>NW_026947556.1:0-2672000 GCF_034190915.1 Cavia porcellus
CCCCGTGATGTTTTTCTCACTCCTACTAGTGAATCTAATGTAACACACACCCATACAATGCGCACCACCCCGTGATGTTTTTCTCACTCCTACTAGTGAATCTAATGTAACACACACCCATACAATGCGCACCACCCCGTGATGTTTTTCTCACTCCTACTAGTGAATCTAATGTAACACACACCCATTCAATGCCCACCACCCCGCGATGTTTTTCTCACTCCTACTAGTGAATGTAATGTCACACACACCCATACAATGCGCACCACCCCGTGATGTTTTTCTCACTTCTACTAGTGAATGTAATGTAACACACACCGATACAATGCGCACCATCCCATGATGTTTTTCTCACTCCTACTAGTGAATCTAATGTAACACACACCCATACAATGCGCACCACCCCGCGATGTTTTTCAGAAACCTATCCTACATTCCACTGCATGTTCCCTGACCTCCCCATGCTGACCACCCCGCGGTGCTTTTCTCCATCCTACATTGCCTCTCACTGCCTATCCTAATTCAGACCCTCCGATTCACACCAACCCGTGATGTTTTTCTCACTCCTATTTGTGAATCTAATGTAACACACTCATACAATGCGCACCACCCCGTGATGTTTTTCTCACTCCTACTAGTGAACGTAATGTAACACACAGCCATACAATGCGCACCACCCCGTGATGTTTTTCTCACTCCTACTAGTGAACGTAATGTAACACACACCCATACAATGCGCACCACCCCGTGATGTTTTTCTCACTCCTACTAGTGAACGTAATGTAACACACACCCATACAATGCGCACCACCCCGTGATGTTTTTCTCACTCCTACTAGTGAATGTAATGTAACACACACCCATACAATGCGCACCACCCCGTGATGTTTTTCTCACTCCTACTAGTGAATGTAATGTAACACACACCCATACAATGCGCACCATCCCGTGATGTTTTTCTCACTCCTACTAGTGAATGTAATGTAACACACACCCATACAATGCGCACCACCCCGTGATGTTTTTCTCACTCCTACTAGTGAATCTAATGTAACACACACCCATACAATGCGCACCACCCTGTGATGTTTTTCTCACTCCTACTAGTGAATGTAATGTAACACACACCCATACAATGCGCACCACCCCGTGATGTTTTTGTCACTCCTATTAGTGAATGTAATGTAACACACACCCATACAATGCGCACCACCCCGTGATGTTTTTCTCACTCCTACTAGTGAATCTAATGTAACACACACCCATACAATGCGCTCCACCCCGCGATGATTTTCAGAAACCTATCCTACATTGCCACTGCATGTTCCCTGACCTCCCCATGCTGACCACCCCGCGGTGCTTTTCTCCATGCTACATTGCCACTCACTGCCTATTCTAATTCAGACCCTCCGATTCACACCACCCCGTGATGTTTTTCTCACTCCTACTAGTGAATGTAATGTAACACACACCCATACAATGCGCACCACCCCGTGATGTTTTTCTCACTCCTACTAGTGAATGTAATGTAACACACACCCATACAATGCGCACCACCCCGTGATTTTTTTCTCACTCCTACTAGTGAATGTAATGTAACACACACCCATACAATGCGCACCACCCCGTGATGTTTTTCTCACTCCTACTAGTGAATGTAATGTAACACACACCCATACAATGCGCACCACCCCGTGATGATTTCTCACTCCTACTAGTGAATGTAATGTAACACACACCCATACAATGCGCACCACCCCGTGATGTTTTTCTCACTCCTACTAGTGAATGTAATGTAACACACACCCATACAATGCGCACCACCCCGTGATGTATTTCTCACTCCTACTAGTGAATCTAATGTAACACACACCCATACAATGCGCACCACCCCGTGATGATTTCTCACCCCTACTAGTGAATGAAATGTAACACACACCCATACAATGCGCACCACCCCGTGATGTTTTTCTCACTCCTACTAGTGAATGTAATGTAACACACACCCATACAATGCGTACCACCACGTGATGTTTTTCTCACTCCTACTAGTGAATGTAATGTAACACACACCCATACAATGCGCACCACCACGCGATGTTTTTCTCACTCCTACTAGTGAATGTAATGTCACACACACCCATACAATGCGCACCACCCCGCGATGTTTTTCTCACTCCTACTAGTGAATGTAATGTAACACACACCCATACAATGCGAACCACCCCGCGATGATTTTCTCACTCCTACTAAAAAATGTAATGTAACACACACCCATACAATGCGCACCACCCCGCGATGTTTTCCTCACTCCTACTAGTGAATCTAATGTTACACACACCCATACAATGCGCACCACCCCGTGATGTTTTTCTCACTCCTACTAGTGAATGTAATGTAACACACACCCATACAATGCGCACCACCCTGTGATGTTTTTCTCACTCCTACTAGTGAATGTAATGTAACACACACCCATACAATGCGCACCACCCCGTGATGTTTTTCTCACTCCTATTAGTGAATGTAATGTAACACACACCCATACAATGCGCACCACCCCGTGATGTTTTTCTCACTCGACTAGTGAATCTAATGTAACACACACCCATACAATGCGCACCACCCCGCGATGTTTTTCAGAAACCTATCCTACATTGCCACTGCATGTTCCCTGACCTCCCCATGCTGACCACCCCGCGGTGCTTTTCTCCATGCTACATTGCCACTCACTGCCTATTCTAATTCAGACCCTCCGATTCACACCACCCCGTGATGTTTTTCTCACTCCTACTAGTGAATGTAATGTAACACACACCCATACAATGCGCACCACCCCGTGATGTTTTTCTCACTCCTACTAGTGAATGTAATGTAACACACACCCATACAATGCGCACCACCCCGTGATGTTTTTCTCACTCCTACTAGTGAATGTAATGTAACACACACCCATACAATGCGCACCACCCCGTGATGTTTTTCTCACTCCTACTAGTGAATGTAATGTAACACACACCCATACAATGCGCACCACCCCG
This sequence comes from Cavia porcellus, assembly GCF_034190915.1. Classification (NCBI taxonomy): domain Eukaryota; kingdom Metazoa; phylum Chordata; class Mammalia; order Rodentia; family Caviidae; genus Cavia; species Cavia porcellus. The sequence goes on from NW_026947556.1 coordinate 3,042, forward strand.
CGATGTTTTTCAGAAACCTATCCTACATTGCCACTGCATGTTCCCTGACCTCCCCATGCTGACCACCCCGCGGTGCTTTTCTCCATGCTACATTGCCACTCACTGCCTATTCTAATTCAGCCCCTCCGATTCACACCACCCCGTGATGTTTTTCTCACTCCTACTAGTGAATGTAATGTAACACACAGCCATACAATGCGCACCACCCCGTGATGTTTTTCTCACTCCTACTAGTGAATGAAATGTAACACACACCCATACAATGCGCACCACCCCGTGATGTTTTTCTCACTCCTACTAGTGAATGTAATGTAACACACACCCATACAATGCACACCACCCCGTGATATTTTTCTCACTCCTACTAGTGAATGTAATGTAACACACACCCATACAATGCGCACCACCCCGTGATGATTTCTCACTCCTACTAGTGAATGTAATGTAACACACACCCATAAAATGCGCACCACCCCGTGATGTTTTTCTCACTCCTACTAGTGAATGTAATGTAACACACACCCATACAATGCGCACCACCCCGTGATGTTTTTCTCACTCCTACTTGTGAATCTAATGTAACACACACCCATACAATGTGCACCACCCCGTGATGTTTTTCTCACTCCTACTAGGAATGTAATGTAACACACACTCATACAATGCGCACCACCCCGTGATGTTTTTCTCATTCCTACTAGTGAATGTAATGTAACACACACCCATACAATGAGCACCACCCCGTGATGTTTTTCTCACTCCTACTAGTGAATCTAATGTAACACACACCCATTCAATGCCCACCACCCCGCGATGTTTTTCTCACTCCTACTAGTGAATGTAATGTAAGACACACCCATAAAATGCGCACCACCACGCGATGTTTTTCTCACTCCTACTAGTGAATGTAATGTCACACACACCCATACAATGCGCACCACCCCGCGATGTTTTTCTCACTCCTACTAGTGAATGTAATGTAACACACACCCATACAATGCGAACCACCCCGCGATGCTTTTCTTACTCCTACTAAAAAATGTAATGTAACACCCACCCATACAATGCGCACCACCCCGCGATATTTTTCTCACTCCTACTAGTGAATCTAAAGTAACACACACCCATAGAGTGCGCACCACCCCGTGATATTTTTCTCACTGCTACTAGTGAATCTAATGTAACACACACCCATACAATGCGCACCAACCCGTGATGATTTTCTCACTCCTATTAGTGAATGTAATGTAACACACACCCATACAATGCGCACCACCCCGTGATGTTTTTCTCACGCCTACTAGTGAATCTAATGTAACACACACCCATACAATGCGCACCACCCTGTGATGTTTTTCTCACGCCTACTAGTGAATCTAATGTAATACACACCCATACAATGCGCACCACCCCGTGATGTTTTTCTCACTCCTACTAGTGAATGTAATCTAACACACACCCATACAATGCGCACCACCCCGTGATGATTTTCTCACTCCTACTAGTGAATGTAATGTAACACACACCCATACAATGCGCACCACCCCGTGATGTTTTTCTCACTCCTACTAGTGAATGTAATGTCACACACACCCATACAATGCGCACCACCCCGCGATGTTTTTCTCACTCCTACTAGTGAATGTAATGTAACACACACCCATACAATGCGAACCACCCCGCGATGCTTTTCTTACTCCTACTAAAAAATGTAATGTAACACCCACCCATACAATGCGCACCACCCCGCGATATTTTTCTCACTCCTACTAGTGAATCTAAAGTAACACACACCCATAGAGTGCGCACCACCCCGTGATATTTTTCTCACTGCTACTAGTGAATCTAATGTAACACACACCCATACAATGCGCACCAACCCGTGATGATTTTCTCACTCCTATTAGTGAATGTAATGTAACACACACCCATACAATGCGCACCACCCCGTGATGTTTTTCTCACGCCTACTAGTGAATCTAATGTAACACACACCCATACAATGCGCACCACCCTGTGATGTTTTTCTCACGCCTACTAGTGAATCTAATGTAATACACACCCATACAATGCGCACCACCCCGTGATGTTTTTCTCACTCCTACTAGTGAATGTAATGTAACACACACCCATACAATGCGCACCACCCCGTGATGATTTTCTCACTCCTACTAGTGAATGTAATGTAACACACACCCATACAATGCGCACCACCCCGTGATGTTTTTCTCACTCCTACTAGTGAATGTAATGTAATACACACCCATGCAATGCGAACCACCCCGTGATGATTTCTCACTCCTACTAGTGAATGTAATGTAACACACACCCATGCAGTGCGCACCACCCCGTGATGTTTTTCTCACTCCTACTAGTGAAAGTAATGTAACACACACCCATACAATGCGCACCACCCCGTGATGTTTTTCTCACTCCTACTAGTGAATGTAATGTAACACACACCCATACAATGCGCACCACCCCGTGATGTTTTTCTCACTCCTACTAGTGAATGTAATGTACCACACACACATACAATGCGCACCACCCCGTGATGTTTTTCTCACTCCTACTAGTGAATGTAATGTAACACACACCCATACAATGCGCACCACCCCGTGATATTTTTCTCACTCCTAATAGTGAATGTAATGTAACACACACCCATACAATGCGCACCACCCCGTGATGTTTTTCTCACTCCTACTAGTGAATCTAATGTAACACACACCCATTCAATGCCCACCAACCTGCGATGTTTTTCTCACTCCTACTAGTGAATGTAATGTAACACTCACCCATACAATGCGCACCACCACGCGATGTTTTTCTCACTACTACTAGTGAATGTAATGTAACACACACCCATACAATGCGAACCACCCCGCGATGCTTTTCTCATTCCTACTAAAAAATGTAATGTAACACACACCCATACAATGCGCACCACCCCGCGATGTATTTCTCACTCATACTAGTGAATCTAAAGTAACACACACCCATACAGTGCGCACCACCCCGTGATATTTTTCTCACTGCTACTAGTCAATCTAATGTAACACACACCCATACAATGCGCACCATCCCGTGATGTTTTTCTCACTCCTACTAGTGAATCTAATGTAACACACACCCATACAATGCGCACCACCCCGTGATGTTTTTCTCACTCCTACTAGTGAATGTAATGTAACACACACCCATACAATGCGCACCACCCCGTGATGTTTTTCTCACTCCTACTAGTGAATCTAATGTAACACACACCCATAAAATGCGCACCACCCCGTGATGTTTTTCTCACTCCTCCTAGTCAATGTAATGTAACACACACCCATACAATGCGCACCACCCCGTGATGTTTTTCTCACGCCTACTAGTGAATCTAATGTAACACACACCCATACAATGCGCACCACCCCGTGATGTTTTTCTCACGCCTACTAGTGAATCTAATGTAATACACACCCATACAATGCGCACCACCCCGTGATGTTTTTCTCACTCCTAGTAGTGAATGTAATGTAACACACACCCATACAATGCGCACCACTCCGTGATGATTTTCTCACTCCTACTAGTGAATGTAATGTAACACACACCCATACAATGCGCACCACCCTGTGATGTTTTTCTCACTCCTACTAGTGAATGTAATGTAACACACACCCATGCAATGCGCACCACCCCGTGATGATTTCTCACTCCTACTAGTGAATGTAATGTAACACACACCCATGCAATGCGCACCACTCCGTGATGTTTTTCTCACTCCTACTAGTGAAAGTAATGTAACACACACCTATACAACGCGCACCACCCCGTGATGTTTTTCTCACTCCTACTAGTGAATCTCATGTAACACACACCCATAAAATGCGCACCACCCCGTGATGTTTTTCTCACTCCTACTAGTGAATCTCATGTAACACACACCCATACAATGCGCACCACCCCGTGATGTTTTTCTCACTCCTACTAGTGAATGTAATGTAACACACACCCATAAAATGCGCACCACCCCGTGATGTTTTTCTCACTCCTACTAGTGAATGTAATGTAACACACACCCATACAATGCGCACCACCCCGTGATGATTTCTCACTCCTAGTAGTGAATGTAATGTAACACACACCCATACAATGCGCACCACCCCGTGATGTTTTTCTCACTCCTACTAGTGAATGTAATGTAACACACAACCATACAATGCGCACCACCCCGTGATGTTTTTTTCACTCCTACTAGTGAATCTAATGTAACACACACCCATACAATGCGCACCACCCCGTGATGATTTCTCACTCCTACTAGTGAATGTAATGTAACACACACCCATACAATGCGCACCACCCCGTTATGTTTTTCTCACTCCTACTTGTGAATCTAATGTCACACACACCCATACAATGCGCACCACCCCGTGATGATTTTCTCACTCCTACTAGTGAATGTAATGTAACACACACCCATACAATGCGCACCACCCCGTGATGTTTTTCTCACTCCTACTAGTGAATGTAATGTCACACACACCCATACAATGCGCACCACCCCGTGATGATTTTCTCACTCCTACTAGTGAATGTAATGTAACACACACCCATACAATGCGCACCACCCCGTGATGTTTTTCTCACTCCTACTAGTGAATGTAATGTAACACACACCCATACAATGCGCACCACCCCGTGATGATTTCTCACTCCTACTAGTGAATGTAATGTAACACACACCCATGAGGTGCGCACCACCCCGTGATGTTTTTCTCACTCCTACTAGTGAAAGTAATGTAACACACACCCATACAATGCGCACCACCCCGTGATGTTTTTCTCACTCCTACTAGTGAATCTCATGTAACACACACCCATACAATGCGCACCACCCCGTGATGTTTTTCTCACTCCTACTAGTAAATCTCATGTAACACACACCCATACAATGCGCACCACCCCGTGATGTTTTTCTCACTCCTACTAGTGAATGTAATGTAACACACACCCATACAATGTGCACCACCCCGTGATGTTTTTCTCACTCCTACTAGTGAATCTAATGTAACACACACCCATAAAATGCGCACCACCCCGTGATGTTTTTCTCACTCCTACTAGTGAATGTAATGTAACACACACCCATACAATGCGCACCACCCCGTGATGTTTTTCTCACTCCTACTAGTGAATGTAATGTAACACACACCCATAAAATGCGCACCACCCCGTGATGTTTTTCTCACTCCTACTAGGGAATCTAATGCAACACACACCCATACAATGCGCACCACCCCGTGATGTTTTTCTCACTCCTACTAGTGAATGTAATGTAACACACACCCATACAATGCGCACCACCCCGTGATGTTTTTCTCACTCCTACTAGTGAATGTAATGTAACACACACCCATACAATGCGCACCACCCCGTGATGTTTTTCTCACTCCTACTAGTGAATGTAATGTAACACACACCCATACAATGCGCACCACCCCGTGATGTTTTTCTCACTCCTACTAGTGAATCTAATGTAACACACACCCATTCAATGCCCACCACCCCGCGATGTTTTTCTCACTCCTACTAGTGAATGTAATGTAACACACACCCATACAATGCGCACCACCACGCGATGTTTTTCTCACTCCTACTAGTGAATGTAATGTCACACACACCCATACAATGCGCACCACCCCGTGATGTTTTTCTCACTCCTACTAGTGAATGTAATGTAACACACACCCATACAATGCGCACCACCCCGTGATGTTTTTCTCACTCCTACTAGTGAATGTAATGTAACACACACCCATACAATGCGCACCACCCCGTGATGTTTTTCTCACTCCTACTAGTGAATGTAATGTAACACACACCCATACAATGCGCACCACCCCGTGATATTTTTCTCACTCCTACTAGTGAATGTAATGTAACACACACCCATACAATGCGCACCACCCCGTGATGATTTCTCACTCCTACTAGTGAATGTAATGTAACACACACCCATAAAATGCGCACCACCCCGTGATGTTTTTCTCACTCCTACTAGTGAATGTAATGTAACACACACCCATACAATGCGCACCACCCCGTGATGTTTTTCTCACTCCTACTTGTGAATCTAATGTAACACACACCCATACAATGTGCACCACCCCGTGATGTTTTTCTCACTCCTACTAGGAATGTAATGTAACACACACCCATACAATGCGCACCACCCTGTGATATTTTTCTCTTTCCTACTAGTGAATATAATGTAACACACACCCATACAATGTGCACCACCCCGTGATGTTTTTCTCACTCCTACTAGTGAATCTAATGTAACACACACCCATTCAATGCCACCACCCCGCGATGTTTTTCTCACTCCTACTAGTGAATGTAATGTAAGACACACCCATAAAATGCGCACCACCACGCGATGTTTTTCTCACTCCTACTAGTGAATGTAATGTCACACACACCCATACAATGCGCACCACCCCGCGATGTTTTTCTCACTCCTACTAGTGAATGTAATGTAACACACACCCATACAATGCGAACCACCCCGCGATGCTTTTCTCACTCCTACTAAAAAATGTAATGTAACACCCACCCATACAATGCGCACCACCCCGCGATGTTTTTCTCACTCCTACTAGTGAATCTAAAGTAACACACACCCATAGAGTGCGCACCACCCCGTGATATTTTTCTCACTGCTACTAGTGAATCTAATGTAACACACACCCATACAATGCGCACCAACCCGTGATGATTTTCTCACTCCTATTAGTGAATGTAATGTAACACACACCCATACAATGCGCACCACCCCGTGATGTTTTTCTCACGCCTACTAGTGAATCTAATGTAACACACACCCATACAATGCGCACCACCCCGTGATGTTTTTCTCACGCCTACTAGTGAATCTAATGTAATACACACCCATACAATGCGCACCACCCCGTGATGTTTTTCTCACTCCTACTAGTGAATGTAATGTAACACACACCCATACAATGCGCACCACCCCGTGATGATTTTCTCACTCCTACTAGTGAATGTAATGTAACACACACCCATACAATGCGCACCACCCCGTGATGTTTTTCTCACTCCTACTAGTGAATGTAATGTAATACACACCCATGCAATGCGAACCACCCCGTGATGATTTCTCACTCCTACTAGTGAATGTAATGTAACACACACCCATGCACTGCGCACCACCCCGTGATGTTTTTCTCACTCCTACTAGTGAAAGTAATGTAACACACACCCATACAATGCGCACCACCCCGTGATGTTTTTCTCACTCCTACTAGTGAATGTAATGTAACACACACCCATGCAGTGCGCACCACCCCGTGATGTTTTTCTCACTCCTACTAGTGAATGTAATGTACCACACACACATACAATGCGCACCACCCCGTGATGTTTTTCTCACTCCTACTAGTGAATGTAATGTAACACACACCCATACAATGCGCACCACCCCGTGATATTTTTCTCACTCCTACTAGTGAATGTAATGTAACACACACCCATACAATGCGCACCACCCCGTGATGTTTTTCTCACTCCTACTAGTGAATCTAATGTATCACACACCCATTCAATGCCCACCAACCTGCGATGTTTTTCTCACTTCTACTAGTGAATGTAATGTAACACTCACCCATACAATGCGCACCACCACGCGATGTTTTTCTCACTACTACTAGTGAATGTAATGTAACACACACCCATACAATGCGAACCACCCCGCGATGCTTTTCTCATTCCTACTAAAAAATGTAATGTAACACACACCCATACAATGCGCACCACCCCGCGATGTATTTCTCACTCATACTAGTGAATCTAAAGTAACACAGACCCATACAGTGCGCACCACCCCGTGATATTTTTCTCACTGCTACTAGTGAATCTAATGTAACACACACCCATACAATGCGCACCACCCCGTGATGTTTTTCTCACTCCTACTAGTGAATCTAATGTAACACACACCCATACAATGCGCACCACCCCGTGATGTTTTTCTCACTCCTACTAGTGAATGTAATGTAACACACACCCATACAATGCGCACCACCCCGTGATGTTTTTCTCACTCCTACTAGTGAATCTAATGTAACACACACCCATAAAATGCGCACCACCCCGTGATGTTTTTCTCACTCCTCCTAGTCAATGTAATGTAACACACACCCATACAATGCGCACCACCCCGTGATGTTTTTCTCACGCCTACTAGTGAATCTAATGTAACACACACCCATACAATGCGCACCACCCCGTGATGTTTTTCTCACGCCTACTAGTGAATCTAATGTAATACACACCCATACAATGCGCACCACCCCGTGATGTTTTTCTCACGCCTAGTATTGAATGTAATGTAACACACACCCATACAATGCGCACCACTCCGTGATGATTTTCTCACTCCTACTAGTGAATGTAATGTAACACACACCCATACAATGCACACCACCCTGTGATGTTTTTCTCACTCCTACTAGTGAATGTAATGTAACACACACCCATGCAATGCGCACCACCCCGTGATGATTTCTCACTCCTACTAGTGAATGTAATGTAACACACACCCATGCAATGTGCACCACCCCGTGATGTTTTTCTCACTCCTACTAGTGAAAGTAATGTAACACACACCTATACAACGCGCACCACCCCGTGATGTTTTTCTCACTCCTACTAGTGAATCTCATGTAACACACACCCATACAATGCGCACCACCCCGTGATGTTTTTCTCACTCCTACTAGTGAATCTCATGTAACACACACCCATACAATGCGCACCACCCCGTGATGTTTTTCTCACTCCTACTAGTGAATGTAATGTAACACACACCCATAAAATGCGCACCACCCCGTGATGTTTATCTCACTCCTACTAGTGAATGTAATGTAACACACACCCATACAATGCGCATCACCCCGTGATGATTTCTCACTCCTAGTAGTGAATGTAATGTAACACACACCCATACAATGCGCACCACCCCGTGATGTTTTTCTCACTCCTACTAGTGAATGTAATGTAACACACAACCATACAATGCGCACCACCCCGTGATGTTTTTTTCACTCCTACTAGTGAATCTAATGTAACACACACCCATACAATGCGCACCACCCCGTGATGATTTCTCACTCCTACTAGTGAATGTAATGTAACACACACCCATACAATGCGCACCACCCCGTTATGTTTTTCTCACTCCTACTAGTGAATGTAATGTAACACACACCCATACAGTGCGCACCACCCCGTGATGTTTTTCTCACTCCTACTAGTGAATGTAATGTAACACACACCCATACAATGCGCACCACCCCGTGATGTTTGTCTCACTCCTACTAGTGAATCTAAAGTAACACACACCCATACAGTGCGCACCACCCCGTGATATTTTTCTCACTGCTACTAGTGAATCTAATGTAACACACACCCATACAATGCGCACCACCCCGTGATGATTTTCTCACTCCTACTAGTGAATGTAATGTAACACACACCCATACAATGCGCACCACCCCGTGATGTTTTTCTCACGCCTACTAGTGAATCTAATGTAACACACACCCATACAATGCTCACCACCCCGTGATGTGTTCTCACGCCTACTAGTGAATCTAATGTAATACACACCCATACAATGCGCACCACCCCGTGATGTTTTTCTCACTCCTACTAGTGAATGTAATGTAACACACACCCATACAATGCGCACCACCCCGTGATGATTTTCTCACTCCTACTAGTGAATGTAATGTAACCCACACCCATACAATGCGCACCACCCCGTGATGTTTTTCTCACTCCTACTAGTGAATGTAATGTAACACACACCCATACAATGCGCACCACCCCATGATGATTTCTCACTCCTACTAGTGAATGTAATGTAACACACACCCATGCAGTGCGCACCACCCCGTGATGTTTTTCTCACCCCTACTAGTGAAAGTAATGTAACACACACCCATACAATGCGCACCACCCCGTGATGTTTTTCTCACTCCTACTAGTGAATCTCATGTAACACACACCCATACAGTGCGCACCACCCCGTGATGTTTTTCTCACTCCTACTAGTAAATCTCATGTAACACACACCCATACAATGCGCACCACCCCATGATGTTTTTCTCACTCCTACTAGTGAATGTAATGTAACACACACCCATACAATGTGCACCACCCCGTGATGTTTTTCTCACTCCTACTAGTGAATCTAATGTAACACACACCCATAAAATGCGCACCACCCCGTGATGTTTTTCTCACTCCTACTAGTGAAAGTAATGTAACACACACCCATACAATGCGCAGAAACCCCGTGATGTTTTTCTCACTACTACTAGTGAATGTAATGTAACACACACCCATACAATGCGCACCACCCCGTGATGTTTTTCTCACTCCTACTAGTGAATGTAATGTAACACACACCCATAAAATGCGCACCACCCCGTGATGTTTTTCTCACTCCTACTAGGGAATCTAATGCAACACACACCCATACAATGCGCACCACCCCGTGATGTTTTTCTCACTCCTACTAGTGAATGTAATGTAACACACACCCATACAATGCGCACCACCCCGTGATGTTTTTCTCACTCCTACTAGTGAATGTAATGTAACACACACCCATACAATGCGCACCACCCCGTGATGTTTTTCTCACTCCTACTAGTGAATGTAATGTAACACACACCCATACAATGCGCACCACCCCGTGATGTTTTTCTCACTCCTACTAGTGAATCTAATGTAACACACACCCATTCAATGCCCACCACCCCGCGATGTTTTTCTCACTCCTACTAGTGAATGTAATGTAACACACACCCATACAATGCGCACCACCAAGCGATGTTTTTCTCACTCCTACTAGTGAATGTAATGTCACACACACCCATACAATGCGCACCACCCCGCGATGTTTTTCTCACTCCTACTAGTGAATGTAATGTAACACACACCCATACAATGCGAACCACCCCGCGATGCTTTTCTAATTCCTACTAAAAAATGTAATGTAACACACACCCATACAATGCGCAACCCCCCGCGATGTTTTTCTCACTCCTACTAGTGAATCTAAAGTAACACACACCCATACAGTGCGCACCACCCCGTGATATTTTTCTCACTGCTACTAGTGAATCTAATGTAACACACACCCATACAATGCGCACCACCCCGTGATGATTTTCTCACTCCTACTAGTGAATGTAATGTAACACACACCCATACAATGCGCACCACCCCGTGATGTTTTTCTCACGCCTACTAGTGAATCTAATGTAACACACACCCATACAATGCTCACCACCCCGTGATGTGTTCTCACGCCTACTAGTGAATCTAATGTAATACACACCCATACAATGCGCACCACCCCGTGATGTTTTTCTCACTCCTACTAGTGAATGTAATGTAACACACACCCATACAATGCGCACCACCCCGTGATGATTTTCTCACTCCTACTAGTGAATGTAATGTAACCCACACCCATACAATGCGCACCACCCCGTGATGTTTTTCTCACTCCTACTAGTGAATGTAATGTAACACACACCCATACAATGCGCACCACCCCATGATGATTTCTCACTCCTACTAGTGAATGTAATGTAACACACACCCATGCAGTGCGCACCACCCCGTGATGTTTTTCTCACCCCTACTAGTGAAAGTAATGTAACACACACCCATACAATGCGCACCACCCCGTGATGTTTTTCTCACTCCTACTAGTGAATCTCATGTAACACACACCCATACAGTGCGCACCACCCCGTGATGTTTTTCTCACTCCTACTAGTAAATCTCATGTAACACACACCCATACAATGCGCACCACCCCGTGATGTTTTTCTCACTCCTACTAGTGAATGTAATGTAACACACACCCATACAATGTGCACCACCCCGTGATGTTTTTCTCACTCCTACTAGTGAATCTAATGTAACACACACCCATAAAATGCGCACCACCCCGTGATGTTTTTCTCACTCCTACTAGTGAAAGTAATGTAACACACACCCATACAATGCGCAGAAACCCCGGGATGTTTTTCTCACTCCTACTAGTGAATGTAATGTAACACACACCCATACAATGCGCACCACCCCGTGATGTTTTTCTCACTCCTACTAGTGAATGTAATGTAACACACACCCATAAAATGCGCACCACCCCGTGATGTTTTTCTCACTCCTACTAGGGAATCTAATGCAACACACACCCATACAATGCGCACCACCCCGTGATGTTTTTCTCACTCCTACTAGTGAATGTAATGTAACACACACCCATACAATGCGCACCACCCCGTGATGTTTTTCTCACTCCTACTAGTGAATGTAATGTAACACACACCCATACAATGCGCACCACCCCGTGATGTTTTTCTCACTCCTACTAGTGAATGTAATGTAACACACACCCATACAATGCGCACCACCCCGTGATGTTTTTCTCACTCCTACTAGTGAATCTAATGTAACACACACCCATTCAATGCCCACCACCCCGCGATGTTTTTCTCACTCCTACTAGTGAATGTAATGTAACACACACCCATACAATGCGCACCACCAAGCGATGTTTTTCTCACTCCTACTAGTGAATGTAATGTCACACACACCCATACATTTCGCACCACCCCGCGATGTTTTTCTCACTCCTACTAGTGAATGTAATGTAACACACACCCATACAATGCGAACCACCCCGCGATGCTTTTCTAATTCCTACTAAAAAATGTAATGTAACACACACCCATACAATGCGCAACCCCCCGCGATGTTTTTCTCACTCCTACTAGTGAATCTAAAGTAACACACACCCATAAAGTGCGCACTACCCCGTGATATTTTTCTCACTGCTACTAGTGAATCTAATGTAACACACACCCATACAATGCGCACCACCCCGTGATGTTTTTCTCACTCCTACTAGTGAATGTAATGTAACACACACCCATACAATGCGCACCACCCCGTGATGTTTTTCTCACTCCTACTAGTGAATGTAATGTAACACACACCCATACAATGCACACCACCCCGTGATGATTTTCTCACTCCTACTAGTGAATCTAATGTAACACACACCCATACAATGCGCACCACCCCGTGATGATTTCTCACTCCTACTAGTGAATGAAATGTAACACACACCCATACAATGCGCACCACCCCGTGATGTTTTTCTCACTCCTAATAGTGAATGTAATGTAACACACACCCATACAATGCGCACCACCACGTGATGTTTTTCTCACTCCTACTAGTGAATGTAATGTAACACACACCCATACAATGCGCACCACTACGCGATGTTTTTCTCACTCCTACTAATGAATGTAATGTCACACACACCCATACAATGCGCACCACCCCGCGATCTTTTTCTCACTCCTACTAGTGAATGTAATGTAACACACACCCATACAATGCGAACCACCCCGCGATGCTATTCTCACTCCTACTAGTGAATATAATGTAACACACACCCATACAATGCGCACCACCCCGTGATGTTTTTCTCACTCCTATTAGTGAATGTAATGTAACACACACCCATACAATGCGCACCACCCCGTGATGTTTTTCTCACTCGACTAGTGAATCTAATGTAACACACACCCTTACAATGCGCACCACCCCGCGATGTTTTTCAGAAACCTATCCTACATTGCCACTGCATGTTCCCTGACCTCCCCATGCTGACCACCCCGCGGTGCTTTTCTCCATGCTACATTGCCACTCACTGCCTATTCTTATTCAGACCCTCCGATTCACACCACCCCGTGATGTTTTTCTCACTCCTACTAGTGAATGTAATGTAACACAATCCCATACAATGCGCACCACCCTGTCATGTTTTTCTCACTCCTACTAGTGAATGTAATGTAACACACACCCATACAATGCGCACCACCCCGTGATGTTTTTCTCACTCCTACTAGTGAATGTAATGTAATACACACCCATACAATGCGCACCACCCCGTGATATTTTTCTCACTCCTACTAGTGAATGTAATGTAACACACACCCATTCAATGCCCACCACCCCGCGATGTTTTTCTCACTCCTACTAGTGAATGTAATGTAACACACACCCATACAATGCGCACCACCAAGCGATGTTTTTCTCACTCCTACTAGTGAATGTAATGTCACACACACCCATACATTTCGCACCACCCCGCGATGTTTTTCTCACTCCTACTAGTGAATGTAATGTAACACACACCCATACAATGCGAACCACCCCGCGATGCTTTTCTAATTCCTACTAAAAAATGTAATGTAACACACACCCATACAATGCGCAACCCCCCGCGATGTTTTTCTCACTCCTACTAGTGAATCTAAAGTAACACACACCCATAAAGTGCGCACTACCCCGTGATATTTTTCTCACTGCTACTAGTGAATCTAATGTAACACACACCCATACAATGCGCACCACCCCGTGATGTTTTTCTCACTCCTACTAGTGAATGTAATGTAACACACACCCATACAATGCGCACCACCCCGTGATGTTTTTCTCACTCCTACTAGTGAATGTAATGTAACACACACCCATACAATGCACACCACCCCGTGATGATTTTCTCACTCCTACTAGTGAATCTAATGTAACACACACCCATACAATGCGCACCACCCCGTGATGATTTCTCACTCCTACTAGTGAATGAAATGTAACACACACCCATACAATGCGCACCACCCCGTGATGTTTTTCTCACTCCTAATAGTGAATGTAATGTAACACACACCCATACAATGCGCACCACCACGTGATGTTTTTCTCACTCCTACTAGTGAATGTAATGTAACACACACCCATACAATGCGCACCACTACGCGATGTTTTTCTCACTCCTACTAATGAATGTAATGTCACACACACCCATACAATGCGCACCACCCCGCGATCTTTTTCTCACTCCTACTAGTGAATGTAATGTAACACACACCCATACAATGCGAACCACCCCGCGATGCTATTCTCACTCCTACTAGTGAATATAATGTAACACACACCCATACAATGCGCACCACCCCGTGATGTTTTTCTCACTCCTATTAGTGAATGTAATGTAACACACACCCATACAATGCGCACCACCCCGTGATGTTTTTCTCACTCGACTAGTGAATCTAATGTAACACACACCCTTACAATGCGCACCACCCCGCGATGTTTTTCAGAAACCTATCCTACATTGCCACTGCATGTTCCCTGACCTCCCCATGCTGACCACCCCGCGGTGCTTTTCTCCATGCTACATTGCCACTCACTGCCTATTCTTATTCAGACCCTCCGATTCACACCACCCCGTGATGTTTTTCTCACTCCTACTAGTGAATGTAATGTAACACAATCCCATACAATGCGCACCACCCTGTCATGTTTTTCTCACTCCTACTAGTGAATGTAATGTAACACACACCCATACAATGCGCACCACCCCGTGATGTTTTTCTCACTCCTACTAGTGAATGTAATGTAATACACACCCATACAATGCGCACCACCCCGTGATATTTTTCTCACTCCTACTAGTGAATGTAATGTAACACACACCCATACAATGCGCACCACCCTGTGATGATTTCTCACTCCTACTAGTGAATGTAATGTAACACACACCCATAAAATGCGCACCACCCCGTGATGTTTTTCTCACTCCTACTAGTGAATGTAATGTAACACACACCCATACAATGCGCACCACCCCGTGATGTTTTTCTCACTCCTACTTGTGAATCTAATGTAACACACACCCATACAATGTGCACCACCCCGTGATGTTTTTCTCACTCCTACTAGTGAATGTAATGTAACACACCCCCATACAATGCGCACCACCCCGTGATGTTTTTCTCACTCCTACTAGTGAATGTAATGTAACACACACCCATACAATGCGCACCACACTGTGATGTTTTTCTCACTCCTACTAGTGAATGTAATGTAACACACACCCATGCAATGCGCACCACCCCGTGATGACTTCTCACTCCTTCTAGTGAATGTAATGTAACACACACCCATGCAATGCGCACCACCCCGTTATGTTTTTCTCACTCCTACTAGTGAAAGTAATGTAACACACACCTATACAACGCGCACCACCCCGTGATGTTTTTCTCACTCCTACTAGTGAATCTCATGTAACACACACCCATACAATGCGCACCACCCCGTGATGTTTTTCTCACTCCTACTAGTGAATCTCATGTAACACACACCCATACAATGCGCACCACCCAGTGATGTTTTTCTCACTCCTACTAGTGAATGTAATGTAACACACACCCATACAATGCGCACCACCCCGTGATGTTTTTCTCGCTCCTACTAGTGAATGTAATGTAACACACACCCATACAATGCGCACCACCCCGTGATGTTTTTCTCACTCCTACTAGTGAATGTAATGTAACACACACCCATACAATGCGCACCACCACGTGATGTTTTTCTCACTCCTACTGGTGAATGTAATGTAACACACACCCATACAATGCGCACCACCACGCGATGTTTTTCTCACTCCTACTAATGAATGTAATGTCACACACACCCATACAATGCGCACCACCCCGCGATGTTTTTCTCACTCCTACTAGTGAATGTAATGTAACACACACCCATACAATGCGAACCACCCCGCGATGCTTTTCTCACTCCTACTAAAAAATGTAATGTAACACACACCCATACAATGCGCACCACCCCGCGATGTTTTCCTCACTCCTACTAGTGAATCTAATGTTACACACACCCATACAATGCGCACCACCCCGTGATGTTTTTCTCACTCCTACTAGTGAATGTAATGTAACACACACCCATACAATGCGCACCACCCTGTGATGTTTTTCTCACTCCTACTAGTGAATATAATGTAACACACACCCATACAATGCGCACCACCCCGTGATGTTTTTCTCACTCCTATTAGTGAATGTAATGTAACACACACCCATACAATGCGCACCACCCCGCGATGTTTTTCTCACTCCTACTAGTGAATCTAAAGTAACACACACCCATAGAGTGCGCACCACCCCGTGATATTTTTCTCACTGCTACTAGTGAATCTAATGTAACACACACCCATACAATGCGCACCAACCCGTGATGATTTTCTCACTCCTATTAGTGAATGTAATGTAACACACACCCATACAATGCGCACCACCCCGTGATGTTTTTCTCACGCCTACTAGTGAATCTAATGTAACACACACCCATACAATGCGCACCACCCCGTGATGTTTTTCTCACGCCTACTAGTGAATCTAATGTAATACACACCCATACAATGCGCACCACCCCGTGATGTTTTTCTCACTCCTACTAGTGAATGTAATGTAACACACACCCATACAATGCGCACCACCCCGTGATGATTTTCTCACTCCTACTAGTGAATGTAATGTAACACACACCCATACAATGCGCACCACCCCGTGATGTTTTTCTCACTCCTACTAGTGAATGTAATGTAATACACACCCATGCAATGCGAACCACCCCGTGATGATTTCTCACTCCTACTAGTGAATGTAATGTAACACACACCCATGCACTGCGCACCACCCCGTGATGTTTTTCTCACTCCTACTAGTGAAAGTAATGTAACACACACCCATACAATGCGCACCACCCCGTGATGTTTTTCTCACTCCTACTAGTGAATGTAATGTAACACACACCCATGCAGTGCGCACCACCCCGTGATGTTTTTCTCACTCCTACTAGTGAATGTAATGTACCACACACACATACAATGCGCACCACCCCGTGATGTTTTTCTCACTCCTACTAGTGAATGTAATGTAACACACACCCATACAATGCGCACCACCCCGTGATATTTTTCTCACTCCTAATAGTGAATGTAATGTAACACACACCCATACAATGCGCACCACCCCGTGATGTTTTTCTCACTCCTACTAGTGAATCTAATGTAACACACACCCATTCAATGCCCACCAACCTGCGATGTTTTTCTCACTTCTACTAGTGAATGTAATGTAACACTCACCCATACAATGCGCACCACCACGCGATGTTTTTCTCACTACTACTAGTGAATGTAATGTAACACACACCCATACAATGCGAACCACCCCGCGATGCTTTTCTCATTCCTACTAAAAAATGTAATGTAACACACACCCATACAATGCGCACCACCCCGCGATGTATTTCTCACTCATACTAGTGAATCTAAAGTAACACACACCCATACAGTGCGCACCACCCCGTGATATTTTTCTCACTGCTACTAGTGAATCTAATGTAACACACACCCATACAATGCGCACCACCCCGTGATGTTTTTCTCACTCCTACTAGTGAATCTAATGTAACACACACCCATACAATGCGCACCACCCCGTGATGTTTTTCTCACTCCTACTAGTGAATGTAATGTAACACACACCCATACAATGCGCACCACCCCGTGATGTTTTTCTCACTCCTACTAGTGAATCTAATGTAACACACACCCATAAAATGCGCACCACCCCGTGATGTTTTTCTCACTCCTCCTAGTCAATGTAATGTAACACACACCCATACAATGCGCACCACCCCGTGATGTTTTTCTCACGCCTACTAGTGAATCTAATGTAACACACACCCATACAATGCGCACCACCCCGTGATGTTTTTCTCACGCCTACTAGTGAATCTAATGTAATACACACCCATACAATGCGCACCACCCCGTGATGTTTTTCTCACTCCTAGTAGTGAATGTAATGTAACACACACCCATACAATGCGCACCACTCCGTGATGATTTTCTCACTCCTACTAGTGAATGTAATGTAACACACACCCATACAATGCGCACCACCCTGTGATGTTTTTCTCACTCCTACTAGTGAATGTAATGTAACACACACCCATGCAATGCGCACCACCCCGTGATGATTTCTCACTCCTACTAGTGAATGTAATGTAACACACACCCATGCAATGTGCACCACCCCGTGATGTTTTTCTCACTCCTACTAGTGAAAGTAATGTAACACACACCTATACAACGCGCACCACCCCGTGATGTTTTTCTCACTCCTACTAGTGAATCTCATGTAACCCACACCCATACAATGCGCACCACCCCGTGATGTTTTTCTCACTCCTACTAGTGAATCTCATGTAACACACACCCATACAATGCGCACCACCCCGTGATGTTTTTCTCACTCCTACTAGTGAATGTAATGTAACACACACCCATAAAATGCGCACCACCCCGTGATGTTTTTCTCACTCCTACTAGTGAATGTAATGTAACACACACCCATACAATGCGCATCACCCCGTGATGATTTCTCACTCCTAGTAGTGAATGTAATGTAACACACACCCATACAATGCGCACCACCCCGTGATGTTTTTCTCACTCCTACTAGTGAATGTAATGTAACACACAACCATACAATGCGCACCACCCCGTGATGTTTTTTTCACTCCTACTAGTGAATCTAATGTAACACACACCCATACAATGCGCACCACCCCGTGATGATTTCTCACTCCTACTAGTGAATGTAATGTAACACACACCCATACAATGCGCACCACCCCGTTATGTTTTTCTCACTCCTACTAGTGAATGTAATGTAACACACACCCATATAGTGCGCACCACCCCGTGATGTTTTTCTCACTCCTACTAGTGAATGTAATGTAACACACACCCATACAATGCGCACCACCCCGTGATGTTTGTCTCACTCCTACTAGTGAATGTAATGTAACACACACCCATACAATGCGCACCACCCCGTGATGTTTTTCTCACTCCTACTAGTGAATGTAATGTAACACACACCCATACAATGCGCACCACCCCGTGATGTTTTTCTCACTCCTACTAGTGAATGTAATGTCACACACACCCATGCAATGCGCACCACCCCGCGATGTTTTTCTCACTCCTACTAGTGAATGTAATGTAACACACACCCATACAATGCGCACCACCCCGCGATGCTTTTCTCACTCCTACTAAAAAATGTAATGTAACACACACCCATACAATGCGCACCACCCCGCGATGTTTTTCTCACTCCTACTAGTGAATCTAAAGTAACACACACCCATACAGTGCGCACCACCCCGTGATATTTTTCTCACTGCTACTAGTGAATCTAATGTAACACACACCCATACAATGCGCACCACCCCGTGATGATTTTCTCACTCCTACTAGTGAATGTAATGTAACACACACCCATACAATGCGCACCACCCCGTGATGTTTTTCTCACGCCTACTAGTGAATCTAATGTAACACACACCCATACAATGCTCACCACCCTGTGATGTGTTCTCACGCCTACTAGTGAATGTAATGTAACACACACCCATACAATGCGCACCACCCCATGATGATTTCTCACTCCTACTAGTGAATGTAATGTAACACACACCCATGCAGTGCGCACCACCCCGTGATATTTTTCTCACCCCTACTAGTGAAAGTAATGTAACACACACCCATACAATGCGCACCACCCCGTGATGTTTTTCTCACTCCTACTAGTGAATCTCATGTAACACACACCCATACAATGCGCACCACCCCGTGATGTTTTTCTCACTCCTACTAGTAAATCTCATGTAACACACACCCATACAATGCGCACCACCCCGTGATGTTTTTCTCACTCCTAATAGTGAATGTAATGTAACACACACCCATACAATGTGCACCACCCCGTGATGTTTTTCTCACTCCTACTAGTGAATCTAATGTAACACACACCCATAAAATGCGCACCACCCCGTGATGTTTTTCTCACTCCTACTAGTGAAAGTAATGTAACACACACCCATACAATGCGCAGAAACCCCGTGATGTTTTTCTCACTCCTACTAGTGAATGTAATGTAACACACACCCATACAATGCGCACCACCCCGTGATGTTTTTCTCACTCCTACTAGTGAATGTAATGTAACACACACCCATAAAATGCGCACCACCCCGTGATGTTTTTCTCACTCCTACTAGGGAATCTAATGCAACACACACCCATACAATGCGCACCACCCCGTGATGTTTTTCTCACTCCTACTAGTGAATGTAATGTAACACACACCCATACAATGCGCACCACCCCGTGATGTTTTTCTCACTCCTACTAGTGAATGTAATGTAACACACACCCATACAATGCGCACCACCCCGTGATATTTTTCTCACTCCTACTAGTGAATGTAATGTAACACACACCCATACAATGCGCACCACCCCGTGATGTTTTTCTCACTCCTACTAGTGAATCTAATGTAACACACACCCATTCAATGCCCACCACCCCGCGATGTTTTTCTCACTCCTACTAGTGAATGTAATGTAACACACACCCATACAATGCGCACCACCACGCGATGTTTTTCTCACTCCTACTAGTGAATGTAATGTCACACACACCCATACAATGCGCACCACCCCGCGATGTTTTTCTCACTCCTACTAGTGAATGTAATGTAACACACACCCATACAATGCGAACCACCCCGCGATGCTTTTCTAATTCCTACTAAAAAATGTAATGTAACACACACCCATACAATGCGCAACCCCCCGCGATGTTTTTCTCACTCCTACTAGTGAATCTAAAGTAACACACACCCATAAAGTGCGCACTACCCCGTGATATTTTTCTCACTGCTACTAGTGAATCTAATGTAACACACACCCATACAATGCGCACCACCCCGTGATGTTTTTCTCACTCCTACTAGTGAATGTAATGTAACACACACCCATACAATGCGCACCACCCCGTGATGTTTTTCTCACTCCTACTAGTGAATGTAATGTAACACACACCCATACAATGCACACCACCCCGTGATGTTTTTCTCACTCCTACTAGTGAATCTAATGTAACACACACCCATACAATGCGCACCACCCCGTGATGATTTCTCACTCCTACTAGTGAATGAAATGTAACACACACCCATACAATGCGCACCACCCCGTGATGTTTTTCTCACTCCTACTAGTGAATGTAATGTAACACACACCCATACAATGCGCACCACCACGTGATGTTTTTCTCACTCCTACTAGTGAATGTAATGTAACACACACCCATACAATGCGCACCACCACGCGATGTTTTTCTCACTCCTACTAATGAATGTAATGTCACACACACCCATACAATGCGCACCACCCCGCGATGTTTTTCTCACTCCTACTAGTGAATGTAATGTAACACACACCCATACAATGCGAACCACCCCGCGATGCTTTTCTCACTCCTACTAGTGAATATAATGTAACACACACCCATACAATGCGCACCACCCCGTGATGTTTTTCTCACTCCTATTAGTGAATGTAATGTAACACACACCCATACAATGCGCACCACCCCGTGATGTTTTTCTCACTCGACTAGTGAATCTAATGTAACACACACCCTTACAATGCGCACCACCCCGCGATGTTTTTCAGAAACCTATCCTACATTGCCACTGCATGTTCCCTGACCTCCCCATGCTGACCAACCCGCGGTGCTTTTCTCCATGCTACATTGCCACTCACTGCCTATTCTTATTCAGACCCTCCGATTCACACCACCCCGTGATGTTTTTCTCACTCCTACTAGTGAATGTAATGTAACACACACCCATACAATGCGCACCACCCTGTCATGTTTTTCTCACTCCTACTAGTGAATGTAATGTAACACACACCCATACAATGCGCACCACCCCGTGATGTTTTTCTCACTCCTACTAGTGAATGTAATGTAATACACACCCATACAATGCGCACCACCCCGTGATATTTTTCTCACTCCTACTAGTGAATGTAATGTAACACACACCCATACAATGCGCACCACCCTGTGATGATTTCTCACTCCTACTAGTGAATGTAATGTAACACACACCCATAAAATGCGCACCACCCCGTGATGTTTTTCTCACTCCTACTAGTGAATGTAATGTAACACACACCCATACAATGCGCACCACCCCGTGATGTTTTTCTCACACCTACTTGTGAATCTAATGTAACACACACCCATACAATGTGCACCACCCCGTGATGTTTTTCTCACTCCTACTAGTGAATGTAATGTAACACACCCCCATACAATGCGCACCACCCCGTGATGTTTTTCTCACGCCTACTAGTGAATCTAATGTAACACACACCCATAAAATGCGCACCACCCCGTGATGTTTTTCTCACTCCTCCTAGTCAATGTAATGTAACACACACCCATACAATGCGCACCACCCCGTGATGTTTTTCTCACGCCTACTAGTGAATCTAATGTAACACACACCCATACAATGCGCACCACCCCGTGATGTTTTTCTCACGCCTACTAGTGAATCTAATGTAATACACACCCATACAATGCGCACCACCCCGTGATGTTTTTCTCACTCCTAGTAGTGAATGTAATGTAACACACACCCATACAATGCGCACCACCCCGTGATGTTTTTCTCACACCTACTTGTGAATCTAATGTAACACACACCCATACAATGTGCACCACCCCGTGATGTTTTTCTCACTCCTACTAGTGAATGTAATGTAACACACCCCCATACAATGCGCACCACCCCGTGATGTTTTTCTCACGCCTACTAGTGAATCTAATGTAACACACACCCATAAAATGCGCACCACCCCGTGATGTTTTTCTCACTCCTCCTAGTCAATGTAATGTAACACACACCCATACAATGCGCACCACCCCGTGATGTTTTTCTCACGCCTACTAGTGAATCTAATGTAACACACACCCATACAATGCGCACCACCCCGTGATGTTTTTCTCACGCCTACTAGTGAATCTAATGTAATACACACCCATACAATGCGCACCACCCCGTGATGTTTTTCTCACTCCTAGTAGTGAATGTAATGTAACACACACCCATACAATGCGCACCACTCCGTGATGATTTTCTCACTCCTACTAGTGAATGTAATGTAACACACACCCATACAATGCGCACCACCCTGTGATGTTTTTCTCACTCCTACTAGTGAAAGTAATGTAACACACACCTATACAACGCGCACCACCCCGTGATGTTTTTCTCACTCCTACTAGTGAATCTCATGTAACACACACCCATACAATGCGCACCACCCCGTGATGTTTTTCTCACTCCTACAGGTGAATCTCATGTAACACACACCCATACAATGCGCACCAACCCGTGATGTTTTTCTCACTCCTACTAGTGAATGTAATGTAACACACACCCATAAAATGCGCACCACCCCGTGATGTTTTTCTCACTCCTACTAGTGAATGTAAAGTAACACACACCCATACAATGCGCATCACCCCGTGATGATTTCTCACTCCTAGTAGTGAATGTAATGTAACACACACCCATACAATGCGCACCACCCCGTGATGTTTTTCTCACTCTTACTAGTGAATGTAATGTAACACACAACCATACAATGCGCACCACCCCGTGATGTTTTTTTCACTCCTACTAGTGAATCTAATGTAACACACACCCATACAATGCGCACCACCCCGTGATGTTTTTCTCACTCCTACTAGGGAATCTAATGCAACACACACCCATACAATGCGCACCACCCCGTGATGTTTGTCTCACTCCTACTAGTGAATGTAATGTAACACACACCCATACAATGCGCACCACCCCGTGATGTTTTTCTCACTCCTACTAGTGAATGTAATGTAACACACACCCATACAATGCGCACCACCCCGTGATGTTTTCTCACTCCTACTAGTGAATGTAATGTCACACACACCCATGCAATGCGCACCACCCCGCGATGTTTTTCTCACTCCTACTAGTGAATGTAATGTAACACACACCCATACAATGCGCACCACCCCGCGATGCTTTTCTCACTCCTACTACAAAATGTAATGTAACACACACCCATACAATGCGCACCACCCCGCGATGTTTTTCTCACTCCTACTAGTGAATCTAAAGTAACACACACCCATACAGTGCGCACCACCCCGTGATATTTTTCTCACTGCTACTAGTGAATCTAATGTAACACACACCCATACAATGCGCACCACCCCGTGATGATTTTCTCACTCCTACTAGTGAATGTAATGTAACACACACCCATACAATGCGCACCACCCCGTGATGTTTTTCTCACGCCTACTAGTGAATCTAATGTAACACACACCCATACAATGCTCACCACCCCGTGATGTGTTCTCACGCCTACTAGTGAATGTAATGTAACAAACACCCATACAATGCGCACCACCCCATGATGATTTCTCACTCCTACTAGTGAATGTAATGTAACACACACCCATGCAGTCGCACCACCCCGTGATATTTTTCTCACCCCTACTAGTGAAAGTAATGTAACACACACCCATACAATGCGCACCACCCCGTGATGTTTTTCTCACTCCTACTAGTGAATCTCATGTAACACACACCCATACAATGCGCACCACCCCGTGATGTTTTTCTCACTCCTACTAGTAAATCTCATGTAACACACACCCATACAATGCGCACCACCCCGTGATGTTTTTCTCACTCCTACTAGTGAATGTAATGTAACACACACCCATACAATGTGCACCACCCCGTGATGTTTTTCTCACTCCTACTAGTGAATCTAATGTAACACACACCCATAAAATGCGCACCACCCCGTGATGTTTTTCTCACTCCTACTAGTGAAAGTAATGTAACACACACCCATACAATGCGCAGAAACCCCGTGATGTTTTTCTCACTCCTACTAGTGAATGTAATGTAACACACACCCATACAATGCGTACCACCCCGTGATGTTTTTCTCACTCCTACTAGTGAATGTAATGTAACACACACCCATAAAATGCGCACCACCCCGTGATGTTTTTCTCACTCCTACTAGGGAATCTAATGCAACACACACCCATACAATGCGCACCACCCCGTGATGTTTTTCTCACTCCTACTAGTGAATGTAATGTAACACACACCCATACAATGCGCACCACCCCGTGATGTTTTTCTCACTCCTACTAGTGAATGTAATGTAACACACACCCATACAATGCGCACCACCCCGTGATGTTTTTCTCACTCCTAGTAGTGAATGTAATGTAACACACACCCATACAATGCGCACCACCCCGTGATGTTTTTCTCACTCCTACTAGTGAATCTAATGTAACACACACCCATTCAATGCCCACCACCCCGCGATGTTTTTCTCACTCCTACTAGTGAATGTAATGTAACACACACCCATACAATGCGCACCACCACGCGATGTTTTTCTCACTCCTACTAGTGAATGTAATGTCACACACACCCATACAATGCGAACCACCCCGCGATGCTTTTCTAATTCCTACTAAAAAATGTAATGTAACACACACCCATACAATGCGCAACCCCCCGCGATGTTTTTCTCACTCCTACTAGTGAATCTAAAGTAACACACACCCATAAAGTGCGCACTACCCCGTGATATTTTTCTCACTGCTACTAGTGAATCTAATGTAACACACACCCATACAATGCGCACCACCCCGTGATGTTTTTCTCACTCCTACTAGTGAATGTAATGTAACACACACCCATACAATGCGCACCACCCCGTGATGTTTTTCTCACTCCTACTAGTGAATGTAATGTAACACACACCCATACAATGCACACCACCCCGTGATGTTTTTCTCACTCCTACTAGTGAATCTAATGTAACACACACCCATACAATGCGCACCACCCCGTGATGATTTCTCACTCCTACTAGTGAATGAAATGTAACACACACCCATACAATGCGCACCACCCCGTGATGTTTTTCTCACTCCTACTAGTGAATGTAATGTAACACACACCCATACAATGCGCACCACCACGTGATGTTTTTCTCACTCCTACTAGTGAATGTAATGTAACACACACCCATACAATGCGCACCACCACGCGATGTTTTTCTCACTCCTACTAATGAATGTAATGTCACACACACCCATACAATGCGCACCACCCCGCGATGTTTTTCTCACTCCTACTAGTGAATGTAATGTAACACACACCCATAAAATGCGAACCACCCCGCGATGCTTTTCTCACTCCTACTAGTGAATATAATGTAACACACACCCATACAATGCGCACCACCCCGTGATGTTTTTCTCACTCCTATTAGTGAATGTAATGTAACACACACCCATACAATGCGCACCACCCCGTGATGTTTTTCTCACTCGACTAGTGAATCTAATGTAACACACACCCTTACAATGCGCACCACCCCGCGATGTTTTTCAGAAACCTATCCTACATTGCCACTGCATGTTCCCTGACCTCCCCATGCTGACCACCCCGCGGTGCTTTTCTCCATGCTACATTGCCACTCACTGCCTATTCTTATTCAGACCCTCCGATTCACACCACCCCGTGATGTTTTTCTCACTCCTACTAGTGAATGTAATGTAACACACACCCATACAATGCGCACCACCCTGTCATGTTTTTCTCACTCCTACTAGTGAATGTAATGTAACACACACCCATACAATGCGCACCACCCCGTGATGTTTTTCTCACTCCTACTAGTGAATGTAATGTAATACACACCCATACAATGTGCACCACCCCGTGATATTTTTCTCACTCCTACTAGTGAATGTAATGTAACACACACCCATACAATGCGCACCACCCTGTGATGATTTCTCACTCCTACTAGTGAATGTAATGTAACACACACCCATAAAATGCGCACCACCCCGTGATGTTTTTCTCACTCCTACTAGTGAATGTAATGTAACACACACCCATACAATGCGCACCACCCCGTGATGTTTTTCTCACTCCTACTTGTGAATCTAATGTAACACACACCCATACAATGTGCACCACCCCGTGATGTTTTTCTCACTCCTACTAGTGAATGTAATGTAACACACCCCCATACAATGCGCACCACCCCGTGATGTTTTTCTCACTCCTACTAGTGAATGTAATGTAACACACACCCATACAATGCGCACCACACTGTGATGTTTTTCTCACTCCTACTAGTGAATGTAATGTAACACACACCCATACAATGCGCACCACCCCGTGATGTTTTTCTCGCTCCTACTAGTGAATGTAATGTAACACACACCCATACAATGTGCACCACCCCGTGATGTTTTTCTCACTCCTACTAGTGAATGTAATGTAACACACACCCATACAATGCGCACCACCACGTGATGTTTTTCTCACTCCTACTGGTGAATGTAATGTAACACACACCCATACAATGCGCACCACCACGCGATGTTTTTCTCACTCCTACTAATGAATGTAATGTCACACACACCCATACAATGCGCACCACCCCGCGATGTTTTTCTCACTCCTACTAGTGAATGTAATGTAACACACACCCATACAATGCGAACCACCCCGCGATGCTTTTCTCACTCCTACTAAAAAATGTAATGTAACACACACCCATACAATGCGCACCACCCCGCGATGTTTTCCTCACTCCTACTAGTGAATCTAATGTTACACACACCCATACAATGCGCACCACCCCATGATGTTTTTCTCACTCCTACTAGTGAATGTAATGTAACACACACCCATACAATGCGCACCACCCTGTGATGTTTTTCTCACTCCTACTAGTGAATATAATGTAACACACACCCATACAATGCGCACCACCCCGTGATGTTTTTCTCACTCCTATTAGTGAATGTAATGTAACACACACCCATACAATGGGCACCACCCCGTGATGTTTTTCTCACTCGACTAGTGAATCTAATGTAACACACACCCTTACAATGCGCACCACCCCGCGATGTTTTTCAGAAACCTATCCTACATTGCCACTGCATGTTCCCTGACCTCCCCATGCTGACCACCCCGCGGTGCTTTTCTCCATGCTACATTGCCACTCATTGCCTATTCTAATTCAGACCCTCCGATTCACACCACCCCGTGATGTTTTTCTCACTCCTACTAGTGAATGTAATGTAACACACACCCATACAATGCGCACCACCCTGTCATGTTTTTCTCACTTCTACTAGTGAATGTAATGTAACACACACCCATACAATGCGCACCACCCCGTGATGTTTTTCTCACTCCTACTAGTGAATGTAATGTAACACACACCCATACAATGCGCACCACCCCGTGATATTTTTCTCACTCCTACTAGTGAATGTAATGTAACACACACCCATACAATGCGCACCACCCTGTGATGATTTCTCACTCCTACTAGTGAATGTAATGTAACACACACCCATAAAATGCGCACCACCCCGTGATGTTTTTCTCACTCCTACTAGTGAATGTAATGTAACACACACCCATACAATGCGCACCACCCCGTGATGTTTTTCTCACTCCTACTTGTGAATCTAATGTAACACACACCCATACAATGCGCACCACCCCGTGATGTTTTTCTCACTCCTACTAGTGAATGTAATGTAACACACCCCCATACAATGCGCACCACCCCGTGATGTTTTTCTCATTCCTAATAGTGAATGTAATGTAACACACACCCATACAATGCGCACCACCCCGTGATGTTTTTCTCACTCCTACTAGTGAATCTAATGTAACACACACCCATTCAATGCCCACCACCCCGCGATGATTTTCTCACTCCTACTAGTGAATGTAATGTAACACACACCCATAAAATGCGCACGACCACGCGATGTTTTTCTCACTCCTACTAGTGAATGTAATGTCACACACACCCATTCAATGCCCACCACCCCGCGATGTTTTTCTCACTCCTACTAGTGAATGTAATGTAACACACACCCATACAATGCGAACCACCCCGCGATGCTTTTCTCACTCCTACTAAAAAATGTAATGTAACACCCACCCATACAATGCGCACCACCCCGCGATGTTTTTCTCACTCCTACTAGTGAATCTAAAGTAACACACACCCATAGAGTGCGCACCACCCCGTGATATTTTTCTCACTGCTACTAGTGAATCTAATGTAACACACACCCATACAATGCGCACCACCCCGTGATGTTTTTCTCACGCCTACTAGTGAATCTAATGTAACACACACCCATACAATGCGCACCACCCCGTGATGTTTTTCTCACGCCTACTAGTGAATCTAATGTAATACACACCCATACAATGCGCACCACCCCGTGATGTTTTTCTCACTCCTACTAGTGAATGTAATGTAACACACACCCATACAATGCGCACCACCCCGTGATGATTTTCTCACTCCTACTAGTGAATGTAATGTAACACACACCCATACAATGCGCACCACCCCGTGATGTTTTTCTCACTCCTACTAGTGAATGTAATGTAATACACACCCATGCAATGCGCACCACCCCGTGATGATTTCTCACTCCTACTAGTGAATGTAATGTAACACACACCCATGCAGTGCGCACCACCCCGTGATGTTTTTCTCACTCCTACTAGTGAAAGTAATGTAACACACACCCATACAATGCGCACCACCCCGTGATGTTTTTCTCACTCCTACTAGTGAATGTAATGTAACACACACCCATACAATGCGCACCACCCCGTGATGTTTTTCTCACTCCTACTAGTGAATGTAATGTAACACACACCCATACAATGCGCACCACCCCGTGATGTTTTTCTCACTCCTACTAGTGAATGTAATGTAACACACACCCATACAATGCGCACCACCCCGTGATATTTTTCTCACTCCTACTAGTGAATGTAATGTAACACACACCCATACAATGCGCACCAGCCCGTGATGTTTTTCTCACTCCTACTAGTGAATCTAATGTAACACACACCCATTCAATGCCCACCACCCCGCGATGTTTTTCTCACTCCTACTAGTGTATGTAATGTAACACTCACCCATACAATGCGCACCACCACGCGATGTTTTTCTCACTCCTACTAGTGAATGTAATGTCACACACACCCATACAATGCGCACCACCCCGCGATGTTTTTCTCACTCCTACTAGTGAATGTAATGTAACACACACCCATACAATGCGAACCACCCCGCGATGCTTTTCTCATTCCTACTAAAAAATGTAATGTAACACATACCCATACAATGCGCACCACCCCGCGATGTATTTCTCACTCCTACTAGTGAATCTAAAGAAACACACACCCATACAGTGCGCACCACCCCGT
Organism: Cavia porcellus; assembly: GCF_034190915.1. Lineage (NCBI taxonomy): Eukaryota > Metazoa > Chordata > Mammalia > Rodentia > Caviidae > Cavia > Cavia porcellus. The sequence goes on from NW_026947556.1 coordinate 34,346, forward strand.
GATATTTTTCTCACTGCTACTAGTGAATCTAATGTAACACACACCCATACAATGCGCACCACCCCGTGATGTTTTTCTCACTCCTACTAGTGATTCTAATGTAACACACACCCATACAATGCGCACCACCCCGTGATGTTTTTCTCACTCCTACTAGTGAATGTAATGTAACACACACCCATACAATGCGCACCACCCCGTGATGTTTTTCTCACTCCTACTAGTGAATCTAATGTAACACACACCCATAAAATGCGCACCACCCCGTGATGTTTTTTTTCACTCCTCCTAGTGAATGTAATGTAACACACACCCATACAATGCGCACCACCCCGTGATGTTTTTCTCACGCCTACTAGTGAATCTAATGTAACACACACCCATACAATGCGCACCACCCCGTGATGTTTTTCTCACGCCTACTAGTGAATCTAATGTAATACACACCCATACAATGCGCACCACCCCGTGATGTTTTTCTCACTCCTACTAGTGAATGTAATGTAACACACACCCATACAATGCGCACCACTCCGTGATGATTTTCTCACTCCTACTAGTGAATGTAATGTAACACACACCCATACAATGCGCACCACACTGTGATGTTTTTCTCACTCCTACTAGTGAATGTAATGTAACACACACCCATGCAATGCGCACCACCCCGTGATGACTTCTCACTCCTTCTAGTGAATGTAATGTAACACACACCCATGCAATGCGCACCACCCCGTGATGTTTTTCTCACTCCTACTAGTGAAAGTAATGTAACACACACCTATACAACGCGCACCACCCCGTGATGTTTTTCTCACTCCTACTAGTGAATCTCATGTAACACACACCCATACAATGCGCACCACCCCGTGATGTTTTTCTCACTCCTACTAGTGAATCTCATGTAACACACACCCATACAATGCGCACCACCCAGTGATGTTTTTCTCACTCCTACTAGTGAATGTAATGTAACACACACCCATACAATGCGCACCACCCCGTGATGTTTTTCTCGCTCCTACTAGTGAATGTAATGTAACACACACCCATACAATGCGCACCACCCCGTGATGATTTCTCACTCATAGTAGTGAATGTAATGTAACACACACCCATACAATGCGCACCACCCCGTGATGTTTTTCTCACTCCTACTAGTGAAAGTAATGTAACACACACCCATACAATGCGCACCACCCCGTGGTTTTTCTCACTCCTACTTGTGAATGTAATGTAACACACACCCATACAATGCGCCCCACCCCGTGATGTTTTTCTCACTCCTACTAGTGAATGTAATGTAACACACACCCATACAATGCGCACCACACCGTGATGTTTGTCTCACTCCTACTAGTGAATGTAATGTAACACACATCCATACAATGCGCACCACCCCGTGATGTTTTTCTCACTCCTACTAGTGAATGTAATGTAACACACACCCATACAATGCGCACCACCCCATGATGTTTTTCTCACTCCTACTAGTGAATCTAATGTAACACACACCCATTGAATGCGCACCACCCCGCGATGTTTTTCTCACTCCTACTAGTGAATGTAATGTAACACACACCCATAAAATGCGCACCACCACGCGATGTTTTTCTCACTCCTACTAGTGAATGTAATGTCACACACACCCATGTAATGCGCACCACCCCGCGATGTTTTTCTCACTCCTACTAGTGAATGTAATGTAACACACACCCATACAATGCGAACCACCCCGCGATGCTTTTCTCACTCCTACTAAAAAATGTAATGTAACACACACCCATACAATGCGCACCACCCCGCGATGTTTTTCTCACTCCTACTAGTGAATCTAAAGTAACACACACCCATACAGTGCGCACCACCCGTGATATTTTTCTCACTGCTACTAGTGAATCTAATGTAACACACACCCATACAATGCGCACCACCCCGTGATGTTTTTCTCACTCCTACTAGTGAATGTAATGTAACACACACCCATACAATGCGCACCACCCCGTGATGATTTTCTCACTCCTACTAGTGAATGTAATGTAACACACACCCATACAATGCACACAACCCCGTGATGTTTTTCTCACTCCTACTAGTGAATGTAATGTAACACACACCCATACAATGCGCACCACCCCGTGATGATTTCTCACTCCTACTAGTGAATGTAATGTAACACACACCCATGCAGTGCGCACCACCCCGTGATGTTTTTCTCACTCCTACTAGTGATAGTAATGTAACACACACCCATACAATGCGCACCACCCCGTGATGTTTTTCTCACTCCTACTAGTGAATCTCATGTAACACACACCCATACAATGCGCACCACCCCGTGATGTTTTTCTCACTCCTACTAGTGAATCTCATGTAACACACACCCATACAATGCGCACCACCCCGTGATGTTTTTCTCACTCCTACTAGTGAATGTAATGTAACACACACCCATACAATGCGCACCACCCCGTGATGTTTTTCTCACTCCTACTAGTGAATCTAATGTAACACACACCCATACAATGCGCACCACCCCGTGATGTTTTTCTCACTCCTACTAGTGAAAGTAATGTAACACACACCCATACAATGCGCAGAAACCCCGTGATGTTTTTCTCACTCCTACTAGTGAATGTAATGTAACACACACCCATACAATGCGCACCACCCCGTGATGTTTTTCTCACTCCTACTAGTGAATGTAATGTAACACACACCCATAAAATGCGCACCACCCCGTGATGTTTTTTCACTCCTACTAGTGAATCTAATGCAACACACACCCATACAATGCGCACCACCCCGTGATGTTTTTCTCACTCCTACTAGTGAATCTAATGTAACACACACCCATACAATGCGCATCACCCCGTGATGTTTTTCTCACTCCTACTAGTGAATGTAATGTAACACACACCCATACAATGCGCACGACCCCGTGATGTTTTTCTCACTCCTACTAGTGAATGTAATGTAACACACACCCATACAATGTGCACCACCCCGTGATGTTTTTCTCACTCCTACTAGTGAATGTAATGTAACACACACCCATACAATGCGCACCACCCCGTGATGTTTTTCTCACTCCTACTAGTGAATGTAATGTAACACACACCCATACAATGCGCACCACCCCGTGATGTTTTTCTCACTCCTACTAGTGAATCTAATGTAACACACACCCATACAATGCGCACCACCCCGTGATGATTTCTCACTCCTACTAGTGAATGAAATGTAACACAAACCCATACAATGCGCACCACCCCGTGATGTTTTTCTCACTCCTACTTGTGAATGTAATGTAACACACACCCATACAATGCGCACCACCCCGTGATGTTTTTCTCACTCCTACTAGTGAATGTAATGTAACACACACCCATACAATGCGCACCACCCCGTGATGTTTTTCCTCACTCCTACTAGTGAATGTAATGTAACACACACCCATACAATGCGCACCACCCCGTGATGTTTTTCTCACTCCTACTAGTGAATGTAATGTAACACACACCCATACAATGCGCACCACCCCGTGATGTTTTTCTCACTCCTACTAGTGAATGTAATGTAACACACACCCATACAATGCGCACCACCCCGTGATGTTTTTCTCACTCCTACTAGTGAATGTAATGTAACACACACCCATTCAATGCCCACCACCCCGCGATGTTTTTCTCACTCCTACTAGTGAATGTAATGTAACACACACCCATACAATGCGCACCACCACGCGATGTTTTTCTCACTCCTACTAGTGAATGTAATGTCACACACACCCATACAATGCGCACCACCCCGCGATGTTTTTCTCACTCCTACTAGTGAATGTAATGTAACACACACCCATACAATGCGAACCACCCCGCGATGCTTTTCTCATTCCTACTAAAAAATGTAATGTAACACACACCCATACAATGCGCACCACCCCGCGATGTTTTTTTCACTCCTACTAGTGAATCTAAAGTAACACACACCCATAAAGTGCGCACTACCCCGTGATATTTTTCTCACTGCTACTAGTGAATCTAATGTAACACACACCCATACAATGCGCACCACCCTGTGATGTTTTTCTCACTCCTACTAGTGAATCTAATGTAACACACACCCATACAATGCGCACCACCCCGTGATGTTTTTCTCACTCCTACTAGTGTATGTAATGTAACACACACCCATACAATGCGCACCACCCCGTGATGTTTTTCTCACTGCTACTAGTGAATGTAATGTAACACACACCCATACAATGCGCACCACCCCGTGATGTTTTTCTCACGCCTACTAGTGAATCTAATGTAACACACACCCATACAATGCGCACCACCCCGCGATGTTTTTCTCACACCTACTAGTGAATCTAATGTAATACACACCCATACAATGCGCACCACCCCGTGATGTTTTTCTCACTCCTACTAGTGAATGTAATGTAACACACACCAATACAATGCGCACCACCCCGTGATGATTTTCTCACTCCTACTAGTGAATGTAATGTAACACACACCCATACAATGCGCACCACCCCGTGATGTTTTTCTCACTCCTACTAGTGAATGTAATGTAACACACACCCATACAATGCGCATCACCCCGTGATGATTTCTCACTCCTAATATTGAATGTAATGTAACACACACCCATGCAATGCGCACCACCCCGTGATGTTTTTCTCACTCCTACTAGTGAAAGTAATGTAACACACACCTATACAATGCGCACCACCCCGTGATGTTTTTCTCACTCCTACTAGTGAATGTAATGTAACACACACCCATACAATGCGCACCACCCCGTGATGTTTTTCTCACTCCTACTAGTGAATGTAATGTAACACACACCCATACAATGCGCACCACCCCGTGATGTTTTTCTCACTCCTACTAGTGAATCTAATGTAACACACACCCATTCAATGCCCACCACCCCGCGATGTTTTTCTCACTCCTACTAGTGAATGTAATGTAACACACACCCATACAATGCGCACCACCCCGTGATGATTTTCTCACTCCTACTAGTGAATGTAATGTCACACACACCCATACAATGCGCACCACCCCGCGATGTTTTTCTCACTCCTACTAGTTAATGTAATGTAACACACACCCATACAATGCGAACCACCCTGTGATGTTTTTCTCACTCCTACTAGTGAATCTAATGTAACACACACCCATACAATGCGCACCACCCCGTGATGTTTTTCTCACTCCTACTAGTGAATGTAATGTAACACACACCCATACAATGCGCACCACCCCGTGATGTTTTTCTCACTCCTACTAGTGAATGTAATGTAACACACACCCATACAATGCGCACCACCCCGTGATGTTTTTCTCACGCCTACTAGTGAATCTAATGTAACACACACCCATACAATGCGCACCACCCCGCGATGTTTTTCTCACACCTCCTAGTGAATCTAATGTAATACACACCCATACAATGCGCACCACCCCGTGATGTTTTTCTCACTCCTACTAGTGAATGTAATGTAACACACACCAATACAATGCGCACCACCCCGTGATGATTTTCTCACTCCTACTAGTGAATGTAATGTAACACACACCCATACAATGCGCACCACCCCGTGATGTTTTTCTCACTCCTACTAGTGAATGTAATGTAACACACATCCATACAATGCGCATCACCCCGTGATGATTTCTCACTCCTAATATTGAATGTAATGTAACACACACCCATGCAATGCGCACCACCCCGTGATGTTTTTCTCACTCCTACTAGTGAAAGTAATGTAACACACACCTATACAATGCGCACCACCCCGTGATGTTTTTCTCACTCCTACTAGTGAATGTAATGTAACACACACCCATACAATGCGCACCACCCCGTGATGTTTTTCTCACTCCTACTAGTGAATCTCATGTAACACACACCCATACAATGCGCACCACCCCGTGATGTTTTTCTCACTCCTACTAGTGAATGTAATGTAACACACACCCATACAATGCGCACCACCCCGTGATGTTTTTCTCACTCCTACTAGTGAATGTAATGTAACACACACCCATACAATGCGCACCATCCCGTGATGTTTTTCTCACTCCTACTAGTGAATGTAATGTAACACACACCCATACAATGCGCACCACCCGTGATGTTTTTCTCACTCCTACTAGTGAATCTAATGTAACACACACCCATACAATGCGCACCACCCTGTGATGTTTTTCTCACTCCTACTAGTGAATGTAATGTAACACACACCCATACAATGCGCACCACCCCGTGTTGTTTTTCTGACTCCTATTAGTGAATGTAATGTAACACACACCCATACAATGCGCACCACCGCATGATGTTTTTCGCACTCCTACTAGTGAATCTAATGTAACACACACCCATACAATGCGCACCACCCCGTGATGTTTTTCTCACTCCTACTAGTGAATCTCATGTAACACACACCCATACAATGCGCACCACCACGCGATGTTTTTCTCACTCCTACTAGTGAATGTAATGTCACACACACCCATACAATGCGCACCACCCCGCGATGTTTTTCTCACTCCTACTAGTGAATGTAATGTAACACACACCCATACAATGCGAACCACCCCGCGATGCTTTTCTCATTCCTACTAAAAAATGTAATGTAACACACACCCATACAATGCACACCACCCCGCGATGTTTTTCTCACTCCTACTAGTGAATCTAAAGTAACACACACCCATAAAGTGCGCACTACCCCGTGATATTTTTCTCACTGCTACTAGTGAATCTAATGTAACACACACCCATACAATGCGCACCACCCTGTGATGTTTTTCTCACTCCTACTAGTGAATCTAATGTAACACACACCCATACAATGCGCACCACCCCGTGATGTTTTTCTCACTCCTACTAGTGAATGTAATGTAACACACACCCATACAATGCGCACCACCCCGTGATGTTTTTCTCACTGCTACTAGTGAATGTAATGTAACACACACCCATACAATGCGCACCACCCCGTGATGTTTTTCTCACGCCTACTAGTGAATCTAATATAACACACACCCATACAATGCGCACCACCCCGCGATGTTTTTCTCACACCTACTAGTGAATCTAATGTAATACACACCCATACAATGCGCACCACCCCGTGATGTTTTTCTCACTCCTACTAGTGAATGTAATGTAACACACACCAATACAATGCGCACCACCCCGTGATGATTTTCTCACTCCTACTAGTGAATGTAATATAACACACACCCATACAATGCGCACCACCCCGTGATGTTTTTCTCACTCCTACTAGTGAATGTAATGTAACACACACCAATACAATGCGCATCACCCCGTGATGATTTCTCACTCCTAATATTGAAAGTAATGTAACACACACCCATGCAATGCGCACCACCCCGTGATGTTTTTCTCACTCCTACTAGTGAAAGTAATGTAACACACACCTATACAATGCGCACCACCCCGTGATGTTTTTCTCACTCCTACTAGTGAATGTAATGTAACACACACCCATACAATGCGCACCACCCCGTGATGTTTTTCTCACTCCTACTAGTGAATGTAATGTAACACACACCCATACAATGCGCACCATCCCGTGATGTTTTTCTCACTCCTACTAGTGAATGTAATGTAACACACACCCATACAATGCGCACCACCCCGTGATGTTTTTCTCACTCCTACTAGTGAATGTAATGTAACACACACCCATACAATGCGCACCACCCCGTGATGTTTTTCTCACTCCTACTAGTGAATCTAATGTAACACACACCCATACAATGCGCACCACCCCGTGATGATTTCTCACTCCTACTAGTGAATGAAATGTAACACAAACCCATACAATGCGCACCACCCCGTGATGTTTTTCTCACTCCTACTTGTGAATGTAATGTAACACACACCCATACAATGCGCACCACCCCGTGATGTTTTTCTCACTCCTACTAGTGAATGTAATGTAACACACACCCATACAATGCGCACCACCCCGTGATGTTTTTCTCACTCCTACTAGTGAATGTAATGTAACACACACCCATACAATGCGCACCACCCCGTGATGTTTTTCTCACTCCTACTAGTGAATGTAATGTAACACACACCCATACAATGTGCACCACCCCGTGATGTTTTTCTCACTCCTACTAGTGAATGTAATGTAACACACACCCATACAATGCGCACCACCCCGTGATGTTTTTCTCACTCCTACTAGTGAATCTAATGTAACACACACCCATTCAATGCCCACCACCCCGCGATGTTTTTCTCACTCCTACTAGTGAATGTAATGTAACACACACCCATACAATGCGCACCACCACGCGATGTTTTTCTCACTCCTACTAGTGAATGTAATGTCACACACACCCATACAATGCGCACCACCCCGCGATGTTTTTCTCACTCCTACTAGTGAATGTAATGTAACACACACCCATACAATGCGAACCACCCTGTGATGTTTTTCTCACTCCTACTAGTGAATCTAATGTAACACACACCCATACAATGCGCACCACCCCGTGATGTTTTTCTCACTCCTACTAGTGAATGTAATGTAACACACACCCATACAATGCGCACCACCCCGTGATGTTTTTCTCACTCCTACTAGTGAATGTAATGTAACACACACCCATACAATGCGCACCACCCCGTGATGTTTTTCTCACGCCTACTAGTGAATCTAATGTAACACACACCCATACAATGCGCACCACCCCGCGATGTTTTTCTCACACCTACTAGTGAATCTAATGTAATACACACCCATACAATGCGCACCACCCCGTGATGTTTTTCTCACTCCTACTAGTGAATGTAATGTAACACACACCAATACAATGCGCACCACCCCGTGATGATTTTCTCACTCCTACTAGTGAATGTAATGTAACACACACCCATACAATGCGCACCACCCCGTGATGTTTTTCTCACTCCTACTAGTGAATGTAATGTAACACACATCCATACAATGCGCATCACCCCGTGATGATTTCTCACTCCTAATATTGAATGTAATGTAACACACACCCATGCAATGCGCACCACCCCGTGATGTTTTTCTCACTCCTACTAGTGAAAGTAATGTAACACACACCTATACAATGCGCACCACCCCGTGATGTTTTTCTCACTCCTACTAGTGAATGTAATGTAACACACACCCATACAATGCGCACCACCCCGTGATGTTTTTCTCACTCCTACTAGTGAATCTCATGTAACACACACCCATACAATGCGCACCACCCCGTGATGTTTTTCTCACTCCTACTAGTGAATGTAATGTAACACACACCCATACAATGCGCACCACCCCGTGATGTTTTTCTCACTCCTACTAGTGAATGTAATGTAACACACACCCATACAATGCGCACCATCCCGTGATGTTTTTCTCACTCCTACTAGTGAATGTAATGTAACACACACCCATACAATGCGCACCACCCGTGATGTTTTTCTCACTCCTACTAGTGAATCTAATGTAACACACACCCATACAATGCGCACCACCCTGTGATGTTTTTCTCACTCCTACTAGTGAATGTAATGTAACACACACCCATACAATGCGCACCACCCCGTGTTGTTTTTCTGACTCCTATTAGTGAATGTAATGTAACACACACCCATACAATGCGCACCACCGCATGATGTTTTTCGCACTCCTACTAGTGAATCTAATGTAACACACACCCATACAATGCGCACCACCCCGTGATGTTTTTCTCACTCCTACTAGTGAATCTCATGTAACACACACCCATACAATGCGCACCACCACGCGATGTTTTTCTCACTCCTACTAGTGAATGTAATGTCACACACACCCATACAATGCGCACCACCCCGCGATGTTTTTCTCACTCCTACTAGTGAATGTAATGTAACACACACCCATACAATGCGAACCACCCCGCGATGCTTTTCTCATTCCTACTAAAAAATGTAATGTAACACACACCCATACAATGCACACCACCCCGCGATGTTTTTCTCACTCCTACTAGTGAATCTAAAGTAACACACACTCATAAAGTGCGCACTACCCCGTGATATTTTTCTCACTGCTACTAGTGAATCTAATGTAACACACACCCATACAATGCGCACCACCCTGTGATGTTTTTCTCACTCCTACTAGTGAATCTAATGTAACACACACCCATACAATGCGCACCACCCCGTGATGTTTTTCTCACTCCTACTAGTGAATGTAATGTAACACACACCCATACAATGCGCACCACCCCGTGATGTTTTTCTCACTGCTACTAGTGAATGTAATGTAACACACACCCATACAATGCGCACCACCCCGTGATGTTTTTCTCACGCCTACTAGTGAATCTAATATAACACACACCCATACAATGCGCACCACCCCGCGATGTTTTTCTCACACCTACTAGTGAATCTAATGTAATACACACCCATACAATGCGCACCACCCCGTGATGTTTTTCTCACTCCTACTAGTGAATGTAATGTAACACACACCAATACAATGCGCACCACCCCGTGATGATTTTCTCACTCCTACTAGTGAATGTAATATAACACACACCCATACAATGCGCACCACCCCGTGATGTTTTTCTCACTCCTACTAGTGAATGTAATGTAACACACACCCATACAATGCGCATCACCCCGTGATGATTTCTCACTCCTAATATTGAAAGTAATGTAACACACACCCATGCAATGCGCACCACCCCGTGATGTTTTTCTCACTCCTACTAGTGAAAGTAATGTAACACACACCTATACAATGCGCACCACCCCGTGATGTTTTTCTCACTCCTACTAGTGAATGTAATGTAACACACACCCATACAATGCGCACCACCCCGTGATGTTTTTCTCACTCCTACTAGTGAATGTAATGTAACACACACCCATACAATGCGCACCATCCCGTGATGTTTTTCTCACTCCTACTAGTGAATGTAATGTAACACACACCCATACAATGCGCACCACCCCGTGATGTTTTTCTCACTCCTACTAGTGAATGTAATGTAACACACACCCATACAATGCGCACCACCCCGTGATGTTTTTCTCACTCCTACTAGTGAATCTAATGTAACACACACCCATACAATGCGCACCACCCCGTGATGATTTCTCACTCCTACTAGTGAATGAAATGTAACACAAACCCATACAATGCGCACCACCCCGTGATGTTTTTCTCACTCCTACTTGTGAATGTAATGTAACACACACCCATACAATGCGCACCACCCCGTGATGTTTTTCTCACTCCTACTAGTGAATGTAATGTAACACACACCCATACAATGCGCACCACCCCGTGATGTTTTTCTCACTCCTACTAGTGAATGTAATGTAACACACACCCATACAATGCGCACCACCCCGTGATGTTTTTCTCACTCCTACTAGTGAATGTAATGTAACACACACCCATACAATGTGCACCACCCCGTGATGTTTTTCTCACTCCTACTAGTGAATGTAATGTAACACACACCCATACAATGCGCACCACCCCGTGATGTTTTTCTCACTCCTACTAGTGAATCTAATGTAACACACACCCATTCAATGCCCACCACCCCGCGATGTTTTTCTCACTCCTACTAGTGAATGTAATGTAACACACACCCATACAATGCGCACCACCACGCGATGTTTTTCTCACTCCTACTAGTGAATGTAATGTCACACACACCCATACAATGCGCACCACCCCGCGATGTTTTTCTCACTCCTACTAGTGAATGTAATGTAACACACACCCATACAATGCGAACCACCCTGTGATGTTTTTCTCACTCCTACTAGTGAATCTAATGTAACACACACCCATACAATGCGCACCACCCCGTGATGTTTTTCTCACTCCTACTAGTGAATGTAATGTAACACACACCCATACAATGCGCACCACCCCGTGATGTTTTTCTCACTCCTACTAGTGAATGTAATGTAACACACACCCATACAATGCGCACCACCCCGTGATGTTTTTCTCACGCCTACTAGTGAATCTAATGTAACACACACCCATACAATGCGCACTACCCCGCGATGTTTTTCTCACACCTACTAGTGAATCTAATGTAATACACACCCATACAATGCGCACCACCCCGTGATGTTTTTCTCACTCCTACTAGTGAATGTAATGTAACACACACCAATACAATGCGCACCACCCCGTGATGATTTTCTCACTCCTACTAGTGAATGTAATGTAACACACACCCATACAATGCGCACCACCCCGTGATGTTTTTCTCACTCCTACTAGTGAATGTAATGTAACACACATCCATACAATGCGCATCACCCCGTGATGATTTCTCACTCCTAATATTGAATGTAATGTAACACACACCCATGCAATGCGCACCACCCCGTGATGTTTTTCTCACTCCTACTAGTGAAAGTAATGTAACACACACCTATACAATGCGCACCACCCCGTGATGTTTTTCTCACTCCTACTAGTGAATGTAATGTAACACACACCCATACAATGCGCACCACCCCGTGATGTTTTTCTCACTCCTACTAGTGAATCTCATGTAACACACACCCATACAATGCGCACCACCCCGTGATGTTTTTCTCACTCCTACTAGTGAATGTAATGTAACACACACCCATACAATGCGCACCACCCTGTGATGTTTTTCTCACTCCTACTAGTGAATGTAATGTAACACACACCCATACAATGCGCACCATCCCGTGATGTTTTTCTCACTCCTACTAGTGAATGTAATGTAACACACACCCATACAATGCGCACCACCCGTGATGTTTTTCTCACTCCTACTAGTGAATCTAATGTAACACACACCCATACAATGCGCACCACCCTGTGATGTTTTTCTCACTCCTACTAGTGAATGTAATGTAACACACACCCATACAATGCGCACCACCCCGTGTTGTTTTTCTGACTCCTATTAGTGAATGTAATGTAACACACACCCATACAATGCGCACCACCGCATGATGTTTTTCGCACTCCTACTAGTGAATCTAATGTAACACACACCCATACAATGCGCACCACCCCGTGATGTTTTTCTCACTCCTACTAGTGAATCTCATGTAACACACACCCATACAATGCGCACCACCCCGTGATGTTTTTCTCACTCCTACTAGTGAATGTAATGTAACACACACCCATACAATGCGCACCACCCCGTGATGTTTTTCTCACTCCTACTAGTGAATGTAATGTAACACACACCCATAAAATGCGCACAACCCCGTGATGTTTTTCTCACTCCTACTAGTGAATCTAATGCAACACACACCCATACAATGCGCACCACCCCGTTATGTTTTTCTCACTCCTACTAGTGAATCTAATGTAACACACACCCATACAATGCGCATCACCCCGTGATGTTTTTCTCACTCCTACTAGTGAATGTAATGTAACACACACCCATACAATGTGCACGACCCCGTGATGTTTTTCTCACTCCTACTAGTGAATGTAATGTAACACACACCCATACAATGCGCACCACCCCGTGATGTTTTTCTCACTCCTACTCGTGAATCTAATGTAACACACACCCATACAATGCGAACCACCCCGCGATGCTTTTCTCATTCCTACTAAAAAATGTAATGTAACACACACCCATACAATGCGCACCACCCCGCGATGTTTTTCTCACTCCTACTAGTGAATCTAAAGTAACACACACCCATACAGTGCGCACCACCCCGTGATATTCTTCTAACTGCTACTAGTGAATCTAATGTAACACACACCCATACAATGCGCACCACCCCGTGATGTTTTTCTCACTCCTACTCGTGAATCTAATGTAACACAAACCCATACAATGCGACCACCCCGTGATGTTTTTGTCACTCCTACTAGTGAATGTAATGTAACACACACCCATACAATGCGCACCACCCCGTGATGTTTTTCTCACTCCTACTAGTGAATCTAATGTAACACACACCCATACAATGCGCACCACCCCGTGATGTTTTTCTCACTCCTACTAGTTAATGTAATGTAACACACACCCATACAATGCGCACCACCCCGTGATGTTTTTCTCACGCCTACTAGTGAATCTAATGTAACACACACCCATACAATGCGCACCACCCCGTGATGTTTTTCTCACGCCTACTAGTGAATCTAATGTAATACACACCCATACATTGTGCACCACCCCGTGATGTTTTTCTCACTCCTACTAGTGAATGTAATGTAACACACACCCATACAATGCGCACCACCCCGTGATGATTTTCTCACTCCTACTAGTGAATGTAATGTAACACACACCCATACAATGCGCACCGCCCCGTGATGTTTTTCTCACTCCTACTAGTGTATGTAATGTAACACACACCCATACAATGCGCACCACCCCATGATGATTTCTCACTCCTACTAGTGAATGTAATGTAACACACACCCATGCAATGCGCACCACCCCGTGATGTTTTTCTCACTCCTACTAGTGAAAGTAATGTAACACACACCTATACAATGCGCACCACCCCGTGATGTTTTCTCACTCCTACTAGTGAATGTAATGTAACACACACCCATACAATGCGCACCACCCCGTGATGTTTTTCTCACTCCTACTAGTGAATCTCATGTAACACACACCCATACAATGCGCACCACCCCGTGATGTTTTTCTCACTCCTACTAGTGAATCTCATGTAACACACACCCATACAATGCGCACCACCCCGTGATGTTTTTGTCACTCCTACTAGTGAAAGTAATGTAACACACACCCATACAATGCGCAGAAACCCCGTGATGTTTTTCTCACTCCTACTAGTGAATGTAATGTAACACACACCCATACAATGCGCACCACCCCGTGATGTTTTTCTCACTCCTACTAGTGAATGTAATGTAACACACACCCATAAAATGCGCACCACCCCGTGATGTTTTTCTCACTCCTACTAGTGAATCTAATGCAACACACACCCATACAATGCGCACCACCCCGTGATGTTTTTCTCACTCCTACTAGAGAATCTAATGTAACCCACACCCATACAATGCGCATCACCCCGTGATGTTTTTCTCACTCCTACTAGTGAATGTAATGTAACACACACCCATACAATGCGCACGACCCCGTGATGTTTTTCTCATTCCTACTAGTGAATGTAATGTAACACACACCCATACAATGCGCACCACCCCGTGATGTTTTTCTCACTCCTACTAGTGAATGTAATGTAACACACACCCATACAATGCGCACCACCCCGTGATGTTTTTCTCACTCCTACTAGTGAATGTAATGTAACACACACCCATAAAATGCGCACCACCCCGTGATGTTTTTCTCACTCCTACTAGTGAAAGTAATGTAACACACACCCATACAATGCGCACCACCCCGTGATGTTTTTCTCACTCCTACTAGTGAATGTAATGTAACACACACCCATACAATGCGCACCACCCCGTGATGTTTTTCTCACTCCTACTAGTGAATGTAATGTAACACACACCCATACAATGCGCACCACCCCGTGATGTTTTTCTCACTCCTAATAGTGAATGTAATTTAACACACACCCATACAATGCGCACCACCCGGTGATGTTTTTCTCACTCCTACTAGTGAATCTAAAGTAACACACACCCATACAGTGCGCACCACCCCGTGATATTTTTCTCACTGCTACTAGTGAATCTAATGTAACACACACCCATACAATGCGCACCACCCCGTGATGTTTTTCTCACTCCTACTCGTGAATCTAATGTAACACACACCCATACAATGCGACCACCCCGTGATGTTTTTGTCACTCCTACTAGTGAATGTAATGTAACACACACCCATACAATGCGCACCACCCCGTGATGTTTTTCTCACTCCTACTAGTGAATCTAATGTAACACACTCCCATACAATGCGCACCACCCCGTGATGTTTTTCTCACTCCTACTAGTTAATGTAATGTAACACACACCCATACAATGCGCACCACCCCGTGATGTTTTTCTCACGCCTACTAGTGAATCTAATGTAACACACACCCATACAATGCGCACCACCCCGTGATGTTTTTCTCACGCCTACTAGTGAATCTAATGTAATACACACCCATACAATGCGCACCACCCCGTGATGTTTTTCTCACTCCTACTAGTGAATGTAATGTAACACACACCCATACAATGCGCACCACCCCGTGATGATTTTCTCACTCCTACTAGTGAATGTAATGTAACACACACCCATACAATGCGCACCACCCCGTGATGTTTTTCTCACTCCTACTAGTGTATGTAATGTAACACACACCCATACAATGCGCACCACCCCATGATGATTTCTCACTCCTACTAGTGAATGTAATGTAACACACACCCATGCAATGCGCACCACCCCGTGATGTTTTTCTCACTCCTACTAGTGAAAGTAATGTAACACACACCTATACAATGCGCACCACCCCGTGATGTTTTCTCACTCCTACTAGTGAATGTAATGTAACACACACCCATACAATGCGCACCACCCCGTGATGTTTTTCTCACTCCTACTAGTGAATCTCATGTAACACACACCCATACAATGCGCACCACCCCGGGATGTTTTTCTCACTCCTACTAGTGAATCTCATGTAACACACACCCATACAATGCGCACCACCCCGTGATGTTTTTGTCACTCCTACTAGTGAAAGTAATGTAACACACACCCATACAATGCGCAGAAACCCCGTGATGTTTTTCTCACTCCTACTAGTGAATGTAATGTAACACACACCCATACAAGGCGCACCACCCCGTGATGTTTTTCTCACTCCTACTAGTGAATGTAATGTAACACACACCCATAAAATGCGCACCACCCCGTGATGTTTTTCTCACTCCTACTAGTGAATCTAATGCAACACACACCCATACAATGCGCACCACCCCGTGATGTTTTTCTCACTCCTACTAGAGAATCTAATGTAACACACACCCATACAATGCGCATCACCCCGTGATGTTTTTCTCACTCCTACTAGTGAATGTAATGTAACACACACCCATACAATGCGCACGACCACGTGATGTTTTTCTCATTCCTACTAGTGAATGTAATGTAACACACACCCATACAATGCGCACCACCCCGTGATGTTTTTGTCACTCCTACTAGTGAATGTAATGTAACACACACCCATACAATGCGCACCACCCCGTGATGTTTTTCTCACTCCTACTAGTGAATGTAATGTAACACACACCCATACAATGCGCACCACCCCGTGATGTTTTTCTCACTCCTACTAGTGAATGTAATGTAACACACACCCATACAATGCGCACCACCACGTAATGTTTTTCTCACTCCTACTAGTGAATGTAATGTAACACACACCCATAAAATGCGCACCACCCCGTGATGAATTCTCACTCCTACTAGTGAATGTAATGTAACACACACCCATACAATGCGCACCACCCCGTGATGTTTTTCTCACTCCTACTAGTGAATGTAATGTAACACACACCCATACAATGCGCACCACCCCGTGATGTTTTTCTCACTCCTACTAGTGAATCTAATGAAACACACACCCATACAATGCGCACCACCCCGTGATGATTTCTCACTCCTACTAGTGAATGAAATGTAACACACACCCATAATATGCGCACCACCCCGTGATGTTTTTCTCACTCCTACTTGTGAATGTAATGTAACACACACCCATACAATGCGCACCACCCCGTGATGTTTTTCTCACTCCTACTAGTGAATGTAATGTAACATACACCTATACAATGCGCACCACCCCGTGATGTTTTTCTCACTCCTACTAGTGAATGTAATGTAACACACACCCATAAAATGCGAACCACCCCGCGATGCTTTTCTCATTCCTACTAAAAAATGTAATGTCACACACACCCATACAAGGCGCACCAGCCCGCGATGTTTTTCTCACTCCTACTAGTGAATGTAATGTAACACACACCCATACAATGCGAACCACCCCGCGATGCTTTTCTCATTCCTACTAAAAAATGTAATGTAACACACACCCATACAATGCGCACCACCCCACGATGTTTTTCTCACTCCTACTAGTGAATCTAAAGTAACACACACCCATACAGTGCGCACCACCCCGTGATGTTTTTCTCACTCCTACTAGTGAATCTAATGTAACACACACCCATACAATGCGCACCACCCCGTGATGTTTTTCTCACTCCTACTAGTGAATCTAATGTAACACACACCCATACAATGCGCACCACCCCGTGATGTTTTTCTCACTCCTACTAGTGAATGTAATGTAACACACACCCATACAATGCGCACAACCCCGTGATGTTTTTCTCACTCCTACTAGTGAATCTAATGTAACACACACCCATACAATGCGCACCACCCCGTGATGTTTTTCTCACTCCTACTAGTGAATGTAATGTAACACACACCCATACAATGCGCACCACCCCGTGATGTTTTTCTCACGCCTACTAGTGAATCTAATGTAACACACACCCATACAATGCGCACCACCACGTGATGTTTTTCTCACTCCTACTAGTGAATGTAATGTAACACACACCCATACAATGCGCACCACCGCGTGATGATTTCTCACTCCTACTAGTGAATGTAATGTAACACACACCCATACAATGCGCACCACCCCGTGATGTTTTTCTCACTCCTACTAGTGAATGTAATGTAACACACACCCATACAATGCGCACCACCCCGTGATGTTTTTCTCACTCCTACTAGTGAATGTAATGTAACACACACCCATACAATGCGCACCACCCCGTGATGATTTCTCACTCCTACTAGTGAATGAAATGTAACACACACCCATACAATGCGCACCACCCCGTGATGTTTTTCTCACTCCTACTAGTGAATGTAATGTAACATACACCTATACAATGCGCACCACCCCGTGATGTTTTTCTCACTCCTACTTGTGAATGTAATGTAACACACACCCATACAATGCGCACCACCCCGTGATTTTTTTCTCACTCCTACTAGTGAATGTAATGTAACACACACCCATACAATGCGCACCACCCCGTGATGTTTTTCTCACTCCTACTAGTGAATGTAATGTAACACACACCCATACAATGCGCACCACCCCGTGATGATTTCTCACTCCTACTTGTGAATGTAATGTAACACACACCCATACAATGCGCACCACCCCGTGATGTTTTTCTCACTCCTACTAGTGAATGTAATGTAACATACACCTATACAATGCGCACCACCCCGTGATGTTTTTCTCACTCCTACTAGTGAATGTAATGTAACACACACCCATAAAATGCGAACCACCCCGCGATGCTTTTCTCATTCCTACTAAAAAATGTAATGTCACACACACCCATACAAGGCGCACCAGCCCGCGATGTTTTTCTCACTCCTACTAGTGAATGTAATGTAACACACACCCATACAATGCGAACCACCCGGCGATGCTTTTCTCATTCCTACTAAAAAATGTAATGTAACACACACCCATACAATGCGCACCACCCCACGATGTTTTTCTCACTCCTACTAGTGAATCTAAAGTAACACACACCCATACAGTGCGCACCACCCCGTGATGTTTTTCTCACTCCTACTAGTGAATCTAATGTAACACACACCCATACAATGCGCACCACCCCGTGATGTTTTTCTCACTCCTACTAGTGAATCTAATGTAACACACACCCATACAATGCGCACCACCCCGTGATGTTTTTCTCACTCCTACTAGTGAATGTAATGTAACACACACCCATACAATGCGCACCACCCCGTGATGTTTTTCTCACTCCTAGTAGTGAATCTAATGTAACACACACCCATACAATGCGCACCACCCCGTGATGTTTTTCTCACTCCTACTAGTGAATGTAATGTAACACACACCCATACAATGCGCACCACCCGTGATGTTTTTCTCACGCCTACTAGTGAATCTAATGTAACACACACCCATACAATGCGCACCACCACGTGATGTTTTTCTCACTCCTACTAGTGAATGTAATGTAACACACACCCATACAATGCGCACCACCCCGTGATGATTTCTCACTCCTACTAGTGAATGTAATGTAACACACACCCATACAATGCGCACCACCCCGTGATGTTTTTCTCACTCCTACTAGTGAATGTAATGTAACACACACCCATACAATGCGCACCACCCCGTGATGTTTTTCTCACTCCTACTAGTGAATGTAATGTAACACACACCCATACAATGCGCACCACCCCGTGATGATTTCTCATTCCTACGAAAAAATGTAATGTAACACACACCCATACAATGCGCACCACCCCGCGATGTTTTTCTCACTCCTACTAGTGAATCTAAAGTAACACACACCCATACAGTGCGCACCACCCCGTGATATTTTTCTCACTGCTACTAGTGAATCTAATGTAACACACACCCATACAATGCGCACCACCCCGTGATGTTTTTCTCACTCCTACTAGTGAATCTAATGTAACACACACCCATACAATGCGCACCACCCCGTGATGTTTTTCTCACTCCTACTAGTGAATGTAATGTAACACACACCCATGCAATGCGCACCACCCCGTGATGTTTTTCTCACTCCTACTAGTGAATCTAATGTAACACACACCCATACAATGCGCACCACCCCGTGATGTTTTTCTCACTCCTACTAGTGAATGTAATGTAACACACACCCATACAATGCGCACCACCCCGTGATGTTTTTCTCACGCCTACTAGTGAATCTAATGTAACACACACCCATACAATGCGCACCACCCCGTGATGTTTTTCTCACGCCTACTAGTGAATGTAATGTAACACACACCCATACAATGCGCACCACCCCGTGATGTTTTTCTCACTCCTACTAGTGAATCTCATGTAACACACACCCATACAATGCGCACCACCGCGTGATGTTTTTCTCACTCCTACTAGTGAATCTCATGTAACACACACCCATACAATGCGCACCACCCCGTGATGTTTTTCTCACTCCTACTAGTGAATGTAATGTAACACACACCCATACAATGCGCACCACCCCGTGATGATTTCTCACTCCTACTAGTGAATGTAATGTAACACACACCCATGCAATGCGCACCACCAGGTGATGTTTTTCTCACTCGTACTAGTGAAAGTAATGTAACACACACCCATACAATGCGCACCACCCCGTGATGTTTTTCTCACTCCTACTAGTGAATGTAATGTAACACACACCCATACAATGTGCACCACCCCGTGATGTTTTTCTCACTCCTACTAGTGTATCTCATGTAACACACACCCATACAATGCGCACCACCCCGTGATGTTTTTCTCACTCCTACTAGTGAATCTCATGTAACACACACCCATACAATGCGCACCACCCCGTGATGTTTTTCTCACTCCTACTAGTGAAAGTAATGTAACACACACCCATACAATGCGCACCACCCCGTGATGTTTTTCTCACTCCTTCTAGTGAATGTAATGTAACACACACCCATACAATGCGCACCACCCCGTGATGTTTTTCTCACTCCTACTAGTGAATCTAATGCAACACACACCCATACAATGCGCACCACCCCGTGATGTTTTTCTCACTCCTACTAGTGAATCTAATGTAACACACACCCATACAATGCGCATCACCCCGTGATGTTTTTCTCACTCCTACTAGTGAATGTAATGTAACACACACCCATACAATGCGCACGACCCCGTGATGTTTTTCTCATTCCTACTAGTGAATGTAATGTAACACACACCCATACAATGCGCACCACCCCGTGATGTTTTTCTCACTCCTACTAGTGAATGTAATGTAACACACACCCATACAATGCGCACCAGCCCGTGATGTTTTTCTCACGCCTACTAGTGAATCTAATGTAACACACACCCATACAATGCGCACCACCACGTGATGTTTTTCTCACTCCTACTAGTGAATGTAATGTAACACACACCCATACAATGCGCACCACCGCGTGATGATTTCTCACTCCTACTAGTGAATGTAATGTAACACACACCCATACAATGCGCACCACCCCGTGATGATTTTCTCACTCCTACTAGTGAATGTGATGTAACACACACCCATACAATGCGCACCACCCCGTGATGTTTTTCTCACTCCTACTAGTGAATGTAATGTAACACACACCCATACAATGCGCACCACCCCGTGATGATTTCTCACTCCTACTAGTGAATGAAATGTAACACACACCCATACAATGCGCACCACCCCGTGATGTTTTTCTCACTCCTACTAGTGAATGTAATGTAACATACACCTATACAATGCGCACCACCCCGTGATGTTTTTCTCACTCCTACTAGTGAATGTAATGTAACACACACCCATACAATGCGCACCACCCCGTGATTTTTTTCTCACTCCTACTAGTGAATGTAATGTAACACACACCCATACAATGCGCACCACCCCGTGATGTTTTTCTCACTCCTACTAGTGAATGTAATGTAACACACACCCATACAATGCGCACCACCCCGTGATGATTTCTCACTCCTACTTGTGAATGTAATGTAACACACACCCATACAATGCGCACCACCCCGTGATGTTTTTCTCACTCCTACTAGTGAATGTAATGTAACATACACCTATACAATGCGCACCACCCCGTGATGTTTTTCTCACTCCTACTAGTGAATGTAATGTAACACACACCCATAAAATGCGAACCACCCCGCGATGCTTTTCTCATTCCTACTAAAAAATGTAATGTCACACACACCCATACAAGGCGCACCAGCCCGCGATGTTTTTCTCACTCCTACTAGTGAATGTAATGTAACACACACCCATACAATGCGAACCACCCCGCGATGCTTTTCTCATTCCTACTAAAAAATGTAATGTAACACACACCCATACAATGCGCACCACCCCACGATGTTTTTCTCACTCCTACTAGTGAATCTAAAGTAACACACACCCATACAGTGCGCACCACCCCGTGATGTTTTTCTCACTCCTACTAGTGAATCTAATGTAACACACACCCATACAATGCGCACCACCCCGTGATGTTTTTCTCACTCCTACTAGTGAATCTAATGTAACACACACCCATACAATGCGCACCACCCCGTGATGTTTTTCTCACTCCTACTAGTGAATGTAATGTAACACACACCCATACAATGCGCACCACCCCGTGATGTTTTTCTCACTCCTACTAGTGAATCTAATGTAACACACACCCATACAATGCGCACCACCCCGTGATGTTTTTCTCACTCCTACTAGTGAATGTAATGTAACACACACCCATACAATGCGCACCACCCCGTGATGTTTTTCTCACGCCTACTAGTGAATCTAATGTAACACACACCCATACAATGCGCACCACCACTTGATGTTTTTCTCACTCCTACTAGTGAATGTAATGTAACACACACCCATACAATGCGCACCACCCCGTGATGATTTCTCACTCCTACTAGTGAATGTAATGTAACAAACACCCATACAATGCGCACCACCCCGTGATGTTTTTCTCACTCCTACTAGTGAATGTAATGTAACACACACCCATACAATGCGCACCACCCCGTGATGTTTTTCTCACTCCTACTAGTGAATGTAATGTAACACACACCCATACAATGCGCACCACCCCGTGATGATTTCTCATTCCTACTAAAAAATGTAATGTAACACACACCCATACAATGCGCACCACCCCGCGATGTTTTTCTCACTCCTACTAGTGAATCTAAAGTAACACACACCCATACAGTGCGCACCACCCCGTGATATTTTTCTCACTGCTACTTGTGAATCTAATGTAACACACACCCATACAATGCGCACCACCCCGTGATGTTTTTCTCACTCCTACTAGTGAATCTAATGTAACACACACCCATACAATGCGCACCACCCCGTGATGTTTTTCTCACTCCTACTAGTGAATGTAATGTAACACACACCCAGGCAATGCGCACCACCCCGTGATGTTTTTCTCACTCCTACTAGTGAATCTAATGTAACACACACCCATACAATGCGCACCACCCCGTGATGTTTTTCTCACTCCTACTAGTGAATGTAATGTAACACACACCCATACAATGCGCACCACCCCGTGATGTTTTTCTCACGCCTACTAGTGAATCTAATGTAACACACACCCATACAATGCGCACCACCCCGTGATGTTTTTCTCACGCCTACTAGTGAATGTAATGTAACACACACCCATACAATGCGCACCACCCCGTGATGTTTTTCTCACTCCTACTAGTGAATCTCATGTAACACACACCCATACAATGCGCACCACCGCGTGATGTTTTTCTCACTCCTACTAGTGAATCTCATGTAACACACACCCATACAATGCGCACCACCCCGTGATGTTTTTCTCACTCCTACTAGTGAATGTAATGTAACACACACCCATACAATGCGCACCACCCCGTGATGATTTCTCACTCCTACTAGTGAATGTAATGTAACACACACCCATGCAATGCGCACCACCAGGTGATGTTTTTCTCACTCGTACTAGTGAAAGTAATGTAACACACACCCATACAATGCGCACCACCCCGTGATGTTTTTCTCACTCCTACTAGTGAATGTAATGTAACACACACCCATACAATGTGCACCACCCCGTGATATTTTTCTCACTCCTACTTGTGAATGTAATGTAACACACACCCATACAATGCGCACCACCCCGTGATGTTTTTCTCACTCCTACTAGTGAATGTAATGTAACATACACCCATACAATGCGCACCACCCGGTGATGTTTTTCTCACTCCTACAAGTGAATGTAATGTAACACACACCCATAAAATGCGAACCACCCCGCGATGCTTTTCTCATTCCTACTAAAAAATGTAATGTCACACACACCCATACAATGCGCACCACCCCGCGATGTTTTTCTCACTCCTACTAGTGAATGTAATGTAACACACACCCATACAATGCGAACCACCCCGCGATGCTTTTCTCATTCCTACTAAAAAATGTAATGTAACACACACCCATACAATGCGCACCACCCCACGATGTTTTTCTCACTCCTACTAGTGAATCTAAAGTAACACACACCCATACAGTGCGCACCACCCCGTGATATTTTTCTCACTGCTACTAGTGAATCTAATGTAACACACACCCATACAATGCGCACCACCCCGTGATGTTTTTCTCACTCCTACTAGTGAATCTAATGTAACACACACCCATACAATGCGCACCACCCCGTGATGTTTTTCTCACTCCTACTAGTGAATGTAATGTAACACACACCCATGCAATGCGCACCACCCCGTGATGTTTTTCTCACTCCTACTAGTGAATCTAATGTAACACACACCCATACAATGCGCACCACCCCGTGATGTTTTTCTCACTCCTACTAGTGAATGTAATGTAACACACACCCATACAATGCGCACCACCCCGTGATGTTTTTCTCACGCCTACTAGTGAATCTAATGTAACACACACCCATACAATGCGCACCACCCCGTGATGTTTTTCTCACGCCTACTAGTGAATGTAATGTAACACACACCCATACAATGCGCACCACCCCGTGATGTTTTTCTCACTCCTACTAGTGAATCTCATGTAACACACACCCATACAATGCGCACCACCGCGTGATGTTTTTCTCACTCCTACTAGTGAATCTCATGTAACACACACCCATACAATGCGCACCACCCCGTGATGTTTTTCTCACTCCTACTAGTGAATGTAATGTAACACACACCCATACAATGCGCACCACCCCGTGATGATTTCTCACTCCTACTAGTGAATGTAATGTAACACACCCCCATGCAATGCGCACCACCAGGTGATGTTTTTCTCACTCGTACTAGTGAAAGTAATGTAACACACACCCATACAATGCGCACCACACCGTGATGTTTTTCTCACTCCTACTAGTGAATGTAATGTAACACACACCCATACAATGTGCACCACCCCGTGATGTTTTTCTCACTCCTACTAGTGTATCTCATGTAACACACACCCATACAATGCGCACCACCCCGTGATGTTTTTCTCACTCCTACTAGTGAATCTCATGTAACACACACCCATACAATGCGCACCACCCCGTGATGTTTTTCTCACTCCTACTAGTGAAAGTAATGTAACACACACCCATACAATGCGCACCACCCCGTGATGTTTTTCTCACTCCTACTAGTGAATGTAATGTAACACACACCCATACAATGCGCACCACCCCGTGATGTTTTTCTCACTCCTACTAGTGAATCTAATGCAACACACACCCATACAATGCGCACCACCCCGTGATGTTTTTCTCACTCCTACTAGTGAATCTAATGTAACACACACCCATACAATGCGCATCACCCCGTGATGTTTTTCTCACTCCTACTAGTGAATGTAATGTAACACACACCCATACAATGCGCACGACCCCGTGATGTTTTTCTCATTCCTACTAGTGAATGTAATGTAACACACACCCATACAATGCGCACCACCCCGTGATGATTTTCTCACTCCTACTAGTGAATGTAATGTAACACACACCCATACAATGCGCACCACCCCGTGATGTTTTTCTCACTCCTACTAGTGAATGTAATGTAACACACACCCATACAATGCGCACCACCCCGTGATGTTTTTCTCACTCCTACTAGTGAATGTAATGTAACACACACCCATACAATGCGCACCACCACGTGATGTTTTTCTCACTCCTACTAGTGAATGTAATGTAACACACACCCATACAATGCGCACCACCCCGTGATGATTTCTCACTCCTACTAGTGAATGTAATGTAACACACACCCATACAATGCGCACCACCCCGTGATGTTTTTCTCACTCCTACTAGTGAATGTAATGTAACACACACCCATACAATGCGCACCACCCCGTGATGTTTTTCTCACTCCTACTAGTGAATCTAATGTAACACACACCCATACAATGCGCACCACCACGTGATGTTTTTCTCACTCCTACTAGTGAATGTAATGTAACACACACCCATACAATGCGCACCACCCCGTGATGATTTCTCACTCCTACTAGTGAATGTAATGTAACACACACCCATACAATGCGCACCACCCCGTGATGTTTTTCTCACTCCTACTAGTGAATGTAATGTAACACACACCCATACAATGCGCACCACCCCGTGATGTTTTTCTCACTCCTACTAGTGAATCTAATGTAACACACACCCATACAATGCGCACCACCCGTGATGATTTCTCACTCCTACTAGTGAATGTAATGTAACACACACCCATATAATGCGAACCACCCCGCGATGCTTTTCTCATTCCTACTAAAATATGTAATGTAACACACACCCATACAATGCGCACCACCCCACGATGTTTTTCTCACTCCTACTAGTGAATCTAAAGTAACACACACCCATACAGTGCGCACCACCCCGTGATGTTTTTCTCACTCCTACTAGTGAATCTAATGTAACACACACCCATACAATGCGCACCACCCCGTGATGTTTTTCTCACTCCTACTAGTGAATCTAATGTAACACACACCCATACAATGCGCACCACCCCGTGATGTTTTTCTCACTCCTACTAGTGAATGTAATGTAACACACACCCATACAATGCGCACCACCCCGTGATGTTTTTCTCACTCCTACTAGTGAATCTAATGTAACACACACCCATACAATGCGCACCACCCCGTGATGTTTTTCTCACTCCTACTAGTGAATGTAATGTAACACACACCCATACAATGCGCACCACCCCGTGATGTTTTTCTCACGCCTGCTAGTGAATCTAATGTAACACACACCCATACAATGCGCACCACCACGTGATGTTTTTCTCACTCCTACTAGTGAATGTAATGTAACACACACCCATACAATGCGCACCACCCCGTGATGATTTCTCACTCCTACTAGTGAATGTAATGTAACACACACCCATACAATGCGCACCACCCCGTGATGTTTTTCTCACTCCTACTAGTGAATGTAATGTAACACACACCCATACAATGCGCACCACCCCGTGATGTTTTTCTCACTCCTACTAGTGAATGTAATGTAACACACACCCATAGAATGCGCACCACCCCGTGATGTTTTTCTCACTCCTACTTGTGAATGTAATGTAACACACACCCATACAATGGGCACCACCCCGTGATGTTTTTCTCACTCCTACTAGTGAATGTAATGTAACATACACCCATACAATGCGCACCACCCGGTGATGTTTTTCTCACTCCTACTAGTGAATGTAATGTAACACACACCCATACAATGCGCACCACCCCGTGATGTTTTTCTCACTCCTACTAGTGAATGTAATGTAACACACACCCATACAATGCGCACCACCCCGTGATGTTTTTCTCACTCCTACTAGTGAATGTAATGTAACACACACCCATACAATGCGCACCACCACGTGATGTTTTTCTCACTCCTACTAGTGAATGTAATGTAACACACACCCATACAATGCGCACCACCCCGTGATGATTTCTCACTCCTACTAGTGAATGTAATGTAACACACACCCATACAATGCGCACCACCCCGTGATGTTTTTCTCACTCCTACTAGTGAATGTAATGTAACACACACCCATACAATGCGCACCACCCCGTGATGTTTTTCTCACTCCTACTAGTGAATCTAATGTAACACACACCCATACAATGCGCACCACCACGTGATGTTTTTCTCACTCCTACTAGTGAATGTAATGTAACACACACCCATACAATGCGCACCACCCCGTGATGATTTCTCACTCCTACTAGTGAATGTAATGTAACACACACCCATACAATGCGCACCACCCCGTGATGTTTTTCTCACTCCTACTAGTGAATGTAATGTAACACACACCCATACAATGCGCACCACCCCGTGATGTTTTTCTCACTCCTACTAGTGAATCTAATGTAACACACACCCATACAATGCGCACCACCCCGTGATGATTTCTCACTCCTACTAGTGAATGTAATGTAACACACACCCATATAATGCGAACCACCCCGCGATGCTTTTCTCATTCCTACTAAAATATGTAATGTAACACACACCCATACAATGCGCACCACCCCACGATGTTTTTCTCACTCCTACTAGTGAATCTAAAGTAACACACACCCATACAGTGCGCACCACCCCGTGATGTTTTTCTCACTCCTACTAGTGAATCTAATGTAACACACACCCATACAATGCGCACCACCCCGTGATGTTTTTCTCACTCCTACTAGTGAATCTAATGTAACACACACCCATACAATGCGCACCACCCCGTGATGTTTTTCTCACTCCTACTAGTGAATGTAATGTAACACACACCCATACAATGCGCACCACCCCGTGATGTTTTTCTCACTCCTACTAGTGAATCTAATGTAACACACACCCATACAATGCGCACCACCCCGTGATGTTTTTCTCACTCCTACTAGTGAATGTAATGTAACACACACCCATACAATGCGCACCACCCCGTGATGTTTTTCTCACGCCTACTAGTGAATCTAATGTAACACACACCCATACAATGCGCACCACCCCGTGATGTTTTTCTCACTCCTACTAGTGAATGTAATGTAACACACACCCATACAATGCGCACCACCCCGTGATGATTTCTCACTCCTACTAGTGAATGTAATGTAACACACACCCATACAATGCGCACCACCCCGTGATGTTTTTCTCACTCCTACTAGTGAATGTAATGTAACACACACCCATACAATGCGCACCACCCCGTGATGTTTTTCTCACTCCTACTAGTGAATGTAATGTAACACACACCCATAGAATGCGCACCACCCCGTGATGTTTTTCTCACTCCTACTTGTGAATGTAATGTAACACACACCCATACAATGGGCACCACCCCGTGATGTTTTTCTCACTCCTACTAGTGAATGTAATGTAACATACACCCATACAATGCGCACCACCCGGTGATGTTTTTCTCACTCCTACTAGTGAATGTAATGTAACACACACCCATACAATGCGCACCACCCCGTGATGATTTCTCACTCCTACTAGTGAATGTAATGTAACACACACCCATATAATGCGAACCACCCCGCGATGCTTTTCTCATTCCTACTAAAATATGTAATGTAACACACACCCATACAATGCGCACCACCCCACGATGTTTTTCTCACTCCTACTAGTGAATCTAAAGTAACACACACCCATACAGTGCGCACCACCCCGTGATGTTTTTCTCACTCCTACTAGTGAATCTAATGTAACACACACCCATACAATGCGCACCACCCCGTGATGTTTTTCTCACTCCTACTAGTGAATCTAATGTAACACACACCCATACAATGCGCACCACCCCGTGATGTTTTTCTCACTCCTACTAGTGAATGTAATGTAACACACACCCATACAATGCGCACCACCCCGTGATGTTTTTCTCACTCCTACTAGTGAATCTAATGTAACACACACCCATACAATGCGCACCACCCCGTGATGTTTTTCTCACTCCTACTAGTGAATGTAATGTAACACACACCCATACAATGCGCACCACCCCGTGATGTTTTTCTCACGCCTACTAGTGAATCTAATGTAACACACACCCATACAATGCGCACCACCACGTGATGTTTTTCTCACTCCTACTAGTGAATGTAATGTAACACACACCCATACAATGCGCACCACCCCGTGATGATTTCTCACTCCTACTAGTGAATGTAATGTAACACACACCCATACAATGCGCACCACCCCGTGATGTTTTTCTCA
Organism: Cavia porcellus; assembly: GCF_034190915.1. Classification (NCBI taxonomy): domain Eukaryota; kingdom Metazoa; phylum Chordata; class Mammalia; order Rodentia; family Caviidae; genus Cavia; species Cavia porcellus. The sequence goes on from NW_026947556.1 coordinate 65,266, forward strand.
CTCCTACTAGTGAATGTAATGTAACACACACCCATACAATGCGCACCACCCCGTGATGTTTTTCTCACTCCTACTAGTGAATGTAATGTAACACACACCCATAGAATGCGCACCACCCCGTGATGTTTTTCTCACTCCTACTTGTGAATGTAATGTAACACACACCCATACAATGGGCACCACCCCGTGATGTTTTTCTCACTCCTACTAGTGAATGTAATGTAACATACACCCATACAATGCGCACCACCCGGTGATGTTTTTCTCACTCCTACTAGTGAATGTAATGTAACACACACCCATACAATGCGCACCACCCCGTGATGTTTTTCTCACTCCTACTAGTGAATGTAATGTAACACACACCCATACAATGCGCACCACCCCGTGATGTTTTTCTCACTCCTACTAGTGAATGTAATGTAACACACACCCATACAATGCGCACCACCACGTGATGTTTTTCTCACTCCTACTAGTGAATGTAATGTAACACACACCCATACAATGCGCACCACCCCGTGATGATTTCTCACTCCTACTAGTGAATGTAATGTAACACACACCCATACAATGCGCACCACCCCGTGATGTTTTTCTCACTCCTACTAGTGAATGTAATGTAACACACACCCATACAATGCGCACCACCCCGTGATGTTTTTCTCACTCCTACTAGTGAATCTAATGTAACACACACCCATACAATGCGCACCACCACGTGATGTTTTTCTCACTCCTACTAGTGAATGTAATGTAACACACACCCATACAATGCGCACCACCCCGTGATGATTTCTCACTCCTACTAGTGAATGTAATGTAACACACACCCATACAATGCGCACCACCCCGTGATGTTTTTCTCACTCCTACTAGTGAATGTAATGTAACACACACCCATACAATGCGCACCACCCCGTGATGTTTTTCTCACTCCTACTAGTGAATCTAATGTAACACACACCCATACAATGCGCACCACCCCGTGATGATTTCTCACTCCTACTAGTGAATGTAATGTAACACACACCCATATAATGCGAACCACCCCGCGATGCTTTTCTCATTCCTACTAAAATATGTAATGTAACACACACCCATACAATGCGCACCACCCCACGATGCTTTTCTCACTCCTACTAGTGAATCTAAAGTAACACACACCCATACAGTGCGCACCACCCCGTGATGTTTTTCTCACTCCTACTAGTGAATCTAATGTAACACACACCCATACAATGCGCACCACCCCGTGATGTTTTTCTCACTCCTACTAGTGAATCTAATGTAACACACACCCATACAATGCGCACCACCCCGTGATGTTTTTCTCACTCCTACTAGTGAATGTAATGTAACACACACCCATACAATGCGCACCACCCCGTGATGTTTTTCTCACTCCTACTAGTGAATCTAATGTAACACACACCCATACAATGCGCACCACCCCGTGATGTTTTTCTCACTCCTACTAGTGAATGTAATGTAACACACACCCATACAATGCGCACCACCCCGTGATGTTTTTCTCACGCCTACTAGTGAATCTAATGTAACACACACCCATACAATGCGCACCACCACGTGATGTTTTTCTCACTCCTACTAGTGAATGTAATGTAACACACACCCATACAATGCGCACCACCCCGTGATGATTTCTCACTGCTACTAGTGAATCTAATGTAACACACACCCATACAATGCGCACCACCCCGTGATGTTTTTCTCACTCCTACTAGTGAATCTAATGTAACACACACCCATACAATGCGCACCACCCCGTGATGTTTTTCTCACTCCTACTAGTGAATGTAATGTAACACACACCCATGCAATGCGCACCACCCCGTGATGTTTTTCTCACTCCTACTAGTGAATCTAATGTAACACACACCCATACAATGCGCACCACCCCGTGATGTTTTTCTCACTCCTACTAGTGAATGTAATGTAACACACACCCATACAATGCGCACCACCCCGTGATGTTTTTCTCACGCCTACTAGTGAATCTAATGTAACACACACCCATACAATGCGCACCACCCCGTGATGTTTTTCTCACGCCTACTAGTGAATGTAATGTAACACACACCCATACAATGCGCACCACCCCGTGATGTTTTTCTCACTCCTACTAGTGAATCTCATGTAACACACACCCATACAATGCGCACCACCGCGTGATGTTTTTCTCACTCCTACTAGTGAATCTCATGTAACACACACCCATACAATGCGCACCACCCCGTGATGTTTTTCTCACTCCTACTAGTGAATGTAATGTAACACACACCCATACAATGCGCACCACCCCGTGATGATTTCTCACTCCTACTAGTGAATGTAATGTAACACACCCCCATGCAATGCGCACCACCAGGTGATGTTTTTCTCACTCGTACTAGTGAAAGTAATGTAACACACACCCATACAATGCGCACCACACCGTGATGTTTTTCTCACTCCTACTAGTGAATGTAATGTAACACACACCCATACAATGTGCACCACCCCGTGATGTTTTTCTCACTCCTACTAGTGTATCTCATGTAACACACACCCATACAATGCGCACCACCCCGTGATGTTTTTCTCACTCCTACTAGTGAATCTCATGTAACACACACCCATACAATGCGCACCACCCCGTGATGTTTTTCTCACTCCTACTAGTGAAAGTAATGTAACACACACCCATACAATGCGCACCACCCCGTGATGTTTTTCTCACTCCTACTAGTGAATGTAATGTAACACACACCCATACAATGCGCACCACCCCGTGATGTTTTTCTCACTCCTACTAGTGAATCTAATGCAACACACACCCATACAATGCGCACCACCCCGTGATGTTTTTCTCACTCCTACTAGTGAATCTAATGTAACACACACCCATACAATGCGCATCACCCCGTGATGTTTTTCTCACTCCTACTAGTGAATGTAATGTAACACACACCCATACAATGCGCACGACCCCGTGATGTTTTTCTCATTCCTACTAGTGAATGTAATGTAACACACACCCATACAATGCGCACCACCCCGTGATGATTTTCTCACTCCTACTAGTGAATGTAATGTAACACACACCCATACAATGCGCACCACCCCGTGATGTTTTTCTCACTCCTACTAGTGAATGTAATGTAACACACACCCATACAATGCGCACCACCCCGTGATGTTTTTCTCACTCCTACTAGTGAATGTAATGTAACACACACCCATACAATGCGCACCACCACGTGATGTTTTTCTCACTCCTACTAGTGAATGTAATGTAACACACACCCATACAATGCGCACCACCCCGTGATGATTTCTCACTCCTACTAGTGAATGTAATGTAACACACACCCATACAATGCGCACCACCCCGTGATGTTTTTCTCACTCCTACTAGTGAATGTAATGTAACACACACCCATACAATGCGCACCACCCCGTGATGTTTTTCTCACTCCTACTAGTGAATCTAATGTAACACACACCCATACAATGCGCACCACCACGTGATGTTTTTCTCACTCCTACTAGTGAATGTAATGTAACACACACCCATACAATGCGCACCACCCCGTGATGATTTCTCACTCCTACTAGTGAATGTAATGTAACACACACCCATACAATGCGCACCACCCCGTGATGTTTTTCTCACTCCTACTAGTGAATGTAATGTAACACACACCCATACAATGCGCACCACCCCGTGATGTTTTTCTCACTCCTACTAGTGAATCTAATGTAACACACACCCATACAATGCGCACCACCCGTGATGATTTCTCACTCCTACTAGTGAATGTAATGTAACACACACCCATATAATGCGAACCACCCCGCGATGCTTTTCTCATTCCTACTAAAATATGTAATGTAACACACACCCATACAATGCGCACCACCCCACGATGTTTTTCTCACTCCTACTAGTGAATCTAAAGTAACACACACCCATACAGTGCGCACCACCCCGTGATGTTTTTCTCACTCCTACTAGTGAATCTAATGTAACACACACCCATACAATGCGCACCACCCCGTGATGTTTTTCTCACTCCTACTAGTGAATCTAATGTAACACACACCCATACAATGCGCACCACCCCGTGATGTTTTTCTCACTCCTACTAGTGAATGTAATGTAACACACACCCATACAATGCGCACCACCCCGTGATGTTTTTCTCACTCCTACTAGTGAATCTAATGTAACACACACCCATACAATGCGCACCACCCCGTGATGTTTTTCTCACTCCTACTAGTGAATGTAATGTAACACACACCCATACAATGCGCACCACCCCGTGATGTTTTTCTCACGCCTGCTAGTGAATCTAATGTAACACACACCCATACAATGCGCACCACCACGTGATGTTTTTCTCACTCCTACTAGTGAATGTAATGTAACACACACCCATACAATGCGCACCACCCCGTGATGATTTCTCACTCCTACTAGTGAATGTAATGTAACACACACCCATACAATGCGCACCACCCCGTGATGTTTTTCTCACTCCTACTAGTGAATGTAATGTAACACACACCCATACAATGCGCACCACCCCGTGATGTTTTTCTCACTCCTACTAGTGAATGTAATGTAACACACACCCATAGAATGCGCACCACCCCGTGATGTTTTTCTCACTCCTACTTGTGAATGTAATGTAACACACACCCATACAATGGGCACCACCCCGTGATGTTTTTCTCACTCCTACTAGTGAATGTAATGTAACATACACCCATACAATGCGCACCACCCGGTGATGTTTTTCTCACTCCTACTAGTGAATGTAATGTAACACACACCCATACAATGCGCACCACCCCGTGATGTTTTTCTCACTCCTACTAGTGAATGTAATGTAACACACACCCATACAATGCGCACCACCCCGTGATGTTTTTCTCACTCCTACTAGTGAATGTAATGTAACACACACCCATACAATGCGCACCACCACGTGATGTTTTTCTCACTCCTACTAGTGAATGTAATGTAACACACACCCATACAATGCGCACCACCCCGTGATGATTTCTCACTCCTACTAGTGAATGTAATGTAACACACACCCATACAATGCGCACCACCCCGTGATGTTTTTCTCACTCCTACTAGTGAATGTAATGTAACACACACCCATACAATGCGCACCACCCCGTGATGTTTTTCTCACTCCTACTAGTGAATCTAATGTAACACACACCCATACAATGCGCACCACCACGTGATGTTTTTCTCACTCCTACTAGTGAATGTAATGTAACACACACCCATACAATGCGCACCACCCCGTGATGATTTCTCACTCCTACTAGTGAATGTAATGTAACACACACCCATACAATGCGCACCACCCCGTGATGTTTTTCTCACTCCTACTAGTGAATGTAATGTAACACACACCCATACAATGCGCACCACCCCGTGATGTTTTTCTCACTCCTACTAGTGAATCTAATGTAACACACACCCATACAATGCGCACCACCCCGTGATGATTTCTCACTCCTACTAGTGAATGTAATGTAACACACACCCATATAATGCGAACCACCCCGCGATGCTTTTCTCATTCCTACTAAAATATGTAATGTAACACACACCCATACAATGCGCACCACCCCACGATGTTTTTCTCACTCCTACTAGTGAATCTAAAGTAACACACACCCATACAGTGCGCACCACCCCGTGATGTTTTTCTCACTCCTACTAGTGAATCTAATGTAACACACACCCATACAATGCGCACCACCCCGTGATGTTTTTCTCACTCCTACTAGTGAATCTAATGTAACACACACCCATACAATGCGCACCACCCCGTGATGTTTTTCTCACTCCTACTAGTGAATGTAATGTAACACACACCCATACAATGCGCACCACCCCGTGATGTTTTTCTCACTCCTACTAGTGAATCTAATGTAACACACACCCATACAATGCGCACCACCCCGTGATGTTTTTCTCACTCCTACTAGTGAATGTAATGTAACACACACCCATACAATGCGCACCACCCCGTGATGTTTTTCTCACGCCTACTAGTGAATCTAATGTAACACACACCCATACAATGCGCACCACCCCGTGATGTTTTTCTCACTCCTACTAGTGAATGTAATGTAACACACACCCATACAATGCGCACCACCCCGTGATGATTTCTCACTCCTACTAGTGAATGTAATGTAACACACACCCATACAATGCGCACCACCCCGTGATGTTTTTCTCACTCCTACTAGTGAATGTAATGTAACACACACCCATACAATGCGCACCACCCCGTGATGTTTTTCTCACTCCTACTAGTGAATGTAATGTAACACACACCCATAGAATGCGCACCACCCCGTGATGTTTTTCTCACTCCTACTTGTGAATGTAATGTAACACACACCCATACAATGGGCACCACCCCGTGATGTTTTTCTCACTCCTACTAGTGAATGTAATGTAACATACACCCATACAATGCGCACCACCCGGTGATGTTTTTCTCACTCCTACTAGTGAATGTAATGTAACACACACCCATACAATGCGCACCACCCCGTGATGATTTCTCACTCCTACTAGTGAATGTAATGTAACACACACCCATATAATGCGAACCACCCCGCGATGCTTTTCTCATTCCTACTAAAATATGTAATGTAACACACACCCATACAATGCGCACCACCCCACGATGTTTTTCTCACTCCTACTAGTGAATCTAAAGTAACACACACCCATACAGTGCGCACCACCCCGTGATGTTTTTCTCACTCCTACTAGTGAATCTAATGTAACACACACCCATACAATGCGCACCACCCCGTGATGTTTTTCTCACTCCTACTAGTGAATCTAATGTAACACACACCCATACAATGCGCACCACCCCGTGATGTTTTTCTCACTCCTACTAGTGAATGTAATGTAACACACACCCATACAATGCGCACCACCCCGTGATGTTTTTCTCACTCCTACTAGTGAATCTAATGTAACACACACCCATACAATGCGCACCACCCCGTGATGTTTTTCTCACTCCTACTAGTGAATGTAATGTAACACACACCCATACAATGCGCACCACCCCGTGATGTTTTTCTCACGCCTACTAGTGAATCTAATGTAACACACACCCATACAATGCGCACCACCACGTGATGTTTTTCTCACTCCTACTAGTGAATGTAATGTAACACACACCCATACAATGCGCACCACCCCGTGATGATTTCTCACTCCTACTAGTGAATGTAATGTAACACACACCCATACAATGCGCACCACCCCGTGATGTTTTTCTCACTCCTACTAGTGAATGTAATGTAACACACACCCATACAATGCGCACCACCCCGTGATGTTTTTCTCACTCCTACTAGTGAATGTAATGTAACACACACCCATAGAATGCGCACCACCCCGTGATGTTTTTCTCACTCCTACTTGTGAATGTAATGTAACACACACCCATACAATGGGCACCACCCCGTGATGTTTTTCTCACTCCTACTAGTGAATGTAATGTAACATACACCCATACAATGCGCACCACCCGGTGATGTTTTTCTCACTCCTACTAGTGAATGTAATGTAACACACACCCATACAATGCGCACCACCCCGTGATGTTTTTCTCACTCCTACTAGTGAATGTAATGTAACACACACCCATACAATGCGCACCACCCCGTGATGTTTTTCTCACTCCTACTAGTGAATGTAATGTAACACACACCCATACAATGCGCACCACCACGTGATGTTTTTCTCACTCCTACTAGTGAATGTAATGTAACACACACCCATACAATGCGCACCACCCCGTGATGATTTCTCACTCCTACTAGTGAATGTAATGTAACACACACCCATACAATGCGCACCACCCCGTGATGTTTTTCTCACTCCTACTAGTGAATGTAATGTAACACACACCCATACAATGCGCACCACCCCGTGATGTTTTTCTCACTCCTACTAGTGAATCTAATGTAACACACACCCATACAATGCGCACCACCACGTGATGTTTTTCTCACTCCTACTAGTGAATGTAATGTAACACACACCCATACAATGCGCACCACCCCGTGATGATTTCTCACTCCTACTAGTGAATGTAATGTAACACACACCCATACAATGCGCACCACCCCGTGATGTTTTTCTCACTCCTACTAGTGAATGTAATGTAACACACACCCATACAATGCGCACCACCCCGTGATGTTTTTCTCACTCCTACTAGTGAATCTAATGTAACACACACCCATACAATGCGCACCACCCCGTGATGATTTCTCACTCCTACTAGTGAATGTAATGTAACACACACCCATATAATGCGAACCACCCCGCGATGCTTTTCTCATTCCTACTAAAATATGTAATGTAACACACACCCATACAATGCGCACCACCCCACGATGTTTTTCTCACTCCTACTAGTGAATCTAAAGTAACACACACCCATACAGTGCGCACCACCCCGTGATGTTTTTCTCACTCCTACTAGTGAATCTAATGTAACACACACCCATACAATGCGCACCACCCCGTGATGTTTTTCTCACTCCTACTAGTGAATCTAATGTAACACACACCCATACAATGCGCACCACCCCGTGATGTTTTTCTCACTCCTACTAGTGAATGTAATGTAACACACACCCATACAATGCGCACCACCCCGTGATGTTTTTCTCACTCCTACTAGTGAATCTAATGTAACACACACCCATACAATGCGCACCACCCCGTGATGTTTTTCTCACTCCTACTAGTGAATGTAATGTAACACACACCCATACAATGCGCACCACCCCGTGATGTTTTTCTCACGCCTACTAGTGAATCTAATGTAACACACACCCATACAATGCGCACCACCACGTGATGTTTTTCTCACTCCTACTAGTGAATGTAATGTAACACACACCCATACAATGCGCACCACCCCGTGATGATTTCTCACTCCTACTAGTGAATGTAATGTAACACACACCCATACAATGCGCACCACCCCGTGATGTTTTTCTCACTCCTACTAGTGAATGTAATGTAACACACACCCATAGAATGCGCACCACCCCGTGATGTTTTTCTCACTCCTACTTGTGAATGTAATGTAACACACACCCATACAATGGGCACCACCCCGTGATGTTTTTCTCACTCCTACTAGTGAATGTAATGTAACATACACCCATACAATGCGCACCACCCGGTGATGTTTTTCTCACTCCTACTAGTGAATGTAATGTAACACACACCCATACAATGCGCACCACCCCGTGATGATTTCTCACTCCTACTAGTGAATGTAATGTAACACACACCCATGCAATTCGCACCACCCCGTGATGTTTTTCTCACTCGTACTAGTGAAAGTAATGTAACACACACCCATACAATGCGCACCACCCCGTGATGTTTTTCTCACTCCTACTAGTGAATCTAATGTAACACACACCCATACAATGTGCACCACCCCGTGATGTTTTTCTCACTCCTACTAGTGTATCTCATGTAACACACACCCATACAATGTGCACCACCCCGTGATGTTTTTCTCACTCCTACTAGTGAATCTCATGTAACACACACCCATACAATGCGCACCACCCCGTGATGTTTTTCTCACTCCTACTAGTGAAAGTAATGTAACACACACCCATACAATGCGCAGAAACCCCTTGATGTTTTTCTCACTCCTACTAGTGAATGTAATGTAACACACACCCATACAATGCGTACCACCCCGTGATGTTTTTCTCACTCCTACTAGTGAATGTAATGTAACACACACCCATAAAATGCGCACCACCCCGTGATGTTTTTCTCACTCCTACTAGTGAATCTAATGCAACACACACCCATACAATGCGCACCACCCCGTGATGTTTTTCTCACTCCTACTAGTGAATCTAATGTAACACACACCCATACAATGCGCATCACCCCGTGATGTTTTTCTCACTCCTACTAGTGAATGTAATGTAACACACACCCATACAATGCGCACGACCCCGTGATGTTTTTCTCATTCCTACTAGTGAATGTAATGTAACACACACCCATACAATGCGCACCACCCCGTGATGTTTTTCTCACTCCTACTAGTGAATGTAATGTAACACACACCCATACAATGCGCACCACCCCGTGATGTTTTTCTCACTCCTACTAGTGAATCTAAAGTAACACACACCCATACAGTGCGCACCACCCCGTGATATTTTTCTCACTGCTACTAGTGAATCTAATGTAACACACACCCATACAATGCGCACCACCCCGTGATGTTTTTCTCACTCCTACTAGTGAATCTAATGTAACACACACCCATACAATGCGCACCACCCCGTGATGTTTTTCTCACTCCTACTAGTGAATGTAATGTAACACACACCCATGCAATGCGCACCACCCCGTGATGTTTTTCTCACTCCTACTAGTGAATCTAATGTAACACACACCCATACAATGCGCACCACCCCGTGATGTTTTTCTCACTCCTACTAGTGAATGTAATGTAACACACACCCATACAATGCGCACCACCCCGTGATGTTTTTCTCACGCCTACTAGTGAATCTAATGTAACACACACCCATACAATGCGCACCACCCCGTGATGTTTTTCTCACGCCTACTAGTGAATGTAATGTAACACACACCCATACAATGCGCACCACCCCGTGATGTTTTTCTCACTCCTACTAGTGAATCTCATGTAACACACACCCATACAATGCGCACCACCGCGTGATGTTTTTCTCACTCCTACTAGTGAATCTCATGTAACACACACCCATACAATGCGCACCACCCCGTGATGTTTTTCTCACTCCTACTAGTGAATGTAATGTAACACACACCCATACAATGCGCACCACCCCGTGATGATTTCTCACTCCTACTAGTGAATGTAATGTAACACACCCCCATGCAATGCGCACCACCAGGTGATGTTTTTCTCACTCGTACTAGTGAAAGTAATGTAACACACACCCATACAATGCGCACCACACCGTGATGTTTTTCTCACTCCTACTAGTGAATGTAATGTAACACACACCCATACAATGTGCACCACCCCGTGATGTTTTTCTCACTCCTACTAGTGTATCTCATGTAACACACACCCATACAATGCGCACCACCCCGTGATGTTTTTCTCACTCCTACTAGTGAATCTCATGTAACACACACCCATACAATGCGCACCACCCCGTGATGTTTTTCTCACTCCTACTAGTGAAAGTAATGTAACACACACCCATACAATGCGCACCACCCCGTGATGTTTTTCTCACTCCTACTATTGAATGTAATGTAACACACACCCATACAATGCGCACCACCCCGTGATGTTTTTCTCACTCCTACTAGTGAATCTAATGCAACACACACCCATACAATGCGCACCACCCCGTGATGTTTTTCTCACTCCTACTAGTGAATCTAATGTAACACACACCCATACAATGCGCATCACCCCGTGATGTTTTTCTCACTCCTACTAGTGAATGTAATGTAACACACACCCATACAATGCGCACGACCCCGTGATGTTTTTCTCATTCCTACTAGTGAATGTAATGTAACACACACCCATACAATGCGCACCACCCCGTGATGATTTTCTCACTCCTACTAGTGAATGTAATGTAACACACACCCATACAATGCGCACCACCCCGTGATGTTTTTCTCACTCCTACTAGTGAATGTAATGTAACACACACCCATACAATGCGCACCACCCCGTGATGTTTTTCTCACTCCTACTAGTGAATGTAATGTAACACACACCCATACAATGCGCACCACCACGTGATGTTTTTCTCACTCCTACTAGTGAATGTAATGTAACACACACCCATACAATGCGCACCACCCCGTGATGATTTCTCACTCCTACTAGTGAATGTAATGTAACACACACCCATACAATGCGCACCACCCCGTGATGTTTTTCTCACTCCTACTAGTGAATGTAATGTAACACACACCCATACAATGCGCACCACCCCGTGATGTTTTTCTCACTCCTACTAGTGAATCTAATGTAACACACACCCATACAATGCGCACCACCACGTGATGTTTTTCTCACTCCTACTAGTGAATGTAATGTAACACACACCCATACAATGCGCACCACCCCGTGATGATTTCTCACTCCTACTAGTGAATGTAATGTAACACACACCCATACAATGCGCACCACCCCGTGATGTTTTTCTCACTCCTACTAGTGAATGTAATGTAACACACACCCATACAATGCGCACCACCCCGTGATGTTTTTCTCACTCCTACTAGTGAATCTAATGTAACACACACCCATACAATGCGCACCACCCCGTGATGATTTCTCACTCCTACTAGTGAATGTAATGTAACACACACCCATATAATGCGAACCACCCCGCGATGCTTTTCTCATTCCTACTAAAATATGTAATGTAACACACACCCATACAATGCGCACCACCCCACGATGTTTTTCTCACTCCTACTAGTGAATCTAAAGTAACACACACCCATACAGTGCGCACCACCCCGTGATGTTTTTCTCACTCCTACTAGTGAATCTAATGTAACACACACCCATACAATGCGCACCACCCCGTGATGTTTTTCTCACTCCTACTAGTGAATCTAATGTAACACACACCCATACAATGCGCACCACCCCGTGATGTTTTTCTCACTCCTACTAGTGAATGTAATGTAACACACACCCATACAATGCGCACCACCCCGTGATGTTTTTCTCACTCCTACTAGTGAATCTAATGTAACACACACCCATACAATGCGCACCACCCCGTGATGTTTTTCTCACTCCTACTAGTGAATGTAATGTAACACACACCCATACAATGCGCACCACCCCGTGATGTTTTTCTCACGCCTACTAGTGAATCTAATGTAACACACACCCATACAATGCGCACCACCACGTGATGTTTTTCTCACTCCTACTAGTGAATGTAATGTAACACACACCCATACAATGCGCACCACCCCGTGATGATTTCTCACTCCTACTAGTGAATGTAATGTAACACACACCCATACAATGCGCACCACCCCGTGATGTTTTTCTCACTCCTACTAGTGAATGTAATGTAACACACACCCATACAATGCGCACCACCCCGTGATGTTTTTCTCACTCCTACTAGTGAATGTAATGTAACACACACCCATAGAATGCGCACCACCCGGTGATGTTTTTCTCACTCCTACTTGTGAATGTAATGTAACACACACCCATACAATGGGCACCACCCCGTGATGTTTTTCTCACTCCTACTAGTGAATGTAATGTAACATACACCCATACAATGCGCACCACCCGGTGATGTTTTTCTCACTCCTACTAGTGAATGTAATGTAACACACACCCATACAATGCGCACCACCCCGTGATGATTTCTCACTCCTACTAGTGAATGTAATGTAACACACACCCATGCAATTCGCACCACCCCGTGATGTTTTTCTCACTCGTACTAGTGAAAGTAATGTAACACACACCCATACAATGCGCACCACCCCGTGATGTTTTTCTCACTCCTACTAGTGAATCTAATGTAACACACACCCATACAATGTGCACCACCCCGTGATGTTTTTCTCACTCCTACTAGTGTATCTCATGTAACACACACCCATACAATGTGCACCACCCCGTGATGTTTTTCTCACTCCTACTAGTGAATCTCATGTAACACACACCCATACAATGCGCACCACCCCGTGATGTTTTTCTCACTCCTACTAGTGAAAGTAATGTAACACACACCCATACAATGCGCAGAAACCCCTTGATGTTTTTCTCACTCCTACTAGTGAATGTAATGTAACACACACCCATACAATGCGTACCACCCCGTGATGTTTTTCTCACTCCTACTAGTGAATGTAATGTAACACACACCCATAAAATGCGCACCACCCCGTGATGTTTTTCTCACTCCTACTAGTGAATCTAATGCAACACACACCCATACAATGCGCACCACCCCGTGATGTTTTTCTCACTCCTACTAGTGAATCTAATGTAACACACACCCATACAATGCGCATCACCCCGTGATGTTTTTCTCACTCCTACTAGTGAATGTAATGTAACACACACCCATACAATGCGCACGACCCCGTGATGTTTTTCTCATTCCTACTAGTGAATGTAATGTAACACACACCCATACAATGCGCACCACCCCGTGATGTTTTTCTCACTCCTACTAGTGAATGTAATGTAACACACACCCATACAATGCGCACCACCCCGTGATGTTTTTCTCACTCCTACTAGTGAATGTAATGTAACACACACCCATACAATGCGCACCACCCCGTGATGTTTTTCTCACTCCTACTAGTGAATGTAATGTAACACACACCCATACAATGCGCACCACCACGTGATGTTTTTCTCACACCTACTAGTGAATGTAATGTAACACACACCCATACAATGCGCACCACCCCGTGATGATTTCTCACTCCTACTAGTGAATGTAATGTAACACACACCCATACAATGCGCACCACCCCGTGATGTTTTTCTCACTCCTACTAGTGAATGTAATGTAACACACACCCATACAATGCGCACCACCCCGTGATGTTTTTCTCACTCCTACTAGTGAATCTAATGTAACACACACCCATACAATGCGCACCACCACGTGATGTTTTTCTCACTCCTACTAGTGAATGTAATGTAACACACACCCATACAATGCGCACCACCCCGTGATGATTTCTCACTCCTACTAGTGAATGTAATGTAACACACACCCATACAATGCGCACCACCCCGTGATGTTTTTCTCACTCCTACTAGTGAATGTAATGTAACACACACCCATACAATGCGCACCACCCCGTGATGTTTTTCTCACTCCTACTAGTGAATCTAATGTAACACACACCCATACAATGCGCACCACCCCGTGATGATTTCTCACTCCTACTAGTGAATGAAATGTAACACACACCCATACAATGTGCACCACCCCGTGATGTTTTTCTCACTCCTACTTGTGAATGTAATGTAACACACACCCATACAATGCGCACCACCCCGTGATGTTTTTCTCACTCCTACTAGTGAATGTAATGTAACACACACCCATACAATGCGCACCACCCCGTGATGTTTTTCTCACTCCTACTAGTGAATGTAATGTAACACACACCGATACAATGCGCACCACCCCGTGATGTTTTTCTCACTCCTACTAGTGAATGTAATGTAACACACACCCATACAATGCGCACCACCCCGTGATGTTTTTCTCACTCCTACTAGTGAATGTAATGTAACACACACCCATACAATGCGCACCACCCCGTGATGTTTTTCTCACTCCTACTAGTGAATCTAATGTAACACACACCCATTCAATGCCCACCACCCCGCGATGTTTTTCTCACTCCTACTAGTGATTGTAATGTAACACACACCCATACAATGCCCAACACCACGCGATGTTTTTCTCACTCCTACTAGTGAATGTAATGTCACACACACCCATACAATGCGCACCACCCCGCGATGTTTTTCTCACTCCTACTTGTGAACGTAATGTAACACACACCCATACAATGCGAACCACCCCGCGATGCTTTTCTCATTCCTACTAAAAAATGTAATGTAACCCACACCCATACAATGCACACCACCCCACGATGTTTTTCTCACTCCTACTAGTGAATCTAAAGTAACACACACCCATACAGTGCGCACCACCCCGTGATATTTTTCTCACTGCTACTAGTGAATCTAATGTAACACACACCCATACAATGCGCACCACCCCGTGATGTTTTTCTCACTCCTACTAGTGAATCTAATGTAACACACATCCATACAATGCGCACCACCCCGTGATGTTTTTCTCACTCCTACTAGTGAATGTAATGTAACACACACCCATATAATGCGCACCACCCCGTGATGTTTTTCTCACGCGTACTAGTGAATCTAATGTAACACACACCCATACAATGCGCACCACCCCGTGATGTTTTTCTCACGCCTACTAGTGAATATAATGTAATACACACCCATACAATGCGCACCACCCCGTGATGTTTTTCTCACTCCTACTAGTGAATGTAATGTAACACACACCCATACAATGCGCACCACCCCGTGATGATTTTCTCACTCCTACTAGTGAATGTAATGTAACACACACCCATACAATGCGCACCACCCCGTGAAGTTTTTTTCACTCCTACTAGTGAATCTCATGTAACACACACCCATACAATGCGCACCACCCCGTGATGTTTTTCTCACTCCTACTAGTTAATGTAATGTAACACACACCCATACAATGCGCACCACCCCGTGATGTTTTTCTCACTCCTACTAGTGAATCTAAACTAACAAACACACATACAATGCCACCATACCGTGATGTTTTTCTCACTCCTACTAGTGAATGTAATGTAACACACACCCATACAATGCGCACCACCCCGTGATGTTTTTCTCACTCCTACTAGTGAATCTAATGTAACACACACCCATGCAATGCGCACCACCCTGTGATGTTTTTCTCACTCCCACTTGTGAGTGTAATGTAACACACACCCATACAATGCGCACCACCCCGTGATGTTTTTCGCACTCCTATTAGTGAATGTAATGTAACACACACCCATACAATGCGCACCACCCCGTGATGTTTTTCTCACTCCTACTAGTGAATCTATTGTAACACACACCCATACAATGCGCTCCACCCCGCGATGTTTTTCAGAAACCTATCCTACTTTGCCACTGCATGTTCCCTGACCTCCCCATGCTGACAACCCCGCGGTGCTTTTCTCCATGCTACATTGCCACTCACTGCCTATTCTAATTCAGACCCTCCGATTCACACCACCCCGTGATGTTTTTCTCACTCCTACTAGTGAATGTAATGTAACACACACCCATACAATGCGCACCACCCCGTGATGTTTTTCTCACTCCTAGTAGTGAATGTAATGTAACACACACCCATACAATGCGCACCACCCCGTGATGTTTTTCTCACTCCTACTAGTGAATGTAATGTATCACACACCCATACAATGCGCACCACCCCGTGATGTTTTTCTCACTCCTACTAGTGAATGTAATGTAACACACACCCATACAATGCGCACCACCCCGTGATGATTTCTCACTCCTACTAGTGAATGTAATGTAACCCACACCCATAAAATGCGCACCACCCCGTGATGTTTTTCTCACTCCTACTAGTGAATGTAATGTAACACACACCCATACAATGCGCACCACCCCGTGATGTTTTTCTCACTCCTACTAGTGAATCTAATGTAACACACACCCATACAATGCGCACCACCCCGTGATGATTTCTCACTCCTACTAGTGAATGAAATGTAACACACACCCATACAATGCGCACCACCCCGTGATGTTTTTCTCACTCCTACTTGTGAATGTGATGTAACACACACCCATACAATGCGCACCACCCCGTGATGTTTTTCTCACTCCTACTAGTGAATGTAATGTAACACACACCCATACAATGCTCACCACCCCGTGATGTTTTTCTCACTCCTACTAGTGAATGTAATGTAACACATACCCATACAATGCGCACCTCCCCGTGATGTTTTTCTCACTCCTACTAGTGAATGTAATGTAACACACACCCATACAATGCGCACCACCCCGCGATGTTTTTCTCACTCCTACTAGTGAATGTAATGTAACACACACCCATACAATGCGCACCACCCCGTGATGTTTTTCTCACTCCTACTAGTGAATCTAATGTAACACACACCCATTCAATGCCCACCACCCCGCTATGTTTTTCTCACTCCTACTAGTGAATGTAATGTAACACACACCCATAAAATGCGCACCACCACGCGATGGTTTTCTCACTCCTACTAGTGAATGTAATGTCACACACACCCATACATTGCGCACCACCCCGCGACGTTTTTATCACTCCTACTAGTGAATGTAATGTAACACACACCCATACAATGCGAACCACCCGCGATGCTTTTCTCACTCCTAATAGTGAATCTAAAGTAACCCACACCCATACAGTGCGCACCACCCCGTGATATTTTTCTCACTGCTACTAGTGAATCTAATGTAACACACACCCATACAATGCGCACCACCCCGTGATGATTTTCTCACTCCTACTAGTGAATGTAATGTAACACACACCCATACAATGCGCACGACCCCGTGATGTTTTTCTCACGCCTACTAGTTAATCTAATGTAACACACACCCATACAATGCGCACCACCCCGTGATGTTTTTCTCACGCCTACTAGTGAATCTAATGTAATACACACCCATACAATGCGCACCACCCCGTGATGTTTTTCTCACTCCTACTAGTGAATGTAATGTAATACACACCCATACAATGCGCACCACCCCGTGATGATTTTCTCACTCCTACTAGTGAATGTGATGTAACACACACCCATACAATGCGCACCACCCCGTGATGTTTTTCTCACTCCTACTAGTGAATGTAATGTAACACACACCCATACATTGCGCACCACCCCGTGATGATTTCTCACTCCTACTAGTGAATGTAATGTAACACACACCCATGCAGTGCGCACCACCCCGTGATGTTTTTCTCACTCCTACTAGTGAAAGTAATGTAACACACACCCATACAATGCGCACCACCCCGTGATGTTTTTCTCACTCCTACTAGTGAATCTCATGTAACACACACCCATACAATGCGCACCACCCCGTGATGTTTTTCTCACTCCTACTAGTGAATCTCATGTAACACACACCCATACAATGCGCACCACCCCGTGATCTTTTTCTCACTCCTACTAGTGAATGTAATGTAACACACACCCATACAATGCGCACCACCCCGTGATGTTTTTCTCACTCCTACTAGTGAATGTAATGTAACACACACCCATACAATGCGCACCACCCCGTGATGTTTTTCTCACTCCTACTAGTGAATGTAATGTAACACACACCCATACAATGCGCACCACCCCGTGATGTTTTTCTCACTCCTACTAGTGAATGTAATGTAACACACACCTATACAATGCGCACCACCCCGTGATGTTTTTCTCACTCCTACTAGTGAAAGTAATGTAACACACACCCATACAATGCGCAGAAACCCCGTGATGTTTTTCTCACTCTTACTAGTGAATGTAATGTAACACACACCCATACAATGCGCACCACCCCGTGATGTTTTTCTCACTCTTACTAGTGAATGTAATGTAACACACACCCATAAAATGCGCACCACCCCGTCATGTTTTTCTCACTCCTACCAGTGAATCTAATGCAACACACACCCATACAATGCGCAATACCCCGTGATGTTTTTCTCACTCCTACTAGTGAATCTAATGTAACACACACCCATACAATGCGCATCACCCCGTGATGTTTTTCTCACTCCTACTAGTGAATGTAATGTAACACACACCCATACAATGCGCACGACCCCGTGATGTTTTTCTCACTCCTACTAGTGAATGTAATGTAACACAAACCCATACAATGCGCACCACCCCGTGATGTTTTTCTCACTCCTACTAGTGAATGTAATGTAACACACACCCATACAATGCGCACCACCCCGTGATGTTTTTCTCACTCCTACTAGTGAATGTAATGTAACACACACCCATACAATGCGCACCACCCCGTGATGTTTTTCTCACTCCTACTAGTGAATGTAATGTAACACACACCCATACAATGCGCACCACCACGTGATGTTTTTCTCACTCCTACTAGTGAATGTAATGTAACACACACCCATACAATGCGCAACACCCCGTGATGATTTCTCACTCCTACTAGTGAATGTAATGTAACACACACCCATACAATGCGCACCACCCCGTGATGTTTTTCTCACTCCTACTAGTGAATCTAATGTAACACACACCCATTCAATGCCCACCACCCCGCGATGTTTTTCTCACTCCTACTAGTGAATGTAATGTAACACACACCCATAAAATGCGCACCACCACGCGATGTTTTTCTCACTCCTACTAGTGAATGTAATGTCACACACACCCATACATTGCGCACCACCCCGCGATGTTTTTCTCACTCCTACTAGTGAATGTAATGTAACACACACCCATACAATGCGAACCACCCGCGATGCTTTTCTCACTCCTACTAAAAAATGTAATGTAACACACACCCATACAATGCGCACCACCCCGCGATGTTTTTCTCACTCCTACTAGTGAATCTAAAGTAACTCACACCCATACAGTGCGCACCACCCCGTGATATTTTTCTCACTGCTACTAGTGAATCTAATGTAACACACACCCATACAATGTGCACCACCCCGTGATGATTTTCTCACTCCTACTAGTGAATGTAATGTAACACACACCCATACAATGCGCACAACCCCGTGATGTTTTTCTCACGCCTACTAGTGAATCTAATGTAACACACACCCATACAATGCGCACAACCCCGTGATGTTTTTCTCACGCCTACTAGTGAATCTAATGTAATACACACCCATACAATGCGCACCACCCCGTGATGTTTTTCTCACTCCTACTAGTGAATGTAATGTAACACCCACCCATACAATGCGCACCACCCCGTGATGATTTTCTCACTCCTACTAGTGAATGTGATGTAACACACAACCATACAATGCGCACCACCCCGTGATGTTTTTCTCACTCCTACTAGTGAATGTAATGTAACACACACCCATACAATGCGCACCACCCCGTGATGATTTCTCACTCCTACTAGTGAATGTAATGTAACACACACCCATGCAGTGCGCACCACCCCGTGATGTTTTTCTCACTCCTACTAGTGAAAGTAATGTAACACACACCCATACAATGCGCACCACCCCGTGATGTTTTTCTCACTCCTACTAGTGAATCTCATGTAACACACACCCATACAATGCGCACCACCCCGTGATGTTTTTCTCACTCCTACTAGTGAATCTCATGTAACACACACCCATACAATGCGCACCACCCCGTGATCTTTTTCTCACTCCTACTAGTGAATGTAATGTAACACACACCCATACAATGCGCACCACCCCGTGATGTTTTTCTCACTCCTACTAGTGAATGTAATGTAACACACACCCATAAAATGCGCACCACCCCATGATGTTTTTCTCACTCCTACTAGTGAATGTAATGTAACACACACCCATACAATGCGCACCACCCCGTGATGTTTTTCTCACTCCTACTAGTGAATGTAATGTAACACACACCCATACAATGCGCACCACCCCGTGATGTTTTTCTCACTCCTACTAGTGAAAGTAATGTAACACACACCCATACAATGCGCAGAAACCCCGTGATGTTTTTCTCACTCCTACCAGTGAATGTAATGTAACACACACCCATACAATGCGCACCACCCCGTGATGTTTTTCTCACTCCTACTAGTGAATGTAATGTAACACACACCCATACAATGCGCACCACCCCGTCATGTTTTTCTCACTCCTACTAGTGAATGTAATGTAACACACACCCATACAATGCGCACCACCCCGTGATGTTTTTCTCACTCCTACTAGTGAATGTAATGTAACACACACCCATACAATGCGCACCACCCCGTGATGTTTTTCTCACTCCTACTAGTGAATGTAATGTAACACACACCCATACAATGCGCACCACCCCGTGATGTTTTTCTCACTCCTACTAGTGAATGTAATGTAACACACACCCATACAATGCGCACCAACACGTGATGTTTTTCTCACTCCTACTAGTGAATGTAATGTAACACACACCCATACAATGCGCAACACCCCGTGATGATTTCTCACTCCTACTAGTGAATGTAATGTAACACACACCCATACAATGCGCACCACCCCGTGATGTTTTTCTCACTCCTACTAGTGAATGTAATGTAACACACACCCATACAATGCGCACCACCCCGTGATGTTTTTCTCACTCCTACTAATGAATCTAATGTAACACACACCCATACAATGCGCACCACCCCGTGATGATTTCTCACTCCTACTAGTGAATGAAATGTAACACACACCCATACAATGCGCACCACCCCGTGATGTTTTTCTCACTCCTACTAGTGAATCTAATGTAACACACACCCATTCAATGCCCACCACCCGGCGATGTTTTTCTCACTCCTACTAGTGAATGTAATGTAACACACACCCATAAAATGCGCACCACCACGCGATGTTTTTCTCACTCCTACTAGTGAATGTAATGTCACACACACCCATACATTGCGCACCACCCCGCGATGTTTTTCTCACTCCTACTAGTGAATGTAATGTAACACACACCCATACAAGGCGCACCACCCCATGATGATTTTCTCACTCCTACTACTGAATGTAATGTAACACACACCCATACAATGCGCACCACCCCGTGATGTTTTTCTCACTCCTACTAGTGAATCTAATGTAACACACACCCATACAATGCGCACCACCCCGTGATGTTTTTCTCACTCCTACTAGTGAAAGTAATGTAACACACACCCATACAATGCGCAGAAACCCCGTGATGTTTTTCTCACTCCTACTAGAGAATGTAATGTAACACACACCCATACAATGCGCACCACCCCGTGATGTTTTTCTCACTCCTACTAGTGAATGTGATGTAACACACACCCATAAAATGCGCACCACCCCGTCATGTTTTTCTCACTCCTACTAGTGAATCTAATGCAACACACACCCATACAATGCACACCACCCCGTGATGTTTTTCTCACTCCTACTAGTGAATCTAATGTAACACACACCCATACAATGCGCATCACCCCGTGATGTTTTTCTCACTCCTACTAGTGAATGTAATGTAACACACACCCATACAATGCGTACGACCCCGTGATGTTTTTCTCACTCCTACTAGTAAATGTAATGTAACACACACCCATACAATGCGCACCACCCCGTGATGTTTTTCTCACTCCTACTAGTGAATGTAATGTAACACACACCCATACAATGCGCACCACCCGTGATGTTTTTCTCACTCCTACTAGTGAATGTAATGTAACACACACCCATACAATGCGCACCACCCCGTGATGTTTTTCTCACTCCTACTAGTGAATGGAATGTAACACACACCCATACAATGCGCACCACCATGTGATGTTTTTCTCACTCCTACTAGTGAATGTAATGTAACACACACCCATACAATGCGCAACACCCCGTGATGATTTCTCACTCCTACTAGTGAATGTAATGTAACACACACCCATACAATGCGCACCACCCCGTGATGTTTTTCTCACTCCTACTAGTGAATGTAATGTAACACACACCCATACAATGCGCACCACCCCGTGATGTTTTTCTCACTCCTACTAGTGAATCTAATGTAACACACACCCATACAATGTGCACCACCCCATGATGATTTCTCACTCCTACTAGTGAATGAAATGTAACACACACCGATACAATGCGCACCACCCCGTGATGTTTTTCTCACTTCTACTTGTGAATGTAATGTAACACACACCCATACAATGCGCACCACCACGTGATGTTTTTATCACTCCTACTAGTGAATGTAATGTAACACACACCCATACAATGCGCACCTCCCCGTGATGTTTTTCTCACTCCTACTAGTGAATGTAATGTAACACACACCCATAGAATGCGCACCACCCCGTGATGTTTTTCTCACTCCTACTAGTGAATGTAATGTAACACACACCCATACAATGCGCACCACCCCGTGACGTTTTTCTCACTCCTACTAGTGAATCTAATGTAACACACACCCATTCAATGCCCACCACCCCGCGATGTTTTTCTCACTCCTACTACTGAATGTAATGTAACACACACCCATACAATGCGCACCACCACGCGATGTTTTTCTCACTCCTACTAGTGAATGTAATGTAACACACACCCATACAATGCGCACCACCCCGCGATGTTTTTCTCACTCCTACTAGTGAATCTCATGTAACACACACCCATACAATGCGCACCACCCCGTGATGTTTTTCTCACTCCTACTAGTGAAAGTAATGTAACACACACCCATACAATGTGCAGAAACCCCGTGATGTTTTTCTCACTCCTACTAGAGAATGTAATGTAACACACACCCATACAATGCGCACCACCCCGTGATGTTTTTCTCACTCCTACTAGTGAATGTGATGTAACACACACCAATAAAATGCGTACCACCCCGTCATGTTTTTCTCACTCCTACTAGTGAATCTAATGCAACACACACCCATACAATGCACACCACCCCGTGATGTTTTTCTCACTCCTACTAGTGAATCTAATGTAACACACACCCATACAATGCGCATCACCCCGTGATGTTTTTCTCACTCCTACTAGTGAATGTAATGTAACACACACCCATACAATGCGTACGACCCCGTGATGTTTTTCTCACTCCTACTAGTGAATGTAATGTAACACACACCCATACAATGCGCACCACCCCGTGATGTTTTTCTCACTCCTACTAGTGAATGTAATGTAACACACACCCATACAATGCGCACCACCCGTGATGTTTTTCTCACTCCTACTAGTGAATGTAATGTAACACACACCCATACAATGCGCACCACCCCGTGATGTTTTTCTCACTCCTACTAGTGAATGGAATGTAACACACACCCATACAATGCGCACCACCATGTGATGTTTTTCTCACTCCTACTAGTGAATGTAATGTAACACACACCCATACAATGCGCAACACCCCGTGATGATTTCTCACTCCTACTAGTGAATGTAATGTAACACACACCCATACAATGCGCACCACCCCGTGATGTTTTTCTCACTCCTACTAGTGAATGTAATGTAACACACACCCATACAATGCGCACCACCCCGTGATGTTTTTCTCACTCCTACTAGTGAATCTAATGTAACACACACCCATACAATGTGCACCACCCCATGATGATTTCTCACTCCTACTAGTGAATGAAATGTAACACACACCCATACAATGCGCACCACCCCGTGATGTTTTTCTCACTTCTACTTGTGAATGTAATGTAACACACACCCATACAATGCGCACCACCACGTGATGTTTTTCTCACTCCTACTAGTGAATGTAATGTAACACACACCCATACAATGCGCACCTCCCCGTGATGTTTTTCTCACTCCTACTAGTGAATGTAATGTAACACACACCCATAGAATGCGCACCACCCCGTGATGTTTTTCTCACTCCTACTAGTGAATGTAATGTAACACACACCCATACAATGCGCACCACCCCGTGACGTTTTTCTCACTCCTACTAGTGAATCTAATGTAACACACACCCATTCAATGCCCACCACCCCGCGATGTTTTTCTCACTCCTACTACTGAATGTAATGTAACACACACCCATACAATGCGCACCACCACGCGATGTTTTTCTCACTCCTACTAGTGAATGTAATGTAACACACACCCATACAATGCGCACCACCCCGCGATGTTTTTCTCACTCCTACTAGTGAATCTCATGTAACACACACCCATACAATGCGCACCACCCCGTGATGTTTTTCTCACTCCTACTAGTGAATCTCATGTAACACACACCCATACAATGCGCAGAAACCCCGTGATGTTTTTCTCACTCCTACTAGTGAATGTAATGTAACACACACCCATACAATGCGCACCACCCCGTGATGTTTTTCTCTCTCCTACTAGTGAATCTAATGTAACACACACCCATAAAATGCGCACCACCCCGTGATGTTTTTCTCACTCCTACTAGTGAATCTAATGCAACACACACCCATACAATGCACACCACCCCGTGATGTTTTTCTCACTCCTACTAGTGAATCTAATGTAACACACACCCATACAATGCGCATCACCCCGTGATGTTTTTCTCACTCCTACTAGTGAATGTAATGTAACACACACCCATACAATGCGCACGACCCCGTGATGTTTTTCTCACTCCTACTAGTGAATGTAATGTAACACACACCCATACAATGCGCACCACCCCGTGATGTTTTTCTCACTCCTACTAGTGAATGTAATGTAACACACACCCATACAATGCGCACCACCCCGTGATGTTTTTCTCACACCTACTAGTGAATGTAATGTAACACACACCCATACAATGCGCACCACCCCGTGATGTTTTTCTCACTCCTACTAGTGAATGTAATGTAACACACACCCATACAATGCGTACCACCCCCTGATGTTTTTCTCACTCCTACTAGTGAATCTAATGTAACACACACCCATACAATGCGCACCACCCCGTGATGATTTCTCACTCCTACTAGTGAATGAAATGTAACACACACCCATACAATGCGCACCACGCTGTGATGTTTTTCTCACTCCTACTTGAGAATGTAATGTAACACACACCCATACAATGCGCACCACCCCGCGATGTTTTTCTCACTCCTACTAGTGAATCTCATGTAACACACACCCATACAATGCGCACCACCCCGTGATGTTTTTCTCACTCCTACTAGTGAAAGTAATGTAACACACACCCATACAATGTGCAGAAACCCCGTGATGTTTTTCTCACTCCTACTAGAGAATGTAATGTAACACACACCCATACAATGCGCACCACCCCGTGATGTTTTTCTCACTCCTACTAGTGAATGTGATGTAACACACACCAATAAAATGCGCACCACCCCGTCATGTTTTTCTCACTCCTACTAGTGAATCTGATGCAACACACACCCATACAATGCACACCACCCCGTGATGTTTTTCTCACTCCTACTAGTGAATCTAATGTAACACACACCCATACAATGCGCATCACCCCGTGATGTTTTTCTCACTCCTACTAGTGAATGTAATGTAACACACACCCATACAATGCGTACGACCCCGTGATGTTTTTCTCACTCCTACTAGTGAATGTAATGTAACACACACCCATACAATGCGCACCACCCCGTGATGTTTTTCTCACTCCTACTAGTGAATGTAATGTAACACACACCCATACAATGCGCACCACCCGTGATGTTTTTCTCACTCCTACTAGTGAATGTAATGTAACACACACCCATACAATGCGCACCACCCCGTGATGTTTTTCTCACTCCTACTAGTGAATGGAATGTAACACACACCCATAGAATGCGCACCACCATGTGATGTTTTTCTCACTCCTACTAGTGAATGTAATGTAACACACACCCATACAATGCGCAACACCCCGTGATGATTTCTCACTCCTACTAGTGAATGTAATGTAACACACACCCATACAATGCGCACCACCCCGTGATGTTTTTCTCACTCCTACTAGTGAATGTAATGTAACACACACCCATACAATGCGCACCACCCCGTGATGTTTTTCTCACTCCTACTAGTGAATCTAATGTAACACACACCCATACAATGTGCACCACCCCATGATGATTTCTCACTCCTACTAGTGAATGAAATGTAACACACACCCATACAATGCGCACCACCCCGTGATGTTTTTCTCACTTCTACTTGTGAATGTAATGTAACACACACCCATACAATGCGCACCACCACGTGATGTTTTTCTCACTCCTACTAGTGAATGTAATGTAACACACACCCATACAATGCGCACCTCCCCGTGATGTTTTTCTCACTCCTACTAGTGAATGTAATGTAACACACACCCATAGAATGCGCACCACCCCGTGATGTTTTTCTCACTCCTACTAGTGAATGTAATGTAACACACACCCATACAATGCGCACCACCCCGTGACGTTTTTCTCACTCCTACTAGTGAATCTAATGTAACACACACCCATTCAATGCCCACCACCCCGCGATGTTTTTCTCACTCCTACTACTGAATGTAATGTAACACACACCCATACAATGCGCACCACCACGCGATGTTTTTCTCACTCCTACTAGTGAATGTAATTTAACACACACCCATACATTGCGCACCACCCCGCGATGTTTTTCTCACTCCTACTAGTGAATCTCATGTAACACACACCCATACAATGCGCACCACCCCGTGATGTTTTTCTCACTCCTACTAGTGAAAGTAATGTAACACACACCCATACAATGCGCAGAAACCCCGTGATGTTTTTCTCACTCCTACTAGTGAATGTAATGTAACACACACCCATACAATGCGCACCACCCCGTGATGTTTTTCTCTCTCCTACTAGTGAATCTAATGTAACACACACCCATAAAATGCGCACCACCCCGTGATGTTTTTCTCACTCCTACTAGTGAATCTAATGCAACACACACCCATACAATGCACACCACCCCGTGATGTTTTTCTCACTCCTACTAGTGAATCTAATGTAACACACACCCATACAATGCGCATCACCCCGTGATGTTTTTCTCACTCCTACTAGTGAATGTAATGTAACACACACCCATACAATGCGCACGACCCCGTGATGTTTTTCTCACTCCTACTAGTGAATGTAATGTAACACACACCCATACAATGCGCACCACCCCGTGATGTTTTTCTCACTCCTACTAGTGAATGTAATGTAACACACACCCATACAATGCGCACCACCCCGTGATGTTTTTCTCACACCTACTAGTGAATGTAATGTAACACACACCCATACAATGCGCACCACCCCGTGATGTTTTTCTCACTCCTACTAGTGAATGTAATGTAACACACACCCATACAATGCGTACCACCCCCTGATGTTTTTCTCACTCCTACTAGTGAATCTAATGTAACACACACCCATACAATGCGCACCACCCCGTGATGATTTCTCACTCCTACTAGTGAATGAAATGTAACACACACCCATACAATGCGCACCACGCTGTGATGTTTTTCTCACTCCTACTTGAGAATGTAATGTAACACACACCCATACAATGCGCACCACCCCGTGATGTTTTTCTCACTCCTACTAGTGAATGTAATGTAACACACACCCATTCAATGCGCACCACCTCGTGATGTTTTTCTCACTCCTACTAGTGAATGTAATGTAACACACACCGATACAATGCGCACCACCCCGTGATGTTTTTCTCACTCCTACTAGTGAATGTAATGTAACACACACCCATACAATGCGCACCACCCCGTGATGATTTTCTCACTCCTACTAGTGAATGTAAAGTAACAAACACCCATACAATGCGCACCACCCCGTGATGTTTTTCTCACTCCTACTAGTGAATCTAATGTAACACACACCCATTCAATGCCCACCACCCCGCGATGTTTTTCTCACTCCTACTAGTGAATGTAATGTAACACACACCCATACAATGCGCACCACCATGCGATGTTTTTCTCACTCCTACTAGTGAATGTAATGTCACACACACCCATACAATGCGCACCACCCCGTGATGTTTTTCTCACTCCTACTAGTGAATGTAATGTAACACACACCCATACAATGCGCACCACCCCGTGATGTTTTTCTCACTCCTACTAGTGAATGTAATGTAACACACACCCATACAATGCCACCATCCCGTGATGTTTTTCTCACTCCTACTAGTGAATGTAATGTAACACACACCCATACAATGCGCACCACCCCGTGATGTTTTTCTCACTCCTACTAGTGAATCTAATGTAACACACACCCATACAATGCGCACCACAACGTGATGTTTTTCTCACTCCTACTAGTGAATGTAATGTAACACACACCCATACAATGCGCACCACCCCGTGATGTTTTTCTCACTCCTATTAGTGAATGTAATGTAACACACACCCATACAATGCGCACCACCCCGTGATGTTTTTCTCACTCCTACTAGTGAATCTAATGTAACACACACCCATACAATGCGCACCACCCCGCGATGTTTTTCAGAAACCTATCCTACATTGCCACTGCATGTTCCCTGACCTCCCCATGCTGACCACCCCGCGGTGCTTTTCTCCATGCTACATTGCCACTAACTGCGTATTCTAATTCAGACCCTCCGATTCACACCACCCCGTGATGTTTTTCTCACTCCTACTAGTGAATGTAATGTAACACACACCCATACAATGCGCACCACCCCGTGATGTTTTTCTCATTCCTACTAGTGAATGTAATGTAACACACACCCATACAATGCGCACCACCCCGTGATGTTTTTCTCACTCCTACTAGTGAATGTAATGTAACACACACCCATACAATGCGCACCACCCCGTGATGATTTCTCCCTCCTACTAGTGAATGTAATGTAACACACACCCATACAATGCGCACCACCCCGTGATGTTTTTCTCACTCCTACTAGTGAATGTAATGTAACACACACCCATACAATGCGCACCACCCCGTGATGTTTTTCTCACTCCTACTAGTGAATCTAATGTAACACACACCCATACAATGCGCACACCCCGTGATGATTTCTCACTCCTACTAGTGAATGAAATGTAACACACACCCATACAATGCGCACCACCCCGTGTTGTTTTTCTCACTCCTACTAGTGAATCTCATGTAACACACACCCATATAATGCGCACCACCCCGTGATGTTTTCTCACTCCTACTAGTGAATCTCATGTAAGACACACCCATACAATGCGCACCACCCGGTGATGTTTTTCTCACTCCTACTAGTGAATCTAATGTAACACACACCCATACAATGCGCACCACCCCGTGATGTTTTTCTCACTCCTACTAGTGAATGTAATGTAACACACCCCCATACCATGCGCACCACCCCGTGATGTTTTTCTCACTCTTACTAGTGAATGTAATGTAACACACACCCATACAATGCGCACCACCCCGTGATGTTTTTCTCACTCCTACTAGTGAATGTAATGTAAAACACACCCATACAATGCGCACCACCCCGTGATGTTTTTCTCACTCCTACTAGTGAATGTAATGTAACACACACCCATACAATGCGCACCACCCCGTGATGTTTTTCTCACTCCTACTAGTGAATGTAATGTAACACACACCCATACAATGCGCACCACCCCGTGATGTTTTTCTCACTACTACTAGTGAATGTAATGTAACACACACCCATACAATGCGCACCACCCCGTGATGTTTTTCTCACTCCTACTAGTGAATCTAATGTAACACACACCCATTCAATGCCCACCACCCCGCGATGTTTTTCTCACTCCTACTAGTGAATGTAATGTAACACACACCCATAAAATGCGCACCACCACGCGATGTTTTTCTCACTCCTACTAGTGAATGTAATGTCACACACACCCATACAATGCGCACCACCCCGCGATGTTTTACTCACTCCTACTAGTGAATGTAATGTAACACACACCCATACAATGCGAACCACCCGCGATGCTTTTCTCACTCCTACTAAAAAATGTAATGTAACACACACCCATACAATGCGCACCACCCCGCGATGTTTTTCTCACTCCTACTAGTGAATCTAAAGTAACACACACCCATACAATGCGCACCACCCCGTGATATTTTTCTCACTGCTACTAGTGAATCTAATGTAACACACACCCATACAATGCGCACCACCCCGTGATGATTTTCTCACTCCTACTAGTGAATGTAATGTAACACACACCCATATAATGCGCACCAGCCCGTGATGTTTTTCTCACGCCTACTAGTGAATCTAATGTAACACACACCCATACAATGCGCACCACCCCGTGATGTTTTTCTCACGCCTAGTAGTGAATCTAATGTAATACACATCCATACAATGCGCACCACCCCGTGATGTTTTTCTCACGCCTACTAGTGAATGTAATGTAACACACACCCATACAATGCGCACCACCCCGTGATGATTTTCTCACTCCTACTAGTAAATGTAATGTAACACACACACATACAATGCGCACCACCCCGTGATGTTTTTCTCACTCCTACTAGTGAATGTAATGTAACACACACCCATACAATGCGCACCACCCCGTGATGATTTCTCACTCCTACTAGTGAATGTAATGTAACACACACCCATGCAGTGCGCACCACCCCGTGATGTTTTTCTCACTCCTACTAGTGAAAGTAATGTAACACACACCCATACAATGCGCACCATCCCGTGATGTTTTTCTCACTCCTACTAGTGAATCTCATGTAACACACACCCATACAATGCGCACCACCCCGTGATGTTTTTCTCACTCCTACTAGTGAATCTCATGTAACACACACCCATACAATGCGCACCACCCCGTGATGTTTTTCTCACTCCTACTAGTGAATGTAATGTAACACACACCCATACAATGCGCACGACCCCGTGATGTTTTTCTCACTCCTACTAGTGAATGTAATGTAACACACACCCATACAATGCGCACCACCCCATGATGTTTTTCTCACTCCTACTAGTGAATGTAATGTAACACACACCCATACAATGCGCACCACCCCGTGATGTTTTTCTCACTCCTACTAGTGAAAGTAATGTAACACACACCCATACAATGCGCAGAAACCCCGTGATGTTTTTCTCACTCCTACTAGTGAATGTAATGTAACACACACCCATACAATGCGCACCCCCCCGTGATGTTTTTCTCACTCCTACTAGTGAATGTAATGTAACACACACCCATAAAATGCGCACCACCCCGTCATGTTTTTCTCACTCCTACCAGTGAATCTAATGCAACACACACCCATACAATGCGCACCACACCGTGATGTTTTTCTCACTCCTACTAGTGAATCTAATGTAACACACACCCATACAATGCGCATCACCCCGTGATGTTTTTCTCACTCCTACTAGTGAATGTAATGTAACACACACCCATACAATGCGCACGACCCCGTGATGTTTTTCTCACTCCTACTAGTGAATGTAATGTAACACACACCCATACAATGCGCACCACCCCGTGATGTTTTTCTCACTCCTACTAGTGAATGTAATGTAACACACACCCATACAATGCGCACCACCCCGTGATGTTTTTCTCACTCCTACTAGTGAATGTAATGTAACACACACCCATACAATGCGCACCACCCCGTGATGTTTTTCTCACTCCTACTAGTGAATGTAATGCAACACACACCCATACAATGCGCACCAACACGTGATGTTTTTCTCACTCCTACTAGTGAATGTAATGTAACACACACCCATACAATGCGCAACACCCCGTGATGATTTCTCACTCCTACTAGTGAATGTAATGTAACACACACCCATACAATGCGCACCACCCCGTGATGTTTTTCTCACTCCTACTAGTGAATGTAATGTAACACACACCCATACAATGCGCACCACCCCGGGATGTTTTTCTCACTCCTACTAATGAATCTAATGTAACACACACCCATACATTGCGCACCACCCCGTGATGATTTCTCACTCCTACTAGTGAATGAAATGTAACACACACCCATACAATGCGCACCACCCCGTGATGTTTTTCTCACTCCTACTAGTGAATCTAATGTAACACACACCCATTCAATGCCCACCACCCGGCGATGTTTTTCTCACTCCTACTAGTGAATGTAATGTAACACACACCCATAAAATGCGCACCACCACGCGATGTTTTTCTCACTCCTACTAGTGAATGTAATGTCACACACACCCATACATTGCGCACCACCCCGCGATGTTTTTCTCACGCCTACTAGTGAATGTAATGTAACACACACCCATACAAGGCGCACCACCCCATGATGTTTTTCTCACTCCTACTAGTGAATGTAATGTAACACACACCCATACAATGCGCACCACCCCGTGATGTTTTTCTCACTCCTACTAGTGAATCTAATGTAACACACACCCATACAATGCCCACCACCCCGTGATGTTTTTCTCACTCCTACTAGTGAAAGTAATGTAACACACACCCATACAATGCGCAGAAACCCCGTGATGTTTTTCTCACTCCTACTAGTGAATGTAATGTAACACACACCCATACAATGCGCACCACCCCGTGATGTTTTTCTCACTCCTACTAGTGAATGTGATGTAACACACACCCATAAAATGCGCACCACCCCGTCATGTTTTTCTCACTCCTACTAGTGAACCTAATGCAACACACACCCATACAATGCACACCACCCCGTGATGTTTTTCTCACTCCTACTAGTGAATCTAATGTAACACACACCCATACAATGCGCATCACCCCGTGATGTTTTTCTCACTCCTACTAGTGAATGTAATGTAACACACACCCATACAATGCGCACGACCCCGTGATGTTTTTCTCACTCCTACTAGTGAATGTAATGTAACACACACCCATACAATGCGCACCACCCCGTGATGTTTTTCTCACTCCTACTAGTGAATGTAATGTAACACACACCCATACAATGCGCACCACCCCGTGATGTTTTTCTCACTCCTACTAGTGAATGTAATGTAACACACACCCATACAATGCGCACCACCCCGTGATGTTTTTCTCACTCCTACTAGTGAATGGAATGTAACACACACCCATACAATGCGCACCACCACGTGATGTTTTTCTCACTCCTACTAGTGAATGTAATGTAACACACACCCATACAATGCGCAACACCCCGTGATGATTTCTCACTCCTACTAGTGAATGTAATGTAACACACACCCATACAATGCGCACCAACCCGTGATGTTTTTCTCACTCCTACTAGTGAATGTAATGTAACACACACCCATACAATGCGCACCACCCCGTGATGTTTTTCTCACTCCTACTAGTGAATCTAATGTAACACACACCCATACAATGTGCACCACCCCATGATGATTTCTCACTCCTACTAGTGAATGAAATGTAACACACACCCATACAATGCGCACCACCCCGTGATGTTTTTCTCACTTCTACTTGTGAATGTAATGTAACACACACCCATACAATGCGCACCACCACGTGATGTTTTTCTCACTCCTACTAGTGAATGTAATGTAACACACACCCATACAATGCGCACCTCCCCGTGATGTTTTTCTCACTCCTACTAGTGAATGTAATGTAACACACACCCATAGAATGCGCACCACCCCGTGATGTTTTTCTCACTCCTACTAGTGAATGTAATGTAACACACACCCATACAATGCGCACCACCCCGTGACGTTTTTCTCACTCCTACTAGTGAATCTAATGTAACACACACCCATTCAATGCCCACCACCCCGCGATGTTTTTCTCACTCCTACTACTGAATGTAATGTAACACACACCCATACAATGCGCACCACCACGCGATGTTTTTCTCACTCCTACTAGTGAATGCAATGTAACCCACACCCATAAAATGCGCACCACCCCGCGATGTTTTTCTCACTCCTACTAGTGAATCTCATGTAACACACACCCATACAATGCGCACCACCCCGTGATGTTTTTCTCACTCCTACTAGTGAAAGTTATGTAACACACACCCATACAATGCGCACCACCCCGTGATGATTTTCTCACTCCTACTAGTGAAGGTAATGTAACACACACCCATACAATGCGCACCACCCCGTGATGTTTTTCTCTCTCCTACTAGTGAATGTAATGTAACACACACCCATAAAATGCGCACCACCCCGTGATGTTTTTCTCACTCCTACTTGTGAATCTAATGCAACACACACCCATACAATGCACACCACCCCGTGATGTTTTTCTCACTCCTACTAGTGAATCTAATGTAACACACACCCATACAATGCGCATCACCCCGTGATGTTTTTCTCACTCCTACTAGTGAATGTAATGTAACACACACCCATACAATGCGCACGACCCCGTGATGTTTTTCTCACTCCTACTAGTGAATGTAATGTAACACACACCCATACAATGCGCACCACCCCGGGATGTTTTTCTCACTCCTACTAGTGAATGTAATGTAACACACACCCATACAATGCGCACCACCCCGTGATGTTTTTCTCACACCTACTAGTGAATGTAATGTAACACACACCCATACAATGCGCACCACCCCGTGATGTTTTTCTCACTCCTACTAGTGAATGTAATGTAACACACACCCATACAATGCGCACCACCCCGTGATGTTTTTCTCACTCCTACTAGTGAATCTAATGTAACACACACCCATACAATGCGCACCACCCCGTGATGATTTCTCACTCCTACTAGTGAATGAAATGTAACACACACCCATACAATGCGCACCACGCTGTGATGTTTTTCTCACTCCTACTTGTGAATGTAATGTAACACACACCCATACAATGCGCACCACCCCGTGATGTTTTTCTCACTCCTACTAGTGAATGTAATGTAACACACACCCATACAATGCGCACCACCCCGTGATGTTTTTCTCACTCCTACTAGTGAATGTAATGTAACACACACCGATACAATGCGCACCACCCCGTGATGTTTTTCTCACTCCTACTAGTGAATGTAATGTAACACACACCCATACAATGCGCACCACCCCGTGATGTTTTTCTCACTCCTACTAGTGAATCTAATGCAACACACACCCATACAATGCGCACCACCCCGTGATGTTTTTCTCACTCCTACTAGTGAATCTAATGTAACACACACCCATTCAATGCCCACCACCCCGCGATGTTTTTCTCACTCCTACTAGTGAATGTAATGTAACACACACCCATACAATGCGCACGACCATGCGATGTTTTTCTCACTCCTACTAGTGAATGTAATGTCACACACACCCATACAATGCGCACCACCCCGTGATGTTTTTCTCACTCCTACTAGTGAATGTAATGTAACACAAACCCATACAATGCGAACCACCCCGCGATGCTTTTATCATTCCTACTAAAAAATGTAATGTAACACACACCCATACAATGCGCACCACCCCGCGATGTTTTTCTCACTCCTACTAGTGAATCTAAAGTAACACATACCCATACAGTGCGCACAACCCCGTGATATTTTTCTCACTGCTACTAGTGAATCTAATGTAACACACCCATACAATGCGCACCACCCCGTGATGTTTTTCTCACTCCTACTAGTGAATCTAATGTAACACACACCCATACAATGCGCACCACCCCGTGATGTTTTTCTCACTCCTACTAGTGAATGTAATGTAACACACACCCATACAATGCGCACGACCCCGTGATGTTTTTCTCACTCCTACTAGTGAATGTAATGTAACACACACCCATACAATGCGCACCACCCCTGATGTTTTTCTCACTCCTACTAGTGAATGTAATGTAACACACACCCATATAATGCGCACCACCCCGTGATGTTTTTCTCACGCCTACTAGTGAATCTAATGTAACACACACCCATAAAATGCGCACCACCCCGTGATGTTTTTCTCACGCCTACTAGTGAATCTAATGTAATACACACCCATACAATGCACACCACCACGTGATGTTTTTCTCACTCCTACTTGTGAATGTAATGTAACACACACCCATACAATGCGCACCACCCCGTGATGATTTTCTCACTCCTACTAGTGAATGTAATGTAACACACACCCATACAATGCGCACCACCCCGTGATGTTTTTTTCACTCCTACTAGTGAATCTCATGTAACACACACCCATACAATGCGCACCACCCCGTGATGTTTTTCTCACTCCTACTAGTGAATGTAATGTAACACACACCCATACAATGCGCACCACCCCGTGATGTTTTTCTCACTCCTACTAGTGAATGTAATGTAACACACACCCATACAATGCCACCATCCCGTGATGTTTTTCTCACTCCTACTAGTGAATGTAATGTAACACACACCCGTACAATGCGCACCACCCCGTGATGTTTTTCTCACTCCTACTAGTGAATCTAATGTAACACACACCCATACAATGCGCACCACCCCGTGATGATTTCTCACTCCTACTAGTGAATGAAATGTAACACACACCCATACAATGCGCACCACGCTGTGATGTTTTTCTCACTCCTACTTGTGAATGTAATGTAACACACACCCATACAATGCGCACCACCCCGTGATGTTTTTCTCACTCCTACTAGTGAATGTAATGTAACACACACCCATACAATGCGCACCACCCCGTGATGTTTTTCTCACTCCTACTAGTGAATGTAATGTAACACACACCGATACAATGCGCACCACCCCGTGATGTTTTTCTCACTCCTACTAGTGAATGTAATGTAACACACACCCATACAATGCGCACCACCCCGTGATGTTTTTCTCACTCCTACTAGTGAATCTAATGTAACACACACCCATACAATGCGCACCACCCCGTGATGTTTTTCTCACTCCTACTAGTGAATCTAATGTAACACACACCCATTCAATGCCCACCACCCCGCGATGTTTTTCTCACTCCTACTAGTGAATGTAATGTAACACACACCCATACAATGCGCACGACCATGCGATGTTTTTCTCACTCCTACTAGTGAATGTAATGTCACACACACCCATACAATGCGCACCACCCCGTGATGTTTTTCTCACTCCTACTAGTGAATGTAATGTAACACAAACCCATACAATGCGAACCACCCCGCGATGCTTTTATCATTCCTACTAAAAAATGTAATGTAACACACACCCATACAATGCGCACCACCCCGCGATGTTTTTCTCACTCCTACTAGTGAATCTAAAGTAACACATACCCATACAGTGCGCACCACCCCGTGATATTTTTCTCACTGCTACTAGTGAATCTAATGTAACACACCCATACAATGCGCACCACCCCGTGATGTTTTTCTCACTCCTACTAGTGAATCTAATGTAACACACACCCATACAATGCGCACCACCCCGTGATGTTTTTCTCACTCCTACTAGTGAATGTAATGTAACACACACCCATACAATGCGCACGACCCCGTGATGTTTTTCTCACTCCTACTAGTGAATGTAATGTAACACACACCCATACAATGCGCACCACCCCGTGATGTTTTTCTCACTCCTACTAGTGAATCTAATGTAATACACACCCATACAATGCGCACCACCCCGCGATGTTTTTCAGAAACCTATCCTACATTGCCACTGCATGTTCCCTGACCTCCCCATGCTGACCACCCCGCGGTGCTTTTCTCCATGCTACATTGCCACTACCTGCCTATTCTAATTCAGACCCTCCGATTCACACCACCCCGTGATGTTTTTCTCACTCCTACTAGTGAATGTAATGTAACACACACCCATACAATGCGCACCACCCCGTGATGTTTTTCTCACTCCTATTAGTGAATGTAATGTAACACACACCCATACAATGCGCACCACCCCGTGATGTTTTTCTCACTCCTACTAGTGAATGTAATGTAACACACACCCATATAATGCGCACCACCCCGTGATGTTTTTCTCACGCCTACTAGTGAATCTAATGTAACACACACCCATAAAATGCGCACCACCCCGTGATGTTTTTCTCACGCCTACTAGTGAATCTAATGTAATACACACCCATACAATGCACACCACCCCGTGATGTTTTTCTCACTCCTACTTGTGAATGTAATGTAACACACACCCATACAATGCGCACCACCCCGTGATGATTTTCTCACTCCTACTAGTGAATGTAATGTAACACACACCCATACAATGCGTACCACCCCGTGATGTTTTTTCACTCCTCCTAGTGAATCTCATGTAACACACACCCATACAATGCGCACCACCCCGTGATGTTTTTCTCACTCCTACTAGTGAATGTAATGTAACACACACCCATACAATGCGCACCACCCCGTGATGTTTTTCTCACTCCTACTAGTGAATGTAATGTAACACACACCCATACAATGCCACCATCCCGTGATGTTTTTCTCACTCCTACTAGTGAATGTAATGTAACACACACCCGTACAATGCGCACCACCCCGTGATGTTTTTCTCACTCCTACTAGTGAATCTAATGTAACACACACCCATACAATGCGCACCACAACGTGATGTTTTTCTCACTCCTACTAGTGAATGTAATGTAACACACACCCATACAATGCGCACCACCCCGTGATGTTTTTCTCACTCCTATTAGTGAATGTAATGTAACACACACCCATACAATGCGCACCACCCCGTGATGTTTTTCTCACTCCTACTAGTGAATCTAATGTAACACACACCCATACAATGCGCACCACCCCGCGATGTTTTTCAGAAACCTATCCTACATTGCCACTGCATGTTCCCTGACCTCCCCATGCTGACCACCCCGCGGTGCTTTTCTCCATGCTACATTGCCACTACCTGCCTATTCTAATTCAGACCCTCCGATTCACACCACCCCGTGATGTTTTTCTCACTCCTACTAGTGAATGTAATGTAACA
Organism: Cavia porcellus; assembly: GCF_034190915.1. NCBI lineage: Eukaryota > Metazoa > Chordata > Mammalia > Rodentia > Caviidae > Cavia > Cavia porcellus. Next base: position 105,668 of record NW_026947556.1, read on the forward strand.
CACACCCATACAATGCGCACCACCCCGTGATGTTTTTCTCATTCCTACTAGTGAATGTAATGTAACACACACCCATACAATGCGCAGCACCCCGTGATGTTTTTCTCACTCCTACTAGTGAATGTAATGTAACACACACCCATAGAATGCGCACCACCCCGTGATGATTTCTCTCTCCTACTAGTGAATGTAATGTAACACACACCCATACAATGCGCACCACCCCGTGATGTTTTTCTCACTCCTACTAGTGAATGTAATGTAACACACACCCATACAATGCGCACCACCCCGTGATGTTTTTCTCACTCCTACTAGTGAATCTAATGTAACACACACCCATACAATGCGCACCACCCCGTGATGATTTCTCACTCCTACTAGTGAATGAAATGTAACACACACCCATACAATGCGCACCACCCCGTGATGTTTTTCTCACTCCTACTTGTGAATGTAATGTAACACACACCCATACAATGCGCACAACCCCGTGATGTTTTTCTCACTCCTACTAGTGAATGTAATGTAACACAAACCCATACAATGCGCACCACCCCGTGATGTTTTTCTCACTCCTACTAGTGAATGTAATGTAACACACACCCATACAATGCGCACCACCCCGTGATGTTTTTCTCACTCCTACTAGTGAATGTAATGTAACACACACCCATACAATGCGCACCACCCCGTGATGTTTTTCTCACTCCTACTAGTGAATGTAATGTAACACACACCCATAAAATGCGCACCACCACGCGATGTTTTTCTCACTCCTACTAGTGAATGTAATGTCACACACACCCATACAATGCGCACCACCCCGCGATGTTTTTCTCACTCCTACTAGTGAATGTAATGTAACACACACCCATACAATGCGAACCACCCGCGATGCTTTTCTCACTCCTACAAAAAATGTAATGTAACACACACCCATACAATGCGCACCACCCCGCGATGTTTTTCTCACTCCTACTAGTGAATCTAAAGTAACACACACCCATACAATGCGCACCACCCCGTGATATTTTTCTCACTGCTACTAGTGAATCTAATGTAACACACACCCATACAATGCGCACCACCCCGTGATGATTTTCTCACTCCTACTAGTGAATGTAATGTAACATACACCCATACAATGCGCACCACCCCGTGATGTTTTTCTCACGCCTACTAGTGAATGTAATGTAACACACACCCATACAATGCGCACCACCCCGTGATGTTTTTCTCACTCCTACTAGTGAATCTAATGTAACACACACCCATACAATGCGCACCACAACGTGATGTTTTTCTCACTCCTACTAGTGAATGTAATGTAACACACACCCATACAATGCGCACCACCCCGTGATCTTTTTCTCACTCCTATTAGTGAATGTAATGTAACACACACCCATACAATGCGCACCACCCCGTGATGTTTTTCTCACTCCTACTAGTGAATCTAATGTAACACACACCCATACAATGCGCACCACCCCGCGATGTTTTTCAGAAACCTATCCTACATTGCCACTGCATGTTCCCTGACCTCCCCATGCTGACCACTCCGCGGTGCTTTTCTCCATGCTACATTGCCACTACCTGCCTATTCTAATTCAGACCCTCCGATTCACACCACCCCGTGATGTTTTTCTCACTCCTACTAGTGAATGTAATGTAACACACACCCATACAATGCGCACCACCCCGTGATGTTTTTCTCATTCCTACTAGTGAATGTAATGTAACACACACCCATACAATGCGCACCACCCCGTGATGTTTTTCTCACTCCTACTAGTGAATGTAATGTAACACACACCCATACAATGCGCACCACCCCGTGATGATTTCTCTCTCCTACTAGTGAATGTAATGTAACACACACCCATACAATGCGCACCACCCCGTGATGTTTTTCTCACTCCTACTAGTGAATGTAATGTAACACACACCCATACAATGCGCACCACCCCGTGATGTTTTTCTCACTCCTACTAGTTAATCTAATGTAACACACACCCATACAATGCGCACCACCCCGTGATGATTTCTCACTCCTACTAGTGAATGAAATGTAACACACACCCATACAATGCGCACCACCCCGTGATGTTTTTCTCACTCCTACTTGTGAATGTAATGTAACACACACCCATACAATGCGCACCACCCCGTGATGTTTTTCTCACTCCTACTAGTGAATGTAATGTAACAGAAACCCATACAATGCGCACCACCCCGTGATGTTTTTCTCACTCCTACTAGTGAATCTCATGTAAGACACACCCATAGAATGCGCACCACACCGTGATGTTTTTCTCACTCCTACTAGTGAATCTCATGTAACACACACCCATACCATGCGCACCACCCCATGATGTTTTTCTCACTCCTACTAGTGAATCTCATGTAACACACACCCATACAATGCGCACCACCCCGTGATGTTTTTCTCACTCCTACTAGTGAATCTCATGTAACACACACCCATACAATGCGCACCACCCCGTGATGTTTTTCTCACACCTACTAGTGAATCTCATGTAACACACACCCATACAATGCGCACCACCCCGTGATGTTTTTCTCACTCCTACTAGTGAATCTAATGTAACACACAACCATACAATGCTCACCACCCCGTGATGTTTTTCTCACTCCTACTAGTGAATGTAATGTAACACACACCCGTACAAGGCGCACCACCCCGTGATGTTTTTCTCACTCCTGCTAGTGAATCTAATGTATCACACACCCATACAATGCGCACCGCCCCGTGATGTTTTTCTCACTCCTACTAGTGAAAGTAATGTAACACACACCCATACAATGCGCACCGCCCCATGATGTTTTTCTCACTCCTACTAGTGAATCTAATGTAACACACACCCATACAATGGGCACCACCCCGTGTTGTTTTTCTCACTCCTACTAGTGAATCTCATGTAACACACACCCATACAATGCGCACCACACCGTGATGTTTTCTCACTCCTACTAGTGAATCTCATGTAAGACAAACCCATAGAATGCGCACCACACCGTGATGTTTTTCTCACTCCTACTAGTGAATCTCATGTAACACACACCCATACCATGCGCACCACCCCGTGATGTTTTTCTCACTCCTACTAGTGAATCTCATGTAACACACACCCATACAATGCGCACCACCCCGTGATGTTTTTCTCACTCCTACTAGTGAATCTCATGTAACACACACCCATACAATGCGCACCACCCCGTGATGTTTTTCTCACTCCTACTAGTGAATCTCATGTAACACACACCCATACAATGCGCACCACCCCGTGATGTTTTTCTCACTCCTACTAGTGAATCTAATGTAACACACACCCATACAATGCGCACCACCCCGTGATGATTTCTCACTCCTACTAGTGAATGAAATGTAACACACACCCATACAATGCGCACCACCCCGTGATGTTTTTCTCACTCCTACTTGTGAATGTAATGTAACACACACCCATACAATGCGCACAACCCCGTGATGTTTTTCTCACTCCTACTAGTGAATGTAATGTAACACAAACCCATACAATGCGCACCACCCCGTGATGTTTTTCTCACTCCTACTAGTGAATGTAATGTAACACACACCCATACAATGCGCACCACCCCGTGATGTTTTTCTCACTCCTACTAGTGAATGTAATGTAACACACACCCATACAATGCGCACCACCCCGTGATGTTTTTCTCACTCCTACTAGTGAATGTAATGTAACACACACCCATAAAATGCGCACCACCACGCGATGTTTTTCTCACTCCTACTAGTGAATGTAATGTCACACACACCCATACAATGCGCACCACCCCGCGATGTTTTTCTCACTCCTACTAGTGAATGTAATGTAACACACACCCATACAATGCGAACCACCCGCGATGCTTTTCTCACTCCTACAAAAAATGTAATGTAACACACACCCATACAATGCGCACCACCCCGCGATGTTTTTCTCACTCCTACTAGTGAATCTAAAGTAACACACACCCATACAATGCGCACCACCCCGTGATATTTTTCTCACTGCTACTAGTGAATCTAATGTAACACACACCCATACAATGCGCACCACCCCGTGATGATTTTCTCACTCCTACTAGTGAATGTAATGTAACATACACCCATACAATGCGCACCACCCCGTGATGTTTTTCTCACGCCTACTAGTGAATGTAATGTAACACACACCCATACAATGCGCACCACCCCGTGATGTTTTTCTCACTCCTACTAGTGAATCTAATGTAACACACACCCATACAATGCGCACCACAACGTGATGTTTTTCTCACTCCTACTAGTGAATGTAATGTAACACACACCCATACAATGCGCACCACCCCGTGATCTTTTTCTCACTCCTATTAGTGAATGTAATGTAACACACACCCATACAATGCGCACCACCCCGTGATGTTTTTCTCACTCCTACTAGTGAATCTAATGTAACACACACCCATACAATGCGCACCACCCCGCGATGTTTTTCAGAAACCTATCCTACATTGCCACTGCATGTTCCCTGACCTCCCCATGCTGACCACTCCGCGGTGCTTTTCTCCATGCTACATTGCCACTACCTGCCTATTCTAATTCAGACCCTCCGATTCACACCACCCCGTGATGTTTTTCTCACTCCTACTAGTGAATGTAATGTAACACACACCCATACAATGCGCACCACCCCGTGATGTTTTTCTCATTCCTACTAGTGAATGTAATGTAACACACACCCATACAATGCGCACCACCCCGTGATGTTTTTCTCACTCCTACTAGTGAATGTAATGTAACACACACCCATACAATGCGCACCACCCCGTGATGATTTCTCTCTCCTACTAGTGAATGTAATGTAACACACACCCATACAATGCGCACCACCCCGTGATGTTTTTCTCACTCCTACTAGTGAATGTAATGTAACACACACCCATACAATGCGCACCACCCCGTGATGTTTTTCTCACTCCTACTAGTTAATCTAATGTAACACACACCCATACAATGCGCACCACCCCGTGATGATTTCTCACTCCTACTAGTGAATGAAATGTAACACACACCCATACAATGCGCACCACCCCGTGATGTTTTTCTCACTCCTACTTGTGAATGTAATGTAACACACACCCATACAATGCGCACCACCCCGTGATGTTTTTCTCACTCCTACTAGTGAATGTAATGTAACAGAAACCCATACAATGCGCACCACCCCGTGATGTTTTTCTCACTCCTACTAGTGAATCTCATGTAAGACACACCCATAGAATGCGCACCACACCGTGATGTTTTTCTCACTCCTACTAGTGAATCTCATGTAACACACACCCATACCATGCGCACCACCCCATGATGTTTTTCTCACTCCTACTAGTGAATCTCATGTAACACACACCCATACAATGCGCACCACCCCGTGATGTTTTTCTCACTCCTACTAGTGAATCTCATGTAACACACACCCATACAATGCGCACCACCCCGTGATGTTTTTCTCACACCTACTAGTGAATCTCATGTAACACACACCCATACAATGCGCACCACCCCGTGATGTTTTTCTCACTCCTACTAGTGAATCTAATGTAACACACAACCATACAATGCTCACCACCCCGTGATGTTTTTCTCACTCCTACTAGTGAATGTAATGTAACACACACCCGTACAAGGCGCACCACCCCGTGATGTTTTTCTCACTCCTGCTAGTGAATCTAATGTATCACACACCCATACAATGCGCACCGCCCCGTGATGTTTTTCTCACTCCTACTAGTGAAAGTAATGTAACACACACCCATACAATGCGCACCGCCCCATGATGTTTTTCTCACTCCTACTAGTGAATCTAATGTAACACACACCCATACAATGGGCACCACCCCGTGTTGTTTTTCTCACTCCTACTAGTGAATCTCATGTAACACACACCCATACAATGCGCACCACACCGTGATGTTTTCTCACTCCTACTAGTGAATCTCATGTAAGACAAACCCATAGAATGCGCACCACACCGTGATGTTTTTCTCACTCCTACTAGTGAATCTCATGTAACACACACCCATACCATGCGCACCACCCCGTGATGTTTTTCTCACTCCTACTAGTGAATCTCATGTAACACACACCCATACAATGCGCACCACCCCGTGATGTTTTTCTCACTCCTACTAGTGAATCTCATGTAACACACACCCATACAATGCGCACCACCCCGTGATGTTTTTCTCACTCCTACTAGTGAATCTCATGTAACACACACCCATACAATGCGCACCACCCCGTGATGTTTTTCTCACTCCTACTAGTGAATCTAATGTAACACACACCCATACAATGCGCACCACCCCGTGATGTTTTTCTCACTCCTACTAGTGAATGTAATGTAACACACACCCATACATTGCGCACCACCCCGTGATGTTTTTCTCACTCCCACTAGTGAATCTAATGCAAAACACACCCATACATTGCGCACCACCCCGTGATGTTTTTCTCACTCCTACTAGTGAATCTAGTGCAACAAACACCCATACAATGCGCACCACCCCGTGATGTTTTTGTCACTCCTACTAGTGAATCTAATGCAACACACACCCATACAATGCGCACCACCCCGTGATGTTTTTCTCACTCCTACTGGTGAATATAATGCAACACACACCCATACAATGCGCCCCACCCCGTGATGTTTTTCTCACTCCTACTGGTGAATGTAATGTAACAAACACCCATACAATGCGCACCACCCCGTGATGTTTTTCTCACTCCTACTAGTGAATCTAATGTAACACACACCCATACAATGCGCACCACACCGTGATGTTTTTCTCACTCCGACTAGTGAATCTAATGTAACACACACCCATACAATGCGCACCACACAGTGATGTTTTTCTCACTCCGACTAGTGAATGTAATGTAACACACACCCATACAGTGTGCACCACCCCGTGATGTTTTTCTCACTCCTACTAGTGAATGTAATGTAACACACACCCATACAGTGCGCACCACCACGTGATGTTTTTCTCACTGCTACTAGTGAATCTAAACTAACACAAACCCATACAGTGCGCACCACCCCGTGATGTTTTTCTCACTGCTACTAGTGAATCTAGTGTAACACACACCCATACAATGCGCACCACCCCGTGATGTTTTTCTCACTCCTACTAGTGAATCTAATGTAACACACACCCATACAATGCGCACCACACCGTGATGTTTTTCTCACTCCTACTAGTGAATGTAATGTAACACACACCCATACAATGCGCACCACCCCGTGAAATTTTTCTCACTCCTACTAGTGAATGTAATGTAACACACACCCATACAATGCGCACCACCCCGTGATGTTTTTCTCACTCCTACTAGTGAATGTAATGTAAGACACACCCATACAATGCGCACCACCCCGTGATGTTTTTCTCACGCCTACTAGTGAATCTAATGTAACACACACCCATACAATGCGCACCACCGCGTGATGTTTTTCTCACGCCTACTAGTGAATCTAATGTAACACACACCCATACAATGCGCACCACCCCGTGATGTTTTTCTCACTGCTACTAGTGAATGTAATGTAACACACACCCATACAATGCGCACCACCCCGTGAGGATTTTCTCACTCCTACTAGTGAATGTAATGTAACACACACCCATACAATGCGCACCACCCCGTGATGTTTTTCTCACTCCTACTAGTGAATTTAATGTAACACACACCCATACAATGCGCACCACCCCGTGATGTTTTTCTCACTCCTACTAGTGAATGTAATGTAACACACACCCATACATTGCGCACCACCCCGTGATGTTTTTCTCACTCCTACTAGTGAATGTAATGTAACACACACCCATACAATGGGCACCACCCCGTGTTGTTTTTCTCACTCCTACTAGTGAATCTCATGTAACACACACCCATACAATGCGCACCACCCCGTGATGTTTTCTCACTCCTACTCGTGAATCTCATGTAAGACACACTCATACAATGCGCACCACCCCGTGATGTTTTTCTCACTCCTACTAGTGAATCTAATGTAACACACACCCATACAATGTGCACCACCCCGTGATGTTTTTCTCACTCCTACTAGTGAATGTAATGTAACACACACCCATACAATGCGCACCACCCCGTGATGATTTTCTCACTCCTACTAGTGAATGTAATGTAACACACACCCATACAATGCGCACCACCCCGTGATGTTTTTCTCACTCCTATTAGTGAATGTAATGTAACACACACCCGTACAAGGCGCACCACCCCGTGATGTTTTTCTCACTCCTGCTAGTGAATCTAATGTATCACACACCCATACAATGCGCACCGCCCCGTGATGTTTTTCTCACTCCTGCTAGTGAATCTAATGTAACACACACCCATACAATGCGCACCGCCCCGTGATGTTTTTCTCACTCCTACTAGGGAAAGTAATGTAACACACACCCATACAATGCGCACCGCCCCGTGATGTTTTTCTCACTCCTACTAGTGAAAGTAATGTAACACACACCCATACAATGCGCACCGCCCCGTGATGTTTTTCTCACTCCTACTAGTGAAAGTAATGTAACAGACACCCATACAATGCGCACCGCCCCGTGATGTTTTTCTCACTCCTACTAGTGAATCTAATGTAACACACACCCATACAATGGGCACCACCCCGTGTTGTTTTTCTCACTCCTACTAGTGAATCTCATGTAACACACACCCATACAATGCGCACCACCCCGTGATGTTTTCTCACTCCTACTAGTGAATCTCATGTAAGACACACCCATAGAATGCGCACCACACCGTGATGTTTTTCTCACTCCTACTAGTGAATCTAATGTAACACACACCCATACAATGCGCACCACCCCGTGACGTTTTTCTCACTCCTACTAGTGAATGTAATGTAGCACACACCCATACAATGCGCACCACCCCGTGATGTTTTTCTCACTCCTACTAGTGAATGTAATGTAACACACACCCGTACAAGGCGCACCACCCCGTGATGTTTTTCTCACTCCTGCTAGTGAATCTAATGTATCACACACCCATACCATGCGCACCACCCCGTGATGTTTTTCTCACTCCTGCTAGGGAAAGTAATGTAACACACACCCATACAATGCGCACCGCCCCGTGATGTTTTTCTCACTCCTACTACTGAAAGTAATGTAACACACAACCATACAATGCGCACCGCCCCGTGATGTTTTTCTCACTCCTACTAGTGAAAGTAATGTAACACACACCCATACAATGCACACCGCCCCGTGATGTTTTTCTCACTCGTACTAGTGAATGTAATGTAACACACACCCATACAATGCGCACCACCCCGTGATGTTTTTCTCACTCCTACTAGTGAATGTAATGTAACACACACCCATACAATGCGCACCGCCCCGTGATGCTTTTCTCACTCCTACTAGAGCAAGTAATGTAACACACACCCATACAATGCGCCCCGCCCCGTGATGTTTTTCTCACTCCTACTAGTGAATGTAATGTAACACACACCCATACAATGCGCACCACCCCGTGATGTTTTTCTCACTCCTACTAGTGAAACTCATGTAACACACACCCATACAATGCGCACCACCCCGTGATGTTTTTCTCACTCCTACTAGTGAATCTCATGTAACACACACCCATACAATGCGCACCACCCCGTGATGTTTTTCTCACTCCTACTAGTGAATCTCATGTAACACACACCCATACAATGCGCACCACCCCGTGATGTTTTTCTCACTGCTACTAGTGAATCTCATGTAACACACACCCATACAATGCGCACCACCCCGTGATGTTTTTCTCACTCCTACTAGTGTATCTAATGTAACACACACCCATACAATGCGCACCACCCCGTGATGTTTTCTCACTCCTACTAGTGAATGTAATGTAACACACACCCATTCATTGCGCACCACCCCGTGATGTTTTTCTCACTCCTACTAGTGAATCTAATGCAAAACACACCCATACATTGCGCACCACCCCTTGATGTTTTTCTCACTCCTACTAGTGAATCTAGTGCAACAAACACCCATACAATGCGCACCACCCCGTGATGTTTTTCTCACTCCTACTAGTGAATCTAATGCAAAACACACCCATACAATGCGCACCACCCTGTGATGTTTTTCTCACTCCTACTGGTGAATGTAATGCAACACACACCCTTACAATGCGCACCACCCCGTGATGTTTTCTCACTCCTACTGGTGAATGTAATGTAACACACAGCCATACAATGCGCACCAACCCATGATGTTTTTCTCACTCCGACTAGTGAATGTAATCTAACACACACCCATACAATGCGCACCACACCGTGATGTTTTTCTCACTCCGACTAGTGAATGTAATGTAACACACACCCATACAGTGTGCACCACCCCGTGATGTTTTTCTCACTCCTACTAGTGAATCTAATGTAACACACACCCATACAATGCGCACCACCCCGTGATGTTTTTCTCACTCCTACTAGTGAATGTAATGTAACACACACCCATACAATGCGCACCACCCCGTGATGTTTTTCTCACTCCTAATAGTGAATGTAATGTAACACACACCCATACAATGCGCACCACCCCGTGATGTTTTTCTCACTCCTACTAGTGAATGTAATGTAACACACACCCATACAATGCGCACCACCCCGTGATGTTTTTTCTCACGCCTACTAGTGAATCTAATGTAACACACACCCATACAATGCGCACCACCGCGTGATGTTTTTCTCACGCCTACTAGTGAATCTAATGTAACACACACCCATACAATGCGCACCACCCCGTGATGTTTTTCTCACTGCTACTAGTGAATGTAATGTAACACACACCGATACAATGCGCACCACCCCGTGATGATTTTCTCACTCCTACTAGTGAATGTAATGTAACACACACCCATACAATGCGCACCACCCCATGATGTTTTTCTCACTCCTACTAGTGAATGTAATGTAAGACACACCCATACAATGCGCACCACCCCGTGATGTTTTTCTCACTCCTACTAGTGAATGTAATGTAAGACACACCCATACAATGCGCACCACCCCGTGATGTATTTCTCACGCCTACTAGTGAATCTAATGTAACACACACCCATACAATGCGCACCACCGCGTGATGTTTTTCTCACGCCTACTAGTGAATCTAATGTAACACACACCCATACAATGCGCACCACCCCGTGATGTTTTTCTCACTGCTACTAGTGAATGTAATGTAACACACACCCATACAATGCGCACCACCCCGTGAGGATTTTCTCACTCCTACTAGTGAATGTAATGTAACACACACCCATACAATGCGCACCACCCCGTGATGTTTTTCTCACTCCTACTAGTGAATTTAATGTAACACACACCCATACAATGCGCACCACCCCGTGATGTTTTTCTCACTCCTACTACTGAATGTAATGTAACACACACCCATACATTGCGCACCACCCCGTGATGTTTTTCTCACTCCTACTAGTGAATGTAATGTAACACACACCCATACAATGGGCACCACCCCGTGTTGTTTTTTCTCACTCCTACTAGTGAATCTCATGTAACACACACCCATACAATGCGCACCACCCCGTGATGTTTTCTCACTCCTACTCGTGAATCTCATGTAAGACACACTCATACAATGCGCACCACCCCGTGATGTTTTTCTCACTCCTACTAGTGAATCTAATGTAACACACACCCATACAATGTGCACCACCCCGTGATGTTTTTCTCACTCCTACTAGTGAATGTAATGTAACACACACCCATACAATGCGCACCACCCCGTGATGATTTTCTCACTCCTACTAGTGAATGTAATGTAACACACACCCATACAATGCGCACCACCCGTGATGTTTTTCTCACTCCTATTAGTGAATGTAATGTAACACACACCCGTACAAGGCGCACCACCCCGTGATGTTTTTCTCACTCCTGCTAGTGAATCTAATGTATCACACACCCATACAATGCGCACCGCCCCGTGATGTTTTTCTCACTCCTGCTAGTGAATCTAATGTAACACACACCCATACAATGCGCACCGCCCCGTGATGTTTTTCTCACTCCTACTAGTGAAAGTAATGTAACACACACCCATACAATGCGCACCGCCCCGTGATGTTTTTCTCACTCCTACTAGTGAAAGTAATGTAACAGACACCCATACAATGCGCACCGCCCCGTGATGTTTTTCTCACTCCTACTAGTGAATCTAATGTAACACACACCCATACAATGGGCACCACCCCGTGTTGTTTTTCTCACTCCTACTAGTGAATCTCATGTAACACACACCCATACAATGCGCACCACCCCGTGATGTTTTCTCACTCCTACTAGTGAATCTCATGTAAGACACACCCATAGAATGCGCACCACACCGTGATGTTTTTCTCACTCCTACTAGTGAATCTAATGTAACACACACCCATACAATGCGCACCACCCCGTGACGTTTTTCTCACTCCTACTAGTGAATGTAATGTAACACACACCCATACAATGCGTACCACCCCGTGATGTTTTTCTCACTCCTACTAGTGAATGTAATGTAACACACACCCGTACAAGGCGCACCACCCCGTGATGTTTTTCTCACTCCTGCTAGTGAATCTAATGTATCACACACCCATACCATGCGCACCACCCCGTGATGTTTTTCTCACTCCTGCTAGGGAAAGTAATGTAACACACACCCATACAATGCGCACCGCCCCGTGATGTTTTTCTCACTCCTACTACTGAAAGTAATGTAACACACACCCATACAATGCGCACCGCCCCGTGATGTTTTTCTCACTCCTACTAGTGAAAGTAATGTAACACACACCCATACAATGCACACCGCCCCGTGATGTTTTTCTCACTCGTACTAGTGAATGTAATGTAACACACACCCATACAATGCGCACCACCCCGTGATGTTTTTTCTCACTCCTACTAGTGAATGTAATGTAACACACACCCATACAATGCGCACCGCTTTTCTCACTCCTACTAGAGCAAGTAATGTAACACACACCATACAATGCGCCCCGCCCCGTGATGTTTTTCTCACTCCTACTAGTGAATGTTATGTAACACACACCCATACAATGCGCACCACCCCGTGATGTTTTTCTCACTCCTACTAGTGAAACTCATGTAACACACACCCATACAATGCGCACCACCCCGTGATATTTTTCTCACTCCTACTAGTGAATCTCATGTAACACACACCCATACAATGCGCACCACCCCGTGATGTTTTTCTCACTCCTACTAGTGAATCTAATGTAACACACACCCATACAATGCGCACCACCCCGTGATGTTTTTCTCACTGCTACTAGTGAATCTCATGTAACACACACCCATACAATGCGCACCACCCCGTGATGTTTTTCTCACTCCTACTAGTGTATCTAATGTAACACACACCCATACAATGCGCACCACCCCGTGATGTTTTTCTCACTCCTACTAGTGAATGTAATGTAACACACACCCATTCATTGCGCACCACCCCGTGATGTTTTCTCACTCCTACTAGTGAATCTAATGCAAAACACACCCATACATTGCGCACCACCCCTTGATGTTTTTCTCACTCCTACTAGTGAATCTAGTGCAACAAACACCCATACATGCGCACCACCCCGTGATGTTTTTCTCACTCCTACTAGTGAATCTAATGCAAAACCACACCCATACAATGCGCACCACCCCGTGATGTTTTTCTCACTCCTACTGGTGAATGTAATGCAACACACACCCTTACAATGCGCACCACCCCGTGATGTTTTTCTCACTCCTACTGGTGAATGTAATGTAACACACAGCCATACAATGCGCACCAACCCGTGATGTTTTCTCACTCCGACTAGTGAATGTAATGTAACACACACCCATACAATGCGCACCACCCCGTGATGTTTTTCTCACTCCTACTAGTGAATGTAATGTAACACACACCCATACAATGCGCACCACCCCGTGATGTTTTTCTCACGCCTACTAGTGAATCTAATGTAACACACACCCATACAATGCGCACCACCGCGTGATGTTTTTCTCACGCCTACTAGTGAATCTAATGTAACACACACCCATACAATGCGCACCACCCCGTGATGTTTTTCTCACTGCTACTAGTGAATGTAATGTAACACACACCGATACAATGCGCACCAGCCCGTGATGATTTTCTCACTCCTACTAGTGAATGTAATGTAACACACACCCATACAATGCGCACCACCCCATGATGTTTTCTCACTCCTACTAGTGAATGTAATGTAACACACACCCATACAATGCGCACCACCCCGTGATGTTTTTTCTCACTCCTACTAGTGAATGTAATGTAACACACACCCAAACATTGCGCACCACCCCGTGATGTTTTTCTCACTCCTACTAGTGAATGTAATGTAACACACACCCATACAATGGGCACCACCCCGTGTTGTTTTTCTCACTCCTACTAGTGAATCTCATGTAACACACACCCATACAATGCGCACCACCCGTGATGTTTTTCTCACTCCTACTAGTGAATGTAATGTAACACACACCCATACAATGCGCACCACCCCGTGATGATTTTCTCACTCCTACTAGTGAATGTAATGTAACACACACCCATACAGTGCGCACCACCCCGTGATGTTTTTCTCACTCCTATTAGTGAATGTAATGTAACACACACCCGTACAAGGCGCACCACCCCGTGATGTTTTTCTCACTCCTGCTAGTGAATCTAATGTATCACACACCCATACAATGCGCACCGCCCCGTGATGTTTTTCTCACTCCTGCTAGTGAATCTAATGTAACACACACCATACAATGCGCACCACCCCGTGATGTTTTTCTCACTCCTACTAGTGAATGTAATGTAACACACACCCATACATTGCGCACCACCCCGTGATGTTTTTCTCACTCGTACTCGTTAATGTCATGTAACACACACCCATACAATGGGCACCACCCCGTGTTGTTTTTGTCACTCCTACTAGTGAATCTCATGTAACACACACCCATACAATGCGCACCACCCCGTGATGTTTTCTCACTCCTACTAGTGAATCTCATGTAAGACACACCCATACAATGCGCACCACCCCGTGATGTTTTTCTCACTCCTACTACTGAATCTAATGTAACACACACCCATACAATGCGCAGCACCCCGTGATGTTTTTCTCACTCCTACTAGTGAATGTAATGTAACACACCCCATACAATGCGCACCACCCCGTGATGTTTTTCTCACTCCTACTAGTGAATGTAATGTAACACACACCCGTAAAGGCGCACCACCCCGTGATGTTTTTCTCACTCCTGCTAGTAAATCTAATGTAACACACACCCATACAATGCGCACTGCCCCGTGATGTTTTTCTCACTCCTACTAGTGAATGTAATGTAACACACACCCATACAATGCGCACCACCCCGTGATGTTTTTCTCACTCCTACTAGTGAATGTAATGTAACACACACCCATACAATGCGCACCGCCCCGTGATGTTTTTCTCACTCCTACTACTGAAAGTAATGTAACACACACCTATACAATGCGCACTGCCCCGTGATGTTTTTCTCACTCTTACTAGTGAAAGTAATGTAACACACACCCATACAATGCGCACCGCCCCGTGATGTTTTTCTCACTCCTACTAGTGAATGTAATGTAACACATAACCATACAATGCGCACCACCCCGTGATGTTTTCTCACTCCTACTAGTGAATCTAATGTAACACACACCCATACAATGCGCACCACCCCGTGATGTTTTCTCACTCCTACTAGTGAATCTAATGTAACACACATCCATACAATGGGCACCACCCCGTGTTGTTTTTCTCACTCCTACTAGTGAATGTAATGTAACACACAACCATACAATGCGCACCACCCCGTGATGTTTTTCTCACTCCTACTAGTGAATGTAATGTAACACACACCCATACAATGCGCACCACCCCGTGATGTTTTTCTCACTCCTACTAGTGAATGTAATGTAACACACACCCATACAATGCGCACCGCCCCGTGATGTTTTTCTCACTCCTACTAGTGAAAGTAATGTACACACACCCATACAATGCGCACCGCCCCGTGATGTTTTTCTCACTCCTACTAGTGAATGTAATGTAACACACACCCATACAATGCGCACCACCCCGTGATGTTTTTCTCACTCCTACTAGTGAATGTAATGTAACACACACCCATACAATGCACACCACCCCGTGATGTTTTTCTCACTCGTACTAGTGAATCTAATGTAACACACACCCATACAATGGGCACCACCCCGTGTTGTTTTTCTCACTCCTACTAGTGAATCTCATGTAACACACACCCATACAATGCGCACCACCCCGTGATGTTTTCTCACTCCTACTAGTGAATCTCATGTAAGACACACCCATAGAATGCGCACCACACCGTGATGTTTTTCTCACTCCTACTAGTGAATCTAATGTAACACACACCCATACAATGCGCACCACCCCGTGATGTTTTTTCTCACTCCTACTAGTGCATGTAATGTAACACACACCCATACAATGCGCACCCGCCCCGTGATGTTTTTCTCACTCGTACTAGTGAATGTAATGTACACACACACCCATACAATGGGCACCACCCAGTGATGTTTTTCTCGCTCCTACTAGGGAAAGTAATGTAACACACACCCATACAATGCGCACCGCCCCGTGATGTTTTCTCACTCGTACTAGTGAATGCAATGTAACACACACCCATACAATGCGCACCACCCCGTGATGTTTTTCTCACTCCTACTAGTGAATGTAATGTAACACACACCCATACAATGCGCACCGCCCCGTGATGCTTTTCTCACTCCTACTAGTGAATGTAATGTAACACACACCCGTACAAGGCGCACCACCACGTGATGTTTTTCTCACTCCTGCTAGTGAATCTAATGTATCACACACCCATACAATGCGCACCGCCCCGTGATGTTTTTCTCACTCCTACTAGTGAATCTAATGTAACACACACCCATACAATGCGCACCGCCCCGTGATGTTTTTCTCACTCCTACTAGGGAAAGTAATATAACACACACCCATACAATGCGCACCACCCCGTGATGTTTTTCTCACTCCTACTACTGAAAGTAATGTAACACACACCCATACAATGCGCACCGCCCCGTGATGTTTTTCTCACTCCTACTAGTGAAAGTAATATAACACACACCCATACAATGCGCACCGCCCCGTGATGTTTTTCTCACTCGTACTAGTGAATGTAATGTAACACACACCCATACAATGCGCACCGCCCCGTGATGCTTTTCTCACTCCTACTAGTGCAAGTAATGTAACACACACCCATACAATGCGCCCCGCCCCGTGATGTTTTTCTCACTCCTACTAGTGAATGTAAAGTAACACACACCCATACAATGCGCACCACCCCGTGATGATTTTCTCACTCCTACTAGTGAATTTAATGTAACACACACCCATACAATGCGCACCACCCCGTGATGTTTTTCTCACTCCTACTAGTGAATGTAATGTAACACACACCCATACATTGCGCACCACCCCGTGATGTTTTTCTCACTCCTACTAGTGAATGTAATGTAACACACACCCATACAATGGGCACCACCCCGTGTTGTTTTTCTCACTCCTACTAGTGAATCTCATGTAACACACACCCATACAATGCGCACCACCCCGTGATGTTTTCTCACTCCTACTAGTGAATCTCATGTAAGACACACCCATACAATGCGCACCACCCCGTGATGTTTTTCTCACTCCTACTAGTGAATCTAATGTAACACACACCCATACAATGCGCAACACCCCGTGATGTTTTTCTCACTCCTACTAGTGAATGTAATGTAACACACCCCCATACAATGCGCACCACCCCGTGATGTTTTTCTCACTCCTACTAGTGAATGTAATGTAACACACACCCATACAATGCGCACCACCCCGTGATGTTTTTCTCACTCCTACTAGTGAATGTAATGTAACACACACCCATACAATGCGCAGCACCCCGTGATGTTTTTCTCACTCCTACTAGTGAATGTAATGTAACACACACCCATACAATGCGCACCACCCCGTGATGTTTTTCTCACTCCTACTAGTGAATGTAATGTAACACACACCCATAAAATGCGCACCACCCCGTGATGTTTTTCTCACTCCTACTAGTGAATCTAATGTAACACACACCCATACAATGGGCACCACCCCGTGTTGTTTTTCTCACTCCTGCTAGTGAATCTCATGTAACACACACCCATACAATGCGCACCGCCCCGTGATGTTTTTCTCACTCCTACTAGTGAATGTAATGTAACACACACCCATACAATGCGCACCACCCCGTGATGTTTTTCCCACTCCTACTAGTGAATGTAATGTAACACACACCCGTACAAGGCGCACCACCCCGTGATGTTTTTCTCACTCCTGCTAGTGAATCTAATGTATCACACACCCGTACAATGCGCACCGCCCCGTGATGTTTTTCTCACTCCTGCTAGTGAATCTAATGTAACACACACCCATACAATGCGCACCGCCCCGTGATGTTTTTCTCACTCCTACTAGGGAAAGTAATGTAACACACACCCATACAATGCGCACCGCCCCGTGATGTTTTTCTCACTCCTACTACTGAAAGTAATGTAACACACACCCATACAATGCGCACTGCCCCGTGATGTTTTTCTCACTCTTACTAGTGAAAGTAATGTAACACACACCCATACAATGCGCACCGCCCCGTGATGTTTTTCTCACTCCTACTAGTGAATGTAATGTAACACACAACCATACAATGCGCACCACCCCGTGATGTTTTTCTCACTCCTACTAGTGAATGTAATGTAACACACACCCATACAATGCTCACCACCCCGTGATGTTTTTCTCACTCCTACTAGTGAATCTAATGTAACACACATCCATACAATGGGCACCACCCCGTGTTGTTTTTCTCACTCCTACTAGTGAATGTAATGTAACACACAACCATACAATGCGCACCACACCGTGATGTTTTTCTCACTCCTACTAGTGAATGTAATGTAACACACACCCATACAATGCGCACCACCCCGTGATGTCTTTCTCACTCCTACTAGTGAATGTAATGTAACACACACCCGTACAAGGCGCACCACCCCGTGATGTTTTTCTCACTCCTGCTAGTGAATCTAATGTATCACACACCCATACAATGCGCACCACCCCGTGATGTTTTTCTCACTCCTGCTAGTGAATCTAATGTAACACACACCCATACAATGCGCACCGCCCCGTGATGTTTTTCTCGCTCCTACTAGGGAAAGTAATGTAACACACACCCATACAATGCGCACCGCCCCGTGATGTTTTTCTCACTCCTACTACTGAAAGTAATGTAACACACACCAATACAATGCGCACCACCCCGTGATGATTTTGTCACTCCTACTAGTGAAAGTAATGTAACACACACCCATACAATGCGCACCACCCCGTGATGTTTTTCTCACTCCTACTAGTGAATGTAATGTAACACACACCCATACAATGCGCACCGCCCCGTGATGCTTTTCTCAATCCTACTAGTGCAAGTAATGTAACACACACCCATACAATGCGCCCCGCCCCGTGATGTTTTTCTCACTCCTACTAGTGAATGTAATTGTAACACACACCCATACAATGCGCACCACCCCGTGATGATTTTCTCACTCCTACTAGTGAATGTAATGTAACACACACCCATACAATGCGCACCACCCCGTGATGTTTTCTTCACTCCTACTAGTGAATTTAATGTAACACACACCCATACAATGCGCACCACGCCGTGATGTTTTTCTCACTCCTACTAGTGAATGTAATGTAAACACACACCCATACATTGCGCACCACCCCGTGATGTTTTTCTCACTCCTACTAGTGAATGTAATGTAACACACACCCATACAATGGGCACCACCCCGTGTTGTATTTCTCACTCCTACTAGTGAATCTCATGTAACACACACCCATACAATGCGCACCACCCCGTGATGTTTTCTCACTCCTACTAGTGAATCTCATGTAAGACACACCCATACAATGCGCACCACCCCTTGATGTTTTTCTCACTCCTACTAGTGAATCTAATGTAACACACACCCATACAATGCGCACCACCCTGTGATGTTTTTCTCACTCCTACTAGTGAATGTAATGTAACACACCCCATACAATGCGCACCACCCCGTGATGTTTTTCTCACTCCTACTAGTGAATGTAATGTAACACACACCCGTACAAGGCGCACCACCCCGTGATGTTTTTCTCACTCCTGCTAGTAAATCTA
The DNA here is from genome assembly GCF_034190915.1 of Cavia porcellus. Taxonomy (NCBI): domain Eukaryota; kingdom Metazoa; phylum Chordata; class Mammalia; order Rodentia; family Caviidae; genus Cavia; species Cavia porcellus. Next base: position 126,142 of record NW_026947556.1, read on the forward strand.
ATGTAACACACACCCATACAATGCGCACTGCCCCGTGATGTTTTTCTCACTCCTACTAGTGAATGTAATGTAACACACACCCATACAATGCGCACCACCCCGTGATGTTTTTCTCACTCCTACTAGTGAATGTAATGTAACACACACCCATACAATGCGCACCGCCCCGTGATGTTTTTCTCACTCCTACTACTGAAAGTAATGTAACACACACCCATACAATGCGCACTGCCCCGTGATGTTTTTCTCACTCTTACTAGTGAAAGTAATGTAACACACACCCATACAATGCGCACCGCCCCGTGATGTTTTTCTCACTCCTACTAGTGAATGTAATGTAACACATAACCATACAATGCGCACCACCCCGTGATGTTTTTCTCACTCCTACTAGTGAATCTAATGTAACACACACCCATACAATGCGCACCACCCCGTGATGTTTTTCTCACTCCTACTAGTGAATCTAATGTAACACACATCCATACAATGGGCACCACCCCGTGTTGTTTTTCTCACTCCTACTAGTGAATGTAATGTAACACACAACCATACAATGCGCACCACCCCGTGATGTTTTTCTCACTCCTACTAGTGAATGTAATGTAACACACACCCATACAATGCGCACCACCCCGTGATGTTTTTCTCACTCCTACTAGTGAATGTAATGTAACACACACCCATACAATGCGTACCGCCCCGTGATGTTTTTCTCACTCCTACTAGTGAAAGTAATGTAACACACACCCATACAATGCGCACCGCCCCGTGATGTTTTTCTCACTCCTACTAGTGAATGTAATGTAACACACACCCATACAATGCGCACCACCCCGTGATGTTTTTCTCACTCCTACTAGTGAATGTAATGTAACACACACCCATACAATGCACACCACCCCGTGATGTTTTTCTCACTCGTACTAGTGAATCTAATGTAACACACACCCATACAATGGGCACCACCCCGTGTTGTTTTTCTCACTCCTACTAGTGAATCTCATGTAACACACACCCATACAATGCGCACCACCCCGTGATGTTTTCTCACTCCTACTAGTGAATCTCATGTAAGACACACCCATAGAATGCGCACCACACCGTGATGTTTTTCTCACTCCTACTAGTGAATCTAATGTAACACACACCCATACAATGCGCACCACCCCGTGATGTTTTTCTCACTCCTACTAGTGCATGTAATGTAACACACACCCATACAATGCGCACCGCCCCGTGATGTTTTTCTCACTCGTACTAGTGAATGTAATGTAACACACACCCATACAATGGGCACCACCCCGTGATGTTTTTCTCGCTCCTACTAGGGAAAGTAATGTAACACACACCCATACAATGCGCACCGCCCCGTGATGTTTTTCTCACTCCTACTACTGAAAGTAATGTAACACACACCCATACAATGCGCACCGCCCCGTGATGTTTTTCTCACTCCTACTAGTGAAAGTAATGTAACACACACCCATACAATGCGCACCGCCCCGTGATGTTTTTCTCACTCGTACTAGTGAATGCAATGTAACACACACCCATACAATGCGCACCACCCCGTGATGTTTTTCTCACTCCTACTAGTGAATGTAATGTAACACACACCCATACAATGCGCACCGCCCCGTGATGCTTTTCTCACTCCTACTAGTGAATGTAATGTAACACACACCCGTACAAGGCGCACCACCACGTGATGTTTTTCTCACTCCTGCTAGTGAATCTAAAGTATCACACACCCATACAATGCGCACCGCCCCGTGATGTTTTTCTCATTCCTACTAGTGAATCTAATGTAACACACACCCATACAATGCGCACCGCCCCGTGATGTTTTTCTCACTCCTACTAGGGAAAGTAATGTAACACACACCCATACAATGCGCACCACCCCGTGATGTTTTTCTCACTCCTACTACTGAAAGTAATGTAACACACACCCATACAATGCGCACCGCCCCGTGATGTTTTTCTCACTCCTACTAGTGAAAGTAATGTAACACACACCCATACAATGCGCACCGCCCCGTGATGTTTTTCTCACTCGTACTAGTGAATGTAATGTAACACACACCCATACAATGCGCACCGCCCCGTGATGCTTTTCTCACTCCTACTAGTGCAAGTAATGTAACACACACCCATACAATGCGCCCCGCCCCGTGATGTTTTTCTCACTCCTAGTAGTGAATGTAAAGTAACACACACCCATACAATGCGCACCACCCCGTGATGATTTTCTCACTCCTACTAGTGAATTTAATGTAACACACACCCATACAATGCGCACCACCCCGTGATGTTTTTCTCACTCCTACTAGTGAATGTAATGTAACACACACCCATACATTGCGCACCACCCCGTGATGTTTTTCTCACTCCTACTAGTGAATGTAATGTAACACACACCCATACAATGGGCACCACCCCGTGTTGTTTTTCTCACTCCAACTAGTGAATCTCATGTAACACACACCCATACAATGCGCACCACCCCGTGATGTTTTCTCACTCCTACTAGTGAATCTCATGTAAGACACACCCATACAATGCGCACCACCCCGTGATGTTTTTCTCACTCCTACTAGTGAATCTAATGTAACACACACCCATACAATGCGCAACACCCCGTGATGTTTTCTCACTCCTACTAGTGAATGTAATGTAACACACCCCCATACAATGCGCACCACCCCGTGATGTTTTTCTCACTCCTACTAGTGAATGTAATGTAACACACACCCATACAATGCGCACCACCCCGTGATGTTTTTCTCACTCCTACTAGTGAATGTAATGTAACACACACCCATACAATGCGCAGCACCCCGTGATGTTTTTCTCACTCCTACTAGTGAATGTAATGTAACACACACCCATACAATGCGCACCACCCCGTGATGTTTTTCTCCTACTAGTGAATGTAATGTAACACACACCCATAAAATGCGCACCACCCCGTGATGTTTTTCTCACTCCTACTAGTGAATCTAATGTAACACACACCCATACAATGGGCACCACCCCGTGTTGTTTTTCTCACTCCTGCTAATGAATCTCATGTAACACACACACATACAATGCGCACCGCCCCGTGATGTTTTTCTAACTCCTACTAGTGAATGAAATGTAACACACACCCATACAATGCGCACCACCCCGTGATGTTTTTCTCACTCCTACTAGTGAATGTAATGTAACACACACCCGTACAAGGCGCACCACCCCGTGATGTTTTTCTCACTCCTGCTAGTGAATCTAATGTATCACACACCCATACAATGCGCACCACCCCGTGATGTTTTTCTCACTCCTGCTAGTGAATCTAATGTAACACACACCCATACAATGCGCACCGCCCCGTGATGTTTTTCTCGCTCCTACTAGGGAAAGTAATGTAACACACACCCATACAATGCGCACCGCCCCGTGATGTTTTTCTCACTCCTACTACTGAAAGTAATGTAACACACACCCATACAGTGCGCACCGCCCCGTGATGTTTTTCTCACTCCTACTAGTGAAAGTAATGTAACACACACCCATACAATGCGCACCGCCCCGTGATGTTTTTCTCATTCGTACTAGTGAATGTAATGTAACACACACCCATACAATTCGCACCACCCCGTGATGTTTTTCTCACTCCTACTAGTGAATGTAATGTAACACACACCCATACAATGCGCACCGCCCCGTGATGCTTTTCTCACTCCTAGTAGTGCAAGTAATGTAACACACACCCCCATACAATGCGCCCTGCCCCGTGATGTTTTTCTCACTCCTACTAGTGAATGTAATGTAACACACACCCATACAATGCGCACCACCCCGTGATGTTTTTCTCACTCCTACTAGTGAATGTAATGTAACACACACCCATACAATGCGCACCACCCCGTGATGTTTTTCTCACTCCTACTAGTGAATCTCATGTAACACACACCCATACAATGCGCACCACCCCGTGATGTTTTTCTCACTCCTACTAGTGAATCTCATGTAACACACACCCATACAATGCGCACCACCACGTGATGTTTTTCTCACTCCTACAAGTGAATCTCATGTAACACACACCCATACAATGCGCACCACCCCGTGATGATTTTCTCACTCCTACTAGTGAATCTAATGTAACACACACCCATACAATGCGCACCACCCCGTGATGTTTTTCTCACTCCTACTAGTGAATGTAATGTAACACACAACCATACATTGCGCACCACCCCGTGATGTTTTTCTCACTCCTACTAGTGAATCTAATGCAAAACACACCCATACATTGCGCACCACCCCGTGATGTTTTTCTCACTCCTACTACTGAATCTAGTGCAACAAACACCCATACAATGCGCACCACCCCGTGATGTTTTTCTCACTCCTACTAGTGAATCTAATGCAACACACACCCATACAATGCGCACCACCCCGTGATGTTTTTCTCACTCCTACTGGTGAATGTAATGCAACACACACCCATACAATGCGCACCACCCCGTGATGTTTTTCTCACTCCTACTGGTGAATGTAATGTAACACACACCCATAGAATGCGCACCACACCGTGATGTTTTTCTCACTCCTTCTAGTGAATCTAATGTAACACACACCCATACAATGCGCACCACCCCGTGATGTTTTTCTCACTCCTACTAGTGAATGTAATGTAACACACACCCATACAATGCGCACCGCCCCGTGATGTTTTTCTCACTCCTACTAGTGAATGTAATGTAACACACACCCATACAATGCGCACCACCCCGTGATGTTTTTCTCACTCCTACTAGTGAATGTAATGTAACACACACCCGTACAAGGCGCACCACCCCGTGATGTTTTTCTCACTCCTGCTAGTGAATCTAATGTATCACACACCCATACAATGCGCACCACCCCGTGATGTTTTTCTCACTCCTGCTAGTGAATCTAATGTAACACACACCCATACAATGCGCACCGCCCCGTGATGTTTTTCTCGCTCCTACTAGGGAAAGTAATGTAACACACACCCATACAATGCGCACCGCCCCGTGATGTTTTTCTCACTCCTACTACAGAAAGTAATGTAACACACACCCATACAATGCGAACCACCCCGTGATGATTTTGTCACTCCTACTAGTGAAAGTAATGTAACACACACCCATACAATGCGCACCACCCCGTGATGTTTTTCTCACTCCTACTAGTGAATGTAATGTAACACACACCCATACAATGCGCACCGCCCCGTGATGCTTTTCTCAATCCTACTAGTGCAAGTAATGTAACACACACCCATACAATGCGCCCCGCCCCGTGATGTTTTTCTCACTCCTACTAGTGAATGTAATGTAACACACACCCATACAATGCGCACCACCCCGTGATGATTTTCTCACTCCTACTAGTGAATGTAATGTAACACACACCCATACAATGCGCACCACCCCGTGATGTTTTCTTCACTCCTACTAGTGAATTTAATGTAACACACACCCATACAATGCGCACCACGCCGTGATGTTTTTCTCACTCCTACTAGTGAATGTAATGTAACACACACCCATACATTGCGCACCACCCCGTGATGTTTTTCTCACTCCTACTAGTGAATGTAATGTAACACACACCCATACAATGGGCACCACCCCGTGTTGTATTTCTCACTCCTACTAGTGAATCTCATGTAACACACACCCATACAATGCGCACCACCCCGTGATGTTTTCTCACTCCTACTAGTGAATCTCATGTAAGACACACCCATACAATGCGCACCACCCCTTGATGTTTTTCTCACTCCTACTAGTGAATCTAATGTAACACACACCCATACAATGCGCACCACCCCGTGATGTTTTTCTCACTCCTACTAGTGAAAGTAATGTAACACACACCCATACAATGCGCACCGCCCCGTGATGTTTTTCTCACTCATACTAGTGAATGTAATGTAACACACACCCATACAATGCGCACCACCCCGTGATGTTTTTCTCACTCCTACTAGTGAATGTAATGTAACACACACCCGTACAAGGCGCACCACCCGGTGATGTTTTTCTCACTCCTGCTAGTGAATCTAATGTATCACACACCCATACAATGCGCACCACCCCGTGATGTTTTTCTCACTCCTGCTAGTGAATCTAATGTAACACACACCCATACAATGCGCACCGCCCCGTGATGTTTTCCTCGATCCTACTAGGGAAAGTATTGTAACACACACCCATACAATGCGCACCCCCCCGTGATGTTTTTCTCACTCCTACTACTGAAAGTAATGTAACACACACCCATACAATGCGCACCGCCCCGTGATGTTTTTCTCACTCCTACTAGTGAAAGTAATGTAACACACACCCATACAATGCGCACCGCCCCGTGATGTTTTTCTCACTCGTACTAGTGAATGTAATGTAACACACACCCATACAATGCGCACCGCCCCGTGATGTTTTTCTCACTCCTACTTGTGAATGTAATGTAACACACACCCATACAATGCGCACCGCCCCGTGATGCTTTTCTCAATCCTACTAGTGCAAGTAATGTAACACACACCCATACAATGCGCCCCGCCCCGTGATGTTTTTCTCACTCCTACTAGTGAATGTAATGTAACACACACCCATACAATGCGCACCACACCGTGATGATTTTCTCACTCCTACTAGTGAATGTAATGTAACACACACCCATACAATGTGCACCACCCCGTGATGTTTTTCTCACTCCTACTAGTGTATCTCATGCAACACACACCCATACAATGCGCACCACCCCGTGATGTTTTTCTCACTCCTACTAGTGAATCTCATGTAACACACACCCATACAATGCGCACCACCCCGTGATGTTTTTCTCACTCCTACTAGTGAAAGTAATGTAACACACACCCATACAATGCGCACCACCCCGTGATGTTTTTCTCACTCCTACTATTGAATGTAATGTAACACACACCCATACAATGCGCACCACCCCGTGATGTTTTTCTCACTCCTACTAGTGAATCTAATGTAACACACACCCATACAATGCGCACCACCCCGTGATGTTTTTCTCACGCCTACTAGTGAATCTAATGTAACACACACCCATACAATGCGCACCACCACGTGATGTTTTTCTCACTCCTACTAGTGAATGTAATGTAACACACACCCATACAATGCGCACCACCCCGTGATGATTTCTCACTCCTACTAGTGAATGTAATGTAACACACACCCATACAATGCGCACCACCCCGTGATGTTTTTCTCACTCCTACTAGTGAATGTAATGTAACACACACCCATACAATGCGCACCACCCCGTGATGTTTTTCTCACTCCTACTAGTGAATGTAATGTAACACACACCCATAGAATGCGCACCACCCGGTGATGTTTTTCTCACTCCTACTTGTGAATGTAATGTAACACACACCCATACAATGGGCACCACCCCGTGATGTTTTTCTCACTCCTACTAGTGAATGTAATGTAACATACACCCATACAATGCGCACCACCCGGTGATGTTTTTCTCACTCCTACTAGTGAATGTAATGTAACACACACCCATACAATGCGCACCACCCCGTGATGATTTCTCACTCCTACTAGTGAATGTAATGTAACACACACCCATGCAATTCGCACCACCCCGTGATGTTTTTCTCACTCGTACTAGTGAAAGTAATGTAACACACACCCATACAATGCGCACCACCCCGTGATGTTTTTCTCACTCCTACTAGTGAATCTAATGTAACACACACCCATACAATGTGCACCACCCCGTGATGTTTTTCTCACTCCTACTAGTGTATCTCATGTAACACACACCCATACAATGTGCACCACCCCGTGATGTTTTTCTCACTCCTACTAGTGAATCTCATGTAACACACACCCATACAATGCGCACCACCCCGTGATGTTTTTCTCACTCCTACTAGTGAAAGTAATGTAACACACACCCATACAATGCGCAGAAACCCCTTGATGTTTTTCTCACTCCTACTAGTGAATGTAATGTAACACACACCCATACAATGCGTACCACCCCGTGATGTTTTTCTCACTCCTACTAGTGAATGTAATGTAACACACACCCATAAAATGCGCACCACCCCGTGATGTTTTTCTCACTCCTACTAGTGAATGTAATGCAACACACACCCATACAATGCGCACCACCCCGTGATGTTTTTCTCACTCCTACTAGTGAATCTAATGTAACACACACCCATACAATGCGCATCACCCCGTGATGTTTTTCTCACTCCTACTAGTGAATGTAATGTAACACACACCCATACAATGCGCACGACCCCGTGATGTTTTTCTCATTCCTACTAGTGAATGTAATGTAACACACACCCATACAATGCGCACCACCCCGTGATGTTTTTCTCACTCCTACTAGTGAATGTAATGTAACACACACCCATACAATGCGCACCACCCCGTGATGTTTTTCTCACTCCTACTAGTGAATGTAATGTAACACACACCCATACAATGCGCACCACCCCGTGATGTTTTTCTCACTCCTACTAGTGAATGTAATGTAACACACACCCATACAATGCGCACCACCCCGTGATGTTTTTCTCACTCCTACTAGTGAATGTAATGTAACACACACCCATACAATGCGCACCACCACGTGATGTTTTTCTCACTCCTACTAGTGAATGTAATGTAACACACACCCATACAATGCGCACCACCCCGTGATGATTTCTCACTCCTACTAGTGAATGTAATGTAACACACACCCATACAATGCGCACCACCCCGTGATGTTTTTCTCACTCCTACTAGTGAATGTAATGTAACACACACCCATACAATGCGCACCACCCCGTGATGTTTTTCTCACTCCTACTAGTGAATCTAATGTAACACACACCCATACAATGCGCACCACCACGTGATGTTTTTCTCACTCCTACTAGTGAATGTAATGTAACACACACCCATACAATGCGCACCACCCCGTGATGATTTCTCACTCCTACTAGTGAATGTAATGTAACACACACCCATACAATGCGCACCACCCCGTGATGTTTTTCTCACTCCTACTAGTGAATGTAATGTAACACACACCCATACAATGCGCACCACCCCGTGATGTTTTTCTCACTCCTACTAGTGAATCTAATGTAACACACACCCATACAATGCGCACCACCCCGTGATGATTTCTCACTCCTACTAGTGAATGAAATGTAACACACACCCATACAATGTGCACCACCCCGTGATGTTTTTCTCACTCCTACTTGTGAATGTAATGTAACACACACCCATACAATGCGCACCACCCCGTGATGTTTTTCTCACTCCTACTAGTGAATGTAATGTAACACACACCCATACAATGCGCACCACCCCGTGATGTTTTTCTCACTCCTACTAGTGAATGTAATGTAACACACACCGATACAATGCGCACCACCCCGTGATGTTTTTCTCACTCCTACTAGTGAATGTAATGTAACACACACCCATACAATGCGCACCACCCCGTGATGTTTTTCTCACTCCTACTAGTGAATGTAATGTAACACACACCCATACAATGCGCACCACCCCGTGATGTTTTTCTCACTCCTACTAGTGAATCTAATGTAACACACACCCATTCAATGCCCACCACCCCGCGATGTTTTTCTCACTCCTACTAGTGATTGTAATGTAACACACACCCATACAATGCCCAACACCACGCGATGTTTTTCTCACTCCTACTAGTGAATGTAATGTCACACACACCCATACAATGCGCACCACCCCGCGATGTTTTTCTCACTCCTACTTGTGAACGTAATGTAACACACACCCATACAATGCGAACCACCCCGCGATGCTTTTCTCATTCCTACTAAAAAATGTAATGTAACCCACACCCATACAATGCACACCACCCCGCGATGTTTTTCTCACTCCTACTAGTGAATCTAAAGTAACACACACCCATACAGTGCGCACCACCCCGTGATATTTTTCTCACTGCTACTAGTGAATCTAATGTAACACACACCCATACAATGCGCACCACCCCGTGATGTTTTTCTCACTCCTACTAGTGAATCTAATGTAACACACATCCATACAATGCGCACCACCCCGTGATGTTTTTCTCACTCCTACTAGTGAATGTAATGTAACACACACCCATATAATGCGCACCACCCCGTGATGTTTTTCTCACGCGTACTAGTGAATCTAATGTAACACACACCCATACAATGCGCACCACCCCGTGATGTTTTTCTCACGCCTACTAGTGAATATAATGTAATACACACCCATACAATGCGCACCACCCCGTGATGTTTTTCTCACTCCTACTAGTGAATGTAATGTAACACACACCCATACAATGCGCACCACCCCGTGATGATTTTCTCACTCCTACTAGTGAATGTAATGTAACACACACCCATACAATGCGCACCACCCCGTGAAGTTTTTTTCACTCCTACTAGTGAATCTCATGTAACACACACCCATACAATGCGCACCACCCCGTGATGTTTTTCTCACTCCTACTAGTTAATGTAATGTAACACACACCCATACAATGCGCACCACCCCGTGATGTTTTTCTCACTCCTACTAGTGAATCTAAACTAACAAACACACATACAATGCCACCATACCGTGATGTTTTTCTCACTCCTACTAGTGAATGTAATGTAACACACACCCATACAATGCGCACCACCCCGTGATGTTTTTCTCACTCCTACTAGTGAATCTAATGTAACACACACCCATGCAATGCGCACCACCCTGTGATGTTTTTCTCACTCCCACTTGTGAGTGTAATGTAACACACACCCATACAATGCGCACCACCCCGTGATGTTTTTCGCACTCCTATTAGTGAATGTAATGTAACACACACCCATACAATGCGCACCACCCCGTGATGTTTTTCTCACTCCTACTAGTGAATCTATTGTAACACACACCCATACAATGCGCTCCACCCCGCGATGTTTTTCAGAAACCTATCCTACTTTGCCACTGCATGTTCCCTGACCTCCCCATGCTGACAACCCCGCGGTGCTTTTCTCCATGCTACATTGCCACTCACTGCCTATTCTAATTCAGACCCTCCGATTCACACCACCCCGTGATGTTTTTCTCACTCCTACTAGTGAATGTAATGTAACACACACCCATACAATGCGCACCACCCCGTGATGTTTTTCTCACTCCTAGTAGTGAATGTAATGTAACACACACCCATACAATGCGCACCACCCCGTGATGTTTTTCTCACTCCTACTAGTGAATGTAATGTATCACACACCCATACAATGCGCACCACCCCGTGATGTTTTTCTCACTCCTACTAGTGAATGTAATGTAACACACACCCATACAATGCGCACCACCCCGTGATGATTTCTCACTCCTACTAGTGAATGTAATGTAACCCACACCCATAAAATGCGCACCACCCCGTGATGTTTTTCTCACTCCTACTAGTGAATGTAATGTAACACACACCCATACAATGCGCACCACCCCGTGATGTTTTTCTCACTCCTACTAGTGAATCTAATGTAACACACACCCATACAATGCGCACCACCCCGTGATGATTTCTCACTCCTACTAGTGAATGAAATGTAACACACACCCATACAATGCGCACCACCCCGTGATGTTTTTCTCACTCCTACTTGTGAATGTGATGTAACACACACCCATACAATGCGCACCACCCCGTGATGTTTTTCTCACTCCTACTAGTGAATGTAATGTAACACACACCCATACAATGCTCACCACCCCGTGATGTTTTTCTCACTCCTACTAGTGAATGTAATGTAACACATACCCATACAATGCGCACCTCCCCGTGATGTTTTTCTCACTCCTACTAGTGAATGTAATGTAACACACACCCATACAATGCGCACCACCCCGCGATGTTTTTCTCACTCCTACTAGTGAATGTAATGTAACACACACCCATACAATGCGCACCACCCCGTGATGTTTTTCTCACTCCTACTAGTGAATCTAATGTAACACACACCCATTCAATGCCCACCACCCCGCTATGTTTTTCTCACTCCTACTAGTGAATGTAATGTAACACACACCCATAAAATGCGCACCACCACGCGATGGTTTTCTCACTCCTACTAGTGAATGTAATGTCACACACACCCATACATTGCGCACCACCCCGCGACGTTTTTATCACTCCTACTAGTGAATGTAATGTAACACACACCCATACAATGCGAACCACCCGCGATGCTTTTCTCACTCCTAATAGTGAATCTAAAGTAACCCACACCCATACAGTGCGCACCACCCCGTGATATTTTTCTCACTGCTACTAGTGAATCTAATGTAACACACACCCATACAATGCGCACCACCCCGTGATGATTTTCTCACTCCTACTAGTGAATGTAATGTAACACACACCCATATAATGCGCAAGACCCCGTGATGTTTTTCTCACGCCTACTAGTTAATCTAATGTAACACACACCCATACAATGCGCACCACCCCGTGATGTTTTTCTCACGCCTACTAGTGAATCTAATGTAATACACACCCATACAATGCGCACCACCCCGTGATGTTTTTCTCACTCCTACTAGTGAATGTAATGTAATACACACCCATACAATGCGCACCACCCCGTGATGATTTTCTCACTCCTACTAGTGAATGTGATGTAACACACACCCATACAATGCGCACCACCCCGTGATGTTTTTCTCACTCCTACTAGTGAATGTAATGTAACACACACCCATACATTGCGCACCACCCCGTGATGATTTCTCACTCCTACTAGTGAATGTAATGTAACACACACCCATGCAGTGCGCACCACCCCGTGATGTTTTTCTCACTCCTACTAGTGAAAGTAATGTAACACACACCCATACAATGCGCACCACCCCGTGATGTTTTTCTCACTCCTACTAGTGAATCTCATGTAACACACACCCATACAATGCGCACCACCCCGTGATGTTTTTCTCACTCCTACTAGTGAATCTCATGTAACACACACCCATACAATGCGCACCACCCCGTGATCTTTTTCTCACTCCTACTAGTGAATGTAATGTAACACACACCCATACAATGCGCACCACCCCGTGATGTTTTTCTCACTCCTACTAGTGAATGTAATGTAACACACACCCATACAATGCGCACCACCCCGTGATGTTTTTCTCACTCCTACTAGTGAATGTAATGTAACACACACCCATACAATGCGCACCACCCCGTGATGTTTTTCTCACTCCTACTAGTGAATGTAATGTAACACACACCTATACAATGCGCACCACCCCGTGATGTTTTTCTCACTCCTACTAGTGAAAGTAATGTAACACACACCCATACAATGCGCAGAAACCCCGTGATGTTTTTCTCACTCTTACTAGTGAATGTAATGTAACACACACCCATACAATGCGCACCACCCCGTGATGTTTTTCTCACTCTTACTAGTGAATGTAATGTAACACACACCCATAAAATGCGCACCACCCCGTCATGTTTTTCTCACTCCTACCAGTGAATCTAATGCAACACACACCCATACAATGCGCAATACCCCGTGATGTTTTTCTCACTCCTACTAGTGAATCTAATGTAACACACACCCATACAATGCGCATCACCCCGTGATGTTTTTCTCACTCCTACTAGTGAATGTAATGTAACACACACCCATACAATGCGCACGACCCCGTGATGTTTTTCTCACTCCTACTAGTGAATGTAATGTAACACAAACCCATACAATGCGCACCACCCCGTGATGTTTTTCTCACTCCTACTAGTGAATGTAATGTAACACACACCCATACAATGCGCACCACCCCGTGATGTTTTTCTCACTCCTACTAGTGAATGTAATGTAACACACACCCATACAATGCGCACCACCCCGTGATGTTTTTCTCACTCCTACTAGTGAATGTAATGTAACACACACCCATACAATGCGCACCACCACGTGATGTTTTTCTCACTCCTACTAGTGAATGTAATGTAACACACACCCATACAATGCGCAACACCCCGTGATGATTTCTCACTCCTACTAGTGAATGTAATGTAACACACACCCATACAATGCGCACCACCCCGTGATGTTTTTCTCACTCCTACTAGTGAATCTAATTTAACACACACCCATTCAATGCCCACCACCCCGCGATGTTTTTCTCACTCCTACTAGTGAATGTAATGTAACACACACCCATAAAATGCGCACCACCACGCGATGTTTTTCTCACTCCTACTAGTGAATGTAATGTCACACACACCCATACATTGCGCACCACCCCGCGATGTTTTTCTCACTCCTACTAGTGAATGTAATGTAACACACACCCATACAATGCGAACCACCCGCGATGCTTTTCTCACTCCTACTAAAAAATGTAATGTAACACACACCCATACAATGCGCACCACCCCGCGATGTTTTTCTCACTCCTACTAGTGAATCTAAAGTAACTCACACCCATACAGTGCGCACCACCCCGTGATATTTTTCTCACTGCTACTAGTGAATCTAATGTAACACACACCCATACAATGTGCACCACCCCGTGATGATTTTCTCACTCCTACTAGTGAATGTAATGTAACACACACCCATACAATGCGCACAACCCCGTGATGTTTTTCTCACGCCTACTAGTGAATCTAATGTAACACACACCCATACAATGCGCACAACCCCGTGATGTTTTTCTCACGCCTACTAGTGAATCTAATGTAATACACACCCATACAATGCGCACCACCCCGTGATGTTTTTCTCACTCCTACTAGTGAATGTAATGTAACACCCACCCATACAATGCGCACCACCCCGTGATGATTTTCTCACTCCTACTAGTGAATGTGATGTAACACACAACCATACAATGCGCACCACCCCGTGATGTTTTTCTCACTCCTACTAGTGAATGTAATGTAACACACACCCATACAATGCGCACCACCCCGTGATGATTTCTCACTCCTACTAGTGAATGTAATGTAACACACACCCATGCAGTGCGCACCACCCCGTGATGTTTTTCTCACTCCTACTAGTGAAAGTAATGTAACACACACCCATACAATGCGCACCACCCCGTGATGTTTTTCTCACTCCTACTAGTGAATCTCATGTAACACACACCCATACAATGCGCACCACCCCGTGATGTTTTTCTCACTCCTACTAGTGAATCTCATGTAACACACACCCATACAATGCGCACCACCCCGTGATCTTTTTCTCACTCCTACTAGTGAATGTAATGTAACACACACCCATACAATGCGCACCACCCCGTGATGTTTTTCTCACTCCTACTAGTGAATGTAATGTAACACACACCCATAAAATGCGCACCACCCCATGATGTTTTTCTCACTCCTACTAGTGAATGTAATGTAACACACACCCATACAATGCGCACCACCCCGTGATGTTTTTCTCACTCCTACTAGTGAATGTAATGTAACACACACCCATACAATGCGCACCACCCCGTGATGTTTTTCTCACTCCTACTAGTGAAAGTAATGTAACACACACCCATACAATGCGCAGAAACCCCGTGATGTTTTTCTCACTCCTACCAGTGAATGTAATGTAACACACACCCATACAATGCGCACCACCCCGTGATGTTTTTCTCACTCCTACTAGTGAATGTAATGTAACACACACCCATACAATGCGCACCACCCCGTCATGTTTTTCTCACTCCTACTAGTGAATGTAATGTAACACACACCCATACAATGCGCACCACCCCGTGATGTTTTTCTCACTCCTACTAGTGAATGTAATGTAACACACACCCATACAATGCGCACCACCCCGTGATGTTTTTCTCACTCCTACTAGTGAATGTAATGTAACACACACCCATACAATGCGCACCACCCCGTGATGTTTTTCTCACTCCTACTAGTGAATGTAATGTAACACACACCCATACAATGCGCACCAACACGTGATGTTTTTCTCACTCCTACTAGTGAATGTAATGTAACACACACCCATACAATGCGCAACACCCCGTGATGATTTCTCACTCCTACTAGTGAATGTAATGTAACACACACCCATACAATGCGCACCACCCCGTGATGTTTTTCTCACTCCTACTAGTGAATGTAATGTAACACACACCCATACAATGCGCACCACCCCGTGATGTTTTTCTCACTCCTACTAATGAATCTAATGTAACACACACCCATACAATGCGCACCACCCCGTGATGATTTCTCACTCCTACTAGTGAATGAAATGTAACACACACCCATACAATGCGCACCACCCCGTGATGTTTTTCTCACTCCTACTAGTGAATCTAATGTAACACACACCCATTCAATGCCCACCACCCGGCGATGTTTTTCTCACTCCTACTAGTGAATGTAATGTAACACACACCCATAAAATGCGCACCACCACGCGATGTTTTTCTCACTCCTACTAGTGAATGTAATGTCACACACACCCATACATTGCGCACCACCCCGCGATGTTTTTCTCACTCCTACTAGTGAATGTAATGTAACACACACCCATACAAGGCGCACCACCCCATGATGATTTTCTCACTCCTACTACTGAATGTAATGTAACACACACCCATACAATGCGCACCACCCCGTGATGTTTTTCTCACTCCTACTAGTGAATCTAATGTAACACACACCCATACAATGCGCACCACCCCGTGATGTTTTTCTCACTCCTACTAGTGAAAGTAATGTAACACACACCCATACAATGCGCAGAAACCCCGTGATGTTTTTCTCACTCCTACTAGAGAATGTAATGTAACACACACCCATACAATGCGCACCACCCCGTGATGTTTTTCTCACTCCTACTAGTGAATGTGATGTAACACACACCCATAAAATGCGCACCACCCCGTCATGTTTTTCTCACTCCTACTAGTGAATCTAATGCAACACACACCCATACAATGCACACCACCCCGTGATGTTTTTCTCACTCCTACTAGTGAATCTAATGTAACACACACCCATACAATGCGCATCACCCCATGATGTTTTTCTCACTCCTACTAGTGAATGTAATGTAACACACACCCATACAATGCGTACGACCCCGTGATGTTTTTCTCACTCCTACTAGTAAATGTAATGTAACACACACCCATACAATGCGCACCACCCCGTGATGTTTTTCTCACTCCTACTAGTGAATGTAATGTAACACACACCCATACAATGCGCACCACCCGTGATGTTTTTCTCACTCCTACTAGTGAATGTAATGTAACACACACCCATACAATGCGCACCACCCCGTGATGTTTTTCTCACTCCTACTAGTGAATGGAATGTAACACACACCCATACAATGCGCACCACCATGTGATGTTTTTCTCACTCCTACTAGTGAATGTAATGTAACACACACCCATACAATGCGCAACACCCCGTGATGATTTCTCACTCCTACTAGTGAATGTAATGTAACACACACCCATACAATGCGCACCACCCCGTGATGTTTTTCTCACTCCTACTAGTGAATGTAATGTAACACACACCCATACAATGCGCACCACCCCGTGATGTTTTTCTCACTCCTACTAGTGAATCTAATGTAACACACACCCATACAATGTGCACCACCCCATGATGATTTCTCACTCCTACTAGTGAATGAAATGTAACACACACCGATACAATGCGCACCACCCCGTGATGTTTTTCTCACTTCTACTTGTGAATGTAATGTAACACACACCCATACAATGCGCACCACCACGTGATGTTTTTATCACTCCTACTAGTGAATGTAATGTAACACACACCCATACAATGCGCACCTCCCCGTGATGTTTTTCTCACTCCTACTAGTGAATGTAATGTAACACACACCCATAGAATGCGCACCACCCCGTGATGTTTTTCTCACTCCTACTAGTGAATGTAATGTAACACACACCCATACAATGCGCACCACCCCGTGACGTTTTTCTCACTCCTACTAGTGAATCTAATGTAACACACACCCATTCAATGCCCACCACCCCGCGATGTTTTTCTCACTCCTACTACTGAATGTAATGTAACACACACCCATACAATGCGCACCACCACGCGATGTTTTTCTCACTCCTACTAGTGAATTTAATGTAACACACACCCATACAATGCGCACCACCCCGCGATGTTTTTCTCACTCCTACTAGTGAATCTCATGTAACACACACCCATACAATGCGCACCACCCCGTGATGTTTTTCTCACTCCTACTAGTGAAAGTAATGTAACACACACCCATACAATGTGCAGAAACCCCGTGATGTTTTTCTCACTCCTACTAGAGAATGTAATGTAACACACACCCATACAATGCGCACCACCCCGTGATGTTTTTCTCACTCCTACTAGTGAATGTGATGTAACACACACCAATAAAATGCGTACCACCCCGTCATGTTTTTCTCACTCCTACTAGTGAATCTAATGCAACACACACCCATACAATGCACACCACCCCGTGATGTTTTTCTCACTCCTACTAGTGAATCTAATGTAACACACACCCATACAATGCGCATCACCCCGTGATGTTTTTCTCACTCCTACTAGTGAATGTAATGTAACACACACCCATACAATGCGTACGACCCCGTGATGTTTTTCTCACTCCTACTAGTGAATGTAATGTAACACACACCCATACAATGCGCACCACCCCGTGATGTTTTTCTCACTCCTACTAGTGAATGTAATGTAACACACACCCATACAATGCGCACCACCCGTGATGTTTTTCTCACTCCTACTAGTGAATGTAATGTAACACACACCCATACAATGCGCACCACCCCGTGATGTTTTTCTCACTCCTACTAGTGAATGGAATGTAACACACACCCATACAATGCGCACCACCATGTGATGTTTTTCTCACTCCTACTAGTGAATGTAATGTAACACACACCCATACAATGCGCAACACCCCGTGATGATTTCTCACTCCTACTAGTGAATGTAATGTAACACACACCCATACAATGCGCACCACCCCGTGATGTTTTTCTCACTCCTACTAGTGAATGTAATGTAACACACACCCATACAATGCGCACCACCCCGTGATGTTTTTCTCACTCCTACTAGTGAATCTAATGTAACACACACCCATACAATGTGCACCACCCCATGATGATTTCTCACTCCTACTAGTGAATGAAATGTAACACACACCCATACAATGCGCACCACCCCGTGATGTTTTTCTCACTTCTACTTGTGAATGTAATGTAACACACACCCATACAATGCGCACCACCACGTGATGTTTTTCTCACTCCTACTAGTGAATGTAATGTAACACACACCCATACAATGCGCACCTCCCCGTGATGTTTTTCTCACTCCTACTAGTGAATGTAATGTAACACACACCCATAGAATGCGCACCACCCCGTGATGTTTTTCTCACTCCTACTAGTGAATGTAATGTAACACACACCCATACAATGCGCACCACCCCGTGACGTTTTTCTCACTCCTACTAGTGAATCTAATGTAACACACACCCATTCAATGCCCACCACCCCGCGATGTTTTTCTCACTCCTACTACTGAATGTAATGTAACACACACCCATACAATGCGCACCACCACGCGATGTTTTTCTCACTCCTACTAGTGAATGTAATGTAACACACACCCATACAATGCGCACCACCCCGCGATGTTTTTCTCACTCCTACTAGTGAATCTCATGTAACACACACCCATACAATGCGCACCACCCCGTGATGTTTTTCTCACTCCTACTAGTGAATCTCATGTAACACACACCCATACAATGCGCAGAAACCCCGTGATGTTTTTCTCACTCCTACTAGTGAATGTAATGTAACACACACCCATACAATGCGCACCACCCCGTGATGTTTTTCTCTCTCCTACTAGTGAATCTAATGTAACACACACCCATAAAATGCGCACCACCCCGTGATGTTTTTCTCACTCCTACTAGTGAATCTAATGCAACACACACCCATACAATGCACACCACCCCGTGATGTTTTTCTCACTCCTACTAGTGAATCTAATGTAACACACACCCATACAATGCGCATCACCCCGTGATGTTTTTCTCACTCCTACTAGTGAATGTAATGTAACACACACCCATACAATGCGCACGACCCCGTGATGTTTTTCTCACTCCTACTAGTGAATGTAATGTAACACACACCCATACAATGCGCACCACCCCGTGATGTTTTTCTCACTCCTACTAGTGAATGTAATGTAACACACACCCATACAATGCGCACCACCCCGTGATGTTTTTCTCACACCTACTAGTGAATGTAATGTAACACACACCCATACAATGCGCACCACCCCGTGATGTTTTTCTCACTCCTACTAGTGAATGTAATGTAACACACACCCATACAATGCGTACCACCCCCTGATGTTTTTCTCACTCCTACTAGTGAATCTAATGTAACACACACCCATACAATGCGCACCACCCCGTGATGATTTCTCACTCCTACTAGTGAATGAAATGTAACACACACCCGTACAATGCGCACCACGCTGTGATGTTTTTCTCACTCCTACTTGAGAATGTAATGTAACACACACCCATACAATGCGCACCACCCCGCGATGTTTTTCTCACTCCTACTAGTGAATCTCATGTAACACACACCCATACAATGCGCACCACCCCGTGATGTTTTTCTCACTCCTACTAGTGAAAGTAATGTAACACACACCCATACAATGTGCAGAAACCCCGTGATGTTTTTCTCACTCCTACTAGAGAATGTAATGTAACACACACCCATACAATGCGCACCACCCCGTGATGTTTTTCTCACTCCTACTAGTGAATGTGATGTAACACACACCAATAAAATGCGCACCACCCCGTCATGTTTTTCTCACTCCTACTAGTGAATCTAATGCAACACACACCCATACAATGCACACCACCCCGTGATGTTTTTCTCACTCCTACTAGTGAATCTAATGTAACACACACCCATACAATGCGCATCACCCCGTGATGTTTTTCTCACTCCTACTAGTGAATGTAATGTAACACACACCCATACAATGCGTACGACCCCGTGATGTTTTTCTCACTCCTACTAGTGAATGTAATGTAACACACACCCATACAATGCGCACCACCCCGTGATGTTTTTCTCACTCCTACTAGTGAATGTAATGTAACACACACCCATACAATGCGCACCACCCGTGATGTTTTTCTCACTCCTACTAGTGAATGTAATGTAACACACACCCATACAATGCGCACCACCCCGTGATGTTTTTCTCACTCCTACTAGTGAATGGAATGTAACACACACCCATAGAATGCGCACCACCATGTGATGTTTTTCTCACTCCTACTAGTGAATGTAATGTAACACACACCCATACAATGCGCAACACCCCGTGATGATTTCTCACTCCTACTAGTGAATGTAATGTAACACACACCCATACAATGCGCACCACCCCGTGATGTTTTTCTCACTCCTACTAGTGAATGTAATGTAACACACACCCATACAATGCGCACCACCCCGTGATGTTTTTCTCACTCCTACTAGTGAATCTAATGTAACACACACCCATACAATGTGCACCACCCCATGATGATTTCTCACTCCTACTAGTGAATGAAATGTAACACACACCCATACAATGCGCACCACCCCGTGATGTTTTTCTCACTTCTACTTGTGAATGTAATGTAACACACACCCATACAATGCGCACCACCACGTGATGTTTTTCTCACTCCTACTAGTGAATGTAATGTAACACACACCCATACAATGCGCACCTCCCCGTGATGTTTTTCTCACTCCTACTAGTGAATGTAATGTAACACACACCCATAGAATGCGCACCACCCCGTGATGTTTTTCTCACTCCTACTAGTGAATGTAATGTAACACACACCCATACAATGCGCACCACCCCGTGACGTTTTTCTCACTCCTACTAGTGAATCTAATGTAACACACACCCATTCAATGCCCACCACCCAGCGATGTTTTTCTCACTCCTACTACTGAATGTAATGTAACACACACCCATACAATGCGCACCACCACGCGATGTTTTTCTCACTCCTACTAGTGAATGTAATGTAACACACACCCATACATTGCGCACCACCCCGCGATGTTTTTCTCACTCCTACTAGTGAATCTCATGTAACACACACCCATACAATGCGCACCACCCCGTGATGTTTTTCTCACTCCTACTAGTGAAAGTAATGTAACACACACCCATACAATGCGCAGAAACCCCGTGATGTTTTTCTCACTCCTACTAGTGAATGTAATGTAACACACACCCATACAATGCGCACCACCCCGTGATGTTTTTCTCTCTCCTACTAGTGAATCTAATGTAACACACACCCATAAAATGCGCACCACCCCGTGATGTTTTTCTCACTCCTACTAGTGAATCTAATGCAACACACACCCATACAATGCACACCACCCCGTGATGTTTTTCTCACTCCTACTAGTGAATCTAATGTAACACACACCCATACAATGCGCATCACCCCGTGATGTTTTTCTCACTCCTACTAGTGAATGTAATGTAACACACACCCATACAATGCGCACGACCCCGTGATGTTTTTCTCACTCCTACTAGTGAATGTAATGTAACACACACCCATACAATGCGCACCACCCCGTGATGTTTTTCTCACTCCTACTAGTGAATGTAATGTAACACACACCCATACAATGCGCACCACCCCGTGATGTTTTTCTCACACCTACTAGTGAATGTAATGTAACACACACCCATACAATGCGCACCACCCCGTGATGTTTTTCTCACTCCTACTAGTGAATGTAATGTAACACACACCCATACAATGCGTACCACCCCCTGATGTTTTTCTCACTCCTACTAGTGAATCTAATGTAACACACACCCATACAATGCGCACCACCCCGTGATGATTTCTCACTCCTACTAGTGAATGAAATGTAACACACACCCATACAATGCGCACCACGCTGTGATGTTTTTCTCACTCCTACTTGAGAATGTAATGTAACACACACCCATACAATGCGCACCACCCCGTGATGTTTTTCTCACTCCTACTAGTGAATGTAATGTAACACACACCCATTCAATGCGCACCACCTCGTGATGTTTTTCTCACTCCTACTAGTGAATGTAATGTAACACACACCGATACAATGCGCACCACCCCGTGATGTTTTTCTCACTCCTACTAGTGAATGTAATGTAACACACACCCATACAATGCGCACCACCCCGTGATGATTTTCTCACTCCTACTAGTGAATGTAAAGTAACAAACACCCATACAATGCGCACCACCCCGTGATGTTTTTCTCACTCCTACTAGTGAATCTAATGTAACACACACCCATTCAATGCCCACCACCCCGCGATGTTTTTCTCACTCCTACTAGTGAATGTAATGTAACACACACCCATACAATGCGCACCACCATGCGATGTTTTTCTCACTCCTACTAGTGAATGTAATGTCACACACACCCATACAATGCGCACCACCCCGTGATGTTTTTCTCACTCCTACTAGTGAATGTAATGTAACACACACCCATACAATGCGCACCACCCCGTGATGTTTTTCTCACTCCTACTAGTGAATGTAATGTAACACACACCCATACAATGCCACCATCCCGTGATGTTTTTCTCACTCCTACTAGTGAATGTAATGTAACACACACCCATACAATGCGCACCACCCCGTGATGTTTTTCTCACTCCTACTAGTGAATCTAATGTAACACACACCCATACAATGCGCACCACAATGTGATGTTTTTCTCACTCCTACTAGTGAATGTAATGTAACACACACCCATACAATGCGCACCACCCCGTGATGTTTTTCTCACTCCTATTAGTGAATGTAATGTAACACACACCCATACAATGCGCACCACCCCGTGATGTTTTTCTCACTCCTACTAGTGAATCTAATGTAACACACACCCATACAATGCGCACCACCCCGCGATGTTTTTCAGAAACCTATCCTACATTGCCACTGCATGTTCCCTGACCTCCCCATGCTGACCACCCCGCGGTGCTTTTCTCCATGCTACATTGCCACTAACTGCCTATTCTAATTCAGACCCTCCGATTCACACCACCCCGTGATGTTTTTCTCACTCCTACTAGTGAATGTAATGTAACACACACCCATACAATGCGCACCACCCCGTGATGTTTTTCTCATTCCTAC
This sequence comes from Cavia porcellus, assembly GCF_034190915.1. Taxonomy (NCBI): domain Eukaryota; kingdom Metazoa; phylum Chordata; class Mammalia; order Rodentia; family Caviidae; genus Cavia; species Cavia porcellus. The sequence continues at coordinate 150,512 of NW_026947556.1, forward strand.
TAGTGAATGTAATGTAACACACACCCATACAATGCGCACCACCCCGTGATGTTTTTCTCACTCCTACTAGTGAATGTAATGTAACACACACCCATACAATGCGCACCACCCCGTGATGATTTCTCCCTCCTACTAGTGAATGTAATGTAACACACACCCATACAATGCGCACCACCCCGTGATGTTTTTCTCACTCCTACTAGTGAATCTAATGTAACACACACCCATACAATGCGCACACCCCGTGATGATTTCTCACTCCTACTAGTGAATGAAATGTAACACACACCCATACAATGCGCACCACCCCGTGTTGTTTTTCTCACTCCTACTAGTGAATCTCATGTAACACACACCCATATAATGCGCACCACCCCGTGATGTTTTCTCACTCCTACTAGTGAATCTCATGTAAGACACACCCATACAATGCGCACCACCCGGTGATGTTTTTCTCACTCCTACTAGTGAATCTAATGTAACACACACCCATACAATGCGCACCACCCCGTGATGTTTTTCTCACTCCTACTAGTGAATGTAATGTAACACACCCCCATACCATGCGCACCACCCCGTGATGTTTTTCTCACTCTTACTAGTGAATGTAATGTAACACACACCCATACAATGCGCACCACCCCGTGATGTTTTTCTCACTCCTACTAGTGAATGTAATGTAACACACACCCATACAATGCGCACCAACCCGTGATGTTTTTCTCACTCCTACTAGTGAATGTAATGTAACACACACCCATACAATGCGCACCACCCCGTGATGTTTTTCTCACTCCTACTAGTGAATGTAATGTAACACACACCCATACAATGCGCACCACCCCGTGATGTTTTTCTCACTACTACTAGTGAATGTAATGTAACACACACCCATACAATGCGCACCACCCCGTGATGTTTTTCTCACTCCTACTAGTGAATCTAATGTAACACACACCCATTCAATGCCCACCACCCCGCGATGTTTTTCTCACTCCTACTAGTGAATGTAATGTAACACACACCCATAAAATGCGCACCACCACGCGATGTTTTTCTCACTCCTACTAGTGAATGTAATGTCACACACACCCATACAATGCGCACCACCCCGCGATGTTTTACTCACTCCTACTAGTGAATGTAATGTAACACACACCCATACAATGCGAACCACCCGCGATGCTTTTCTCACTCCTACTAAAAAATGTAATGTAACACACACCCATACAATGCGCACCACCCCGCGATGTTTTTCTCACTCCTACTAGTGAATCTAAAGTAACACACACCCATACAATGCGCACCACCCCGTGATATTTTTCTCACTGCTACTAGTGAATCTAATGTAACACACACCCATACAATGCGCACCACCCCGTGATGATTTTCTCACTCCTACTAGTGAATGTAATGTAACACACACCCATATAATGCGCACCAGCCCGTGATGTTTTTCTCACGCCTACTAGTGAATCTAATGTAACACACACCCATACAATGCGCACCACCCCGTGATGTTTTTCTCACGCCTAGTAGTGAATCTAATGTAATACACACCCATACAATGCGCACCACCCCGTGATGTTTTTCTCACGCCTACTAGTGAATGTAATGTAACACACACCCATACAATGCGCACCACCCCGTGATGATTTTCTCACTCCTACTAGTAAATGTAATGTAACACACACACATACAATGCGCACCACCCCGTGATGTTTTTCTCACTCCTACTAGTGAATGTAATGTAACACACACCCATACAATGCGCACCACCCCGTGATGATTTCTCACTCCTACTAGTGAATGTAATGTAACACACACCCATGCAGTGCGCACCACCCCGTGATGTTTTTCTCACTCCTACTAGTGAAAGTAATGTAACACACACCCATACAATGCGCACCATCCCGTGATGTTTTTCTCACTCCTACTAGTGAATCTCATGTAACACACACCCATACAATGCGCACCACCCCGTGATGTTTTTCTCACTCCTACTAGTGAATCTCATGTAACACACACCCATACAATGCGCACCACCCCGTGATGTTTTTCTCACTCCTACTAGTGAATGTAATGTAACACACACCCATACAATGCGCACGACCCCGTGATGTTTTTCTCACTCCTACTAGTGAATGTAATGTAACACACACCCATACAATGCGCACCACCCCATGATGTTTTTCTCACTCCTACTAGTGAATGTAATGTAACACACACCCATACAATGCGCACCACCCCGTGATGTTTTTCTCACTCCTACTAGTGAAAGTAATGTAACACACACCCATACAATGCGCAGAAACCCCGTGATGTTTTTCTCACTCCTACTAGTGAATGTAATGTAACACACACCCATACAATGCGCACCCCCCCGTGATGTTTTTCTCACTCCTACTAGTGAATGTAATGTAACACACACCCATAAAATGCGCACCACCCCGTCATGTTTTTCTCACTCCTACCAGTGAATCTAATGCAACACACACCCATACAATGCGCACCACACCGTGATGTTTTTCTCACTCCTACTAGTGAATCTAATGTAACACACACCCATACAATGCGCATCACCCCGTGATGTTTTTCTCACTCCTACTAGTGAATGTAATGTAACACACACCCATACAATGCGCACGACCCCGTGATGTTTTTCTCACTCCTACTAGTGAATGTAATGTAACACACACCCATACAATGCGCACCACCCCGTGATGTTTTTCTCACTCCTACTAGTGAATGTAATGTAACACACACCCATACAATGCGCACCACCCCGTGATGTTTTTCTCACTCCTACTAGTGAATGTAATGTAACACACACCCATACAATGCGCACCACCCCGTGATGTTTTTCTCACTCCTACTAGTGAATGTAATGCAACACACACCCATACAATGCGCACCAACACGTGATGTTTTTCTCACTCCTACTAGTGAATGTAATGTAACACACACCCATACAATGCGCAACACCCCGTGATGATTTCTCACTCCTACTAGTGAATGTAATGTAACACACACCCATACAATGCGCACCACCCCGTGATGTTTTTCTCACTCCTACTAGTGAATGTAATGTAACACACACCCATACAATGCGCACCACCCCGGGATGTTTTTCTCACTCCTACTAATGAATCTAATGTAACACACACCCATACAATGCGCACCACCCCGTGATGATTTCTCACTCCTACTAGTGAATGAAATGTAACACACACCCATACAATGCGCACCACCCCGTGATGTTTTTCTCACTCCTACTAGTGAATCTAATGTAACACACACCCATTCAATGCCCACCACCCGGCGATGTTTTTCTCACTCCTACTAGTGAATGTAATGTAACACACACCCATAAAATGCGCACCACCACGCGATGTTTTTCTCACTCCTACTAGTGAATGTAATGTCACACACACCCATACATTGCGCACCACCCCGCGATGTTTTTCTCACGCCTACTAGTGAATGTAATGTAACACACACCCATACAAGGCGCACCACCCCATGATGTTTTTCTCACTCCTACTAGTGAATGTAATGTAACACACACCCATACAATGCGCACCACCCCGTGATGTTTTTCTCACTCCTACTAGTGAATCTAATGTAACACACACCCATACAATGCCCACCACCCCGTGATGTTTTTCTCACTCCTACTAGTGAAAGTAATGTAACACACACCCATACAATGCGCAGAAACCCCGTGATGTTTTTCTCACTCCTACTAGTGAATGTAATGTAACACACACCCATACAATGCGCACCACCCCGTGATGTTTTTCTCACTCCTACTAGTGAATGTGATGTAACACACACCCATAAAATGCGCACCACCCCGTCATGTTTTTCTCACTCCTACTAGTGAACCTAATGCAACACACACCCATACAATGCACACCACCCCGTGATGTTTTTCTCACTCCTACTAGTGAATCTAATGTAACACACACCCATACAATGCGCATCACCCCGTGATGTTTTTCTCACTCCTACTAGTGAATGTAATGTAACACACACCCATACAATGCGCACGACCCCGTGATGTTTTTCTCACTCCTACTAGTGAATGTAATGTAACACACACCCATACAATGCGCACCACCCCGTGATGTTTTTCTCACTCCTACTAGTGAATGTAATGTAACACACACCCATACAATGCGCACCACCCCGTGATGTTTTTCTCACTCCTACTAGTGAATGTAATGTAACACACACCCATACAATGCGCACCACCCCGTGATGTTTTTCTCACTCCTACTAGTGAATGGAATGTAACACACACCCATACAATGCGCACCACCACGTGATGTTTTTCTCACTCCTACTAGTGAATGTAATGTAACACACACCCATACAATGCGCAACACCCCGTGATGATTTCTCACTCCTACTAGTGAATGTAATGTAACACACACCCATACAATGCGCACCAACCCGTGATGTTTTTCTCACTCCTACTAGTGAATGTAATGTAACACACACCCATACAATGCGCACCACCCCGTGATGTTTTTCTCACTCCTACTAGTGAATCTAATGTAACACACACCCATACAATGTGCACCACCCCATGATGATTTCTCACTCCTACTAGTGAATGTAAAGTAACAAACACCCATACAATGCGCACCACCCCGTGATGTTTTTCTCACTCCTACTAGTGAATCTAATGTAACACACACCCATTCAATGCCCACCACCCCGCGATGTTTTTCTCACTCCTACTAGTGAATGTAATGTAACACACACCCATACAATGCGCACCAACCCGTGATGTTTTTCTCACTCCTACTAGTGAATGTAATGTAACACACACCCATACAATGCGCACCACCCCGTGATGTTTTTCTCACTCCTACTAGTGAATGTAATGTAACACACACCCATACAATGCGCACCACCCCGTGATGATTTTCTCACTCCTACTAGTGAATGTAAAGTAACAAACACCCATACAATGCGCACCACCCCGTGATGTTTTTCTCACTCCTACTAGTGAATCTAATGTAACACACACCCATTCAATGCCCACCACCCCGCGATGTTTTTCTCACTCCTACTAGTGAATGTAATGTAACACACACCCATACAATGCGCACCACCATGCGATGTTTTTCTCACTCCTACTAGTGAATGTAATGTCACACACACCCATACAATGCGCACCACCCCGTGATGTTTTTCTCACTCCTACTAGTGAATGTAATGTAACACACACCCATACAATGCGCACCACCCCGTGATGTTTTTCTCACTCCTACTAGTGAATGTAATGTAACACACACCCATACAATGCCACCATCCCGTGATGTTTTTCTCACTCCTACTAGTGAATGTAATGTAACACACACCCATACAATGCGCACCACCCCGTGATGTTTTTCTCACTCCTACTAGTGAATCTAATGTAACACACACCCATACAATGCGCACCACAACGTGATGTTTTTCTCACTCCTACTAGTGAATGTAATGTAACACACACCCATACAATGCGCACCACCCCGTGATGTTTTTCTCACTCCTATTAGTGAATGTAATGTAACACACACCCATACAATGCGCACCACCCCGTGATGTTTTTCTCACTCCTACTAGTGAATCTAATGTAACACACACCCATACAATGCGCACCACCCCGCGATGTTTTTCAGAAACCTATCCTACATTGCCACTGCATGTTCCCTGACCTCCCCATGCTGACCACCCCGCGGTGCTTTTCTCCATGCTACATTGCCACTAACTGCCTATTCTAATTCAGACCCTCCGATTCACACCACCCCGTGATGTTTTTCTCACTCCTACTAGTGAATGTAATGTAACACACACCCATACAATGCGCACCACCCCGTGATGTTTTTCTCATTCCTACTAGTGAATGTAATGTAACACACACCCATACAATGCGCACCACCCCGTGATGTTTTTCTCACTCCTACTAGTGAATGTAATGTAACACACACCCATACAATGCGCACCACCCCGTGATGATTTCTCCCTCCTACTAGTGAATGTAATGTAACACACACCCATACAATGCGCACCACCCCGTGATGTTTTTCTCACTCCTACTAGTGAATGTAATGTAACACACACCCATACAATGCGCACCACCCCGTGATGTTTTTCTCACTCCTACTAGTGAATCTAATGTAACACACACCCATACAATGCGCACACCCCGTGATGATTTCTCACTCCTACTAGTGAATGAAATGTAACACACACCCATACAATGCGCACCACCCCGTGTTGTTTTTCTCACTCCTACTAGTGAATCTCATGTAACACACACCCATATAATGCGCACCACCCCGTGATGTTTTCTCACTCCTACTAGTGAATCTCATGTAAGACACACCCATACAATGCGCACCACCCGGTGATGTTTTTCTCACTCCTACTAGTGAATCTAATGTAACACACACCCATACAATGCGCACCACCCCGTGATGTTTTTCTCACTCCTACTAGTGAATGTAATGTAACACACCCCCATACCATGCGCACCACCCCGTGATGTTTTTCTCACTCTTACTAGTGAATGTAATGTAACACACACCCATACAATGCGCACCACCCCGTGATGTTTTTCTCACTCCTACTAGTGAATGTAATGTAACACACACCCATACAATGCGCACCACCCCGTGATGTTTTTCTCACTCCTACTAGTGAATGTAATGTAACACACACCCATACAATGCGCACCACCCCGTGATGTTTTTCTCACTCCTACTAGTGAATGTAATGTAACACACACCCATACAATGCGCACCACCCCGTGATGTTTTTCTCACTACTACTAGTGAATGTAATGTAACACACACCCATACAATGCGCACCACCCCGTGATGTTTTTCTCACTCCTACTAGTGAATCTAATGTAACACACACCCATTCAATGCCCACCACCCCGCGATGTTTTTCTCACTCCTACTAGTGAATGTAATGTAACACACACCCATAAAATGCGCACCACCACGCGATGTTTTTCTCACTCCTACTAGTGAATGTAATGTCACACACACCCATACAATGCGCACCACCCCGCGATGTTTTACTCACTCCTACTAGTGAATGTAATGTAACACACACCCATACAATGCGAACCACCCGCGATGCTTTTCTCACTCCTACTAAAAAATGTAATGTAACACACACCCATACAATGCGCACCACCCCGCGATGTTTTTCTCACTCCTACTAGTGAATCTAAAGTAACACACACCCATACAATGCGCACCACCCCGTGATATTTTTCTCACTGCTACTAGTGAATCTAATGTAACACACACCCATACAATGCGCACCACCCCGTGATGATTTTCTCACTCCTACTAGTGAATGTAATGTAACACACACCCATATAATGCGCACCAGCCCGTGATGTTTTTCTCACGCCTACTAGTGAATCTAATGTAACACACACCCATACAATGCGCACCACCCCGTGATGTTTTTCTCACGCCTAGTAGTGAATCTAATGTAATACACACCCATACAATGCGCACCACCCCGTGATGTTTTTCTCACGCCTACTAGTGAATGTAATGTAACACACACCCATACAATGCGCACCACCCCGTGATGATTTTCTCACTCCTACTAGTAAATGTAATGTAACACACACACATACAATGCGCACCACCCCGTGATGTTTTTCTCACTCCTACTAGTGAATGTAATGTAACACACACCCATACAATGCGCACCACCCCGTGATGATTTCTCACTCCTACTAGTGAATGTAATGTAACACACACCCATGCAGTGCGCACCACCCCGTGATGTTTTTCTCACTCCTACTAGTGAAAGTAATGTAACACACACCCATACAATGCGCACCATCCCGTGATGTTTTTCTCACTCCTACTAGTGAATCTCATGTAACACACACCCATACAATGCGCACCACCCCGTGATGTTTTTCTCACTCCTACTAGTGAATCTCATGTAACACACACCCATACAATGCGCACCACCCCGTGATGTTTTTCTCACTCCTACTAGTGAATGTAATGTAACACACACCCATACAATGCGCACGACCCCGTGATGTTTTTCTCACTCCTACTAGTGAATGTAATGTAACACACACCCATACAATGCGCACCACCCCATGATGTTTTTCTCACTCCTACTAGTGAATGTAATGTAACACACACCCATACAATGCGCACCACCCCGTGATGTTTTTCTCACTCCTACTAGTGAAAGTAATGTAACACACACCCATACAATGCGCAGAAACCCCGTGATGTTTTTCTCACTCCTACTAGTGAATGTAATGTAACACACACCCATACAATGCGCACCCCCCCGTGATGTTTTTCTCACTCCTACTAGTGAATGTAATGTAACACACACCCATAAAATGCGCACCACCCCGTCATGTTTTTCTCACTCCTACCAGTGAATCTAATGCAACACACACCCATACAATGCGCACCACACCGTGATGTTTTTCTCACTCCTACTAGTGAATCTAATGTAACACACACCCATACAATGCGCATCACCCCGTGATGTTTTTCTCACTCCTACTAGTGAATGTAATGTAACACACACCCATACAATGCGCACGACCCCGTGATGTTTTTCTCACTCCTACTAGTGAATGTAATGTAACACACACCCATACAATGCGCACCACCCCGTGATGTTTTTCTCACTCCTACTAGTGAATGTAATGTAACACACACCCATACAATGCGCACCACCCCGTGATGTTTTTCTCACTCCTACTAGTGAATGTAATGTAACACACACCCATACAATGCGCACCACCCCGTGATGTTTTTCTCACTCCTACTAGTGAATGTAATGCAACACACACCCATACAATGCGCACCAACACGTGATGTTTTTCTCACTCCTACTAGTGAATGTAATGTAACACACACCCATACAATGCGCAACACCCCGTGATGATTTCTCACTCCTACTAGTGAATGTAATGTAACACACACCCATACAATGCGCACCACCCCGTGATGTTTTTCTCACTCCTACTAGTGAATGTAATGTAACACACACCCATACAATGCGCACCACCCCGGGATGTTTTTCTCACTCCTACTAATGAATCTAATGTAACACACACCCATACAATGCGCACCACCCCGTGATGATTTCTCACTCCTACTAGTGAATGAAATGTAACACACACCCATACAATGCGCACCACCCCGTGATGTTTTTCTCACTCCTACTAGTGAATCTAATGTAACACACACCCATTCAATGCCCACCACCCGGCGATGTTTTTCTCACTCCTACTAGTGAATGTAATGTAACACACACCCATAAAATGCGCACCACCACGCGATGTTTTTCTCACTCCTACTAGTGAATGTAATGTCACACACACCCATACATTGCGCACCACCCCGCGATGTTTTTCTCACGCCTACTAGTGAATGTAATGTAACACACACCCATACAAGGCGCACCACCCCATGATGTTTTTCTCACTCCTACTAGTGAATGTAATGTAACACACACCCATACAATGCGCACCACCCCGTGATGTTTTTCTCACTCCTACTAGTGAATCTAATGTAACACACACCCATACAATGCCCACCACCCCGTGATGTTTTTCTCACTCCTACTAGTGAAAGTAATGTAACACACACCCATACAATGCGCAGAAACCCCGTGATGTTTTTCTCACTCCTACTAGTGAATGTAATGTAACACACACCCATACAATGCGCACCACCCCGTGATGTTTTTCTCACTCCTACTAGTGAATGTGATGTAACACACACCCATAAAATGCGCACCACCCCGTCATGTTTTTCTCACTCCTACTAGTGAACCTAATGCAACACACACCCATACAATGCACACCACCCCGTGATGTTTTTCTCACTCCTACTAGTGAATCTAATGTAACACACACCCATACAATGCGCATCACCCCGTGATGTTTTTCTCACTCCTACTAGTGAATGTAATGTAACACACACCCATACAATGCGCACGACCCCGTGATGTTTTTCTCACTCCGACTAGTGAATGTAATGTAACACACACCCATACAATGCGCACCACCCCGTGATGTTTTTCTCACTCCTACTAGTGAATGTAATGTAACACACACCCATACAATGCGCACCACCCCGTGATGTTTTTCTCACTCCTACTAGTGAATGTAATGTAACACACACCCATACAATGCGCACCACCCCGTGATGTTTTTCTCACTCCTACTAGTGAATGGAATGTAACACACACCCATACAATGCGCACCACCACGTGATGTTTTTCTCACTCCTACTAGTGAATGTAATGTAACACACACCCATACAATGCGCAACACCCCGTGATGATTTCTCACTCCTACTAGTGAATGTAATGTAACACACACCCATACAATGCGCACCAACCCGTGATGTTTTTCTCACTCCTACTAGTGAATGTAATGTAACACACACCCATACAATGCGCACCACCCCGTGATGTTTTTCTCACTCCTACTAGTGAATCTAATGTAACACACACCCATACAATGTGCACCACCCCATGATGATTTCTCACTCCTACTAGTGAATGAAATGTAACACACACCCATACAATGCGCACCACCCCGTGATGTTTTTCTCACTTCTACTTGTGAATGTAATGTAACACACACCCATACAATGCGCACCACCACGTGATGTTTTTCTCACTCCTACTAGTGAATGTAATGTAACACACACCCATACAATGCGCACCTCCCCGTGATGTTTTTCTCACTCCTACTAGTGAATGTAATGTAACACACACCCATAGAATGCGCACCACCCCGTGATGTTTTTCTCACTCCTACTAGTGAATGTAATGTAACACACACCCATACAATGCGCACCACCCCGTGACGTTTTTCTCACTCCTACTAGTGAATCTAATGTAACACACACCCATTCAATGCCCACCACCCCGCGATGTTTTTCTCACTCCTACTACTGAATGTAATGTAACACACACCCATACAATGCGCACCACCACGCGATGTTTTTCTCACTCCTACTAGTGAATGCAATGTAACCCACACCCATAAAATGCGCACCACCCCGCGATGTTTTTCTCACTCCTACTAGTGAATCTCATGTAACACACACCCATACAATGCGCACCACCCCGTGATGTTTTTCTCACTCCTACTAGTGAAAGTTATGTAACACACACCCATACAATGCGCACCACCCCGTGATGATTTTCTCACTCCTACTAGTGAAGGTAATGTAACACACACCCATACAATGCGCACCACCCCGTGATGTTTTTCTCTCTCCTACTAGTGAATGTAATGTAACACACACCCATAAAATGCGCACCACCCCGTGATGTTTTTCTCACTCCTACTTGTGAATCTAATGCAACACACACCCATACAATGCACACCACCCCGTGATGTTTTTCTCACTCCTACTAGTGAATCTAATGTAACACACACCCATACAATGCGCATCACCCCGTGATGTTTTTCTCACTCCTACTAGTGAATGTAATGTAACACACACCCATACAATGCGCACGACCCCGTGATGTTTTTCTCACTCCTACTAGTGAATGTAATGTAACACACACCCATACAATGCGCACCACCCCGGGATGTTTTTCTCACTCCTACTAGTGAATGTAATGTAACACACACCCATACAATGCGCACCACCCCGTGATGTTTTTCTCACACCTACTAGTGAATGTAATGTAACACACACCCATACAATGCGCACCACCCCGTGATGTTTTTCTCACTCCTACTAGTGAATGTAATGTAACACACACCCATACAATGCGCACCACCCCGTGATGTTTTTCTCACTCCTACTAGTGAATCTAATGTAACACACACCCATACAATGCGCACCACCCCGTGATGATTTCTCACTCCTACTAGTGAATGAAATGTAACACACACCCATACAATGCGCACCACGCTGTGATGTTTTTCTCACTCCTACTTGTGAATGTAATGTAACACACACCCATACAATGCGCACCACCCCGTGATGTTTTTCTCACTCCTACTAGTGAATGTAATGTAACACACACCCATACAATGCGCACCACCCCGTGATGTTTTTCTCACTCCTACTAGTGAATGTAATGTAACACACACCGATACAATGCGCACCACCCCGTGATGTTTTTCTCACTCCTACTAGTGAATGTAATGTAACACACACCCATACAATGCGCACCACCCCGTGATGTTTTTCTCACTCCTACTAGTGAATCTAATGCAACACACACCCATACAATGCGCACCACCCCGTGATGTTTTTCTCACTCCTACTAGTGAATCTAATGTAACACACACCCATTCAATGCCCACCACCCCGCGATGTTTTTCTCACTCCTACTAGTGAATGTAATGTAACACACACCCATACAATGCGCACGACCATGCGATGTTTTTCTCACTCCTACTAGTGAATGTAATGTCACACACACCCATACAATGCGCACCACCCCGTGATGTTTTTCTCACTCCTACTAGTGAATGTAATGTAACACAAACCCATACAATGCGAACCACCCCGCGATGCTTTTATCATTCCTACTAAAAAATGTAATGTAACACACACCCATACAATGCGCACCACCCCGCGATGTTTTTCTCACTCCTACTAGTGAATCTAAAGTAACACATACCCATACAGTGCGCACAACCCCGTGATATTTTTCTCACTGCTACTAGTGAATCTAATGTAACACACCCATACAATGCGCACCACCCCGTGATGTTTTTCTCACTCCTACTAGTGAATCTAATGTAACACACACCCATACAATGCGCACCACCCCGTGATGTTTTTCTCACTCCTACTAGTGAATGTAATGTAACACACACCCATACAATGCGCACGACCCCGTGATGTTTTTCTCACTCCTACTAGTGAATGTAATGTAACACACACCCATACAATGCGCACCACCCCTGATGTTTTTCTCACTCCTACTAGTGAATGTAATGTAACACACACCCATATAATGCGCACCACCCCGTGATGTTTTTCTCACGCCTACTAGTGAATCTAATGTAACACACACCCATAAAATGCGCACCACCCCGTGATGTTTTTCTCACGCCTACTAGTGAATCTAATGTAATACACACCCATACAATGCACACCACCACGTGATGTTTTTCTCACTCCTACTTGTGAATGTAATGTAACACACACCCATACAATGCGCACCACCCCGTGATGATTTTCTCACTCCTACTAGTGAATGTAATGTAACACACACCCATACAATGCGCACAACCCCGTGATGTTTTTTTCACTCCTACTAGTGAATCTCATGTAACACACACCCATACAATGCGCACCACCCCGTGATGTTTTTCTCACTCCTACTAGTGAATGTAATGTAACACACACCCATACAATGCGCACCACCCCGTGATGTTTTTCTCACTCCTACTAGTGAATGTAATGTAACACACACCCATACAATGCCACCATCCCGTGATGTTTTTCTCACTCCTACTAGTGAATGTAATGTAACACACACCCGTACAATGCGCACCACCCCGTGATGTTTTTCTCACTCCTACTAGTGAATCTAATGTAACACACACCCATACAATGCGCACCACCCCGTGATGATTTCTCACTCCTACTAGTGAATGAAATGTAACACACACCCATACAATGCGCACCACGCTGTGATGTTTTTCTCACTCCTACTTGTGAATGTAATGTAACACACACCCATACAATGCGCACCACCCCGTGATGTTTTTCTCACTCCTACTAGTGAATGTAATGTAACACACACCCATACAATGCGCACCACCCCGTGATGTTTTTCTCACTCCTACTAGTGAATGTAATGTAACACACACCGATACAATGCGCACCACCCCGTGATGTTTTTCTCACTCCTACTAGTGAATGTAATGTAACACACACCCATACAATGCGCACCACCCCGTGATGTTTTTCTCACTCCTACTAGTGAATCTAATGTAACACACACCCATACAATGCGCACCACCCCGTGATGTTTTTCTCACTCCTACTAGTGAATCTAATGTAACACACACCCATTCAATGCCCACCACCCCGCGATGTTTTTCTCACTCCTACTAGTGAATGTAATGTAACACACACCCATACAATGCGCACGACCATGCGATGTTTTTCTCACTCCTACTAGTGAATGTAATGTCACACACACCCATACAATGCGCACCACCCCGTGATGTTTTTCTCACTCCTACTAGTGAATGTAATGTAACACAAACCCATACAATGCGAACCACCCCGCGATGCTTTTATCATTCCTACTAAAAAATGTAATGTAACACACACCCATACAATGCGCACCACCCCGCGATGTTTTTCTCACTCCTACTAGTGAATCTAAAGTAACACATACCCATACAGTGCGCACCACCCCGTGATATTTTTCTCACTGCTACTAGTGAATCTAATGTAACACACCCATACAATGCGCACCACCCCGTGATGTTTTTCTCACTCCTACTAGTGAATCTAATGTAACACACACCCATACAATGCGCACCACCCCGTGATGTTTTTCTCACTCCTACTAGTGAATGTAATGTAACACACACCCATACAATGCGCACGACCCCGTGATGTTTTTCTCACTCCTACTAGTGAATGTAATGTAACACACACCCATACAATGCGCACCACCCCGTGATGTTTTTCTCACTCCTACTAGTGAATCTAATGTAATACACACCCATACAATGCGCACCACCCCGCGATGTTTTTCAGAAACCTATCCTACATTGCCACTGCATGTTCCCTGACCTCCCCATGCTGACCACCCCGCGGTGCTTTTCTCCATGCTACATTGCCACTACCTGCCTATTCTAATTCAGACCCTCCGATTCACACCACCCCGTGATGTTTTTCTCACTCCTACTAGTGAATGTAATGTAACACACACCCATACAATGCGCACCACCCCGTGATGTTTTTCTCACTCCTATTAGTGAATGTAATGTAACACACACCCATACAATGCGCACCACCCCGTGATGTTTTTCTCACTCCTACTAGTGAATGTAATGTAACACACACCCATATAATGCGCACCACCCCGTGATGTTTTTCTCACGCCTACTAGTGAATCTAATGTAACACACACCCATAAAATGCGCACCACCCCGTGATGTTTTTCTCACGCCTACTAGTGAATCTAATGTAATACACACCCATACAATGCACACCACCCCGTGATGTTTTTCTCACTCCTACTTGTGAATGTAATGTAACACACACCCATACAATGCGCACCACCCCGTGATGATTTTCTCACTCCTACTAGTGAATGTAATGTAACACACACCCATACAATGCGTACCACCCCGTGATGTTTTTTCACTCCTCCTAGTGAATCTCATGTAACACACACCCATACAATGCGCACCACCCCGTGATGTTTTTCTCACTCCTACTAGTGAATGTAATGTAACACACACCCATACAATGCGCACCACCCCGTGATGTTTTTCTCACTCCTACTAGTGAATGTAATGTAACACACACCCATACAATGCCACCATCCCGTGATGTTTTTCTCACTCCTACTAGTGAATGTAATGTAACACACACCCGTACAATGCGCACCACCCCGTGATGTTTTTCTCACTCCTACTAGTGAATCTAATGTAACACACACCCATACAATGCGCACCACAACGTGATGTTTTTCTCACTCCTACTAGTGAATGTAATGTAACACACACCCATACAATGCGCACCACCCCGTGATGTTTTTCTCACTCCTATTAGTGAATGTAATGTAACACACACCCATACAATGCGCACCACCCCGTGATGTTTTTCTCACTCCTACTAGTGAATCTAATGTAACACACACCCATACAATGCGCACCACCCCGCGATGTTTTTCAGAAACCTATCCTACATTGCCACTGCATGTTCCCTGACCTCCCCATGCTGACCACCCCGCGGTGCTTTTCTCCATGCTACATTGCCACTACCTGCCTATTCTAATTCAGACCCTCCGATTCACACCACCCCGTGATGTTTTTCTCACTCCTACTAGTGAATGTAATGTAACACACACCCATACAATGCGCACCACCCCGTGATGTTTTTCTCATTCCTACTAGTGAATGTAATGTAACACACACCCATACAATGCGCAGCACCCCGTGATGTTTTTCTCACTCCTACTAGTGAATGTAATGTAACACACACCCATACAATGCGCACCACCCCGTGATGATTTCTCTCTCCTACTAGTGAATGTAATGTAACACACACCCATACAATGCGCACCACCCCGTGATGTTTTTCTCACTCCTACTAGTGAATGTAATGTAACACACACCCATACAATGCGCACCACCCCGTGATGTTTTTCTCACTCCTACTAGTGAATCTAATGTAACACACACCCATACAATGCGCACCACCCCGTGATGATTTCTCACTCCTACTAGTGAATGAAATGTAACACACACCCATACAATGCGCACCACCCCGTGATGTTTTTCTCACTCCTACTTGTGAATGTAATGTAACACACACCCATACAATGCGCACAACCCCGTGATGTTTTTCTCACTCCTACTAGTGAATGTAATGTAACACAAACCCATACAATGCGCACCACCCCGTGATGTTTTTCTCACTCCTACTAGTGAATGTAATGTAACACACACCCATACAATGCGCACCACCCCGTGATGTTTTTCTCACTCCTACTAGTGAATGTAATGTAACACACACCCATACAATGCGCACCACCCCGTGATGTTTTTCTCACTCCTACTAGTGAATGTAATGTAACACACACCCATAAAATGCGCACCACCACGCGATGTTTTTCTCACTCCTACTAGTGAATGTAATGTCACACACACCCATACAATGCGCACCACCCCGCGATGTTTTTCACACTCCTACTAGTGAATGTAATGTAACACACACCCATACAATGCGAACCACCCGCGATGCTTTTCTCACTCCTACAAAAAATGTAATGTAACACACACCCATACAATGCGCACCACCCCGCGATGTTTTTCTCACTCCTACTAGTGAATCTAAAGTAACACACACCCATACAATGCGCACCACCCCGTGATATTTTTCTCACTGCTACTAGTGAATCTAATGTAACACACACCCATACAATGCGCACCACCCCGTGATGATTTTCTCACTCCTACTAGTGAATGTAATGTAACATACACCCATACAATGCGCACCACCCCGTGATGTTTTTCTCACGCCTACTAGTGAATGTAATGTAACACACACCCATACAATGCGCACCACCCCGTGATGTTTTTCTCACTCCTACTAGTGAATCTAATGTAACACACACCCATACAATGCGCACCACAACGTGATGTTTTTCTCACTCCTACTAGTGAATGTAATGTAACACACACCCATACAATGCGCACCACCCCGTGATCTTTTTCTCACTCCTATTAGTGAATGTAATGTAACACACACCCATACAATGCGCACCACCCCGTGATGTTTTTCTCACTCCTACTAGTGAATCTAATGTAACACACACCCATACAATGCGCACCACCCCGCGATGTTTTTCAGAAACCTATCCTACATTGCCACTGCATGTTCCCTGACCTCCCCATGCTGACCACCCCGCGGTGCTTTTCTCCATGCTACATTGCCACTACCTGCCTATTCTAATTCAGACCCTCCGATTCACACCACCCCGTGATGTTTTTCTCACTCCTACTAGTGAATGTAATGTAACACACACCCATACAATGCGCACCACCCCGTGATGTTTTTCTCATTCCTACTAGTGAATGTAATGTAACACACACCCATACAATGCGCACCACCCCGTGATGTTTTTCTCACTCCTACTAGTGAATGTAATGTAACACACACCCATACAATGCGCACCACCCCGTGATGATTTCTCTCTCCTACTAGTGAATGTAATGTAACACACACCCATACAATGCGCACCACCCCGTGATGTTTTTCTCACTCCTACTAGTGAATGTAATGTAACACACACCCATACAATGCGCACCACCCCGTGATGTTTTTCTCACTCCTACTAGTTAATCTAATGTAACACACACCCATACAATGCGCACCACCCCGTGATGATTTCTCACTCCTACTAGTGAATGAAATGTAACACACACCCATACAATGCGCACCACCCCGTGATGTTTTTCTCACTCCTACTTGTGAATGTAATGTAACACACACCCATACAATGCGCACCACCCCGTGATGTTTTTCTCACTCCTACTAGTGAATGTAATGTAACAGAAACCCATACAATGCGCACCACCCCGTGATGTTTTTCTCACTCCTACTAGTGAATCTCATGTAAGACACACCCATAGAATGCGCACCACACCGTGATGTTTTTCTCACTCCTACTAGTGAATCTCATGTAACACACACCCATACCATGCGCACCACCCCATGATGTTTTTCTCACTCCTACTAGTGAATCTCATGTAACACACACCCATACAATGCGCACCACCCCGTGATGTTTTTCTCACTCCTACTAGTGAATCTCATGTAACACACACCCATACAATGAGCACCACCCCGTGATGTTTTTCTCACTCCTACTAGTGAATCTCATGTAACACACACCCATACAATGCGCACCACCCCGTGATGTTTTTCTCACTCCTACTAGTGAATCTAATGTAACACACAACCATACAATGCTCACCACCCCGTGATGTTTTTCTCACTCCTACTAGTGAATGTAATGTAACACACACCCGTACAAGGCGCACCACCCCGTGATGTTTTTCTCACTCCTGCTAGTGAATCTAATGTATCACACACCCATACAATGCGCACCGCCCCGTGATGTTTTTCTCACTCCTACTAGTGAAAGTAATGTAACACACACCCATACAATGCGCACCGCCCCATGATGTTTTTCTCACTCCTACTAGTGAATCTAATGTAACACACACCCATACAATGGGCACCACCCCGTGTTGTTTTTCTCACTCCTACTAGTGAATCTCATGTAACACACACCCATACAATGCGCACCACACCGTGATGTTTTCTCACTCCTACTAGTGAATCTCATGTAAGACAAACCCATAGAATGCGCACCACACCGTGATGTTTTTCTCACTCCTACTAGTGAATCTCATGTAACACACACCCATACCATGCGCACCACCCCGTGATGTTTTTCTCACTCCTACTAGTGAATCTCATGTAACACACACCCATACAATGCGCACCACCCCGTGATGTTTTTCTCACTCCTACTAGTGAATCTCATGTAACACACACCCATACAATGCGCACCACCCCGTGATGTTTTTCTCACTCCTACTAGTGAATCTCATGTAACACACACCCATACAATGCGCACCACCCCGTGATGTTTTTCTCACTCCTACTAGTGAATCTAATGTAACACACACCCATACAATGCGCACCACCCCGTGATGTTTTTCTCACTCCTACTAGTGAATGTAATGTAACACACACCCATACATTGCGCACCACCCCGTGATGTTTTTCTCACTCCCACTAGTGAATCTAATGCAAAACACACCCATACATTGCGCACCACCCCGTGATGTTTTTCTCACTCCTACTAGTGAATCTAGTGCAACAAACACCCATACAATGCGCACCACCCCGTGATGTTTTTGTCACTCCTACTAGTGAATCTAATGCAACACACACCCATACAATGCGCACCACCCCGTGATGTTTTTCTCACTCCTACTGGTGAATATAATGCAACACACACCCATACAATGCGCCCCACCCCGTGATGTTTTTCTCACTCCTACTGGTGAATGTAATGTAACAAACACCCATACAATGCGCACCACCCCGTGATGTTTTTCTCACTCCTACTAGTGAATCTAATGTAACACACACCCATACAATGCGCACCACACCGTGATGTTTTTCTCACTCCGACTAGTGAATCTAATGTAACACACACCCATACAATGCGCACCACACAGTGATGTTTTTCTCACTCCGACTAGTGAATGTAATGTAACACACACCCATACAGTGTGCACCACCCCGTGATGTTTTTCTCACTCCTACTAGTGAATGTAATGTAACACACACCCATACAGTGCGCACCACCACGTGATGTTTTTCTCACTGCTACTAGTGAATCTAAACTAACACAAACCCATACAGTGCGCACCACCCCGTGATGTTTTTCTCACTGCTACTAGTGAATCTAGTGTAACACACACCCATACAATGCGCACCACCCCGTGATGTTTTTCTCACTCCTACTAGTGAATCTAATGTAACACACACCCATACAATGCGCACCACACCGTGATGTTTTTCTCACTCCTACTAGTGAATGTAATGTAACACACACCCATACAATGCGCACCACCCCGTGAAATTTTTCTCACTCCTACTAGTGAATGTAATGTAACACACACCCATACAATGCGCACCACCCCGTGATGTTTTTCTCACTCCTACTAGTGAATGTAATGTAAGACACACCCATACAATGCGCACCACCCCGTGATGTTTTTCTCACGCCTACTAGTGAATCTAATGTAACACACACCCATACAATGCGCACCACCGCGTGATGTTTTTCTCACGCCTACTAGTGAATCTAATGTAACACACACCCATACAATGCGCACCACCCCGTGATGTTTTTCTCACTGCTACTAGTGAATGTAATGTAACACACACCCATACAATGCGCACCACCCCGTGAGGATTTTCTCACTCCTACTAGTGAATGTAATGTAACACACACCCATACAATGCGCACCACCCCGTGATGTTTTTCTCACTCCTACTAGTGAATTTAATGTAACACACACCCATACAATGCGCACCACCCCGTGATGTTTTTCTCACTCCTACTAGTGAATGTAATGTAACACACACCCATACATTGCGCACCACCCCGTGATGTTTTTCTCACTCCTACTAGTGAATGTAATGTAACACACACCCATACAATGGGCACCACCCCGTGTTGTTTTTCTCACTCCTACTAGTGAATCTCATGTAACACACACCCATACAATGCGCACCACCCCGTGATGTTTTCTCACTCCTACTCGTGAATCTCATGTAAGACACACTCATACAATGCGCACCACCCCGTGATGTTTTTCTCACTCCTACTAGTGAATCTAATGTAACACACACCCATACAATGTGCACCACCCCGTGATGTTTTTCTCACTCCTACTAGTGAATGTAATGTAACACACACCCATACAATGCGCACCACCCCGTGATGATTTTCTCACTCCTACTAGTGAATGTAATGTAACACACACCCATACAATGCGCACCACCCCGTGATGTTTTTCTCACTCCTATTAGTGAATGTAATGTAACACACACCCGTACAAGGCGCACCACCCCGTGATGTTTTTCTCACTCCTGCTAGTGAATCTAATGTATCACACACCCATACAATGCGCACCGCCCCGTGATGTTTTTCTCACTCCTGCTAGTGAATCTAATGTAACACACACCCATACAATGCGCACCGCCCCGTGATGTTTTTCTCACTCCTACTAGGGAAAGTAATGTAACACACACCCATACAATGCGCACCGCCCCGTGATGTTTTTCTCACTCCTACTAGTGAAAGTAATGTAACACACACCCATACAATGCGCACCGCCCCGTGATGTTTTTCTCACTCCTACTAGTGAAAGTAATGTAACAGACACCCATACAATGCGCACCGCCCCGTGATGTTTTTCTCACTCCTACTAGTGAATCTAATGTAACACACACCCATACAATGGGCACCACCCCGTGTTGTTTTTCTCACTCCTACTAGTGAATCTCATGTAACACACACCCATACAATGCGCACCACCCCGTGATGTTTTCTCACTCCTACTAGTGAATCTCATGTAAGACACACCCATAGAATGCGCACCACACCGTGATGTTTTTCTCACTCCTACTAGTGAATCTAATGTAACACACACCCATACAATGCGCACCACCCCGTGACGTTTTTCTCACTCCTACTAGTGAATGTAATGTAGCACACACCCATACAATGCGCACCACCCCGTGATGTTTTTCTCACTCCTACTAGTGAATGTAATGTAACACACACCCGTACAAGGCGCACCACCCCGTGATGTTTTTCTCACTCCTGCTAGTGAATCTAATGTATCACACACCCATACCATGCGCACCACCCCGTGATGTTTTTCTCACTCCTGCTAGGGAAAGTAATGTAACACACACCCATACAATGCGCACCGCCCCGTGATGTTTTTCTCACTCCTACTACTGAAAGTAATGTAACACACACCCATACAATGCGCACCGCCCCGTGATGTTTTTCTCACTCCTACTAGTGAAAGTAATGTAACACACACCCATACAATGCACACCGCCCCGTGATGTTTTTCTCACTCGTACTAGTGAATGTAATGTAACACACACCCATACAATGCGCACCACCCCGTGATGTTTTTCTCACTCCTACTAGTGAATGTAATGTAACACACACCCATACAATGCGCACCGCCCCGTGATGCTTTTCTCACTCCTACTAGAGCAAGTAATGTAACACACACCCATACAATGCGCCCCGCCCCGTGATGTTTTTCTCACTCCTACTAGTGAATGTAATGTAACACACACCCATACAATGCGCACCACCCCGTGATGTTTTTCTCACTCCTACTAGTGAAACTCATGTAACACACACCCATACAATGCGCACCACCCCGTGATGTTTTTCTCACTCCTACTAGTGAATCTCATGTAACACACACCCATACAATGCGCACCACCCCGTGATGTTTTTCTCACTCCTACTAGTGAATCTCATGTAACACACACCCATACAATGCGCACCACCCCGTGATGTTTTTCTCACTGCTACTAGTGAATCTCATGTAACACACACCCATACAATGCGCACCACCCCGTGATGTTTTTCTCACTCCTACTAGTGTATCTAATGTAACACACACCCATACAATGCGCACCACCCCGTGATGTTTTTCTCACTCCTACTAGTGAATGTAATGTAACACACACCCATTCATTGCGCACCACCCCGTGATTTTTTTCTCACTCCTACTAGTGAATCTAATGCAAAACACACCCATACATTGCGCACCACCCCTTGATGTTTTTCTCACTCCTACTAGTGAATCTAGTGCAACAAACACCCATACAATGCGCACCACCCCGTGATGTTTTTCTCACTCCTACTAGTGAATCTAATGCAAAACACACCCATACAATGCGCACCACCCTGTGATGTTTTTCTCACTCCTACTGGTGAATGTAATGCAACACACACCCTTACAATGCGCACCACCCCGTGATGTTTTTCTCACTCCTACTGGTGAATGTAATGTAACACACAGCCATACAATGCGCACCAACCCATGATGTTTTTCTCACTCCGACTAGTGAATGTAATCTAACACACACCCATACAATGCGCACCACACCGTGATGTTTTTCTCACTCCGACTAGTGAATGTAATGTAACACACACCCATACAGTGTGCACCACCCCGTGATGTTTTTCTCACTCCTACTAGTGAATCTAATGTAACACACACCCATACAATGCGCACCACCCCGTGATGTTTTTCTCACTCCTACTAGTGAATGTAATGTAACACACACCCATACAATGCGCACCACCCCGTGATGTTTTTCTCACTCCTAATAGTGAATGTAATGTAACACACACCCATACAATGCGCACCACCCCGTGATGTTTTTCTCACTCCTACTAGTGAATGTAATGTAACACACACCCATACAATGCGCACCACCCCGTGATGTTTTTCTCACGCCTACTAGTGAATCTAATGTAACACACACCCATACAATGCGCACCACCGCGTGATGTTTTTCTCACGCCTACTAGTGAATCTAATGTAACACACACCCATACAATGCGCACCACCCCGTGATGTTTTTCTCACTGCTACTAGTGAATGTAATGTAACACACACCGATACAATGCGCACCACCCCGTGATGATTTTCTCACTCCTACTAGTGAATGTAATGTAACACACACCCATACAATGCGCACCACCCCATGATGTTTTTCTCACTCCTACTAGTGAATGTAATGTAAGACACACCCATACAATGCGCACCACCCCGTGATGTTTTTCTCACTCCTACTAGTGAATGTAATGTAAGACACACCCATACAATGCGCACCACCCCGTGATGTATTTCTCACGCCTACTAGTGAATCTAATGTAACACACACCCATACAATGCGCACCACCGCGTGATGTTTTTCTCACGCCTACTAGTGAATCTAATGTAACACACACCCATACAATGCGCACCACCCCGTGATGTTTTTCTCACTGCTACTAGTGAATGTAATGTAACACACACCCATACAATGCGCACCACCCCGTGAGGATTTTCTCACTCCTACTAGTGAATGTAATGTAACACACACCCATACAATGCGCACCACCCCGTGATGTTTTTCTCACTCCTACTAGTGAATTTAATGTAACACACACCCATACAATGCGCACCACCCCGTGATGTTTTTCTCACTCCTACTAGTGAATGTAATGTAACACACACCCATACATTGCGCACCACCCCGTGATGTTTTTCTCACTCCTACTAGTGAATGTAATGTAACACACACCCATACAATGGGCACCACCCCGTGTTGTTTTTCTCACTCCTACTAGTGAATCTCATGTAACACACACCCATACAATGCGCACCACCCCGTGATGTTTTCTCACTCCTACTCGTGAATCTCATGTAAGACACACTCATACAATGCGCACCACCCCGTGATGTTTTTCTCACTCCTACTAGTGAATCTAATGTAACACACACCCATACAATGTGCACCACCCCGTGATGTTTTTCTCACTCCTACTAGTGAATGTAATGTAACACACACCCATACAATGCGCACCACCCCGTGATGATTTTCTCACTCCTACTAGTGAATGTAATGTAACACACACCCATACAATGCGCACCACCCCGTGATGTTTTTCTCACTCCTATTAGTGAATGTAATGTAACACACACCCGTACAAGGCGCACCACCCCGTGATGTTTTTCTCACTCCTGCTAGTGAATCTAATGTATCACACACCCATACAATGCGCACCGCCCCGTGATGTTTTTCTCACTCCTGCTAGTGAATCTAATGTAACACACACCCATACAATGCGCACCGCCCCGTGATGTTTTTCTCACTCCTACTAGTGAAAGTAATGTAACACACACCCATACAATGCGCACCGCCCCGTGATGTTTTTCTCACTCCTACTAGTGAAAGTAATGTAACAGACACCCATACAATGCGCACCGCCCCGTGATGTTTTTCTCACTCCTACTAGTGAATCTAATGTAACACACACCCATACAATGGGCACCACCCCGTGTTGTTTTTCTCACTCCTACTAGTGAATCTCATGTAACACACACCCATACAATGCGCACCACCCCGTGATGTTTTCTCACTCCTACTAGTGAATCTCATGTAAGACACACCCATAGAATGCGCACCACACCGTGATGTTTTTCTCACTCCTACTAGTGAATCTAATGTAACACACACCCATACAATGCGCACCACCCCGTGACGTTTTTCTCACTCCTACTAGTGAATGTAATGTAACACACACCCATACAATGCGTACCACCCCGTGATGTTTTTCTCACTCCTACTAGTGAATGTAATGTAACACACACCCGTACAAGGCGCACCACCCCGTGATGTTTTTCTCACTCCTGCTAGTGAATCTAATGTATCACACACCCATACCATGCGCACCACCCCGTGATGTTTTTCTCACTCCTGCTAGGGAAAGTAATGTAACACACACCCATACAATGCGCACCGCCCCGTGATGTTTTTCTCACTCCTACTACTGAAAGTAATGTAACACACACCCATACAATGCGCACCGCCCCGTGATGTTTTTCTCACTCCTACTAGTGAAAGTAATGTAACACACACCCATACAATGCACACCGCCCCGTGATGTTTTTCTCACTCGTACTAGTGAATGTAATGTAACACACACCCATACAATGCGCACCACCCCGTGATGTTTTTCTCACTCCTACTAGTGAATGTAATGTAACACACACCCATACAATGCGCACCGCCCCGTGATGCTTTTCTCACTCCTACTAGAGCAAGTAATGTAACACACACCCATACAATGCGCCCCGCCCCGTGATGTTTTTCTCACTCCTACTAGTGAATGTAATGTAACACACACCCATACAATGCGCACCACCCCGTGATGTTTTTCTCACTCCTACTAGTGAAACTCATGTAACACACACCCATACAATGCGCACCACCCCGTGATATTTTTCTCACTCCTACTAGTGAATCTCATGTAACACACACCCATACAATGCGCACCACCCCGTGATGTTTTTCTCACTCCTACTAGTGAATCTCATGTAACACACACCCATACAATGCGCACCACCCCGTGATGTTTTTCTCACTGCTACTAGTGAATCTCATGTAACACACACCCATACAATGCGCACCACCCCGTGATGTTTTTCTCACTCCTACTAGTGTATCTAATGTAACACACACCCATACAATGCGCACCACCCCGTGATGTTTTTCTCACTCCTACTAGTGAATGTAATGTAACACACACCCATTCATTGCGCACCACCCCGTGATGTTTTTCTCACTCCTACTAGTGAATCTAATGCAAAACACACCCATACATTGCGCACCACCCCTTGAGGTTTTTCTCACTCCTACTAGTGAATCTAGTGCAACAAACACCCATACAATGCGCACCACCCCGTGATGTTTTTCTCACTCCTACTAGTGAATCTAATGCAAAACACACCCATACAATGCGCACCACCCCGTGATGTTTTTCTCACTCCTACTGGTGAATGTAATGCAACACACACCCTTACAATGCGCACCACCCCGTGATGTTTTTCTCACTCCTACTGGTGAATGTAATGTAACACACAGCCATACAATGCGCACCAACCCGTGATGTTTTTCTCACTCCGACTAGTGAATGTAATGTAACACACACCCATACAATGCGCACCACCCCGTGATGTTTTTCTCACTCCTACTAGTGAATGTAATGTAACACACACCCATACAATGCGCACCACCCCGTGATGTTTTTCTCACGCCTACTAGTGAATCTAATGTAACACACACCCATACAATGCGCACCACCGCGTGATGTTTTTCTCACGCCTACTAGTGAATCTAATGTAACACACACCCATACAATGCGCACCACCCCGTGATGTTTTTCTCACTGCTACTAGTGAATGTAATGTAACACACACCGATACAATGCGCACCACCCCGTGATGATTTTCTCACTCCTACTAGTGAATGTAATGTAACACACACCCATACAATGCGCACCACCCCATGATGTTTTTCTCACTCCTACTAGTGAATGTAATGTAACACACACCCATACAATGCGCACCACCCCGTGATGTTTTTCTCACTCCTACTAGTGAATGTAATGTAACACACACCCAAACATTGCGCACCACCCCGTGATGTTTTTCTCACTCCTACTAGTGAATGTAATGTAACACACACCCATACAATGGGCACCACCCCGTGTTGTTTTTCTCACTCCTACTAGTGAATCTCATGTAACACACACCCATACAATGCGCACCACCCCGTGATGTTTTTCTCACTCCTACTAGTGAATGTAATGTAACACACACCCATACAATGCGCACCACCCCGTGATGATTTTCTCACTCCTACTAGTGAATGTAATGTAACACACACCCATACAATGCGCACCACCCCGTGATGTTTTTCTCACTCCTATTAGTGAATGTAATGTAACACACACCCGTACAAGGCGCACCACCCCGTGATGTTTTTCTCACTCCTGCTAGTGAATCTAATGTATCACACACCCATACAATGCGCACCGCCCCGTGATGTTTTTCTCACTCCTGCTAGTGAATCTAATGTAACACACACCCATACAATGCGCACCACCCCGTGATGTTTTTCTCACTCCTACTAGTGAATGTAATGTAACACACACCCATACATTGCGCACCACCCCGTGATGTTTTTCTCACTCGTACTCGTTAATGTCATGTAACACACACCCATACAATGGGCACCACCCCGTGTTGTTTTTCTCACTCCTACTAGTGAATCTCATGTAACACACACCCATACAATGCGCACCACCCCGTGATGTTTTCTCACTCCTACTAGTGAATCTCATGTAAGACACACCCATACAATGCGCACCACCCCGTGATGTTTTTCTCACTCCTACTACTGAATCTAATGTAACACACACCCATACAATGCGCACCACCCCGTGATGTTTTTCTCACTCCTACTAGTGAATGTAATGTAACACACCCCATACAATGCGCACCACCCCGTGATGTTTTTCTCACTCCTACTAGTGAATGTAATGTAACACACACCCGTACAAGGCGCACCACCCCGTGATGTTTTTCTCACTCCTGCTAGTAAATCTAATGTAACACACACCCATACAATGCGCACTGCCCCGTGATGTTTTTCTCACTCCTACTAGTGAATGTAATGTAACACACACCCATACAATGCGCACCACCCCGTGATGTTTTTCTCACTCCTACTAGTGAATGTAATGTAACACACACCCATACAATGCGCACCGCCCCGTGATGTTTTTCTCACTCCTACTACTGAAAGTAATGTAACACACACCCATACAATGCGCACTGCCCCGTGATGTTTTTCTCACTCTTACTAGTGAAAGTAATGTAACACACACCCATACAATGCGCACCGCCCCGTGATGTTTTTCTCACTCCTACTAGTGAATGTAATGTAACACATAACCATACAATGCGCACCACCCCGTGATGTTTTTCTCACTCCTACTAGTGAATCTAATGTAACACACACCCATACAATGCGCACCACCCCGTGATGTTTTTCTCACTCCTACTAGTGAATCTAATGTAACACACATCCATACAATGGGCACCACCCCGTGTTGTTTTTCTCACTCCTACTAGTGAATGTAATGTAACACACAACCATACAATGCGCACCACCCCGTGATGTTTTTCTCACTCCTACTAGTGAATGTAATGTAACACACACCCATACAATGCGCACCACCCCGTGATGTTTTTCTCACTCCTACTAGTGAATGTAATGTAACACACACCCATACAATGCGCACCGCCCCGTGATGTTTTTCTCACTCCTACTAGTGAAAGTAATGTAACACACACCCATACAATGCGCACCGCCCCGTGATGTTTTTCTCACTCCTACTAGTGAATGTAATGTAACACACACCCATACAATGCGCACCACCCCGTGATGTTTTTCTCACTCCTACTAGTGAATGTAATGTAACACACACCCATACAATGCACACCACCCCGTGATGTTTTTCTCACTCGTACTAGTGAATCTAATGTAACACACACCCATACAATGGGCACCACCCCGTGTTGTTTTTCTCACTCCTACTAGTGAATCTCATGTAACACACACCCATACAATGCGCACCACCCCGTGATGTTTTCTCACTCCTACTAGTGAATCTCATGTAAGACACACCCATAGAATGCGCACCACACCGTGATGTTTTTCTCACTCCTACTAGTGAATCTAATGTAACACACACCCATACAATGCGCACCACCCCGTGATGTTTTTCTCACTCCTACTAGTGCATGTAATGTAACACACACCCATACAATGCGCACCGCCCCGTGATGTTTTTCTCACTCGTACTAGTGAATGTAATGTAACACACACCCATACAATGGGCACCACCCCGTGATGTTTTTCTCGCTCCTACTAGGGAAAGTAATGTAACACACACCCATACAATGCGCACCGCCCCGTGATGTTTTTCTCACTCGTACTAGTGAATGCAATGTAACACACACCCATACAATGCGCACCACCCCGTGATGTTTTTCTCACTCCTACTAGTGAATGTAATGTAACACACACCCATACAATGCGCACCGCCCCGTGATGCTTTTCTCACTCCTACTAGTGAATGTAATGTAACACACACCCGTACAAGGCGCACCACCACGTGATGTTTTTCTCACTCCTGCTAGTGAATCTAATGTATCACACACCCATACAATGCGCACCGCCCCGTGATGTTTTTCTCACTCCTACTAGTGAATCTAATGTAACACACACCCATACAATGCGCACCGCCCCGTGATGTTTTTCTCACTCCTACTAGGGAAAGTAATATAACACACACCCATACAATGCGCACCACCCCGTGATGTTTTTCTCACTCCTACTACTGAAAGTAATGTAACACACACCCATACAATGCGCACCGCCCCGTGATGTTTTTCTCACTCCTACTAGTGAAAGTAATATAACACACACCCATACAATGCGCACCGCCCCGTGATGTTTTTCTCACTCGTACTAGTGAATGTAATGTAACACACACCCATACAATGCGCACCGCCCCGTGATGCTTTTCTCACTCCTACTAGTGCAAGTAATGTAACACACACCCATACAATGCGCCCCGCCCCGTGATGTTTTTCTCACTCCTACTAGTGAATGTAAAGTAACACACACCCATACAATGCGCACCACCCCGTGATGATTTTCTCACTCCTACTAGTGAATTTAATGTAACACACACCCATACAATGCGCACCACCCCGTGATGTTTTTCTCACTCCTACTAGTGAATGTAATGTAACACACACCCATACATTGCGCACCACCCCGTGATGTTTTTCTCACTCCTACTAGTGAATGTAATGTAACACACACCCATACAATGGGCACCACCCCGTGTTGTTTTTCTCACTCCTACTAGTGAATCTCATGTAACACACACCCATACAATGCGCACCACCCCGTGATGTTTTCTCACTCCTACTAGTGAATCTCATGTAAGACACACCCATACAATGCGCACCACCCCGTGATGTTTTTCTCACTCCTACTAGTGAATCTAATGTAACACACACCCATACAATGCGCAACACCCCGTGATGTTTTTCTCACTCCTACTAGTGAATGTAATGTAACACACCCCCATACAATGCGCACCACCCCGTGATGTTTTTCTCACTCCTACTAGTGAATGTAATGTAACACACACCCATACAATGCGCACCACCCCGTGATGTTTTTCTCACTCCTACTAGTGAATGTAATGTAACACACACCCATACAATGCGCAGCACCCCGTGATGTTTTTCTCACTCCTACTAGTGAATGTAATGTAACACACACCCATACAATGCGCACCACCCCGTGATGTTTTTCTCACTCCTACTAGTGAATGTAATGTAACACACACCCATAAAATGCGCACCACCCCGTGATGTTTTTCTCACTCCTACTAGTGAATCTAATGTAACACACACCCATACAATGGGCACCACCCCGTGTTGTTTTTCTCACTCCTGCTAGTGAATCTCATGTAACACACACCCATACAATGCGCACCGCCCCGTGATGTTTTTCTCACTCCTACTAGTGAATGTAATGTAACACACACCCATACAATGCGCACCACCCCGTGATGTTTTTCCCACTCCTACTAGTGAATGTAATGTAACACACACCCGTACAAGGCGCACCACCCCGTGATGTTTTTCTCACTCCTGCTAGTGAATCTAATGTATCACACACCCGTACAATGCGCACCGCCCCGTGATGTTTTTCTCACTCCTGCTAGTGAATCTAATGTAACACACACCCATACAATGCGCACCGCCCCGTGATGTTTTTCTCACTCCTACTAGGGAAAGTAATGTAACACACACCCATACAATGCGCACCGCCCCGTGATGTTTTTCTCACTCCTACTACTGAAAGTAATGTAACACACACCCATACAATGCGCACTGCCCCGTGATGTTTTTCTCACTCTTACTAGTGAAAGTAATGTAACACACACCCATACAATGCGCACCGCCCCGTGATGTTTTTCTCACTCCTACTAGTGAATGTAATGTAACACACAACCATACAATGCGCACCACCCCGTGATGTTTTTCTCACTCCTACTAGTGAATGTAATGTAACACACACCCATACAATGCTCACCACCCCGTGATGTTTTTCTCACTCCTACTAGTGAATCTAATGTAACACACATCCATACAATGGGCACCACCCCGTGTTGTTTTTCTCACTCCTACTAGTGAATGTAATGTAACACACAACCATACAATGCGCACCACACCGTGATGTTTTTCTCACTCCTACTAGTGAATGTAATGTAACACACACCCATACAATGCGCACCACCCCGTGATGTCTTTCTCACTCCTACTAGTGAATGTAATGTAACACACACCCGTACAAGGCGCACCACCCCGTGATGTTTTTCTCACTCCTGCTAGTGAATCTAATGTATCACACACCCATACAATGCGCACCACCCCGTGATGTTTTTCTCACTCCTGCTAGTGAATCTAATGTAACACACACCCATACAATGCGCACCGCCCCGTGATGTTTTTCTCGCTCCTACTAGGGAAAGTAATGTAACACACACCCATACAATGCGCACCGCCCCGTGATGTTTTTCTCACTCCTACTACTGAAAGTAATGTAACACACACCAATACAATGCGCACCACCCCGTGATGATTTTGTCACTCCTACTAGTGAAAGTAATGTAACACACACCCATACAATGCGCACCACCCCGTGATGTTTTTCTCACTCCTACTAGTGAATGTAATGTAACACACACCCATACAATGCGCACCGCCCCGTGATGCTTTTCTCAATCCTACTAGTGCAAGTAATGTAACACACACCCATACAATGCGCCCCGCCCCGTGATGTTTTTCTCACTCCTACTAGTGAATGTAATGTAACACACACCCATACAATGCGCACCACCCCGTGATGATTTTCTCACTCCTACTAGTGAATGTAATGTAACACACACCCATACAATGCGCACCACCCCGTGATGTTTTCTTCACTCCTACTAGTGAATTTAATGTAACACACACCCATACAATGCGCACCACGCCGTGATGTTTTTCTCACTCCTACTAGTGAATGTAATGTAACACACACCCATACATTGCGCACCACCCCGTGATGTTTTTCTCACTCCTACTAGTGAATGTAATGTAACACACACCCATACAATGGGCACCACCCCGTGTTGTATTTCTCACTCCTACTAGTGAATCTCATGTAACACACACCCATACAATGCGCACCACCCCGTGATGTTTTCTCACTCCTACTAGTGAATCTCATGTAAGACACACCCATACAATGCGCACCACCCCTTGATGTTTTTCTCACTCCTACTAGTGAATCTAATGTAACACACACCCATACAATGCGCACCACCCTGTGATGTTTTTCTCACTCCTACTAGTGAATGTAATGTAACACACCCCATACAATGCGCACCACCCCGTGATGTTTTTCTCACTCCTACTAGTGAATGTAATGTAACACACACCCGTACAAGGCGCACCACCCCGTGATGTTTTTCTCACTCCTGCTAGTAAATCTAATGTAACACACACCCATACAATGCGCACTGCCCCGTGATGTTTTTCTCACTCCTACTAGTGAATGTAATGTAACACACACCCATACAATGCGCACCACCCCGTGATGTTTTTCTCACTCCTACTAGTGAATGTAATGTAACACACACCCATACAATGCGCACCGCCCCGTGATGTTTTTCTCACTCCTACTACTGAAAGTAATGTAACACACACCCATACAATGCGCACTGCCCCGTGATGTTTTTCTCACTCTTACTAGTGAAAGTAATGTAACACACACCCATACAATGCGCACCGCCCCGTGATGTTTTTCTCACTCCTACTAGTGAATGTAATGTAACACATAACCATACAATGCGCACCACCCCGTGATGTTTTTCTCACTCCTACTAGTGAATCTAATGTAACACACACCCATACAATGCGCACCACCCCGTGATGTTTTTCTCACTCCTACTAGTGAATCTAATGTAACACACATCCATACAATGGGCACCACCCCGTGTTGTTTTTCTCACTCCTACTAGTGAATGTAATGTAACACACAACCATACAATGCGCACCACCCCGTGATGTTTTTCTCACTCCTACTAGTGAATGTAATGTAACACACACCCATACAATGCGCACCACCCCGTGATGTTTTTCTCACTCCTACTAGTGAATGTAATGTAACACACACCCATACAATGCGTACCGCCCCGTGATGTTTTTCTCACTCCTACTAGTGAAAGTAATGTAACACACACCCATACAATGCGCACCGCCCCGTGATGTTTTTCTCACTCCTACTAGTGAATGTAATGTAACACACACCCATACAATGCGCACCACCCCGTGATGTTTTTCTCACACCTACTAGTGAATGTAATGTAACACACACCCATACAATGCACACCACCCCGTGATGTTTTTCTCACTCGTACTAGTGAATCTAATGTAACACACACCCATACAATGGGCACCACCCCGTGTTGTTTTTCTCACTCCTACTAGTGAATCTCATGTAACACACACCCATACAATGCGCACCACCCCGTGATGTTTTCTCACTCCTACTAGTGAATCTCATGTAAGACACACCCATAGAATGCGCACCACACCGTGATGTTTTTCTCACTCCTACTAGTGAATCTAATGTAACACACACCCATACAATGCGCACCACCCCGTGATGTTTTTCTCACTCCTACTAGTGCATGTAATGTAACACACACCCATACAATGCGCACCGCCCCGTGATGTTTTTCTCACTCGTACTAGTGAATGTAATGTAACACACACCCATACAATGGGCACCACCCCGTGATGTTTTTCTCGCTCCTACTAGGGAAAGTAATGTAACACACACCCATACAATGCGCACCGCCCCGTGATGTTTTTCTCACTCCTACTACTGAAAGTAATGTAACACACACCCATACAATGCGCACCGCCCCGTGATGTTTTTCTCACTCCTACTAGTGAAAGTAATGTAACACACACCCATACAATGCGCACCGCCCCGTGATGTTTTTCTCACTCGTACTAGTGAATGCAATGTAACACACACCCATACAATGCGCACCACCCCGTGATGTTTTTCTCACTCCTACTAGTGAATGTAATGTAACACACACCCATACAATGCGCACCGCCCCGTGATGCTTTTCTCACTCCTACTAGTGAATGTAATGTAACACACACCCGTACAAGGCGCACCACCACGTGATGTTTTTCTCACTCCTGCTAGTGAATCTAAAGTATCACACACCCATACAATGCGCACCGCCCCGTGATGTTTTTCTCATTCCTACTAGTGAATCTAATGTAACACACACCCATACAATGCGCACCGCCCCGTGATGTTTTTCTCACTCCTACTAGGGAAAGTAATGTAACACACACCCATACAATGCGCACCACCCCGTGATGTTTTTCTCACTCCTACTACTGAAAGTAATGTAACACACACCCATACAATGCGCACCGCCCCGTGATGTTTTTCTCACTCCTACTAGTGAAAGTAATGTAACACACACCCATACAATGCGCACCGCCCCGTGATGTTTTTCTCACTCGTACTAGTGAATGTAATGTAACACACACCCATACAATGCGCACCGCCCCGTGATGCTTTTCTCACTCCTACTAGTGCAAGTAATGTAACACACACCCATACAATGCGCCCCGCCCCGTGATGTTTTTCTCACTCCTAGTAGTGAATGTAAAGTAACACACACCCATACAATGCGCACCACCCCGTGATGATTTTCTCACTCCTACTAGTGAATTTAATGTAACACACACCCATACAATGCGCACCACCCCGTGATGTTTTTCTCACTCCTACTAGTGAATGTAATGTAACACACACCCATACATTGCGCACCACCCCGTGATGTTTTTCTCACTCCTACTAGTGAATGTAATGTAACACACACCCATACAATGGGCACCACCCCGTGTTGTTTTTCTCACTCCAACTAGTGAATCTCATGTAACACACACCCATACAATGCGCACCACCCCGTGATGTTTTCTCACTCCTACTAGTGAATCTCATGTAAGACACACCCATACAATGCGCACCACCCCGTGATGTTTTTCTCACTCCTACTAGTGAATCTAATGTAACACACACCCATACAATGCGCAAAACCCCGTGATGTTTTTCTCACTCCTACTAGTGAATGTAATGTAACACACCCCCATACAATGCGCACCACCCCGTGATGTTTTTCTCACTCCTACTAGTGAATGTAATGTAACACACACCCATACAATGCGCACCACCCCGTGATGTTTTTCTCACTCCTACTAGTGAATGTAATGTAACACACACCCATACAATGCGCAGCACCCCGTGATGTTTTTCTCACTCCTACTAGTGAATGTAATGTAACACACACCCATACAATGCGCACCACCCCGTGATGTTTTTCTCCTACTAGTGAATGTAATGTAACACACACCCATAAAATGCGCACCACCCCGTGATGTTTTTCTCACTCCTACTAGTGAATCTAATGTAACACACACCCATACAATGGGCACCACCCCGTGTTGTTTTTCTCACTCCTGCTAATGAATCTCATGTAACACACACACATACAATGCGCACCGCCCCGTGATGTTTTTCTAACTCCTACTAGTGAATGAAATGTAACACACACCCATACAATGCGCACCACCCCGTGATGTTTTTCTCACTCCTACTAGTGAATGTAATGTAACACACACCCGTACAAGGCGCACCACCCCGTGATGTTTTTCTCACTCCTGCTAGTGAATCTAATGTATCACACACCCATACAATGCGCACCACCCCGTGATGTTTTTCTCACTCCTGCTAGTGAATCTAATGTAACACACACCCATACAATGCGCACCGCCCCGTGATGTTTTTCTCGCTCCTACTAGGGAAAGTAATGTAACACACACCCATACAATGCGCACCGCCCCGTGATGTTTTTCTCACTCCTACTACTGAAAGTAATGTAACACACACCCATACAGTGCGCACCGCCCCGTGATGTTTTTCTCACTCCTACTAGTGAAAGTAATGTAACACACACCCATACAATGCGCACCGCCCCGTGATGTTTTTCTCATTCGTACTAGTGAATGTAATGTAACACACACCCATACAATTCGCACCACCCCGTGATGTTTTTCTCACTCCTACTAGTGAATGTAATGTAACACACACCCATACAATGCGCACCGCCCCGTGATGCTTTTCTCACTCCTAGTAGTGCAAGTAATGTAACACACACCCCCATACAATGCGCCCTGCCCCGTGATGTTTTTCTCACTCCTACTAGTGAATGTAATGTAACACACACCCATACAATGCGCACCACCCCGTGATGTTTTTCTCACTCCTACTAGTGAATCTCATGTAACACACACCCATACAATGCGCACCACCCCGTGATGTTTTTCTCACTCCTACTAGTGAATCTCATGTAACACACACCCATACAATGCGCACCACCACGTGATGTTTTTCTCACTCCTACAAGTGAATCTCATGTAACACACACCCATACAATGCGCACCACCCCGTGATGATTTTCTCACTCCTACTAGTGAATCTAATGTAACACACACCCATACAATGCGCACCACCCCGTGATGTTTTTCTCACTCCTACTAGTGAATGTAATGTAACACACAACCATACATTGCGCACCACCCCGTGATGTTTTTCTCACTCCTACTAGTGAATCTAATGCAAAACACACCCATACATTGCGCACCACCCCGTGATGTTTTTCTCACTCCTACTAGTGAATCTAGTGCAACAAACACCCATACAATGCGCACCACCCCGTGATGTTTTTCTCACTCCTACTAGTGAATCTAATGCAACACACACCCATACAATGCGCACCACCCCGTGATGTTTTTCTCACTCCTACTGGTGAATGTAATGCAACACACACCCATACAATGCGCACCACCCCGTGATGTTTTTCTCACTCCTACTGGTGAATGTAATGTAACACACACCCATAGAATGCGCACCACACCGTGATGTTTTTCTCACTCCTTCTAGTGAATCTAATGTAACACACACCCATACAATGCGCACCACCCCGTGATGTTTTTCTCACTCCTACTAGTGAAAGTAATGTAACACACACCCATACAATGCGCACCGCCCCGTGATGTTTTTCTCACTCCTACTAGTGAATGTAATGTAACACACACCCATACAATGCGCACCACCCCGTGATGTTTTTCTCACTCCTACTAGTGAATGTAATGTAACACACACCCGTACAAGGCGCACCACCCCGTGATGTTTTTCTCACTCCTGCTAGTGAATCTAATGTATCACACACCCATACAATGCGCACCACCCCGTGATGTTTTTCTCACTCCTGCTAGTGAATCTAATGTAACACACACCCATACAATGCGCACCGCCCCGTGATGTTTTTCTCGCTCCTACTAGGGAAAGTAATGTAACACACACCCATACAATGCGCACCGCCCCGTGATGTTTTTCTCACTCCTACTACAGAAAGTAATGTAACACACACCCATACAATGCGAACCACCCCGTGATGATTTTGTCACTCCTACTAGTGAAAGTAATGTAACACACACCCATACAATGCGCACCACCCCGTGATGTTTTTCTCACTCCTACTAGTGAATGTAATGTAACACACACCCATACAATGCGCACCGCCCCGTGATGCTTTTCTCAATCCTACTAGTGCAAGTAATGTAACACACACCCATACAATGCGCCCCGCCCCGTGATGTTTTTCTCACTCCTACTAGTGAATGTAATGTAACACACACCCATACAATGCGCACCACCCCGTGATGATTTTCTCACTCCTACTAGTGAATGTAATGTAACACACACCCATACAATGCGCACCACCCCGTGATGTTTTCTTCACTCCTACTAGTGAATTTAATGTAACACACACCCATACAATGCGCACCACGCCGTGATGTTTTTCTCACTCCTACTAGTGAATGTAATGTAACACACACCCATACATTGCGCACCACCCCGTGATGTTTTTCTCACTCCTACTAGTGAATGTAATGTAACACACACCCATACAATGGGCACCACCCCGTGTTGTATTTCTCACTCCTACTAGTGAATCTCATGTAACACACACCCATACAATGCGCACCACCCCGTGATGTTTTCTCACTCCTACTAGTGAATCTCATGTAAGACACACCCATACAATGCGCACCACCCCTTGATGTTTTTCTCACTCCTACTAGTGAATCTAATGTAACACACACCCATACAATGCGCACCACCCCGTGATGTTTTTCTCACTCCTACTAGTGAAAGTAATGTAACACACACCCATACAATGCGCACCGCCCCGTGATGTTTTTCTCACTCATACTAGTGAATGTAATGTAACACACACCCATACAATGCGCACCACCCCGTGATGTTTTTCTCACTCCTACTAGTGAATGTAATGTAACACACACCCGTACAAGGCGCACCACCCGGTGATGTTTTTCTCACTCCTGCTAGTGAATCTAATGTATCACACACCCATACAATGCGCACACCCCGTGATGTTTTTCTCACTCCTGCTAGTGAATCTAATGTAACACACACCCATACAATGCGCACCGCCCCGTGATGTTTTCCTCGATCCTACTAGGGAAAGTATTGTAACACACACCCATACAATGCGCACCCCCCCGTGATGTTTTTCTCACTCCTACTACTGAAAGTAATGTAACACACACCCATACAATGCGCACCGCCCCGTGATGTTTTTCTCACTCCTACTAGTGAAAGTAATGTAACACACACCCATACAATGCGCACCGCCCCGTGATGTTTTTCTCACTCGTACTAGTGAATGTAATGTAACACACACCCATACAATGCGCACCGCCCCGTGATGTTTTTCTCACTCCTACTTGTGAATGTAATGTAACACACACCCATACAATGCGCACCGCCCCGTGATGCTTTTCTCAATCCTACTAGTGCAAGTAATGTAACACACACCCATACAATGCGCCCCGCCCCGTGATGTTTTTCTCACTCCTACTAGTGAATGTAATGTAACACACACCCATACAATGCGCACCACACCGTGATGATTTTCTCACTCCTACTAGTGAATGTAATGTAACACACACCCATACAATGCGCACCACCCCGTGATGATTTCTCACTCCTACTAGTGAATGTAATGTAACACACACCCATACAATGAGCACTGCCCCGTGATGCTTTTCTCAATCCTACTAGTGCAAGTAATGTAACACACACCCATACAATGCGCCCCGCCCCGTGATGTTTTTCTCACTCCTACTAGTGAATGTAATGTAACACACACCCATACAATGCGCAGCACCCCGTGATGTTTTTCTCACTCCTACTAGTGAATGTAATGTAACACACACCCATACAATGCGCACCACCCCGTGATGTTTTTCTCACTCCTACTAGTGAATGTAATGTAACACACAACCATACAATGCGCACCACCCCGTGATGTTTTTCTCACTACTACTAGTGAATCTAATGTAACACACACCCATACAATGCGCACCACCCCGTGATGTTTTTCTCACTCCTACTAGTGAATGTAATGTAACACACACCCATACAATGCGCACCACCCCGTGATGTTTTCTCACTCCTACTAGTGAATCTCATGTAAGACACACCCATACAATGCGCACCACCCCGTGATGTTTTTCTCACTCCTACTAGTGAATCTAATGTAACACACACCCATACAATGCGCACCACTTCGTGATGTTTTTCTCACTCCTACTAGTGAATGTAATGTAACACACCCCCATACAATGCGCACCACCCCGTGATGTTTTTCTCACTCCTACTAGTGAATGTAATGTAACACACACCCATACAATGCGCACCACCTCGTGATGTTTTTCTCACTCCTACTAGTGAATATAATGTAACACACCCCCATACAATGCGCACCACCCCGTGATGTTTTTCTCACTCCTACTAGTGAATCTAATGTAACACACACCCATACAATGCGCACCACCCCGTGATGTTTTTCTCACTCCTACTAGTGAATGTAATGTAACACACCCCCATACAATGCGCACCACCCCGTGATGTTTTTCTCACTCCTACTAGTGAATGTAATGTAACACACACCCATACAATGCGCACCACCCCGTGATGTTTTTCTCACTCCTACTAGTGAATGTAATGTAACACACCCCCATACAATGCGCACCACCCCGTGAAGTTTTTCTCACTCGTACTAGTGAATGTAATGTAACACACACCAATACAATGCGCACCGCCCCGTGATGCTTTTCTCAATCATACTAGTGCAAGTAATGTAACACACACCCATAGAATGCGCCCCGCCCCGTGATGTTTTTCTCACTCCTACTAGTGAATGTAATGTAACACACACCCATACAATGCACAGCACCCCGTGATGTTTTTCTCACTCCTACTAGTGAATGTAATGTAACACACACCCATACAATGCGCACCACCCCGTGATGTTTTTCTCACTCCTACTAGTGAATGTAATGTAACACACACCCATACAATGCGCACCACCCCGTGATGTTTTTCTCACTCCTACTAGTGAATCTCATGTAACACACACCCATACAATGCGCACCACCCCGTGATGTTTTTCTCACTCCTACTAGTGAATGTAATGTAACACACACCCATACAATGCGCACCACCCCGTGATGTTTTCTCACTCCTACTAGTGAATCTCATGTAAGACACACCCATACAATGCGCACCACCCCGTGATGTTTTTCTCACTCCTACTAGTGAATCTAATGTAACACACACCCATACAATGCGCACCACCCCGTGATGTTTTTCTCACTCCTACTAGTGAATGTAATGTAACACACCCCCATACAATGCGCACCACCCCGTGATGTTTTTCTCACTCCTACTAGTGAATGTAATGTAACACACACCCATACAATGCGCATCACCTCGTGATGTTTTTCTCACTCCTACTAGTGAATGTAATATAACACACCCCCATACAATGCGCACCACCCCGTGATGTTTTTCTCACTCCTACTAGTGAATGTAATGTAACACACACCCATACAATGCGCACCGCCCCGTGATGCTTTTCTCAATCCTACTAGTGCAAGTAATGTAACACACACCCATACAATGTGCACCGCCCCGTGATGTTTTTCTCACTCCTACTAGTGAATGTAATGTAACACACACCCATACAATGCGCAGCACCCCGTGATGTTTTTCTCACTCCTACTAGTGAATGTAATGTAACACACACCCATACAATGCGCACCACCCCGTGATGTTTTTCTCACTCCTACTAGTGAATGTAATGTAACACACACCCATACAATGCGCACAACCCCGTGATGTTTTTCTCACTCCTACTAGTGAATCTAATGTAACACACACCCATACAATGCGCACCACCCCGTGATGTTTTTCTCACTCCTACTAGTGAATGTAATGTAACACACACCCATACAATGCGCACCACCCCGTGATGTTTTTCTCACTCCTACTAGTGAATGTAATGTAACACACACCCGTACAAGGCGCACCACCCCGTGATGTTTTTCTCACTCCTGCTAGTGAATCTAATGTATCACACACCCATACAATGCGCACCGCCCCGTGATGTTTTTCTCACTCCTGCTAGTGAATCTAATGTAACACACACCCATACAATGCGCACCGCCCCGTGATGTTTTTCTCACTCCTACTAGGGAAAGTAATGTAACACACACCCATACAATGCGCACCGCCCCGTGATTTTTTTTCTCACTCCTGCTACTGAAAGTAATGTAACACACACCCATACAATGCGCACTGCCCCGTGATGTTTTTCTCACTCTTACTAGTGAAAGTAATGTAACACACACCCATACAATGCGCACCGCCCCGTGATGTTTTTCTCACTCCTACTAGTGAATGTAATGTAACACACAACCATACAATGCGCACCACCCCGTGATGTTTTTCTCACTCCTACTACTGAATGTAATGTAACACACACCCATACAATGCTCACCACCCAGTGATGTTTTTCTCACTCCTACTAGTGAATCTAATGTAACACACATCCATACAATGGGCACCACCACGTGTTGTTTTTCTCACTCCTACTAGTGAATGTAATGTAACACACAACCATACAATGCGCACCACCCCGTGATGTTTTTCTCACTCCTACTAGTGAATCTCATGTAACACACACCCATACAATGCGCACCACCCCGTGATGTTTTTCTCACTCCTACTAGTGAATGTAATGTAACACACACCCATACAATGCGCACCGCCCCGTGATGTTTTTCTCACTCCTACTAGTGAAAGTAATGTAACACACACCAATACAATGCGCACCGCCCCATGATGTTTTTCTCACTCCTACTAGTGAATGTAATGTAACACACACCCATAAAATGCGCACCACCCCGTGATGTTTTTCTCACTCCTACTAGTGAATGTAATGTAACACACACCCATACAATGCGCACCACCCCGTGATGTTTTTCTCACTCCTACTAGTGAATCTAATGTAACACACACCCATACAATGGGCACCACCCCGTGTTGTTTTTCTCACTCCTACTAGTGAATCTCATGTAACACACACCCATACAATGTGCACCACCCCGTGATGTTTTCTGACTCCTACTAGTGAATCTCATGTAAGACACACCCATAGAATGCGCACCACCCCGTGAAGTTTTTCTCACTCCTACTAGTGAATGTAATGTAACACACACCCATACAATGCGCACCGCCCCGTGATGCTTTTCTCAATCCTACTAGTGCAAGTAATGTAACACACACCCATACAATGCGCCCCGCCCCGTGATGTTTTTCTCACTCCTACTAGTGAATGTAATGTAACACACACCCATACAATGCACAGCACCCCGTGATGTTTTTCTCACTCCTACTAGTGAATGTAATGTAACACACACCCATACAATGCGCACCACCCCGTGATTTTTTTCTCACTCCTACTAGTGAATGTAATGTAACACACACCCATACAATGCGCACCACCCCGTGATGTTTTTCTCACTCCTACTAGTGAATCTAATGTAACACACACCCATACAATGCGCACCACCCCGTGATGTTTTTCTCATTCCTACTAGTGAATGTAATGTAACACACACCCATA
The DNA here is from genome assembly GCF_034190915.1 of Cavia porcellus. Classification (NCBI taxonomy): domain Eukaryota; kingdom Metazoa; phylum Chordata; class Mammalia; order Rodentia; family Caviidae; genus Cavia; species Cavia porcellus. The sequence goes on from NW_026947556.1 coordinate 194,744, forward strand.
CAATGCGCACCACCCCGTGATGTTTTCTCACTCCTACTAGTGAATCTCATGTAAGACACACCCATACAATGCGCACCACCCCGTGATGTTTTTCTCACTCCTACTAGTGAATCTAATGTAACACACACCCATACAATGCGCACCACCCCGTGATGTTTTTCTCACTCCTACTAGTGAATGTAATGTAACACACCCCCATACAATGCGCACCACCCCGTGATGTTTTTCTCACTCCTACTAGTGAATGTAATGTAACACACACCCATACAATGCGCACCACCTCGTGATGTTTTTCTCACTCCTACTAGTGAATGTAATATAACACACCCCCATACAAAGCGCACCACCCCGTGATGTTTTTCTCACTCCTACTAGTGAATGTAATGTAACACACACCCATACAATGCGCACCGCCCCGTGATGCTTTTCTCAATCCTACTAGTGCAAGTAATGTAACACACACCCATACAATGTGCACCGCCCCGTGATGTTTTTCTCACTCCTACTAGTGAATGTAATGTAACACACACCCATACAATGCGCAGCACCCCGTGATGTTTTTCTCACTCCTACTAGTGAATGTAATGTAACACACACCCATACAATGCGCACCACCCCGTGATGTTTTTCTCACTCCTACTAGTGAATGTAATGTAACACACACCCATACAATGCGCACCACCCCGTGATGTTTTTCTCACTCCTACTAGTGAATCTAATGTAACACACACCCATACAATGCGCACCACCCCGTGATGTTTTTCTCACTCCTACTAGTGAATGTAATGTAACACACACCCATAAAATGCGCACCACCCCGTGATGTTTTTCTCACTCCTACTAGTGAATGTAATGTAACACACACCCGTACAAGGCGCACCACCCCGTGATGTTTTTCTCACTCCTGCTAGTGAATCTAATGTATCACACACCCATACAATGCGCACCGCCCCGTGATGTTTTTCTCACTCCTGCTAGTGAATCTAATGTAACACACACCCATACAATGCGCACCGCCCCGTGATGTTTTTCTCACTCCTACTAGGGAAAGTAATGTAACACACACCCATACAATGCGCACCGCCCCGTGATGTTTTTCTCACTCCTGCTACTGAAAGTAATGTAACACACACCCATACAATGCGCACTGCCCCGTGATGTTTTTCTCACTCCTACTAGTGAATCTAATGTAACACACACCCATACAATGCGCACCACCCCGTGATGTTTTTCTCACTCCTACTAGTGAATGTAATGTAACACACACCCATACAATGCGCACCACCCCGTGATGTTTTTCTCACTCCTACTAGTGAATCTAATGTAACACACACCCATACAATGGGCACCACCCCGTGTTGTTTTTCTCACTCCTACTAGTGAATCTCATGTAACACACACCCATACAATGCGCACCACCCCGTGATGTTTTCTGACTCCTACTAGTGAATCTCATGTAAGACACACCCATAGAATGCGCACCACCCCGTGAACTTTTTCTCACTCCTACTAGTGAATGTAATGTAACACACACCCATACAATGCGCACCGCCCCGTGATGCTTTTCTCAATCCTACTAGTGCAAGTAATGTAACACACACCCATACAATGCGCCCCGCCCCGTGATGTTTTTCTCACTCCTACTAGTGAATGTAATGTAACACACACCCATACAATGCACAGCACCCCGTGATGTTTTTCTCACTCCTACTAGTGAATGTAATGTAACACACACCCATACAATGCGCACCACCCCGTGATGTTTTTCTCACTCCTACTAGTGAATGTAATGTAACACCCACCCATACAATGCGCACCACCCCGTGATGTTTTTCTCACTCCTACTAGTGAATCTAATGTAACACACACCCATACAATGCGCACCACCCCGTGATGTTTTTCTCACTCCTACTAGTGAATGTAATGTAACACACACCCATACAATGCGCACCACCCCGTGATGTTTTCTCACTCCTACTAGTGAATCTCATGTAAGACACACCCATACAATGCGCACCACCCCGTGATGTTTTTCTCACTCCTACTAGTGAATCTAATGTAACACACACCCATACAATGCGCACCACCCCGTGATGTTTTTCTCACTCCTACTAGTGAATGTAATGTAACACACACCCATAAAATGCGCACCACCCCGTGATGTTTTCTCACTCCTACTAGTGAATCTCATGTAAGACACACCCATACAATGCGCACCACCCCGTGATGTTTTTCTCACTCCTACTAGTGAATCTAATGTAACACACACCCATACAATGCGCACCACCCCGTGATGTTTTTCTCACTCCTACTAGTGAATGTAATGTAACACACCCCCATACAATGCGCACCACCCCGTGATGTTTTTCTCACTCCTACTAGTGAATGTAATGTAACACACACCCATACAATGCGCACCACCTCGTGAAGTTTTTCTCACTCCTACTAGTGAATGTAATATAACACACCCCCATACAATGCGCACCACCCCGTGATGTTTTTCTCACTCCTACTAGTGAATGTAATGTAACACACACCCATACAATGCGCACCGCCCCGTGATGCTTTTCTCAATCCTACTAGTGCAAGTAATGTAACACACACCCATATAATGTGCACCGCCCCGTGATGTTTTTCTCACTCCTACTAGTGAATGTAATGTAACACACACCCATACAATGCGCAGCACCCCGTGATGTTTTTCTCACTCCTACTAGTGAATGTAATGTAACACACACCCATACAATGCGCACCACCCCGTGATGTTTTTCTCACTCCTACTAGTGAATGTAATGTAACACACACCCATACAATGCGCACCACCGCGTGATGTTTTTCTCACTCCTACTAGTGAATCTAATGTAACACACACCCATACAATGCGCACCACCCCGTGATGTTTTTCTCACTCCTACTAGTGAATGTAATGTAACACACACCCATACAATGCGCACCACCCCGTGATGTTTTTCTCACTCCTACTAGTGAATGTAATGTAACACACACCCGTACAAGGCGCACCACCCCGTGATGTTTTTCTCACTCCTGCTAGTGAATCTAATGTATCACACACCCATACAATGCGCACCGCCCCGTGATGTTTTTCTCACTCCTGCTAGTGAATCTAATGTAACACACACCCATACAATGCGCACCGCCCCGTGATGTTTTTCTCACTCCTACTAGGGAAAGTAATGTAACACACACCCATACAATGCGCACCGCCCCGTGATGTTTTTCTCACTCCTGCTACTGAAAGTAATGTAACACACACCCATACAATGCGCACTGCCCCGTGATGTTTTTCTCACTCTTACTAGTGAAAGTAATGTAACACACACCCATACAATGCGCACCGCCCCGTGATGTTTTTCTCACTCCTACTAGTGAATGTAATGTAACACACAACCATACAATGCGCACCACCCCGTGATGTTTTTCTCACTCCTACTACTGAATGTAATGTAACACACACCCATACAATGCTCACCACCCAGTGATGTTTTTCTCACTCCTACTAGTGAATCTAATGTAACACACATCCATACAATGGGCACCACCACGTGTTGTTTTTCTCACTCCTACTAGTGAATGTAATGTAACACACAACCATACAATGCGCACCACCCCGTGATGTTTTTCTCACTCCTACTAGTGAATCTCATGTAACACACACCCATACAATGCGCACCACCCCGTGATGTTTTTCTCACTCCTACTAGTGAATGTAATGTAACACACACCCATACAATGCGCACCGCCCCGTGATGTTTTTCTCACTCCTACTAGTGAAAGTAATGTAACACACACCCATACAATGCGCACCGCCCCGTGATGTTTTTCTCACTCCTACTAGTGAATGTAATGTAACACACACCCATACAATGCGCACCACCCCGTGATGTTTTTCTCACTCCTACTAGTGAATGTAATGTAACACACACCCATACAATGCGCACCACCCCGTGATGTTTTTCTCACTCCTACTAGTGAATCTAATGTAACACACACCCATACAATGGGCACCACCCCGTGTTGTTTTTCTCACTCCTACTAGTGAATCTCATGTAACACACACCCATACAATGCGCACCACCCCGTGATGTTTTCTGACTCCTACTAGTGAATCTCATGTAAGACACACCCATAGAATGCGCACCACCCCGTGAACTTTTTCTCACTCCTACTAGTGAATGTAATGTAACACACACCCATACAATGCGCACCGCCCCGTGATGCTTTTCTCAATCCTACTAGTGCAAGTAATGTAACACACACCCATACAATGCGCCCCGCCCCGTGATGTTTTTCTCACTCCTACTAGTGAATGTAATGTAACACACACCCATACAATGCACAGCACCCCGTGATGTTTTTCTCACTCCTACTAGTGAATGTAATGTAACACACACCCATACAATGCGCACCACCCCGTGATGTTTTTCTCACTCCTACTAGTGAATGTAATGTAACACCCACCCATACAATGCGCACCACCCCGTGATGTTTTTCTCACTCCTACTAGTGAATCTAATGTAACACACACCCATACAATGCGCACCACCCCGTGATGTTTTTCTCACTCCTACTAGTGAATGTAATGTAACACACACCCATACAATGCGCACCACCCCGTGATGTTTTCTCACTCCTACTAGTGAATCTCATGTAAGACACACCCATACAATGCGCTCCACCCCGTGATGTTTTTCTCACTCCTACTAGTGAATCTAATGTAACACACACCCATACAATGCGCACCACCCCGTGATGTTTTTCTCACTCCTACTAGTGAATGTAATGTAACACACCCCCATACAATGCGCACCACCCCGTGATGTTTTTCTCACTCCTACTAGTGAATGTAATGTAACACACACCCATACAATGCGCACCACCTCGTGATGTTTTTCTCACTCCTACTAGTGAATGTAATATAACACACCTCCATACAATGCGCACCACCCCGTGATGTTTTTCTCACTCCTACTAGTGAATGTAATGTAACACACACCCATACAATGCGCACCGCCCCGTGATGCTTTTCTCAATCCTACTAGTGCAAGTAATGTAACACACACCCATACAATGTGCACCGCCCCGTGATGTTTTTCTCACTCCTACTAGTGAATGTAATGTAACACACACCCATACAATGCGCAGCACCCCGTGATGTTTTTCTCACTCCTACTAGTGAATGTAATGTAACACACACCCATACAATGCGCACCACCCCGTGATGTTTTTCTCACTCCTACTAGTGAATGTAATGTAACACACACCCATACAATGCGCACCACCCCGTGATGTTTTTCTCACTCCTACTAGTGAATCTAATGTAACACACACCCATACAATGCGCACCACCCCGTGATGTTTTTCTCACTCCTACTAGTGAATGTAATGTAACACACACCCATACAATGCGCACCACCCCGTGATGTTTTTCTCACTCCTACTAGTGAATGTAATGTAACACACACCCATACAATGCGCACCACCCCGTGATGTTTTTCTCACTCCTACTAGTGAATCTAATGTAACACACACCCATACAATGGGCACCACCCCGTGTTGTTTTTCTCACTCCTACTAGTGAATCTCATGTAACACACACCCATACAATGCGCACCACCCCGTGATGTTTTCTGACTCCTACTAGTGAATCTCATGTAAGACACACCCATAGAATGCGCACCACCCCGTGATGTTTTTCTCACTCCTACTAGTGAATGTAATGTAACACACACCCATACAATGCGCACCACCCCGTGATGTTTTTCTCACTCCTACTAGTGAATGTAATGTAACACACACCCGTACAAGGCGCACCACAGCGTGATGTTTTTCTCACTCCTGCTAGTGAATCTAATGTATCACACACCCATACAATGCGCACCACCCCGTGATGTTTTTCTCACTCCTGCTAGTGAATCTAATGTAACACACACCCATACAATGCGCACCGCCCCGTGATGTTTTTCTCGCTCCTACTAGGGAAAGTAATGTAACACACACCCATACAATGCGCACCGCCCCGTGATGTTTTTCTCACTCCTACTACTGAAAGTAATGTAACACACACCCATACAATGCGCACCGCCCCGTGATGTTTTTCTCACTCCTACTAGTGAAAGTAATGTAACACACACCCATACAATGCGCACCGCCCCGTGATGTTTTTCTCACTCGTACTAGTGAATGTAATGTAACACACACCCATACAATGCGCACCGCCCCGTGATGTTTTTCTCACTCCTACTAGTGAATGTAGTGTAACACACACCCATACAATGCGCACCGCCCCGTGATGCTTTTCTCACTCCTACTAGTGCAAGTAATGTAACACACACCCATACAATGCGCCCCGCCCCGTGATGTTTTTCTCACTCCTACTAGTGAATGTAATGTAACACACACCCATACAATGCGCACCACCCCGTGATGTTTTTCTCACTCCTAGTAGTGAATGTAATGTAACACACACCCATACAATGCGCACCACCCCGTGATGTTTTTCTCACTCCTACTAGTGAATCTCATGTAACACACACCCATACAATGCGCACCACCCCGTGATGTTTTTCTCACTCCTACTAGTGAATCTCATGTAACACACACCCATACAATGCGCACCACCACGTGATGTTATTCTCACTCCTACAAGTGAATCTCATGTAACACACACCCATACAGTGCGCACCACCCCGTGATGTTTTTCTCACTCCTACTAGTGATTCTCATGTAACACACACCCATACAGTGCGCACCACCCCGTGATGTTTTTCTCACTCCTACTAGTGAATCTAATGTAACACACACCCATACAATAGGCACCACCCCGTGTTGTTTTTCTCACTCCTACTAGTGAATCTCATGTAACACACACCCATATAATGCGCACCACCCCGTGATGTTTTCTCACTCCTACTAGTGAATCTCATGTAAGACACACCCATACAATGCGCACCACCCGGTGATGTATTTCTCACTCCTACTAGTGAATCTAATGTAACACACACCCATACAATGCGCACCACCCCGTGATGTTTTTCTCACTCCTACTAGTGAATGTAATGTAACACACCCCCATACCATGCGCACCACCCCGTGATGTTTTTCTCACTCTTACTAGTGAATGTAATGTAACACACACCCATACAATGCGCACCACCCCGTGATGTTTTTCTCACTCCTACTAGTGAATGTAATGTAACACACACCCATACAATGCACACCACCCCGTGATGTTTTTCTCACTCCTACTAGTGAATGTAATGTAACACACACCCATACAATGCGCACCACCCCGTGATGATTTGCTCACTCCTACTAGTGAATGTAATGTAACACACACCCATACAATGGGCACCACCCCGTGTTGTTTTTCTCACTCCTACTAGTGAATCTCATGTAACACACACCCATACAATGCGCACCACCCCGTGATGTTTTCTCACTCCTACTAGTGAATCTCATGTAAGACACACCCATAGAATGCGCACCAAACCGTGATGTTTTTCTCACTCCTACTAGTGAATCTAATGTAACACACACCCATACAATTCGCACCACCCCGTGATGTTTTTCTCACTCCTACTAGTGAATGTAATGTAACACACACCCATACAATGCGCACCACCCCGTGATGTTTTTCTCACTCCTACTAGTGAATGTAATGTAACACACACCCGTACAAGGCGCACCAACCGTGATGTTTTTCTCACTCCTGCTAGTGAATCTAATGTATCACACACCCATACAATGCGCACCACCCCGTGATGTTTTTCTCACTCCTGCTAGTGAATCTAATGTAACACACACCCATACAATGCGCACCGCCCCGTGATGTTTTTCTCACTCCTACTAGGGAAAGTAATGTAACACACACCCATACAATGCGCACCGCCCCGTGATGTTTTTCTCACTCCTACTACTGAAAGTAATGTAACACACACCCATACAATGCGCACCGCCCCGTGATGTTTTTCTCACTCCTACTAGTGAAAGTAATGTAACACACACCCATACAATGCGCACCACCCCGTGATGTTTTTCTCACTCGTACTAGTGAATGTAATGTAACACACACCCATACAATGCGCACCACCCTGTGATGTTTTTCTCACTCCTACTAGTGAATGTAATGTAACACCCAACCATACAATGCGCACCACCGCGTGATGTTTTTCTCACGCCTACTAGTGAATCTAATGTAACACACACCCATACAATGCGCACCACCCCGTGATGTTTTTCTCACTGCTACTAGTGAATGTAATGTAACACACACCCATACAATGCGCACCACCCCGTGATGATTTTCTCACTCCTACTAGTGAATGTAATGTAACACACACCCATACAATGCGCACCACCCCGTGATGTTTTTCTCACTACTACAAGTGAATTTAATGTAACACACACCCATACAATGCGCACCACCTCGTGATGTTTTTCTCACTCCTACTAGTGAATGTAATGTAACACACACCCATACATTGCGCACCACCCCGTGATGTTTTTCTCACTCCTACTAGTGAATGTAATGTAACACACACCCATACAATGCGCACCGCCCGTGATGTTTTCTCACTCCTACTAGTGAATGTAATGTAACACACACCCATACAATGCGCAGCACCCCGTGATGTTTTTCTCACTCCTACTAGTGAATCTAATGTAACACACACCCATACAATGCGCACCACCCCGTGATGTTTTTCTCACTCCTACTAGTGAATCTAATGTAACACACACCCATACAATGCGCACCACCCCGTGATGTTTTTCTCACTCCTACTAGTGAATGTAATGTAACACACACCCGTACAAGGCGCACCACCCCGTGATGTTTTCTCACTCCTGCTAGTGAATCTAATGTATCACACACCCATAAAATGCACACCGCCCCGTGATGTTTTTCTCACTCCTACTAGGGAAAGTAATGTAACACACACCCATACAATGCGCACCGCCCCGTGTTGTTTTTCTCACTCCTGCTACTGAAAGTAATGTAACACACACCCATACAATGCGCACTGCCCCGTGATGTTTTTCTCACTCTTACTAGTGAAAGTAATGTAACACACACCCATACAATGCGCACCGCCCCGTGATGTTTTTCTCACTCCTACTAGTGAATGTAATGTAACACACAACCATACAATGCGCACCACCCCGTGATGTTTTTCTCACTCCTACTAGTGAATGTAATGTAACACACACCCATACAATGCTCACCACCCCGTGATGTTTTTCTCACTCCTACTAGTGAATCTAATGTAACACACATCCATACAATGGGCACCACCACGTGTTGTTTTTCTCACTCCTACTAGTGAATGTAATGTAACACACACCCATACAATGCGCACCACCCCGTGATGTTTTTCTCACTCCTACTAGTGAATGTAATGTAACACACACCCATACAATGCGCACCACCCCGTGATGTTTTTCTCACTCCTACTAGTGAATGTAATGTAACACACACCCATACAATGCGCACCGCCCCGTGATGTTTTTCTCACTCCTACTAGTGAAAGTAATGTAACACACACCCATACAATGCGCACCGCCCCGTGATGTTTTTCTCACTCCTACTAGTGAATGTAATGTAACACACACCCATACAATGCGCACCACCCCGTGATGTTTTTCTCACTCCTACTAGTGAATGTAATGTAACACACACCCATACAATGCGCACCACCCCGTGATGTTTTTCTCACTCCTACTAGTGAATCTAATGTAACACACACCCATACAATGGGCACCACCCCGTGTTGTTTTTCTCACTCCTACTAGTGAATCTCATGTAACACACACCCATACAATGCGCACCACCCCGTGATGTTTTCTGACTCCTACTAGTGAATCTCATGTAAGACACACCCATAGAATGCGCACCACCCCGTGATGTTTTTCTCACTCCTACTAGTGAATGTAATGTAACACACACCCATACAATGCGCACCACCCCGTGATGTTTTTCTCACTCCTACTAGTGAATGTAATGTAACACACACCCGTACAAGGCGCACCACAGCGTGATGTTTTTCTCACTCCTGCTAGTGAATCTAATGTATCACACACCCATACAATGCGAACCACCCCGTGATGTTTTTCTCACTCCTGCTAGTGAATCTAATGTAACACACACCCATACAATTCGCACCGCCCCGTGATGTTTTTCTCGCTCCTACTAGGGAAAGTAATGTAACACACACCCATACAATGCGCACCGCCCCGTGATGTTTTTCTCACTCCTACTAGTGAAAGTAATGTAACACACACCCATACAATGCGCACCGCCCCGTGATGTTTTTCTCACTCGTACTAGTGAATGTAATGTAACACACACCCATACAATGCGCACCACCCCGTGATGTTTTTCTCACTCCTACTAGTGAATGTAGTGTAACACACACCCATACAATGCGCACCGCCCCGTGATGCTTTTCTCACTCCTACTAGTGAATCTAATGTAACACACACCCATACAATGCGCCCCGCCCCGTGTTGTTTTTCTCACTCCTACTAGTGAATCTCATGTAACACACACCCATACAATGCGCACCACCCCGTGATGTTTTTCTCACTCGTACTAGTGAATGTAATGTAACACACACCCATACATTGCGCACCACCCTGTGATGTTTTTCTCACTCCTACTAGTGAATGTAATGTAACACACAACCATACAATGCGCACCACCGCGTGATGTTTTTGTCATGCCTACTAGTGAATCTAATGTAACACACACCCATACAATGCGCACCACCCCGTGATGTTTTTCTCACTGCTACTAGTGAATGTAATGTAACACACACCCATACAATGCGCACCACCCCGTGATGATTTTCTCACTCCTACTAGTGAATGTAATGTAACACACACCCATAAAATGCGCACCACCCCGTGATGTTTTTCTCACTTCTACTAGTGAATTTAATGTAACACACACCCATACAATGCGCACCACCTCGTGATGTTTTTCTCACTCCTACTAGTGAATGTAATGTAACACACACCCATACATTGCGCACCACCCCGTGATGTTTTTCTCACTTCTACTAGTGAATGTAATGTAACACACACCCATACAATGCGCAGAAACCCCGTGATGTTTTCTCACTCCTAATAGTGAATGTAATGTAACACACACCCATACAATGCGCAGCACCCCGTGATGTTTTTCTCACTCCTACTAGTGAATCTAATGTAACACACACCCATACAATGCGCACCACCCTGTGATGTTTTTCTCACTCCTACTAGTGAATCTAATGTAACACACACCCATACAATGCGCACCACCCCGTGATGTTTTTCTCACTCCTACTAGTGAATGTAATGTAACACACCCCCATACAATGCGCACCACCCCGTGATGTTTTTCTCACTCCTACTAGTGAATGTAATGTAACACACACCCATACAATGCGCAGCACCCCGTGATGTTTTTCTCACTCCTACTAGTGAATCTAATGTAACACACACCCATACAATGCGCACCACCCCGTGATGTTTTTCTCACTCCTGCTAGTGAATGTAATGTAACACACACCCATACAATGCGCACCTCCTCGTGATGATTTGCTCACTCCTACTAGTGAATGTAATGTAACACACACCCATACAATGCGCACCATCCTGTGATGTTTTTCTCACTCCTACTAGTGAATGTAATGTAATACACACCCATACAATGCGCACCACCCCGTGATGTTTTTCTCACTCCTACTAGTGAATGTAATGTAACACACACCCATACAATGTGCACCACACCGTGATGTTTTTCTCACTCCTACTAGTGAATGTAATGTAACACACACCCATACAATGCACACCACCCCGTGATGTTTTTCTCACTCCTACTAGTGAATGTAATGTAACACACACCCATACAACGCGCACCACCCCGTGATGTTTTTCTCACTGCTACTAGTGAATGTAATGTAACACACACCCATACAATGCGCACCACCCCGTGATGTTTTTCTCACTCCTACTTGTGAATGTAATGTAACACACACCCATACAATGCGCACCACCCCGTGATGTTTTTCTCACTCCTACTAGTGAATGTAATGAAAAACACACCCATACAATGCGCACCACCCCGTGATGATTTTCTCACTCCTACTAGTGAATGTAATGTAACACACACCCATACAATGCGCACCACCCCGTGATGTTTCTCTCACTCCTGCTAGTGAATCTAATGTATCACACACCCATACAATGCGCACCGCCCCGTGATGTTTTTCTCACTCCTGTTAGTGAATCTAATGTAACACACACCCATACAATGCGCACCGCCCCGTGATGTTTTTCTCACTCCTACTAGGGAAAGTAATGTAACACACACCCATACAATGCGCACCGCCCCGTGATGTTTTTCTCACTCCTACCACTGAAAGTAATGTAACACACACCCATACAATGCGCACCGCCCCGTGATGTTTTTCTCACTCCTACCAGTGAAAGTAATGTAACAGGCACCCATACAATGCGCACCGCCCCGTGATGTTTTTCTCACTCCTACTAGTGAATGTAATGTAACACACACCCATACAATGCGCACCACCCCGTGATGTTTTTCTCACTGCTACTAGTGAATCTAGTGTAACACACACCCATACAATGCGCACCACCCCGTGATGTTTTTCTCACTCCTACTAGTGAATCTAATGTAACACACACCAATACAATGCGCACCACCCCGTGATGTTTTTCTCACTCCTACTAGTGAATGTAATGTAACACACACCCATACAATGCGCACCACCCCGTGATGTTTTTCTCACTCCTACTAGTGAATGTAATGTAACACACACCCATACAATGCGCACCACCCCGTGATGTTTTTCTCACTCCTACTAGGGAATGTAATGTAACACACAACCATACAATGCGCACCACCGCGTGATGTTTTTCTCACGCCTACTAGTGAATCTAATGTAACACACACCCATACAATGCGCACCACCCCGTGATGTTTTTCTCACTGCTACTAGTGAATGTAATGTAACACACACCCATACAATGCGCACGACCCCGTGATGATTTTCTCACTCCTACTAGTGAATGTAATGTAACACACACCCATACAATGCGCACCACCCCGTGATGTTTTTCTCACTTCTACTAGTGAATTTAATGTAACACACACCCATACAATGCGCACCACCTCGTGATGTTTTTCTCACTCCTACTAGTGAATGTAATGTAACACACACCCATACATTGCGCACCACCCCGTGATGTTTTACTCACTCCTACTAGTGAATGTAATGTAACACACACCCATACAATGCGCACCACCCCGTGATGTTTTTCTCACTGCTACTAGTGAATGTAATGTAACACACACCCATACAATGCGCACCACCCCGTGATGTTTTTCTCACTCCTACTTGTGAATGTAATGTAACACACACCCATACAATGCGCACCACACCGTGATGTTTTTCTCACTCCTACTAGTGAATGTAATGTAACACACACCCATACAATTCGCACCACCCCATGATGATTTTCTCACTCCTACTAGTGAATGTAATGTAACACACACCCATACAATGCGCACCACCCCGTGATGTTTTTCTCAATCCTACTAGTGAATGTAATGTAACACACACCCGTACAAGGCGCACCACCCCGTGATGTTTCTCTCACTCCTGCTAGTGAATCTAATGTATCACACACCCATACAATGCGCACCGCCCCGTGATGTTTTTCTCACTCCTGTTAGTGAATCTAATGTAACACACACCCATACAATGCGCACCGCCCCGTGATGTTTTTCTCACTCCTACTAGGGAAAGTCATGTAACACACACCCATACAATGCGCACCGCCCCGTGATGTTTTTCTCACTCCTACCACTGAAAGTAATGTAACACACACCCATACAATGCGCACCGCCCCGTGATGTTTTTCTCACTCCTACCAGTGAAAGTAATGTAACACGCACCCATACAATGCGCACCGCCCCGTGATGTTTTTCTCACTCCTAACAGTGAATGTAATGTAACACACACCCATACAATGCGCACCACCCCGTGATGTTTTTCTCACTGCTACTAGTGAATCTAGTGTAACACACACCCATACAATGCGCACCACCCCGTGATGTTTTTCTCACTCCTACTAGTGAATCTAATGTAACACACACCAATACAATGCGCACCACCCGTGATGTTTTTCTCACTCCTACTAGTGAATGTAATGTAACACACACCCATACAATGCGCACCACCCCGTGATGTTTTTCTCACTCCTACTAGTGAATCTAATGTAACACACACCCATACAATGCGCACCACCCCGTGATGTTTTCTCACTCCTACTAGTGAATGTAATGTAACACACAACCATACAATGCGCACCACCGCGTGATGTTTTTCTCACGCCTACTAGTGAATCTAATGTAACACACACCCATACAATGCGCACCACCCCGTGATGTTTTTCTCACTGCTACTAGTGAATGTAATGTAACACACACCCATACAATGCGCACCACCCCGTGATGATTTTCTCACTCCTACTAGTGAATGCAATGTAACACACACCCATACAATGCGCACCACCCCGTGATGTTTTTCTCACTTCTACTAGTGAATTTAATGTAACACACACCCATACAATGCGCACCACCTCGTGATGTTTTTCTCACTCCTACTAGTGAATGTAATGTAACACACACCCATACATTGCGCACCACCCCGTGATGTTTTTCTCACTCCTACTAGTGAATGTAATGTAACACACACCCATACAATGGGCACCACCCAGTGTTGTTTTTCTCACTCCTACTAGTGAATCTAATGTATCACACATCCATACAATGCGCACCACCCCGTGATGTTTTCTCACTCCTACTAGTGAATCTCATGTAAGACACACCCATACAATGCGCACCACCCCTTGATGTTTTTCTCACTCCTACTAGTGAATCTAATGTAACACACACCCATACAATGCGCACCACCCCGTGATGTTTTTCTCACTCCTACTAGTGAATGTAGTGTAACACACCCCCATACAATGCGCACCACCCCGTGATGTTTTTCTCACTCCTACTAGTGAATGTAATGTAACACACACCCATACAATGCGCACCACCCCGTGATGTTTTTCTCACTCCTACTAGTGAATGTAATGTAACACACACCCATACAATGCGCAGCACCCCGTGATGTTTTTCTCACTCCTACTAGTGAATCTAATGTAACACACACCCATACAATGGGCACCACCCCGTGATGTTTTTCTCACTCCTACTAGTGAATGTAATGTAACACACACCCATACAATGCGCACCTCCCCGTGATGATTTGCTCACTCCTACTAGTGAATGTAATGTAACACACACCCATACAATGCGCACCACCCCGTGATGTTTTTCTCACTCCTACTAGTGAATCTCATGTAACACACACCCATACAATGCGCACCACCCCGTGATGTGTTTCTCACTCCTACTAGTGAATCTCATGTAACACACACCCATACAATGCGCACCACCACGTGATGTTTTTCTCACTCCTACAAGTGAATCTCATGTAACACACACCCATACAATGCGCACCACCCCGTGATGTTTTTCTCGCTCCTACTAGGGAAAGTAATGTAACACACACCCATACAATGCGCACCGCCCCGTGATGTTTTTCTCACTCCTACTAGTGAAAGTAATGTAACACACACCCATACAATGCGCACCGCCCCGTGATGTTTTTCTCACTCGTACTAGTGAATGTAATGTAACACACACCCATACAATGCGCACCACCCCGTGATGTTTTTCTCACTCCTACTAGTGAATGTAGTGTAACACACACCCATACAATGCGCACCGCCCCGTGATGCTTTTCTCACTCCTACTAGTGAATCTAATGTAACACACACCCATACAATGCGCCCCGCCCCGTGTTGTTTTTCTCACTCCTACTAGTGAATCTCATGTAACACACACCCATACAATGCGCACCACCCCGTGATGTTTTTCTCACTCGTACTAGTGAATGTAATGTAACACACACCCATACATTGCGCACCACCCTGTGATGTTTTTCTCACTCCTACTAGTGAATGTAATGTAACACACAACCATACAATGCGCACCACCGCGTGATGTTTTTGTCACGCCTACTAGTGAATCTAATGTAACACACACCCATACAATGCGCACCACCCCGTGATGTTTTTCTCACTGCTACTAGTGAATGTAATGTAACACACACCCATACAATGCGCACCACCCCGTGATGATTTTCTCACTCCTACTAGTGAATGTAATGTAACACACACCCATAAAATGCGCACCACCCCGTGATGTTTTTCTCACTTCTACTAGTGAATTTAATGTAACACACACCCATACAATGCGCACCACCTCGTGATGTTTTTCTCACTCCTACTAGTGAATGTAATGTAACACACACCCATACATTGCGCACCACCCCGTGATGTTTTTCTCACTTCTACTAGTGAATGTAATGTAACACACACCCATACAATGCGCAGAAACCCCGTGATGTTTTCTCACTCCTAATAGTGAATGTAATGTAACACACACCCATACAATGCGCAGCACCCCGTGATGTTTTTCTCACTCCTACTAGTGAATCTAAGTAACACACACCCATACATGCGCACCACCCTGTGATGTTTTTCTCACTCCTACTAGTGAATCTAATGTAACACACACCCATACAATGCGCACCACCCCGTGATGTTTTTCTCACTCCTACTAGTGAATGTAATGTAACACACCCCCATACAATGCGCACCACCCCGTGATGTTTTTCTCACTCCTACTAGTGAATGTAATGTAACACACACCCATACAATGCGCAGCACCCCGTGATGTTTTTCTCACTCCTACTAGTGAATCTAATGTAACACACACCCATACAATGCGCACCACCCCGTGATGTTTTTCTCACTCCTGCTAGTGAATGTAATGTAACACACACCCATACAATGCGCACCTCCTCGTGATGATTTGCTCACTCCTACTAGTGAATGTAATGTAACACACACCCATACAATGCGCACCATCCTGTGATGTTTTTCTCACTCCTACTAGTGAATGTAATGTAATACACACCCATACAATGCGCACCACCCCGTGATGTTTTTCTCACTCCTACTAGTGAATGTAATGTAACACACACCCATACAATGTGCACCACACCGTGATATTTTTCTCACTCCTACTAGTGAATGTAATGTAACACACACCCATACAATGCACACCACCCCGTGATGTTTTTCTCACTCCTACTAGTGAATGTAATGTAACACACACCCATACAACGCGCACCACCCCGTGATGTTTTTCTCACTGCTACTAGTGAATGTAATGTAACACACACCCATACAATGCGCACCACCCCGTGATGTTTTTCTCACTCCTACTTGTGAATGTAATGTAACACACACCCATACAATGCGCACCACCCCGTGATGTTTTTCTCACTCCTACTAGTGAATGTAATGAAAAACACACCCATACAATGCGCACCACCCCGTGATGATTTTCTCACTCCTACTAGTGAATGTAATGTAACACACACCCATACAATGCGCACCACCCTGTGATGTTTCTCTCACTCCTGCTAGTGAATCTAATGTATCACACACCCATACAATGCGCACCGCCCCGTGATGTTTTTCTCACTCCTGTTAGTGAATCTAATGTAACACACACCCATACAATGCGCACCGCCCCGTGATGTTTTTCTCACTCCTACTAGGGAAAGTAATGTAACACACACCCATACAATGCGCACCGCCCCGTGATGTTTTTCTCACTCCTACCACTGAAAGTAATGTAACACACACCCATACAATGCGCACCGCCCCGTGATGTTTTTCTCACTCCTACCAGTGAAAGTAATGTAACACGCACCCATACAATGCGCACCGCCCCGTGATGTTTTTCTCACTCCTACTAGTGAATGTAATGTAACACACACCCATACAATGCGCACCACCCCGTGATGTTTTTCTCACTGCTACTAGTGAATCTAGTGTAACACACACCCATACAATGCGCACCACCCCGTGATGTTTTTCTCACTCCTACTAGTGAATCTAATGTAACACACACCAATACAATGCGCACCACCCCGTGATGTTTTTCTCACTCCTACTAGTGAATGTAATGTAACACACACCCATACAATGCGCACCACCCCGTGATGTTTTTCTCACTCCTACTAGTGAATGTAATGTAACACACACCCATACAATGCGCACCACCCCGTGATGTTTTTCTCACTCCTACTAGGGAATGTAATGTAACACACAACCATACAATGCGCACCACCGCGTGATGTTTTTCTCACGCCTACTAGTGAATCTAATGTAACACACACCCATACAATGCGCACCACCCCGTGATGTTTTTCTCACTGCTACTAGTGAATGTAATGTAACACACACCCATACAATGCGCACGACCCCGTGATGATTTTCTCACTCCTACTAGTGAATGTAATGTAACACACACCCATACAATGCGCACCACCCCGTGATGTTTTTCTCACTTCTACTAGTGAATTTAATGTAACACACACCCATACAATGCGCACCACCTCGTGATGTTTTTCTCACTCCTACTAGTGAATGTAATGTAACACACACCCATACATTGCGCACCACCCCGTGATGTTTTACTCACTCCTACTAGTGAATGTAATGTAACACACACCCATACAATGCGCACCACCCCGTGATGTTTTTCTCACTGCTACTAGTGAATGTAATGTAACACACACCCATACAATGCGCACCACCCCGTGATGTTTTTCTCACTCCTACTTGTGAATGTAATGTAACACACACCCATACAATGCGCACCACACCGTGATGTTTTTCTCACTCCTACTAGTGAATGTAATGTAACACACACCCATACAATTCGCACCACCCCATGATGATTTTCTCACTCCTACTAGTGAATGTAATGTAACACACACCCATACAATGCGCACCACCCCGTGATGTTTTTCTCAATCCTACTAGTGAATGTAATGTAACACACACCCGTACAAGGCGCACCACCCCGTGATGTTTCTCTCACTCCTGCTAGTGAATCTAATGTATCACACACCCATACAATGCGCACCGCCCCGTGATGTTTTTCTCACTCCTGTTAGTGAATCTAATGTAACACACACCCATACAATGCGCACCGCCCCGTGATGTTTTTCTCACTCCTACTAGGGAAAGTAATGTAACACACTCCCATACAATGCGCACCGCCCCGTGATGTTTTTCTCACTCCTACCACTGAAAGTAATGTAACACACACCCATACAATGCGCACCGCCCCGTGATGTTTTTCTCACTCCTACCAGTGAAAGTAATGTAACACGCACCCATACAATGCGCACCGCCCCGTGATGTTTTTCTCACTCCTACCAGTGAATGTAATGTAACACACACCCATACAATGCGCACCACCCCGTGATGTTTTTCTCACTGCTACTAGTGAATCTAGTGTAACACACACCCATACAATGCGCACCACCCCGTGATGTTTTTCTCACTCCTACTAGTGAATCTAATGTAACACACACCAATACAATGCGCACCACCCCGTGATGTTTTTCTCACTCCTACTAGTGAATGTAATGTAACACACACCCATACAATGCGCACCACCCCGTGATGTTTTTCTCACTCCTACTAGTGAATCTAATGTAACACACACCCATACAATGCGCACCACCCCGTGATGTTTTTCTCACTCCTACTAGTGAATGTAATGTAACACACAACCATACAATGCGCACCACCGCGTGATGTTTTTCTCACGCCTACTAGTGAATCTAATGTAACACACACCCATACAATGCGCACCACCCCGTGAGTTTTTCTCACTGCTACTAGTGAATGTAATGTAACACACACCCATACAATGCGCACCACCCCGTGATGATTTTCTCACTCCTACTAGTGAATGTAATGTAACACACACCCATACAATGCGCACCACCCCGTGATGTTTTTCTCACTTCTACTAGTGAATTTAATGTAACACACACCCATACAATGCGCACACCTCGTGATGTTTTTCTCACTCCTACTAGTGAATGTAATGTAACACACACCCATACATTGCGCACCACCCCGTGATGTTTTTCTCACTCCTACTAGTGAATGTAATGTAACACACACCCATACAATGGGCACCACCCAGTGTTGTTTTTCTCACTCCTACTAGTGAATCTAATGTATCACACATCCATACAATGCGCACCACCCGTGATGTTTTCTCACTCCTACTAGTGAATCTCATGTAAGACACACCCATACAATGCGCACCACCCCTTGATGTTTTTCTCACTCCTACTAGTGAATCTAATGTAACACACACCCATACAATGTGCACCACCCCGTGATGTTTTTCTCACTCCTACTAGTGAATGTAGTGTAACACACCCCATACAATGCGCACCACCCCGTGATGTTTTTCTCACTCCTACTAGTGAATGTAATGTAACACACACCCATACAATGCGCACCACCCCGTGATGTTTTTCTCACTCCTACTAGTGAATGTAATGTAACACACACCCATACAATGCGCAGCACCCCGTGATGTTTTTCTCACTCCTACTAGTGAATCTAATGTAACACACACCCATACAATGGGCACCACCCCGTGATGTTTTTCTCACTCCTACTAGAGAATGTAATGTAACACACACCCATACAATGCGCACCTCCCCGTGATGATTTGCTCACTCCTACTAGTGAATGTAATGTAACACACACCCATACAATGCGCACCACCCGTGATGTTTTTCTCACTCCTACTAGTGAATCTCATGTAACACACACCCATACAATGCGCACCACCCCGTGATGTGTTTCTCACTCCTACTAGTGAATCTCATGTAACACACACCCATACAATGCGCACCACCACGTGATGTTTTCTCACTCCTACAAGTGAATCTCATGTAACACACACCCATACAATGCGCACCACCCCGTGATGTTTTTCTCACTCCTACTAGTGAATCTCATGTAACACACACCCATACAATGCGCACCACCCCGTGATGTTTTTCTCACTCCTACTAGTGAATCTAATGTAACATACACCCATACAATGGGCACCACCCCGTGTTGTTTTTCTCACTCCTACTAGTGAATGTAATGTAACACACACCCATACAATGCACACCACCCGTGTGTTTTTCTCACTCCTACTAGTGAATGTAATGTAACACACACCCATACAATGCGCACCACCCCGTGATGATTTGCTCACTCCTACTAGTGAATGTAATGTAGCACACACCCATACAATGCGCACCACCCTGTGATGTTTTTATCACTCCTACTAGTGAATGTAATGTAACACACAACCATACAATGCGCACCACCCCGTGATGTTTTTCTCACTCCTACTAGTGAATGTAATGTAACACACACCCATACAATGCGCACCACCCCGTGATGTTTTTCTCACTCCTACTAGTGAATGTACTGTAACACACACCCATACAATGCGCACCGCCCCGTGATGTTTTTCTCACTCCTACTAGTGAAAGTAATGTAACACACACCCATACAATGCGAACCGCCCCGTGATATTTTTCTCACTCCTACTAGTGAATGTAATGTAACACACACCCATACAATGCGCACCACCCCTTGATATTTTTCTCAGTCCTACTAGTGAATGTAATGTAACACACACCCATACAATGCGCACCACCCCGTGATGTTTTTCTCACTCCTACTAGTGAATCTAATGTAACACACACCCATACAATGGGCACCACCCCGTGTTGTTTTTCTCACTAATACTAGTGAATCTCATGTAACACACACCCATACAATGCGCACCGCCCCGTGATGTTTTTCTCACTCCTACTAGGGAAAGTAATGTAACACACACCCATACAATGCGCACCGCCCCGTGATGTTTTTCTCACTCCTACTACTGAAAGTAATGTAACACACACCCATACAATGCGCACCGCCCCGTGATGTTTTTCTCACTCCTACTAGTGAAAGTAATGTAACACACACCCATACAATGCGCACCGCCCGTGATGTTTTTCTCACTCGTACTAGTGAATGTAATGTAACACACACCCATACAATGCGCACCACCCTGTGATGTTTTTCTCACTCCTACTAGTGAATGTAATGTAACACACAACCATACAATGCGCACCACCACGTGATGTTTTTCTCACGCCTACTAGTGAATCTAATGTAACACACACCCATACAATGCGCACCACCCCGTGATGTTTTTCTCCCTGCTACTAGTGAATGTAATGTAACACACACCCATACAATGCGCACCACCCCGTGATGTTTTTCTCACTCC
The DNA here is from genome assembly GCF_034190915.1 of Cavia porcellus. Taxonomy (NCBI): domain Eukaryota; kingdom Metazoa; phylum Chordata; class Mammalia; order Rodentia; family Caviidae; genus Cavia; species Cavia porcellus. The sequence goes on from NW_026947556.1 coordinate 217,128, forward strand.
TACTAGTGAATGTAATGTAACACACACCCATACAATGCGCACCACCCCGTGATGTTTTTCTCACTTCTACTAGTGAATTTAATGTAACACACACCCATACAATGCGCACCACCTCGTGATGTTTTTCTCACTCCTACTAGTGAATGTAATGTAACACACACCCATACATTGCGCACCACCCCGTGATGTTTTTCTCACTCCTACTAGTGAATGTAATGTAACACACACCCATACAATGGGCACCACCCCGTGTTGTTTTTCTCACTCCTACTAGTGAATCTCATGTAACACACACCCATACAATGCGCACCACCCCGTGATGTTTTCTCACTCCTACTAGTGAATCTCATGTAAGACACACCCATACAATGCGCACCACCCCGTGATGTTTTTCTCACTCCTACTAGTGAATCTAATGTAACACACACCCATAAAATGCACACCACCCCGTGATGTTTTTCTCACTCCTACTAGTGAATGTAATGTAACACACCCCCATACAATGCGCACCACCCCGTGATGTTTTTCTCACTCCTACTAGTGAATGTAATGTAACACACACCCATACAATGCGCACCACCCCGTGATGTTTTTCTCACTCCTACTAGTGAATATAATGTAACACACACCCATACAATGCGAAGCACCCTGTGATGTTTTTCTCACTCCTACTAGTGTATGCAATGTAACACACACCCATACAATGCGCACCACCCCGTGATGTTTTTCTCACTCCTGCTAGTGAATGTAATGTAACACACACCCATACAATGCGCACCACCCCGTGATGTTTTTCTCACTCCTACTAGTGAATCTAATGTAACACACACCCATACAATGGGCACCACCCCGTGTTGTTTTTCTCACTCCTACTAGTGAATCTCATGTAACACACACCCATACAATGCGCCCCACCCCGTGATGTTTTCTCACTCACTCCTACTAGTGAATCTCATGTAAGACACACCCATAGAATGCGCACCAAACCGTGATGTTTTTCTCACTCCTACTAGTGAATTTAATGTAACACACACCCATACAATTCGCACCACCCCGTGATGTTTTTCTCACTCCTACTAGTGAATGTAATGTAACACACACCCATACAATGCGCACCACCCCGTGATGTTTTTCTCACTCCTACTAGTGAATGTAATGTAACACACACCCGTACAAGACGCACCAACCGTGATGTTTTTCTCACTCCTGCTAGTGAATCTAATGTATCACACACCCATACAATGCGCACCACCCCGTGATGTTTTTCTCACTCCTGCTAGTGAATCTAATGTAACACACACCCATACAATGCGCACCGCCCCGTGATGTTTTTCTCACTCCTACTAGGGAAAGTAATGTAACACACACCCATACAATGCGCACCGCCCCGTGATGTTTTTCTCACTCCTACTACTGAAAGTAATGTAACACACACCCATACAATGCGCACCGCCCCGTGATGTTTTTCTCACACCTACTAGTGAATGTAATGTAACACACACCCATACAATGGGCACCACCCAGTGTTGTTTTTCTCACTCCTACTAGTGAATCTAATGTATCACACATCCATACAATGCGCACCACCCCGTGATGTTTTCTCACTCCTACTAGTGAATCTCATGTAAGACACACCCATACAATGCGCACCACCCCTTGATGTTTTTCTCACTGCTACTAGTGAATGTAATGTAACACACACCCATACAATGCGCACGACCCCGTGATGATTTTCTCACTCCTACTAGTGAATGTAATGTAACACACACCCATACAATGCGCACCACCCCGTGATGTTTTTCTCACTTCTACTAGTGAATTTAATGTAACACACACCCATACAATGCGCACCACCTCGTGATGTTTTTCTCACTCCTACTAGTGAATGTAATGTAACACACACCCATACATTGCGCACCACCCCGTGATGTTTTACTCACTCCTACTAGTGAATGTAATGTAACACACACCCATACAATGCGCACCACCCCGTGATGTTTTTCTCACTGCTACTAGTGAATGTAATGTAACACACACCCATACAATGCGCACCACCCCGTGATGTTTTTCTCACTCCTACTTGTGAATGTAATGTAACACACACCCATACAATGCGCACCACACCGTGATGTTTTTCTCACTCCTACTAGTGAATGTAATGTAACACACACCCATACAATTCGCACCACCCCATGATGATTTTCTCACTCCTACTAGTGAATGTAATGTAACACACACCCATACAATGCGCACCACCCCGTGATGTTTTTCTCAATCCTACTAGTGAATGTAATGTAACACACACCCGTACAAGGCGCACCACCCCGTGATGTTTCTCTCACTCCTGCTAGTGAATCTAATGTATCACACACCCATACAATGCGCACCGCCCCGTGATGTTTTTCTCACTCCTGTTAGTGAATCTAATGTAACACACACCCATACAATGCGCACCGCCCCGTGATGTTTTTCTCACTCCTACTAGGGAAAGTAATGTAACACACTCCCATACAATGCGCACCGCCCCGTGATGTTTTTCTCACTCCTACCACTGAAAGTAATGTAACACACACCCATACAATGCGCACCGCCCCGTGATGTTTTTCTCACTCCTACCAGTGAAAGTAATGTAACACGCACCCATACAATGCGCACCGCCCCGTGATGTTTTTCTCACTCCTACCAGTGAATGTAATGTAACACACACCCATACAATGCGCACCACCCCGTGATGTTTTTCTCACTGCTACTAGTGAATCTAGTGTAACACACACCCATACAATGCGCACCACCCCGTGATGTTTTTCTCACTCCTACTAGTGAATCTAATGTAACACACACCAATACAATGCGCACCACCCCGTGATGTTTTTCTCACTCCTACTAGTGAATGTAATGTAACACACACCCATACAATGCGCACCACCCCGTGATGTTTTTCTCACTCCTACTAGTGAATCTAATGTAACACACACCCATACAATGCGCACCACCCCGTGATGTTTTTCTCACTCCTACTAGTGAATGTAATGTAACACACAACCATACAATGCGCACCACCGCGTGATGTTTTTCTCACGCCTACTAGTGAATCTAATGTAACACACACCCATACAATGCGCACCACCCCGTGATGTTTTTCTCACTGCTACTAGTGAATGTAATGTAACACACACCCATACAATGCGCACCACCCCGTGATGATTTTCTCACTCCTACTAGTGAATGTAATGTAACACACACCCATACAATGCGCACCACCCCGTGATGTTTTTCTCACTTCTACTAGTGAATTTAATGTAACACACACCCATACAATGCGCACCACCTCGTGATGTTTTTCTCACTCCTACTAGTGAATGTAATGTAACACACACCCATACATTGCGCACCACCCCGTGATGTTTTTCTCACTCCTACTAGTGAATGTAATGTAACACACACCCATACAATGGGCACCACCCAGTGTTGTTTTTCTCACTCCTACTAGTGAATCTAATGTATCACACATCCATACAATGCGCACCACCCCGTGATGTTTTCTCACTCCTACTAGTGAATCTCATGTAAGACACACCCATACAATGCGCACCACCCCTTGATGTTTTTCTCACTCCTACTAGTGAATCTAATGTAACACACACCCATACAATGTGCACCACCCCGTGATGTTTTTCTCACTCCTACTAGTGAATGTAGTGTAACACACCCCCATACAATGCGCACCACCCCGTGATGTTTTTCTCACTCCTACTAGTGAATGTAATGTAACACACACCCATACAATGCGCACCACCCCGTGATGTTTTTCTCACTCCTACTAGTGAATGTAATGTAACACACACCCATACAATGCGCAGCACCCCGTGATGTTTTTCTCACTCCTACTAGTGAATCTAATGTAACACACACCCATACAATGGGCACCACCCCGTGATGTTTTTCTCACTCCTACTAGTGAATGTAATGTAACACACACCCATACAATGCGCACCTCCCCGTGATGATTTGCTCACTCCTACTAGTGAATGTAATGTAACACACACCCATACAATGCGCACCACCCCGTGATGTTTTTCTCACTCCTACTAGTGAATCTCATGTAACACACACCCATACAATGCGCACCACCCCGTGATGTGTTTCTCACTCCTACTAGTGAATCTCATGTAACACACACCCATACAATGCGCACCACCACGTGATGTTTTTCTCACTCCTACAAGTGAATCTCATGTAACACACACCCATACAATGCGCACCACCCCGTGATGTTTTTCTCACTCCTACTAGTGAATCTCATGTAACACACACCCATACAATGCGCACCACCCCGTGATGTTTTTCTCACTCCTACTAGTGAATCTAATGTAACATACACCCATACAATGGGCACCACCCCGTGTTGTTTTTCTCACTCCTACTAGTGAATGTAATGTAACACACACCCATACAATGCACACCACCCCGTGTGTTTTTCTCACTCCTACTAGTGAATGTAATGTAACACACACCCATACAATGCGCACCACCCCGTGATGATTTGCTCACTCCTACTAGTGAATGTAATGTAGCACACACCCATACAATGCGCACCACCCTGTGATGTTTTTATCACTCCTACTAGTGAATGTAATGTAACACACAACCATACAATGCGCACCACCCCGTGATGTTTTTCTCACTCCTACTAGTGAATGTAATGTAACACACACCCATACAATGCGCACCACCCCGTGATGTTTTTCTCACTCCTACTAGTGAATGTACTGTAACACACACCCATACAATGCGCACCGCCCCGTGATGTTTTTCTCACTCCTACTAGTGAAAGTAATGTAACACACACCCATACAATGCGAACCGCCCCGTGATATTTTTCTCACTCCTACTAGTGAATGTAATGTAACACACACCCATACAATGCGCACCACCCCTTGATATTTTTCTCAGTCCTACTAGTGAATGTAATGTAACACACACCCATACAATGCGCACCACCCCGTGATGTTTTTCTCACTCCTACTAGTGAATCTAATGTAACACACACCCATACAATGGGCACCACCCCGTGTTGTTTTTCTCACTAATACTAGTGAATCTCATGTAACACACACCCATACAATGCGCACCGCCCCGTGATGTTTTTCTCACTCCTACTAGGGAAAGTAATGTAACACACACCCATACAATGCGCACCGCCCCGTGATGTTTTTCTCACTCCTACTACTGAAAGTAATGTAACACACACCCATACAATGCGCACCGCCCCGTGATGTTTTTCTCACTCCTACTAGTGAAAGTAATGTAACACACACCCATACAATGCGCACCGCCCCGTGATGTTTTTCTCACTCGTACTAGTGAATGTAATGTAACACACACCCATACAATGCGCACCACCCTGTGATGTTTTTCTCACTCCTACTAGTGAATGTAATGTAACACACAACCATACAATGCGCACCACCACGTGATGTTTTTCTCACGCCTACTAGTGAATCTAATGTAACACACACCCATACAATGCGCACCACCCCGTGATGTTTTTCTCCCTGCTACTAGTGAATGTAATGTAACACACACCCATACAATGCGCACCACCCCGTGATGTTTTTCTCACTCCTACTAGTGAATGTAATGTAACACACACCCATACAATGCGCACCACCCCGTGATGTTTTTCTCACTTCTACTAGTGAATTTAATGTAACACACACCCATACAATGCGCACCACCTCGTGATGTTTTTCTCACTCCTACTAGTGAATGTAATGTAACACACACCCATACATTGCGCACCACCCCGTGATGTTTTTCTCACTCCTACTAGTGAATGTAATGTAACACACACCCATACAATGGGCACCACCCCGTGTTGTTTTTCTCACTCCTACTAGTGAATCTCATGTAACACACACCCATACAATGCGCACCACCCCGTGATGTTTTCTCACTCCTACTAGTGAATCTCATGTAAGACACACCCATACAATGCGCACCACCCCGTGATGTTTTTCTCACTCCTACTAGTGAATCTAATGTAACACACACCCATAAAATGCACACCACCCCGTGATGTTTTTCTCACTCCTACTAGTGAATGTAATGTAACACACCCCCATACAATGCGCACCACCCCGTGATGTTTTTCTCACTCCTACTAGTGAATGTAATGTAACACACACCCATACAATGCGCACCACCCCGTGATGTTTTTCTCACTCCTACTAGTGAATATAATGTAACACACACCCATACAATGCGAAGCACCCTGTGATGTTTTTCTCACTCCTACTAGTGTATGCAATGTAACACACACCCATACAATGCGCACCACCCCGTGATGTTTTTCTCACTCCTGCTAGTGAATGTAATGTAACACACACCCATACAATGCGCACCACCCCGTGATGTTTTTCTCACTCCTACTAGTGAATCTAATGTAACACACACCCATACAATGGGCACCACCCCGTGTTGTTTTTCTCACTCCTACTAGTGAATCTCATGTAACACACACCCATACAATGCGCCCCACCCCGTGATGTTTTCTCACTCCTACTAGTGAATCTCATGTAAGACACACCCATAGAATGCGCACCAAACCGTGATGTTTTTCTCACTCCTACTAGTGAATTTAATGTAACACACACCCATACAATTCGCACCACCCCGTGATGTTTTTCTCACTCCTACTAGTGAATGTAATGTAACACACACCCATACAATGCGCACCACCCCGTGATGTTTTTCTCACTCCTACTAGTGAATGTAATGTAACACACACCCGTACAAGACGCACCAACCGTGATGTTTTTCTCACTCCTGCTAGTGAATCTAATGTATCACACACCCATACAATGCGCACCACCCCGTGATGTTTTTCTCACTCCTGCTAGTGAATCTAATGTAACACACACCCATACAATGCGCACCGCCCCGTGATGTTTTTCTCACTCCTACTAGGGAAAGTAATGTAACACACACCCATACAATGCGCACCGCCCCGTGATGTTTTTCTCACTCCTACTACTGAAAGTAATGTAACACACACCCATACAATGCGCACCGCCCCGTGATGTTTTTCTCACACCTACTAGTGAATGTAATGTAACACACACCCATACAATGGGCACCACCCAGTGTTGTTTTTCTCACTCCTACTAGTGAATCTAATGTATCACACATCCATACAATGCGCACCACCCCGTGATGTTTTCTCACTCCTACTAGTGAATCTCATGTAAGACACACCCATACAATGCGCACCACCCCTTGATGTTTTTCTCACTCCTACTAGTGAATCTAATGTAACACACACCCATACAATGCGCACCACCCCGTGATGTTTTTCTCACTCCTACTAGTGAATGTAATGTAACACACACCCATACAATGCGCACCACCCCGTGATGTTTTTCTCACTCCTACTAGTGAATGTAATGTAACACACACCCATACAATGCGCAGCACCCCGTGATGTTTTTCTCACTCCTACTAGTGAATCTAATGTAACACACACCCATACAGTGGGCACCACCCCGTGATGTTTTTCTCACTCCTACTAGTGAATGTAATGTAACACACACCCATACAATGCGCACCTCCCCGTGATGATTTGCTCACTCCTACTAGTGAATGTAATGTAACACACACCCATACAATGCGCACCACCCCGTGATGTTTTTCTCACTCCTACTAGTGAATCTCATGTAACACACACCCATACAATGCGCACCACCTCGTGATGTTTTTCTCACTCCTACTAGTGAATGTAATGTAACACACACCCATACATTGCGCACCACCCCGTGATGTTTTTCTCACTCCTACTAGTGAATGTAATGTAACACACACCCATACAATGGGCACCACCCCGTGTTGTTTTTCTCACTCCTACTAGTGAATCTCATGTAACACACACCCATACAATGCGCACCACCCTGTGATGTTTTCTCACTCCTACTAGTGAATCTCATGTAAGACACACCCATACAATGCGCACCACCCCGTGATGTTTTTCTCACTCCTACTAGTGAATGTAATGTAACACACCCCCATACAATGCGCACCACCCCGTGATGTTTTTCTCACTCCTACTAGTGAATGTAATGTAACACACACCCATACAATGCGCACCACCCCGTGATGTTTTTCTCACTCCTACTAGTGAATGTAATGTAACACACACCCATACAATGCGCAGCACCCCGTGATGTTTTTCTCACTCCTACTAGTGAATCTAATGTAACACACACCCATACAATGCGCACCACCCCGTGATGTTTTTCTCACTCCTGCTAGTGAATGTAATGTAACACACACCCATACAATGCGCACCATCCTGTGATGTTTTTCTCACTCCTACTAGTGAATGTAATGTAACACACACCCATACAATGCGCACCACCCCGAGATGTTTTTCTCACTCCTACTAGTGAATGTAATGTAACACACACCCATACAATGTGCACCACACCGTGATGTTTTTCTCACTCCTACTAGTGAATGTAATGTAACACACACCCATACAATGCGCACCACCCCGTGATGTTTTTCTCACTCCTACTAGTGAATGTAATGTAACACACACCCATACAATGCGCACCACCCCGTGATGTTTTTCTCACTGCTACTAGTGAATGTAATGTAACACACACCCATACAATGCGCACCACCCCGTGATGTTTTTCTCACTCCTACTTGTGAATGTAATGTAACACACACCCATACAATGCGCACCACCCCGTGAAGTTTTTCTCACTCCTACTAGTGAATGTAATGTAACACACACCCATACAATGCGCACCACCCCGTGATGATTTTCTCACTACTACTAGTGAATGTAATGTAACACACACCCATACAACGCGCACCACCCCGTGATGTTTTTCTCACTCCTACTAGTGAATGTAATGTAACACACACCCGTACAAGGCGCACCACCCCGTGATGTTTCTCTCACTCCTGCTAGTGAATCTAATGTATCACACACCCATACAATGTGCACCGCCCCGTGATGTTTTTCTCACTCCTGTTAGTGAATCTAATGTAACACACACCCATACAATGCGCACCGCCCCGTGATGTTTTTCTCACTCCTACTAGGGAAAGTAATGTAACACACACCCATACAATGCGCACCGCCCCGTGATGTTTTTCTCACTCCTACCACTGAAAGTAATGTAACACACACCCATACAATGCGCACCGCCCCGTGATGTTTTTCTCACTCCTACCAGTGAAAGTAATGTAACACGCACCCATACAATGCGCACCGCCCCGTGATGTTTTTCTCACTGCTACTAGTGAATCTAGTGTAACACACACCCATACAATGCGCACCACCCCGTGATGTTTTTCTCACTCCTACTAGTGAATCTAATGTAACACACACCAATACAATGCGCACCACCCCGTGATGTTTTTCTCACTCCTACTAGTGAATGTAATGTAACACACACCCATACAATGCGCACCACCCCGTGATGTTTTTCTCACTCCTACTAGTGAATGTAATGTAACACACACCCATACAATGCGCACCACCCCGTGGTGTTTTTCTCACTCCTACTAGTGAATGTAATGTAACACACAACCATACAATGCGCACCACCGCGTGATGTTTTTCTCACGCCTACTAGTGAATCTAATGTAACACACACCCATACAATGCGCACCACCCCGTGATGTTTTTCTCACTGCTACTAGTGAATGTAATGTAACACACACCCATACAATGCGCACCACCACGTGATGATTTTCTCACTCCTACTAGTGAATGTAATGTAACACACACCCATACAATGCGCACCACCCCGTGATGTTTTTCTCACTTCTACTAGTGAATTTAATGTAACACACACCCATACAATGCGCACCACCTCGTGATGTTTTTCTCACTCCTACTAGTGAATGTAATGTAACACACACCCATACATTGCGCACCACCCCGTGATGTTTTTCTCACTCCTACTAGTGAATGTAATGTAACACACACCCATACAATGGGCACCACCCCGTGTTGTTTTTCTCACTCCTACTAGTGAATCTCATGTAACACACACCCATACAATGCGCACCACCCCGTGATGTTTTCTCACTCCTACTAGTGAATCTCATGTAAGACACACCCATACAATGCGCACCACCCCGTGAAGTTTTTCTCACTCCTACTAGTGAATCTAATGTAACACACACCCATACAATGCGCACAACCCCGTGATGTTTTTCTCACTCCTACTAGTGAATGTAATGTAACACACCCCCATACAATGCGCACCACCCCGTGATGTTTTTCTCACTCCTACTAGAGAATGTAATGTAACACACACCCATACAATGTGCACCACCCCGTGATGTTTTTCTCACTCCTACTAGTGAATGTAATGTAACACACACCCATACAATGCGCAGCACCCCGTGATGTTTTTCTCACTCCTACTAGTGAATCTAATGTAACACACACCCATACAATGCGCACCACGCCGTGATGTTTTTCTCACTCCTACTAGTGAATGTAATGTAACACACACCCAAACAATGCGCACCTCCCCGTGATGATTTGCTCACTCCTACTAGTGAATGTAATGTAACACACACCCATACAATGCGCACCATCCTGTGATGTTTTTCTCACTCCTACTAGTGAATGTAATGTAACACACACCCATACAATGCGCACCGCCCCGTGATGTTTTTCTCACTCCTACCAGTGAAAGTAATGTAACACACACCCATACAATGCGCACCGCCCCGTGATGTTTTTCTCACTCCTACTAGTGAAAGTAATGTAACACACACCCATACAATGCGCACCGCCCCGTGATGTTTTTCTCACTCCTACTAGTGAATGTAATGTAACACACACCCATACAATGCGCACCACCCCGTGATGTTTTTCTCACTCCTACTAGTGAATCTAATGTAACACACACCCATACAATGGGCACCACCCCGTGTTGTTTTTCTCACTCCTACTAGTGAATCTCATGTAATACACACCCATATAATGTGCACCACCCCGTGATGTTTTCTCACTCCTACTAGTGAATCTCATGTAAGACACACCCATACAATGCGCACCACCCCGTGATGTTTTTGTCACTCCTACTAGTGAATCTAATGTAACACACACCCATACAATGCACACCACCCCATGATGTTTTTCTCACTCCTACTAGTGAATCTCATGTAACACACACCCATACAATGCGCACTACCCCGTGTTGTTTTTCTCAGTCCTACTAGTGAATGTAATGTAACACACACCCATACAATGCGCACCACCCCGTGATGTTTTCTCACTCCTACTAGTGAATCTCATGTAAGACACACCCATAGAATGCGCACCACACCGTGATGTTTTTCTCACTCCTACTAGTGAATCTCATGTAAGACACACCCATACAATGCGCACCACCCCGTGATGTTTTTCTCACTCCTACTAGTGAATGTAATGTAACACACACCCTTACAATGCGCACCACCCCGTGATGTTTTTCTCACTCCTACTAGTGAATGTAATGTAACACACACCCGTACAAGGCGCACCACGCCGTGATGTTTTTCTCATTCATGCTTGTGAATCTAATGTATCACACACCCATACATTGCGCACCACCCCGTGATGTTTTTCTCACTCCTGCTAGTGAATCTAATGTAACACACACCCATACAATGCGCACCGCCCCGTGATGTTTTTCTCACTCCTACTAGGGAAAGTAATGTAACACACACCCATAAAATGCGCACCGCCCCGTGATGTTTTTCTCACTCCTACTACTGAAAGTAATGTAACACACACCCATACAATGCACACCGCCCCGTGATGTTTTTCTCACTCCTACTAGTGAATGTAATGTAACACACACCCATACAATGCGCACCACCCCGTGATGTTTTTCTCACTCCTACTAGTGAATCTAATGTAACACACACCCATACAATGGGCACCACCCCGTGTTGTTTTTCTCACTCCTACTAGTGAATCTCATGTAACACACACCCATATAATGCGCACCACCCCGTGATGTTTTCTCACTCCTACTAGTGAATCTCATGTAAGACACACCCATACAATGTGCACCACCCCGTGATGTTTTTCTCACTCCTACTAGTGAATCTAATGTAACACACACCCATACAATGCGCACCACCCCGTGATGTTTTTCTCACTCCTACTAGTGAATGTAATGTAACACACCCCCATACAATGCGCACCACCCCGTGATGTTTTTCTCACTCCTACTAGTGAATGTAATGTAACACACACCCATACAATGCGCACCACCCCGTGATGTTTTTCTCACTCCTACTAGTGAATGTAATGTAACACACATCCATACAATGCGCACCACCCCATGATGTTTTTCTCACTCCTACTAGTGAATGTAATGTAACACACACCCATACAATGCGCACCACCCCGTGATGTTTTTCTCACTCCTACTAGTGAATGTAATGTAACACACACCCATACAATGCGCACCACCCCATGATGATTTGCTCACTCCTACTAGTGAATGTAATGTAACACACACCCATACAATGCGCACCACCCTGTGATGTTTTTCTCACTCCTACTAGTGAATGTAATGTAACACACACCCATACAATGCGCACCACCCCGTGATGTTTTTCTCACTCCTACTAGTGAATGTAATGTAACACACACCCATACAATGCGCACCACCCCGTGGTGTTTTTCTCACTCCTACTAGTGAATGTAATGTAACACACAACCATACAATGCGCACCACCGCGTGATGTTTTTCTCACGCCTACTAGTGAATCTAATGTAACACACACCCATACAATGCGCACCACCCCGTGATGTTTTTCTCACTGCTACTAGTGAATGTAATGTAACACACACCCATACAATGCGCACCACCACGTGATGATTTTCTCACTCCTACTAGTGAATGTAATGTAACACACACCCATACAATGCGCACCACCCCGTGATGTTTTTCTCACTTCTACTAGTGAATTTAATGTAACACACACCCATACAATGCGCACCACCTCGTGATGTTTTTCTCACTCCTACTAGTGAATGTAATGTAACACACACCCATACATTGCGCACCACCCCGTGATGTTTTTCTCACTCCTACTAGTGAATGTAATGTAACACACACCCATACAATGGGCACCACCCCGTGTTGTTTTTCTCACTCCTACTAGTGAATCTCATGTAACACACACCCATACAATGCGCACCACCCCGTGATGTTTTCTCACTCCTACTAGTGAATCTCATGTAAGACACACCCATACAATGCGCACCACCCCGTGAAGTTTTTCTCACTCCTACTAGTGAATCTAATGTAACACACACCCATACAATGCGCACAACCCCGTGATGTTTTTCTCACTCCTACTAGTGAATGTAATGTAACACACCCCCATACAATGCGCACCACCCCGTGATGTTTTTCTCACTCCTACTAGAGAATGTAATGTAACACACACCCATACAATGTGCACCACCCCGTGATGTTTTTCTCACTCCTACTAGTGAATGTAATGTAACACACACCCATACAATGCGCAGCACCCCGTGATGTTTTTCTCACTCCTACTAGTGAATCTAATGTAACACACACCCATACAATGCGCACCACGCCGTGATGTTTTTCTCACTCCTACTAGTGAATGTAATGTAACACACACCCAAACAATGCGCACCTCCCCGTGATGATTTGCTCACTCCTACTAGTGAATGTAATGTAACACACACCCATACAATGCGCACCATCCTGTGATGTTTTTCTCACTCCTACTAGTGAATGTAATGTAACACACACCCATACAATGCGCACCACCCCGTGATGTTTTTCTCACTCCTACTAGTGAATGTAATGTAACACACACCCATACAATGCGCACCACACCGTGATGTTTTTCTCACTCCTACTAGTGAATGTAATGTAACACACACCCATACAATGCGCACCACCCCGTGATGTTTTTCTCTTCCTACTAGTGAATGTAATGTAACACACACCCATACAATGCGCACCACCCCGTGATGTTTTTCTCACTGCTACTAGTGAATGTAATGTAACACACACCCATACAATGCGCACCACCCCGTGATGTTTTTCTCACTCCTACTTCTGAATGTAATGTAACACACACCCATACAATGCGCACCAACCCGTGTTGTTTTTCTCACTCCTACTAGTGAATGTAATGTAACACACACCCATACAATGCGCACCACCCCGTGATGATTTTCTCACTCCTACTAGTGAATGTAATGTAACACACACCCATACAATGCGCACCACCCCGTGATGTTTTTCTCACTCCTACTAGTGAATGTAATGTAACACACACCCGTACAAGGCGCACCACCCCGTGATGTTTCTCTCACTCCTGCTAGTGAATCTAATGTATCACACACCCATACAATGCACACCGCCCCGTGATATTTTTCTCACTCCTACTAGGGAAAGTAATGTAACACACACCCATACAATGCGCACCGCCCCGTGATGTTTTTCTCACTCCTACCACTGAAAGTAATGTAACACGCACCCATACAATGCGCACCGCCCCGTGATGTTTTTCTCACTCCTACCAGTGAAAGTAATGTAACACGCACCCATACAATGCGCACCGCCCCGTGATGATTTTTTCACTCCTACCAGTGAAAGTAATGTAACACACACTCATACAATGCGCACCGCCCCGTGATGTTTTTCTCACTCCTACCACTGAAAGTAATGTAACACACACCCATACAATGCGCACCTCCCCGTGATGTTTTTCTCACTCCTACCAGTGAAAGTAATGTAACACACACCCATACAATGCGCACCGCCCCGTGATGTTTTTCTCACTCCTACTAGTGAAAGTAATGTAACACACACCCATACAATGCGCACCGCCCCGTGATGTTTTTCTCACTCCTACTAGTGAATGTAATGTAACACACACCCATACAATGCGCACCACCCCGTGATGTTTTTCTCACTCCTACTAGTGAATCTAATGTAACACACACCCATACAATGGGCACCACCCCGTGTTGTTTTTCTCACTCCTACTAGTGAATCTCATGTAATACACACCCATATAATGTGCACCACCCCGTGATGTTTTCTCACTCCTACTAGTGAATCTCATGTAAGACACACCCATACAATGCGCACCACCCCGTGATGTTTTTGTCACTCCTACTAGTGAATCTAATGTAACACACACCCATACAATGCACACCACCCCATGATGTTTTTCTCACTCCTACTAGTGAATCTCATGTAACACACACCCATACAATGCGCACTACCCCGTGTTGTTTTTCTCAGTCCTACTAGTGAATGTAATGTAACACACACCCATACAATGCGCACCACCCCGTGATGTTTTCTCACTCCTACTAGTGAATCTCATGTAAGACACACCCATAGAATGCGCACCAGACCGTGATGTTTTTCTCACTCCTACTAGTGAATCTCATGTAAGACACACCCATACAATGCGCACCACCCCGTGATGTTTTTCTCACTCCTACTAGTGAATGTAATGTAACACACACCCTTACAATGCGCACCACCCCGTGATGTTTTTCTCACTCCTACTAGTGAATGTAATGTAACACACACCCGTACAAGGCGCACCACGCCGTGATGTTTTTCTCACTCATGCTTGTGAATCTAATGTATCACACACCCATACATTGCGCACCACCCCGTGATGTTTTTCTCACTCCTGCTAGTGAATCTAATGTAACACACACCCATACAATGCGCACCGCCCCGTGATGTTTTTCTCACTCCTACTAGGGAAAGTAATGTAACACACACCCATAAAATGCGCACCGCCCCGTGATGTTTTTCTCACTCCTACTACTGAAAGTAATGTAACACACACCCATACAATGCACACCGCCCCGTGATGTTTTTCTCACTCCTACTAGTGAAAGTAATGTAACACATACCCATACAATGCGCACCGCCCCGTGATGTTTTTCTCACTCCTACTAGTGAATGTAATGTAACACACACCCATACAATGCGCACCACCCCGTGATGTTTTTCTCACTCCTACTAGTGAATCTAATGTAACACACACCCATACAATGGGCACCACCCCGTGTTGTTTTTCTCACTCCTACTAGTGAATCTCATGTAACACACACCCATATAATGCGCACCACCCCGTGATGTTTTCTCACTCCTACTAGTGAATCTCATGTAAGACACACCCATACAATGTGCACCACCCCGTGATGTTTTTCTCACTCCTACTAGTGAATCTAATGTAACACACACCCATACAATGCGCACCACCCCGTGATGTTTTTCTCACTCCTACTAGTGAATGTAATGTAACACACCCCCATACAATGCGCACCACCCCGTGATGTTTTTCTCACTCCTACTAGTGAATGTAATGTAACACACACCCATACAATGCGCACCACCCCGTGATGTTTTTCTCACTCCTACTAGTGAATGTAATGTAACACACATCCATACAATGCGCACCACCCCATGATGTTTTTCTCACTCCTACTAGTGAATGTAATGTAACACACACCCATACAATGCGCACCACCCCGTGATGTTTTTCTCACTCCTACTAGTGAATGTAATGTAACACACACCCATACAATGCGCACCACCCCATGATGATTTGCTCACTCCTACTAGTGAATGTAATGTAACACACACCCATACAATGCGCACCACCCTGTGATGTTTTTCTCACTCCTACTAGTGAATGTAATGTAACACACACCCATACAATGCGCACCACCCCGTGATGTTTTTCTTACTCCTACTAGTGAATGTAATGTAACACAAACCCATACAATGCGCACCACCCCGTGATGTTTTTCTCACTGCTACTAGTGAATCTAAACTAACACACACCCATACAGTGCGCACCACCCCGTGATGTTTTTCTCACTGCTACTAGTGTATCTAGTGTAACACACACCCATACAATGCGCACCACCCCATGATGTTTTTCTCACTCCTACTAGTGAATCTAATGTAACACACACCCAAACAATGCACACCACCCCGTGATGTTTTTCTCACTCCTACTAGTGAATCTAATGTAACACACACCCAAACAATGCGCACCACCCCGTGATGTTTTTCTCACTCCTACTAGTGAATGTAATGTAACACACCCCCATACAATGCGCACCACCCCGTGATGTTTTTCTCACTCCTACTAGTGAATGTAATGTAACACACACCCTTACAATGCGCACCACCCCGTGATGTTTTTCTCAATCCTACTAGTGAATGTAATGTAACACACACCCGTACAAGGTGCACCACCCCGCGATGTTTTTCTCACTCATGCTTGTGAATCTAATGTATCACACACCCATACATTGCGCACCACCCCGTGATGTTTTTCTCACTCCTGCTAGTGAATCTAATGTAACACACACCCATACAATGCGCACCGCCCCGTGATGTTTTTCTCACTCCTACTAGGGAAACTAATGTAACACACACCCATACAATGCGCACCGCCCCGTGATGTTTTTCTCACTCCTACTACTGAAAGTAATGTAACACACACCCATACAATGCACACCGCCCCGTGATGTTTTTCTCACTCCTACTAGTGAAAGTAATGTAACACATACCCATACAATGCGCACCGCCCCGTGATGTTTTTCTCACTCCTACTAGTGAATCTCATCTAAGACACACCCATACAATGCGCACCACCCCGTGAAGTTTTTCTCACTCCTACTAGTGAATCTAATGTAACACACACCCATACAATGCGCACAACCCCGTGATGATTTTCTCACTCCTACTAGTGAATGTAATGTAACACACCCCCATACAATGCGCACCACCCCGTGATGTTTTTCTCACTCCTACTAGAGAATGTAATGTAACACACACCCATACAATGTGCACCACCCCGTGATGTTTTTCTCACTCCTACTAGTGAATGTAATGTAACACACACCCATACAATGCGCAGCACCCCGTGATGTTTTTCTCACTCCTACTAGTGAATCTAATGTAACACACACCCATACAATGCGCACCACGCCGTGATGTTTTTCTCACTCCTACTAGTGAATGTAATGTAACACACACCCAAACAATGCGCACCTCCCCGTGATGATTTGCTCACTCCTACTAGTGAATGTAATGTAACACACACCCATACAATGCGCACCATCCTGTGATGTTTTTCTCACTCCTACTAGTGAATGTAATGTAACACACACCCATACAATGCGCACCACCCCGTGATGTTTTTCTCACTCCTACTAGTGAATGTAATGTAACACACACCCATACAATGCGCACCACACCGTGATGTTTTTCTCACTCCTACTAGTGAATGTAATGTAACACACACCCATACAATGCGCACCACCCCGTGATGTTTTTCTCACTCCTACTAGTGAATGTAATGTAACACACACCCATACAATGCGCACCACCCCGTGATGTTTTTCTCACTGCTACTAGTGAATGTAATGTAACACACACCCATACAATGCGCACCACCCCGTGATGTTTTTCTCACTCCTACTTCTGAATGTAATGTAACACACACCCATACAATGCGCACCAACCCGTGTTGTTTTTCTCACTCCTACTAGTGAATGTAATGTAACACACACCCGTACAAGGCGCACCACCCCGTGATGTTTCTCTCACTCCTGCTAGTGAATCTAATGTATCACACACCCATACAATGCGCACCGCCCCGTGATGTTTTTCTCACTCCTACTAGGGAAAGTAATGTAACACACACCCATACAATGCGCACCGCCCCGTGATGTTTTTCTCACTCCTACCACTGAAAGTAATGTAACACGCACCCATACAATGCGCACCGCCCCGTGATGTTTTTCTCACTCCTACCAGTGAAAGTAATGTAACACGCACCCATACAATGCGCACCGCCCCGTGATGATTTTTTCACTCCTACCAGTGAAAGTAATGTAACACACACTCATACAATGCGCACCGCCCCGTGATGTTTTTCTCACTCCTACCACTGAAAGTAATGTAACACACACCCATACAATGCGCACCGCCCCGTGATGTTTTTCTCACTCCTACCAGTGAAAGTAATGTAACACACACCCATACAATGCGCACCGCCCCGTGATGTTTTTCTCACTCCTACTAGTGAATGTAATGTAACACACACCCATACAATGCGCACCACCCCGTGATGTTTTTCTCACTCCTACTAGTGAATCTAATGTAACACACACCCATACAATGGGCACCACCCCGTGTTGTTTTTCTCACTCCTACTAGTGAATCTCATGTAATACACACCCATATAATGTGCACCACCCCGTGATGTTTTCTCACTCCTACTAGTGAATCTCATGTAAGACACACCCATACAATGCGCACCACCCCGTGATGTTTTTGTCACTCCTACTAGTGAATCTAATGTAACACACACCCATACAATGCACACCACCCCATGATGTTTTTCTCACTCCTACTAGTGAATCTCATGTAACACACACCCATACAATGCGCACTACCCCGTGTTGTTTTTCTCAGTCCTACTAGTGAATGTAATGTAACACACACCCATACAATGCGCACCACCCCGTGATGTTTTCTCACTCCTACTAGTGAATCTCATGTAAGACACACCCATAGAATGCGCACCACACCGTGATGTTTTTCTCACTCCTACTAGTGAATCTCATGTAAGACACACCCATACAATGCGCACCACCCCGTGATGTTTTTCTCACTCCTACTAGTGAATGTAATGTAACACACACCCTTACAATGCGCACCACCCCGTGATGTTTTTCTCACTCCTACTAGTGAATGTAATGTAACACACACCCGTACAAGGCGAACCACCCCGTGATGTTTTTCTCACTCATGCTTGTGTATCTAATGTATCACACACCCATACATTGCGCACCACCCCGTGATGTTTTTCTCACTCCTGCTAGTGAATCTAATGTAACACACACCCATACAATGCGCACCGCCCCGTGATGTTTTTCTCACTCCTACTAGGGAAAGTAATGTAACACACACCCATACAATGCGCACCGCCCCGTGATGTTTTTCTCACTCCTACTACTGAAAGTAATGTAACACACACCCATACAATGCACACCGCCCCGTGATGTTTTTCTCACTCCTACTAGTGAAAGTAATGTAACACATACCCATACAATGCGCACCGCCCCGTGATGTTTTTCTCACTCCTACTAGTGAATGTAATGTAACACACACCCATACAATGCGCACCACCCCGTGATGTTTTTCTCACTCCTACTAGTGAATCTAATTTAACACACACCCATACAATGGGCACCACCCCGTGTTGTTTTTCTCACTACTACTAGTGAATCTCATGTAACACACACCCATATAATGCGCACCACCCCGTGATGTTTTCTCACTCCTACTAGCGAATCTCATGTAAGACACACCCATACAATGTGCACCACCCCGTGATGTTTTTCTCACTCCTACTAGTGAATCTAATGTAACACACACCCATACAATGCGCACCACCCCGTGATGTTTTTCTCACTCCTACTAGTGAATGTAATGTAACACACCCCCACACAATGCGCACCACCCCGTGATGTTTTTCTCACTCCTACTAGTGAATGTAATGTAACACACACCCATACAATGCGCACCACCCCGTGATGTTTTTCTCACTCCTACTAGTGAATGTAATGTAACACACATCCATACAATGCGCACCACCCCATGATGTTTTTCTCACTCCTACTAGTGAATGTAATGTAACACACACCCATACAATGCGCACCACCCCGTGATGATTTTTTCACTCCTACTAGTGAATGTAATGTAACACACACCCATACAATGCGCACCACCCCATGATGATTTGCTCACTCCTACTAGTGAATGTAATGTAACACACACCCATACAATGCGCACCACCCTGTGATGTTTTTCTCACTCCTACTAGTGAATGTAATGTAACACACAACCATACAATGCGCACCACCCCGTGATGTTTTTCTCACTCCTACTAGTGAATGTAATGTAACACACACCCATACAATGCGCACCACCCCGTGATGTTTTTCTCACTCCTACTAGTGAATGTAATGTAACACAAACCCATACAATGCGCACCACCCCGTGATGTTTTTCTCACTGCTACTAGTGAATCTAAACTAACACACACCCATACAGTGCGCACCACCCCGTGATGTTTTTCTCACTGCTACTAGTGAATCTAGTGTAACACACACCCATACAATGCGCACCACCCCATGATGTTTTTCTCACTGCTACTAGTGAATCTAGTGTAACACACACCCATACAATGCGCACCACCCCATGATGTTTTTCTAACTCCTACTAGTGAATCTAATGTAACACACACCCAAACAATGCACACCACCCCGTGATGTTTTTCTCACTCCTACTAGTGAATCTAATGTAACACACACCCAAACAATGCGCACCACCCCGTGATGTTTTTCTCACTCCTACTAGTGAATGTAATGTAACACACACCCATACAATTCGCACCACCCCGTGATGTTTTTCTCACTCCTAATACTGAAAGTAATGTAACACACACCCATACAATGCGCACCGCCCCGTGATGTTTTTCTCACTCCTACTAGTGAAAGAAATGTAACACACACCCATACAATGCGCACCGCCCCGTGATGTTTTTCTCACTCCTACTACTGAATGTAATGTAACACACACCCATACAATGCGCACCACAGCGTGATGTTTTTCTCACTCCTACTAGTGAATGTAATGTAACACACATCCATACAATGCGCACCACCCCATGATGTTTTTCTCACTCCTACTAGTGAATGTAATGTAACACACACCCATACAATGCACACCACCCCGTGATGTTTTTCTCACTCCTACTAGTGAATGTAATGTAACACACACCCATACAATGCGCACCACCCCATGATGATTTGCTCACTCCTACTAGTGAATGTAATGTAACACACACCCATACAATGCGCACCACCCTGTGATGTTTTTCTCACTCCTACTAGTGAATGTAATGTAACACACAACCATACAATGCGCACCACCCCCTGATGTTTTTCTCACTCCTACTAGTGAATGTAATGTAACACACACCCATACAATGCGCACCACCCCGTGATGTTTTTCTCACTCCTACTAGTGAATGTAATGTAACACAAACCCATACAATGCGCACCACCCCGTGATGTTTTTCTCACTGCTACTAGTGAATCTAAACTAACACACACCCATACAGTGCGCACCACCCCGTGATGTTTTTCTCACTGCTACTAGTGAATCTAGTGTAACACACACCCATACAATGCGCACCACCCCATGATGTTTTTCTCACTCCTACTAGTGAATCTAATGTAACACACACCCAAACAATGCGCACCACCCCGTGATGTTTTTCTCACTCCTACTAGTGAATCTAATGTAACACACACCCAAACAATGCGCACCACCCCGTGATGTTTTTCTCACTCCTACTAGTGAATGTAATGTAACACACACCCATACAATTCGCACCACCCCGTGATGTTTTTCTCACTCCTAATACTGAAAGTAATGTAACACACACCCATACAATGCGCACCGCCCCGTGATGTTTTTCTCACTCCTACTAGTGAAAG
Organism: Cavia porcellus; assembly: GCF_034190915.1. Classification (NCBI taxonomy): domain Eukaryota; kingdom Metazoa; phylum Chordata; class Mammalia; order Rodentia; family Caviidae; genus Cavia; species Cavia porcellus. The sequence continues at coordinate 239,767 of NW_026947556.1, forward strand.
AAATGTAACACACAACCATACAATGCGCACCGCCCCGTGATGTTTTTCTCACTCCTACTACTGAATGTAATGTAACACACACCCATACAATGCGCACCGCCCCGTGATGTTTTTCTCACTCCTACTAGTGAATCTCATGTAATACACACCCATACAATGCGCACCGCCCCGTGATGTTTTTCTCACTCCTACTAGTGAATGTAATGTAACACACACGCATACAATGCGCACCACCCCGTGATGTTTTTCTCACTCCTACTAGTGAATGTAATGTAACACACACCCATACAATGCGCACCACCCCGTGATGTTTTTCTCACTCCTACTAGTGAATCTAATGTAACACACACCCATACAATGGGCACCACCCCGTGTTGTATATCTCACTCCTACTAGTGAATCTCATGTAACACACACCCATACAATGCGCAGCACCCCGTGATGTTTTCTCACTCCTACTAGTGAATCTCATGTAAGACACACCCATACAATGCGCACCACCCCGTGATGTTTTTCTCACTCCTACTAGTGAATGTAATGTAACACACCCCCATACAATGCGCACCACCCCGTGATGTTTTTCTCACTCCTACTAGTGAATGTAATGTAACACACACCCATACAATGTGCACCACCCCGTGATGTTTTTCTCACTCCTACTAGTGAATGTAATGTAACACACACCCATACAATGTGCAGCACCCCGTGATGTTTTTCTCACTCCTACTAGTGAATCTAATGTAACACACATCCATACAATGCGCACCACCCCGTGATGTTTTTCTCACTCCTACTAGTGAATGTAATGTAACACACACCCATACAATGCGCACCTCCCCGTGATGATTTGCTCACTCCTACTAGTGAATGTAAAGTAACACACACCCATACAAGGCGCACCATCCTGTGATGTTTTTCTCACTCCTACTAGTGAATGTAATGTAACACACACCCATAAAATGCGCACCACCCCGTGATGTTTTTCTCACTCCTACTAGTGAATGTAATGAAACACACACCCATACAATGCGCACCACACCGTGATGTTTTTCTCACTCCTACTAGTGAATGTAATGTAACACACACCCATACAATGCGCACCACCCCGTGATGTTTTTCTCACTCCTACTAGTGAATGTAATGTAACACACACCCATACAATGCGCACCACCCCGTGATGTTTTTCTCACTGCTACTAGTGAATGTAATGTAACACACACCCATACAATGCGCACCACCCCGTGATGTTTTTCTCACTCCTACTTCTGAATGTAATGTAACACACACCCATACAATGCGCACCAACCCGTGTTGTTTTTCTCACTCCTACTAGTGAATGTAATGTAACACACACCCATACAATGCGCACCACCCCGTGATGATTTTCTCACTCCTACTAGTGAATGTAATGTAACACACACCCATACAATGCGCACCACCCCGTGATGTTTTTCTCACTCCTACTAGTGAATGTAATGTAACACACACCCGTACAAGGCGCACCACCCCGTGATGTTTCTCTCACTCCTGCTAGTGAATCTAATGTATCACACACCCATACAATGCGCACCGCCCCATGATGTTTTTCTCACTCCTGTTAGTGAATCTAATGTAACACAAACCCATACAATGCGCACCGCCCCGTGATGTTTTTCTCACTCCTACTAGGGAAAGTAATGTAACACACACCCATACAATGCGCACCGCCCCGTGATGTTTTTCTCACTCCTACCACTGAAAGTAATGTAACACACACCCATACAATGCGCACTGCCCCGTGATGTTTTTCTCACTCCTACCAGTGAAAGTAATGTAACACACACCCATACAATGCGCACCGCCCCGTGATGTTTTTCTCACTCCTACCACTGAAAGTAATGTAACACACACCCATACAATGCGCACCGCCCCGTGATGTTTTTCTCACTCCTACCAGTGAAAGTAATGTAACACACACCCATACAATGCGCACCGCCCCGTGATGTTTTTCTCACTCCTACTAGTGAAAGTAATGTAACACACACCCATACAATGCGCACCGCCCCGTGATGTTTTTCTCACTCCTACTAGTGAATGTAATGTAACACACACCCATACAATGCGCACCACCCCGTGATGTTTTTCTCACTCCTACTAGTGAATCTAATGTAACACACACCCATACAATGGGCACCACCCCGTGTTGTTTTTCTCACTCCTACTAGTGAATCTCATGTAATACACACCCATATAATGCGCACCACCCCGTGATGTTTTCTCACTCCTACTAGTGAATCTCATGTAAGACACACCCATACAATGCGCACCACCCCGTGATGTTTTTGTCACTCCTACTAGTGAATCTAATGTAACACACACCCATACAATGCACACCACCCCATGGTGTTTTTCTCACTCCTACTAGTGAATGTAATGTAACACACACCCATACAATGCGCACTACCCCGTGTTGTTTTTCTCAGTCCTACTAGTGAATGTAATGTAACACACACCCATACAATGCGCACCACCCCATGATGTTTTCTCACTCCTACTAGTGAATCTCATGTAAGACACACCCATAGAATGCGCACCACACCGTGATGTTTTTCTCACTCCTACTAGTGAATCTAATGTAAGACACACCCATACAATGCGCACCACCCCGTGATGTTTTTCTCACTCCTACTAGTGAATGTAATGTAACACACACCCATACAATGCGCACCACCCCGTGATGTTTTTCTCACTCCTACTAGTGAATGTAATGTAACACACACCCGTACAAGGCGCACCACCCCGAGATGTTTTTCTCACTCATGCTTGTGAATCTAATGTATCACACACCCATACAATGCGCACCACCCCGTGATGTTTTTCTCACTCCTGCTAGTGAATCTAATGTAACACACACCCATACAATGCGCACCGCCCCGTGATGTTTTTCTCACTCCTACTAGGGAAAGTAATGTAACACACACCCATACAATGCGCACCGCCCCGTGATGTTTTTCTCACTCCTACTACTGAAAGTAATGTAACACACACCCATACAATGCGCACCGCCCCGTGATGTTTTTCTCACTCCTACTAGTGAAAGTAATGTAACACACACCCATACAATGCGCACCGCCCCGTGATGTTTTTCTCACTCCTACTAGTGAATGTAATGTAACACACACCCATACAATGCGCACCACCCCGTGATGTTTTTTTCACTCCTACTAGTGAATCTAATGTAACACACACCCATACAATGGGCACCACCCCGTGTTGTTTTTCTCACTCCTACTAGTGAATCTCATGTAACACACACCCATATAATGCGCACCACCCCGTGATGTTTTCTCACTCCTACTAGTGAATCTCATGTAAGACACACCCATACAATGTGCACCACCCCGTGATGTTTTTCTCACTCCTACTAGTGAATCTAATGTAACACACACCCATACAATGCGCACCACCCCGTGATGTTTTTCTCACTCCTACTAGTGAATGTAATGTAACACACCCCCATACAATGCGCACCACCCCGTGATGTTTTTCTCACTCCTACTAGTGAATGTAATGTAACACACACCCATACAATGCGCACCACCCCGTGATGTTTTTCTCACTCCTACTAGTGAATGTAATGTAACACACATCCATACAATGCGCACCACCCCATGATGTTTTTCTCACTCCTACTAGTGAATGTAATGTAACACACACCCATACAATGCGCACCACCCCATGATGATTTGCTCACTCCTACTAGTGAATGTAATGTAACACACACCCATACAATGCGCACCACCCTGTGATGTTTTTCTCATTCCTACTAGTGAATGTAATGTAACACACAACCATACAATGCGCACCACCCCCTGATGTTTTTCTCACTCCTACTAGTGAATGTAATGTAACACACACCCATACAATGCGCACCACCCCGTGATGTTTTTCTCACTCCTACTAGTGAATGTAATGTAACACAAACCCATACAATGCGCACCACCCCGTGATGTTTTTCTCACTGCTACTAGTGAATCTAAACTAACACACACCCATACAGTGCGCACCACCCCGTGATGTTTTTCTCACTGCTACTAGTGAATCTAGTGTAACACACACCCATACAATGCGCACCACCCAATGATGTTTTTCTCACTCCTACTAGTGAATCTAATGTAACACACACCCAAACAATGCGCACCACCCCGTGATGTTTTTCTCACTCCTACTAGTGAATCTAATGTAACACACACCCAAACAATGCGCACCACCCCGTGATGTTTTTCTCACTCCTACTAGTGAATGTAATGTAACACACACCCATACAATTCGCACCACACCGTGATGTTTTTCTCACTCCTAATACTGAAAGTAATGTAACACACACCCATACAATGCGCACCGCCCCGTGATGTTTTTCTCACTCCTACTAGTGAAAGAAATGTAACACACACCCATACAATGCGCACCGCCCCGTGATGTTTTTCTCACTCCTACTACTGAATGTAATGTAACACACACCCATACAATGCGCACCGCCCCGTGATGTTTTTCTCACTCCTACTAGTGAATCTCATGTAATACACACCCATACAATGCGCATCGCCCCGTGATGTTTTTCTCACTCCTACTAGTGAATGTAATGTAACACACACGCATACAATGCGCACCACCCCGTGATGTTTTTCTCACTCCTACTAGTGAATGTAATGTAACACACACCCATACAATGCGCACCACCCCGTGATGTTTTTCTCACTCCTACTAGTGAATCTAATGTAACACACACCCATACAATGGGCACCACCCCGTGTTGTTTTTCTCACTCCTACTAGTGAATCTCATGTAACACACACCCATACAATGCGCAGCACCCCGTGATGTTTTCTCACTCCTACTAGTGAATCTCATGTAAGACACACCCATACAATGCGCACCACCCCGTGATGTTTTTCTCACTCGTAATAGTGAATCTAATGTAACACACACCCATACAATGCACACCACCCCGTGATGTTTTTCTCACTCCTACTAGTGAATGTAATGTAACACACCCCCATACAATGCGCACCACCACGTGATGTTTTTCTCACTCCTACTAGTGAATGTAATGTAACACACACCCATACAATGCGCACCACCCCGTGATGTTTTTCTCACTCCTACTAGTGAATCTAAAGTAACACACACCAATACAATGCGCACCGCCCCGTGATGTTTTTCTCACTCCTACTAGTGAATCTAGTGTAACACACACCCATACAATGCGCACCACCCAATGATGTTTTTCTCACTCCTACTAGTGAATCTAATGTAACACACACCCAAACAATGCGCACCACCCCGTGATGTTTTTCTCACTCCTACTAGTGAATCTAATGTAACACACACCCAAACAATGCGCACCACCCCGTGATGTTTTTCTCACTCCTACTAGTGAATGTAATGTAACACACACCCATACAATTCGCACCACACCGTGATGTTTTTCTCACTCCTAATACTGAAAGTAATGTAACACACACCCATACAATGCGCACCGCCCCGTGATGTTTTTCTCACTCCTACTAGTGAAAGAAATGTAACACACACCCATACAATGCGCACCGCCCCGTGATGTTTTTCTCACTCCTACTACTGAATGTAATGTAACACACACCCATACAATGCGCACCGCCCCGTGATGTTTTTCTCACTCCTACTAGTGAATCTCAAGTAATACACACCCATACAATGCGCACCGCCCCGTGATGTTTTTCTCACTCCTACTAGTGAATGTAATGTAACACACACGCATACAATGCGCACCACCCCGTGATGTTTTTCTCACTCCTACTAGTGAATGTAATGTAACACACACCCATACAATGCGCACCACCCCGTGATGTTTTTCTCACTCCTACTAGTGAATCTAATGTAACACACACCCATACAATGGGCACCACCCCGTGTTGTTTTTCTCACTCCTACTAGTGAATCTCATGTAACACACACCCATACAATGCGCAGCACCCCGTGATGTTTTCTCACTCCTACTAGTGAATCTCATGTAAGACACACCCATACAATGCGCACCACCCCGTGATGTTTTTCTCACTCGTACTAGTGAATCTAATGTAACACACACCCATACAATGCGCACCACCCCATGATGTTTTTCTCACTCCTACTAGTGAATGTAATGTAACACAGCCCCATACAATGCGCACCACCACGTGATGTTTTTCTCACTCCTACTAGTGAATGTAATGTAACACACACCCATACAATGCGCACCACCCCGTGATGTTTTTCTCACTCCTACTAGTGAATCTAAAGTAACACACACCAATACAATGCGCACCGCCCCGTGATGTTTTTCTCACTCCTACTAGTGAATCTAATGTAACACACACCCATACAATGCGCACCACCCCGTGATGTTTTTCTCACACCTACTAGTGAATGTAATGTAACACACACCCATACAATGCGCACCTCCCCGTGATGATTTGCTCACTCCTACTAGTGAATGTAATGTAACACACACCCATACAATGCGCACCATCCTGTGATGTTTTTCTCACTCCTACTAGTGAACGTAATGTAACACACACCCATACAATGAGCACCACCCCGTGATGTTTTGCTCACTCCTACTAGTGAATGTAATGTAACACACACCCATACAATGCGCACCACCCCGTGATGTTTTTCTCACGCCTACTAGTGAATCTAATGTAACACACACCCATACAATGCGCACCACCCCGTGATGTTTTTCTCACTCCTACTAGTGAATGTAATGTAACACACACCCATACAATGCGCACCACCCCGTGATGTTTTTCTCACTGCTACTAGTGAATGTAATGTAACACACACCCATACAATGCGCACCACCCCGTGATGTTTTTCTCACTCCTACTAGTGAATGTAATGTAACACACACCCATACAATGCGCACCACCCCGTGATGTTTTTCTCACTCCTACTAGTGAATGTAATGTAACACACACCCATACAATGCGCACCACCCCGTGAGGATTTTCTCACTCCTACTAGTGAATGTAATGTAACACACACCCATACAATGCGCACCACCCCGTGATGTTTTTCTCACTCCTACTAGTGAATGTAATGTAACACACACTTGTACAAGGCGCACCACCCCGTGATGTTTTTCTCACTTCTGCTAGTGAATCTAATGTATCATACACCCATACAATGCGCACCACCCCGTGATGTTTTTCTCACTCCTGCTAGTGAATCTAATGTAACACACACCCATACAATGCGCACCGACCCGTGATGTTTTTCTCACTCCTACTAGGGAAAGTAATGTAACACACACCCATACAATGCGCACCGCCCCGTCATGTTTTTCTCACTCCTACTACTGAAAGTAATGTAACACACACCCATACAATGAGCACCGCCCCGTGATGTTTTTCTCACTCCTACTAGTGAAAGTAATGTAACACACACCCATACAATGCGCACCGCCCCGTGATGTTTTTCTCACTCCTACTAGTGAATGTAATGTAACACACACCCATACAATGCGCACCACCCCGTGATGTTTTTCTCACTCCTACTAGTGAATGTAATGTAACACACACCCATACAATGCGCACCACCCCGTGATGTTTTTCTCACTCCTACTAGTGAATCTAATGTAACACACACTCATACAATGGGCACCACCCCGTGTTGTTTTTCTCAATCCTACTAGTGAATCTCATGTAACACACACCCATACAATGCGCACCACCCCGTGATGTTTTCTCACTCCTACTAGTGAATCTCATGTAAGACACACCCATACAATGCGGCACCACCCCATGATGTTTTTCTCACTCCTACTAGTGAATCTAATGCAACACACACCCATACAATGCGCACCACCCCGTGATGTTTTTCTCACTCCTACTAGTGAATGTAATGTAACACACACCCGTACAATGCGCACCACCCCGTGATGTTTTTCTCACTCCTGCTAGTGAATCTAATGTATCACACACCCATATAATGCGCACCACCCCGTGATATTTTTCTCACTCCTGCTAGTGAATCTAATGTAACACACACCCATACAATGAGCACCGCCCCGTGATGTTTTTGTCACTCCTACTAGGGAAAGTAATGTAGCACACACCCATACAATGCACACCGCCCCGTGATGTTTTTCTCACTCCTAATACTGAAAGTAATGTAACACACACCCATACAATGCGCACCGCCCCTTGATGTTTTTCTCACTCCTACTAGTGAATCTAATGTAACACACACCCATACAATGCGCACCACCACGTGATGTTTTTCTCACTCCTACTAGTGAATCTAATGTAACACACACCCATACAATGCGCACCGCCCCGTGATATTTTTCTCACTCCTACTAGTGAATGTAATGTAACACACACCCATACAATGCGCACCACCCCTTGATGTTTTTCTCACTCCTACTAGTGAATGTAATGTAACACACACCCATACAATGCGCACCACCCCGTGATGTTTTTCTCACTCCTACTAGTGAATCTAATGTAACACACACCCATACAATGGGCACCACCCCGTGTTGTTTTTCTCACTCCTACTAGTGAATCTCATGTAACACAAACCCATACAATGCGCACCACCCCGTGATGTTTTCTCACTCCTACTAGTGAATCTCATGTAAGACACACCCATAGAATGCGCACCAAACCGTGATGTTTTTCTCACTCCTACTAGTGAATCTAATGTAACACACACCCATACAATTCGCACCACCCCGTGATGTTTTTCTCACTCCTACTAGTGAATGTAATGTAACACACACCCATACAATGCGCACCACCCCGTGATGTTTTTCTCACTCCTACTAGTGAATGTAATGTAACACACACCCGTACAAGGCGCACCAACCGTGATGTTTTTCTCACTCCTGCTAGTGAATCTAATGTATCACACACCCATACAATGCGCACCACCCCGTGATGTTTTTCTCACTCCTGCTAGTGAATCTAATGTAACACACACCCATACAATGCGCACCGCCCCGTAATGTTTTTCTCACTCCTACTAGGGAAAGTAATGTAACACACACCCATACAATGCGCACTGCCCCGTGATGTTTTTCTCACTCCTACTACTGAAAGTAATGTAACACACACCCATACAATGCGCACCGCCCCGTGATGTTTTTCTCACTCCTACTAGTGAAAGTAATGTAACACACACCCATACAATGCGCACCACCCCGTGATGTTTTTCTCACTCGTACTAGTGAATGTAATGTAACACACACCCATACAATGCGCACCACCCTGTGATGTTTTTCTCACTCCTACTAGTGAATGTAATGTAACACCCAACCATACAATGCGCACCACCGCGTGATGTTTTTCTCACGCCTACTAGTGAATCTAATGTAACACACACCCATACAATGCGCACCACCCCGTGATGTTTTTCTCACTGCTACTAGTGAATGTAATGTAACACACACCCATACAATGCGCACCACCCCGTGATGATTTTCTCACTCCTACTAGTGAATGTAATGTAACACACACCCATACAATGCGCACCACCCCGTGATGTTTTTCTCACTTCTACTAGTGAATTTAATGTAACACACACCCATACAATGCGCACCACCTCGTGATGTTTTTCTCACTCCTACTAGTGAATGTAATGTAACACACACCCATACATTGCGCACCACCCCGTGATGTTTTTCTCACTCCTACTAGTGAATGTAATGTAACACACACCCATACAATGCGCACCACCCCGTGATGTTTTCTCACTCCTACTAGTGAATGTAATGTAACACACACCCATACAATGCGCAGCACCCCGTGATGTTTTTCTCACTCCTACTAGTGAATCTAATGTAACACACACCCATACAATGCGCACCACCCCGTGATGTTTTTCTCACTCCTACTAGTGAATCTAATGTAACACACACCCATACAATGCGCACCACCCCGTGATGTTTTTCTCACTCCTACTAGGGAAAGTAATGTAACACACACCCATACAATGCGCACCGCCCCGTGTTGTTTTTCTCACTCCTGCTACTGAAAGTAATGTAACACACACCCATACAATGCGCACTGCCCCGTGATGTTTTTCTCACTCTTACTAGTGAAAGTAATGTAACACACACCCATACAATGCGCACCGCCCCGTGATGTTTTTCTCACTCCTACTAGTGAATGTAATGTAACACACAACCATACAATGCGCACCACCCCGTGATGTTTTTCTCACTCCTACTAGTGAATGTAATGTAACACACACCCATACAATGCTCACCACCCCGTGATGTTTTTCTCACTCCTACTAGTGAATCTAATGTAACACACATCCATACAATGGGCACCACCACGTGTTGTTTTTCTCACTCCTACTAGTGAATGTAATGTAACACACACCCATACAATGCGCACCACCCCGTGATGTTTTTCTCACTCCTACTAGTGAATGTAATGTAACACACACCCATACAATGCGCACCACCCCGTGATGTTTTTCTCACTCCTACTAGTGAATGTAATGTAACACACACCCATACAATGCGCACCGCCCCGTGATGTTTTTCTCACTCCTACTAGTGAAAGTAATGTAACACACACCCATACAATGCGCACCGCCCCGTGATGTTTTTCTCACTCCTACTAGTGAATGTAATGTAACACACACCCATACAATGCGCACCACCCCGTGATGTTTTTCTCACTCCTACTAGTGAATGTAATGTAACACACACCCATACAATGCGCACCACCCCGTGATGTTTTTCTCACTCCTACTAGTGAATCTAATGTAACACACACCCATACAATGGGCACCACCCCGTGATGTTTTCTGACTCCTACTAGTGAATCTTATGTAAGACACACCCATAGAATGCGCACCACCCCGTGATGTTTTTCTCACTCCTACTAGTGAATGTAATGTAACACACACCCATACAATGCGCACCACCCCGTGATGTTTTTCTCACTCCTACTAGTGAATGTAATGTAACACACACCCGTACAAGGCGCACCACAGCGTGATGTTTTTCTCACTCCTGCTAGTGAATCTAATGTATCACACACCCATACAATGCGCACCACCCCGTGATGTTTTTCTCACTCCTACTAGTGAATCTCATGTAACACACACCCATACAATGCGCACCACCCCGTGATGTTTTCTGACTCCTACTAGTGAATCTCATGTAAGACACACCCATAGAATGCGCACCACCCCGTGATGTTTTTCTCACTCCTACTAGTGAATGTAATGTAACACACACCCATACAATGCGCACCACTCCGTGATGTTTTTCTCACTCCTACTAGTGAATGTAATGTAACACACACCTGTACAAGGCGCACCACAGCGTGATGTTTTTCTCACTCCTGCTAGTGAATCTAATGTATCACACACCCATACAATGCGCACCACCCCGTGATGTTTTCTCACTCCTGCTAGTGAATCTAATGTAACACACACCCATACAATTCGCACCGCCCCGTGATGTTTTTCTCGCTCCTACTAGGGAAAGTAATGTAACACACACCCATACAATGCGCACCGCCCCGTGATGTTTTTCTCACTCCTACTACTGAAAGTAATGTAACACACACCCATACAATGCGCACCGCCCCGTGATGTTTTTCTCACTCCTACTAGTGAAAGTAATGTAACACACACCCATACAATGCGCACCTCCCCGTGATGATTTGCTTACTCCTACTAGTGAATGTAATGTAACACACACCCATACAATGCGCACCATCCTGTGATGTTTTTCTCACTCCTACTAGTGAACGTAATGTAACACACACCCATACAATGAGCACCACCCCGTGATGTTTTGCTCACTCCTACTAGTGAATGTAATGTAACACACACCCATACAATGCGCACCACCCCGTGATGTTTTTCTCACGCCTACTAGTGAATCTAATGTAACACACACCCATACAATGCGCACCACCCCGTGATGTTTTTCTCACTCCTACTAGTGAATGTAATGTAACACACACCCATACAATGCGCACCACCCCGTGATGTTTTTCTCACTGCTACTAGTGAATGTAATGTAACACACACCCATACAATGCGCACCACCCCGTGATGTTTTTCTCACTCCTACTAGTGAATGTAATGTAACACACACCCATACAATGCGCACCACCCCGTGATGTTTTTCTCACTCCTACTAGTGAATGTAATGTAACACACACCCATACAATGCGCACCACCCCGTGAGGATTTTCTCACTCCTACTAGTGAATGTAATGTAACACACACCCATACAATGCGCACCACCCCGTGATGTTTTTCTCACTCCTACTAGTGAATGTAATGTAACACACACTTGTACAAGGCGCACCACCCCGTGAAGTTTTTCTCACTCCTGCTAGTGAATCTAATGTATCATACACCCATACAATGCGCACCACCCCGTGATGTTTTTCTCACTCCTGCTAGTGAATCTAATGTAACACACACCCATACAATGCGCACCGACCCGTGATGTTTTTCTCACTCCTACTAGGGAAAGTAATGTAACACACACCCATACAATGCGCACCGCCCCGTCATGTTTTTCTCACTCCTACTACTGAAAGTAATGTAACACACACCCATATAATGAGCACCGCCCCGTGATGTTTTTCTCACTCCTACTAGTGAAAGTAATGTAACACACACCCATACAATGCGCACCGCCCCGTGATGTTTTTCTCACTCCTACTAGTGAATGTAATGTAACACACACCCATACAATGCGCACCACCCCGTGATGTTTTTCTCACTCCTACTAGTGAATGTAATGTAACACACACCCATACAATGCGCACCACCCCGTGATGTTTTTCTCACTCCTACTAGTGAATCTAATGTAACACACACTCATACAATGGGCACCACCCCGTGTTGTTTTTCTCAATCCTACTAGTGAATCTCATGTAACACACACCCATACAATGCGCACCACCCCGTGATGTTTTCTCACTCCTACTAGTGAATCTCATGTAAGACACACCCATACAATGCGGCACCACCCCATGATGTTTTTCTCACTCCTACTAGTGAATCTAATGCAACACACACCCATACAATGCGCACCACCCCGTGATGTTTTTCTCACTCCTACTAGTGAATGTAATGTAACACACACCCGTACAATGCGCACCACCCCGTGATGTTTTTCTCACTCCTGCTAGTGAATCTAATGTATCACACACCCATATAATGCGCACCACCCCGTGATATTTTTCTCACTCCTGCTAGTGAATCTAATGTAACACACACCCATACAATGAGCACCGCCCCGTGATGTTTTTGTCACTCCTACTAGGGAAAGTAATGTAGCACACACCCATACAATGCACACCGCCCCGTGATGTTTTTCTCACTCCTAATACTGAAAGTAATGTAACACACACCCATACAATGCGCACCGCCCCTTGATGTTTTTCTCACTCCTACTAGTGAAAGTAATGTAACACACACCCATACAATACCCACCGCCCCGTGATGTTTTTCTCACTCCTACTAGTGAATGTAATGTAACACACACCCATACAATGCGCACCACCACGTGATGTTTTTCTCACTCCTACTAGTGAATCTAATGTAACACACACCCATACAATGCGCACCGCCCCGTGATATTTTTCTCACTCCTACTAGTGAATGTAATGTAACACACACCCATACAATGCGCACCACCCCTTGATGTTTTTCTCACTCCTACTAGTGAATGTAATGTAACACACACCCATACAATGCGCACCACCCCGTGATGTTTTTCTCACTCCTACTAGTGAATCTAATGTAACACACACCCATACAATGGGCACCACCCCGTGTTGTTTTTCTCACTCCTACTAGTGAATCTCATGTAACACAAACCCATACAATGCGCACCACCCCGTGATGTTTTCTCACTCCTACTAGTGAATCTCATGTAAGACACACCCATAGAATGCGCACCAAACCGTGATGTTTTTCTCACTCCTACTAGTGAATCTAATGTAACACACACCCATACAATTCGCACCACCCCGTGATGTTTTTCTCACTCCTACTAGTGAATGTAATGTAACACACACCCATACAATGCGCACCACCCCGTGATGTTTTTCTCACTCCTACTAGTGAATGTAATGTAACACACACCCGTACAAGGCGCACCAACCGTGATGTTTTTCTCACTCCTGCTAGTGAATCTAATGTATCACACACCCATACAATGCGCACCACCCCGTGATGTTTTTCTCACTCCTGCTAGTGAATCTAATGTAACACACACCCATACAATGCGCACCGCCCCGTGATGTTTTTCTCACTCCTACTAGGGAAAGTAATGTAACACACACCCATACAATGCGCACCGCCCCGTGATGATTTTCTCACTCCTACTACTGAAAGTAATGTAACACACACCCATACAATGCGCACCGCCCCGTGATGTTTTTCTCACTCCTACTAGTGAAAGTAATGTAACACACACCCATACAATGCGCACCACCCCGTGATGTTTTTCTCACTCGTACTAGTGAATGTAATGTAACACACACCCATACAATGCGCACCACCCTGTGATGTTTTTCTCACTCCTACTAGTGAATGTAATGTAACACCCAACCATACAATGCGCACCACCGCGTGATGTTTTTCTCACGCCTACTAGTGAATCTAATGTAACACACACCCATACAATGCGCACCACCCCGTGATGTTTTTCTCACTGCTACTAGTGAATGTAATGTAAAACACACCCATACAATGCGCACCACCCCGTGATGATTTTCTCACTCCTACTAGTGAATGTAATGTAACACACACCCATACAATGCGCACCACCCCGTGATGTTTTTCTCACTTCTACTAGTGAATTTAATGTAACACACACCCATACAATGCGCACCACCTCGTGATGTTTTTCTCACTCCTACTAGTGAATGTAATGTAACACACACCCATACATTGCGCACCACCCCGTGATGTTTTTCTCACTCCTACTAGTGAATGTAATGTAACACACACCCATACAATGCGCACCACCCCGTGATGTTTTCTCACTCCTACTAGTGAATGTAATGTAACACACACCCATACAATGCGCAGCACCCCGTGATGTTTTTCTCACTCCTACTAGTGAATCTAATGTAACACACACCCATACAATGCGCACCACCCCGTGATGTTTTTCTCACTCCTACTAGTGAATCTAATGTAACACACACCCATACAATGCGCACCACCCCGTGATGTTTTTCTCACTCCTACTAGTGAATGTAATGTAACACACCCCCATACAATGCGCACCACCCCGTGATGTTTTTCTCACTCCTACTAGTGAATGTAATGTAACACACACCCATACAATGCGCACCACCCCGTGATGTTTTCTCACTCCTACTAGTGAATGTAATGTAACACACACCCATACAATGCGCAGCACCCCGTGATGTTTTTCTCACTCCTACTAGTGAATGTAATGTAACACACACCCATACAATGCGCACCACCCCGTGATGTTTTTCTCACTCCTACTAGTGAATGTAATGTAACACACACCCATACAATGCGCACCACCCCGTGATGTTTTTCTCACTCCTACTAGTGAATCTAATGTAACACACACCCATACAATGCGCACCACCCCGTGATGTTTTTCTCACTCCTACTAGTGAATGTAATGTAACACTCACCCATTCAATGCGCACCACCCCGTGATGTTTTTCTCACTCCTACTAGTGAATGTAATGTAACACACACCCGTACAAGGCGCACCACCACGTGATGTTTTCTCACTCCTGCTAGTGAATCTAATGTATCACACACCCATACAATGCACACCGCCCCGTGATGTTTTTCTCACTCCTACTAGTGAATCTAATGTAACACACACCCATACAATGCGCACCGCCCCGTGATGTTTTTCTCACTCCTACTAGGGAAAGTAATGTAACACACACCCATACAATGCGCACCGCCCCGTGTTGTTTTTCTCACTCCTGCTACTGAAAGTAATGTAACACACATCCATACAATGCGCACTGCCCCGTGATGTTTTTCTCACTCTTACTAGTGAAAGTAATGTAACACACACCCATACAATGCGCACCGCCCCGTGATGTTTTTCTCACTCCTACTAGTGAATGTAATGTAACACACAACCATACAATGCGCACCACCCCGTGATGTTTTTCTCACTCCTACTAGTGAATGTAATGTAACACACACCCATACAATGCTCACCACCCCGTGATGTTTTTCTCACTCCTACTAGTGAATCTAATGTAACACACATCCATACAATGGGCACCACCACGTGTTGTTTTTCTCACTCCTACTAGTGAATGTAATGTAACACACACCCATACAATGCGCACCACCCCGTGATGTTTTTCTCACTCCTACTAGTGAATGTAATGTAACACACACCCATACAATGCGCACCACCCCGTGATGTTTTTCTCACTCCTACTAGTGAATGTAATGTAACACACACCCATACAATGCGCACCGCCCCGTGATGTTTTTCTCACTCCTACTAGTGAAAGTAATGTAACACACACCCATACAATGCGCACCGCCCCGTGATGTTTTTCTCACTCCTACTAGTGAATGTAATGTAACACACACCCATACAATGCGCACCGCCCCGTGATGTTTTTCTCACTCCTACTAGTGAATGTAATGTAACACACACCCATACAATCCGCACCACCCCGTGATGTTTTTCTCACTCCTACTAGTGAATCTAATGTAACACACACCCATACAATGGGCACCACCCCGTGATGTTTTCTGACTCCTACTAGTGAATCTCATGTAAGACACACCCATAGAATGCGCACCACCCCGTGATGTTTTTCTCACTCCTACTAGTGAATGTAATGTAACACACACCCATACAATGCGCACCACCCCGTGATGTTTTTCTCACTCCTACTAGTGAATGTAATGTAACACACACCCGTACAAGGCGCACCACAGCGTGATGTTTTTCTCACTCCTGCTAGTGAATCTAATGTATCACACACCCATACAATGCGCACCACCCCGTGATGTTTTTCTCACTCCTACTAGTGAATCTCATGTAACACACACCCATACAATGCGCACCACCCCGTGATGTTTTCTGACTCCTACTAGTGAATCTCATGTAAGACACACCCATAGAATGCGCACCACCCCGTGATGTTTTTCTCACTCCTACTAGTGAATGTAATGTAACACACACCCATACAATGCGCACCACCCCGTGATGTTTTTCTCACTCCTACTAGTGAATGTAATGTAACACACACCTGTACAAGGCGCACCACAGCGTGATGTTTTTCTCACTCCTGCTAGTGAATCTAATGTATCACACACCCATACAATGCGCACCACCCCGTGATGTTTTCTCACTCCTGCTAGTGAATCTAATGTAACACACACCCATACAATTCGCACCGCCCCGTGATGTTTTTCTCGCTCCTACTAGGGAAAGTAATGTAACACACACCCATACAATGCGCACCGCCCCGTGATGTTTTTCTCACTCCTACTACTGAAAGTAATGTAACACACACCCATACAATGCGCACCGCCCCGTGATGTTTTTCTCACTCCTACTAGTGAAAGTAATGTAACACACACCCATACAATGCGCACCGCCCCGTGATGTTTTTCTCACTCGTACTAGTGAATGTAATGTAACACACACCCATACAATGCGCACCACCCCGTGATGTTTTTCTCACTCCTACTAGTGAATGTAGTGTAACACACACCCATACAATGCGCACCGCCCCGTGATGCTTTTCTCACTCCTACTAGTGAATCTAATGTAACACACACCCATACAATGCGCCCCGCCCCGTGTTGTTTTTCTCACTCCTACTAGTGAATCTCATGTAACACACACCCATACAATGCGCACCGCCCCATGATGTTTTTCTCACTCCTACTAGTGAATGTAATGTAACACACACCCATACAATGCGCACCGCCCCGTGATGTTTTTCTCACTCCTACTAGTGAATCTCATGTAACACACACCCATACAATGCGCACCGCCCCGTGATGTTTTTCTCACTCCTACTAGTGAAAGTAATGTAACACACACCCATACAATGCGCACCGCCCCGTGATATTTTTGTCACTCCTACTAGTGAATCTCATGTAACACACACCCATACAATGCGCACCACCCCGTGATGATTTGCTCACTCCTACTAGTGAATGTAATGTAGCACACACCCATACAATGCGCACCACCCTGTGATGTTTTTATCACTCCTACTAGTGAATGTAATGTAACACACAACCATACAATGCGCACCACCCCGTGATGTTTTTCTCACTCCTACTAGTGAATGTAATGTAACACACACCCATACAATGCGCACCACCCCGTGATGTTTTTCTCACTCCTACTAGTGAATGTACTGTAACACACACCCATACAATGCGCACCGCCCCGTGATGTTTTTCTCACTCCTACTAGTGAATGTAATGTAACACACACCCATACAATGCGCACCACCCCTTGATGTTTTTCTCAGTCCTACTAGTGAATGTAATGTAACACACACCCATACAATGCGCACCACCCCGTGATGTTTTTCTCACTCCTACTAGTGAATCTAATGTAACACACACCCATACAATGGGCACCACCCCGTGTTGTTTTTCTCACTCCTACTAGTGAATCTCATGTAACACACACCCATACAATGCGCACCGCCCCGTGATGTTTTTCTCACTCCTACTAGGGAAAGTAATGTAACACACACCCATACAATGCGCACCGCCCCGTGATGTTTTTCTCACTCCTACTACTGAAAGTAATGTAACACACACCCATACAATGCGCACCGCCCCGTGATGTTTTTCTCACTCCTACTAGTGAAAGTAATGTAACACACACCCATACAATGCGCACCACCCCGTGATGTTTTTCTCACTCCTACTAGTGAATGTACTGTAACACACACTCATACAATGCGCACCGCCCCGTGATGTTTTTCTCACTCCTACTAGTGAAAGTAATGTAACACACACCCATACAATGCGCACCGCCCCGTGATATTTTTCTCACTCCTACTAGTGAATGTAATGTAACACACACCCATACAATGCGCACCACCCCTTGATGTTTTTCTCACTCCTACTAGTGAATGTAATGTAACACACACCCATACAATGCGCACCACCCCTTGATGTTTTTCTCACTCCTACTAGTGAATCTAATGTAACACACACCCATACAATGGGCACCACCCGTTTTGTTTTTCTCACTCCTACTAGTGAATCTCATGTAACACACACCCATACAATGCGCACCACCCCGTGATGTTTTCTCACTCCTACTAGTGAATCTCATGTAAGACACACCCATAGAATGCGCACCAAACCGTGATGTTTTTCTCACTCCTACTAGTGAATCTAATGTAACACACACCCATACAATTCGCACCACCCCGTGATGTTTTTCTCACTCCTACTAGTGAATGTAATGTAACACACACCCATACAATGCGCACCACCCCGTGATGTTTTTCTCACTCCTACTAGTGAATGTAATGTAACACACACCCGTACAAGGCGCACCAACCGTGATGTTTTTCTCACTCCTGCTAGTGAATCTAATGTATCACACACCCATACAATGCGCACCACCCCGTGATGTTTTTCTCACTCCTGCTAGTGAATCTAATGTAACACACACCCATACAATGCGCACCGCCCCGTGATGTTTTTCTCACTCCTACTAGGGAAAGTAATGTAACACACACCCATACAATGCGCACCGCCCCGTGATGTTTTTCTCACTCCTACTACTGAAAGTAATGTAACACACACCCATACAATGCGCACCGCCCCGTGATGTTTTTCTCACTCCTACTAGTGAAAGTAATGTAACACACACCCATACAATGCGCACCACCCCGTGATGTTTTTCTCACTCGTACTAGTGAATGTAATGTAACACACACCCATACATTGCGCACCACCCTGTGATGTTTTTCTCACTCCTACTACTGAATGTAATGTAACACACAACCATACAATGCGCACCACCGCGTGATGTTTTTGTCACGCCTACTAGTGAATCTAATGTAACACACACCCATACAATGCGCACCACCCCGTGATGTTTTTCTCACTGCTACTAGTGAATGTAATGTAACACACACCCATACAATGCGCACCACCCCGTGATGATTTTCTCACTCCTACTAGTGAATGTAATGTAACACACACCCATAAAATGCGCACCACCCCGTGATGTTTTTCTCACTTCTACTAGTGAATTTAATGTAACACACACCCATACAATGCGCACCACCTCGTGATGTTTTTCTCACTCCTACTAGTGAATGTAATGTAACACACACCCATACATTGCGCACCACCCCGTGATGTTTTTCTCACTCCTACTAGTGAATGTAATGTAACACACACCCATACAATGCGCAGAAACCCCGTGATGTTTTCTCACTCCTACTAGTGAATGTAATGTAACACACACCCATACAATGCGCAGCACCCCGTGATGTTTTTCTCACTCCTACTAGTGAATCTAATGTAACACACACCCATACAATGCGCACCACACTGTGATGTTTTTCTCACTCCTACTAGTGAATCTAATGTAACACACACCCATACAATGCGCACCACCCCGTGATGTTTTTCTCACTCCTACTAGTGAATGTAATGTAACACACCCCCATACAATGCGCACCACCCCGTGATGTTTTTCTCACTCCTACTAGTGAATGTAATGTAACACACACCCATACAATGCGCAGCACCCCGTGATGTTTTTCTCACTCCTACTAGTGAATCTAATGTAACACACACCCATACAATGCGCACCACCCCGTGATGTTTTTCTCACTCCTGCTAGTGAATGTAATGTAACACACACCCATACAATGCGCACCTCCTCGTGATGATTTGCTCACTCCTACTAGTGAATGTAATGTAACACACACCCATACAATGCGCACCATCCTGTGATGTTTTTCTCACTCCTACTAGTGAATGTAATGTTATACACACCCATACAATGCGCACCACCCCGTGATGTTTTTCTCACTCCTACTAGTGAATGTAATGTAACACACACCCATACAATGTGCACCACACCGTGATGTTTTTCTCACTCCTACTAGTGAATGTAATGTAACACACACCCATACAATGCACACCACCCCGTGATGTTTTTCTCACTCCTACTAGTGAATGTAATGTAACACACACCCATACAATGCGCACCACCCCGTGATGTTTTTCTCACTGCTACTAGTGAATGTAATGTAACACACACCCATACAATGCGCACCACCCCGTGATGTTTTTCTCACTCCTACTTGTGAATGTAATGTAACACACACCCATACAATGCGCACCACCCCGTGATGTTTTTCTCACTCCTACTAGTGAATGTAATGAAAAACACACCCATACAATGCGCACCACCCCGTGATGATTTTCTCACTCCTACTAGTGAATGTAATGTAACACACACCCATACAATGCGCACCACCCCGTGATGTTTCTCTCACTCCTGCTAGTGAATCTAATGTATCACACACCCATACAATGCGCACCGCCCCGTGATGTTTTTCTCACTCCTGTTAGTGAATCTAATGTAACACACACCCATACAATGCGCACCGCCCCGTGATGTTTTTCTCACTCCTACTAGGGAAAGTAATGTAACACACACCCATACAATGCGCACCGCCCCGTGATGTTTTTCTCACTCCTACCACTGAAAGTAATGTAACACACACCCATACAATGCGCACCGCCCCGTGATGTTTTTCTCACTCCTACCAGTGAAAGTAATGTAACACGCACCCATACAATGCGCACCGCCCCGTGATGTTTTTCTCACTCCTACTAGTGAATGTAATGTAACACACACCCATACAATGCGCACCACCCCGTGATGTTTTTCTCACTGCTACTAGTGAATCTACTGTAACACACACCCATACAATGCGCACCACCCCGTGATGTTTTTCTCACTCCTACTAGTGAATCTAATGTAACACACACCAATACAATGCGCACCACCCCGTGATGTTTTTCTCACTCCTACTAGTGAATGTAATGTAACACACACCCATACAATGCGCACCACCCCGTGATGTTTTTCTCACTCCTGCTAGTGAATGTAATGTAACACACACCCATACAATGCGCACCACCCCGTGATGTTTTTCTCACTCCTACTAGGGAATGTAATGTAACACACACCCATAAAATGCGCACCACCCCGTGAGGTTTTTCTCACGCCTACTAGTGAATCTAATGTAACACACACCCATACAATGCGCACCACCCCGTGATGTTTTTCTCACTGCTACTAGTGAATGTAATGTAACGCACACCCATACAATGCGCACGACCCCGTGATGATTTTCTCACTCCTACTAGTGAATGTAATGTAACACACACCCATACAATGCGCACCACCCCGTGATGTTTTTCTCACTTCTACTAGTGAATTTAATGTAACACACACCCATACAATGCGCACCACCTCGTGATGTTTTTCTCACTCCTACTAGTGAATGTAATGTAACACACACCCATACATTGCGCACCACCCCGTGATGTTTTTCTCACTCCTACTAGTGAATGTAATGTAACACACACCCATACAATGCGCACCACCCCGTGATGTTTTTCTCACTGCTACTAGTGAATGTAATGTAACACACACCCATACAATGCGCACCACCCCGTGATGTTTTTCTCACTCCTACTTGTGAATGTAATGTAACACACACCCATACAATGCGCACCACCCCGTGATGTTTTTCTCACTCCTACTAGTGAATGTAATGTAACACACACCCATACAATTCGCACCACCCCATGATGATTTTCTCACTCCTACTAGTGAATGTAATGTAACACACACCCATACAATGCGCACCACCCCCTGATGTTTTTCTCAATCCTACTAGTGAATGTAATTTAACACACACCCGTACAAGGCGCACCACCCCGTGATGTTTCTCTCACTCCTGCTAGTGAATCTAATGTATCACACACCCATACAATGCGCACCGCCCCGTGATGTTTTTCTCACTCCTGTTAGTGAATCTAATGTAACACACACCCATACAATGCGCACCGCCCCGTGATGTTTTTCTCACTCCTACTAGGGAAAGTAATGTAACACACACCCATACAATGCGCACCGCCCCGTGATGTTTTTCTCACTCCTACCACTGAAAGTAATGTAACACACACCCATACAATGCGCACCGCCCCGTGATGTTTTTCTCACTCCTACCAGTGAAAGTAATGTAACACGCACCCATACAATGCGCACCGCCCCGTGATGTTTTTCTCACTCCTACTAGTGAATGTAATGTAACACACACCCATACAATGCGCACCACCCCGTGATGTTTTTCTCACTGCTACTAGTGAATCTAGTGTAACACACACCCATACAATGCGCACCACCCCGTGATGTTTTTCTCACTCCTACTAGTGAATCTAATGTAACACACACCAATACAATGCGCACCACCCCGTGATGTTTTTCTCACTCCTACTAGTGAATGTAATGTAACACACACCCATACAATGCGCACCACCCCGTGATGTTTTTCTCACTCCTACTAGTGAATGTAATGTAACACACACCCATACAATGCGCACCACCCCGTGATGTTTTTCTCACTCCTACTAGTGAATGTAATGTAACACACAACCATACAATGCGCACCACCGCGTGATGTTTTTCTCACGCCTACTAGTGAATCTAATGTAACACACACCCATACAATGCGCACCACCCCGTGATGTTTTTCTCACTGCTACTAGTGAATGTAATGTAACACACACCCATACAATGCGCACCACCCCGTGATGATTTTCTCACTCCTACTAGTGAATGTAATGTAACACACACCCATACAATGCGCACCACCCCGTGATGTTTTTCTCACTTCTACTAGTGAATTTAATGTAACACACACCCATACAATGCGCACCACCTCGTGATGTTTTTCTCACTCCTACTAGTGAATGTAATGTAACACACACCCATACATTGCGCACCACCCCGTGATGTTTTTCTCACTCCTACTAGTGAATGTAATGTAACACACACCCATACAATGGGCACCACACAGTGTTGTTTTTCTCACTCCTACTAGTGAATCTAATGTATCACACATCCATACAATGCGCACCACCCCGTGATGTTTTCTCACTCCTACTAGTGAATCTCATGTAAGACACACCCATACAATGCGCACCACCCCTTGATGTTTTTCTCACTCCTACTAGTGAATCTAATGTAACACACACCCATACAATGCGCACCACCCCGTGATGTTTTTCTCACTCCTACTAGTGAATGTAATGTAACACACCCCCATACAATGCGCACCACCCCGTGATGTTTTTCTCACTCCTACTAGTGAATGTAATGTAACACACACCCATACAATGCGCACCACCCCGTGATGTTTTTCTCACTCCTACTAGTGAATGTAATGTAACACACACCCATACAATGCGCAGCACCCCGTGATGTTTTTCTCACTCCTACTAGTGAATCTAATGTAACACACACCCATACAATGGGCACCACCCCGTGATGTTTTTCTCACTCCTACTAGTGAATGTAATGTAACACACACCCATACAATGCGCACCTCCCCGTGATGATTTGCTCACTCCTACTAGTGAATGTAATGTAACACACACCCATACAATGCGCACCACCCCGTGATGTTTTTCTCACTCCTACTAGTGAATCTCATGTAACACACACCCATACAATGCGCACCACCCCGTGATGTGTTTCTCACTCCTACTAGTGAATCTCATGTAACACACACCCATACAATGCGCACCACCACGTGATATTTTTCTCACTCCTACAAGTGAATCTCATGTAACACACACCCATACAATGCGCACCACCCCGTGATGTTTTTCTCACTCCTACTAGTGAATCTCATGTAACACACACCCATACAATGCGCACCACCCCGTGATGTTTTTCTCACTCCTACTAGTGAATCTAATGTAACATACACCCATACAATGGGCACCACCCCGTGTTGTTTTTCTCACTCCTACTAGTGAATGTAATGTAACACACACCCATGCAATGCACACCACCCCGTGTGTTTTTCTCACTCCTACTAGTGAATGTAATGTAACACACACCCATACAATGCGCACCACCCCGTGATGATTTGCTCACTCCTACTAGTGAATGTAATGTAGCACACACCCATACAATGCGCACCACCCTGTGATGTTTTTATCACTCCTACTAGTGAATGTAATGTAACACACAACCATACAATGCGCACCACCCCGTGATGTTTTTCTCACTCCTACTAGTGAATGTAATGTAACACACACCCATACAATGCGCATCACCCCGTGATGTTTTTCTCACTCCTACTAGTGAATGTACTGTAACACACACCCATACAATGCGCACCGCCCCGTGATGTTTTTCTCACTCCTACTAGTGAAAGTAATGTAACACACACCCATACAATGCGAACCGCCCCGTGATATTTTTCTCACTCCTACTAGTGAATGTAATGTAACACACACCCATACAATGCGCACCACCCCTTGATGTTTTTCTCAGTCCTACTAGTGAATGTAATGTAACACACACCCATACAATGCGCACCACCACGTGATGTTTTTCTCACTCCTACTAGTGAATCTAATGTAACACACACCCATACAATGGGCACCACCCCGTGTTGTTTTTCTCACTCCTACTAGTGAATCTCATGTAACACACACCCATACAATGCGCACCGCCCCGTGATGTTTTTCTCACTCCTACTAGGGAAAGTAATGTAACACACACCCATACAATGCGCACCGCCCCGTGATGTTTTTCTCACTCCTACTACTGAAAGTAATGTAACACACACCCATACAATGCGCACCGCCCCGTGATGTTTTTCTCACTCCTACTAGTGAAAGTAATGTAACACACACCCATACAATGCGCACCGCCCCGTGATGTTTTTCTCACTCGTACTAGTGAATGTAATGTAACACACACCCATACAATGCGCACCACCCTGTGATGTTTTTCTCACTCCTACTAGTGAATGTAATGTAACACACAACCATACAATGCGCACCACCACGTGATGTTTTTCTCACGCCTACTAGTGAATCTAATGTAACACACACCCATACAATGCGCACCACCCCGTGATGTTTTTCTCACTGCTACTAGTGAATGTAATGTAACACACACCCATACAATGCGCACCACCCCGTGATGTTTTTCTCACTCCTACTAGTGAATGTAATGTAACACACACCCATACAATGCGCACCACCCCGTGATGTTTTTCTCACTTCTACTAGTGAATTTAATGTAACACACACCCATACAATGCGCACCACCTCGTGATGTTTTTCTCACTCCTACTAGTGAATGTAATGTAACACACACCCATACATTGCGCACCACCCCGTGAAGTTTTTCTCACTCCTATTAGTGAATGTAATGTAACACACACCCATACAATGGGCACCACCCCGTGTTGTTTTTCTCACTCCTACTAGTGAATCTCATGTAACACACACCCATACAATGCGCACCACCCCGTGATGTTTTCTCACTCCTACTAGTGAATCTCATGTAAGACACACCCATACAATGCGCACCACCCCGTGATGTTTTTCTCACTCCTACTAGTGAATCTAATGTAACACACACCCATAAAATGCGCACCACCCCGTGATGTTTTTCTCACTCCTACTAGTGAATGTAATGTAACACACCCCCATACAATGCGCACCACCCCGTGATGTTTTTCTCACTCCTACTAGTGAATGTAATGTAACACACACCCATACAATGCGCACCACCCCGTGATGTTTTTCTCACTCCTACTAGTGAATGTAATGTAACACACACCCATACAATGCGAAGCACCCTGTGATGTTTTTCTCACTCCTACTAGTGAATCTAATGTAACACACACCCATACAATGCGCACCACCCCGTGATGTTTTTCTCACTCCTGCTAGTGAATGTAATGTAACACACACCCATACAATGCGCACCACCCCGTGATGTTTTTCTCACTCCTACTAGTGAATCTAATGTAACACACACCCATACAATGGGCACCACCCCGTGTTGTTTTTCTCACTCCTACTAGTGAATCTCATGTAACACACACCCATACAATGCGCACCACCCCGTGATGTTTTCTCACTCCTACTAGTGAATCTCATGTAAGACACACCCATAGAATGCGCACCAAACCGTGATGTTTTTCTCACTCCTACTAGTGAATCTAATGTAACACACACCCATACAATTCGCACCACCCCGTGATGTTTTTCTCACTCCTTCTAGTGAATGTAATGTAACACACACCCATACAATGCGCACCACCCCGTGATGTTTTTCTCACTCCTACTAGTGAATGTAATGTAACACACACCCGTACAAGACGCACCAACCGTGATGTTTTTCTCACTCCTGCTAGTGAATCTAATGTATCACACACCCATACAATGCGCACCACCCCGTGATGTTTTTCTCACTCCTGCTAGTGAATCTAATGTAACACACACCCATACAATGCGCACCGCCCCGTGATGTTTTTCTCACTCCTACTAGGGAAAGTAATGTAACACACACCCATACAATGCGCACCGCCCCGTGATGTTTTTCTCACTCCTACTACTGAAAGTAATGTAACACACACCCATACCATGCGCACCGCCCCGTGATGTTTTTCTCACACCTACTAGTGAAAGTAATGTAACACACACCCATACAATGCGCACCGCCCCGTGATGTTTTTCTCACTCGTACTAGTGAATGTAATGTAATACACACCCATACAATGCGCACCACCCTGTGATGTTTTTCTCACTCCTACTAGTGAATGTAATGTAACACACAACCATACAATGCGCACCACCGCGTGATGTTTTTCTCACGCCTACTAGTGAATCTAATGTAACACACACCCATACAATGCGCACCACCCCGTGATGTTTTTCTCACTGCTACTAGTGAATGTAATGTAACACACACCCATACAATGCGCACCACCCCGTGATGATTTTCTCACTCCTACTATTGAATGTAATGTAACACACACCCATACAATGCGCACCACCCCGTGATGTTTTTCTCACTTCTACTAGTGAATTTAATGTAACACACACCCATACAATGCGCACCACCTCGTGATGTTTTTCTCACTCCTACTAGTGAATGTAATGTAACACACACCCATACATTGCGCACCACCCCGTGATGTTTTTCTCACTCCTACTAGTGAATGTAATGTAACACACACCCATACAATGGGCACCACCCCGTGTTGTTTTTCTCACTCCTACTAGTGAATCTCATGTAACACACACCCATACAATGCGCACCACCCTGTGATGTTTTCTCACTCCTACTAGTGAATCTCATGTAAGACACACCCATACAATGCGCACCACCCCGTGATGTTTTTCTCACTTCTACTAGTGAATCTAATGTAACACACACCCATACAATGCGCACCACCCCGTGATGTTTTTCTCACTCCTACTAGTGAATGTAATGTAACACACCCCCATACAATGCGCACCACCCCGTGATGTTTTTCTCACTCCTACTAGTGAATGTAATGTAACACACACCCATACAATGCGCACAAACCCGTGATGTTTTTCTCACTCCTACTAGTGAATGTAATGTAACACACACCCATACAATGCGAAGCACCCCGTGATGTTTTTCTCACTCCTACTAGTGAATCTAATGTAACACACACCCATACAATGCGCACCACCCCGTGATGTTTTTCTCACTCCTGCTAGTGAATGTAATGTAACACACACCCATACAATGCGCACCATCCTGTGATGTTTTTCTCACTCCTACTAGTGAATGTAATGTAACACACACCCATACAATGCGCACCACCCCGAGATGTTTTTCTCACTCCTACTAGTGAATGTAATGTAACACACACCCATACAATGTGCACCACACCGTGATGTTTTTCTCACTCCTACTAGTGAATGTAATGTAACACACACCCATACAATGCGCACCACCCCGTGATGTTTTTCTCACTCCTACTAGTGAATGTAATGTAACACACACCCATACAATGCGCACCACCCCGTGATGTTTTTCTCACTGCTACTAGTGAATGTAATGTAACACACACCCATACAATGCGCACCCCCCCGTGATGTTTTTCTCACTCCTACTTGTGAATGTAATGTAACACACACCCATACAATGCGCACCACCCCGTGATGTTTTTCTCACTCCTACTAGTGAATGTAATGTAACACACACCCATACAATGCGCACCACCCCGTGATGATTTTCTCACTCCTACTAGTGAATGTAATGTAACACACACCCATACAATGCGCACCACCCCGTGATGTTTTTCTCACTCCTACTAGTGAATGTAATGTAACACACACCCGTACAAGGCGCACCACCCCGTGATGTTTCTCTCACTCCTGCTAGTGAATCTAATGTATCACACACCCATACAATGTGCACCGCCCCGTGATGTTTTTCTCACTCCTGTTAGTGAATCTAATGTAACACACACCCATACAATGCGCACCGCCCCGTGATGTTTTTCTCACTCCTACTAGGGAAAGTAATGTAACACACACCCATACAATGCGCACCGCCCCGTGATGTTTTTCTCACTCCTACCACTGAAAGTAATGTAACACACACCCATACAATGCGCACCGCCCCGTGATGTTTTTCTCACTCCTACCAGTGAAAGTAATGTAACACGCACCCATACAATGCGCACCGCCCCGTGATGTTTTTCTCACTGCTACTAGTGAATCTAGTGTAACACACACCCATACAATGCGCACCACCCCGTGATGTTTTTCTCACTCCTACTAGTGAATCTAATGTAACACACACCAATACAATGCGCACCACCCCGTGATGTTTTTCTCACTCCTACTAGTGAATGTAATGTAACACACACCCATACAATGCGCACCACCCCGTGATGTTTTTCTCACTCCTACTAGTGAATGTAATGTAACACACACCCATACAATGCGCACCACCCCGTGATGTTTTTCTCACTCCTACTAGTGAATGTAATGTAACACACAACCATACAATGCGCACCACCGCGTGATGTTTTTCTCACGCCTACTAGTGAATCTGATGTAACACACACCCATACAATGCGCACCACCCCGTGATGTTTTTCTCACTGCTACTAGTGAATGTAATGTAACACACACCCATACAATGCGCACCACCACGTGATGATTTTCTCACTCCTACTAGTGAATGTAATGTAACACACACCCATACAATGCGCACCACCCCGTGATGTTTTTCTCACTTCTACTAGTGAATTTAATGTAACACACACCCGTACAAGGCGCACCACCCCGTGATGTTTCTCTCACTCCTGCTAGTGAATCTAATGTATCACACACCCATACAATGTGCACCGCCCCGTGATGTTTTTCTCACTCCTGTTAGTGAATCTAATGTAACACACACCCATACAATGCGCACCGCCCCGTGATGTTTTTCTCACTCCTACTAGGGAAAGTAATGTAACACACACCCATACAATGCGCACCGCCCCGTGATGTTTTTCTCACTCCTACCACTGAAAGTAATGTAACACACACCCATACAATGCGCACCGCCCCGTGATGTTTTTCTCACTCCTACCAGTGAAAGTAATGTAACACGCACCCATACAATGCGCACCGCCCCGTGATGTTTTTCTCACTGCTACTAGTGAATCTAGTGTAACACACACCCATACAATGCGCACCACCCCGTGATGTTTTTCTCACTCCTACTAGTGAATCTAATGTAACACACACCAATACAATGCGCACCACCCCGTGATGTTTTTCTCACTCCTACTAGTGAATGTAATGTAACACACACCCATACAATGCGCACCACCCCGTGATGTTTTTCTCACTCCTACTAGTGAATGTAATGTAACACACACCCATACAATGCGCACCACCCCGTGATGTTTTTCTCACTCCTACTAGTGAATGTAATGTAACACACAACCATACAATGCGCACCACCGCGTGATGTTTTTCTCACGCCTACTAGTGAATCTGATGTAACACACACCCATACAATGCGCACCACCCCGTGATGTTTTTCTCACTGCTACTAGTGAATGTAATGTAACACACACCCATACAATGCGCACCACCACGTGATGATTTTCTCACTCCTACTAGTGAATGTAATGTAACACACAACCATACAATGCGCACCACCGCGTGATGTTTTTCTCACGCCTACTAGTGAATCTAATGTAACACACACCCATACAATGCGCACCACCCCGTGATGTTTTTCTCACTGCTACTAGTGAATGTAATGTAACACACACCCATACAATGCGCACCACCCCGTGATGTTTTTCTCACTCCTACTAGTGAATGTAATGTAACACACACCCATACAATGCGCACCACCCCGTGATGTTTTTCTCACTTCTACTAGTGAATTTAATGTAACACACACCCATACAATGCGCACCACCTCGTGATGTTTTTCTCACTCCTACTAGTGAATGTAATGTAACACACACCCATACATTGCGCACCACCCCGTGAAGTTTTTCTCACTCCTATTAGTGAATGTAATGTAACACACACCCATACAATGGGCACCACCCCGTGTTGTTTTTCTCACTCCTACTAGTGAATCTCATGTAACACACACCCATACAATGCGCACCACCCCGTGATGTTTTCTCACTCCTACTAGTGAATCTCATGTAAGACACACCCATACAATGCGCACCACCCCGTGATGTTTTTCTCACTCCTACTAGTGAATCTAATGTAACACACACCCATAAAATGCGCACCACCCCGTGATGTTTTTCTCACTCCTACTAGTGAATGTAATGTAACACACCCCCATACAATGCGCACCACCCCGTGATGTTTTTCTCACTCCTACTAGTGAATGTAATGTAACACACACCCATACAATGCGCACCACCCCGTGATGTTTTTCTCACTCCTACTAGTGAATGTAATGTAACACACACCCATACAATGCGAAGCACCCTGTGATGTTTTTCTCACTCCTACTAGTGAATCTAATGTAACACACACCCATACAATGCGCACCACCCCGTGATGTTTTTCTCACTCCTGCTAGTGAATGTAATGTAACACACACCCATACAATGCGCACCACCCCGTGATGTTTTTCTCACTCCTACTAGTGAATCTAATGTAACACACACCCATACAATGGGCACCACCCCGTGTTGTTTTTCTCACTCCTACTAGTGAATCTCATGTAACACACACCCATACAATGCGCACCACCCCGTGATGTTTTCTCACTCCTACTAGTGAATCTCATGTAAGACACACCCATAGAATGCGCACCAAACCGTGATGTTTTTCTCACTCCTACTAGTGAATCTAATGTAACACACACCCATACAATTCGCACCACCCCGTGATGTTTTTCTCACTCCTTCTAGTGAATGTAATGTAACACACACCCATACAATTCGCACCACCCCGTGATGTTTTTCTCACTCCTACTAGTGAATGTAATGTAACACACACCCGTACATGACGCACCAACCGTGATGTTTTTCTCACTCCTGCTAGTGAATCTAATGTATCACACACCCATACAATGCGCACCACCCCGTGATGTTTTTCTCACTCCTGCTAGTGAATCTAATGTAACACACACCCATACAATGCGCACCGCCCCGTGATGTTTTTCTCACTCCTACTAGGGAAAGTAATGTAACACACACCCATACAATGCGCACCGCCCCGTGATGTTTTTCTCACTCCTACTACTGAAAGTAATGTAACACACACCCATACCATGCGCACCGCCCCGTGATGTTTTTCTCACACCTACTAGTGAAAGTAATGTAACACACACCCATACAATGCGCACCGCCCCGTGATGTTTTTCTCACTCGTACTAGTGAATGTAATGTAACACACACCCATACAATGCGCACCACCCTGTGATGTTTTTCTCACTCCTACTAGTGAATGTAATGTAACACACAACCATACAATGCGCACCACCGCGTGATGTTTTTCTCACGCCTACTAGTGAATCTAATGTAACACACACCCATACAATGCGCACCACCCCGTGATGTTTTTCTCACTGCTACTAGTGAATGTAATGTAACACACACCCATACAATGCGCACCACCCCGTGATGATTTTCTCACTCCTACTATTGAATGTAATGTAACACACACCCATACAATGCGCACCACCCCGTGATGTTTTTCTCACTTCTACTAGTGAATTTAATGTAACACACACCCATACAATGCGCACCACCTCGTGATGTTTTTCTCACTCCTACTAGTGAATGTAATGTAACACACACCCATACATTGCGCACCACCCCGTGATGTTTTTCTCACTCCTACTAGTGAATGTAATGTAACACACACCCATACAATGGGCACCACCCCGTGTTGTTTTTCTCACTCCTACTAGTGAATCTCATGTAACACACACCCATACAATGCGCACCACCCTGTGATGTTTTCTCACTCCTACTAGTGAATCTCATGTAAGACACACCCATACAATGCGCACCACCCCGTGATGTTTTTCTCACTTCTACTAGTGAATCTAATGTAACACACACCCATACAATGCGCACCACCCCGTGATGTTTTTCTCACTCCTACTAGTGAATGTAATGTAACACACCCCCATACAATGCGCACCACCCCGTGATGTTTTTCTCACTCCTACTAGTGAATGTAATGTAACACACACCCATACAATGCGCACAAACCCGTGATGTTTTTCTCACTCCTACTAGTGAATGTAATGTAACAAACACCCATACAATGCGAAGCACCCCGTGATGTTTTTCTCACTCCTACTAGTGAATCTAATGTAACACACACCCATACAATGCGCACCACCCCGTGATGTTTTTCTCACTCCTGCTAGTGAATGTAATGTAACACACACCCATACAATGCGCACCATCCTGTGATGTTTTTCTCACTCCTACTAGTGAATGTAATGTAACACACACCCATACAATGCGCACCACCCCGAGATGTTTTTCTCACTCCTACTAGTGAATGTAATGTAACACACACCCATACAATGTGCACCACACCGTGATGTTTTTCTCACTCCTACTAGTGAATGTAATGTAACACACACCCATACAATGCGCACCACCCCGTGATGTTTTTCTCACTCCTACTAGTGAATGTAATGTAACACACACCCATACAATGCGCACCACCCCGTGATGTTTTTCTCACTGCTACTAGTGAATGTAATGTAACACACACCCATACAATGCGCACCCCCCCGTGATGTTTTTCTCACTCCTACTTGTGAATGTAATGTAACACACACCCATACAATGCGCACCACCCCGTGATGTTTTTCTCACTCCTACTAGTGAATGTAATGTAACACACACCCATACAATGCGCATCACCCCGTGATGATTTTCTCACTCCTACTAGTGAATGTAATGTAACACACACCCATACAATGCGCACCACCCCGTGATGTTTTTCTCACTCCTACTAGTGAATGTAATGTAACACACACCCGTACAAGGCGCACCACCCCGTGATGTTTCTCTCACTCCTGCTAGTGAATCTAATGTATCACACACCCATACAATGTGCACCGCCCCGTGATGTTTTTCTCACTCCTGTTAGTGAATCTAATGTAACACACACCCATACAATGCGCACCGCCCCGTGATGTTTTTCTCACTCCTACTAGGGAAAGTAATGTAACACACACCCATACAATGCGCACCGCCCCGTGATGTTTTTCTCACTCCTACCACTGAAAGTAATGTAACACACACCCATACAATGCGCACCGCCCCGTGATGTTTTTCTCACTCCTACCAGTGAAAGTAATGTAACACGCACCCATACAATGCGCACCGCCCCGTGATGTTTTTCTCACTGCTACTAGTGAATCTAGTGTAACACACACCCATACAATGCGCACCACCCCGTGATGTTTTTCTCACTCCTACTAGTGAATCTAATGTAACACACACCAATACAATGCGCACCACCCCGTGATGTTTTTCTCACTCCTACTAGTGAATGTAATGTAACACACACCCATACAATGCGCACCACCCCGTGATGTTTTTCTCACTCCTACTAGTGAATGTAATGTAACACACACCCATACAATGCGCACCACCCCGTGATGTTTTTCTCACTCCTACTAGTGAATGTAATGTAACACACAACCATACAATGCGCACCACCGCGTGATGTTTTTCTCACGCCTACTAGTGAATCTGATGTAACACACACCCATACAATGCGCACCACCCCGTGATGTTTTTCTCACTGCTACTAGTGAATGTAATGTAACACACACCCATACAATGCGCACCACCACGTGATGATTTTCTCACTCCTACTAGTGAATGTAATGTAACACACACCCATACAATGCGCACCACCCCGTGATGTTTTTCTCACTTCTACTAGTGAATTTAATGTAACACACACCCATACAATGCGCACCACCTCGTGATGTTTTTCTCACTCCTACTAGTGAATGTAATGTAACACACACCCATACATTGCGCACCACCCCGTGATGTTTTTCTCACTCCTACTAGTGAATGTAATGTAACACACACCCATACAATGGGCACCACCCCGTGTTGTTTTTCTCACTCCTACTAGTGAATCTCATGTAACACACACCCATACAATGCGCACCACCCCGTGATGTTTTCTCACTCCTACTAGTGAATCTCATGTAAGACACACCCATACAATGCGCACCACCCCGTGATGTTTTTCTCACTCCTACTAGTGAATCTAATGTAACACACACCCATACAATGCGCACAACCCCGTTATGTTTTTCTCACTCCTACTAGTGAATGTAATGTAACACACCCCCATACAATGCGCACCACCCCGTGATGTTTTTCTCACTCTTACTAGAGAATGTAATGTAACACACACCCATACAATGTGCACCACCCCGTGATGTTTTTCTCACTCCTACTAGTGAATGTAATGTAACACACACCCATACAATGCGCAGCACCCCGTGATGTTTTTCTCACTCCTACTAGTGAATCTAATGTAACACACACCCATACAATGCGCACCACGCCGTGATGTTTTTCTCACTCCTACTAGTGAATGTAATGTAACACACACCCAAACAATGCGCACCTCCCCGTGATGATTTGCTCACTCCTACTAGTGAATGTAATGTAACACACACCCATACAATGCGCACCATCCTGTGATGTTTTTCTCACTCCTACTAGTGAATGTAATGTAACACACACCCATACAATGCGCACCACCCCGTGATGTTTTTCTCACTCCTACTAGTGAATGTAATGTAACACACACCCATACAATGCGCACCACACCGTGATGTTTTTCTCACTCCTACTAGTGAATGTAATGTAACACACACCCATACAATGCGCACCACCCCGTGATGTTTTTCTCACTCCTACTAGTGAATGTAATGTAACACACACCCATACAATGCGCACCACCCCGTGATGTTTTTCTCACTGCTACTAGTGAATGTAATGTAACACACACCCATACAATGCGCACCACCCCGTGATGTTTTTCTCACTCCTACTTCTGAATGTAATGTAACACACACCCATACAATGCGCACCAACCCGTGTTGTTTTTCTCACTCCTACTAGTGAATGTAATGTAACACACACCCATACAATGCGCACCACCCCGTGATGATTTTCTCACTCCTACTAGTGAATGTAATGTAACACACACCCATACAATGCGCACCACCCCGTGATGTTTTTCTCACTCCTACTAGTGAATGTAATGTAACACACACCCGTACAAGGCGCACCACCCCGTGATGTTTCTCTCACTCCTGCTAGTGAATCTAATGTATCACACACCCATACAATGCGCACCGCCCCCTGATGTTTTTCTCACTCCTACTAGGGAAAGTGATGTAACACACACCCATACAATGCGCACCGCCCCGTGATGTTTTTCTCACTCCTACCACTGAAAGTAATGTAACACACACCCATACAATGCACACCGCCCCGTGATGTTTTTCTCACTCCTACCAGTGAAAGTAATGTAACACGCACCCATACAATGCGCACCGCCCCGTGATGATTTTTTCACTCCTACCAGTGAAAGTAATGTAACACACACTCATACAATGCGCACCGCCCCGTGATGTTTTTCTCACTCCTACCACTGAAAGTAATGTAACACACACCCATACAATGCGCACCGCCCCGTGATGTTTTTCTCACTCCTACCAGTGAAAGTAATGTAACACACACCCATACAATGCGCACCGCCCCGTGATGTTTTTCTCACTCCTACTAGTGAAAGTAATGTAACACACACCCATACAATGCGCACCGCCCCGTGATGTTTTTCTCACTCCTACTAGTGAATGTAATGTAACACACACCCATACAATGCGCACCACCCCGTGATGTTTTTCTCACTCCTACTAGTGAATCTATTGTAACACACACCCATACAATGGGCACCACCCCGTGTTGTTTTTCTCACTCCTACTAGTGAATCTCATGTAATACACACCCATATAATGTGCACCACCCCGTGATGTTTTCTCACTCCTACTAGTGAATCTCATGTAAGACACACCCATACAATGCGCACCACCCCGTGATGTTTTTGTCACTCCTACTAGTGAATCTAATGTAACACACACCCATACAATGCACACCACCCCATGATGTTTTTCTCACTCCTACTAGTGAATCTCATGTAACACACACCCATACAATGCGCACTACCCCGTGTTGTTTTTCTCAGTCCTACTAGTGAATGTAATGTAACACACACCCATACAATGCGCACCACCCCGTGATGTTTTCTCACTCCTACTAGTGAATCTCATGTAAGACACACCCATAGAATGCGCACCACACCGTGATGTTTTTCTCACTCCTACTAGTGAATCTCATGTAAGACACACCCATACAATGCGCACCACCCCGTGATGTTTTTCTCACTCCTACTAGTGAATGTAATGTAACACACACCCTTACAATGCGCACCACCCCGTGATGTTTTTCTCACTCCTACTAGTGAATGTAATGTAACACACACCCGTACAAGGCGCACCACCCCGTGATGTTTTTCTCACTCATGCTTGTGAATCTAATGTATCACACACCCATACATTGCGCACCACCCCGTGATGTTTTTCTCACTCCTGCTAGTGAATCTAATGTAACACACACCCATACAATGCGCACCGCCCCGTGATGTTTTTCTCACTCCTACTAGGGAAAGTAATGTAACACACACCCATACAATGCGCACCGCCCCGTGATGTTTTTCTCACTCCTACTACTGAAAGTAATGTAACACACACCCATACAATGCACACCGCCCCGTGATGTTTTTCTCACTCCTACTAGTGAAAGTAATGTAACACATACCCATACAATGCGCACCGCCCCGTGATGTTTTTCTCACTCCTACTAGTGAATGTAATGTAACACACACCCATACAATGCGCACCACCCCGTGATGTTTTTCTCACTCCTACTAGTGAATCTAATGTAACACACACCCATACAATGGGCACCACCCCGTGTTGTTTTTCTCACTCCTACTAGTGAATCTCATGTAACACACACCCATACAATGCGCACCGCCCCGTGATGTTTTTCTCACTCCTACTACTGAAAGTAATGTAACACACACCCATACAATGCACACCGCCCCGTGATGTTTTTCTCACTCCTACTAGTGAAAGTAATGTAACACATACCCATACAATGCGCACCGCCCCGTGATGTTTTTCTCACTCCTACTAGTGAATGTAATGTAACACACACCCATACAATGCGCACCACCCCGTGATGTTTTTCTCACTCCTACTAGTGAATCTTATGTAACACACACCCATACAATGGGCACCACCCCGTGTTGTTTTTCTCACTCCTACTAGTGAATCTCATGTAACACACACCCATATAATGCGCACCACCCCGTGATGTTTTCTCACTCCTACTAGTGAATGTAATGTAACACACCCCCATACAATGCGCAGCACCCCGTGATGTTTTTCTCACTCCTACTAGTGAATCTAATGTAACACACACCCATACAATGCGCACCACGCCGTGATGTTTTTCTCACTCCTACTAGTGAATGTAATGTAACACACACCCAAACAATGCGCACCTCCCCGTGATGATTTGCTCACTCCTACTAGTGAATGTAATGTAACACACACCCATACAATGCGCACCATCCTGTGATGTTTTTCTCACTCCTACTAGTGAATGTAATGTAACACACACCCATACATTGCGCACCACCCCGTGATGTTTTTCTCACTCCTACTAGTGAATGTAATGTAACACACAACCATACAATGCGCACCACCCCGTGATGTTTTTCTCACTCCTACTAGTGAATGTAATGTAACACACACCCATACAATGCGCACCACCCCGTGATGTTTTTCTCACTCCTACTAGTGAATGTAATGTAACACACACCCGTACAAGGCGCACCACCCCG
The DNA here is from genome assembly GCF_034190915.1 of Cavia porcellus. NCBI lineage: Eukaryota > Metazoa > Chordata > Mammalia > Rodentia > Caviidae > Cavia > Cavia porcellus. The sequence continues at coordinate 279,364 of NW_026947556.1, forward strand.
TGATGTTTCTCTCACTCCTGCTAGTGAATCTAATGTATCACACACCCATACAATGTGCACCGCCCCGTGATGTTTTTCTCACTCCTGTTAGTGAATCTAATGTAACACACACCCATACAATGCGCACCGCCCCGTGATGTTTTTCTCACTCCTACTAGGGAAAGTAATGTAACACACACCCATACAATGCGCACCGCCCCGTGATGTTTTTCTCACTCCTACCACTGAAAGTAATGTAACACACACCCATACAATGCGCACCGCCCCGTGATGTTTTTCTCACTCCTACCAGTGAAAGTAATGTAACACGCACCCATACAATGCGCACCGCCCCGTGATGTTTTTCTCACTGCTACTAGTGAATCTAGTGTAACACACACCCATACAATGCGCACCACCCCGTGATGTTTTTCTCACTCCTACTAGTGAATCTAATGTAACACACACCAATACAATGCGCACCACCCCGTGATGTTTTTCTCACTCCTACTAGTGAATGTAATGTAACACACACCCATACAATGCGCACCACCCCGTGATGTTTTTCTCACTCCTACTAGTGAATGTAATGTAACACACACCCATACAATGCGCACCACCCCGTGATGTTTTTCTCACTCCTACTAGTGAATGTAATGTAACACACAACCATACAATGCGCACCACCGCGTGATGTTTTTCTCACGCCTACTAGTGAATCTAATGTAACACACACCCATACAATGCGCACCACCCCGTGATGTTTTTCTCACTGCTACTAGTGAATGTAATGTAACACACACCCATACAATGCGCACCACCACGTGATGATTTTCTCACTCCTACTAGTGAATGTAATGTAACACACACCCATACAATGCGCACCACCCCGTGATGTTTTTCTCACTTCTACTAGTGAATTTAATGTAACACACACCCATACAATGCGCACCACCTCATGATGTTTTTCTCACTCCTACTAGTGAATGTAATGTAACACACACCCATACATTGCGCACCACCCCGTGATGTTTTTCTCACTCCTACTAGTGAATGTAATGTAACACACACCCATACAATGGGCACCACCCCGTGTTGTTTTTCTCACTCCTACTAGTGAATCTCATGTAACACACACCCATACAATGCGCACCACCCCGTGATGTTTTCTCACTCCTACTAGTGAATCTCATGTAAGACACACCCATACAATGCGCACCACCCCGTGATGTTTTTCTCACTCCTACTAGTGAATCTAATGTAACACACACCCATACAATGCGCACAACCCCGTGATGTTTTTCTCACTCCTACTAGTGAATGTAATGTAACACACCCCCATACAATGCGCACCACCCCGTGATGTTTTTCTCACTCTTACTAGAGAATGTAATGTAACACACACCCATACAATGTGCACCACCCCGTGATGTTTTTCTCACTCCTACTAGTGAATGTAATGTAACACACACCCATACAATGCGCAGCACCCCGTGATGTTTTTCTCACTCCTACTAGTGAATCTAATGTAACACACACCCATACAATGCGCACCACGCCGTGATGTTTTTCTCACTCCTACTAGTGAATGTAATGTAACACACACCCAAACAATGCGCACCTCCCCGTGATGATTTGCTCACTCCTACTAGTGAATGTAATGTAACACACACCCATACAATGCGCACCATCCTGTGATGTTTTTCTCACTCCTACTAGTGAATGTAATGTAACACACACCCATACAATGCGCACCACCCCGTGATGTTTTTCTCACTCCTACTAGTGAATGTAATGTAACACACACCCATACAATGCGCACCACACCGTGATGTTTTTCTCACTCCTACTAGTGAATGTAATGTAACACACACCCATACAATGCGCACCACCCCGTGATGTTTTTCTCACTCCTACTAGTGAATGTAATGTAACACACACCCATACAATGCGCACCACCCCGTGATGTTTTTCTCACTGCTACTAGTGAATGTAATGTAACACACACCCATACAATGCGCACCACCCCGTGATGTTTTTCTCACTCCTACTTCTGAATGTAATGTAACACACACCCATACAATGCGCACCAACCCGTGTTGTTTTTCTCACTCCTACTAGTGAATGTAATGTAACACACACCCATACAATGCGCACCACCCCGTGATGATTTTCTCACTCCTACTAATGAATGTAATGTAACACACACCCATACAATGCGCACCACCCCGTGATGTTTTTCTCACTCCTACTAGTGAATGTAATGTAACACACACCCGTACCAGGCGCACCACCCCGTGATGTTTCTCTCACTCCTGCTAGTGAATCTAATGTATCACACACCCATACAATGCGCACCGCCCCCTGATGTTTTTCTCACTCCTACTAGGGAAAGTGATGTAACACACACCCATACAATGCGCACCGCCCCGTGATGTTTTTCTCACTCCTACCACTGAAAGTAATGTAACACACACCCATACAATGCGCACCGCCCCGTGATGTTTTTCTCACTCCTACCAGTGAAAGTAATGTAACACACACCCATACAATGCGCACCGCCCCGTGATGTTTTTCTCACTCCTACTAGTGAAAGTAATGTAACACACACCCATACAATGCGCACCGCCCCGTGATGTTTTTCTCACTCCTACTAGTGAATGTAATGTAACACACACCCATACAATGCGCACCACCCCGTGATGTTTTTCTCACTCCTACTAGTGAATCTATTGTAACACACACCCATACAATGGGCACCACCCCGTGTTGTTTTTCTCACTCCTACTAGTGAATCTCATGTAATACACACCCATATAATGTGCACCACCCCGTGATGTTTTCTCACTCCTACTAGTGAATCTCATGTAAGACACACCCATACAATGCGCACCACCCCGTGATGTTTTTGTCACTCCTACTAGTGAATCTAATGTAACACACACCCATACAATGCACACCACCCCATGATGTTTTTCTCACTCCTACTAGTGAATCTCATGTAACACACACCGATACAATGCGCACTACCCCGTGTTGTTTTTCTCAGTCCTACTAGTGAATGTAATGTAACACACACCCATACAATGCGCACCACCCCGTGATGTTTTCTCACTCCTACTAGTGAATCTCATGTAAGACACACCCATAGAATGCGCACCACACCGTGATGTTTTTCTCACTCCTACTAGTGAATCTCATGTAAGACACACCCATACAATGCGCACCACCCCGTGATGTTTTTCTCACTCCTACTAGTGAATGTAATGTAACACACACCCTTACAATGCGCACCACCCCGTGATGTTTTTCTCACTCCTACTAGTGAATGTAATGTAACACACACCCGTACAAGGCGCACCACCCCGTGATGTTTTTCTCACTCATGCTTGTGAATCTAATGTATCACACACCCATACATTGCGCACCACCCCGTGATGTTTTTCTCACTCTTGCTAGTGAATCTAATGTAACACACACCCATACAATGCGCACCGCCCCGTGATGTTTTTCTCACTCCTACTAGGGAAAGTAATGTAACACACACCCATACAATGCGCACCGCCCCGTGATGTTTTTCTCACTCCTACTACTGAAAGTAATGTAACACACACCCATACAATGCACACCGCCCCGTGATGTTTTTCTCACTCCTACTAGTGAAAGTAATGTAACACATACCCATACAATGCGCACCGCCCCGTGATGTTTTTCTCACTCCTACTAGTGAATGTAATGTAACACACACCCATACAATGCGCACCACCCCGTGATGTTTTTCTCACTCCTACTAGTGAATCTAATGTAACACACACCCATACAATGGGCACCACCCCGTGTTGTTTTTCTCACTCCTACTAGTGAATCTCATGTAACACACACCCATACAATGCGCACCGCCCCGTGATGTTTTTCTCACTCCTAGTAGTGAATGTAATGTAACACACACCCATACAATGCGCACCACCCCGTGATGTTTTTCTCACTCCTACTAGTGAATCTAATGTAACACACACCCATACAATGGGCACCACCCCGTGTTGTTTTTCTCACTCCTACTAGTGAATCTCATGTAACACACACCCATATAATGCGCACCACCCCGTGATGTTTTCTCACTCCTACTAGTGAATCTCATGTAAGACACACCCATACAATGTGCACCACCACGTGATGTTTTTCTCACTCCTACTAGTGAATCTAATGTAACACACACCCATACAATGCGCACCACCCCGTGATGTTTTTCTCACTCCTACTAGTGAATGTAATGTAACACACCCCCATACAATGCGCACCACCCCGTGATGTTTTTCTCACTCCTACTAGTGAATGTAATGTAACACACACCCATACAATGCGCACCACCCCGTGATGTTTTTCTCACTCCTACTAGTGAATGTAATGTAACACACACCCATACAATGCGCACCACCCCGTGATGTTTTTCTCACTCCTACTAGTGAATGTAATGTAACACACACCCATACAATGCGCACCACCCCATGATGATTTGCTCACTCCTACTAGTGAATGTAATGTAACACACACCCATACAATGCGCACCACCCCGTGATGTTTTTCTCACTCCTACTAGTGAATGTAATGTAACACAAACCCATACAATGCGCACCACCCCGTGATGTTTTTCTCACTGCTACTAGTGAATCTAGTGTAACACACACCCATACAATGCGCACCACCCCATGATGTTTTTCTCACTCCTACTAGTGAATCTAATGTAACACACACCCAAACAATGCGCACCACCCCGTGATGTTTTTCTCACTCCTACTAGTGAATCTAATGTAACACACACCCAAACAATGCGCACCACACCGTGATGTTTTTCTCACTCCTACTAGTGAATGTAATGTAACACACACCCATACAATTCGCACCACCCCGTGATGTTTTTCTCACTCCTAATACTGAAAGTAATGTAACACACACCCATACAATGCGCACCGCCCCGTGATGTTTTTCTCACTCCTACTAGTGAAAGAAATGTAACACACACCCATACAATGCGCACCGCCCCGTGATGTTTTTCTCACTCCTACTACTGAATGTAATGTAACACACACCCATACAATGCGCACCACAGCGTGATGTTTTTCTCACTCCTACTAGTGAATGTAATGTAACACACATCCATACAATGCGCACCACCCCATGATGTTTTTCTCACTCCTACTAGTGAATGTAATGTAACACACACCCATACAATGCACACCACCCCGTGATGTTTTTCTCACTCCTACTAGTGAATGTAATGTAACACACACCCATACAATGCGCTCCACCCCATGATGATTTGCTCACTCCTACTAGTGAATGTAATGTAACACACACCCATACAATGCGCACCACCCTGTGATGTTTTTCTCACTCCTACTAGTGAATGTAATGTAACACACAACCATACAATGCGCACCACCCCCTGATGTTTTTCTCACTCCTACTAGTGAATGTAATGTAACACACACCCATACAATGCGCACCACCCCGTGATGTTTTTCTCACTCCTACTAGTGAATGTAATGTAACACAAACCCATACAATGCGCACCACCCCGTGATGTTTTTCTCACTGCTACTAGTGAATCTAAACTAACACACACCCATACAGTGCGCACCACCCCGTGATGTTTTTCTCACTGCTACTAGTGAATCTAGTGTAACACACACCCATACAATGCGCACCACCCCATGATGTTTTTCTCACTCCTACTAGTGAATCTAATGTAACACACACCCAAACAATGCGCACCACCCCGTGATGTTTTTCTCACTCCTACTAGTGAATCTAATGTAACACACACCCAAACAATGCGCACCACCCCGTGATGTTTTTCTCACTCCTACTAGTGAATGTAATGTAACACACACCCATACAATTCGCACCACCCCGTGATGTTTTTCTCACTCCTAATACTGAAAGTAATGTAACACACACCCATACAATGCGCACCGCCCCGTGATGTTTTTCTCACTCCTACTAGTGAAAGAAATGTAACACACAACCATACAATGCGCACCGCCCCGTGATGTTTTTCTCACTCCTACTACTGAATGTAATGTAACACACACCCATACAATGCGCACCGCCCCGTGATGTTTTTCTCACTCCTACTAGTGAATCTCATGTAATACACACCCATACAATGCGCACCGCCCCGTGATGTTTTTCTCACTCCTACTAGTGAATGTAATGTAACACACACGCATACAATGCGCACCACCCCGTGATGTTTTTCTCACTCCTACTAGTGAATGTAATGTAACACACACCCATACAATGCGCACCACCCCGTGATGTTTTTCTCACTCCTACTAGTGAATCTAATGTAACACACACCCATACAATGGGCACCACCCCGTGTTGTATTTCTCACTCCTACTAGTGAATCTCATGTAACACACACCCATACAATGCGCAGCACCCCGTGATGTTTTCTCACTCCTACTAGTGAATCTCATGTAAGACACACCCATACAATGCGCACCACCCCGTGATGTTTTTCTCACTCCTACTAGTGAATGTAATGTAACACACCCCCATACAATGCGCACCACCCCGTGATGTTTTTCTCACTCCTACTAGTGAATGTAATGTAACACACACCCTTACAATGCGCACCACCCCGTGATGTTTTTCTCACTCCTACTAGTGAATGTAATGTAACACACACCCGTACAAGGCGCACCACCCCGTGATGTTTTTCTCACTCATGCTTGTGAATCTAATGTATCACACACCCATACATTGCGCACCACCCCGTGATGTTTTTCTCACTCCTGCTAGTGAATCTAATGTAACACACACCCATACAATGCGCACCGCCCCGTGATGTTTTTCTCACTCCTACTAGGGAAAGTAATGTAACACACACCCATACAATGCGCACCGCCCCGTGATGTTTTTCTCACTCCTACTACTGAAAGTAATGTAACACACACCCATACAATGCACACCGCCCCGTGATGTTTTTCTCACTCCTACTAGTGAAAGTAATGTAACACATACCCATACAATGCGCACCGCCCCGTGATGTTTTTCTCACTCCTACTAGTGAATGTAATGTAACACACACCCATACAATGCGCACCACCCCGTGATGTTTTTCTCACTCCTACTAGTGAATCTAATGTAACACACACCCATACAATGGGCACCACCCCGTGTTGTTTTTCTCACTCCTACTAGTGAATCTCATGTAACACACACCCATACAATGCGCACCGCCCCGTGATGTTTTTCTCACTCCTACTAGTGAATGTAATGTAACACACACCCATACAATGCGCACCACCCCGTGATGTTTTTCTCACTCCTACTACTGAAAGTAATGTAACACACACCCATACAATGGGCACCACCCCGTGTTGTTTTTCTCACTCCTACTAGTGAATCTCATGTAACACACACCCATATAATGCGCACCACCCCGTGATGTTTTCTCACTCCTACTAGTGAATCTCATGTAAGACACACCCATACAATGTGCACCACCCCGTGATGTTTTTCTCACTCCTACTAGTGAATCTAATGTAACACACACCCATACAATGCGCACCACCCCGTGATGTTTTTCTCACTCCTACTAGTGAATGTAATGTAACACACCCCCATACAATGCGCACCACCCCGTGATGTTTTTCTCACTCCTACTAGTGAATGTAATGTAACACACACCCATACAATGCGCACCACCCCGTGATGTTTTTCTCACTCCTACTAGTGAATGTAATGTAACACACACCCATACAATGCGCACCACCCCATGATGATTTGCTCACTCCTACTAGTGAATGTAATGTAACACACACCCATACAATGCGCACCACCCTGTGATGTTTTTCTCACTCCTACTAGTGAATGTAATGTAACACAGAACCATAAAATGCGCACCACCCCGTGATGTTTTTCTCACTCCTACTAGTGAATGTAATGTAACACACACCCATACAATGCGCACCACCCCGTGATGTTTTTCTCACTCCTACTAGTGAATGTAATGTAACACAAACCCATACAATGCGCACCACCCCGTGATGTTTTTCTCACTGCTACTAGTGAATCTAGTGTAACACACACCCATACAATGCACACCACCCCATGATGTTTTTCTCACTCCTACTAGTGAATCTAATGTAACACACACCCAAACAATGCGCACCACCCCGTGATGTTTTTCTCACTCCTACTAGTGAATCTAATGTAACACACACCCAAACAATGCGCACCACCCCGTGATGTTTTTCTCACTCCTACTAGTGAATGTAATGTAACACACACCCATACAATTCGCACCACCCCGTGATGTTTTTCTCACTCCTAATACAGAAAGTAATGTAACACACACCCATACAATGCGCACCGCCCCGTGATGTTTTTCTCACTCCTACTAGTGAAAGAAATGTAACACACACCCATACAATGCGCACCGCCCCGTGATGTTTTTCTCACTCCTACTACTGAATGTAATGTAACACACACCCATACAATGCGCACCACAGCGTGATGTTTTTCTCACTCCTACTAGTGAATGTAATGTAACACACATCCATACAATGCGCACCACCCCATGATGTTTTTCTCACTCCTACTAGTGAATGTAATGTAACACACACCCATACAATGCACACCACCCCGTGATGTTTTTCTCACTCCTACTAGTGAATGTAATGTAACACACACCCATACAATGCGCTCCACCCCATGATGATTTGCTCACTCCTACTAGTGAATGTAATGTAACACACACCCATACAATGCGCACCACCCTGTGATGTTTTTCTCACTCCTACTAGTGAATGTAATGTAACACACAACCATACAATGCGCACCACCCCCTGATGTTTTTCTCACTCCTACTAGTGAATGTAATGTAACACACACCCATACAATGCGCACCACCCCGTGATGTTTTTCTCACTCCTACTAGTGAATGTAATGTAACACAAACCCATACAATGCGCACCACCCCGTGATGTTTTTCTCACTGCTACTAGTGAATCTAAACTAACACACACCCATACAGTGCGCACCACCCCGTGATGTTTTTCTCACTGCTACTAGTGAATCTAGTGTAACACACACCCATACAATGCGCACCACCCCATGATGTTTTTCTCACTCCTACTAGTGAATCTAATGTAACACACACCCAAAGAATGCGCACCACCCCGTGATGTTTTTCTCACTCCTACTAGTGAATCTAATGTAACACACAAACAAACAATGCGCACCACCCCGTGATGTTTTTCTCACTCCTACTAGTGAATGTAATGTAACACACACCCATACAATTCGCACCACCCCGTGATGTTTTTCTCACTCCTAATACTGAAAGTAATGTAACACACACCCATACAATGCGCACCGCCCCGTGATGTTTTTCTCACTCCTACTAGTGAAAGAAATGTAACACACAACCATACAATGCGCACCGCCCCGTGATGTTTTTCTCACTCCTACTACTGAATGTAATGTAACACACACCCATACAATGCGCACCGCCCCGTGATGTTTTTCTCACTCCTACTAGTGAATCTCATGTAATACACACCCATACAATGCGCACCGCCCCGTGATGTTTTTCTCACTCCTACTAGTGAATGTAATGTAACACACACGCATACAATGCGCACCACCCCGTGATGTTTTTCTCACTCCTACTAGTGAATGTAATGTAACACACACCCATACAATGCGCACCACCCCGTGATGTTTTTCTCACTCCTACTAGTGAATCTAATGTAACACACACCCATACAATGGGCACCACCCCGTGTTGTATTTCTCACTCCTACTAGTGAATCTCATGTAACACACACCCATACAATGCGCAGCACCCCGTGATGTTTTCTCACTCCTACTAGTGAATCTCATGTAAGACACACCCATACAATGCGCACCACCCCGTGATGTTTTTCTCACTCCTACTAGTGAAAGTAATGTAACACACACCCATACAATGTGCACCACCCCGTGATGTTTTTCTCACTCCTACTAGTGAATGTAATGTAACACACACCCATACAATGCGCAGCACCCCGTGATGTTTTTCTCACTCCTACTAGTGAATCTAATGTAACACACACCCATACAATGCGCACCACCCCGTGATGTTTTTCTCACTCCTACTAGTGAATGTAATGTAACACACACCCATACAATGCGCACCTCCCCGTGATGATTTGCTCACTCCTACTAGTGAATGTAAAGTAACACACACCCATACAATGCGCACCATCCTGTGATGTTTTTCTCACTCCTACTAGTGAATGTAATGTAACACACACCCATAAAATGCGCACCACCCCGTGATGCTTTTCTCACTCCTACTAGTGAATGTAATGTAACACACACCCATACAATGCGCACCACACCGTGATGTTTTTCTCACTCCTACTAGTGAATGTAATGTAACACACACCCATACAAAGTGCACCACCGCGTGATGTTTTTCTCACTCCTACTAGTGAATGTAATGTAACACACACCCATACAATGCGCACCACCCCGTGATGTTTTTCTCACTGCTACTAGTGAATGTAATGTAACACACACCCATACAATGCGCACCACCCCGTGATGTTTTTCTCACTCCTACTTGTGAATGTAATGTAACACACACCCATACAATGCGCACCAACCCGTGTTGTTTTTCTCACTCCTACTAGTGAATGTAATGTAACACACACCCATACAATGCGCACCACCCCGTGATGATTTTCTCACTCCTACTAGTGAATGTAATGTAACACACACCCATACAATGCGCACCACCCCGTGATGTTTTTCTCACTCCTACTAGTGAATGTAATGTAACACACACCCGTACAAGGCGCACCACCCCGTGATGTTTCTCTCACTCCTGCTAGTGAATCTAATGTATCACACACCCATACAATGCGCACCGCCCCATGATGTTTTTCTCACTCCTGTTAGTGAATCTAATGTAACACAAACCCATACAATGCGCACCGCCCCGTGATGTTTTTCTCACTCCTACTAGGGAAAGTAATGTAACACACACCCATACAATGCGCACCGCCCCGTGATGTTTTTGTCACTCCTACCACTGAAAGTAATGTAACACACACCCATACAATGCGTACCGCCCCGTGATGTTTTTCTCACTCCTACTACTGAAAGTAATGTAACACACACCCATACAATGCGCACCGCCCCGTGATGTTTTTCTCACTCCTACTAGTGAAAGAAATGTAACACAAACCCATACAATGCGCACCGCCCCGTGATGTTTTTCTCACTCCTACTAGGGAAAGTAATGTAACACACACCCATACAATGCGCACCGCCCCGTGATGTTTTTGTCACTCCTACCACTGAAAGTAATGTAACACACACCCATACAATGCGTACCGCCCCGTGATGTTTTTCTCACTCCTACTACTGAAAGTAATGTAACACACACCCATACAATGCGCACCGCCCCGTGATGTTTTTCTCACTCCTACTAGTGAAAGAAATGTAACACACAACCATACAATGCGCACCGCCCCGTGATGTTTTTCTCACTCCTACTACTGAATGTAATGTAACACACACCCATACAATGCGCACCGCCCCGTGATGTTTTTCTCACTCCTACTAGTGAATCTCATGTAATACACACCCATACAATGCGCACCGCCCCGTGATGTTTTTCTCACTCCTACTAGTGAATGTAATGTAACACACACGCATACAATGCGCACCACCCCGTGATGTTTTTCTCACTCCTACTAGTGAATGTAATGTAACACACACCCATACAATGCGCACCACCCCGTGATGTTTTTCTCACTCCTACTAGTGAATCTAATGTAACACACACCCATACAATGGGCACCACCCCGTGTTGTATTTCTCACTCCTACTAGTGAATCTCATGTAACACACACCCATACAATGCGCAGCACCCCGTGATGTTTTCTCACTCCTACTAGTGAATCTCATGTAAGACACACCCATACAATGCGCACCACCCCGTGATGTTTTTCTCACTCCTACTAGTGAAAGTAATGTAACACACACCCATACAATGTGCACCACCCCGTGATGTTTTTCTCACTCCTACTAGTGAATGTAATGTAACACACACCCATACAATGCGCAGCACCCCGTGATGTTTTTCTCACTCCTACTAGTGAATCTAATGTAACACACACCCATACAATGCGCACCACCCCGTGATGTTTTTCTCACTCCTACTAGTGAATGTAATGTAACACACACCCATACAATGCGCACCTCCCCGTGATGATTTGCTCACTCCTACTAGTGAATGTAAAGTAACACACACCCATACAATGCGCACCATCCTGTGATGTTTTTCTCACTCCTACTAGTGAATGTAATGTAACACACACCCATAAAATGCGCACCACCCCGTGATGCTTTTCTCACTCCTACTAGTGAATGTAATGTAACACACACCCATACAATGCGCACCACACCGTGATGTTTTTCTCACTCCTACTAGTGAATGTAATGTAACACACACCCATACAAAGTGCACCACCGCGTGATGTTTTTCTCACTCCTACTAATGAATGTAATGTAACACACACCCATACAATGCGCACCACCCCGTGATGTTTTTCTCACTGCTACTAGTGAATGTAATGTAACACACACCCATACAATGCGCACCACCCCGTGATGTTTTTCTCACTCCTACTTGTGAATGTAATGTAACACACACCCATACAATGCGCACCAACCCGTGTTGTTTTTCTCACTCCTACTAGTGAATGTAATGTAACACACACCCATACAATGCGCACCACCCCGTGATGATTTTCTCACTCCTACTAGTGAATGTAATGTAACACACACCCATACAATGCGCACCACCCCGTGATGTTTTTCTCACTCCTACTAGTGAATGTAATGTAACACAAACCCGTACAAGGCGCACCACCCCGTGAAATTTCTCTCACTCCTGCTAGTGAATCTAATGTATCACACACCCATACAATGCGCACCGCCCCATGATGTTTTTCTCACTCCTGTTAGTGAATCTAATGTAACACAAACCCATACAATGCGCACCGCCCCGTGATGTTTTTCTCACTCCTACTAGGGAAAGTAATGTAACACACACCCATACAATGCGCACCGCCCCGTGATGTTTTTGTCACTCCTACCACTGAAAGTAATGTAACACACACCCATACAATGCGTACCGCCCCGTGATGTTTTTCTCACTCCTACTACTGAAAGTAATGTAACACACACCCATACAATGCGCACCGCCCCGTGATGTTTTTCTCACTCCTACTAGTGAAAGTAATGTAACACACACCCATACAATGCGCACCGCCCCGTGATGTTTTTCTCACTCGTACTAGTGAATGTAATGTAACACACACCCATACAATGCGCACCACCCCGTGATGTTTTTCTCACTCCTACTAGGGAATGTAATGTAACACACAACCATACAATGCGCACCACCGCGTGATGTTTTTCTCACGCCTACTAGTGAATCTAATGTAACACACACCCATACAATGCGCACCACCCCGTGATGTTTTTCTCACTGCTACTAGTGAATGTAATGTAACACACACCCATACAATGCGCACGACCCCGTGATGATTTTCTCACTCCTACTAGTGAATGTAATGTAACACACACCCATACAATGCGCACCACCCCGTGATGTTTTTCTCACTTCTACTAGTGAATTTAATGTAACACACACCCATACAATGCGCACCACCTCGTGATGTTTTTCTCACTCCTACTAGTGAATGTAATGTAACACACACCCATACATTGCGCACCACCCCGTGATGTTTTTCTCACTCCTACTAGTGAATGTAATGTAACACACACCCATACAATGCGCACCACCCCGTGATGTTTTTCTCACTGCTACTAGTGAATGTAATGTAACACACACCCATACAATGCGCACCACCCCGTGATGTTTTTCTCACTCCTACTTGTGAATGTAATGTAACACACACCCATACAATGCGCACCACCCCGTGATGTTTTTCTCACTCCTACTAGTGAATGTAATGTAACACACACCCATACAATTCGCACCACCCCATGATGATTTTCTCACTCCTACTAGTGAATGTAATGTAACACACACCCATACAATGCGCACCACCCCGTGATGTTTTTCTCAATCCTACTAGTGAATGTAATGTAACACACACCCGTACAAGGCGCACCACCCCGTGATGTTTCTCTCACTCCTGCTAGTGAATCTAATGTATCACACACCCATACAATGCGCACCGCCCCGTGATGTTTTTCTCACTCCTGTTAGTGAATCTAATGTAACACACAGCCATACAATGCGCACCGCCCCGTGATGTTTTTCTCACTCCTACTAGGGAAAGTAATGTAACACACACCCATACAATGCGCACCGCCCCGTGATGTTTTTCTCACTCCTACCACTGAAAGTAATGTAACACACACCCATACAATGCGCACCGCCCCGTGATGTTTTTCTCACTCCTACCAGTGAAAGTAATGTAACACGCACCCATACAATGCGCACCGCCCCGTGATGTTTTTCTCACTCCTACTAGTGAATGTAATGTAACACACACCCATACAATGCGCACCACCCCGTGATGTTTTTCTCACTGCTACTAGTGAATCTAGTGTAACACACACCCATACAATGCGCACCACCCCGTGATGTTTTTCTCACTCCTACTAGTGAATCTAATGTAACACACACCAATACAATGCGCACCACCCCGTGATGTTTTTCTCACTCCTACTAGTGAATGTAATGTAACACACACCCATACAATGCGCACCACCCCGTGATGTTTTTCTCACTCCTACTAGTGAATGTAATGTAACACACACCCATACAATGCGCACCACCCCGTGATGTTTTTCTCACTCCTACTAGTGAATGTAATGTAACACACAACCATACAATGCGCACCACCGCGTGATGTTTTTCTCACTCCTACTAGTGAATGTAATGTAACACACACCCATACAATGGGCACCACCCCGTGTTGTTTTTCTCACTCCTACTAGTGAATCTCATGTAACACACACCCATACAATGCGCACCACCCTGTGATGTTTTCTCACTCCTACTAGTGAATCTCATGTAAGACACACCCATACAATGCGCACCACCCCGTGATGTTTTTCTCACTTCTACTAGTGAATCTAATGTAACACACACCCATACAATGCGCACCACCCCGTGATGTTTTTCTCACTCCTACTAGTGAATGTAATGTAACACACCCCCATACAATGCGCACCACCCCGTGATGTTTTTCTCACTCCTACTAGTGAATGTAATGTAACACACACCCATACAATGCGCACAAACCCGTGATGTTTTTCTCACTCCTACTAGTGAATGTAATGTAACACACACCCATACAATGCGAAGCACCCCGTGATGTTTTTCTCACTCCTACTAGTGAATCTAATGTAACACACACCCATACAATGCGCACCACCCCGTGATGTTTTTCTCACTCCTGCTAGTGAATGTAATGTAACACACACCCATACAATGCGCACCATCCTGTGATGTTTTTCTCACTCCTACTAGTGAATGTAATGTAACACACACCCATACAATGCGCACCACCCCGAGATGTTTTTCTCACTCCTACTAGTGAATGTAATGTAACACACACCCATACAATGTGCACCACACCGTGATGTTTTTCTCACTCCTACTAGTGAATGTAATGTAACACACACCCATACAATGCGCACCACCCCGTGATGTTTTTCTCACTCCTACTAGTGAATGTAATGTAACACACACCCATACAATGCGCACCACCCCGTGATGTTTTTCTCACTGCTACTAGTGAATGTAATGTAACACACACCCATACAATGCGCACCACCCCGTGATGTTTTTCTCACTCCTACTTGTGAATGTAATGTAACACACACCCATACAATGCACACCACCCCGTGATGTTTTTCTCACTCCTACTAGTGAATGTAATGTAACACACACCCATACAATGCGCACCACCCCGTGATGATTTTCTCACTCCTACTAGTGAATGTAATGTAACACACACCCATACAATGCGCACCACCCCGTGATGTTTTTCTCACTCCTACTAGGGAATGTAATGTAACACACAACCATACAATGCGCACCACCGCGTGATGTTTTTCTCACGCCTACTAGTGAATCTAATGTAACACACACCCATACAATGCGCACCACCCCGTGATGTTTTTCTCACTGCTACTAGTGAATGTAATGTAACACACACCCATACAATGCGCACGACCCCGTGATGATTTTCTCACTCCTACTAGTGAATGTAATGTAACACACACCCATACAATGCGCACCACCCCGTGATGTTTTTCTCACTTCTACTAGTGAATTTAATGTAACACACACCCATACAATGCGCACCACCTCGTGATGTTTTTCTCACTCCTACTAGTGAATGTAATGTAACACACACCCATACATTGCGCACCACCCCGTGATGTTTTTCTCACTCCTACTAGTGAATGTAATGTAACACACACCCATACAATGCGCACCACCCCGTGATGTTTTTCTCACTGCTACTAGTGAATGTAATGTAACACACACCCATACAATGCGCACCACCCCGTGATGTTTTTCTCACTCCTACTTGTGAATGTAATGTAACACACACCCATACAATGCGCACCACCCCGTGATGTTTTTCTCACTCCTACTAGTGAATGTAATGTAACACACACCCATACAATTCGCACCACCCCATGATGATTTTCTCACTCCTACTAGTGAATGTAATGTAACACACACCCATACAATGCGCACCACCCCGTGATGTTTTTCTCAATCCTACTAGTGAATGTAATGTAACACACACCCGTACAAGGCGCACCACCCCGTGATGTTTCTCTCACTCCTGCTAGTGAATCTAATGTATCACACACCCATACAATGCGCACCGCCCCGTGATGTTTTTCTCACTCCTGTTAGTGAATCTAATGTAACACACACCCATACAATGCGCACCGCCCCGTGATGTTTTTCTCACTCCTACTAGGGAAAGTAATGTAACACACACCCATACAATGCGCACCGCCCCGTGATGTTTTTCTCACTCCTACCACTGAAAGTAATGTAACACACACCCATACAATGCGCACCGCCCCGTGATGTTTTTCTCACTCCTACCAGTGAAAGTAATGTAACACGCACCCATACAATGCGCACCGCCCCGTGATGTTTTTCTCACTCCTACTAGTGAATGTAATGTAACACACACCCATACAATGCGCACCACCCCGTGATGTTTTTCTCACTGCTACTAGTGAATCTAGTGTAACACACACCCATACAATGCGCACCACCCCGTGATGTTTTTCTCACTCCTACTAGTGAATCTAATGTAACACACACCAATACAATGCGCACCACCCCGTGATGTTTTTCTCACTCCTACTAGTGAATGTAATGTAACACACACCCATACAATGCGCACCACCCCGTGATGTTTTTCTCACTCCTACTAGTGAATGTAATGTAACACACACCCATACAATGCGCACCACCCCGTGATGTTTTTCTCACTCCTACTAGTGAATGTAATGTAACACACAACCATACAATGCGCACCACCGCGTGATGTTTTTCTCACTCCTACTAGTGAATGTAATGTAACACACACCCATACAATGGGCACCACCCCGTGTTGTTTTTCTCACTCCTACTAGTGAATCTCATGTAACACACACCCATACAATGCGCACCACCCTGTGATGTTTTCTCACTCCTACTAGTGAATCTCATGTAAGACACACCCATACAATGCGCACCACCCCGTGATGTTTTTCTCACTTCTACTAGTGAATCTAATGTAACACACACCCATACAATGCGCACCACCCCGTGATGTTTTTCTCACTCCTACTAGTGAATGTAATGTAACACACCCCCATACAATGCGCACCACCCCGTGATGTTTTTCTCACTCCTACTAGTGAATGTAATGTAACACACACCCATACAATGCGCACAAACCCGTGATGTTTTTCTCACTCCTACTAGTGAATGTAATGTAACACACACCCATACAATGCGAAGCACCCCGTGATGTTTTTCTCACTCCTACTAGTGAATCTAATGTAACACACACCCATACAATGCGCACCACCCCGTGATGTTTTTCTCACTCCTGCTAGTGAATGTAATGTAACACACACCCATACAATGCGCACCATCCTGTGATGTTTTTCTCACTCCTACTAGTGAATGTAATGTAACACACACCCATACAATGCGCACCACCCCGAGATGTTTTTCTCACTCCTACTAGTGAATGTAATGTAACACACACCCATACAATGTGCACCACACCGTGATGTTTTTCTCACTCCTACTAGTGAATGTAATGTAACACACACCCATACAATGCGCACCACCCCGTGATGTTTTTCTCACTCCTACTAGTGAATGTAATGTAACACACACCCATACAATGCGCACCACCCCGTGATGTTTTTCTCACTGCTACTAGTGAATGTAATGTAACACACACCCATACAATGCGCACCACCCCGTGATGTTTTTCTCACTCCTACTTGTGAATGTAATGTAACACACACCCATACAATGCACACCACCCCGTGATGTTTTTCTCACTCCTACTAGTGAATGTAATGTAACACACACCCATACAATGCGCACCACCCCGTGATGATTTTCTCACTCCTACTAGTGAATGTAATGTAACACACACCCATACAATGCGCACCACCCCGTGATGTTTTTCTCACTCCTACTAGTGAATGTAATGTAACACACACCCGTACAAGGCGCACCACCCCGTGATGTTTCTCTCACTCCTGCTAGTGAATCTAATGTATCACACACCCATACAATGTGCACCGCCCCGTGATGTTTTTCTCACTCCTGTTAGTGAATCTAATGTAACACACACCCATACAATGCGCACCGCCCCGTGATGTTTTTCTCACTCCTACTAGGGAAAGTAATGTAACACACACCCATACAATGCGCACCGCCCCGTGATGTTTTTCTCACTCCTACCACTGAAAGTAATGTAACACACACCCATACAATGCGCACCGCCCCGTGATGTTTTTCTCACTCCTACCAGTGAAAGTAATGTAACACGCACCCATACAATGCGCACCGCCCCGTGATGTTTTTCTCACTGCTACTAGTGAATCTAGTGTAACACACACCCATACAATGCGCACCACCCCGTGATGTTTTTCTCACTCCTACTAGTGAATCTAATGTAACACACACCAATACAATGCGCACCACCCCGTGATGTTTTTCTCACTCCTACTAGTGAATGTAATGTAACACACACCCATACAATGCGCACCACCCCGTTATGTTTTTCTCACTCCTACTAGTGAATGTAATGTAACACACACCCATACAATGCGCACCACCCCGTGATGTTTTTCTCACTCCTACTAGTGAATGTAATGTAACACACAACCATACAATGCGCACCACCGCGTGATGTTTTTCTCACGCCTACTAGTGAATCTAATGTAACACACACCCATACAATGCGCACCACCCCGTGATGTTTTTCTCACTGCTACTAGTGAATGTAATGTAACACACACCCATACAATGCGCACCACCACGTGATGATTTTCTCACTCCTACTAGTGAATGTAATGTAACACACACCCATACAATGCGCACCACCCCGTGATGTTTTTCTCACTTCTACTAGTGAATTTAATGTAACACACACCCATACAATGCGCACCACCTCGTGATGTTTTTCTCACTCCTACTAGTGAATGTAATGTAACACACACCCATACATTGCGCACCACCCCGTGATGTTTTTCTCACTCCTACTAGTGAATGTAATGTAACACACACCCATACAATGGGCACCACCCCGTGTTGTTTTTCTCACTCCTACTAGTGAATCTCATGTAACACACACCCATACAATGCGCACCACCCCGTGATGTTTTCTCACTCCTACTAGTGAATCTCATGTAAGACACACCCATACAATGCGCACCACCCCGTGATGTTTTTCTCACTCCTACTAGTGAATCTAATGTAACACACACCCATACAATGCGCACAACCCCGTGATGTTTTTCTCACTCCTACTAGTGAATGTAATGTAACACACCCCCATACGATGCGCACCACCCCGTGATGTTTTTCTCACTCTTACTAGAGAATGTAATGTAACACACACCCATACAATGTGCACCACCCCGTGATGTTTTTCTCACTCCTACTAGTGAATGTAATGTAACACACACCCATACAATGCGCAGCACCCCGTGATGTTTTTCTCACTCCTACTAGTGAATCTAATGTAACACACACCCATACAATGCGCACCACGCCGTGATGTTTTTCTCACTCCTACTAGTGAATCTAATGTAACACACACCAATACAATGCGCACCACCCCGTGATGTTTTTCTCACTCCTACTAGTGAATGTAATGTAACACACACCCATACAATGCGCACCACCCCGTGATGTTTTTCTCACTCCTACTAGTGAATGTAATGTAACACACACCCATACAATGCGCACCACCCCGTGATGTTTTTCTCACTCCTACTAGTGAATGTAATGTAACACACAACCATACAATGCGCACCACCGCGTGATGTTTTTCTCACTCCTACTAGTGAATGTAATGTAACACACACCCATACAATGGGCACCACCCCGTGTTTTTCTCACTCCTACTAGTGAATCTCATGTAACACACACCCATACAATGCGCACCACCCTGTGATGTTTTCTCACTCCTACTAGTGAATCTCATGTAAGACACACCCATACAATGCGCACCACCCCGTGATGTTTTTCTCACTTCTACTAGTGAATCTAATGTAACACACACCCATACAATGCGCACCACCCCGTGATGTTTTTCTCACTCCTACTAGTGAATGTAATGTAACACACCCCCATACAATGCGCACCACCCCGTGATGTTTTTCTCACTCCTACTAGTGAATGTAATGTAACACACACCCATACAATGCGCACAAACCCGTGATGTTTTTCTCACTCCTACTAGTGAATGTAATGTAACACACACCCATACAATGCGAAGCACCCCGTGATGTTTTTCTCACTCCTACTAGTGAATCTAATGTAACACACACCCATACAATGCGCACCACCCCGTGATGTTTTTCTCACTCCTGCTAGTGAATGTAATGTAACACACACCCATACAATGCGCACCATCCTGTGATGTTTTTCTCACTCCTACTAGTGAATGTAATGTAACACACACCCATACAATGCGCACCACCCCGAGATGTTTTTCTCACTCCTACTAGTGAATGTAATGTAACACACACCCATACAATGTGCACCACACCGTGATGTTTTTCTCACTCCTACTAGTGAATGTAATGTAACACACACCCATACAATGCGCACCACCCCGTGATGTTTTTCTCACTCCTACTAGTGAATGTAATGTAACACACACCCATACAATGCGCACCACCCCGTGATGTTTTTCTCACTGCTACTAGTGAATGTAATGTAACACACACCCATACAATGCGCACCACCCCGTGATGTTTTTCTCACTCCTACTTGTGAATGTAATGTAACACACACCCATACAATGCACACCACCCCGTGATGTTTTTCTCACTCCTACTAGTGAATGTAATGTAACACACACCCATACAATGCGCACCACCCCGTGATGATTTTCTCACTCCTACTAGTGAATGTAATGTAACACACACCCATACAATGCGCACCACCCCGTGATGTTTTTCTCACTCCTACTAGTGAATGTAATGTAACACACACCCGTACAAGGCGCACCACCCCGTGATGTTTCTCTCACTCCTGCTAGTGAATCTAATGTATCACACACCCATACAATGTGCACCGCCCCGTGATGTTTTTCTCACTCCTGTTAGTGAATCTAATGTAACACACACCCATACAATGCGCACCGCCCCGTGATGTTTTTCTCACTCCTACTAGGGAAAGTAATGTAACACACACCCATACAATGCGCACCGCCCCGTGATGTTTTTCTCACTCCTACCACTGAAAGTAATGTAACACACACCCATACAATGCGCACCGCCCCGTGATGTTTTTCTCACTCCTACCAGTGAAAGTAATGTAACACGCACCCATACAATGCGCACCGCCCCGTGATGTTTTTCTCACTGCTACTAGTGAATCTAGTGTAACACACACCCATACAATGCGCACCACCCCGTGATGTTTTTCTCACTCCTACTAGTGAATCTAATGTAACACACACCAATACAATGCGCACCACCCCGTGATGTTTTTCTCACTCCTACTAGTGAATGTAATGTAACACACACCCATACAATGCGCACCACCCCGTGATGTTTTTCTCACTCCTACTAGTGAATGTAATGTAACACACACCCATACAATGCGCACCACCCCGTGATGTTTTTCTCACTCCTACTAGTGAATGTAATGTAACACACAACCATACAATGCGCACCACCGCGTGATGTTTTTCTCACGCCTACTAGTGAATCTAATGTAACACACACCCATACAATGCGCACCACCCCGTGATGTTTTTCTCACTGCTACTAGTGAATGTAATGTAACACACACCCATACAATGCGCACCACCACGTGATGATTTTCTCACTCCTACTAGTGAATGTAATGTAACACACACCCATACAATGCGCACCACCCCGTGATGTTTTTCTCACTTCTACTAGTGAATTTAATGTAACACACACCCATACAATGCGCACCACCTCGTGATGTTTTTCTCACTCCTACTAGTGAATGTAATGTAACACACACCCATACATTGCGCACCACCCCGTGATGTTTTTCTCACTCCTACTAGTGAATGTAATGTAACACACACCCATACAATGGGCACCACCCCGTGTTGTTTTTCTCACTCCTACTAGTGAATCTCATGTAACACACACCCATACAATGCGCACCACCCCGTGATGTTTTCTCACTCCTACTAGTGAATCTCATGTAAGACACACCCATACAATGCGCACCACCCCGTGATGTTTTTCTCACTCCTACTAGTGAATCTAATGTAACACACACCCATACAATGCGCACCACCCCGTGATGTTTTTCTCACTCCTACTAGTGAATGTAATGTAACACACCCCCATACAATGCGCACCACCCCGTGATGTTTTTCTCACTCCTACTAGTGAATGTAATGTAACACACACCCATACAATGCGCACCACCCCGAGATGTTTTTCTCACTCCTACTAGTGAATGTAATGTAACACACACCCATACAATGTGCACCACACCGTGATGTTTTTCTCACTCCTACTAGTGAATGTAATGTAACACACACCCATACAATGCGCA
The DNA here is from genome assembly GCF_034190915.1 of Cavia porcellus. Taxonomy (NCBI): domain Eukaryota; kingdom Metazoa; phylum Chordata; class Mammalia; order Rodentia; family Caviidae; genus Cavia; species Cavia porcellus. The sequence goes on from NW_026947556.1 coordinate 302,723, forward strand.
CCACCCCGTGATGTTTTTCTCACTCCTACTAGTGAATGTAATGTAACACACACCCATACAATGCGCACCACCCCGTGATGTTTTTCTCACTGCTACTAGTGAATGTAATGTAACACACACCCATACAATGCGCACCACCCCGTGATGTTTTTCTCACTCCTACTTGTGAATGTAATGTAACACACACCCATACAATGCACACCACCCCGTGATGTTTTTCTCACTCCTACTAGTGAATGTAATGTAACACACACCCATACAATGCGCACCACCCCGTGATGATTTTCTCACTCCTACTAGTGAATGTAATGTAACACACACCCATACAATGCGCACCACCCCGTGATGTTTTTCTCACTCCTACTAGTGAATGTAATGTAACACACACCCGTACAAGGCGCACCACCCCGTGATGTTTCTCTCACTCCTGCTAGTGAATCTAATGTATCACACACCCATACAATGTGCACCGCCCCGTGATGTTTTTCTCACTCCTGTTAGTGAATCTAATGTAACACACACCCATACAATGCGCACCGCCCCGTGATGTTTTTCTCACTCCTACTAGGGAAAGTAATGTAACACACACCCATACAATGCGCACCGCCCCGTGATGTTTTTCTCACTCCTACCACTGAAAGTAATGTAACACACACCCATACAATGCGCACCGCCCCGTGATGTTTTTCTCACTCCTACCAGTGAAAGTAATGTAACACGCACCCATACAATGCGCACCGCCCCGTGATGTTTTTCTCACTGCTACTAGTGAATCTAGTGTAACACACACCCATACAATGCGCACCACCCCGTGATGTTTTTCTCACTCCTACTAGTGAATCTAATGTAACACACACCAATACAATGCGCACCACCCCGTGATGTTTTTCTCACTCCTACTAGTGAATGTAATGTAACACACACCCATACAATGCGCACCACCCCGTGATGTTTTTCTCACTCCTACTAGTGAATGTAATGTAACACACACCCATACAATGCGCACCACCCCGTGATGTTTTTCTCACTCCTACTAGTGAATGTAATGTAACACACAACCATACAATGCGCACCACCGCGTGATGTTTTTCTCACGCCTACTAGTGAATCTAATGTAACACACACCCATACAATGCGCACCACCCCGTGATGTTTTTCTCACTGCTACTAGTGAATGTAATGTAACACACACCCATACAATGCGCACCACCACGTGATGATTTTCTCACTCCTACTAGTGAATGTAATGTAACACACACCCATACAATGCGCACCACCCCGTGATGTTTTTCTCACTTCTACTAGTGAATTTAATGTAACACACACCCATACAATGCGCACCACCTCGTGATGTTTTTCTCACTCCTACTAGTGAATGTAATGTAACACACACCCATACATTGCGCACCACCCCGTGATGTTTTTCTCACTCCTACTAGTGAATGTAATGTAACACACACCCATACAATGGGCACCACCCCGTGTTGTTTTTCTCACTCCTACTAGTGAATCTCATGTAACACACACCCATACAATGCGCACCACCCCGTGATGTTTTCTCACTCCTACTAGTGAATCTCATGTAAGACACACCCATACAATGCGCACCACCCCGTGATGTTTTTCTCACTCCTACTAGTGAATCTAATGTAACACACACCCATACAATGCGCACAACCCCGTGATGTTTTTCTCACTCCTACTAGTGAATGTAATGTAACACACCCCCATACGATGCGCACCACCCCGTGATGTTTTTCTCACTCTTACTAGAGAATGTAATGTAACACACACCCATACAATGTGCACCACCCCGTGATGTTTTTCTCACTCCTACTAGTGAATGTAATGTAACACACACCCATACAATGCGCAGCACCCCGTGATGTTTTTCTCACTCCTACTAGTGAATCTAATGTAACACACACCCATACAATGCGCACCACGCCGTGATGTTTTTCTCACTCCTACTAGTGAATGTAATGTAACACACACCCAAACAATGCGCACCTCCCCGTGATGATTTGCTCACTCCTACTAGTGAATGTAATGTAACACACACCCATACAATGCGCACCATCCTGTGATGTTTTTCTCACTCCTACTAGTGAATGTAATGTAACACACACCCATACAATGCGCACCACCCCGTGATGTTTTTCTCACTCCTACTAGTGAATGTAATGTAACACACACCCATACAATGCGCACCACACCGTGATGTTTTTCTCACTCCTACTAGTGAATGTAATGTAACACACACCCATACAATGCGCACCACCCCGTGATGTTTTTCTCACTCCTACTAGTGAATGTAATGTAACACACACCCATACAATGCGCACCACCCCGTGATGTTTTTCTCACTGCTACTAGTGAATGTAATGTAACACACACCCATACAATGCGCACCACCCCGTGATGTTTTTCTCACTCCTACTTCTGAATGTAATGTAACACACACCCATACAATGCGCACCAACCCGTGTTGTTTTTCTCACTCCTACTAGTGAATGTAATGTAACACACACCCATACAATGCGCACCACCCCGTGATGATTTTCTCACTCCTACTAGTGAATGTAATGTAACACACACCCATACAATGCGCACCACCCCGTGATGTTTTTCTCACTCCTACTAGTGAATGTAATGTAACACACACCCGTACAAGGCGCACCACCCCGTGATGTTTCTCTCACTCCTGCTAGTGAATCTAATGTATCACACACCCATACAATGCGCACCGCCCCCTGATGTTTTTCTCACTCCTACTAGGGAAAGTGATGTAACACACACCCATACAATGCGCACCGCCCCGTGATGTTTTTCTCACTCCTACCACTGAAAGTAATGTAACACACACCCATACAATGCACACCGCCCCGTGATGTTTTTCTCACTCCTACCAGTGAAAGTAATGTAACACGCACCCATACAATGCGCACCGCCCCGTGATGATTTTTTCACTCCTACCAGTGAAAGTAATGTAACACACACTCATACAATGCGCACCGCCCCGTGATGTTTTTCTCACTCCTACCACTGAAAGTAATGTAACACACACCCATACAATGCGCACCGCCCCGTGATGTTTTTCTCACTCCTACCAGTGAAAGTAATGTAACACACACCCATACAATGCGCACCGCCCCGTGATGTTTTTCTCACTCCTACTAGTGAAAGTAATGTAACACACACCCATACAATGCGCACCGCCCCGTGATGTTTTTCTCACTCCTACTAGTGAATGTAATGTAACACACACCCATACAATGCGCACCACCCCGTGATGTTTTTCTCACTCCTACTAGTGAATCTAATGTAACACACACCCATACAATGGGCACCACCCCGTGTTGTTTTTCTCACTCCTACTAGTGAATCTCATGTAATACACACCCATATAATGTGCACCACCCCGTGATGTTTTCTCACTCCTACTAGTGAATCTCATGTAAGACACACCCATACAATGCGCACCACCCCGTGATGTTTTTGTCACTCCTACTAGTGAATCTAATGTAACACACACCCATACAATGCACACCACCCCATGATGTTTTTCTCACTCCTACTAGTGAATCTCATGTAACACACACCCATACAATGCGCACTACCCCGTGTTGTTTTTCTCAGTCCTACTAGTGAATGTAATGTAACACACACCCATACAATGCGCACCACCCCGTGATGTTTTCTCACTCCTACTAGTGAATCTCATGTAAGACACACCCATAGAATGTGCACCACACCGTGATGTTTTTCTCACTCCTACTAGTGAATCTCATGTAAGACACACCCATACAATGCGCACCACCCCGTGATGTTTTTCTCACTCCTACTAGTGAATGTAATGTAACACACACCCTTACAATGCGCACCACCCCGTGATGTTTTTCTCACTCCTACTACTGAATGTAATGTAACACACACCCGTACAAGGCGCACCACCCCGTGATGTTTTTCTCACTCATGCTTGTGAATCTAATGTATCACACACCCATACATTGCGCACCACCCCGTGATGTTTTTCTCACTCCTGCTAGTGAATCTAATGTAACACACACCCATACAATGCGCACCGCCCCGTGATGTTTTTCTCACTCCTACTAGGGAAAGTAATGTAACACACACCCATACAATGCGCACCGCACCGTGATGTTTTTCTCACTCCTACTACTGAAAGTAATGTAACACACACCCATACAATGCACACCGCCCCGTGATGTTTTTCTCACTCCTACTAGTGAAAGTAATGTAACACATACCCATACAATGCGCACCGCCCCGTGATGTTTTTCTCACTCCTACTAGTGAATGTAATGTAACACACACCCATACAATGCGCACCACCCCGTGATGTTTTTCTCACTCCTACTAGTGAATCTAATGTAACACATACCCATACAATGGGCACCACCCCGTGTTGTTTTTCTCACTCCTACTAGTGAATCTCATGTAACACACACCCATATAATGCGCACCACCCCGTGATGTTTACTCACTCCTACTAGTGAATCTCATGTAAGACACACCCATACAATGTGCACCACCCCGTGATGTTTTTCTCACTCCTACTAGTGAATCTAATGTAACACACACCCATACAATGCGCACCACCCCGTGATGTTTTTCTCACTCCTACTAGTGAATGTAATGTAACACACCCCCATACAATGCGCACCACCCCGTGATGTTTTTCTCACTCCTACTAGTGAATGTAATGTAACACACACCCATACAATGCGCACTACCCCGTGATGTTTTTCTCACTCCTACTAGTGAATGTAATGTAACACACACCCATACAATGCGCACCACCCCATGATGATTTGCTCACTCCTACTAGTGAATGTAATGTAACACACACCCATACAATGCGCACCACCCTGTGATGTTTTTCTCACTCCTACTAGTGAATGTAATGTAACACACAACCATACAATGCGCACCACCCCGTGATGTTTTTCTCACTCCTACTAGTGAATGTAATGTAACACACACCCATACAATGCGCACCACCCCGTGATGTTTTTCTCACTCCTACTAGTGAATGTAATGTAACACAAACCCATACAATGCGCACCACCCCGTGATGTTTTTCTCACTGCTACTAGTGAATCTAGTGTAACACACACCCATACAATGCGCACCACCCCATGATGTTTTTCTCACTCCTACTAGTGAATCTAATGTAACACACACCCAAACAATGCGCACCACCCCGTGATGTTTTTCTCACTCCTACTAGTGAATCTAATGTAACACACACCCAAACAATGCGCACCACCCCGTGATGTTTTTCTCACTCCTACTAGTGAATGTAATGTAACACACACCCATACAATTCGCACCACCCCGTGATGTTTTTCTCACTCCTAATACTGAAAGTAATGTAACACACACCCATACAATGCGCACCGCCCCGTGATGTTTTTCTCACTCCTACTAGTGAAAGAAATGTAACACACACCCATACAATGCGCACCGCCCCGTGATGTTTTTCTCACTCCTACTACTGAATGTAATGTAACACACACCCATACAATGCGCACCACAGCGTGATGTTTTTCTCACTCCTACTAGTGAATGTAATGTAACACACATCCATACAATGCGCACCACCCCATGATGTTTTTCTCACTCCTACTAGTGAATGTAATGTAACACACACCCATACAATGCACACCACCCCGTGATGTTTTTCTCACTCCTACTAGTGAATGTAATGTAACACACACCCATACAATGCGCTCCACCCCATGATGATTTGCTCACTCCTACTAGTGAATGTAATGTAACACACACCCATACAATGCGCACCACCCTGTGATGTTTTTCTCACTCCTACTAGTGAATGTAATGTAACACACAACCATACAATGCGCACCACCCCCTGATGTTTTTCTCACTCCTACTAGTGAATGTAATGTAACACACACGCATACAATGCGCACCACCCCGTGATGTTTTTCTCACTCCTACTAGTGAATGTAATGTAACACAAACCCATACAATGCGCACCACCCCGTGATGTTTTTCTCACTGCTACTAGTGAATCTAAACTAACACACACCCATACAGTGCGCACCACCCCGTGATGTTTTTCTCACTGCTACTAGTGAATCTAGTGTAACACACACCCATACAATGCGCACCACCCCATGATGTTTTTCTCACTCCTACTAGTGAATCTAATGTAACACACACCCAAACAATGCGCACCACCCCGTGATGTTTTTCTCACTCCTACTAGTGAATCTAATGTAACACACACCCAAACAATGCGCACCACCCCGTGATGTTTTTCTCACTCCTACTAGTGAATGTAATGTAACACACACCCATACAATTCGCACCACCCCGTGATGTTTTTCTCACTCCTAATACTGAAAGTAATGTAACACACACCCATACAATGCGCACCGCCCCGTGATGTTTTTCTCACTCCTACTAGTGAAAGAAATGTAACACACAACCATACAATGCGCACCGCCCCGTGATGTTTTTCTCACTCCTACTACTGAATGTAATGTAACACACACCCATACAATGCGCACCGCCCCGTGATGTTTTTCTCACTCCTACTAGTGAATCTCATGTAATACACACCCATACAATGCGCACCGCCCCGTGATGTTTTTCTCACTCCTACTAGTGAATGTAATGTAACACACACGCATACAATGCGCACCACCCCGTGATGTTTTTCTCACTCCTACTAGTGAATGTAATGTAACACACACCCATACAATGCGCACCACCCCGTGATGTTTTTCTCACTCCTACTAGTGAATCTAATGTAACACACACCCATACAATGGGCACCACCCCGTGTTGTATTTCTCACTCCTACTAGTGAATCTCATGTAACACACACCCATACAATGCGCAGCACCCCGTGATGTTTTCTCACTCCTACTAGTGAATCTCATGTAAGACACACCCATACAATGCGCACCACCCCTTGATGTTTTTCTCACTCCTACTAGTGAATGTAATGTAACACACCCCCATACAATGCGCACCACCCCGTGATGTTTTTCTCACTCCTACTAGTGAATGTAATGTAACACACACCCATACAATGTGCACCACCCCGTGATGTTTTTCTCACTCCTACTAGTGAATGTAATGTAACACACACCCATACAATGCGCAGCACCCCGTGATGTTTTTCTCACTCCTACTAGTGAATCTAATGTAACACACACCCATACAATGCGCACCACCCCGTGATGTTTTTCTCACTCCTACTAGTGAATGTAATGTAACACACACCCATACAATGCGCACCTCCCCGTGATGATTTGCTCACTCCTACTAGTGAATGTAAAGTAACACACACCCATACAATGCGCACCATCCTGTGATGTTTTTCTCACTCCTACTAGTGAATGTAATGTAACACACACCCATAAAATGCGCACCACCCCGTGATGCTTTTCTCACTCCTTCTAGTGAATGTAATGTAACACACACCCATACAATGCGCACCACACCGTGATGTTTTTCTCACTCCTACTAGTGAATGTAATGTAACACACACCCATACAATGCGCACCACCGCGTGATGTTTTTCTCACTCCTACTAGTGAATGTAATGTAACACACACCCATACAATGCGCACCACCCCGTGATGTTTTTCTCACTGCTACTAGTGAATGTAATGTAACACACACCCATACAATGCGCACCACCCCGTGATGTTTTTCTCACTCCTACTTGTGAATGTAATGTAACACACACCCATACAATGCGCACCAACCCGTGTTGTTTTTCTCACTCCTACTAGTGAATGTAATGTAACACACACCCATACAATGCGCACCACCCCGTGATGATTTTCTCACTCCTACTAGTGAATGTAATGTAACACACACCCATACAATGCGCACCACCCCGTGATGTTTTTCTCACTCCTACTAGTGAATGTAATGTAACACACACCCATACAAGGCGCACCACCCCGTGATGTTTCTCTCACTCCTGCTAGTGAATCTAATGTATCACACACACATACAATGCGCACCGCCCCGTGATGTTTTTCTCACTCCTACTAGGGAAAGTAATGTAACACACACCCATACAATGCGCACCGCCCCGTGATGTTTTTGTCACTCCTACCACTGAAAGTAATGTAACACACACCCATACAATGCGCACCGCCCCGTGATGTTTTTCTCACTCCTACTACTGAAAGTAATGTAACACACACCCATACAATGCGCACCGCCCCGTGATGTTTTTCTCACTCCTACTAGTGAAAGTAATGTAACACACACCCATACAATGCGCACCGCCCCGTGATGTTTTTCTCACTCGTACTAGTGAATGTAATGTAACACACACCCATACAATGCGCACCACCCCGTGATGTTTTTCTCACTCCTACTAGGGAATGTAATGTAACACACAACCATACAATGCGCACCACCGCGTGATGTTTTTCTCACGCCTACTAGTGAATCTAATGTAACACACACCCATACAATGCGCACCACCCCGTGATGTTTTTCTCACTGCTACTAGTGAATGTAATGTAACACACACCCATACAATGCGCACGACCCCGTGATGATTTTCTCACTCCTACTAGTGAATGTAATGTAACACACACCCATACAATGCGCACCACCCCGTGATGTTTTTCTCACTTCTACTAGTGAATTTAATGTAACACACACCCATACAATGCGCACCACCTCGTGATGTTTTTCTCACTCCTACTAGTGAATGTAATGTAACACACACCCATACATTGCGCACCACCCCGTGATGTTTTTCTCACTCCTACTAGTGAATGTAATGTAACACACACCCATACAATGCGCACCACCCCGTGATGTTTTTCTCACTGCTACTAGTGAATATAATGTAACACACACCCATACAATGCGCACCACCCCGTGATGTTTTTCTCACTCCTACTTGTGAATGTAATGTAACACACACCCATACAATGCGCACCACCCCGTGATGTTTTTCTCACTCCTACTAGTGAATGTAATGTAACACACACCCATACAATTCGCACCACCCCATGATGATTTTCTCACTCCTACTAGTGAATGTAATGTAACACACACCCATACAATGCGCACCACCCCGTGATGTTTTTCTCAATCCTACTAGTGAATGTAATGTAACACACACCCGTACAAGGCGCACCACCCCGTGATGTTTCTCTCACTCCTGCTAGTGAATCTAATGTATCACACACCCATACAATGCGCACCGCCCCGTGATGTTTTTCTCACTCCTGTTAGTGAATCTAATGTAACACACACCCATACAATGCGCACCGCCCCGTGATGTTTTTCTCACTCCTACTAGGGAAAGTAATGTAACACACACCCATACAATGCGCACCGCCCCGTGATGTTTTTCTCACTCCTACCACTGAAAGTAATGTAACACACACCCATACAATGCGCACCGCCCCGTGATGTTTTTCTCACTCCTACCAGTGAAAGTAATGTAACACGCACCCATACAATGCGCACCGCCCCGTGATGTTTTTCTCACTCCTACTAGTGAATGTAATGTAACACACACCCATACAATGCGCACCACCCCGTGATGTTTTTCTCACTGCTACTAGTGAATCTAGTGTAACACACACCCATACAATGCGCACCACCCCGTGATGTTTTTCTCACTCCTACTAGTGAATCTAATGTAACACACACCAATACAATGCGCACCACCCCGTGATGTTTTTCTCACTCCTACTAGTGAATGTAATGTAACACACACCCATACAATGCGCACCACCCCGTGATGTTTTTCTCACTCCTACTAGTGAATGTAATGTAACACACACCCATACAATGCGCACCACCCCGTGATGTTTTTCTCACTCCTACTAGTGAATGTAATGTAACACACAACCATACAATGCGCACCACCGCGTGATGTTTTTCTCACGCCTACTAGTGAATCTAATGTAACACACACCCATACAATGCGCACCACCCCGTGATGTTTTTCTCACTGCTACTAGTGAATGTAATGTAACACACACCCATACAATGCGCACCACCCCGTGATGATTTTCTCACTCCTACTAGTGAATGTAATGTAACACACACCCATACAATGCGCACCACCCCGTGATGTTTTTCTCACTTCTACTAGTGAATTTAATGTAACACACACCCATACAATGCGCACCACCTCGTGATGTTTTTCTCACTCCTACTAGTGAATGTAATGTAACACACACCCATACATTGCGCACCACCCCGTGATGTTTTTCTCACTCCTACTAGTGAATGTAATGTAACACACACCCATACAATGGGCACCACACAGTGTTGTTTTTCTCACTCCTACTAGTGAATCTAATGTATCACACATCCATACAATGCGCACCACCCCGTGATGTTTTCTCACTCCTACTAGTGAATCTCATGTAAGACACACCCATACAATGCGCACCACCCCTTGATGTTTTTCTCACTCCTACTAGTGAATCTAATGTAACACACACCCATACAATGCGCACCACCCCGTGATGTTTTTCTCACTCCTACTAGTGAATGTAATGTAACACACCCCCATACAATGCGCACCACCCCGTGATGTTTTTCTCACTCCTACTAGTGTATGTAATGTAACACACACCCATACAATGCGCACCACCCCGTGATGTTTTTCTCACTCCTACTAGTGAATGTAATGTAACACACACCCATACAATGCGCAGCACCCCGTGATGTTTTTCTCACTCCTACTAGTGAATCTAATGTAACACACACCCATACAATGGGCACCACCCCGTGATGTTTTTCTCACTCCTACTAGTGAATGTAATGTAACACACACCCATACAATGCGCACCTCCCCGTGATGATTTGCTCACTCCTACTAGTGAATGTAATGTAACACACACCCATACAATGCGCACCACCCCGTGATGTTTTTCTCACTCCTACTAGTGAATCTCATGTAACACACACCCATACAATGCGCACCACCCCGTGATGTGGTTCTCACTCCTACTAGTGAATCTCATGTAACACACACCCATACAATGCGCACCACCCCGTGATGTTTTTCTCACTCCTACAAGTGAATCTCATGTAACACACACCCATACAATGCGCACCACCCCGTGATGTTTTTCTCACTCCTACTAGTGAATCTCATGTAACACACACCCATACAATGCGCACCACCCCGTGATGTTTTTCTCACTCCTACTAGTGTATCTAATGTAACATACACCCATACAATGGGCACCACCCCGTGTTGTTTTTCTCACTCCTACTAGTGAATGTAATGTAACACACACCCATACAATGCACACCACCCCGTGTGTTTTTCTCACTCCTACTAGTGAATGTAATGTAACACACACCCATACAATGCGCACCACCCCGTGATGATTTGCTCACTCCTACTAGTGAATGTAATGTAGCACACACCCATACAATGCGCACCACCCTGTGATGTTTTTATCACTCCTACTAGTGAATGTAATGTAACACACAACCATATAATGCGCACCACCCCGTGATGTTTTTCTCACTCCTACTAGTGAATGTAATGTAACACACACCCATACAATGCGCATCACCCCGTGATGTTTTTCTCACTCCTACTAGTGAATGTACTGTAACACACACCCATACAATGCGCACCGCCCCGTGATGTTTTTCTCACTCCTACTAGTGAAAGTAATGTAACACACACCCATACAATGCGAACCGCCCCGTGATATTTTTCTCACTCCTACTAGTGAATGTAATGTAACACACACCCATACAATGCGCACCACCCCTTGATGTTTTTCTCAGTCCTACTAGTGAATGTAATGTAACACACACCCATACAATGCGCACCACCACGTGATGTTTTTCTCACTCCTACTAGTGAATCTAATGTAACACACACCCATACAATGGGCACCACCCCGTGTTGTTTTTCTCACTCCTACTAGTGAATCTCATGTAACACACACCCATACAATGCGCACCGCCCCGTGATGTTTTTCTCACTCCTACTAGGGAAAGTAATGTAACACACACCCATACAATGCGCACCGCCCCGTGATGTTTTTCTCACTCCTACTACTGAAAGTAATGTAACACACACCCATACAATGCGCACCGCCCCGTGATGTTTTTCTCACTCCTACTAGTGAAAGTAATGTAACACACACCCATACAATGCGCACCGCCCCGTGATGTTTTTCTCACTCGTACTAGTGAATGTAATGTAACACACACCCATACAATGCGCACCACCCTGGGATGTTTTTCTCACTCCTACTAGTGAATGTAATGTAACACACAACCATACAATGCGCACCACCACGTGATGTTTTTCTCACGCCTACTAGTGAATCTAATGTAACACACACCCATACAATGCGCACCACCCCGTGATGTTTTTCTCACTGCTACTAGTGAATGTAATGTAACACACACCCATACAATGCGCACCACCCCGTGATGTTTTTCTCACTCCTACTAGTGAATGTAATGTAACACACACCCATACAATGCGCACCACCCCGTGATGTTTTTCTCACTTCTACTAGTGAATTTAATGTAACAGACACCCATACAATGCGCACCACCTCGTGATGTTTTTCTCACTCCTACTAGTGAATGTAATGTAACACACACCCATACATTGCGCACCACCCCGTGATGTTTTTCTCACTCCTATTAGTGAATGTAATGTAACACACACCCATACAATGGGCACCACCCCGTGTTGTTTTTCTCACTCCTACTAGTGAATCTCATGTAACACACACCCATACAATGCGCACCACCCCGTGATGTTTTCTCACTCCTACTAGTGAATCTCATGTAAGACACACCCATACAATGCGCACCACCCCGTGATGTTTTTCTCACTCCTACTAGTGAATCTAATGTAACACACACCCATAAAATGCGCACCACCCCGTGATGTTTTTCTCACTCCTACTAGTGAATGTAATGTAACACACCCCCATACAATGCGCACCACCCCGTGATGTTTTTCTCACTCCTACTAGTGAATGTAATGTAACACACACCCATACAATGCGCACCACCCCGTGATGTTTTTCTCACTCCTACTAGTGAATGTAATGTAACACACACCCATACAATGCGAAGCACCCTGTGATGTTTTTCTCACTCCTACTAGTGAATCTAATGTAACACACACCCATACAATGCGCACCACCCCGTGATGTTTTTCTCACTCCTGCTAGTGAATGTAATGTAACACACACCCATACAATGCGCACCACCCCGTGATGTTTTTCTCACTCCTACTAGTGAATCTAATGTAACACACACCCATACAATGGGCACCACCCCGTGTTGTTTTTCTCACTCCTACTAGTGAATCTCATGTAACACACACCCATACAATGCGCACCACCCCGTGATGTTTTCTCACTCCTACTAGTGAATCTCATGTAAGACACACCCATAGAATGCGCACCAAACCGTGATGTTTTTCTCACTCCTACTAGTGAATCTAATGTAACACACACCCATACAATTCGCACCACCCCGTGATGTTTTTCTCACTCCTACTAGTGAATGTAATGTAACACACACCCATACAATGCGCACCACCCCGTGATGTTTTTCTCACTCCTACTAGTGAATGTAATGTAACACACACCCGTACAAGACGCACCAACCGTGATGTTTTTCTCACTCCTGCTAGTGAATCTAATGTATCACACACCCATACAATGCGCACCACCCCGTGATGTTTTTCTCACTCCTGCTAGTGAATCTAATGTAACACACACCCATACAATGCGCACCGCCCCGTGATGTTTTTCTCACTCCTACTAGGGAAAGTAATGTAACACACACCCATACAATGCGCACCGCCCCGTGATGTTTTTCTCACTCCTACTACTGAAAGTAATGTAACACACACCCATACAATGCGCACCGCCCCGTGATGTTTTTCTCACACCTACTAGTGAAAGTAATGTAACACACACCCATACAATGCGCACCGCCCCGTGATGTTTTTCTCACTCGTACTAGTGAATGTAATGTAACACACACCCATACAATGCGCACCACCCTGTGATGTTTTTCTCACTCCTACTAGTGAATGTAATGTAACACACAACCATACAATGCGCACCACCCCATGATGTTTTTCTCACGCCTACTAGTGAATCTAATGTAACACACACCCATACAATGCGCACCACCCCGTGATGTTTTTCTCACTGCTACTAGTGAATGTAATGTAACACACACCCATACAATGCGCACCACCCCGTGATGATTTTCTCACTCCTAATATTGAATGTAATGTAACACACACCCATACAATGCGCACCACCCCGTGATGTTTTTCTCACTTCTACTAGTGAATTTAATGTAACACACACCCATACAATGCGCACCACCTCGTGATGTTTTTCTCACTCCTACTAGTGAATGTAATGTAACACACACCCATACATTGCGCACCACCCCGTGATGTTTTTCTCACTCCTACTAGTGAATGTAATGTAACACACACCCATACAATGGGCACCACCCCGTGTTGTTTTTCTCACTCCTACTAGTGAATCTCATGTAACACACACCCATACAATGCGCACCACCCTGTGATTTTTTCTCACTCCTACTAGTGAATCTCATGTAAGACACACCCATACAATGCGCACCACCCCGTGATGTTTTTCTCACTTCTACTAGTGAATCTAATGTAACACACACCCATACAATGCGCACCACCCCGTGATGTTTTTCTCACTCCTACTAGTGAATGTAATGTAACACACACCCATACAATGCGCACCACCCCGTGATGTTTTTCTCACTCCTACTTGTGAATGTAATGTAACACACACCCATACAATGCGCACCACCCCGTGATGTTTTTCTCACTCCTACTAGTGAATGTAATGTAACACACACCCATACAATGCGCACCACCCCGTGATGATTTTCTCACTCCTACTAGTGAATGTAATGTAACACACACCCATACAATGCGCACCACCCCGTGATGTTTTTCTCACTCCTACTAGTGAATGTAATGTAACACACACCCGTACAAGGCGCACCACCCCGTGATGTTTCTCTCACTCCTGCTAGTGAATCTAATGTATCACACACCCATACAATGTGCACCGCCCCGTGATGTTTTTCTCACTCCTGTTAGTGAATCTAATGTAACACACAACCATACAATGCGCACCGCCCCGTGATGTTTTTCTCACTCCTACTAGGGAAAGTAATGTAACACACACCCATACAATGCGCACCGCCCCGTGATGTTTTTCTCACTCCTACCACTGAAAGTAATGTAACACACACCCATACAATGCGCACCGCCCCGTGATGTTTTTCTCACTCCTACCAGTGAAAGTAATGTAACACGCACCCATACAATGCGCACCGCCCCGTGATGTTTTTCTCACTGCTACTAGTGAATCTAGTGTAACACACACCCATACAATGCGCACCACCCCGTGATGTTTTTCTCACTCCTACTAGTGAATCTAATGTAACACACACCAATACAATGCGCACCACCCCGTGATGTTTTTCTCACTCCTACTAGTGAATGTAATGTAACACACACCCATACAATGCGCACCACCCCGTGATGTTTTTCTCACTCCTACTAGTGAATGTAATGTAACACACACCCATACAATGCGCACCACCCCGTGATGTTTTTCTCACTCCTACTAGTGAATGTAATGTAACACACAACCATACAATGCGCACCACCGCGTGATGTTTTTCTCACGCCTACTAGTGAATCTAATGTAACACACACCCATACAATGCGCACCACCCCGTGATGTTTTTCTCACTGCTACTAGTGAATGTAATGTAACACACACCCATACAATGCGCACCACCACGTGATGATTTTCTCACTCCTACTAGTGAATGTAATGTAACACACACCCATACAATGCGCACCACCCCGTGATGTTTTTCTCACTTCTACTAGTGAATTTAATGTAACACACACCCATAAAATGCGCACCACCTCGTGATGTTTTTCTCACTCCTACTAGTGAATGTAATGTAACACACACCCATACATTGCGCACCACCCCGTGATGTTTTTCTCACTCCTACTAGTGAATGTAATGTAACACACCCCCATACAATGCGCACCACCCCGTGATGTTTTTCTCACTCTTACTAGAGAATGTAATGTAACACACACCCATACAATGTGCACCACCCCGTGATGTTTTTCTCACTCCTACTAGTGAATGTAATGTAACACACACCCATACAATGCGCAGCACCCCGTGATGTTTTTCTCACTCCTACTAGTGAATCTAATGTAACACACACCCATACAATGCGCACCACCTCGTGATGTTTTTCTCACTCCTACTAGTGAATGTAATGTAACACACACCCATACATTGCGCACCACCCCGTGATGTTTTTCTCACTCCTACTAGTGAATGTAATGTAACACACACCCATACAATGGGCACCACACAGTGTTGTTTTTCTCACTCCTACTAGTGAATCTAATGTATCACACATCCATACAATGCGCACCACCCCGTGATGTTTTCTCACTCCTACTAGTGAATCTCATGTAAGACACACCCATACAATGCGCACCACCCCTTGATGTTTTTCTCACTCCTACTAGTGAATCTAATGTAACACACACCCATACAATGCGCACCACCCCGTGATGTTTTTCTCACTCCTACTAGTGAATGTAATGTAACACACCCCCATACAATGCGCACCACCCCGTGATGTTTTTCTCACTCCTACTAGTGAATGTAATGTAACACACACCCATACAATGCGCACCACCCCGTGATGTTTTTCTCACTCCTACTAGTGAATGTAATGTAACACACACCCATACAATGCGCAGCACCCCGTGATGTTTTTCTCACTCCTACTAGTGAATCTAATGTAACACACACCCATACAATGGGCACCACCCCGTGATGTTTTTCTCACTCCAACTAGTGAATGTAATGTAACACACACCCATACAATGCGCACCTCCCCGTGATGATTTGCTCACTCCTACTAGTGAATGTAATGTAACACACACCCATACAATGCGCACCACCCCGTGATGTTTTTCTCACTCCTACTAGTGAATCTCATGTAACACACACCCATACAATGCGCACCACCCCGTGATGTGGTTCTCACTCCTACTAGTGAATCTCATGTAACACACACCCATACAATGCGCACCACCACGTGATGTTTTTCTCACTCCTACAAGTGAATCTCATGTCACACACACCCATACAATGCGCACCACCCCGTGATGTTTTTCTCACTCCTACTAGTGAATCTCATGTAACACACACCCATACAATGCGCACCACCCCGTGATGTTTTTCTCACTCCTACTAGTGTATCTAATGTAACATACACCCATACAATGGGCACCACCCCGTGTTGTTTTTCTCACTCCTACTAGTGAATGTAATGTAACACACACCCATACAATGCACACCACCCCGTGTGTTTTTCTCACTCCTACTAGTGAATGTAATGTAACACACACCCATACAATGCGCACCACCCCGTGATGATTTGCTCACTCCTACTAGTGAATGTAATGTAGCACACACCCATACAATGCGCACCACCCTGTGATGTTTTTATCACTCCTACTAGTGAATGTAATGTAACACACAACCATACAATGCGCACCACCCCGTGATGTTTTTCTCACTCCTACTAGTGAATGTAATGTAACACACACCCATACAATGCGCATCACCCCGTGATGTTTTTCTCACTCCTACTAGTGAATGTACTGTAACACACACCCATACAATGCGCACCGCCCCGTGATGTTTTTCTCACTCCTACTAGTGAAAGTAATGTAACACACACCCATACAATGCGAACCGCCCCGTGATATTTTTCTCACTCCTACTAGTGAATGTAATGTAACACACACCCATACAATGCGCACCACCCCTTGATGTTTTTCTCAGTCCTACTAGTGAATGTAATGTAACACACACCCATACAATGCGCACCACCACGTGATGTTTTTCTCACTCCTACTAGTGAATCTAATGTAACACACACCCATACAATGGGCACCACCCCGTGTTGTTTTTCTCACTCCTACTAGTGAATCTCATGTAACACACACCCATACAATGCGCACCGCCCCGTGATGTTTTTCTCACTCCTACTAGGGAAAGTAATGTAACACACACCCATACAATGCGCACCGCCCCGTGATGTTTTTCTCACTCCTACTACTGAAAGTAATGTAACACACACCCATACAATGCGCACCGCCCCGTGATGTTTTTCTCACTCCTACTAGTGAAAGTAATGTAACACACACCCATACAATGCGCACCGCCCCGTGATGTTTTTCTCACTCGTACTAGTGAATGTAATGTAACACACACCCATACAATGCGCACCACCCTGGGATGTTTTTCTCACTCCTACTAGTGAATGTAATGTAACACACAACCATACAATGCGCACCACCACGTGATGTTTTTCTCACGCCTACTAGTGAATCTAATGTAACACACACCCATACAATGCGCACCACCCCGTGATGTTTTTCTCACTGCTACTAGTGAATGTAATGTAACACACACCCATACAATGCGCACCACCCCGTGATGTTTTTCTCACTCCTACTAGTGAATGTAATGTAACACACACCCATACAATGCGCACCACCCCGTGATGTTTTTCTCACTTCTACTAGTGAATTTAATGTAACAGACACCCATACAATGCGCACCACCTCGTGATGTTGTTCTCACTCCTACTAGTGAATGTAATGTAACACACACCCATACATTGCGCACCACCCCGTGATGTTTTTCTCACTCCTATTAGTGAATGTAATGTAACACACACCCATACAATGGGCACCACCCCGTGTTGTTTTTCTCACTCCTACTAGTGAATCTCATGTAACACACACCCATACAATGCGCACCACCCCGTGATGTTTTCTCACTCCTACTAGTGAATCTCATGTAAGACACACCCATACAATGCGCACCACCCCGTGATGTTTTTCTCACTCCTACTAGTGAATCTAATGTAACACACACCCATAAAATGCGCACCACCCCGTGATGTTTTTCTCACTCCTACTAGTGAATGTAATGTAACACACCCCCATACAATGCGCACCACCCCGTGATGTTTTTCTCACTCCTACTAGTGAATGTAATGTAACACACACCCATACAATGCGCACCACCCCGTGATGTTTTTCTCACTCCTACTAGTGAATGTAATGTAACACACACCCATACAATGCGAAGCACCCTGTGATGTTTTTCTCACTCCTACTAGTGAATCTAATGTAACACACACCCATACAATGCGCACCACCCCGTGATGTTTTTCTCACTCCTGCTAGTGAATGTAATGTAACACACACCCATACAATGCGCACCACCCCGTGATGTTTTTCTCACTCCTACTAGTGAATCTAATGTAACACACACCCATACAATGGGCACCACCCCGTGTTGTTTTTCTCACTCCTACTAGTGAATCTCATGTAACACACACCCATACAATGGGCACCACCCCGTGTTGTTTTTCTCACTCCTACTAGTGAATCTCATGTAACACACACCCATACAATGCGCACCACCCTGTGATTTTTTCTCACTCCTACTAGTGAATCTCATGTAAGACACACCCATACAATGCGCACCACCCCGTGATGTTTTTCTCACTTCTACTAGTGAATCTAATGTAACACACACCCATACAATGCGCACCACCCCGTGATGTTTTTCTCACTCCTACTAGTGAATGTAATGTAACACACACCCATACAATGCGCACCACCCCGTGATGTTTTTCTCACTCCTACTTGTGAATGTAATGTAACACACACCCATACAATGCGCACCACCCCGTGATGTTTTTCTTACTCCTACTAGTGAATGTAATGTAACACACACCCATACAATGCGCACCACCCCGTGATGATTTTCTCACTCCTACTAGTGAATGTAATGTAACACACACCCATACAATGCGCACCACACCGTGATGTTTTTCTCACTCCTACTAGTGAATGTAATGTAACACACACCCGTACAAGGCGCACCACCCCGTGATGTTTCTCTCACTCCTGCTAGTGAATCTAATGTATCACACACCCATACAATGTGCACCGCCCCGTGATGTTTTTCTCACTCCTGTTAGTGAATCTAATGTAACACACACCCATACAATGCGCACCGCCCCGTGATGTTTTTCTCACTCCTACTAGGGAAAGTAATGTAACACACACCCATACAATGCGCACCGCCCCGTGATGTTTTTCTCACTCCTACCACTGAAAGTAATGTAACACACACCCATACAATGCGCACCGCCCCGTGATGTTTTTCTCACTCCTACCAGTGAAAGTAATGTAACACGCACCCATACAATGCGCACCGCCCCGTGATGTTTTTCTCACTGCTACTAGTGAATCTAGTGTAACACACACCCATACAATGCGCACCACCCCGTGATGTTTTTCTCACTCCTACTAGTGAATCTAATGTAACACACACCAATACAATGCGCACCACCCCGTGATGTTTTTCTCACTCCTACTAGTGAATGTAATGTAACACACACCCATACAATGCGCACCACCCCGTGATGTTTTTCTCACTCCTACTAGTGAATGTAATGTAACACACACCCATACAATGCGCACCACCCCGTGATGTTTTTCTCACTCCTACTAGTGAATGTAATGTAACACACAACCATACAATGCGCACCACCGCGTGATGTTTTTCTCACGCCTACTAGTGAATCTAATGTAACACACACCCATACAATGCGCACCACCCCGTGATGTTTTTCTCACTGCTACTAGTGAATGTAATGTAACACACACCCATACAATGCGCACCACCACGTGATGATTTTCTCACTCCTACTAGTGAATGTAATGTAACACACACCCATACAATGCGCACCACCCCGTGATGTTTTTCTCACTTCTACTAGTGAATTTAATGTAACACACACCCATAAAATGCGCACCACCTCGTGATGTTTTTCTCACTCCTACTAGTGAATGTAATGTAACACACACCCATACATTGCGCACCACCCCGTGATGTTTTTCTCACTCCTACTAGTGAATGTAATGTAACACACCCCCATACAATGCGCACCACCCCGTGATGTTTTTCTCACTCTTACTAGAGAATGTAATGTAACACACACCCATACAATGTGCACCACCCCGTGATGTTTTTCTCACTCCTACTAGTGAATGTAATGTAACACACACCCATACAATGCGCAGCACCCCGTGATGTTTTTCTCACTCCTACTAGTGAATCTAATGTAACACACACCCATACAATGCGCACCACGCCGTGATGTTTTTCTCACTCCTACTAGTGAATGTAATGTAACACACACCCAAACAATGCGCACCTCCCCGTGATGATTTGCTCACTCCTACTAGTGAATGTAATGTAACACACACCCATACAATGCGCACCATCCTGTGATGTTTTTCTCACTCCTACTAGTGAATGTAATGTAACACACACCCATACAATGCGCACCACCCCGTGATGTTTTTCTCACTCCTACTAGTGAATGTAATGTAACACACACCCATTCAATGCGCACCACACCGTGATGTTTTTCTCACTCCTACTAGTGAATGTAATGTAACACACACCCATACAATGCGCACCACCCCGTGATGTTTTTCTCACTCCTACTAGTGAATGTAATGTAACACACACCCATACAATGCGCACCACCCCGTGATGTTTTTCTCACTGCTACTAGTGAATGTAATGTAACACACACCCATACAATGCGCACCACCCCGTGATGTTTTTCTCACTCCTACTTCTGAATGTAATGTAACACACACCCATACAATGCGCACCAACCCGTGTTGTTTTTCTCACTCCTACTAGTGAATGTAATGTAACACACACCCATACAATGCGCACCACCCCGTGATGATTTTCTCACTCCTACTAGTGAATGTAATGTAACACACACCCATACAATGCGCACCACCCCGTGATGTTTTTCTCACTCCTACTAGTGAATGTAATGTAACACACACCCGTACAAGGCGCACCACACCGTGATGTTTCTCTCACTCCTGCTAGAGAATCTAATGTATCACACACCCATACAATGCGCACCGCCCCCTGATGTTTTTCTCACTCCTACTAGGGAAAGTGATGTAACACACACCCATACAATGCGCACCGCCCCGTGATGTTTTTCTCACTCCTACCACTGAAAGTAATGTAACACACACCCATACAATGCACACCGCCCCGTGATGTTTTTCTCACTCCTACCAGTGAAAGTAATGTAACACGCACCCATACAATGCGCACCGCCCCGTGATGATTTTTTCACTCCTACCAGTGAAAGTAATATAACACACACTCATACAATGCGCACCGCCCCGGGATGTTTTTCTCACTCCTACCACTGAAAGTAATGTAACACACACCCATACAATGCGCACCGCCCCGTGATGTTTTTCTCACTCCTACCAGTGAAAGTAATGTAACACACACCCATACAATGCGCACCGCCCCGTGATGTTTTTCTCACTCCTACTAGTGAAAGTAATGTAACACACACCCATACAATGCGCACCGCCCCGTGATGTTTTTCTCACTCCTACTAGTGAATGTAATGTAACACACACCCATACAATGCGCACCACCCCGTGATGTATTTTCTCACTCCTACTAGTGAATCTAATGTAACACACACCCATACAATGGGCACCACCCCGTGTTGTTTTTCTCACTCCTACTAGTGAATCTCATGTAATACACACCCATATAATGTGCACCACCCCGTGATGTTTTCTCACTCCTACTAGTGAATCTCATGTAAGACACACCCATACAATGCGCACCACCCCGTGATGTTTTTGTCACTCCTACTAGTGAATCTAATGTAACACACACCCATACAATGCACACCACCCCATGATGTTTTTCTCACTCCTACTAGTGAATCTCATGTAACACACACCCATACAATGCGCACTACCCCGTGTTGTTTTTCTCAGTCCTACTAGTGAATGTAATGTAACACACACCCATACAATGCGCACCACCCCGTGATGTTTTTCTCACTCCTACTAGTGAATGTAATGTAACACACACCCGTACAAGACGCACCACACCGTGATGTTTTTCTCACTCCTGCTAGTGAATCTAATGTATCACACACCCATACAATGCGCACCACCCCGTGATGTTTTTCTCACTCCTGCTAGTGAATCTAATGTAACACACACCCATACAATGCGCACCGCCCCGTGATGTTTTTCTCACTCCTACTAGGGAAAGTAATGTAACACACACCCATACAATGCGCACCGCCCCGTGATGTTTTTCTCACTCCTACTACTGAAAGTAATGTAACACACACCCATACAATGCGCACCGCCCCGTGATGTTTTTCTCACACCTACTAGTGAAAGTAATGTAACACACACCCATACAATGCGCACCGCCCCGTGATGTTTTTCTCACTCGTACTAGTGAATGTAATGTAACACACACCCATACAATGCGCACCACCCTGTGATGTTTTTCTCACTCCTACTAGTGAATGTAATGTAACACACAACCATACAATGCGCACCACCCCATGATGTTTTTCTCACGCCTACTAGTGAATCTAATGTAACACACACCCATACAATGCGCACCACCCCGTGATGTTTTTCTCACTGCTACTAGTGAATGTAATAACACACACCCATACAATGCGCACCACCCCGTGATGATTTTCTCACTCCTAATATTGAATGTAATGTAACACACACCCATACAATGCGCACCACCCCGTGATGTTTTTCTCACTTCTACTAGTGAATTTAATGTAACACACACCCATACAATGCGCACCACCTCGTGATGTTTTTCTCACTCCTACTAGTGAATGTAATGTAACACACACCCATACATTGCGCACCACCCCGTGATGTTTTTCTCACTCCTACTAGTGAATGTAATGTAACACACACCCATACAATGGGCACCACCCCGTGTTGTTTTTCTCACTCCTACTAGTGAATCTCATGTAACACACACCCATACAATGCGCACCACCCTGTGATTTTTTCTCACTCCTACTAGTGAATCTCATGTAAGACACACCCATACAATGCGCACCACCCCGTGATGTTTTTCTCACTTCTACTAGTGAATGTAATGTAACACACACCCATACAATGCGCACCACCCCGTGATGTTTTTCTCACTCCTACTAGTGAATGTAATGTAACACACACCCATACAATGCGCACCACCCCGTGATGTTTTTCTCACTCCTACTTGTGAATGTAATGTAACACACACCCATACAATGCGCACCACCCCGTGATGTTTTTCTTACTCCTACTAGTGAATGTAATGTAACACACACCCATACAATGCGCACCACCCCGTGATGATTTTCTCACTCCTACTAGTGAATGTAATGTAACACACACCCATACAATGCGCACCACACCGTGATGTTTTTCTCACTCCTACTAGTGAATGTAATGTAACACACACCCGTACAAGGCGCACCACCCCGTGATGTTTCTCTCACTCCTGCTAGTGAATCTAATGTATCACACACCCATACAATGTGCACCGCCCCGTGATGTTTTTCTCACTCCTGTTAGTGAATCTAATGTAACACACACCCATACAATGCGCACCGCCCCGTGATGTTTTTCTCACTCCTACTAGGGAAAGTAATGTAACACACACCCATACAATGCGCACCGCCCCGTGATGTTTTTCTCACTCCTACCACTGAAAGTAATGTAACACACACCCATACAATGCGCACCGCCCCGTGATGTTTTTCTCACTCCTACCAGTGAAAGTAATGTAACACGCACCCATACAATGCGCACCGCCCCGTGATGTTTTTCTCACTGCTACTAGTGAATCTAGTGTAACACACACCCATACAATGCGCACCACCCCGTGATGTTTTTCTCACTCCTACTAGTGAATCTAATGTAACACACACCAATACAATGCGCACCACCCCGTGATGTTTTTCTCACTCCTACTAGTGAATGTAATGTAACACACACCCATACAATGCGCACCACCCCGTGATGTTTTTCTCACTCCTACTAGTGAATGTAATGTAACACACACCCATACAATGCGCACCACCCCGTGATGTTTTTCTCACTCCTACTAGTGAATGTAATGTAACACACAACCATACAATGCGCACCACCGCGTGATGTTTTTCTCACGCCTACTAGTGAATCTAATGTAACACACACCCATACAATGCGCACCACCCCGTGATGTTTTTCTCACTGCTACTAGTGAATGTAATGTAACACACACCCATACAATGCGCACCACCACGTGATGATTTTCTCACTCCTACTAGTGAATGTAATGTAACACACACCCATACAATGCGCACCACCCCGTGATGTTTTTCTCACTTCTACTAGTGAATTTAATGTAACACACACCCATAAAATGCGCACCACCTCGTGATGTTTTTCTCACTCCTACTAGTGAATGTAATGTAACACACACCCATACATTGCGCACCACCCCGTGATGTTTTTCTCACTCCTACTAGTGAATGTAATGTAACACACCCCCATACAATGCGCACCACCCCGTGATGTTTTTCTCACTCTTACTAGAGAATGTAATGTAACACACACCCATACAATGTGCACCACCCCGTGATGTTTTTCTCACTCCTACTAGTGAATGTAATGTAACACACACCCATACAATGCGCAGCACCCCGTGATGTTTTTCTCACTCCTACTAGTGAATCTAATGTAACACACACCCATACAATGCGCACCACGCCGTGATGTTTTTCTCACTCCTACTAGTGAATGTAATGTAACACACACCCAAACAATGCGCACCTCCCCGTGATGATTTGCTCACTCCTACTAGTGAATGTAATGTAACACACACCCATACAATGCGCACCATCCTGTGATGTTTTTCTCACTCCTACTAGTGAATGTAATGTAACACACACCCATACAATGCGCACCACCCCGTGATGTTTTTCTCACTCCTACTAGTGAATGTAATGTAACACACACCCATTCAATGCGCACCACACCGTGATGTTTTTCTCACTCCTACTAGTGAATGTAATGTAACACACACCCATACAATGCGCACCACCCCGTGATGTTTTTCTCACTCCTACTAGTGAATGTAATGTAACACACACCCATACAATGCGCACCACCCCGTGATGTTTTTCTCACTGCTACTAGTGAATGTAATGTAACACACACCCATACAATGCGCACCACCCCGTGATGTTTTTCTCACTCCTACTTCTGAATGTAATGTAACACACACCCATACAATGCGCACCAACCCGTGTTGTTTTTCTCACTCCTACTAGTGAATGTAATGTAACACACACCCATACAATGCGCACCACCCCGTGATGATTTTCTCACTCCTACTAGTGAATGTAATGTAACACACACCCATACAATGCGCACCACCCCGTGATGTTTTTCTCACTCCTACTAGTGAATGTAATGTAACACACACCCGTACAAGGCGCACCACACCGTGATGTTTCTCTCACTCCTGCTAGAGAATCTAATGTATCACACACCCATACAATGCGCACCGCCCCCTGATGTTTTTCTCACTCCTACTAGGGAAAGTGATGTAACACACACCCATACAATGCGCACCGCCCCGTGATGTTTTTCTCACTCCTACCACTGAAAGTAATGTAACACACACCCATACAATGCACACCGCCCCGTGATGTTTTTCTCACTCCTACCAGTGAAAGTAATGTAACACGCACCCATACAATGCGCACCGCCCCGTGATGATTTTTTCACTCCTACCAGTGAAAGTAATGTAACACACACTCATACAATGCGCACCGCCCCGGGATGTTTTTCTCACTCCTACCACTGAAAGTAATGTAACACACACCCATACAATGCGCACCGCCCCGTGATGTTTTTCTCACTCCTACCAGTGAAAGTAATGTAACACACACCCATACAATGCGCACCGCCCCGTGATGTTTTTCTCACTCCTACTAGTGAAAGTAATGTAACACACACCCATACAATGCGCACCGCCCCGTGATGTTTTTCTCACTCCTACTAGTGAATGTAATGTAACACACACCCATACAATGCGCACCACCCCGTGATGTATTTCTCACTCCTACTAGTGAATCTAATGTAACACACACCCATACAATGGGCACCACCCCGTGTTGTTTTTCTCACTCCTACTAGTGAATCTCATGTAATACACACCCATATAATGTGCACCACCCCGTGATGTTTTCTCACTCCTACTAGTGAATCTCATGTAAGACACACCCATACAATGCGCACCACCCCGTGATGTTTTTGTCACTCCTACTAGTGAATCTAATGTAACACACACCCATACAATGCACACCACCCCATGATGTTTTTCTCACTCCTACTAGTGAATCTCATGTAACACACACCCATACAATGCGCACTACCCCGTGTTGTTTTTCTCAGTCCTACTAGTGAATGTAATGTAACACACACCCATACAATGCGCACCACCCCGTGATGTTTTCTCACTCCTACTAGTGAATCTCATGTAAGACACACTCATAGAATGCGCACCACACCGTGATGTTTTTCTCACTCCTACTAGTGAATCTCATGTAAGACACACCCATACAATGCGCACCACCCCGTGATGTTTTTCTCACTCCTACTAGTGAATGTAATGTAACACACACCCTTACAATGCGCACCACCCCGTGATGTTTTTCTCACTCCTACTAGTGAATGTAATGTAACACACACCCGTACAAGGCGCACCACCCCGTGATGTTTTTCTCACTCATGCTTGTGAATCTAATGTATCACACACCCATACATTGCGCACCACCCCGTGATGTTTTTCTCACTCCTGCTAGTGAATCTAATGTAACACACACCCATACAATGCGCACCGCCCCGTGATGTTTTTCTCACTCCTACTAGGGAAAGTAATGTAACACACACCCATACAATGCGCACCGCCCCGTGATGTTTTTCTCACTCCTACTACTGAAAGTAATGTAACACACACCCATACAATGCACACCGCCCCGTGATGTTTTTCTCACTCCTACTAGTGAAAGTAATGTAACACATACCCATACAATGCGCACCGCCCCGTGATGTTTTTCTCACTCCTACTAGTGAATGTAATGTAACACATACCCATACAATGCGCACCACCCCGTGATGTTTTTCTCACTCCTACTAGTGAATCTAATGTAACACACACCCATACAATGGGCACCACCCCGTGTTGTTTTTCTCACTCCTACTAGTGAATCTCATGTAACACACACCCATATAATGCGCACCACCCCGTGATGTTTTCTCACTCCTACTAGTGAATCTCATGTAAGACACACCCATACAATGTGCACCACCCCGTGATGTTTTTCTCACTCCTACTAGTGAATCTAATGTAACACACACCCATACAATGCGCACCACCCCGTGATGTTTTTCTCACTCCTACTAGTGAATGTAATGTAACACACCCCCATACAATGCGCACCACCCCGTGATGTTTTTCTCACTCCTACTAGTGAATGTAATGTAACACACACCCATACAATGCGCACCACCCCGTGATGTTTTTCTCACTCCTACTAGTGAATGTAATGTAACACACACCCATACAATGCGCACCACCCCGTGATGATTTGCTCACTCCTACTAGTGAATGTAATGTAACACACACCCATACAATGCGCACCACCCTGTGATGTTTTTCTCACTCCTACTAGTGAATGTAATGTAACACACAACCATACAATGCGCACCACCCCGTGATGTTTTTCTCACTCCTACTAGTGAATGTAATGTAACACACACCCATACAATGCGCACCACCCCGTGATGTTTTTCTCACTCCTACTAGTGAATGTAATGTAACACAAACCCATACAATGCGCACCACCCCGTGATGTTTTTCTCACTGCTACTAGTGAATCTAGTGTAACACACACCCATACAATGCGCACCACCCCATGATGTTTTTCTCACTCCTACTAGTGAATCTAATGTAACACACACCCAAACAATGCGCACCACCCCGTGATGTTTTTCTCACTCCTACTAGTGAATCTAATGTAACACACACCCAAACAATGCGCACCACCCCGTGATGTTTTTCTCACTCCTACTAGTGAATGTAATGTAACACACACCCATACAATTCGCACCACCCCGTGATGTTTTTCTCACTCCTAATACTGAAAGTAATGTAACACACACCCATACAATGCGCACCGCCCCGTGATGTTTTTCTCACTCCTACTAGTGAAAGAAATGTAACACACACCCATACAATGCGCACCGCCCCGTGATGTTTTTCTCACTCCTACTACTGAATGTAATGTAACACACACCCATACAATGCGCACCACAGCGTGATGTTTTTCTCACTCCTACTAGTGAATGTAATGTAACACACATCCATACAATGCGCACCACCCCATGATGATTTGCTCACTCCTACTAGTGAATGTAATGTAACACACACCCATACAATGCGCACCACCCTGTGATGTTTTTCTCACTCCTACTAGTGAATGTAATGTAACACACAACCATACAATGCGCACCACCCCCTGATGTTTTTCTCACTCCTACTAGTGAATGTAATGTAACACACACCCATACAATGCGCACCACCCCGTGATGTTTTTCTCACTCCTACTAGTGAATGTAATGTAACACAAACCCATACAATGCGCACCACCCCGTGATGTTTTTCTCACTGCTACTAGTGAATCTAAACTAACACACACCCATACAGTGCGCACCACCCCGTGATGTTTTTCTCACTGCTACTAGTGAATCTAGTGTAACACACACCCATACAATGCGCACCACCCCATGATGTTTTTCTCACTCCTACTAGTGAATCTAATGTAACACACACCCAAACAATGCGCACCACCCCGTGATGTTTTTCTCACTCCTACTAGTGAATCTAATGTAACACACACCCAAACAATGCGCACCACCCCGTGATGATTTTCTCACTCCTACTAGTGAATGTAATGTAACACACACCCATACAATTCGCACCACCCCGTGATGTTTTTCTCACTCCTAATACTGAAAGTAATGTAACACACACCCATACAATGCGCACCGCCCCGTGATGTTTTTCTCACTCCTACTAGTGAAAGAAATGTAACACACAACCATACAATGCGCACCGCCCCGTGATGTTTTTCTCACTCCTACTACTGAATGTAATGTAACACACACCCATACAATGCGCACCGCCCCGTGATGTTTTTCTCACTCCTACTAGTGAATCTCATGTAATACACACCCATACAATGCGCACCGCCCCGTGATGTTTTTCTCACTCCTACTAGTGAATGTAATGTAACACACACGCATACAATGCGCACCACCCCGTGATGTTTTTCTCACTCCTACTAGTGAATGTAATGTAACACACACCCATACAATGCGCACCACCCCGTGATGTTTTTCTCACTCCTACTAGTGAATCTAATGTAACACACACCCATACAATGGGCACCACCCCGTGTTGTATTTCTCACTCCTACTAGTGAATCTCATGTAACACACACCCATACAATGCGCAGCACCCCGTGATGTTTTCTCACTCCTACTAGTGAATCTCATGTAAGACACACCCATACAATGCGCACCACCCCGTGATGTTTTTCTCACTCCTACTAGTGAATGTAATGTAACACACCCCCATACAATGCGCACCACCCCGTGATGTTTTTCTCACTCCTACTAGTGAATGTAATGTAACACACACCCATACAATGTGCACCACCCCGTGATGTTTTTCTCACTCCTGCTAGTGAATCTAATGTAACACACACCCATACAATGCGCACTACCCCGTGTTGTTTTTCTCAGTCCTACTAGTGAATGTAATGTAACACACACCCATACAATGCGCACCACCCCGTGATGTTTTCTCACTCCTACTAGTGAATCTCATGTAAGACACACCTATAGAATGCGCACCACACCGTGATGTTTTTCTCACTCCTACTAGTGAATCTCATGTAAGACACACCCATACAATGCGCACCACCCCGTGATGTTTTTCTCACTCCTACTAGTGAATGTAATGTAACACACACCCTTACAATGCGCACCACCCCGTGATGTTTTTCTCACTCCTACTAGTGAATGTAATGTAACACACACCCGTACAAGGCGCACCACCCCGTGATGTTTTTCTCACTCATGCTTGTGAATCTAATGTATCACACACCCATACATTGCGCACCACCCCGTGATGTTTTTCTCACTCCTGCTAGTGAATCTAATGTAACACACACCCATACAATGTGCACCGCCCCGTGATGTTTTTCTCACTCCTACTAGGGAAAGTAATGTAACACACACCCATACAATGCACACCGCCCCGTGATGATTTTTTCACTCCTACCAGTGAAAGTAATGTAACACACACTCATACAATGCGCACCGCCCCGTGATGTTTTTCTCACTCCTACCACTGAAAGTAATGTAACACACACCCATACAATGCGCACCGCCCCGTGATGTTTTTCTCACTCCTACCAGTGAAAGTAATGTAACACACACCCATACAATGCGCACCGCCCCGTGATGTTTTTCTCACTCCTACTAGTGAAAGTAATGTAACACACACCCATACAATGCGCACCGCCCCGTGATGTTTTTCTCACTCCTACTAGTGAATGTAATGTAACACACACCCATACAATGCGCACCACCCCGTGATGTTTTTCTCACTCCTACTAGTGAATCTAATGTAACACACACCCATACAATGGGCACCACCCCGTGTTGTTTTTCTCACTCCTACTAGTGAATCTCATGTAATACACACCCATATAATGTGCACCACCCCGTGATGTTTTCTCACTCCTACTAGTGAATCTCATGTAAGACACACCCATACAATGCGCACCACCCCGTGATGTTTTTGTCACTCCTACTAGTGAATCTAATGTAACACACACCCATACAATGCACACCACCCCATGATGTTTTTCTCACTCCTACTAGTGAATCTCATGTAACACACACCCATACAATGCGCACTACCCCGTGTTGTTTTTCTCAGTCCTACTAGTGAATGTAATGTAACACACACCCATACAATGCGCACCACCCCGTGATGTTTTCTCACTCCTACTAGTGAATCTCATGTAAGACACACTCATAGAATGCGCACCACACCGTGATGTTTTTCTCACTCCTACTAGTGAATCTCATGTAAGACACACCCATACAATGCGCACCACCCCGTGATGTTTTTCTCACTCCTACTAGTGAATGTAATGTAACACACACCCTTACAATGCGCACCACCCCGTGATGTTTTTCTCACTCCTACTAGTGAATGTAATGTAACACACACCCGTACAAGGCGCACCACCCCGTGATGTTTTTCTCACTCATGCTTGTGAATCTAATGTATCACACACCCATACATTGCGCACCACCCCGTGATGTTTTTCTCACTCCTGCTAGTGAATCTAATGTAACACACACCCTAACAATGCGCACCGCCCCGTGATGTTTTTCTCACTCCTACTAGGGAAAGTAATGTAACACACACCCATACAATGCGCACCGCCCCGTGATGTTTTTCTCACTCCTACTACTGAAAGTAATGTAACACACACCCATACAATGCACACCGCCCCGTGATGTTTTTCTCACTCCTACTAGTGAAAGTAATGTAACACATACCCATACAATGCGCACCGCCCCGTGATGTTTTTCTCACTCCTACTAGTGAATGTAATGTAACACACACCCATACAATGCGCACCACCCCGTGATGTTTTTCTCACTCCTACTAGTGAATCTAATGTAACACACACCCATACAATGGGCACCACCCCGTGTTGTTTTTCTCACTCCTACTAGTGAATCTCATGTAACACACACCCATATAATGCGCACCACCCCGTGATGTTTTCTCACTCCTACTAGTGAATCTCATGTAAGACACACCCATACAATGTGCACCACCCCGTGATGTTTTTCTCACTCCTACTAGTGAATCTAATGTAACACACACCCATACAATGCGCACCACCCCGTGATGTTTTTCTCACTCCTACTAGTGAATGTAATGTAACACACCCCCATACAATGCGCACCACCCCGTGATGTTTTTCTCACTCCTACTAGTGAATGTAATGTAACACACACCCATACAATGCGCACCACCCCGTGATGTTTTTCTCACTCCTACTAGTGAATGTAATGTAACACACACCCATACAATGCGCACCACCCCATGATGATTTGCTCACTCCTACTAGTGAATGTAATGTAACACACACCCATACAATGCGCACCACCCTGTGATGTTTTTCTCACTCCAACTAGTGAATGTAATGTAACACACAACCATACAATGCGCACCACCCCGTGATGTTTTTCTCACTCCTACTAGTGAATGTAATGTAACACACACCCATACAATGCGCACCACCCCGTGATGTTTTTCTCACTCCTACTAGTGAATGTAATGTAACACAAACCCATACAATGCGCACCACCCCGTGATGTTTTTCTCACTGCTACTAGTGAATCTAGTGTAACACACACCCATACAATGCGCACCACCCCATGATGTTTTTCTCACTCCTACTAGTGAATCTAATGTAACACACACCCAAACAATGCGCACCACCCCGTGATGTTTTTCTCACTCCTACTAGTGAATCTAATGTAACACACACCCAAACAATGCGCACCACCCCGTGATGTTTTTCTCACTCCTACTAGTGAATGTAATGTAACACACACCCATACAATTCGCACCACCCCGTGATGTTTTTCTCACTCCTAATACTGAAAGTAATGTAACACACACCCATACAATGCGCACCGCCCCGTGATGTTTTTCTCACTCCTACTAGTGAAAGAAATGTAACACACACCCATACAATGCGCACCGCCCCGTGATGTTTTTCTCACTCCTACTACTGAATGTAATGTAACACACACCCATACAATGCGCACCGCCCCGTGATGTTTTTCTCACTCCTACTAGTGAATCTCATGTAATACACACCCATACAATGCGCACCGCCCCGTGATGTTTTTCTCACTCCTACTAGTGAATGTAATGTAACACACACGCATACAATGCGCACCACCCCGTGATGTTTTTCTCACTCCTACTAGTGAATGTAATGTAACACACACCCATACAATGCGCACCACCCCGTGATGTTTTTCTCACTCCTACTAGTGAATCTAATGTAACACACACCCATACAATGGGCACCACCCCGTGTTGTATTTCTCACTCCTACTAGTGAATCTCATGTAACACACACCCATACAATGCGCAGCACCCCGTGATGTTTTCTCACTCCTACTAGTGAATCTCATGTAAGACACACCCATACAATGCGCACCACCCCGTGATGTTTTTCTCACTCCTACTAGTGAATGTAATGTAACACACCCCCATACAATGCGCACCACCCCGTGATGTTTTTCTCACTCCTACTAGTGAATGTAATGTAACACACACCCATACAATGTGCACCACCCCGTGATGTTTTTCTCACTCCTGCTAGTGAATCTAATGTAACACACACCCATACAATGCGCACCACCCCGTGTTGTTTTTCTCAGTCCTACTAGTGAATGTAATGTAACACACACCCATACAATGCGCACCACCCCGTGATGTTTTCTCACTCCTACTAGTGAATCTCATGTAAGACACACCCATAGAATGCGCACCACACCGTGATGTTTTTCTCACTCCTACTAGTGAATCTCATGTAAGACACACCCATACAATGCGCACCACCCCGTGATGTTTTTCTCACTCCTACTAGTGAATGTAATGTAACACACACCCTTACAATGCGCACCACCCCGTGATGTTTTTCTCACTCCTACTAGTGAATGTAATGTAACACACACCCGTACAAGGCGCACCACCCCGTGATGTTTTTCTCACTCATGCTTGTGAATCTAATGTATCACACACCCATACATTGCGCACCACCCCGTGATGTTTTTCTCACTCCTGCTAGTGAATCTAATGTAACACACAGCCATACAATGTGCACCGCCCCGTGATGTTTTTCTCACTCCTACTAGGGAAAGTAATGTAACACACACCCATACAATGCGCACCGCCCCGTGATGTTTTTCTCACTCCTACTACTGAAAGTAATGTAACACACACCCATACAATGCACACCGCCCCGTGATGTTTTTCTCACTCCTACTAGTGAAAGTAATGTAATACATACCCATACAATGCGCACCGCCCCGTGATGTTTTTCTCACTCCTACTAGTGAATGTAATGTAACACACACCCATACAATGCGCACCACCCCGTGATGTTTTTCTCACTCCTACTAGTGAATCTAATGTAACACACACCCATACAATGGGCACCACCCCGTGTTGTTTTTCTCACTCCTACTAGTGAATCTCATGTAACACACACCCATATAATGCGCACCACCCCGTGATGTTTTCTCACTCCTACTAGTGAATCTCATGTAAGACACACCCATACAATGTGCACCACCCCGTGATGTTTTTCTCACTCCTACTAGTGAATCTAATGTAACACACACCCATACAATGCGCACCACCCCGTGATGTTTTTCTCACTCCTTCTAGTGAATGTAATGTAACACACCCCCATACAATGCGCACCACCCCGTGATGTTTTTCTCACTCCTACTAGTGAATGTAATGTAACACACACCCATACAATGCGCACCACCCCGTGATGTTTTTCTCACTCCTACTAGTGAATGTAATGTAACACACACCCATACAATGCGCACCACCCCATGATGATTTGCTCACTCCTACTAGTGAATGTAATGTAACACACACCCATACAATGCGCACCACCCTGTGATGTTTTTCTCACTCCTACTAGTGAATGTAATGTAACACACAACCATACAATGCGCACCACCCCGTGATGTTTTTCTCACTCCTACTAGTGAATGTAATGTAACACACACCCATACAATGCGCACCACCCCGTGATGTTTTTCTCACTCCTACTAGTGAATGTAATGTAACACAAACCCATACAATGCGCACCACCCCGTGATGTTTTTCTCACTGCTACTAGTGAATCTTGTGTAACACACACCCATACAATGCGCACCACCCCATGATGTTTTTCTCACTCCTACTAGTGAATCTAATGTAACACACACCCAAACAATGCGCACCACCCCGTGATGTTTTTCTCACTCCTACTAGTGAATCTAATGTAACACACACCCAAACAATGCGCACCACCCCGTGATGTTTTTCTCACTCCTACTAGTGAATGTAATGTAACACACACCCATACAATTCGCACCACCCCGTGATGTTTTTCTCACTCCTAATACTGAAAGTAATGTAACACACACCCATACAATGCGCACCGCCCCGTGATGTTTTTCTCACTCCTACTAGTGAAAGAAATGTAACACACACCCATACAATGCGCACCGCCCCGTGATGTTTTTCTCACTCCTACTACTGAATGTAATGTAACACACACCCATACAATGCGCACCACAGCGTGATGTTTTTCTCACTCCTACTAGTGAATGTAATGTAACACACATCCATACAATGCGCACCACCCCATGATGTTTTTCTCACTCCTACTAGTGAATGTAATGTAACACACACCCATACAATGCACACCACCCCGTGATGTTTTTCTCACTCCTACTAGTGAATGTAATGTAACACACACCCATACAATGCGCACCACCCCATGATGATTTGCTCACTCCTACTAGTGAATGTAATGTAACACACACCCATACAATGCGCACCACCCTGTGATGTTTTTCTCACTCCTACTAGTGAATGTAATATAACACACAACCATACAATGCGCACCACCCCCTGATGTTTTTCTCACTCCTACTAGTGAATGTAATGTAACACACACCCATACAATGCGCACCACCCCGTGATGTTTTTCTCACTCCTACTAGTGAATGTAATGTAACACAAACCCATACAATGCGCACCACCCCGTGATGTTTTTCTCACTGCTACTAGTGAATCTAAACTAACACACACCCATACAGTGCGCACCACCCCGTGATGTTTTTCTCACTGCTACTAGTGAATCTAGTGTAACACACACCCATACAATGCGCACCACCCCATGATGTTTTTCTCACTCCTACTAGTGAATCTAATGTAACACACACCCAAACAATGCGCACCACCCCGTGATGTTTTTCTCACTCCTACTAGTGAATCTAATGTAACACACACCCAAACAATGCGCACCACCCCGTGATGTTTTTCTCACTCCTACTAGTGAATGTAATGTAACACACACCCATACAATTCGCACCACCCCGTGATGTTTTTCTCACTCCTAATACTGAAAGTAATGTAACACACACCCATACAATGCGCACCACCCCGTGATGTTTTTCTCACTCCTACTAGTGAAAGAAATGTAACACACAACCATACAATGCGCACCGCCCCGTGATGTTTTTCTCACTCCTACTACTGAATGTAATGTAACACACACCCATACAATGCGCACCGCCCCGTGATGTTTTTCTCACTCCTACTAGTGAATCTCATGTAATACACACCCATACAATGCGCACCGCCCCGTGATGTTTTTCTCACTCCTACTAGTGAATGTAATGTAACACACACGCATACAATGCGCACCACCCCGTGATGTTTTTCTCACTCCTACTAGTGAATGTAATGTAACACACACCCATACAATGCGCACCACCCCGTGATGTTTTTCTCACTCCTACTAGTGAATCTAATGTAACACACACCCATACAATGGGCACCACCCCGTGTTGTATTTCTCACTCCTACTAGTGAATCTCATGTAACACACACCCATACAATGCGCAGCACCCCGTGATGTTTTCTCACTCCTACTAGTGAATCTCATGTAAGACACACCCATACAATGCGCACCACCCCGTGATGTTTTTCTCACTCCTACTAGTGAATGTAATGTAACACACCCCCATACAATGCGCACCACCCCGTGATGTTTTTCTCACTCCTACTAGTGAATGTAATGTAACACACACCCATACAATGTGCACCACCCCGTGATGTTTTTCTCACTCCTACTAGTGAATGTAATGTAACACACACCCATACAATGCGCAGCACCCCGTGATGTTTTTCTCACTCCTACTAGTGAATCTAATGTAACACACACCCATACAATGCGCACCACCCCGTGATGTTTTTCTCACTCCTACTAGTGAATGTAATGTAACACACACCCATACAATGCGCACCTCCCAGTGATGATTTGCTCACTCCTACTAGTGAATGTAAAGTAACACACACCCATACAATGCGCACCATCCTGTGATGTTTTTCTCACTCCTACTAGTGAATGTAATGTAACACACACCCATAAAATGCGCACCACCCCGTGATGCTTTTCTCACTCCTACTAGTGAATGTAATGTAACACACACCCATACAATGCGCACCACACCGTGATGTTTTTCTCACTCCTACTAGTGAATGTAATGTAACACACACCCATACAATGCGCACCACCGCGTGATGTTTTTCTCACTCCTACTAGTGAATGTAATGTAACACACACCCATACAATGCGCACCACCCCGTGATGTTTTTCTCACTGCTACTAGTGAATGTAATGTAACACACACCCATACAATGCGCACCACCCCGTGATGTTTTTCTCACTCCTACTTGTGAATGTAATGTAACACACACCCATACAATGCGCACCAACCCGTGTTGTTTTTCTCACTCCTACTAGTGAATGTAATGTAACACACACCCATACAATGCGCACCACCCCGTGAAGATTTTCTCACTCCTACTAGTGAATGTAATGTAACACACACCCATACAATGCGCACCACCCCGTGATGTTTTTCTCACTCCTACTAGTGAATGTAATGTAACACACACCCGTACAAGGCGCACCACCCCGTGATGTTTCTCTCACTCCTGCTAGTGAATCTAATGTATCACACACCCATACAATGCGCACCGCCCCATGATGTTTTTCTCACTCCTGTTAGTGAATCTAATGTAACACAAACCCATACAATGCGCACCGCCCCGTGATGTTTTTCTCACTCCTACTAGGGAAAGTAATGTAACACACACCCATACAATGCGCACCGCCCCGTGATGTTTTTGTCACTCCTACCACTGAAAGTAATGTAACACACACCCATACAATGCGCACCGCCCCGTGATGTTTTTCTCACTCCTACCAGTGAAAGTAATGTAACACACACCCATACAATGCGCACCGCCCCGTGATGTTTTTCTCACTCCTACCACTGAAAGTAATGTAACACACACCCATACAATGCGCACCGCCCCGTGATGTTTTTCTCACTCCTACCAGTGAAAGTAATGTAACACACACCCATACAATGCGCACCGCCCCGTGATGTTTTTCTCACTCCTACTAGTGAAAGTAATGTAACACACACCCATACAATGCGCACCGCCCCGTGATGTTTTTCTCACTCCTACTAGTGAATGTAATGTAACACACACCCATACAATGCGCACCACCCCGTGATGTTTTTCTCACTCCTACTAGTGAATCTAATGTAACACACACCCATACAATGGGCACCACCCCGTGTTGTTTTTCTCACTCCTACTAGTGAATCTCATGTAATACACACCCATATAATGCGCACCACCCCGTGATGTTTTCTCACTCCTACTAGTGAATCTCATGTAAGACACACCCATACAATGCGCACCACCCCGTGATGTTTTTGTCACTCCTACTAGTGAATCTAATGTAACACACACCCATACAATGCACACCACCCCATGATGTTTTTCTCACTCCTACTAGTGAATGTAATGTAACACACACCCATACAATGCTCACTACCCCGTGTTGTTTTTCTCAGTCCTACTAGTGAATGTAATTTAACACACACCCATACAATGCGCACCACCCCATGATGTTTTCTCACTCCTACTAGTGAATCTCATGTAAGACACACCCATAGAATGCGCACCACACCGTGATGTTTTTCTCACTCCTACTAGTGAATCTCATGTAAGACACACCCATACAATGCGCACCACCCCGTGATGTTTTTCTCACTCCTACTAGTGAATGTAATGTAACACACACCCATACAATGCACACCACCCCGTGATGTTTTTCTCACTCCTACTAGTGAATGTAATGTAACACACACCCGTACAAGGCGCACCACCCCGTGATGTTTTTCTCACTCATGCTTGTGAATCTAATGTATCACACACCCATACAATGCGCACCACCCCGTGATGTTTTTCTCACTCCTGCTAGTGAATCTAATGTAACACACACCCATACAATGCGCACCGCCCCGTGATGTTTTTCTCACTCCTACTAGGGAAAGTAATGTAACACACACCCATACAATGCGCACCGCCCCGTGATGTTTTTCTCACTCCTACTACTGAAAGTAATGTAACACACACCCATACAATGCGCACCGCCCCGTGATGTTTTTCTCACTCCTACTAGTGAAAGTAATGTAACACACACCCATACAATGCGCACCGCCCCGTGATGTTTTTCTCACTCCTACTAGTGAATGTAATGTAACACACACCCATACAATGCGCACCACCCCGTGATGTTTTTTTCACTCCTACTAGTGAATCTAATGTAACACACACCCATACAATGGGCACCACCCCGTGTTGTTTTTCTCACTCCTACTAGTGAATCTCATGTAACACACACCCATATAATGCGCACCACCCCGTGATGTTTTCTCACTCCTACTAGTGAATCTCATGTAAGACACACCCATACAATGTGCACCACCCCGTGATGTTTTTCTCACTCCTACTAGTGAATCTAATGTAACACACACCCATACAATGCGCACCACCCCGTGATGTTTTTCTCACTCCTACTAGTGAATGTAATGTAACACACCCCCATACAATGCGCACCACCCCGTGATGTTTTTCTCACTCCTACTAGTGAATGTAATGTAACACACACCCATACAATGCGCACCACCCCGTGATGTTTTTCTCACTCCTACTAGTGAATGTAATGTAACACACATCCATACAATGCGCACCACCCCATGATGTTTTTCTCACTCCTACTAGTGAATGTAATGTAACACACACCCATACAATGTGCACCACCCCGTGATGTTTTTCTCACTCCTACTAGTGAATGTAATGTAACACACACCCATACAATGCGCACCACCCCATGATGATTTGCTCACTCCTACTAGTGAATGTAATGTAACACACACCCATACAATGCGCACCACCCTGTGATGTTTTTCTCATTCCTACTAGTGAATGTAATGTAACACACAACCATACAATGCGCACCACCCCCTGATGTTTTTCTCACTCCTACTAGTGAATGTAATGTAACACACACCCATACAATGCGCACCACCCCGTGATGTTTTTCTCACTCCTACTAGTGAATGTAATGTAACACAAACCCATACAATGCGCACCACCCCGTGATGTTTTTCTCACTGCTACTAGTGAATCTAAACTAACACACACCCATACAGTGCGCACCACCCCGTGATGTTTTTCTCACTGCTACTAGTGAATCTAGTGTAACACACACCCATACAATGCGCACCACCCAATGATGTTTTTCTCACTCCTACTAGTGAATCTAATGTAACACACACCCAAACAATGCGCACCACCCCGTGATGTTTTTCTCACTCCTACTAGTGAATCTAATGTAACACACACCCAAACAATGCGCACCACCCCGTGATGTTTTTCTCACTCCTACTAGTGAATGTAATGTAACACACACCCATACAATTCGCACCACCCCGTGATGTTTTTCTCACTCCTAATACTGAAAGTAATGTAACACACACCCATACAATGCGCACCGCCCCGTGATGTTTTTCTCACTCCTACTAGTGAAAGAAATGTAACACACACCCATACAATGCGCACCGCCCCGTAATGTTTTTCTCACTCCTACTACTGAATGTAATGTAACACACACCCATACAATGCGCACCGCCCCGTGATGTTTTTCTCACTCCTACTAGTGAATCTCATGTAATACACACCCATACAATGCGCACCGCCCTGTGATGTTTTTCTCACTCCTACTAGTGAATGTAATGTAACACACACGCATACAATGCGCACCACCCCGTGATGTTTTTCTCACTCCTACTAGTGAATGTAATGTAACACACACCCATACAATGCGCACCACCCCGTGATGTTTTTCTCACTCCTACTAGTGAATCTAATGTAACACACACCCATACAATGGGCACCACCCCGTGTTGTTTTTCTCACTCCTACTAGTGAATCTCATGTAACACACACCCATACAATGCGCAGCACCCCGTAATGTTTTCTCACTCCTACTAGTGAATCTCATGTAAGACACACCCATACAATGCGCACCACCCCGTGATGTTTTTCTCACTCGTACTAGTGAATCTAATGTAACACACACCCATACAATGCGCACCACCCCGTGATGTTTTTCTCACTCCTACTAGTGAATGTAATGTAACACACCCCCATACAATGCGCACCACCACGTGATGTTTTTCTCACTCCTACTAGTGAATGTAATGTAACACACACCCATACAATGCGCACCACCCCGTGATGTTTTTCTCACTCCTACTAGTGAATCTAAAGTAACACACACCAATACAATGCGCACCGCCCCGTGATGTTTTTCTCACTCCTACTAGTGAATCTAATGTAACAAACACCCATACAATGCGCACCACCCCGTGATGTTTTTCTCACACCTACTAGTGAA
The DNA here is from genome assembly GCF_034190915.1 of Cavia porcellus. Taxonomy (NCBI): domain Eukaryota; kingdom Metazoa; phylum Chordata; class Mammalia; order Rodentia; family Caviidae; genus Cavia; species Cavia porcellus. The sequence goes on from NW_026947556.1 coordinate 345,605, forward strand.
TGTAATGTAACACACACCCATACAATGCGCACCTCCCCGTGATGATTTGCTCACTCCTACTAGTGAATGTAATGTAACACACACCCATACAATGCGCACCATCCTGTGATGTTTTTCTCACTCCTACTAGTGAACGTAATGTAACACACACCCATACAATGAGCACCACCCCGTGATGTTTTGCTCACTCCTACTAGTGAATGTAATGTAACACACACCCATACAATGCGCACCACCCCGTGATGTTTTTCTCACGCCTACTAGTGAATCTAATGTAACACACACCCATACAATGCGCACCACCCCGTGATGTTTTTCTCACTCCTACTAGTGAATGTAATGTAACACACACCCATACAATGCGCACCACCCCGTGATGTTTTTCTCACTGCTACTAGTGAATGTAATGTAACACACACCCATACAATGCGCACCACCCCGTGATGTTTTTCTCACTCCTACTAGTGAATGTAATGTAACACACACCCATACAATGCGCACCACCCCGTGATGTTTTTCTCACTCCTACTAGTGAATGTAATGTAACACACACCCATACAATGCGCACCACCCCGTGAGGATTTTCTCACTCCTACTAGTGAATGTAATGTAACACACACCCATACAATGCGCACCACCCCGTGATGTTTTTCTCACTCCTACTAGTGAATGTAATGTAACACACACTTGTACAAGGCGCACCACCCCGTGATGTTTTTCTCACTCCTGCTAGTGAATCTAATGTATCATACACCCATACAATGCGCACCACCCCGTGATGTTTTTCTCACTCCTGCTAGTGAATCTAATGTAACACACACCCATACAATGCGCACCGACCCGTGATGTTTTTCTCACTCCTACTAGGGAAAGTAATGTAACACACACCCATACAATGCGCACCGCCCCGTCATGTTTTTCTCACTCCTACTACTGAAAGTAATGTAACACACACCCATACAATGCGCACCGCCCCGTGATGTTTTTCTCACTCCTACTAGTGAAAGTAATGTAACACACACCCATACAATGCGCACCGCCCCGTGATGTTTTTCTCACTCCTACTAGTGAATGTAATGTAACACACACCCATACAATGCGCACCACCCCGTGATGTTTTTCTCACTCCTACTAGTGAATGTAATGTAACACACACCCATACAATGCGCACCACCCCGTGATGTTTTTCTCACTCCTACTAGTGAATCTAATGTAACACACACCCATACAATGGGCACCACCCCGTGTTGTTTTTCTCAATCCTACTAGTGAATCTCATGTAACACACACCCATACAATGCGCACCACCCCGTGATGTTTTCTCACTCCTACTAGTGAATCTCATGTAAGACACACCCATACAATGCGGCACCACCCCATGATGTTTTTCTCACTCCTACTAGTGAATCTAATGCAACACACACCCATACAATGCGCACCACCCCGTGATGTTTTTCTCACTCCTACTAGTGAATGTAATGTAACACACACCCGTACAAGGCGCACCACCCCGTGATGTTTTTCTCACTCCTGCTAGTGAATCTAATGTATCATACACCCATACAATGCGCACCACCCCGTGATGTTTTTCTCACTCCTGCTAGTGAATCTAATGTAACACACACCCATACAATGCGCACCGACCCGTGATGTTTTTCTCACTCCTACTAGGGAAAGTAATGTAACACACACCCATACAATGCGCACCGCCCCGTCATGTTTTTCTCACTCCTACTACTGAAAGTAATGTAACACACACCCATACAATGCGCACCGCCCCGTGATGTTTTTCTCACTCCTACTAGTGAAAGTAATGTAACACACACCCATACAATGCGCACCGCCCCGTGATGTTTTTCTCACTCCTACTAGTGAATGTAATGTAACACACACCCATACAATGCGCACCACCCCGTGATGTTTTTCTCACTCCTACTAGTGAATGTAATGTAACACACACCCATACAATGCGCACCACCCCGTGATGTTTTTCTCACTCCTACTAGTGAATCTAATGTAACACACACCCATACAATGGGCACCACCCCGTGTTGTTTTTCTCAATCCTACTAGTGAATCTCATGTAACACACACCCATACAATGCGCACCACCCCGTGATGTTTTCTCACTCCTACTAGTGAATCTCATGTAAGACACACCCATACAATGCGGCACCACCCCATGATGTTTTTCTCACTCCTACTAGTGAATCTAATGCAACACACACCCATACAATGCGCACCACCCCGTGATGTTTTTCTCACTCCTACTAGTGAATGTAATGTAACACACACCCGTACAATGCGCACCACCCCGTGATGTTTTTCTCACTCCTGCTAGTGAATCTAATGTATCACACACCCATATAATGCGCACCACCCCGTGATATTTTTCTCACTCCTGCTAGTGAATCTAATGTAACACACACCCATACAATGAGCACCGCCCCGTGATGTTTTTGTCACTCCTACTAGGGAAAGTAATGTAGCACACACCCATACAATGCACACCGCCCCGTGATGTTTTTCTCACTCCTAATACTGAAAGTAATGTAACACACACCCATACAATGCGCACCGCCCCTTGATGTTTTTCTCACTCCTACTAGTGAAAGTAATGTAACACACACCCATACAATACCCACCGCCCCGTGATGTTTTTCTCACTCCTACTAGTGAATGTAATGTAACACACACCCATACAATGCGCACCACCACGTGATGTTTTTCTCACTCCTACTAGTGAATCTAATGTAACACACACCAATACAATGGGCACCACCCCGTGTTGTTTTTCTCACTCCTACTAGTGAATCTCATGGAACACACACCCATACAATGCGCACCACCCCGTGATGTTTTCTCACTCCTACTAGTGAATCTCATGTAAGACACACCCATACAATGCGCACCACCCGTGATGTTTTTCTCACTCCTACTAGTGAATCTAATGTAACACACACCCATACAATGCGCACCACCCCGTGATGTTTTTCTCACTCCTACTAGTGAATGTAATGTAACACACCCCCATACAATGCGCACCACCCCGTGATGTTTTTCTCACTCCTACTAGTGAATGTAATGTAACACACACCCATACAATGCGCACCACCCCGTGATGTGTTTCTCACTCCTACTAGTAAATGTAATGTAACACACACCCATACAATGCGCACCACCCCGTGATGTTTTTCTCACTCCTACTAGTGAATGTAATGTAACACACACCCATACAATGCGCACCACCCCGTGATTTTTTTCTCACTCCTACTAGTGAATGTAATGTAACACACACCCATACAATGCGAACCACCTCGTGATGATTTGCTCACTCCTACTAGTGAATGTAATGTAACACACACCCATACAATGCGCACCACCCCGTGATGTTTTTCTCACTCCTACTAGTGAATGTAATGTAACACACAACCATACAATGCGCACCACCCCGTGATATTTTTCTCACTCCTACTAGTGAATGTAATGTAACACACACCCATACAATAGGCACCACCCCGTGATGTTTTTCTCACTCCTACTAGTGAATGTAATGTAACACACACCCATACAATGCGCACCACCCCGTGATGTTTTTCTCACTCCTACTAGTGAATGTAATGTAACACAAACCCATACAATGCGCACCACCCCGTGATGTTTTTCTCACTGCTACTAGTGAATGTAATGAAACACACACCCATATAATGCGCACCACCCCATGATGTTTTTCTCACTCCTACTAGTGAATGTAATGTAACACACACCCATACAATGCGCACCAAACCGTGATGTTTTTCTCACTCCTACTAGTGAATATAATGTAACACACACCCATACAATGCGCACCACCCCATGATGTTTTTCTCACTCCTACTAGTGAATGTAATGTAACACACACCCATACAATGCGCACCACCCCGTGATGTTTTTCTCACTCCTACTAGTGAATGTAATGTAACACACACCCATACAATGCGCACCACCCCGTGATGTTTTTCTCACTCCTACTAGTGAATGTAATGTAACACACACCCATATAATGCGCACCACCCCGTGATGTTTTTCTCACTCCTACTAGTGAATGTAATGTAACACACACCCATACAATGCGCACAACCCCGTGATGTTTTTCTCACTCCTACTAGTGAATGTAATGTATCACACACCCATACAATGGGCACCACCCGTGATGTTTTTCTCACTCCTATTAGTGAATGTAATGTAACACACACCCATACAATGCGCACCACCCCGTGATGTTTTTCTCACTCCTACTAGTGAATCTAATGTAACACACACCCATACAATGCGCACCACCCCGTGATGTTTTTCTCACTCCTACTAGTAAATGTAATGTATCACACACCCATACAATGCGCACCACCCCGTGATGTTTTTCTCACTCCTACTAGTGAATGTAATGTAACACACACCCATACAATGCGCACCACCCCGTGATGTTTTTCTCACTCCTACTAGTGAAAGTAATGTAACACACACCCATACAATGCGCACCGCCCCGTGATGTTTTTCTCACTCCTACTAGTGAAAATAATGTAACACACACCCATACAATGCGCACCGCCCCGTGATGTTTTTCTCACTCCTACTAGTGAAAGTAATGTAACACACACCCATACAATGCGCACCGCCCCGTGATGTTTTTCTCACTCCTACTAGTGAATGTAATGTAACACACACCCATACAATGCGCACCACCCCGTGATGTTTTTCTCACTCCTACTAGTGAATGTAATGTAACACACCCCCATACAATGCGCACCACCCCGTGATGTTTTTCTCACTCCTACTAGTGAATGTAATGTAAAACACACACATACAATGCGCACCACCCCCTGATGTTTTTCTCACTCCTACTAGTGAATCTAATGTAACACACACCCATTCAATGCCCACCACCCCGTGATGTTTTTCTCACTCCTACTAGTAAATGTAATGTATCACACACCCATACAATGCGCACCACCCCGTGATGTTTTTCTCACTCCTGCTAGTGAATCTAATGTAACACACACCCATACAATGCGCACCACCCCGCAATGTTTTTCTCACTCCTACTAGTGAATGTAATGTAACACACACCCATACAATGCGCACCACCACGCGATGTTTTTCTCACTCCTACTAGTGAATGTAATGTCACACACACCCATACAATGCGCACCACCCCGCGATGTTTTTCTCACTCCTTCTAGTGAATGTAATGTAACACACACCCATACTATGCGAACCACCCCGCGATGCTTTTCTCACTCCTACTAAAAAATGTAATGTAACACACACCCATACAATGCGCACCACCCCGCGATGTTTTTCTCACTCCTACTAGTGAATCTAAAGTAACACACACCCATACAGTGCGCACCACCCCGTGATATTTTTCTCACTGCTACTAGTGAATCTAATGTAACACACACCCATACAATGCGCACCACCCCGTGATGTTTTTCTCACTCCTACTAGTGAATCTAATGTAACACACACCCATACAATGCGCACCAAACCGTGATGTTTTTCTCACTCCTACTAGTGAATATAATGTAACACACACCCATACAATGCGCACCACCCCATGATGTTTTTCTCACTCCTACTAGTGAATGTAATGTAACACACACCCATACAATGCGCACCACCCCGTGATGTTTTTCTCACTCCTACTAGTGAATGTAATGTAACACACACCCATACAATGCGCACCACCCCGTGATGTTTTTCTCACTCCTACTAGTGAATGTAATGTAACACACACCCATACAATGCGCACCACCCCGTGATATTTTTCTCACTCCTACTAGTGAATGTAATGTAACACACACCCATACAATGCCCACAACCCCGTGATGTTTTTCTCACTCCTACTAGTGAATGTAATGTATCACACACCCATACAATGGGCACCACCCGTGATGTTTTTCTCACTCCTACTATTGAATGTAATGTAACACACACCCATACAATGCGCACCACCCCGTGATGTTTTTCTCACTCCTACTAGTGAATCTAATGTAACACACACCCATACAATGCGCACCACCCCGTGATGTTTTTCTCACTCCTACTAGTAAATGTAATGTATCACACACCCATACAATGCGCACCACCCCGTGATGTTTTTCTCACTCCTGCTAGTGAATCTAATGTAACACACACCCATACAATGCGCACCACCCCGTGATGTTTTTCTCACTCCTACTAGTGAAAGTAATGTAACACACACCCATACAATGCGCACCGCCCCGTGATGTTTTTCTCACTCCTACTAGTGAAAATAATGTAACACACACCCATACAATGCGCACCGCCCCGTGATGTTTTTCTCACTCCTACTAGTGAAAGTAATGTAACACACACCCATACAATGCGCACCACCCCGTGATGTTTTTCTCACTCCTACTAGTGAATGTAATGTAACACACACCCATACAATGCGCACCACCCCGTGATGTTTTTCTCACTCCTACTAGTGAATGTAATGTAACACACACCCATACAATGCGCACCACCCCGTGATGTTTTTCTCACTCCTACTAGTGAATGTAATGTAACACACACCCATACAATGCGCACCACCCCGTGATGTTTTTCTCACTCCTACTAGTGAATCTAATGTAACACACACCCATACAATGCGCACCACCCCGTGATGTTTTTCTCACTCCTACTAGTGAATGTAATGTAACACACACCCATACAATGCGCACCACCCCGTGATGTTTTTCTCACTCCTACTAGTGAATGTAATGTAACACACACACATACAATGCGCACCACCCCCTGATGTTTTTCTCACTCCTACTAGTGAATCTAATGTAACACACACCCATTCAATGCCCACCACCCCGTGATGTTTTTCTCACTCCTACTAGTAAATGTAATGTATCACACACCCATACAATGCGCACCACCCCGTGATGTTTTTCTCACTCCTGCTAGTGAATCTAATGTAACACACACCCATACAATGCGCACCACCCCGCAATGTTTTTCTCACTCCTACTAGTGAATGTAATGTAACACACACCCATACAATGCGCACCACCACGCGATGTTTTTCTCACTCCTACTAGTGAATGTAATGTCACACACACCCATACAATGCGCACCACCCCGCGATGTTTTTCTCACTCCTTCTAGTGAATGTAATGTAACACACACCCATACTATGCGAACCACCCCGCGATGCTTTTCTCACTCCTACTAAAAAATGTAATGTAACACACACCCATACAATGCGCACCACCCCGCGATGTTTTTCTCACTCCTACTAGTGAATCTAAAGTAACACACACCCATACAGTGCACACCACCCCGTGATATTTTTCTCACTGCTACTAGTGAATCTAATGTAACACACACCCATACAATGCGCACCACCCCGTGATGTTTTTCTCACTCGTACTAGTGAATCTAATGTAACACACACCCATACAATGCGCACCAAACCGTGATGTTTTTCTCACTCCTACTAGTGAATATAATGTAACACACACCCATACAATGCGCACCACCCCATGATGTTTTTCTCACTCCTACTAGTGAATGTAATGTAACACACACCCATACAATGCGCACCACCCCGTGATGTTTTTCTCACTCCTACTAGTGAATGTAATGTAACACACACCCATACAATGCGCACCACCCCGTGATGTTTTTCTCACTCCTACTAGTGAATGTAATGTAACACACACCCATACAATGCGCACCACCCCGTGATGTTTTTCTCACTCCTACTAGTGAATGTAATGTAACACACACCCATACAATGCCCACAACCCCGTGATGTTTTTCTCACTCCTACTAGTGAATGTAATGTATCACACACCCATACAATGGGCACCACCCGTGATGTTTTTCTCACTCCTACTATTGAATGTAATGTAACACACACCCATACAATGCGCACCACCACGTGATGTTTTTCTCACTCCTACTAGTGAATCTAATGTAACACACACCCATACAATGCGCACCACCCCGTGATGTTTTTCTCACTCCTACTAGTAAATGTAATGTATCACACACCCATACAATGCGCACCACCCCGTGATGTTTTTCTCACTCCTGCTAGTGAATCTAATGTAACACACACCCATACAATGCGCACCACCCCGTGATGTTTTTCTCACTCCTACTAGTGAAAGTAATGTAACACACACCCATACAATGCGCACCGCCCCGTGATGTTTTTCTCACTCCTACTAGTGAAAATAATGTAACACACACCCATACAATGCGCACCGCCCCGTGACGTTTTTCTCACTCCTACTAGTGAATGTAATGTAACACACACCCATACAATGCGCACCACCCCGTGATGTTTTTCTCACTCCTACTAGTGAATGTAATGTAACACACACCCATACAATGCGCACCACCCCGTGATGTTTTTCTCACTCCTACTAGTGAATGTAATGTAACACACACCCATACAATGCGCACCACCCCGTGATGTTTTTCTCACTCCTACTAGTGAATCTAATGTAACACACACCCATACAATGCGCACCACCCCGTGATGTTTTTCTCACTCCTACTAGTGAATGTAATGTAACACACACCCATACAATGCGCACCACCCCGTGATGTTTTTCTCACTCCTACTAGTGAATGTAATGTAACACACACCCATACAATGCGCACCACCCCGTGATGTTTTTCTCACTCCTACTAGTTAAAGTAATGTAACACACACCCATACAATGCGCACCGCCCCGTGACGTTTTTCTCACTCCTACTAGTGAATGTAATGTAACACACACCCATACAATGCGCACCACCCCGTGATGTTTTTCTCACTCCTACTAGTGAATGTAATGTAACACACACCCATACAATGCGCACCACCCCGTGATGTTTTTCTCACTCCTACTAGTGAATGTAATGTAACACACACCCATACAATGCGCACCACCCCGTGATGTTTTTCTCACTCCTACTAGTGAATCTAATGTAACACACACCCATACAATGCGCACCACCCCGTGATGTTTTTCTCACTCCTACTAGTGAATGTAATGTAACACACACACATACAATGCGCACCACCCCGTGATGTTTTTCTCACTCCTACTAGTGAATCTAATGTAACACACACCCATTCAATGCCCACCACCCCGCAATGTTTTTCTCACTCCTACTAGTGAATCTAATGTAACACACACCCATTCAATGCCCACCACCCCGTGATGTTTTTCTCACTCCTACTAGTGAATGTAATGTAACACACACCCATACAGTGCGCACCACCCCGTGATGTTTTTCTCACTGCTACTAGTGAATGTAATGTAACACACACCCATACAATGCGCACCACCCCGTGATGTTTTACTCACTCCTACTAGTGAATCTAATGTAACACACACCCACACAATGCGCACCACCCCGTGATGTTTTTCTCACTCCTAATACTGAAAGTAATGTAACACACACCCATACAATGCGCACCGCCCCGTGATGTTTTTCTCACTCCTACTAGTGAAAGAAATGTAACACACACCCATACAATGCGCACCGCACCGTGATGGTTTTCTCACTCCTACTAGTGAATGTAATGTAACACACACCCATACAATGCGCACCGCCCCGTGATGTTTTTCTCACTCCTACTAGTGAATCTCATGTAATACACACCCATACAATGCGCACCGCCCCGTGATGTTTTTCTCACTCCTACTAGTGAATGTAATGTAACACACAAGCATACAATGCGCACCACCCCGTGATGTTTTTCTCACTCCTACTAGTGAATGTAATGTAACACACACCCATACAATGCGCACCACCCCGTGATGTTTTTCTCACTCCTACTAGTGAATGTAATGTAACACACACCCATACAATAGGCACCACGCCGTGATGGTTTTCTCACTCCTACTAGTGAATGTAATGTAACACACACCCATACAATGCGCACCACCCCGTGATGTTTTTCTCACTCCTACTAGTGAATGTAATGTAACACAAACCCATACAATGCGCACCACCCCGTGATGTTTTTCTCACTGCTACTAGTGAATGTAATGAAACACACACCCATACAATGCGCACCACACATTGATGTTTTTCTCACTCCTACTAGTGAATGTAATGTAACACACACCCATAAAATGCACACCACCCCGTGATGTTTTTCTCACTCCTACTAGTGAATGTAATGTAACACACACCCATACAATGCGCACCACCCCGTGATGTTTTTCTCACTCCTACTAGTGAATGTAATGTAACACACACCCATACAATGCGCACCAAACCGTGATGTTTTTCTCACTCCTACTAGTGAATATAATGTAACACACACCCATACAATGCGCACCACCCCATAATGTTTTTGTCACTCCTACTAGTGAATGTAATGTAACACACAGCCATACAATGCGCACCACCCCGTGATGTTTTTCTCACTCCTACTAGTGAATGTAATGTAACACACACCCATACAATGCGCACCACCCCGTGATGTTTTTCTCACTCCTACTATTGAATGTAATGTAACACACACCCATATAATGCGCACCACCCCGTGATGTTTTTCTCACTCCTACTAGTGAATGTAATGTAACACACACCCATACAATGCGCACAACCCCGTGATGTTTTTCTCACTCCTACTAGTGAATGTAATGTATCACACACCCATACAATGGACACCACCCGTGATGTTTTTCTCACTCCTACTAGTGAATGTAATGTAACACACACCCATACAATGCGCACCACCCCGTGATGTTTTTCTCACTCCTACTAGTGAATCTAATGTAACACACACCCATACAATGCGCACCACCCCGTGATGTTATTCTCACTCCTACTAGTAAATGTAATGTATCACACACCCATACAATGCGCACCACCCCGTGATGTTTTTATCACTCCTGTTGGTGAATCTAATGTAACACACACCCATACAATGCGCACCACCCCGTGATGTTTTTCTCACTCCTACTAGTGAAAGTAATGTAACACACACCCATACAATGCGCACCGCCCCGTGATGTTTTTCTCACTCCTACTAGTGAAAATAATGTAACACACACCCATACAATGCGCACCGCCCCGTGATGTTTTTCTCACTCCTACTAGTGAAAGTAATGTAACACACACCCATACAATGCACACCACCCCGTGATGTTTTTCTCACTCCTACTAGTGAATGTAATGTAACACACACCCATAAAATGCGCACCACCCCGTGATGTTTTTCTCACTCCTACTAGTGAATGTAATGTAACACACACCCATACAATGCGCACCACCCCGTGATGTTTTTCTCACTCCTACTAGTGAATGTAATGTAACACACACCCATACAATGCGCACCACCCCGTGATGTTTTTCTCACTCCTACTAGTGAATGTAATGTAACACACACACATACAATGCGCACCACCCCCTGATGTTTTTCTCACTCCTACTAGTGAATCTAATGTAACACACACCCATTCAATGCCCACCACCCCGCAATGTTTTTCTCACTCCTACTAGTGAATGTAATGTAACACACACCCATACAATGCGCACCACCACGCGATGTTTTTCTCACTCCTACTAGTGAATGTAATGTCACACACACCCATACAATGCGCACCACCCCGCGATGTTTTTCTCACTCCTACTAGTGAATGTAATGTAACACACACCCATACTATGCGAACCACCCCGCGATGCTTTTCTCACTCCTACTAAAAAATGTAATGTAACACACACCCATACAATGCGCACCACCCGCGATGTTTTTCTCACTCCTACTCGTGAATCTAAAGTAACACACACCCATACAGTGCGCACCACCCCGTGATATTTTTCTCACTGCTACTAGTGAATCTAATGTAACACACACCCATACAATGCGCACCACCCCGTGATGTTTTTCTCACTCCTACTAGTGAATCTAATGTAACACACACCCATACAATGCGCACCAAACCGTGATGTTTTTCTCACTCCTACTAGTGAATATAATGTAACACACACCCATACAATGCGCACCAACCCATGATGTTTTTCTCACTCCTACTAGTGAATGTAATGTAACACTCACCCATACAATGCGCACCACCCCGTGATGTTTTTCTCACTCCTACTAGTGAATGTAATGTAACACACACCCATACAATGCGCACCACCCGTGATGTTTTTCTCACTCCTACTAGTGAATGTAATGTAACACACACCCATACAATGCGCACCACCCCGTGATGTTTTTCTCACTCCTACTAGTGAATCTAATGTAACACACACACATACAATGCGCACCACCCCGTGATGTTTTTCTCACTCCTACTAGTAAATGTAATGTATCACACACCCATACAATGCGCACCACCCCGTGATGTTTTTCTCACTCCTGTTGGTGAATGTAATGTAACACACACCCATACAATGCGCACCACCCCGTGATGTTTTTCTCACTCCTACTAGTGAAAGTAATGTAACACACACCATACAATGCGCACCGCCCCGTGATGTTTTTCTCACTCCTACTAGTGAAAATAATGTAACACACACCCATACAATGCGCACCGCCCCGTGATGTTTTTCTCACTCCTACTAGTGAAAGTAATGTAACACACACCCATACAATGCGCACCGCCCCGTGATGTTTTTCTCACTCCTACTAGTGAATGTAATGTAACACACACCCATACAATGCGCACCACCCCGTGATGTTTTTCTCACTCCTACTAGTGAATGTAATGTAACACACACCCATACAATGCGCACCACCCCGTGATGTTTTTCTCACTCCTACTAGTGAATGTAATGTAACACACACCCATAAAATGCGCACCACCCCGTGATGTTTTTCTCACTCTTACTAGTGAATGTAATGTAACACACACCCATACAATGCGCACCACCCCAAGATGTTTTTCTCACTCCTACTAGTGAATGTAATGTAACACACACACATACAATGCGCACCACCCCGTGATGTTTTTCTCACTCCTACTAGTGAATCTAATGTAACACACACCCATTCAATGCCCACCACCCCGCAATGTTTTTCTCACTCCTACTAGTGAATGTAATGTAACACACACCCATACAATGCGCACCACCACGCGATGTTTTTCTCACTCCTACTAGTGAATGTAATGTCACACACACCCATACAATGCGCACCACCCCGCGATGTTTTTCTCACTCCTACTAGTGAATGTAATGTAACACACACCCATACTATGCGAACCACCCCGCGATGCTTTTCTCACTCCTACTAAAAAATGTAATGTAACACACACCCATACAATGCGCACCATCCCGCGATGTTTTTCTCACTCCTACTAGTGAATCTAAAGTAACACACACCCATACAGTGCGCACCACCCCGTGATATTTTTCTCACTGCTACTAGTGAATCTAATGTAACACACACCCATACAATGCGCACCACCCCGTGATGTTTTTCTCACTCCTACTAGTGAATCCAATGTAACACACACCCATACAATGCGCACCACCCCGTGATGTTTTTCTCACTCCTACTAGTGAATGTAATGTAACACACACCCATACAATGCGCACCACCCCGTGATGTTTTTCTCACTCCTACTAGTGAATGTAATGTAACACACACCCATACAATGCGCACCACCCCGTGATGTTTTTCTCACTCCTACTAGTGAATGTAATGTAACACACACCAATACAATGCGCACCACCCCGTGATGTTTTTCTCACTCCTACTAGTGAATCTAAAGTAACACACACCCATACAGTGCGCACCACCCCGTGATGTTTTTCTCACTGCTACTAGTGAATCTAATGGAACACACACCCATACAGTGCGCACCACCCCGTGATGTTTTTCTCACTCCTACTAGTGAATGTAATGTAACACACACCCATACAATGCGCACCACCCCGTGATGTTTTTCTCACTCCTACTAGTGAATCTAATGTAACACACACCCATACAATGCGCACCACCCCGTGATGTTTTTCTCACTGCTACTAGTGAATGTAATGTAACACACACCCATACAATGCGCACCACCCCGTGATGTTTTTCTCACTCCTACTAGTGAATGTAATGTAACACACACCCATACAATGCGCACCACCCCGTGATGTTTTTCTCACTCCTACTAGTGAATGTAATGTAACACACACCCATACAATGCGCACCACCCCGTGATGTTTTTCTCACTCCTACTAGTGAATGTAATGTAACACACACCTATACATTGCGCACCACCCCGTGATGTTTTTCTCACTCCTACTAGTGAATGTAATGTAACACACACCCATACAATGCGCACCACCCCGTGATGTTTTTCTCACTCCTAATAGTGAATGTAATTTAACACACACCCATACAATGCGCACCACCCGGTGATGTTTTTCTCACTCCTACTAGTGAATGTAATGTAACACACACCCATACAGTGCGCACCACCCCGTGATGTTTTTCTCACTGCTACTAGTGAATGAAATGTAACACACACCCATACAATGCGCACCACCCCGTGATGTTTTTCTTACTCCTACTAGTGAATCTAATGTAACACACACCCATACAATGCGCACCACCCCGTGATGTTTTTCTCACTGCTACTAGTGAATGTAATGTAACACACACCCATACAATGCGCACCACCCCGTGATGTTTTTCTCACTCCTACTAGTGAATGTAATGTAACACACACCCATACAATGCGCACCACCCCGTGATGTTTTTCTCACTCCTACTAGTGAATGTAATGTAACACACACCCATACAATGCGCACCACCCCGTGATGTTTTTCTCACTCCTACTAGTGAAAGTAATGTAACACACACCCATACAATGCGCACCACCCCGTGATGTTTTTTTCACTCCTACTAGTGAATGTAATGTAACACACACCCATACAATGCGCACCACCCCGTGATGTTTTTCTCACTCCTACTCGTGAATTTAATGTAACACACACCCATACAATGCGCAATACCCCGTGATGTTTTTCTCACTCCTACTAGTGAATGTAATGTAACACACACCCATACAATGCGCACCACCCGGTGATGTTTTTCTCACTCCTACTAGTGAATGTAATGTAACACACACCCATACAATGCGCACCACCCCATGATGATTTGCTCACTCTTACTAGTGAATGTAATGTAACACACACCCATACAATGCGCACCACCCTGTGATGTTTTTCTCACTCCTACTAGTGAATGTAATGTAACACACAACCATACAATGCGCACCACCCCCTGATGTTTTTCTCACTCCTACTAGTGAGTGTAATGTAACACACACCCATACAATGCGCACCACCCCGTGATGTTTTTCTCACTCCTACTAGTGAATGTAATGTAACACAAACCCATACAATGCGAACCATCCCAAGATGTTTTTCTCACTGCTACTAGTGAATCTAAACTAACACACACCCATACAGTGCGCACCACCCCGTGATGTTTTTCTCACTGCTACTAGTGAATCTAGTGTAACACACACCCATACAATGCGCACCACCCCGTGATGTTTTTCTCACTCCTCCTAGTGAATGTAATGTAACACACACCCGTACAAGGCGCACCACCCCGTGATGTTTTTCTCACTCCTACTAGTGAATGTAATGTAACACACACCCATACAATGCGCACCACCCCGTGATGTTTTTCTCACTCCTACTAGTGAATCTAATGTAACACACACCCATACAATGCGCACCACCCCGTGATGTTTTTCTCACTCCTACTAGTGAATTTAATGTAACACACACCCATACAATGCGCACAACCCCGTGATGTTTTTCTCACTCCTACTAGTGAATGTAATGTAACACACACCCATACATTGCGCACCACCCCGTGATGTTTTTCTCACTCCTACTAGTCAATGTAATGTAACACACACCCATACAATGCGCACCACCCCGTGATGATTTTCTCACTCCTACTAGTGAATGTAATGTAACACACACCCGTACAATGCGCACTACCCCGTGATGTTTTTCTCACTCCTACTAGTGAATGTAATGTAACACACACCCGTACAAGGCGCACCACCCCGTGATGTTTTTCTCACTCCTGCTAGTGAATCTAATGTATCACACACCCATACAATGCGCACCAACCCATGATGTTTTTCTCACTCCTGCTAGTGAATCTAATGTAACACACACCCATACAATGCGCACTGCCCCGTGATGTTTTTCTCACTCCTACTAGGGAAAGTAATGTAACACACACCCATACAATGCGCACCGCCCCGTGATGTTTTTCTCACTCCTAATACTGAAAGTAATGTAACACACACCCATACAATGTGCACCGCCCCGTGATGTTTTTCTCACTCCTACTAGTGAAAGAAATGTAACACACACCCATACAATGCGCACCGCCCCGTGATGTTTTTCTCACTCCTACTAGTGAATGTAATGTAACACACACCCGTACAAGGCGCACCACCCCGTGATGTTTTTCTCACTCCTGCTAGTGAATCTAATGTATGACACACCCATACAATGCGCACCAACCCATGATGTTTTTCTCACTCCTACTAGTGAATGTAATGTAACACACACCCATACAATGCGCACCAAACCGTGATGTTTTTCTCACTCCTACTAGTGAATATAATGTAACACACACCCATACAATGCGCACCACCCCATAATGTTTTTCTCACTCCTACTAGTGAATGTAATGTAACACACAGCCATACAATGCGCACCACCCCGTGATGTTTTTCTCACTCCTACTAGTGAATGTAATGTAACACACACCCATACAATGCGCACCACCCCGTGATGTTTCTCTCACTCCTACTATTGAATGTAATGTAACACACACCCATATAATGCGCACCACCCCGTGATGTTTTTCTCACTCCTACTAGTGAAAATAATGTAACACACACCCATACAATGCGCACCGCCCCGTGATGTTTTTCTCACTCCTACTAGTGAAAGTAATGTAACACACACCCATACAATGCGCACCACCCCGTGATGTTTTTCTCACTCCTACTAGTGAATGTAATGTAACACACACCCATACAATGCGCACCACCCGTGATGTTTTTCTCACTCCTACTAGTGAATGTAATGTAACACACACCCATACAATGCGCACCACCCCGTGATGTTTTTCTCACTCCTACTAGTGAATCTAATATAACACACACACATACAATGCGCACCACCCCGTGATGTTTTTCTCACTCCTACTAGTAAATGTAATGTATCACACACCCATACAATGCGCACCACCCCGTGATGTTTTTCTCACTCCTGTTGGTGAATGTAATGTAACACACACCCATACAATGCGCACCACCCCGTGATGTTTTTCTCACTCCTACTAGTGAAAGTAATGTAACACACACCCATACAATGCGCACCGCCCCGTGATGTTTTTCTCACTCCTACTAGTGAAAATAATGTAACACACACCCATACAATGCGCACCGCCCCGTGATGTTTTTCTCACTCCTACTAGTGAAAGTAATGTAACACACACCCATACAATGCGCACCGCCCCGTGATGTTTTTCTCACTCCTACTAGTGAATGTAATGTAACACACACCCATACAATGCGCACCACCCCGTGATGTTTTTCTCACTCCTACTAGTGAATGTAATGTAACACACACCCATACAATGCGCACCACCCCGTGATGTTTTTCTCACTCCTACTAGTGAATGTAATGTAACACACACCCATAAAATGCGCACCACCCCGTGATGTTTTTCTCACTCTTACTAGTGAATGTAATGTAACACACACCCATACAATGCGCACCACCCCGAGATGTTTTTCTCACTCCTACTAGTGAATGTAATGTAACACACACACATACAATGCGCACCACCCCGTGATGTTTTTCTCACTCCTACTAGTGAATCTAATGTAACACACACCCATTCAATGCCCACCACCCCGCAATGTTTTTCTCACTCCTACTAGTGAATGTAATGTAACACACACCCATACAATGCGCACCACCACGCGATGTTTTTCTCACTCCTACTAGTGAATGTAATGTCACACACACCCATACAATGCGCACCACCCCGCGATGTTTTTCTCACTCCTACTAGTGAATGTAATGTAACACACACCCATACTATGCGAACCACCCCGCGATGCTTTTCTCACTCCTACTAAAAAATGTAATGTAACACACACCCATACAATGCGCACCATCCCGCGATGTTTTTCTCACTCCTACTAGTGAATCTAAAGTAACACACACCCATACAGTGCGCACCACCCCGTGATATTTTTCTCACTGCTACTAGTGAATCTAATGTAACACACACCCATACAATGCGCACCACCCCGTGATGTTTTTCTCACTCCTACTAGTGAATCCAATGTAACACACACCCATACAATGCGCACCACCCCGTGATGTTTTTCTCACTCCTACTAGTGAATGTAATGTAACACACACCCATACAATGCGCACCACCCCGTGATGTTTTTCTCACTCCTACTAGTGAATGTAATGTAACACACACCCATACAATGCGCACCACCCCGTGATGTTTTTCTCACTCCTACTAGTGAATGTAATGTAACACACACCAATACAATGCGCACCACCCCGTGATGTTTTTCTCACTCCTACTAGTGAATCTAAAGTAACACACACCCATACAGTGCGCACCACCCCGTGATGTTTTTCTCACTGCTACTAGTGAATCTAATGGAACACACACCCATACAGTGCGCACCACCCCGTGATGTTTTTCTCACTCCTACTAGTGAATGTAATGTAACACACACCCATACAATGCGCACCACCCCGTGATGTTTTTCTCACTCCTACTAGTGAATCTAATGTAACACACACCCATACAATGCGCACCACCCCGTGATGTTTTTCTCACTGCTACTAGTGAATGTAATGTAACACACACCCATACAATGCGCACCACCCCGTGATGTTTTTCTCACTCCTACTAGTGAATGTAATGTAACACACACCCATACAATGCGCACCACCCCGTGATGTTTTTCTCACTCCTACTAGTGAATGTAATGTAACACACACCCATACAATGCGCACCACCCCGTGATGTTTTTCTCACTCCTACTAGTGAAAGTAATGTAACACACACCCATACAATGCGCACCACCCCGTGATGTTTTTCTCACTCCTACTAGTGAATGTAATGTAACACACACCTATACATTGCGCACCACCCCGTGATGTTTTTCTCACTCCTACTAGTGAATGTAATGTAACACACACCCATACAATGCGCACCACCCCGTGATGTTTTTCTCACTCCTAATAGTGAATGTAATTTAACACACACCCATACAATGCGCACCACCCGGTGATGTTTTTCTCACTCCTACTAGTGAATGTAATGTAACACACACCCATACAGTGCGCACCACCCCGTGATGTTTTTCTCACTGCTACTAGTGAATGAAATGTAACACACACCCATACAATGCGCACCACCCCGTGATGTTTTTCTCACTCCTACTAGTGAATCTAATGTAACACACACCCATACAATGCGCACCACCCCGTGATGTTTTTCTCACTGCTACTAGTGAATGTAATGTAACACACACCCATACAATGCGCACCACCCCGTGATGTTTTTCTCACTCCTACTAGTGAATGTAATGTAACACACACCCATACAATGCGCACCACCCCGTGATGTTTTTCTCACTCCTACTAGTGAATGTAATGTAACACACACCCATACAATGCGCACCACCCCGTGATGTTTTTCTCACTCCTACTAGTGAAAGTAATGTAACACACACCCATACAATGCGCACCACCCCGTGATGTTTTTTTCACTCCTACTAGTGAATGTAATGTAACACACACCCATACAATGCGCACCACCCCGTGATGTTTTTCTCACTCCTACTCGTGAATTTAATGTAACACACACCCATACAATGCGCAATACCCCGTGATGTTTTTCTCACTCCTACTAGTGAATGTAATGTAACACACACCCATACAATGCGCACCACCCGGTGATGTTTTTCTCACTCCTACTAGTGAATGTAATGTAACACACACCCATACAATGCGCACCACCCCATGATGATTTGCTCACTCTTACTAGTGAATGTAATGTAACACACACCCATACAATGCGCACCACCCTGTGATGTTTTTCTCACTCCTACTAGTGAATGTAATGTAACACACAACCATACAATGCGCACCACCCCCTGATGTTTTTCTCACTCCTACTAGTGAATGTAATGTAACACACACCCATACAATGCGCACCACCCCGTGATGTTTTTCTCACTCCTACTAGTGAATGTAATGTAACACAAACCCATACAATGCGAACCATCCCAAGATGTTTTTCTCACTGCTACTAGTGAATCTAAACTAACACACACCCATACAGTGCGCACCACCCCGTGATGTTTTTCTCACTGCTACTAGTGAATCTAGTGTAACACACACCCATACAATGCGCACCACCCCGTGATGTTTTTCTCACTCCTCCTAGTGAATGTAATGTAACACACACCCGTACAAGGCGCACCACCCCGTGATGTTTTTCTCACTCCTACTAGTGAATGTAATGTAACACACACCCATACAATGCGCACCACCCCGTGATGTTTTTCTCACTCCTACTAGTGAATCTAATGTAACACACACCCATACAATGCGCACCACCCCGTGATGTTTTTCTCACTCCTACTAGTGAATTTAATGTAACACACACCCATACAATGCGCACAACCCCGTGATGTTTTTCTCACTCCTACTAGTGAATGTAATGTAACACACACCCATACATTGCGCACCACCCCGTGATGTTTTTCTCACTCCTACTAGTCAATGTAATGTAACACACACCCATACAATGCGCACCACCCCGTGATGATTTTCTCACTCCTACTAGTGAATGTAATGTAACACACACCCGTACAATGCGCACTACCCCGTGATGTTTTTCTCACTCCTACTAGTGAATGTAATGTAACACACACCCGTACAAGGCGCACCACCCCGTGATGTTTTTCTCACTCCTGCTAGTGAATCTAATGTATCACACACCCATACAATGCGCACCAACCCATGATGTTTTTCTCACTCCTGCTAGTGAATCTAATGTAACACACACCCATACAATGCGCACTGCCCCGTGATGTTTTTCTCACTCCTACTAGGGAAAGTAATGTAACACACACCCATACAATGCGCACCGCCCCGTGATGTTTTTCTCACTCCTAATACTGAAAGTAATGTAACACACACCCATACAATGTGCACCGCCCCGTGATGTTTTTCTCACTCCTACTAGTGAAAGAAATGTAACACACACCCATACAATGCGCACCGCCCCGTGATGTTTTTCTCACTCCTACTAGTGAATGTAATGTAACACACACCCGTACAAGGCGCACCACCCCGTGATGTTTTTCTCACTCCTGCTAGTGAATCTAATGTATCACACACCCATACAATGCGCACCAACCCATGATGTTTTTCTCACTCCTACTAGTGAATGTAATGTAACACACACCCATACAATGCGCACCAAACCGTGATGTTTTTCTCACTCCTACTAGTGAATATAATGTAACACACACCCATACAATGCGCACCACCCCATAATGTTTTTCTCACTCCAACTAGTGAATGTAATGTAACACACAGCCATACAATGCGCACCACCCCGTGATGTTTTTCTCACTCCTACTAGTGAATGTAATGTAACACACACCCATACAATGCGCACCACCCCGTGATGTTTCTCTCACTCCTACTATTGAATGTAATGTAACACACACCCATATAATGCGCACCACCCCGTGATGTTTTTCTCACTCCTACTAGTGAAAATAATGTAACACACACCCATACAATGCGCACCGCCCCGTGATGTTTTTCTCACTCCTACTAGTGAAAGTAATGTAACACACACCCATACAATGCGCACCACCCCGTGATGTTTTTCTCACTCCTACTAGTGAATGTAATGTAACACACACCCATAAAATGCGCACCACCCCGTGATGTTTTTCTCACTCCTACTAGTGAATGTAATGTAACACACACCCATACAATGCGCACCACCCCGTGATGTTTTTCTCACTCCTACTAGTGAATGTAATGTAACACACACCCATACAATGCGCACCACCCCGTGATGTTTTTCTCACTCCTACTAGTGAATGTAATGTAACACACACACATACAATGCGCACCACCCCCTGATGTTTTTCTCACTCCTACTAGTGAATCTAATGTAACACACACCCATTCAATGCCCACCACCCCGCAATGTTTTTCTCACTCCTACTAGTGAATGTAATGTAACACACACCCATACAATGCGCACCACCACGCGATGTTTTTCTCACTCCTACTAGTGAATGTAATGTCACACACACCCATACAATGCGCACCACCCCGCGATGTTTTTCTCACTCCTACTAGTGAATGTAATGTAACACACACCCATACTATGCGAACCACCCCGCGATGCTTTTCTCACTCCTACTAAAAAATGTAATGTAACACACACCCATACAATGCGCACCACCCCGCGATGTTTTTCTCACTCCTACTCGTGAATCTAAAGTAACACACACCCATACAGTGCGCACCACCCCGTGATGTTTTTCTCACTCCTACTAGTGAATCTAATGTAACACACACCCATACAATGCGCACCAAAACGTGATGTTTTTCTCACTCCTACTAGTGAATATAATGTAACACACACCCATACAATGCGCACCACCCCATGATGTTTTTCTCACTCCTACTAGTGAATGTAATGTAACACTCACCCATACAATGCGCACCACCCCGTGATGTTTTTCTCACTCCTACTAGTGAATGTAATGTAACACACACCCATACAATGCGCACCACCCGTGATGTTTTTCTCACTCCTACTAGTGAATGTAATGTAACACACACCCATACAATGCGCACCACCCCGTGATGTTTTTTTCACTCCTACTAGTGAATCTAATGTAACACACACACATACAATGCGCACCACCCCGTGATGTTTTTCTCACTCCTACTAGTAAATGTAATGTATCACACACCCATACAATGCGCACCACCCCGTGATGTTTTTCTCACTCCTGTTGGTGAATGTAATGTAACACACACCCATACAATGCGCACCACAACGTGATGTTTTTCTCACTCCTACTAGTGAAAGTAATGTAACACACACCCATACAATGCGCACCGCCCCGTGATGTTTTTCTCACTCCTACTAGTGAAAATAATGTAACACACACCCATACAATGCGCACCGCCCCGTGATGTTTTTCTCACTCCTACTAGTGAAAGTAATGTAACACACACCCATACAATGCGCACCGCCCCGTGATGTTTTTCTCACTCCTACTAGTGAATGTAATGTAACACACACCCATACAATGCGCACCACCCCGTGATGTTTTTCTCACTCCTACTAGTGAATGTAATGTAACACACACCCATACAATGCGCACCACCCCGTGATGTTTTTCTCACTCCTACTAGTGAATGTAATGTAACACACACCCATACAATGCGCACCACCCCGTGATGTTTTTCTCACTCTTACTAGTGAATGTAATGTAACACACACCCATACAATGCGCACCACCCCGAGATGTTTTTCTCACTCCTAATAGTGAATGTAATGTAACACACACACATACAATGCGCACCACCCCGTGATGTTTTTCTCACTCCTACTAGTGAATCTAATGTAACACACACCCATTCAATGCCCACCACCTCGCAATGTTTTTCTCACTCCTACTAGTGAATGTAATGTAACACACACCCATACAATGCGCACCACCACGCGATGTTTTTCTCACTCCTACTAGTGAATGTAATGTCACACACACCCATACAATGCGCACCACCCCGCGATGTTTTTCTCACTCCTACTAGTGAATGTAATGTAACACACACCCATACTATGCGAACCACCCCGCGATGCTTTTCTCACTCCTACTAAAAAATGTAATGTAACACACACCCATACAATGCGCACCATCCCGCGATGTTTTTCTCACTCCTACTAGTGAATCTAAAGTAACACACACCCATACAGTGCGCACCACCCCGTGATATTTTTCTCACTGCTACTAGTGAATCTAATGTAACACACACCCATACAATGCGCACCACCCCGTGATGTTTTTCTCACTCCTACTAGTGAATCCAATGTAACACACACCCATACAATGCGCACCACCCCGTGATGTTTTTCTCACTCCTACTAGTGAATGTAATGTAACACACACCCATACAATGCGCACCACCCCGTGATGTTTTTCTCACTCGTACTAGTGAATGTAATGTAACACACACCCATACAATGCGCACCACCCCGTGATGTTTTTCTCACTCCTACTAGTGAATGTAATGTAACACACACCAATACAATGCGCACCACCCCGTGATGTTTTTCTCACTCCTACTAGTGAATCTAAAGTAACACACACCCATACAGTGCGCACCACCCCGTGATGTTTTTCTCACTGCTACTAGTGAATCTAATGGAACACACACCCATACAGTGCGCACCACCCCGTGATGTTTTTCTCACTCCTACTAGTGAATGTAATGTAACACACACCCATACAATGCGCACCACCCCGTGATGTTTTTCTCACTCCTACTACTGAATCTAATGTAACACACACCCATACAATGCGCACCACCCCGTGATGTTTTTCTCACTGCTACTAGTGAATGTAATGTAACACACACCCATACAATGCGCACCACCCCGTGATGTTTTTCTCACTCCTACTAGTGAATGTAATGTAACACACACCCATACAATGCGCACCACCCCGTGATGTTTTTCTCACTCCTACTAGTGAATGTAATGTAACACACACCCATACAATGCGCACCACCCCGTGATGTTTTTCTCACTCCTACTAGTGAAAGTAATGTAACACACACCCATACAATGCGCACCACCCCGTGATGTTTTTCTCACTCCTACTAGTGAATGTAATGTAACACACACCTATACAATGCGCACCACCCCGTGATGTTTTTCTCACTCCTACTAGTGAATGTAATGTAACACACACCCATACAATGCGCACCACCCCGTGATGTTTTTCTCACTCCTAATAGTGAATGTAATTTAACACACACCCATACAATGCGCACCACCCGGTGATGTTTTTCTCACTCCTACTAGTGAATGTAATGTAACACACACCCATACAGTGCGCACCACCCCGTGATGTTTTTCTCACTGCTACTAGTGAATGAAATGTAACACACACCCATACAATGCGCACCACCCCGTGATGTTTTTCTCACTCCTACTAGTGAATCTAATGTAACACACACCCATACAATGCGCACCACCCCGTGATGTTTTTCTCACTGCTACTAGTGAATGTAATGTAACACACACCCATACAATGCGCACCACCCCGTGATGTTTTTCTCACTCCTACTACTGAATCTAATGTAACACACACCCATACAATGCGCACCACCCCGTGATGTTTTTCTCACTGCTACTAGTGAATGTAATGTAACACACACCCATACAATGCGCACCACCCCGTGATGTTTTTCTCACTCCTACTAGTGAATGTAATGTAACACACACCCATACAATGCGCACCACCCGGTGATGTTTTTCTCACTCCTACTAGTGAATGTAATGTAACACACACCCATACAATGCGCACCACCCCATGATGATTTGCTCACTCCTACTAGTGAATGTAATGTAACACACACCCATACAATGCGCACCACCCTGTGATGTTTTTCTCACTCCTACTAGTGAATGTAATGTAACACACAACCATACAATGCGCACCACCCCCTGATGTTTTTCTCACTCCTACTAGTGAATGTAATGTAACACACACCCATACAATGCGCACCACCCCGTGATGTTTTTCTCACTCCTACTAGTGAATGTAATGTAACACAAACCCATAAAATGCGAACCATCCCAAGATGTTTTTCTCACTGCTACTAGTGAATCTAAACTAACACACACCCATACAGTGCGCACCACCCCGTGATGTTTTTCTCACTGCTACTAGTGAATCTAGTGTAACACACACCCATACAATGCACACCACCCCGTGATGTTTTTCTCACTCCTCCTAGTGAATGTAATGTAACACACACCCGTACAAGGCGCACCACCCCGTGATGTTTTTCTCACTCCTACTAGTGAATGTAATGTAACACACACCCATACAATGCGCACCACCCCGTGATGTTTTTCTCACTCCTACTAGTGAATCTAATGTAACACACACCCATACAATGCGCACCACCCCGTGATGTTTTTCTCACTCCTACTAGTGAATTTAATGTAACACACACCCATACAATGCGCACAACCCCGTGATGTTTTTCTCACTCCTACTAGTGAATGTAATGTAACACACACCCATACATTGCGCACCACCCCGTGATGTTTTTCTCACTCCTACTAGTCAATGTAATGTAACACACACCCATACAATGCGCACCACCCCGTGATGATTTTCTCACTCCTACTAGTGAATGTAATGTAACACACACCCGTACAATGCGCACTACCCCGTGATGTTTTTCTCACTCCTACTAGTGAATGTAATGTAACACACACCCGTACAAGGCGCACCACCCCGTGATGTTTTTCTCACTCCTGCTAGTGAATCTAATGTATCACACACCCATACAATGCGCACCAACCCATGATGTTTTTCTCACTCCTGCTAGTGAATCTAATGTAACACACACCCATACAATGCGCACTGCCCCGTGATGTTTTTCTCACTCCTACTAGGGAAAGTAATGTAACACACACCCATACAATGCGCACCGCCCCGTGATGTTTTTCTCACTCCTAATATTGAAAGTAATGTAACACACACCCATACAATGTGCACCGCCCCGTGATGTTTTTCTCACTCCTACTAGTGAAAGCAATGTAACACACACCCATACAATGCGCACCGCCCCGTGATGTTTTTCTCACTCCTACTAGTGAATGTAATGTAACACACACCCGTACAAGGCGCACCACCCCGTGATGTTTTTCTCACTCCTGCTAGTGAATCTAATGTATCACACACCCATACAATGCGCACCAACCCATGATGTTTTTCTCACTCCTGCTAGTGAATCTAATGTAACACACACCCATACAATGCGCACTGCCCCGTGATGTTTTTCTCACTCCTACTAGGGAAAGTAATGTAACACACACCCATACAATGCGCACCGCCCCGTGATGTTTTTCTCACTCCTAATACTGAAAGTAATGTAACACACACCCATACAATGTGCACCGCCCCGTGATGTTTTTCTCACTCCTACTAGTGAAAGAAATGTAACACACACCCATACAATGCGCACCGCCCCGTGATGTTTTTCTCACTCCTACTAGTGAATGTAATGTAACACACACGCATACAATGCGCACCACCCCGTGATGTTTTTCTCACTCCTACTAGTGAATGTAATGTAACACACACCCATACAATGCACACCACCACGTGATGTTTTTCTCACTCCTACTAGTGAATCTAATGTAACACACACCCATACAATGGGCACCACCCCGTGTTGTTTTTCTCACTCCTACTAGTGAATCTCATGTAACACACACCCATACAATGCGCACCACCTCGTGATGTTTTCTCACTCCTACAAGTGCATCTCATGTAAGACACACACATACAATGCGCACCACCCCGTGATGTTTTTCTCACTCCTACTAGTGAATCTAATGTAACACACACCCATACAATGCGCAACACCCCGTGATGTTTTTCTCACTCCTACTAGTGAATGTAATGTAACACACCCCCATACAATGCGCACCACCACGTGATGTTTTTCTCACTCCTACTAGTGAATGTAATGTAACACACACCCATACAATGCGCACCACCCCGTGATGTTTTTATCACTCCTACTAGTGAACCTAATGTAACACACACCGATACAATGCGCACCGCCCCGTGATGTTTTTCTCACTCCTACTAGTGAATCTAATGTAACACACACCCATACAATGCGCACCACCCCGTGATGTTTTTCTCACACCTACTAGTGAATGTAATGTAACACACACCCATACAATGCGCACCTCCCCGTGATGATTTGCTCACTCCTACTAGAGAATGTAATGTAACACACACCCATACAATGCGCACCATCCTGTGATGTTTTTCTCACTCCTACTAGTGAATGTAATGTAACACACACCCATACAATGAGCACCACCCCGTGATGTTTTGCTCACTCCTACTATTGAATGTAATGTAACACACACCCATACAATGCGCACCACCCCGTGATGTTTTTCTCACTCCTACTAGTGAATGCAATGTAACACACACCCATACAATGCACACCACCCCGTGATGTTTTTCTCACTCCTACTAGTGAATGTAATGTAACACACACCCATACAATGCGCACCACCCCGTGATGTTTTTCTCACTGCTACTAGTGAATGTAATGTAACACACACCCATACAATGCGCACCACCCCGTGATGTTTTTCTCACTCCTACTAGTGAATGTAATGTAACACACACCCATACAATGCGCACCACCCCGTGATTTTTTTCTCACTCCTACTAGTGAATGTAATGTAACACACACCCATACAATGCGCACCACCCCGTGAGGATTTTCTCACTCCTACTAGTGAATGTAATGTAACACACACCCATACAATGCGCACCACCCCGTGATGTTTTTCTCACTCCTACTAGTGAATGTAATGTAACACACACCCGTACAAGGCGCACCACCCCGTGATGTTTTTCTCACTCCTGCTAGTGAATCTAATGTATCACACCCATACAATGCGCACCACCCCGTGATGTTTTTCTCACTCCTGCTAGTGAATGTAATGTAACACACACCCATACAATGCGCACCGCCCCGTGATGTTTTTCTCACTCCTACTAGGGAAAGTAATGTAACACACACCCATACAATGCGCACCGCCCCGTCATATTTTTCTCACTCCTACTACTGAAAGTAATGTAACACACACCCATAAAATGCGCACCGCCCCGTAATGTTTTTCTCACTCCTACTAGTGAAAGTAATGTAACACACACCCATACAATGCGCACCACCCCGTGATGTTTTTCTCACTCCTACTAGTGAATGTAATGTAACACACACCCATACAATGCGCACCACCCCGTGATGTTTTTCTCACTGCTACTAGTGAATGTAATGTAACACACACCCATACAATGCGCACCACCCCGTGATGTTTTTCTCACTCCTACCAGTGAATGTAATGTACCACACACCCATACGATGCGCACCACCCCGTGATGTTTTTCTCACTCCTACTAGTCAATCTAATGTAACACACACCCATACAATGCGCACCACCCCGTGATGTTTTTCTCACTGCTACTAGTGAATGTAATGTAACACACACCCATACAATGCGCACCACCCCGTGATGTTTTTCTCACTCCTACTAGTGAATGTAATGTAACACACACCCATACAATGCGCACCACCCCGTGATGTTTTTCTTACTCCTACTAGTGAATGTAATGTAACACACACCCATACAATGCGCACCACCCCGTGAGGATTTTCTCACTCCTACTAGTGAATGTAATGTAACACACACCCATACAATGCGGACCACCCCGTGATGTTTTTCTCACTCCTACTAGTGAATGTACTGTAACACACACCCGTACAAGGCGCACCACCCCGTGATGTTTTTCTCACTCCTGCTAGTGAATCTAATGTATCACACACCCATACAATGCGCACCACCCCGTGATGTTTTTCTCACTCCTCCTAGTGAATCTAATGTAACACACACCCATACAATGCGCACCGCCCCGTGATGTTTTTCTCACTCCTACTAGGGAAAGTAATGTAACACACACCCATACAATGCGCACCGCCCCGCCATGTTTTTCTCACTCCTACTAGAGAAAGTAATGTAACACACACCCATAAAATGCGCACCGCCCCGTGATGTTTTTCTCACTCCTACTAGTGAAAGTAATGTAACACACACCCATACAATGCACACCGCCCCGTGATGTTTTTCTCACTCCTACTAGGGAATGTAATGTAACACACACCCATACAATGCGCACCACCCCGTGATGTTTTTCTCACTCCTATTAGTGAAAGTAATGTAACACACACCCATACAATGTGCACCACCCCGTGATGTTTTTCTCACTCCTACTAGTGAATCTAATGTAACACACACCCATACAATGGGCACCACCTCGTGTTGTTTTTCTCACTCCTACTAGTGAATCTCATGTAACACACACCCATACAATGCGCACCACCCCGTGATGTTTTCTCACTCCTACTAGTGAATCTCATGTAAGACACACCCATACAATGCGCACCACCCCGTGATGTTTTTCTCACTCCTACTAGTGAATCTAATGTAACACACACCCATACAATGCGCACCACCCCGTGATGTTTTTCTCACTCCTACTAGTGAATGTAATGTAACACACACCCGTACAAGGCGCACCACCCCGTGATGTTTTTCTCACTCCTGCTAGTGAATCTAATGTATCACACACCCATATAATGCGCACCACCCCGTGATATTTTTCTCACTCCTGCTAGTGAATCTAATGTAACACACACCCATACAATGCGCACCGCCCCGTGATGTTTTTCTCACTCCTACTAGGGAAAGTAATGTAGCACACACCCATACAATGCGCACCGCCCCGTGATGTTTTTCTCATTCCTACTACTGAAAGTAATGTAACACACACCCATACAATGCGCACCGCCCCTTGATGTTTTTCTCACTCCTACTAGTGAAAGTAATGTAACACACACCCATACAATGCCCACCGCCCCGTGATGTTTTTCTCACTCCTACTAGTGAATGTAATGTAACACACACCCATACAATGCGCACCACCACGTGATGTTTTTCTCACTCCTACTAGTGAATCTAATGTAACACACACCAATACAATGGGCACCACCCCGTGTTGTTTTTCTCACTCCTACTAGTGAATCTCATGGAACACACACCCATACAATGCGCACCACCCCGTGATGTTTTCTCACTCCTACTAGTGAATCTCATGTAAGACACACCCATACAATGCGCACCACCCCGTGATGTTTTTCTCACTCCTACTAGTGAATCTAATGTAACACACACCCATACAATGCGCACCACCCCGTGATGTTTTTCTCACTCCTACTAGTGAATGTAATGTAACACACCCCCATACAATGCGCACCACCCCGTGATGTTTTTCTCACTCCTACTAGTGAATGTAATGTAACACACACCCATACAATGCGCAATACCCCGTGATGTTTTTCTCACTCCTACTAGTGAATCTAATGTAACACACACCCATACAATGCGCACCACCCCGTGATGTTTTTCTCACTCCTACTAGTGAATGTAATGTAACACACACCCGTACAAGGCGCACCACCCCGTGATGTTTTTCTCACTCCTACTAGTGAATCTAATGTATCACACATCCATACAATGCGCACCACCCCGTGATGTTTTTCTCACTCCTGCTAGTGAATCTAATGTAACACACACGCATACAATGGGCACCACTCCATGTTGTTTTTCTCACTCCTACTAGTGAATCTCATGTAACACACACCCATACAATGCGCACCACCCAGTGATGTTTTCTCACTCCTACTAGTGAATCTCATGTAAGACACACCCATACAATGCGCACCACCCCGTGATGTTTTTCTCACTCCTACTAGTGAATCTAATGTAACACACACCCATACAATGCGCACCACCCCGTGATGTTTTTCTCACTCCTACTAGTGAATGTAATGTAACACACACCCGTACAAGGCGCACCACGCCGTGATGTTTTTCTCACTCCTGCTAGTGAATCTAATGTATCACACACCCATATAATGCGCACCACCCCGTGATATTTTTCTCACTCCTGCTAGTGAATCTAATGTAACACACACCCATACAATGCGCACAGCCCCGTGATGTTTTTCTCACTCCTACTAGGGAAAGTAATGTAGCACACACCCATACAATGCGCACCGCCCCGTGATGTTTTTCTCATTCCTACTACTGAAAGTAATGTAACACACACCCATACAATGCGCACCGCCCTTGATGTTTTTCTCACTCCTACTAGTGAAAGTAATGTAACACACACCCATACAATGCGCACCGCCCCTTGATGTTTTTCTCACTCCTACTAGTGAAAGTAATGTAACACACACCCATACAATGCCCACCGCCCCGTGATGTTTTTCTCACTCCTACTAGTGAATGTAATGTAACACACACCCATACAATGCGCACCACCACGTGATGTTTTTCTCACTCCTACTAGTGAATCTAATGTAACACACACCAATACAATGGGCACCACCCCGTGTTGTTTTTCTCACTCCTACTAGTGAATCTCATGGAACACACACCCATACAATGCGCACCACCCCGTGATGTTTTCTCACTCCTACTAGTGAATCTCATGTAAGACACACCCATACAATGCGCACCACCCCGTGATGTTTTTCTCACTCCTACTAGTGAATCTAATGTAACACACCCCCATACAATGCGCACCACCCCGTGATGTTTTTCTCACTCCTACTAGTGAATGTAATGTAACACACACCCATACAATGCGCACCACCCCGTGATGTTTTTCTCACTCCTACTAGTGAATGTAATGTAACACACACCCATACAATGCGCACCACCCCGTGATGTTTTTCTCACTCCTACTAGTGAATGTAATGTAACACACACCCGTACAAGGCGCACCACCCCGTGATGTTTTTCTCACTCCTACTAGTGAATCTAATGTATCACACATCCATACAATGCGCACCACCCCGTGATGTTTTTCTCACTCCTGCTAGTGAATCTAATGTAACACACACGCATACAATGGGCACCACTCCATGTTGTTTTTCTCACTCCTACTAGTGAATCTCATGTAACACACACCCATACAATGCGCACCACCCCGTGATGTTTTCTCACTCCTACTAGTGAATCTCATGTAAGACACACCCATACAATGCGCACCACCCCGTGATGTTTTTCTCACTCCTACTAGTGAATCTAATGTAACACACACCCATACAATGCGCACCACCCCGTGATGTTTTTCTCACTCCTACTAGTGAATGTAATGTAACACACACCCGTACAAGGCGCACCACCCCGTGATGTTTTTCTCACTCCTGCTAGTGAATCTAATGTATCACACACCCATATAATGCGCACCACCCCGTGATATTTTTCTCACTCCTGCTAGTGAATCTAATGTAACACACACCCATACAATGCGCACCGCCCCGTGATGTTTTTCTCACTCCTACTAGGGAAAGTAATGTAGCACACACCCATACAATGCGCACCGCCCCGTGATGTTTTTCTCATTCCTACTACTGAAAGTAATGTAACACACACCCATACAATGCGCACCGCCCTTGATGTTTTTCTCACTCCTACTAGTGAAAGTAATGTAACACACACCCATACAATGCCCACCGCCCCGTGATGTTTTTCTCACTCCTACTAGTGAATGTAATGTAACACACACCCATACAATGCGCACCACCACGTGATGTTTTTCTCACTCCTACTTGTGAATCTAATGTAACACACACCAATACAATGGGCACCACCCCGTGTTTTTTTTCTCACTCCTACTAGTGAATCTCATGGAACACACCCCCATACAATGCGCACCACCCCGTGATGTTTTCTCACTCCTACTAGTGAATCTCATGTAAGACACACCCATACAATGCGCACCACCCCGTGATGTTTTTCTCACTCCTACTAGTGAATCTAATGTAACTCACACCCATAAAATGCGCACCACCCCGTGATGTTTTTCTCACTCCTACTAGTGAATGTAATGTAACACACCCCCATACAATGCGCACCACCCCGTGATGTTTTTCTCACTCCTACTAGTGAATGTAATGTAACACACACCCATACAATGCGCACCACCCCGTGATGTTTTTCTCACTCCTACTAGTGAATGTAATGTAACACACACCCATACAATGCGCACCACCCCGTGATTTTTTTCTCACTCCTACTAGTGAATGTAATGTAACACACACCCATACAATGCGAACCACCCCGTGATGATTTGCTCACTCCTACTAGTGAATGTAATGTAACACACACCCATACAATGCGCACCACCCCGTGATGTTTTTCTCACTCCTACTAGTGAATGTAATGTAACACACAACCATACAATGCGCACCACCCCGTGATGATTTTCTCACTCCTACTAGTGAATCTAATGTAACACACACCCATACAATGCGCACCACCCCGTGATGTTTTTCTCACTCCTACTAGTGAATCTCATGGAACACACCCCCATACAATGCGCACCACCCCGTGATGTTTTCTCACTCCTACTAGTGAATCTCATGTAAGACACACCCATACAATGCGCACCACCCCGTGATGTTTTTCTCACTCCTACTAGTGAATCTAATGTAACACACACCCATAAAATGCGCACCACCCCGTGATGTTTTTCTCACTCCTACTAGTGAATGTAATGTAACACACCCCCATACAATGCGCACCACCCCGTGATGTTTTTCTCACTCCTGCTAGTGAATGTAATGTAACACACACCCATACAATGCGCACCACACCGTGATGTTTTTCTCACTCCTACTAGTGAATGTAATGTAACACACACCCATACAATGCGCACCACCCCGTGATGTTTTTCTCACTCCTACTAGTGAATGTAATGTAACACACACCCATACAATGCGCACCACCCCGTGATTTTTTTCTCACTCCTACTAGTGAATGTAATGTAACACACACCCATACAATGCGAACCACCCCGTGATGATTTGCTAACTCCTACTAGTGAATGTAATGTAACACACACCCATACAATGCGCACCACCCCGTGATGTTTTTCTCACTCCTACTAGTGAATGTAATGTAACACACAACCATACAATGCGCACCACCCCGTGAAGATTTTCTCACTCCTACTAGTGAATCTAATGTAACACACACCCATACAATGCGCACCACCCCGTGATGTTTTTCTCACTCCTACTAGTGAATGTAATGTAACACACACCCGTACAAGGCGCACCACCCCGTGATGTTTTTCTCACTCCTACTAGTGAATCTAATGTATCACACATCCATACAATGCGCACCACCCCGTGATGTTTTTCTCACTCCTGCTAGTGAATCTAATGTAACACACACGCATACAATGGGCACCACCCCATGTTGTTTTTCTCACTCCTACTAGTGAATCTCATGTAACACACACCCATACAATGCGCACCACCCCGTGATGTTTTCTCACTCCTACTAGTGAATCTCATGTAAGACACACCCATACAATGCGCACCACCCCGTGATGTTTTTCTCACTGCTAATAGTGAATGTAATGTAACACACACCCATACAATGCGCACCACCCCGTGAGGATTTTCTCACTGCTACTAGTGAATATAATGTAACACACACCCATACAATGCGCACCACCCCGTGATGTTTTTCTCACTGCTACTAGTGAATGTAATGTAACACACACCCATACAATGCGCACCACCCCGTGATGTTTTTCTCACTCCTACTAGTGAATGTAATGTAACACACACCCATACAATGCGCACCACCCCGTGATGTTTTTCTCACTCCTACAAGTGAATGTAATGTAACACACACCCATACAATGCGCACCACCCCGTGATGTTTTTCTCACTGCTACTAGTGAATGTAATGTAACACACACCCATACAATGCGCACCACCCCGTGATGTTTTTCTCACTCCTACCAGTGAATGTAATGTACCACACACCCATACGATGCGCACCACCCCGTGATGTTTTTCTCACTCCTACTAGTGAATCTAATGTAACACACACCCATACAATGCGCACCACCCCGTGATGTTTTTCTCACTGCTACTAGTGAATGTAATGTAACACACACCCATACAATGCGCACCACCCCGTGATGTTTTTCTCACTCCTACTAGTGAATGTAATGTAACACACACCCATACAATGCGCACCACCCCGTGATGTTTTTCTTACTCCTACTAGTGAATGTAATGTAACACACACCCATACAATGCGCACCACCCCGTGAGGATTTTCTCACTCCTACTAGTGAATGTAATGTAACACACACCCATACAATGCGGACCACCCCGTGATGATTTTCTCACTCCTACTAGTGAATGTAATGTAACACACACCCGTACAAGGCGCACCACCCCGTGATGTTTTTCTCACTCCTGCTAGTGAATCTAATGTATCACACACCCATACAATGCGCACCACCCCGTGATGTTTTTCTCACTCCTGCTAGTGAATCTAATTTAACACACACCCATACAATGCGCACCGCCCCGTGATGTTTTTCTCACTCCTACTAGGGAAAGTAATGTAACACACACCCATACAATGCGCACCGCCCCGTCATGTTTTTCTCACTCCTACTACAGAAAGTAATGTAACACACACCCATAAAATGCGCACCGCCCTGTGATGTTTTTCTCACTCCTACTAGTGAAAGTAATGTAACACACACCCATACAATGCGCACCACCCCGTGATGTTTTTCTCACTCCTAGTAGGGAATGTAATGTAACACACACCCATACAATGCGCACCACCCCGTGATGTTTTTCTCACTCCTATTAGTGAAAGTAATGTAACACACACCCATACAATGCGCACCACCCCGTGATGTTTTTCTCACTCCTACTAGTGAATCTAATGTAACACACACCCATACAATGGGCACCACCTCGTGTTGTTTTTCTCACTCCTACTAGTGAATCTCATGTAACACACACCCATACAATGCACACCACCCCGTGATGTTTTCTCACTCCTACTAGGGAATGTAATGTAACACACACCCATACAATGCGCACCACCCCGTGATGTTTTTCTCACTGCTACTAGTGAATGTAATGTAACACACACCCATACAATGCGCACCACCCCGTGATGTTTTTCTCACTCCTACCAGTGAATGTAATGTACCACACACCCATACGATGCGCACCACCCCGTGATGTTTTTCTCACTCCTACTAGTGAATCTAATATAACACACACCCATACAATGCGCACCACCCCGTGATGTTTTTCTCACTGCTACTAGTGAATGTAATGTAACACACACCCATACAATGCGCACCACCCCGTGATGTTTTTCTCACTCCTACTAGTGAATGTAATGTAACACACACCCATACAATGCGCACCACCCCGTGATGTTTTTCTTACTCCTACTAGTGAATGTAATGTAACACACACCCATACAATGCGCACCACCCCGTGAGGATTTTCTCACTCCTACTAGTGAAAGTAATGTAACACACACCCATACAATGCGGACCACCCCGTGATGATTTTCTCACTCCTACTAGTGAATGTAATGTAACACACACCCGTACAAGGCGCACCACCCCGTGATGTTTTTCTCACTCCTGCTAGTGAATCTAATGTATCACACACCCATACAATGCGCACCACCCCGTGATGTTTTTCTCACTCCTGCTAGTGAATCTAATTTAACACACACCCATACAATGCGCACCGCCCCGTGATGTTTTTCTCACTCCTACTAGGGAAAGTAATGTAACACACACCCATACAATGCGCACCGCCCCGTCATGTTTTTCTCACTCCTACTACAGAAAGTAATGTAACACACACCCATAAAATGCGCACCGCCCTGTGATGTTTTTCTCACTCCTACTAGTGAAAGTAATGTAACACACACCCATACAATGCGCACCACCCCGTGATGTTTTTCTCACTCCTACTAGGGAATATAATGTAACACACACCCATACAATGCGCACCACCCCGTGATGTTTTTCTCACTCCTATTAGTGAAAGTAACGTAACACACACCCATACAATGCGCACCACCCCGTGATGTTTTTCTCACTCCTACTAGTGAATCTAATGTAACACACACCCATACAATGGGCACCACCTCGTGTTGTTTTTCTCACTCCTACTAGTGAATCTCATGTAACACACACACATACAATGCGCACCACCGCGTGATGTTTTCTCACTCCTACTAGTGAATCTCATGTAAGACACACCCATACAATGCGCACCACCCCGTGATGTTTTTCTCACTCCTACTAGTGAATCTAATGTAACACACACCCATACAATGCGCACCACCCCGTGATGTTTTTCTCACTCCTACTAGTGAATGTAATGTAACACACACCCGTACAAGGCGCACCACCCCGTGATGTTTTTCTCACTCCTACTAGTGAATCTAATGTATCACACACCCATATAATGCGCACCACCCCGTGATATTTTTCTCACTCCTGCTAGTGAATCTAATGTAACACACACCCATACAATGCGCACCGCCCCGTGATGTTTTTCTCACTCCTACTAGGGAAAGTAATGTAGCACACACCCATACAATGCGCACCGCCCCGTGATGTTTTTCTCATTCCTACTACTGAAAGTAATGTAACACACACCCATACAATGCGCACCGCCCCTTGATGTTTTTCTCACTCCTACTAGTGAAAGTAATGTAACACACACCCATACAATGCCCACCGCCCCGTGATGTTTTTCTCACTCCTACTAGTGAATGTAATGTAACACACACCCATACAATGCGCACCACCACGTGATGTTTTTCTCACTCCTACTAGTGAATCTAATGTAACACACACCCATACAATGGGCACCACCCCGTGTTGTTTTTCTCACTCCTACTAGTGAATCTCATGGAACACACACCCATACAATGCGCACCACCCCGTGATGTTTTCTCACTCCTACTAGTGAATCTCATGTAAGACACACCCATACAATGCGCACCACCCCGTGATGTTTTTCTCACTCCTACTAGTGAATCTAATGTAACACACACCCATACAATGCGCACCACCCCGTGATGTTTTTCTCACTCCTACTAGTGAATGTAATGTAACACACACCCATACAATGCGCACCACCCCGTGATTTTTTTCTCACTCCTACTAGTGAATGTAATGTAACACACACCCATACAATGCGAACCACCCCGTGATGATTTGCTCACTCCTAATAGTGAATGTAATGTAACACACACCCATACAATGCACACCACCCCGTGATGTTTTTCTCACTCCTACTAGTGAATGTAATGTAACACACACCCATACAATGCGCACCACCCCGTGATGTTTTTCTCACTCCTACTAGTGAATGTAATGTAACACACACCCATACAATGCACACCAAACCGTGATGTTTTTCTCACTCCTACTAGTGAATATAATGTAACACACACCCATACAATGCGACCACCCCATGATGTTTTTCTCACTCCTACTAGTGAATGTAATGTAACACACACCCATACAATGCGCACCACCCCGTGATGTTTTTCTCACTCCTACTAGTGAATGTAATGTAACACACACCCATACAATGCGCAACACCCCGCGATGTTTTTCTCACTCCTACTAGTGAATCTAATGTATCACACATCCATACAATGCGCACCACCCCGTGATGTTTTTCTCACTCCTACTAGTGAATATAATTTAACACACACCCATACAATGCGACCACCCCATGATGTTTTTCTCACTCCTACTAGTTAATGTAATGTAACACACACCCATACAATGCGCACCGCCCCGTGATGTTTTTCTCACTCCTACTAGTGAATATAATGTAACACACACCCATACAATGCGACCACCCCGTGATGTTTTTCTCACTCCTGCTAGTGAATCTAATGTAACACACACCCATACAATGCGCACCGCCCCGTGATGTTTTTCTCACTCCTACTAGGGAAAGTAATGTAACACACACCCATACAATGCACACCAAACCGTGATGTTTTTCTCACTCCTACTAGTGAATATAATGTAACACACACCCATACAATGCGACCACCCCATGATGTTTTTCTCACTCCTACTAGTGAATGTAATGTAACACACACCCATACAATGCGCACCACCCCATGATGTTTTTCTCACTCCTACTAGTGCATGTAATGTAACACACACCCATACAATGCACACCAAACCGTGATGTTTTTCTCACTCCTACTAGTGAATATAATGTAACACACAACCATACAATGCGACCACCCCGTGATGTTTTTCTCACTCCTGCTAGTGAATCTAATGTAACACAAACCCATACAATGCGCACCGCCCCGTGATGTTTTTCTCACTCCTACTAGGGAAAGTAATGTAACACACACCCATACAATGCGCACCACCCCGTGATGTTTTTCTCACTCCTACTAGTGAATGTAATGTAACACACAACCATACAATGCGCACCACCCCGTGATGATTTTCTCATTCCTACTAGTGAATGTAATGTAACACACACCCATACAATGCACACCACCCCGTGATGTTTTTCCTACTCCTACTAGTGAATGTAATGTAACACACACCCATACAATGCGCACCACCCCGTGATGTTTTTCTCACTCTTACTAGTGAATGTAATGTAACACACACCCATACAATGCACACCAAACCGTGATGTTTTTCTCACTCCTACTAGTGAATATAATGTAACACACACCCATACAATGCGACCACCCCATGATGTTTTTCTCACTCCTACTAGTGAATGTAATGTAACACACACCCATACAATGCGCACCACCCCGTGATGTTTTTCTCACTCCTACTAGTGAATGTAATGTAACACACACCCATACAATGCGCACCACCCCGTGATGTTTTTCTCACTCCTACTAGTGAATGTAATGTAACACACACCCATATAATGCGCACCACCCCGTGATGTTTTTCTCACTCCTACTAGTGAATGTAATGTAACACACACCCATACAATGCGCACAACCCCGTGATGTTTTTCTCACTCCTACTAGTGAATGTAATGTATCACACACCCATACAATGGGCACCACCCGTGATGTTTTTCTCACTCCTACTAGTGAATGTAATGTAACACACACCCATACAATGCGCACCACCCCGTGATGTTTTTCTCACTCCTACTAGTGAATCTAATGTAACACACACCCATACAATGCGCACCACCCCGTGATGTTTTTCTCACTCCTACTAGTAAATGTAATGTATCACACACCCATACAATGCGCACCACCCCGTGATGTTTTTCTCACTCCTGTTGGTGAATCTAATGTAACACACACCCATAAAATGCGCACCACCCCATGATGTTTTTCTCACTCCTACTAGTGAAAGTAATGTAACACACACCCATACAATGCGCACCGCCCCGTGATGTTTTTCTCACTCCTACTAGTGAAAATAATGTAACACACACCCATACAATGCGCACCGCCCCGTGATGTTTTTCTCACTCCTACTAGTGAAAGTAATGTAACACACAGCCATACAATGCGCACCGCCCCGTGATGTTTTTCTCACTCCTACTAGTGAATGTAATGTAACACACACCCATACAATGCGCACCACCCCGTGATGTTTTTCTCACTCCTACTAGTGAATGTAATGTAACACACACCCATACAATGCGCACCACCCCGTGATGTTTTTCTCACTCCTACTAGTGAATGTAATGTAACACACACCCATACAATGCGCACCACCCCGTGATGTTTTTCTCACTCCTACTAGTGAATGTAATGTAACACACACCCATACAATGCGCACCACCCCGTGATGTTTTTCTCACTCCTACTAGTGAATGTAATGTAACACACACCCATACAATGCGCACCACCCCGTGATGTTTTTCTCACTCCTACTAGTGAATGTAATGTAACACACACCCATACAATGCGCACCACCCCGTGATGTTTTTCTCACTCCTACTAGTGAATCTAATGTAACACACACCCATTCAATGCCCACCACCACGCGATGTTTTTCTCACTCCTACTAGTGAATGTAATGTAACACACACCCATACAATGCGCACCACCACGCGATGTTTTTCTCACTCCTAGTAGTGAATGTAATGTCACACACACCCATACAATGCGCACCACCCCGCGATGTTTTTCTCACTCCTACTAGTGAATGTAATATAACAAACACCCATACAATGCGAACCACCCCGCGATGCTTTTCTCACTCCTACTAAAAAATGTAATGTAACACACACCCATATAATGCGCACCACCCCGTGATGTTTTTCTCACTCCTACTAGTGAATGTAATGTAACACACACCCATACAATGCGCACAACCCCGTGATGTTTTTCTCACTCCTACTAGTGAATGTAATGTATCACACACCCATACAATGGGCACCACCCGTGATGTTTTTCTCACTCCTACTAGTGAATGTAATGTAACACACTCCCATACAATGCGCACCACCCCGTGATGTTTTTCTCACTCCTACTAGTTAATCTAATGTAACACACACCCATACAATGCGCACAACCCCGTGATGTTTTTCTCACTCCTACTAGTAAATGTAATGTATCACACACCCATACAATGCGCACCACCCCGTGATGTTTTTCTCACTCCTGTTGGTGAATCTAATGTAACACACACCCATACAATGCGCACCACCCCGTGATGTTTTTCTCACTCCTACTAGTGAAAGTAATGTCACACACACCCATACAATGCGCAACGCCCCGTGATGTTTTTCTCACTCCTACTAGTGAAAATAATGTAACACACACCCATACAATGCGCACCGCCCCGTGATGTTTTTCTCACTCCTACTAGTGAAAGTAATGTAACACACACCCATACAATGCGCACCGCCCCGTGATGTTTTTCTCACTCCTACTAGTGAATGTAATGTAACACACACCCATACAATGCGCACCACCTCGTGATGTTTTTCTCACTCCTACTAGTGAATGTAATGTAACACACACCCATACAATGCGCACCACCCCGTGATGTTTTTCTCACTCCTACTAGTGAATGTAATGTAACACACACCCATACAATGCGCACCACCCCGTGATGTTTTTCTCACTCCTACTAGTGAATCTAATGTAACACACACACATACAATGCGCACCACCCCGTGATGTTTTTCTCACTCCTACTAGTGAATCTAATGTAACACACACCCATTCAATGCCCACCACCCCGCAATGTTTTTCTCACTCCTACTAGTGAACGTAATGTAACACACACCCATACAATGCGCACCACCACGCGATGTTTTTCTCACTCCTACTAGTGAATGTAATGTCACACACACCCATACAATGCGCACCACCCCGTGATGTTTTTCTCACTCCTACTAGTGAATGTAATGTAACACACACCCATACAATGCGAACCACCCCGCGATGCTTTTGTCACTCCTACTAAAAAATGTAATGTAACACACACCCATACAATGCGCACCACCCCGCGATGTTTTTCTCACTCCTACTAGTGAATCAAAAGTAACACACACCCATACAGTGCGCACCACCCCGTGATATTTTTCTCACTGCTACTAGTGAATCTAATGTAACACACACCCATACAATGCGCACCACCCCGTGATGTTTTTCTCACTCCTACTAGTGAATCTAATGTAACACACACCCATAAAATGCGCACCACCCCATGATGTTTTTCTCACTCCTACTAGTGAATGTAATGTAACACACACCCATACAATGCGCACCACCCCGTGATGTTTTTCTCACTCCTACTAGTGAATGTAATGTAACACACACCCATACAATGCGCACCACCCCGTGATGTTTTTCTCACTCCTACTAGTGAATCTAAAGTAACACACACCCATACAGTGCGCACCACCCCGTGATGTTTTTCTCACTGCTACTAGTGAATCTAATGTAACACACACCCATACAGTGCGCACCACCCCGTGATGTTTTTCTCACTGCTACTAGTGAATGTAATGTAACACACACCCATACAATGCGCACCACCCCGTGATGTTTTTCTCACTCCTACTAGTGATTCTAATGTAACACACACCCATACAATGCGCACCACC
Organism: Cavia porcellus; assembly: GCF_034190915.1. NCBI lineage: Eukaryota > Metazoa > Chordata > Mammalia > Rodentia > Caviidae > Cavia > Cavia porcellus. Next base: position 389,558 of record NW_026947556.1, read on the forward strand.
CCGTGATGTTTTTCTCACTGCTACTAGTGAATGTAATGTAACACATACCCATACAATGCGCACCACCCCGTGATGTTTTTCTCACTGCTACTAGTGAATGTAATGTAACACACACCCATACAATGCGCACCACCCCGTGATGTTTTTCTCACTCCTACTAGTGAATGTAATGTAACACACACCCATACAATGCGCCCCACCCCGTGATGTTTTTCTCACTCCTACTAGTGAAAGTAATGTAACACACACCCATACAATGCGCACCACCCCGTGATGTTTTTCTCACTCCTACTAGTGGAAGTAATGTAACACACACCCATACAATGCGCACCACCCCGTGATGTTTTTCTCACTCCTACTAGTGAATGTAATGTAACACACACCCATACAATGCGCACCACCCCGTGATGTTTTTCTCACTCCTACTAGTGAATGTAATGTAACACACACCCATACAATGCGCACCACCCGGTGATGTTTTTCTCACTCCTACTAGTGAATGTAATGTAACACACACCCATACAATGCGCACCACCCCATGATGATTTGCTCACTCCTACTAGTGAATGTAATGTAACACACACCCATACAATGCGCACCACCCTGTGATGTTTTTCTCACTCCTACTAGTGAATGTAATGTAACACACAACCATACAATGCGCACCACCCCCTGATGTTTTTCTCACTCCTACTAGTGAATGTAATGTAACACACACCCATACAATGTGCACCACCCCGTGATGTTTTTCTCACTCCTACTAGTGAATGTAATGTAACACAAACCCATACAATGCGCACCACCCCGTGATGTTTTTCTCACTGCTACTAGTGAATCTAAACTAACACACACCCATACAGTGCGCACCACCCCGTGATGTTTTTCTCACTGCTACTAGTGAATCTAGTGTAACACACACCCATACAATGCGCACCACCCCGTGATGTTTTTCTCACTCCTACTAGTGAATGTAATGTAAGACACACCCATACAATGCGCACCACCCCGTGATGTTTTTCTCACTCCTACTAGTGAATGTAATGTAACACACACCCATATAATGCGCACCACCCCGTGATGTTTTTCTCACTCCTACTAGTGAATGTAATGTAACACACACCCATACAATGCGCACAACCCCGTGATGTTTTTCTCACTCCTACTAGTGAATGTAATGTATCACACACCCATACAATGGGCACCACCCGTGATGTTTTTCTCACTCCTACTAGTGAATGTAATGTAACACACACCCATACAATGCGCACCACCCCGTGATGTTTTTCTCACTCCTACTAGTGAATCTAATGTAACACACACCCATACAATGCGCACCATCCCGTGATGTTTTTCTCACTCCTACTAGTAAATGTAATGTATCACACACCCATACAATGCGCACCACCCCGTGATGTTTTTCTCACTCCTGTTGGTGAATCTAATGTAACACACACCCATACAATGCGCACCACCCCGTGATGTTTTTCTCACTCCTACTAGTGAAAGTAATGTAACACACACCCATACAATGCGCAACGCCCCGTGATGTTTTTCTCACTCCTACTAGTGAAAATAATGTAACACAGACCCATACAATGCGCACCGCCCCGTGATGTTTTTCTCACTCCTACTAGTGAAAGTAATGTAACACACACCCATACAATGCGCACCGCCCCGTGATGTTTTTCTCACTCCTACTAGTGAATGTAATGTAACACACACCCATACAATGCGCACCACCCCGTGATGTTTTTCTCACTCCTACTAGTGAATGTAATGTAACACACACCCATACAATGCGCACCACCCCGTGATGTTTTTCTCACTCCTACTAGTGAATGTAATGTAACACACACCCATACAATGCGCACCACCCCGTGATGTTTTTCTCACTCCTACTAGTGAATGTAATGTAACACACACACATACAATGCGCACCACCCCGTGATGTTTTTCTCACTCCTACTAGTGAATCTAATGTAACACACACCCATTCAATGCCCACCACCCCGCAATGCTTTTCTCACTCCTACTAGTGAATGTAATGTAACACACACCCATACAATGCGCACCACCACGCGATGTTTTTCTCACTCCTACTAGTGAATGTAATGTCACACACACCCATACAATGCGCACCACCCTGCGATGTTTTTCTCACTCCTACTAGTGAATGTAATGTAACACACCCATACAATGCGAACCACCCCGCGATGCTTTTCTCACTCCTACTAAAAAATGTAATGTAACACACACCCATACAATGCGCACCACCCCGCGATGTTTTTCTCACTCCTACTAGTGAATCTAAAGTAACACACACCCATACAGTGCGCACCACCCCGTGATATTTTTCTCACTGCTACTAGTGAATCTAATGTAACACACACCCATACAATGCGCACCACCCCGTGATGTTTTTCTCACTCCTACTAGTGAATCTAATGTAACACACACCCATACAATGCGCACCACCCCGTGATGTTTTTCTCACTCCTACTAGTGAAAGTAATGTAACACACACCCATACAATGCGCACAACCCCGTGATGTTTTTCTAACTCCTACTAGTGAATGTAATGTAACACACACCCATACAATGCGCACAACCCCGTGATGTTTTTCTCACTCCTACTAGTGAATGTAATGTATCACACACCCATACAATGGGCACCACCCGTGATGTTTTTCTCACTCCTACTAGTGAATGTAATGTAACACACTCCCATACAATGCGCACCACCCCGTGATGTTTTTCTCACTCCTACTAGTTAATCTAATGTAACACACACCCATACAATGCGCACAACCCCGTGATGTTTTTCTCACTCCTACTAGTAAATGTAATGTATCACACACCCATACAATGCGCACCACCCCGTGATGTTTTTCTCACTCCTGTTGGTGAATCTAATGTAACACACACCCATACAATGCGCACCACCCCGTGATGTTTTTCTCACTCCTACTAGTGAAAGTAATGTAACACACACCCATACAATGCGCAACGCCCCGTGATGTTTTTCTCACTCCTACTAGTGAAAATAATGTAACACACACCCATACAATGCGCACCGCCCCGTGATGTTTTTCTCACTCCTACTAGTGAAAGTAATGTAACACACACCCATACAATGCGCACCGCCCCGTGATGTTTTTCTCACTCCTACTAGTGAATGTAATGTAACACACACCCATACAATGCGCACCACCTCGTGATGTTTTTCTCACTCCTACTAGTGAATGTAATGTAACACACACCCATACAATGCGCACCACCCCGTGATGTTTTTCTCACTCCTACTAGTGAATGTAATGTAACACACACCCATACAATGCGCACCACCCCGTGATGTTTTTCTCACTCCTACTAGTGAATGTAATGTAACACACACACATACAATGCGCACCACCCCGTGATGTTTTTCTCACTCCTACTAGTGAATCTAATGTAACACACACCCATTCAATGCCCACCACCCCGCAATGTTTTTCTCACTCCTACTAGTGAACGTAATGTAACACACACCCATACAATGCGCACCACCACGCGATGTTTTTCTCACTCCTACTAGTGAATGTAATGTCACACACACCCATACAATGCGCACCACCCCGCGATGTTTTTCTCACTCCTACTAGTGAATGTAATGTAACACACACCCATACAATGCGAACCACCCCGCGATGCTTTTCTCACTCCTACTAAAAAATGTAATGTAACACACACCCATACAATGCGCACCACCCCGCGATGTTTTTCTCACTCCTACTAGTGAATCTAAAGTAACACACACCCATACAGTGCGCACCACCCCGTGATATTTTTCTCACTGCTACTACTGAATCTAATGTAACACACACCCATACAATGCGCACCACCCCGTGATGTTTTTCTCACTCCTACTAGTGAATCTAATGTAACACACACCCATACAATGCGCACCACCCCGTGATGTTTTTCTCACTCCTACTAGTGAATGTAATGTAACACACACCCATACAATGCGCACCACCCCGTGATGTTTTTCTCACTCCTACTAGTGAATGTAATGTAACACACACCCATACAATGCGCACCACCCCGTGATGTTTTTCTCACTCCTACTAGTGAATCTAAAGTAACACACACCCATACAGTGCGCACCACCCCGTGATGTTTTTCTCACTGCTACTAGTGAATCTAATGTAACACACACCCATACAGTGCGCACCACCCCGTGATGTTTTTCTCACTGCTACTAGTGAATGTAATGTAACACACACCCATACAATGCGCACCACCCCGTGATGTTTTTCTCACTCCTACTAGTGATTCTAATGTAACACACACCCATACAATGCGCACCACCCCGTGATGTTTTTCTCACTGCTACTAGTGAATGTAATGTAACACATACCCATACAATGCGCACCACCCCGTGATGTTTTTCTCACTGCTACTAGTGAATGTAATGTAACACACACCCATACAATGCGCACCACCCCGTGATGTTTTTCTCACTCCTACTAGTGAATGTAATGTAACACACACCCATACAATGCGCACCACCCCGTGATGTTTTTCTCACTTCTACTAGTGAAAGTAATGTAACACACTCCCATACAATGCGCACCACCCCGTGATGTTTTTCTCACTCCTACTAGTGGAAGTAATGTAACACACACCCATACAATGCGCACCACCCCGTGATGTTTTTCTCACTCCTACTAGTGAATGTAATGTAACACACACCCATACAATGCGCACCACCCCGTGATGTTTTTCTCACTCCTACTAGTGAATGTAATGTAACACACACCCATACAATGCGCACCACCCGGTGATGTTTTTCTCACTCCTACTAGTGAATGTAATGTAACACACACCCATACAATGCGCACCACCCCATGATGATTTGCTCACTCCTACTAGTGAATGTAATGTAACACACACCCATACAATGCGCACCACCCTGTGATGTTTTTCTCACTCCTACTAGTGAATGTAATGTAACACACAACCATACAATGCGCACCACCCCCTGATGTTTTTCTCACTCCTACTAGTGAATGTAATGTAACACACACCCATACAATGTGCACCACCCCGTGATGTTTTTCTCACTCCTACTAGTGAATGTAATGTAACACAAACCCATACAATGCGCACCACCCCGTGATGTTTTTCTCACTGCTACTAGTGAATCTAAACTAACACACACCCATACAGTGCGCACCACCCCGTGATGTTTTTCTCACTGCTACTAGTGAATCTAGTGTAACACACACCCATACAATGCGCACCACCCCGTGATGTTTTTCTCACTCCTACTAGTGAATGTAATGTAACACACACCCATACAATGCGCACCACCCCGTGATGTTTTTCTCACTCCTACTAGTGAATGTAATGTAACACACACCCATATAATGCGCACCACCCCGTGATGTTTTTCTCACTCCTACTAGTGAATGTAATGTAACACACACCCATACAATGCGCACAACCCCGTGATGTTTTTCTCACTCCTACTAGTGAATGTAATGTATCACACACCCATACAATGGGCACCACCCGTGATGTTTTTCTCACTCCTACTAGTGAATGTAATGTAACACACACCCATACAATGCGCACCACCCCGTGATGTTTTTCTCACTCCTACTAGTGAATCTAATGTAACACACACCCATACAATGCGCACCACCCCGTGATGTTTTTCTCACTCCTACTAGTAAATGTAATGTATCACACACCCATACAATGCGCACCACCCCGTGATGTTTTTCTCACTCCTGTTGGTGAATCTAATGTAACACACACCCATACAATGCGCACCACCCCGTGATGTTTTTCTCACTCCTACTAGTGAAAGTAATGTAACACACACCCATACAATGCGCAACGCCCCGTGATGTTTTTCTCACTCCTACTAGTGAAAATAATGTAACACACACCCATACAATGCGCACCGCCCCGTGATGTTTTTCTCACTCCTACTAGTGAAAGTAATGTAACACACACCCATACAATGCGCACCGCCCCGTGATGTTTTTCTCACTCCTACTAGTGAATGTAATGTAACACACACCCATACAATGCGCACCACCCCGTGATGTTTTTCTCACTCCTACTAGTGAATGTAATGTAACACACTCCCATACAATGCGCACCACCCCGTGATGTTTTTCTCACTCCTACTAGTGAATGTAATGTAACACACACCCATACAATGCGCACCACCCCGTGATGTTTTTCTCACTCCTACTAGTGAATGTAATGTAACACACACACATACAATGCGCACCACCCCGTGATGTTTTTCTCACTCCTACTAGTGAATCTAATGTAACACACACCCATTCAATGCCCACCACCCCGCAATGTTTTTCTCACTCCTACTAGTGAATGTAATGTAACACACACCCATACAATGCGCACCACCACGCGATGTTTTTCTCACTCCTACTAGTGAATGTAATGTCACACACACCCATACAATGCGCACCACCCCGCGATGTTTTTCTCACTCCTACTAGTGAATGTAATGTAACACACCCATACAATGCGAACCACCCCGCGATGCTTTTCTCACTCCTACTAAAAAATGTAATGTAACACACACCCATACAATGCGCACCACCCCGCGATGTTTTTCTCACTCCTACTAGTGAATCTAAAGTAACACACACCCATACAGTGCGCACCACCCCGTGATATTTTTCTCACTGCTACTAGTGAATCTAATGTAACACACACCCATACAATGCGCACCACCCCGTGATGTTTTTCTCACTCCTACTAGTGAATCTAATGTAACACACACCCATACAATGCGCACCACCCCGTGATGTTTTTCTCACTCCTACTAGTGAAAGTAATGTAACACACACCCATACAATGCGCACCACCCCGTGATGTTTTTCTCACTCCTACTAGTGAATGTAATGTAACACACACCCATACAATGCGCACCACCCTGTGATGTTTTTCTCACTCCTACTAGTGAATGTAATGTAACACACACCCATACAATGCGCACCACCCCGTGATGTTTTTCTCACTCCTACTAGTGAATGTAATGTAACACAAACCCATACAATGCGCACCACCCCGTGATGTTTTTCTCACTGCTACTAGTGAATCTAAACTAACACACACCCATACAGTGCGCACCACCCCGTGATGTTTTTCTCACTGCTACTAGTGAATCTAGTGTAACACACACCCATACAATGCGCACCACCCCGTGATGTTTTTCTCACTCCTACTAGTGAATGTAATGTAACACACACCCATACAATGCGCACCACCCCGTGATGTTTTTCTCACTCCTACTAGTGAATGTAATGTAACACACACCCATATAATGCGCACCACCCCGTGATGTTTTTCTCACTCCTACTAGTGAATGTAATGTAACACACACCCATACAATGCGCACAACCCCGTGATGTTTTTCTCACTCCTACTAGTGAATGTAATGTATCACACACCCATACAATGGGCACCACCCGTGAAGTTTTTCTCACTCCTACTAGTGAATGTAATGTAACACACACCCATACAATGCGCACCACCCCGTGATGTTTTTCTCACTCCTACTAGTGAATCTAATGTAACACACACCCATACAATGCGCACCACCCCGTGATGTTTTTCTCACTCCTACTAGTAAATGTAATGTATCACACACCCATACAATGCGCACCACCCCGTGATGTTTTTCTCACTCCTGTTGGTAAATCTAATGTAACACACACCCATACAATGCGCACCACCCCGTGATGTTTTTCTCACTCCTACTAGTGAAAGTAATGTAACACACACCCATACAATGCGCAACGCCCCGTGATGTTTTTCTCACTCCTACTAGTGAAAATAATGTAACACACACCCATACAATGCGCACCGCCCCGTGATGTTTTTCTCACTCCTACTAGTGAAAGTATTGTAACACACACCCATACAATGCGCACCGCCCCGTGATGTTTTTCTCACTCCTACTAGTGAATGTAATGTAACACACACCCATACAATGCGCACCACCCCGTGATGTTTTTCTCACTCCTACTAGTGAATGTAATGTAACACACACCCATACAATGCACACCACCCCGTGATGTTTTTCTCACTCCTACTAGTGAATGTAATGTAACACACACCCATACAATGCGCACCAGACCGTGATGTTTTTCTCACTCCTACTAGTGAATGTAATGTAACACACACACATACAATGCGCACCACCCCGTGATGTTTTTCTCACTCCTACTAGTGAATCTAATGTAACACACACCCATTCAATGCCCACCACCCCGCAATGTTTTTCTCACTCCTACTAGTGAATGTAATGTAACACACACCCATACAATGCGCACCACCACGCGATGTTTTTCTCACTCCTACTAGTGAATGTAATGTCACACACACCCATACAATGCGCACCACCCCGCGATGTTTTTCTCACTTCTACTAGTGAATGTAATGTAACACACACCCATACAATGCGAACCACCCCGCGATGCTTTTCTCATTCCTACTAAAAAATGTAATGTAACACACACCCATACAATGCGCACCACCCCGCGATGTTTTTCTCATTCCTACTAGTGAATCTAAAGTAACACACACCCATACAGTGCGCACCACCCCGTGATATTTTTCTCACTGCTACTAGTGAATCTAATGTAACACACACCCATACAATGCGCACCACCCCGTGATGTTTTTCTCACTCCTACTAGTGAATCTAATGTAACACACACCCATACAATGCGCACCACCCCGTGATGTTTTTCTCACTCCTACTAGTGAATGTAATGTAACACACACCCATACAATGCGCACCACCCCGTGATGTTTTTTTCACTCCTACTAGTGAATGTAATGTAACACACACCCATACAATGCGCACCACCCCGTGATGTTTTTCTCACTCCTACTAGTGAATGTAATGTAACACACACCCATACAATGCGCACCACCCCGTGATGTTTTTCTCACTCCTACTAGTGAATCTAAAGTAACACACACCCATACAGTGCGCACCACCCCGTGATGTTTTTCTCACTGCTACTAGTGAATCTAATGTAACACACACCCATACAGTGCGCACCACCCCGTGATGTTTTTCTCACTGCTACTAGTGAATGTAATGTAACACACACCCATACAATGCGCACCACCCCGTGATGTTTTTCTCACTCCTACTAGTGAATCTAATGTAACACACACCCATACAGTGCGCACCACCCCATGATGTTTTTCTCACTGCTACTAGTGAATGTAATGTAACACACACCCATACAATGCGCACCACCCCGTGATGTTTTTCTCACTCCTACTAGTGAATGTAATGTAACACACACCCATACAATGCGCACCACCCCGTGATGTTTTTCTCACTCCTACTAGTGAATCTAAAGTAACACACACCCATACAGTGCGCACCACCCCGTGATGTTTTTCTCACTGCTACTAGTGAATCTAATGTAACACACACCCATACAGTGCGCACCACCCCGTGATGTTTTTCTCACTGCTACTAGTGAATGTAATGTAACACACACCCATACAATGCGCACCACCCCGTGATATTTTTCTCACTCCTACTAGTGAATCTAATGTAACACACACCCATACAGTGCGCACCACCCCGTGATGTTTTTCTCACTGCTACTAGTGAATGTAATGTAACACACACCCATACAATGCGCACCACCCCGTGATGTTTTTCTCACTCCTACTAGTGAATGTAATGTAACACACACCCATACAATGCGCACCACCCCGTGATGTTTTTCTCACTCCTACTAGTGAATGTAATGTAACACACACCCATACAATGCGCACCACCCCATGATGTTTTTCTCACTCCTACTAGTGAATGTAATGTAACACACACCCATACAATGCGCACCACCCCGTGATGTTTTTCTCACTCCTACTAGTGAATGTAATGTAACACACACCCATACAATGCGCACCACCCCGTGATGTTTTTCTCACTCCTACTAGTGAATGTAATGTAACACACACCCATACAATGCGCACCACCCGGTGATGTTTTTCTCACTCCTACTAGTGAATGTAATGTAACACACACCCATACAGTGCGCACCACCCCATGATGATTTGCTCACTCCTACTAGTGAATGTAATGTAACACACACCCATACAATGCGCACCACCCCGTGATGTTTTTCTCACTCCTACTAGTGAATCTAATGTAACACACACCCATACAGTGCGCACCACCCCGTGATGTTTTTCTCACTCCTACTAGTGAATCTAATGTAACACACACCCATACAATGCGCACCACCCGGTGATGTTTTTCTCACTCCTACTAGTGAATGTAATGTAACACACACCCATACAATGCGCACCACCCCATGATGATTTGCTCACTCCTACTAGTGAATGTAATGTAACACACACCCATACAGTGCGCACCACCCCGTGATGTTTTTCTCACTCCTACTAGTGAATCTAATGTAACACACACCCATACAGTGCGCACCACCCCGTGATGTTTTTCTCACTCCGACTAGTGAATCTAATGTAACACACACCCATACAGTGCGCACCACCCCGTGATGTTTTTCTCACTCCTACTAGTGAATGTAATGTAACACACACCCATACAGTGCGCACCACCCCATGATGATTTGCTCACTCCTACTAGTGAATGTAATGTAACACACACCCATACAATGCGCACCACCCCGTGATGTTTTTCTCACTGCTACTAGTGAATGTAATGTAACACACACCCATACAATGCGCACCACCCCGTGATGTTTTTCTCACTCCTACTAGTGAATCTAATGTAACACACACCCATACAGTGCGCACCACCCCGTGATGTTTTTGTCACTGCTACTAGTGAATGTAATGTAACACACACCCATACAATGCGCACCACCCCGTGATGTTTTTCTCACTCCTACTAGTGAATGTAATGTAACACACACCCATACAATGCGCACCACCCCGTGATGTTTTTCTCACTCCTACTAGTGAATGTAATGTAACACACACCCATACAATGCGCACCACCCCGTGATGTTTTTCTCACTCCTACTAGTGAATGTAATGTAACACACACCCATACAATGCGCACTACCCCGTGATGTTTTTCTCACTCCTACTAGTGAATGTAATGTAACACACACCCATACAATGCGCACCACCCCGTGATGTTTTTCTTACTCCTACTAGTGAATGTAATGTAACACACACCCATACAATGCGCACCACCCCGTGATGTTTTTCTCACTCCTAATAGTGAATGTAATGTAACACACACCCATACAATGCGCACCACCCGGTGATGTTTTTCTCACTCCTACTAGTGAATGTAATGTAACACACACCCATACAATGCGCACCACCCCATTATGATTTGCTCACTCCTACTAGTGAATGTAATGTAACACACACCCATACAGTGCGCACCACCCCGTGATGTTTTTCATCACTCCTACTAGTGAATCTAATGTAACACACACCCATACAGTGCGCACCACCCCGTGATGTTTTTCTCACTCCGACTAGTGAATCTAATGTAACACACACCCATACAGTGCGCACCACCCCGTGATGTTTTTCTCACTCCTACTAGTGAATGTAATGTAACACACACCCATACAGTGCGCACCACCCCATGATGATTTGCTCACTCCTACTAGTGAATGTAATGTAACACACACCCATACAATGCGCACCACCCCGTGATGTTTTTCTCACTGCTACTAGTGAATGTAATGTAACACACACCCATACAATGCGCACCACCCCGTGATGTTTTTCTCACTCCTACTAGTGAATCTAATGTAACACACACCCATACAGTGCGCACCACCCCGTGATGTTTTTGTCACTGCTACTAGTGAATGTAATGTAACACACACCCATACAATGCGCACCACCCCGTGATGTTTTTCTCACTCCTACTAGTGAATGTAATGTAACACACACCCATACAATGCGCACCACCCCGTGATGTTTTTCTCACTCCTACTAGTGAATGTAATGTAACACACACCCATACAATGCGCACTACCCCGTGATGTTTTTCTCACTCCTACTAGTGAATGTAATGTAACACACACCCATACAATGCGCACCACCCCGTGATGTTTTTCTTACTCCTACTAGTGAATGTAATGTAACACACACCCATACAATGCGCACCACCCCGTGATGTTTTTCTCACTCCTAATAGTGAATGTAATGTAACACACACCCATACAATGCGCACCACCCGGTGATGTTTTTCCCACTCCTACTAGTGAATGTAATGTAACACACACTCATACAGTGCGCACCACCCCATGATGATTTGCTCACTCCTACTAGTGAATGTAATGTAACACACACCCATACAATGCGCACCACCCTGTGATGTTTTTCTCACTCCTACTAGTGAATGTAATGTAACACACAACCATACAATGCGCACCACCCCCTGATGTTTTTCTCACTCCTACTAGTGAATGTAATGTAACACACACCCATACAATGCGCACCACCCCGTGATGTTTTTCTCACTCCTACTAGTGAATGTAATGTAACACAAACCCATACAATGCGCACCACCCCGTGATGTTTTTCTCACTGCTACTAGTGAATCTAAACTAACACACACCCATACAGTGCGCACCACCCCGTGATGTTTTTCTCACTGCTACTAGTGAATCTAGTGTAACACACACCCATACAATGCGCACCACCCCGTGATGTTTTTCTCACTCCTACTAGTGAATCTAATGTAACACACACCCAAACAATGCGCACCACCCCGTGATGTTTTTCTCACTCCTAGTAGTGAATGTAATGTAACACACACCCATGCAATGCGCACCACCCCGTGATGTTTTTCTCACTCCTCCTAGTGAATGTAATGTAAAACACACCCATACAATTCGCACCACCCCGTGACGTTTTTCTCACTCCTACTAGTGAATCTAATGTAACACACACCCATACAATGCGCACCACCCCGTGATGTTTTTCTCACTCCTACTAGTGAATCTAATGTAACACACACCCATACAATGCGCACCAGCCCGTGATGTTTTTCTCACTCCTACTAGTGAATTTAATGTAACACACACCCATACAATGCGCACAACCCCGTGATGTTTTTCTCACTCCTACTAGTGAATGTAATGTAACACACACCCATACATTGCGCACCACCCCGTGATGTTTTTCTCACTCCTACTAGTCAATGTAATGTAACACACACCCATACAATGCGCACCACCCCGTGATGATTTTCTCACTCCTACTAGTGAATGTAATGTAACACACACCCATACATTGCGCACCACCCCGTGATGTTTTTCTCACCCCTACTAGTCAATGTAATGTAACACACACCCATACAATGCGCACTGCCCCGTGATGTTTTTCTCACTCCTACTAGGGAAAGTAATGAAACACACACCAATACAATGCGCACCACCCCGTGATGTTTTTCTCACTCCTAATAGTGAAAGTAATGTAACACACACCCATACAATGCGCACCGCCCCGTGATGTTTTTCTCACTCCTACTAGTGAAAGAAATGTAACACACACCCATACAATGCGCACCGACCCGTGATGTTTTTCTCACTCCTACTAGTGAATGTAATGTAACACACACCCATACAATGCGCACCACCCCGTGATGTTTTTCTCACTCCTACTATTGAATCTAATGTAACACACACCCATACAATGGGCACCACCCCGTGTTGTTTTTCTCACTCCTACTAGTGAATCTCATGTAACACACACCCATACAATGCGCACCACCCCGTGATGTTTTCTCACTCCTACTAGTGAATCTCATGTAAGACACACCGATACATTCGTACCACCCCGTGATGTTTTTCTCACTCCTACTAGTGAATCTAATGTAACACACACCCATACAATGCGCACCACCCCGTGATGTTTTTCTCACTCCTACTAGTGAATGTAATGTAACACACCCCCATACAATGCGCACCACCACGTGATGTTTTCCTCACTCCTACTAGTGAATGTAATGTAACACACACCCATAAAATGCGCACCACCCCGTGATGTTTTTCTCACTCCTACTAGTGAATCTAATGTAACACACACCGATACAATGCGCACCGCCCCGTGATGTTTTTCTCACTCCTACTAGTGAATCTAATGTAACACACACCCATACAATGCGCACCACCCCGTGATGTTTTTCTCACACCTACTAGTGAATGTAATGTAACACACACCCATACAATGCGCACCTCCCCGTGATGATTTGCTCACTCCTACTAGTGAATGTAATGTAACACACACCCATACAATGCGCACCATCCTATGATGTTTTTCTCACTCCTACTAGTGAATGTAATGCAACACACACCCATACAATGAGCACCACCCCGTGATGTTTTGCTCACTCCTACTAGTGAATGTAATGTAACATACACCCATACAATGCGCACCACCTCATGATGTTTTTCTCACTCCTACTAGTGAATGTAATGTCACACACACCCATACAATGCGCACCACCCCGCGATGTTTTTCTCACTCCTACTAAAAAATGTAATGTAACACACACCCATACAATGCGCACCACCCCGCGATGTTTTTCTCACTCCTACTAGTGAATCTAAAGTAACACACACCCATACAGTGCGCACCACCCCGTGATATTTTTCTCACTGCTACTAGTGAATCTAATGTAACACACACCCATACAATGCGCACCACCCCGTGATGTTTTTCTCACTCCTACTAGTGAATCTAATGTAACACACACCCATACAATGCGCACCACCCCGTGATGTTTTTCTCACTCCTACTAGTGAATGTAATGTAACACACACCCATACAATGCGCACCACCCCGTGATGTTTTTCTCACTCCTACTAGTGAATCTAAAGTAACACACACCCATACAGTGCGCACAACCCCGTGATGTTTTTCTCACTGCTACTAGTGAATCTAATGTAACACACACCCATACAGTGCGCACCACCCCGTGATGTTTTTCTCACTGCTACTAGTGAATGTAATGTAACACACACCCATACAATGTGCACCACCCCGTGATGTTTTTCTCACTCCTACTAGTGAATCTAATGTAACACACACCCATACAGTGCGCACCACCCCGTGATGTTTTTCTCACTGCTACTAGTGAATGTAATGTAACACACACCCATACAATGCGCACCACCCCGTGATGTTTTTCTCACTCCTATTAGTGAATGTAATGTAACACACACCCATACAATGCGCACCACCCCGTGATGTTTTTCTCACTCCTACTAGTGAAAGTAATGTAACACACACCCATACAATGCGCACCACCCCGTGATGTTTTTCTCACTCCTAGTAGTGAATGTAATGTAACACACACCCATACAATGCGCACCACCCCGTTATGTTTTTCTCACTCCTACTAGTGAAAGTAATGTAACACACACCCATACAATGCGCACCACCCCGTGATGTTTTTCTCACTCCTACTAGTGAATGTAATGTAACACACACCCATACAATGCGCACCACCCCGTGATGTTTTTCTCACTCCTACTAGTGAATGTAATGTAACACACACCCATACAATGCGCACCACCCCGTGATGTTTTTCTCACTCCTAATAGTGAATGTAATGTAACACACACCCATACAATGCGCACCACCCGGTGATGTTTTTCTCACTCCTACTAGTGAATGTAATGTAACACACACCCATACAATGCGCACCACCCCATGATGATTTGCTCACTCCTACTAGTGAATGTAATGTAACACACACCCATACAATGCGCACCACCCTGTGATGTTTTTCTCACTCCTACTAGTGAATGTAATGTAACACACAACCATACAATGCGCACCACCCCCTGATGTTTTTCTCACTCCTACTAGTGAATGTAATGTAACACACACCCATACAATGCGCACCACCCCGTGATGTTTTTCTCACTCCTACTAGTGAATGTAATGTAACACAAACCCATACAATGCGCACCACCCCGTGATGTTTTTCTCACTGCTACTAGTGAATCTAAACTAACACACACCCATACAGTGCGCACCACCCCGTGATGTTTTTCTCACTGCTACTAGTGAATCTAGTGTAACACACACCCATACAATGCGCACCACCCCGTGACGTTTTTCTCACTCCTACTAGTGAATCTAATGTAACACACACCCAAACAATGCGCACCACCCCGTGATGTTTTTCTCACTCCTACTAGTGAATGTAATGTAACACACACCCATGCAATGCGCACCACCCCGTGATGTTTTTCTCACTCCTCCTAGTGAATGTAATGTAACACACACCCATACAATTCGCACCACCCCGTGATGTTTTTCTCACTCCTACTAGTGAATGTAATGTAACACACACCCATACAATGCGCACCACCCCGTGATGTTTTTCTCACTCCTACTAGTGAATCTAATGTAACACACACCCATAAAATGCGCACCAGCCCGTGATGTTTTTCTCACTCCTACTAGTGAATTTAATGTAACACACACCCATACAATGCGCACAACCCCGTGATGTTTTTCTCACTCCTACTAGTGAATGTAATGTAACACACACCCATACATTGCGCACCACCCCGTGATGTTTTTCTCACTCCTACTAGTCAATGTAATGTAACACACACCCATACAATGCGCACCACCCCGTGATGTTTTTCTCACTCCTACTAGTGAATGTAATGTAACACACACCCGTACAAGGCGCACCACCCCGTGATGTTTTTCTCACTCCTGCTAGTGAATCTAATGTATCACACACCCATACAATGCGCACCAACCCATGATGTTTTTCTCACTCCTGCTAGTGAATCTAATGTAACACACACCCATACAATGCGCACTGCCCCGTGATGTTTTTCTCACTCCTACTAGGGAAAGTAATGTAACACACACCCATACAATGCGCACCGCCCCGTGATGTTTTTCTCACTCCTAATAGTGAAAGTAATGTAACACACACCCATACAATGCGCACCACCCCGTGATGTTTTTCTCACTCCTACTAGTGAAAGAAATGTAACACACACCCATACAATGCGCACCGCCCCGTGATGTTTTTCTCACTCCTACTAGTGAATGTAATGTAACACACACGCATACAATGCGCACCACCCCGTGATGTTTTTCTCACTCCTACTAGTGAATGTAATGTAACACACACCCATACAATGCGCACCACCCCGTGATGTTTTTCTCACTCCTACTAGTGAATCTAATGTAACACACACCCATACAATGGGCACCACCCCGTGTTGTTTTTCTCACTCCTACTAGTGAATCTCATGTAACACACACCCATACAATGCGCACCACCCCGTGATGTTTTCTCACTCCTACTTGTGAATCTCATGTAAGACACACCTATACAATTCGCACCACCCCGTGATGTTTTTCTCACTCCTACTAGTGAATCTAATGTAACACACACCCATACAATGCGCACCACCCCGTGATGTTTTTCTCACTCCTACTAGTGAATGTAATGTAACACACCCCCATACAATGCGCACCACCACGTGATGTTTTTCTCACTCCTACTAGTGAATTTAATGTAACACACACCCATACAATGCGCACCACCCCGTGATGTTTTTCTCACTCCTACTAGTGAATCTAATGTAACACACACCGATACAATGCGCACCGCCCCGTGATGTTTTTCTCACTCCTACTAGTGAATCTAATGTAACACACACCCATACAATGCGCACCACCCCGTGATGTTTTTCTCACACCTACTAGTGAATGTAATGTAACACACACCCATACAATGCGCACCTCCCCATGATGATTTGCTCACTCCTACTAGTGAATGTAATGTAACACACACCCATACAATGCGCACCATCCTGTGATGTTTTTCTCACTCCTACTAGTGAATGTAATGTAACACACACCCATACAATGAGCACCACCCCGTGATGTTTTGCTCACTCCTACTAGTGAATGTAATGTAACATACACCCATACAATGCGCACCACCCCATGATGTTTTTCTCACTCCTACTAGTGAATGTAATGTCACACACACCCATACAATGCGCACCACCCCGCGATGTTTTTCTCACTCCTACTAGTGAATGTAATGTAACACACACCCATACAATGCGAACCACCCCGCGATGCTTTTCTCACTCCTACTAAAAAATGTAATGTAACACACACCCATACAATGCGCACCACCCCGCGATGTTTTTCTCACTCCTACTAATGAATCTAAAGTAACACACACCCATACAGTGCGCACCACCCCGTGATATTTTTCTCACTGCTACTAGTGAATCTAATGTAACACACACCCATACAATGCGCACCACCCCGTGATGTTTTTCTCACTCCTACTAGTGAATCTAATGTAACACACACCCATACAATGTGCACCACCCCGTGATGATTTTCTCACT
Source organism: Cavia porcellus (assembly GCF_034190915.1). Classification (NCBI taxonomy): domain Eukaryota; kingdom Metazoa; phylum Chordata; class Mammalia; order Rodentia; family Caviidae; genus Cavia; species Cavia porcellus. The sequence continues at coordinate 407,992 of NW_026947556.1, forward strand.
CCTACTAGTGAATGTAATGTAACACACACCCATACAATGCGCACCACCCCGTGATGTTTTTCTCACTCCTACTAGTGAATGTAATGTAACACACACCCATACAATGCGCACCACCCCGTGATGTTTTTCTCACTCCTACTAGTGAATGTAATGTAACACACACCCATACAGTGCGCACCACCCCGTGATGTTTTTCTCACTCCTACTAGTGAATCTAAAGTAACACACACCCATACAGTGCGCACCACCCCGTGATGTTTTTCTCACTGCTACTAGTGAATCTAATGTAACACACACCCATACAGTGCGCACGACCCCGTGATGTTTTTCTCACTGCTACTAGTGAATGTAATGTAACACACACCCATACAGTGCGCACCACCCCGTGATGTTTTTCTCACTCCTACTAGTGAATCTAATGTAACACACACCCATACAGTGCGCACCACCCCGTGATGTTTTTCTCACTCCTACTAGTGAATGTAATGTAACACACACCCATACAATGCGCACCACCCCGTGATGTTTTTCTCACTCCTACTAGTGAATGTAATGTAGCACACACCCATACAATGCGCACCACCCCGTGATGTTTTTCTCACTCCTACTAGTGAATGTAATGTAACACAAACCCATACAATGCGCACCACAACGTGATGTTTTTCTCACTGCTACTAGTGAATCTAAACTAACACACACCCATACAGTGCGCACCACCCCGTGATGTTTTTCTCACTGCTACTAGTGAATCTAGTGTAACACACACCCATACAATGCGCACCACCCCGTGACGTTTTTCTCACTCCTACTAGTGAATCTAATGTAACACACACCCAAACAATGCGCACCACCCCGTGATGTTTTTCTCACTCCTACTAGTGAATGTAATGTAACACACACCCATGCAATGCGCACCACCCCGTGATGTTTTTCTCACTCCTCCTAGTGAATGTAATGTAACACACACCCATACAATTCGCACCACCCCGTGATGTTTTTCTCACTCCTACTAGTGAATGTAATGTAACACACCCATACAATGCGCACCACCCCGTGATGTTTTTCTCACTCCTACTAGTGAATCTAATGTAACACACACCCATACAATGCGCACCAGCCCGTGATGTTTTTCTCACTCCTACTAGTGAATTTAATGTAACACACACCCATACAATGCGCACAACCCCGTGATGTTTTTCTCACTCCTACTAGTGAATGTAATGTAACACACACCCATACATTGCGCACCACCCCGTGATATTTTTCTCACTCCTACTAGTCAATGTAATGTAACACACACCCATACAATGCGCACCACCCCGTGATGATTTTCTCACTCCTACTAGTGAATGTAATGTAACACACACCCATACAATGCGCACCACCCCGTGATGTTTTTCTCACTCCTACTAGTGAATGTAATGTAACACACACCCGTACAAGGCGCACCACCCCGTGATGTTTTTCTCACTCCTGCTAGTGAATCTAATGTATCACACACCCATACAATGCGCACCAACCCATGATGTTTTTCTCACTCCTGCTAGTGAATCTAATGTAACACACACCCATACAATGCGCACTGCCCCGTGATGTTTTTCTCACTCCTACTAGGGAAAGTAATGTAACACACACCCATACAATGCGCACCGCCCCGTGATGTTTTTCTCACTCCTAATAGTGAAAGTAATGTAACACACACCCATACAATGCGCACCGCCCCGTGATGTTTTTCTCACTCCTACTAGTGAAAGAAATGTAACACACACCCATACAATGCGCACCGCCCCGTGATGTTTTTCTCACTCCTACTAGTGAATGTAATGTAACACACACGCATACAATGCGCACCACCCCGTGATGTTTTTCTCACTCCTACTAGTGAATGTAATGTAAGACACACCCATACAATTCGCACCACCCCGTGATGTTTTTCTCACTCCTACTAGTGAATCTAATGTAACACACACCCATACAATGGGCACCACCCCGTGTTGTTTTTCTCACTCCTACTAGTGAATCTCATGTAACACACACCCATACAATGCGCACCACCCCGTGATGTTTTCTCACTCCTACTAGTGAATCTCATGTAAGACACACCCATACAATTCGCACCACCCCGTGATGTTTTTCTCACTCCTACTAGTGAATCTAATGTAACACACACCCATACAATGCGCACCACCCCGTGATGTTTTTCTCACTCCTACTAGTGAATGTAATGTAACACACCCCCATACAATGCGCACCACCACGTGATGTTTTTCTAACTCCTACTAGTGAATGTAATGTAACACACACCCATACAATGCGCACCACCCCGTGATGTTTTTCTCACTCCTACTAGTGAATCTAATGTAACACACACCGATACAATGCGCACCGCCCCGTGATGTTTTTCTCACTCCTACTAGTGAATCTAATGTAACACACACCCATACAGTGCGCACCACCCCGTGATGTTTTTCTCACTGCTACTAGTGAATCTAATGTAACACACACCCATACAGTGCGCACGACCCCGTGATGTTTTTCTCACTGCTACTAGTGAATGTAATGTAACACACACCCATACAGTGCGCACCACCCCGTGATGTTTTTCTCACTCCTACTAGTGAATCTAATGTAACACACACCCATACAGTGCGCACCACCCCGTGATGTTTTTCTCACTCCTACTAGTGAATGTAATGTAACACACACCCATACAATGCGCACCACCCCGTGATGTTTTTCTCACTCCTACTAGTGAATGTAATGTAGCACACACCCATACAATGCGCACCACCCCGTGATGTTTTTCTCACTCCTACTAGTGAATGTAATGTAACACAAACCCATACAATGCGCACCACAACGTGATGTTTTTCTCACTGCTACTAGTGAATCTAAACTAACACACACCCATACAGTGCGCACCACCCCGTGATGTTTTTCTCACTGCTACTAGTGAATCTAGTGTAACACACACCCATACAATGCGCACCACCCCGTGACGTTTTTCTCACTCCTACTAGTGAATCTAATGTAACACACACCCAAACAATGCGCACCACCCCGTGATGTTTTTCTCACTCCTACTAGTGAATGTAATGTAACACACACCCATGCAATGCGCACCACCCCGTGATGTTTTTCTCACTCCTCCTAGTGAATGTAATGTAACACACACCCATACAATTCGCACCACCCCGTGATGTTTTTCTCACTCCTACTAGTGAATGTAATGTAACACACCCATACAATGCGCACCACCCCGTGATGTTTTTCTCACTCCTACTAGTGAATCTAATGTAACACACACCCATACAATGCGCACCAGCCCGTGATGTTTTTCTCACTCCTACTAGTGAATTTAATGTAACACACACCCATACAATGCGCACAACCCCGTGATGTTTTTCTCACTCCTACTAGTGAATGTAATGTAACACACACCCATACATTGCGCACCACCCCGTGATATTTTTCTCACTCCTACTAGTCAATGTAATGTAACACACACCCATACAATGCGCACCACCCCGTGATGATTTTCTCACTCCTACTAGTGAATGTAATGTAACACACACCCATACAATGCGCACCACCCCGTGATGTTTTTCTCACTCCTACTAGTGAATGTAATGTAACACACACCCGTACAAGGCGCACCACCCCGTGATGTTTTTCTCACTCCTGCTAGTGAATCTAATGTATCACACACCCATACAATGCGCACCAACCCATGATGTTTTTCTCACTCCTGCTAGTGAATCTAATGTAACACACACCCATACAATGCGCACTGCCCCGTGATGTTTTTCTCACTCCTACTAGGGAAAGTAATGTAACACACACCCATACAATGCGCACCGCCCCGTGATGTTTTTCTCACTCCTAATAGTGAAAGTAATGTAACACACACCCATACAATGCGCACCGCCCCGTGATGTTTTTCTCACTCCTACTAGTGAAAGAAATGTAACACACACCCATACAATGCGCACCGCCCCGTGATGTTTTTCTCACTCCTACTAGTGAATGTAATGTAACACACACGCATACAATGCGCACCACCCCGTGATGTTTTTCTCACTCCTACTAGTGAATGTAATGTAAGACACACCCATACAATTCGCACCACCCCGTGATGTTTTTCTCACTCCTACTAGTGAATCTAATGTAACACACACCCATACAATGGGCACCACCCCGTGTTGTTTTTCTCACTCCTACTAGTGAATCTCATGTAACACACACCCATACAATGCGCACCACCCCGTGATGTTTTCTCACTCCTACTAGTGAATCTCATGTAAGACACACCCATACAATTCGCACCACCCCGTGATGTTTTTCTCACTCCTACTAGTGAATCTAATGTAACACACACCCATACAATGCGCACCACCCCGTGATGTTTTTCTCACTCCTACTAGTGAATGTAATGTAACACACCCCCATACAATGCGCACCACCACGTGATGTTTTTCTAACTCCTACTAGTGAATGTAATGTAACACACACCCATACAATGCGCACCACCCCGTGATGTTTTTCTCACTCCTACTAGTGAATCTAATGTAACACACACCGATACAATGCGCACCGCCCCGTGATGTTTTTCTCACTCCTACTAGTGAATCTAATGTAACACACACCCATACAATGCGCACCACCCCGTGATGTTTTTCTCACACCTACTAGTGAATGTAATGTAACACACACCCATACAATGCGCACCTCCCCGTGATGATTTGCTCACTCCTACTAGTGAATGTAATGTAACACACACCCATACAATGCGCACCATCCCGTGATGTTTTTCTCACTCCTACTAGTGAATGTAATGTAACACACACCCATACAATGAGCACCACCCCGTGATGTTTTGCTCACTCCTACTAGTGAATGTAATGTAACATACACCCATACAATGCGCACCACCCCATGATGTTTTTCTCACTCCTACTAGTGAATGTAATGTCACACACACCCATACAATGCGCACCACCACGCGATGTTTTTCTCACTCCTACTAGTCAATGTAATGTAACACACACCCATACAATGCGAACCACCCCGCGATGCTTTTCTCACTCCTACTAAAAAATGTAATGTAACACACACCCATACAATGCGCACCACCCCGCGATGTTTTTCTCACTCCTACTAGTGAATCTAAAGTAACACACACCCATACAGTGCGCACCACCCCGTGATATTTTTCTCACTGCTACTAGTGAATCTAATGTAACACACACCCATACAATGCGCACCACCCCGTGATGTTTTTCTCACTCCTACTAGTGAATCTAATGTAACACACACCCATACAATGCGCACCACCCCGTGATGTTTTTCTCACTCCTACTAGTGAATGTAATGTAACACACACCCATACAATGCGCACCACCCCGTGATGTTTTTCTCATTCCTACTAGTGAATGTAATGTAACACACACCCATACAATGCGCACCTCCCCGTGATGTTTTTCTCACTCCTACTAGTGAATGTAATGTAACACACACCCATACAGTGCGCACCACCCCGTGATGTTTTTCTCATCCTACTAGTGAATCTAAAGTAACACACACCCATACAGTGCGCACCACCCCGTGATGTTTTTCTCACTGCTACTAGTGAATCTAATGTAACACACACCCATACAGTGTGCACCACCCCGTGATGTTTTTCTCACTGCTACTAGTGAATGTAATGTAACACACACCCATACAGTGCGCACCACCCCGTGATGTTTTTCTCACTCCTACTAGTGAATCTAATGTAACACACACCCATACAGTGCGCACCACCCCGTGATGTTTTTCTCACTGCTACTAGTGAATGTAATGTAACACACACCCATACAATGCGCACCACCCCGTGATGTTTTTCTCACTCCTACTAGTGAATGTAATGTAACACACACCCATACAGTGTGCACCACCCCGTGATGTTTTTCTCACTGCTACTAGTGAATGTAATGTAACACACACCCATACAGTGCGCACCACCCCGTGATGTTTTTCTCACTCCTACTAGTGAATCTAATGTAACACACACCCATACAGTGCGCACCACCCCGTGATGTTTTTCTCACTGCTACTAGTGAATGTAATGTAACACACACCCATACAATGCGCACCACCCCGTGATGTTTTTCTCACTCCTACTAGTGAATGTAATGTAACACACACCCATACAATGCGCAACACCCCGTGATGTTTTTCTCACTCCTACTAGTGAATTTAATGTAACACACACCCATAAAATGCGCACAACCCCGTGATGTTTTTCTCACTCCTACTAGTGAATGTAATGTAACACACACCCATACATTGCGCACCACCCCGTGATGTTTTTCTCACTCCTACTAGTCAATGTAATGTAACACACACCCATACAATGCGCACCACCCCGTGATGATTTTCTCACTCCTACTAGTGAATGTAATGTAACACACACCCATACAATGCGCACCACCCCGTGATGTTTTTCTCACTCCTACTAGTGAATGTAATGTAACACACACCCGTACAAGGCGCACCACCCCGAGATGTTTTTCTCACTCCTGCTAGTGAATCTAATGTATCACACACCCATACAATGCGCACCAACCCATGATGTTTTTCTCACTCCTGCTAGTGAATCTAATGTAACACACACCCATACAATGCGCACCACCCCGTGATGTTTTTCTCACTCCTACTAGTGAAAGAAATGTAACACACACCCATACAATGCGCACCGCCCCGTGATGTTTTTCTCACTCCTACTAGTGAATGTAATGTAACACACACGCATACAATGCGCACCACCCCGTGATGTTTTTCTCACTCCTACTAGTGAATGTAATGTAACACACACCCATAAAATGCGCACCACCCCGTGATGTTTTTCTCACTCCTACTAGTGAATCTAATGTAACACACACCCATACAATGGGCACCACCCCGTGTTGTTTTTCTCACTCCTACTAGTGAATCTCATGTAACACACACCCATACAATGCGCACCACCCCGTGATGTTTTCTCACTCCTACTTGTGAATCTCATGTAAGACACACCCATACAATTCGCACCACCCCGTGATGTTTTTCTCACTCCTACTAGTGAATCTAATGTAACACACACCCATACAATGCGCACCACCCCGTGATGTTTTTCTCACTCCTACTAGTGAATGTAATGTAACACACCCCCATACAATGCGCACCACCACGTGATGTTTTTCTCACTCCTACTAGTGAAAGTAATGTAACACACACCCTTACAATGCGCACCACCCCGTGATGTTTTTCTCACTCCTACTAGTGAATCTAATGTAACACACACCGATACAATGCGCACCGCCCCGTGATGTTTTTCTCACTCCTACTAGTGAATCTAATGTAACACACACCCATACAATGCGCACCACCCCGTGATGTTTTTCTCACACCTACTAGTGAATGTAATGTAACACACACCCATACAATGCGCACCTCCCCGTGATGATTTGCTCACTCCTACTAGTGAATGTAATGTAACACACACCCATACAATGCGCACCATCCTGTGATGTTTTTCTCACTCCTACTAGTGAATGTAATGTAACACACACCCATACAATGAGCACCACCCCGTGATGTTTTGCTCACTCCTACTAGTGAATGTAATGTAACATACACCCATACAATGCGCACCACCCCGTGATGTTTTTCTCACTCCTACTAGTGAATGTAATGTCACACACACCCATACAATGCGCACCACCCCGCGATGTTTTTCTCACTCCTACTAGTGAATGTAATGTAACACACACCCATACAATGCGAACCACCCCGCGATTCTTTTCTCACTCCTACTAAAAAATGTAATGTAACACACACCCATACAATGCGCACCACCCCGCGATGTTTTTCTCACTCCTACTAGTGAATCTAAAGTAACACACACCCATACAGTGCGCACCACCCCGTGATATTTTTCTCACTGCTACTAGTGAATCTAATGTAACACACACCCATACAATGCGCACCACCCCGTGATGTTTTTCTCACTCCTACTAGTGAATCTAATGTAACCCACACCCATACAATGTGCACCACCCCGTGATGATTTTCTCACTCCTACTAGTGAATGTAATGTAACAAACACCCATACAATGCGCACCACCCCGTGATGTTTTTGTCACTCCTACTAGTGAATGTAATGTAACACACACCCATACAATGCGCACCACCCCGTGAAGTTTTTCTCACTCCTACTAGTGAATGTAATGTAACACACACCCATACAGTGCGCACCACCCCGTGATGTTTTTCTCACTCCTACTAGTGAATCTAAAGTAACACACACCCATACAGTGCGCACCACCCCGTGATGTTTTTCTCACTGCTACTAGTGAATCTAATGTAACACACACCCATACAGTGCGCACCACCCCGTGATGTTTTTCTCACTGCTACTAGTGAATGTAATGTAACACACACCCATACAGTGCGCACCACCCCGTGATGTTTTTCTCACTCCTACTAGTGAATCTAATGTAACACACACCCATACAGTGCGCACCACCCCGTGATGTTTTTCTCACTCCTACTAGTGAATGTAATGTAACACACACCCATACAATGCGCACCACCCCGTGATGTTTTTCTCACTCCTACTAGTGAAAGTAATGTAACACACACCCATACAATGCGCACCACCCCGTGATGTTTTTCTCACTGCTACTAGTGAATCTAAACTAACACACACCCATACAGTGCGCACCACCCCGTGATGTTTTTCTAACTGCTACTAGTGAATCTAGTGTAACACACACCCATACAATGCGCACCACCCCGTGATGTTTTTCTCACTCCTACTAGTGAATCTAATGTAACACACACCCAAACAATGCGCACCACCCCATGATGTTTTTCTCACTCCTACTAGTGAATGTAATGTAACACACACCCATGCAATGCGCACCACCCCGTGATGTTTTTCTCACTCCTCCTAGTGAATGTAATGTAACACACACCCATACAATTCGCACCACCCCGTGATGTTTTTCTCACTCCTACTAGTGAATGTAATGTAACACACACCCATACAATGCGCACCACCCCGTGATGTTTTTCTCACTCCTACTAGTGAATCTAATGTAACACACAACCATACAATGCGCACCACCCCGTGATGTTTTTCTCACTCCTACTAGTGAATGTAATGTAACACACACCCATACAATGCGCACCACCCCGTGATGTTTTTCTCACTCCTACTAGTGAATTTAATGTAACACACACCCATACAATGCGCACAACCCCGTGATGTTTTTCTCACTCCTACTAGTGAATGTAATGTAACACACACCCATACATTGCGCACCACCCCGTGATGTTTTTCTCACTCCTACTAGTCAATGTAATGTAACACACACCCATACAATGCGCACCACCCCGTGATGATTTTCTCACTCCTACTAGTGAATGTAATGTAACACACACCCATACAATGCGCACCACCCCGTGATGTTTTTCTCACTCCTACTAGTGAATGTAATGTAACACACACCCGTACAAGGCGCACCACCCCGCGATGTTTTTCTCACTCCTGCTAGTGAATCTAATGTATCACACACCCATACAATGCGCACCAACCCATGATGTTTTTCTCACTCCTGCTAGTGAATCTAATGTAACACACACCCATACAATGCGCACTGCCCCGTGATGTTTTTCTCACTCCTACTAGGGAAAGTAATGTAACACACACCCATACAATGCGCACCGCCCCGTGATGTTTTTCTCACTCCTAATAGTGAAAGTAATGTAACACACACCCATACAATGCGCACCACCCCGTGATGTTTTTCTCACTCCTACTAGTGAAAGAAATGTAACACACACCCATACAATGCGCACCGCCCCGTGATGTTTTTCTCACTCCTACTAGTGAATGTAATGTAACACACACGCATACAATGCGCACCACCCCGTGATGTTTTTCTCACTCCTACTAGTGAATGTAATGTAACACACACCCATACAATGCGCACCACCCCGTGATGTTTTTCTCACTCCTACTAGTGAATCTAATGTAACACACACCCATACAATGGGCACCACCCCGTGTTGTTTTTCTCACTCCTACTAGTGAATCTCATGTAACACACACCCATACAATGCGCACCACCCCGTGATGTTTTCTCACTCCTACTTGTGAATCTCATGTAAGACACACCCATACAATTCGCACCACCCCGTGATGTTTTTCTCACTCCTACTAGTGAATCTAATGTAACACACACCCATACAATGCGCACCACCCCGTGATGTTTTTCTCACTCCTACTAGTGAATGTAATGTAACACACCCCCATACAATGCGCACCACCACGTGATGTTTTTCTCACTCCTACTAGTGAATGTAATGTAACACACACCCATACAATGCGCACCACCCCGTGATGTTTTTCTCACTCCTACTAGTGAATCTAATGTAACACACACCGATACAATGCGCACCGCCCCGTGATGTTTTTCTCACTCCTACTAGTGAATCTAATGTAACACACACCCATACAATGCGCACCACCCCGTGATGTTTTTCTCACACCTACTAGTGAATGTAATGTAACACACACCCATACAATGCGCACCTCCCCGTGATGATTTGCTCACTCCTACTAGTGAATGTAATGTAACACACACCCATACAATGCGCACCATCCTGTGATGTTTTTCTCACTCCTACTAGTGAATGTAATGTAACACGCACCCATACAATGAGCACCACCCCGTGATGTTTTGCTCACTCCTACTAGTGAATGTAATGTAACATACACCCATACAATGCGCACCACCCCGTGATGTTTTTCTCACTCCTACTAGTGAATGTAATGTCACACACACCCATACAATGCGCACCACCCCGCGATGTTTTTCTCACTCCTACTAGTGAATGTAATGTAACATACACCCATACAATGCGAACCACCCCGCGATGCTTTTCTCACTCCTACTAAAAAATGTAATGTAACACACACCCATACAATGCGCACCACCCCGCGATGTTTTTCTCACTCCTACTAGTGAATCTAAAGTAACACACACCCATACAGTGCGCACCACCCCGTGATATTTTTCTCACTGCTACTAGTGAATCTAATGTAACACACACCCATACAATGCGCACCACCCCGTGATGTTTTTCTCACTCCTACTAGTGAATCTAATGTAACCCACACCCATACAATGTGCACCACCCCGTGATGATTTTCTCACTCCTACTAGTGAATGTAATGTAACAAACACCCATACAATGCGCACCACCCCGTGATGTTTTTGTCACTCCTACTAGTGAATGTAATGTAACACACACCCATACAATGCGCACCACCCCGTGATGTTTTTCTCACTGCTACTAGTGAATGTAATGTAACACACACCCATACAGTGCGCACCACCCCGTGATGTTTTTCTCACTCCTACTAGTGAATCTAAAGTAACACACACCCATACAGTGCGCACCACCCCGTGATGTTTTTCTCACTGCTACTAGTGAATCTAATGTAACACACACCCATACAGTGCGCACCACCCCGTGATGTTTTTCTCACTGCTACTAGTGAATGTAATGTAACACACACCCATACAGTGCGCACCACCCCGTGATGTTTTTCTCACTCCTACTAGTGAATCTAATGTAACACACACCCATACAGTGCGCACCACCCCGTGATGTTTTTCTCACTCCTACTAGTGAATGTAATGTAACACACACCCATACAATGCGCACCACCCCGTGATGTTTTTCTCACTCCTACTAGTGAAAGTAATGTAACACACACCCATACAATGCGCACCACCCCGTGATGTTTTTCTCACTGCTACTAGTGAATCTAAACTAACACACACCCATACAGTGCGCACCACCCCGTGATGTTTTTCTAACTGCTACTAGTGAATCTAGTGTAACACACACCCATACAATGCGCACCACCCCGTGATGTTTTTCTCACTCCTACTAGTGAATCTAATGTAACACACACCCAAACAATGCGCACCACCCCGTGATGTTTTTCTCACTCCTACTAGTGAATGTAATGTAACACACACCCATGCAATGCGCACCACCCCGTGATGTTTTTCTCACTCCTCCTAGTGAATGTAATGTAACACACACCCATACAATTCGCACCACCCCGTGATGTTTTTCTCACTCCTACTAGTGAATGTAATGTAACACACACCCATACAATGCGCACCACCCCGTGATGTTTTTCTCACTCCTACTAGTGAATCTAATGTAACACACACCCATACAATGCGCACCAGCCCGTGATGTTTTTCTCACTCCTACTAGTGAATTTAATGTAACACACACCCATACAATGCGCACAACCCCGTGATGTTTTTCTCACTCCTACTAGTGAATGTAATGTAACACACACCCATACATTGCGCACCACCCCGTGATGTTTTTCTCACTCCTACTAGTCAATGTAATGTAACACACACCCATACAATGCGCACCACCCCGTGATGATTTTCTCACTCCTACTAGTGAATGTAATGTAACACACACCCATACAATGCGCACCACCCCGTGATGTTTTTCTCACTCCTACTAGTGAATGTAATGTAACACACACCCGTACAAGGCGCACCACCCCGTGATGTTTTTCTCACTCCTGCTAGTGAATCTAATGTATCACACACCCATACAATGCGCACCAACCCATGATGTTTTTCTCACTCCTGCTAGTGAATCTAATGTAACACACACCCATACAATGCGCACTGCCCCGTGATGTTTTTCTCACTCCTACTAGGGAAAGTAATGTAACACACACCCATACAATGCGCACCGCCCCGTGATTTTTTTCTCACTCCTAACACTGAAAGTAATGTAACACACACCCATACAATGCGCACCGCCCCGTGATGTTTTTCTCACTCCTACTAGTGAAAGAAATGTAACACACACCCATACAATGCGCACCGCCCCGTGATGTTTTTCTCACTCCTACTAGTGAATGTAATGTAACACACACGCATACAATGCGCACCACCCCGTGATGTTTTTCTCACTCCTACTAGTGAATGTAATGTAACACACACCCATACAATGCGCACCACCCCGTGATGTTTTTCTCACTCCTACTAGTGAATCTAATGTAACACACACCCATACAATGGGCACCACCCCGTGTTGTTTTTCTCACTCCTACTAGTGAATCTCATGTAACACACACCCATACAATGCGCACCACCCCGTTTGTTTTCTCACTCCTACTAGTGAATCTCATGTAAGACACACCCATACAATGCGCACCACCACGTGATGTTTTTCTCACTCCTACTAGTGAATCTAATGTAACACACACCCATACAATGCGCACCACCCCGTGATGTTTTTCTCACTCCTACTAGTGAATGTAATGTAACACACCCCCATACAATGCGCACCACCACGTGATGTTTTTCTCACTCCTACTTGTGAATGTAATGTAACACACACCCATACAATGCGCACCACCCCGTGATGTTTTTCTCACTCCTACTAGTGAATCTAATGTAACACACACCTATACAATGCGCACCGCCCCGTGATGTTTTTCTCACTCCTACTAGTGAATCTAATGTAACACACACCCATACAATGCGCACCACCCCGTGATGTTTTTCTCACACCTACTAGTAAATGTAATGTAACACACACCCATACAATGCGCACCTCCCCGTGATGATTTGCTCACTCCTACTAGTGAATGTAATGTAACACACACCCATACAATGCGCACCATCCTGTGATGTTTTTCTCACTCCTACTAGTGAATCTAATGTAACACACACCCATAAAATGAGCACCACCCCGTGATGTTTTGCTCACTCCTACTAGTGAATGTAATGTAACATACACCCATACAATGCGCACCACCCCATGATGTTTTTCTCACTCCTACTAGTGAATGTAATGTAACACACACCCATACAATGCGCACCACCCCGTGATGTTTTTCTCACTCCTACTAGTGAATGTAATGTAACACACACCCATACAATGTGCACCACCCCGTGATGTTTTTCTCACTGCTACTAGTGAATGTAATGTAACACACACCCATACAATGCGCACCACCCCGTGATGTTTTTCTCACTCCTACTAGTGAATGTAATGTAACACACACCCATACAATGCGCACCACCCCGTGATGTTTTTCTCACTCCTACTAGTGAATGTAATGTAACACACACCCATACAATGCGCACCACCCCGTGAGGATTTTCTCACTCCTACTAGTGAATGTAATGTAACACACACCCATACAATGCGCACCACCCCGTGATGTTTTTCTCACTCCTACTAGTGAATGTAATGTAACACACACCCGTACAAGGCGCACCACCCCGTGATGTTTTTCTCACTCCTGCTAGTGAATCTAATGTATCACACACCCATACAATGCGCACCACCCCGTGATGTTTTTCTCACTCCTGCTAGTGAATCTAATGTAACACACACCCATACAATGCGCACCGCCCCGTGATGTTTTTCTCACTCCTACTAGGGAAAGTAATGTAACACACACCCATACAATGCGCACCGCCCCGTGATGTTTTTCTCACTCCTACTAGTGAAAGTAATGTAACACACACCCATACAATGCGCACCGCCCCGTGATGTTTTTCTCACTCCTACTAGTGAATGTAATGTAACACACACCCATACAATGCGCACCACCCCGTGATATTTTTCTCACTCCTACTAGTGAATGTAATGTAACACACACCCATGCAATGCGCACCACCCCGTGATGTTTTTCTCACTCCTCCTAGTGAATGTAATGTAACACACACCCATACAATTCGCACCACCCCGTGATGTTTTTCTCACTCCTACTAGTGAATGTAATGTAACACACACCCATACAATGCGCACCACCTCGTGATGTTTTTCTCACTCCTACTAGTGAATCTAATGTAACACACACCCATACAATGCGCACCAGCCCGTGATGTTTTTCTCACTCCTACTAGTGAATTTAATGTAACACACACCCATACAATGCGCACAACCCCGTGATGTTTTTCTCACTCCTACTAGTGAATGTAATGTAACACACACCCATACATTGCGCACCACCCCGTGATGTTTTTCTCACTCCTACTAGTCAATGTAATGTAACACACACCCATACAATGCGCACCACCCCGTGATGATTTTCTCACTCCTACTAGTGAATGTAATGTAACACACACCCATACAATGCGCACCACCCCGTGATGTTTTTCTCACTCCTACTAGTGAATGTAATGTAACACACACCCGTACAAGGCGCACCACCCCGTGATGTTTTTCTCACTCCTGCTAGTGAATCTAATGTATCACACACCCATACAATGCGCACCAACCCATGATGTTTTTCTCACTCCTGCTAGTGAATCTAATGTAACACACACCCATACAATGCGCACTGCCCCGTGATGTTTTTCTCACTCCTACTAGGGAAAGTAATGTAACACACACCCATACAATGCGCACCGCCCCGTGATGTTTTTCTCACTCCTAATACTGAAAGTAATGTAACACACACCCATACAATGCGCACCGGCCCGTGATGTTTTTCTCACTCCTACTAGTGAAAGAAATGTAACACACACCCATACAATGCGCACCGCCCCGTGATGTTTTTCTCACTCCTACTAGTGAATGTAATGTAACACACACGCATACAATGCGCACCGCCCCGTGATGTTTTTCTCACTCCTACTAGTGAATGTAATGTAACACACACCCATACAATGCGCACCACCCCGTGATGTTTTTCTCACTCCTACTAGTGAATCTAATGTAACACACACCCATACAATGGGCACCACCCCGTGTTGTTTTTATAACTCCTACTAGTGAATCTCATGTAACACACACCCATACAATGCGCACCACCCCGTGATGTTTTCTCACTCCTACTAGTGAATATCATGTAAGACACACCCATACAATGCGCACCACCCCGTGATGTTTTTCTCACTCCTACTAGTGAATCTAATGTAACACACACCCATACAATGCGCACCACCCCGTGATGTTTTTCTCACTCCTACTAGTGAATGTAATGTAACACACCCCCATACAATGCGCACCACCACGTGATGTTTTTCTCACTCCTACTAGTGAATGTAATGTAACACACACCCATACAATGCGCACCACCCCGTGATGTTTTTCTCACTCCTACTAGTGAATGTAATGTAACACACAACCATACAATGCGCACCACCCCGTGATGTTTTTCTCACTCCTACTAGTGAATGTAATGTAACACACACCCATACAATAGGCACCACCCCGTGATGTTTTTCTCACTCCTACTAGTGAATGTAATGTAACACACACCCATACAATGCGCACCACCCCGTGATGTTTTTCTCACTCCTACTAGTGAATGTAATGTAACACAAACCCATACAATGCGCACCACCCCGTGATGTTTTTCTCACTGCTACTAGTGAATGTAATGTAACACACACCCATACAATGCGCACCACCCATTGATGTTTTTCTCACTCCTACTAGTGAATGTAATGTAACACACACGCATACAATGCGCCCCACCCCGTGATGTTTTTCTCACTCCTACTAGTGAATGTAATGTAACACACACCCATACAATGCGCACCACCCCGTGATGTTTTTCTCACTCCTACTAGTGAATCTAATGTAACACACACCCATACAATGGGCACCACCCCGTGTTGTTTTTCTCACTCCTACTAGTGAATCTCATGTAACACACACCCATACAATGCGCACCACCCCGTGATGTTTTCTCACTCCTACTAGTGAATCTCATGTAAGACACACCCATACAATGCGCACCACCACGTGATGTTTTTCTCACTCCTACTAGTGAATCTAATGTAACACACACCCATACAATGCGCACCACCCCGTGATGTTTTTCTCACTCCTACTAGTGAATGTAATGTAACACACCCCCATACAATGCGCACCACCACGTGATGTTTTTCTCACTCCTACTTGTGAATGTAATGTAACACACACCCATACAATGCGCACCACCCCGTGATGTTTTTCTCACTCCTACTAGTGAATCTAATGTAACACACACCTATACAATGCGCACCGCCCCGTGATGTTTTTCTCACTCCTACTAGTGAATCTAATGTAACACACACCCATACAATGCGCACCACCCCGTGATGTTTTTCTCACACCTACTAGTGAATGTAATGTAACACACACCCATACAATGCGCACCTCCCCGTGATGATTTGCTCACTCCTACTAGTGAATGTAATGTAACACACACCCATACAATGCGCACCATCCTGTGATGTTTTTCTCACTCCTACTAGTGAATCTAATGTAACACACACCCATACAATGAGCACCACCCCGTGATGTTTTGCTCACTCCTACTAGTGAATGTAATGTAACATACACCCATACAATGCGCACCACCCCATGATGTTTTTCTCACTCCTACTAGTGAATGTAATGTAACACACACCCATACAATGCGCACCACCCCGTGATGTTTTTCTCACTCCTACTAGTGAATGTAATGTAACACACACCCATACAATGTGCACCACCCCGTGATGTTTTTCTCACTGCTACTAGTGAATGTAATGTAACACACACCCATACAATGCGCACCACCCCGTGATGTTTTTCTCACTCCTACTAGTGAATGTAATGTAACACACACCCATACAATGCGCACCACCCCGTGATGTTTTTCTCACTCCTACTAGTGAATGTAATGTAACACACACCCATACAATGCGCACCACCCCGTGAGGATTTTCTCACTCCTACTAGTGAATGTAATGTAACACACACCCATACAATGCGCACCACCCCGTGATGTTTTTCTCACTCCTACTAGTGAATGTAATGTAACACACACCCGTACAAGGCGCACCACCCCGTGATGTTTTTCTCACTCCTGCTAGTGAATCTACTGTATCACACACCCATACAATGCGCACCACCCCGTGATGTTTTTCTCACTCCTGCTAGTGAATCTAATGTAACACACACCCATACAATGCGCACCGCCCCGTGATGTTTTTCTCACTCCTACTAGGGAAAGTAATGTAACACACACCCATACAATGCGCACCGCCCCGTGATGTTTTTCTCACTCCTACTAGTGAAAGTAATGTAACACACACCCATACAATGCGCACCGCCCCGTGATGTTTTTCTCACTCCTACTAGTGAATTTAATGTAACACACACCCATACAATGCGCACCACCCCGTGATGTTTTTCTCACTCCTACTAGTGAATGTAATGTAACACACACCCATGCAATGCGCACCACCCCGTGATGTTTTTCTCACTCCTCCTAGTGAATGTAATGTAACACACACCCATACAATTCACACCACCCCGTGATGTTTTTCTCACTCCTACTAGTGAATGTAATGTAACACACACCCATACAATGCGCACCACCTCGTGATGTTTTTCTCACTCCTACTAGTGAATCTAATGTAACACACACCCATACAATGCGCACCAGCCCGTGATGTTTTTCTCACTCCTACTAGTGAATTTAATGTAACACACACCCATACAATGCGCACAACCCCGTGATGTTTTTCTCACTCCTACTAGTGAATGTAATGTAACACACACCCATACATTGCGCACCACCCCGTGATGTTTTTCTCACTCCTACTAGTCAATGTAATGTAACACACACCCATACAATGCGCACCACCCCGTGATGATTTTCTCACTCCTACTAGTGAATGTAATGTAACACACACCCATACAATGCGCACCACCCCGTGATGTTTTTCTCACTCCTACTAGTGAATGTAATGTAACACACACCCGTACAAGGCGCACCACCCCGTGATGTTTTTCTCACTCCTGCTAGTGAATCTAATGTATCACACACCCATACAATGCGCACCAACCCATGATGTTTTTCTCACTCCTGCTAGTGAATCTAATGTAACACACACCCATACAATGCGCACTGCCCCGTGATGTTTTTCTCACTCCTACTAGGGAAAGTAATGTAACACACACCCATACAATGCGCACCGCCCCGTGATGTTTTTCTCACTCCTAATACTGAAAGTAATGTAACACACACCCATACAATGCGCACCGCCCCGTGATGTTTTTCTCACTCCTACTAGTGAAAGAAATGTAACACACACCCATACAATGCGCACCGCCCCGTGATGTTTTTCTCACTCCTACTAGTGAATGTAATGTAACACACACGCATACAATGCGCACCGCCCCGTGATGTTTTTCTCACTCCTACTAGTGAATGTAATGTAACACACACCCATACAATGCGCACCACCCCGTGATGTTTTTCTCACTCCTACTAGTGAATCTAATGTAACACACACCCATACAATGGGCACCACCCCGTGTTGTTTTTATAACTCCTACTAGTGAATCTCATGTAACACACACCCATACAATGCGCACCACCCCGTGATGTTTTCTCACTCCTACTAGTGAATATCATGTAAGACACACCCATACAATGCGCACCACCCCGTGATGTTTTTCTCACTCCTACTAGTGAATCTAATGTAACACACACCCATACAATGCGCACCACCCCGTGATGTTTTTCTCACTCCTACTAGTGAATGTAATGTAACACACCCCCATACAATGCGCACCACCACGTGATGTTTTTCTCACTCCTACTAGTGAATGTAATGTAACACACACCCATACAATGCGCACCACCCCGTGATGTTTTTCTCACTCCTACTAGTGAATGTAATGTAACACACAACCATACAATGCGCACCACCCCGTGATGTTTTTCTCACTCCTACTAGTGAATGTAATGTAACACACACCCATACAATAGGCACCACCCCGTGATGTTTTTCTCACTCCTACTAGTGAATGTAATGTAACACACACCCATACAATGCGCACCACCCCGTGATGTTTTTCTCACTCCTACTAGTGAATGTAATGTAACACAAACCCATACAATGCGCACCACCCCGTGATGTTTTTCTCACTGCTACTAGTGAATGTAATGTAACACACACCCATACAATGCGCACCACCCATTGATGTTTTTCTCACTCCTACTAGTGAATGTAATGTAACACACACCCATACAATGCACACCACCCGTGATGTTTTTCTCACTCCTACTAGTGAATGTAATGTAACACACACCCATACAATGCGCACCACCCCGTGATGTTTTTCTCACTCCTACTAGTGAATGTAATGTAACACACACCCATACAATGCGCACCAAACCGTGATGTTTTTCTCACTCCTACTAGTGAATATAATGTAACACACACCCATACAATGCGCACCACCCCATGATGTTTTTCTCACTCCTACTAGTGAATGTAATGTAACACACACCCATACAATGCGCACCACCCCGTGATGTTTTTCTCACTCCTACTAGTGACTGTAATGTAACACACACCCATACAATGCGCACCACCCCGTGATATTTTTCTCACTCCTACTAGTGAATCTAATGTAACACACACCCATATAATGCGCACCACCCCGTGATGTTTTTCTCACTCCTACTAGTGAATGTAATGTAACACACACCCATACAATGCGCACCTCCCCGTGATGTTTTTCTCACTCCTACTAGTGAATGTAATGTATCACACACCCATACAATGGGCACCACCCGTGATGTTTTTCTCACTCCTACTAATGAATGTAATGTAACACACACCCATACAATGCGCACCACCCCGTGATGTTTTTCTCACTCCTACTAGTGAATGTAATGTAACACACACCCATACAATGCGCACCACCCCGTGATGTTTTTCTCACTCCTAGTAGTGAATGTAATGTAACACACACCCATGCAATGCGCACCACCCCGTGATGTTTTTCTCACTCCTCCTAGTGAATGTAATGTAACACACACCCATACAATGCGCACCACCCCGTGATGTTTTTCTCACTCCTACTAGTGAATGTAATGTAACACACACCCATACAATGCGCACCACCCCGTGATGTTTTTCTCACTCCTACTAGTGAATCTAATGTAACACACACCCATACAATGCGCACCAGCCCGTGATGTTTTTCTCACTCCTACTAGTGAATTTAATGTAACACACACCCATACAATGCGCACAACCCCGTGATGTTTTTCTCACTCCTACTAGTGAATGTAATGTAACACACACCCATACATTGCGCACCACCCCGTGATGTTTTTCTCACTCCTACAGGTCAATGTAATGTAACACACACCCATACAATGCGCACCACCCCGTGATGATTTTCTCACTCCTACTAGTGAATGTAATGTAACACACACCCATACATTGCGCACCACCCCGTGATGTTTTTCTCACTCCTACTAGTCAATGTAATGTAACACACACCAATACAATGCGCACTGCCCCGTGATGTTTTTCTCACTCCTACTAGGGAAAGTAATGTAACACACACCCATACAATGCGCACCACCACGTGATGTTTTTCTCCCTCCTAATAGTGAAAGTAATGTAACACACACCCATACAATGCGCACCGCCCCGTGATGTTTTTCTCACTCCTACTAGTGAAAGAAATGTAACACACACCCATACAATGCGCACCGACCCGTGATGTTTTTCTCACTCCTACTAGTGAATGTAATGTAACACACACCCATACAATGCGCACCACCCCGTGATGTTTTTCTCACTCCTACTAGTGAATCTAATGTAACACACACCCATACAATGGGCACCACCCCGTGTTGTTTTTCTCACTCCTACTAGTGAATCTCATGTAACACACACCCATACAATGCGCACCACCCCGTGATGTTTTCTCACTCCTACTAGTGAATCTCATGTAAGACACACCCATACATTCGCACCACCCCGTGATGTTTTTCTCACTCCTACTAGTGAATCTAATGTAACACACACCCATACAATGCGCACCACCCCGTGATGTTTTTCTCACTCCTACTAGTGAATGTAATGTAACACACCCCCATACAATGCGCACCACCACGTGATGTTTTTCTCACTCCTACTAGTGAATGTAATGTAACACACACCCATACAATGCGCACCACCCCGTGATGTTTTTCTCACTCCTACTAGTGAATCTAATGTAACACACACCGATACAATGCGCACCGCCCCGTGATGTTTTTCTCACTCCTACTAGTGAATCTAATGTAACACACACCCATACAATGCGCACCACCCCGTGATGTTTTTCTCACACCTACTAGTGAATGTAATGTAACACACACCCATACAATGCGCACCTCCCCGTGATGATTTGCTCACTCCTACTAGTGAATGTAATGTAACACACACCCATACAATGCGCACCATCCTATGATGTTTTTCTCACTCCTACTAGTGAATGTAATGTAACACACACCCATACAATGAGCACCACCCCGTGATGTTTTGCTCACTCCTACTAGTGAATGTAATGTAACATACACCCATACAATGCGCACCACCCCATGATGTTTTTCTCACTCCTACTAGTGAATGTAATGTCACACACACCCATACAATGCGCACCACCCCGCGATGTTTTTCTCACTCCTACTAAAAAATGTAATGTAACACACACCCATACAATGCGCACCACCCCGCGATGTTTTTCTCACTCCTACTAGTGAATCTAAAGTAACACACACCCATACAGTGCGCACCACCCCGTGATATTTTTCTCACTGCTACTAGTGAATCTAATGTAACACACACCCATACAATGCGCACCACCCCGTGATGTTTTTCTCACTCCTACTAGTGAATCTAATGTAACACACACCCATACAATGCGCACCACCCCGTGATGTTTTTCTCACTCCTACTAGTGAATGTAATGTAACACACACCCATACAATGCGCACCACCCCGTGATGTTTTTCTCACTCCTACTAGTGAATGTAATGTAACACACACCCATACAATGCGCACCACCCCGTGATGTTTTTCTCACTCCTACTAGTGAATGTAATGTAACACACACCCATACAATGCGCACCACCCCGTGATGTTTTTCTCACTCCTACTAGTGAATCTAAAGTAACACACACCCATACAGTGCGCACAACCCCGTGATGTTTTTCTCACTGCTACTAGTGAATCTAATGTAACACACACCCATACAGTGCGCACCACCCCGTGATGTTTTTCTCACTGCTACTAGTGAATGTAATGTAACACACACCCATACAATGTGCACCACCCCGTGATGTTTTTCTCACTCCTACTAGTGAATCTAATGTAACACACACCCATACAGTGCGCACCACCCCGTGATGTTTTTCTCACTGCTACTAGTGAATGTAATGTAACACACACCCATACAATGCGCACCACCCCGTGATGTTTTTCTCACTCCTACTAGTGAATGTAATGTAACACACACCCATACAATGCGCACCACCCCGTGATGTTTTTCTCACTCCTACTAGTGAATGTAATGTAACACACACCCATACAATGCGCACCACCCCGTGATGTTTTTCTCACTCCTACTAGTGAATGTAATGTAACACACACCCATACAATGCGCACCACCCCGTTATGTTTTTCTCACTCCTACTAGTGAAAGTAATGTAACACACACCCATACAATGCGCACCACCCCGTGATGTTTTTCTCACTCCTACTAGTGAATGTAATGTAACACACACCCATACAATGCGCACCACCCCGTGATGTTTTTCTCACTCCTACTAGTGAATGTAATGTAACACACACCCATACAATGCGCACCACCCCGTGATGTTTTTCTCACTCCTAATAGTGAATGTAATGTAACACACACCCATACAATGCGCACCACCCGGTGATGTTTTTCTCACTCCTACTAGTGAATGTAATGTAACACACACCCATACAATGCGCACCACCCCATGATGATTTGCTCACTCCTACTAGTGAATGTAATGTAACACACACCCATACAATGCGCACCACCCTGTGATGTTTTTCTCACTCCTACTAGTGAATGTAATGTAACACACAACCATACAATGCGCACCACCCCCTGATGTTTTTCTCACTCCTACTAGTGAATGTAATGTAACACACACCCATACAATGCACACCACCCCGTGATGTTTTTCTCACTCCTACTAGTGAATGTAATGTAACACAAACCCATACAATGCGCACCACCCCGTGATGTTTTTCTCACTGCTACTAGTGAATCTAAACTAACACACACCCATACAGTGCGCACCACCCCGTGATGTTTTTCTCACTGCTACTAGTGTATCTAGTGTAACACACACCCATACAATGCGCACCACCCCGTGACGTTTTTCTCACTCCTACTAGTGAATCTAATGTAACACACACCCAAACAATGCGCACCACCCCGTGATGTTTTTCTCACTCTTACTAGTGAATGTAATGTAACACACACCCATGCAATGCGCACCACCCCGTGATGTTTTTCTCACTCCTCCTAGTGAATGTAATGTAACACACACCCATACAATTCGCACCACCCCGTGATGTTTTTCTCACTCCTTCTAGTGAATGTAATGTAACACACACCCATACAATGCGCACCACCCCGTGATGTTTTTCTCACTCCTACTAGTGAATCTAATGTAACACACACCCATACAATGCGCACCAGCCCGTGATGTTTTTCTCACTCCTACTAGTGAATTTAATGTAACACACACCCATACAATGCGCACAACCCCGTGATGTTTTTCTCACTCCTACTAGTGAATGTAATGTAACACACACCCATACATTGCGCACCACCCCGTGATGTTTTTCTCACTCCTACTAGTCAATGTAATGTAACACACACCCATACAATGTCACCACCCCGTGATGATTTTCTCACTCCTACTAGTGAATGTAATGTAACACACACCCATATAATGCGCACCACCCCGTGATGTTTTTCTCACTCCTACTAGTGAATGTAATGTAACACACACCCGTACAAGGCGCACCACCCCGTGATGTTTTTCTCACTCCTGCTAGTGAATCTAATGTATCACACACCCATACAATGCGCACCAACCCATGATGTTTTTCTCACTCCTGCTAGTGAATCTAATGTAACACACACCCATACAATGCGCACTGCCCCGTGATGTTTTTCTCACTCCTACTAGGGAAAGTAATGTAACACACACCCATACAATGCGCACCGCCCCGTGATGTTTTTCTCACTCCTAATAGTGAAAGTAATGTAACACACACCCATACAATGCGCACCGCCCCG
Source organism: Cavia porcellus (assembly GCF_034190915.1). Taxonomy (NCBI): domain Eukaryota; kingdom Metazoa; phylum Chordata; class Mammalia; order Rodentia; family Caviidae; genus Cavia; species Cavia porcellus. Next base: position 433,216 of record NW_026947556.1, read on the forward strand.
TGATGTTTTACTCACTCCTACTAGTGAAAGAAATGTAACACACACCCATACAATGCGCACCGCCCCGTGATGTTTTTCTCACTCCTACTAGTGAATGTAATGTAACACACACGCATACAATGCGCACCACCCCGTGATGTTTTTCTCACTCCTACTAGTGAATGTAATGTAACACACACCCATACAATGCGCACCACCCCGTGATGTTTTTCTCACTCCTACTAGTGAATCTAATGTAACACACACCCATACAATGGGCACCACCCCGTGTTGTTTTTCTCACTCCTACTAGTGAATCTCATGTAACACACACCCATACAATGCGCACCACCCCGTGATGCTTTCTCACTCCTACTAGTGAATCTCATGTAAGACACACCCATACAATTCGCACCACCCCGTGATGTTTTTCTCACTCCTACTAGTGAATCTAATGTAACACACACCCATACAATGCGCACCACCCCGTGATGTTTTTCTCACTCCTACTAGTGAATGTAATGTAACACACCCCCATACAATGCGCACCACCACGTGATGTTTTTCTGACTCTTACTAGTGAATGTAATGTAACACACCCCCATACAATGCGCACCACCCCGTGATGTTTTTCTCACTCCTACTAGTGAATCTAATGTAACACACACCGATACAATGCGCACCGCCCCGTGATGTTTTTCTCACTCCTACTAGTGAATCTAATGTAACACACACCCATACAATGCGCACCACCCCGTGATGTTTTTCTCACACCTACTAGTGAATGTAATGTAACACACACCCATACAATGCGCACCTCCCCGTGATGATTTGCTCACTCCTACTAGTGAATGTAATGTAACACACACCCATACAATGCGCACCATTTTGTGATGTTTTTCTCACTCCTACTAGTGAATGTAATGTAACACACACCCATACAATGAGCACCACCCCGTGATGTTTTGCTCACTCCTACTAGTGAATGTAATGTAACATACACCCATACAATGCGCACCACCCCATGATGTTTTTCTCACTCCTACTAGTGAATGTAATGTCACACACACCCATACATTGCGCACCACCACGCGATGTTTTTCTCACTCCTACTAGTCAATGTAATGTAACACACACCCATACAATGCGAACCACCCCGCGATGCTTTTCTCACTCCTACTAAAAAATGTAATGTAACACACACCCATACAATGCGCACCACCCCGCGATGTTTTTCTCACTCCTACTAGTGAATCTAAAGTAACACACACCCATACAGTGCGCACCACCCCGTGATATTTTTCTCACTGCTACTAGTGAATCTAATGTAACACACACCCATACAATGCGCACCACCCCGTGATGTTTTTCTCACTCCTACTAGTGAATCTAATGTAACACACACCCATACAATGCGCACCACCCCGTGATGTTTTTCTCACTCCTACTAGTGAATGTAATGTAACACACACCCATACAATGCGCACCACCCCGTGATGTTTTTCTCACTCCTACTAGTGAATGTAATGTAACACACACCCATACAATGCGCACCACCCCGTGATGTTTTTCTCACTCCTACTAGTGAATGTAATGTAACACACACCCATACAGTGCGCACCACTCCGTGATGTTTTTCTCATCCTACTAGTGAATCTAAAGTAACACACACCCATACAGTGCGCACCACCCCGTGATGTTTTTCTCACTGCTACTAGTGAATCTAATGTAACACACACCCATACAGTGTGCACCACCCCGTGATGTTTTTCTCACTGCTACTAGTGAATGTAATGTAACACACACCCATACAGTGCGCACCACCCCGTGATGTTTTTCTCACTCCTACTAGTGAATCTAATGTAACACACACCCATACAGTGCGCACCACCCCGTGATGTTTTTCTCACTGCTACTAGTGAATGTAATGTAACACACACCCATACAATGCGCACCACCCCGTGATGTTTTTCTCACTCCTACTAGTGAATGTAATGTAACACACACCCATACAGTGTGCACCACCCCGTGATGTTTTTCTCACTGCTACTAGTGAATGTAATGTAACACACACCCATACAATGCGCACCACCCCGTGATGTTTTTCTCACTCCTACTAATGAATCTAATGTAAAACACACCCATTCAATGCCCACCATCCCGCGTTGTTTTTCTCACTCCTACTAGTGAATGTAATGTAACACACACCCATACAATGCGCACCACCCCGTGATGTTTTTCTCACACCTACTAGTGAATTTAATGTTACACACACCCATACAATGCGCACAACCCCGTGATGTTTTTCTCACTCCTACTAGTGAATGTAATGTAACACACACCCATACATTGCGCACCACCCCGTAATGTTTTTCTCACTCCTACTAGTCAATTTAATGTAACACACACCCATACAATGCGCACCACCCCGTGATGATTTTCTCACTCCTACTAGTGAATGTAATGTAACACACACCCATACAATGCGCACCACCCCGTGATGTTTTTCTCACTCCTACTAGTGAATGTAATGTAACACACACCCGTACAAGGCGCACCACCCCGTGATGTTTTTCTCACTCCTGCTAGTGAATCTAATGTATCACACACCCATACAATGCGCACCAACCCATGATGTTTTTCTCACTCCTGCTAGTGAATCTAATGTAACACACACCCATACAATGCGCACTGCCCCGTGATGTTTTTCTCACTCCTACTAGGGAAAGTAATGTAACACACACCCATACAATGCGCACCGCCCCGTGATGTTTTTCTCACTCCTAATAGTGAAAGTAATGTAACACACACCCATACAATGCGCACCACCCCGTGATGTTTTTCTCACTCCTACTAGTGAAAGAAATGTAACACACACCCATACAATGCGCACCGCCCCGTGATGTTTTTCTCACTCCTACTAGTGAATGTAATGTAACACACACGCATACAATGCGCACCACCCCGTGATGTTTTTCTCACTCCTACTAGTGAATGTAATGTAACACACACCCATACAATGCGCACCACCCCGTGATGTTTTTCTCACTCCTACTAGTGAATCTAATGTAACACACACCCATACAATGGGCACCACCCCGTGTTGTTTTTCTCACTCCTACTAGTGAATCTCATGTAACACACACCCATACAATGCGCACCACCCCGTGATGTTTTCTCACTCCTACTTGTGAATCTCATGTAAGACACACCCATACAATTCGCACCACCCCGTGATGTTTTTCTCACTCCTACTAGTGAATCTAATGTAACACACACCCATACAATGCGCACCACCCCGTGATGTTTTTCTCACTCCTACTAGTGAATGTAATGTAACACACCCCCATACAATGCGCACCACCACGTGATGTTTTTCTCACTCCTACTAGTGAATGTAATGTAACACACACCCATACAATGCGCACCACCCCGTGATGTTTTTCTCACTCCTACTAGTGAATCTAATGTAACACACACCGATACAATGTGCACCGCCCCGTGATGTTTTTCTCACTCCTATTAGTGAATCTAATGTAACACACACCCATACAATGCGCACCACCCCGTGATGTTTTTCTCACACCTACTAGTGAATGTAATGTAACACACACCCATACAATGCGCACCTCCCCGTGATGATTTGCTCACTCCTACTAGTGAATGTAATGTAACACACACCCATACAATGCGCACCATCCTGTGATGTTTTTCTCACTCCTACTAGTGAATGTAGTGTAACACACACCCATACAATGAGCACCACCCCGTGATGTTTTGCTCACTCCTACTAGTGAATGTAATGTAACATACACCCATACAATGCGCACCACCCCATGATGTTTTTCTCACTCCTACTAGTGAATGTAATGTCACACACACCCATGCAATGCGCACCACCCCGCGATGTTTTTCTCACTCCTACTAGTGAATGTAATGTAACACACACCCATACAATGCGAACCACCCCGTGATGCTTTTCTCACTCCTACTAAAAAATGTAATGTAACACACACCCATACAATGCGCACCACCCCGCGATGTTTTTCTCACTCCTACTAGTGAATCTAAAGTAACACACACCTATACAGTGCGCACCACCCCGTGATATTTTTCTCACTGCTACTAGTGAATCTAATGTAACACACACCCATACAATGCGCACCACCCCGTGATGTTTTTCTCACTCCTACTAGTGAATGTAATGTAACACACACCCATACAGTGCGCACCACCCCGTGATGTTTTTCTCACTCCTACTAGTGAATCTAAAGTAACACACACCCATACAGTGCGCACCACCCCGTGATGTTTTTCTCACTGCTACTAGTGAATCTAATGTAACACACACCCATACAGTGCGCACCACCCCGTGATGTTTTTCTCACTGCTACTAGTGAATGTAATGTAACACACACCCATACAGTGCGCACCACCCCGTGATGTTTTTCTCACTGCTACTAGTGAATGTAATGTAACACACACCCATACAATGCGCACCACCCCGTGATGTTTTTCTCACTCCTACTAGGGAAAGTAATGTAACACACACCCATACAATGCGCACCGCCCCGTGATGTTTTTCTCACTCGTAATACTGAAAGTAATGTAACACACACCCATACAATGCGCACCGCCCCGTGATGTTTTTCTCACTCCTACTAGTGAAAGAAATGTAACACACACCCATACAATGCGCACCGCCCCGTGATGTTTTTCTCACTCCTACTAGTGAATGTAATGTAACACACACGCATACAATGCGCACCGCCCCGTGATGTTTTTCTCACTCCTACTAGTGAATGTAATGTAACACACACCCATACAATGCGCACCACCCCGTGATGTTTTTCTCACTCCTACTAGTGAATCTAATGTAACACACACCCATACAATGGGCACCACCCCGTGTTGTTTTTCTCACTCCTACTAGTGAATCTCATGTAACACACACCCATACAATGCGCACCACCCCGTGATGTTTTCTCACTCCTACTAGTGAATCTCATGTAAGACACACCCATACAATGCGCACCACCCCGTGATGTTTTTCTCACTCCTACTAGTGAATCTAATGTAACACACACCCATACAATGCGCACCACCCCGTGATGTTTTTCTCACTCCTACTAGTGAATGTAATGTAACACACCCCCATACAATGCGCACCACCACGTGATGTTTTTCTCACTCCTACTAGTGAATGTAATGTAACACACACCCATACAATGCGCACCACCCCGTGATGTTTTTCTCACTCCTACTAGTGAATGTAATGTAACACACAACCATACAATGCGCACCACCCCGTGATGTTTTTCTCACTCCTACTAGTGAATGTAATGTAACACACACCCATACAATAGGCACCACCCCGTGATGTTTTTCTCACTCCTACTTGTGAATGTAATGTAACACACACCCATACAATGCGCACCACCCCGTGATGTTTTTCTCACTCCTACTAGTGAATGTAATGTAACACAAACCCATACAATGCGCACCACCCCGTGATGTTTTTCTCACTGCTACTAGTGAATGTAATGTAACACACACCCATACAATGCGCACCACCCATTGATGTTTTTCTCACTCCTACTAGTGAATGTAATGTAACACACACCCATACAATGCACACCACCCCGTGATGTTTTTCTCACTCCTACTAGTGAATGTAATGTAACACACACCCATACAATGCGCACCACCCCGTGATGTTTTTCTCACTCCTACTAGTGAATGTAATGTAACACACACCCATACAATGCGCACCAAACCGTGATGTTTTTCTCACTCCTACTAGTGAATATAATGTAACACACACCCATACAATGCGCACCACCCCATGATGTTTTTCTCACTCCTACTAGTGAATGTAATGTAACACACACCCATACAATGCGCACCACCCCGTGATGTTTTTCTCACTCCTACTAGTGAATGTAATGTAACACACACCCATACAATGCGCACCACCCCGTGATGTTTTTCTCACTCCTACTAGTGAATCTAATGTAACACACACCCATATAATGCGCACCACCCCGTGATGTTTTTCTCACTCCTACTAGTGAATGTAATGTAACACACACCCATACAATGCGCACCACCCCGTGATGTTTTTCTCACTCCTACTAGTGAATGTAATGTATCACACACCCATACAATGGGCACCACCCGTGATGTTTTTCTCACTCCTACTAGTGAATGTAATGTAACACACACCCATACAATGCGCACCACCCCGTGATGTTTTTCTCACTCCTACTAGTGAATGTAATGTAACACACACCCATACAATGCGCACCACCCCGTGATGTTTTTCTCACTCCTACTAGTGAATGTAATGTAACACACACCCATACATTGCGCACCACCCCGTGATGTTTTTCTCACTCCTACTAGTCAATGTAATGTAACACACACCCATACAATGTCACCACCCCGTGATGATTTTCTCACTCCTACTAGTGAATGTAATGTAACACACACCCATATAATGCGCACCACCCCGTGATGTTTTTCTCACTCCTACTAGTGAATGTAATGTAACACACACCCGTACAAGGCGCACCACCCCGTGATGTTTTTCTCACTCCTGCTAGTGAATCTAATGTATCACACACCCATACAATGCGCACCAACCCATGATGTTTTTCTCACTCCTGCTAGTGAATCTAATGTAACACACACCCATACAATGCGCACTGCCCCGTGATGTTTTTCTCACTCCTACTAGGGAAAGTAATGTAACACACACCCATACAATGCGCACCGCCCCGTGATGTTTTTCTCACTCCTAATAGTGAAAGTAATGTAACACACACCCATACAATGCGCACCGCCCCGTGATGTTTTACTCACTCCTACTAGTGAAAGAAATGTAACACACACCCATACAATGCGCACCGCCCCGTGATGTTTTTCTCACTCCTACTAGTGAATGTAATGTAACACACACGCATACAATGCGCACCACCCCGTGATGTTTTTCTCACTCCTACTAGTGAATGTAATGTAACACACACCCATACAATGCGCACCACCCCGTGATGTTTTTCTCACTCCTACTAGTGAATCTAATGTAACACACACCCATACAATGGGCACCACCCGTGTTGTTTTTCTCACTCCTACTAGTGAATCTCATGTAACACACACCCATACAATGCGCACCACCCCGTGATGCTTTCTCACTCCTACTAGTGAATCTCATGTAAGACACACCCATACAATTCGCACCACTCCGTGATGTTTTTCTCACTCCTACTAGTGAATCTAATGTAACACACACCCATACAATGCGCACCACCCCGTGATGTTTTTCTCACTCCTACTAGTGAATGTAATGTAACACACCCCCATACAATGCGCACCACCCCGTGATGTTTTTCTCACTCCTACTAGTGAATCTAATGTAACACACACCGATACAATGCGCACCGCCCCGTGATGTTTTTCTCACTCCTACTAGTGAATCTAATGTAACACACACCCATACAATGCGCACCACCCCGTGATGTTTTTCTCACACCTACTAGTGAATGTAATATAACACACCCCCATACAATGCGCACCTCCCCGTGATGATTTGCTCACTCCTACTAGTGAATGTAATGTAACACACACCCATACAATGCGCACCATTTTGTGATGTTTTTCTCACTCCTACTAGTGAATGTAATGTAACACACACCCATACAATGAGCACCACCCCGTGATGTTTTGCTCACTCCTACTAGTGAATGTAATGTAACATACACCCATACAATGCGCACCACCCCATGATGTTTTTCTCACTCCTACTAGTGAATGTACTGTCACACACACCCATACATTGCGCACCACCACGCGATGTTTTTCTCACTCCTACTAGTCAATGTAATGTAACACACACCCATACAATGCGAACCACCCCGCGATGCTTTTCTCACTCCTACTAAAAAATGTAATGTAACACACACCCATACAATGCGCACCACCCCGCGATGTTTTTCTCACTCCTACTAGTGAATCTAAAGTAACACACACCCATACAGTGCGCACCACCCCGTGATATTTTTCTCACTGCTACTAGTGAATCTAATGTAACACACACCCATACAATGCGCACCACCCCGTGATGTTTTTCTCACTCCTACTAGTGAATCTAATGTAACACACACCCATACAATGCGCACCACCCCGTGATGTTTTTCTCACTCCTACTAGTGAATGTAATGTAACACACACCCATACAATGCGCACCACCCCGTGATGTTTTTCTCACTCCTACTAGTGAATGTAATGTAACACACACCCATACAATGCGCACCACCCCGTGATGTTTTTCTCACTCCTACTAGTGAATGTAATGTAACACACACCCATACAGTGCGCACCACTCCGTGATGTTTTTCTCATCCTACTAGTGAATCTAAAGTAACACACACCCATACAGTGCGCACCACCCCGTGATGTTTTTCTCACTGCTACTAGTGAATGTAATGTAACACACACCCATACAGTGCGCACCACCCCGTGATGTTTTTCTCACTGCTACTAGTGAATGTAATGTAACACACACCCATACAATGCGCACCACCCCGTGATGTTTTTCTCACTCCTACTAGTGAATGTAATGTAACACACACCCATACAGTGTGCACCACCCCGTGATGTTTTTCTCACTGCTACTAGTGAATGTAATGTAACACACACCCATACAATGCGCACCACCCCGTGATGTTTTTCTCACTCCTACTAATGAATCTAATGTAAAACACACCCATTCAATGCCCACCATCCCGCGTTGTTTTTCTCACTCCTACTAGTGAATGTAATGTAACACACACCCATACAATGCGCACCACCCCGTGATGTTTTTCTCACACCTACTAGTGAATTTAATGTAACACACACCCATACAATGCGCACAACCCCGTGATGTTTTTCTCACTCCTACTAGTGAATGTAATGTAACACACACCCATACATTGCGCACCACCCCGTAATGTTTTTCTCACTCCTACTAGTCAATTTAATGTAACACACACCCATACAATGCGCACCACCCCGTGATGATTTTCTCACTCCTACTAGTGAATGTAATGTAACACACACCCATACAATGCGCACCACCCCGTGATGTTTTTCTCACTCCTACTAGTGAATGTAATGTAACACACACCCGTACAAGGCGCACCACCCCGTGATGTTTTTCTCACTCCTGCTAGTGAATCTAATGTATCACACACCCATACAATGCGCACCAACCCATGATGTTTTTCTCACTCCTGCTAGTGAATCTAATGTAACACACACCCATACAATGCGCACTGCCCCGTGATGTTTTTCTCACTCCTACTAGGGAAAGTAATGTAACACACACCCATACAATGCGCACCGCCCCGTGATGTTTTTCTCACTCCTAATAGTGAAAGTAATGTAACACACACCCATACAATGCGCACCACCCCGTGATGTTTTTCTCACTCCTACTAGTGAAAGAAATGTAACACACACCCATACAATGCGCACCGCCCCGTGATGTTTTTCTCACTCCTACTAGTGAATGTAATGTAACACACACGCATACAATGCGCACCACCCCGTGATGTTTTTCTCACTCCTACTAGTGAATGTAATGTAACACACACCCATACAATGCGCACCACCCCGTGATGTTTTTCTCACTCCTACTAGTGAATCTAATGTAACACACACCCATACAATGGGCACCACCCCGTGTTGTTTTTCTCACTCCTACTAGTGAATCTCATGTAACACACACCCATACAATGCGCACCACCCCGTGATGTTTTCTCACTCCTACTTGTGAATCTCATGTAAGACACACCCATACAATTCGCACCACCCCGTGATGTTTTTCTCACTCCTACTAGTGAATCTAATGTAACACACACCCATACAATGCGCACCACCCCGTGATGTTTTTCTCACTCCTACTAGTGAATGTAATGTAACACACCCCCATACAATGCGCACCACCACGTGATGTTTTTCTCACTCCTACTAGTGAATGTAATGTAACACACACCCATACAATGCGCACCACCCCGTGATGTTTTTCTCACTCCTACTAGTGAATCTAATGTAACACACACCGATACAATGTGCACCGCCCCGTGATGTTTTTCTCACTCCTATTAGTGAATCTAATGTAACACACACCCATACAATGCGCACCACCCCGTGATGTTTTTCTCACACCTACTAGTGAATGTAATGTAACACACACCCATACAATGCGCACCTCCCCGTGATGATTTGCTCACTCCTACTAGTGAATGTAATGTAACACACACCCATACAATGCGCACCACCCCGTGATGTTTTTCTCACTCCTACTAGTGAATCTAATGTAACACACACCGATACAATGTGCACCACCCCGTGATGTTTTTCTCACTGCTACTAGTGAATCTAATGTAACACACACCCATACAGTGCGCACCACCCCGTGATGTTTTTCTCACTGCTACTAGTGAATGTAATGTAACACACACCCATACAGTGCGCACCACCCCGTGATGTTTTTCTCACTGCTACTAGTGAATGTAATGTAACACACACCCATACAATGCGCACCACCCCGTGATGTTTTTCTCACTCCTACTAGGGAAAGTAATGTAACACACACCCATACAATGCGCACCGCCCCGTGATGTTTTTCTCACTCCTAATACTGAAAGTAATGTAACACACACCCATACAATGCGCACCGCCCCGTGATGTTTTTCTCACTCCTACTAGTGAAAGAAATGTAACACACACCCATACAATGCGCACCGCCCCGTGATGTTTTTCTCACTCCTACTAGTGAATGTAATGTAACACACACGCATACAATGCGCACCGCCCCGTGATGTTTTTCTCACTCCTACTAGTGAATGTAATGTAACACACACCCATACAATGCGCACCACCCCGTGATGTTTTTCTCACTCCTACTAGTGAATCTAATGTAACACACACCCATACAATGGGCACCACCCCGTGTTGTTTTTCTCACTCCTACTAGTGAATCTCATGTAACACACACCCATACAATGCGCACCACCCCGTGATGTTTTCTCACTCCTACTAGTGAATCTCATGTAAGACACACCCATACAATGCGCACCACCCCGTGATGTTTTTCTCACTCCTACTAGTGAATCTAATGTAACACACACCCATACAATGCGCACCACCCCGTGATGTTTTTCTCACTCCTACTAGTGAATGTAATGTAACACACCCCCATACAATGCGCACCACCACGTGATGTTTTTCTCACTCCTACTAGTGAATGTAATGTAACACACACCCATACAATGCGCACCACCCCGTGATGTTTTTCTCACTCCTACTAGTGAATGTAATGTAACACACAACCATACAATGCGCACCACCCCGTGATGTTTTTCTCACTCCTACTAGTGAATGTAATGTAACACACACCCATACAATAGGCACCACCCCGTGATGTTTTTCTCACTCCTACTTGTGAATGTAATGTAACACACACCCATACAATGCGCACCACCCCGTGATGTTTTTCTCACTCCTACTAGTGAATGTAATGTAACACAAACCCATACAATGCGCACCACCCCGTGATGTTTTTCTCACTGCTACTAGTGAATGTAATGTAACACACACCCATACAATGCGCACCACCCATTGATGTTTTTCTCACTCCTACTAGTGAATGTAATGTAACACACACCCATACAATGCACACCACCCCGTGATGTTTTTCTCACTCCTACTAGTGAATGTAATGTAACACACACCCATACAATGCGCACCACCCCGTGATGTTTTTCTCACTCCTACTAGTGAATGTAATGTAACACACACCCATACAATGCGCACCAAACCGTGATGTTTTTCTCACTCCTACTAGTGAATATAATGTAACACACACCCATACAATGCGCACCACCCCATGATGTTTTTCTCACTCCTACTAGTGAATGTAATGTAACACACACCCATACAATGCGCACCACCCCGTGATGTTTTTCTCACTCCTACTAGTGAATGTAATGTAACACACACCCATACAATGCGCACCACCCCGTGATGTTTTTCTCACTCCTACTAGTGAATCTAATGTAACACACACCCATATAATGCGCACCACCCCGTGATGTTTTTCTCACTCCTACTAGTGAATGTAATGTAACACACACCCATACAATGCGCACAACCCCGTGATGTTTTTCTCACTCCTACTAGTGAATGTAATGTATCACACACCCATACAATGGGCACCACCCGTGATGTTTTTCTCACTCCTACTAGTGAATGTAATGTAACACACACCCATTCAATGCGCACCACCCCGTGATGTTTTTCTCACTCCTACTAGTGAATGTAATGTAACACACACCCATACAATGCGCACCACCCCGTGATGTTTTTCTCACTCCTAGTAGTGAATGTAATGTAACACACAACCATGCAATGCGCACCACCCCGTGATGTTTTTCTCACTCCTCCTAGTGAATGTAATGTAACACAAACCCATACAATTCGCACCACCCCGTGATGTTTTTCTCACTCCTACTAGTGAATGTAATGTAACACACACCCATACAATGCGCACCACCCCGTGATGTTTTTCTCACTCCTACTAGTGAATCTAATGTAACACACACCCATACAATGCGCACCAGCCCGTGATGTTTTTCTCACTCCTACTAGTGAATGTAATGTAACACACACCCATACAATGCGCACAACCCAGTGATGTTTTTCTCACTCCTACTAGTGAATGTAATGTAACACACACCCATACATTGCGCACCACCCCGTGATGTTTTTCTCACTCCTACTAGTCAATGTAATGTAACACACACCCATACAATGCGCACCACCCCGTGATGATTTTCTCACTCCTACTAGTGAATGTAATGTAACACACACCCATACATTGCGCACCACCCCGTGAAGTTTTTCTCACTCCTACTAGTCAATGTAATGTAACACACACCAATACAATGCGCACTGCCCCGTGATGTTTTTCTCACTCCTACTAGGGAAAGTAATGTAACACACACCCATACAATGCGCACCACCACGTGATGTTTTTCTCCCTCCTAATAGTGAAAGTAATGTAACACACACCCATACAATGCGCACTGCCCCGTGATGTTTTTCTCACTCCTACTAGTGAAAGAAATGTAACACACACCCATACAATGCGCACCGACCCGTGATGTTTTTCTCACTCCTACTAGTGAATGTAATGTAACACACACCCATACAATGCGCACCACCCCGTGATGTTTTTCTCACTCCTACTAGTGAATCTAATGTAACACACACCCATACAATGGGCACCACCCCGTGTTGTTTTTTTCACTCCTACTAGTGAATCTCATGTAACACACACCCATACAATGCGCACCACCCCGTGATGTTTTCTCACTCCTACTAGTGAATCTCATGTAAGACACACCCATACATTCGCACCACCCCGTGATGTTTTTCTCACTCCTACTAGTGAATCTAATGTAACACACACCCATACAATGCGCACCACCCCGTGATGTTTTTCTCACTCCTACTAGTGAATGTAATGTAACACACCCCCATACAATGCGCACCACCACGTGATGTTTTTCTCACTCCTACTAGTGAATGTAATGTAACACACACCCATACAATGCGCACCACCCCGTGATGTTTTTCTCACTCCTACTAGTGAATCTAATGTAACACACACCGATACAATGCGCACCACCCCGTGATGTTTTTCTCACACCTACTAGTGAATGTAATGTAACACACACCCATACAATGCGCACCTCCCCGTGATGATTTGCTCACTCCTACTAGTGAAAGTAATGTAACACACACCCATACAATGCGCACCATCCTATGATGTTTTTCTCACTCCTACTAGTGAATGTAATGTAACACACACCCATACAATGCGCACCACCCCGTTATGTTTTTCTCACTCCTACTAGTGAAAGTAATGTAACACACACCCATACAATGCGCACCAACCCCTGATGTTTTTCTCACTCCTACTAGTGAATGTAATGTAACACACACCCATACAATGCGCACCACCCCGTGATGTTTTTCTCACTCCTACTAGTGAATGTAATGTAACACAAACCCATACAATGCGCACCACCCCGTGATGTTTTTCTCACTGCTACTAGTGAATCTAAACTAACACACACCCATACAGTGCGCACCACCCCGTGATGTTTTTCTCACTGCTACTAGTGAATCTAGTGTAACACACACCCATACAATGCGCACCACCCCGTGACGTTTTTCTCACTCCTACTAGTGAATCTAATGTAACACACACCCAAACAATGCGCACCACCCCGTGATGTTTTTCTCACTCTTACTAGTGAATGTAATGTAACACACACCCATGCAATGCGCACCACCCCGTGATGTTTTTCTCACTCCTCCTAGTGAATGTAATGTAACACACACCCATACAATTCGCACCACCCCGTGATGTTTTTCTCACTCCTACTAGTGAATGTAATGTAACACACACCCATACAATGCGCACCACCCCGTGATGTTTTTCTCACTCCTACTAGTGAATCTAATGTAACACACACCCATACAATGCGCACCAGCCCGTGATGTTTTTCTCACTCCTACTAGTGAATTTAATGTAACACACACCCATACAATGCGCACAACCCCGTGATGTTTTTCTCACTCCTACTAGTGAATGTAATGTAACACACACCCATACATTGCGCACCACCCCGTGATGTTTTTCTCACTCCTACTAGTCAATGTAATGTAACACACACCCATACAATGTCACCACCCCGTGATGATTTTCTCACTCCTACTAGTGAATGTAATGTAACACACACCCATATAATGCGCACCACCCCGTGATGTTTTTCTCACTCCTACTAGTGAATGTAATGTAACACACACCCGTACAAGGCGTACCACCCCGTGATGTTTTTCTCACTCCTGCTAGTGAATCTAATGTATCACACACCCATACAATGCGCACCAACCCATGATGTTTTTCTCACTCCTGCTAGTGAATCTAATGTAACACACACCCATACAATGCGCACTGCCCCGTGATGTTTTTCTCACTCCTACTAGGGAAAGTAATGTAACACACACCCATACAATGCGCACCGCCCCGTGATGTTTTTCTCACTCCTAATAGTGAAAGTAATGTAACACACACCCATACAATGCGCACCGCCCCGTGATGTTTTTCTCACTCCTACTAGTAAAAGAAATGTAACACACACCCATACAATGCGCACCGCCCCGTGATGTTTTTCTCACTCCTACTAGTGAATGTAATGTAACACACACGCATACAATGCGCACCACCCCGTGATGTTTTTCTCACTCCTACTAGTGAATGTAATGTAACACACACCCATACAATGGGCACCACCCCGTGATGTTTTTCTCACTCCTACTAGTGAATCTAATGTAACACACACCCATACAATGGGCACCACCCCGTGTTGTTTTTCTCACTCCTACTAGTGAATCTCATGTAACACACACCCATACAATGCGCACCACCCCGTGATGTTTTCTCACTCCTACTAGTGAATCTCATGTAAGACACACCCATACAATTCGCACCACCCCGTGATGTTTTTCTCACTCCTACTAGTGAATCTAATGTAACACACACCCATACAATGCGCACCACCCCGTGATGTTTTTCTCACTCCTACTAGTGAATGTAATGTAACACACCCCCATACAATGCGCACCACCACGTGATGTTTTTCTGACTCCTACTAGTGAATGTAATGTAACACACACCCATACAATGCGCACCACCCCGCGATGTTTTTCTCACTCCTACTAGTGAATCTAATGTAACACACACCGATACAATGCGCACCGCCCCGTGATGTTTTTCTCACTCCTACTAGTGAATCTAATGTAACACACACCCATACAATGCGCACCACCCCGTGATGTTTTTCTCACACCTACTAGTGAATGTAATGTAACACACACCCACACAATGCGCACCTCCCCGTGATGATTTGCTCACTCCTACTAGTGAATGTAATGTAACACACACCCATACAATGCGCACCATTTTGTGATGTTTTTCTCACTCCTACTAGTGAATGTAATGTAACACACACCCATACAATGAGCACCACCCCGTGATGTTTTGCTCACTCCTACTAGTGAATGTAATGTAACATACACCCATACAATGCGCACCACCCCATGATGTTTTTCTCACTCCTACTAGTGAATGTAATGTCACACACACCCATACATTGCGCACCACCACGCGATGTTTTTCTCACTCCTACTAGTCAATGTAATGTAACACACACCCATACAATGCGAACCACCCCGCGATGCTTTTCTCACTCCTACTAAAAAATGTAATGTAACACACACCCATACAATGCGCACCACCCCGCGATGTTTTTCTCACTCCTACTAGTGAATCTAAAGTAACACACACCCATACAGTGCGCACCACCCCGTGATATTTTTCTCACTGCTACTAGTGAATCTAATGTAACACACACCCATACAATGCGCACCACCCCGTGATGTTTTTCTCACTCCTACTAGTGAATCTAATGTAACACACACCCATACAATGCGCACCACCCCGTGATGTTTTTCTCACTCCTACTAGTGAATGTAATGTAACACACACCCATACAATGCGCACCACCCCGTGATGTTTTTCTCACTCCTACTAGTGAATGTAATGTAACACACACCCATACAATGCGCACCACCCCGTGATGTTTTTCTCACTGCTACTAGTGAATGTAATGTAACACACACCCATACAGTGCGCACCACCCCGTGATGTTTTTCTCACTGCTACTAGTGAATCTAATGTAACACACACCCATACAGTGTGCACCACCCCGTGATGTTTTTCTCACTGCTACTAGTGAATGTAATGTAACACACACCCATACAGTGCGCACCACCCCGTGATGTTTTTCTCACTCCTACTAGTGAATCTAATGTAACACACACCCATACAGTGCGCACCACCCCGTGATGTTTTTCTCACTGCTACTAGTGAATGTAATGTAACACACACCCATACAATGCGCACCACCCCGTGATGTTTTTCTCACTCCTACTAGTGAATGTAATGTAACACACACCCATACAGTGTGCACCACCCCGTGATGTTTTTCTCACTGCTACTAGTGAATGTAATGTAACACACACCCATACAATGCGCACCACCCCGTGATGTTTTTCTCCCTCCTACTAATGAATCTAATGTAAAACACACCCATTCAATGCCCACCATCCCGCGTTGTTTTTCTCACTCCTACTAGTGAATGTAATGTAACACACACCCATACAATGCGCACCACCCCGTGATGTTTTTCTCACACCTACTAGTGAATTTAATGTAACACACACCCATACAATGCGCACAACCCCGTGATGTTTTTCTCACTCCTACTAGTGAATGTAATGTAACACACACCCATACATTGCGCACCACCCCGTAATGTTTTTCTCACTCCTACTAGTCAATGTAATGTAACACACACCCATACAATGCACACCACCCCGTGATGATTTTCTCACTCCTACTAGTGAATGTAATGTAACACACACCCATACAATGCGCACCACCCCGTGATGTTTTTCTCACTCCTACTAGTGAATGTAATGTAACACACACCCGTACAAGGCGCACCACCCCGTGATGTTTTTCTCACTCCTGCTAGTGAATCTAATGTATCACACACCCATACAATGCGCACCAACCCATGATGTTTTTCTCACTCCTGCTAGTGAATCTAATGTAACACACACCCATACAATGCGCACTGCCCCGTGATGTTTTTCTCACTCCTACTAGGGAAAGTAATGTAACACACACCCATACAATGCGCACCGCCCCGTGATGTTTTTCTCACTCCTAATAGTGAAAGTAATGTAACACACACCCATACAATGCGCACCACCCCGTGATGTTTTTCTCACTCCTACTAGTGAAAGAAATGTAACACACACCCATACAATGCGCACCGCCCCGTGATGTTTTTCTCACTCCTACTAGTGAATGTAATGTAACACACACGCATACAATGCGCACCACCCCGTGATGTTTTTCTCACTCCTACTAGTGAATGTAATGTAACACACACCCATACAATGCGCACCACCCCTTGATGTTTTTCTCACTCCTACTAGTGAATCTAATGTAACACACACCCATACAATGGGCACCACCCCGTGTTGTTTTTCTCACTCCTACTAGTGAATCTCATGTAACACACACCCATACAATGGGCACCACCCCGTGATGTTTTCTCACTCCTACTTGTGAATCTCATGTAAGACACACCCATACAATTCGCACCACCCCGTGATGTTTTTCTCACTCCTACTAGTGAATCTAATGTAACACACACCCATACAATGCGCACCACCCCGTGATGTTTTTCTCACTCCTACTAGTGAATGTAATGTAACACACCCCCATACAATGCGCACCACCACGTGATGTTTTTCTCACTCCTACTAGTGAATGTAATGTAACACACACCCATACAATGCGCACCACTCCGTGATGTTTTTCTCACTCCTACTAGTGAATCTAATGTAACACACACCGATACAATGCGCACCACCCCGTGATGTTTTTCTCACTCCTACTAGTGAATCTAATGTAACACACACCCATACAATGCGCACCACCCCGTGATGTTTTTCTCACACCTACTAGTGAATGTAATGTAACACACACCCATACAATGCGCACCTCCCCGTGATGATTTGCTCACTCCTACTAGGGAAAGTAATGTAACACACACCCATACAATGCGCACCATCCTGTGATGTTTTTCTCACTCCTACTAGTGAATGTAATGTAACACACACCCATACAATGAGCACCACCCCGTGATGTTTTGCTCACTCCTACTAGTGAATGTAATGTAACATACACCCATACAATGCGCACCACCCCATGATGTTTTTCTCACTCCTACTAGTGAATGTAATGTCACACACACCCATACAATGCGCACCACCCCGCGATGTTTTTCTCACTCCTACTAGTGAATGTAATGTAACACACACCCATACAATGCGAACCACCCCGTGATGCTTTTCTCACTCCTACTAAAAAATGTAATGTAACACACACCCATACAATGCGCACCACCCCGCGATGTTTTTCTCACTCCTACTAGTGAATCTAAAGTAACACACACCCATACAGTGCGCACCACCCCGTGATATTTTTCTCACTGCTACTAGTGAATCTAATGTAACACACACCCATACAATGCGCACCACCCCGTGATGTTTTTCTCACTCCTACTAGTGAATGTAATGTAACACACACCCATACAGTGCGCACCACCCCGTGATGTTTTTCTCACTCCTACTAGTGAATCTAAAGTAACACACACCCATACAGTGCGCACCACCCCGTGATGTTTTTCTCACTGCTACTAGTGAATCTAATGTAACACACACCCATACAGTGCGCACCACCACGTGATGTTTTTCTCACTGCTACTAGTGAATGTAATGTAACACACACCCATACAGTGCGCACCACCCCGTGATGTTTTTCTCACTCCTACTAGTGAATCTAAAGTAACACACACCCATACAGTGCGCACCACCCCGTGATGTTTTTCTCACTGCTACTAGTGAATCTAATGTAACACACACCCATACAGTGCGCACCACCCCGTGATGTTTTTCTCACTGCTACTAGTGAATGTAATGTAACACACACCCATACAGTGCGCACCACCCCGTGATGTTTTTCTCACTCCTACTAGTGAATCTAATGTAACACACACCCATACAATGCGCACCACCCCGTGATGTTTTTCTCACTCCTACTAGTGAATGTAATGTAACACACACCCATACAATGCGCACCACCCCGTGATGTTTTTCTCACTCCTACTAGTGAAAGTAATGTAACACACACCCATACAATGCGCACCACCCCGTGATGTTTTTCTCACTGCTACTAGTGAATCTAAACTAACACACACCCATACAGTGCGCACCACCGCGTGATGTTTTTCTAACTGCTACTAGTGAATCTAGTGTAACACACACCCATACAATGCGCACCACCCCGTGATGTTTTTCTCACTCCTACTAGTGAATCTAATGTAACACACACCCAAACAATGCGCACCACCCCGTGATGTTTTTCTCACTCCTACTAGTGAATGTAATGTAACACACACCCATGCAATGCGCACCACCCCGTGATGTTTTTCTCACTCCTCCTAGTGAATGTAATGTAACACACACCCATACAATTCGCACCACCCCGTGATGTTTTTCTCACTCCTACTAGTGAATGTAATGTAACACACACCCATACAATGCGCACCACCCCGTGATGTTTTTCTCACTCCTACTAGTGAATCTAATGTAACACACACCCATACAATGCGCACCAGCCCGTGATGTTTTTCTCACTCCTCCTAGTGAATTTAATGTAACACACACCCATACAATGCGCACAACCCCGTCATGTTTTTCTCACTCCTACTAGTGAATGTAATGTAACACACACCCATACATTGCGCACCACCCCGTGATGTTTTTCTCACTCCTACTAGTCAATGTAATGTAACACACACCCATACAATGCGCACCACCCCGTGATGATTTTCTCACTCCTACTAGTGAATGTAATGTAACACACACCCATACAATGCGCACCACCCCGTGATGTTTTTCTCACTCCTACTAGTGAATGTAATGTAACACACACCCGTACAAGGCGCACCACCCGTGATGTTTTTCTCACTCCTGCTAGTGAATCTAATGTATCACACACCCATACAATGCGCACCAACCCATGATGTTTTTCTCACTCCTGCTAGTGAATCTAATGTAACACACACCCATACAATGCGCACTGCCCCGTGATGTTTTTCTCACTCCTACTAGGGAAAGTAATGTAACACACACCCATACAATGCGCACCGCCCCGTGATGTTTTTCTCACTCCTAATACTGAAAGTAATGTAACACACACCCATACAATGCGCACCGCCCCGTGATGTTTTTCTCACTCCTACTAGTGAAAGAAATGTAACACACACCCATACAATGCGCACCGCCCCGTGATGTTTTTCTCACTCCTACTAGTGAATGTAATGTAACACACACGCATACAATGCGCACCACCCCGTGATGTTTTTCTCACTCCTACTAGTGAATGTAATGTAACACACACCCATACAATGCGCACCACCCCGTGATGTTTTTCTCACTCCTACTAGTGAATCTAATGTAACACACACCCATACAATGGGCACCACCCCGTGTTGTTTTTCTCACTCCTACTAGTGAATCTCATGTAACACACACCCATACAATGCGCACCACCCCGTGATGTTTTCTCACTCCTACTAGTGAATCTCATGTAAGACACACCCATACAATGCGCACCACCACGTGATGTTTTTCTCACTCCTACTAGTGAATCTAATGTAACACACACCCATACAATGCGCACCACCCCGTGATGTTTTTCTTACTCCTACTAGTGAATGTAATGTAACACACCCCCATACAATGCGCACCACCACGTGATGTTTTTCTCACTCCTACTTGTGAATGTAATGTAACACACACCCATACAATGTGCACCACCCCGTGATGTTTTTCTCACTCCTACTAGTGAATCTAATGTAACACACACCTATACAATGCGCACCGCCCCGTGATGTTTTTCTCACTCCTACTAGTGAATCTAATGTAACACACACCCATACAATGCGCACCACCCCGTGATGTTTTTCTCACACCTACTAGTGAATGTAATGTAACACACACCCATACAATGCGCACCTCCCCGTGATGATTTGCTCACTCCTACTAGTGAATGTAATGTAACACACACCCATACAATGCGCACCATCCTGTGATGTTTTTCTCACTCCTACTAGTGAATCTAATGTAACACACACCCATACAATGAGCACCACCCCGTGATGTTTTGCTCACTCCTACTAGTGAATGTAATGTAACATACACCCATACAATGCGCACCACCCCATGATGTTTTTCTCACTCCTACTAGTGAATGTAATGTAACACACACCCATACAATGCGCACCACCCCTTGATGTTTTTCTCACTCCTACTAGTGAATGTAATGTAACACACACCCATACAATGCGCACCACCCCGTGATGTTTTTCTCACTGCTACTAGTGAATGTAATGTAACACACACCCATACAATGCGCACCACTCCGTGATGTTTTTCTCATTCCTACTAGTGAATGTAATGTAACACACACCCATACAATGCGCACCACCCCGTGATGTTTTTCTCACTCCTACTAGTGAATGTAATGTAACACACACCCATACAATGCGCACCACCCCGTGAGGATTTTCTCACTCCTACTAGTGAATGTAATGTAACACACACCCATACAATGCGCACCACCCCGTGATGTTTTTCTCACTCCTACTAGTGAATGTAATGTAACACACACCCGTACAAGGCGCACCACCCCGTGATGTTTTTCTCACTCCTGCTAGTGAATCTAATGTATCACACACCCATACAATGCGCACCACCCCGTGATGTTTTTCTCACTCCTGCTAGTGAATCTAATGTAACACACACCCATACAATGCGCACCGCCCCGTGATGTTTTTCTCACTCCTACTAGGGAAAGTAATGTAACACACACCCATACATTGTGCACCGCCCCGTCATGTTTTTCTCACTCCTACTACTGAAAGTAATGTAACACACACCCATACAATGCGCACCGCCCCGTGATGTTTTTCTCACTCCTACTAGTGAAAGTAATGTAACACACACCCATAAAATGCGCACCGCCCCGTGATGTTTTTCTCACTCCTACTAGTGAATGTAATGTAACACACACCCATACAATGCGCACCACCCCGTGATGTTTTTCTCACTCCTACTAGTGAATGTAATGTAACACACACCCATGCAATGCGCACCACCCCGTGATGTTTTTCTCACTCCTCCTAGTGAATGTAATGTAACACACACCCATACAATTCGCACCACCCCGTGATGTTTTTCTCACTCCTACTAGTGAATGTAATGTAACACACACCCATACAATGCGCACCACCCCGTGATGTTTTTCTCACTCCTACTAGTGAATCTAATGTAACACACACCCATACAATGCGCACCAGCCCGTGATGTTTTTCTCACTCCTACTAGTGAATTTAATGTAACACACACCCATACAATGCGCACAACCCCGTGATGTTTTTCTCACACCTACTAGTGAATGTAATGTAACACACACCCATACATTGCACACCACCCCGTGATGTTTTTCTCACTCCTACTAGGCAATGTAATGTAACACACACCCATACAATGCGCACCACCCCGTGATGATTTTCTCACTCCTACTACTGAATGTAATGTAACACACACCCATACAATGCGCACCACCCCGTGATGTTTTTCTCACTCCTACTAGTGAATGTAATGTAACACACACCCGTACAAGGCGCACCACCCCGTGATGTTTTTCTCACTCCTGCTAGTGAATCTAATGTATCACACACCCATACAATGCGCACCAACCCATGATGTTTTTCTCACTCCTGCTAGTGAATCTAATGTAACACACACCCATACAATGCGCACTGCCCCGTGATGTTTTTCTCACTCCTACTAGGGAAAGTAATGTAACACACACCCATACAATGCGCACCGCCCCGTGATGTTTTTCTCACTCCTAATACTGAAAGTAATGTAACACACACCCATACAATGCGCACCGCCCCGTGATGTTTTTCTCACTCCTACTAGTGAAAGAAATGTAACACACACCCATACAATGCGCACCGCCCCGTGATGTTTTTCTCACTCCTACTAGTGAATGTAATGTAACACACACGCATACAATGCGCACCGCCCCGTGATGTTTTTCTCACTCCTACTAGTGAATGTAATGTAACACACACCCATACAATGCGCACCACCCCGTGATGTTTTTCTCACTCCTACTAGTGAATCTAATGTAACACACACCCAAACAATGGGCACCACCCCGTGTTGTTTTTCTCACTCCTACTAGTGAATCTCATGTAACACACACCCATACAATGCGCACCACCCCGTGATGTTTTCTCACTCCTACTAGTGAATCTCATGTAATACACACCCATACAATGCGCACCACCCCGTGATGTTTTTCTCACTCCTACTAGTGAATCTAATGTAACACACACCCATACAATGCGCACCACCCCGTGATGTTTTTCTCACTCCTACTAGTGAATGTAATGTAACACACCCCCATACAATGCGCACCACCACGTGATGTTTTTCTCACTCCTACTAGTGAATGTAATGTAACACACACCCATACAATGCGCACCACCCCGTGATGTTTTTCTCACTCCTACTAGTGAATGTAATGTAACACACAACCATACAATGCGCACCACCCCGTGATGTTTTTCTCACTCCTACTAGTGAATGTAATGTAACACACACCCATACAATAGGCACCACCCCGTGATGTTTTTCTCACTCCTACTAGTGAATGTAATGTAACACACACCCATACAATGCGCACCACCCCGTGATGTTTTTCTCACTCCTACTAGTGAATGTAATGTAACACAAACCCATACAATGCGCACCACCCCGTGATGTTTTTCTCACTGCTACTAGTGAATGTAATGTAACACACACCCATACAATGCGCACCACCCATTGATGTTTTTCTCACTCCTACTAGTGAATGTAATGTAACACACACCCATACAATGCACACCACCCCGTGATGTTTTTCTCACTCCTACTAGTGAATGTAATGTAACACACACCCATACAATGCGCACCACCCCGTGATGTTTTTCTCACTCCTACTAGTGAATGTAATGTAACACACACCCATACAATGCGCACCAAACCGTGATGTTTTTCTCACTCCTACTAGTGAATATAATGTAACACACACCCATACAATGCGCACCACCCCATGATGTTTTTCTCACTCCTACTAGTGAATGTAATGTAACACACACCCATACAATGCGCACCACCCCGTGATGTTTTTCTCACTTCTACTAGTGAATGTAATGTAACACACACCCATACAATGCGCACCACCCCGTGATGTTTTTCTCACTCCTACTAGTGAATCTAATGTAACACACACCCATATAATGCGCACCACCCCGTGATGTTTTTCTCACTCCTACTAGTGAATGTAATGTAACACACACCCATACAATGCGCACAACCCCGTGATGTTTTTCTCACTCCTACTAGTGAATGTAATGTATCACACACCCATACAATGGGCACCACCCGTGATGTTTTTCTCACTCCTACTAGTGAATGTAATGTAACACACACCCATACAATGCGCACCACCCCGTGATGTTTTTCTCACTCCTACTAGTGAATGTAATGTAACACACACCCATACAATGCGCACCACCCCGTGATGTTTTTCTCACTCCTGTTGGTGAATCTAATGTAACACACACCCATTCAATGCCCACCACCCCGCAATGTTTTTCTCACTCCTACTAGTGAATGTAATGTAACACACACCCATACAGTGCGCACCACCACGCGATGTTTTTCTCACTCCTACTAGTGAATGTAATGTCACACACACCCATACAATGCGCACCACCCAGCGATGTTTTTCTCACTCCTACTAGTGAATGTAATGTAACACACACCCATACAATGCGCACCACCCCGTGATGTTTTTCTCACTCCTACTAGTGAATGTAATGTAACACACACCCATACAATGCGCACCACCCCGTGATGTTTTACTCACTCCTACTAGTGAAAGTAATGTAACACACACCCATACAATGCGCACCACCCCGTGATGTTTTTCTCACTGCTACTAGTGAATCTAAACTAACACACACCCATACAGTGCGCACCACCGCGTGATGTTTTTCTAACTGCTACTAGTGAATCTAGTGTAACACACACCCATACAATGCGCACCACCCCGTGATGTTTTTCTCACTCCTACTAGTGAATCTAATGTAACACACACCCAAACAATGCGCACCACCCCGTGATGTTTTTCTCACTCCTACTAGTGAATGTAATGTAACACACACCCATGCAATGCGCACCACCCCGTGATGTTTTTCTCACTCCTCCTAGTGAATGTAATGTAACACACACCCATACAATTCGCACCACCCCGTGATGTTTTTCTCACTCCTACTAGTGAATGTAATGTAACACACACCCATACAATGCGCACCACCCCGTGATGTTTTTCTCACTCCTACTAGTGAATCTAATGTAACACACACCCATACAATGCGTACCAGCCCGTGATGTTTTTCTCACTCCTACTAGTGAATTTAATGTAACACACACCCATACAATGCGCACAACCCCGTGATGTTTTTCTCACTCCTACTAGTGAATGTAATGTAACACACACCCATACATTGCGCACCACCCCGTGATGTTTTTCTCACTCCTACTAGTCAATGTAATGTAACACACACCCATACAATGCGCACCACCCCGTGATGATTTTCTCACTCCTACTAGTGAATGTAATGTAACACACACCCATACAATGCGCACCACCCCGTGATGTTTTTCTCACTCCTACTAGTGAATGTAATGTAACACACACCCGTACAAGGCGCACCACCCGTGATGTTTTTCTCACTCCTGCTCGTGAATCTAATATATCACACACCCATACAATGCGCACCAACCCATGATGTTTTTCTCACTCCTGCTAGTGAATCTAATGTAACACACACCCATACAATGCGCACTGCCCCGTGATGTTTTTCTCACTCCTATTAGTGAATGTAATGTAACACACACCCATGCAATGCGCACCACCCCGTGATGTTTTTCTCACTCCTCCTAGTGAATGTAATGTAACACACACCCATACAATTCGCACCACCCCGTGATGTTTTTCTCACTCCTACTAGTGAATGTAATGTAACACACACCCATACAATGGGCACCACCCCGTGATGTTTTTCTCACTCCTACTAGTGAATCTAATGTAACACACACCCATACAATGCGCACCAGCCCGTGATGTTTTTCTCACTCCTACTAGTGAATTTAATGTAACACACACCCATACAATGCGCACAACCCCGTGATATTTTTCTCACACCTACTAGTGAATGTAATGTAACACACACCCATACATTGCACACCACCCCGTGATGTTTTTCTCACTCCTACTAGTCAATGTAATGTAACACACACCCATACAATGCGCACCACCCCGTGATGATTTTCTCACTCCTACTAGTGAATGTAATGTAACACACACCCATACAATGCGCACCACCCCGTGATGTTTTTCTCACTCCTACTAGTGAATGTAATGTAACACACACCCGTACAAGGCGCACCACCCCGTGATGTTTTTCTCACTCCTGCTAGTGAATCTAATGTATCACACACCCATACAATGTGCACCAACCCATGATGTTTTTCTCACTCCTGCTAGTGAATCTAATGTAACACACACCCATACAATGCGCACTGCCCCGTGATGTTTTTCTCACTCCTACTAGGGAAAGTAATGTAACACACACCCATACAATGCGCACCGCCCCGTGATGTTTTTCTCACTCCTAATACTGAAAGTAATGTAACACACACCCATACAATGCGCACCGCCCCGTGATGTTTTTCTCACTCCTACTAGTGAATCTCATGTAAGACACACCCATACAATGCGCACCACCACGTGATGTTTTTCTCACTCCTACTAGTGAATCTAATGTAACACACACCCATACAATGCGCACCACCCCGTGATGTTTTCTCACTCCTACTAGTGAATCTCATGTAAGACACACCCATACAATGCGCACCACCACGTGATGTTTTTCTCACTCCTACTAGTGAATCTAATGTAACACACACCCATACAATGCGCACCACCCCGTGATGTTTTTCTTACTCCTACTAGTGAATGTAATGTAACACACCCCCATACAATGCGCACCACCACGTGATGTTTTTCTCACTCCTACTTGTGAATGTAATGTAACACACACCCATACAATGTGCACCACCCCGTGATGTTTTTCTCACTCCTACTAGTGAATCTAATGTAACACACACCTATACAATGCGCACCGCCCCGTGATGTTTTTCTCACTCCTACTAGTGAATCTAATGTAACACACACCCATACAATGCGCACCACCCCGTGATGTTTTTCTCACACCTACTAGTGAATGTAATGTAACACACACCCATACAATGCGCACCTCCCCGTGATGATTTGCTCACTCCTACTAGTGAATGTAATGTAACACACACCCATACAATGCGCACCATCCTGTGATGTTTTTCTCACTCCTACTAGTGAATCTAATGTAACACACACCCATACAATGAGCACCACCCCGTGATGTTTTGCTCACTCCTACTAGTGAATGTAATGTAACATACACCCATACAATGCGCACCACCCCATGATGTTTTTCTCACTCCTACTAGTGAATGTAATGTAACACACACCCATACAATGCGCACCACCCCGTGATGTTTTTCTCACTCCTACTAGTGAATGTAATGTAACACACACCCATACAATGCGCACCACCCCGTGATGTTTTTCTCACTGCTACTAGTGAATGTAATGTAACACACACCCATACAATGCGCACCACTCCGTGATGTTTTTCTCATTCCTACTAGTGAATGTAATGTAACACACACCCATACAATGCGCACCACCCTGTGATGTTTTTCTCACTCCTACTAGTGAATGTAATGTAACACACACCCATACAATGCGCACCACCCCGTGAGGATTTTCTCACTCCTACTAGTGAATGTAATGTAACACACACCCATACAATGCGCACCACCCCGTGATGTTTTTCTCACTCCTACTAGTGAATGTAATGTAACACACACCCGTACAAGGCGCACCACCCCGTGATGTTTTTCTCACTCCTGCTAGTGAATCTAATGTATCACACACCCATACAATGCGCACCACCCCGTGATGTTTTTCTCACTCCTGCTAGTGAATCTAATGTAACACACACCCATACAATGCGCACCGCCCCGTGATGTTTTTCTCACTCCTACTAGGGAATGTAATGTAACACACACCCATACATTGTGCACCGCCCCGTCATGTTTTTCTCACTCCTACTACTGAAAGTAATGTAACACACACCCATACAATGCGCACCGCCCCGTGATGTTTTTCTCACTCCTACTAGTGAAAGTAATGTAACACACACCCATACAATGCGCACCGCCCCGTGATGTTTTTCTCACTCCTACTAGTGAATGTAATGTAACACACACCCATACAATGCGCACCACCCCGTGATGTTTTTCTCACTCCTACTAGTGAATGTAATGTAACACACACCCATGCAATGCGCACCACCCCGTGATGTTTTTCTCACTCCTCCTAGTGAATGTAATGTAACACACACCCATACAATTCGCACCACCCCGTGATGTTTTTCTCACTCCTACTAGTGAATGTAATGTAACACACACCCATACAATGCGCACCACCCCGTGATGTTTTTCTCACTCCTACTAGTGAATCTAATGTAACACACACCCATACAATGCGCACCAGCCCGTGATGTTTTTCTCACTCCTACTAGTGAATTTAATGTAACACACACCCATACAATGCGCACAACCCCGTGATGTTTTTCTCACACCTACTAGTGAATGTAATGTAACACACACCCATACATTGCACACCACCCCGTGATGTTTTTCTCACTCCTACTAGGCAATGTAATGTAACACACACCCATACAATGCGCACCACCCCGTGATGATTTTCTCACTCCTACTACTGAATGTAATGTAACACACACCCATACAATGCGCACCACCCCGTGATGTTTTTCTCACTCCTACTAGTGAATGTAATGTAACACACACCCGTACAAGGCGCACCACCCCGTGATGTTTTTCTCACTCCTGCTAGTGAATCTAATGTATCACACACCCATACAATGCGCACAAACCCATGATGTTTTTCTCACTCCTGCTAGTGAATCTAATGTAACACACACCCATACAATGCGCACTGCCCCGTGATGTTTTTCTCACTCCTACTAGGGAAAGTAATGTAACACACACCCATACAATGCGCACCGCCCCGTGATGTTTTTCTCACTCCTAATACTGAAAGTAATGTAACACACACCCATACAATGCGCACCGCCCCGTGATGTTTTTCTCACTCCTACTAGTGAAAGAAATGTAACACACACCCATACAATGCGCACCGCCCCGTGATGTTTTTCTCACTCCTACTAGTGAATGTAATGTAACACACACGCATACAATGCGCACCGCCCCGTGATGTTTTTCTCACTCCTACTAGTGAATGTAATGTAACACACACCCATACAATGCGCACCACCCCGTGATGTTTTTCTCACTCCTACTAGTGAATCTAATGTAACACACACCCAAACAATGGGCACCACCCCGTGTTGTTTTTCTCACTCCTACTAGTGAATCTCATGTAACACACACCCATACAATGCGCACCACCCCGTGATGTTTTCTCACTCCTACTAGTGAATCTCATGTAATACACACCCATACAATGCGCACCACCCCGTGATGTTTTTCTCACTCCTACTAGTGAATCTAATGTAACACACACCCATACAATGCGCACCACCCCGTGATGTTTTTCTCACTCCTACTAGTGAATGTAATGTAACACACCCCCATACAATGCGCACCACCACGTGATGTTTTTCTCACTCCTACTAGTGAATGTAATGTAACACACACCCATACAATGCGCACCACCCCGTGATGTTTTTCTCACTCCTACTAGTGAATGTAATGTAACACACAACCATACAATGCGCACCACCCCGTGATGTTTTTCTCACTCCTACTAGTGAATGTAATGTAACACACACCCATACAATAGGCACCACCCCGTGATGTTTTTCTCACTCCTACTAGTGAATGTAATGTAACACACACCCATACAATGCGCACCACCCCGTGATGTTTTTCTCACTCCTACTAGTGAATGTAATGTAACACAAACCCATACAATGCGCACCACCCCGTGATGTTTTTCTCACTGCTACTAGTGAATGTAATGTAACACACACCCATACAATGCGCACCACCCATTGATGTTTTTCTCACTCCTACTAGTGAATGTAATGTAACACACACCCATACAATGCACACCACCCCGTGATGTTTTTCTCACTCCTACTAGTGAATGTAATGTAACACACACCCATACAATGCGCACCACCCCGTGATGTTTTTCTCACTCCTACTAGTGAATGTAATGTAACACACACCCATACAATGCGCACCAAACCGTGATGTTTTTCTCACTCCTACTAGTGAATATAATGTAACACACACCCATACAATGCGCACCACCCCATGATGTTTTTCTCACTCCTACTAGTGAATGTAATGTAACACACACCCATACAATGCGCACCACCCCGTGATGTTTTTCTCACTTCTACTAGTGAATGTAATGTAACACACACCCATACAATGCGCACCACCCCGTGATGTTTTTCTCACTCCTACTAGTGAATCTAATGTAACACACACCCATATAATGCGCACCACCCCGTGATGTTTTTCTCACTCCTACTAGTGAATGTAATGTAACACACACCCATACAATGCGCACAACCCCGTGATGTTTTTCTCACTCCTACTAGTGAATGTAATGTATCACACACCCATACAATGGGCACCACCCGTGATGTTTTTCTCACTCCTACTAGTGAATGTAATGTAACACACACCCATACAATGCGCACCACCCCGTGATGTTTTTCTCACTCCTACTAGTGAATGTAATGTAACACACACCCATACAATGCGCACCACCCCGTGATGTTTTTCTCACTCCTGTTGGTGAATCTAATGTAACACACACCCATTCAATGCCCACCACCCCGCAATGTTTTTCTCACTCCTACTAGTGAATGTAATGTAACACACACCCATACAGTGCGCACCACCACGCGATGTTTTTCTCACTCCTACTAGTGAATGTAATGTCACACACACCCATACAATGCGCACCACCCAGCGATGTTTTTCTCACTCCTACTAGTGAATGTAATGTAACACACACCCATACAATGCGCACCACCCCGTGATGTTTTTCTCACTCCTACTAGTGAATGTAATGTAACACACACCCATACAATGCGCACCACCCCGTGATGTTTTTCTCACTCCTACTAGTGAAAGTAATGTAACACACACCCATACAATGCGCACCACCCCGTGATGTTTTTCTCACTGCTACTAGTGAATCTAAACTAACACACACCCATACAGTGCGCACCACCGTGTGATGTTTTTCTAACTGCTACTAGTGAACCTAGTGTAACACACACCCATACAATGCGCACCACCCCGTGATGTTTTTCTCACTCCTACTAGTGAATCTAATGTAACACACACCCAAACAATGCGCACCACCCCGTGATGTTTTTCTCACTCCTACTAGTGAATGTAATGTAACACACACCCATGCAATGCGCACCACCCCGTGATGTTTTTCTCACTCCTCCTAGTGAATGTAATGTAACACACACCCATACAATTCGCACCACCCCGTGATGTTTTTCTCACTCCTACTAGTGAATGTAATGTAACACACACCCATACAATGCGCACCACCCCGTGATGTTTTTCTCACTCCTACTAGTGAATCTAATGTAACACACACCCATACAATGCGTACCAGCCCGTGATGTTTTTCTCACTCCTACTAGTGAATTTAATGTAACACACACCCATACAATGCGCACAACCCCGTGATGTTTTTCTCACTCCTACTAGTGAATGTAATGTAACACACACCCATACATTGCGCACCACCCCGTGATGTTTTTCTCACTCCTACTAGTCAATGTAATGTAACACACACCCATACAATGCGCACCACCCCGTGATGATTTTCTCACTCCTACTAGTGAATGTAATGTAACACACACCCATACAATGCGCACCACCCCGTGATGTTTTTCTCACTCCTACTAGTGAATGTAATGTAACACACACCCGTACAAGGCGCACCACCCGTGATGTTTTTCTCACTCCTGCTCGTGAATCTAATATATCACACACCCATACAATGCGCACCAACCCATGATGTTTTTCTCACTCCTGCTAGTGAATCTAATGTAACACACACCCATACAATGCGCACTGCCCCGTGATGTTTTTCTCACTCCTATTAGTGAATGTAATGTAACACACACCCATGCAATGCGCACCACCCCGTGATGTTTTTCTCACTCCTCCTAGTGAATGTAATGTAACACACACCCATACAATTCGCACCACCCCGTGATGTTTTTCTCACTCCTACTAGTGAATGTAATGTAACACACACCCATACAATGGGCACCACTCCGTGATGTTTTTCTCACTCCTACAAGTGAATCTAATGTAACACACACCCATACAATGCGCACCAGCCTGTGATGTTTTTCTCACTCCTACTAGTGAATTTAATGTAACACACACCCATACAATGCGCACAACCCCGTGATATTTTTCTCACACCTACTAGTGAATGTAATGTAACACACACCCATACATTGCACACCACCCCGTGATGTTTTTCTCACTCCTACTAGTCAATGTAATGTAACACACACCCATACAATGCGCACCACCCCGTGATGATTTTCTCACTCCTACTAGTGAATGTAATGTAACACACACCCATACAATGCGCACCACCCCGTGATGTTTTTCTCACTCCTACTAGTGAATGTAATGTAACACACACCCGTACAAGCCGCACCACCCCGTGATGTTTTTCTCACTCCTGCTAGTGAATCTAATGTATCACACACCCATACAATGTGCACCAACCCATGATGTTTTTCTCACTCCTGCTAGTGAATCTAATGTAACACACACCCATACAATGCGCACTGCCCCGTGATGTTTTTCTCACTCCTACTAGGGAAAGTAATGTAACACACACCCATACAATGCGCACCGCCCCGTGATGTTTTTCTCACTCCTAATACTGAAAGTAATGTAACACACACCCATACAATGCGCACCGCCCCGTGATGTTTTTCTCACTCCTACTAGTGAAAGAAATGTAACACACACCCATACAATGCGCACCGCCCCGTGATGTTTTTCTCACTCCTACTAGTGAATGTAATGTAACACACACGCATACAATGCGCACCGCCCCGTGATGTTTTTCTCACTCCTACTAGTGAAAGAAATGTAACACACACCCATACAATGCGCACCTCCCCGTGATGTTTTTCTCACTCCTACTAGTGAATGTAATGTAACACACACGCATACAATGCGCACCGCCCCGTGATGTTTTTCTCACTCCTACTAGTGAAAGAAATGTAACACACACCCATACAATGCGCACCGCCCCGTGATGTTTTTCTCACTCCTACTAGTGAATGTAATGTAACACACACCCATACAATGCGCACCACCCCGTGATGTTTTTCTCACTCCTACTAGTGAATCTAATGTAACACACACCCATACAATGGGTACCACCCCGTGTTGTTTTTCTCACTCCTACTAGTGAATCTCATGTAACACACACCCATACAATGCGCACCACCCCGTGATGTTTTCTCACTCCTACTAGTGAATGTAATGTAACACACACCCATACAATGCGCACCACCCCGTGATGTTTTTCTCACTCCTACTAGTGAATGTAATGTAACACAAACCCATACAATGCGCACCACCCCGTGATGTTTTTCTCACTGCTACTAGTGAATGTAATGTAACACACACCCATACAATGCGCACCACCCATTGATGTTTTTCTCACTCCTACTAGTGAATGTAATGTAACACACACCCATACAATGCACACCACCCCGTGATGTTTTTCTCACTCCTACTAGTGAATGTAATGTAACACACACCCATACAATGCGCACCACCCCGTGATGTTTTTCTCACTCCTACTAGTGAATGTAATGTAACACACACCCATACAATGCGCACCAAACCGTGATGTTTTTCTCACTCCGACTAGTGAATATAATGTAACACACACCCATACAATGCGCACCACCCCATGATGTTTTTCTCACTCCTACTAGTGAATGTAATGTAACACACACCCATACAATGCGCACCACCCCGTGATGTTTTTCTCACTCCTACTAGTGAATGTAATGTAACACACACCCATACAATGCGCACCACCCCGTGATGTTTTTCTCACTCCTACTAGTGAATCTAATGTAACACACACCCATATAATGCGCACCACCCCGTGATGTTTTTCTCACTCCTACTAGTGAATGTAATGTAACACACACCCATACAATGCGCACAACCCCGTGATGTTTTTCTCACTCCTACTAGTGAATGTAATGTATCACACACCCATACAATGGGCACCACCCGTGATGTTTTTCTCACTCCTACTAGTGAATGTAATGTAACACACACCCATACAATGCGCACCACCCCGTGATGTTTTTCTCACTCCTACTAGTGAATGTAATGTAACACACACCCATACAATGCGCACCACCCCGTGATGTTTTTCTCACTGCTGTTGGTGAATCTAATGTAACACACACCCATTCAATGCCCACCACCCCGCAATGTTTTTCTCACTCCTACTAGTGAATCTAATGTAACACACACCCATACAATGCGCACCACCCCGTGATGTTTTTCTCACTGCTACTAGTGAATCTAAACTAACACACACCCATGCAGTGCGCACCACCGCGTGATGTTTTTCTAACTGCTACTAGTGAATCTAGTGTAACACACACCCATACAATGCGCACCACCCCGTGATGTTTTTCTCACTCCTACTAGTGAATGTAATGTAACACACACCCATGCAATGCGCACCACCCCGTGATGTTTTTCTCACTCCTCCTAGTGAATGTAATGTAACACACACCCATACAATTCGCACCACCCCGTGATGTTTTTCTCACTCCTACTAGTGAATGTAATGTAACACACACCCATACAATGCGCACCACCCCGTGATGTTTTTCTCACTCCTACTAGTGAATCTAATGTAACACACACCCATACAATGCGCACCAGCCCGTGATGTTTTTCTCACTCCTACTAGTGAATTTAATGTAACACACACCCATACAATGCGCACAACCCCGTGATGTTTTTCTCACTCCTACTAGTGAATGTAATGTAACACACACCCATACATTGCGCACCACCCCGTGATGTTTTTCTCACTCCTACTAGTCAATGTAATGTAACACACACCCATACAATGCGCACCACCCCGTGATGATTTTCTCACTCCTACTAGTGAATGTAATGTAACACACACCCATACAATGCGCACCACCCCGTGATGTTTTTCTCACTCCTACTAGTGAATGTAATGTAACACACACCCGTACAAGGCGCACCACCCGTGATGTTTTTCTCACTCCTGCTAGTGAATCTAATGTATCACACACCCATACAATGCGCACCAACACATGATGTTTTTCTCACTCCTGCTAGTGAATCTAATGTAACACACACCCATACAATGCGCACTGCCCCGTGATGTTTTTCTCACTCCTACTAGGGAAAGTAATGTAACACACACCCATACAATGCGCACCGCCCCGTGATGTTTTTCTCACTCCTAATACTGAAAGTAATGTAACACACACCCATACAATGTGCACCGCCCCGTGATGTTTTTCTCACTCCTACTAGTGAAAGAAATGTAACACACACCCATACAATGCGCACCGCCCCGTGATGTTTTTCTCACTCCTACTAGTGAATGTAATGTAACACACACGCATACAATGCGCACCACCCCGTGATGTTTTTCTCACTCCTACTAGTGAATGTAATGTAACACACACCCATACAATGCGCACCACCCCGTGATGTTTTTCTCACTCCTACTAGTGAATCTAATGTAACACACACCCATACAATGGGCACCACCCCGTGTTGTTTTTCTCACTCCTACTAGTGAATCTCATGTAACACACACCCATACAATGCGCACCACCCCGTGATGTTTTCTCACTCCTACTAGTGAATCTCATGTAAGACACACCCATACAATGCGCACCACCACGTGATGTTTTTCTCACTCCTACTAGTGAATCTAATGTAACACACACCCATACAATGCGCACCACCCCGTGATGTTTTTCTCACTCCTACTAGTGAATGTAATGTAACACACCCCCATACAATGCGCACCACCACGTGATGTTTTTCTCACTCCTACTTGTGAATGTAATGTAACACACACCCATACAATGCGCACCACCCCGTGATGTTTTTCTCACTCCTACTAGTGAATCTAATGTAACACACACCTATACAATGCGCACCGCCCCGTGATGTTTTTCTCACTCCTACTAGTGAATCTAATGTAACACACACCCATACAATGCGCACCACCCCGTGATGTTTTTCTCACACCTACTAGTGAATGTAATGTAACACACACCCATACCATGCGCACCTCCCCGTGATGATTTGCTCACTTCTACTAGTGAATGTAATGTAACACACACCCATACAATGCGCACCATCCTGTGATGTTTTTCTCACTCCTACTAGTGAATCTAATGTAACACACACCCATAAAATGAGCACCACCCCGTGATGTTTTGCTCACTCCTACTAGTGAATGTAATGTAACATACACCCATACAATGCGCACCACCCCATGATGTTTTTCTCACTCCTACTAGTGAATGTAATGTAACACACACCCATACAATGCGCACCACCCCGTGATGTTTTTCTCACTCCTACTAGTGAATGTAATGTAACACACACCCATACAATGCGCACCACCCCGTGATGTTTTTCTCACTGCTACTAGTGAATGTAATGTAACACACACCCATACAATGCGCACCACTCCGTGATGTTTTTCTCACTCCTACTAGTGAATGTAATGTAACACACACCCATACAATGCGCACCACCCCGTGATGTTTTTCTCACTCCTACTAGTGAATGTAATGTAACACACACCCATACAATGCGCACCACCCCGTGAGGATTTTCTCACTCCTACTAGTGAATGTAATGTAACACACACCCATACAATGCGCACCACCCCGTGATGTTTTTCTCACTCCTACTAGTGAATGTAATGTAACACACACCCGTACAAGGGGCACCACCCCGTGATGTTTTTCTCACTCCTGCTAGTGAATCTAATGTATCACACACCCATACAATGCGCACCACCCCGTGATGTTTTTCTCACTCCTGCTAGTGAATCTAATGTAACACACACCCATACAATGCGCACCGCCCCGTGATGTTTTTCTCACTCGTACTAGGGAAAGTAATGTAACACACACCCATACATTGTGCACCGCCCCGTCATGTTTTTCTCACTCCTACTACTGAAAGTAATGTAACACACACCCATACAATGCGCACCGCCCCGTGATGTTTTTCTCACTCCTACTAGTGAAAGTAATGTAACACACACCCATACAATGCGCACCACCCCGTGATGTTTTTCTCACTCCTACTAGTGAATGTAATGTAACACACACCCATGCAATGCGCACCACCCCGTGATGTTTTTCTCACTCCTCCTAGTGAATGTAATGTAACACACACCCATACAATTCGCACCACCCCGTGATGTTTTTCTCACTCCTACTAGTGAATGTAATGTAACACACACCCATACAATGCGCACCACCCCGTGATGTTTTTCTCACTCCTACTAGTGAATCTAATGTAACACACACCCATACAATGCGCACCAGCCCGTGATGTTTTTCTCACTCCTACTAGTGAATTTAATGTAACACACACCCATACAATGCGCACAACCCCGTGATGTTTTTCTCACACCTACTAGTGAATGTAATGTAACACACACCCATACATTGCACACCACCCCGTGATGTTTTTCTCACTCCTACTAGTCAATGTAATGTAACACACACCCATACAATGCGCACCACCCCGTGATGATTTTCTCACTCCTACTAGTGAATGTAATGTAACACACACCCATACAATGCGCACCACCCCGTGATGTTTTTCTCACTCCTACTAGTGAATGTAATGTAACACACACCCGTACAAGGCGCACCACCCCGTGATGTTTTTCTCACTCCTGCTAGTGAATCTAATGTATCACACACCCATACAATGCGCACCAACCCATGATGTTTTTCTCACTCCTGCTAGTGAATCTAATGTAACACACACCCATACAATGCGCACTGCCCCGTGATGTTTTTCTCACTCCTACTAGGGAAAGTAATGTAACACACACCCATACAATGCGCACCGCCCCGTGATGTTTTTCTCACTCCTAATACTGAAAGTAATGTAACACACACCCATACAATGCGCACCGCCCCGTGATGTTTTTCTCACTCCTACTAGTGAAAGAAATGTAACACACA
This sequence comes from Cavia porcellus, assembly GCF_034190915.1. Lineage (NCBI taxonomy): Eukaryota > Metazoa > Chordata > Mammalia > Rodentia > Caviidae > Cavia > Cavia porcellus. Next base: position 472,626 of record NW_026947556.1, read on the forward strand.
CCCATACAATGCGCACCGCCCCGTGATGTTTTTCTCACTCCTACTAGTGAATGTAATGTAACACACACGCATACAATGCGCACCGCCCCGTGATGTTTTTCTCACTCCTACTAGTGAATGTAATGTAACACACACCCATACAATGCGCACCACCCCGTGATGTTTTTCTCACTCCTACTAGTGAATCTAATGTAACACACACCCATACAATGGGCACCACCCCGTGTTGTTTTTCTCACTCCTACTAGTGAATCTCATGTAACACACACCCATACAATGCGCACCACCCCGTGATGTTTTCTCACTCCTACTAGTGAATCTCATGTAAGACACACCCATACAATGCGCACCACCCCGTGATGTTTTTCTCACTCCTACTAGTGAATCTAATGTAACACACACCCATACAATGCGCACCGCCCCGTGATGTTTTTCTCACTCCTAATACTGAAAGTAATGTAACACACACCCATACAATGCGCACCGCCCCGTGATGTTTTTCTCACTCCTACTAGTGAAAGAAATGTAACACACACCCATACAATGCGCACCGCCCCGTGATGTTTTTCTCACTCCTACTAGTGAATGTAATGTAACACACACGCATACAATGCGCACCGCCCCGTGATGTTTTTCTCACTCCTACTAGTGAATGTAATGTAACACACACCCATACAATGCGCACCACCCCGTGATGTTTTTCTCACTCCTACTAGTGAATCTAATGTAACACACACCCAAACAATGGGCACCACCCCGTGTTGTTTTTCTCACTCCTACTAGTGAATCTCATGTAACACACACCCATGCAATGCGCACCACCCCGTGATGTTTTCTCACTCCTACTAGTGAATCTCATGTAATACACACCCATACAATGCGCACCACCCCGTGATGTTTTTCTCACTCCTACTAGTGAATCTAATGTAACACACACCCATACAATGCGCACCACCCCGTGATGTTTTTCTCACTCCTACTAGTGAATGTAATGTAACACACCCCCATACAATGCGCACCACCACGTGATGTTTTTCTCACTCCTACTAGTGAATGTAATGTAACACACACCCATACAATGCGCACCACCCCGTGATGTTTTTCTCACTCCTACTAGTGAATGTAATGTAACACACAACCATACAATGCGCACCACCCCGTGATGTTTTTCTCACTCCTACTTGTGAATGTAATGTAACACACACCCATACAATAGGCACCACCCCGTGATGTTTTTCTCACTCCTACTAGTGAATGTAATGTAACACACACCCATACAATGCGCACCACCCCGTGATGTTTTTCTCACTCCTACTAGTGAATGTAATGTAACACAAACCCATACAATGCGCACCACCCCGTGATGTTTTTCTCACTGCTACTAGTGAATGTAATGTAACACACACCCATACAATGCGCACCACCCATTGATATTTTTCTCACTCCTACTAGTGAATGTAATGTAACACACACCCATACAATGCGCACCACCCCGTGATGTTTTTCTCACTCCTACTAGTGAATGTAATGTAACACACACCCATACAATGCGCACCAAACCGTGATGTTTTTCTCACTCCTACTAGTGAATATAATGTAACACACACCCATACAATGCGCACCACCCCATGATGTTTTTCTCACTCCTACTAGTGAATGTAATGTAACACACACCCATACAATGCGCACCACCCCGTGATGTTTTTCTCACTTCTACTAGTGAATGTAATGTAACACACACCCATACAATGCGCACCACCCCGTGATGTTTTTCTCACTCCTACTAGTGAATCTAATGTAACACACACCCATATAATGCGCACCACCCCGTGATGTTTTTCTCACTCCTACTAGTGAATGTAATGTAACACACACCCATACAATGCGCACAACCCCGTGATGTTTTTCTCACTCCTACTAGTGAATGTAATGTATCACACACCCATACAATGGGCACCACCCGTGATGTTTTTCTCACTCCTACTAGTGAATGTAATGTAACACACACCCATACAATGCGCACCTCCCCGTGATGTTTTTCTCACTCCTACTAGTGAATGTAATGTAACACACACCCATACAATGCGCACCACCCCGTGATGTTTTTCTCACTCCTGTTGGTGAATCTAATGTAACACACACCCATTCAATGCCCACCACCCCGCAATGTTTTTCTCACTCCTACTAGTGAATGTAATGTAACACACACCCATACAGTGCGCACCACCACGCGATGTTTTTCTCACTCCTACTAGTGAATGTAATGTCACACACACCCATACAATGCGCACCACCCAGCGATGTTTTTCTCACTCCTACTAGTGAATGTAATGTAACACACACCCATACAATGCGCACCACCCCGTGATGTTTTTCTCACTCCTACTAGTGAATGTAATGTAACACACACCCATACAATGCGCACCACCCCGTGATGTTTTTCTCACTCCTACTAGTGAAAGTAATGTAACACACACCCATACAATGCGCACCACCCCGTGATGTTTTTCTCACTGCTACTAGTGAATCTAAACTAACACACACCCATACAGTGCGCACCACCGCGTGATGTTTTTCTAACTGCTACTAGTGAATCTAGTGTAACACACACCCATACAATGCGCACCACCCCGTGATGTTTTTCTCACTCCTACTAGTGAATCTAATGTAACACACACCCAAACAATGCGCACCACCCCGTGATGTTTTTCTCACTCCTACTAGTGAATGTAATGTAACACACACCCATGCAATGCGCACCACCCCGTGATGTTTTTCTCACTCCTCCTAGTGAATGTAATGTAACACACACCCATACAATTCGCACCACCCCGTGATGTTTTTCTCACTCCTACTAGTGAATGTAATGTAACACACACCCATACAATGCGCACCACCCCGTGATGTTTTTCTCACTCCTACTAGTGAATCTAATGTAACACACACCCATACAATGCGTACCAGCCCGTGATGTTTTTCTCACTCCTACTAGTGAATTTAATGTAACACACACCCATACAATGCGCACAACCCCGTGATGTTTTTCTCACTCCTACTAGTGAATGTAATGTAACACACACCCATACATTGCGCACCACCCCGTGATGTTTTTCTCACTCCTACTAGTCAATGTAATGTAACACACACCCATACAATGCGCACCACCCCGTGATGATTTTCTCACTCCTACTAGTGAATGTAATGTAACACACACCCATACAATGCGCACCACCCCGTGATGTTTTTCTCACTCCTACTAGTGAATGTAATGTAACACACACACGTACAAGGCGCACCACCCGTGATGTTTTTCTCACTCCTGCTCGTGAATCTAATGTATCACACACCCATACAATGCGAACCAACCCATGATGTTTTTCTCACTCCTGCTAGTGAATCTAATGTAACACACACCCATACAATGCGCACTGCCCCGTGATGTTTTTCTCACTCCTATTAGTGAATGTAATGTAACACACACCCATGCAATGCGCACCACCCCGTGATGTTTTTCTCACTCCTCCTAGTGAATGTAATGTAACACACACCCATACAATTCGCACCACCCCGTGATGTTTTTCTCACTCCTACTAGTGAATGTAATGTAACACACACCCATACAATGGGCACCACCCCGTGATGTTTTTCTCACTCCTACTAGTGAATCTAATGTAACACACACCCATACAATGCGCACCAGCCCGTGATGTTTTTCTCACTCCTACTAGTGAATTTAATGTAACACACACCCATACAATGCGCACAACCCCGTGATATTTTTCTCACACCTACTAGTGAATGTAATGTAACACACACCCATACATTGCACACCACCCCGTGATGTTTTTCTCACTCCTACTAGTCAATGTAATGTAACACACACCCATACAATGCGCACCACCCCGTGATGATTTTCTCACTCCTACTAGTGAATGTAATGTAACACACACCCATACAATGCGCACCACCCCGTGATGTTTTCTCACTCCTACTAGTGAATCTCATGTAAGACACACCCATACAATGCGCACCACCCCGTGATGTTTTTCTCACTCCTACTAGTGAATCTAATGTAACACACACCCATACAATGCGCACCACCCCGTGATGTTTTTCTCACTCCTACTTGTGAATGTAATGTAACACACACCCATACAATGCGCACCACCCCGTGATGTTTTTCTCACTCCTACTAGTGAATCTAATGTAACACACACCGATACAATGCGCACCGCCCCGTGATGTTTTTCTCACTCCTACTAGTGAATCTAATGTAACACACACCCATACAATGCACACCACCCCGTGATGTTTTTCTCACACCTACTAGTGAATGTAATGTAACACACACCCATACAATGCGCACCTCCCCGTGATGATTTGCTCACTCCTACTAGTGAATGTAATATAACACACACCCATACAATGCGCACCATCCTGTGATGTTTTTCTCACTCCTACTAGTGAATCTAATGTAACACACCCCCATACAATGCGCACCACCCCGTGATGTTTTTCTCACTCCTACTTGTGAATGTAATGTAACACACACCCATACAATGCGCACCACCCCGTGATGTTTTTCTCACTCCTACTAGTGAATCTAATGTAACACACACCGATACAATGCGCACCGCCCCGTGATGTTTTTCTCACTCCTACTAGTGAATCTAATGTAACACACACCCATACAATGCACACCACCCCGTGATGTTTTTCTCACACCTACTAGTGAATGTAATGTAACACACACCCATACAATGCGCACCTCCCCGTGATGATTTGCTCACTCTTACTAGTGAATGTAATATAACACACACCCATACAATGCGCACCATCCTGTGATGTTTTTCTCACTCCTACTAGTGAATCTAATGTAACACACACCCATACAATGAGCACCACCCCGTGATGTTTTGCTCACTCCTACTAGTGAATGTAATGTAACATACACCCATACAATGCGCACCACCCCATGATGTTTTTCTCACTCCTACTAGTGAATGTAATGTAACACACACCCATACAGTGCGCACCACCCCGTGATGTTTTTCTCACTCCTACTAGTGAATGTAATGTAACACACACCCATACAATGCGCACCACCCCGTGATGTTTTTCTCACTGCTACTAGTGAATGTAATGTAACACACACCCATACAATGCGCACCACCCCGTGATGTTTTTCTCACTCCTAATAGTGAATGTAATGTAACACACACCCATACAATGCGCACCACCCCGTGATGTTTTTCTCACTCCTACTAGTGAATGTAATGTAACACACACCCATACAATGCGCACCACCCCGTGAGGATTTTCTCACTCCTACTAGTGAATGTAATGTAACACACACCCATACAATGCGCACCACCCCGTGATGTTTTTCTCACTCCTACTAGTGAATGTAATGTAACACACACCCGTACAAGGCGCACCACCCCGTGATGTTTTTCTCACTCCTGCTAGTGAATCTAATGTATCACACACCCATACAATGCGCACCACCCCGTGATGTTTTTCTCACTCCTGCTAGTGAATCTAATGTAACACACACCCATACAATGCGCACCGCCCCGTGATGTTTTTCTCACTCCTACTAGGGAAAGTAATGTAACACACACCCATACAATGCGCACCGCCCCGTCATGTTTTTCTCACTCCTACTACTGAAAGTAATGTAACACACACCCATACAATGCGCACCGCCCCGTGATGTTTTTCTCACTCCTACTAGTGAAAGTAATGTAACACACACCCATACAATGCGCACCGCCCCGTGATGTTTTTCTCACTCCTACTAGTGAATGTAATGTAACACACACCCATACAATGCGCACCACCCCGTGATGTTTTTCTCACTCCTACTAGTGAATGTAATGTAACACACACCCATGCAATGCGCACCACCCCGTGATATTTTTCTCACTCCTCCTAGTGAATGTAATGTAACACACACCCATACAATTCGCACCACCCCGTGATGTTTTTCTCACTCCTACTAGTGAATGTAATGTAACACACACCCATACAATGCGCACCACCCCGTGATGTTTTTCTCACTCCTACTAGTGAATCTAATGTAACACACACCCATACAATGCGCACCAGCCCGTGATGTTTTTCACACTCCTACTAGTGAATTTAATGTAACACACACCCATACAATGCGCACAACCCCGTGATGTTTTTCTCACTCCTACTAGTGAATGTAATGTAACACACACCCATACATTGCGCACCACCCCGTGATGTTTTTCTCACTCCTACTAGTCAATGTAATGTAACACACACCCATACAATGCGCACCACCCCGTGATGATTTTCTCACTCCTACTAGTGAATGTAATGTAACACACACCCATACAATGCGCACCACCCCGTGATGTTTTTCTCACTCCTACTAGTGAATGTAATGTAACACACACCCGTACAATGCGCACCACCCCGTGATGTTTTTCTCACACCTACTAGTGAATGTAATGTAACACACACCCATACAATGCGCACCTCCCCGTGATGATTTGCTCACTCCTACTAGCGAATGTAATATAACACACACCCATACAATGCGCACCATCCTGTGATGTTTTTCTCACTCCTACTAGTGAATCTAATGTAACACACACCCATACAATGAGCACCACCCCGTGATGTTTTGCTCACTCCTACTAGTGAATGTAATGTAACATACACCCATACAATGCGCACCACCCCATGATGTTTTTCTCACTCCTACTAGTGAATGTAATGTAACACACACCCATACAGTGCGCACCACCCCGTGATGTTTTTCTCACTCCTACTAGTGAATGTAATGTAACAGACACCCATACAATGCGCACCACCCCGTGATGTTTTTCTCACTGCTACTAGTGAATGTAATGTAACACACACCCATACAATGCGCACCACCCCGTGATGTTTTTCTCACTCCTACTAGTGAATGTAATGTAACACAAACCCATACAATGCGCACCACCCCGTGATGTTTTTCTCACTGCTACTAGTGAATGTAATGTAACACACACCCATATAATGCGCACCACCCCGTGATGTTTTTCTCACTCCTACTAGTGAATCTAATGTAACACACACCCATATAATGCGCACCACCCCGTGATGTTTTTCTCACTCCTACTAGTGAATGTAATGTAACACACACCCATACAATGCGCACAACCCCGTGATGTTTTTCTCACTCCTACTAGTGAATGTAATGTATCACACACCCATACAATGGGCACCACCCGTGATGTTTTTCTCACTCCTACTAGTGAATGTAATGTAACACACACCCATACAATGCGCACCACCCCGTGATGTTTTTCTCACTCCTACTAGTGAATCTAATGTAACACACACCCATACAATGCGCACCACCCCGTGATGTTTTTCTCACTCCTGTTGGTGAATCTAATGTAACACACACCCATACAATGCGCACCACCCCGTGATGTTTTTCTCACTCCTACTAGTGAAAGTAATGTAACACACACCCATACAATGCGCACCGCCCCGTGATGTTTTTCTCACTCCTACTAGTGAAAATAATGTAACACACACCCATTCAATGCGCACCGCCCCGTGATGTTTTTCTCACTCCTACTAGTGAAAGTAATGTAACACACACCCATACAATGCGCACCGCCCCGTGATGTTTTTCTCACTCCTACTAGTGAATGTAATGTAACACACACCCATACAATGCGCACCACCCCGTGATGTTTTTCTCACTCCTACTAGTGAATGTATGTAACACACACCCATACAATGCGCACCACCCCGTGATGTTTTTCTCACTCCTACTAGTGAATTTAATGTAACACACACCTATACAATGCGCACCACCCCTTGATGTTTTTCTCACTCCTACTAGTGAATGTAATGTAACACACACCCATACAATGCGCACCACCCCGTGATGTTTTTCTCACTCCTACTAGTGAATGTAATGTAACACACACACATACAATGCGCACCACCCCGTGATGTTTTTCTCACTCCTACTAGTGAATCTAATGTAACACACACCCATTCAATGCCCACCACCCCGCAATGTTTTTCTCACTCCTACTAGTGAATGTAATGTAACACACACCCATACAATGCGCACCACCACGCGATGTTTTTCTCACTCCTACTAGTGAATGTAATGTCACACACACCCATACAATGCGCACCACCCAGCGATGTTTTTCTCACTCCTACTAGTGAATGTAATGTAACACACACCCATACAATGCGAACCACCCCGCGATGCTTTTCTCACTCCTACTAAAAAATGTAATGTAACACACACCCATACAATGCGCGCCAACCCGCGATGTTTTTCTCACTCCTACTAGTGAATCGAAAGTAACACACACCCATACAGTGCGCACCACCCCGTGATATTTTTCTCACTGCTACTAGTGAATCTAATGTAACACACACCCATACAATGCGCACCACCCCGTGATGTTTTTCTCACTACTAGTAGTGAATCTAATGTAACACACACCCATACAATGCGCACCACCCCGTGATGTTTTTCTCACTCCTACTAGTGAATGTAATGTAACACACACCCATACAATGCGCACCACCCCGTGATGTTTTTCTCACTCCTACTAGTGAATGTAATGTAACACACACCCATACAATGCGCACCACCCCGTGATGTTTTTCTCACTCCTACTAGTGAATGTAATGTAACACACACCCATACAATGCGCACCACCCCGTGATGTTTTTCTCACTCCTACTAGTGAATCTAAAGGAACACACACCCATAGAGTGCGCACCACCCCGTGATGTTTTTCTCACTGCTACTAGTGAATCTAATGTAACACACACCCATACAGTGCGCACCACCCCGTGATGTTTTTCTCACTCCTACTAGTGAATGTAATGTAACACACACCCATACAATGCGCACCACCCCGTGATGTTTTTCTCACTCCTACTAGTGAATCTAATGTAACACACACACATACAATGCGCACCACCCCGTGATGTTTTTCTCACTGCTACTAGTGAATGTAATGTAACACACCCATACAATGCGCACCACCCCGTGATGTTTTTCTCACTCCTACTAGTGAATGTAATGTAACACACACCCATACAATGCGCACCACCCCGTGATGTTTTTCTCACTCCTACTAGTAAATGTAATGTAACACACACCCATACAATGCGCAACAACCCGTGATGTTTTTCTCACTCCTACTAGTGAAAGTAATGTAACACACACCCATACAATGCGCACCACCCCGTGATATTTTTCTCACTCCTACTAGTGAATGAAATGTAACACACACCCATACAATGCGCACCACCCCGTGATGTTTTTCTCACTCCTACTAGTGAATGTAATGTAACACACACCCATACAATGCGCACCACCCCGTGATGTTTTTCTCACTCCTAATAGTGAATGTAATGTAACACACACCCATACAATGCGCACCACACGGTGATGTTTTTCTCACTCCTACGAGTGAATGTAATGTAACACACACCCATACAATGCGCACCACCCGATGATGTTTTTCTCACTCCTACTAGTGAATGTAATGTAACACACACCCATACAATGCGCACCACCCCGTGATGTTTTTCTCACTCCTACTAGTGAATGTAATGTAACACACACCCATACAATGCGCACCACCCCGTGATGTTTTTCTCACTCCTACTAGTGAATGTAATGTAACACACACCCATACAATGCGAACCACCCCGCGATGCTTTTCTCACTCCTACTAAAAAATGTAATGTAACACACACCCATACAATGCGCACCACCCCGCGATGTTTTTCTCACTCCTACTAGTGAATCTAAAGTAACACACACCCATACAGTGTGCACCACCCCGTGATATTTTTCTCACTGCTACTAGTGAATCTAATGTAACACACACCCATACAGTGCGCACCACCCCGTGATGTTTTTCTCACTCCTACTAGTGAATCTAAAGTAACACACACCCATACAATGCGCACCACCCCGTGATGTTTTTCTCACTCCTACTAGTGAATGTAATGTAACACACACCCATACAATGCGCACCACCCCGTGATGTTTTTCTCACTCCTACTAGTGAAAGTAATGTAACACACACCCATACAATGCGAACCACCCCGTGATGTTTTTCTCACTCCTACTAGTGAATGTAATGTAACACACACCCATACAATGCGCACCACCCGTGATGTTTTTCTCACTTCTACTAGTGAATCTAATGTAACACACACCCATACAATGCGCACCACCCCGTGATGTTTTTCTCACTCCTACTAGTGAATCTAATGTAACACACACACATACAATGCGCACCACCCCGTGATGTTTTTCTCACTCCTACTAGTGAATGTAATGTAACACACACCCATACAATGCGAACCACCCCGTGATGATTTGCTCACTCCTACTAGTGAATGTAATGTAACACACACCCATACAATGCGCACCACCCCGTGATGTTTTTCTCACTCCTACTAGTGAATGTAATGTAACACACAACCATACAATGCGCACCACCCCGTGATGTTTTTCTCACTCCTACTAGTGAATGTAATGTAACACACACCCATACAATAGGCACCACCCCGTGATGTTTTTCTCACTCCTATTAGTGAATGTAATGTAACACACACCCATACAATGCGCACCACCCCGTGATGTTTTTCTCACTCCTACTAGTGAATGTAATGTGACACAAACCCATACAATGCGCACCAACACGTGATGTTTTTCTCACTGCTACTAGTGAATGTAATGTAACACACACCCATACAATGCGCACCACCCATTGATGTTTTTCTCACTCCTACTAGTGAATGTAATGTAACACACACCCATACAATGCACACCACCCCGTGATGTTTTTCTCACTCCTACTAGTGAATGTAATGTAACACACACCCATACAATGCGCACCACCCCGTGATGTTTTTCTCACTCCTACTAGTGAATGTAATGTAACACACACCCATACAATGCGCACCAAACCGTGATGTTTTTCTCACTCCTACTAGTGAATATTATGTAACACACACCCATACAATGCGCACCACCCCATGATGTTTTTCTCACTCCTACTAGTGAATGTAATGTAACACACACCCATACAATGCGCACCACCCCGTGATGTTTTTCTCACTCCTACTAGTGAATGTAATGTAACACACACCCATACAATGCGCACCACCCCGTGATGTTTTTCTCACTCCTACTAGTGAATGTAATGTAACACACACCCATATAATGCGCACCACCCCGTGATATTTTTCTCACTCCTACTAGTGAATGTAATGTAACACACACCCATACAATGCGCACAACCCCGTGATGTTTTTCTCACTCCTACTAGTCAATGTAATGTATCACACACCCATACAATGGGCAACACCCGTGATGTTTTTCTCACTCCTACTAGTGAATGTAATGTAACACACACCCATACAATGCGTACCACCCCGTGATGTTTTTCTCACTCCTACTAGTGAATCTAATGTAACACACACCCATACAATGCGCACCACCCCGTGATGTTTTTCTCACTTCTACTAGTAAATGTAATGTATCACACACCCATACAATGCGCACCACCCCGTGATGTTTTTCTCACTCCTGTTGGTGAATCTAATGTAACACACACCCATACAATGCGCACCACCCCGTGATGTTTTTCTCACTCCTACTAGTGAATGTAATGTAACACACACCCATACAATGCGCACCGCCCCGTGATGTTTTTCTCACTCTTACTAGTGAAAATAATGTAACACACACCCATACAATGCGCACCGCCCCGTGATGTTTTTCTCACTCCTACTAGTGAAAGTAATGTAACACACACCCATACAATGCGCACAACCCCGTGATGTTTTTCTCACTCCTACTAGTGAATGTAATGTAACACACACCCATACAATGCGCACCACCCCGTGATGTTTTTCTCACTCCTACTAGTGAATGTAATGTAACACACACCCATACAATGCGCACCACCCCGTGATGTTTTTCTCACTCCTACTAGTGAATGTAATGTAACACACACCCATATAATGCGCACCACCCCGTGATATTTTTCTCACTCCTACTAGTGAATGTAATGTAACACACACCCATACAATGCGCACAACCCCGTGATGTTTTTCTCACTCCTACTAGTCAATGTAATGTATCACACACCCATACAATGGGCACCACCCGTGATGTTTTTCTCACTCCTACTAGTGAATGTAATGTAACACACACCCATACAATGCGTACCACCCCGTGATGTTTTTCTCACTCCTACTAGTGAATCTAATGTAACACACACCCATACAATGCGCACCACCCCGTGATGTTTTTCTCACTTCTACTAGTAAATGTAATGTATCACACACCCATACAATGCGCACCACCCCGTGATGTTTTTCTCACTCCTGTTGGTGAATCTAATGTAACACACACCCATACAATGCGCACCACCCCGTGATGTTTTTCTCACTCCTACTAGTGAAAGTAATGTAACACACACCCATACAATGCGCACCGCCCCGTGATGTTTTTCTCACTCTTACTAGTGAAAATAATGTAACACACACCCATACAATGCGCACCGCCCCGTGATGTTTTTCTCACTCCTACTAGTGAAAGTAATGTAACACACACCCATACAATGCGCACAACCCCGTGATGTTTTTCTCACTCCTACTAGTGAATGTAATGTAACACACACCCATACATTGCGCACCACCCCGTGATGTTTTTCTCACTCCTACTAGTGAATGAAATGTAACACACACCCATACAATGCGCACCACCCCGTGATGTTTTTCTCACTCCTACTAGTGAATGTAATGTAACACACACCCATACAATGCGCACCACCCCGTGATGTTTTTCTCACTCCTACTAGTGAATGTAATGTAACACACACCCATACAATGCGCACCACCCCGTGATGTTTTTCTCACTCCTACTAGTGAATGTAATGTAACACACACCCATACAATGCGCACCACCCCGTGATGTTTTTCTCACTCCTACTAGTGAATCTAATGTAACACACACTCATTCAATGCCCACCACCCCGCAATGTTTTTCTCACTCCTACTAGTGAATGTAATGTAACACACACCCTTACAATGCGCACCACCACGCGATGTTTTTCTCACTCCTACTAGTGAATGTAATGTCACACACACCCATACAATGCGCACCACCCCGCGATGTTTTTCTCACTCCTACTAGTGAATGTAATGTAACACACACCCATACAATGCGAACCACCCCGCGATGCTTTTCTCACTCCTACTAAAAAATGTAATGTAACACACACCCATACAATGCGCACCACCACGCGATGTTTTTCTCACTCCTACTAGTGAATCTAAAGTAACACACACCCATACAGTGCGCACCACCCCGTGATATTTTTCTCACTGCTACTAGTGAATCTAATGTAACACACACCCATACAATGCGCACCACCCCGTGATGTTTTTCTCACTCCTACTAGTGAATCTAATGTAACACACACCCATACAATGCGCACCACCCCGTGATGTTTTTCTCACTCCTACTAGTGAATGTAATGTAACACACACCCATACAATGCGCACCACACCCTGATGTTTTTCTCACTCCTACTAGTGAATGTAATGTAACACACACCCATACAATGCGCACCACCCCGTGATGTTTTTCTCACTCCTACTAGTGAATGTAATGTAACACACACCCATACAGTGCACACCACCCCGTGATGTTTTTCTCACTCCTACTAGTGAATCTAAAGTAACACACACCCATACAATGCGCACCACCCCGTGATGTTTTTCTCACTGCTACTAGTGAATGTAATGTAACACACACCCATACAATGCGCACCACCCCGTGATGTTTTTCTCACTCCTACTAGTGAATCTAATGTAACACACACCCATACAATGCGCACCACCCCGTGATGTTTTTCTCACTGCTACTAGTGAATGTAATGTAACACACACCCATACAATGCGCACCACCCCGTGATGTTTTTCTCACTCCTACTAGTGAATGTAATGTAACACACACCCATACAATGCGCACCACCCCGTGATGGTTTTCTCACTCCTACTAGTGAATGTAATGTAACACACACCCATACAATGCGCACCACCCCGTGATGTTTTTCTCACTCCTACTAGTGAAAGTAATGTAACACACACCCATACAATGCGCACCACCCCGTGATGTTTTTCTCACTCCTACTAGTGAATGTAATGTAACACACACCCATACAATGAGCACCACCCCGTGATGTTTTTCTCACTCCTACTAGTGAATGTAATGTAACACACACCCATACAATGCGCACCACCCCGTGATGTTTTTCTCACTCCTAATAGTGAATGTAATGTAACACACACCCATACAATGCGCACCACCTGGTGATGTTTTTCTCACTCCTACTTGTGAATGTAATGTAACACACACCCATACAATGCGCACCACCCGATGATGTTTTTCTCACTCCTACTAGTGAATGTAATGTAACACACACCCATACATTGCGCACCACCCCTGATGTTTTTCTCACTCCTACTAGTGAATGTAATGTAACACAAACCCATACAATGCGCACCACCCCGTGATGTTTTTCTCATTCCTACTAGTGAATCTAATGTAACACACACCCATACAATGCGCACCACCCCGTGATGTTTTTCTCAGTCCTACTAGTGAATGTAATGTAACACACACCCATACAATGCGCACAACCCCGTGATGTTTTTCTCACTCCTACTAGTGAATGTAATGTAACACACACCCATACAATGCGCACCACCCCGTGATGTTTTTCTCACTCCTACTAGTGAATGTAATGTAACACACACCCATACAATGCGCACCACCCCGTGATGTTTTTCTCACTCCTACTAGTGAATGTAATGTAACACACACCCATACAATGCGCACCACCCCGTGATGTTTTTCTCACTCCTACTAGTGAATGTAATGTAACACACACCCATACAATGCGCACCACCCCGTGATGTTTTTCTCACTCCTACTAGTGAATGTAATGTAACACACACCCATACAATGCGCACCACCCCGTGATGTTTTTCTCACTCCTACTAGTGAATGTAATGTCACACACACCCATACAATGCGCACCACCCCGCGATGTTTTTCTCACTCCTACTAGTGAATGTAATGTGACACACACCCATACAATGCGAACCACCCCGCGATGCTTTTCTCACTCCTACTTAAAAATGTAATGTAACACACACCCATACAATGCGCACCACCCCGCGATGTTTTTCTCACTCCTACTAGTGAATCTAAAGTAACACACACCCATACAGTGCGCACCACCCCGTGATATTTTTCTCACTGCTACTAGTGAATCTAATGTAACACACACCCATACAATGCGCACCACCCCGTGATGTTTTTCTCACTCCTACTAGTGAATCTAATGTAACACACACCCATACAATGCGCACCACCCCGTGATGTTTTTCTCACTCCTACTAGTGAATGTAATGTAACACACACCCATACAATGCGCACCACCCCGTGATGTTTTTCTCACTCCTACTAGTGAATGTAATGTAACACACACCCATACAATGCGCACCACCCCGTGATGTTTTTCTCACTCCTACTAGTGAATGTAATGTAACACACACCCATACAATGCGCACCACAACGTGATGTTTTTCTCACTCCTACTAGTGAATCTAAAGTAACACACACCCATACAGTGCGCACCACCCCGTGATGTTTTTCTCACTGCTACTAGTGAATCTAATGTAACACACACCCATACAGTGCGCACCACCCCGTGATGTTTTTCTCACTGCTACTAGTGAATGTAATGTAACACACACCCATACAATGCGCACCACCCCGTGATGTTTTTCTCACTCCTAATAGTGAATCTAATGTAACACACACCCATACAATGCGCACCACCCCGTGATGTTTTTCTCACTGCTACTAGTGAATGTAATGTAACACACACCCATACAATGCGCACCACCCCGTGATGTTTTTGTCACACCTACTAGTGAATCTAATGTAACACACACCCATACAATGCGCACCACCCCGTGATGTTTTTCTTACTCCTACTAGTGAATGTAATGTAACAGACACCCATAAAATGCGCACCACCCCGTGATGTTTTTCTCACTCCTACTAGTGAAAGTAATGTAACACACACCCATACAATGCGAACCACCCCGTGATGTTTTTCTCACTCCTACTAGTGAATGTAATGTAACACACACCCATACAATGCGCACCACCCCGTGATGTTTTTCTCACTCCTACTAGTGAATGTAATGTAACACAAACCCATACAATGCGCACCACCCCGTGATGTTTTTCTCACTCCTACTAGTGAATGTAATGTAACACACACCCATACAATGCGCACCACCCGATGATGTTTTTCTCACTCCTACTAGTGAATGTAATGTAACACACACCCATACATTGCGCACCACCCCGTGATGTTTTTCTCACTGCTACTAGTGAATGTAATGTAACACACACCCATACAATGCGCACCACCCCGTGATGATTTTCTCACTCCTACTAGTGAATATAATGTAACACACACCCATACAATGCGCACCACCCCGTGATGTTTTTCTCACCCCTACTTGTGAATCTAATGTAACACACACACATACAATGCGCACCACCCCGTGATGTTTTTCTCACTCCTACTAGTGAATGTAATGTAACACACACCCATACAAAATGCACCACCCCGTGATGTTTTTCTCACTCCTACTAGTGAATGTAATGTAACACAAACCCATACAATGCGCACCACCCCGTGATGTTTTTCTCACTGTTACTAGTGAATGTAATGTAACACACACTCATACAATGCGCACCACCCCGTGATGTTTTTCTCACTCCTACTAGTGAATGTAATGTAACACATACCCATACAATGCGCACAACACCGTGATGTTTTTCTCACTCCTACTAGTGAATGTAATGTAACACACACCCATACAATGCGCACCACCCCGTGATGTTTTTCTCACTCCTACTAGTGAATGTAATGTAACACACACCCATACAATGTGCACCACCCCGTGATGTTTTTCTCACTCCTACTAGTGAATGTAATGTAACACACACCCATACAATGTGAACCACCCCGTGATGTTTTTCTCACTCCTACTAGTGAATGTAATGTAACACACACCCATACAATGCGCACAACCCCGTGATGTTTTTCTCACTCCTACTAGTGAATGTAATGTAACACACACCCATACAATGGGCACCACCCGTGATGTTTTTCTCACTCCTACTAGTGAATGTAATGTAACACACACCCATACAATGCGCACCACCCCGTGATGTTTTTCTCACTAATAGTAGTGAATCTAATGTAACACACACCCATACAATGCGCACCACCCCATGATGTTTTTCTCACTCCTACTAGTAAATGTAATGTATCACACACCCATACAGTGCGCACCACCCCGTGATGTATTTCTCACTCCTGTTGGTGAATCTAATGTAACACACACCCATACAATGCGCACCACCCCGTGATGTTTTTCTCACTCCTACTAGTGAAAGTAATGTAACACACACCCATACAATGCGCGCCGCCCCGTGATGTTTTTCTCACTAATACTAGTGAAAATAATGTAACACACACCCATACAATCCGCACCGCCCCGTGATGTTTTTCTCACTCCTACTAGTGCAAGTAATGTAACACACACCCATACAATGCGCACCGCCCCGTGATGTTTTTCTCACTCCTACTAGTGCAAGTAATGTAACACACACCCATACAATGCGCACCGCCCCGTGATGTTTTTCTCACTCCTACTAGTGAATGTAATGTAACACACACCCATACAATGGGCACCACCCCGTGATGTTTTTCTCACTCCTACTAGTGAATGTAATGTAACACACACCCATACAATGCGCACCACCCCGTGATGTTTTTCTCACTCCTACTAGTGAATCTCATGTAACACACACCCATACAATGCGCACCACCCCGTGATGTTTTTCTCACTCCTACTAGTGAATGTAATGTAACACACACCCATAAAATGCGCACCACCCCTTGATGTTTTTCTCACTCCTACTGGTGCATCTAATGTAACACACACCCATACAATGCGCACCACCCCGTGATGTTTTTCTCACTCCTACTAGTGAATGTAATGTAACACATACCCATACAATGCGCACAACACCGTGATGTTTTTCTCACTCCTACTAGTGAATGTAATGTAACACACACCCATACAATGCGAACCACCCCGTGATGTTTTTCTAACTCCTACTAGTGAATGTAATGTAACACACACCCATACAATGCGCACCACCCCGTGATGTTTTTCTCACTCCTACTAGTGAATGTAATGTAACACACACCCATACAATGCGCACCACCCCGTGATGTTTTTCTCACTCCTACTAGTGAATGTAATGTAACACACACCCATACAATGCGCACAACCCCGTGATATTTTTCTCACTCCTACTAGTGAATGTAATGTAACACACACCCATACAATGGGCACCACCCGTGATGTTTTTCTCACTCCTACTAGTGAATGTAATGTAACACACACCCATACAATGCGCACCACCCCGTGATGTTTTTCTCACTAATACTAGTGAATCTAATGTAACACACACCCATACAATGCGCACCACCCCGTGATGTTTTTCTCACTCCTACTAGTAAATGTAATGTATCACACACCCATACAATGCGCACCACCCCGTGATGTATTTCTCACTCCTGTTGGTGAATCTAATGTAACACACACCCATACAATGCGCACCACCCCGTGATGTTTTTCTCACTCCTACTAGTGAAAGTAATGTAACACACACCCATACAATGCGCGCCGCCCCGTGATGTTTTTCTCACTCCTACTAGTGAAAATAATGTAACACACACCCATACAATGCGCACCGCCCCGTGATGTTTTTCTCACTCCTACTAGTGCAAGTAATGTAACACACACCCATACAATGCGCACCGCCCCGTGATGTTTTTCTCACTCCTACTAGTGCAAGTAATGTAACACACACCCATACAATGCGCACCGCCCCGTGATGTTTTTCTCACTCCTACTAGTGAATGTAATGTAACACACACCCATACAATGGGCACCACCCCGTGATGTTTTTCTCACTCCTACTAGTGAATGTAATGTAACACACACCCATACAATGCGCACCACCACGTGATGTTTTTCTCACTCCTACTAGTGAATGTAATGTAACACACACCCATACAATGCGCACCACCCCGTGATGTTTTTCTCACTCCTACTAGTGAATCTCATGTAACACACACCCATACAATGCGCACCACCCCGTGATGTTTTTCTCACTCCTACTAGTGAATGTAATGTAACACACACCCATACAATGCGCACCACCCCGTGATGTTTTTCTCACTCCTACTAGTGAATGTAATGTAACACACACCCATACAATGCGCACCACCCCGTGATGTTTTTCTCACTCCTACTAGTGAATGTAATGTAACACACACCCATACAATGCGCACCACCCCGTGATGTTTTTCTCACTCCTACTAGTGAATCTAATGTAACACACACCCATTCAATGCCCACCACCCCGCAATGTTTTTCTCACTCCTACTAGTGAATGTAATGTAACACACACCCTTACAATGCGCACCACCACGCGATGTTTTTCTCACTCCTACTAGTGAATGTAATGTCACACACACCCATACAATGCGCACCACCCCGCGATGTTTTTCTCACTCCTACTAGTGAATGTAATGTAACACACACCCATACAATGCGAACCACCCCGCGATGCTTTTCTCACTCCTACTAAAAAATGTAATGTAACACACACCCATACAATGCGCACCACCACGCGATGTTTTTCTCACTCCTACTAGTGAATCTAAAGTAACACACACCCATACAGTGCGCACCACCCCGTGATATTTTTCTCACTGCTACTAGTGAATCTAATGTAACACACACCTATACAATGCGCACCACCCCGTGATGTTTTTCTCACTCCTACTAGTGAATCTAATGTAACACACACCCATACAATGCGCACCACCCCGTGATGTTTTTCTCACTCCTACTAGTGAATGTAATGTAACACACACCCATACAATGCGCACCACACCGTGATGTTTTTCTCACTCCTACTAGTGAATGTAATGTAACACACACCCATACAATGCGCACCACCCCGTGATGTTTTTCTCACTCCTACTAGTGAATGTAATGTAACACACACCCATACAATGCGCACCACCCCGTGATGTTTTTCTCACTCCTACTAGTGAATCTAAAGTAACACACACCCATACAGTGCGCACCACCCCGTGATGTTTTTCTCACTGCTACTAGTGAATCTAATGTAACACAGACCCATACAGTGCGCACCACCCCGTGATGTTTTTCTCACTGCTACTAGTGAATGTAATGTAACACACACCCATACAATGCGCACCACCCCGTGATGTTTTTCTCACTCCTACTAGTGAATCTAATGTAACACACACCCATACAATGCGCACCACCCCGTGATGTTTTTCTCACTGCTACTAGTGAATGTAATGTAACACACACCCATACAATGCGCACCACCCCGTGATGTTTTTCTCACTCCTACTAGTGAATCTCATGTAACACACACCCATACAATGCGCACCACCCCGTGATGTTTTTCTCACTCCTACTAGTGAATGTAATGTAACACACACCCATACAATGCGCACCACCCCGTGATGTTTTTCTCACTCCTACTAGTGAAAGTAATGTAACACACACCCATACAATGCGCACCACACCGTGATGTTTTTCTCACTCCTACTAGTGAATGTAATGTAACACACACCCATACAATGCGCACCACCCCGTTATGTTTTTCTCACTCCTACTAGTGAATGTAATGTAACACACACCCATACAATGCGCACCACCCCGTGATGTTTTTCTCACTCCTAATAGTGAATGTAATGTAACACACACCCATACAATGCGCACCACCCGGTGATGTTTTTCTCACTCCTACTTGTGAATGTAATGTAACACACACCCATACAATGCGCACCACCCGATGATGTTTTTCTCACTCCTACTAGTGAATGTAATGTAACACACACCCATACAATGCGCACCACCCCGTGATGTTTTTCTCACTCCTAATAGTGAATGTAATGTAACACACACCCATACAATGCGCACCACCCCGTGATGTTTTTCTCACTCCTACTAGTGAATGTAATGTAACACACACCCATACAATGCGCACCACCCCGTGATGTTTTTCTCACTCCTACTAGTGAATGTAATGTAACACACACCCATACAATGCGCACCACCCCGTGATGTTTTTCTCACTCCTACTAGTGAATCTAATGTAAAACACACCCATTCAATGCCCACCACACCGCGATGTTTTTCTCACTCCTACTAGTGAATGTAATGTAACACACACCCATACAATGCGCACCACCCCGTGATGTTTTTCTCACTCCTACTAGTGAATGTAATGTCACACACACCCATACAATGCGCACCACCCCGCGATGTTTTTCTCACTCCTACTAGTGAATGTAATGTAACACACACCCATACAATGCGAACCACCCCGCGATGCTTTTCTCACTCCTACTAAAAAATGTAATGTAACACACACCCATACAATGCGCACCACCCCGCGATGTTTTTCTCACTCCTACTAGTGAATCTAAAGTAACACACACCCATACAGTGCGCACCACCCCGTGATATTTTTCTCACTGCTACTAGTGAATCTAATGTAACACACACCCATACAATGCGCACCACCCTGTGATGTTTTTCTCACTCCTACTAGTGAATCTAATGTAACACACACCCATACAATGCGCACCACCCCGTGATGTTTTTCTCCTACTAGTGAATGTAATGTAACACACACCCATACAATGCGCACCACCCCGTGATGTTTTTCTCACTCCTACTAGTGAATGTAATGTAACACACACCCATACAATGCGCACCACCCCGTGATGTTTTTCTCACTCCTACTAGTGAATGTAATGTAACACACACCCATACAATGCGCACCACAACGTGATGTTTTTCTCACTCCTACTAGTGAATCTAAAGTAACACACACCCATACAGTGCGCACCACCCCGTGATGTTTTTCTCACTGCTACTAGTGAATCTAATGTAACACACACCCATACAGTGCGCACCACCCCGTGATGTTTTTCTCACTGCTACTAGTGAATGTAATGTAACACACACCCATACAATGCGCACCACCCCGTGATGTTTTTCTCACTCCTAATAGTGAATCTAATGTAACACACACCCATACAATGCGCACCACCCCGTGATGTTTTTCTCACTGCTACTAGTGAATGTAATGTAACACACACCCATACAATGGGCACCACCCGTGATGTTTTTCTCACTCCTACTAGTGAATGTAATGTAACACACACCCATACAATGCGCACCACCCCGTGATGTTTTTCTCACTAATACTAGTGAATCTAATGTAACACACACCCATACAATGCGCACCACCCCATGATGTTTTTCTCACTCCTACTAGTAAATGTAATGTATCACACACCCATACAATGCGCACCACCCCGTGATGTATTTCTCACTCCTGTTGGTGAATCTAATGTAACACACACCCATACAATGCGCACCACCCCGTGATGTTTTTCTCACTCCTACTAGTGAAAGTAATGTAACACACACCCATACAATGCGCGCCGCCCCGTGATGTTTTTCTCACTCCTACTAGTGAAAATAATGTAACACACACCCATACAATCCGCACCGCCCCGTGATGTTTTTCTCACTCCTACTAGTGCAAGTAATGTAACACACACCCATACAATGCGCACCGCCCCGTGATGTTTTTCTCACTCCTACTAGTGCAAGTAATGTAACACACACCCATACAATGCGCACTGCCCCGTGATGTTTTTCTCACTCCTACTAGTGAATGTAATGTAACACACACCCATACAATGGGCACCACCCCGTGACGTTTTTCTCACTCCTACTAGTGAATGTAATGTAACACACACCCATACAATGCGCACCACCCCGTGATGTTTTTCTCACTCCTACTAGTGAATCTCATGTAACACACACCCATACAATGCGCACCACCCCGTGATGTTTTTCTCACTCCTACTAGTGAATGTAATGTAACACACACCCATAAAATGCGCACCACCCCGTGATGTTTTTCTCACTCCTACTGGTGCATCTAATGTAACACACACCCATACAATGCGCACCACCCCGTGATGTTTTTCTCACTCCTACTAGTGAATGTAATGTAACACATACCCATACAATGCGCACAACACCGTGATGTTTTTCTCACTCCTACTAGTGAATGTAATGTAACACACACCCATACAATGCGCACCACCCCGTGATGTTTTTCTCACTCCTACTAGTGAATGTAATGTAACACACACCCATACAATGCGCACCACCCCGTGATGTTTTTCTCACTCCTACTAGTGAATCTCATGTAACACACACCCATACAATGCGCACCACCCCGTGATGTTTTTCTCACTCCTACTAGTGAATGTAATGTAACACACACCCATACAATGCGCACAACCCCGTGATGTTTTTCTCACTCCTACTAGTGAATGTAATGTAACACACACCCATACAATGGGCACCACCCGTGATGTTTTTCTCACTCCTACTAGTGAATGTAATGTAACACACACCCATACAATGCGCACCACCCCGTGATGTTTTTCTCACTAATACTAGTGAATCTAATGTAACACACACCCATACAATGCGCACCACCCCGTGATGTTTTTCTCACTCCTACTAGTAAATGTAATGTATCACACACCCATACAATGCGCACCACCCCGTGATGTATTTCTCACTCCTGTTGGTGAATCTAATGTAACACACACCCATACAATGCGCACCACCCCGTGATGTTTTTCTCACTCCTACTAGTGAAAGTAATGTAACACACACCCATACAATGCGCGCCGCCCCGTGATGTTTTTCTCACTCCTACTAGTGAAAATAATGTAACACACACCCATACAATGCGCACCGCCCCGTGATGTTTTTCTCACTCCTACTAGTGCAAGTAATGTAACACACACCCATACAATGCGCACCGCCCCGTGATGTTTTTCTCACTCCTACTAGTGCAAGTAATGTAACACACACCCATACAATGCGCACCGCCCCGTGATGTTTTTCTCACTCCTACTAGTGAATGTAATGTAACACACACCCATACAATGGGCACCACCCCGTGATGTTTTTCTCACTCCTACTAGTGAATGTAATGTAACACACACCCATACAATGCGCACCACCACGTGATGTTTTTCTCACTCCTATTAGTGAATGTAATGTAACACACACCCATACAATGCGCACCACCCCGTGATGTTTTTCTCACTCCTACTAGTGAATCTCATGTAACACACACCCATAAAATGCGCACCACCCCGTGATGTTTTTCTCACTCCTACTGGTGCATCTAATGTAACACACACCCATACAATGCGCACCACCCCGTGATGTTTTTCTCACTCCTACTAGTGAATGTAATGTAACACACACCCATACATTGCACACCACCCCGTGATGTTTTTCTCACTCCTACTAGTGAATCTAATGCAAAACACACCCATACATTGCGCACCACCCCGTGATGTTTTTCTCACTCCTACTAGTGAATCTAATGCAACAAACACCCATACAATGCGCACCACCCCGTGATGTTTTTCTCACTCCTACTAGTGAATCTAATGTAACACACACCCATACAATGCGCACCACAACGTGATGTTTTTCTCACTCCTACTAGTGAATCTAATGTAACACACACCCATACAATGCGCACCACCCCGTGATGTTTTTCTCACTCCTACTAGTGAATGTAATGTAACACACACCCGTACAAGGTGCACCACCCCGTGATGTTTTTCTCACTCCTGCTAGTGAATCTAATGTATCACACACCCATATAATGCGCACCATCCCGTGATGTTTTTCTCACTCCTGCTAGTGAATCTAATGTAACACACACCCATACAATGCGCACCGCCCCGTGATGTTTTTCTCACTCCTACTAGGGAAAGTAATGTAGCACACACCCATACAATGCGCACCGCCCCGTGATGTTTTTCTCACTCCTACTACTGAAAGTAATGTAACACACACACATACAATGCGCACCGCCCCTTGATGTTTTTCTCACTCTTACAATTGAAAGTAATGTAACACACACCCATACAATGGCCACCGCCCCGTGATGTTTTTCTCACTCCTACTAGTGAATGTAATGTAACACACACCCATACAATGCGCACCACCACGTGATGTTTTTCTCACTCCTACTAGTGAATCTAATGTAACACACACCCATACAATGGGCACCACCCCGTGTTGTTTTTCTCACTCCTACTAGTGAATCTCATGGAACACACACCCATACAATGCGCACCACCCCGTGATGTTTTTCTCACTCCTACTAGTGAATGTAATGTAACACACACCCATACAATGCGCACCACCCCGTGATGTTTTTCTCACTCCTACTAATGAATCTAATGTAAAACACCCCCATTCAATGCCCACCATCCCGCGTTGTTTTTCTCACTCCTACTAGTGAATGTAATGTAACACACACCCATACAATGCGCACCACCCCGTGATGTTTTTGTCACTCCTACTAGTGAATGTAATGTCACACACACCCATACAATGGGCACCACCCCGCGATGTTTTTCTCACTCCTACTAGTGAATGTAATGTAACACACACCCATACAATGCGAACCACCCCGCGATGCTTTTCTCACTCCTACTAAAAAATGTAATGTAACACACACCCATACTATGCGCACCACCCCGCGATGTTTTTCTCACTCCTACTAGTGAATCTAATGTAACACACACCCATACAATGCGCACCACCCCGTGATGTTTTTCTCACTCCTACTAGTGAATCTAATGTAACACACACCCATACAATGCGCACCACCCCGTGATGTTTTTCTCACTCCTACTAGTGAATGTAATGTAACACACACCCATACAATGCGCACCACACCGTGATGTTTTTCTCACTAATACTAGTGAATCTAATGTAACACACACCCATACAATGCGCACCACCCCGTGATGTTTTTCTCACGCCTACTAGTAAATGTAATGTATCACACACCCATACAATGCGCACCACCCCGTGATGTATTTCTCACTCCTGTTGGTGAATCTAATGTAACACACACCCATACAATGCGCACCACCCCGTGATGTTTTTCTCACTCCTACTAGTGAAAGTAATGTAACACACACCCATACAATGCGCGCCGCCCCGTGATGTTTTTCTCACTCCTACTAGTGAAAATAATGTAACACACACCCATACAATGCGCACCGCCCCGTGATGTTTTTCTCACTCGTACTAGTGCAAGTAATGTAACACACACCCATACAATGCGCACCGCCCCGTGATGTTTTTCTCACTCCTACTAGTGCAAGTAATGTAACACACACCCATACAATGCGCACCACCCCGTGATGTTTTTCTCACTCCTACTGGTGCATCTAATGTAACACACACCCATACAATGCGCACCACCCCGTGATGTTTTTCTCACTCCTACTAGTGAATGTAATGTAACACACACCCATACATTGCACACCACCCCGTGATGTTTTTCTCACCTACTAATGAATCTAATGCAAAACACACCCATACATTGCGCACCACCCCGTGATGTTTTTCTCACTCCTACTAGTGAATCTAGTGCAACAAACACCCATACAATGCGCACCACCCCGTGATGTTTTTCTCACTCCTACTAGTGAATCTAATGTAACACACACCCATACAATGCGCACCACAACGTGATGTTTTTCTCACTCCTACTAGTGAATCTAATGTAACACACACCCATACAATGCGCACCACCCCGTGATGTTTTTCTCACTCCTACTAGTGAATGTAATGTAACACACACCCATACAATGCGCACCACCACGTGATGTTTTTCTCACTCCTACTAGTGAATCTAATGTAACACACACCCATACAATGGGCACCACCCCGTGTTGTTTTTCTCACTCCTACTAGTGAATCTCATGGAACACACACCCATACAATGCGCACCACCCCGTGATGTTTTTCTAACTCCTACTAGTGAATGTAATGTAACACACAAACATACAATGCGCAACACCCCGCGATGTTTTTCTCACTCCTACTAGTGAAAGTAATGTAACACACACCCATACAATGTGAACCACCACGTGATGTTTTTCTCACTCCTACTACTGAAAGTAATGTAACACACACCCATACAATGCGCACCGCCCCTTGATGTTTTTCTCACTCTTACAAGTTAAAGTAATGTAACACACACCCATACAATGGCCACTGCCCCGTGATGTTTTTCTCACTCCTACTAGTGAATGTAATGTAACACACACCCATACAATGCGCACCACCCCATGATGTTTTTCTCACTCCTACTAGTGAATGTAATGTAACACACACCCGTACAAGGCGCACCACCCCGTGATGTTTTTCTCACTCCTACTAGTGAATCTAATGTATCACACATCCATACAATGCGCACTACCCCGTGATGTTTTTCTCACTCCTGCTAGTGAATCTAATGTAACACACACCCATACAATGCGTACCGCCCCGTGATGTTTTTCTCACTCCTACTAGGGAAAGTAATGTAACACACACCCATACAATGCGCACCGCCCCGTGATGTTTTTCTCACTCCTACTAGTGAATGTAACGTAACACACACCCGTACAAGGCGCACCACCCCGTGATGTTTTTCTCACTCCTGCTAGTGAATCTAATGTATCACACACCCATAAAATGCGCACCACCCCGTGATGTTTTTCTCACTGCTACTAGTGAATGTAATGTAACACACACCCATACAATGCGCACCACCCCGTGATGTTTTTCTCACTGCTACTAGTGAATGTAATGTAACACACACCCATACAATGCGCACCACCCCGTGATGTTTTACTCACACCTACTAGTGAATCTAATGTAACACACACCCATACAATGCGCACCACCCCGTGATATTTTTCTCACTCCTACTAGTGAATGTAATGTAACACACACCCATACAATGCGCACCACCCCGTGATGTTTTTCTCACTCCTACTAGTGAAAGTAATGTAACACACACCCATACAATGCGAACCACCCCGTGATGTTTTTCTCAATCCTACTAGTGAATGTAATGTAACACACACCCATACAATGCGCACCACCCCGTGATGTTTTTCTCACTCCTACTAGTGAATGTAATGTAACACACACCCATACAATGCGCACCACCCCGTGATGTTTTTCTCACTCCTACTAGTGAATGTAATGTAACACACACCCATACAATGCGCACCACCCCGTGATGTTTTTCTCACTGCTACTAGTGAATGTAATGTAACACACACCCATACAATGCGCACCACCCCGTGATGTTTTACTCACACCTACTAGTGAATCTAATGTAACACACACCCATACAATGCGCACCACCCCGTGATATTTTTCTCACTCCTAATAGTGAATGTAATGTAACACACACCCATACAATGCGCACCACCCCGTGATGTTTTTCTCACTCCTACTAGTGAAAGTAATGTAACACACACCCATACAATGCGAACCACCCCGTGATGTTTTTCTCAATCCTACTAGTGAATGTAATGTAACACACACCCATACAATGCACACCACCCCGTGATGTTTTTCTCACTCCTACTAGTGAATGTAATGTAACACACACCCATACAATGCGCACCACCCCGTGATGTTTTTCTCACTCCTACTAGTGAATGTAATGTAACACACACCCATACAATGCGCACCACCCCGTGATGTTTTTCTCACTCCTACTAGTGAATGTAATGTAACACACACCCATACAATGCGCACCACCACGTGATGTTTTTCTCACTCCTACTAGTGAATCTAATGTAACACACACCCATACAATGGGCACCACCCCGTGTTGTTTTTCTCACTCCTACTAGTGAATCTCATGGAACACACACCCATACAATGCGCACCACCCCGTGATGTTTTTCTCACTCCTACTAGTGAATGTAATGTAACACACACCCATACAATGCGCACCACCCCGTGATGTTTTTCTCACTCCTACTAATGAATCTAATGTAAAATACACCCATTCAATGCCCACCATCCCGCGTTGTTTTTCTCACTCCTACTAGTGAATGTAATGTAACACACACCCATACAATGCGCACCACCCCGTGATGTTTTTCTCACTCCTACTAGTGAATGTAATGTCACACACACCCATACAATGCGCACCACCCCGCGATGTTTTTCTCACTCCTACTAGTGAATGTAATGTAACACACACCCATACAATGCGAACCACCCCGCGATGCTTTTCTCACTCCTACTAAAAAATGTAATGTAACACACACCCATACAATGCGCACCACCCCGCAATGTTTTTCTCACTCCTACTAGTGAATCTAAAGTAACACACACCCATACAGTGCGCACCACCCCGTGATATTTTTCTCACTGCTCCTAGTGAATCTAATGTAACACACACCCATACAATGCGCACCACCCCGTGATGTTTTTCTCACTCCTACTAGTGAATCTAATGTAACACACACCCATACAATGCGCACCACCCCGTGATGTTTTTCTCACTCCTACTAGTGAATGTAATGTAACACACACCCATACAATGCGCACCACCCCGTGATGTTTTTCTCACTCCTACTAGTGAATGTAATGTAACACACACCCATACAATGCGCACCACCCCGTGATGTTTTTCTCACTCCTACTAGTGAATGTAATGTAACACACACCCATACAATGCGCACCACAACGTGATGTTTTTCTCACTCCTACTAGTGAATCTAAAGTAACACACACCCATACAGTGCGCACCACCCCGTGATGTTTTTCTCACTGCTACTAGTGAATCTAATGTAACACACACCCATACAGTGCGCACCACCCAGTGATGTTTTTCTCACTGCTACTAGTGAATGTAATGTAACACACACCCATACAATGCGCACCACCCCGTGATGTTTTTCTCACTCCTAATAGTGAATCTAATGTAACACACACCCATACAATGCGCACAACCCCGTGATGTTTTTCTCACTGCTACTAGTGAATGTAATGTAACACACACCCATACAATGCGCACCACCCCGTGATGTTTTTCTCACACCTACTAGTGAATCTAATGTAACACACACCCATACAATGCGCACCACCCCGTGATATTTTTCTCACTCCTACTAGTGAATGTAATGTAACACACACCCATACAATGCGCACCACCCCGTGATGTTTTTCTCACTCCTACTAGTGAAAGTAATGTAACACACACCCATACAATGCGAACCACCCCGTGATGTTTTTCTCAATCCTACTAGTGAATGTAATGTAACACACACCCATACAATGCGCACCACCCCGTGATGTTTTTCTCACTCCTACTAGTGAATGTAATGTAACACACACCCATACAATGCGCACCACCCCGTGATGTTTTTCTCACTCCTACTAGTGAATGTAATGTAACACACACCCATACAAGGCGAACCACCCCGTGATGTTTTTCTCACTCCTACTAGTGAATGTAATGTAACACACACCCATACATTGCGCACCACCCCGTGATGTTTTTCTCACTCCTACTAGTGAATGTAATGTAACACACACCCATACAATGCGCACCACCCCGTGATGATTTTCTCACTCCTACTAGTGAATCTAATGTAACACACACCCATACAATGCGCACCACCCCGTGATGTTTTTCTCACCCCAACTTGTGAATCTAATGTAACACACACACATACAATGCGCACCACCCCGTGATGTTTTTCTCACTCCTACTAGTGAATGTAATGTAACACACACCCATACAAAGTGCACCACCCCGTGATGTTTTTCTCACTCCTACTAGTGAATGTAATGTAACACAAACCCATACAATGCGCACCACCCCGTGATGTTTTTCTCACTGTTACTAGTGAATGTAATGTAACACACACCCATACAATGCGCACCACCCCGTGATGTTTTTCTCATTCCTACTAGTGAATGTAATGTAACACATACCCATACAATGCGCACAACAACGTGATGTTTTTCTCACTCCTACTAGTGAATGTAATGTAACACACACCCATACAATGCGCACCACCCCGTGATGTTTTTCTCACTCCTACTAGTGAATGTAATGTAACACACACCCATACAATGCGCACCACCCCGTGATGTTTTTCTCACTCCTACTAGTGAATGTAATGTAACACACACCCATACAATGCGCACCACCCCGTGATGTTTTTCTCACTCCTACTAGTGAATGTAATGTAACACACACCCATACAATGCGCACAACCCCGTGATGTTTTTCTCACTCCTACTAGTGAATGTAATGTAACACACACCCATACAATGGGCACCACCCGTGATGTTTTTCTCACTCCTACTAGTGAATGTAATGTAACACACACCCATACAATGCGCACCACCCCGTGATGTTTTTCTCACTAATACTAGTGAATCTAATGTAACACACACCCATACAATGCGCACCACCCCGTGATGTTTTTCTCACGCCTACTAGTAAATGTAATGTATCACACACCCATACAATGCGCACCACCCCGTGATGTATTTCTCACTCCTGTTGGTGAATCTAATGTAACACACACCCATACAATGCGCACCACCCCGTGATGTTTTTCTCACTCCTACTAGTGAAAGTAATGTAACACACACCCATACAATGCGCGCCGCCCCGTGATGTTTTTCTCACTCCTACTAGTGAAAATAATGTAACACACACCCATACAATGCGCACCGCCCCGTGATGTTTTTCTCACTCCTACTAGTGCAAGTAATGTAACACACACCCATACAATGCGCACCGCCCCGTGATGTTTTTCTCACTCCTACTAGTGCAAGTAATGTAACACACACCCATACAATGCGCACCGCCCCGTGATGTTTTTCTCACTCCTACTAGTGAATGTAATGTAACACACACCCATACAATGCGCACCGCCCCGTGATGTTTTTCTCACTCCTACTAGTGAATGTAATGTAACACACACCCATACAATGCGCACCACCCCGTGATGTTTTTCTCACTCCTACTAGTGAATCTCATGTAACACACACCCATACAATGCGCACCACCCCGTGATGTTTTTCTCACTCCTACTAGTGAATCTCATGTAACACACACCCATAAAATGCGCACCACCCCGTGATGTTTTTCTCACTCCTACTGGTGCATCTAATGTAACACACACCCATACAATGCGCACCACCCCGTGATGTTTTTCTCACTCCTACTAGTGAATGTAATGTAACACACACCCAAACAATGCGCACCACCCCGTGATGTTTTTCTCACTCCTACTAGTGAAAGTAATGTAACACACACCCATACAATGCGAACCACCCCGTGATGTTTTTCTCAATCCTACTAGTGAATGTAATGTAACACACACCCATACAATGCGCACCACCCCGTGATGTTTTTCTCACTCCTACTAGTGAATGTAATGTAACACACACCCATACAATGCGCACCACCCCGTGATGTTTTTCTCACTCCTACTAGTGAATGTAATGTAACACACACCCATACAAGGCGAACCACCCCGTGATGTTTTTCTCACTCCTACTAGTGAATGTAATGTAACACACACCCATACATTGCGCACCACCCCGTGATGTTTTTCTCACTCCTAATAGTGAATGTAATGTAACACACACCCATACAATGCGCACCACCCCGTGATGATTTTCTCACTCCTACTAGTGAATCTAATGTAACACACACCCATACAATGCGCACCACCCCGTGATGTTTTTCTCACCCCAACTTGTGAATCTAATGTAACACACACACATACAATGCGCACCATCCCGTGATGTTTTTCTCACTCCTACTAGTGAATGTAATGTAACACACACCCATACAAAGTGCACCACCCCGTGATGTTTTTCTCACTCCTACTAGTGAATGTAATGTAACACAAACCCATACAATGCGCACCACCCCGTGATGTTTTTCTCACTGTTACTAGTGAATGTAATGTAACACACACCCATACAATGCGCACCACCCCGTGATGTTTTTCTCATTCCTACTAGTGAATGTAATGTAACACATACCCATACAATGCGCACAACAACGTGATGTTTTTCTCACTCCTACTAGTGAATGTAATGTAACACACACCCATACAATGCGCACCACCCCGTGATGTTTTTCTCACTCCTACTAGTGAATGTAATGTAACACACACCCATACAATGCGCACCACCCCGTGATGTTTTTCTCACTCCTACTAGTGAATGTAATGTAACACACACCCATACAATGCGCACCACCCCGTGATGTTTTTCTCACTCCTACTAGTGAATGTAATGTAACACACACCCATACAATGCGCACAACCCCGTGATGTTTTTCTCACTCCTACTAGTGAATGTAATGTAACACACACCCATACAATGGGCACCACCCGTGATGTTTTTCTCACTCCTACTAGTGAATGTAATGTAACACACACCCATACAATGCGCACCACCCCGTGATGTTTTTCTCACTAATACTAGTGAATCTAATGTAACACACACCCATACAATGCGCACCACCCCGTGATGTTTTTCTCACGCCTACTAGTAAATGTAATGTATCACACACCCATACAATGCGCACCACCCCGTGATGTATTTCTCACTCCTGTTGGTGAATCTAATGTAACACACACCCATACAATGCGCACCACCCCGTGATGTTTTTCTCACTCCTACTAGTGAAAGTAATGTAACACACACCCATACAATGCGCGCCGCCCCGTGATGTTTTTCTCACTCCTACTAGTGAAAATAATGTAACACACACCCATACAATGCGCACCGCCCCGTGATGTTTTTCTCACTCCTACTAGTGCAAGTAATGTAACACACACCCATACAATGCGCACCGCCCCGTGATGTTTTTCTCACTCCTACTAGTGCAAGTAATGTAACACACACCCATACAATGCGCACCGCCCCGTGATGTTTTTCTCACTCCTACTAGTGAATGTAATGTAACACACACCCATACAATGCGCACCGCCCCGTGATGTTTTTCTCACTCCTACTAGTGAATGTAATGTAACACACACCCATACAATGCGCACCACCCCGTGATGTTTTTCTCACTCCTACTAGTGAATCTCATGTAACACACACCCATACAATGCGCACCACCCCGTGATGTTTTTCTCACTCCTACTAGTGAATCTCATGTAACACACACCCATAAAATGCGCACAACCCCGTGATGTTTTTCTCACTCCTACTGGTGCATCTAATGTAACACACACCCATACAATGCGCACCACCCCGTGATGTTTTTCTCACTCCTACTAGTGAATGTAATGTAACACACACCCATACATTGCACACCACCCCGTGATGTTTTTCTCACCTACTAATGAATCTAATGCAAAACACACCCATACATTGCGCACCACCCCGTGATGTTTTTCTCACTCCTACTAGTGAATCTAGTGCAACAAACACCCATACAATGCGCACCACCCCGTGATGTTTTTCTCACTCCTACTAGTGAATCTAATGTAACACACACCCATACAATGCGCACCACAACGTGATGTTTTTCTCACTCCTACTAGTGAATCTAATGTAACACACACCCATACAATGCGCACCACCCCGTGATGTTTTTCTCACTCCTACTAGTGAATGTAATGTAACACACACCCATACAATGCGCACCACCACGTGATGTTTTTCTCACTCCTACTAGTGAATCTAATGTAACACACACCCATACAATGGGCACCACCCCGTGTTGTTTTTCTCACTTCTACTAGTGAATCTCATGGAACACACACCCATACAATGCGCACCACCCCGTGATGTTTTTCTAACTCCTACTAGTGAATGTAATGTAACACACAAACATACAATGCGCAACACCCCGCGATGTTTTTCTCACTCCTACTAGTGAAAGTAATGTAACACACACCCATACAATGCGAACCACCACGTGATGTTTTTCTCACTCCTACTACTGAAAGTAATGTAACACACACCCATACAATGCGCACCGCCCCTTGATGTTTTTCTCACTCTTACAAGTTAAAGTAATGTAACACACACCCATACAATGGCCACTGCCCCGTGATGTTTTTCTCACTCCTACTAGTGAATGTAATGTAACACACACCCATACAATGCGCACCACCACGTGATGTTTTTCTCACTCCAACTAGTGAATCTAATGTAACACACACCCATACAATGGGCACCACCCCGTGTTGTTTTTCTCACACCTACTAGTGAATCTAATGTAACACACACCCATACAATGCGCACCACCCCGTGATGTTTTTCTCACTCCTACTAGTGAATGTAATGTAACACACACCCATACAATGCGCACCACCCCGTGATGTTTTTCTCACTCCTACTAGTGAAAGTAATGTAACACACACCCATACAATGCGAACCACCCCGTGATGTTTTTCTCAATCCTACTAGTGAATGTAATGTAACACACACCCATACAATGCGCACCACCCCGTGATGTTTTTCTCACTCCTACTAGTGAATGTAATGTAACACACACCCATACAATGCGCACCATCCCGTGATGTTTTTCTCACTCCTACTAGTGAATGTAATGTAACACACACCCATACAATGCGCACCACCCCGTGATGTTTTTCTCACTCCTACTAGTGAATGTAATGTAACACACACCCATACAATGCGCACCACCCGATGATGTTTTTCTCACTCCTACTAGTGAATGTAATGTAACACACACCCATACATTGCGCACCACCCCGTGATGTTTTTCTCACTCCTACTAGTGAATGTAATGTAACACACACCCATACAATGCGCACCACCCCGTGATGATTTTCTCACTCCTACTAGTGAATCTAATGTAACACACACCCATACAATGCGCACCACCCCGTGATGTTTTTCTCACCCCTCCTTGTGAATCTAATGTAACACACACACATAAAATGCGCACCACCCCGTGATGTTTTTCTCACTCCTACTAGTGAATGTAATGTAACACACACCCATACAAAGTGCACCACCCCGTGATGTTTTTCTCACTCCTACTAGTGAATGTAATGTAACACAAACCCATACAATGCGCACCACCCCGTGATGTTTTTCTCACTGTTACTAGTGAATGTAATGTAACACACACCCATACAATGCGCACCACCCCGTGATGTTTTTCTCACTCCTACTAGTGAATGTAATGTAACACATACCCATACAATGCGCACAACACCGTGATGTTTTTCTCACTCCTACTAGTGAATGTAATGTAACACACACCCATACAATGCGCACCACCCCGTGATGTTTTTCTCACTCCTACTAGTGAATGTAATGTAACACACACCCATACAATGCGCACCACCCCGTGATGTTTTTCTCACTCCTACTAGTGAATGTAATGTAACACACACCCATACAATGCGCACCACCCCTTGATGTTTTTCTCACTCCTACTAGTGAATGTAATGTAACACACACCCATACAATGCGCACAACCCCGTGATGTTTTTCTCACTCCTACTAGTGAATGTAATGTAACACACACCCATACAATGGGCACCACCCGTGATGTTTTTCTCACTCCTACTAGTGAATGTAATATAACACACACCCATACAATGCGCACCACCCCGTGATGTTTTTCTCACTAATACTAGTGAATCTAATGTAACACACACCCATACAATGCGCACCACCCCGTGATGTTTTTCTCACTCCTACTAGTAAATGTAATGTATCACACACCCATACAATGCGCACCACCCCGTGATGTATTTCTCACTCCTGTTGGTGAATCTAATGTAACACACACCCATACAATGCGCACCACCCCGTGATGTTTTACTCACTCCTACTAGTGAAAGTAATGTAACACACACCCATACAATGCGCGCCGCCCCATGATGTTTTTCTCACTCCTACTAGTGAAAATAATGTAACACACACCCATACAATGCGCACCGCCCCGTGATGTTTTTCTCACTCCTACTAGTGCAAGTAATGTAACACACACCCATACAATGTGCACCGCCCCGTGATGTTTTTCTCACTCCTACTAGTGCAAGTAATGTAACACACACCCATACAATGCGCACCGCCCCGTGATGTTTTTCTCACTCCTACTAGTGAATGTAATGTAACACACACCCATACAATGCGCACCACCCCGTGATGTTTTTCTCACTCCTACTAGTGAATGTAATGTAACACACACCCATACAATGCGCACCACCCCGTGATATTTTTCTCACTCCTACTAGTGAATGTAATGTAACACACACCCATACAATGCGCACCACCCCGTGATGTTTTTCTCACTCCTACTAGTGAATGTAATGTAACACACACCCATACAATGCGCACAACCCCGTGATGTTTTTCTCACTCCTACTAGTGAATGTAATGTAACACACACCCATACAATGGGCACCACCCGTGATGTTTTTCTCACTCCTACTAGTGAATGTAATGTAACACACACCCATACAATGCGCACCACCCCGTGATGTTTTTCTCACTAATACTAGTGAATCTAATGTAACACACACCCATACAATGCGCAACACCCCGTGATGTTTTTCTCACTCCTACTAGTAAATGTAATGTATCACACACCCATACAATGCGCACCACCCCGTGATGTATTTCTCACTCCTGTTGGTGAATCTAATGTAACACACACCCATACAATGCGCACCACCCCGTGAGGTTTTTCTCACTCCTACTAGTGAAAGTAATGTAACACACACCCATACAATGCGCGCCGCCCCGTGATGTTTTTCTCACTCCTACTAGTGAAAATAATGTAACACACACCCATACAATGCGCACCGCCCCGTGATGTTTTTCTCACTCCTACTAGTGCAAGTAATGTAACACACACCCATACAATGCGCACCGCCCCGTGATGTTTTTCTCACTCCTACTAGTGCAAGTAATGTAACACACACCCATACAATGCGCACCGCCCCGTGATGTTTTTCTCACTCCTACTAGTGAATGTAATGTAACACACACCCATACAATGGGCACCACCCCGTGATGTTTTTCTCACTCCTACTAGTGAATGTAATGTAACACACACCCATACAATGCGCACCACCCCGTGATGTTTTTCTCACTCCTACTAGTGAATCTCATGTAACACACACCCATACAATGCGCACCACCCCGTGATGTTTTTCTCACTCCTACTAGTGAATCTCATGTAACACACACCCATAAAATGCGCACCACCCCGTGATGTTTTTCTCACTCCTACTGGTGCATCTAATGTAACACACACCCATACAATGCGCACCTCCCCGTGATGTTTTTCTCACTCCTACTAGTGAATGTAATGTAACACACACCCATACATTGGACACCACCCCGTGATATTTTTCTCACTCCTACTAGTGAATCTAATGCAAAACACACCCATACATTGCGCACCACCCCGTGATGTTTTTCTCACTCCTACTAGTGAATCTAGTGCAACAAACACCCATACAATGCGCACCACCCCGTGATGTTTTTCTCACTCCTACTAGTGAATGTAATGTAACACACACCCGTACAAGGCGCACCACCCCGTGATGTTTTTCTCACTCCTACTAGTGAATGTAATGTAACACACACCCGTACAAGGCGCACCACAACGTGATGTTTTTCTCACTCCTACTAGTGAATCTAATGTAACACACACCCATACAATGCGCACCACCCCGTGATGTTTTTCTCACTCCTACTAGTGAATGTAATGTAACACACACCCGTACAAGGCGCACCACCCCGTGATGTTTTTCTCACTCCTGCTAGTGAATCTAATGTATCACACACCCATATAATGCGCACCACCCCGTTATGTTTTTCTCACTCCTGCTAGTGAATCTAATGTAACACACACCCATAAAATGCGCACCGCCCCGTGATGTTTTTCTCACTCCTACTAGGGAAAGGAATGTAACACACACCCATACAATGCGCACCACCACGTGATGTTTTTCTCTCTCCTACTAGTGAATCTAAAGTAACACACACCCATACAGTGCGCACCACCCCGTGATATTTTTCTCACTGCTACTAGTGAATCTAATGTAACACACACCCATACAATGCGCACCACCCCGTGATGTTTTTCTCACTCCTACTAGTGAATGTAATGTAACACACACCCATACAATGCGCACCACCCCGTGATGTTTTTCTCACTCCTACTAGTGAATGTAATGTAACACACACCCATACAATGCGCACCACCCCGTGATGTTTTTCTCACTCCTACTAGTGAATGTAATGTAACACACAACCATACAATGCGCACCACCCCGTGATGTTTTTCTCACTCCTACTAGTGAATGTAATGTAACACACACCCATACAATGCGCACCACAACGTGATGTTTTTCTCACTCCTACTAGTGAATCTAAAGTAACACACACCCATACAGTGCGCACCACCCCGTGATGTTTTTCTCACTGCTACTAGTGAATCTAATGTAACACACACCCATACAGTGCGCACCACCCCGTGATGTTTTTCTCACTGCTACTAGTGAATGTAATGTAATACACACCCATACAATGCGCACCACCCCGTGATGTTTTTCTCACTCCTAATAGTGAATCTAATGTAACACACACCCATACAATGCGCACCACCCCGTGATGTTTTTCTCACTGCTACTAGTGAATGTAATGTAACACACACCCATACAATGCGCACCACCCCGTGATGTTTTTCTCACACCTACTAGTGAATCTAATGTAACACACACCCATACAATGCGCACCACCCCGTGATATTTTTCTCACTCCTAATAGTGAATGTAATGTAACACACACCCATGCAATGCGCACCACCCCGTGATGTTTTTCTCACTCCTACTAGTGAAAGTAATGTAACACACACCCATACAATGCGAACCACCCCGTGATGTTTTTCTCAATCCTACTAGTGAATGTAATGTAACACACACCCATACAATGTGCACCACCCCGTGATGTTTTTCTCACTCCTAATAGTGAATGTAATGTAACACACACCCATACAATGCGCACCACCCCGTGATGTTTTTCTCACTCCTACTAGTGAATGTAATGTAACACACACCCATACAATGCGCACCACCCCGTGATGTTTTTCTCACTCCTACTAGTGCAAGTAATGTAACACACACCCATACAATGCGCACCGCCCCGTGATGTTTTTCTCACTCCTACTAGTGAATGTAATGTAACACACACCCATACAATGGGCACCACCCCGTGATGTTTTTCTCACTCCTACTAGTGAATGTAATGTAACACACACCCATACAATGCGCACCACCCCGTGATGTTTTTCTCACTCCTACTAGTGAATCTCATGTAACACACACCCATACAATGCGCACCACCCCGTGATGTTTTTCTCACTCCTACTAGTGAATCTCATGTAACACACACCCATAAAATGCGCACCACCCCGTGATGTTTTTCTCACTCCTACTGGTGCATCTAATGTAACACACACCCATACAATGCGCACCTCCCCGTGATGTTTTTCTCACTCCTACTAGTGAATGTAATGTAACACACACCCATACATTGCACACCACCCCGTGATATTTTTCTCACTCCTACTAGTGAATCTAATGCAAAACACACCCATACATTGCGCACCACCCCGTGATGTTTTTCTCACTCCTACTAGTGAATCTAGTGCAACAAACACCCATACAATGCGCACCACCCCGTGATGTTTTTCTCACTCCTACTAGTGAATGTAATGTAACACACACCCGTACAAGGCGCACCACCCCGTGATGTTTTTCTCACTCCTACTAGTGAATGTAATGTAACACACACCCGTACAAGGCGCACCACAACGTGATGTTTTTCTCACTCCTACTAGTGAATCTAATGTAACACACACCCATACAATGCGCACCACCCCGTGATGTTTTTCTCACTCCTACTAGTGAATGTAATGTAACACACACCCGTACAAGGCGCACCACCCCGTGATGTTTTTCTCACTCCTGCTAGTGAATCTAATGTATCACACACCCATATAATGCGCACCACCCCGTTATGTTTTTCTCACTCCTGCTAGTGAATCTAATGTAACACACACCCATAAAATGCGCACCGCCCCGTGATGTTTTTCTCACTCCTACTAGGGAAAGGAATGTAACACACACCCATACAATGCGCACCACCACGTGATGTTTTTCTCTCTCCTACTAGTGAATCTAAAGTAACACACACCCATACAGTGCGCACCACCCCGTGATATTTTTCTCACTGCTACTAGTGAATCTAATGTAACACACACCCATACAATGCGCACCACCCCGTGATGTTTTTCTCACTCCTACTAGTGAATGTAATGTAACACACACCCATACAATGCGCACCACCCCGTGATGTTTTTCTCACTCCTACTAGTGAATGTAATGTAACACACACCCATACAATGCGCACCACCCCGTGATGTTTTTCTCACTCCTACTAGTGAATGTAATGTAACACACAACCATACAATGCGCACCACCCCGTGATGTTTTTCTCACTCCTACTAGTGAATGTAATGTAACACACACCCATACAATGCGCACCACAACGTGATGTTTTTCTCACTCCTACTAGTGAATCTAAAGTAACACACACCCATACAGTGCGCACCACCCCGTGATGTTTTTCTCACTGCTACTAGTGAATCTAATGTGACACACACCCATACAGTGCGCACCACCCCGTGATGTTTTTCTCACTGCTACTAGTGAATGTAATGTAACACACACCCATACAATGCGCACCACCCCGTGATGTTTTTCTCACTCCTAATAGTGAATCTAATGTAACACACACCCATACAATGCGCACCACCCCGTGATGTTTTTCTCACTGCTACTAGTGAATGTAATGTAACACACACCCATACAATGCGCACCACCCCGTGATGTTTTTCTCACACCTACTAGTGAATCTAATGTAACACACACCCATACAATGCGCACCACCCCGTGATATTTTTCTCACTCCTAATAGTGAATGTAATGTAACACACACCCATGCAATGCGCACCACCCCGTGATGTTTTTCTCACTCCTACTAGTGAAAGTAATGTAACACACACCCATACAATGCGAACCACCCCGTGATGTTTTTCTCAATCCTACTAGTGAATGTAATGTAACACACACCCATACAATGTGCACCACCCCGTGATGTTTTTCTCACTCCTAATAGTGAATGTAATGTAACACACACCCATACAATGCGCACCACCCCGTGATGTTTTTCTCACTCCTACTAGTGAATGTAATGTAACACACACCCATACAATGCGCACCACCCCGTGATGTTTTTCTCACTCCTACTAGTGAATGTAATGTAACACACACCCATACAATGCGCACCACCCGATGATGTTTTTCTCACTCCTACTAGTGAATGTAATGTAACACACACCCATACATTGCGCACCAACCCGTGATGTTTTTCTCACTCCTACTAGTGAATGTAATGTAACACACACCCATACAATGCGCACCACCCCGTGATGATTTTCTCACTCCTACTAGTGAATCTAATGTAACACACACCCATACAATGCGCACCACC
Organism: Cavia porcellus; assembly: GCF_034190915.1. Classification (NCBI taxonomy): domain Eukaryota; kingdom Metazoa; phylum Chordata; class Mammalia; order Rodentia; family Caviidae; genus Cavia; species Cavia porcellus. The sequence continues at coordinate 515,430 of NW_026947556.1, forward strand.
CCGTGATGTTTTTCTCACCCCTACTTGTGAATCTCATGTAACACACACACATACAATGCGCACCACCCCGTGATGTTTTTCTCACTCCTACTAGTGAATGTAATGTAACACACACCCATACAAAGTGCACCACCCCGTGATGTTTTTCTCACTCCTACTAGTGAATGTAATGTAACACAAACCCATACAATGCGCACCACCCCGTGATGTTTTTCTCACTGTTACTAGTGAATGTAATGTAACACACACCCATACAATGCGCACCACCCCGTGATGATTTTCTCACTCCTAATAGTGAATGTAATGTAACACATACCCATACAATGCGCACAACACCGTGATATTTTTCTCACTCCTACTAGTGAATGTAATGTAACACACACCCATACAATGCGCACCACCCCGTGATGTTTTTCTCACTCCTACTAGTGAATGTAATGTAACACACACCCATACAATGCGCACCACCCCGTGATGTTTTTCTCCTCCTACTAGTGAATGTAATGTAACACACACCCATACAATGCGCACCACCCCGTGATGTTTTTCTCACTCCTACTAGTGAATGTAATGTAACACACACCCATACAATGCGCACAACCCCGTGATGTTTTTCTCACTCCTACTAGTGAATGTAATGTAACACACACCCATACAATGGGCACCACCCGTGATGTTTTTCTCACTCCTACTAGTGAATGTAATGTAACACACACCCATACAATGCGCACCACCCCGTGATGTTTTTCTCACTAATACTAGTGAATCTAATGTAACACACACCCATACAATGCGCACCACCCCGTGATGTTTTTCTCACTCCTACTAGTAAATGTAATGTATCACACACCCATACAATGCGCACCACCCCGTGATGTATTTCTCACTCCTGTTGGTGAATCTAATGTAACACACACCCATACAATGCGCACCACCCCGTGATGTTTTTCTCACTCCTACTAGTGAAAGTAATGTAACACACACCCATACAATGCGCGCCGCCCCGTGATGTTTTTCTCACTCCTACTAGTGAAAATAATGTAACACACACCCATACAATGCGCACCGCCCCGTGATGTTTTTCTCACTCCTACTAGTGCAAGTTATGTAACACACACCCATACAATGCGCACCGCCCCGTGATGTTTTTCTCACTCCTACTAGTGCAAGTAATGTAACACACACCCATACAATGCGCACCGCCCCGTGATGTTTTTCTCACTCCTACTAGTGAATGTAATGTAACACACACCCATACAATGCGCACCGCCCCGTGATGTTTTTCTCACTCCTACTAGTGAATGTAATGTAACACACACCCATACAATGCGCACCACCCCGTGATGTTTTTCTCACTCCTACTAGTGAATCTCATGTAACACACACCCATACAATGCGCACCACCCCGTGATGTTTTTCTCACTCCTACTAGTGAATCTCATGTAACACACACCCATAAAATGCGCACCACCCCGTGATGTTTTTCTCACTCCTACTGGTGCATCTAATGTAACACACACCCATACAATGCGCACCACCCCGTGATGTTTTTCTCACTCCTACTAGTGAATGTGATGTAACACACACCCATACATTGCACACCACCCCGTGATGTTTTTCTCACTCCTACTAGTGAATCTAATGCAAAACACACCCATACATTGCGCACCACCCCGTGATGTTTTTCTCACTCCTACTAGTGAATCTAGTTCAACAAACACCCATACAATGCGCACCACCCCGTGATGTTTTTCTCACTCCTACTAGTGAATCTAATGTAACACACACCCATACAATGCGCACCACAACGTGATGTTTTTCTCACTCCTACTAGTGAATGTAATGTAACACACACCCGTACAAGGCGCACCACCCCGTGATGTTTTTCTCACTCCTGCTAGTGAATCTAATGTATCACACACCCATATAATGCGCACCACCCCGTGATGTTTTTCTCACTCCTGCTAGTGAATCTAATGTAACACACACCCATACAATGTGCACCGCCCCGTGATGTTTTTCTCACTCCTACTAGGGAAAGTAATGTAGCACACACCCATACACTGCGCACCGCCCCGTGATGTTTTTCTCACTCCTACTACTGAAAGTAATGTAACACACACCCATACAATGCGCACCGCCCCTTGATGTTTTTCTCACTCTTACAAGTTAAAGTAATGTAACACACACCCATACAATGGCCACCGCCCCGTGATGTTTTTCTCACTCCTACTAGTGAATGTAATGTAACACACACCCATACAATGCGCACCACCACGTGATGTTTTTCTCACTCCTACTAGTGAATCTAATGTAACACACACCCATACAATGGGCACCACCCCGTGTTGTTTTTCTCACTCCTACTAGTGAATCTCATGGAACACACACCCATACAATGCGCACCACCCCGTGATGTTTTTCTCACTCCTACTAGTGAATGTAATGTAACACACACCCATACAATGCGCAACACCCCGCGATGTTTTTCTCACTCCTACTAGTGAAAGTAATGTAACACACACCCATACAATGCGTACCACCACGTGATGTTTTTCTCACTCCTACTACTGAAAGTAATGTAACACACACCCATACAATGCGCACCGCCCCTTGATGTTTTTCTCACTCTTACAAGTTAAAGTAATGTAACACACACCCATACAATGGCCACCGCCCCGTGATGTTTTTCTCACTCCTACTAGTGAATGTAATGTAACACACACCCATACAATGCGCACCACCACGTGATGTTTTTCTCACTCCTACTAGTGAATCTAATGTAACACACACCCATACAATGGGCACCACCCCGTGTTCTTTTTCTCACACCTACTAGTGAATCTAATGTAACACACACCCATACAATGCGCACCACCCTGTGATGTTTTTCTCACTCCTACTAGTGAATGTAATGTAACACACACCCATACAATGCGCACCACCCCGTGATGTTTTTCTCACTTCTACTAGTGAAAGTAATGTAACACACACCCATACAATGCGAACCACCCCGTGATTTTTTCTCAATTCTACTAGTGAATGTAATGTAACACACACCCATACGATGCGCACCACCCCGTGATGTTTTTCTCACTCCTACTAGTGAATGTAATGTAACACACACCCATACAATGCGCACCACCCCGTGATGTTTTTCTCACTCCTACTAGTGAATGTAATGTCACACACACCCATACAATGCGCACCACCCCGTGATGTTTTTCTCACTCCTACTAGTGAATGTAATGTAACACACACCCATACAATGCGCACCACCCGATGATGTTTTTCTCACTCCTACTAGTGAATGTAATGTAACACACACCCATACATTGCGCACCACCCCGTGATGTTTTTCTCACTCCTACTAGTGAATGTAATGTAACACACACCCATACAATGCGCACCACCCCGTGATGATTTTCTCACTCCTACTAGTGAATCTAATGTAACACACACCCATACAATGCGCACCACCCCGTGATGTTTTTCTCACCCCTACTTGTGAATCTAATGTAACACACACACATACAATGCGCACCACCCCGTGATGTTTTTCTCACTCCTACTAGTGAATGTAATGTAACACACACCCATACAAAGTGCACCACCCCGTGATGTTTTTCTCACTCCTACTAGTGAATGTAATGTAACACAAACCCATACAATGCGCACCACCCCGTGATGTTTTTCTCACTGTTACTAGTGAATGTAATGTAACACACACCCATACAATGCGCACCACCCCGTGATGTTTTTCTCACTCCTACTAGTGAATGTAATGTAACACATACCCATACAATGCGCACAACACCGTGATGTTTTTCTCACTCCTACTAGTGAATGTAATGTAACACACACCCATACAATGCGCACCACCCCGTGATGTTTTTCTCACTCCTACTAGTGAATGTAATGTAACACACACCCATACAATGCGCACCACCCCGTGATGTTTTTCTCACTCCTACTAGTGAATGTAATGTAACATACACCCATACAATGCGCACCACCCCGTGATGTTTTTCTCACTCCTACTAGTGAATGTAATGTAACACACACCCATACAATGCGCACAACCCCGTGATGTTTTTCTCACTCCTACTAGTGAATGTAATGTAACACACACCCATACAATGGGCACCACCCGTGATGTTTTTCTCACTCCTACTAGTGAATGTAATGTAACACACACCCATACAATGCGCACCACACCGTGATGTTTTTCTCACTAATACTAGTGAATCTAATGTAACACACACCCATACAATGCGCACCACCCTGTGATGTTTTTCTCACTCGTACTAGTAAATGTAATGTATCACACACCCATACAATGCGCACCACCCCGTGATGTATTTCTCACTCCTGTTGGTGAATCTAATGTAACACACACCCATACAATGCGCACCACCCCGTGATGTTTTTCTCACTCCTACTAGTGAAAGTAATGTAACACACACCCATACAATGCGCGCCGCCCCGTGATGTTTTTCTCACTCCTACTAGTGAAAATAATGTAACACACACCCATACAATGCGCACCGCCCCGTGATGTTTTTCTCACTCCTACTAGTGCAAGTAATGTAACACACACCCATACAATGCGCACCGCCCCGTGATGTTTTTCTCACTCCTACTAGTGCAAGTAATGTAACACACACCCATACAATGCGCACCGCCCCGTGATGTTTTTCTCACTCCTACTAGTGAATGTAATGTAACACACACCGATACAATGGGCACCACCCCGTGATGTTTTTCTCACTCCTACTAGTGAATGTAATGTAACACACACCCATACAATGCGCACCACCCCGTGATGTTTTTCTCACTCCTACTAGTGAATCTCATGTAACACACACCCATACAATGCGGACCACCCCGTGATGTTTTTCTCACTCCTACTAGTGAATCTCATGTAACACACACCCATAAAATGCGCACCACCCCGTGAGGTTTTTCTCACTCCTACTGGTGCATCTAATGTAACACACACCCATACAATGCGCACCACCCCGTGATGTTTTTCTCACTCCTACTAGTGAATGTAATGTAACACATACCCATAAAATGCGCACAACACCGTGATGTTTTTCTCACTCCTACTAGTGAATGTAATGTAACACACACCCATACAATGCGCACCACCCCGTGATGTTTTTCTCACTCCTACTAGTGAATGTAATGTAACACACACCCATACAATGCGCACCACCCCGTGAAGTTTTTCTCACTCCTACTAGTGAATGTAATGTAACACACACCCATACAATGCGCACCACCCCGTGATGTTTTTCTCACTCCTACTAGTGAATGTAATGTAACACACACCCATACAATGCGCACAACCCCGTGATGTTTTTCTCACTCCTACTAGTGAATGTAATGTAACACACACCCATACAATGGGCACCACCCGTGATGTTTTTCTCACTCCTACTAGTGAATGCAATGTAACACACACCCATACAATGCGCACCACCCCGTGATATTTTTCTCACTAATACTAGTGAATCTAATGTAACACACACCCATACAATGCGCACCACCCCGTGATGTTTTTCTCACTCCTACTAGTAAATGTAATGTATCACACACCCATACAATGCGCACCACCCCGTGATGTATTTCTCACTCCTGTTGGTGAATCTAATGTAACACACAGCCATACAATGCGCACCACCCCGTGATGTTTTTCTCACTCCTACTAGTGAAAGTAATGTAACACACACCCATACAATGCGCGCCGCCCCGTGATGTTTTTCTCACTCCTACTAGTGAAAATAATGTAACACACACCCATACAATGCGCACCGCCCCGTGATGTTTTTCTCACTCCTACTAGTGCAAGTAATGTAACACACACCCATACAATGCGCACCGCCCCGTGATGTTTTTCTCACTCCTACTAGTGCAAGTAATGTAACACACACCCATACAATGCGCACCGCCCCGTGATGTTTTTCTCACTCCTACTAGTGAATGTAATGTAACACACACCCATACAATGGGCACCACCCCGTGATGTTTTTCTCACTCCTACTAGTGAATGTAATGTAACACACACCCATACAATGCGCACCACCCCGTGATGTTTTTCTCACTCCTACTAGTGAATCTCATGTAACACACACCCATACAATGCGCACCACCCCGTGATGTTTTTCTCACTCCTACTAGTGAATCTCATGTAACACACACCCATAAAATGCGCACCACCCCGTGAGGTTTTTCTCACTCCTACTGGTGCATCTAATGTAACACACACCCATACAATGCGCACCACCCCGTGATGTTTTTCTCACTCCTACTAGTGAATGTAATGTAACACATACCCATACAATGCGCACAACACCGTGATGTTTTTCTCACTCCTACTAGTGAATGTAATGTAACACACACCCATACAATGCGCACCACCCCGTGATGTTTTTCTCACTCCTACTAGTGAATGTAATGTAACACACACCCATACAATGCGCACCACCCCGTGATGTTTTTCTCACTCCTACTAGTGAATGTAATGTAACACACACCCATACAATGCGCACCACCCCGTGATGTTTTTCTCACTCCTACTAGTGAATGTAATGTAACACACACCCATACAATGCGCACAACCCCGTGATGTTTTTCTCACTCCTACTAGTGAATGTAATGTAACACACAACCATACAATGGGCACCACCCGTGATGTTTTTCTCACTCCTACTAGTGAATGCAATGTAACACACACCCATACAATGCGCACCACCCCGTGATGTTTTTCTCACTAATACTAGTGAATCTAATGTAACACACACCCATACAATGCGCACCACCCCGTGATGTTTTTCTCACTCCTACTAGTAAATGTAATGTATCACACACCCATACAATGCGCACCACCCCGTGATGTATTTCTCACTCCTGTTGGTGAATCTAATGTAACACACACCCATACAATGCGCACCACCCCGTGATGTTTTTCTCACTCCTACTAGTGAAAGTAATGTAACACACACCCATACAATGCGCGCCGCCCCGTGATGTTTTTCTCACTCCTACTAGTGAAAATAATGTAACACACACCCATACAATGCGCACCGCCCCGTGATGTTTTTCTCACTCCTACTAGTGCAAGTAATGTAACACACACCCATACAATGCGCACCGCCCCGTGATGTTTTTCTCACTCCTACTAGTGAAAGTAATGTAACACACACCCATACAATGCGCACCGCCCCGTGATGTTTTTCTCACTCCTACTAGTGAATGTAATGTAACACACACCCATACAATGGGCACCACCCCGTGATGTTTTTCTCACTCCTACTAGTGAATGTAATGTAACACACACCCATACAATGCGCACCACCCCGTGATGTTTTTCTCACTCCTACTAGTGAATGTAATGTAACACACACCCATACAATGCGCACCACCCCGTGATGTTTTTCTCACTCCTACTAGTAAATCTCATGTAACACACACCCATAAAATGCGCACCACCCCGTGATGTTTTTCTCACTCCTACTGGTGCATCTAATGTAACACACACCCATACAATGCGCACCACCCCGTGATGTTTTTCTCACTCCTACTAGTGAATGTAATGTAACACACACCCATACATTGCACACCACCCCGTGATGTTTTTCTCACTCCTACTAGTGAATCTAATGCAAAACACACCCATACATTGCGCACCACCCCGTGATGTTTTTCTCACTCCTACTAGTGAATCTAGTGCAACAAACACCCATACAATGCGCACCACCCCGTGATGTTTTTCTCACTCCTACTAGTGAATCTAATGTAACACACACCCATACAATGCGCACCACAACGTGATGTTTTTCTCACTCCTACTAGTGAATCTAATGTAACACACACCCATACAATGCGCACCACCCCGTGATGTTTTTCTCACTCCTACTAGTGAATGTAATGTAACACACACCCGTACAAGGCGCACCACCCCGTGATGTTTTTCTCACTCCTGCTAGTGAATCTAATGTATCACACACCCATATAATGCGCACCACCCCGTGATGTTTTTCTCACTCCTGCTAGTGAATCTAATGTAACACACACCCATACAATGCGCACCGCCCCGTGATGTTTTTCTCACTCCTACTAGGGAAAGTAATATAGCACACACCCATACAATGCGCACCGCCCCGTGATGTTTTTCTCACTCCTACTACTGAAAGTAATGTAACACACACCCATACAATGCGCACCGCCCCTTGATGTTTTTCTCACTCTTACAAGTGAAAGTAATGTAACACACACCCATACAATGCCCACCGCCCCGTGATGTTTTTCTCACTCCTACTAGTGAATGTAATGTAACACACACCCATACAATGTGCACCACCACGTGATGTTTTTCTCACTCCTACTAGTGAATGTAATGTAACACACACCCATACAATGGGCACCACCCCGTGTTGTTTTTCTCACTCCTACTAGTGAATCTCATGGAACACACACCCATACAATGCGCACCACCCCGTGATGTTTTTCTCACTCCTACTAGTGAATCTAATGTAACACACACCCATACAATGCGCACCACCCCGTGATGTTTTTCTCACTCCTACTAGTGAATGTAATGTAACACACCCCCATACAATGCGCACCACCCCGTGATGTTTTTCTCACTCCTACTAGTTAATGTAATGTAACACACACCCATACAATGCGCACCACCCCGTGATGTTTTTCTCACTCCTACTAGTGAATGTAATGTAACACACACCCATACAATGCGCACCACCCCGTGATGTTTTTCTCACTCCTACTAGTGAATGTAATGTAACACACACCCATACAATGCGCACCACCCCGTGATGTTTTTCTCACTCCTACTAGTGAATGTAATGTAACACACACCCATACAATGCGAACCACCCCGTGATGATTTCCTCACTCCTACTAGTGAATGTAATGTAACACACACCCATACAATGCGCACCACCCCGTGATGTTTTTCTCACTCCTACTAGTGAATGTAATGTAACACACAACCATACAATGCGCACAACCCCGTGATGTTTTTCTCACTCCTACTAGTGAATGTAATGTAACACACACCCATACAATAGGCACCACCCCGTGATGTTTTTCTCACTCCTACTAGTGAATGTAATGTAACACACACCCATACAATGCGCACAACCCCGTGATGTTTTTCTCACTCCTACTAGTGAATGTAATGTAACACAAACCCATACAATGCGCACCACCCCGTGATGTTTTTCTCACTGCTACTAGTGAATGTAATGTAACACACACCCATACAATGCGCACCACCCATTGATGTTTTTCTCACTCCTACTAGTGAATGTAATGTAACACACACCCATACAATGCACACCACCCCGTGATGTTTTTGTCACTCCTACTAGTGAATGTAATGTAACACACACCCATACAATGCGCACCACCCCGTGATGTTTTTCTCACTCCTACTAGTGAATGTAATGTAACACACACCCATACAATGCGCACCACCCCGTGATGTTTTTCTCACTCCTACTAGTGAATGTAATGTAACACACACCCATATAATGCGCACCACCCCGTGATGATTTTCTCACTCCTACTAGTGAATGTAATGTAAAACACACCCATACAATGCGCACAACCCCGTGATGTTTTTCTCACTCCTACTAGTGAATGTAATGTATCACACACCCATACAATGGGCACCACCCGTGATGTTTTTCTCACTCCTACTAGTGAATGTAATGTAACACACACCCATACAATGCGCACCACCCCGTGATGTTTTTCTCACTCCTACTAGTGAATCTAATGTAACACACACCCATACAATGCGCACTACCCCGTGATGTTTTTCTCACTCCTACTAGTAAATGTAATGTATCACACATCCATACAATGCGCACCACCCCGTGATGTTTTGCTCACTCCTGTTGGTGAATCTAATGTAACACACACCCATACAATGCGCACCACCCCGTGATGTTTTTCTCACTCCTACTAGTGAAAGTAATGTAACACACACCCATACAATGCGCACCGCCCCGTGATGTTTTTCTCACTCTTACTAGTGAAAATAATGTAACACACACCCGTACAATGCGCACCGCCCCGTGATGTTTTTCTCACTCCTACTACTGAAAGTAATGTAACACACACCCTTACAATGCGCACCGCCCCGTGATGTGTTTCTCACTCCTACTAGTGAATCTAATGTAACACACACCCATACAATGCGCAGAACCCCGTGATGTTTTTCTCACTCCTACTAGTGAATGTAATGTAACACACACCCATACAATGCGCACCACCCCGTGATGTTTTTCTCACTCCTACTAGTGAATGTAATGTAACACACACCCATACAATGCACACCACCCCGTGATGTTTTTCTCACTCCTACTAGTGAATGTAATGTAACACACACCCATACAATGCGCACCACCCCGTGATGTTTTTCTCACTCCTACTAGTGAATGTAATGTAACACACACACATACAATGCGCACCACCCCGTGATGTTTTTCTCACTCCTACTAGTGAATCTAATGTAACACACACCCATTCAATGCCCACCAGCCCGCGATGTTTTTCTCACTCTTACTAGTGAATGTAATGTAACACACACCCATACAATGCGCACCACCACGCGATGTTTTTCTCACTCCTACTAGTGAATGTAATGTCACACACACCCATACAATGCGCACCACCCCGCGATGTTTTTCTCACTCCTACTAGTGAATGAAATGTCACACACACCCATACAATGCGCACCACCCCGTGATGTTTGTCTCACTCCTACTAGTGAATCTAATGTAACACACACCCATACAATGCGCACAACCCCGTGATGTTTTTCTCACTCCTACTAGTGAATCTAATGTAACACACACCCATACAATGCGCAGCACACCGTGATGTTTTTCTCACTCCTACTAGTGAATGTAATGTAACACACACCCATACAATGCGCACCACCCCGTGATGTTTTTCTCACTCCTACTAGTGAATGTAATGTAACACACACCCATACAATGCGCACCACCCCGTGATGTTTTTCTCACTCCTACTAGTGAATGTAATGTAACACACACCCATACAATGCGCACCACCCCGTGATGTTTTTCTCACTCCTACTAGTGAATCTAAAGTAACACACACCCATACAGTGCGCACCACCCCGTGATGTTTTTCTCACTGCTACTAGTGAATGTAATGTAACACACACCCATACAATGCGCACCACCCCGTGATGTTTTTCTCACTCCTACTTGTGAAAGTAATGTAACACACACCCATACAATGCGCACCACCCCGTGATGTTTTTCTCACTCCTACTAGTGAATGTAATGTAACACACACCCATACAATGCGCACCACCCCGTGATGTTTTTCTCACTCCTACTAGTGAATGTAATGTAACACACACCCATACAATGCGCACCACCCGGTGATGTTTTTCTCACTCCTACTAGTGAATGTAATGTAACACACACCCATACAATGCGCACCACCCGATGATGTTTTTCTCACTCCTACTAGTGAATGTAATGTAACACACACTGATACATTGTGCACCACCCCGTGATGTTTTTCTCACTCCTACTAGTGAATGTAATGTAACACAAACCCATACAATGCGCACCACCCCGTGATGTTTTTCTCACTGCTATTAGTGAATGTAATGTAACACACACCCATACAATGCGCACCACCCCGTGATGTTTTTCTCACTCCTACTATTGAATGTAATGTAACACACACCCATACAATGCGCACCACCCCGTGATGTTTTTCTCACTTCTACTAGTGAATGTAATGTAACACACACCCATACAATGCGCACCACCCCGTGATGTTTTTCTCACTCCTACTAGTGAATGTAATGTAACACACACCCATACAACGCGCACCACCCTGTGATGTTTTTCTCACTCCTACTAGTGAATGTAATGTAACACACACCCATACAATGCGCACCACCCCGTGATGTATTTCTCACTCCTACTATTGAATGTAATGTAACACACACCCATACAATGCGCACCACCCCGTGATGTTTTTCTCACTCCTACTAGTGAATGTAATGTAACACACACCCATACAATGCGCACCACCCTGTGATGTTTTTCTCACTCCTACTAGTGAATGTAATGTAACACACACCCATACAATGCGCACCACCCCGTGATGTTTTTCTCACTCCTACTAGTGAATGTAATGTAACACACACCCATACAATGCGCACCACCCCGTGATGTTTTTCTCACTCCTAATAGTGTATGTAATGTAACACACACCCATACAATGCGCACCACCCCGTGATGTTTTTCTCACTCCTACTAGTGAATGTAATGTAACACACACCCATACAATGCGCACCACACCGTGATGTTTTTCTCACTCCTACTAGTGAATCTAATGTAACACACACCCATTCAATGCCCACCACCCCGCGATGTTTTTCTCACTCCTATTAGTGAATGTAATGTAACACACACCCATACAATGCGCACCACCACGCGATGTTTTTCTCTCTCCTACTAGTGAATGTAATGTCACACACACCCATACAATGCGCACCACCCCGCGCTGTTTTTCTCACTCCTACTAGTGAATCTAATGTAACACACACCCATACAATGCGCACCACCCCGTGATGTTTTTCTCACTCCTACTAGTGAATGTAATGTAACACACACCCATACAAAGCGCACCACCCCGTGATGTTTTTCTCACTCCTACTAGTGAATCTAATGTAACACACACCCATACAATGCGCACCACCCCTTGATGTTTTTCTCACTCCTACTAGTGAATGTAATGTAACACACACCCATACATTGCGCACCACCCCGTGATGTTTTTCTCACTCCTACTAGTGAATCTAATGCAAAACACACCCATACATTGCGCAACACCCCGTGATGTTTTTCTCACTCCTACTACTGAATCTAGTGCAACAAACACCCATACAATGCGCACCACCCCGTGATGTTTTTCTCACTCCTACTAGTGGATCTAATGCAACACACACCCATACAATGCTCACCACCCCGTGATGTTTTTCTCACTCCTACTGGTGAATGTAATGCAACACACACCCATACAATGTGCACCACCCCGTGATGTTTTTCTCACTCCTACTGGTGAATGTAATGTAACACACACCCATACAATGCGCACCACCCCGTGATGTTTTTCTCACTCCTACTAGTGAATCTAATGTAACACACACCCATACAATGCGCACCACCCCGAGATGTTTTTCTCACTCCGACTAGTGAATCTAATGTAACACACACCCATACAATGCGCACCACCCCGTGATGTTTTTCTCACTCCGACTAGTGAATGTAATGTAACACACACCCATACAGTGCGCACCACCCCGTGATGTTTTTCTCACTCCTACTAGTGAATTTAATGTAACACACACCCATACAGTGTGCACCACCCCGTGATGTTTTTCTCACTGCTACTAGTGAATCTAAACTAACACACACCCATACAGTGCGCACCACCCCGTGATGCTTTTCTCACTGCTACTAGTGAATCTAGTGTAACACACACCCATACATTGCGCACCACTCCGTGATGTTTTTCTCACTCCTACTAGTGAATCTAATGTAACACACACCCATACAATGCGCACCACACCGTGATGTTTTTCTCACTCCTACTAGTGAATGTAATGTAACACACACCCATACAATGCGCACCACCCCGTGATGTTTTTCTCACTCCTACTAGTGAATGTAATGTAACACACACCCATACAATGCGCACCACCCCGTGATCTTTTTCTCACTCCTACTAGTGAATGTAATGTAACACACACCCATACAATGCGCACCACCCCGTGATGTTTTTCTCACGCCTACTAGTAAATCTAATGTAACACACACCCATACAATGCGCACCACCCCGTGATGTTTTTCTCACGCCTACTAGTGAATCTAATGTAACAGACACCCATACAATGCGCACAACCCCGTGATGTTTTTCTCACTCCTACTAGTGAATGTAATGTAACACACACCCATACAATGCGCACCACCCCGTGATGATTTTCTCACTCCTACTAGTGAATGTAATGTAACACACACCCATACAATGCGCACCACCCCGTGATGTTTTTCTCACTCCTACTAGTGAATCTAATGTAACACACACCAATACAATGCGCACCACCCCGTGATGTTTTTCTCACTCCTACTAGAAAATGTAATGTATCACACACCCATACAATGCGCACCACCCCGTGATGTTTTTCTCACTCCTGTTGGTGAATCTAATGTAACACACACCCATACAATGCGCACCACCCCGTGATGTTTTTCTCACTCCTACTAGTGCAAGTGATGTAACACACACCCATACAATGCGCGCCGCCCCGTGATGTTTTTCTCACTCCTACTAGTGAAAATAATGTAACACACACCCATACAATGCGCACCGCCCCGTGATGTTTTTCTCACTCCTACTAGTGAATGTAATGTAACACACACCCATACAATGCGCACCGCCCCGTGATGTTTTTCTCACTCCTACTAGTGCAAGTAATGTAACACACACCCATACAATGCGCACCGCCCCGTGATGTTTTTCTCACTCCTACTAGTGAATGTAATGTAACACACACCCATACAATGCGCACCACCCCGTGATGTTTTTCTCACTCCTACTAGTGAATCTAATGTAACACACACCCATACAATGGGCACCACCCCGTGTTGTTTTTCTCACTCCTACTAGTGAATCTCATGGAACACACACCCATACAATGAGCACCACCCCGTGATGTTTTTCTCACTCCTACTAGTGAATGTAATGTAACACACACCCATACAATGCGCACCACCCCGTGATGTTTTTCTCACTCCTACTAATGAATCTAATGTAATACACACCCATTCAATGCCCACCATCCCGCGTTGTTTTTCTCACTCCTACTAGTGAATGTAATGTAACACACACCCATACAATGCGCACCACCCCGTGATGTTTTTCTCACTCCTACTAGTGAATGTAATGTCACACACACCCATACAATGCGCACCACCCCGCGATGTTTTTCTCACTCCTACTAGTGAATGTAATGTAACACACACCCATACAATGCGAACCACCCCGCGATGCTTTTCTCACTCCTACTAAAAAATGTAATGTAACAAACACCCATACAATGCGCACCACCCCGCGATGTTTTTCTCACTCCTACTAGTGAATCTAAAGTAACACACACCCATACAGTGCGCACCACCCCGTGATATTTTTCTCACTGCTACTAGTGAATCTAATGTAACACACACCCATACAATGCGCACCACCCCGTGATGTTTTTCTCACTCCTACTAGTGAATGTAATGTAACACACACCCATACAATGCGCACCACCCCGTGATGTTTTTCTCACTCCTACTAGTGAATGTAATGTAACACACACCCATACAATGCGCACCACCCCGTGATGTTTTTCTCACTCCTACTAGTGAATGTAATGTAACACACAACCATACAATGCGCACCACCCCGTGATGTTTTTCTCACTCCTACTAGTGAATGTAATGTAACACACACCCATACAATGCGCACCACAACGTGATGTTTTTCTCACTCCTACTAGTGAATCTAAAGTAACACACACCCATACAGTGCGCACCACCCCGTGATGTTTTTCTCACTGCTACTAGTGAATCTAATGTAACACACACCCATACAGTGCGCACCACCCCGTGATGTTTTTCTCACTGCTACTAGTGAATGTAATGTAACACACACCCATACAATGCGCACCACCCCGTGATGTTTTTCTCACTCCTAATAGTGAATCTAATGTAACACACACCCATACAATGCGCACCACCCCGTGATGTTTTTCTCACTGCTACTAGTGAATGTAATGTAACACACACCCATACAATGCGCACCACCCCGTGATGTTTTTCTCACACCTACTAGTGAATCTAATGTAACACACACCCATACAATGCGCACCACCCCGTGATATTTTTCTCACTCCTAATAGTGAATGTAATGTAACACACACCCATGCAATGCGCACCACCCCGTGATGTTTTTCTCACTCATACTAGTGAAAGTAATGTAACACACACCCATACAATGCGAACCACCCCGTGATGTTTTTCTCAATCCTACTAGTGAATGTAATGTAACACACACCCATACAATGTGCACCACCCCGTGATGTTTTTCTCACTCCTACTAGTGAATGTAATGTAACACACACCCATACAATGCGCACCACCCCGTGATGTTTTTCTCACTCCTACTAGTGAATGTAATGTAACACACACCCATACAATGCGCACCACCCCGTGATGTTTTTCTCACTCCTACTAGTGAATGTAATGTAACACACACCCATACAATGCGCACCACCCGATGATGTTTTTCTCACTCCTACTAGTGAATGTAATGTAACACACACCCATACATTGCGCACCACCCCGTGATGTTTTTCTCACTCCTACTAGTGAATGTAATGTAACACACACCCATACAATGCGCACCACCCCGTGATGATTTTCTCACTCCTACTAGTGAATTTAATGTAACACACACCCATACAATGCGCACCACCCCGTGATGTTTTTCTCACCCCTACTTGTGAATCTAATGTAACACACACCCATACAATGCGCACCACCCCGTGATGTTTTTCTCACCCCTACTTGTGAATCTAATGTAACACACACACATACAATGCGCACCACCCCGTGATGTTTTTCTCACTCCTACTAGTGAATGTAATGTAACACAAACCCATACAATGCGCACCACCCCGTGATGTTTTTCTCACTGTTACTAGTGAATGTAATGTAACACACACCCATACAATGCGCACCACCCCGTGATGATTTTCTCAATCCTAATAGTGAATGTAATGTAACACATACCCATACAATGCGCACAACACCGTGATGTTTTTCTCACTCCTACTAGTGAATGTAATGTAACACACACCCATACAATGCGCACCACCCCGTGATGTTTTTCTCACTCCTACTAGTGAATGTAATGTAACACACACCCATACAATGCGCACCACCCCGTGATGTTTTTCTCCTCCTACTAGTGAATGTAATGTAACACACACCCATACAATGCGCACCACCCCGTGATGTTTTTCTCACTCCTACTAGTGAATGTAATGTAACACACACCCATACAATGCGCACAACCCCGTGATGTTTTTCTCACTCCTACTAGTGAATGTAATGTAACACACACCCATACAATGGGCACCACCCGTGATGTTTTTCTCACTCCTACTAGTGAATGTAATGTAACACACACCCATACAATGCGCACCACCCCGTGATGTTTTTCTCACTAATACTAGTGAATCTAATGTAACACACACCCATACAATGCGCACCACCCCGTGATGTTTTTCTCACTCCTACTAGTAAATGTAATGTATCACACACCCATACAATGCGCACCACCCCGTGATGTATTTCTCACTCCTGTTGGTGAATCTAATGTAACACACACCCATACAATGCGCACCACCCCGTGATGTTTTTCTCACTCCTACTAGTGAAAGTAATGTAACACACACCCATACAATGCGCGCCGCCCCGTGATGTTTTTCTCACTCCTACTAGTGAAAATAATGTAACACACACCCATACAATGCGCACCGCCCCGTGATGTTTTTCTCACTCCTACTAGTGCAAGTTATGTAACACACACCCATACAATGCGCACCGCCCCGTGATGTTTTTCTCACTCCTACTAGTGCAAGTAATGTAACACACACCCATACAATGCGCACCGCCCCGTGATGTTTTTCTCACTCCTACTAGTGAATGTAATGTAACACACACCCATACAATGCGCACCGCCCCGTGATGTTTTTCTCACTCCTACTAGTGAATGTAATGTAACACACACCCATACAATGCGCACCACCCCGTGATGTTTTTCTCACTCCTACTAGTGAATCTCATGTAACACACACCCATACAATGCGCAACACCCCGTGATGTTTTTCTCACTCCTACTAGTGAATCTCATGTAACACACACCCATAAAATGCGCACCACCCCGTGATGTTTTTCTCACTCCTACTGGTGCATCTAATGTAACACACACCCATACAATGCGCACCACCCCGTGATGTTTTTCTCACTCCTACTAGTGAATGTAATGTAACACACACCCATACATTGCACACCACCCCGTGATGTTTTTCTCACTCCTACTAGTGAATCTAATGCAAAACACACCCATACATTGCGCACCACCCCGTGATGTTTTTCTCACTCCTACTAGTGAATCTAGTTCAACAAACACCCATACAATGCGCACCACCCCGTGATGTTTTTCTCACTCCTACTAGTGAATCTAATGTAACACACACCCATACAATGCGCACCACAACGTGATGTTTTTCTCACTCCTACTAGTGAATGTAATGTAACACACACCCGTACAAGGCGCACCACCCCGTGATGTTTTTCTCACTCCTGCTAGTGAATCTAATGTATCACACACCCATATAATGCGCACCACCCCGTGATGTTTTTCTCACTCCTGCTAGTGAATCTAATGTAACACACACCCATACAATGTGCACCGCCCCGTGATGTTTTTCTCACTCCTACTAGGGAAAGTAATGTAGCACACACCCATACACTGCGCACCGCCCCGTGATGTTTTTCTCACTCCTACTACTGAAAGTAATGTAACACACACCCATACAATGTGCACCGCCCCTTGATGTTTTTCTCACTCTTACAAGTTAAAGTAATGTAACACACACCCATACAATGGCCACCGCCCCGTGATGTTTTTCTCACTCCTACTAGTGAATGTAATGTAACACACACCCATACAATGCGCACCACCACGTGATGTTTTTCTCACTCCTACTAGTGAATCTAATGTAACACACACCCATACAATGGGCACCACCCCGTGTTGTTTTTCTCACTCCTACTAGTGAATCTCATGGAACACACACCCATACATTGCGCACCACCCCGTGATGTTTTTCTCACTCCTACTAGTGAATGTAATGTAACACACACCCATACAATGCGCAACACCCCGCGATGTTTTTCTCACTCCTACTAGTGAAAGTAATGTAACACACACCCATACAATGCGAACCACCACGTGATGTTTTTCTCACTCCTACTACTGAAAGTAATGTAACACACACCCATACAATGCGCACCGCCCCTTGATGTTTTTCTCACTCTTACAAGTTAAAGTAATGTAACACACACCCATACAATGGCCACCGCCCCGTGATGTTTTTCTCACTCCTACTAGTGAATGTAATGTAACACACACCCATACAATGCGCACCACCACGTGATGTTTTTCTCACTCCTACTAGTGAATCTAATGTAACACACACCCATACAATGGGCACCACCCCGTGTTGTTTTTCTCACACCTACTAGTGAATCTAATGTAACACACACCCATACAATGCGCACCACCCCGTGATGTTTTTCTCACTCCTACTAGTGAATGTAATGTAACACACACCCATACAATGCGCACCACCCCGTGATGTTTTTCTCACTCCTACTAGTGAATGTAATGTAACACACACCCATACAATGCGAACCACCCCGTGATGATTTCCTCACTCCTACTAGTGAATGTAATGTAACACACACCCATACAATGCGCACCACCCCGTGATGTTTTTCTCACTCCTACTAGTGAATGTAATGTAACACACAACCATACAATGCGCACAACCCCGTGATGTTTTTCTCACTCCTACTAGTGAATGTAATGTAACACACACCCATACAATAGGCACCACCCCGTGATGTTTTTCTCACTCCTACTAGTGAATGTAATGTAACACACACCCATACAATGCGCACAACCCCGTGATGTTTTTCTCACTCCTACTAGTGAATGTAATGTAACACAAACCCATACAATGCGCACCACCCCGTGATGTTTTTCTCACTGCTACTAGTGAATGTAATGTAACACACACCCATACAATGCGCACCACCCATTGATGTTTTTCTCACTCCTACTAGTGAATGTAATGTAACACACACCCATACAATGCACACCACCCCGTGATGTTTTTGTCACTCCTACTAGTGAATGTAATGTAACACACACCCATACAATGCGCACCACCCCGTGATGTTTTTCTCACTCCTACTAGTGAATGTAATGTAACACACACCCATACAATGCGCACCACCCCGTGATGTTTTTCTCACTCCTACTAGTGAATGTAATGTAACACACACCCATATAATGCGCACCACCCCGTGATGATTTTCTCACTCCTACTAGTGAATGTAATGTAAAACACACCCATACAATGCGCACAACCCCGTGATGTTTTTCTCACTCCTACTAGTGAATGTAATGTATCACACACCCATACAATGGGCACCACCCGTGATGTTTTTCTCACTCCTACTAGTGAATGTAATGTAACACACACCCATACAATGCGCACCACCCCGTGATGTTTTTCTCACTCCTACTAGTGAATCTAATGTAACACACACCCATACAATGCGCACTACCCCGTGATGTTTTTCTCACTCCTACTAGTAAATGTAATGTATCACACATCCATACAATGCGCACCACCCCGTGATGTTTTGCTCACTCCTGTTGGTGAATCTAATGTAACACACACCCATACAATGCGCACCACCCCGTGATGTTTTTCTCACTCCTACTAGTGAAAGTAATGTAACACACACCCATACAATGCGCACCGCCCCGTGATGTTTTTCTCACTCTTACTAGTGAAAATAATGTAACACACACCCGTACAATGCGCACCGCCCCGTGATGTTTTTCTCACTCCTACTACTGAAAGTAATGTAACACACACCCTTACAATGCGCACCGCCCCGTGATGTGTTTCTCACTCCTACTAGTGAATCTAATGTAACACACACCCATACAATGCGCAGAACCCCGTGATGTTTTTCTCACTCCTACTAGTGAATGTAATGTAACACACACCCATACAATGCGCACCACCCCGTGATGTTTTTCTCACTCCTACTAGTGAATGTAATGTAACACACACCCATACAATGCACACCACCCCGTGATGTTTTTCTCACTCCTACTAGTGAATGTAATGTAACACACACCCATACAATGCGCACCACCCCGTGATGTTTTTCTCACTCCTACTAGTGAATGTAATGTAACACACACACATACAATGCGCACCACCACGCGATGTTTTTCTCACTCCTACTAGTGAATGTAATGTCACACACACCCATACAATGCGCACCACCCCGCGATGTTTTTCTCACTCCTACTAGTGAATGAAATGTCACACACACCCATACAATGCGCACCACCCCGTGATGTTTGTCTCACTCCTACTAGTGAATCTAATGTAACACACACCCATACAATGCGCACAACCCCGTGATGTTTTTCTCACTCCTACTAGTGAATCTAATGTAACACACACCCATACAATGCGCAGCACACCGTGATGTTTTTCTCACTCCTACTAGTGAATGTAATGTAACACACACCCATACAATGCGCACCACCCCGTGATGTTTTTCTCACTCCTACTAGTGAATGTAATGTAACACACACCCATACAATGCGCACCACCCCGTGATGTTTTTCTCACTCCTACTAGTGAATGTAATGTAACACACACCCATACAATGCGCACCACCCCGTGATGTTTTTCTCACTCCTACTAGTGAATCTAAAGTAACACACACCCATACAGTGCGCACCACCCCGTGATGTTTTTCTCACTGCTACTAGTGAATGTAATGTAACACACACCCATACAATGCGCACCACCCCGTGATGTTTTTCTCACTCCTACTTGTGAAAGTAATGTAACACACACCCATACAATGCGCACCACCCCGTGATGTTTTTCTCACTCCTACTAGTGAATGTAATGTAACACACACCCATACAATGCGCACCACCCCGTGATGTTTTTCTCACTCCTACTAGTGAATGTAATGTAACACACACCCATACAATGCGCACCACCCGGTGATGTTTTTCTCACTCCTACTAGTGAATGTAATGTAACACACACCCATACAATGCGCACCACCCGATGATGTTTTTCTCACTCCTACTAGTGAATGTAATGTAACACACACTGATACATTGTGCACCACCCCGTGATGTTTTTCTCACTCCTACTAGTGAATGTAATGTAACACAAACCCATACAATGCGCACCACCCCGTGATGTTTTTCTCACTGCTATTAGTGAATGTAATGTAACACACACCCATACAATGCGCACCACCCCGTGATGTTTTTCTCACTCCTACTATTGAATGTAATGTAACACACACCCATACAATGCGCACCACCCCGTGATGTTTTTCTCACTTCTACTAGTGAATGTAATGTAACACACACCCATACAATGCGCACCACCCCGTGATGTTTTTCTCACTCCTACTAGTGAATGTAATGTAACACACACCCATACAACGCGCACCACCCTGTGATGTTTTTCTCACTCCTACTAGTGAATGTAATGTAACACACACCCATACAATGCGCACCACCCCGTGATGTATTTCTCACTCCTACTATTGAATGTAATGTAACACACACCCATACAATGCGCACCACCCCGTGATGTTTTTCTCACTCCTACTAGTGAATGTAATGTAACACACACCCATACAATGCGCACCACCCTGTGATGTTTTTCTCACTCCTACTAGTGAATGTAATGTAACACACACCCATACAATGCGCACCACCCCGTGATGTTTTTCTCACTCCTACTAGTGAATGTAATGTAACACACACCCATACAATGCGCACCACCCCGTGATGTTTTTCTCACTCCTAATAGTGTATGTAATGTAACACACACCCATACAATGCGCACCACCCCGTGATGTTTTTCTCACTCCTACTAGTGAATGTAATGTAACACACACCCATACAATGCGCACCACACCGTGATGTTTTTCTCACTCCTACTAGTGAATCTAATGTAACACACACCCATTCAATGCCCACCACCCCGCGATGTTTTTCTCACTCCTATTAGTGAATGTAATGTAACACACACCCATACAATGCGCACCACCACGCGATGTTTTTCTCTCTCCTACTAGTGAATGTAATGTCACACACACCCATACAATGCGCACCACCCCGCGCTGTTTTTCTCACTCCTACTAGTGAATCTAATGTAACACACACCCATACAATGCGCACCACCCCGTGATGTTTTTCTCACTCCTACTAGTGAATGTAATGTAACACACACCCATACAAAGCGCACCACCCCGTGATGTTTTTCTCACTCCTACTAGTGAATCTAATGTAACACACACCCATACAATGCGCACCACCCCTTGATGTTTTTCTCACTCCTACTAGTGAATGTAATGTAACACACACCCATACATTGCGCACCACCCCGTGATGTTTTTCTCACTCCTACTAGTGAATCTAATGCAAAACACACCCATACATTGCGCAACACCCCGTGATGTTTTTCTCACTCCTACTACTGAATCTAGTGCAACAAACACCCATACAATGCGCACCACCCCGTGATGTTTTTCTCACTCCTACTAGTGGATCTAATGCAACACACACCCATACAATGCTCACCACCCCGTGATGTTTTTCTCACTCCTACTGGTGAATGTAATGCAACACACACCCATACAATGTGCACCACCCCGTGATGTTTTTCTCACTCCTACTGGTGAATGTAATGTAACACACACCCATACAATGCGCACCACCCCGTGATGTTTTTCTCACTCCTACTAGTGAATCTAATGTAACACACACCCATACAATGCGCACCACCCCGAGATGTTTTTCTCACTCCGACTAGTGAATCTAATGTAACACACACCCATACAATGCGCACCACCCCGTGATGTTTTTCTCACTCCGACTAGTGAATGTAATGTAACACACACCCATACAGTGCTCACCACCCCGTGATGTTTTTCTCACTCCTACTAGTGAATTTAATGTAACACACACCCATACAGTGTGCACCACCCCGTGATGTTTTTCTCACTGCTACTAGTGAATCTAAACTAACACACACCCATACAGTGCGCACCACCCCGTGATGCTTTTCTCACTGCTACTAGTGAATCTAGTGTAACACACACCCATACATTGCGCACCACTCCGTGATGTTTTTCTCACTCCTACTAGTGAATCTAATGTAACACACACCCATACAATGCGCACCACACCGTGATGTTTTTCTCACTCCTACTAGTGAATGTAATGTAACACACACCCATACAATGCGCACCACCCCGTGATGTTTTTCTCACTCCTACTAGTGAATGTAATGTAACACACACCCATACAATGCGCACCACCCCGTGATCTTTTTCTCACTCCTACTAGTGAATGTAATGTAACACACACCCATACAATGCGCACCACCCCGTGATGTTTTTCTCACGCCTACTAGTAAATCTAATGTAACACACACCCATACAATGCGCACCACCCCGTGATGTTTTTCTCACGCCTACTAGTGAATCTAATGTAACAGACACCCATACAATGCGCACAACCCCGTGATGTTTTTCTCACTCCTACTAGTGAATGTAATGTAACACACACCCATACAATGCGCACCACCCCGTGATGATTTTCTCACTCCTACTAGTGAATGTAATGTAACACACACCCATACAATGCGCACCACCCCGTGATGTTTTTCTCACTCCTACTAGTGAATCTAATGTAACACACACCAATACAATGCGCACCACCCCGTGATGTTTTTCTCACTCCTACTAGAAAATGTAATGTATCACACACCCATACAATGCGCACCACCCCGTGATGTTTTTCTCACTCCTGTTGGTGAATCTAATGTAACACACACCCATACAATGCGCACCACCCCGTGATGTTTTTCTCACTCCTACTAGTGCAAGTGATGTAACACACACCCATACAATGCGCGCCGCCCCGTGATGTTTTTCTCACTCCTACTAGTGAAAATAATGTAACACACACCCATACAATGCGCACCGCCCCGTGATGTTTTTCTCACTCCTACTAGTGTAAGTAATGTAACACACACCCATACAATGCGCACCGCCCCGTGATGTTTTTCTCACTCCTACTAGTGCAAGTAATGTAACACACACCCATACAATGCGCACCGCCCCGTGATGTTTTTCTCACTCCTACTAGTGAATGTAATGTAACACACACCCATACAATGCGCACCACCCCGTGATGTTTTTCTCACTCCTACTAGTGAATCTAATGTAACACACACCCATACAATGGGCACCACCCCGTGTTGTTTTTCTCACTCCTACTAGTGAATCTCATGGAACACACACCCATACAATGAGCACCACCCCGTGATGTTTTTCTCACTCCTACTAGTGAATGTAATGTAACACACACCCATACAATGCGCACCACCCCGTGATGTTTTTCTCACTCCTACTAATGAATCTAATGTAAAACACACCCATTCAATGCCCACCATCCCGCGTTGTTTTTCTCACTCCTACTAGTGAATGTAATGTAACACACACCCATACAATGCGCACCACCCCGTGATGTTTTTCTCACTCCTACTAGTGAATGTAATGTCACACACACCCATACAATGCGCACCACCCCGCGATGTTTTTCTCACTCCTACTAGTGAATGTAATGTAACACACACCCATACAATGCGAACCACCCCGCGATGCTTTTCTCACTCCTACTAAAAAATGTAATGTAACAAACACCCATACAATGCGCACCACCCCGCGATGTTTTTCTCACTCCTACTAGTGAATCTAAAGTAACACACACCCATACAGTGCGCACCACCCCGTGATATTTTTCTCACTGCTACTAGTGAATCTAATGTAACACACACCCATACAATGCGCACCACCCCGTGATGTTTTTCTCACTCCTACTAGTGAATGTAATGTAACACACACCCATACAATGCGCACCACCCCGTGATGTTTTTCTCACTCCTACTAGTGAATGTAATGTAACACACACCCATACAATGCGCACCACCCCGTGATGTTTTTCTCACTCCTACTAGTGAATGTAATGTAACACACAACCATACAATGCGCACCACCCCGTGATGTTTTTCTCACTCCTACTAGTGAATGTAATGTAACACACACCCATACAATGCGCACCACAACGTGATGTTTTTCTCACTCCTACTAGTGAATCTAAAGTAACACACACCCATACAGTGCGCACCACCCCGTGATGTTTTTCTCACTGCTACTAGTGAATCTAATGTAACACACACCCATACAGTGCGCACCACCCCGTGATGTTTTTCTCACTGCTACTAGTGAATGTAATGTAACACACACCCATACAATGCGCACCACCCCGTGATGTTTTTCTCACTCCTAATAGTGAATCTAATGTAACACACACCCATACAATGCGCACCACCCCGTGATGTTTTTCTCACTGCTACTAGTGAATGTAATGTAACACACACCCATACAATGCGCACCACCCCGTGATGTTTTTCTCACTCCTAATAGTGAATCTAATGTAACACACACCCATACAATGCGCACCACCCCGTGATGTTTTTCTCACTGCTACTAGTGAATGTAATGTAACACACACCCATACAATGCGCACCACCCCGTGATGTTTTTCTCACACCTACTAGTGAATCTAATGTAACACACACCCATACAATGCGCACCACCCCGTGATATTTTTCTCACTCCTAATAGTGAATGTAATGTAACACACACCCATGCAATGCGCACCACCCCGTGATGTTTTTCTCACTCATACTAGTGAAAGTAATGTAACACACACCCATACAATGCGAACCACCCCGTGATGTTTTTCTCAATCCTACTAGTGAATGTAATGTAACACACACCCATACAATGTGCACCACCCCGTGATGTTTTTCTCACTCCTACTAGTGAATGTAATGTAACACACACCCATACAATGCGCACCACCCCGTGATGTTTTTCTCACTCCTACTAGTGAATGTAATGTAACACACACCCATACAATGCGCACCACCCCGTGATGTTTTTCTCACTCCTACTAGTGAATGTAATGTAACACACACCCATACAATGCGCACCACCCGATGATGTTTTTCTCACTCCTACTAGTGAATGTAATGTAACACACACCCATACATTGCGCACCACCCCGTGATGTTTTTCTCACTCCTACTAGTGAATGTAATGTAACACACACCCATACAATGCGCACCACCCCGTGATGATTTTCTCACTCCTACTAGTGAATCTAATGTAACACACACCCATACAATGCGCACCACCCCGTGATGTTTTTCTCACCCCTACTTGTGAATCTAATGTAACACACACCCATACAATGCGCACCACCCCGTGATGTTTTTCTCACCCCTACTTGTGAATCTAATGTAACACACACACATACAATGCGCACCACCCCGTGATGTTTTTCTCACTCCTACTAGTGAATGTAATGTAACACAAACCCATACAATGCGCACCACCCCGTGATGTTTTTCTCACTGTTACTAGTGAATGTAATGTAACACACACCCATACAATGCGCACCACCCCGTGATGATTTTCTCACTCCTAATAGTGAATGTAATGTAACACATACCCATACAATGCGCACAACACCGTGATGTTTTTCTCACTCCTACTAGTGAATGTAATGTAACACACACCCATACAATGCGCACCACCCCGTGATGTTTTTCTCACTCCTACTAGTGAATGTAATGTAACACACACCCATACAATGCGCACCACCCCGTGATGTTTTTCTCCTCCTACTAGTGAATGTAATGTAACACACACCCATACAATGCGCACCACCCCGTGATGTTTTTCTCACTCCTACTAGTGAATGTAATGTAACACACACCCATACAATGCGCACAACCCCGTGATGTTTTTCTCACTCCTACTAGTGAATGTAATGTAACACACACCCATACAATGGGCACCACCCGTGATGTTTTTCTCACTCCTACTAGTGAATGTAATGTAACACACACCCATACAATGCGCACCACCCCGTGATGTTTTTCTCACTAATACTAGTGAATCTAATGTAACACACACCCATACAATGCGCACCACCCCGTGATGTTTTTCTCACTCCTACTAGTAAATGTAATGTATCACACACCCATACAATGCGCACCACCCCGTGATGTATTTCTCACTCCTGTTGGTGAATCTAATGTAACACACACCCATACAATGCGCACCACCCCGTGATGTTTTTCTCACTCCTACTAGTGAAAGTAATGTAACACACACCCATACAATGCGCGCCGCCCCGTGATGTTTTTCTCACTCCTACTAGTGAAAATAATGTAACACACACCCATACAATGCGCACCGCCCCGTGATGTTTTTCTCACTCCTACTAGTGCAAGTTATGTAACACACACCCATACAATGCGCACCGCCCCGTGATGTTTTTCTCACTCCTACTAGTGCAAGTAATGTAACACACACCCATACAATGCGCACCGCCCCGTGATGTTTTTCTCACTCCTACTAGTGAATGTAATGTAACACACACCCATACAATGCGCACCGCCCCGTGATGTTTTTCTCACTCCTACTAGTGAATGTAATGTAACACACACCCATACAATGCGCACCACCCCGTGATGTTTTTCTCACTCCTACTAGTGAATCTCATGTAACACACACCCATACAATGCGCAACACCCCGTGATGTTTTTCTCACTCCTACTAGTGAATCTCATGTAACACACACCCATAAAATGCGCACCACCCCGTGATGTTTTTCTCACTCCTACTGGTGCATCTAATGTAACACACACCCATACAATGCGCACCACCCCGTGATGTTTTTCTCACTCCTACTAGTGAATGTAATGTAACACACACCCATACATTGCACACCACCCCGTGATGTTTTTCTCACTCCTACTAGTGAATCTAATGCAAAACACACCCATACATTGCGCACCACCCCGTGATGTTTTTCTCACTCCTACTAGTGAATCTAGTTCAACAAACACCCATACAATGCGCAACACCCCGTGATGTTTTTCTCACTCCTACTAGTGAATCTAATGTAACACACACCCATACAATGCGCACCACAACGTGATGTTTTTCTCACTCCTACTAGTGAATGTAATGTAACACACACCCGTACAAGGCGCACCACCACGTGATGTTTTTCTCACTCCTGCTAGTGAATCTAATGTATCACACACCCATATAATGCGCACCACCCCGTGATGTTTTTCTCACTCCTGCTAGTGAATCTAATGTAACACACACCCATACAATGTGCACCGCCCCGTGATGTTTTTCTCACTCCTACTAGGGAAAGTAATGTAGCACACACCCATACACTGCGCACCGCCCCGTGATGTTTTTCTCACTCCTACTACTGAAAGTAATGTAACACACACCCATACAATGTGCACCGCCCCTTGATGTTTTTCTCACTCTTACAAGTTAAAGTAATGTAACACACACCCATACAATGGCCACCGCCCCGTGATGTTTTTCTCACTCCTACTAGTGAATGTAATGTAACACACACCCATACAATGCGCACCACCACGTGATGTTTTTCTCACTCCTACTAGTGAATCTAATGTAACACACACCCATACAATGGGCACCACCCCGTGTTGTTTTTCTCACTCCTACTAGTGAATCTCATGGAACACACACCCATACATTGCGCACCACCCCGTGATGTTTTTCTCACTCCTACTAGTGAATGTAATGTAACACACACCCATACAATGCGCAACACCCCGCGATGTTTTTCTCACTCCTACTAGTGAAAGTAATGTAACACACACCCATACAATGCGAACCACCACGTGATGTTTTTCTCACTCCTACTACTGAAAGTAATGTAACACACACCCATACAATGCGCACCGCCCCTTGATGTTTTTCTCACTCTTACAAGTTAAAGTAATGTAACACACACCCATACAATGGCCACCGCCCCGTGATGTTTTTCTCACTCCTACTAGTGAATGTAATGTAACACACACCCATACAATGCGCACCACCACGTGATGTTTTTCTCACTCCTACTAGTGAATCTAATGTAACACACACCCATACAATGGGCACCACCCCGTGTTGTTTTTCTCACACCTACTAGTGAATCTAATGTAACACACACCCATACAATGCGCACCACCCCGTGATGTTTTTCTCACTCCTACTAGTGAATGTAATGTAACACACACCCATACAATGCGCACCACCCCGTGATGTTTTTCTCACTCCTACTAGTGAAAGTAATGTAACACACACCCATACAATGCGAACCACCCCGTGATTTTTTCTCAATTCTACTAGTGAATGTAATGTAACACACACCCATACAATGCGCACCACCCCGTGATGTTTTTCTCACTCCTACTAGTGAATGTAATGTAACACACACCCATACAATGCGCACAACCCCGTGATGTTTTTCTCACTCCTACTAGTGAATGTAATGTAACACACACCCATACAATGGGCACCACCCGTGATGTTTTTCTCACTCCTACTAGTGAATGTAATGTAACACACACCCATACAATGCGCACCACCCCGTGATGTTTTTCTCACTAATACTAGTGAATCTAATGTAACACACACCCATACAATGCGCACCACCCCGTGATGTTTTTCTCACTCCTACTAGTAAATGTAATGTATCACACACCCATACAATGCGCACCACCCCGTGATGTATTTCTCACTCCTGTTGGTGAATCTAATGTAACACACACCCATACAATGCGCACCACCCCGTGATGTTTTTCTCACTCCTACTAGTGAAAGTAATGTAACACACACCCATACAATGCGCGCCGCCCCGTGATGTTTTTCTCACTCCTACTAGTGAAAATAATGTAACACACACCCATACAATGCGCACCGCCCCGTGATGTTTTTCTCACTCCTACTAGTGCAAGTTATGTAACACACACCCATACAATGCGCACCGCCCCGTGATGTTTTTCTCACTCCTACTAGTGCAAGTAATGTAACACACACCCATACAATGCGCACCGCCCCGTGATGTTTTTCTCACTCCTACTAGTGAATGTAATGTAACACACACCCATACAATGCGCACCGCCCCGTGATGTTTTTCTCACTCCTACTAGTGAATGTAATGTAACACACACCCATACAATGCGCACCACCCCGTGATGTTTTTCTCACTCCTACTAGTGAATCTCATGTAACACACACCCATACAATGCGCAACACCCCGTGATGTTTTTCTCACTCCTACTAGTGAATCTCATGTAACACACACCCATAAAATGCGCACCACCCCGTGATGTTTTTCTCACTCCTACTGGTGCATCTAATGTAACACACACCCATACAATGCGCACCACCCCGTGATGTTTTTCTCACTCCTACTAGTGAATGTAATGTAACACACACCCATACATTGCACACCACCCCGTGATGTTTTTCTCACTCCTACTAGTGAATCTAATGCAAAACACACCCATACATTGCGCACCACCCCGTGATGTTTTTCTCACTCCTACTAGTGAATCTAGTTCAACAAACACCCATACAATGCGCACCACCCCGTGATGTTTTTCTCACTCCTACTAGTGAATCTAATGTAACACACACCCATACAATGCGCACCACAACGTGATGTTTTTCTCACTCCTACTAGTGAATGTAATGTAACACACACCCGTACAAGGCGCACCACCCCGTGATGTTTTTCTCACTCCTGCTAGTGAATCTAATGTATCACACACCCATATAATGCGCACCACCCCGTGATGTTTTTCTCACTCCTGCTAGTGAATCTAATGTAACACACACCCATACAATGTGCACCGCCCCGTGATGTTTTTCTCACTCCTACTAGGGAAAGTAATGTAGCACACACCCATACACTGCGCACCGCCCCGTGATGTTTTTCTCACTCCTACTACTGAAAGTAATGTAACACACACCCATACAATGTGCACCGCCCCTTGATGTTTTTCTCACTCTTACAAGTTAAAGTAATGTAACACACACCCATACAATGGCCACCGCCCCGTGATGTTTTTCTCACTCCTACTAGTGAATGTAATGTAACACACACCCATACAATGCGCACCACCACGTGATGTTTTTCTCACTCCTACTAGTGAATCTAATGTAACACACACCCATACAATGGGCACCACCCCGTGTTGTTTTTCTCACTCCTACTAGTGAATCTCATGGAACACACACCCATACATTGCGCACCACCCCGTGATGTTTTTCTCACTCCTACTAGTGAATGTAATGTAACACACACCCATACAATGCGCAACACCCCGCGATGTTTTTCTCACTCCTACTAGTGAAAGTAATGTAACACACACCCATACAATGCGAACCACCACGTGATGTTTTTCTCACTCCTACTACTGAAAGTAATGTAACACACACCCATACAATGCGCACCGCCCCTTGATGTTTTTCTCACTCTTACAAGTTAAAGTAATGTAACACACACCCATACAATGGCCACCGCCCCGTGATGTTTTTCTCACTCCTACTAGTGAATGTAATGTAACACACACCCATACAATGCGCACCACCACGTGATGTTTTTCTCACTCCTACTAGTGAATCTAATGTAACACACACCCATACAATGGGCACCACCCCGTGTTGTTTTTCTCACACCTACTAGTGAATCTAATGTAACACACACCCATACAATGCGCACCACCCCGTGATGTTTTTCTCACTCCTACTAGTGAATGTAATGTAACACACACCCATACAATGCGCACCACCCCGTGATGTTTTTCTCACTCCTACTAGTGAATGTAATGTAACACACACCCATACAATGCGAACCACCCCGTGATGATTTCCTCACTCCTACTAGTGAATGTAATGTAACACACACCCATACAATGCGCACCACCCCGTGATGTTTTTCTCACTCCTACTAGTGAATGTAATGTAACACACAACCATACAATGCGCACAACCCCGTGATGTTTTTCTCACTCCTACTAGTGAATGTAATGTAACACACACCCATACAATAGGCACCACCCCGTGATGTTTTTCTCACTCCTACTAGTGAATGTAATGTAACACACACCCATACAATGCGCACAACCCCGTGATGTTTTTCTCACTCCTACTAGTGAATGTAATGTAACACAAACCCATACAATGCGCACCACCCCGTGATGTTTTTCTCACTGCTACTAGTGAATGTAATGTAACACACACCCATACAATGCGCACCACCCATTGATGTTTTTCTCACTCCTACTAGTGAATGTAATGTAACACACACCCATACAATGCACACCACCCCGTGATGTTTTTGTCACTCCTACTAGTGAATGTAATGTAACACACACCCATACAATGCGCACCACCCCGTGATGTTTTTCTCACTCCTACTAGTGAATGTAATGTAACACACACCCATACAATGCGCACCACCCCGTGATGTTTTTCTCACTCCTACTAGTGAATGTAATGTAACACACACCCATATAATGCGCACCACCCCGTGATGATTTTCTCACTCCTACTAGTGAATGTAATGTAAAACACACCCATACAATGCGCACAACCCCGTGATGTTTTTCTCACTCCTACTAGTGAATGTAATGTATCACACACCCATACAATGGGCACCACCCGTGATGTTTTTCTCACTCCTACTAGTGAATGTAATGTAACACACACCCATACAATGCGCACCACCCCGTGATGTTTTTCTCACTCCTACTAGTGAATCTAATGTAACACACACCCATACAATGCGCACTACCCCGTGATGTTTTTCTCACTCCTACTAGTAAATGTAATGTATCACACATCCATACAATGCGCACCACCCCGTGATGTTTTGCTCACTCCTGTTGGTGAATCTAATGTAACACACACCCATACAATGCGCACCACCCCGTGATGTTTTTCTCACTCCTACTAGTGAAAGTAATGTAACACACACCCATACAATGCGCACCGCCCCGTGATGTTTTTCTCACTCTTACTAGTGAAAATAATGTAACACACACCCGTACAATGCGCACCGCCCCGTGATGTTTTTCTCACTCCTACTACTGAAAGTAATGTAACACACACCCTTACAATGCGCACCGCCCCGTGATGTGTTTCTCACTCCTACTAGTGAATCTAATGTAACACACACCCATACAATGCGCAGAACCCCGTGATGTTTTTCTCACTCCTACTAGTGAATGTAATGTAACACACACCCATACAATGCGCACCACCCCGTGATGTTTTTCTCACTCCTACTAGTGAATGTAATGTAACACACACCCATACAATGCACACCACCCCGTGATGTTTTTCTCACTCCTACTAGTGAATGTAATGTAACACACACCCATACAATGCGCACCACCCCGTGATGTTTTTCTCACTCCTACTAGTGAATGTAATGTAACACACACACATACAATGCGCACCACCACGCGATGTTTTTCTCACTCCTACTAGTGAATGTAATGTCACACACACCCATACAATGCGCACCACCCCGCGATGTTTTTCTCACTCCTACTAGTGAATGAAATGTCACACACACCCATACAATGCGCACCACCCCGTGATGTTTGTCTCACTCCTACTAGTGAATCTAATGTAACACACACCCATACAATGCGCACAACCCCGTGATGTTTTTCTCACTCCTACTAGTGAATCTAATGTAACACACACCCATACAATGCGCAGCACACCGTGATGTTTTTCTCACTCCTACTAGTGAATGTAATGTAACACACACCCATACAATGCGCACCACCCCGTGATGTTTTTCTCACTCCTACTAGTGAATGTAATGTAACACACACCCATACAATGCGCACCACCCCGTGATGTTTTTCTCACTCCTACTAGTGAATGTAATGTAACACACACCCATACAATGCGCACCACCCCGTGATGTTTTTCTCACTCCTACTAGTGAATCTAAAGTAACACACACCCATACAGTGCGCACCACCCCGTGATGTTTTTCTCACTGCTACTAGTGAATGTAATGTAACACACACCCATACAATGCGCACCACCCCGTGATGTTTTTCTCACTCCTACTTGTGAAAGTAATGTAACACACACCCATACAATGCGCACCACCCCGTGATGTTTTTCTCACTCCTACTAGTGAATGTAATGTAACACACACCCATACAATGCGCACCACCCCGTGATGTTTTTCTCACTCCTACTAGTGAATGTAATGTAACACACACCCATACAATGCGCACCACCCGGTGATGTTTTTCTCACTCCTACTAGTGAATGTAATGTAACACACACCCATACAATGCGCACCACCCGATGATGTTTTTCTCACTCCTACTAGTGAATGTAATGTAACACACACTGATACATTGTGCACCACCCCGTGATGTTTTTCTCACTCCTACTAGTGAATGTAATGTAACACAAACCCATACAATGCGCACCACCCCGTGATGTTTTTCTCACTGCTATTAGTGAATGTAATGTAACACACACCCATACAATGCGCACCACCCCGTGATGTTTTTCTCACTCCTACTATTGAATGTAATGTAACACACACCCATACAATGCGCACCACCCCGTGATGTTTTTCTCACTTCTACTAGTGAATGTAATGTAACACACACCCATACAATGCGCACCACCCCGTGATGTTTTTCTCACTCCTACTAGTGAATGTAATGTAACACACACCCATACAACGCGCACCACCCTGTGATGTTTTTCTCACTCCTACTAGTGAATGTAATGTAACACACACCCATACAATGCGCACCACCCCGTGATGTATTTCTCACTCCTACTATTGAATGTAATGTAACACACACCCATACAATGCGCACCACCCCGTGATGTTTTTCTCACTCCTACTAGTGAATGTAATGTAACACACACCCATACAATGCGCACCACCCTGTGATGTTTTTCTCACTCCTACTAGTGAATGTAATGTAACACACACCCATACAATGCGCACCACCCCGTGATGTTTTTCTCACTCCTACTAGTGAATGTAATGTAACACACACCCATACAATGCGCACCACCCCGTGATGTTTTTCTCACTCCTAATAGTGTATGTAATGTAACACACACCCATACAATGCGCACCACCCCGTGATGTTTTTCTCACTCCTACTAGTGAATGTAATGTAACACACACCCATACAATGCGCACCACACCGTGATGTTTTTCTCACTCCTACTAGTGAATCTAATGTAACACACACCCATTCAATGCCCACCACCCCGCGATGTTTTTCTCACTCCTATTAGTGAATGTAATGTAACACACACCCATACAATGCGCACCACCACGCGATGTTTTTCTCTCTCCTACTAGTGAATGTAATGTCACACACACCCATACAATGCGCACCACCCCGCGCTGTTTTTCTCACTCCTACTAGTGAATCTAATGTAACACACACCCATACAATGCGCACCACCCCGTGATGTTTTTCTCACTCCTACTAGTGAATGTAATGTAACACACACCCATACAAAGCGCACCACCCCGTGATGTTTTTCTCACTCCTACTAGTGAATCTAATGTAACACACACCCATACAATGCGCACCACCCCTTGATGTTTTTCTCACTCCTACTAGTGAATGTAATGTAACACACACCCATACATTGCGCACCACCCCGTGATGTTTTTCTCACTCCTACTAGTGAATCTAATGCAAAACACACCCATACATTGCGCAACACCCCGTGATGTTTTTCTCACTCCTACTACTGAATCTAGTGCAACAAACACCCATACAATGCGCACCACCCCGTGATGTTTTTCTCACTCCTACTAGTGGATCTAATGCAACACACACCCATACAATGCTCACCACCCCGTGATGTTTTTCTCACTCCTACTGGTGAATGTAATGCAACACACACCCATACAATGTGCACCACCCCGTGATGTTTTTCTCACTCCTACTGGTGAATGTAATGTAACACACACCCATACAATGCGCACCACCCCGTGATGTTTTTCTCACTCCTACTAGTGAATCTAATGTAACACACACCCATACAATGCGCACCACCCCGAGATGTTTTTCTCACTCCGACTAGTGAATCTAATGTAACACACACCCATACAATGCGCACCACCCCGTGATGTTTTTCTCACTCCGACTAGTGAATGTAATGTAACACACACCCATACAGTGCTCACCACCCCGTGATGTTTTTCTCACTCCTACTAGTGAATTTAATGTAACACACACCCATACAGTGTGCACCACCCCGTGATGTTTTTCTCACTGCTACTAGTGAATCTAAACTAACACACACCCATACAGTGCGCACCACCCCGTGATGCTTTTCTCACTGCTACTAGTGAATCTAGTGTAACACACACCCATACATTGCGCACCACTCCGTGATGTTTTTCTCACTCCTACTAGTGAATCTAATGTAACACACACCCATACAATGCGCACCACACCGTGATGTTTTTCTCACTCCTACTAGTGAATGTAATGTAACACACACCCATACAATGCGCACCACCCCGTGATGTTTTTCTCACTCCTACTAGTGAATGTAATGTAACACACACCCATACAATGCGCACCACCCCGTGATCTTTTTCTCACTCCTACTAGTGAATGTAATGTAACACACACCCATACAATGCGCACCACCCCGTGATGTTTTTCTCACGCCTACTAGTAAATCTAATGTAACACACACCCATACAATGCGCACCACCCCGTGATGTTTTTCTCACGCCTACTAGTGAATCTAATGTAACAGACACCCATACAATGCGCACAACCCCGTGATGTTTTTCTCACTCCTACTAGTGAATGTAATGTAACACACACCCATACAATGCGCACCACCCCGTGATGATTTTCTCACTCCTACTAGTGAATGTAATGTAACACACACCCATACAATGCGCACCACCCCGTGATGTTTTTCTCACTCCTACTAGTGAATCTAATGTAACACACACCAATACAATGCGCACCACCCCGTGATGTTTTTCTCACTCCTACTAGAAAATGTAATGTATCACACACCCATACAATGCGCACCACCCCGTGATGTTTTTCTCACTCCTGTTGGTGAATCTAATGTAACACACACCCATACAATGCGCACCACCCCGTGATGTTTTTCTCACTCCTACTAGTGCAAGTGATGTAACACACACCCATACAATGCGCGCCGCCCCGTGATGTTTTTCTCACTCCTACTAGTGAAAATAATGTAACACACACCCATACAATGCGCACCGCCCCGTGATGTTTTTCTCACTCCTACTAGTGTAAGTAATGTAACACACACCCATACAATGCGCACCGCCCCGTGATGTTTTTCTCACTCCTACTAGTGCAAGTAATGTAACACACACCCATACAATGCGCACCGCCCCGTGATGTTTTTCTCACTCCTACTAGTGAATGTAATGTAACACACACCCATACAATGCGCACCACCCCGTGATGTTTTTCTCACTCCTACTAGTGAATCTAATGTAACACACACCCATACAATGGGCACCACCCCGTGTTGTTTTTCTCACTCCTACTAGTGAATCTCATGGAACACACACCCATACAATGAGCACCACCCCGTGATGTTTTTCTCACTCCTACTAGTGAATGTAATGTAACACACACCCATACAATGCGCACCACCCCGTGATGTTTTTCTCACTCCTACTAATGAATCTAATGTAAAACACACCCATTCAATGCCCACCATCCCGCGTTGTTTTTCTCACTCCTACTAGTGAATGTAATGTAACACACACCCATACAATGCGCACCACCCCGTGATGTTTTTCTCACTCCTACTAGTGAATGTAATGTCACACACACCCATACAATGCGCACCACCCCGCGATGTTTTTCTCACTCCTACTAGTGAATGTAATGTAACACACACCCATACAATGCGAACCACCCCGCGATGCTTTTCTCACTCCTACTAAAAAATGTAATGTAACAAACACCCATACAATGCGCACCACCCCGCGATGTTTTTCTCACTCCTACTAGTGAATCTAAAGTAACACACACCCATACAGTGCGCACCACCCCGTGATATTTTTCTCACTGCTACTAGTGAATCTAATGTAACACACACCCATACAATGCGCACCACCCCGTGATGTTTTTCTCACTCCTACTAGTGAATGTAATGTAACACACACCCATACAATGCGCACCACCCCGTGATGTTTTTCTCACTCCTACTAGTGAATGTAATGTAACACACACCCA
Organism: Cavia porcellus; assembly: GCF_034190915.1. Classification (NCBI taxonomy): domain Eukaryota; kingdom Metazoa; phylum Chordata; class Mammalia; order Rodentia; family Caviidae; genus Cavia; species Cavia porcellus. The sequence continues at coordinate 554,728 of NW_026947556.1, forward strand.
TACAATGCGCACCACCCCGTGATGTTTTTCTCACTCCTACTAGTGAATGTAATGTAACACACAACCATACAATGCGCACCACCCCGTGATGTTTTTCTCACTCCTACTAGTGAATGTAATGTAACACACACCCATACAATGCGCACCACAACGTGATGTTTTTCTCACTCCTACTAGTGAATCTAAAGTAACACACACCCATACAGTGCGCACCACCCCGTGATGTTTTTCTCACTGCTACTAGTGAATCTAATGTAACACACACCCATACAGTGCGCACCACCCCGTGATGTTTTTCTCACTGCTACTAGTGAATGTAATGTAACACACACCCATACAATGCGCACCACCCCGTGATGTTTTTCTCACTCCTAATAGTGAATCTAATGTAACACACACCCATACAATGCGCACCACCCCGTGATGTTTTTCTCACTGCTACTAGTGAATGTAATGTAACACACACCCATACAATGCGCACCACCCCGTGATGTTTTTCTCACACCTACTAGTGAATCTAATGTAACACACACCCATACAATGCGCACCACCCCGTGATATTTTTCTCACTCCTAATAGTGAATGTAATGTAACACACACCCATGCAATGCGCACCACCCCGTGATGTTTTTCTCACTCATACTAGTGAAAGTAATGTAACACACACCCATACAATGCGAACCACCCCGTGATGTTTTTCTCAATCCTACTAGTGAATGTAATGTAACACACACCCATACAATGTGCACCACCCCGTGATGTTTTTCTCACTCCTACTAGTGAATGTAATGTAACACACACCCATACAATGCGCACCACCCCGTGATGTTTTTCTCACTCCTACTAGTGAATGTAATGTAACACACACCCATACAATGCGCACCACCCCGTGATGTTTTTCTCACTCCTACTAGTGAATGTAATGTAACACACACCCATACAATGCGCACCACCCGATGATGTTTTTCTCACTCCTACTAGTGAATGTAATGTAACACACACCCATACATTGCGCACCACCCCGTGATGTTTTTCTCACTCCTACTAGTGAATGTAATGTAACACACACCCATACAATGCGCACCACCCCGTGATGATTTTCTCACTCCTACTAGTGAATCTAATGTAACACACACCCATACAATGCGCACCACCCCGTGATGTTTTTCTCACCCCTACTTGTGAATCTAATGTAACACACACCCATACAATGCGCACCACCCCGTGATGTTTTTCTCACCCCTACTTGTGAATCTAATGTAACACACACACATACAATGCGCACCACCCCGTGATGTTTTTCTCACTCCTACTAGTGAATGTAATGTAACACAAACCCATACAATGCGCACCACCCCGTGATGTTTTTCTCACTGTTACTAGTGAATGTAATGTAACACACACCCATACAATGCGCACCACCCCGTGATGATTTTCTCACTCCTAATAGTGAATGTAATGTAACACATACCCATACAATGCGCACAACACCGTGATGTTTTTCTCACTCCTACTAGTGAATGTAATGTAACACACACCCATACAATGCGCACCACCCCGTGATGTTTTTCTCACTCCTACTAGTGAATGTAATGTAACACACACCCATACAATGCGCACCACCCCGTGATGTTTTTCTCCTCCTACTAGTGAATGTAATGTAACACACACCCATACAATGCGCACCACCCCGTGATGTTTTTCTCACTCCTACTAGTGAATGTAATGTAACACACACCCATACAATGCGCACAACCCCGTGATGTTTTTCTCACTCCTACTAGTGAATGTAATGTAACACACACCCATACAATGGGCACCACCCGTGATGTTTTTCTCACTCCTACTAGTGAATGTAATGTAACACACACCCATACAATGCGCACCACCCCGTGATGTTTTTCTCACTAATACTAGTGAATCTAATGTAACACACACCCATACAATGCGCACCACCCCGTGATGTTTTTCTCACTCCTACTAGTAAATGTAATGTATCACACACCCATACAATGCGCACCACCCCGTGATGTATTTCTCACTCCTGTTGGTGAATCTAATGTAACACACACCCATACAATGCGCACCACCCCGTGATGTTTTTCTCACTCCTACTAGTGAAAGTAATGTAACACACACCCATACAATGCGCGCCGCCCCGTGATGTTTTTCTCACTCCTACTAGTGAAAATAATGTAACACACACCCATACAATGCGCACCGCCCCGTGATGTTTTTCTCACTCCTACTAGTGCAAGTTATGTAACACACACCCATACAATGCGCACCGCCCCGTGATGTTTTTCTCACTCCTACTAGTGCAAGTAATGTAACACACACCCATACAATGCGCACCGCCCCGTGATGTTTTTCTCACTCCTACTAGTGAATGTAATGTAACACACACCCATACAATGCGCACCGCCCCGTGATGTTTTTCTCACTCCTACTAGTGAATGTAATGTAACACACACCCATACAATGCGCACCACCCCGTGATGTTTTTCTCACTCCTACTAGTGAATCTCATGTAACACACACCCATACAATGCGCAACACCCCGTGATGTTTTTCTCACTCCTACTAGTGAATCTCATGTAACACACACCCATAAAATGCGCACCACCCCGTGATGTTTTTCTCACTCCTACTGGTGCATCTAATGTAACACACACCCATACAATGCGCACCACCCCGTGATGTTTTTCTCACTCCTACTAGTGAATGTAATGTAACACACACCCATACATTGCACACCACCCCGTGATGTTTTTCTCACTCCTACTAGTGAATCTAATGCAAAACACACCCATACATTGCGCACCACCCCGTGATGTTTTTCTCACTCCTACTAGTGAATCTAGTTCAACAAACACCCATACAATGCGCAACACCCCGTGATGTTTTTCTCACTCCTACTAGTGAATCTAATGTAACACACACCCATACAATGCGCACCACAACGTGATGTTTTTCTCACTCCTACTAGTGAATGTAATGTAACACACACCCGTACAAGGCGCACCACCACGTGATGTTTTTCTCACTCCTGCTAGTGAATCTAATGTATCACACACCCATATAATGCGCACCACCCCGTGATGTTTTTCTCACTCCTGCTAGTGAATCTAATGTAACACACACCCATACAATGTGCACCGCCCCGTGATGTTTTTCTCACTCCTACTAGGGAAAGTAATGTAGCACACACCCATACACTGCGCACCGCCCCGTGATGTTTTTCTCACTCCTACTACTGAAAGTAATGTAACACACACCCATACAATGTGCACCGCCCCTTGATGTTTTTCTCACTCTTACAAGTTAAAGTAATGTAACACACACCCATACAATGGCCACCGCCCCGTGATGTTTTTCTCACTCCTACTAGTGAATGTAATGTAACACACACCCATACAATGCGCACCACCACGTGATGTTTTTCTCACTCCTACTAGTGAATCTAATGTAACACACACCCATACAATGGGCACCACCCCGTGTTGTTTTTCTCACTCCTACTAGTGAATCTCATGGAACACACACCCATACATTGCGCACCACCCCGTGATGTTTTTCTCACTCCTACTAGTGAATGTAATGTAACACACACCCATACAATGCGCAACACCCCGCGATGTTTTTCTCACTCCTACTAGTGAAAGTAATGTAACACACACCCATACAATGCGAACCACCACGTGATGTTTTTCTCACTCCTACTACTGAAAGTAATGTAACACACACCCATACAATGCGCACCGCCCCTTGATGTTTTTCTCACTCTTACAAGTTAAAGTAATGTAACACACACCCATACAATGGCCACCGCCCCGTGATGTTTTTCTCACTCCTACTAGTGAATGTAATGTAACACACACCCATACAATGCGCACCACCACGTGATGTTTTTCTCACTCCTACTAGTGAATCTAATGTAACACACACCCATACAATGGGCACCACCCCGTGTTGTTTTTCTCACACCTACTAGTGAATCTAATGTAACACACACCCATACAATGCGCACCACCCCGTGATGTTTTTCTCACTCCTACTAGTGAATGTAATGTAACACACACCCATACAATGCGCACCACCCCGTGATGTTTTTCTCACTCCTACTAGTGAAAGTAATGTAACACACACCCATACAATGCGAACCACCCCGTGATTTTTTCTCAATTCTACTAGTGAATGTAATGTAACACACACCCATACAATGCGCACCACCCCGTGATGTTTTTCTCACTCCTACTAGTGAATGTAATGTAACACACACCCATACAATGCGCACCACCCCGTGATGTTTTTCTCACTCCTACTAGTGAATGTAATGTAACACACACCCATACAATGCGCACCACCCCGTGATGTTTTTCTCACTCCTACTAGTGAATGTAATGTAACACACACCCATACAATGCGCACCACCCGATGATGTTTTTCTCACTCCTACTAGTGAATGTAATGTAACACACACCCATACATTGCGCACCACCCCGAGATGTTTTTCTCACTCCTACTAGTGAATGTAATGTAACACACACCCATACAATGCGCACCACCCCGTGATGATTTTCTCACTCCTACTAGTGAATCTAATGTAACACACACCCATACAATGCGCACCACCCCGTGATGTTTTTCTCACCCCTACTTGTGAATCTAATGTAAAACACACACATACAATGCGCACCACCCCGTGATGTTTTTCTCACTCCTACTAGTGAATGTAATGTAACACACACCCATACAAAGTGCACCACCCCGTGATGTTTTTCTCACTCCTACTAGTGAATGTAATGTAACACAAACCCATACAATGCGCACCACCCCGTGATGTTTTTCTCACTGTTACTAGTGAATGTAATGTAACACACACCCATACAATGCGCACCACCCCGTGATGTTTTTCTCACTCCTACTAGTGAATGTAATGTAACACACACCCATACAATGCGCACCACCCCGTGATGTTTTTCTCACTCCTACTAGTGAATGTAATGTAACATACACCCATACAATGCGCACCACCCCGTGATGTTTTTCTCACTCCTACTAGTGAATGTAATGTAACACACACCCATACAATGCGCACAACCCCGTGATGTTTTTCTCACTCCTACTAGTGAATGTAATGTAACACACACCCATACAATGGGCACCACCCGTGATGTTTTTCTCACTCCTACTAGTGAATGTAATGTAACACACACCCATACAATGCGCACCACACCGTGATGTTTTTCTCACTAATACTAGTGAATCTAATGTAACACACACCCATACAATGCGCACCACCCTGTGATGTTTTTCTCACTCCTACTAGTAAATGTAATGTATCACACACCCATACAATGCGCACCACCCCGTGATGTATTTCTCACTCCTGTTGGTGAATCTAATGTAACACACACCCATACAATGCGCACCACCCCGTGATGTTTTTCTCACTCCTACTAGTGAAAGTAATGTAACACACACCCATACAATGCGCGCCGCCCCGTGATGTTTTTCTCACTCCTACTAGTGAAAATAATGTAACACACACCCATACAATGCGCACCGCCCCGTGATGTTTTTCTCACTCCTACTAGTGCAAGTAATGTAACACACACCCATACAATGCGCACCGCCCCGTGATGTTTTTCTCACTCCTACTAGTGCAAGTAATGTAACACACACCCATACAATGCGCACCGCCCCGTGATGTTTTTCTCACTCCTACTAGTGAATGTAATGTAACACACACCCATACAATGGGCACCACCCCGTGATGTTTTTCTCACTCCTACTAGTGAATGTAATGTAACACACACCCATACAATGCGCACCACCCCGTGATGTTTTTCTCACTCCTACTAGTGAATCTCATGTAACACACACCCATACAATGCGGACCACCCCGTGATGTTTTTCTCACTCCTACTAGTGAATCTCATGTAACACAAACCCATAAAATGCGCACCACCCCGTGAGGTTTTTCTCACTCCTACTGGTGCATCTAATGTAACACACACCCATACAATGCGCACCACCCCGTGATGTTTTTCTCACTCCTACTAGTGAATGTTATGTAACACATACCCATAAAATGCGCACAACACCGTGATGTTTTTCTCACTCCTACTAGTGAATGTAATGTAACACACACCCATACAATGCGCACCACCCCGTGATGTTTTTCTCACTCCTACTAGTGAATGTAATGTAACACACACCCATACAATGCGCACCACCCCGTGATGTTTTTCTCACTCCTACTAGTGAATGTAATGTAACACACACCCATACAATGCGCACCACCCCGTGATGTTTTTCTCACTCCTACTTGTGAATGTAATGTAACACATACCCATACAATGCGCACAACCCCGTGATGTTTTTCTCACTCCTACTAGTGAATGTAATGTAACACACACCCATACAATGGGCACCACCCGTGATGTTTTTCTCACTCCTACTAGTGAATGCAATGTAACACACACCCATACAATGCGCACCACCCCGTGATATTGTTCTCACTAATACTAGTGAATCTAATGTAACACACACCCATACAATGCGCACCACCCCGTGATGTTTTTCTCACTCCTACTAGTAAATGTAATGTATCACACACCCATACAATGCGCACCACCCCGTGATGTATTTCTCACTCCTGTTGGTGAATCTAATGTAACACACAGCCATACAATGCGCACCACCCCGTGATGTTTTTCTCACTCCTACTAGTGAAAATAATGTAACACACACCCATACAATGCGCGCCGCCCCGTGATGTTTTTCTCACTCCTACTAGTGAAAATAATGTAACACACACCCATACAATGCGCACCGCCCCGTGATGTTTTTCTCACTCCTACTAGTGCAAGTAATGTAACACACACCCATACAATGCGCACCGCCCCGTGATGTTTTTCTCACTCCTACTAGTGCAAGTAATGTAACACACACCCATACAATGCGCACCGCCCCGTGATGTTTTTCTCACTCCTACTAGTGAATGTAATGTAACACACACCCATACAATCGGCACCACCCCGTGATGTTTTTCTCACTCCTACTAGTGAATGTAATGTAACACACACCCATACAATGCGCACCACCCCGTGATGTTTTTCTCACTCCTACTAGTGAATCTCATGTAACACACACCCATACAATGCGCACCACCCCGTGATGTTTTTCTCACTCCTACTAGTGAATCTCATGTAACACACACCCATAAAATGCGCACCACCCCGTGAGGTTTTTCTCACTCCTACTGGTGCATCTAATGTAACACACACCCATACAATGCGCACCACCCCGTGATGTTTTTCTCACTCCTACTAGTGAATGTAATGTAACACATACCCATACAATGCGCACAACACCGTGATGTTTTTCTCACTCCTACTAGTGAATGTAATGTAACACACACCCATACAATGCGCACCACACCGTGATGTTTTTCTCACTCCTACTAGTGAATGTAATGTAACACACACCCATACAATGCGCACCACCCCGTGATGTTTTTCTCACTCCTACTAGTGAATGTAATGTAACACACACCCATACAATGCGCACCACCCCGTGATGTTTTTCTCACTCCTACTAGTGAATGTAATGTAACACACACCCATACAATGCGCACAACCCCGTGATGTTTTTCTCACTCCTACTAGTGAATGTAATGTAACACACACCCATACAATGGGCACCACCCGTGATGTTTTTCTCACTCCTACTAGTGAATGCAATGTAACACACACCCATACAATGCGCACCACCCCGTGATGTTTTTCTCACTAATACTAGTGAATCTAATGTAACACACACCCATACAATGCGCACCACCCCGTGATGTTTTTCTCACTCCTACTAGTAAATGTAATGTATCACACACCCATACAATGCGCACCACCCCGTGATGTATTTCTCACTCCTGTTGGTGAATCTAATGTAACACACACCCATACAATGCGCACCACCCCGTGATGTTTTTCTCACTCCTACTAGTGAAAGTAATGTAACACACACCCATACAATGCGCGCCGCCCCGTGATGTTTTTCTCACTCCTACTAGTGAAAATAATGTAACACACACCCATACAATGCGCACCGCCCCGTGATGTTTTTCTCACTCCTACTAGTGCAAGTAATGTAACACACACCCATACAATGCGCACCGCCCCGTGATGTTTTTCTCACTCCTACTAGTGCAAGTAATGTAACACACACCCATACAATGCGCACCGCCCCGTGATGTTTTTCTCACTCCTACTAGTGAATGTAATGTAACACACACCCATACAATGGGCACCACCCCGTGATGTTTTTCTCACTCCTACTAGTGAATGTAATGTAACACACACCCATACAATGCGCACCACCCCGTGATGTTTTTCTCACTCCTACTAGTGAATCTCATGTAACACACACCCATACAATGCGCACCACCCCGTGATGTTTTTCTCACTCCTACTAGTAAATCTCATGTAACACACACCCATAAAATGCGCACCACCCCGTGATGTTTTTCTCACTCCTACTGGTGCATCTAATGTAACACACACCCATACAATGCGCACCACCCCGTGATGTTTTTCTCACTCCTACTAGTGAATGTAATGTAACACACACCCATACAATGCGCACCACCCCGTGATGTTTTTCTCACTCCTACTAGTGAATGTAATGTAACACACACCCATACAATGCGCACCACCCCGTGATGTTTTTCTCACTCCTACTAGTGAATGTAATGTAACACACACCCATACAATGCGCACAACCCCGTGATGTTTTTCTCACTCCTACTAGTGAATGTAATGTAACACACACCCATACAATGGGCACCACCCGTGATGTTTTTCTCACTCCTACTAGTGAATGCAATGTAACACACACCCATACAATGCGCACCACCCCGTGATGTTTTTCTCACTAATACTAGTGAATCTAATGTAACACACACCCATACAATGCGCACCACCCCGTGATGTTTTTCTCACTCCTACTAGTAAATGTAATGTATCACACACCCATACAATGCGCACCACCCCGTGATGTATTTCTCACTCCTGTTGGTGAATCTAATGTAACACACACCCATACAATGCGCACCACCCCGTGATGTTTTTCTCACTCCTACTAGTGAAAGTAATGTAACACACACCCATACAATGCGCGCCGCCCCGTGATGTTTTTCTCACTCCTACTAGTGAAAATAATGTAACACACACCCATACAATGCGCACCGCCCCGTGATGTTTTTCTCACTCCTACTAGTGCAAGTAATGTAACACACACCCATACAATGCGCACCGCCCCGTGATGTTTTTCTCACTCCTACTAGTGCAAGTAATGTAACACACACCCATACAATGCGCACCGCCCCGTGATGTTTTTCTCACTCCTACTAGTGAATGTAATGTAACACACACCCATACAATGGGCACCACCCCGTGATGTTTTTCTCACTCCTACTAGTGAATGTAATGTAACACACACCCATACAATGCGCACCACCCCGTGATGTTTTTCTCACTCCTACTAGTGAATCTCATGTAACACACACCCATACAATGCGCACCACCCCGTGATGTTTTTCTCACTCCTACTAGTAAATCTCATGTAACACACACCCATAAAATGCGCACCACCCCGTGATGTTTTTCTCACTCCTACTGGTGCATCTAATGTAACACACACCCATACAATGCGCACCACCCCGTGATGTTTTTCTCACTCCTACTAGTGAATGTAATGTAACACACACCCATACATTGCACACCACCCCGTGATGTTTTTCTCACTCCTACTAGTGAATCTAATGCAAAACACACCCATACATTGCGCACCACCCCGTGATGTTTTTCTCACTCCTACTAGTGAATCTAGTGCAACAAACACCCATACAATGCGCACCACCCCGTGATGTTTTTCTCACTCCTACTAGTGAATCTAATGTAACACACACCCATACAATGCGCACCACAACGTGATGTTTTTCTCACTCCTACTAGTGAATCTAATGTAACACACACCCATACAATGCGCACCACCCCGTGATGTTTTTCTCACTCCTACTAGTGAATGTAATGTAACACACACCCGTACAAGGCGCACCACCCCGTGATGTTTTTCTCACTCCTGCTAGTGAATCTAATGTATCACACACCCATATAATGCGCACCACCCCGTGATGTTTTTCTCACTCCTGCTAGTGAATCTAATGTAACACACACCCATACAATGCGCACCGCCCCGTGATGTTTTTCTCACTCCTACTAGGGAAAGTAATATAGCACACACCCATACAATGCGCACCGCCCCGTGATGTTTTTCTCACTCCTACTACTGAAAGTAATGTAACACACACCCATACAATGCGCACCGCCCCTTGATGTTTTTCTCACTCTTACAAGTGAAAGTAATGTAACACACACCCATACAATGCCCACCGCCCCGTGATGTTTTTCTCACTCCTACTAGTGAATGTAATGTAACACACACCCATACAATGTGCACCACCACGTGATGTTTTTCTCACTCCTACTAGTGAATGTAATGTAACACACACCCATACAATGGGCACCACCCCGTGTTGTTTTTCTCACTCCTACTAGTGAATCTCATGGAACACACACCCATACAATGCGCACCACCCCGTGATGTTTTTCTCACTCCTACTAGTGAATCTAATGTAACACACACCCATACAATGCGCACCACCCCGTGATGTTTTTCTCACTCCTACTAGTGAATGTAATGTAACACACCCCCATACAATGCGCACCACCCCGTGATGTTTTTCTCACTCCTACTAGTTAATGTAATGTAACACACACCCATACAATGCGCACCACCCCGTGATGTTTTTCTCACTCCTACTAGTGAATGTAATGTAACAGACACCCATACAATGCGCACCACCCCGTGATGTTTTTCTCACTCCTACTAGTGAATGTAATGTAACACACACCCATACAATGCGCACCACCCCGTGATGTTTTTCTCACTCCTACTAGTGAATGTAATGTAACACACACCCATACAATGCGAACCACCCCGTGATGATTTCCTCACTCCTACTAGTGAATGTAATGTAACACACACCCATACAATGCGCACCACCCCGTGATGTTTTTCTCACTCCTACTAGTGAATGTAATGTAACACACAACCATACAATGCGCACAACCCCGTGATGTTTTTCTCACTCCTACTAGTGAATGTAATGTAACACACACCCATACAATAGGCACCACCCCGTGATGTTTTTCTCACTCCTACTAGTGAATGTAATGTAACACACACCCATACAATGCGCACAACCCCGTGATGTTTTTCTCACTCCTACTAGTGAATGTAATGTAACACAAACCCATACAATGCGCACCACCCCGTGATGTTTTTCTCACTGCTACTAGTGAATGTAATGTAACACACACCCATACAATGCGCACCACCCATTGATGTTTTTCTCACTCCTACTAGTGAATGTAATGTAACACACACCCATACAATGCACACCACCCCGTGATGTTTTTGTCACTCCTACTAGTGAATGTAATGTAACACACACCCATACAATGCGCACCACCCCGTGATGTTTTTCTCACTCCTACTAGTGAATGTAATGTAACACACACCCGTACAAGGCGCACAACCCCGTGATGTTTTTCTCACTCCTACTAGTGAATGTAATGTATCACACACCCATACAATGGGCACCACCCGTGATGTTTTTCTCACTCCTACTAGTGAATGTAATGTAACACACACCCATACAATGCGCACCACCCCGTGATGTTTTTCTCACTCCTACTAGTGAATCTAATGTAACACACACCCATACAATGCGCACTACCCCGTGATGTTTTTCTCACTCCTACTAGTAAATGTAATGTATCACACATCCATACAATGCGCACCACCCCGTGATGTTTTGCTCACTCCTGTTGGTGAATCTAATGTAACACACACCCATACAATGCGCACCACCCCGTGATGTTTTTCTCACTCCTACTAGTGAAAGTAATGTAACACACACCCATACAATGCGCACCGCCCCGTGATGTTTTTCTCACTCTTACTAGTGAAAATAATGTAACACACACCCGTACAATGCGCACCGCCCCGTGATGTTTTTCTCACTCCTACTACTGAAAGTAATGTAACACACATCCTTACAATGCGCACCGCCCCGTGATGTGTTTCTCACTCCTACTAGTGAATCTAATGTAACACACACCCATACAATGCGCAGAACCCCGTGATGTTTTTCTCACTCCTACTAGTGAATGTAATGTAACACACACCCATACAATGCGCACCACCCCGTGATGTTTTTCTCACTCCTACTAGTGAATGTAATGTAACACACACCCATACAATGCACACCACCCCGTGATGTTTTTCTCACTCCTACTAGTGAATGTAATGTAACACACACCCATACAATGCGCACCACCCCGTGATGTTTTTCTCACTCCTACTAGTGAATGTAATGTAACACACACACATACAATGCGCACCACCCCGTGATGTTTTTCTCACTCCTACTAGTGAATCTAATGTAACACACACCCATTCAATGCCCACCACCCCGCGATGTTTTTCTCACTCTTACTAGTGAATGTAATGTAACACACACCCATACAATGCGCACCAACACGCGATGTTTTTCTCACTCCTACTAGTGAATGTAATGTCACACACACCCATACAATGCGCACCACCCCGCGATGTTTTTCTCACTCCTACTAGTGAATGAAATGTCACACACACCCATACAATGCGCACCACCCCGTGATGTTTGTCTCACTCCTACTAGTGAATCTAATGTAACACACACCCATACAATGCGCACAACCCCGTGATGTTTTTCTCACTCCTACTAGTGAATCTAATGTAACACACACCCATACAATGCGCAGCACCCCGTGATGTTTTTCTCACTCCTACTAGTGAATGTAATGTAACACACACCCATACAATGCGCACCACCCCGTGATGTTTTTCTCACTCCTACTAGTGAATGTAATGTAACACACACCCATACAATGCGCACCACCCCGTGATGTTTTTCTCACTCCTACTAGTGAATGTAATGTAACACACACCCATACAATGCGCACCACCCCGTGATGTTTTTCTCACTCCTACTAGTGAATCTAAAGTAACACACACCCATACAGTGCGCACCACCCCGTGATGTTTTTCTCACTGCTACTAGTGAATGTAATGTAACACACACCCATACAATGCGCACCACCCCGTGATGTTTTTCTCACTCCTACTTGTGAAAGTAATGTAACACACACCCATACAATGCGCACCACCCCGTGATGTTTTTCTCACTCCTACTAGTGAACGTAATGTAACACACACCCATACAATGCGCACCACCCCGTGATGTTTTTCTCACTCCTACTAGTGAATGTAATGTAACACACACCCATACAATGCGCACCACCACGTGATGTTTTTCTCACTCCTACTAGTGAATGTAATGTAACACACACCCATACAATGCGCACCACCCGGTGATGTTTTTCTCACTCCTACTAGTGAATGTAATGTAACACACACCCATACAATGCGCACCACCCGATGATGTTTTTCTCACTCCTACTAGTGAATGTAATGTAACACACACTGATACATTGTGCACCACCCCGTGATGTTTTTCTCACTCCTACTAGTGAATGTAATGTAACACAAACCCATACAATGCGCACCACCCCGTGATGTTTTTCTCACTGCTATTAGTGAATGTAATGTAACACACACCCATACAATGCGCACCACCCCGTGATGTGTTTCTCACTCCTACTATTGAATGTAATGTAACACACACCCATACAATGCGCACCACCCCGTGATGTTTTTCTCACTTCTACTAGTGAATGTAATGTAACACACACCCATACAATGCGCACCACCCCGTGATGTTTTTCTCACTCCTACTAGTGAATGTAATGTAACACACACCCATACAACGCGCACCACCCTGTGATGTTTTTCTCACTCCTACTAGTGAATGTAATGTAACACACACCCATACAATGCGCACCACCCCGTGATGTATTTCTCACTCCTACTATTGAATGTAATGTAACACACACCCATACAATGCGCACCACCCCGTGATGTTTTTCTCACTGCTACTAGTGAATGTAATGTAACACACACCCATACAATGCGCACCACCCCGTGATGTTTTTCTCACTCCTAATAGTGTATGTAATGTAACACACACCCATACAATGCGCACCACCCCGTGATGTTTTTCTCACTCCTACTAGTGAATGTAATGTAACACACACCCATACAATGCGCACCACACCGTGATGTTTTTCTCACTCCTACTAGTGAATCTAATGTAACACACACCCATTCAATGCCCACCACCCCGCGATGTTTTTCTCACTCCTATTAGTGAATGTAATGTAACACACACCCATACAATGCGCACCACCACGCGATGTTTTTCTCTCTCCTACTAGTGAATGTAATGTCACACACACCCATACAATGCGCACCACCCCGCGCTGTTTTTCTCACTCCTACTAGTGAATCTAATGTAACACACACCCATACAATGCGCACCACCCCGTGATGTTTTTCTCACTCCTACTAGTGAATGTAATGTAACACACACCCATACAAAGCGCACCACCCCGTGATGTTTTTCTCACTCCTACTAGTGAATCTAATGTAACACACACCCATACAATGCGCACCACCCCTTGATGTTTTTCTCACTCCTACTAGTGAATGTAATGTAACACACACCCATACATTGCGCACCACCCCGTGATGTTTTTCTCACTCCTACTAGTGAATCTAATGCAAAACACACCCATACATTGCGCAACACCCCGTGATGTTTTTCTCACTCCTACTACTGAATCTAGTGCAACAAACACCCATACAATGCGCACCACCCCGTGATGTTTTTCTCACTCCTACTAGTGGATCTAATGCAACACACACCCATACAATGCTCACTACCCCGTGATGTTTTTCTCACTCCTACTGGTGAATGTAATGCAACACACACCCATACAATGTGCACCACCCCGTGATGTTTTTCTCACTCCTACTGGTGAATGTAATGTAACACACACCCATACAATGCGCACCACCCCGTGATGTTTTTCTCACTCCTACTAGTGAATCTAATGTAACACACACCCATACAATGCGCACCACCCCGAGATGTTTTTCTCACTCCGACTAGTGAATCTAATGTAACACACACCCATACAATGCGCACCACCCCGTGATGTTTTTCTCACTCCGACTAGTGAATGTAATGTAACACACACCCATACAGTGCGCACCACCCCGTGATGTTTTTCTCACTCCTACTAGTGAATTTAATGTAACACACACCCATACAGTGTGCACCACCCCGTGATGTTTTTCTCACTGCTACTAGTGAATCTAAACTAACACACACCCATACAGTGCGCACCACCCCGTGATGCTTTTCTCACTGCTACTAGTGAATCTAGTGTAACACACACCCATACATTGCGCACCACTCCGTGATGTTTTTCTCACTCCTACTAGTGAATCTAATGTAACACACACCCATACAATGCGCACCACACCGTGATGTTTTTCTCACTCCTACTAGTGAATGTAATGTAACACACACCCATACAATGCGCACCACCCCGTGATGTTTTTCTCACTCCTACTAGTGAATGTAATGTAACACACACCCATACAATGCGCACCACCCCGTGATCTTTTTCTCACTCCTACTAGAGAATGTAATGTAACACACACCCATACAATGCGCACCACCCCGTGATGTTTTTCTCACGCCTACTAGTAAATCTAATGTAACACACACCCATACAATGCGCACCACCCCGTGATGTTTTTCTCACGCCTACTAGTGAATCTAATGTAACAGACACCCATACAATGCGCACAACCCCGTGATGTTTTTCTCACTCCTACTAGTGAATGTAATGTAACACACACCCATACAATGCGCACCACCCCGTGATGATTTTCTCACTCCTACTAGTGAATGTAATGTAACACACACCCATACAATGCGCACCACCCCGTGATGTTTTTCTCACTCCTACTAGTGAATCTAATGTAACACACACCAATACAATGCGCACCATCCCGTGATGTTTTTCTCACTCCTACTAGAAAATGTAATGTATCACACACCCATACAATGCGCACCACCCCGTGATGTTTTTCTCACTCCTGTTGGTGAATCTAATGTAACACACACCCATACAATGCGCACCACCCCGTGATGTTTTTCTCACTCATACTAGTGCAAGTGATGTAACACACACCCATACAATGCGCGCCGCCCCGTGATGTTTTTCTCACTCCTACTAGTGAAAATAATGTAACACACACCCATACAATGCGCACCGCCCCGTGATGTTTTTCTCACTCCTACTAGTGTAAGTAATGTAACACACACCCATACAATGCGCACCGCCCCGTGATGTTTTTCTCACTCCTACTAGTGCAAGTAATGTAACACACACCCATACAATGCGCACCGCCCCGTGATGTTTTTCTCACTCCTACTAGTGAATGTAATGTAACACACACCCATACAATGCGCACCACCCCGTGATGTTTTTCTCACTCCTAGTAGTGAATGTAATGTAACACACACCCATACAATGCGCACCACCCCGTGATGTTTTTCTCACTCCTACTAGTGAATCTCATGTAAGACACACCCATACAATGCGCACCACCCCATGATGTTTTTCTCACTCCTACTAGTGAATCTCATGTAACACACACCCATACAATGCGCACCACCCCGTGATGTTTTTCTCACTCCTACTAGTGAATCTAATGTAACACACACCCATACAATGCACACCACCGCGTGATGTTTTTCTCACTCCTACTAGTGAATGTAATGTAACACACACCCATACATTGCGCACCACCCCGTGATGTTTTTCTCACTCCTACTAGTGAATCTAATGCAAAACACACCCATACATTGTGCAACACCCCGTGATGTTTTTCTCACTCCTACTAGTGAATCTAGTGCAACAAACACCCATACAATGCGCACCACCCCGTGATGTTTTTCTCACTCCTACTAGTGGATCTAATGCAACACACACCCATACAATGCTCACCACCCCGTGATGTTTTTCTCACTCCTACTGGTGAATGTAATGCAACACACACCCATACAATGCGCACCACCCCGTGATGTTTTTCTCACTCCTACTGGTGAATGTAATGTAACACACACCCATACAATGCGCACCACCCCGTGATGTTTTTCTCACTCCTACTAGTGAATCTAATGTAACACACACCCATACAATGCGCACCACCCCGAGATGTTTTTCTCACTCCGACTAGTGAATCTAATGTAACACACACCCATACAATGCGCACCACCCCGTGATGTTTTTCTCACTGCTACTAGTGAATGTAATGTAACACACACCCATACAGTGCGCACCACCCCGTGATGTTTTTCTCACTCCTACTAGTGAATGTAATGTAACACACACCCATACAGTGTGCACCACCCCGTGATGTTTTTCTCACTGCTACTAGTGAATCTAAACTAACACACACCCATACAGTGCGCACCACCCCGTGATGCTTTTCTCACTGCTACTAGTGAATCTAGTGTAACACACACCCATACGGTGCGCAACACTCCGTGATGTTTTTCTCACTCCTACTAGTGAATCTAATGTAACACACACCCATACAATGCGCACCACCCCGTGATGTTTTTCTTACTCCTACTAGTGAATGTAATGTAACACACACCCATACAATGCGCACCACCCCGTGATGTTTTTCTCACTCCTACTAGTGAATGTAATGTAACACACACCCATACAATGCGCACCACCCCGTGATCTTTTTCTCACTCCTACTAGTGAATGTAATGTAACACACACCCATACAATGCGCACCACCCCGTGATGTTTTTCTCACGCCTACTAGTGAATCTAATGTAACACACACCCATACAATGCGCACCACCCCGTGATGTTTTTCTCACGCCTACTAGTGAATCTAATGTAACAGACACCCATACAATGCGCACAACCCCGTGATGTTTTTCTCACTCCTACTAGTGAATGTAATGTAACACACACCCATACAATGCGCACCACCCCGTGATGATTTTCTCACTCCTACTAGTGAATGTAATGTAACACACACCCATACAATGCGCACCACCCCGTGATGTTTTTCTCACTCCTACTAGTGAATTTAATGTAACACACACTCATACAATGCGCACCACCCCGTGATGTTTTTCTCACTCCTACTAGTGAATGTAATGTAACACACACCCATACATTGCGCACCACCCCGTGATGTTTTTCTCACTCCTACTAGTGAATGTAATGTAACACACACCCATACAATGCGCACCACCCCGTGATGATTTTCTCACTCCTACTAGTGAATGTAATGTAACACACACCCATACAATGCGCACCACCCCGTGATGTTTTTATCACTCCTACTAGTGAATGTAATGTAACACACACCCGTACAAGGCGCACCACCCCGTGATGTTTTTCTCACTCCTGCTAGTGAATCTAATGTATCACACACCCATACAATGCGCACCACCCCGTGATGTTTTTCTCCCTCCTGCTAGTGAATCTAATGTAACACACACCCATACAATGCGCACCGCCCCGTGATGTTTTTCTCACTCCTACTAGGGAAAGTAATGTAACACACACCCATACAATGCGCACCGCCCCGTGATGTTTTTCTCACTCCTACTAGGGAAAGTAATGTAACACACACCCATACAATGCGCACCGCCCCGTGATGTTTTTCTAACTCCTACTAGTGAAAGTAATGTAACACACACCCATACAATGCGCATCGCCCCGTGATGTTTTTATCACTCCTACTAGTGAATGTAATGTAACACACACCCATACAATGCGCACCGCCCCGTGATGTTTTTCTCACTCCTACTAGTGAATGTAATGTAACACACACCCATACAATGCGCACCACCCCGTGATGTTTTTCTCACTCCTACTAGTGAATGTAATGTAACACACACCCATACATTGCGCACCACCCCGTGATGTTTTTCTCACTCCTACTAGTGAATCTACTGCAAAACACACCGATACATTGCGCACCACCCCGTGATGTTTTTCACACTCCTACTAGTGAATCTAGTGCAACAAACACCCATACAATGCGCACCACCCCGTGATGTTTTTCTCACTCCTACTAGTGAATCTAATGCAACACACACCCATACAATGCGCACCACCCCGTGATGTTTTTCTCACTCCTACTGGTTAATGTAATGCAACACACACCCATACAATGCGCACCACCCCGTGATATTTTTCTCACTCCTACTGGTGAATGTAATGTAACACACACCCATACAATGCGCACCACCCCGTGATGTTTTTCTCACTCCTACTAGTGAATCTAATGTAACACACACCCATACAATGCGCACCACCCCGTGATGTTTTTCTCACTCCGACTAGTGAATCTAATGTAACACACACCCATACAATGCGCACCACCCCGTGATGTTTTTCTCACTCCGACTATTGAATGTAATGTAACACACACCCATACAGTGCGCACCACCCCGTGATGTTTTTCTCACTCCTACTAGTGAATGTAATGTAACACACACCCATACAGTGTGCACCACCCCGTGATGTTTTTCTCACTGCTACTAGTGAATCTAAACTAACACACACCCATACAGTGCGCACCACCCCGTGATGTTTTTCTCACTGCTACTAGTGAATCTAGTGTAACACACACCCATACAGTGCGCACCACCCCGTGATGTTTTTCTCACTCCTACTAGTGAATCTAATGTAACACACACCCATACAATGCGCACCACCGCGTGATGTTTTTCTCACTCCTACTAGTGAATGTAATGTAACACACACCCATACAATGCGCACCACCCCGTGATATTTTTCTCACACCTACTAGTGAATGTAATGTAACACACACCCATACAATGCGCACCACAACGTGATGTTTTTCTCACTCCTACTAGTGAATGTAATGTAACACACACCCATACAATGCGCACCACCCCGTGATGTTTTTCTCACTCCTACTAGTGAATCTAATGTAACACACACACATACAATGCGCACCACCCCGTGATGTTTTTCTCACTCCTACTAGTGAATGTAATGTAACACACACCCATACAAAGCGCACCACCCCGTGATGTTTTTCTCACTCCTACTAGTGAATCTAATGTAACACACACCCATACAATGCGCACCACCCCTTGATGTTTTTCTCACTCCTACTAGTGAATGTAATGTAACACACACCCATACATTGCGCACCACCCCGTGATGTTTTTCTCACTCCTACTAGTGAATCTAATGCAAAACACACCCATACATTGCGCAACACCCCGTGATGTTTTTCTCACTCCTATTACTGAATCTAGTGCAACAGACACCCATACAATGCGCACCACCCCGTGATGTTTTTCTCACTCCTACTAGTGGATCTAATGCAACACACACCCATACAATGCTCACCACCCCGTGATGTTTTTCTCACTCCTACTGGTGAATGTAATGCAACACACACCCATACAATGCGCACCACCCCGAGATGTTTTTCTCACTCCGACTAGTGAATCTAATGTAACACACACCCATACAATGCGCACCACCCCGTGATGTTTTTCTCACTCCGACTAGTGAATGTAATGTAACACACACCCATACAGTGCGCACCACCCCGTGATGTTTTTCTCACTCCTACTAGTGAATTTAATGTAACACACACCCATACAGTGTGCACCACCCCGTGATGTTTTTCTCACTGCTACTAGTGAATCTAAACTAACACACACCCATACAGTGCGCACCACCCCGTGATGCTTTTCTCACTGCTACTAGTGAATCTAGTGTAACACACACCCATACATTGCGCACCACTCCGTGATGTTTTTCTCACTCCTACTAGTGAATCTATTGTAACACACACCCATACAATGCGCACCACACCGTGATGTTTTTCTCACTCCTACTAGTGAATGTAATGTAACACACACCCATACAATGCGCACCACCCCGTGATGTTTTTCTCACTCCTACTAGTGAATGTAATGTAACACACACCCATAAAATGCGCACCACCCCGTGATCTTTTTCTCACTCCTACTAGTGAATGTAATGTAACACACACCCATACAATGCGCACCACCCCGTGATGTTTTTCTCACGCCTACTAGTAAATCTAATGTAACACACACCCATACAATGCGCACCACCCCGTGAAGTTTTTCTCACGCCTACTAGTGAATCTAATGTAACAGACACCCATACAATGCGCACAACCCCGTGATGTTTTTCTCACTCCTACTAGTGAATGTAATGTAACACACACCCATACAAAGCCTACCACCCCGTGATGATTTTCTCACTCCTACTAGTGAATGTAATGTAACACACACCCATACAATGCGCACCACCCCGTGATGTTTTTCTCACTCCTACTAGTGAATCTAATGTAACACACACCAATACCATGCGCACCACCCCGTGATGTTTTTCTCACTCCTACTAGAAAATGAAATGTATCACACACCCATACAATGCGCACCACCCCGTGATGTTTTTCTCACTCCTGTTGGTGAATCTAATGTAACACACACCCATACAATGCACACCACCCCGTGATGTTTTTCTCACTCCTACTAGTGCAAGTGATGTAACACACACCCATACAATGCGCGCCGCCCCGTGATGTTTTTCTCACTCCTACTAGTGAAAATAATGTAACACACACCCATACAATGCGCACCGCCCCGTGATGTTTTTCTCACTCCTACTAGTGTAAGTAATGTAACACACACCCATACAATGCGCACCGCCCCGTGATGTTTTTCTCACTCCTACTAGTGCAAGTAATGTAACACACACCCATACAATGCGCACCGCCCCGTGATGTTTTTCTCACTCCTACTAGTGAATGTAATGTAACACACACCCATACAATGCGCACCACCCCGTGATGTTTTTCTCACTCCTAGTAGTGAATGTAATGTAACACACACCCATACAATGCGCACCACCCCGTGATGTTTTTCTCACTCCTACTAGTGAATCTCATGTAAGACACACCCATACAATGCGCACCACCCCATGATGTTTTTCTCACTCCTACTAGTGAATCTCATGTAACACACACCCATACAATGCGCACCACCCCGTGATGTTTTTCTCACTCCTACTAGTGAATCTAATGTAACACACACCCATACAATGCACACCACCGCGTGATGTTTTTCTCACTCCTACTAGTGAATGTAATGTAACACACACCCATACATTGCGCACCACCCCGTGATGTTTTTCTCACTCCTACTAGTGAATCTAATGCAAAACACACCCATACATTGTGCAACACCCCGTGATGTTTTTCTCACTCCTACTAGTGAATCTAGTGCAACAAACACCCATACAATGCGCACCACCCCGTGATGTTTTTCTCACTCCTACTAGTGGATCTAATGCAACACACACCCATACAATGCTCACCACCCCGTGATGTTTTTCTCACTCCTACTGGTGAATGTAATGCAACACACACCCATACAATGCGCACCACCCCGTGATGTTTTTCTCACTCCTACTGGTGAATGTAATGTAACACACACCCATACAATGCGCACCACCCCGTGATGTTTTTCTCACTCCTACTAGTGAATCTAATGTAACACACACCCATACAATGCGCACCACCCCGAGATGTTTTTCTCACTCCGACTAGTGAATCTAATGTAACACACACCCATACAATGCGCACCACCCCGTGATGTTTTTCTCACTGCTACTAGTGAATGTAATGTAACACACACCCATACAGTGCGCACCACCCCGTGATGTTTTTCTCACTCCTACTAGTGAATGTAATGTAACACACACCCATACAGTGTGCACCACCCCGTGATGTTTTTCTCACTGCTACTAGTGAATCTAAACTAACACACACCCATACAGTGCGCACCACCCCGTGATGCTTTTCTCACTGCTACTAGTGAATCTAGTGTAACACACACCCATACGGTGCGCAACACTCCGTGATGTTTTTCTCACTCCTACTAGTGAATCTAATGTAACACACACCCATACAATGCGCACCACCCCGTGATGTTTTTCTCACTCCTACTAGTGAATGTAATGTAACACACACCCATACAATGCGCACCACCCCGTGATGTTTTTCTCACTCCTACTAGTGAATGTAATGTAACACACACCCATACAATGCGCACCACCCCGTGATCTTTTTCTCACTCCTACTAGTGTATGTAATGTAACACACACCCATACAATGCGCACCACCCCGTGATGTTTTTCTCACGCCTACTAGTGAATCTAATGTAACACACACCCATACAATGCGCACCACCCCGTGATGTTTTTCTCACTCCTACTAGTGAATCTAATGTAACAGACACCCATACAATGCGCACAACCCCGTGATGTTTTTCTCACTCCTACTAGTGAATGTAATGTAACACACACCCATACAATGCGCACCACCCCGTGATGATTTTCTCACTCCTACTAGTGAATGTAATGTAACACACACCCATACAATGCGCACCACCCCGTGATGTTTTTCTCACTCCTACTAGTGAATGTAATGTAACACACACTCATACAATGCGCACCACCCCGTGATGTTTTTCTCACTCCTACCAGTGAATGTAATGTAACACACACCCATACATTGCGCACCACCCCGTGATGTTTTTCTCACTCCTACTAGTGAATGTAATGTAACACACACCCATACAATGCGCACCACCCCGTGATGATTTTCTCACTCCTACTAGTGAATGTAATGTAACACACACCCATACAATGCGCACCACCCCGTGATGTTTTTCTCACTCCTACTAGTGAATGTAATGTAACACACACCCGTACAAGGCGCACCACCCCGTGATGTTTTTCTCACTCCTGCTAGTGAATCTAATGTATCACACACCCATACAATGCGCACCACCCCGTGATGTTTTTCTCCCTCCTGCTAGTGAATCTAATGTAACACACACCCATACAATGCGCACCGCCCCGTGATGTTTTTCTCACTCCTACTAGGGAAAGTAATGTAACACACACCCATACAATGCGCACCGCCCCGTGATGTTTTTCTCACTCCTACTAGGGAAAGTAATGTAACACACACCCATACAATGCGCACAACCCGTGATGTTTTTCTAACTCCTACTAGTGAAAGTAATGTAACACACACCCATACAATGCGCATCGCCCCGTGATGTTTTTATCACTCCTACTAGTGAATGTAATGTAACACACACCCATACAATGCGCACCGCCCCGTGATGTTTTTCTCACTCCTACTAGTGAATGTAATGTAACACACACCCATACAAAGCGCACCACCCCGTGATGTTTTTCTCACTCCTACTAGTGAATGTAATGTAACACACACCCATACATTGCGCACCACCCCGTGATGTTTTTCTCACTCCTACTAGTGAATCTACTGCAAAACACACCGATACATTGCGCACCACCCCGTGATGTTTTTCACACTCCTACTAGTGAATCTAGTGCAACAAACACCCATACAATGCGCACCACCCCGTGATGTTTTTCTCACTCCTACTAGTGAATCTAATGCAACACACACCCATACAATGCGCACCACCCCGTGATGTTTTTCTCACTCCTACTGGTTAATGTAATGCAACACACACCCATACAATGCGCACCACCCCGTGATATTTTTCTCACTCCTACTGGTGAATGTAATGTAACACACACCCATACAATGCGCACCACCCCGTGATGTTTTTCTCACTCCTACTAGTGAATCTAATGTAACACACACCCATACAATGCGCACCACCCCGTGATGTTTTTCTCACTCCGACTAGTGAATCTAATGTAACACACACCCATACAATGCGCACCACCCCGTGATGTTTTTCTCACTCCGACTATTGAATGTTATGTAACACACACCCATACAGTGCGCACCACCCCGTGATGTTTTTCTCACTCCTACTAGTGAATGTAATGTAACACACACACATACAGTGTGCACCACCCCGTGATGTTTTTCTCACTCCTACTAGTGAATCTAAACTAACACACACCCATACAGTGCGCACCACCCCGTGATGTTTTTCTCACTCCTACTAGTGAATGTAATGTAACACACACCCATACAGTGTGCACCACCCCGTGATGTTTTTCTCACTGCTACTAGTGAATCTAAACTAACACACACCCATACAGTGCGCACCACCCCGTGATGTTTTTCTCACTGCTACTAGTGAATCTAGTGTAACACACACCCATACAGTGCGCACCACCCCGTGATGTTTTTCTCACTCCTACTAGTGAATCTAATGTAACACACACCCATACAATGCGCACCACCCCGTGATGTTTTTCTCACTCCTACTAGTGAATGTAATGTAACACACACCCATACAATGCGCACCACCCCGTGATATTTTTCTCACACCTACTAGTGAATGTAATGTAACACACACCCATACAATGCGCACCACAACGTGATGTTTTTCTCACTCCTACTAGTGAATGTAATGTAACACACACCCATACAATGCGCACCACCCCGTGATGTTTTTCTCACTCCTACTAGTGAATCTAATGTAACACACACACATACAATGCGCACCACCCCGTGATGTTTTTCTCACTCCTACTAGTGAATGTAATGTAACACACACCCATACAAAGCGCACCACCCCGTGATGTTTTTGTCACTCCTACTAGTGAATCTAATGTAACACACACCCATACAATGCGCACCACCCCTTGATGTTTTTCTCACTCCTACTAGTGAATGTAATGTAACACACACCCATACATTGCGCACCACCCCGTGATGTTTTTCTCACTCCTACTAGTGAATCTAATGCAAAACACACCCATACATTGCGCAACACCCCGTGATGTTTTTCTCACTCCTACTACTGAATCTAGTGCAACAAACACCCATACAATGCGCACCACCCCGTGATGTTTTTCTCACTCCTACTAGTGGATCTAATGCAACACACACCCATACAATGCTCACCACCCCGTGATGTTTTTCTCACTCCTACTGGTGAATGTAATGCAACACACACCCATACAATGTGCACCACCCCGTGATGTTTTTCTCACTCCTACTGGTGAATGTAATGTAACACACACCCATACAATGCGCACCACCCCGTGATGTTTTTCTCACTCCTACTAGTGAATCTAATGTAACACACACCCATACAATGCGCACCACCCCGAGATGTTTTTCTCACTCCGACTAGTGAATCTAATGTAACACACACCCATACAATGCGCACCACCCCGTGATGTTTTTCTCACTCCGACTAGTGAATGTAATGTAACACACACCCATACAGTGCGCACCACCCCGTGATGTTTTTCTCACTCCTACTAGTGAATTTAATGTAACACACACCCATACAGTGTGCACCACCCCGTGATGTTTTTCTCACTGCTACTAGTGAATCTAAACTAACACACACCCATACAGTGCGCACCACCCCGTGATGCTTTTCTCACTGCTACTAGTGAATCTAGTGTAACACACACCCATACATTGCGCACCACTCCGTGATGTTTTTCTCACTCCTACTAGTGAATCTATTGTAACACACACCCATACAATGCGCACCACACCGTGATGTTTTTCTCACTCCTACTAGTGAATGTAATGTAACACACACCCATACAATGCGCACCACCCCGTGATGTTTTTCTCACTCCTACTAGTGAATGTAATGTAACACACACCCATAAAATGCGCACCACCCCGTGATCTTTTTCTCACTCCTACTAGTGAATGTAATGTAACACACACCCATACAATGCGCACCACCCCGTGATGTTTTTCTCACGCCTACTAGTAAATCTAATGTAACACACACCCATACAATGCGCACCACCCCGTGATGTTTTTCTCACGCCTACTAGTGAATCTAATGTAACAGACACCCATACAATGCGCACAACCCCGTGATGTTTTTCTCACTCCTACTAGTGAATGTAATGTAACACACACCCATACAAAGCCTACCACCCCGTGATGATTTTCTCACTCCTACTAGTGAATGTAATGTAACACACACCCATACAATGCGCACCACCCCGTGATGTTTTTCTCACTCCTACTAGTGAATCTAATGTAACACACACCAATACCATGCGCACCACCCCGTGATGTTTTTCTCACTCCTACTAGAAAATGTAATGTATCACACACCCATACAATGCGCACCACCCCGTGATGTTTTTCTCACTCCTGTTGGTGAATCTAATGTAACACACACCCATACAATGCACACCACCCCGTGATGTTTTTCTCACTCCTACTAGTGCAAGTGATGTAACACACACCCATACAATGCGCGCCGCCCCGTGATGTTTTTCTCACTCCTACTAGTGAAAATAATGTAACACACACCCATACAATGCGCACCGCCCCGTGATGTTTTTCTCACTCCTACTAGTGTAAGTAATGTAACACACACCCATACAATGCGCACCGCCCCGTGATGTTTTTCTCACTCCTACTAGTGCAAGTAATGTAACACACACCCATACAATGCGCACCGCCCCGTGATGTTTTTCTCACTCCTACTAGTGAATGTAATGTAACACACACCCATACAATGCGCACCACCCCGTGATGTTTTTCTCACTCCTAGTAGTGAATGTAATGTAACACACACCCATACAATGCGCACCACCCCGTGATGTTTTTCTCACTCCTACTAGTGAATCTCATGTAAGACACACCCATACAATGCGCACCACCCCATGATGTTTTTCTCACTCCTACTAGTGAATCTCATGTAACACACACCCATACAATGCGCACCACCCCGTGATGTTTTTCTCACTCCTACTAGTGAATCTAATGTAACACACACCCATACAATGCACACCACCGCGTGATGTTTTTCTCACTCCTACTAGTGTATGTAATGTAACACACACCCATACATTGCGCACCACCCCGTGATGTTTTTCTCACTCCTACTAGTGAATGTAATGTAACACACACCCATACAGTGCGCACCACCCCGTGATGCTTTTCTCACTCCTACTAGTGAATCTAGTGCAACAAACACCCATACAATGCGCACCACCCCGTGATGTTTTTCTCACTCCTACTAGTGGATCTAATGCAACACACACCCATACAATGCTCACCACCCCGTGATGTTTTTCTCACTCCTACTGGTGAATGTAATGCAACACACACCCATACAATGCGCACCACCCCGTGATGTTTTTCTCACTCCTACTGGTGAATGTAATGTAACACACACCCATACAATGCGCACCACCCCGTGATGTTTTTCTCACTCCTACTAGTGAATCTAATGTAACACACACCCATACAATGCGCACCACCCCGAGATGTTTTTCTCACTCCGACTAGTGAATCTAATGTAACACACACCCATACAATGCGCACCACCCCGTGATGTTTTTCTCACTGCTACTAGTGAATGTAATGTAACACACACCCATACAGTGCGCACCACCCCGTGATGTTTTTCTCACTCCTACTAGTGAATGTAATGTAACACACACCCATACAGTGTGCACCACCCCGTGATGTTTTTCTCACTGCTACTAGTGAATCTAAACTAACACACACCCATACAGTGCGCACCACCCCGTGATGCTTTTCTCACTGCTACTAGTGAATCTAGTGTAACACACACCCATACGGTGCGCAACACTCCGTGATGTTTTTCTCACTCCTACTAGTGAATCTAATGTAACACACACCCATACAATGCGCACCACCCCGTGATGTTTTTCTCACTCCTACTAGTGAATGTAATGTAACACACACCCATACAATGCGCACCACCCCGTGATGTTTTTCTCACTCCTACTAGTGAATGTAATGTAACACACACCCATACAATGCGCACCACCCCGTGATCTTTTTCTCACTCCTACTAGTGTATGTAATGTAACACACACCCATACAATGCGCACCACCCCGTGATGTTTTTCTCACGCCTACTAGTGAATCTAATGTAACACACACCCATACAATGCGCACCACCCCGTGATGTTTTTCTCACGCCTACTAGTGAATCTAATGTAACAGACACCCATACAATGCGCACAACCCCGTGATGTTTTTCTCACTCCTACTAGTGAATGTAATGTAACACACACCCATACAATGCGCACCACCCCGTGATGATTTTCTCACTCCTACTAGTGAATGTAATGTAACACACACCCATACAATGCGCACCACCCCGTGATGTTTTTCTCACTCCTACTAGTGAATTTAATGTAACACACACTCATACAATGCGCACCACCCCGTGATGTTTTTCTCACTCCTACTAGTGAATGTAATGTAACACACACCCATACATTGCGCACCACCCCGTGATGTTTTTCTCACTCCTACTAGTGAATGTAATGTAACACACACCCATACAATGCGCACCACCCCGTGATGATTTTCTCACTCCTACTAGTGAATGTAATGTAACACACACCCATACAATGCGCACCACCCCGTGATGTTTTTCTCACTCCTACTAGTGAATGTAATGTAACACACACCCGTACAAGGCGCACCACCCCGTGATGTTTTTCTCACTCCTGCTAGTGAATCTAATGTATCACACACCCATACAATGCGCACCACCCCGTGATGTTTTTCTCCCTCCTGCTAGTGAATCTAATGTAACACACACCCATACAATGCGCACCGCCCCGTGATGTTTTTCTCACTCCTACTAGGGAAAGTAATGTAACACACACCCATACAATGCGCACCGCCCCGTGATGTTTTTCTCACTCCTACTAGGGAAAGTAATGTAACACACACCCATACAATGCGCACAACCCGTGATGTTTTTCTAACTCCTACTAGTGAAAGTAATGTAACACACACCCATACAATGCGCATCGCCCCGTGATGTTTTTATCACTCCTACTAGTGAATGTAATGTAACACACACCCATACAATGCGCACCGCCCCGTGATGTTTTTCTCACTCCTACTAGTGAATGTAATGTAACACACACCCATACAAAGCGCACCACCCCGTGATGTTTTTCTCACTCCTACTAGTGAATGTAATGTAACACACACCCATACATTGCGCACCACCCCGTGATGTTTTTCTCACTCCTACTAGTGAATCTACTGCAAAACACACCGATACATTGCGCACCACCCCGTGATGTTTTTCACACTCCTACTAGTGAATCTAGTGCAACAAACACCCATACAATGCGCACCACCCCGTGATGTTTTTCTCACTCCTACTAGTGAATCTAATGCAACACACACCCATAAAATGCGCACCACCCCGTGATGTTTTTCTCACTCCTACTGGTTAATGTAATGCAACACACACCCATACAATGCGCACCACCCCGTGATATTTTTCTCACTCCTACTGGTGAATGTAATGTAACACACACCCATACAATGCGCACCACCCCGTGATGTTTTTCTCACTCCTACTAGTGAATCTAATGTAACACACACCCATACAATGCGCACCACCCCGTGATGTTTTTCTCACTCCGACTAGTGAATCTAATGTAACACACACCCATACAATGCGCACCACCCCGTGATGTTTTTCTCACTCCGACTATTGAATGTTATGTAACACACACCCATACAGTGCGCACCACTCCGTGATGTTTTTCTCACTCCTACTAGTGAATGTAATGTAACACACACACATACAGTGTGCACCACCCCGTGATGTTTTTCTCACTGCTACTAGTGAATCTAAACTAACACACACCCATACAGTGCGCACCACCCCGTGATGTTTTTCTCACTGCTACTAGTGAATCTAGTGTAACACACACCCATACAGTGCGCACCACCCCGTGATGTTTTTCTCACTCCTACTAGTGAATCTAATGTAACACACACCCATACAATGCGCACCACCCCGTGATGTTTTTCTCACTCCTACTAGTGAATGTAATGTAACACACACCCATACAATGCGCACCACCCCGTGATATTTTTCTCACACCTACTAGTGAATGTAATGTAACACACACCCATACAATGCGCACCACAACGTGATGTTTTTCTCACTCCTACTAGTGAATGTAATGTAACACACACCCATACAATGCGCACCACCCCGTGATGTTTTTCTCACGCCTACTAGTGAATCTAATGTAACACACACCCATACAATGCGCACCACCCCATGAAGTTTTTCTCACGCCTACTAGTGAATCTAATGTAACACACACCCATACAATGCGCACCACCCCGTGATGTTTTTCTCACTCCTACTAGTGAATGTAATGTAACACACACCCATACAATGCGCACCACCCCGTGATGATTTTCTCACTCCTACTAGTGAATGTAATGTAACACACACCCATACAATGCGCACCACCCCGTGATGTTTTTCTCACTCCTGCTAGTGAATCTAATGTAACACACACCCATACAATGCGCACCACCCCGTGATGTTTTTCTCACTCCTACTAGTGAATCTCATGTAACACACACCCATACAATGCGCACCACCCCGTGATGTTTTTCTCACTCCTACTAGTGAATCTCATTTAACACACACCCATACAATGCGCACCACCCCGTGATGTTTTTCTCACTCCTACTAGTGAATCTCATGTAACACACACCGATACAATGCGTTCCACCCCGTGATGTTTTTCTCATTCCTACTAGTGAACCTCATGTAACACACACCCATACAATGCGCACCACCCCGTGATGTTTTTCTCACTCCTGCTAGTGAATCTAATGTAACACACACCCATACAATGCGCACCACCCGGTGATGTTTTTCTCACTCCTACTAGTGAATGTAATTTAACACACACCCATACACTGCGCACCACCCCGTGATGTTTTTCTCACTCCTACTAGTGAATCTAATGCAAAACACACCCATACATTGCACACCACCCCGTGATGTTTTTCTCACTCCTACTAGTGAATCTAGTGCAACAAACACCCATACAATGCGCACCACCCCGTGATGTTTTTCTCACTCCTACTAGTGAATCTAATGCAACACACACCCATACAATGCGCACCACCCCGTGATGTTTTTCTCACTCCTACTGGTGAATGTAATGCAACACACACCCATACAATGCGCACCACCCCGTGATGTTTTTCTCACTCCTACTGGTGAATGTAATGTAACACACACCCATACAATGCGCACCACCCCGTGATGTTTTTCTCACTCCTACTAGTGAATCTAATGTAACACACACCCATACAATGCGCACCACCCCGTGATGTTTTTCTCACTGCTACTAGTGAATGTAATGTAACACACACCCATACAATGCGCACCACCCCGTGATGTTTTTCTCACTCCTACTAGTGAATGTAATGTAACACACACCCATACAGTGCGCACCACCCCGTGATGTTTTTCTCACTCCTACTAGTGAATGTAATGTAACACACACCCATACAGTGTGCAACACCCCGTGATGTTTTTCTCACTCCTACTAGTGAATCTAAACTAACACACACCCATACAGTGCGCACCACCCCGTGATGTTTTTCTCACTGCTATTAGTGAATCTAGTGTAACACACACCCATACAGTGCGCACCACCCCGTGATGTTTTTCTCACTCCTACTAGTGAATCTAATGTAACACACACCCATACAATGCGCACCACCCCGTGATGTTTTTCTCACTCCTACTAGTGAATGTAATGTAACACACACCCATACAATGCGCACCACCCCGTGATGTTTTTCTCACTCCAACTAGTGAATGTAATGTAACACACACCCATACAATGCGCACCACCCCGTGATGTTTTTCTCACTCCTACTAGTGAATGTAATGTAACACACACCCATACAATGCGCACCACCCCGTGATGTTTTTCTCACGCCTACTAGTGAATCTAATGTAACACACACCCATACAATGCGCACCACCCCGTGATGTTTTTCTCACGCCTACTAGTGAATCTAATGTAACAGACACCCATACAATGCGCACCACCCCGTGATGTTTTTCTCACTCCTACTAGTGAATGTAATGTAACACACACCCATACAATGCGCATCTCCCCGTGATGTTTTTCTCTCTCCTACTAGTGAATGTAATGTAACACACACCCATAAAATGCGCACCACCCCGTGATGTTTTTCTCACTCCTACTAGTGAATTTAATGTAACACACACTCATACAATGCACACCACCCCGTGATGTTTTTCTCACTCCTACTAGTGAATGTAATGTAACACACACCCATACATTGCGCACCACCCCGTGATGTTTTTCTCACTCCTACTAGTGAATGTAATTTAACACACACCCATACAATGCGCACCACCCCGTGATGATTTTCTCACTCCTACTAGTGAATGTAATGTAACACACACCCATACAATGCGCACCACCCCGTGATGTTTTTCTCACTCCTACTAGTGAATGTAATGTAACACACACCCGTACAAGGCGCACCACCCCGTGATGTTTTTCTCACTCCTACTAGTGAATGTAATGTAACACACACCCATACATTGCGCACCACCCCGTGATGTTTTTCTCACTCCTACTGGTGAATCTACTGCAAAACACACCGATACATTGCGCACCACCCCGTGATGTTTTTCACACTCCTACTAGTGAATCTAGTGCAACAAACACCCATACAATGCGCACCACCCCGTGATGTTTTTCTCACTCCTACTAGTGAATCTAATGCAACACACACCCATACAATGCGCACCACCCCGTGATGTTTTTCTCACTCCTACTGGTTAATGTAATGCAACACACACCCATACAATGCGCACCACCCCGTGATATTTTTCTCACTCCTACTGGTGAATGTAATGTAACACACACCCATACAATGCGCACCACCCCGTGATGTTTTTCTCACTCCTACTAGTGAATCTAATGTAACACACACCCATACAATGCGCACCACCCCGTGATGTTTTTCTCACTCCGACTAGTGAATCTAATGTAACACACACCCATACAATGCGCACCACCCCGTGATATTTTTCTCACACCTACTAGTGAATGTAATGTAACACACACCCATACAATGCGCACCACAACGTGATGTTTTTCTCACTCCTACTAGTGAATGTAATGTAACACACACCCATACAATGCGCACCACCCCGTGATGTTTTTCTCACGCCTACTAGTGAATCTAATGTAACACACACCTATACAATGCGCACCACCCCATGATGTTTTTCTCACGCCTACTAGTGAATCTAATGTAACACACACCCATACAATGCGCACCACCCCGTGATGTTTTTCTCACTCCTACTAGTGAATGTAATGTAACACACACCCATACAGTGCGCACCACCCCGTGATGATTTTCTCACTCCTACTAGTGAATGTAATGTAACACACACCCATACAGTGCGCACCACCCCGTGATGTTTTTCTCACTCCTGCTAGTGAATCTAATGTAACACACACCCATACAATGCACACCACCCCGTGATGTTTTTCTCACTCCTACTAGTGAATCTCATGTAACACACACCCATACAATGCGCACCACCCCGTGATGTTTTTCTCACTCCTACTAGTGAATCTCATTTAACACACACCCATACAATGCGCACCACCCCGTGATGTTTTTCTCACTCCTACTAGTGAATCTCATGTAACACACACCGATACAATGCGTTCCACCCCGTGATGTTTTTCTCATTCCTACTAGTGAATCTCATGTAACACACACCCATACAATGCGCACCACCCCGTGATGTTTTTCTCACTCCTGCTAGTGAATCTAATGTAACACACACCCATACAATGCGCACCACCCGGTGATGTTTTTCTCACTCCTACTAGTGAATGTAATTTAACACACACCCATACATTGCGCACCACCCCGTGATGTTTTTCTCACTCCTACTAGTGAATCTAATGCAAAACACACCCATACATTGCACACCACCCCGTGATGTTTTTCTCACTGCTACTAGTGAATCTAGTGCAACAAACACCCATACAATGCGCACCACCGCGTGATGTTTTTCTCACTCCTACTAGTGAATCTAATGCAACACACAACCATACAATGCGCACCACCCCGTGATGTTTTTCTCACTCCTACTGGTGAATGTAATGCAACACACACCCATACAATGCGCACCACCCCGTGATGTTTTTCTCACTCCTACTGGTGAATGTAATGTAACACACACCCATACAATGCGCACCACCCCGTGATGATTTTCTCACTCCTACTAGTGAATCTAATGTAACACACACCCATACAATGCGCACCACCCCGTGATGTTTTTCTCACTGCTACTAGTGAATGTAATGTAACACACACCCATACAATGCGCACCACCCCGTGATGTTTTTCTCACTCCTACTAGTGAATGTAATGTAACACACACCCATACAGTGCGCACCACCCCGTGATGTTTTTCTCACTCCTACTAGTGAATGTAATGTAACACACACCCATACAGTGTGCAACACCCCGTGATGTTTTTCTCACTCCTACTAGTGAATCTAAACTAACACACACCCATACAGTGCGCACCACCCCGTGATGTTTTTCTCACTGCTATTAGTGAATCTAGTGTAACACACACCCATACAGTGCGCACCACCCCGTGATGTTTTTCTCACTCCTACTAGTGAATCTAATGTAACACACACCCATACAATGCGCACCACCCCGTGATGTTTTTCTCACTCCTACTAGTGAATGTAATGTAACACACACCCATACAATGCGCACCACCCCGTGATGTTTTTCTCACTCCAACTAGTGAATGTAATGTAACACACACCCATACAATGCGCACCACCCCGTGATGTTTTTCTCACTCCTACTAGTGAATGTAATGTAACACACACCCATACAATGCGCACCACCCCGTGATGTTTTTCTCACGCCTACTAGTGAATCTAATGTAACACACACCCATACAATGCGCACCACCCCGTGATGTTTTTCTCACGCCTACTAGTGAATCTAATGTAACAGACACCCATACAATGCGCACCACCCCGTGATGTTTTTCTCACTCCTACTAGTGAATGTAATGTAACACACACCCATACAATGCGCACCTCCCCGTGATGTTTTTCTCTCTCCTACTAGTGAATGTAATGTAACACACACCCATAAAATGCGCACCACCCCGTGATGTTTTTCTCACTCCTACTAGTGAATTTAATGTAACACACACTCATACAATGCACACCACCCCGTGATGTTTTTCTCACTCCTACTAGTGAATGTAATGTAACACACACCCATACATTGCGCACCACCCCGTGATGTTTTTCTCACTCCTACTAGTGAATGTAATTTAACACACACCCATACAATGCGCACCACCCCGTGATGATTTTCTCACTCCTACTAGTGAATGTAATGTAACACACACCCATACAATGCGCACCACCCCGTGATGTTTTTCTCACTCCTACTAGTGAATGTAATGTAACACACACCCGTACAAGGCGCACCACCCCGTGATGTTTTTCTCACTCCTGATAGTGAATCTAATGTAACACACACCCATACAATGAGCACCACCCCGTGATGTTTTTCTCACTCCTACTGGTGAATGTAATGTAACACACACCCATACAATGCGCACCACCCCGTGATGTTTTTCTCACTCCGACTAGTGAATCTAATGTAACACACACCCATACAATGCGCACCACCCCGTGATGTTTTTCTCACTCCGACTAGTGAATGTAATGTAACACACACCCATACAGTGCGCACCACCCCGTGATGTTTTTCTCACTCCTACTAGTGAATGTAATGTAACACACACCCATACAGTGTGCAACACCCCGTGATGTTTTTCTCACTGCTACTAGTGAATCTAAACTAACACACACCCATACAGTGCTCACCACCCCGTGATGTTTTTCTCACTGCTACTAGTGAATCTAGTGTAACACACACCCATGCAATGCGCACCACCCCGTGATGTTTTTCTCACTCCAACTAGTGAATGTAATGTAAAACACACCCATACAATGCGCACCACCCCGTGATGTTTTTCTCACTCCTACTAGTGAATTTAATGTAACACACACTCATAAAATGCGCACCTACCCGTGATGTTTTTCTCACTCCTACTAGTGAATGTAATGTAACACACACCCATACATTGCGCACCACCCCGTGATATTTTGCTCACTCCTACTAGTGAATGTAATGTAACACACACCCATACAATGCGCACCACCCCGTGATGATTTTCTCACTCCTACTAGTGAATGTAATGTAACACACACCCATACAAAGCGCACCACCCCGTGATGTTTTTCTCACTCCTACTAGTGAATGTAATGTAACACACACCCATACAATGCGCACCACCCCGTGATGATTTTCTCACTCCTACTAGTGAATGTAATGTAACACACACCCGTACAAGGCGCACCACCCCGTGATGTTTTTCTCACTCCTGCTAGTGAATCTAATGTATCACACACCCATACAATGCGCACCACCGCGTGATGTTTTTCTCACTCCTGCTAGTGAATCTAATGTAACACACACCCATACAATGCGCACCGCCCCGTGATGTTTTTCTCACTCCTACTAGGGAAAGTAATGTAACACACACCCATACAATGCGCTCCGCCCCGTGATGTTTTTCTCACTCCTACTAGGGAAAGTAATGTAACACACACCCATACAATGCGCACCGCCCCGTGATGTTTTTCTCACTCCTACTAGTGAAAGTAATGTAACACACACACATACAATGCGCACCGCCCTGTGATGTTTTTCTCACTCCTACTAGTGAATGTAATGTAACACACACCCATACAATGCGCACCACCCCGTGATGTTTTTCTCACTCATACTAGTGAATTTAATGTAACACACACACATACAATGCGCACCACCCCGTGATGTTTTTCTCACTCCTACTAGTGAATGTAATGTAACACACAACCATACATTGCGCACCACCCCGTGATGTTTTTCTCACTCCTACTAGTGAGTCTAATGCAAAACACACCCATACAATGCGCACCACCCCGTGATGTTTTTCTCACTCCTACTCGTGAATGTAATGTAACACACACCCATACAATGCGCACCACCCCGTGATGTTTTTCTCACTCCTACTAGTGAATGTAATGCAACACACACCCATACAATGCGCACCACCCCGTGATGATTTTTTCACTGCTACTAGTGAATGTAATGTAACACACCCCCATACAGTGCGCACCACCCCGTGATGTTTTTCTCACTGCTACTGGTGAATGTAATGCAACACACACCCATACAATGCGCACCACCCCGTGATGTTTTTCTGACTCCTACTGGTGAATCTCATGTAACACACACCCATACAATGAGCACCGCCCCGTGATGTTTTTCTCACTCCTACTAGGGAAAGTAATGTAACACACACCCATACAATGCGCACCGCCCCGTGATGTTTTTCTCACTCCTGCTAGTGAATCTAATGTAACACACACCCATACAATGAGCACCGCCCCGTGATGTTTTTCTCACTCCTAATAGGGAAAGTAATGTAACACACACCCATACAATGCGCACCGCACCGTGATGTTTTTCTCACTCCTACTAGTGAATGTAATGTTACACACACCCATACAATGCGCACCACCCCGTGATGTTTTTCTCACTCCTACTAGTGAATGTAATGTAACACACACCCATACAATGCGTACCATCCCGTGATGTTTTTCTCACTCCTACTAGTGAATCAAATGTAACACACACCCATACAATGGGCACCACCCCGTGTTGTTTTTCTCACTCCTACTAGTGAATCTCATGTAACACACACCCATACAATGCGCACCACCCCGTGATGTTTTCTCACTCCTACTAGTGAATCTCATGTAAGACACACCCATAAAATGCGCACCACCCCGTGATGTTTTTCTCACTCCTACTAGTGAATCTAATGTAACACACACCCATACAATGCGCACCACCCCATGGTGTTTTTCTCACTCCTACTAGTGAATGTAATGTAACACACCCCCATACAATGCGCACCACCCCGTGATGTTTTTCTCACTCCTACTAGTGAATGTAATGTAACACACACCCATACAATGCGCACCACCCCGTGATGTTTTTCTCACTCCTACTAGTGAATCTAATGTAACACACACCCATACAATGCGCACCACCCCATGGTGTTTTTCTCACTCCTACTAGTGAATGTAATGTAACACACCCCCATACAATGCGCACCACCCCGTGATGTTTTTCTCACTCCTACTAGTGAATGTAATGTAACACACACCCATACAATGCGCACCCCCCCGTGATGATTTTCTCACTGCTACTAGTGAATGTAATGTAACACACCCCCATACAGTGCGCACCACCCCGTGATGTTTTTCTCACTGCTACTGGTGAATGTAATGCAACACACACCCATACAATGCGAACCACCCCGTGATGTTTTTCTCACTCCTACTGGTGAATCTCATGTAACACACACCCATACAATGAGCACCGCCCCGTGATGTTTTTCTCACTCCTACTAGGGAAAGTAATGTAACACACACTCATACAATGCGCACCGCCCCGTGATGTTTTTCTCACTCCTGCTAGTGAATCTAATGTAACACACACCCATACAATGAGCACCGCCCCGTGATGTTTTTCTCACTCCTACTAGGGAAAGTAATGTAACACACACCCATACAATGCGCACCGCCCCGTGATGTTTTTCTCACTCCTACTAGTGAAAGTAATGTAACACACACCCATACAATGCGCACCCCCCCGTGATGTTTTTCTCACTCCTACTAGTGAATCTAATGTAACACACACCCATACAATGGGCACCACCCCGTGTTGTTTTTCTCACTCCTACTAGTGAATCTCATGTAACACACACCCATACAATGCGCACCACCCCGTGATGTTTTCTCACTCCTACTAGTGAATCTCATGTAAGACACACCCATACAATGCGCACCACCCCGTGATGTTTTTCTCACTCCTACTAGTGAATCTAATGTAACACACACCCATACAATGCGCACCACCCCGTGGTGTTTTTCTCACTCCTACTAGTGAATGTAATGTAACACACCCCCATACAATGCGCACCACCCCGTGATGTTTTTCTCACTCCTGCTAGTGAATGTAATGTAACACACACCCATACAATGCGCACCACCCCGTGATATTTTTCTCACTCCTGCTAGTGAATGTAATGTAACACACACCCATACAATGCGCACCACCCCGTGATGTTTTTCTCACTCCTACTAGTGAATGTAATGTAACACACACCCATACAATGCGCACCACCCCGTGATGTTTTTCTCACTGCTACTAGTGAATGTAATGTAACACACACCCATACAATGCGCACCACCCCGTGATGTTTTTCTCACTCCTACTAGTGAATGTAATGTAACACACACCCGTACAATGCGCACCACCCCGTGATGTTTTTCTCACTCCTACTAGTGAATGTAATGTAACACACACCCGTACAAGGCGCACCACCCCGTGATGTTTTTCTCACTCCTACTAGTGAATCTAATGTATCACACATCCATACAATGAGCACCACCCCGTGATGTTTTTCTCACTCCTGCTAGTGAATCTAATGTAACACACACCCATACAATGCGCACCGCCCCGTGATGTTTTTCTCACTCCTACTAGGGAAAGTAATGTAACACACACCCATACAATGCGCACCGCCCCGTGATGTTTTTCTCACTCCTACTACTGAAAGTAATGTAACACACACCCATACAATGCGCACCGCCCCGTGATGTTTTTCTCACTCCTACTAGTGAAAGTAATGTAACACACACCCATAAAATGCGCACCGCCCCGTGATGTTTTTCTCACTCCTACTAGTGAATGTAATGTAACACACACCCATACAATGCGCACCACCCCGTGATGTTTTTCTCACTCCTACTAGTGAATGTAATGTAACACACACCCATACAATGCGCACCACCCCGTGATGTTTTTCTCACTCCTACTAGTGAATCTAATGTAACACACACGCATACAATGGGCACCACCCCGTGTTGTTTTTCTCACTCCTACTAGTGAATCTCATGTAACACACACCCATACAATGCGCACCACCCCGTGATGTTTTCTCACTCCTACTAGTGAATCTCATGTAAGACACACCCATACAATGCGCACCACCCCGTGATGTTTTTCTCACTCCTACTAGTGAATCTAATGTAACACACACCCATACAATGGGCACCACCCCGTGTTGTTTTTCTCACTCCTACTAGTGAATCTCATGTAACACACACCCATACAATGCGCACCACCCCGTGATGTTTTCTCACTCCTACTAGTGAATCTCATGTAAGACACACCCATACAATGCGCACCACCCCGTGATAATTTTCTCACTCCTACTAGTGAATCTAATGTAACACACACCCATACAATGCGCACCACCCCGTGGTGTTTTTCTCACTCCTAGTAGTGAATGTAATGTAACACACCCCCATACAATGCGCACCACCCCGTCATGTTTTTCTCACTCCTACTAGTGAATGTAATGTAACACACACCCATACAATGCGCACCACCCCGTGATGTTTTTCTCACTCCTACTAGTGAAAATAATGTAACACACACCCATAAAATGCGCACCACCCCGTGATGTTTTTCTCACTCCTACTAGTGAATGTAATGTAACACACACCCATACAATGCGCACCACCCCGTGATGTTTTTCTCACTGCTACTAGTGAATGTAATGTAACACACACCCATACAATGCGCACCACCCCGTGATGTTTTTCTCACTCCTACTAGTGAATGTAATGTAACACACACCCATACAATGCGCACCACCCCGTGATGTTTTTCTCACTCCTACTAGTGAATGAAATGTAACACACACCCGTACAAGGCGCACCACCCCGTGATGTTTTTCTCACTCCTACTAGTGAATCTAATGTATCACACATCCATACAATGCGCACCACCCCGTGATGTTTTTCTCACTCCTGCTAGTGAATCTAATGTAACACACACCCATACAATGCGCACCGCCCCGTGATGTTTTTCTCACTCCTACTAGGGAAAGTAATGTAACACACACCCATACAATGCGCACCGCCCCGTGATGTTTTTCTCACTCCTACTACTGAAAGTAATGTAACACACACCCATACAATGCGCACCGCCCCGTGATGTTTTTCTCACTCCTACTAGTGAAAGTAATGTAACACACACCCATACAATGCGCACCGCCCCGTGATGTTTTTCTCACTCCTACTAGTGAATGTAATGTAACACACACCCATACAATGCGCACCACCCCGTGATGTTTTTCTCACTCCTACTAGTGAATGTAATGTAACACACACCCATACAATGCGCACCACCCCGTGATGTTTTCTCACTCCTACTAGTGAATCTCATGTAAGACACACCCATACAATGCGCACCACCCCGTGATGTTTTTCTCACTCCTACTAGTGAATCTAATGTAACACACACCCATACAATGCGCACCAACCCGTGATGTTTTTCTCACTCGTACTAGTGAATGTAATGTAACACACACCCATACAATGCGCACCACCCCGTGATGTTTTTCTCACTCCTACTAGTGAATGTAATGTAACACACACCCATACAATGCGTACCACCCCGTGATGTTTTTCTCACTCCTACTAGTGAATGTAATGTAACACACACCCATACAATGCGCACCACC
Organism: Cavia porcellus; assembly: GCF_034190915.1. Classification (NCBI taxonomy): domain Eukaryota; kingdom Metazoa; phylum Chordata; class Mammalia; order Rodentia; family Caviidae; genus Cavia; species Cavia porcellus. The sequence continues at coordinate 597,542 of NW_026947556.1, forward strand.
CCGTGATGTTTTCTCACTCCTACTAGTGAATCTCATGTAAGACACACCCATACAATGCGCACCACCCCGTGATGTTTTTCTCACTCCTACTAGTGAATCTCATGTAAGACACACCCATACAATGCGCACCACCCCGTGATGTTTTTCTCATTCCGACTAGTGAATATAATGTAACACACACCCATACAGTGCGCACCACCCCGTGATGTTTTTCTCACTCCTACTAGTGAATGTAATGTAACACACACCCATACAATGCGCACCACCCCGTGATGTTTTTCTCACTCATACTAGTGAATTTAATGTAACACACACACATACAATGCGCACCACCCCGTGATGTTTTTCTCACTCCTACTAGTGAATGTAATGTAACACACAACCATACATTGCGCACCACCCCGTGATGTTTTTCTCACTCATACTAGTGAATTTAATGTAACACACACACATACAATGCGCACCACCCCGTGATGTTTTTCTCACTCCTACTAGTGAATGTAATGTAACACACAACCATACATTGCGCACCACCCCGTGATGTTTTTCTCACTCCTACTAGTGAATCTAATGCAAAACACACCCATACAATGCGCACCACCCCGTGATGTTTTTCTCACTCCTACTCGTGAATGTAATGTAACACACACCCATACAATGCGCACCACCCCGTGATGTTTTTCTCACTCCTACTAGTGAATGTAATGCAACACACACCCATACAATGCGCACCACCCCGTGATGATTTTCTCACTGCTACTAGTGAATGTAATGTAACACACCCCCATACAGTGCGCACCACCCCGTGATGTTTTTCTCACTGCTACTGCTGAATGTAATGCAACACACACCCATACAATGCGCACCACCCCGTGATGTTTTTCTGACTCCTACTGGTGAATCTCATGTAACACACACCCATACAATGAGCACCGCCCCGTGATGTTTTTCTCACTCCTACTAGGGAAAGTAATGTAACACACACCCATACAATGCGCACCGCCCCGTGATGTTTTTCTCACTCCTGCTAGTGAATCTAATGTAACACACACCCATACAATGAGCACCGCCCCGTGATGTTTTTCTCACTCCTAATAGGGAAAGTAATGTAACACACACCCATACAATGCGCACCGCACCGTGATGTTTTTCTCACTCCTACTAGTGAAAGTAATGTAACACACACCCATACAATGCGCACCGCCCCGTGATGTTTTTCTCACTCCTACTAGTGAATGTAATGTAACACACACCCATACAATGCACACCACCCCGTGATGTTTTTCTCACTCCTACTAGTGAATGTAATGTAACACACACCCATACAATGCGTACCACCCCGTGATGTTTTTCTCACTCCTACTAGTGAATCTAATGTAACACACACCCATACAATGGGCACCATCCCGTGTTGTTTTTCTCACTCCTACTAGTGAATCTCATGTAACACACACCCATACAATGCGCACCACCCCGTGATGTTTTGTCACTCCTACTAGTGAATCTCATGTAAGACACACCCATAAAATGCGCACCACCCCGTGATGTTTTTCTCACTCCTACTAGTGAATCTAATGTAGCACACACCCATACAATGCGCACCACCCCATGGTGTTTTTCTCACTCCTACTAGTGAATGTAATGTAACACACCCCCATACAATGCGCACCACCCCGTGATGTTTTTCTCACTCCTACTAGTGAATGTAATGTAACACACACCCATACAATGCGCACCACCCCGTGATGTTTTTCTCACTCCTACTAGTGAATGTAATGTTACACACACCCATACAATGCGCACCACCCCGTGATGTTTTTCTCACTCCTACTAGTGAATGTAATGTAACACACACCCATACAATGCGCACCACCCCGTGATGTTTTTCTCACTGCTACTAGTGAATGTAATGTAACACACACCCATACAATGCGCACCACCCCGTGATGTTTTTCTCACTCCTACTAGTGAATGTAATGTAACACACACCCATACAATGCGCACCACCCCGTGATGTTTTTCTCACTCCTACTAGTGAATGTAATGTAACACACACCCGTACAAGGCGCACCACCCCGTGATGTTTTTCTCACTCCTACTAGTGAATCTAATGTATCACACATCCATACAATGCGCACCACCCCGTGATGTTTTTCTCACTCCTGCTAGTGAATGTAATGTAACACACACCCATACAATGCGCACCGCCCCGTGATGTTTTTCTCACTCATACTAGGGAAAGTAATGTAACACACACCCATACAATGCGCACCGCCCCGTGATGTTTTTCTCACTCCTACTACTGAAAGTAATGTAACACACAGCCATACAATGCGCACCGCCCCGTGATGTTTTTCTCACTCCTACTAGTGAAAGTAATGTAACACACACCCATACAATGCGACCGCCCCGTGATGTTTTTCTCACTCCTACTAGTGAATGTAATGTAACACACACCCATACAATGCGCACCACCCCGTGATGTTTTTCTCACTCCTACTAGTGAATGTAATGTAACACACACCCATACAATGCGCACCACCCCGTGATGTTTTTCTCACTCCTACTAGTGAATCTAATGTAACACACACGCATACAATGGGCACCCCCCCGTGTTGTTTTTCTCACTCCTACTAGTGAATCTCATGTAACACACACCCATATAATGCGCACCACCCCGTGATGTTTTCTCACTCCTACTAGTGAATCTCATCTAAGACACACCCATACAATGCGCACCACCCCGTGATGTTTTTCTCACTCCTACTAGTGAATCTAAGGTAACACACACCCATACAATGGGCACCACCCCGTGTTGTTTTTCTCACTCCTACTAGTGAATCTCATGTAACACACACCCATACAATGCGCACCACCCCGTGATGTTTTCTCACTCCTACTAGTGAATCTCATGTAAGACACACCCATACAATGCGCACCACCCCGTGATGTTTTTCTCACTCCTACTAGTGAATGTAATGTAACACACACCCATACAATGCGCACCACCCCGTGATGATTTTCTCACTCCTACTAGTGAATGTAATGTAACACACACCCATACAATGCGCACCACCCCGTGATGTTTTTCTCACTCCTACTAGTGAATTTAATGTAACACACACTCATAAAATGCGCACCACCCCGTGATGTTTTTCTCACTCCTACTAGTGAATGTAATGTAACACACACCCATACATTGCGCACCACCCCGTGATATTTTGCTCACTCCTACTAGTGAATGTAATGTAACACACACCCATACAATGCGCACCACCCCGTGATCATTTTCTCACTCCTACTAGTGAATGTAATGTAACACACACCCATACAATGCGCACCACCCCATGATGTTTTTCTCACTCCTACTAGTGAATGTAATGTAACACACACCCATACAATGCGCACCACCCCGTGATGATTTTCTCACTCCTACTAGTGAATGTAATGTAACACACACCCGTACAAGGCGCACCACCCCGTGATGTTTTTCTCACTCCTGCTTGTGAATCTAATGTATCACACACCCATACAATGCGCACCACCCCGTGATGTTTTTCTCACTCCTGCTAGTGAATCTAATGTAACACACACTCATACAATGCGGACCGCCCCGTGATGTTTTTCGCACTCCTACTAGGGAAAGTAATGTAACACACACCCATACAATGCGCACCGCCCCGTGATGTTTTTCTCACTCCTACTAGGGAAAGTAATGTAACACACACCCATACAATGCGCACCGCCCCGTGATGTTTTTCTCACTCCTACTAGTGAAAGTAATGTAACACACACACATAAAATGCGCACCGCCCCGTGATGTTTTTCTCACTCCTACTAGTGAATGTAATGTAACACACACCCATACAATGCGCACCACCCCGTGATGTTTTTCTCACTCCTACTAGTGAATTTAATGTAACACACACACATACAATGCGCACCACCCCGTGATGTTTTTCTCACTCCTACTAGTGAATGTAATGTAACACACAACCATACATTGCGCACCACCCCGTGATGTTTTTCTCACTCCTACTAGTGAATCTAATGCAAAACACACCCATACAATGCGCACCACCCCGTGATGTTTTTCTCACTCCTACTGGTGAATGTAATGTAACACACACCCATACAATGCGCACCACCCCGTGATGTTTTTCTCACTCCTACTAGTGAATGTAATGCAACACACACCCATACAATGCGCACCACCCCGTGATGATTTTCTCACTGCTACTAGTGAATGTAATGTAACACACCCCCATACAGTGCGCACCACCCCGTGATGTTTTTCTCACTGCTACTGGTGAATGTAATGCAACACACACCCATACAATGCGCACCACCCCGTGATGTTTTTCTCACTCCTACTGGTGAATCTCATGTAACACACACCCATACAATGAGCACCGCCCCGTGATGTTTTTCTCACTCCTACTAGGGAAAGTAATGTAACACACACCCATACAATGCGCACCGCCCCGTGATGTTTTTCTCACTCCTGCTAGTGAATCTAATGTAACACACACCCATACAATGAGCACCGCCCCGTGATGTTTTTCTCACTCCTACTAGGGAAAGTAATGTAACACACACCCATACAATGCGCACCGCCCCGTGATGTTTTTCTCACTCCTACTAGTGAAAGTAATGTAACACACACCCATACAATGCGCACCCCCCCGTGATGTTTTTCTCACTCCTACTAGTGAATCTAATGTAACACACACCCATACAATGGGCACCACCCCGTGTTGTTTTTCTCACTCCTACTAGTGAATCTCATGTAACACACACCCATACAATGCGCACCACCCCGTGATGTTTTCTCACTCCTACTAGTGAATCTCATGTAAGACACACCCATACAATGCGCACCACCCCGTGATGTTTTTCTCACTCCTACTAGTGAATCTAATGTAACACACACCCATACAATGCGCACCACCCCGTGGTGTTTTTCTCACTCCTACTAGTGAATGTAATGTAACACACCCCCATACAATGCGCACCACCCCGTGATGTTTTTCTCACTCCTGCTAGTGAATGTAATGTAACACACACCCATACAATGCGCACCACCCCGTGATGTTTTTCTCACTCCTGCTAGTGAATGTAATGTAACACACACCCATACAATGCGCACCACCCCGTGATGTTTTTCTCACTCCTACTAGTGAATGTAATGTAACACACACCCATACAATGCGCACCATCCCGTGATGTTTTTCTCACTGCTACTAGTGAATGTAATGTAACACACACCCATACAATGCGCACCACCCCGTGATGTTTTTCTCACTCCTACTAGTGAATGTAATGTAACACACACCCATACAATGCGCACCACCCCATGATGTTTTTCTCACACCTACTAGTGAATGTAATGTAACACACACCCGTACAAGGCGCACCACCCCGTGATGTTTTTCTCACTCCTACTAGTGAATCTAATGTATCACACATCCATACAATGCGCACCACCCCGTGATGTTTTTCTCACTCCTGCTAGTGAATGTAATGTAACACACAGCCATACAATGCGCACCGCCCCGTGATGCTTTTCTCACTCCTACTAGGGAAAGTAATGTAACACACACCCATACAATGCGCACCGCCCCGTGATGTTTTTCTCACTCCTACTACTGAAAGTAATGTAACACACACCCATACAATGCGCACCGCCCCGTGATGTTTTTCTCACTCCTACTAGTGAAAGTAATGTAACACACACCCATACAATGCGCACCGCCCCGTGATGTTTTTCTCACTCCTACTAGTGAATGTAATGTAACACACACCCATACAATGCGCACCACCCCGTGATGTTTTTCTCACTCCTACTAGTGAATGTAATGTAACACACACCCATACAATGCGCACCACCCCGTGATGTTTTTCTCACTCCTACTAGTGAATCTAATGTAACACACACGCATACAATGGGCACCACCCCGTGTTGTTTTTCTCACTCCTACTAGTGAATCTCATGTAACACAAACCCATACAATGCGCACCACCCCGTGATGTTTTCTCACTCCTATTAGTGAATCTCATGTAAGACACACCCATACAATGCACACCACCCCGTGATGTTTTTCTCACTCCTACTAGTGAATCTAATGTAACACACACCCATACAATGGGCACCACACCGTGTTGTTTTTCTCACTCCTACTAGTGAATCTCATGTAACACACACCCATACAATGCGCACCACCCCGTGATGTTTTCTCACTCCTAATAGTGAATCTCATGTAAGACACACCCATACAATGCGCACCACCCCGTGATGTTTTTCTCACTCCTACTAGTGAATCTAATGTAACACACACCCATACAATGCGCACCACCCCGTGGTGTTTTTCTCACTCCTACTAGTGAATGTAATGTAACACACCCCCATACAATGCGCACCACCCCGTCATGTTTTTCTCACTCCTACTAGTGAATGTAATGTAACACACACCCATACAATGCGCACCACCCCGTGATGTTTTTCTCACTCCTACTAGTGAAAATAATGTAACACACACCCATACAATGCGCACCACCCCGTGATGTTTTTCTCACTCCTACTAGTGAATGTAATGTAACACACACCCATACAATGCGCACCACCCCGTGATGTTTTTCTCACTGCTACTAGTGAATGTAATGTAACAGACACCCATACAATGCGCACCACCCCGTGATGTTTTTCTCACTCCTACTAGTGAATGTAATGTAACACACACCCATACAATGCGCACCGCCCCGTGATGTTTTTCTCACTCCTACTAGTGAATGTAATGTAACACACACCCATACAATGCGCACCACCCCGTGATGTTTTTCTCACTCCTACTAGTGAATGTAATGTAACACACACCCATACAATGCGCACCACCCCGTGATGTTTTTCTCACTCCTACTAGTGAATCTAATGTAACACACACGCATACAATGGGCACCACCCCGTGTTCTTTTTCTCACTCCTACTAGTGAATCTCATGTAACACACACCCATACAATGCGCACCACCCCGTGATGTTTTCTCACTCCTACTAGTGAATCTCATGTAACACACACCCATACAATGCGCACCACCCCGTGATGTTTTCTCACTCCTACTAGTGAATCTCATGTAAGACACACCCATACAATGCGCACCACCCTGTGATGTTTTTCTCACTCCTACTAGTGAATCTAATGTAACACACACCCATACAATGCGCACCAACCCGTGATGTTTTTCTCACTCGTACTAGTGAATGTAATGTAACACACACCCATACAATGCGCACCACCCCGTGATGTTTTTCTCACTCCTACTAGTGATTGTAATGTAACACACACGCGTACAAGGCGCACCACCCCGTGATGTTTTTCTCACTCCTGCTAGTGAATCTAATGTATCACACACCCATACAATGCGCACCACCCCGTGATGTTTTTCTCACTCCTGCTAGTGAATCTAATGTAACACACACCCATACAATGCGCACCGCCCCGTGATGTTTTTCTCACTCCTACTAGGGAAAGTAATGTAACACACACCCATACAATGCGCACCGCCCCGTGATGTTTTTCTCACTCCTACTAGTGAATGTAATGTAACACACACCCGTACAAGGCGCACCACCCCGTGATGTTTTTCTCACTCCTGCTAGTGAATCTAATGTATCACACACCCGTACAATGCGCACCACCCCGTGATGTTTTTCTCACTCCTGCTAGTGAATCTAATGTAACACACACCCATACAATGCGCACCGCCCCGTGATGATTTTCTCACTACTACTAGGGAAAGTAATGTAACACACACCCATACAATGCGCACCGCCCCGTGATGTTTTTCTCACTCCTACTACTGAAAGTAATGTAACACACACCCATACAATGCGCACCGCCCGGTGATGTTTTTCTCACTCCTACTAGTGAAAGTAATGTAACACACACCCATAGAATGCGCACCGCCCCGTGATGTTTTTCTCACTCCTACTAGTGAATGTAATGTAACACACACCCATACAATGCGCACCACCCCGTGATGTTTTTCTCACTCCTACTAGTGAATGTAATGTAACACACACCCATACAATGCGCACCACCCCGTGATGTTTTTCTCATGCCTACTAGTGAATCTAATGTAACACACACCCATACAATGCGCACCACCCCGTGATGTTTTTCTCACGCCTACTAGTGAATCTAATGTATCAGACACCCATACAATGCGCACCACCCCGTGATGTTTTTCTCACTCCTACTAGTGAATGTAATGTAACACACACCCATACAATGCGCACCACCCCGTGTTGATTTTCTCACTCCTAATAGTGAATGTAATGTAACACACTCCCGTACAATGCGCACCACCCCGTGATGTTTTTCTCATGCCTACTAGTGAATCTAATGTAACACACACCCATACAATGCGCACCACCCCGTGATGTTTTTCTCACTCCTACTAGTGAATCTAATGTAACACACACCCATACAATGGGCACCACCCCATGTTGTTTTTCTCACTCCTACTAGTGAATCTCATGTAACACACACCCATACAATGCGCACCACCCCGTGATGTTTTCTCACTCCTACTAGTGAATCTCATGTAAGACACACCCATACAATGCGCACCACCCCGTGATGTTTTTCTCACTCCTACTAGTGAATCTAATGTAACACACACCCATACAATGCGCACCACCCCGTGGTGTTTTTCTCACTCCTACTAGTGAATGTAATGTAACACACCCCCATACAATGAGCACAGGCCCGTGATGTTTTTCTCACTCCTACTAGTGAATGTAATGTAACACACACCCATACAATGCGCACCACCCCGTGATGTTTTTCTCACTCCTACTAGTGAATGTAATGTATCACACACCCATACAATGCGCACCACCCCGTGATGTTTTTCTCACTCCTACTAGTGAATGTAATGTAACACACACCCATACAATGCGCACCACCCCGTGATGTTTTTCTCACTCCTACTAGTGAATGTAATGTAACACACACCCGTACAAGGCGCACCACCCCGTGATGTTTTTCTCACTCCTACTAGTGAATCTAATGTATCACACATCCATACAATGCGCACCACCCCGTGATGTTTTTCTCACTCCTGCTAGTGAATCTAATGTAACACACACCCATACAATGCGTACCGCCCCGTGATGTTTTTCTCACTCCTACTAGGGAAAGTAATGTAACACACACCCATACAATGCGCACCGCCCCGTGATGTTTTTCTCACTCCTACTAGTGAATGTAACGTAACACACACCCGTACAAGGCGCACCACCCCGTGATGTTTTTCTCACTCCTGCTAGTGAATCTAATGTATCACACACCCATAAAATGCGCACCACCCCGTGATGTTTTTCTCACTGCTACTAGTGAATGTAATGTAACACACACCCATACAATGCGCACCACCCCGTGATGTTTTTCTCATTCCTACTAGTGAATCTAATGTAACACACACCCATACAATGCGCACCACACCGTGATGTTTTTCTCACTCCTACTAGTGAATGTAATGTAACACACACCCGTACAAGGCGCACCACCCCGTGATGTTTTTCTCACTCCTACTAGTGAATCTAATGTATCACACATCCATACAATGCGCACCACCCCGTGATGTTTTTCTCACTCCTGCTAGTGAATCTAATGTAACACACACCCATACAATGCGCACCGCCCCGTGATGTTTTTCTCACTCCTACTAGGGAAAGTAATGTAACACACACCCATACAATGCGCACCACCCCGGGATGTTTTTCTCACTCCTACTAGTGAATGTAATGTAACACACACCCGTACAAGGCGCACCACCCCGTGATGTTTTTCTCACTCCTGCTAGTGAATCTAATGTATCACACACCCATACAATGCGCACCACCCCGTGATGTTTTTCTCACTCCTGCTAGTGAATCTAATGTAACACACACCCATACAATGCGCACCGCCCCGTGATGTTTTTCTCACTACTACTAGGGAAAGTAATGTAACACACACCCATACAGTGCGCACCGCCCCGTGATGTTTTTCTCACTCCTACTACTGAAAGTAATGTAACACACACCCATACAATGCGCACCGCCCCGTGATGTTTTTCTCACTCCTACTAGTGAAAGTAATGTAACACACACCCATACAATGCGCACCGCCCCGTGATGTTTTTCTCACTCCTACTAGTGAATGTAATGTAACACACACCCATACAATGCGCACCACCCCGTGATGTTTTTCTCACGCCTACTAGTGAATCTAATGTATCAGACACCCATACAATGCGCACCACCCCGTGATGTTTTTCTCACTCCTACTAGTGAATGTAATGTAACACACACCCATACAGTGCGCACCACCCCGTGATGATTTTCTCACTCCTAATAGGGAATGTAATGTAACACACTCCCATACAATGCGCACCACCCCGTGATGTTTTTCTCACTCCTACTAGTGAATTTAATGTAACACACACTCATACAATGCGCACCACCCCGTGATGTTTTTCTCACTCCTACTAGTGAATGTAATGCAACACACACTCATACATTGCGCACCACCCCGTGATGTTTTTCTCACTCCTACTAGTGAATGTAATGTAACACACACCCATACAATGCGCACCACCCAGTGATGATTTTCTCACTCCTAATAGTGAATGTAATGTAACACACACCCATACAATGCGCACCACCCCGTGATGTTTTTCTCACTCCTACTAGTGAATGTAATGTAACACACACCCATACAATGCGCACCACCCCGTGATGTTTTTCTCACTCCTGCTAGTGAATCTAATGTATCACACACCCATACAATGCGCACCACCCCGTGATGTTTTTCTCACTCCTGCTAGTGAATCTAATGTAACACACACCCATACAATGAGCACCGCCCCGTGATGATTTTCTCACTCCTACTAGGGAAAGTAATGTAACACACACCCATACAATGCGCACCGCCCCGTGATGTTTTTCTCACTCCTACTAGTGAAAGTAATGTAACACACACACATACAATGCGCACCGCCCCGTGATGTTTTTCTCACTCCTACTAGTGAATGTAATGTAACACACACCCATACAATGCGCACCACCCCGTGATGTTTTTCTCACTCCTACTAGTGAATCTAATGTAAGACACACCCATACAATGCGCACCACCCCGTGATGTTTTTCTCACTCCTACTAGTGAATGTAATGTAACACACACCCATACAATGCGCACCACCCCGTGATGTTTTTCTCACTCCTACTAGTGAATGTAATGTAACACACACCCATACAATGCGCACCACCCCGTGGTGTTTTTCTCACTCCTACTAGTGAATGTAATGTAACACACACCCATACAATGCGCACCACCCCGTGATGTTTTTCTCACTCCTACTAGTGAAAGTAATGTAACACACACCCATACAATGCGCACCACCCCGTGATGTTTTTCTCACTCCTACTAGTGAATGTAATGTAACACACACCCATACAATGCGCACCACCCCGTGATGTTTTTCTCACTCCTACTAGTGAATGTAATGTAACACACACCCATACAATGCGCACCACCCCGTGATGTTTTTCTCACTGCTACTAGTGAATGTAATGTAACACACACGCATACAATGCGCACCACCCCGTGATGTTTTTCTCACTCCTACTAGTGAATGTAATGTAACACACACCCATACAATGCGCACCACCCCATGATGTTTTTCTCACTCCTACTAGTGAATGTAATGTAACACACACCCGTACAAGGCGCACCACCCCGTGATGTTTTTCTCACTCCTAATAGTGAATCTAATGTATCACACATCCATACAATGCGCACCACCCCGTGATGTTTTTCTCACTCCTGCTAGTGAATCTAATGTAACACACACCCATACAATGTGCACCGCCCCGTGATGTTTTTCTCACTCCTACTAGGGAAAGTAATGTAACACACACCCATACAATGCGCACCGCCCCGTGATGTTTTTCTCACTCCTACTACTGAAAGTAATGTAACACACACCCATACAATGCGCACCGCCCCGTGATGTTTTTCTCACTCCTACTAGTGAAAGTAATGTAACACACACCCATACAATGCGCACCACCCCGTGATGTTTTTCTCACTCCTACTAGTGAATGTAATGTAACACACACCCATACAATGCGCACCACCCCGTGATGTTTTTCTCACTCCTACTAGTGAATGTAATGTAACACACACCCATACAATGCGCACCACCCCGTGATGTTTTTCTCACTCCTACTAGTGAATCTAATGTAACACACACGCATACAATGGGCACCACCCCGTGTTGTTTTTCTCACTCCTACTAGTGAATCTCATGTAACACACACCCATACAATGCGCACCACCCCGTGATGTTTTCTCACTCCTACTAGTGAATCTCATGTAAGACACACCCATACAATGCGCACCACCCCGTGATGTTTTTCTCACTCCTACTAGTGAATCTAATGTAACACACACCCATACAATGGGCACCACCCCGTGTTGTTTTTCTCACTCCTACTAGTGAATCTCATGTAACACACACCCATACAATGCGCACCACCCCGTGATGTTTTCTCACTCCTACTAGTGAATCTCATGTAAGACACACCCATACAATGCGCACCACCCCGTGATGTTTTTCTCACTCCTACTAGTGAATCTAATGTAACACACACCCATACAATGCGCACCAACCCGTGATGTTTTTCTCACTCCTACTAGTGAATGTAATGTAACACACACCCATACAATGCGCACCACCCCATGATGTTTTTCTCACTCCTACTAGTGATTGTAATGTAACACACACGCGTACAAGGCGCACCACCCCGTGATGTTTTTCTCACTCCTGCTAGTGAATCTAATGTATCACACACCCATACAATGCGCACCACCCCGTGATGTTTTTCTCACTCCTGCTAGTGAATCTAATGTAACACACACCCATACAATGCGCATCGCCCCGTGATGTTTTTCTCACTCCTACTAGGGAAAGTAATGTAACACACACCCATACAATGCGCACCGCCCCGTGATGTTTTTCTCACTCCTACTACTGAAAGTAATGTAACACACACCCATACAATGCGCACCGCCCCGTGATGTTTTTCTCACTCCTACTAGTGAAAGTAATGTAACACACACCCATACATTGCGCACCGCCCCGTGATGTTTTTCTCACTCCTACTAGTGAATGTAATGTAACACACACCCATACAATGCGCACCACCCCGTGATGTTTTTCTCACTCCTACTAGTGAATGTAATGTAACACACACCCATACAATGCGCACCACCCCGTGATGTTTTTCTCACTTCTACTAGTGAATCTAATGTAACACACACCCATACAATGGGCACCACCACATGTTGTTTTTCTCACTCCTACTAGTGAATCTCATGTAACACACACCCATACAATGCGCACCACCCCGTGATGTTTTCTCACTCCTACTAGTGAATCTCATGTAAGACACACCCATACAATGCGCACCACCCCGTGATGTTTTTCTCACTCCTACTAGTGAATCTAATGTAACACACACCCATACAATGCGCACCACCCCGTGGTGTTTTTCTCACTCCTACTAGTGAATGTAATGTAACACACCCCCATACAATGCGCACCACCCCGTGATGTTTTTCTCACTCCTACTAGTGAATGTAATGTAACACACACCCATACAATGCGCACCATCCCGTGATGTTTTTCTCACTCCTACTAGTGAATGTAATGTAACACACACCCATACAATGCGCACCACCCCGTGATGTTTTTCTCACTCCTACTAGTGAATGTAATGTAACACACACCCATACAATGCGCACCACCCCGTGATGTTTTTCTCACTGCTACTAGTGAATGTAATGTAACACACACCCATACAATGCGCACCACCCCGTGATGTTTTTCTCATTCCTACTAGTGAATCTAATGTAACACACACCCATACAATGTGCACCACCCCGTGATGTTTTTCTCACTCCTACTAGTGAATGTAATGTAACACACACCCATACAATGCGCACCACCTCGTGATGTTTTTCTCACTCCTACTACTGAATGTAATGTATCACACACCCATACAATGCGCACCACCCCGTGATGTTTTTCTCACTCCTACTAGTGAATGTAATGTAACACACACCCATACAATGCGCACCACCCCATGATGTTTTTCTCACTCCTACTAGTGAATGTAATGTAACACACACCCGTACAAGGCGCACCACCCCGTGATGTTTTTCTCACTCCTACTAGTGAATCTAATGTATCACACATCCATACAATGCGCACCACCCCGTGATGTTTTTCTCACTCCTGCTAGTGAATCTAATGTAACACACACCCATACAATGCGTACCGCCCCGTGATGTTTTTCTCACTCCTACTAGGGAAAGTAATGTAACACACACCCATACAATGCGCACCGCCCCGTGATGTTTTTCTCACTCCTACTAGTGAATGTAACGTAACACACACCCGTACAAGGCGCACCACCCCGTGATGTTTTTCTCACTCCTGCTAGTGAATCTAATGTATCACACACCCATAAAATGCGCACCACCCCGTGATGTTTTTCTCACTGCTACTAGTGAATGTAATGTAACACACACCCATACAATGCGCACCACCCCGTGATGTTTTTCTCATTCCTACTAGTGAATCTAATGTAACACACACCCATACAATGCGCACCACCCCATGATGTTTTTCTCACTCCTACTAGTGAATGTAATGTAACACACACCCGTACAAGGCGCACCACCCCGTGATGTTTTTCTCACTCCTACTAGTGAATCTAATGTATCACACATCCATACAATGCGCACCACCCCGTGATGTTTTTCTCACTCCTGCTAGTGAATCTAATGTAACACACACCCATACAATGCGCACCGCCCCGTGATGTTTTTCTCACTCCTACTAGGGAAAGTAATGTAACACACACCCATACAATGCGCACCGCCCCGGGATGTTTTTCTCACTCCTACTAGTGAATGTAATGTAACACACACCCGTACAAGGCGCACCACCCCGTGATGTTTTTCTCACTCCTGCTAGTGAATCTAATGTATCACACACCCATACAATGCGCACCACCCCGTGATGTTTTTCTCATTCCTGCTAGTGAATCTAATGTAACACACACCCATACAATGCGCACCGCCCCGTGATGATTTTCTCACTACTACTAGGGAAAGTAATGTAACACACACCCATACAATGCGCACCGCCCCGTGATGTTTTTCTCACTCCTACTACTGAAAGTAATGTAACACACACCCATACAATGCGCACCGCCCCGTGATGTTTTTCTCACTCCTACTAGTGAAAGTAATGTGACACACACCCATACAATGCGCACCGCCCCGTGATGTTTTTCTCACTCCTACTAGTGAATGTAATGTAACACACACCCATACAATGCGCACCACCCCGTGATGTTTTTCTCACTCCTACTAGTGAATTTAATGTAACACACACTCATACAATGCGCACCACCCCGTGATGTTTTTCTCACTCCTACTAGTGAATGTAATGTAACACACACTCATACATTGCGCACCACCCCGTGATGTTTTTCTAACTCCTACTAGTGAATGTAATGTAACACACACCCATACAATGCGCACCACCCAGTGATGATTTTCTCACTCCTAATAGTGAATGTAATGTAACACACACCCATACAATGCGCACCACCCCGTGATGTTTTTCTCACTCCTACTAGTGAATGTAATGTAACACACACCCATACAATGCGCACCACCCCGTGATGTTTTTCTCACTCCTGCTAGTGAATCTAATGTATCACACACCCATACAATGCGCACCACCCCGTGATGTTTTTCTCACTCCTGCTAGTGAATCTAATGTAACACACACCCATACAATGAGCACCGCCCCGTGATGATTTTCTCACTCCTACTAGGGAAAGTAATGTAACACACACCCATACAATGCGCACCGCCCCGTGATGTTTTTCTCACTCCTACTAGTGAAAGTAATGTAACACACACCCATACAATGCGCACCGCCCCGTGATGTTTTTCTCACTCCTACTAGTGAATGTAATGTAACACACACCCATACAATGCGCACCACCCCGTGATGTTTTTCTCACTCCTACTAGTGAATCTAATGTAACACACACCCATACAATGCGTACCACCCCGTGATGTTTTTCTCACTCCTACTAGTGAATCTAATGTAACACACACCCATACAATGGGCACCACCCCGTGTTGTTTTTCTCACTCCTACTAGTGAATCTCATGTAACACACACCCATACAATGCGAACCGCCCCGTGATGTTTTCTCACTCCTACTAGTGAATCTCATGTAAGACACACCCATACAATGCGCACCACCCCGTGATGTTTTTCTCACTCCTACTAGTGAATCTAATGTAACACACACCCATACAATGCGCACCACCCCGTGGTGTTTTTCTCACTCCTACTAGTGAATGTAATGTAACACACACCCATACAATGAGCACCGCCCCGTGATGATTTTCTCACTCCTACTAGGGAAAGTAATGTAACACACACCCATACAATGCGCATCGCCCCGTGATGTTTTTCTCACTCCTACTAGGGAAAGTAATGTAACACACACCCATACAATGCGCACCGCCCCGTGATGTTTTTCTCACTCCTACTACTGAAAGTAATGTAACACACACCCATACAATGCGCACCGCCCCGTGATGTTTTTCTCACTCCTACTAGTGAAAGTAATGTAACACACACCCATACATTGCGCACCGCCCCGTGATGTTTTTCTCACTCCTACTAGTGAATGTAATGTAACACACACCCATACAATGCGCACCACCCCGTGATGTTTTTCTCACTCCTACTAGTGAATGTAATGTAACACACACCCATACAATGCGCACCACCCCGTGATGTTTTTCTCACTTCTACTAGTGAATCTAATGTAACACACACCCATACAATGGGCACCACCACATGTTGTTTTTCTCACTCCTACTAGTGAATCTCATGTAACACACACCCATACAATGCGCACCACCCCGTGATGTTTTCTCACTCCTACTAGTGAATCTCATGTAAGACACACCCATACAATGCGCACCACCCCGTGATGTTTTTCTCACTCCTACTAGTGAATCTAATGTAACACACACCCATACAATGCGCACCACCCCGTGGTGTTTTTCTCACTCCTACTAGTGAATGTAATGTAACACACCCCCATACAATGCGCACCACCCCGTGATGTTTTTCTCACTCCTACTAGTGAATGTAATGTAACACACACCCATACAATGCGCACCATCCCGTGATGTTTTTCTCACTCCTACTAGTGAATGTAATGTAACACACACCCATACAATGCGCACCACCCCGTGATGTTTTTCTCACTCCTACTAGTGAATGTAATGTAACACACACCCATACAATGCGCACCACCCCGTGATGTTTTTCTCACTGCTACTAGTGAATGTAATGTAACACACACCCATACAATGCGCACCACCCCGTGATGTTTTTCTCATTCCTACTAGTGAATCTAATGTAACACACACCCATACAATGTGCACCACCCCGTGATGTTTTTCTCACTCCTACTAGTGAATGTAATGTAACACACACCCATACAATGCGCACCACCTCGTGATGTTTTTCTCACTCCTACTACTGAATGTAATGTATCACACACCCATACAATGCGCACCACCCCGTGATGTTTTTCTCACTCCTACTAGTGAATGTAATGTAACACACACCCATACAATGCGCACCACCCCATGATGTTTTTCTCACTCCTACTAGTGAATGTAATGTAACACACACCCGTACAAGGCGCACCACCCCGTGATGTTTTTCTCACTCCTACTAGTGAATCTAATGTATCACACATCCATACAATGCGCACCACCCCGTGATGTTTTTCTCACTCCTGCTAGTGAATCTAATGTAACACACACCCATACAATGCGTACCGCCCCGTGATGTTTTTCTCACTCCTACTAGGGAAAGTAATGTAACACACACCCATACAATGCGCACCGCCCCGTGATGTTTTTCTCACTCCTACTAGTGAATGTAACGTAACACACACCCGTACAAGGCGCACCACCCCGTGATGTTTTTCTCACTCCTGCTAGTGAATCTAATGTATCACACACCCATAAAATGCGCACCACCCCGTGATGTTTTTCTCACTGCTACTAGTGAATGTAATGTAACACACACCCATACAATGCGCACCACCCCGTGATGTTTTTCTCATTCCTACTAGTGAATCTAATGTAACACACACCCATACAATGCGCACCACCCCGTGATGTTTTTCTCACTCCTACTAGTGAATGTAATGTAACACACACCCATACAAGGCGCACCACCCCGTGATGTTTTTCTCACTCCTACTAGTGAATCTAATGTATCACACATCCATACAATGCGCACCACCCCGTGATGTTTTTCTCACTCCTGCTAGTGAATCTAATGTAACACACACCCATACAATGCGCACCGCCCCGTGATGTTTTTCTCACTCCTACTAGGGAAAGTAATGTAACACACACCCATACAATGCGCACCGCCCCGGGATGTTTTTCTCACTCCTACTAGTGAATGTAATGTAACACACACCCGTACAAGGCGCACCACCCCGTGATGTTTTTCTCACTCCTGCTAGTGAATCTAATGTATCACACACCCATACAATGCGCACCACCCCGTGATGTTTTTCTCATTCCTGCTAGTGAATCTAATGTAACACACACCCATACAATGCGCACCGCCCCGTGATGATTTTCTCACTACTACTAGGGAAAGTAATGTAACACACACCCATACAATGCGCACCGCCCCGTGATGTTTTTCTCACTCCTACTACTGAAAGTAATGTAACACACACCCATACAATGCGCACCGCCCCGTGATGTTTTTCTCACTCCTACTAGTGAAAGTAATGTGACACACACCCATACAATGCGCACCGCCCCGTGATGTTTTTCTCACTCCTACTAGTGAATGTAATGTAACACACACCCATACAATGCGCACCACCCCGTGATGTTTTTCTCACTCCTACTAGTGAATTTAATGTAACACACACTCATACAATGCGCACCACCCCGTGATGTTTTTCTCACTCCTACTAGTGAATGTAATGTAACACACACTCATACATTGCGCACCACCCCGTGATGTTTTTCTCACTCCTACTAGTGAATGTAATGTAACACACACCCATACAATGCGCACCACCCAGTGATGATTTTCTCACTCCTAATAGTGAATGTAATGTAACACACACCCATACAATGCGCACCACCCCGTGATGTTTTTCTCACTCCTACTAGTGAATGTAATGTAACACACACCCATACAATGCGCACCACCCCGTGATGTTTTTCTCACTCCTGCTAGTGAATCTAATGTATCACACACCCATACAATGCGCACCACCCCGTGATGTTTTTCTCACTCCTGCTAGTGAATCTAATGTAACACACACCCATACAATGAGCACCGCCCCGTGATGATTTTCTCACTCCTACTAGGGAAAGTAATGTAACACACACCCATACAATGCGCACCGCCCCGTGATGTTTTTCTCACTCCTACTAGTGAAAGTAATGTAACACACACCCATACAATGCGCACCGCCCCGTGATGTTTTTCTCACTCCTACTAGTGAATGTAATGTAACACACACCCATACAATGCGCACCACCCCGTGATGTTTTTCTCACTCCTACTAGTGAATCTAATGTAACACACACCCATACAATGCGTACCACCCCGTGATGTTTTTCTCACTCCTACTAGTGAATCTAATGTAACACACACCCATACAATGGGCACCACCCCGTGTTGTTTTTCTCACTCCTACTAGTGAATCTCATGTAACACACACCCATACAATGCGAACCGCCCCGTGATGTTTTCTCACTCCTACTAGTGAATCTCATGTAAGACACACCCATACAATGCGCACCACCCCGTGATGTTTTTCTCACTCCTACTAGTGAATCTAATGTAACACACACCCATACAATGCGCACCACCCCGTGGTGTTTTTCTCACTCCTACTAGTGAATGTAATGTAACACACACCCATACAATGAGCACCGCCCCGTGATGATTTTCTCACTCCTACTAGGGAAAGTAATGTAACACACACCCATACAATGCGCACCGCCCCGTGATGTTTTTCTCACTCCTACTAGTGAAAGTAATGTAACACACACACATACAATGCGCACCGCCCCGTGATGTTTTTCTCACTCCTACTAGTGAATGTAATGTAACACACACCCATACAATGCGCACCACCCCGTGATGTTTTTCTCACTCCTACTAGTGAATCTAATGTAAGACACACCCATACAATGCGCACCACCCCGTGATGTTTTTCTCACTCCTACTAGTGAATGTAATGTAACACACACCCATACAATGCGCACCACCCCGTGATGTTTTTCTCACTCCTACTAGTGAATGTAATGTAACACACACCCATACAATGCGCACCACCCCGTGGTGTTTTTCTCACTCCTACTAGTGAATGTAATGTAACACACACCCATACAATGCGCACCACCCCGTGATGTTTTTCTCACTCCTACTAGTGAAAGTAATGTAACACACACCCATACAATGCGCACCACCCCGTGATGTTTTTCTCACTCCTACTAGTGAATGTAATGTAACACACACCCATACAATGCGCACCACCCCGTGATGTTTTTCTCACTCCTACTAGTGAATGTAATGTAACACACACCCATACAATGCGCACCACCCCGTGATGTTTTTCTCACTGCTACTAGTGAATGTAATGTAACACACACGCATACAATGCGCACCACCCCGTGATGTTTTTCTCACTCCTACTAGTGAATGTAATGTAACACACACCCATACAATGCGCACCACCCCATGATGTTTGTCTCACTCCTACTAGTGAATGTAATGTAACACACACCCGTACAAGGCGCACCACCCCGTGATGTTTTTCTCACTCCTAATAGTGAATCTAATGTATCACACATCCATACAATGCGCACCACCCCGTGATGTTTTTCTCACTCCTGCTAGTGAATCTAATGTAACACACACCCATACATTGTGCACCGCCCCGTGATGTTTTTCTCACTCCTACTAGGGAAAGTAATGTAACACACACCCATACAATGCGCACCGCCCCGTGATGTTTTTCTCACTCCTACTACTGAAAGTAATGTAACACACACCCATACAATGCGCACCGCCCCGTGATGTTTTTCTCACTCCTACTAGTGAAAGTAATGTAACACACACCCATACAATGCGCACCACCCCGTGATGTTTTTCTCACTCCTACTAGTGAATGTAATGTAACACACACCCATACAATGCGCACCACCCCGTGATGTTTTTCTCACTCCTACTAGTGAATGTAATGTAACACACACCCATACAATGCGCACCACCCCGTGATGTTTTTCTCACTCCTACTAGTGAATCTAATGTAACACACACGCATACAATGGGCACCACCCCGTGTTGTTTTTCTCACTCCTACTAGTGAATCTCATGTAACACACACCCATACAATGCGCACCACCCCGTGATGTTTTCTCACTCCTACTAGTGAATCTCATGTAAGACACACCCATACAATGCGCACCACCCCGTGATGTTTTTCTCACTCCTACTAGTGAATCTAATGTAACACACACCCATACAATGGGCACCACCCCGTGTTGTTTTTCTCACTCCTACTAGTGAATCTCATGTAACACACACCCATACAATGCGCACCACCCCGTGATGTTTTCTCACTCCTACTAGTGAATCTCATGTAAGACACACCCATACAATGCGCACCACCCCGTGATGTTTTTCTCACTCCTACTAGTGAATCTAATGTAACACACACCCATACAATGCGCACCAACCCGTGATGTTTTTCTCACTCCTACTAGTGAATGTAATGTAACACACACCCATACAATGCGCACCACCCCATGATGTTTTTCTCACTCCTACTAGTGATTGTAATGTAACACACACGCGTACAAGGCTCACCACCCCGTGATGTTTTTCTCACTCCTGCTAGTGAATCTAATGTATCACACACCCATACAATGCGCACCACCCCGTGATGTTTTTCTCACTCCTGCTAGTGAATCTAATGTAACACCACCCATACAATGCGCATCGCCCCGTGATGTTTTTCTCACTCCTACTAGGGAAAGTAATGTAACACACACCCATACAATGCGCACCGCCCCGTGATGTTTTTCTCACTCCTACTACTGAAAGTAATGTAACACACACCCATACAATGCGCACCGCCCCGTGATGTTTTTCTCACTCCTACAAGTGAAAGTAATGTAACACACACCCATACATTGCGCACCGCCCCGTGATGTTTTTCTCACTCCTACTAGTGAATGTAATGTAACACACACCCATACAATGCGCACCACCCCGTGATGTTTTTCTCACTCCTACTAGTGAATGTAATGTAACACACACCCATACAATGCGCACCACCCCGTGATGTTTTTCTCACTTCTACTAGTGAATCTAATGTAACACACACCCATACAATGGGCACCACCACATGTTGTTTTTCTCACTCCTACTAGTGAATCTCATGTAACACACACCCATACAATGCGCACCACCCCGTGATGTTTTCTCACTCCTACTAGTGAATCTCATGTAAGACACACCCATACAATGCGCACCACCCCGTGATGTTTTTCTCACTCCTACTAGTGAATCTAATGTAACACACACCCATACAATGCGCACCACCCCGTGGTGTTTTTCTCACTCCTACTAGTGAATGTAATGTAACACACCCCCATACAATGCGCACCACCCCGTGATGTTTTTCTCACTCCTACTAGTGAATGTAATGTAACACACACCCATACAATGCGCACCATCCCGTGATGTTTTTCTCACTCCTACTAGTGAATGTAATGTAACACACACCCATACAATGCGCACCACCCCGTGATGTTTTTCTCACTCCTACTAGTGAATGTAATGTAACACACACCCATACAATGCGCACCACCCCGTGATGTTTTTCTCACTGCTACTAGTGAATGTAATGTAACACACACCCATACAATGCGCACCACCCCGTGATGTTTTTCTCATTCCTACTAGTGAATCTAATGTAACACACACCCATACAATGTGCACCACCCCGTGATGTTTTTCTCACTCCTACTAGTGAATGTAATGTAACACACACCCATACAATGCGCACCACCTCGTGATGTTTTTCTCACTCCTACTAGTGAATGTAATGTATCACACACCCATACAATGCGCACCACCCCGTGATGTTTTTCTCACTCCTACTAGTGAATGTAATGTAACACACACCCGTACAATGCGCACCACCCCATGATGTTTTTCTCACTCCTACTAGTGAATGTAATGTAACATACACCCGTACAAGGCGCACCACCCCGTGATGTTTTTCTCACTCCTACTAGTGAATCTAATGTATCACACATCCATACAATGCGCACCACCCCGTGATGTTTTTCTCACTCCTGCTAGTGAATCTAATGTAACACACACCCATACAATGCGTACCGCCCCGTGATGTTTTTCTCACTCCTACTAGGGAAAGTAATGTAACACACACCCATACAATGCGCACCGCCCCGTGATGTTTTTCTCACTCCTACTAGTGAATGTAACGTAACACACACCCGTACAAGGCGCACCACCCCGTGATGTTTTTCTCACTCCTGCTAGTGAATCTAATGTATCACACACCCATAAAATGCGCACCACCCCGTGATGTTTTTCTCACTGCTACTAGTGAATGTAATGTAACACACACCCATACAATGCGCACCACCCCGTGATGTTTTTCTCATTCCTACTAGTGAATCTAATGTAACACACACCCATACAATGCGCACCACCCCGTGATGTTTTTCTCACTCCTACTAGTGAATGTAATGTAACACACACCCGTACAAGGCGCACCACCCCGTGATGTTTTTCTCACTCCTACTAGTGAATCTAATGTATCACACATCCATACAATGCGCACCACCCCGTGATGTTTTTCTCACTCCTGCTAGTGAATCTAATGTAACACACACCCATACAATGCGCACCGCCCCGTGATGTTTTTCTCACTCCTACTAGGGAAAGTAATGTAACACACACCCATACAATGCGCACCGCCCCGGGATGTTTTTCTCACTCCTACTAGTGAATGTAATGTAACACACACCCGTACAAGGCGCACCACCCCGTGATGTTTTTCTCACTCCTGCTAGTGAATCTAATGTATCACACACCCATACAATGCGCACCACCCCGTGATGTTTTTCTCATTCCTGCTAGTGAATCTAATGTAACACACACCCATACAATGCGCACCGCCCCGTGATGATTTTCTCACTACTACTAGGGAAAGTAATGTAACACACACCCATACAATGCGCACCGCCCCGTGATGTTTTTCTCACTCCTACTACTGAAAGTAATGTAACACACACCCATACAATGCGCACCGCCCCGTGATGTTTTTCTCACTCCTACTAGTGAAAGTAATGTGACACACACCCATACAATGCGCACCGCCCCGTGATGTTTTTCTCACTCCTACTAGTGAATGTAATGTAACACACACCCATACAATGCGCACCACCCCGTGATGTTTTTCTCACTCCTACTAGTGAATTTAATGTAACACACACTCATACAATGCGCACCACCCCGTGATGTTTTTCTCACTCCTACTAGTGAATGTAATGTAACACACACTCATACATTGCGCACCACCCCGTGATGTTTTTCTCACTCCTACTAGTGAATGTAATGTAACACACACCCATACAATGCGCACCACCCAGTGATGATTTTCTCACTCCTAATAGTGAATGTAATGTAACACACACCCATACAATGCGCACCACCCCGTGATGTTTTTCTCACTCCTACTAGTGAATGTAATGTAACACACACCCATACAATGCGCACCACCCCGTGATGTTTTTCTCACTCCTGCTAGTGAATCTAATGTATCACACACCCATACAATGCGCACCACCCCGTGATGTTTTTCTCACTCCTGCTAGTGAATCTAATGTAACACACACCCATACAATGAGCACCGCCCCGTGATGATTTTCTCACTCCTACTAGGGAAAGTAATGTAACACACACCCATACAATGCGCACCGCCCCGTGATGTTTTTCTCACTCCTACTAGTGAAAGTAATGTAACACACACCCATACAATGCGCACCGCCCCGTGATGTTTTTCTCACTCCTACTAGTGAATGTAATGTAACACACACCCATACAATGCGCACCACCCCGTGATGTTTTTCTCACTCCTACTAGTGAATCTAATGTAACACACACCCATACAATGCGTACCACCCCGTGATGTTTTTCTCACTCCTACTAGTGAATCTAATGTAACACACACCCATACAATGGGCACCACCCCGTGTTGTTTTTCTCACTCCTACTAGTGAATCTCATGTAACACACACCCATACAATGCGAACCGCCCCGTGATGTTTTCTCACTCCTACTAGTGAATCTCATGTAAGACACACCCATACAATGCGCACCACCCCGTGATGTTTTTCTCACTCCTACTAGTGAATCTAATGTAACACACACCCATACAATGCGCACCACCCCGTGGTGTTTTTCTCACTCCTACTAGTGAATGTAATGTAACACACACCCGTACAAGGCGCACCACCCCGTGATGTTTTTCTCACTCCTAATAGTGAATCTAATGTATCACACATCCATACAATGCGCACCACCCCGTGATGTTTTTCTCACTCCTGCTAGTGAATCTAATGTAACACACACCCATACAATGTGCACCGCCCCGTGATGTTTTTCTCACTCCTACTAGGGAAAGTAATGTAACACACACCCATACAATGCGCACCGCCCCGTGATGTTTTTCTCACTCCTACTACTGAAAGTAATGTAACACACACCCATACAATGCGCACCGCCCCGTGATGTTTTTCTCACTCCTACTAGTGAAAGTAATGTAACACACACCCATACAATGCGCACCACCCCGTGATGTTTTTCTCACTCCTACTAGTGAATGTAATGTAACACACACCCATACAATGCGCACCACCCCGTGATGTTTTTCTCACTCCTACTAGTGAATGTAATGTAACACACACCCATACAATGCGCACCACCCCGTGATGTTTTTCTCACTCCTACTAGTGAATCTAATGTAACACACACGCATACAATGGGCACCACCCCGTGTTGTTTTTCTCACTCCTACTAGTGAATCTCATGTAACACACACCCATACAATGCGCACCACCCCGTGATGTTTTCTCACTCCTACTAGTGAATCTCATGTAAGACACACCCATACAATGCGCACCACCCCGTGATGTTTTTCTCACTCCTACTAGTGAATCTAATGTAACACACACCCATACAATGGGCACCACCCCGTGTTGTTTTTCTCACTCCTACTAGTGAATCTCATGTAACACACACCCATACAATGCGCACCACCCCGTGATGTTTTCTCACTCCTACTAGTGAATCTCATGTAAGACACACCCATACAATGCGCACCACCCCGTGATGTTTTTCTCACTCCTACTAGTGAATCTAATGTAACACACACCCATACAATGCGCACCAACCCGTGATGTTTTTCTCACTCCTACTAGTGAATGTAATGTAACACACACCCATACAATGCGCACCACCCCATGATGTTTTTCTCACTCCTACTAGTGATTGTAATGTAACACACACGCGTACAAGGCGCACCACCCCGTGATGTTTTTCTCACTCCTGCTAGTGAATCTAATGTATCACACACCCATACAATGCGCACCACCCCGTGATGTTTTTCTCACTCCTGCTAGTGAATCTAATGTAACACACACCCATACAATGCGCATCGCCCTGTGATGTTTTTCTCACTCCTACTAGGGAAAGTAATGTAACACACACCCATACAATGCGCACCGCCCCGTGATGTTTTTCTCACTCCTACTACTGAAAGTAATGTAACACACACCCATACAATGCGCACCGCCCCGTGATGTTTTTCTCACTCCTACTAGTGAAAGTAATGTAACACACACCCATACATTGCGCACCGCCCCGTGATGTTTTTCTCACTCCTACTAGTGAATGTAATGTAACACACACCCATACAATGCGCACCACCCCGTGATGTTTTTCTCACTCCTACTAGTGAATGTAATGTAACACACACCCATACAATGCGCACCACCCCGTGATGTTTTTCTCACTTCTACTAGTGAATCTAATGTAACACACACCCATACAATGGGCACCACCACATGTTGTTTTTCTCACTCCTACTAGTGAATCTCATGTAACACACACCCATACAATGCGCACCACCCCGTGATATTTTCTCACTCCTACTAGTGAATCTCATGTAAGACACACCCATACAATGCGCACCACCCCGTGATGTTTTTCTCACTCCTACTAGTGAATCTAATGTAACACACACCCATACAATGCGCACCACCCCGTGGTGTTTTTCTCACTCCTACTAGTGAATGTAATGTAACACACCCCCATACAATGCGCACCACCCCGTGATGTTTTTCTCACTCCTACTAGTGAATGTAGTGTAACACACACCCATACAATGCGCACCATCCCGTGATGTTTTTCTCACTCCTACTAGTGAATGTAATGTAACACACACCCATACAATGCGCACCACCCCGTGATGTTTTTCTCACTCCTACTAGTGAATGTAATGTAACACACACCCATACAATGCGCACCACCCCGTGATGTTTTTCTCACTGCTACTAGTGAATGTAATGTAACACACACCCATACAATGCGCACCACCCCGTGATGTTTTTCTCATTCCTACTAGTGAATCTAATGTAACACACACCCATACAATGTGCACCACCCCGTGATGTTTTTCTCACTCCTACTAGTGAATGTAATGTAACACACACCAGTACAAGGCGCACCACCCCGTGATGTTTTTCTCACTCCTACTAGTGAATCTAATGTATCACACATCCATACAATGCGCACCACCCCGTGAAGTTTTTCTCACTCCTTCTAGTGAATCTAATGTAACACACACCCATACAATGCGCACCGCCCCGTGATGTTTTTCTCACTCCTACTAGTGAAAGTAATGTAACACACACCCATACAATGCGCACCGCCCCGTGATGTTTTTCTCACTCCTACTAGTGAATGTAATGTAACACACACCCATACAATGCGCACCACCCCATGATGTTTTTCTCACTCCTACTAGTGAATGTAATGTAACACACACCCGTACAAGGCGCACCACCCCGTGATGTTTTTCTCACTCCTAATAGTGAATCTAATGTATCACACATCCATACAATGCGCACCACCCCGTGATGTTTTTCTCACTCCTGCTAGTGAATCTAATGTAACACACACCCATACAATGTGCACCGCCCCGTGATGTTTTTCTCACTCCTACTAGGGAAAGTAATGTAACACACACCCATACAATGCGCACCGCCCCGTGATGTTTTTCTCACTCCTACTACTGAAAGTAATGTAACACACAACCATACAATGCGCACCGCCCCGTGATGTTTTTCTCACTCCTACTAGTGAAAGTAATGTAACACACACCCATACAATGCGCACCACCCCGTGATGTTTTTCTCACTCCTACTAGTGAATGTAATGTAACACACACCCATACAATGCGCACCACCCCGTGATGTTTTTCTCACTCCTACTAGTGAATGTAATGTAACACACACCCATACAATGCGCACCACCCCGTGATGTTTTTCTCACTCCTACTAGTGAATCTAATGTAACACACACGCATACAATGGGCACCACCCCGTGTTGTTTTTCTCACTCCTACTAATGAATCTCATGTAACACACACCCATACAATGCGCACCACCCCGTGATGTTTTCTCACTCCTACTAGTGAATCTCATGTAAGACACACCCATACAATGCGCACCACCCCGTGATGTTTTTCTCACTCCTACTAGTGAATCTAATGTAACACACACCCATACAATGGGCACCACCCCGTGTTGTTTTTCTCACTCCTACTAGTGAATCTCATGTAACACACACCCATACAATGCGCACCACCCCGTGATGTTTTCTCACTCCTACTAGTGAATCTCATGTAAGACACACCCATACAATGCGCACCACCCCGTGATGTTTTTCTCACTCCTACTAGTGAATCTAATGTAACACACACCCATACAATGCGCACCAACCCGTGATGTTTTTCTCACTCCTACTAGTGAATGTAATGTAACACACACCCATACAATGCGCACCACCCCATGATGTTTTTCTCACTCCTACTAGTGATTGTAATGTAACACACAC
The DNA here is from genome assembly GCF_034190915.1 of Cavia porcellus. Taxonomy (NCBI): domain Eukaryota; kingdom Metazoa; phylum Chordata; class Mammalia; order Rodentia; family Caviidae; genus Cavia; species Cavia porcellus. Next base: position 626,976 of record NW_026947556.1, read on the forward strand.
GCGTACAAGGCGCACCACCCCGTGATGTTTTTCTCACTCCTGCTAGTGAATCTAATGTATCACACACCCATACAATGCGCACCACCCCGTGATGTTTTTCTCACTCCTGCTAGTGAATCTAATGTAACACACACACATACAATGCGCATCGCCCCGTGATGTTTTTCTCACTCCTACTAGGGAAAGTAATGTAACACACACCCATACAATGCGCACCGCCCCGTGATGTTTTTCTCACTCCTACTACTGAAAGTAATGTAACACACACCCATACAATGCGCACCGCCCCGTGATGTTTTTCTCACTCCTACTAGTGAAAGTAATGTAACACACACCCATACATTGCGCACCGCCCCGTGATGTTTTTCTCACTCCTACTAGTGAATGTAATGTAACACACACCCATACAATGCGCACCACCCCGTGATGTTTTTCTCACTCCTACTAGTGAATGTAATGTAACACACACCCATACAATGCGCACCACCCCGTGATGTTTTTCTCACTTCTACTAGTGAATCTAATGTAACACACACCCATACAATGGGCACCACCACATGTTGTTTTTCTCACTCCTACTAGTGAATCTCATGTAACACACACCCATACAATGAGCACCACCCCGTGATGTTTTCTCACTCCTACTAGTGAATCTCATGTAAGACACACCCATACAATGCGCACCACCCCGTGATGTTTTTCTCACTCCTACTAGTGAATCTAATGTAACACACACCCATACAATGCGCACCACCCCGTGGTGTTTTTCTCACTCCTACTAGTGAATGTAATGTAACACACCCCCATACAATGCGCACCACCCCGTGATGTTTTTCTCACTCCTACTAGTGAATGTAATGTAACACACACCCATACAATGCGCACCATCCCGTGATGTTTTTCTCACTCCTACTAGTGAATGTAATGTAACACACACCCATACAATGCGCACCACCCCGTGATGTTTTTCTCACTCCTACTAGTGAATGTAATGTAACACACACCCATACAATGCGCACCACCCCGTGATGTTTTTCTCACTGCTACTAGTGAATGTAATGTAACACACACCCATACAATGCGCACCACCCCGTGATGTTTTTCTCATTCCTACTAGTGAATCTAATGTAACACACACCCATACAATGTGCACCACCCCGTGATGTTTTTCTCACTCCTACTAGTGAATGTAATGTAACACACACCCGTACAAGGCGCACCACCCCGTGATGTTTTTCTCACTCCTACTAGTGAATCTAATGTATCACACATCCATACAATGCGCACCACCCCGTGAAGTTTTTCTCACTCCTTCTAGTGAATCTAATGTAACACACACCCATACAATGCGCACCGCCCCGTGATGTTTTTCTCACTCCTACTAGTGAAAGTAATGTAACACACACCTATACAATGCGCACCGCCCCGTGATGTTTTTCTCACTCCTACTAGTGAATGTAATGTAACACACACCCATACAATGCGCACCACCCCGTGATGTTTTTCTCACTCCTACTAGTGAATGTAATGTAACACACACCCATACAATGCGCACCACCCCGTGATGTTTTTCTCACTCCTACTAGTGAATCTAATGTAACACACACGCATACAATGGGCACCACCCCGTGTTGTTTTTCTCACTCCTACTAGTGAATCTCATGTAACACACACCCATACAATGCGCACCACCCCGTGATGTTTTCTCACTCCTACTAGTGAATCTCATGTAAGACACACCCATACAATGCGCACCACCCCGTGATGTTTTTCTCACTCCTACTAGTGAATCTAATGTAACACACACCCATACAATGGGCACCACCCCGTGTTGTTTTTCTCACTCCTACTAGTGAATCTCATGTAACACACACCCATACAATGCGCACCACCCCGTGATGTTTTCTCACTCCTACTAGTGAATCTCATGTAAGACACACCCATACAATGCGCACCACCCCGTGATGTTTTTCTCACTCCTACTAGTGAATCTAATGTAACACACACCCATACAATGCGCACCAACCCGTGATGTTTTTCTCACTCCTACTAGTGAATGTAATGTAACACACACCCATACAATGCGCACCACCCCATGATGTTTTTCTCACTCCTACTAGTGATTGTAATGTAACACACACGCGTACAAGGCGCACCACCCCGTGATGTTTTTCTCACTCCTGCTAGTGAATCTAATGTATCACACACCCATACAATGCGCACCACCCCGTGATGTTTTTCTCACTCCTGCTAGTGAATCTAATGTAACACACACCCATACAATGCGCATCGCCCTGTGATGTTTTTCTCACTCCTACTAGGGAAAGTAATGTAACACACACCCATACAATGCGCACCGCCCCGTGATGTTTTTCTCACTCCTACTACTGAAAGTAATGTAACACACACCCATACAATGCGCACCGCCCCGTGATGTTTTTCTCACTCCTACTAGTGAAAGTAATGTAACACACACCCATACATTGCGCACCGCCCCGTGATGTTTTTCTCACTCCTACTAGTGAATGTAATGTAACACACACCCATACAATGCGCACCACCCCGTGATGTTTTTCTCACTCCTACTAGTGAATGTAATGTAACACACACCCATACAATGCGCACCACCCCGTGATGTTTTTCTCACTTCTACTAGTGAATCTAATGTAACACACACCCATACAATGGGCACCACCACATGTTGTTTTTCTCACTCCTACTAGTGAATCTCATGTAACACACACCCATACAATGCGCACCACCCCGTGATATTTTCTCACTCCTACTAGTGAATCTCATGTAAGACACACCCATACAATGCGCACCACCCCGTGATGTTTTTCTCACTCCTACTAGTGAATCTAATGTAACACACACCCATACAATGCGCACCACCCCGTGGTGTTTTTCTCACTCCTACTAGTGAATGTAATGTAACACACCCCCATACAATGCGCACCACCCCGTGATGTTTTTCTCACTCCTACTAGTGAATGTAGTGTAACACACACCCATACAATGCGCACCATCCCGTGATGTTTTTCTCACTCCTACTAGTGAATGTAATGTAACACACACCCATACAATGCGCACCACCCCGTGATGTTTTTCTCACTCCTACTAGTGAATGTAATGTAACACACACCCATACAATGCGCACCACCCCGTGATGTTTTTCTCACTGCTACTAGTGAATGTAATGTAACACACACCCATACAATGCGCACCACCCCGTGATGTTTTTCTCATTCCTACTAGTGAATCTAATGTAACACACACCCATACAATGTGCACCACCCCGTGATGTTTTTCTCACTCCTACTAGTGAATGTAATGTAACACACACCAGTACAAGGCGCACCACCCCGTGATGTTTTTCTCACTCCTACTAGTGAATCTAATGTATCACACATCCATACAATGCGCACCACCCCGTGAAGTTTTTCTCACTCCTTCTAGTGAATCTAATGTAACACACACCCATACAATGCGCACCGCCCCGTGATGTTTTTCTCACTCCTACTAGTGAAAGTAATGTAACACACACCCATACAATGCGCACCGCCCCGTGATGTTTTTCTCACTCCTACTAGTGAATGTAATGTAACACACACCCATACAATGCGCACCACCCCATGATGTTTTTCTCACTCCTACTAGTGAATGTAATGTAACACACACCCGTACAAGGCGCACCACCCCGTGATGTTTTTCTCACTCCTAATAGTGAATCTAATGTATCACACATCCATACAATGCGCACCACCCCGTGATGTTTTTCTCACTCCTGCTAGTGAATCTAATGTAACACACACCCATACAATGTGCACCGCCCCGTGATGTTTTTCTCACTCCTACTAGGGAAAGTAATGTAACACACACCCATACAATGCGCACCGCCCCGTGATGTTTTTCTCACTCCTACTACTGAAAGTAATGTAACACACACCCATACAATGCGCACCGCCCCGTGATGTTTTTCTCACTCCTACTAGTGAAAGTAATGTAACACACACCCATACAATGCGCACCACCCCGTGATGTTTTTCTCACTCCTACTAGTGAATGTAATGTAACACACACCCATACAATGCGCACCACCCCGTGATGTTTTTCTCACTCCTACTAGTGAATGTAATGTAACACACACCCATACAATGCGCACCACCCCGTGATGTTTTTCTCACTCCTACTAGTGAATCTAATGTAACACACACGCATACAATGGGCACCACCCCGTGTTGTTTTTCTCACTCCTACTAATGAATCTCATGTAACACACACCCATACAATGCGCACCACCCCGTGATGTTTTCTCACTCCTACTAGTGAATCTCATGTAAGACACACCCATACAATGCGCACCACCCCGTGATGTTTTTCTCACTCCTACTAGTGAATCTAATGTAACACACACCCATACAATGGGCACCACCCCGTGTTGTTTTTCTCACTCCTACTAGTGAATCTCATGTAACACACACCCATACAATGCGCACCACCCCGTGATGTTTTCTCACTCCTACTAGTGAATCTCATGTAAGACACACCCATACAATGCGCACCACCCCGTGATGTTTTTCTCACTCCTACTAGTGAATCTAATGTAACACACACCCATACAATGCGCACCAACCCGTGATGTTTTTCTCACTCCTACTAGTGAATGTAATGTAACACACACCCATACAATGCGCACCACCCCATGATGTTTTTCTCACTCCTACTAGTGATTGTAATGTAACACACACGCGTACAAGGCGCACCACCCCGTGATGTTTTTCTCACTCCTGCTAGTGAATCTAATGTATCACACACCCATACAATGCGCACCACCCCGTGATGTTTTTCTCACTCCTGCTAGTGAATCTAATGTAACACACACACATACAATGCGCATCGCCCCGTGATGTTTTTCTCACTCCTACTAGGGAAAGTAATGTAACACACACCCATACAATGCGCACCGCCCCGTGATGTTTTTCTCACTCCTACTACTGAAAGTAATGTAACACACACCCATACAATGCGCACCGCCCCGTGATGTTTTTCTCACTCCTACTAGTGAAAGTAATGTAACACACACCCATACATTGCGCACCGCCCCGTGATGTTTTTCTCACTCCTACTAGTGAATGTAATGTAACACACACCCATACAATGCGCACCACCCCGTGATGTTTTTCTCACTCCTACTAGTGAATGTAATGTAACACACACCCATACAATGCGCACCACCCCGTGATGTTTTTCTCACTTCTACTAGTGAATCTAATGTAACACACACCCATACAATGGGCACCACCACATGTTGTTTTTCTCACTCCTACTAGTGAATCTCATGTAACACACACCCATACAATGAGCACCACCCCGTGATGTTTTCTCACTCCTACTAGTGAATCTCATGTAAGACACACCCATACAATGCGCACCACCCCGTGATGTTTTTCTCACTCCTACTAGTGAATCTAATGTAACACACACCCATACAATGCGCACCACCCCGTGGTGTTTTTCTCACTCCTACTAGTGAATGTAATGTAACACACCCCCATACAATGCGCACCACCCCGTGATGTTTTTCTCACTCCTACTAGTGAATGTAATGTAACACACACCCATACAATGCGCACCATCCCGTGATGTTTTTCTCACTCCTACTAGTGAATGTAATGTAACACACACCCATACAATGCGCACCACCCCGTGATGTTTTTCTCACTCCTACTAGTGAATGTAATGTAACACACACCCATACAATGCGCACCACCCCGTGATGTTTTTCTCACTGCTACTAGTGAATGTAATGTAACACACACCCATACAATGCGCACCACCCCGTGATGTTTTTCTCATTCCTACTAGTGAATCTAATGTAACACACACCCATACAATGTGCACCACCCCGTGATGTTTTTCTCACTCCTACTAGTGAATGTAATGTAACACACACCCGTACAAGGCGCACCACCCCGTGATGTTTTTCTCACTCCTACTAGTGAATCTAATGTATCACACATCCATACAATGCGCACCACCCCGTGAAGTTTTTCTCACTCCTTCTAGTGAATCTAATGTAACACACACCCATACAATGCGCACCGCCCCGTGATGTTTTTCTCACTCCTACTAGTGAAAGTAATGTAACACACACCTATACAATGCGCACCGCCCCGTGATGTTTTTCTCACTCCTACTAGTGAATGTAATGTAACACACACCCATACAATGCGCACCACCCCGTGATGTTTTTCTCACTCCTACTAGTGAATGTAATGTAACACACACCCATACAATGCGCACCACCCCGTGATGTTTTTCTCACTCCTACTAGTGAATCTAATGTAACACACACGCATACAATGGGCACCACCCCGTGTTGTTTTTCTCACTCCTACTAGTGAATCTCATGTAACACACACCCATACAATGCGCACCACCCCGTGATGTTTTCTCACTCCTACTAGTGAATCTCATGTAAGACACACCCATACAATGCGCACCACCCCGTGATGTTTTTCTCACTCCTACTAGTGAATCTAATGTAACACACACCCATACAATGGGCACCACCCCGTGTTGTTTTTCTCACTCCTACTAGTGAATCTCATGTAACACACACCCATACAATGCGCACCACCCCGTGATGTTTTCTCACTCCTACTAGTGAATCTCATGTAAGACACACCCATACAATGCGCACCACCCCGTGATGTTTTTCTCACTCCTACTAGTGAATCTAATGTAACACACACCCATACAATGCGCACCAACCCGTGATGTTTTTCTCACTCCTACTAGTGAATGTAATGTAACACACACCCATACAATGCGCACCACCCCGTGATGTTTTTCTCACTCCTACTAGTGATTGTAATGTAACACACACGCGTACAAGGCGCACCACCCCGTGATGTTTTTCTCACTCCTGCTAGTGAATCTAATGTATCACACACCCATACAATGAGCACCACCGCGTGATGTTTTTCTCACTCCTGCTAGTGAATCTAATGTAACACACACCCATACAATGCGCACCGCCCCGTGATGTTTTTCTCACTCCTACTAGGGAAAGTAATGTAACACACACCCATACAATGCGCACCGCCCCGTGATGTTTTTCTCACTCCTATTACTGAAAGTAATGTAACACACACCCATACAATGCGCACCGCCCCGTGATGTTTTTCTCACTCCTACTAGTGAAAGTAATGTAACACACACCCATACATTGCGCACCGCCCCGTGATGTTTTTCTCACTCCTACTAGTGAATGTAATGTAACACACACCCATACTATGCGCACCACCCCGTGATGTATTTCTCACTCCGACTAGTGAATGTAATGTAACACACACCCATACAATGCGCACCACCCCGTGATGTTTTTCTCACTCCTATTAGTGAATTTAATGTAACACACACCCATACAATGGGCACCACCCCATGTTGTTTTTCTCACTTCTACTAGTGAGTCTCATGTAACACACACCCATACAATGCGCACCACCCCGTGATGTTTTCTCACTCCTACTATTGAATCTCATGTAAGACACACCCCCATACAATGCGCACCACCCCGTGATGTTTTTCTCACTCCTACTAGTGAATGTAATGTAACACACACCCATACAATGCTCACCACCCCGTGATGTTTTTCTCACTCCAACTAGTGAATGTAATGTAACACACACCCATACAATGCGCACCACCCCGTGATGTTTTTCTCACTCCTACTAGTGAATGTAATGTAACACACACCCATACAATGCGCACCACCCCGTGATGTTTTTCTCACTGCTACTAGTGAATGTAATGTAACACATACCCATACAATGCGCACCACCCCGTGATGTTTTTCTCATTCCTACTAGTGAATCTAATGTAATACACACCCATACAATGCGCACCACCCCGTGATGTTTTTCTCACTCCTACTAGTGAATGTAATGTAACACACACCCGTACAAGGCGCACCACCCCGTGATGTTTTTCTCACTCCTACTAGTGAATCTAATGTATCACACATCCATACATTGCGCACCACCCCGTGATGTTTTTCTCACTCCTGCTAGTGAATCTAATGTAACACACACCCATACAATGCGCACCGCCCCGTGATGTTTTTCTCACTCCTACTAGGGAAAGTAATGTAACACACACCCATACAATGCGCACCGCCCCGTGATGTTTTTCTCACTCCTACTAGTGAATGTAATGTAACACACACCCGTACAAGGCGCACCACCCCGTGATGTTTTTCTCACTCCTGCTAGTGAATCTAATGTATCACACACCCATACAATGCGCACCGCCCCGTGATGTTTTTCTCACTCCTACTACTGAAAGTAATGTAACACACACCCACACAATGCGCACCGCCCCGTGATGTTTTTCTCACTCCTACTAGTGAAAGTAATGTAACACACACCCATACATTGCGCACCGCCCCGTGATGTTTTTCTCACTCCTACTAGTGAATGTAATGTAACACACACCCATACTATGCGCACCACCCCGTGATGTATTTCTCACTCCGACTAGTGAATGTAATGTAACACACACCCATACAATGCGCACCAACCCGTGATGTTTTTCTCACTCCTATTAGTGAATCTAATGTAACACACACCCATACAATGGGCACCACCCCATGTTGTTTTTCTCACTCCTACTAGTGAATCTCATGTAACACACACCCATACAATGCGCACCACCCCGTGATGTTTTCTCACTCCTACTATTGAATCTCATGTAAGACACACCCCCATACAATGCGCACCACCCCGTGATGTTTTTCTCACTCCTACTAGTGAATGTAATGTAACACACACCCATACAATGCTCACCACCCCGTGATGTTTTTCTCACTACAACTAGTGAATGTAATGTAACACACACCCATACAATGCGCACCACCCCGTGATGTTTTTCTCACTCCTACTAGTGAATGTAATGTAACACACACCCATTCAATGCGCACCACCCCGTGATGTTTTTCTCACTGCTCCTAGTGAATGTAATGTAACACATACCCATACAATGCGCACCACCCCGTGATGTTTTTCTCATTCCTACTAGTGAATCTAATGTAACACACACCCATACAATGCGCACCACCCCGTGATGTTTTTCTCACTCCTACTAGTGAATGTAATGTAACACACACCCATACAAGGCGCACCACCCCGTGATCTTTTTCTCACTCCTACTAGTGAATCTAATGTATCACACATCCATACATTGCGCACCACCCCGTGATGTTTTTCTCACTCCTGCTAGTGAATCTAATGTAACACACACCCATACAATGCGCACCGCCCCGTGATGTTTTTCTCACTCCTACTAGTGAATGTAATGTAACACACACCCGTACAAGGCGCACCACCCCGTGATGTTTTTCTCACTCCTGCTAGTGAATCTAATGTATCACACACCCATACAATGCGCACCACCCCGTGATGTTTTTCTCACTCCTGCTAGTGAATCTAATGTAACACACACCCATACAATGCGCACCGCCCCGTGATGTTTTTCTCACTACTACTAGGGAAAGTAATGTAACACACACCCATACAATGCGCACCGCCCCGTGATGTTTTTCTCACTCCTACTACTGAAAGTAATGTAACACACACCCATACAATGCGCACCGCCCCGTGATGTTTTTCTCACTCCTACTAGTGAATGTAATGTAACACACACCCATACAATGCTCACCACCCCGTGATGTTTTTCTCACTACAACTAGTGAATGTAATGTAACACACACCCATACAATGCGCACCACCCCGTGATGTTTTTCTCACTCCTACTAGTGAATGTAATGTAACACACACCCATTCAATGCGCACCACCCCGTGATGTTTTTCTCACTGCTCCTAGTGAATGTAATGTAACACATACCCATACAATGCGCACCACCCCGTGATGTTTTTCTCATTCCTACTAGTGAATCTAATGTAACACACACCCATACAATGCGCACCACCCCGTGATGTTTTTCTCACTCCTACTAGTGAATGTAATGTAACACACACCCGTACAAGGCGCACCACCCCGTGATCTTTTTCTCACTCCTACTAGTGAATCTAATGTATCACACATCCATACATTGCGCACCACCCCGTGATGTTTTTCTCACTCCTGCTAGTGAATCTAATGTAACACACACCCATACAATGCGCACCGCCCCGTGATGTTTTTCTCACTCCTACTAGTGAATGTAATGTAACACACACCCGTACAAGGCGCACCACCCCGTGATGTTTTTCTCACTCCTGCTAGTGAATCTAATGTATCACACACCCATACAATGCGCACCACCCCGTGATGTTTTTCTCACTCCTGCTAGTGAATCTAATGTAACACACACCCATACAATGCGCACCGCCCCGTGATGTTTTTCTCACTACTACTAGGGAAAGTAATGTAACACACACCCATACAATGCGCACCGCCCCGTGATGTTTTTCTCACTCCTACTACTGAAAGTAATGTAACACACACCCATACAATGCGCACCGCCCCGTGATGTTTTTCTCACTCCTACTAGTGAAAGTAATGTAACACACACCCATACAATGCGCAACGCCCCGTGATGTTTTTCTCACTCCTACTAGTGAATGTAATGTAACACACACCCATACAATGCGCACCACCCCGTGATGTTTTTCTCACTCCTACTAGTGAATATAATGTAACACACACCCATACAATGCGCACCACCCTGTGATGTTTTTCTCACGCCTACTAGTGAATCTAATGTAACACACACCCATACAATGCGCACCACCCCGTGATGTTTTTCTCACGCCTACTAGTGAATCTAATGTAACACACACTCATACAATGCGCACCACCCCGTGATGTTTTTCTCACTCCTACTAGTGAATGTAATGTAACACACACTCATACATTGCGCACCACCCCGTGATGTTTTTCTCACTCCTACTAGTGAATGTAATGTAACACACACCCATACAATGCTCACCACCCCGTGATGTTTTTCTCACTACAACTAGTGAATGTAATGTAACACACACCCATACAATGCGCACCACCCCGTGATGTTTTTCTCACTCCTACTAGTGAATGTAATGTAACACACACCCATTCAATGCGCACCACCCCGTGATGTTTTTCTCACTCCTACTAGTGAATGTAATGTAACACACACCCGTACAAGGCGCACCACCCCGTGATCTTTTTCTCACTCCTACTAGTGAATCTAATGTATCACACATCCATACATTGCGCACCACCCCGTGATGTTTTTCTCACTCCTGCTAGTGAATCTAATGTAACACACACCCATACAATGCGCACCGCCCCGTGATGTTTTTCTCACTCCTACTAGTGAATGTAATGTAACACACACCCGTACAAGGCGCACCACCCCGTGATGTTTTTCTCACTCCTGCTAGTGAATCTAATGTATCACACACCCATACAATGCGCACCACCCCGTGATGTTTTTCTCACTCCTGCTAGTGAATCTAATGAAACACACACCCATACAATGCGCACCGCCCCGTGATGTTTTTCTCACTACTACTAGGGAAAGTAATGTAACACACACCCATACAATGCGCACCGCCCCGTGATGTTTTTCTCACTCCTACTACTGAAAGTAATGTAACACACACCCATACAATGCGCACCGCCCCGTGATGTTTTTCTCACTCCTACTAGTGAATGTAATGTAACACACACCCATACAATGCTCACCACCCCGTGATGTTTTTCTCACTACAACTAGTGAATGTAATGTAACACACACCCATACAATGCGCACCACCCCGTGATGTTTTTCTCACTCCTACTAGTGAATGTAATGTAACACACACCCATTCAATGCGCACCACCCCGTGATGTTTTTCTCACTGCTCCTAGTGAATGTAATGTAACACATACCCATACAATGCGCACCACCCCGTGATGTTTTTCTCATTCCTACTAGTGAATCTAATGTAACACACACCCATACAATGCGCACCACCCCGTGATGTTTTTCTCACTCCTACTAGTGAATGTAATGTAACACACACCCGTACAAGGCGCACCACCCCGTGATCTTTTTCTCACTCCTACTAGTGAATCTAATGTATCACACATCCATACATTGCGCACCACCCCGTGATGTTTTTCTCACTCCTGCTAGTGAATCTAATGTAACACACACCCATACAATGCGCACCGCCCCGTGATGTTTTTCTCACTCCTACTAGTGAATGTAATGTAACACACACCCGTACAAGGCGCACCACCCCGTGATGTTTTTCTCACTCCTGCTAGTGAATCTAATGTATCACACACCCATACAATGCGCACCACCCCGTGATGTTTTTCTCACTCCTGCTAGTGAATCTAATGTAACACACACCCATACAATGCGCACCGCCCCGTGATGTTTTTCTCACTACTACTAGGGAAAGTAATGTAACACACACCCATACAATGCGCACCGCCCCGTGATGTTTTTCTCACTCCTACTACTGAAAGTAATGTAACACACACCCATACAATGCGCACCGCCCCGTGATGTTTTTCTCACTCCTACTAGTGAAAGTAATGTAACACACACCCATACAATGCGCAACGCCCCGTGATGTTTTTCTCACTCCTACTAGTGAATGTAATGTAACACACACCCATACAATGCGCACCGCCCCGTGATGTTTTTCTCACTCCTACTAGTGAATATAATGTAACACACACCCATACAATGCGCACCACCCTGTGATGTTTTTCTCACGCCTACTACTGAATCTAATGTAACACACACCCATACAATGCGCACCACCCCGTGATGTTTTTCTCACGCCTACTAGTGAATCTAATGTAACACACACTCATACAATGCGCACCACCCCGTGATGTTTTTCTCACTCCTACTAGTGAATGTAATGTAACACACACTCATACATTGCGCACCACCCCGTGATGTTTTTCTCACTCCTACTAGTGAATGTAATGTAACACACACCCATACAATGCGCACCACCCAGTGATGATTTTCTCACTCCTAATAGTGAATGTAATGTAACACACACCCATACAATGCGCACCACCCCGTGATGTTTTTCTCACTCCTACTTGTGAATGTAATATAACACACACCCATACAATGCGCACCACCCCGTGATGCTTTTCTCACTCCTGCTAGTGAATCTAATGTATCACACACCCATACAATGCGCACCACCCCGTGATGTTTTTCTCACTCCTGCTAGTGAATCTAATGTAACACACACCCATACAATGAGCACCGCCCCGTGATGTTTTTCTCACTCCTACTAGGGAAAGTAATGTAACACACACCCATACAATGCGCACCGCCCCGTGATGTTTTTCTCACTCCTACTAGTGAAAGTAATGTAACACACACCCATACAATGCGCACCGCCCCGTGATGTTTTTCTCACTCCTACTAGTGAATGTAATGTAACACACACCCATACAATGCGCACCACCCCGTGATGTTTTTCTCACTCCTACTAGTGAATGTAATGTAACACACACCCATACAATGCGTACCACCCCGTGATGTTTTTCTCACTCCTAGTAGTGAATCTAATGTAACACACACCCATACAATGGGCACCACCCCGTGTTGTTTTTCTCACTCCTACTAGTGAATCTCATGTAACACACACCCATACAATGCGCACCACCCCGTGATGTTTTCTCACTCCTACTAGTGAATCTCATGTAAGACACACCCATACAATGCGCACCACCCCGTGATGTTTTTCTCACTCCTACTAGTGAATCTAATGTAACACACACCCATACAGTGCGCACCACCCCGTGGTGTTTTTCTCACTCCTACTAGTGAATGTAATGTAACACACCCCCATACAATGCGCACCACCCCGTGATGTTTTTCTCACTCCTACTAGTGAATGTAATGTAACACACACCCATACAATGCGCACCACCCCGTGATGTTTTTCTCACTCCTACTAGTGAATGTAATGTAACACACACCCATACAATGCGCACCACCCCGTGATGTTTTTCTCACTGCTACCAGTGAATGTAATGTAACACACACCCATACAATGCGCACCACCCCGGGATGTTTTTCTCACTCCTACTACTGAAAGTAATGTAACACACACCCATACAATGCGCACCGCCCCGTGATGTTTTTCTCACTCCTACTAGTGAAAGTAATGTAACACACACCCATACAATGCGCACCACCCCGTGATGTTTTTCTCACTCCTACTAGTGAATGTAATGTAACACACACCCATACAATGCGCACCACCCCGTGATGTTTTTCTCACTCCTACTAGTGAATGTAATGTAACACACACCCATACAATGCGCACCACCCCGTGATGTTTTTCTCACTCCTACTAGTGAATCTAATGTAACACACACGCATACAATGGGCACCACCCCGTGTTGTTTTCTCACTCCTACTAGTGAATCTCATGTAAGACACACCCATACAATGCGCACCACCCCGTGATGTTTTTCTCACTCCTGCTAGTGAATCTAATGTATCACACACCCATACAATGCGCACCACCCCGTGATGTTTTTCTCACTCCTGCTAGTGAATCTAATGTAACACACACCCATACAATGCGCACCGCCCCGTGATGTTTTTCTCACTACTACTAGGGAAAGTAATGTAACACACACCCATACAATGCGCACCGCCCCGTGATGTTTTTCTCACTCCTACTACTGAAAGTAATGTAACACACACCCATACAATGCGCACCGCCCCGTGATGTTTTTCTCACTCCTACTAGTGAAAGTAATGTAACACACACCCATACAATGCGCAACGCCCCGTGATGTTTTTCTCACTCCTACTAGTGAATGTAATGTAACACACACCCATACAATGCGCACCACCCCGTGATGTTTTTCTCACTCCTACTAGTGAATATAATGTAACACACACCCATACAATGCGCACCACCCTGTGATGTTTTTCTCACGCCTACTACTGAATCTAATGTAACACACACCCATACAATGCGCACCACCCCGTGATGTTTTTCTCACGCCTACTAGTGAATCTAATGTAACACACACTCATACAATGCGCACCACCCCGTGATGTTTTTCTCACTCCTACTAGTGAATGTAATGTAACACACACTCATACATTGCGCACCACCCCGTGATGTTTTTCTCACTCCTACTAGTGAATGTAATGTAACACACACCCATACAATGCGCACCACCCAGTGATGATTTTCTCACTCCTAATAGTGAATGTAATGTAACACACACCCATACAATGCGCACCACCCCGTGATGCTTTTCTCACTCCTGCTAGTGAATCTAATGTATCACACACCCATACAATGCGCACCACCCCGTGATGTTTTTCTCACTCCTGCTAGTGAATCTAATGTAACACACACCCATACAATGAGCACCGCCCCGTGATGTTTTTCTCACTCCTACTAGGGAAAGTAATGTAACACACACCCATACAATGCGCACCGCCCCGTGATGTTTTTCTCACTCCTACTAGTGAAAGTAATGTAACACACACCCATACAATGCGCACCGCCCCGTGATGTTTTTCTCACTCCTACTAGTGAATGTAATGTAACACACACCCATACAATGCGCACCACCCCGTGATGTTTTTCTCACTCCTACTAGTGAATGTAATGTAACACACACCCATACAATGCGTACCACCCCGTGATGTTTTTCTCACTCCTAGTAGTGAATCTAATGTAACACACACCCATACAATGGGCACCACCCCGTGTTGTTTTTCTCACTCCTACTAGTGAATCTCATGTAACACACACCCATACAATGCGCACCACCCCGTGATGTTTTCTCACTCCTACTAGTGAATCTCATGTAAGACACACCCATACAATGCGCACCACCCCGTGATGTTTTTCTCACTCCTACTAGTGAATCTAATGTAACACACACCCATACAGTGCGCACCACCCCGTGGTGTTTTTCTCACTCCTACTAGTGAATGTAATGTAACACACCCCCATACAATGCGCACCACCCCGTGATGTTTTTCTCACTCCTACTAGTGAATGTAATGTAACACACACCCATACAATGCGCACCACCCCGTGATGTTTTTCTCACTCCTACTAGTGAATGTAATGTAACACACACCCATACAATGCGCACCACCCCGTGATGTTTTTCTCACTGCTACCAGTGAATGTAATGTAACACACACCCATACAATGCGCACCACCCCGGGATGTTTTTCTCACTCCTACTACTGAAAGTAATGTAACACACACCCATACAATGCGCACCGCCCCGTGATGTTTTTCTCACTCCTACTAGTGAAAGTAATGTAACACACACCCATACAATGCGCACCACCCCGTGATGTTTTTCTCACTCCTACTAGTGAATGTAATGTAACACACACCCATACAATGCGCACCACCCCGTGATGTTTTTCTCACTCCTACTAGTGAATGTAATGTAACACACACCCATACAATGCGCACCACCCCGTGATGTTTTTCTCACTCCTACTAGTGAATCTAATGTAACACACACGCATACAATGGGCACCACCCCGTGTTGTTTTTCTCACTCCTACTAGTGAATCTCATGTAACACACACCCATACAATGCGCACGACCCCGTGATGTTTTCTCACTCCTACTAGTGAATCTGATGTAAGACACACCCATACAATGCGCACCACCCCGTGATGTTTTTCTCACTCCTACTAGTGAATCTAATGTAACACACACCCATACAATGGGCACCACCACGTGTTGTTTTTCTCACTCCTACTAGTGAATCTCATGTAACACACACCCATACAATGCGCACCACCCCGTGATGTTTTCTCACTCCTACTAGTGAATCTCATGTAAGACACACCCATACAATGCGCACCACCCCGTGATGTTTTTCTCACTCCTACTAGTGAATCTAATGTAACACACACCCATACAACGCGCACCAACCCGTGATGTTTTTCTCACTCCTACTAGTGAATGTAATGTAACACACACCCATACAATGCGCACCACCCCGTGATGTTTTTCTCACTCCTACTAGTGATTGTAATGTAACACACACGCGTACAAGGCGCACCACCCCGTGATGTTTTTCTCACTCCTGCTAGTGAATCTAATGTATCACACACCCATACAATGCGCACCACCCCGTGATGTTTTTCTCACTCCTGCTAGTGAATCTAATGTAACACACACCCATAATATGCGCATCGCCCCGTGATGTTTTTCTCACTCCTACTAGGGAAAGTAATGTAACACACACCCATACAATGCGCACCGCCCCGTGATGTTTTTCTCACTCCTACTACTGAAAGTAATGTAACACACACCCATACAATGCGCACCGCCCCGTGATGTTTTTCTCACTCCTACTAGTGAAAGTAATGTAACACACACCCATACATTGCGCACCGCCGCGTGATGTTTTTCTCACTGCTACTAGTGAATGTAATGTAACACACACCCATACAATGCGCACCGCCCCGTGATGTTTTTCTCACTCCTACTAGTGAATGTAATGTAACACACACCCATACAATGCGCACCACCCCGTGATGTTTTTCTCACTCCTACTTGTGAATGTAATATAACACACACCCATACAATGCGCACCACCCCGTGATGCTTTTCTCACTCCTGCTAGTGAATCTAATGTATCACACACCCATACAATGCGCACCACCCCGTGATGTTTTTCTCACTCCTGCTAGTGAATCTAATGTAACACACACCCATACAATGAGCACCGCCCCGTGATGTTTTTCTCACTCCTACTAGGGAAAGTAATGTAACACACACCCATACAATGCGCACCGCCCCGTGATGTTTTTCTCACTCCTACTAGTGAAAGTAATGTAACACACACCCATACAATGCGCACCGCCCCGTGATGTTTTTCTCACTCCTACTAGTGAATGTAATGTAACACACACCCATACAATGCGCACCACCCCGTGATGTTTTTCTCACTCCTACTAGTGAATGTAATGTAACACACACCCATACAATGCGTACCACCCCGTGATGTTTTTCTCACTCCTAGTAGTGAATCTAATGTAACACACACCCATACAATGGGCACCACCCCGTGTTGTTTTTCTCACTCCTACTAGTGAATCTCATGTAACACACACCCATACAATGCGCACCACCCCGTGATGTTTTCTCACTCCTACTAGTGAATCTCATGTAAGACACACCCATACAATGCGCACCACCCCGTGATGTTTTTCTCACTCCTACTAGTGAATCTAATGTAACACACACCCATACAGTGCGCACCACCCCGTGGTGTTTTTCTCACTCCTACTAGTGAATGTAATGTAACACACCCCCATACAATGCGCACCACCCCGTGATGTTTTTCTCACTCCTACTAGTGAATGTAATGTAACACACACCCATACAATGCGCACCACCCCGTGATGTTTTTCTCACTCCTACTAGTGAATGTAATGTAACACACACCCATACAATGCGCACCACCCCGTGATGTTTTTCTCACTGCTACCAGTGAATGTAATGTAACACACACCCATACAATGCGCACCACCCCGGGATGTTTTTCTCACTCCTACTACTGAAAGTAATGTAACACACACCCATACAATGCGCACCGCCCCGTGATGTTTTTCTCACTCCTACTAGTGAAAGTAATGTAACACACACCCATACAATGCGCACCACCCCGTGATGTTTTTCTCACTCCTACTAGTGAATGTAATGTAACACACACCCATACAATGCGCACCACCCCGTGATGTTTTTCTCACTCCTACTAGTGAATGTAATGTAACACACACCCATACAATGCGCACCACCCCGTGATGTTTTTCTCACTCCTACTAGTGAATCTAATGTAACACACACGCATACAATGGGCACCACCCCGTGTTGTTTTTCTCACTCCTACTAGTGAATCTCATGTAACACACACCCATACAATGCGCACGACCCCGTGATGTTTTCTCACTCCTACTAGTGAATCTGATGTAAGACACACCCATACAATGCGCACCACCCCGTGATGTTTTTCTCACTCCTACTAGTGAATCTAATGTAACACACACCCATACAATGGGCACCACCACGTGTTGTTTTTCTCACTCCTACTAGTGAATCTCATGTAACACACACCCATACAATGCGCACCACCCCGTGATGTTTTCTCACTCCTACTAGTGAATCTCATGTAAGACACACCCATACAATGCGCACCACCCCGTGATGTTTTTCTCACTCCTACTAGTGAATCTAATGTAACACACACCCATACAACGCGCACCAACCCGTGATGTTTTTCTCACTCCTACTAGTGAATGTAATGTAACACACACCCATACAATGCGCACCACCCCGTGATGTTTTTCTCACTCCTACTAGTGATTGTAATGTAACACACACGCGTACAAGGCGCACCACCCCGTGATGTTTTTCTCACTCCTGCTAGTGAATCTAATGTATCACACACCCATACAATGCGCACCACCCCGTGATGTTTTTCTCACTCCTGCTAGTGAATCTAATGTAACACACACCCATAATATGCGCATCGCCCCGTGATGTTTTTCTCACTCCTACTAGGGAAAGTAATGTAACACACACCCATACAATGCGCACCGCCCCGTGATGTTTTTCTCACTCCTACTACTGAAAGTAATGTAACACACACCCATACAATGCGCACCGCCCCGTGATGTTTTTCTCACTCCTACTAGTGAAAGTAATGTAACACACACCCATACATTGCGCACCGCCGCGTGATGTTTTTCTCACTGCTACTAGTGAATGTAATGTAACACACACCCATACAATGCGCACCGCCCCGTGATGTTTTTCTCACTCCTACTAGTGAATGTAATGTAACACACACCCATACAATGCGCACAACCCCGTGATGTTTTTCTCACTCCTACTAGTGAATCTAATGTAACACACACCCATACAATGGGCACCACCCCGTGTTGTTTTTCTCACTCCTACTAGTGAATCTCATGTAACACACACCCATACAATGCGCACCACCCCGTGATGTTTTCTCACTCCTACTAGTGAATCTCATGTAAGACACACCCATACAATGCGCACCACCCCGTGATGTTTTTCTCACTCCTACTAGTGAATCTAATGTAACACACACCCATACAATGCGCACCACCCCGTGGTGTTTTTCTCACTCCTACTAATGAATGTAATGTAACACACCCCCATACAATGCGCACCACCCCGTGATGTTTTTCTCACTCCTACTAGTGAATGTAATGTAACACACACCCATACAATGCGCACCATCCCGTGATGTTTTTCTCACTCCTACTAGTGAATGTAATGTAACACACACACATACAATGCGCACCACCCCGTGATGTTTTTCTCACTCCTACTAGTGAATGTAATGTAACACACACCCATACAATGCGCACCACCCCGTGATGTTTTTCTCACTGCTACTAGTGAATGTAATGTAACACACACCCATACAATGCGCACCACCCCGTGATGTTTTTCTCATTCCTACTAGTGAATCTAATGTAACACACACCCATACAATGCGCACCACCCCGTGATGTTTTTCTCAGTTCTACTAGTGAATGTAATGTAACACACACCCGTACAAGGCGTACCACCCCGTGAAGTTTTTCTCACTCCTTCTAGTGAATCTAATGTAACACACACCCATACAATGCGCACCGCCCCGTGATGTTTTTCTCACTCCTACTAGGGAAAGTAATGTAACACACACCCATACAATGCGCACGGCCCCGTGATGTTTTTCTCACTCCTACTACTGAAAGTAATGTTACACACACCCATACAATGCGCACCGCCCCGTGATGTTTTTCTCACTCCTACTAGTGAAAGTAATGTAACACACACCCATACAATGCGCACCGCCCCGTGATGTTTTTCTCACTCCTACTAGTGAATGTAATGTAACACACACCCATACAATGCGCACCACCCCGTGATGTTTTTCTCACTCCTACTAGTGAATGTAATGTAACACACACCCATACAATGCGCACCACCCCGTGATGTTTTTCTCACTCCTACTAGTGAATCTAATGTAACACACACACATACAATGGGCACCACCCCGTGTTGTTTTTCTCACTCCTACTAGTGAATCTCATGAAACACACACCCATACAATGCGCACCACCCCGTGATGTTTTCTCACGCCTACTAGTGAATCTGATGTAAGACATACCAATACAATGCGCACCACCCCGTGATGTTTTTCTCACTCCTACTAGTGAATGTAATGTAACACACACCCATACAGTGCGCACCAACCCGTGATGTTTTTCTCACTCCTACTAGTGAATGTAATGTAACACACACCCATACAATGCGCACCACCCCGTGATGTTTTTCTCACTCCTACTAGTGATTGAAATGTAACACACACGCGTACAAGGCGCACCACACCGTGATGTTTTTCTCACTCCTGCTAGTAAATCTAATGTATCACACACCCATACAATGCGCACCACCCCGTGATGTTTTTCTCACTCCTGCTAGTGAATCTAATGTAACACACACCCATACAATGCGCACCGCCCCGTGATGTTTTTCTCACTCCTACTAGGGAAAGTAATGTAACACACACCCATACAATGCGCACCGCCCGTGGTGTTTTTCTCACTCCTACTACTGAAAGTAATGTAACACACACCCATACAATGCGCACCTCCCCGTGATGTTTTTCTCACTCCTACTAGTGAAAGTAATGTAACACACACCCATACATTGCGCACCACCCCGTGATGTTTTTCTCACTCCTACTAGTGAACGTAATGTAACACACACCCATACAATGCGCACCACCCCGTGATGTTTTTCTCACGCCTACTAGTGAATGTAATGTAACACACACCCGTACAAGGCGCACCACCCCGTGATGTTTTTCTCACTCCTGCTAGTGAATCTAATGTATCACACACCCATACAATGCGCACCACCCCTTGATGTTTTTCTCACTCCTGCTAGTGAATCTAATGTAACACACACCCATACAATGCGCACCGCCCCGTGATGTTTTTCTCACTCCTACTAGGGAAAGTAATGTAACACACACCCATCCAATGCGCACCACCCCGTGATGTTTTTCTCACTCCTACTAGTGAATGTAATGTAACACACCCCCATACAATGCGCACCACCCCGTGATGTTTTTCTCACTCCTACTAGTGAATGTAATGTAACACACACCCATACAATGCGCACCACCCCGTGATGTTTTTCTCACTCCTACTAGTGAATGTAATGTAACACACACCCATACAATGCGCACCACCCCGTGATGTTTTTCTCACTCTTGCTAGTGAATCTAATGTAACACACACCCATACAATGCGCACCGCCCCGTGATGTTTTTCTCACTCCTACTAGTGAATGTAATGTAACACACACCCATACAATGCGCACCGCCCCGTGATGTTTTTCTCACTCCTACTAGTGAATGTAATGTAACACACACCCATACAATGCGCACCGCCCAGTGATGTTTTTCTCACTCCTGCTAGTGAATCTAATTTATCACACACCCATACAATGCGCACCACCCCGTGATGTTTTTCTCACTCCTACTAGTGATTGTAATGTAACACACACGCGTACAAGGCGCACCACCCCGTGATGTTTTTCTCACTCCTGCTAGTGAATCTAATGTATCACACACCCATACAATGCGCACCACCCCGTGATGTTTTTCTCACTCCTGCTAGTGAATCTAATGTAACACACACCCATAATATGCGCATCGCCCCGTGATGTTTTTCTCACTCCTACTAGGGAAAGTAATGTAACACACACCCATACAATGCGCACCGCCCCGTGATGTTTTTCTCACTCCTACTACTGAAAGTAATGTAACACACACCCATACAATGCGCACCGCCCCGTGATGTTTTTCTCACTCCTACTAGTGAAAGTAATGTAACACACACCCATACATTGCGCACCGCCCCGTGATGTTTTTCTCACTGCTACTAGTGAATGTAATGTAACACACACCCATACAATGCGCACCGCCCCGTGATGTTTTTCTCACTCCTACTAGTGAATGTAATGTAACACACACCCATACAATGCGCACCACCCCGTGATGTTTTTCTCACTCCTACTAGTGAATCTAATGTAACACACACCCATACAATGGGCACCACCACATGTTGTTTTTCTCACTCCTACTAGTGAATCTCATGTAACACACACCCATACAATGCGCACCACCCCGTGATGTTTTCTCACTCCTACTAGTGAATCTCATGTAAGACACACCCATACAATGCGCACCACCCCGTGATGTTTTTCTCACTCCTACTAGTGAATCTAATGTAACACACACCCATACAATGCGCACCACCCCGTGGTGTTTTTCTCACTCCTACTAATGAATGTAATGTAACACACCCCCATACAATGCGCACCACCCCGTGATGTTTTTCTCACTCCTACTAGTGAATGTAATGTAACACACACCCATACAATGCGCACCATCCCGTGATGTTTTTCTCACTCCTACTAGTGAATGTAATGTAACACATACACATACAATGCGCACCACCCCGTGATGTTTTTCTCACTCCTACTAGTGAATGTAATGTAACACACACCCATACAATGCGCACCACCCCGTGATGTTTTTCTCACTGCTACTAGTGAATGTAATGTAACACACACCCATACAATGCGCACCACCCCGTGATGTTTTTCTCATTCCTACTAGTGAATCTAATGTAACACACACCCATACAATGCGCACCACCCCGTGATGTTTTTCTCAGTCCTACTAGTGAATGTAATGTAACACACACCCGTACAAGGCGTACCACCCCGTGATGTTTTTCTCACTCCTACTAGTGAATCTAATGTATCACACATCCATACAATGCGCACCACCCCGTGAAGTTTTTCACACTCCTTCTAGTGAATCTAATGTAACACACACCCATACAATGCGCACCGCCCCGTGATGTTTTTCTCACTCCTACTAGGGAAAGTAATGTAACACACACCCATACAATGCGCACGGCCCCGTGATGTTTTTCTCACTCCTACTACTGAAAGTAATGTTACACACACCCATACAATGCGCACCGCCCCGTGATGTTTTTCTCACTCCTACTAGTGAAAGTAATGTAACACACACCCATACAATGCGCACCGCCCCGTGATGTTTTTCTCACTCCTACTAGTGAATGTAATGTAACACACACCCATACAATGCGCACCACCCCGTGATGTTTTTCTCACTCCTACTAGTGAATGTAATGTAACACACACCCATACAATGCGCACCACCCCGTGATGTTTTTCTCACTCCTACTAGTGAATCTAATGTAACACACACACATACAATGGGCACCACCCCGTGTTGTTTTTCTCACTCCTACTAGTGAATCTCATGAAACACACACCCATACAATGCGCACCACCCCGTGATGTTTTCTCACGCCTACTAGTGAATCTCATGTAAGACATACCAATACAATGCGCACCACCCCGTGATGTTTTTCTCACTCCTACTAGTGAATGTAATGTAACACACACCCATACAGTGCGCACCAACCCGTGATGTTTTTCTCACTCCTACTAGTGAATGTAATGTAACACACACCCATACAATGCGCACCACCCCGTGATGTTTTTCTCACTCCTACTAGTGATTGTAATGTAACACACACGCGTACAAGGCGCACCACCCCGTGATGTTTTTCTCACTCCTGCTAGTAAATCTAATGTATCACACACCCATACAATGCGCACCACCCCGTGATGTTTTTCTCACTCCTGCTAGTGAATCTAATGTAACACACACCCATACAATGCGCACCGCCCCGTGATGTTTTTCTCACTCCTACTAGGGAAAGTAATGTAACACACACCCATACAATGCGCACCGCCCGTGGTGTTTTTCTCACTCCTACTACTGAAAGTAATGTAACACACACCCATACAATGCGCACCTCCCCGTGATGTTTTTCTCACTCCTACTAGTGAAAGTAATGTAACACACACCCATACATTGCGCACCACCCCGTGATGTTTTTCTCACTCCTACTAGTGAACGTAATGTAACACACACCCATACAATGCGCACCACCCCGTGATGTTTTTCTCACGCCTACTAGTGAATGTAATGTAACACACACCCGTACAAGGCGCACCACCCCGTGATGTTTTTCTCACTCCTGCTAGTGAATCTAATGTATCACACACCCATACAATGCGCACCACCCCATGATGTTTTTCTCACTCCTGCTAGTGAATCTAATGTAACACACACCCATACAATGCGCACCGCCCCGTGATGTTTTTCTCACTCCTACTAGGGAAAGTAATGTAACACACACCCATACAATGCGCACCACCCCGTGATGTTTTTCTCACTCCTACTAGTGAATGTAATGTAACACACCCCCATACAATGCGCACCACCCCGTGATGTTTTTCTCACTCCTACTAGTGAATGTAATGTAACACACACCCATACAATGCGCACCACCCCGTGATGTTTTTCTCAATCCTACTAGTGAATGTAATGTAACACACACCCATACAATGCGCACCACCCCGTGATGTTTTTCTCACTCTTGCTAGTGAATCTAATGTAACACACACCCATACAATGCGCACCGCCCCGTGATGTTTTTCTCACTCCTACTAGTGAATGTAATGTAACACACACCCATACAATGCGCACCGCCCCGTGATGTTTTTCTCACTCCTACTAGTGAATGTAATGTAACACACACCCATACAATGCGCACCGCCCAGTGATGTTTTTCTCACTCCTGCTAGTGAATCTAATTTATCACACACCCATACAATGCGCACCACCCCGTGATGTTTTTCTCACTCCTACTAGTGATTGTAATGTAACACACACGCGTACAAGGCGCACCACCCCGTGATGTTTTTCTCACTCCTGCTAGTGAATCTAATGTATCACACACCCATACAATGCGCACCACCCCGTGATGTTTTTCTCACTCCTGCTAGTGAATCTAATGTAACACACACCCATAATATGCGCATCGCCCCGTGATGTTTTTCTCACTCCTACTAGGGAAAGTAATGTAACACACACCCATACAATGCGCACCGCCCCGTGATGTTTTTCTCACTCCTACTATTGAAAGTAATGTAACACACACCCATACAATGCGCACCGCCCCGTGATGTTTTTCTCACTCCTACTAGTGAAAGTAATGTAACACACACCCATACATTGCGCACCGCCCCGTGATGTTTTTCTCACTGCTACTAGTGAATGTAATGTAACACACACCCATACAATGCGCACCGCCCCGTGATGTTTTTCTCACTCCTACTAGTGAATGTAATGTAAAACACACCCATACAATGCGCACCACCCCGTGATGTTTTTCTCACTCCTACTAGTGAATCTAATGTAACACACACCCATACAATGGGCACCACCACATGTTGTTTTTCTCACTCCTACTAGTGAATCTCATGTAACACACACCCATACAATGCGCACCACCCCGTGATGTTTTCTCACTCCTACTAGTGAATCTCATGTAAGACACACCCATACAATGCGCACCACCCCGTGATGTTTTTCTCACTCCTACTAGTGAATCTAATGTAACACACACCCATACAATGCGCACCACCCCGTGGTGTTTTTCTCACTCCTACTAATGAATGTAATGTAACACACCCCCATACAATGCGCACCACCCCGTGATGTTTTTCTCACTCCTACTAGTGAATGTAATGTAACACACACCCATACAATGCGCACCATCCCGTGATGTTTTTCTCACTCCTACTAGTGAATGTAATGTAACACACACACATACAATGCGCACCACCCCATGATGTTTTTCTCACTCCTACTAGTGAATGTAATGTAACACACACCCATACAATGCGCACCACCCCGTGATGTTTTTCTCACTGCTACTAGTGAATGTAATGTAACACACACCCATACAATGCGCACCACCCCGTGATGTTTTTCTCATTCCTACTAGTGAATCTAATGTAACACACACCCATACAATGCGCACCACCCCGTGATGTTTTTCTCAGTCCTACTAGTGAATGTAATGTAACACACACCCGTACAAGGCGTACCACCCCGTGATGTTTTTCTCACTCCTACTAGTGAATCTAATGTATCACACATCCATACAATGCGCACCACCCCGTGAAGTTTTTCTCACTCCTTCTAGTGAATCTAATGTAACACACACCCATACAATGCGCACCGCCCCGTGATGTTTTTCTCACTCCTACTTGGGAAAGTAATGTAACACACACCCATACAATGCGCACGGCCCCGTGATGTTTTTCTCACTCCTACTACTGAAAGTAATGTTACACACACCCATACAATGCGCACCGCCCCGTGATGTTTTTCTCACTCCTACTAGTGAAAGTAATGTAACACACACCCATACAATGCGCACCGCCCCGTGATGTTTTTCTCACTCCTACTAGTGAATCTAATGTAACACACACACATACAATGGGCACCACCCCGTGTTGTTTTTCTCACTCCTACTAGTGAATCTCATGAAACACACACCCATACAATGCGCACCACCCCGTGATGTTTTCTCACGCCTACTAGTGAATCTCATGTAAGACATACCAATACAATGCGCACCACCCCGTGATGTTTTTCTCACTCCTACTAGTGAATGTAATGTAACACACATTCATACAGTGCGCACCAACCCGTGATGTTTTTCTCACTCCTACTAGTGAATGTAATGTAACACACACCCATACAATGCGCACCACCCCGTGATGTTTTTCTCACTCCTACTAGTGATTGTAATGTAACACACACGCGTACAAGGCGCACCACCCCGTGATGTTTTTCTCACTCCTGCTAGTAAATCTAATGTATCACACACCCATACAATGCGCACCACCCCGTGATGTTTTTCTCACTCCTGCTAGTGAATCTAATGTAACACACACCCATACAATGCGCACCGCACCGTGATGTTTTTCTCACTCCTACTAGGGAAAGTAATGTAACACACACCCATACAATGCGCACCGCCCGTGGTGTTTTTCTCACTCCTACTACTGAAAGTAATGTAACACACACCCATACAATGCGCACCTCCCCGTGATGTTTTTCTCACTCCTACTAGTGAAAGTAATGTAACACACACCCATACATTGCGCACCACCCCGTGATGTTTTTCTCACTCCTACTAGTGAACGTAATGTAACACACACCCATACAATGCGCACCACCCCGTGATGTTTTTCTCACGCCTACTAGTGAATGTAATGTAACACACACCCGTACAAGGCGCACCACCCCGTGATGTTTTTCTCACTCCTGCTAGTGAATCTAATGTATCACACACCCATACAATGCGCACCACCCCATGATGTTTTTCTCACTCCTGCTAGTGAATCTAATGTAACACACACCCATACAATGCGCACCGCCCCGTGATGTTTTTCTCACTCCTACTAGGGAAAGTAATGTAACACACACCCATACAATGCGCACCACCCCGTGATGTTTTTCTCACTCCTACTAGTGAATGTAATGTAACACACCCCCATACAATGCGCACCACCCCGTGATGTTTTTCTCACTCCTACTAGTGAATGTAATGTAACACACACCCATACAATGCGCACCACCCCGTGATGTTTTTCTCACTCCTACTAGTGAATGTAATGTAACACACACCCATACAATGCGCACCACCCCGTGTTGTTTTTCTCACTCTTGCTAGTGAATCTAATGTAACACACACCCATACAATGCGCACCGCCCCGTGATGTTTTTCTCACTCCTACTAGTGAATGTAATGTAACACACACCCATACAATGCGCACCGCCCCGTGATGTTTTTCTCACTCCTACTAGTGAATGTAATGTAACACACACCCATACAATGCGCACCGCCCAGTGATGTTTTTCTCACTCCTGCTAGTGAATCTAATGTATCACACACCCATACAATGCGCACCACCCCGTGATGTTTTTCTCACTCTTGCTAGTGAATCTAATGTAACACACACCCATACAATGCGCACCGCCCCGTGATGTTTTTCTAACTCCTACTAGTGAAAGTAATGTAACACACACCCATACAATGCGCACCAAACCGTGATGTTTTTCTCACTCCTACTAGTGCAAGTAATGTAACACACACCCATACAATGCGCACCGCCCCGTGATGTTTTTCTCACTCCTACTAGTGCAAGTAATGTAACACACACCCATACAATGCGCACCACCCCGTGATGTTTTTCTCACTCCTACTAGCGAATGCAATGTAACACACACCCATACAATGCGCACCACCCCGTGATGTTTTTCTCACTCCTACTAGTGAATCTCATGTAACACACACACATACAATGCGCACCACCCCGTGATGTTTTTCTCACTCCTACTAGTGAATCTCATGTAACACACACCCATTCAATGCGCACAACCCCGTGATGTTTTTCTCACTCCTACTAGTGAATCTCATGTAACACACACCCATACAATGCGCACCGCCCCGTGATGTTTTTCTCACTCCTACTAGTGAATCTCATGTAACACACACCCATACAATGCGCACCGCCCCGTGATGTTTTTCTCACTCCTACTAGTGAATCTAATATAACACACACCCATACAATTCGCACCACCCCGTGATGTTTTTCTCACTCCTACTAGTGAATGTAATGTAACACACACCCATACATTGCGCACCACCCCGTGATGTTTTTCTCACTCCTACTAGTGAATGTAATGTAACACACACCCATACAATGCGCACCACCCCGTGATGTTTTTCTCACTCCTACTAGTGAATCTAATGCAACACACACCCATACAATGCGCACCACCCCGTGATGTTTTTCTCACTCCTACTAGTGAATCTAATGAAACACACACCCATACAATGCGCACCACCCCGTGATGTTTTTCTCACTCCTACTAGTGAATGTAATGTAACACACACCCATACAATGCGAACCACCCCGTGATGTTTTTCTCACTCCTACTAGTGAATGTAATGTAACACACACCCATACCATGCGCACCACCCTGTGATGTTTTTATCACTCCTACTAGTGAATGTAATGTAACACACACCCATACAATGCGCACCACCCCGTGATGTTTTTCTCACACCTACTAGTGAATCTAATGTAACACACACCCATACAATGCGCACCACCCCGTGATGTTTTTCTCACTCCTACTAGTGAATGTAATGTAACACACACCCATACAGTGCGCACTACCCCGTGATGTTTTTCTCACTCCTACTAGTGAATCTAAAGTAACACACACCCATACAGTGCGCACCACCCCGTGATGTTTTTCTCACTGCTACTAGTGGATCTAATGTAACACACACCAATACAGTGCGCACCACCCCGTGATGTTTTTCTCACTGCTACTAGTGAATGTAATGTAACACACACCCATACAATGCGCACCACCCCGTGATGTTTTTCTCACTCCTACTAGTGAATGTAATGTAACACACACCCATACAGTGCGCACCACCCCGTGATGTTTTTCTCACTGCTACTAGTGAATGTAATGTAACACAAACCCATACAATGCGCACCACCCCGTGATGTTTTTCTCACTCCTACTAGTGAATGTAATGTAACACACACGCATACAATGCGCACCACCCCGTGATGTTTTTCTCACTCCTACTAGTGAATGTAATGTAACACACACCCATACAATGCGCACCACCCCGTGATGTTTTTCTCACTCCTACTAGTGAATGTAATGTAACACACACCCTTACAATGCGCACCACAGCGTGATGTTTTTCTCACTCCTACTAGTGAATGTAATGTAACACACACCCATACAATGCGCACCACCCGGTGATGTTTTTCTCACTCCTAGTAGTGAATGTAATGTAACACACACCCATACATTGCGCACCACCCCGTGATGTTTTTCTCACTCCTACTAGTGAATGTAATGTAACACACACCCATACAATGCGCACCACCCCGTGATGTTTTTCTCACTCCTGCTAGTGAATGTAATGTAACACACACCCATACAATGCGCACCACCCCGTGATGTTTTTCTCACTGCTGCTAGTGAATCTAATGTATCACACACCCTTACAATGCGCACCACCCCGTGATGTTTTTCTCACTCTTGCTAGTGAAACTAATGTATCACACACCCATACAATGCGCACCACCCCGTGATGTTTTTCTCACTCCTGCTAGTGAATCTAATGTATCACACACCCATACAGTGCGCACCACCCAGTGATGTTTTTCTCACTCCTACTAGTGAATGTAATGTAACACACACCCATACAGTGCGCACCACCCCGTGATGTTTTTTTCACTCCTACTAGTGAATGTAATGTAACAAACACCCATACAGTGCGCACCACCCCGTGATGTTTTTCTCACTCCTACTAGTGAATGTAATGTGACACACACCCATACAGTGCGCACCACCCCGTGATGTTTTTCTCACTCCTACTAGTGAATGTAATGTAACACACACCCATACATTGCGCACCACCCCGTGATGTTTTTCTCACTCCTACTAGTGAATCTAATGCAACACACACCCATACATTGCGCACCACCCCGTGATGTTTTTCTCACTCCTACTAGTGAATGTAATGTAACACACACCCATACAATGCGCACCACCCCGTGATGTTTTTCTCACTCCTACTAATGAATCTAATGCAACACACACCCATACAATGCACACCACCCCGTGATGTTTTTCTCACTCCTACTAGTGAATCTAATGTAACACACACCCATACAATGCGCACCACCCCGTGATGTTTTTCTCACTCCTACTAGTGAATGTAATGTAACACACACTCATACAATGCACACCACCCCGTGATGTTTTTCTCACTCCTACTAGTGAATGTAATGTAACACACACCCATACAATGCGCACCACCCCGTGATGTTTTTATCACTCCTACTAGTGAATGTAATGTAACACACACCCATACAATGCGCACCACCCCGTGATGTTTTTCTCACTCCTACTAGTGAATCTAATGTAACACACACCCATACAATGCGCACCACCCCGTGATGTTTTTCTCACTCCTACTAGTGAATGTAATGTAACACACACCCATACAGTGCGCACTACCCCGTGATGTTTTTCTCACTCCTACTAGTGTATCTAAAGTAACACACACCCATACAGTGCGCACCACCCCGTGATGTTTTTCTCACTGCTACTAGTGAATCTAATGTAACACACACCCATACAGTGCGCACCACCCCGTGATGTTTTTCTCACTGCTACTAGTGAATCTCATGTAACACACACCCATACAGTGCGCACCACCCCGTGATGTTTTTCTCACTCCTACTAGTGAATCTCATGTAACACACACCCATACAATGCGCACCACCCCGTGATGTTTTTCTCACTCCTACTAGTGAATCTCATGTAACACACACCCATACAATGCGCACCGCCCCGTGATGTTTTTCTCACTCCTACTAGTGAATCTAATGTAACACACACCCATACAATGCGCACCGCCCCGTGATGCTTTTCTCATTCCTACTAGTGAATCTAATGTAACACACACCCATACAATGCGCACCACCCCGTGATGTTTTTCTCACTCCTAGTAGTGAATGTAATGTAACACACACCCATACATTGCGCACCACCCCGTGATGTTTTTCTCACTCCTACTAGTGAATCTAATGCAACACACACCCATACATTGCACACCACCCCGTGATGTTTTTCTCACTCCTACTAGTGAATGTAATGTAACACACACCCATACAATGCGCACCACCCCGTGATGTTTTTCTCACTCCTACTAGTGAATCTAATGCAACACACACCCATACAATGCGCACCACCCCGTGATGTTTTTCTCACTCCTACTAGTGAATCTAATGTAACACACACCCATACAATGCGCACCACCCCGTGATGTTTTTCTCACTCCTACTAGTGAATGTAATGTAACACACACCCATACAATGCACACCACCACGTGATGTTTTTCTCACTCCTACTAGTGAATGTAATGTAACACACACCCATACCATGCGCACCACCCCGTGATGTTTTTATCACTCCTACTAGTGAATGTAATGTAACACACACCCATACAATGCGCACCACCCCGTGATGTTTTTCTCACTCCTACTAGTGAATGTAATGTAACACACACCCATACAGTGCGCACCACCCCGTGATGTTTTTCTCACTCCTACTAGTGAATGTAATGTAACACACAGCCATACAGTGCGCACTACCCCGTGATGTTTTTCTCACTCCTACTAGTGAATCTAAAGTAACACACACCCATACAGTGCGCACCACCCCGTGATGTTTTTCTCACTGCTACTAGTGAATCTAATGTAACACACACCCATACAGTGCGCACCACCCCGTGATGTTTTTCTCACTGCTACTAGTGAATCTAATGTAACACACACCCATACAATGCGCACCACCCCGTGATGTTTTTCTCACTCCTACTAGTGAATGTAATGTAACACACACCCATACAGTGCGCACCACCCCGTGATGTTTTTCACACTCCTACTAGTGAATCTAATGTAACACACACCCATACAATGCGCACCACCCCGTGATGTTTTTCTCACTCCTACTAGTGAATGTAATGTAACACACACCCATACAATGCGCACCACCCCGTGATGTTTTTCTCACTCCTACTAGTGAATGTAATGTAACACACACCCATACAATGCGCACCACCCGGTGATGTTTTTCTCACTCCTACTAGTGAATGTAATGTAACACACACCCATACAATGCGCACCACCCGGTGATGTTTTTCTCACTCCTACTAGTGAATGTAATGTAACACACACCCATACATTGCGCACCACCCAGTGATGTTTTTCTCACTCCTACTAGTGAATGTAATGTAACACACACCCATACAATGCGCACCACCCGGTGATGTTTTTCTCACTCCTACTAGTGAATGTAATGTAACACACACCCATACATTGCGCACCACCCCGTGATGTTTTTCTCACTCCTACTAGTGAATGTAATGTAACACACACCCATACAATGCGCACCACTCCCTGATGTTTTTCTCACTCCTACTAGTGAATGTAATGTAACACACACCCATACAATGCGCACCACCCCGTGATGTTTTTCTCACTCCTGCTAGTGAATCTAATGTATCACACACCCATACAATGCGCACCACCCCGTGATGTTTTTCTCACTCTTGCTAGTGAATCTAATGTATCACAAACCCATACATTGCGCACCACCCCATGATGTTTTTCTCACTCCTGCTAGTGAATCTAATTTATCACACACCCATACATTGCGCACCACCCCGTGATGTTTTTCTCACTCTTGCTAGTGAATCTAATGTAACACACACCCATACAATGCGCACCACCCCGTGATGTTTTTCTCACTCTTGCTAGTGAATCTAATGTAACACACACCCATACAATGCACACCGCCCCGTGATGTTTTTCTCACTCCTACTAGTGAATGTAATGTAACACACACCAATACAATGCGCACCACCCCGTGATGTTTTTCTCACTCCTACTAGTGAATGTAATGTAACACACACCCATACAATGCGCACCACCCCGTGATGTTTTTCTCACTCCTGCTAGTGAATCTAATGTATCACACACCCATACAATGCGCACCACCCCGTGATGTTTTTCTCACTCTTGCTAGTGAATCTAATGTAACACACACCCATACAATGCGCACCGCCCCGTGATGTTTTTCTCACTCCTACTAGTGAAAGTAATTTAACACACACCCATACAATGCGCACCGCCCCGTGATGTTTTTCTCACTCCTACTAGTGCAAGTAATGTAACACACACCCATACAATGCGCACCGCACCGTGATGTTTTTCTCACTCCTACTAGTGCAAGTAATGTAACACACACCCATACAATGCGCACCACCCCGTGATGTTTTTCTCACTCCTACTAGTGAATCTCATGTAACACACACCCATACAATGCGCACCGCCCCGTGATGTTTTTCTCACTCCTACTAGTGAATCTCATGTAACACACACCCATACAATGCGCACCGCCCCGTGATGTTTTTGTCATTCCTACTAGTGAATCTAATGTAACACACACCCATACAATGCGCACCACCCCGTGATGTTTTTCTCACTCCTAGTAGTGAATGTAATGTAACACACACCCATACATTGCGCACCACCCCGTGATGTTTTTCTCACTCCTATTAGTGAATCTAATGCAACACACACCCATGCATTGCACACCACCCCGTGATGTTTTTCTCACTCCTACTAGTGAATGTAATGTAACACACACCCATACAATGCGCACCACCCCGTGATGTTTTTCTCACTCCTACTAATGAATCTAATGCAACACACACCCATACAATGCGCACCACCCCGTGATGTTTTTCTCACTCCTACTAGTGAATCTAATGTAACACACACCCATACAATGCGCACCACCCCGTGATGTTTTTCTCACTCCTACTAGTGAATGTAATGTAACACACACCCATACAATGCGCACCACCCCGTGATGTTTTTCTCACTCCTACTAGTGAATGTAATGTAACACACACCCATACCATGCGCACCACCCCGTGATGTTTTTATCACTCCTACTAGTGAATGTAATGTAACACACACCCATACAATGCGCACCACCCCGTGATGTTTTTCTCACTCCTACTAGTGAATGTAATGTAACACACACCCATACAGTGCGCACCACCCCGTGATGTTTTTCTCACTCCTACTAGTGAATGTAATGTAACACACACCCATACAGTGCGCACTACCCCGTGATGTTTTTCTCACTCCTACTAGTGAATCTAAAGTAACACACACCCATACAGTGCGCACCACCCCGTGATGTTTTTCTCACTGCTACTAGTGAATCTAATGTAACACACACCCATACAGTGCGCACCACCCCGTGATGTTTTTCTCACTCCTACTAGTGAATGTAATGTAACACACACCCATACAGTGCGCACCACCCCGTGATGTTTTTCTCACTGCTACTAGTGAATGTAATGTAACACAAACCCATACAATGCGCACCACCCCGTGATGTTTTTCTCACTCCTACTAGTGAATGTAATGTAACACACACCCATACAGTGCGCACCACCCCGTGATGTTTTTCTCACTGCTACTAGTGAATGTAATGTAACACAAACCCATACAATGCGCACCACCCCGTGATGTTTTTCTCACTCCTACTAGTGAATGTAATGTAACACACACGCATACAATGCGCACCACCCCGTGATGTTTTTCTCACTCCTACTAGTGAATGTAATGTAACACACACCCATACAATGCGCACCACCCCGTGATGTTTTTCTGACTCCTACTAGTGAATGTAATGTAACACACACCCTTACAATGCGCACCACAGCGTGATGTTTTTCTCACTCCTACTAGTGAATGTAATGTAACACACACCCATACAATGCGCACCACCCGGTGATGTTTTTCTCACTCCTAGTAGTGAATGTAATGTAACACACACCCATACATTGCGCACCACCCCGTGATGTTTTTCTCACTCCTACTAGTGAATGTAATGTAACACACACCCATACAATGCGCACCACCCCGTGATGTTTTTCTCACTCCTGCTAGTGAATGTAATGTAACACACACCCATACAATGCGCACCATCCCGTGATGTTTTTCTCAC
Source organism: Cavia porcellus (assembly GCF_034190915.1). Taxonomy (NCBI): domain Eukaryota; kingdom Metazoa; phylum Chordata; class Mammalia; order Rodentia; family Caviidae; genus Cavia; species Cavia porcellus. Next base: position 663,705 of record NW_026947556.1, read on the forward strand.
TGCTGCTAGTGAATCTAATGTATCACACACCCTTACAATGCGCACCACCCCGTGATGTTTTTCTCACTCTTGCTAGTGAAACTAATGTATCACACACCCATACAATGCGCACCACCCCGTGATGTTTTTCTCACTCCTGCTAGTGAATCTAATGTATCACACACCCATACAGTGCGCACCACCCCGTGATGTTTTTCTCACTCCTACTAGTGAATGTAATGTAACACACACCCATACAGTGCGCACCACACCGTGATGTTTTTTTCACTCCTACTAGTGAATGTAATGTAACAAACACCCATACAGTGCGCACCACCCCGTGATGTTTTTCTCACTCCTACTAGTGAATGTAATGTGACACACACCCATACAGTGCGCACCACCCCGTGATGTTTTTCTCACTCCTACTAGTGAATGTAATGTAACACACACCCATACATTGCGCACCACCCCGTGATGTTTTTCTCACTCCTACTAGTGAATCTAATGCAACACACACCCATACATTGCGCACCACCCCGTGATGTTTTTCTCACTCCTACTAGTGAATGTAATGTAACACACACCCATACAATGCGCACCACCCCGTGATGTTTTTCTCACTCCTACTAGTGAATCTAATGCAACACACACCCATACAATGCGCACCACCCCGTGATGTTTTTCTCACTCCTACTAGTGAATCTAATGTAACACACACCCATACAATGCGCACCACCCCGTGATGTTTTTCTCACTCCTACTAGTGAATGTAATGTAACACACACTCATACAATGCACACCACCCCGTGATGTTTTTCTCACTCCTACTAGTGAATGTAATGTAACACACACCCATACAATGCGCACCACCCCGTGATGTTTTTATCACTCCTACTAGTGAATGTAATGTAACACACACCCATACAATGCGCACCACCCCGTGATGTTTTTCTCACTCCTACTAGTGAATCTAATGTAACACACACCCATACAATGGGCACCACCCCGTGATGTTTTTCTCACTCCTACTAGTGAATGTAATGTAACACACACCCATACAGTGCGCACTACCCCGTGATGTTTTTCTCACTCCTACTAGTGTATCTAAAGTAACACACACCCATACAGTGCGCACCACCCCGTGATGTTTTTCTCACTGCTACTAGTGAATCTAATGTAACACACACCCATACAGTGCACACCAAACCGTGATGTTTTTCTCACTGCTACTAGTGAATCTAATGTAACACACACCCATACAGTGCGCACCACCCCGTGATGTTTTTCTCACTGCTACTAGTGAATCTCATGTAACACACACCCATACAGTGCGCACCACCCCGTGATGTTTTTCTCACTCCTACTAGTGAATCTCATGTAACACACACCCATACAATGCGCACCACCCCGTGATGTTTTTCTCACTCCTACTAGTGAATCTCATGTAACACACACCCATACAATGCGCACCGCCCCGTGATGTTTTTCTCACGCCTACTAGTGAATCTAATGTAACACACACCCATACAATGCGCACCGCCCCGTGATGTTTTTCTCATTCCTACTAGTGAATCTAATGTAACACACACCCATACAATGCGCTCCACCCCGTGATGTTTTTATCACTTTTAGTAGTGAATGTAATGTAACACACACCCATACATTGCGCACCACCCCGTGATGTTTTTCTCACTCCTACTAGTGAATCTAATGCAACACACACCCATACATTGCACACCACCCCGTGATGTTTTTCTCACTCCTAATAGTGAATGTAATGTAACACACACCCATACAATGCGCACCACCCCGTGATGTTTTTCTCACTCCTACTAGTGAATCTAATGCAACACACACCCATACAATGCGCACCACCCCGTGATGTTTTTCTCACTCCTACTAGTGAATCTAATGTAACACACACCCATACAATGCGCACCACCCCGTGATGTTTTTCTCACTCCTACTAGTGAATGTAATGTAACACACACCCATACAATGCACACCACCACGTGATGTTTTTCTCACTCCTACTAGTGAATGTAATGTAACACACACCCATACCATGCGCACCACCCCGTGATGTTTTTATCACTCCTACTAGTGAATGTAATGTAACACACACCCATACAATGCGCACCACCCCGTGATGTTTTTCTCACTCCTACTAGTGAATGTAATGTAACACACACCCATACAGTGCGCACCACCCCGTGATGTTTTTCTCACTCCTACTAGTGAATGTAATGTAACACACACCCATACAGTGCGCACTACCCCGTGATGTTTTTCTCACTCCTACTAGTGAATCTAAAGTAACACACACCCATACAGTGCGCACCACCCCGTGATGTTTTTCTCACTGCTACTAGTGAATCTAATGTAACACACACCCATACAGTGCGCACCACCCCGTGATGTTTTTCTCACTGCTACTAGTGAATCTAATGTAACACACACCCATACAATGCGCACCACCCCGTGATGTTTTTCTCACTCCTACTAGTGAATGTAATGTAACACACACCCATACAATGCGCTCCACCCCGTGATGTTTTTCTCACTCCTACTAGTGAATGTAATGTAACACACACCCATACAATGCGCACCACCCCGTGATGTTTTTCTCACTCCTACTAGTGAATGTAATGTAACACACACCCATACAATGCGCACCACCCGGTGATGTTTTTCTCACTCCTTCTAGTGAATGTAATGTAACACACACCCATACAATGCGCACCACCCGGTGATGTTTTTCTCACTCCTACTAGTGAATGTAATGTAAAACACACCCATACATTGCGCACCACCCCGTGATGTTTTTCTCACTCCTACTAGTGAATGTAATGTAACACACACCCATACAATGCGCACCACTCCGTGATGTTTTTCTCACTCCTACTAGTGAATGTAATGTAACACACACCCATACAATGCGCACCACCCCGTGATGTTTTTCTCACTCCTGCTAGTGAATCTAATGTATCACACACCCATACAATGCGCACCACCCCGTGATGTTTTTCTCACTCTTGCTAGTGAATCTAATGTATCACAAACCCATACTTTGCGCACCACCCCATGATGTTTTTCTCACTCCTGCTAGTGAATCTAATTTATCACACACCCATACAATGCGCACCACCCCGTAATGTTTTTCTCACTCTTGCTAGTGAATCTAATGTAACACACACCCATACAATGCGCACCACCCCGTGATGTTTTTCTCACTCTTGCTAGTGAATCTAATGTAACACACACCCATACAATGCACACCGCCCCGTGATGTTTTTCTCACTCCTACTAGTGAATATAATGTAACACACACCAATACAATGCGCACCACCCCGTGATGTTTTTCTCACTCCTACTAGTGAATGTAATGTAACACACACCCATACAATGCGCACCACCCCGTGATGTTTTTCTCACTCCTGCTAGTGAATCTAATGTATCACACACCCATACAATGCGCACCACCCCGTGATGTTTTTCTCACTCTTGCTAGTGAATCTAATGTAACACACACCCATACAATGCGCACCGCCCCGTGATGTTTTTCTCACTCCTACTAGTGAAAGTAATTTAACACACACCCAAACAATGCGCACCGCCCCGTGATGTTTTTCTCACTCCTACTAGTGCAAGTAATGTAACACACACCCATACAATGCGCACCGCACCGTGATGTTTTTCTCACTCCTACTAGTGCAAGTAATGTAACACACACCCATACAATGCGCACCACCCCGTGATGTTTTTCTCACTCCTACTAGTGAATGTAATGTAACACACACCCATACAATGCGCACCACCCCGTGATGTTTTTCTCACTCCTACTAGTGAATCTCATGTAACACACACCCATACAATGCGCACCACCCCGTGATGTTTTTCTCACTCCTACTAGTGAATCTCATGTAACACACACCCATACAATGCGCACCGCCCCGTGATGTTTTTCTCACTCCTACTAGTGAATCTCATGTAACACACACCCATACAATGCGCACCGCCCCGTGATGTTTTTCTCATTCCTACTAGTGAATCTAATGTAACACACACCCATACAATGCGCACCACCCCGTGATGTTTTTCTCACTCCTAGTAGTGAATGTAATGTAACACACACCCATACATTGCGCACCACCCCGTGATGTTTTTCTCACTCCTATTAGTGAATCTAATGCAACACACACCCATACATTGCACACCACCCCGTGATGTTTTTCTCACTCCTACTAGTGAATGTAATGTAACACACACCCATACAATGCGCACCACCCCGTGATGTTTTTCTCACTCCTACTAGTGAATCTAATGCAACACACACCCATAAAATGCGCACCACCCCGTGATGTTTTTCTCACTCCTACTAGTGAATCTAATGTAACACACACCCATACAATGCGCACCACCCCGTGATGTTTTTCTCACTCCTACTAGTGAATGTAATGTAACACACACCCATACAATGCGCACCACCCCGTGATGTTTTTCTCACTCCTACTAGTGAATGTAATGTAACACACACCCATACCATGCGCACCACCCCGTGATGTTTTTATCACTCCTACTAGTGAATGTAATGTAACACACACCCATACAATGCGCACCACCCCGTGATGTTTTTCTCACTCCTACTAGTGAATGTAATGTAACACACACCCATACAGTGCGCACCACCCCGTGATGTTTTTCTCACTCCTACTAGTGAATGTAATGTAACACACACCCATAGAGTGCGCACTACCCCGTGATGTTTTTCTCACTCCTACTAGTGAATCTAAAGTAACACACACCCATACAGTGCGCACCACCCCGTGATGTTTTTCTCACTGCTACTAGTGAATCTAATGTAACACACACCCATACAGTGCGCACCACCCCGTGATGTATTTCTCACTGCTACTAGTGAATCTAATGTAACACACACCCATACAATGCGCACCACCCCGTGATGTTTTTCTCACTCCTACTAGTGAATGTAATGTAACACACACCCATATAGTGCGCACCACCCCGTGATGTTTTTCTCACTCCTACTAGTGAATCTAATGTAACACACACCCATACAATGCGCACCACCCCGTGATGTTTTTCTCACTCCTACTAGTGAATGTAATGTAACACACACCCATACAATGCGCACCACCCCGTGATGTTTTTCTCACTCCTACTAGTGAATGTAATGTAACACACACCCATACAATGCGCACCACCCGGTGATGTTTTTCTCACTCCTACTAGTGAATGTAATGTAACACACACCCATACAATGCGCACCACCCGGTGATGTTTTTCTCACTCCTTCTAGTGAATGTAATGTAACACACACCCATACATTGCGCACCACCCCGTGATGTTTTTCTCACTCCTACTAGTGAAAGTAATTTAACACACACCCATACAATGCGCACCGCACCGTGATGTTTTTCTCACTCCTACTAGTGCAAGTAATGTAACACACACCCATACAATGCGCACCGCCCCGTGATGTTTTTCTCACTCCTACTAGTGCAAGTAATGTAACACACACCCATACAATGCGCACCACCCCGTGATGTTTTTCTCACTCCTACTAGTGAATGTAATGTAACACACACCCATACAATGCGCACCACCCCGTGATGTTTTTCTCACTCCTACTAGTGAATCTCATGTAACACACACCCATACAATGCGCACCACCCCGTGATGTTTTTCTCACTCCTACTAGTGAATCTCATGTAACACACACCCATACAATGCGCACCACCCCGTGATGTTTTTCTCACTCCTACTAGTGAATCTCATGTAACACACACCCATACAATGCGCACCACCCCGTGATGTTTTTCTCACTCCTACTAGTGAATCTCATGTAACACACACCCATACAATGCGCACCGCCCCGTGATGTTTTTCTCACTCCTACTAGTGAATCTAATGTAACACACACCCATACAAGGCGCACCACCCCGTGATGTTTTTCTCACTCCTACTATTGAATGTAATGTAACACACACCCATACAATGCGCACCACCCCGTGATGTTTTTCTCACTCCTACTAGTGAATCTAATGCAACACACACCCATACAATGCGCACCACCCCATGATGTTTTTGTCACTCCTAAAGTGAATCTAATGTAACACACACCCATACAATGCGCACCACCCCGTGATGTTTTTCTCACTCCTACTAGTGAATGTAATGTAACACACACCCATACAATGCGCACCACCCCGTGATGTTTTTCTCACTCCGACTAGTGAATGTAATGTAACAAACACCCATACAATGCACACCACCCCGTGATGTTTTTCTCAATCCTACTAGTGAATGTAATGTAACACACACCCATACAATGCGCACCACCCCGTGATGTTTTTCTCACTCCTGCTAGTGAATCTAATGTATCACACACCCATACAATGCGCACCACCCCGTGATGTTTTTCTCACTCCTGGTAGTGAATCTAATGTATCACACACCCATACAATGCGCACCACCCCGTGATGTTTTTCTCACTCCTGCTAGTGAATCTAACGTATCACACACCCATACAATGCGCACCACCCCGTGATGTTTTTCTCACTCCTACTAGTGAATGTAATGTAACACACACCCATACAGTGCGCACCACCCCGTGATGTTTTTCTCACTGCTACTAGTGAATGTAATGTAACACACACCCATACAGTGCGCACCACCCCGTGATGTTTTTGTTACTCCTACTAGTGAATGTAATGTAACACACACCCACAAAGTGCGCACCACCCCGTGATGTTTTTCTCACTCCTACTAGTGAATGTAATGTAACACACACCCATACAGTGCGCACCACCCCGTGATATTTTTCTCACTCCTACTAGTGAATCTAATGTAACACACACCCATACAATGCGCACCACCCCGTGATGTTTTTCTCAGTCCTACTAGTGAATGTAATGTAACACACACCCATACAATGCGCACCACCCGGTGAAGTTTTTGTCACTCCTACTAGTGAATGTAATGTAACACACACCCATACAATGCGCACCACCCGGTGATGTTTTTCTCACTCCTACTAGTGAATGTAATGTAACACACAACCATACATTGCGCACCACCCCGTGATGCTTTTCTCACTCCTACTAGTGAATGTAATGTAACACACACCCATACAATGCGCACCACCCCGTGATGTTTTTCTCACTCCTGCTAGTGAATGTAATGTAACACACACCCATACAATATGCACCGCCCCGTGATGTTTTTCTCACTCCTGCTAGTGAATCTAATGTATCACACACCCATACAATGCGCACCGCCCCGTGATGTTTTTCTCACTCCTACTAGAGAATGTAATGTAACACAAACCCATACAATGCGCACCACCCCGTGATGTTTTTCTCACTCCTGCTAGTGAATGTAATGTAACACACACACATAAAATGCGCACCACCCCGTGATGTTTTTCTCACTCCTGCTAGTGAATCTAATGTATCACACACCCATACAATGCGCACCGCCCCGTGATGTTTTTCTCACTCTTGCTAGTGAATCTAATGTAACACACACCCATACAATGCGCACCGCCCCGTGATGTTTTTCTCACTCCTGCTAGTGAATGTAATGTAACACACACCCATACAATGCGCACCACCCTGTGATGTTTTTCTCACTCCTACTAGTGAATGTAATGTAACACACACCCATACAATGCGCACCACCCCGTGATGTTTTTCTCACTCCTACTAGTGAATCTAATGTAACACACACCCATACAATGCGCACCACCCCGTGATGTTTTTCTCACTCCTACTAGTGAATGTAATGTAACACACACCCATACAGTGCGCACTACCCCGTGATGTTTTTCTCACTCCTACTAGTGAATCTAAAGTAACACACACCCATACAGTGCGCACCACCCCGTGATGTTTTTCTCATTGCTACTAGTGAATCTAATGTAACACACACCCATACAGTGCGCACCACCCCGTGATGTTTTTCTCACTGCTACTAGTGAATCTAATGTAACACACACCCATACAATGCGCACCACCCCGTGATGTTTTTCTCACTCCTACTAGTGAATGTAATGTAACACACACCCATACAGTGCGCACCACCCCGTGATGTTTTTCTCACTGCTACTAGTGAATGTAATGTAACACACACCCATACAATGCGCACCACACCGTGATGTTTTTCTCACTCCTACTATTGAATGTAATGTAACACACACCCATACAATGCGCACCACCCCGTGATGTTTTTCTCACTCCTACTAGTGAATGTAATGTAACACACACCCATACAATGCGCACCACCCCATGATGTTTTTCTCAGTCCTACTAGTGAATGTAATGTAACACACACCCATACAATGCGCACCACCCCGTGATGTTTTTCTCACTCCTACTAGTGAATCTCATGTAACACACACCCATACAATGCGCACCACCCCGTGATGTTTTTCTCACTCCTACTAGTGTATCTCATGTAACACACACCCATACAATGCGCACCGCCCCGTGATGTTTTTCTCACTCCTACTAGTGAATGTAATGTAACACACACCCATACAATGCGCACCGCCCCGTGATGTTTTTCTCACTCCTACTAGTGAATCTAATGTAACACACACCCATACAATGCGCACCGCCCCGTGATGTTTTTCTCACTCCTACTAGTGAATGTAATGTAACACACACCCATACAATGCGCACCACCCCGTGATGTTTTTCTCACTCCTACTAGTGAATGTAATGTAACACAAACCCATACAATGCGCACCACAACGTGATGTTTTTCTCACTCCTACTAGTGAATGTAATGTAACACACACCCATACAATGCGCACCACCCCGTGATGTTTTTCTCAGTCCTACTAGTGAATGTAATGTAACACACACCCATACAATGCGCACCACCCGGTGAAGTTTTTGTCACTCCTACTAGTGAATGTAATGTAACACACACCCATACAATGCGCACCACCCGGTGATGTTTTTCTCACTCCTACTAGTGAATGTAATGTAACACACAACCATACATTGCGCACCACCCCGTGATGCTTTTCTCACTCCTACTAGTGAATGTAATGTAACACACACCCATACAATGCGCACCACCCCGTGATGTTTTTCTCACTCCTGCTAGTGAATGTAATGTAACACACACCCATACAATGTGCACCGCCCCGTGATGTTTTTCTCACTCCTGCTAGTGAATCTAATGTATCACACACCCATACAATGCGCACCGCCCCGTGATGTTTTTCTCACTCCTACTAGACAATGTAATGTAACACAAACCCATACAATGCGCACCACCCCGTGATGTTTTTCTCACTCCTGCTAGTGAATGTAATGTAACACACACACATAAAATGCGCACCACCCCGTGATGTTTTTCTCACTCCTGCTAGTGAATCTAATGTATCACACACCCATACAATGCGCACCGCCCCGTGATGTTTTTCTCACTCTTGATAGTGAATCTAATGTAACACACACCCATACAATGCGCACCGCCCCGTGATGTTTTTCTCACTCCTGCTAGTGAATGTAATGTAACACACACCCATACAATGCGCACCACCCTGTGATGTTTTTCTCACTCCTACTACTGAATGTAATGTAACACACACCCATACAATGCGCACCACCGCGTGATGTTTTTCTCACTCCTACTAGTGAATCTAATGTAACACACACCCATACAATGCGCACCACCCCGTGATGTTTTTCTCACTCCTACTAGTGAATGTAATGTAACACACACCCATACAGTGCGCACTACCCCGTGATGTTTTTCTCACTCCTACTAGTGAATGTAATGTAACACACACCCATACATTGCGCACCACCACGTGATGTTTTTCTCACTCCTACTAGTGAATCTAATGCAACACACACCCATACATTTCGCACCACCCCGTGATGTTTTTCTCACTCCTACTAGTGAATGTAATGTAACACACACCCATACAATGCGCACCACCCCGTGATGTTTTTCTCACTCCTACTAGTGAATGTAATGTAACACACCCATACAATGCGCACCACCCCGTGATGTTTTTCTCACTCCTACTAGTGAATGTAATGTAACACAAACCCATACAATGCGCACCACCCCGTGATGTTTTTCTCACTCCTACTAGTGAATGTAATGTAACACACACCCATACAATGCGCACCACCCCTTGATGTTTTTCTCACTCCTACTAGTGAATGTAATGTAACACACACCCATACAATGCGCACCACAACGTGATGTTTTTCTCACTCCTACTAGTGAATGTAATGTAACACACACCCATACAATGCGCACCACCCCGTGATGTTTTTCTCAGTCCTACTAGTGAATGTAATGTAACACACACCCATACAATGCGCACCACCCGGTGAAGTTTTTGTCACTCCTACTAGTGAATGTAATGTAACACACACCCATACAATGCGCACCACCCGGTGATGTTTTTCTCACTCCTACTAGTGAATGTAATGTAACACACAACCATACATTGCGCACCACCCCGTGATGTTTTTCTCACTCCTACTAGTGAATGTAATGTAACACACACCCATACAATGCGCACCACCCCGTGATGTTTTTCTCACTCCTGCTAGTGAATGTAATGTAACACACACCCATACAATGCGCACCGCCCCGTGATGTTTTTCTCACTCCTGCTAGTGAATCTAATGTATCACACACCCATACAATCCGCACCGCCCCGTGATGTTTTTCTCACTCCTACTAGAGAATGTAATGTAACACACACCCATACAATGCGCACCACCCCGTGATGTTTTTCTCACTCCTACTAGTGAATGTAATGTAACACACACCCATACAATGCGCACCACCCCGTGATGTTTTTCTCACTCCTACTAGTGAAAGTAATGTAACACACACCCATACAGTGCGCACCACCCCGTGATGTTTTTCTCACTGCTACTAGTGAATCTAATGTAACACACACCCATACAGTGCGCACCACCCCGTGATGTTTTTCTCACTGCTACTAGTGAATCTAATGTAACACACACCCATACAATGCGCACCACCCCGTGATGTTTTTCTCACTCCTACTAGTGAATGTAATGTAACACACACCCATACAGTGCGCACCACCCCGTGATGTTTTTCTCACTGCTACTAGTGAATGTAATGTAACACACACCCATACAATGCGCACCACCCCGTGATGTTTTTCTCACTCCTACTATTGAATGTAATGTAACACACACCCATACAATGCGCACCACCCCGTGATGTTTTTCTCACTCCTACTAGTGAATGTAATGTAACACACACCCATACAATGCGCACCACCCCGTGATGTTTTTCTCACTCCTACTAGTGAATGTAATGTAACACACACCCATACAATGCGCACCAAACCGTAATGTTTTTATCACTCCTACTAGTGAATGTAATGTAACACACACCCATACAATGCGCACCACCCCGTGATGTTTTTCTCACTCCTACTAGTGAATGTAATGTAACACACACCCATATAATGCGCACCACCCCGCGATGTTTTTCTCACTCCTAATAGTGAATGTAATGTAACACACACCCATACAATGCGCACCACCCGGTGATGTTTTTCTCACTCCTACTAGTGAATGTAATGTAACACACACCCATACAATGCGCACCACCCCGTGATGTTTTTCTCACTCCTACTAGTGAATGTAATGTAACACACACCCATACATTGTGCACCACCCCGTGATGTTTTTCTCACTCCTACTAGTGAATGTAATGTAACACACACCCATACAATGCGCACCACCCCGTGATGATTTTCTCACTCCTACTAGTGAATGTAATGTAACACACACCCATACAATGCGCACCACCCCGTGATGTTTTTCTCACTCCTACTAGTGAATGTAATGTAACACACACCCATACAATGCGCACCACCCCGTGATGTTTTTCTCACTCCTGCTAGTGAATCTAATGTATCACACACCCATACAATGCGCACCACCCCGTGATGTTTTTCTCACTCCTGCTAGTGAATCTAATGTAACACACACCCATACAATGCGCACCACCCCGTGATGTTTTTCTCACTCCTACTAGTGAATGTAATGTAACACACACCCATACATTGTGCACCACCCCGTGATGTTTTTCTCACTCCTACTAGTGAATCTAATGTAACACACACCCATACAATGCGCACCACCCGTGTTGTTTTTCTCACTCCTACTAGTGAATGTAATGTAACACACACCCATACAATGCGCACCACCCCGTGATGTTTTTCTCACTCCTACTAGTGTATCTAATTCAACACACACCCATACAAGGGGCACCACCCCGTGTTGTTTTTCTCACTGCTACTAGTTAATCTCATGTAACACACACCCATACAATGCGCACCACCCCATGATGTTTTCTCACTCCTACTAGTGAATCTCATGTAAGACACACCCATACAATGCGCACCACCACGTGATGTTTTTCTCACTCCTACTAGTGAATCTAATGTAACACACACCCATACAATGCGCACCACCCCGTGATGTTTTTCTCACTCCTACTAGTGAATGTAATGTAACACACCCCCATACAATGCGCACCACCCCGTGATGTTTTTCTCACTCCTACTAGTGAATGTAATGTAACACACACCCATACAATGCGCACCACCCCGTGATGTTTTTCTCACTCCTACTAGTGAATGTAATGTAACACACATCCATACAATGCGCACCACCCCGTGATGTTTTTCTCACTCCTACTAGTGAATGTAATGTAACACACACCCATACAATGCGCACCACCCCGTCATGTTTTTCTCACTCATACTAGTGAACGTAATGTAACACACACCCATACAATGCGCACCACCCCGTGATGATTTGCTCACTCCTACTAGTGAATGTAATATAACACACACCCATACAATGCGCACCACCCTGTGATGTTTTTCTCACTCTTACTAGTGAATGTAATGTAACACACAACCATACAATGCGCACCACCCCGTGATGTTTTTCTCACTCCTACTAGTGAATGTAATGTAACACACACCCATACAATGCGCACCACCCCGTGATGTTTTTCTCACTCCTACTAGTGAATGTAATGTAACACACACCCATACAATGCGCACCACCCCGTGATGTTTTTCTCACTCCTACTAGTGAATGTAATGTAACACACACCCATACAATGCGCACAACCCCGTGATGTTTTTCTCACTGCTACTAGTGAATGTAATGTAACACACACCCATACAATGCGCACCACCCCGTGATGTTTTTCTCACTCCTACTAGTGAATCTCATGTAACACACACCCATACAATGCGCACCGCCCCGTGATGTTTTTCTCACTCCTACTAGTGAATCTCATGTAACACACACCCATACAATGCGCACCACCCCTTGATGTTTTTCTCACTCCTACTAGTGAATCTAACGTAACACACACCCATACAATGCGCACCACCCCGTGATGTTTTTCTCACTCCTACTAGTGAATGTAATGTAACACACACCCATACAATGCGCACCACCCCGTGATGTTTTTCTCACTCCTACTAGTGAATGTAATGTAACACACACCCATACAGTGCGCACTACCCCGTGATGTTTTTCTCACTCCTACTAGTGAATCTAAAGTAACACACACCCATACAGTGCGCACCACCCCGTGATGTTTCTCACTGCTACTAGTGAATCTAATGTAACACACACCCATACAGTGCGCACCACCCCGTGATGTTTTTCTCACTCCTACTAGTGAATGTAATGTAACACACACCCATACAATGTGCACCACCCCGTGATGTTTTTCTCACTGCTACTAGTGAATGTAATGTAACACACACCCATAAAATGCGCACCACCCCGTGATGTTTTTCTCACTCCTACTAGTGAATGTAATGTAACACACACCCATACAATGCGCACCACCCCGTGATGTTTTTCACACTCCTACTAGTGAATGTAATGTAACACACACCCATACAGTGCGCACTACCCCGTGATGTTTTTCTCACTCCTACTAGTGAATCTAAAGTAACACACACCCATACAGTGCGCACCACCCCGTGATGTTTCTCACTGCTACTAGTGAATCTAATGTAACACACACCCATACAGTGCGCACCACCCCGTGATGTTTTTCTCACTCCTACTAGTGAATGTAATGTAACACACACCCATACAATGTGCACCACCCCGTGATGTTTTTCTCACTGCTACTAGTGAATGTAATGTAACACACACCCATACAATGCGCACCACCCCGTGATGTTTTTCTCACTCCTACTAGTGAATGTAATGTAACACACACCCATACAATGCGCACCACCCCGTGATGTTTTTCTCACTCCTACTAGTGAATGTAATGTGACACACACCCATACAATGCGCATCACCCCGTGATGTTTTTCTCACTCCTACTAGTGAATGTAATGTAACACACACCCATACAATGCGCACCACACCGTGATGTTTTTCTCACTCCTGCTAGTGAATGTAATGTAACACACACCCATACAATGCGCACCACCCCGTGATGTTTTTCTCACTCCTACTAGTGAATGTAATGTAACACACACCCATACAATGCGCACCACCCCGTGATGTTTTTCTCACTCCTAATAGTGAATGTAATGTAACACACACCCATACAATGCGCACCACCCGGTGATGTTTTTCTCACTCCTACTAGTGAATGTAATGTAACACACACCCATACAATGCGCACCACCCGGTGATGTTTTTCTCACTCCTACTAGTGAATGTAATGTAACACACACCCATACATTGTGCACCACCCCGTGATGTTTTTCTCACTCCTACTAGTGAATGTAATGTAACACACACCCATACAATGCGCACCACGCCGTGATGATTTTCTCACTCCTACTAGTGAATGTAATGTAACACACACCCATACAATGCGCACCACCCCGTGATGTTTTTCTCACTCCTACTAGTGAATGTAATGTAACACACACCCATACAATGCGCACCACCCCGTGATGTTTTTCTCACTCCTGCTAGTGAATCTAATGTATCACACACCCATACAATGCGCACCGCCCCGTGATGTTTTTCTCACTCCTGCTAGTGAATCTAATGTAACACACACCCATACAATGCGCACCGCCCCGTGATGTTTTTCTCACTCCTACTAGTGAAAGTAATGTAACACACACCCATACATTGTGAACCACCCCGTGATGTTTTTCTCACTCCTACTAGTGAATCTAATGTAACACACACCCATACAATGCGAACCACCCCGTGTTGTTTTTCTCACTCCTACTAGTGAATGTAATGTAACACACACCCATACAATGCGCACCACCCCGTGATGTTTTTCTCACTCCTACTAGTGAAAGTAATGTAACACACACCCATACAAGGGGCACAACCCCGTGTTGTTTTTCTCACTCCTACTAGTGAATCTCATGTAACACACCCCCATACAATGCGCACCACCCCGTGATGTTTTCTCACTCCTACTAGTGAATCTCATGTAAGACACACCCATACAATGCGCACCACCCCGTGATGTTTTTCTCACTCCTACTAATGAATCTAATGTAACACACACCCATACAATGCGCACCACCCCGTGATGTTTTTCTCACTCCTACTAGTGAATGTAATGTAACACACCCCCATACAATGCGCACCACCCCGTGATGTTTTTCTCACTCCTACTAGTGAATCTAATGTAACACACACCCATACAATGCGCACCACCCCGTGATGTTTTTCTCACTCCTACTAGTGAATGTAATGTAACACACATCCATACAATGCGCACCACCCCGTGATGTTTTTCTCACTCCTACTAGTGAATGTAATGTAACACACACCCATACAATGTGCACCACCCCGTGATGTTTTTCTCACTCCTACTAGTGAATGTAATGTAACACACACCCATACAATGCGCACCACCCCGTGATGATTTGCTCACTCCTACTAGTGAATGTAATGTAACACACACCCATACAATGCGCACCACCCTGTGATGTTTTTCTCACTCTTACTGGTGAATGTAATGTAACACACAACCATACAATGGGCACCACCCCGTGATTTTTTTCTCACTCCTACTAGTGAATGTAATGTAACACACACCCATACAATGCGCACCACCCTGTGATGTTTTTCTCACTCTTACTGGTGAATGTAATGTAACACACAACCATACAATGGGCACCACCTCGTGATTTTTTTCTCACTCCTACTAGTGAATGTAATGTAACACACACCCATACAATGCGCACCACCCCGTGATGTTTTTCTCACTCCTACTAGTGAATCTAATGTAACACACACCCATACAATGCGCACCACCCCGTGATGTTTTTCTCACTCCTACTAGTGAATGTAATGTAACACACACCCATACAGTGCGCACTACCCCGTGATGTTTTTCTCACTCCTACTAGTGAAAGTAATGTAACACACACCCATACAGTGCGCACCACCCCGTGATGTTTTTCTCACTGCTACTAGTGAATCTAATGTAACACACACCCATACAGTGCGCACCACCCCGTGATGTTTTTTCTCACTGCTACTAGTGAATCTAATGTAACACACACCCATACAATGCGCACCACCCCGTGATGTTTTTCTCACTCCTACTAGTGAATGTAATGTAACACACACCCATACAGTGCGCACCACCCCGTGATGTTTTTCTCACTGCTACTAGTGAATGTAATGTAACACACACCCATACAATGCGCACCACCCCGTGATGTTTTTCTCACTCCTACTATTGAATGTAATGTAACACACACCCATACAATGTGCACCACCCCGTGATGTTTTTCTCACTCCTACTAGTGAATGTAATGTAACACACACCCATACAATGCGCACCACCCCGTGATGTTTTTCTCACTCCTACTAGTGAATGTAATGTAACACACACCCATACAATGCGCACCAAACCGTAATGTTTTTCTCACTCCTACTAGTGAATGTAATGTAACACACACCCATACAATGCGCACCACCCCGTGATGTTTTTCTCACTCCTACTAGTGAATGTAATGTAACACACACCCATATAATGCGCACCACCCCGTGATGTTTTTCTCACTCCTAATAGTGAATGTAATGTAACACACACCCATACAATGCGCACCACCCAGTGATGTTTTTCTCACTCCTACTAGTGAATGTAATGTAACACACACCCATACAATGCGCACCACCCCGTGATGTTTTTCTCACTCCTACTAGTGAATGTAATGTAACACACACCCATACATTGTGCACCACCCCGTGATGTTTTTCTCACTCCTACTAGTGAATGTAATGTAACACACACCCATACAATGCGCACCACCCCGTGATGATTTTCTCACTCCTACTAGTGAATGTAATGTAACACACACCCATACAATGCGCACCACCCCGTGATGTTTTTCTCACTCCTACTAGTGAATGTAATGTAACACACACCCATACAATGCGCACCACCCCGTGATTTTTTTCTCACTCCTGCTAGTGAATCTAATGTATCACAAACCCATACAATGCGCACCACCCCGTGATGTTTTTCTCACTCCTGCTAGTGAATCTAATGTAACACACACCCATACAATGCGCACCGCCCCGTGATGTTTTTCTCACTCCTACTAGTGAAAGTAATGTAACACACACCCATACATTGTGCACCACACCGTGATGTTTTTCTCACTCCTACTAGTGAATCTAATGTAACACACACCCATACAATGCGCACCACCCGTGTTGTTTTTCTCACTCCTACTAGTGAATGTAATGTAACACACACCCATACAATGCGCACCACCCCGTGATGTTTTTCTCACTCCTACTAGTGTATCTAATGTAACACACACCCATACAAGGGGCACCACCCCGTGTTGTTTTTCTCACTCCTACTAGTTAATCTCATGTAACACACACCCATAAAATGCGCACCACCCCGTGATGTTTTCTCACTCCTACTAGTGAATCTCATGTAAGACACACCCATACAATGCGCACCACCCCGTGATGTTTTTCTCACTCCTACTAGTGAATCTAATGTAACACACACCCATACAATGCGCACCGCCCCGTGATGTTTTTCTCACTCCTACTAGTGAAAGTAATGTAACACACACCCATACATTGTGCACCACCCCGTGATGTTTTTCTCACTCCTACTAGTGAATGTAATGTAACACACACCCATACAATGCGCACCACCCCGTGATGTTTTTCTCACTCCTACTAGTGAATGTAATGTAACACACATCCATACAATGCGCACCACCCCGTGATGTTTTTCTCACTCCTACTAGTGAATGTAATGTAACACACACCCATACAATGCGCACCACCCCGTGATGTTTTTCTCACTCATACTAGTGAACGTAATGTAACACACACCCATACAATGCGCACCACCCCGTGATGATTTGCTCACTCCTACTAGTGAATGTAATATAACACACACCCATACAATGCGCACCACCCCGTGATGTTTTTCTCACTCTTACTAGTGAATGTAATGTAACACACAACCATACAATGCGCACCACCCCGTGATGTTTTTCTCACTCCTACTAGTGAATGTAATGTAACACACACCCATACAATGCGCACCACCCCGTAATGTTTTTCTCACTCCTACTAGTGAATGTAATGTAACACACACCCATACAATGCGCACCACCCCGTGATGTTTTTCTCACTCTTACTAGTGAATGTAATGTAACACACAACCATACAATGCGCACCACCCCGTGATGTTTTTCTCACTCCTACTAGTGAATGTAATGTAACACACACCCATACAATGCGCACCACCCCGTGATGTTTTTCTCACTCCTACTAGTGAATGTAATGTAACACACACCCATACAATGCGCACCACCCCGTGATGTTTTTCTCACTCCTGCTAGTGAATCTAATGTAACACACACCCATACAATGCGCACCACTCCGTGATGTTTTTCTCACTCCTACTAGTGAAAGTAATGTAACACACACCCATACATTGTGCACCACCCCGTGATGTTTTTCTCACTCCTACTAGTGAATCTAATGTAACACACACCCATACAATGCGCACCACCCGTGATGTTTTTCTCACTCCTACTAGTGAATGTAATGTAACACACACCCATACAATGCGCACCACCCCGTGATGTTTTTCTCACTCCTACTAGTGTATCTAATGTAACACACACCCATACAAGGGGCACCACCCCGTGTTGTTTTTCTCACTCCTACTAGTTAATCTCATGTAACACACACCCATACAATGCGCACCACCCCGTGATGTTTTCTCACTCCTACTAGTGAATCTCATGTAAGACACACCCATACAATGCGCACCACCCCGTGATGTTTTTCTCACTCCTATTAGTGAATCTAATGTAACACACACCCATACAATGCGCACCGCCCCGTGATGTTTTTCTCACTCCTACTAGTGAAAGTAATGTAACACACACCCATACATTGTGCACCACCCCGTGATGTTTTTCTCACTCCTACTAGTGAATGTAATGTAACACACACCCATACAATGCGCACCACCCCGTGATGTTTTTCTCACTCCTACTAGTGAATGTAATGTAACACACACCCATACAATGCGCACCACCCCGTGATGTTTTTCTCACTCCTACTAGTGAATGTAATGTAACACACACCCATACAATGCGCACCACCCCGTGATGTTTTTCTCACTCCTACTAGTGAATGTAATGTAACACACACCCATACAATGCGCACAACACCGTGATGTTTTTCTCACTGCTACTAGTGAATGTAATGTAACACACACCCATACAATGCGAACCACCCCGTGATGTTTTTCTCACTCCTACTTGTGAATCTCATGTAACACACACCCATACAATGCGCACCGCCCCGTGATGTTTTTCTCACTCCTACTAGTGAATCTCATGTAACACACACCCATACAATGCGCACCACCCCTTGATGTTTTTCTCACTCCTACTAGTGAATCTAACGTAACACACACCCATACAATGCGCACCACCCCGTGATGTTTTTCTCACTCCTACTAGTGAATGTAATGTAACACACACCCATACAATGCGCACCACCCCGTGATGTTTTTCTCACTCCTACTAGTGAATGTAATGTAACACACACCCATAAAATGCGCACCACCCCGTGATGTTTTTCTCACTCCTACTAGTGAATGTAATGTAACACACACCCATACAATGCGCACCACCCCGTGATGTTTTTCTCACTCCTACTAGTGAATGTAATGTAACACACACCCATACAGTGCGCACTACCCCGTGATGTTTTTCTCACTCCTACTAGTGAATCTAAAGTAACACACACCCATACAGTGCGCACCACCCCGTGATGTTTCTCACTGCTACTAGTGAATCTAATGTAACACACACCCATACAGTGCGCACCACCCCGTGATGTTTTTCTCACTGCTACTGGTGAATCTAATGTAACACACACCCATACAATGCGCACCACCCCGTGATGTTTTTCTCACTCCTACTAGTGAATGTAATGTAACACACACCCATACAGTGCGCACCACCCCGTGATGTTTTTCTCACTGATACTAGTGAATGTAATGTAACACACACCCATACAATGCGCACCACCCCGTGATGTTTTTCTCACTCCTACTAGTGAATGTAATGTAACTCACACCCATACAATGCGCACCACCCCGTGATGTTTTTCTCACTCCTACTAGTGAATGTAATGTGACACACACCCATACAATGCGCATCACCCCGTGATGTTTTTCTCACTCCTACTAGTGAATGTAATGCAACACACACCCATACAATGCGCACCACACCGTTATGTTTTTCTCACTCCTACTAGTGAATGTAATGTAACACACACCCATACAATGCGCACCACCCCGTGATGTTTTTCTCACTCCTACTAGTGAATGTAATGTAACACACACCCATACAATGCGCACCACCCCGTGATGTTTTTCTCACTCCTAATAGTGAATGTAATGTAACACACACCCATACAATGCGCACCACCCGGTGATGTTTTTCTCACTCCTACTAGTGAATGTAATGTAACACACACCCATACAATGCGCACCACCCGGTGATGTTTTTCTCACTCCTACTAGTGAATGTAATGTAACACACACCCATACATTGTGCACCACCCCGTGATGTTTTTCTCACTCCTACTAGTGAATGTAATGTAACACACACCCATACAATGCGCACCACCCCGTGATGATTTTCTCACTCCTACTAGTGAATGTAATGTAACACACACCCATACAATGCGCACCACCCCGTGATGTTTTTCTCACTCCTACTAGTGAATGTAATGTAACACACACCCATACAATGCGCACCACCCCGTGATGTTTTTCTCACTCCTGCTAGTGAATCTAATGTATCACACACCCATACAATGCGCACCGCCCCGTGATGTTTTTCTCACTCCTGCTAGTGAATCTAATGTAACACACACCCATACAATGCGCACCGCCCCGTGATGTTTTTCTCACTCCTACTAGTGAAAGTAATGTAACACACACCCATACATTGTGCACCACCCCGTGATGTTTTTCTCACTCCTACTAGTGAATCTAATGTAACACACACCCATACAATGCGAACCACCCCGTGTTGTTTTTCTCACTCCTACTAGTGAATGTAATGTAACACACACCCATACAATGCGCACCACCCCGTGATGTTTTTCTCACTCCTACTAGTGAAAGTAATGTAACACACACCCATACAAGGGGCACCACCCCGTGTTGTTTTTCTCACTCCTACTAGTGAATTTCATGTAACACACACCCATACAATGCGCACCACCCCGTGATGTTTTCTCACTCCTACTAGTGAATCTCATGTAAGACACACCCATACAATGCGCACCACCCCGTGATGTTTTTCTCACTCCTACTAATGAATCTAATGTAACACACACCCATACAATGCGCACCACCCCGTGATGTTTTTCTCACTCCTACTAGTGAATGTAATGTAACACACCCCCATACAATGCGCACCACCCCGTGATGCTTTTCTCACTCCTACTAGTGAATCTAATGTAACACACACCCATACAATGCGCACCACCCCGTGATGTTTTTCTCACTCCTACTAGTGAATGTAATGTAACACACATCCATACAATGCGCACCACCCCGTGATGTTTTTCTCACTCCTACTAGTGAATGTAATGTAACACACACCCATACAATGTGCACCACCCCGTGATGTTTTTCTCACTCTTACTAGTGAATGTAATGTAACACACACCCATACAATGCGCACCACCCCGTGATGATTTGCTCACTCCTACTAGTGAATGTAATGTAACACCCACCCATACAATGCGCACCACCCTGTGATGTTTTTCTCACTCTTACTGGTGAATGTAATGTAACACACAACCATACAATGGGCACCACCCCGTGATTTTTTTCTCACTCCTACTAGTGAATGTAATGTAACACACACCCATACAATGCGCACCACCCCGTGATGTTTTTCTCACTCCTACTAGTGAATGTAATGTAACACACACCCATACAATGCGCACCACCCCGTGATGTTTTTCTCACTCCTACTAGTGAATGTAATGTAACACACACCCATACAATGCGCACCACACCGTGATGTTTTTCTCACTGCTACTAGTGAATGTAATGTAACACACACCCATACAATGCGCACCACCCCGTGATGTTTTTCTCACCCCTAATAGTGAATGTAATGTAACACACACCCATACAATGCGCACCACCCGGTGATGTTTTTCTCACTCCTACTAGTGAATGTAATGTAACACACACCGATACAATGCGCACCACCCCGTGATGTTTTTCTCACTCCTACTAGTGAATGTAATGTAACACACACCCATACATTGTGCACCACCCCGTGATGTTTTTCTCACTCCTACTAGTGAATGTAATGTAACACACACCCATACAATGCGCACCACCCCGTGATGATTTTCTCACTCCTACTAGTGAATGTAATGTAACACACACCCATACAATGCGCACCACCCCGTGATGTTTTTCTCACTCCTACTAGTGAATGTAATGTAACACACACCCATACAATGCGCACCACCCCGTGATGTTTTTCTCACTCCTGCTAGTGAATCTAATGTATCACACACCCATACAATGCGCACCACCCCGTGATGTTTTTCTCACTCCTGCTAGTGAATCTAATGTAACACACACCCATACAATGCGCACCGCCCCGTGATGTTTTTCTCACTCCTACTAGTGAAAGTAATGTAACACACACCCATACATTGTGCACCACACCGTGTTGTTTTTCTCACTCCTACTAGTGAATATCATGTAACACACACCCATACAATGCGCACCACCCCGTGATGTTTTCTCACTCCTACTAGTGAATCTCATGTAAGACACACCCATACAATGCGCACCACCCCGTGATGTTTTTCTCACTCCTACTAGTGAATGTAATGTAACACACACCCATACAATGCGCACCACCCCGTGATGTTTTTCTCACTCCTACTAGTGAATGTAATGTAACACACCCCCATACAATGCGCACCACCCCGTGATGTTTTTCTCACTCCTACTAGTGAATGTAATGTAACACACACCCATACAATGCGCACCACCCCGTGATGTTTTTCTCACTCCTACTAGTGAATGTAATGTAACACACATCCATACAATGCGCACCACCCCATGATGTTTTTCTCACTCCTACTAGTGAATGTAATGTAACACACACCCATACAATGCGCACCACCCCGTGATGTTTTTCACACTCCTACTAGTGAATGTAATGTAACACACACCCATACAATGCGCACCACCCCGTGATGATTTGCTCACTCCTACTAGTGAATGTAATATAACACACACCCATACAATGCGCACCACCCTGTGATGTTTTTCTCACTCTTACTAGTGAATGTAATGTAACACTCAACCATACAATTCGCACCACCCCGTGATGTTTTTCTCACTCCTACTAGTGAATGTAATGTAACACACACCCATACAATACGCACCACCCCGTGATGTTTTTCTCACTCCTACTAGTGAATGTAATGTAACACACACCCATACAATGCGCACCACCCCGTGATGTTTTTCTCACTCCTACTAGTGAATGTAATGTAACACACACCCATACAATGCGCACCACCCCGTGATGTTTTTCTCACTCCTACTAGTGAATCTCATGTAACACACACCCATACAATGCGCACCGCCCCGTGATGTTTTTCTCACTCCTACTAGTGAATCTCATGTAACACACACCCATACAATGCGCACCACCCCGTGATGTTTTTCTCACTCCTACTAGTGAATGTAATGTAACACACATCCATACAATGCGCACCACCCCGTGATGTTTTTCTCACTCCTACTAGTGAATGTAATGTAACACACACCCATACAATGTGCACCACCCCGTGATGTTTTTCTCACTCCTACTAGTGAATGTAATGTAACACACACCCATACAATGCGCACCACCCCGTGATGATTTGCTCACTCCTACTAGTGAATGTAATGTAACACCCACCCATACAATGCGCACCACCCTGTGATGTTTTTCTCACTCTTACTGGTGAATGTAATGTAACACACAACCATACAATGGGCACCACCCCGTGATTTTTTTCTCACTCCTACTAGTGAATGTAATGTAACACACACCCATACAATGCGCACCACCCCGTGATGTTTTTCTCACTCCTACTAGTGAATGTAATGTAACACACACCCATACAATTCGCACCACCCCGTGATGTTTTTCTCACTCCTACTAGTGAATGTAATGTAACACACACCCATACAGTGCGCACCACCCCGTGATGTTTTTCTCACTGATACTAGTGAATGTAATGTAACACACACCCATACAATGCGCACCACCCCGTGATGTTTTTCTCACTCCTACTAGTGAATGTAATGTAACTCACACCCATACAATGCGCACCACCCCGTGATGTTTTTCTCAATCCTACTAGTGAATGTAATGTGACACACACCCATACAATGCGCATCACCCCGTGATGTTTTTCTCACTCCTACTAGTGAATGTAATGTAACACACACCCATACAATGCGCACCACACCGTGATGTTTTTCTCACTCCTACTAGTGAATGTAATGTAACACACACCCATACAATGCGCACCACCCCGTGATGTTTTTCTCACTCCTACTAGTGAATGTAATGTAACACACACCCATACAATGCGCACCACCCCGTGATGTTTTTCTCACTCCTAATAGTGAATGTAATGTAACACACACCCATACAATGCGCACCACCCGGTGATGTTTTTCTCACTCCTACTAGTGAATGTAATGTAACACACACCCATACAATGCGCACCACCCCGTGATGTTTTCTCACTCCTACTAGTGAATCTCATGTAAGACACACCCATACAATGCGCACCACCCCGTGATGTTTTTCTCACTCCTACTAATGAATCTAATGTAACACACACCCATACAATGCGCACCACCCCGTGATGTTTTTCTCACTCCTACTAGTGAATGTAATGTAACACACCCCCATACAATGCGCACCACCCCGTGATGTTTTTCTCACTCCTACTAGTGAATCTAATGTAACACACACCCATACAATGCGCACCACCCCGTGATGTTTTTCTCACTCCTACTAGTGAATGTAATGTAACACACATCCATACAATGCGCACCACCC
Source organism: Cavia porcellus (assembly GCF_034190915.1). Classification (NCBI taxonomy): domain Eukaryota; kingdom Metazoa; phylum Chordata; class Mammalia; order Rodentia; family Caviidae; genus Cavia; species Cavia porcellus. Next base: position 689,398 of record NW_026947556.1, read on the forward strand.
CGTGATGTTTTTCTCACTCCTACTAGTGAATGTAATGTAACACACACCCATACAATGTGCACCACCCCGTGATGTTTTTCTCACTCCTACTAGTGAATGTAATGTAACACACACCCATACAATGCGCACCACCCCGTGATGATTTGCTCACTCCTACTAGTGAATGTAATGTAACACCCACCCATACAATGCGCACCACCCTGTGATGTTTTTCTCACTCTTACTGGTGAATGTAATGTAACACACAACCATACAATGGGCACCACCCCGTGATTTTTTTCTCACTCCTACTAGTGAATGTAATGTAACACACACCCATACAATGCGCACCACCCCGTGATGTTTTTCTCACTCCTACTAGTGAATGTAATGTAACACACACCCATACAATGCGCACCACCCCGTGATGTTTTTCTCACTCCTACTAGTGAATGTAATGTAACACACACCCATACAATGCGCACCACACCGTGATGTTTTTCTCACTGCTACTAGTGAATGTAATGTAACACACACCCATACAATGCGCACCACCCCGTGATGTTTTTCTCACCCCTAATAGTGAATGTAATGTAACACACACCCATACAATGCGCACCACCCGGTGATGTTTTTCTCACTCCTACTAGTGAATGTAATGTAACACACACCCATACAATGCGCACCACCCCGTGATGTTTTTCTCACTCCTACTAGTGAATGTAATGTAACACACACCCATACATTGTGCACCACCCCGTGATGTTTTTCTCACTCCTAATAGTGAATGTAATGTAACACACACCCATACAATGCGCACCACCCCGTGATGATTTTCTCACTCCTACTAGTGAATGTAATGTAACACACACCCATACAATGCGCACCACCCCGTGATGTTTTTCTCACTCCTACTAGTGAATGTAATGTAACACACACCCATACAATGCGCACCACCCCGTGATGTTTTTCTCACTCCTGCTAGTGAATCTAATGTATCACACACCCATACAATGCGCACCACCCCGTGATGTTTTTCTCACTCCTGCTAGTGAATCTAATGTAACACACACCCATACAATGCGCACCGCCCCGTGATGTTTTTCTCACTCCTACTAGTGAAAGTAATGTAACACACACCCATACATTGTGCACCACACCGTGTTGTTTTTCTCACTCCTACTAGTGAATATCATGTAACACACACCCATACAATGCGCACCACCCCGTGATGTTTTCTCACTCCTACTAGTGAATCTCATGTAAGACACACCCATACAATGCGCACCACCCCGTGATGTTTTTCTCACTCCTACTAGTGAATGTAATGTAACACACACCCATACAATGCGCACCACCCCGTGATGTTTTTCTCACTCCTACTAGTGAATGTAATGTAACACACACCCATACAATGCGCAACACCCCGTGATGTTTTTCTCACTCCTACTAGTGAATGTAATGTAACACACACCCATACAATGCGCACCACCCCGTGATGTTTTTCTCACTCCTACTAGTGAATGTAATGTAACACACATCCATACAATGCGCACCACCCCGTGATGTTTTTCTCACTCCTACTAGTGAATGTAATGTAACACACACCCATACAATGCGCACCACCCCGTGATGTTTTTCTCACTCCTACTAGTGAATGTAATGTAACACACACCCATAAAATGCGCACCACCCCGTGATGATTTGCTCACTCCTACTAGTGAATGTAATATAACACACACCCATACAATGCGCACCACCCTGTGATGTTTTTCTCACTCTTACTAGTGAATGTAATGTAACACACAACCATACAATGCGCACCACCCCGTGATGTTTTTCTCACTCCTACTAGTGAATGTAATGTAACACACACCCATACAATGCGCACCACCCCGTGATGTTTTTCTCACTCCTACTAGTGAATGTAATGTAACACACACCCATACAATGCGCACCACCCCGTGATGTTTTTCTCACTCCTACTAGTGAATGTAATGTAACACACACCCATACAATGCGCACCGCCCCGTGATGTTTTTCTCACTCCTACTAGTGAATCTCATGTAACACACACCCATTCAATGCGCACCGCCCCGTGATGTTTTTCTCACTCCTACTAGTGAATCTCATGTAACACACACCCATACAATGCGCACCGCCCCGTGATGTTTTTCTCACTCCTACTAGTGAATGTAATGTAACACACACCCATACAATGCGCACCACCCCGTGATGTTTTTCTCACTCCTACTAGTGAATGTAATGTAACACACACCCATACAATGCGCACCACCCCGTGATGTTTTTCTCACTCCTACTAGTGAATGTAATGTAACACACACCCATACAATGCGCACCACCCCGTGATGTTTTTCTCACTCCTACTAGTGAATGTAATGTAACACACACCCATACAATGCGCACCACCCCGTGATGTTTTTCTCACTCCTACTAGTGAATGTAATGTAACACACACCCATACAGTGCGCACTACCCCGTGATGTTTTTCTAACTCCTACTAGTGAATCTAATGTAACACACACCCATACAGTGCGCACCACCCCGTGATGTTTCTCACTCCTACTAGTGAATCTAATGTAACACACACCCATACAGTGCGCACCACCCCGTGATGTTTTTCTCACTGCTACTAGTGAATCTAATGTAACACACACCCATACAATGCGCACCACCCCGTGATGTTTTTCTCACTCCTACTAGTGAATGTAATGTAACACACACCCATACAGTGCGCACCACCCCGTGATGTTTTTCTCACTGCTACTAGTGAATGTAATGTAACACACACCCATACAATGCGCACCACCCCGTTAATTTTTTCTCACTCCTACTAGTGAATGTAATGTAACACACACCCATACAATGCGCACCACCCCGTGATGATTTGCTCACTCCTACTAGTGAATGTAATATAACACACACCCATACAATGCGCACCACCCTGTGATGTTTTTCTCACTCTTACTAGTGAATGTAATGTAACACACAACCATACAATGCACACCACCCCGTGATGTTTTTCTCACTCCTACTAGTGAATGTAATGTAACACACACCCATACAATGCGCACCACCACGTGATGTTTTTCTCACTCCTACTAGTGAATGTAATGTAACACACACCCATACAATGCGCACCACAACGTGATGTTTTTCTCACTCCTACTAGTGAATGTAATGTAACACACACCCATACAGTGTGCAACACCCCGTGATGTTTTTCTCACTGCTACTAGTGAATCTAAACTAACACACACCCATACAGTGCTCACCACCCCGTGATGTTTTTCTCACTGCTACTAGTGAATCTAGTGTAACACACACCCATGCAATGCGCACCACCCCGTGATGTTTTTCTCACTCCAACTAGTGAATGTAATGTAAAACACACCCATACAATGCGCACCACCCCGTGATGTTTTTCTCACTCCTACTAGTGAATTTAATGTAACACACACTCATAAAATGCGCACCTACCCGTGATGTTTTTCTCACTCCTACTAGTGAATGTAATGTAACACACACCCATACATTGCGCACCACCCCGTGATATTTTGCTCACTCCTACTAGTGAATGTAATGTAACACACACCCATACAATGCGCACCACCCCGTGATGATTTTCTCACTCCTACTAGTGAATGTAATGTAACACACACCCATACAATGCGCACCACCCCGTGATGTTTTTCTCACTCCTACTAGTGAATGTAATGTAACACACACCCATACAATGCGCACCACCCCGTGATGATTTTCTCACTCCTACTAGTGAATGTAATGTAACACACACCCGTACAAGGCGCACCACCCCGTGATGTTTTTCTCACTCCTGCTAGTGAATCTAATGTATCACACACCCATACAATGCGCACCACCGCGTGATGTTTTTCTCACTCCTGCTAGTGAATCTAATGTAACACACACCCATACAATGCGCACCGCCCCGTGATGTTTTTCTCACTCCTACTAGGGAAAGTAATGTAACACACACCCATACAATGCGCTCCGCCCCGTGATGTTTTTCTCACTCCTACTAGGGAAAGTAATGTAACACACACCCATACAATGAGCACCGCCCCGTGATGTTTTTCTCACTCCTACTAGTGAAAGTAATGTAACACACACACATACAATGCGCACCGCCCTGTGATGTTTTTCTCACTCCTACTAGTGAATGTAATGTAACACACACCCATACAATGCGCACCACCCCGTGATGTTTTTCTCACTCATACTAGTGAATTTAATGTAACACACACACATACAATGCGCACCACCCCGTGATGTTTTTCTCACTCCTACTAGTGAATGTAATGTAACACACAACCATACATTGCGCACCACCCCGTGATGTTTTTCTCACTCCTACTAGTGAGTCTAATGCAAAACACACCCATACAATGCGCACCACCCCGTGATGTTTTTCTCACTCCTACTCGTGAATGTAATGTAACACACACCCATACAATGCGCACCACCCCGTGATGTTTTTCTCACTCCTACTAGTGAATGTAATGCAACACACACCCATACAATGCGCACCACCCCGTGATGATTTTCTCACTGCTACTAGTGAATGTAATGTAACACACCCCCATACAGTGCGCACCACCCCGTGATGTTTTTCTCACTGCTACTGGTGAATGTAATGCAACACACACCCATACAATGCGCACCACCCCGTGATGTTTTTCTGACTCCTACTGGTGAATCTCATGTAACACACACCCATACAATGAGCACCGCCCCGTGATGTTTTTCTCACTCCTACTAGGGAAAGTAATGTAACACACACCCATACAATGCGCACCGCCCCGTGATGTTTTTCTCACTCCTGCTAGTGAATCTAATGTAACACACACCCATACAATGAGTACCGCCCCGTGATGTTTTTCTCACTCCTAATAGGGAAAGTAATGTAACACACACCCATACAATGCGCACCGCACCGTGATGTTTTTCTCACTCCTACTAGTGAATGTAATGTTACACACACCCATACAATGCGCACCACCCCGTGATGTTTTTCTCACTCCTACTAGTGAATGTAATGTAACACACACCCATACAATGCGTACCATCCCGTGATGTTTTTCTCACTCCTACTAGTGAATCAAATGTAACACACACCCATACAATGGGCACCACCCCGTGTTGTTTTTCTCACTCCTACTAGTGAATCTCATGTAACACACACCCATACAATGCGCACCACCCCGTGATGTTTTCTCACTCCTACTAGTGAATCTCATGTAAGACACACCCATAAAATGCGCACCACCCCGTGATGTTTTTCTCACTCCTACTAGTGAATCTAATGTAACACACACCCATACAATGCGCACCACCCCATGGTGTTTTTCTCACTCCTACTAGTGAATGTAATGTAACACACCCCCATACAATGCGCACCACCCCGTGATGTTTTTCTCACTCCTACTAGTGAATGTAATGTAACACACACCCATACAATGCGCACCACCCCGTGATGTTTTTCTCACTCCTACTAGTGAATCTAATGTAACACACACCCATACAATGCGCACCACCCCATGGTGTTTTTCTCACTCCTACTAGTGAATGTAATGTAACACACCCCCATACAATGCGCACCACCCCGTGATGTTTTTCTCACTCCTACTAGTGAATGTAATGTAACACACACCCATACAATGCGCACCCCCCCGTGATGATTTTCTCACTGCTACTAGTGAATGTAATGTAACACACCCCCATACAGTGCGCACCACCCCGTGATGTTTTTCTCACTGCTACTGGTGAATGTAATGCAACACACACCCATACAATGCGAACCACCCCGTGATGTTTTTCTCACTCCTACTGGTGAATCTCATGTAACACACACCCATACAATGAGCACCGCCCCGTGATGTTTTTCTCACTCCTACTAGGGAAAGTAATGTAACACACACTCATACAATGCGCACCGCCCCGTGATGTTTTTCTCACTCCTGCTAGTGAATCTAATGTAACACACACCCATACAATGAGCACCGCCCCGTGATGTTTTTCTCACTCCTACTAGGGAAAGTAATGTAACACACACCCATACAATGCGCACCGCCCCGTGATGTTTTTCTCACTCCTACTAGTGAAAGTAATGTAACACACACCCATACAATGCGCACCCCCCCGTGATGTTTTTCTCACTCCTACTAGTGAATCTAATGTAACACACACCCATACAATGGGCACCACCCCGTGTTGTTTTTCTCACTCCTACTAGTGAATCTCATGTAACACACACCCATACAATGCGCACCACCCCGTGATGTTTTCTCACTCCTACTAGTGAATCTCATGTAAGACACACCCATACAATGCGCACCACCCCGTGATGTTTTTCTCACTCCTACTAGTGAATCTAATGTAACACACACCCATACAATGCGCACCACCCCGTGGTGTTTTTCTCACTCCTACTAGTGAATGTAATGTAACACACCCCCATACAATGCGCACCACCCCGTGATGTTTTTCTCACTCCTGCTAGTGAATGTAATGTAACACACACCCATACAATGCGCACCACCCCGTGATATTTTTCTCACTCCTGCTAGTGAATGTAATGTAACACACACCCATACAATGCGCACCACCGCGTGATGTTTTTCTCACTCCTACTAGTGAATGTAATGTAACACACACCCATACAATGCGCACCACCCCGTGATGTTTTTCTCACTGCTACTAGTGAATGTAATGTAACACACACCCATACAATGCGCACCACCCCGTGATGTTTTTCTCACTCCTACTAGTGAATGTAATGTAACACACACCCGTACAATGCGCACCACCCCGTGATGTTTTTCTCACTCCTACTAGTGAATGTAATGTAACACACACCCGTACAAGGCGCACCACCCCGTGATGTTTTTCTCACTCCTACTAGTGAATCTAATGTATCACACATCCATACAATGCGCACCACCCCGTGATGTTTTTCTCACTCCTGCTAGTGAATCTAATGTAACACACCCCCATACAATGCGCACCGCCCCTTGATGTTTTTCTCACTCCTACTAGGGAAAGTAATGTAACACACACCCATACAATGCGCACCGCCCCGTGATGTTTTTCTCACTCCTACTACTGAAAGTAATGTAACACACACCCATACAATGCGCACCGCCCCGTGATGTTTTTCTCACTCCTACTAGTGAAAGTAATGTAACACACACCCATACAATGCGCACCGCCCCGTGATGTTTTTCTCACTCCTACTAGTGAATGTAATGTAACACACACCCATACAATGCGCACCACCCCGTGATGTTTTTCTCACTCCTACTAGTGAATGTAATGTAACACACACCCATACAATGCGCACCACCCCGTGATGTTTTTCTCACTCCTACTAGTGAATCTAATGTAACACACACGCATACAATGGGCACCACCCCGTGTTGTTTTTCTCACTCCTACTAGTGAATCTCATGTAACACACACCCATACAATGCGCACCACCCCGTGATGTTTTCTCACTCCTACTAGTGAATCTCATGTAAGACACACCCATACAATGCGCACCACCCCGTGATGTTTTTCTCACTCCTACTAGTGAATCTAATGTAACACACACCCATACAATGGGCACCACCCCGTGTTGTTTTTCTCACTCCTACTAGTGAATCTCATGTAACACACACCCATACAATGCGCACCACCCCGTGATGTTTTCTCACTCCTACTAGTGAATCTCATGTAAGACACACCCATACAATGCGCACCACCCCGTGATAATTTTCTCACTCCTACTAGTGAATCTAATGTAACACACACCCATACAATGCGCACCACCCCGTGGTGTTTTTCTCACTCCTAGTAGTGAATGTAATGTAACACACCCCCATACAATGCGCACCACCCCGTCATGTTTTTCTCACTCCTACTAGTGAATGTAATGTAACACACACCCATACAATGCGCACCACCCCGTGATGTTTTTCTCACTCCTACTAGTGAAAATAATGTAACACACACCCATAAAATGCGCACCACCCCGTGATGTTTTTCTCACTCCTACTAGTGAATGTAATGTAACACACACCCATACAATGCGCACCACCCCGTGATGTTTTTCTCACTGCTACTAGTGAATGTAATGTAACACACACCCATACAATGCGCACCACCCCGTGATGTTTTTCTCACTCCTACTAGTGAATGTAATGTAACACACACCCATACAATGCGCACCACCCCGTGATGTTTTTCTCACTCCTACTAGTGAATGAAATGTAACACACACCCGTACAAGGCGCACCACCCCGTGATGTTTTTCTCACTCCTACTAGTGAATCTAATGTATCACACATCCATACAATGCGCACCACCCCGTGATGTTTTTCTCACTCCTGCTAGTGAATCTAATGTAACACACACCCATACAATGCGCACCGCCCCGTGATGTTTTTCTCACTCCTACTAGGGAAAGTAATGTAACACACACCCATACAATGCGCACCGCCCCGTGATGTTTTTCTCACTCCTACTACTGAAAGTAATGTAACACACACCCATACAATGCGCACCGCCCCGTGATGTTTTTCTCACTCCTACTAGTGAAAGTAATGTAACACACACCCATACAATGCGCACCGCCCCGTGATGTTTTTCTCACTCCTACTAGTGAATGTAATGTAACACACACCCATACAATGCGCACCACCCCGTGATGTTTTTCTCACTCCTACTAGTGAATGTAATGTAACACACACCCATACAATGCGCACCACCCCGTGATGTTTTCTCACTCCTACTAGTGAATCTCATGTAAGACACACCCATACAATGCGCACCACCCCGTGATGTTTTTCTCACTCCTACTAGTGAATCTAATGTAACACACACCCATACAATGCGCACCAACCCGTGATGTTTTTCTCACTCGTACTAGTGAATGTAATGTAACACACACCCATACAATGCGCACCACCCCGTGATGTTTTTCTCACTCCTACTAGTGAATGTAATGTAACACACACCCATACAATGCGTACCACCCCGTGATGTTTTTCTCACTCCTACTAGTGAATGTAATGTAACACACACCCATACAATGCGCACCACCCCGTGATGTTTTCTCACTCCTACTAGTGAATCTCATGTAAGACACACCCATACAATGCGCACAACCCCGTGATGTTTTTCTCACTCCTACTAGTGAATCTCATGTAAGACACACCCATACAATGCGCACCACCCCGTGATGTTTTTCTCATTCCGACTAGTGAATATAATGTAACACACACCCATACAGTGCGCACCACCCCGTGATGTTTTTCTCACTCCTACTAGTGAATGTAATGTAACACAAACCCATACAATGCGCACCACCCCGTGATGTTTTTCTCACTCATACTAGTGAATTTAATGTAACACACACACATACAATGCGCACCACCCCGTGATGTTTTTCTCACTCCTACTAGTGAATGTAATGTAACACACAACCATACATTGCGCACCACCCCGTGATGTTTTTCTCACTCATACTAGTGAATTTAATGTAACACACACACATACAATGCGCACCACCCCGTGATGTTTTTCTCACTCCTACTAGTGAATGTAATGTAACACACAACCATACATTGCGCACCACCCCGTGATGTTTTTCTCACTCCTACTAGTGAATCTAATGCAAAACACACCCATACAATGCGCACCACCCCGTGATGTTTTTCTCACTCCTACTCGTGAATGTAATGTAACACACACCCATACAATGCGCACCACCCCGTGATGTTTTTCTCACTCCTACTAGTGAATGTAATGCAACACACACCCATACAATGCGCACCACCCCGTGATGATTTTCTCACTGCTACTAGTGAATGTAATGTAACACACCCCCATACAGTGCGCACCACCCCGTGATGTTTTTCTCACTGCTACTGCTGAATGTAATGCAACACACACCCATACAATGCGCACCACCCCGTGATGTTTTTCTGACTCCTACTGGTGAATCTCATGTAACACACACCCATACAATGAGCACCGCCCCGTGATGTTTTTCTCACTCCTACTAGGGAAAGTAATGTAACACACACCCATACAATGCGCACCGCCCCGTGATGTTTTTCTCACTCCTGCTAGTGAATCTAATGTAACACACACCCATACAATGAGCACCGCCCCGTGATGTTTTTCTCACTCCTAATAGGGAAAGTAATGTAACACACACCCATACAATGCGCACCGCACCGTGATGTTTTTCTCACTCCTACTAGTGAAAGTAATGTAACACACACCCATACAATGCGCACCGCCCCGTGATGTTTTTCTCACTCCTACTAGTGAATGTAATGTAACACACACCCATACAATGCACACCACCCCGTGATGTTTTTCTCACTCCTACTAGTGAATGTAATGTAACACACACCCATACAATGCGTACCACCCCGTGATGTTTTTCTCACTCCTACTAGTGAATCTAATGTAACACACACCCATACAATGGGCACCACCCCGTGTTGTTTTTCTCACTCCTACTAGTGAATCTCATGTAACACACACCCATACAATGCGCACCACCCCGTGATGTTTTGTCACTCCTACTAGTGAATCTCATGTAAGACACACCCATAAAATGCGCACCACCCCGTGATGTTTTTCTCACTCCTACTAGTGAATCTAATGTAGCACACACCCATACAATGCGCACCACCCCATGGTGTTTTTCTCACTCCTACTAGTGAATGTAATGTAACACACCCCCATACAATGCGCACCACCCCGTGATGTTTTTCTCACTCCTACTAGTGAATGTAATGTAACACACACCCATACAATGCGCACCACCCCGTGATGTTTTTCTCACTCCTACTAGTGAATGTAATGTTACACACACCCATACAATGCGCACCACCCCGTGATGTTTTTCTCACTCCTACTAGTGAATGTAATGTAACACACACCCATACAATGCGCACCACCCCGTGATGTTTTTCTCACTGCTACTAGTGAATGTAATGTAACACACACCCATACAATGCGCACCACCCCGTGATGTTTTTCTCACTCCTACTAGTGAATGTAATGTAACACACACCCATACAATGCGCACCACCCCGTGATGTTTTTCTCACTCCTACTAGTGAATGTAATGTAACACACACCCGTACAAGGCGCACCACCCCGTGATGTTTTTCTCACTCCTACTAGTGAATCTAATGTATCACACATCCATACAATGCGCACCACCCCGTGATGTTTTTCTCACTCCTGCTAGTGAATGTAATGTAACACACACCCATACAATGCGCACCGCCCCGTGATGTTTTTCTCACTCATACTAGGGAAAGTAATGTAACACACACCCATACAATGCGCACCGCCCCGTGATGTTTTTCTCACTCCTACTACTGAAAGTAATGTAACACACAGCCATACAATGCGCACCGCCCCGTGATGTTTTTCTCACTCCTACTAGTGAAAGTAATGTAACACACACCCATACAATGCGACCGCCCCGTGATGTTTTTCTCACTCCTACTAGTGAATGTAATGTAACACACACCCATACAATGCGCACCACCCCGTGATGTTTTTCTCACTCCTACTAGTGAATGTAATGTAACACACACCCATACAATGCGCACCACCCCGTGATGTTTTTCTCACTCCTACTAGTGAATCTAATGTAACACACACGCATACAATGGGCACCCCCCCGTGTTGTTTTTCTCACTCCTACTAGTGAATCTCATGTAACACACACCCATATAATGCGCACCACCCCGTGATGTTTTCTCACTCCTACTAGTGAATCTCATGTAAGACACACCCATACAATGCGCACCACCCCGTGATGTTTTTCTCACTCCTACTAGTGAATCTAAGGTAACACACACCCATACAATGGGCACCACCCCGTGTTGTTTTTCTCACTCCTACTAGTGAATCTCATGTAACACACACCCATACAATGCGCACCACCCCGTGATGTTTTCTCACTCCTACTAGTGAATCTCATGTAAGACACACCCATACAATGCGCACCACCCCGTGATGTTTTTCTCACTCCTACTAGTGAATGTAATGTAACACACACCCATACAATGCGCACCACCCCGTGATGATTTTCTCACTCCTACTAGTGAATGTAATGTAACACACACCCATACAATGCGCACCACCCCGTGATGTTTTTCTCACTCCTACTAGTGAATTTAATGTAACACACACTCATAAAATGCGCACCACCCCGTGATGTTTTTCTCACTCCTACTAGTGAATGTAATGTAACACACACCCATACATTGCGCACCACCCCGTGATATTTTGCTCACTCCTACTAGTGAATGTAATGTAACACACACCCATACAATGCGCACCACCCCGTGATCATTTTCTCACTCCTACTAGTGAATGTAATGTAACACACACCCATACAATGCGCACCACCCCATGATGTTTTTCTCACTCCTACTAGTGAATGTAATGTAACACACACCCATACAATGCGCACCACCCCGTGATGATTTTCTCACTCCTACTAGTGAATGTAATGTAACACACACCCGTACAAGGCGCACCACCCCGTGATGTTTTTCTCACTCCTGCTTGTGAATCTAATGTATCACACACCCATACAATGCGCACCACCCCGTGATGTTTTTCTCACTCCTGCTAGTGAATCTAATGTAACACACACTCATACAATGCGGACCGCCCCGTGATGTTTTTCGCACTCCTACTAGGGAAAGTAATGTAACACACACCCATACAATGCGCACCGCCCCGTGATGTTTTTCTCACTCCTACTAGGGAAAGTAATGTAACACACACCCATACAATGCGCACCGCCCCGTGATGTTTTTCTCACTCCTACTAGTGAAAGTAATGTAACACACACACATAAAATGCGCACCGCCCCGTGATGTTTTTCTCACTCCTACTAGTGAATGTAATGTAACACACACCCATACAATGCGCACCACCCCGTGATGTTTTTCTCACTCCTACTAGTGAATTTAATGTAACACACACACATACAATGCGCACCACCCCGTGATGTTTTTCTCACTCCTACTAGTGAATGTAATGTAACACACAACCATACATTGCGCACCACCCCGTGATGTTTTTCTCACTCCTACTAGTGAATCTAATGCAAAACACACCCATACAATGCGCACCACCCCGTGATGTTTTTCTCACTCCTACTGGTGAATGTAATGTAACACACACCCATACAATGCGCACCACCCCGTGATGTTTTTCTCACTCCTACTAGTGAATGTAATGCAACACACACCCATACAATGCGCACCACCCCGTGATGATTTTCTCACTGCTACTAGTGAATGTAATGTAACACACCCCCATACAGTGCGCACCACCCCGTGATGTTTTTCTCACTGCTACTGGTGAATGTAATGCAACACACACCCATACAATGCGCACCACCCCGTGATGTTTTTCTCACTCCTACTGGTGAATCTCATGTAACACACACCCATACAATGAGCACCGCCCCGTGATGTTTTTCTCACTCCTACTAGGGAAAGTAATGTAACACACACCCATACAATGCGCACCGCCCCGTGATGTTTTTCTCACTCCTGCTAGTGAATCTAATGTAACACACACCCATACAATGAGCACCGCCCCGTGATGTTTTTCTCACTCCTACTAGGGAAAGTAATGTAACACACACCCATACAATGCGCACCGCCCCGTGATGTTTTTCTCACTCCTACTAGTGAAAGTAATGTAACACACACCCATACAATGCGCACCCCCCCGTGATGTTTTTCTCACTCCTACTAGTGAATCTAATGTAACACACACCCATACAATGGGCACCACCCCGTGTTGTTTTTCTCACTCCTACTAGTGAATCTCATGTAACACACACCCATACAATGCGCACCACCCCGTGATGTTTTCTCACTCCTACTAGTGAATCTCATGTAAGACACACCCATACAATGCGCACCACCCCGTGATGTTTTTCTCACTCCTACTAGTGAATCTAATGTAACACACACCCATACAATGCGCACCACCCCGTGGTGTTTTTCTCACTCCTACTAGTGAATGTAATGTAACACACCCCCATACAATGCGCACCACCCCGTGATGTTTTTCTCACTCCTGCTAGTGAATGTAATGTAACACACACCCATACAATGCGCACCACCCCGTGATGTTTTTCTCACTCCTGCTAGTGAATGTAATGTAACACACACCCATACAATGCGCACCACCCCGTGATGTTTTTCTCACTCCTACTAGTGAATGTAATGTAACACACACCCATACAATGCGCACCATCCCGTGATGTTTTTCTCACTGCTACTAGTGAATGTAATGTAACACACACCCATACAATGCGCACCACCCCGTGATGTTTTTCTCACTCCTACTAGTGAATGTAATGTAACACACACCCATACAATGCGCACCACCCCGTGATGTTTTTCTCACACCTACTAGTGAATGTAATGTAACACACACCCGTACAAGGCGCACCACCCCGTGATGTTTTTCTCACTCCTACTAGTGAATCTAATGTATCACACATCCATACAATGCGCACCACCCCGTGATGTTTTTCTCACTCCTGCTAGTGAATGTAATGTAACACACAGCCATACAATGCGCACCGCCCCGTGATGCTTTTCTCACTCCTACTAGGGAAAGTAATGTAACACACACCCATACAATGCGCACCGCCCCGTGATGTTTTTCTCACTCCTACTACTGAAAGTAATGTAACACACACCCATACAATGCGCACCGCCCCGTGATGTTTTTCTCACTCCTACTAGTGAAAGTAATGTAACACACACCCATACAATGCGCACCGCCCCGTGATGTTTTTCTCACTCCTACTAGTGAATGTAATGTAACACACACCCATACAATGCGCACCACCCCGTGATGTTTTTCTCACTCCTACTAGTGAATGTAATGTAACACACACCCATACAATGCGCACCACCCCGTGATGTTTTTCTCACTCCTACTAGTGAATCTAATGTAACACACACGCATACAATGGGCACCACCCCGTGTTGTTTTTCTCACTCCTACTAGTGAATCTCATGTAACACAAACCCATACAATGCGCACCACCCCGTGATGTTTTCTCACTCCTATTAGTGAATCTCATGTAAGACACACCCATACAATGCACACCACCCCGTGATGTTTTTCTCACTCCTACTAGTGAATCTAATGTAACACACACCCATACAATGGGCACCACACCGTGTTGTTTTTCTCACTCCTACTAGTGAATCTCATGTAACACACACCCATACAATGCGCACCACCCCGTGATGTTTTCTCACTCCTAATAGTGAATCTCATGTAAGACACACCCATACAATGCGCACCACCCCGTGATGTTTTTCTCACTCCTACTAGTGAATCTAATGTAACACACACCCATACAATGCGCACCACCCCGTGATGTTTTTCTCACTCCTACTAGTGAAAATAATGTAACACACACCCATACAATGCGCACCACCCCGTGATGTTTTTCTCACTCCTACTAGTGAATGTAATGTAACACACACCCATACAATGCGCACCACCCCGTGATGTTTTTCTCACTGCTACTAGTGAATGTAATGTAACAGACACCCATACAATGCGCACCACCCCGTGATGTTTTTCTCACTCCTACTAGTGAATGTAATGTAACACACACCCATACAATGCGCACCGCCCCGTGATGTTTTTCTCACTCCTACTAGTGAATGTAATGTAACACACACCCATACAATGCGCACCACCCCGTGATGTTTTTCTCACTCCTACTAGTGAATGTAATGTAACACACACCCATACAATGCGCACCACCCCGTGATGTTTTTCTCACTCCTACTAGTGAATCTAATGTAACACACACGCATACAATGGGCACCACCCCGTGTTCTTTTTCTCACTCCTACTAGTGAATCTCATGTAACACACACCCATACAATGCGCACCACCCCGTGATGTTTTCTCACTCCTACTAGTGAATCTCATGTAACACACACCCATACAATGCGCACCACCCCGTGATGTTTTCTCACTCCTACTAGTGAATCTCATGTAAGACACACCCATACAATGCGCACCACCCTGTGATGTTTTTCTCACTCCTACTAGTGAATCTAATGTAACACACACCCATACAATGCGCACCAACCCGTGATGTTTTTCTCACTCGTACTAGTGAATGTAATGTAACACACACCCATACAATGCGCACCACCCCGTGATGTTTTTCTCACTCCTACTAGTGATTGTAATGTAACACACACGCGTACAAGGCGCACCACCCCGTGATGTTTTTCTCACTCCTGCTAGTGAATCTAATGTATCACACACCCATACAATGCGCACCACCCCGTGATGTTTTTCTCACTCCTGCTAGTGAATCTAATGTAACACACACCCATACAATGCGCACCGCCCCGTGATGTTTTTCTCACTCCTACTAGGGAAAGTAATGTAACACACACCCATACAATGCGCACCGCCCCGTGATGTTTTTCTCACTCCTACTAGTGAATGTAATGTAACACACACCCGTACAAGGCGCACCACCCCGTGATGTTTTTCTCACTCCTGCTAGTGAATCTAATGTATCACACACCCGTACAATGCGCACCACCCCGTGATGTTTTTCTCACTCCTGCTAGTGAATCTAATGTAACACACACCCATACAATGCGCACCGCCCCGTGATGTTTTTCTCACTACTACTAGGGAAAGTAATGTAACACACACCCATACAATGCGCACCGCCCCGTGATGTTTTTCTCACTCCTACTACTGAAAGTAATGTAACACACACCCATACAATGCGCACCGCCCGGTGATGTTTTTCTCACTCCTACTAGTGAAAGTAATGTAACACACACCCATAGAATGCGCACCGCCCCGTGATGTTTTTCTCACTCCTACTAGTGAATGTAATGTAACACACACCCATACAATGCGCACCACCCCGTGATGTTTTTCTCACTCCTACTAGTGAATGTAATGTAACACACACCCATACAATGCGCACCACCCCGTGATGTTTTTCTCATGCCTACTAGTGAATCTAATGTAACACACACCCATACAATGCGCACCACCCCGTGATGTTTTTCTCACGCCTACTAGTGAATCTAATGTATCAGACACCCATACAATGCGCACCACCCCGTGATGTTTTTCTCACTCCTACTAGTGAATGTAATGTAACACACACCCATACAATGCGCACCACCCCGTGTTGATTTTCTCACTCCTAATAGTGAATGTAATGTAACACACTCCCGTACAATGCGCACCACCCCGTGATGTTTTTCTCATGCCTACTAGTGAATCTAATGTAACACACACCCATACAATGCGCACCACCCCGTGATGTTTTTCTCACTCCTACTAGTGAATCTAATGTAACACACACCCATACAATGGGCACCACCCCATGTTGTTTTTCTCACTCCTACTAGTGAATCTCATGTAACACACACCCATACAATGCGCACCACCCCGTGATGTTTTCTCACTCCTACTAGTGAATCTCATGTAAGACACACCCATACAATGCGCACCACCCCGTGATGTTTTTCTCACTCCTACTAGTGAATCTAATGTAACACACACCCATACAATGCGCACCACCCCGTGGTGTTTTTCTCACTCCTACTAGTGAATGTAATGTAACACACCCCCATACAATGAGCACAGGCCCGTGATGTTTTTCTCACTCCTACTAGTGAATGTAATGTAGCACACACCCATACAATGCGCACCACCCCGTGATGTTTTTCTCACTCCTACTAGTGAATGTAATGTATCACACACCCATACAATGCGCACCACCCCGTGATGTTTTTCTCACTCCTACTAGTGAATGTAATGTAACACACACCCATACAATGCGCACCACCCCGTGATGTTTTTCTCACTCCTACTAGTGAATGTAATGTAACACACACCCGTACAAGGCGCACCACCCCGTGATGTTTTTCTCACTCCTACTAGTGAATCTAATGTATCACACATCCATACAATGCGCACCACCCCGTGATGTTTTTCTCACTCCTACTAGTGAATTTAATGTAACACACACTCATACAATGCGCACCACCCCGTGATGTTTTTCTCACTCCTACTAGTGAATGTAATGCAACACACACTCATACATTGCGCACCACCCCGTGATGTTTTTCTCACTCCTACTAGTGAATGTAATGTAACACACACCCATACAATGCGCACCACCCAGTGATGATTTTCTCACTCCTAATAGTGAATGTAATGTAACACACACCCATACAATGCGCACCACCCCGTGATGTTTTTCTCACTCCTACTAGTGAATGTAATGTAACACACACCCATACAATGCGCACCACCCCGTGATGTTTTTCTCACTCCTGCTAGTGAATCTAATGTATCACACACCCATACAATGCGCACCACCCCGTGATGTTTTTCTCACTCCTGCTAGTGAATCTAATGTAACACACACCCATACAATGAGCACCGCCCCGTGATGATTTTCTCACTCCTACTAGGGAAAGTAATGTAACACACACCCATACAATGCGCACCGCCCCGTGATGTTTTTCTCACTCCTACTAGTGAAAGTAATGTAACACACACACATACAATGCGCACCGCCCCGTGATGTTTTTCTCACTCCTACTAGTGAATGTAATGTAACACACACCCATACAATGCGCACCACCCCGTGATGTTTTTCTCACTCCTACTAGTGAATCTAATGTAAGACACACCCATACAATGCGCACCACCCCGTGATGTTTTTCTCACTCCTACTAGTGAATGTAATGTAACACACACCCATACAATGCGCACCACCCCGTGATGTTTTTCTCACTCCTACTAGTGAATGTAATGTAACACACACCCATACAATGCGCACCACCCCGTGGTGTTTTTCTCACTCCTACTAGTGAATGTAATGTAACACACACCCATACAATGCGCACCACCCCGTGATGTTTTTCTCACTCCTACTAGTGAAAGTAATGTAACACACACCCATACAATGCGCACCACCCCGTGATGTTTTTCTCACTCCTACTAGTGAATGTAATGTAACACACACCCATACAATGCGCACCACCCCGTGATGTTTTTCTCACTCCTACTAGTGAATGTAATGTAACACACACCCATACAATGCGCACCACCCCGTGATGTTTTTCTCACTGCTACTAGTGAATGTAATGTAACACACACGCATACAATGCGCACCACCCCGTGATGTTTTTCTCACTCCTACTAGTGAATGTAATGTAACACACACCCATACAATGCGCACCACCCCATGATGTTTTTCTCACTCCTACTAGTGAATGTAATGTAACACACACCCGTACAAGGCGCACCACCCCGTGATGTTTTTCTCACTCCTAATAGTGAATCTAATGTATCACACATCCATACAATGCGCACCACCCCGTGATGTTTTTCTCACTCCTGCTAGTGAATCTAATGTAACACACACCCATACAATGTGCACCGCCCCGTGATGTTTTTCTCACTCCTACTAGGGAAAGTAATGTAACACACACCCATACAATGCGCACCGCCCCGTGATGTTTTTC
The DNA here is from genome assembly GCF_034190915.1 of Cavia porcellus. NCBI lineage: Eukaryota > Metazoa > Chordata > Mammalia > Rodentia > Caviidae > Cavia > Cavia porcellus. The sequence continues at coordinate 709,023 of NW_026947556.1, forward strand.
TCACTCCTACTACTGAAAGTAATGTAACACACACCCATACAATGCGCACCGCCCCGTGATGTTTTTCTCACTCCTACTAGTGAAAGTAATGTAACACACACCCATACAATGCGCACCACCCCGTGATGTTTTTCTCACTCCTACTAGTGAATGTAATGTAACACACACCCATACAATGCGCACCACCCCGTGATGTTTTTCTCACTCCTACTAGTGAATGTAATGTAACACACACCCATACAATGCGCACCACCCCGTGATGTTTTTCTCACTCCTACTAGTGAATCTAATGTAACACACACGCATACAATGGGCACCACCCCGTGTTGTTTTTCTCACTCCTACTAGTGAATCTCATGTAACACACACCCATACAATGCGCACCACCCCGTGATGTTTTCTCACTCCTACTAGTGAATCTCATGTAAGACACACCCATACAATGCGCACCACCCCGTGATGTTTTTCTCACTCCTACTAGTGAATCTAATGTAACACACACCCATACAATGGGCACCACCCCGTGTTGTTTTTCTCACTCCTACTAGTGAATCTCATGTAACACACACCCATACAATGCGCACCACCCCGTGATGTTTTCTCACTCCTACTAGTGAATCTCATGTAAGACACACCCATACAATGCGCACCACCCCGTGATGTTTTTCTCACTCCTACTAGTGAATCTAATGTAACACACACCCATACAATGCGCACCAACCCGTGATGTTTTTCTCACTCCTACTAGTGAATGTAATGTAACACACACCCATACAATGCGCACCACCCCATGATGTTTTTCTCACTCCTACTAGTGATTGTAATGTAACACACACGCGTACAAGGCGCACCACCCCGTGATGTTTTTCTCACTCCTGCTAGTGAATCTAATGTATCACACACCCATACAATGCGCACCACCCCGTGATGTTTTTCTCACTCCTGCTAGTGAATCTAATGTAACACACACCCATACAATGCGCATCGCCCCGTGATGTTTTTCTCACTCCTACTAGGGAAAGTAATGTAACACACACCCATACAATGCGCACCGCCCCGTGATGTTTTTCTCACTCCTACTACTGAAAGTAATGTAACACACACCCATACAATGCGCACCGCACCGTGATGTTTTTCTCACTCCTACTAGTGAAAGTAATGTAACACACACCCATACATTGCGCACCGCCCCGTGATGTTTTTCTCACTCCTACTAGTGAATGTAATGTAACACACACCCATACAATGCGCACCACCCCGTGATGTTTTTCTCACTCCTACTAGTGAATGTAATGTAACACACACCCATACAATGCGCACCACCCCGTGATGTTTTTCTCACTTCTACTAGTGAATCTAATGTAACACACACCCATACAATGGGCACCACCACATGTTGTTTTTCTCACTCCTACTAGTGAATCTCATGTAACACACACCCATACAATGCGCACCACCCCGTGATGTTTTCTCACTCCTACTAGTGAATCTCATGTAAGACACACCCATACAATGCGCACCACCCCGTGATGTTTTTCTCACTCCTACTAGTGAATCTAATGTAACACACACCCATACAATGCGCACCACCCCGTGGTGTTTTTCTCACTCCTACTAGTGAATGTAATGTAACACACCCCCATACAATGCGCACCACCCCGTGATGTTTTTCTCACTCCTACTAGTGAATGTAATGTAACACACACCCATACAATGCGCACCATCCCGTGATGTTTTTCTCACTCCTACTAGTGAATGTAATGTAACACACACCCATACAATGCGCACCACCCCGTGATGTTTTTCTCACTCCTACTAGTGAATGTAATGTAACACACACCCATACAATGCGCACCACCCCGTGATGTTTTTCTCACTGCTACTAGTGAATGTAATGTAACACACACCCATACAATGCGCACCACCCCGTGATGTTTTTCTCATTCCTACTAGTGAATCTAATGTAACACACACCCATACAATGTGCACCACCCCGTGATGTTTTTCTCACTCCTACTAGTGAATGTAATGTAACACACACCCATACAATGCGCACCACCTCGTGATGTTTTTCTCACTCCTACTACTGAATGTAATGTATCACACACCCATACAATGCGCACCACCCCGTGATGTTTTTCTCACTCCTACTAGTGAATGTAATGTAACACACACCCATACAATGCGCACCACCCCATGATGTTTTTCTCACTCCTACTAGTGAATGTAATGTAACACACACCCGTACAAGGCGCACCACCCCGTGATGTTTTTCTCACTCCTACTAGTGAATCTAATGTATCACACATCCATACAATGCGCACCACCCCGTGATGTTTTTCTCACTCCTGCTAGTGAATCTAATGTAACACACACCCATACAATGCGTACCGCCCCGTGATGTTTTTCTCACTCCTACTAGGGAAAGTAATGTAACACACACCCATACAATGCGCACCGCCCCGTGATGTTTTTCTCACTCCTACTAGTGAATGTAACGTAACACACACCCGTACAAGGCGCACCACCCCGTGATGTTTTTCTCACTCCTGCTAGTGAATCTAATGTATCACACACCCATAAAATGCGCACCACCCCGTGATGTTTTTCTCACTGCTACTAGTGAATGTAATGTAACACACACCCATACAATGCGCACCACCCCGTGATGTTTTTCTCATTCCTACTAGTGAATCTAATGTAACACACACCCATACAATGCGCACCACCCCGTGATGTTTTTCTCACTCCTACTAGTGAATGTAATGTAACACACACCCGTACAAGGCGCACCACCCCGTGATGTTTTTCTCACTCCTACTAGTGAATCTAATGTATCACACATCCATACAATGCGCACCACCCCGTGATGTTTTTCTCACTCCTGCTAGTGAATCTAATGTAACACACACCCATACAATGCGCACCGCCCCGTGATGTTTTTCTCACTCCTACTAGGGAAAGTAATGTAACACACACCCATACAATGCGCACCGCCCCGGGATGTTTTTCTCACTCCTACTAGTGAATGTAATGTAACACACACCCGTACAAGGCGCACCACCCCGTGATGTTTTTCTCACTCCTGCTAGTGAATCTAATGTATCACACACCCATACAATGCGCACCACCCCGTGATGTTTTTCTCATTCCTGCTAGTGAATCTAATGTAACACACACCCATACAATGCGCACCGCCCCGTGATGATTTTCTCACTACTACTAGGGAAAGTAATGTAACACACACCCATACAATGCGCACCGCCCCGTGATGTTTTTCTCACTCCTACTACTGAAAGTAATGTAACACACACCCATACAATGCGCACCGCCCCGTGATGTTTTTCTCACTCCTACTAGTGAAAGTAATGTGACACACACCCATACAATGCGCACCGCCCCGTGATGTTTTTCTCACTCCTACTAGTGAATGTAATGTAACACACACCCATACAATGCGCACCACCCCGTGATGTTTTTCTCACTCCTACTAGTGAATTTAATGTAACACACACTCATACAATGCGCACCACCCCGTGATGTTTTTCTCACTCCTACTAGTGAATGTAATGTAACACACACTCATACATTGCGCACCACCCCGTGATGTTTTTCTCACTCCTACTAGTGAATGTAATGTAACACACACCCATACAATGCGCACCACCCAGTGATGATTTTCTCACTCCTAATAGTGAATGTAATGTAACACACACCCATACAATGCGCACCACCCCGTGATGTTTTTCTCACTCCTACTAGTGAATGTAATGTAACACACACCCATACAATGCGCACCACCCCGTGATGTTTTTCTCACTCCTGCTAGTGAATCTAATGTATCACACACCCATACAATGCGCACCACCCCGTGATGTTTTTCTCACTCCTGCTAGTGAATCTAATGTAACACACACCCATACAATGAGCACCGCCCCGTGATGATTTTCTCACTCCTACTAGGGAAAGTAATGTAACACACACCCATACAATGCGCACCGCCCCGTGATGTTTTTCTCACTCCTACTAGTGAAAGTAATGTAACACACACCCATACAATGCGCACCGCCCCGTGATGTTTTTCTCACTCCTACTAGTGAATGTAATGTAACACACACCCATACAATGCGCACCACCCCGTGATGTTTTTCTCACTCCTACTAGTGAATCTAATGTAACACACACCCATACAATGCGTACCACCCCGTGATGTTTTTCTCACTCCTACTAGTGAATCTAATGTAACACACACCCATACAATGGGCACCACCCCGTGTTGTTTTTCTCACTCCTACTAGTGAATCTCATGTAACACACACCCATACAATGCGAACCGCCCCGTGATGTTTTCTCACTCCTACTAGTGAATCTCATGTAAGACACACCCATACAATGCGCACCACCCCGTGATGTTTTTCTCACTCCTACTAGTGAATCTAATGTAACACACACCCATACAATGCGCACCACCCCGTGGTGTTTTTCTCACTCCTACTAGTGAATGTAATGTAACACACACCCATACAATGAGCACCGCCCCGTGATGATTTTCTCACTCCTACTAGGGAAAGTAATGTAACACACACCCATACAATGCGCACCGCCCCGTGATGTTTTTCTCACTCCTACTAGTGAAAGTAATGTAACACACACACATACAATGCGCACCGCCCCGTGATGTTTTTCTCACTCCTACTAGTGAATGTAATGTAACACACACCCATACAATGCGCACCACCCCGTGATGTTTTTCTCACTCCTACTAGTGAATCTAATGTAAGACACACCCATACAATGCGCACCACCCCGTGATGTTTTTCTCACTCCTACTAGTGAATGTAATGTAACACACACCCATACAATGCGCACCACCCCGTGATGTTTTTCTCACTCCTACTAGTGAATGTAATGTAACACACACCCATACAATGCGCACCACCCCGTGGTGTTTTTCTCACTCCTACTAGTGAATGTAATGTAACACACACCCATACAATGCGCACCACCCCGTGATGTTTTTCTCACTCCTACTAGTGAAAGTAATGTAACACACACCCATACAATGCGCACCACCCCGTGATGTTTTTCTCACTCCTACTAGTGAATGTAATGTAACACACACCCATACAATGCGCACCACCCCGTGATGTTTTTCTCACTCCTACTAGTGAATGTAATGTAACACACACCCATACAATGCGCACCACCCCGTGATGTTTTTCTCACTGCTACTAGTGAATGTAATGTAACACACACGCATACAATGCGCACCACCCCGTGATGTTTTTCTCACTCCTACTAGTGAATGTAATGTAACACACACCCATACAATGCGCACCACCCCATGATGTTTTTCTCACTCCTACTAGTGAATGTAATGTAACACACACCCGTACAAGGCGCACCACCCCGTGATGTTTTTCTCACTCCTAATAGTGAATCTAATGTATCACACATCCATACAATGCGCACCACCCCGTGATGTTTTTCTCACTCCTGCTAGTGAATCTAATGTAACACACACCCATACATTGTGCACCGCCCCGTGATGTTTTTCTCACTCCTACTAGGGAAAGTAATGTAACACACACCCATACAATGCGCACCGCCCCGTGATGTTTTTCTCACTCCTACTACTGAAAGTAATGTAACACACACCCATACAATGCGCACCGCCCCGTGATGTTTTTCTCACTCCTACTAGTGAAAGTAATGTAACACACACCCATACAATGCGCACCACCCCGTGATGTTTTTCTCACTCCTACTAGTGAATGTAATGTAACACACACCCATACAATGCGCACCACCCCGTGATGTTTTTCTCACTCCTACTAGTGAATGTAATGTAACACACACCCATACAATGCGCACCACCCCGTGATGTTTTTCTCACTCCTACTAGTGAATCTAATGTAACACACACGCATACAATGGGCACCACCCCGTGTTGTTTTTCTCACTCCTACTAGTGAATCTCATGTAACACACACCCATACAATGCGCACCACCCCGTGATGTTTTCTCACTCCTACTAGTGAATCTCATGTAAGACACACCCATACAATGCGCACCACCCCGTGATGTTTTTCTCACTCCTACTAGTGAATCTAATGTAACACACACCCATACAATGGGCACCACCCCGTGTTGTTTTTCTCACTCCTACTAGTGAATCTCATGTAACACACACCCATACAATGCGCACCACCCCGTGATGTTTTCTCACTCCTACTAGTGAATCTCATGTAAGACACACCCATACAATGCGCACCACCCCGTGATGTTTTTCTCACTCCTACTAGTGAATCTAATGTAACACACACCCATACAATGCGCACCAACCCGTGATGTTTTTCTCACTCCTACTAGTGAATGTAATGTAACACACACCCATACAATGCGCACCACCCCATGATGTTTTTCTCACTCCTACTAGTGATTGTAATGTAACACACACGCGTACAAGGCTCACCACCCCGTGATGTTTTTCTCACTCCTGCTAGTGAATCTAATGTATCACACACCCATACAATGCGCACCACCCCGTGATGTTTTTCTCACTCCTGCTAGTGAATCTAATGTAACACACACCCATACAATGCGCATCGCCCCGTGATGTTTTTCTCACTCCTACTAGGGAAAGTAATGTAACACACACCCATACAATGCGCACCGCCCCGTGATGTTTTTCTCACTCCTACTACTGAAAGTAATGTAACACACACCCATACAATGCGCACCGCCCCGTGATGTTTTTCTCACTCCTACAAGTGAAAGTAATGTAACACACACCCATACATTGCGCACCGCCCCGTGATGTTTTTCTCACTCCTACTAGTGAATGTAATGTAACACACACCCATACAATGCGCACCACCCCGTGATGTTTTTCTCACTCCTACTAGTGAATGTAATGTAACACACACCCATACAATGCGCACCACCCCGTGATGTTTTTCTCACTTCTACTAGTGAATCTAATGTAACACACACCCATACAATGGGCACCACCACATGTTGTTTTTCTCACTCCTACTAGTGAATCTCATGTAACACACACCCATACAATGCGCACCACCCCGTGATGTTTTCTCACTCCTACTAGTGAATCTCATGTAAGACACACCCATACAATGCGCACCACCCCGTGATGTTTTTCTCACTCCTACTAGTGAATCTAATGTAACACACACCCATACAATGTGCACCACCCCGTGATGTTTTTCTCACTCCTACTAGTGAATGTAATGTAACACACACCCATACAATGCGCACCACCTCGTGATGTTTTTCTCACTCCTACTAGTGAATGTAATGTATCACACACCCATACAATGCGCACCACCCCGTGATGTTTTTCTCACTCCTACTAGTGAATGTAATGTAACACACACCCGTACAATGCGCACCACCCCATGATGTTTTTCTCACTCCTACTAGTGAATGTAATGTAACACACACCCGTACAAGGCGCACCACCCCGTGATGTTTTTCTCACTCCTACTAGTGAATCTAATGTATCACACATCCATACAATGCGCACCACCCCGTGATGTTTTTCTCACTCCTGCTAGTGAATCTAATGTAACACACACCCATACAATGCGTACCGCCCCGTGATGTTTTTCTCACTCCTACTAGGGAAAGTAATGTAACACACACCCATACAATGCGCACCGCCCCGTGATGTTTTTCTCACTCCTACTAGTGAATGTAACGTAACACACACCCGTACAAGGCGCACCACCCCGTGATGTTTTTCTCACTCCTGCTAGTGAATCTAATGTATCACACACCCATAAAATGCGCACCACCCCGTGATGTTTTTCTCACTGCTACTAGTGAATGTAATGTAACACACACCCATACAATGCGCACCACCCCGTGATGTTTTTCTCATTCCTACTAGTGAATCTAATGTAACACACACCCATACAATGCGCACCACCCCGTGATGTTTTTCTCACTCCTACTAGTGAATGTAATGTAACACACACCCGTACAAGGCGCACCACCCCGTGATGTTTTTCTCACTCCTACTAGTGAATCTAATGTATCACACATCCATACAATGCGCACCACCCCGTGATGTTTTTCTCACTCCTGCTAGTGAATCTAATGTAACACACACCCATACAATGCGCACCGCCCCGTGATGTTTTTCTCACTCCTACTAGGGAAAGTAATGTAACACACACCCATACAATGCGCACCGCCCCGGGATGTTTTTCTCACTCCTACTAGTGAATGTAATGTAACACACACCCGTACAAGGCGCACCACCCCGTGATGTTTTTCTCACTCCTGCTAGTGAATCTAATGTATCACACACCCATACAATGCGCACCACCCCGTGATGTTTTTCTCATTCCTGCTAGTGAATCTAATGTAACACACACCCATACAATGCGCACCGCCCCGTGATGATTTTCTCACTACTACTAGGGAAAGTAATGTAACACACACCCATACAATGCGCACCGCCCCGTGATGTTTTTCTCACTCCTACTACTGAAAGTAATGTAACACACACCCATACAATGCGCACCGCCCCGTGATGTTTTTCTCACTCCTACTAGTGAAAGTAATGTGACACACACCCATACAATGCGCACCGCCCCGTGATGTTTTTCTCACTCCTACTAGTGAATGTAATGTAACACACACCCATACAATGCGCACCACCCCGTGATGTTTTTCTCACTCCTACTAGTGAATTTAATGTAACACACACTCATACAATGCGCACCACCCCGTGATGTTTTTCTCACTCCTACTAGTGAATGTAATGTAACACACACTCATACATTGCGCACCACCCCGTGATGTTTTTCTCACTCCTACTAGTGAATGTAATGTAACACACACCCATACAATGCGCACCACCCAGTGATGATTTTCTCACTCCTAATAGTGAATGTAATGTAACACACACCCATACAATGCGCACCACCCCGTGATGTTTTTCTCACTCCTACTAGTGAATGTAATGTAACACACACCCATACAATGCGCACCACCCCGTGATGTTTTTCTCACTCCTGCTAGTGAATCTAATGTATCACACACCCATACAATGCGCACCACCCCGTGATGTTTTTCTCACTCCTGCTAGTGAATCTAATGTAACACACACCCATACAATGAGCACCGCCCCGTGATGATTTTCTCACTCCTACTAGGGAAAGTAATGTAACACACACCCATACAATGCGCACCGCCCCGTGATGTTTTTCTCACTCCTACTAGTGAAAGTAATGTAACACACACCCATACAATGCGCACCGCCCCGTGATGTTTTTCTCACTCCTACTAGTGAATGTAATGTAACACACACCCATACAATGCGCACCACCCCGTGATGTTTTTCTCACTCCTACTAGTGAATCTAATGTAACACACACCCATACAATGCGTACCACCCCGTGATGTTTTTCTCACTCCTACTAGTGAATCTAATGTAACACACACCCATACAATGGGCACCACCCCGTGTTGTTTTTCTCACTCCTACTAGTGAATCTCATGTAACACACACCCATACAATGCGAACCGCCCCGTGATGTTTTCTCACTCCTACTAGTGAATCTCATGTAAGACACACCCATACAATGCGCACCACCCCGTGATGTTTTTCTCACTCCTACTAGTGAATCTAATGTAACACACACCCATACAATGCGCACCACCCCGTGGTGTTTTTCTCACTCCTACTAGTGAATGTAATGTAACACACACCCGTACAAGGCGCACCACCCCGTGATGTTTTTCTCACTCCTAATAGTGAATCTAATGTATCACACATCCATACAATGCGCACCACCCCGTGATGTTTTTCTCACTCCTGCTAGTGAATCTAATGTAACACACACCCATACAATGTGCACCGCCCCGTGATGTTTTTCTCACTCCTACTAGGGAAAGTAATGTAACACACACCCATACAATGCGCACCGCCCCGTGATGTTTTTCTCACTCCTACTACTGAAAGTAATGTAACACACACCCATACAATGCGCACCGCCCCGTGATGTTTTTCTCACTCCTACTAGTGAAAGTAATGTAACACACACCCATACAATGCGCACCACCCCGTGATGTTTTTCTCACTCCTACTAGTGAATGTAATGTAACACACACCCATACAATGCGCACCACCCCGTGATGTTTTTCTCACTCCTACTAGTGAATGTAATGTAACACACACCCATACAATGCGCACCACCCCGTGATGTTTTTCTCACTCCTACTAGTGAATCTAATGTAACACACACGCATACAATGGGCACCACCCCGTGTTGTTTTTCTCACTCCTACTAGTGAATCTCATGTAACACACACCCATACAATGCGCACCACCCCGTGATGTTTTCTCACTCCTACTAGTGAATCTCATGTAAGACACACCCATACAATGCGCACCACCCCGTGATGTTTTTCTCACTCCTACTAGTGAATCTAATGTAACACACACCCATACAATGGGCACCACCCCGTGTTGTTTTTCTCACTCCTACTAGTGAATCTCATGTAACACACACCCATACAATGCGCACCACCCCGTGATGTTTTCTCACTCCTACTAGTGAATCTCATGTAAGACACACCCATACAATGCGCACCACCCCGTGATGTTTTTCTCACTCCTACTAGTGAATCTAATGTAACACACACCCATACAATGCGCACCAACCCGTGATGTTTTTCTCACTCCTACTAGTGAATGTAATGTAACACACACCCATACAATGCGCACCACCCCATGATGTTTTTCTCACTCCTACTAGTGATTGTAATGTAACACACACGCGTACAAGGCGCACCACCCCGTGATGTTTTTCTCACTCCTGCTAGTGAATCTAATGTATCACACACCCATACAATGCGCACCACCCCGTGATGTTTTTCTCACTCCTGCTAGTGAATCTAATGTAACACACACCCATACAATGCGCATCGCCCTGTGATGTTTTTCTCACTCCTACTAGGGAAAGTAATGTAACACACACCCATACAATGCGCACCGCCCCGTGATGTTTTTCTCACTCCTACTACTGAAAGTAATGTAACACACACCCATACAATGCGCACCGCCCCGTGATGTTTTTCTCACTCCTACTAGTGAAAGTAATGTAACACACACCCATACATTGCGCACCGCCCCGTGATGTTTTTCTCACTCCTACTAGTGAATGTAATGTAACACACACCCATACAATGCGCACCACCCCGTGATGTTTTTCTCACTCCTACTAGTGAATGTAATGTAACACACACCCATACAATGCGCACCACCCCGTGATGTTTTTCTCACTTCTACTAGTGAATCTAATGTAACACACACCCATACAATGGGCACCACCACATGTTGTTTTTCTCACTCCTACTAGTGAATCTCATGTAACACACACCCATACAATGCGCACCACCCCGTGATGTTTTCTCACTCCTACTAGTGAATCTCATGTAAGACACACCCATACAATGCGCACCACCCCGTGATGTTTTTCTCACTCCTACTAGTGAATCTAATGTAACACACACCCATACAATGCGCACCACCCCGTGGTGTTTTTCTCACTCCTACTAGTGAATGTAATGTAACACACCCCCATACAATGCGCACCACCCCGTGATGTTTTTCTCACTCCTACTAGTGAATGTAGTGTAACACACACCCATACAATGCGCACCATCCCGTGATGTTTTTCTCACTCCTACTAGTGAATGTAATGTAACACACACCCATACAATGCGCACCACCCCGTGATGTTTTTCTCACTCCTACTAGTGAATGTAATGTAACACACACCCATACAATGCGCACCACCCCGTGATGTTTTTCTCACTGCTACTAGTGAATGTAATGTAACACACACCCATACAATGCGCACCACCCCGTGATGTTTTTCTCATTCCTACTAGTGAATCTAATGTAACACACACCCATACAATGTGCACCACCCCGTGATGTTTTTCTCACTCCTACTAGTGAATGTAATGTAACACACACCCGTACAAGGCGCACCACCCCGTGATGTTTTTCTCACTCCTACTAGTGAATCTAATGTATCACACATCCATACAATGCGCACCACCCCGTGAAGTTTTTCTCACTCCTTCTAGTGAATCTAATGTAACACACACCCATACAATGCGCACCGCCCCGTGATGTTTTTCTCACTCCTACTAGTGAAAGTAATGTAACACACACCCATACAATGCGCACCGCCCCGTGATGTTTTTCTCACTCCTACTAGTGAATGTAATGTAACACACACCCATACAATGCGCACCACCCCATGATGTTTTTCTCACTCCTACTAGTGAATGTAATGTAACACACACCCGTACAAGGCGCACCACCCCGTGATGTTTTTCTCACTCCTAATAGTGAATCTAATGTATCACACATCCATACAATGCGCACCACCCCGTGATGTTTTTCTCACTCCTGCTAGTGAATCTAATGTAACACACACCCATACAATGTGCACCGCCCCGTGATGTTTTTCTCACTCCTACTAGGGAAAGTAATGTAACACACACCCATACAATGCGCACCGCCCCGTGATGTTTTTCTCACTCCTACTACTGAAAGTAATGTAACACACACCCATACAATGCGCACCGCCCCGTGATGTTTTTCTCACTCCTACTAGTGAAAGTAATGTAACACACACCCATACAATGCGCACCACCCCGTGATGTTTTTCTCACTCCTACTAGTGAATGTAATGTAACACACACCCATACAATGCGCACCACCCCGTGATGTTTTTCTCACTCCTACTAGTGAATGTAATGTAACACACACCCATACAATGCGCACCACCCCGTGATGTTTTTCTCACTCCTACTAGTGAATCTAATGTAACACACACGCATACAATGGGCACCACCCCGTGTTGTTTTTCTCACTCCTACTAGTGAATCTCATGTAACACACACCCATACAATGCGCACCACCCCGTGATGTTTTCTCACTCCTACTAGTGAATCTCATGTAAGACACACCCATACAATGCGCACCACCCCGTGATGTTTTTCTCACTCCTACTAGTGAATCTAATGTAACACACACCCATACAATGGGCACCACCCCGTGTTGTTTTTCTCACTCCTACTAGTGAATCTCATGTAACACACACCCATACAATGCGCACCACCCCGTGATGTTTTCTCACTCCTACTAGTGAATCTCATGTAAGACACACCCATACAATGCGCACCACCCCGTGATGTTTTTCTCACTCCTACTAGTGAATCTAATGTAACACACACCCATACAATGCGCACCAACCCGTGATGTTTTTCTCACTCCTACTAGTGAATGTAATGTAACACACACCCATACAATGCGCACCACCCCATGATGTTTTTCTCACTCCTACTAGTGATTGTAATGTAACACACACGCGTACAAGGCGCACCACCCCGTGATGTTTTTCTCACTCCTGCTAGTGAATCTAATGTATCACACACCCATACAATGCGCACCACCCCGTGATGTTTTTCTCACTCCTGCTAGTGAATCTAATGTAACACACACACATACAATGCGCATCGCCCCGTGATGTTTTTCTCACTCCTACTAGGGAAAGTAATGTAACACACACCCATACAATGCGCACCGCCCCGTGATGTTTTTCTCACTCCTACTACTGAAAGTAATGTAACACACACCCATACAATGCGCACCGCCCCGTGATGTTTTTCTCACTCCTACTAGTGAAAGTAATGTAACACACACCCATACATTGCGCACCGCCCCGTGATGTTTTTCTCACTCCTACTAGTGAATGTAATGTAACACACACCCATACAATGCGCACCACCCCGTGATGTTTTTCTCACTCCTACTAGTGAATGTAATGTAACACACACCCGTACAATGCGCACCACCCCGTGATGTTTTTCTCACTTCTACTAGTGAATCTAATGTAACACACACCCATACAATGGGCACCACCACATGTTGTTTTTCTCACTCCTACTAGTGAATCTCATGTAACACACACCCATAAAATGAGCACCACCCCGTGATGTTTTCTCACTCCTACTAGTGAATCTCATGTAAGACACACCCATACAATGCGCACCACCCCGTGATGTTTTTCTCACTCCTACTAGTGAATCTAATGTAACACACACCCATACAATGCGCACCACCCCGTGGTGTTTTTCTCACTCCTACTAGTGAATGTAATGTAACACACCCCCATACAATGCGCACCACCCCGTGATGTTTTTCTCACTCCTACTAGTGAATGTAATGTAACACACACCCATACAATGCGCACCATCCCGTGATGTTTTTCTCACTCCTACTAGTGAATGTAATGTAACACACACCCATACAATGCGCACCACCCCGTGATGTTTTTCTCACTCCTACTAGTGAATGTAATGTAACACACACCCATACAATGCGCACCACCCCGTGATGTTTTTCTCACTGCTACTAGTGAATGTAATGTAACACACACCCATACAATGCGCACCACCCCGTGATGTTTTTCTCATTCCTACTAGTGAATCTAATGTAACACACACCCATACAATGTGCACCACCCCGTGATGTTTTTCTCACTCCTACTAGTGAATGTAATGTAACACACACCCGTACAAGGCGCACCACCCCGTGATGTTTTTCTCACTCCTACTAGTGAATCTAATGTATCACACATCCATACAATGCGCACCACCCCGTGAAGTTTTTCTCACTCCTTCTAGTGAATCTAATGTAACACACACCCATACAATGCGCACCGCCCCGTGATGTTTTTCTCACTCCTACTAGTGAAAGTAATGTAACACACACCCATACAATGCGCACCGCCCCGTGATGTTTTTCTCACTCCTACTAGTGAATGTAATGTAACACACACCCATACAATGCGCACCACCCCGTGATGTTTTTCTCACTCCTACTAGTGAATGTAATGTAACACACACCCATACAATGCGCACCACCCCGTGATGTTTTTCTCACTCCTACTAGTGAATCTAATGTAACACACACGCATACAATGGGCACCACCCCGTGTTGTTTTTCTCACTCCTACTAGTGAATCTCATGTAACACACACCCATACAATGCGCACCACCCCGTGATGTTTTCTCACTCCTACTAGTGAATCTCATGTAAGACACACCCATACAATGCGCACCACCCCGTGATGTTTTTCTCACTCCTACTAGTGAATCTAATGTAACACACACCCATACAATGGGCACCACCCCGTGTTGTTTTTCTCACTCCTACTAGTGAATCTCATGTAACAGACACCCATACAATGCGCACCACCCCGTGATGTTTTCTCACTCCTACTAGTGAATCTCATGTAAGACACACCCATACAATGCGCACCACCCCGTGATGTTTTTCTCACTCCTACTAGTGAATCTAATGTAACACACACCCATACAATGCGCACCAACCCGTGATGTTTTTCTCACTCCTACTAGTGAATGTAATGTAACACACACCCATACAATGCGCACCACCCCGTGATGTTTTTCTCACTCCTACTAGTGATTGTAATGTAACACACACGCGTACAAGGCGCACCACCCCGTGATGTTTTTCTCACTCCTGCTAGTGAATCTAATGTATCACACACCCATACAATGAGCACCACCGCGTGATGTTTTTCTCACTCCTGCTAGTGAATCTAATGTAACACACACCCATACAATGCGCACCGCCCCGTGATGTTTTTCTCACTCCTACTAGGGAAAGTAATGTAACACACACCCATACAATGCGCACCGCCCCGTGATGTTTTTCTCACTCCTATTACTGAAAGTAATGTAACACACACCCATACAATGCGCACCGCCCCGTGATGTTTTTCTCACTCCTACTAGTGAAAGTAATGTAACACACACCCATACATTGCGCACCGCCCCGTGATGTTTTTCTCACTCCTACTAGTGAATGTAATGTAACACACACCCATACTATGCGCACCACCCCGTGATGTATTTCTCACTCCGACTAGTGAATGTAATGTAACACACACCCATACAATGCGCACCACCCCGTGATGTTTTTCTCACTCCTATTAGTGAATTTAATGTAACACACACCCATACAATGGGCACCACCCCATGTTGTTTTTCTCACTCCTACTAGTGAGTCTCATGTAACACACACCCATACAATGCGCACCACCCCGTGATGTTTTCTCACTCCTACTATTGAATCTCATGTAAGACACACCCCCATACAATGCGCACCACCCCGTGATGTTTTTCTCACTCCTACTAGTGAATGTAATGTAACACACACCCATACAATGCTCACCACCCCGTGATGTTTTTCTCACTCCAACTAGTGAATGTAATGTAACACACACCCATACAATGCGCACCACCCCGTGATGTTTTTCTCACTCCTACTAGTGAATGTAATGTAACACACACCCATACAATGCGCACCACCCCGTGATGTTTTTCTCACTGCTACTAGTGAATGTAATGTAACACATACCCATACAATGCGCACCACCCCGTGATGTTTTTCTCATTCCTACTAGTGAATCTAATGTAACACACACCCATACAATGCGCACCACCCCGTGATGTTTTTCTCACTCCTACTAGTGAATGTAATGTAACACACACCCGTACAAGGCGCACCACCCCGTGATGTTTTTCTCACTCCTACTAGTGAATCTAATGTATCACACATCCATACATTGCGCACCACCCCGTGATGTTTTTCTCACTCCTGCTAGTGAATCTAATGTAACACACACCCATACAATGCGCACCGCCCCGTGATGTTTTTCTCACTCCTACTAGGGAAAGTAATGTAACACACACCCATACAATGCGCACCGCCCCGTGATGTTTTTCTCACTCCTACTAGTGAATGTAATGTAACACACACCCGTACAAGGCGCACCACCCCGTGATGTTTTTCTCACTCCTGCTAGTGAATCTAATGTATCACACACCCATACAATGCGCACCGCCCCGTGATGTTTTTCTCACTCCTACTACTGAAAGTAATGTAACACACACCCACACAATGCGCACCGCCCCGTGATGTTTTTCTCACTCCTACTAGTGAAAGTAATGTAACACACACCCATACATTGCGCACCGCCCCGTGATGTTTTTCTCACTCCTACTAGTGAATGTAATGTAACACACACCCATACTATGCGCACCACCCCGTGATGTATTTCTCACTCGGACTAGTGAATGTAATGTAACACACACCCATACAATGCGCACCAACCCGTGATGTTTTTCTCACTCCTATTAGTGAATCTAATGTAACACACACCCATACAATGGGCACCACCCCATGTTGTTTTTCTCACTCCTACTAGTGAATCTCATGTAACACACACCCATACAATGCGCACCACCCCGTGATGTTTTCTCACTCCTACTATTGAATCTCATGTAAGACACACCCCCATACAATGCGCACCACCCCGTGATGTTTTTCTCACTCCTACTAGTGAATGTAATGTAACACACACCCATACAATGCTCACCACCCCGTGATGTTTTTCTCACTACAACTAGTGAATGTAATGTAACACACACCCATACAATGCGCACCACCCCGTGATGTTTTTCTCACTCCTACTAGTGAATGTAATGTAACACACACCCATTCAATGCGCACCACCCCGTGATGTTTTTCTCACTGCTCCTAGTGAATGTAATGTAACACATACCCATACAATGCGCACCACCCCGTGATGTTTTTCTCATTCCTACTAGTGAATCTAATGTAACACACACCCATACAATGCGCACCACCCCGTGATGTTTTTCTCACTCCTACTAGTGAATGTAATGTAACACACACCCATACAAGGCGCACCACCCCGTGATCTTTTTCTCACTCCTACTAGTGAATCTAATGTATCACACATCCATACATTGCGCACCACCCCGTGATGTTTTTCTCACTCCTGCTAGTGAATCTAATGTAACACACACCCATACAATGCGCACCGCCCCGTGATGTTTTTCTCACTCCTACTAGTGAATGTAATGTAACACACACCCGTACAAGGCGCACCACCCCGTGATGTTTTTCTCACTCCTGCTAGTGAATCTAATGTATCACACACCCATACAATGCGCACCACCCCGTGATGTTTTTCTCACTCCTGCTAGTGAATCTAATGTAACACACACCCATACAATGCGCACCGCCCCGTGATGTTTTTCTCACTACTACTAGGGAAAGTAATGTAACACACACCCATACAATGCGCACCGCCCCGTGATGTTTTTCTCACTCCTACTACTGAAAGTAATGTAACACACACCCATACAATGCGCACCGCCCCGTGATGTTTTTCTCACTCCTACTAGTGAATGTAATGTAACACACACCCATACAATGCTCACCACCCCGTGATGTTTTTCTCACTACAACTAGTGAATGTAATGTAACACACACCCATACAATGCGCACCACCCCGTGATGTTTTTCTCACTCCTACTAGTGAATGTAATGTAACACACACCCATTCAATGCGCACCACCCCGTGATGTTTTCTCACTGCTCCTAGTGAATGTAATGTAACACATACCCATACAATGCGCACCACCCCGTGATGTTTTTCTCATTCCTACTAGTGAATCTAATGTAACACACACCCATACAATGCGCACCACCCCGTGATGTTTTTCTCACTCCTACTAGTGAATGTAATGTAACACACACCCGTACAAGGCGCACCACCCCGTGATCTTTTTCTCACTCCTACTAGTGAATCTAATGTATCACACATCCATACATTGCGCACCACCCCGTGATGTTTTTCTCACTCCTGCTAGTGAATCTAATGTAACACACACCCATACAATGCGCACCGCCCCGTGATGTTTTTCTCACTCCTACTAGTGAATGTAATGTAACACACACCCGTACAAGGCGCACCACCCCGTGATGTTTTTCTCACTCCTGCTAGTGAATCTAATGTATCACACACCCATACAATGCGCACCACCCCGTGATGTTTTTCTCACTCCTGCTAGTGAATCTAATGTAACACACACCCATACAATGCGCACCGCCCCGTGATGTTTTTCTCACTACTACTAGGGAAAGTAATGTAACACACACCCATACAATGCGCACCGCCCCGTGATGTTTTTCTCACTCCTACTACTGAAAGTAATGTAACACACACCCATACAATGCGCACCGCCCCGTGATGTTTTTCTCACTCCTACTAGTGAAAGTAATGTAACACACACCCATACAATGCGCAACGCCCCGTGATGTTTTTCTCACTCCTACTAGTGAATGTAATGTAACACACACCCATACAATGCGCACCACCCCGTGATGTTTTTCTCACTCCTACTAGTGAATATAATGTAACACACACCCATACAATGCGCACCACCCTGTGATGTTTTTCTCACGCCTACTAGTGAATCTAATGTAACACACACCCATACAATGCGCACCACCCCGTGATGTTTTTCTCACGCCTACTAGTGAATCTAATGTAACACACACTCATACAATGCGCACCACCCCGTGATGTTTTTCTCACTCCTACTAGTGAATGTAATGTAACACACACCCATACATTGCGCACCACCCCGTGATGTTTTTCTCACTCCTACTAGTGAATGTAATGTAACACACACCCATACAATGCTCACCACCCCGTGATGTTTTTCTCACTACAACTAGTGAATGTAATGTAACACACACCCATACAATGCGCACCACCCCGTGATGTTTTTCTCACTCCTACTAGTGAATGTAATGTAACACACACCCATTCAATGCGCACCACCCCGTGATGTTTTTCTCACTCCTACTAGTGAATGTAATGTAACACACACCCGTACAAGGCGCACCACCCCGTGATCTTTTTCTCACTCCTACTAGTGAATCTAATGTATCACACATCCATACATTGCGCACCACCCCGTGATGTTTTTCTCACTCCTGCTAGTGAATCTAATGTAACACACACCCATACAATGCGCACCGCCCCGTGATGTTTTTCTCACTCCTACTAGTGAATGTAATGTAACACACACCCGTACAAGGCGCACCACCCCGTGATGTTTTTCTCACTCCTGCTAGTGAATCTAATGTATCACACACCCATACAATGCGCACCACCCCGTGATGTTTTTCTCACTCCTGCTAGTGAATCTAATGAAACACACACCCATACAATGCGCACCGCCCCGTGATGTTTTTCTCACTACTACTAGGGAAAGTAATGTAACACACACCCATACAATGCGCACCGCCCCGTGATGTTTTTCTCACTCCTACTACTGAAAGTAATGTAACACACACCCATACAATGCGCACCGCCCCGTGATGTTTTTCTCACTCCTACTAGTGAATGTAATGTAACACACACCCATACAATGCTCACCACCCCGTGATGTTTTTCTCACTACAACTAGTGAATGTAATGTAACACACACCCATACAATGCGCACCACCCCGTGATGTTTTTCTCACTCCTACTAGTGAATGTAATGTAACACACACCCATTCAATGCGCACCACCCCGTGATGTTTTTCTCACTGCTCCTAGTGAATGTAATGTAACACATACCCATACAATGCGCACCACCCCGTGATGTTTTTCTCATTCCTACTAGTGAATCTAATGTAACACACACCCATACAATGCGCACCACCCCGTGATGTTTTTCTCACTCCTACTAGTGAATGTAATGTAACACACACCCGTACAAGGCGCACCACCCCGTGATCTTTTTCTCACTCCTACTAGTGAATCTAATGTATCACACATCCATACATTGCGCACCACCCCGTGATGTTTTTCTCACTCCTGCTAGTGAATCTAATGTAACACACACCCATACAATGCGCACCGCCCCGTGATGTTTTTCTCACTCCTACTAGTGAATGTAATGTAACACACACCCGTACAAGGCGCACCACCCCGTGATGTTTTTCTCACTCCTGCTAGTGAATCTAATGTATCACACACCCATACAATGCGCACCACCCCGTGATGTTTTTCTCACTCCTGCTAGTGAATCTAATGTAACACACACCCATACAATGCGCACCGCCCCGTGATGTTTTTCTCACTACTACTAGGGAAAGTAATGTAACACACACCCATACAATGCGCACCGCCCCGTGATGTTTTTCTCACTCCTACTACTGAAAGTAATGTAACACACACCCATACAATGCGCACCGCCCCGTGATGTTTTTCTCACTCCTACTAGTGAAAGTAATGTAACACACACCCATACAATGCGCAACGCCCCGTGATGTTTTTCTCACTCCTACTAGTGAATGTAATGTAACACACACCCATACAATGCGCACCACCCCGTGATGTTTTTCTCACTCCTACTAGTGAATATAATGTAACACACACCCATGCAATGCGCACCACCCTGTGATGTTTTTCTCACGCCTACTACTGAATCTAATGTAACACACACCCATACAATGCGCACCACCCCGTGATGTTTTTCTCACGCCTACTAGTGAATCTAATGTAACACACACTCATACAATGCGCACCACCCCGTGATGTTTTTCTCACTCCTACTAGTGAATGTAATGTAACACACACTCATACATTGCGCACCACCCCGTGATGTTTTTCTCACTCCTACTAGTGAATGTAATGTAACACACACCCATACAATGCGCACCACCCAGTGATGATTTTCTCACTCCTAATAGTGAATGTAATGTAACACACACCCATACAATGCGCACCACCCCGTGATGTTTTTCTCACTCCTACTTGTGAATGTAATATAACACACACCCATACAATGCGCACCACCCCGTGATGCTTTTCTCACTCCTGCTAGTGAATCTAATGTATCACACACCCATACAATGCGCACCACCCCGTGATGTTTTTCTCACTCCTGCTAGTGAATCTAATGTAACACACACCCATACAATGAGCACCGCCCCGTGATGTTTTTCTCACTCCTACTAGGGAAAGTAATGTAACACACACCCATACAATGCGCACCGCCCCGTGATGTTTTTCTCACTCCTACTAGTGAAAGTAATGTAACACACACCCATACAATGCGCACCGCCCCGTGATGTTTTTCTCACTCCTACTAGTGAATGTAATGTAACACACACCCATACAATGCGCACCACCCCGTGATGTTTTTCTCACTCCTACTAGTGAATGTAATGTAACACACACCCATACAATGCGTACCACCCCGTGATGTTTTTCTCACTCCTAGTAGTGAATCTAATGTAACACACACCCATACAATGGGCACCACCCCGTGTTGTTTTTCTCACTCCTACTAGTGAATCTCATGTAACACACACCCATACAATGCGCACCACCCCGTGATGTTTTCTCACTCCTACTAGTGAATCTCATGTAAGACACACCCATACAATGCGCACCACCCCGTGATGTTTTTCTCACTCCTACTAGTGAATCTAATGTAACACACACCCATACAGTGCGCACCACCCCGTGGTGTTTTTCTCACTCCTACTAGTGAATGTAATGTAACACACCCCCATACAATGCGCACCACCCCGTGATGTTTTTCTCACTCCTACTAGTGAATGTAATGTAACACACACCCATACAATGCGCACCACCCCGTGATGTTTTTCTCACTCCTACTAGTGAATGTAATGTAACACACACCCATACAATGCGCACCACCCCGTGATGTTTTTCTCACTGCTACCAGTGAATGTAATGTAACACACACCCATACAATGCGCACCACCCCGGGATGTTTTTCTCACTCCTACTACTGAAAGTAATGTAACACACACCCATACAATGCGCACCGCCCCGTGATGTTTTTCTCACTCCTACTAGTGAAAGTAATGTAACACACACCCATACAATGCGCACCACCCCGTGATGTTTTTCTCACTCCTACTAGTGAATGTAATGTAACACACACCCATACAATGCGCACCACCCCGTGATGTTTTTCTCACTCCTACTAGTGAATGTAATGTAACACACACCCATACAATGCGCACCACCCCGTGATGTTTTTCTCACTCCTACTAGTGAATCTAATGTAACACACACGCATACAATGGGCACCACCCCGTGTTGTTTTTCTCACTCCTACTAGTGAATCTCATGTAACACACACCCATACAATGCGCACGACCCCGTGATGTTTTCTCACTCCTACTAGTGAATCTGATGTAAGACACACCCATACAATGCGCACCACCCCGTGATGTTTTTCTCACTCCTACTAGTGAATCTAATGTAACACACACCCATACAATGGGCACCACCACGTGTTGTTTTTCTCACTCCTACTAGTGAATCTCATGTAACACACACCCATACAATGCGCACCACCCCGTGATGTTTTCTCACTCCTACTAGTGAATCTCATGTAAGACACACCCATACAATGCGCACCACCCCGTGATGTTTTTCTCACTCCTACTAGTGAATCTAATGTAACACACACCCATACAACGCGCACCAACCCGTGATGTTTTTCTCACTCCTACTAGTGAATGTAATGTAACACACACCCATACAATGCGCACCACCCCGTGATGTTTTTCTCACTCCTACTAGTGATTGTAATGTAACACACACGCGTACAAGGCGCACCACCCCGTGATGTTTTTCTCACTCCTGCTAGTGAATCTAATGTATCACACACCCATACAATGCGCACCACCCCGTGATGTTTTTCTCACTCCTGCTAGTGAATCTAATGTAACACACACCCATAATATGCGCATCGCCCCGTGATGTTTTTCTCACTCCTACTAGGGAAAGTAATGTAACACACACCCATACAATGCGCACCGCCCCGTGATGTTTTTCTCACTCCTACTACTGAAAGTAATGTAACACACACCCATACAATGCGCACCGCCCCGTGATGTTTTTCTCACTCCTACTAGTGAAAGTAATGTAACACACACCCATACATTGCGCACCGCCGCGTGATGTTTTTCTCACTGCTACTAGTGAATGTAATGTAACACACACCCATACAATGCGCACCGCCCCGTGATGTTTTTCTCACTCCTACTAGTGAATGTAATGTAACACACACCCATACAATGCGCACCACCCCGTGATGTTTTTCTCACTCCTACTTGTGAATGTAATATAACACACACCCATACAATGCGCACCACCCCGTGATGCTTTTCTCACTCCTGCTAGTGAATCTAATGTATCACACACCCATACAATGCGCACCACCCCGTGATGTTTTTCTCACTCCTGCTAGTGAATCTAATGTAACACACACCCATACAATGAGCACCGCCCCGTGATGTTTTTCTCACTCCTACTAGGGAAAGTAATGTAACACACACCCATACAATGCGCACCGCCCCGTGATGTTTTTCTCACTCCTACTAGTGAAAGTAATGTAACACACACCCATACAATGCGCACCGCCCCGTGATGTTTTTCTCACTCCTACTAGTGAATGTAATGTAACACACACCCATACAATGCGCACCACCCCGTGATGTTTTTCTCACTCCTACTAGTGAATGTAATGTAACACACACCCATACAATGCGTACCACCCCGTGATGTTTTTCTCACTCCTAGTAGTGAATCTAATGTAACACACACCCATACAATGGGCACCACCCCGTGTTGTTTTTCTCACTCCTACTAGTGAATCTCATGTAACACACACCCATACAATGCGCACCACCCCGTGATGTTTTCTCACTCCTACTAGTGAATCTCATGTAAGACACACCCATACAATGCGCACCACCCCGTGATGTTTTTCTCACTCCTACTAGTGAATCTAATGTAACACACACCCATACAGTGCGCACCACCCCGTGGTGTTTTTCTCACTCCTACTAGTGAATGTAATGTAACACACCCCCATACAATGCGCACCACCCCGTGATGTTTTTCTCACTCCTACTAGTGAATGTAATGTAACACACACCCATACAATGCGCACCACCCCGTGATGTTTTTCTCACTCCTACTAGTGAATGTAATGTAACACACACCCATACAATGCGCACCACCCCGTGATGTTTTTCTCACTGCTACCAGTGAATGTAATGTAACACACACCCATACAATGCGCACCACCCCGGGATGTTTTTCTCACTCCTACTACTGAAAGTAATGTAACACACACCCATACAATGCGCACCGCCCCGTGATGTTTTTCTCACTCCTACTAGTGAAAGTAATGTAACACACACCCATACAATGCGCACCACCCCGTGATGTTTTTCTCACTCCTACTAGTGAATGTAATGTAACACACACCCATACAATGCGCACCACCCCGTGATGTTTTTCTCACTCCTACTAGTGAATGTAATGTAACACACACCCATACAATGCGCACCACCCCGTGATGTTTTTCTCACTCCTACTAGTGAATCTAATGTAACACACACGCATACAATGGGCACCACCCCGTGTTGTTTTTCTCACTCCTACTAGTGAATCTCATGTAACACACACCCATACAATGCGCACGACCCCGTGATGTTTTCTCACTCCTACTAGTGAATCTGATGTAAGACACACCCATACAATGCGCACCAGCCCGTGATGTTTTTCTCACTCCTACTAGTGAATCTAATGTAACACACACCCATACAATGGGCACCACCACGTGTTGTTTTTCTCACTCCTACTAGTGAATCTCATGTAACACACACCCATACAATGCGCACCACCCCGTGATGTTTTCTCACTCCTACTAGTGAATCTCATGTAAGACACACCCATACAATGCGCACCACCCCGTGATGTTTTTCTCACTCCTACTAGTGAATCTAATGTAACACACACCCATACAACGCGCACCAACCCGTGATGTTTTTCTCACTCCTACTAGTGAATGTAATGTAACACACACCCATACAATGCGCACCACCCCGTGATGTTTTTCTCACTCCTACTAGTGATTGTAATGTAACACACACGCGTACAAGGCGCACCACCCCGTGATGTTTTTCTCACTCCTGCTAGTGAATCTAATGTATCACACACCCATACAATGCGCACCACCCCGTGATGTTTTTCTCACTCCTGCTAGTGAATCTAATGTAACACACACCCATAATATGCGCATCGCCCCGTGATGTTTTTCTCACTCCTACTAGGGAAAGTAATGTAACACACACCCATACAATGCGCACCGCCCCGTGATGTTTTTCTCACTCCTACTACTGAAAGTAATGTAACACACACCCATACAATGCGCACCGCCCCGTGATGTTTTTCTCACTCCTACTAGTGAAAGTAATGTAACACACACCCATACATTGCGCACCGCCGCGTGATGTTTTTCTCACTGCTACTAGTGAATGTAATGTAACACACACCCATACAATGCGCACCGCCCCGTGATGTTTTTCTCACTCCTACTAGTGAATGTAATGTAACACACACCCATACAATGCGCACCACCCCGTGATGTTTTTCTCACTCCTACTAGTGAATCTAATGTAACACACACCCATACAATGGGCACCACCCCGTGTTGTTTTTCTCACTCCTACTAGTGAATCTCATGTAACACACACCCATACAATGCGCACCACCCCGTGATGTTTTCTCACTCCTACTAGTGAATCTCATGTAAGACACACCCATACAATGCGCACCACCCCGTGATGTTTTTCTCACTCCTACTAGTGAATCTAATGTAACACACACCCATACAATGCGCACCACCCCGTGGTGTTTTTCTCACTCCTACTAATGAATGTAATGTAACACACCCCCATACAATGCGCACCACCCCGTGATGTTTTTCTCACTCCTACTAGTGAATGTAATGTAACACACACCCATACAATGCGCACCATCCCGTGATGTTTTTCTCACTCCTACTAGTGAATGTAATGTAACACACACACATACAATGCGCACCACCCCGTGATGTTTTTCTCACTCCTACTAGTGAATGTAATGTAACACACACCCATACAATGCGCACCACCCCGTGATGTTTTTCTCACTGCTACTAGTGAATGTAATGTAACACACACCCATACAATGCGCACCACCCCGTGATGTTTTTCTCATTCCTACTAGTGAATCTAATGTAACACACACCCATACAATGCGCACCACCCCGTGATGTTTTTCTCAGTCCTACTAGTGAATGTAATGTAACACACACCCGTACAAGGCGTACCACCCCGTGAAGTTTTTCTCACTCCTTCTAGTGAATCTAATGTAACACACACCCATACAATGCGCACCGCCCCGTGATGTTTTTCTCACTCCTACTAGGGAAAGTAATGTAACACACACCCATACAATGCGCACGGCCCCGTGATGTTTTTCTCACTCCTACTACTGAAAGTAATGTTACACACACCCATACAATGCGCACCGCCCCGTGATGTTTTTCTCACTCCTACTAGTGAAAGTAATGTAACACACACCCATACAATGCGCACCGCCCCGTGATGTTTTTCTCACTCCTACTAGTGAATGTAATGTAACACACACCCATACAATGCGCACCACCCCGTGATGTTTTTCTCACTCCTACTAGTGAATGTAATGTAACACACACCCATACAATGCGCACCACCCCGTGATGTTTTTCTCACTCCTACTAGTGAATCTAATGTAACACACACACATACAATGGGCACCACCCCGTGTTGTTTTTCTCACTCCTACTAGTGAATCTCATGAAACACACACCCATACAATGCGCACCACCCCGTGATGTTTTCTCACGCCTACTAGTGAATCTGATGTAAGACATACCAATACAATGCGCACCACCCCGTGATGTTTTTCTCACTCCTACTAGTGAATGTAATGTAACACACACCCATACAGTGCGCACCAACCCGTGATGTTTTTCTCACTCCTACTAGTGAATGTAATGTAACACACACCCATACAATGCGCACCACCCCGTGATGTTTTTCTCACTCCTACTAGTGATTGAAATGTAACACACACGCGTACAAGGCGCACCACCCCGTGATGTTTTTCTCACTCCTGCTAGTAAATCTAATGTATCACACACCCATACAATGCGCACCACCCCGTGATGTTTTTCTCACTCCTGCTAGTGAATCTAATGTAACACACACCCATACAATGCGCACCGCCCCGTGATGTTTTTCTCACTCCTACTAGGGAAAGTAATGTAACACACACCCATACAATGCGCACCGCCCGTGGTGTTTTTCTCACTCCTACTACTGAAAGTAATGTAACACACACCCATACAATGCGCACCTCCCCGTGATGTTTTTCTCACTCCTACTAGTGAAAGTAATGTAACACACACCCATACATTGCGCACCACCCCGTGATGTTTTTCTCACTCCTACTAGTGAACGTAATGTAACACACACCCATACAATGCGCACCACCCCGTGATGTTTTTCTCACGCCTACTAGTGAATGTAATGTAACACACACCCGTACAAGGCGCACCACCCCGTGATGTTTTTCTCACTCCTGCTAGTGAATCTAATGTATCACACACCCATACAATGCGCACCACCCCTTGATGTTTTTCTCACTCCTGCTAGTGAATCTAATGTAACACACACCCATACAATGCGCACCGCCCCGTGATGT
Source organism: Cavia porcellus (assembly GCF_034190915.1). NCBI lineage: Eukaryota > Metazoa > Chordata > Mammalia > Rodentia > Caviidae > Cavia > Cavia porcellus. The sequence goes on from NW_026947556.1 coordinate 737,603, forward strand.
TTTTCTCACTCCTACTAGGGAAAGTAATGTAACACACACCCATCCAATGCGCACCACCCCGTGATGTTTTTCTCACTCCTACTAGTGAATGTAATGTAACACACCCCCATACAATGCGCACCACCCCGTGATGTTTTTCTCACTCCTACTAGTGAATGTAATGTAACACACACCCATACAATGCGCACCACCCCGTGATGTTTTTCTCACTCCTACTAGTGAATGTAATGTAACACACACCCATACAATGCGCACCACCCCGTGATGTTTTTCTCACTCTTGCTAGTGAATCTAATGTAACACACACCCATACAATGCGCACCGCCCCGTGATGTTTTTCTCACTCCTACTAGTGAATGTAATGTAACACACACCCATACAATGCGCACCGCCCCGTGATGTTTTTCTCACTCCTACTAGTGAATGTAATGTAACACACACCCATACAATGCGCACCGCCCAGTGATGTTTTTCTCACTCCTGCTAGTGAATCTAATTTATCACACACCCATACAATGCGCACCACCCCGTGATGTTTTTCTCACTCCTACTAGTGATTGTAATGTAACACACACGCGTACAAGGCGCACCACCCCGTGATGTTTTTCTCACTCCTGCTAGTGAATCTAATGTATCACACACCCATACAATGCGCACCACCCCGTGATGTTTTTCTCACTCCTGCTAGTGAATCTAATGTAACACACACCCATAATATGCGCATCGCCCCGTGATGTTTTTCTCACTCCTACTAGGGAAAGTAATGTAACACACACCCATACAATGCGCACCGCCCCGTGATGTTTTTCTCACTCCTACTACTGAAAGTAATGTAACACACACCCATACAATGCGCACCGCCCCGTGATGTTTTTCTCACTCCTACTAGTGAAAGTAATGTAACACACACCCATACATTGCGCACCGCCCCGTGATGTTTTTCTCACTGCTACTAGTGAATGTAATGTAACACACACCCATACAATGCGCACCGCCCCGTGATGTTTTTCTCACTCCTACTAGTGAATGTAATGTAACACACACCCATACAATGCGCACCACCCCGTGATGTTTTTCTCACTCCTACTAGTGAATCTAATGTAACACACACCCATACAATGGGCACCACCACATGTTGTTTTTCTCACTCCTACTAGTGAATCTCATGTAACACACACCCATACAATGCGCACCACCCCGTGATGTTTTCTCACTCCTACTAGTGAATCTCATGTAAGACACACCCATACAATGCGCACCACCCCGTGATGTTTTTCTCACTCCTACTAGTGAATCTAATGTAACACACACCCATACAATGCGCACCACCCCGTGGTGTTTTTCTCACTCCTACTAATGAATGTAATGTAACACACCCCCATACAATGCGCACCACCCCGTGATGTTTTTCTCACTCCTACTAGTGAATGTAATGTAACACACACCCATACAATGCGCACCATCCCGTGATGTTTTTCTCACTCCTACTAGTGAATGTAATGTAACACATACACATACAATGCGCACCACCCCGTGATGTTTTTCTCACTCCTACTAGTGAATGTAATGTAACACACACCCATACAATGCGCACCACCCCGTGATGTTTTTCTCACTGCTACTAGTGAATGTAATGTAACACACACCCATATAATGCGCACCACCCCGTGATGTTTTTCTCATTCCTACTAGTGAATCTAATGTAACACACACCCATACAATGCGCACCACCCCGTGATGTTTTTCTCAGTCCTACTAGTGAATGTAATGTAACACACACCCGTACAAGGCGTACCACCCCGTGATGTTTTTCTCACTCCTACTAGTGAATCTAATGTATCACACATCCATACAATGCGCACCACCCCGTGAAGTTTTTCACACTCCTTCTAGTGAATCTAATGTAACACACACCCATACAATGCGCACCGCCCCGTGATGTTTTTCTCACTCCTACTAGGGAAAGTAATGTAACACACACCCATACAATGCGCACGGCCCCGTGATGTTTTTCTCACTCCTACTACTGAAAGTAATGTTACACACACCCATACAATGCGCACCGCCCCGTGATGTTTTTCTCACTCCTACTAGTGAAAGTAATGTAACACACACCCATACAATGCGCACCGCCCCGTGATGTTTTTCTCACTCCTACTAGTGAATGTAATGTAACACACACCCATACAATGCGCACCACCCCGTGATGTTTTTCTCACTCCTACTAGTGAATGTAATGTAACACACACCCATACAATGCGCACCACCCCGTGATGTTTTTCTCACTCCTACTAGTGAATCTAATGTAACACACACACATACAATGGGCACCACCCCGTGTTGTTTTTCTCACTCCTACTAGTGAATCTCATGAAACACACACCCATACAATGCGCACCACCCCGTGATGTTTTCTCACGCCTACTAGTGAATCTCATGTAAGACATACCAATACAATGCGCACCACCCCGTGATGTTTTTCTCACTCCTACTAGTGAATGTAATGTAACACACACCCATACAGTGCGCACCAACCCGTGATGTTTTTCTCACTCCTACTAGTGAATGTAATGTAACACACACCCATACAATGCGCACCACCCCGTGATGTTTTTCTCACTCCTACTAGTGATTGTAATGTAACACACACGCGTACAAGGCGCACCACCCCGTGATGTTTTTCTCACTCCTGCTAGTAAATCTAATGTATCACACACCCATACAATGCGCACCACCCCGTGATGTTTTTCTCACTCCTGCTAGTGAATCTAATGTAACACACACCCATACAATGCGCACCGCCCCGTGATGTTTTTCTCACTCCTACTAGGGAAAGTAATGTAACACACACCCATACAATGCGCACCGCCCATGGTGTTTTTCTCACTCCTACTACTGAAAGTAATGTAACACACACCCATACAATGCGCACCTCCCCGTGATGTTTTTCTCACTCCTACTAGTGAAAGTAATGTAACACACACCCATACATTGCGCACCAACCCGTGATGTTTTTCTCACTCCTACTAGTGAACGTAATGTAACACACACCCATACAATGCGCACCACCCCGTGATGTTTTTCTCACGCCTACTAGTGAATGTAATGTAACACACACCCGTACAAGGCGCACCACCCCGTGATGTTTTTCTCACTCCTGCTAGTGAATCTAATGTATCACACACCCATACAATGCGCACCACCCCATGATGTTTTTCTCACTCCTGCTAGTGAATCTAATGTAACACACACCCATACAATGCGCACCGCCCCGTGATGTTTTTCTCACTCCTACTAGGGAAAGTAATGTAACACACACCCATACAATGCGCACCACCCCGTGATGTTTTTCTCACTCCTACTAGTGAATGTAATGTAACACACCCCCATACAATGCGCACCACCCCGTGATGTTTTTCTCACTCCTACTAGTGAATGTAATGTAACACACACCCATACAATGCGCACCACCCCGTGATGTTTTTCTCACTCCTACTAGTGAATGTAATGTAACACACACCCATACAATGCGCACCACCCCGTGATGTTTTTCTCACTCTTGCTAGTGAATCTAATGTAACACACACCCATACAATGCGCACCGCCCCGTGATGTTTTTCTCACTCCTACTAGTGAATGTAATGTAACACACACCCATACAATGCGCACCGCCCCGTGATGTTTTTCTCACTCCTACTAGTGAATGTAATGTAACACACACCCATACAATGCGCACCGCCCAGTGATGTTTTTCTCACTCCTGCTAGTGAATCTAATTTATCACACACCCATACAATGCGCACCACCCCGTGATGTTTTTCTCACTCCTACTAGTGATTGTAATGTAACACACACGCGTACAAGGCGCACCACCCCGTGATGTTTTTCTCACTCCTGCTAGTGAATCTAATGTATCACACACCCATACAATGCGCACCACCCCGTGATGTTTTTCTCACTCCTGCTAGTGAATCTAATGTAACACACACCCATAATATGCGCATCGCCCCGTGATGTTTTTCTCACTCCTACTAGGGAAAGTAATGTAACACACACCCATACAATGCGCACCGCCCCGTGATGTTTTTCTCACTCCTACTACTGAAAGTAATGTAACACACACCCATACAATGCGCACCGCCCCGTGATGTTTTTCTCACTCCTACTAGTGAAAGTAATGTAACACACACCCATACATTGCGCACCGCCCCGTGATGTTTTTCTCACTGCTACTAGTGAATGTAATGTAACACACACCCATACAATGCGCACCGCCCCGTGATGTTTTTCTCACTCCTACTAGTGAATGTAATGTAAAACACACCCATACAATGCGCACCACCCCGTGATGTTTTTCTCACTCCTACTAGTGAATCTAATGTAACACACACCCATACAATGGGCACCACCACATGTTGTTTTTCTCACTCCTACTAGTGAATCTCATGTAACACACACCCATACAATGCGCACCACCCCGTGATGTTTTCTCACTCCTACTAGTGAATCTCATGTAAGACACACCCATACAATGCGCACCACCCCGTGATGTTTTTCTCACGCCTACTAGTGAATGTAATGTAACACACACCCGTACAAGGCGCACCACCCCGTGATGTTTTTCTCACTCCTGCTAGTGAATCTAATGTATCACACACCCATACAATGCGCACCACCCCTTGATGTTTTTCTCACTCCTGCTAGTGAATCTAATGTAACACACACCCATACAATGCGCACCGCCCCGTGATGTTTTTCTCACTCCTACTAGGGAAAGTAATGTAACACACACCCATCCAATGCGCACCACCCCGTGATGTTTTTCTCACTCCTACTAGTGAATGTAATGTAACACACCCCCATACAATGCGCACCACCCCGTGATGTTTTTCTCACTCCTACTAGTGAATGTAATGTAACACACACCCATACAATGCGCACCACCCCGTGATGTTTTTCTCACTCCTACTAGTGAATGTAATGTAACACACACCCATACAATGCGCACCACCCCGTGATGTTTTTCTCACTCTTGCTAGTGAATCTAATGTAACACACACCCATACAATGCGCACCGCCCCGTGATGTTTTTCTCACTCCTACTAGTGAATGTAATGTAACACACACCCATACAATGCGCACCGCCCCGTGATGTTTTTCTCACTCCTACTAGTGAATGTAATGTAACACACACCCATACAATGCGCACCGCCCAGTGATGTTTTTCTCACTCCTGCTAGTGAATCTAATTTATCACACACCCATACAATGCGCACCACCCCGTGATGTTTTTCTCACTCCTACTAGTGATTGTAATGTAACACACACGCGTACAAGGCGCACCACCCCGTGATGTTTTTCTCACTCCTGCTAGTGAATCTAATGTATCACACACCCATACAATGCGCACCACCCCGTGATGTTTTTCTCACTCCTGCTAGTGAATCTAATGTAACACACACCCATAATATGCGCATCGCCCCGTGATGTTTTTCTCACTCCTACTAGGGAAAGTAATGTAACACACACCCATACAATGCGCACCGCCCCGTGATGTTTTTCTCACTCCTACTACTGAAAGTAATGTAACACACACCCATACAATGCGCACCGCCCCGTGATGTTTTTCTCACTCCTACTAGTGAAAGTAATGTAACACACACCCATACATTGCGCACCGCCCCGTGATGTTTTTCTCACTGCTACTAGTGAATGTAATGTAACACACACCCATACAATGCGCACCGCCCCGTGATGTTTTTCTCACTCCTACTAGTGAATGTAATGTAACACACACCCATACAATGCGCACCACCCCGTGATGTTTTTCTCACTCCTACTAGTGAATCTAATGTAACACACACACATACAATGGGCACCACCCCGTGTTGTTTTTCTCACTCCTACTAGTGAATCTCATGAAACACACACCCATACAATGCGCACCACCCCGTGATGTTTTCTCACGCCTACTAGTGAATCTCATGTAAGACATACCAATACAATGCGCACCACCCCGTGATGTTTTTCTCACTCCTACTAGTGAATGTAATGTAACACACACCCATACAGTGCGCACCAACCCGTGATGTTTTTCTCACTCCTACTAGTGAATGTAATGTAACACACACCCATACAATGCGCACCACCCCGTGATGTTTTTCTCACTCCTACTAGTGATTGTAATGTAACACACACGCGTACAAGGCGCACCACCCCGTGATGTTTTTCTCACTCCTGCTAGTAAATCTAATGTATCACACACCCATACAATGCGCACCACCCCGTGATGTTTTTCTCACTCCTGCTAGTGAATCTAATGTAACACACACCCATAATGCGCACCGCCCCGTGATGTTTTTCTCACTCCTACTAGGGAAAGTAATGTAACACACACCCATACAATGCGCACCGCCCATGGTGTTTTTCTCACTCCTACTACTGAAAGTAATGTAACACACACCCATACAATGCGCACCTCCCCGTGATGTTTTTCTCACTCCTACTAGTGAAAGTAATGTAACACACACCCATACATTGCGCACCAACCCGTGATGTTTTTCTCACTCCTACTAGTGAACGTAATGTAACACACACCCATACAATGCGCACCACCCCGTGATGTTTTTCTCACGCCTACTAGTGAATGTAATGTAACACACACCCGTACAGGCGCACCACCCCGTGATGTTTTTCTCACTCCTGCTAGTGAATCTAATGTATCACACACCCATACAATGCGCACCACCCCATGATGTTTTTCTCACTCCTGCTAGTGAATCTAATGTAACACACACCCATACAATGCGCACCGCCCCGTGATGTTTTTCTCACTCCTACTAGGGAAAGTAATGTAACACACCCATACAATGCGCACCACCCCGTGATGTTTTTCTCACTCCTACTAGTGAATGTAATGTAACACACCCCCATACAATGCGCACCACCCCGTGATGTTTTTCTCACTCCTACTAGTGAATGTAATGTAACACAACACCCATACAATGCGCACCACCCCGTGATGTTTTTCTCACTCCTACTAGTGAATGTAATGTAACACACACCCATACAATGCGCACCACCCCGTGATGTTTTTCTCACTCTTGCTAGTGAATCTAATGTAACACACACCCATACAATGCGCAACGCCCCGTGATGTTTTTCTCACTCCTACTAGTGAATGTAATGTAACACACACCCATACAATGCGCACCGCCCCGTGATGTTTTTCTCACTCCTACTAGTGAATGTAATGTAACACACACCCATACAATGCGCACCGCCCAGTGATGTTTTTCTCACTCCTGCTAGTGAATCTAATTTATCACACACCCATACAATGCGCACCACCCCGTGATGTTTTTCTCACTCCTACTAGTGATTGTAATGTAACACACACGCGTACAAGGCGCACCACCCCGTGATGTTTTTCTCACTCCTGCTAGTGAATCTAATGTATCACACACCCATACAATGCGCACCACCCCGTGATGTTTTCTCACTCCTGCTAGTGAATCTAATGTAACACACACCCATAATATGCGCATCGCCCCGTGATGTTTTTCTCACTCCTACTAGGGAAAGTAATGTAACACACACCCATACAATGCGCACCGCCCCGTGATGTTTTTCTCACTCCTACTACTGAAAGTAATGTAACACACACCCATACAATGCGCACCGCCCCGTGATGTTTTTCTCACTCCTACTAGTGAAAGTAATGTAACACACACCCATACATTGCGCACCGCCCCGTGATGTTTTTCTCACTGCTACTAGTGAATGTAATGTAACACACACCCATACAATGCGCACCGCCCCGTGATGTTTTTCTCACTCCTACTAGTGAATGTAATGTAAAACACACCCATACAATGCGCACCACCCCGTGATGTTTTTCTCACTCCTACTAGTGAATCTAATGTAACACACACCCATACAATGGGCACCACCACATGTTGTTTTTCTCACTCCTACTAGTGAATCTCATGTAACACACACCCATACAATGCGCACCACCCCGTGATGTTTTCTCACTCCTACTAGTGAATCTCATGTAAGACACACCCATACAATGCGCACCACCCCGTGATGTTTTTCTCACTCCTACTAGTGAATCTAATGTAACACACACCCATACAATGCGCACCACCCCGTGGTGTTTTTCTCACTCCTACTAATGAATGTAATGTAACACACCCCCATACAATGCGCACCACCCCGTGATGTTTTTCTCACTCCTACTAGTGAATGTAATGTAACACACACCCATACAATGCGCACCATCCCGTGATGTTTTTCTCACTCCTACTAGTGAATGTAATGTAACACACACACATACAATGCGCACCACCCCATGATGTTTTTCTCACTCCTACTAGTGAATGTAATGTAACACACACCCATACAATGCGCACCACCCCGTGATGTTTTTCTCACTGCTACTAGTGAATGTAATGTAACACACACCCATACAATGCGCACCACCCCGTGATGTTTTTCTCATTCCTACTAGTGAATCTAATGTAACACACACCCATACAATGCGCACCACCCCGTGATGTTTTTCTCAGTCCTACTAGTGAATGTAATGTAACACACACCCGTACAAGGCGTACCACCCCGTGATGTTTTTCTCACTCCTACTAGTGAATCTAATGTATCACACATCCATACAATGCGCACCACCCCGTGAAGTTTTTCTCACTCCTTCTAGTGAATCTAATGTAACACACACCCATACAATGCGCACCGCCCCGTGATGTTTTTCTCACTCCTACTTGGGAAAGTAATGTAACACACACCCATACAATGCGCACGGCCCCGTGATGTTTTTCTCACTCCTACTACTGAAAGTAATGTTACACACACCCATACAATGCGCACCGCCCCGTGATGTTTTTCTCACTCCTACTAGTGAAAGTAATGTAACACACACCCATACAATGCGCACCGCCCCGTGATGTTTTCTCACTCCTACTAGTGAATCTAATGTAACACACACACATACAATGGGCACCACCCCGTGTTGTTTTTCTCACTCCTACTAGTGAATCTCATGAAACACACACCCATACAATGCGCACCACCCCGTGATGTTTTCTCACGCCTACTAGTGAATCTCATGTAAGACATACCAATACAATGCGCACCACCCCGTGATGTTTTTCTCACTCCTACTAGTGAATGTAATGTAACACACATTCATACAGTGCGCACCAACCCGTGATGTTTTCTCACTCCTACTAGTGAATGAAATGTAACACACACCCATACAATGCGCACCACCCCGTGATGTTTTTCTCACTCCTACTAGTGATTGTAATGTAACACACACGCGTACAAGGCGCACCACCCCGTGATGTTTTTCTCACTCCTGCTAGTAAATCTAATGTATCACACACCCATACAATGCGCACCACCCCGTGATGTTTTTCTCACTCCTGCTAGTGAATCTAATGTAACACACACCCATACAATGCGCACCGCCCCGTGATGTTTTTCTCACTCCTACTAGGGAAAGTAATGTAACACACACCCATACAATGCGCACCGCCCGTGGTGTTTTTCTCACTCCTACTACTGAAAGTAATGTAACACACACCCATACAATGCGCACCTCCCCGTGATGTTTTTCTCACTCCTACTAGTGAAAGTAATGTAACACACACCCATACATTGCGCACCACCCCGTGATGTTTTTCTCACTCCTACTAGTGAACGTAATGTAACACACACCCATACAATGCGCACCACCCCGTGATGTTTTTCTCACGCCTACTAGTGAATGTAATGTAACACACACCCGTACAAGGCGCACCACCCCCGTGATGTTTTTCTCACTCCTGCTAGTGAATCTAATGTATCACACACCCATACAATGCGCACCACCCCATGATGTTTTTCTCACTCCTGCTAGTGAATCTAATGTAACACACACCCATACAATGCGCACCGCCCCGTGATGTTTTTCTCACTCCTACTAGGGAAAGTAATGTAACACACACCCATACAATGCGCACCACCCCGTGATGTTTTTCTCACTCCTACTAGTGAATGTAATGTAACACACCCCCATACAATGCGCACCACCCCGTGATGTTTTTCTCACTCCTACTAGTGAATGTAATGTAACACACACCCATACAATGCGCACCACCCCGTGATGTTTTTCTCACTCCTACTAGTGAATGTAATGTAACACACACCCATACAATGCGCACCACCCCGTGTTGTTTTTCTCACTCTTGCTAGTGAATCTAATGTAACACACACCCATACAATGCGCACCGCCCCGTGATGTTTTTCTCACTCCTACTAGTGAATGTAATGTAACACACACCCATACAATGCGCACCGCCCCGTGATGTTTTTCTCACTCCTACTAGTGAATGTAATGTAACACACACCCATACAATGCGCACCGCCCAGTGATGTTTTTCTCACTCCTGCTAGTGAATCTAATGTATCACACACCCATACAATGCGCACCACCCCGTGATGTTTTTCTCACTCTTGCTAGTGAATCTAATGTAACACACACCCATACAATGCGCACCGCCCCGTGATGTTTTTCTAACTCCTACTAGTGAAAGTAATGTAACACACACCCATACAATGCGCACCAAACCGTGATGTTTTTCTCACTCCTACTAGTGCAAGTAATGTAACACACACCCATACAATGCGCACCGCCCCGTGATGTTTTTCTCACTCCTACTAGTGCAAGTAATGTAACACACACCCATACAATGCGCACCACCCCGTGATGTTTTTCTCACTCCTACTAGTGAATGCAATGTAACACACACCCATACAATGCGCACCACCCCGTGATGTTTTTCTCACTCCTACTAGTGAATCTCATGTAACACACACCCATACAATGCGCACCACCCCGTGATGTTTTTCTCACTCCTACTAGTGAATCTCATGTAACACACACCCATACAATGCGCACAACCCCGTGATGTTTTTCTCACTCCTACTAGTGAATCTCATGTAACACACACCCATACAATGCGCACCGCCCCGTGATGTTTTTCTCACTCCTACTAGTGAATCTCATGTAACACACACCCATACAATGCGCACCACCCCGTGATGTTTTTCTCACTCCTACTAGTGAATCTAATATAACACACACCCATACAATTCGCACCACCCCGTGATGTTTTTCTCACTCCTACTAGTGAATGTAATGTAACACACACCCATACATTGCGCACCACCCCGTGATGTTTTTCTCACTCCTACTAGTGAATGTAATGTAACACACACCCATACAATGCGCACCACCCCGTGATGTTTTTCTCACTCCTACTAGTGAATCTAATGCAACACACACCCATACAATGCGCACCACCCCGTGATGTTTTTCTCACTCCTACTAGTGAATCTAATGAAACACACACCCATACAATGCGCACCACCCCGTGATGTTTTTCTCACTCCTACTAGTGAATGTAATGTAACACACACCCATACAATGCGAACCACCCCGTGATGTTTTTCTCACTCCTACTAGTGAATGTAATGTAACACACACCCATACCATGCGCACCACCCTGTGATGTTTTTATCACTCCTACTAGTGAATGTAATGTAACACACACCCATACAATGCGCACCACCCCGTGATGTTTTTCTCACACCTACTAGTGAATCTAATGTAACACACACCCATACAATGCGCACCACCCCGTGATGTTTTTCTCACTCCTACTAGTGAATGTAATGTAACACACACCCATACAGTGCGCACTACCCCGTGATGTTTTTCTCACTCCTACTAGTGAATCTAAAGTAACACACACCCATACAGTGCGCACCACCCCGTGATGTTTTTCTCACTGCTACTAGTGGATCTAATGTAACACACACCAATACAGTGCGCACCACCCCGTGATGTTTTTCTCACTGCTACTAGTGAATGTAATGTAACACACACCCATACAATGCGCACCACCCCGTGATGTTTTTCTCACTCCTACTAGTGAATGTAATGTAACACACACCCATACAGTGCGCACCACCCCGTGATGTTTTTCTCACTGCTACTAGTGAATGTAATGTAACACAAACCCATACAATGCGCACCACCCCGTGATGTTTTTCTCACTCCTACTAGTGAATGTAATGTAACACACACGCATACAATGCGCACCACCCCGTGATGTTTTTCTCACTCCTACTAGTGAATGTAATGTAACACACACCCATACAATGCGCACCACCCCGTGATGTTTTTCTCACTCCTACTAGTGAATGTAATGTAACACACACCCTTACAATGCGCACCACAGCGTGATGTTTTTCTCACTCCTACTAGTGAATGTAATGTATCACACACCCATACAATGCGCACCACCCGGTGATGTTTTTCTCACTCCTAGTAGTGAATGTAATGTAACACACACCCATACATTGCGCACCACCCCGTGATGTTTTTCTCACTCCTACTAGTGAATGTAATGTAACACACACCCATACAATGCGCACCACCCCGTGATGTTTTTCTCACTCCTGCTAGTGAATGTAATGTAACACACACCCATACAATGCGCACCACCCCGTGATGTTTTTCTCACTGCTGCTAGTGAATCTAATGTATCACACACCCTTACAATGCGCACCACCCCGTGATGTTTTTCTCACTCTTGCTAGTGAAACTAATGTATCACACACCCATACAATGCGCACCACCCCGTGATGTTTTTCTCACTCCTGCTAGTGAATCTAATGTATCACACACCCATACAGTGCGCACCACCCAGTGATGTTTTTCTCACTCCTACTAGTGAATGTAATGTAACACACACCCATACAGTGCGCACCACCCCGTGATGTTTTTTTCACTCCTACTAGTGAATGTAATGTAACAAACACCCATACAGTGCGCACCACCCCGTGATGTTTTTCTCACTCCTACTAGTGAATGTAATGTGACACACACCCATACAGTGCGCACCACCCCGTGATGTTTTTCTCACTCCTACTAGTGAATGTAATGTAACACACACCCATACATTGCGCACCACCCCGTGATGTTTTTCTCACTCCTACTAGTGAATCTAATGCAACACACACCCATACATTGCGCACCACCCCGTGATGTTTTTCTCACTCCTACTAGTGAATGTAATGTAACACACACCCATACAATGCGCACCACCCCGTGATGTTTTTCTCACTCCTACTAATGAATCTAATGCAACACACACCCATACAATGCGCACCACCCCGTGATGTTTTTCTCACTCCTACTAGTGAATCTAATGTAACACACACCCATACAATGCGCACCACCCCGTGATGTTTTTCTCACTCCTACTAGTGAATGTAATGTAACACACACTCATACAATGCACACCACCCCGTGATGTTTTTCTCACTCCTACTAGTGAATGTAATGTAACACACACCCATACAATGCGCACCACCCCGTGATGTTTTTATCACTCCTACTAGTGAATGTAATGTAACACACACCCATACAATGCGCACCACCCCGTGATGTTTTTCTCACTCCTACTAGTGAATCTAATGTAACACACACCCATACAATGCGCACCACCCCGTGATGTTTTTCTCACTCCTACTAGTGAATGTAATGTAACACACACCCATACAGTGCGCACTACCCCGTGATGTTTTTCTCACTCCTACTAGTGTATCTAAAGTAACACACACCCATACAGTGCGCACCACCCCGTGATGTTTTTCTCACTGCTACTAGTGAATCTAATGTAACACACACCCATACAGTGCGCACCAAACCGTGATGTTTTTCTCACTGCTACTAGTGAATCTAATGTAACACACACCCATACAGTGCGCACCACCCCGTGATGTTTTTCTCACTGCTACTAGTGAATCTCATGTAACACACACCCATACAGTGCGCACCACCCCGTGATGTTTTTCTCACTCCTACTAGTGAATCTCATGTAACACACACCCATACAATGCGCACCACCCCGTGATGTTTTTCTCACTCCTACTAGTGAATCTCATGTAACACACACCCATACAATGCGCACCGCCCCGTGATGTTTTTCTCACTCCTACTAGTGAATCTAATGTAACACACACCCATACAATGCGCACCGCCCCGTGATGCTTTTCTCATTCCTACTAGTGAATCTAATGTAACACACACCCATACAATGCGCACCACCCCGTGATGTTTTTCTCACTCCTAGTAGTGAATGTAATGTAACACACACCCATACATTGCACACCACCCCGTGATGTTTTTCTCACTCCTACTAGTGAATGTAATGTAACACACACCCATACAATGCGCACCACCCCGTGATGTTTTTCTCACTCCTACTAGTGAATCTAATGCAACACACACCCATACAATGCGCACCACCCCGTGATGTTTTTCTCACTCCTACTAGTGAATCTAATGTAACACACACCCATACAATGCGCACCACCCCGTGATGTTTTTCTCACTCCTACTAGTGAATGTAATGTAACACACACCCATACAATGCACACCACCACGTGATGTTTTTCTCACTCCTACTAGTGAATGTAATGTAACACACACCCATACCATGCGCACCACCCCGTGATGTTTTTATCACTCCTACTAGTGAATGTAATGTAACACACACCCATACAATGCGCACCACCCCGTGATGTTTTTCTCACTCCTACTAGTGAATGTAATGTAACACACACCCATACAGTGCGCACCACCCCGTGATGTTTTTCTCACTCCTACTAGTGAATGTAATGTAACACACACCCATACAGTGCGCACTACCCCGTGATGTTTTTCTCACTCCTACTAGTGAATCTAAAGTAACACACACCCATACAGTGCGCACCACCCCGTGATGTTTTTCTCACTGCTACTAGTGAATCTAATGTAACACACACCCATACAGTGCGCACCACCCCGTGATGTTTTTCTCACTGCTACTAGTGAATCTAATGTAACACACACCCATACAATGCGCACCACCCCGTGATGTTTTTCTCACTCCTACTAGTGAATGTAATGTAACACACACCCATACAGTGCGCACCACCCCGTGATGTTTTTCACACTCCTACTAGTGAATCTAATGTAACACACACCCATACAATGCGCACCACCCCGTGATGTTTTTCTCACTCCTACTAGTGAATGTAATGTAACACACACCCATACAATGCGCACCACCCCGTGATGTTTTTCTCACTCCTACTAGTGAATGTAATGTAACACACACCCATACAATGCGCACCACCCGGTGATGTTTTTCTCACTCCTACTAGTGAATGTAATGTAACACACACCCATACAATGCGCACCACCCGGTGATGTTTTTCTCACTCCTACTAGTGAATGTAATGTAACACACACCCATACATTGCGCACCACCCAGTGATGTTTTTCTCACTCCTACTAGTGAATGTAATGTAACACACACCCATACAATGCGCACCACCCGGTGATGTTTTTCTCACTCCTACTAGTGAATGTAATGTAACACACACCCATACATTGCGCACCACCCCGTGATGTTTTTCTCACTCCTACTAGTGAATGTAATGTAACACACACCCATACAATGCGCACCACTCCCTGATGTTTTTCTCACTCCTACTAGTGAATGTAATGTAACACACACCCATACAATGCGCACCACCCCGTGATGTTTTTCTCACTCCTGCTAGTGAATCTAATGTATCACACACCCATACAATGCGCACCACCCCGTGATGTTTTTCTCACTCTTGCTAGTGAATCTAATGTATCACAAACCCATACATTGCGCACCACCCCATGATGTTTTTCTCACTCCTGCTAGTGAATCTAATTTATCACACACCCATACATTGCGCACCACCCCGTAATGTTTTTCTCACTCTTGCTAGTGAATCTAATGTAACACACACCCATACAATGCGCACCACCCCGTGATGTTTTTCTCACTCTTGCTAGTGAATCTAATGTAACACACACCCATACAATGCACACCGCCCCGTGATGTTTTTCTCACTCCTACTAGTGAATGTAATGTAACACACACCAATACAATGCGCACCACCCCGTGATGTTTTTCTCACTCCTACTAGTGAATGTAATGTAACACACACCCATACAATGCGCACCACCCCGTGATGTTTTTCTCACTCCTGCTAGTGAATCTAATGTATCACACACCCATACAATGCGCACCACCCCGTGATGTTTTTCTCACTCTTGCTAGTGAATCTAATGTAACACACACCCATACAATGCGCACCGCCCCGTGATGTTCTCACTCCTACTAGTGAAAGTAATTTAACACACACCCATACAATGCGCACCGCCCCGTGATGTTTTTCTCACTCCTACTAGTGCAAGTAATGTAACACACACCCATACAATGCGCACCGCACCGTGATGTTTTTCTCACTCCTACTAGTGCAAGTAATGTAACACACACCCATACAATGCGCACCACCCCGTGATGTTTTTCTCACTCCTACTAGTGAATCTCATGTAACACACACCCATACAATGCGCACCGCCCCGTGATGTTTTTCTCACTCCTACTAGTGAATCTCATGTAACACACACCCATACAATGCGCACCGCCCCGTGATGTTTTTGTCATTCCTACTAGTGAATCTAATGTAACACACACCCATACAATGCGCACCACCCCGTGATGTTTTTCTCACTCCTAGTAGTGAATGTAATGTAACACACACCCATACATTGCGCACCACCCCGTGATGTTTTTCTCAATCCTATTAGTGAATCTAATGCAACACACACCCATGCATTGCACACCACCCCGTGATGTTTTTCTCACTCCTACTAGTGAATGTAATGTAACACACACCCATACAATGCGCACCACCCCGTGATGTTTTTCTCACTCCTACTAATGAATCTAATGCAACACACACCCATACAATGCGCACCACCCCGTGATGTTTTTCTCACTCCTACTAGTGAATCTAATGTAACACACACCCATACAATGCGCACCACCCCGTGATGTTTTTCTCACTCCTACTAGTGAATGTAATGTAACACACACCCATACAATGCGCACCACCCCGTGATGTTTTTCTCACTCCTACTAGTGAATGTAATGTAACACACACCCATACCATGCGCACCACCCCGTGATGTTTTTATCACTCCTACTAGTGAATGTAATGTAACACACACCCATACAATGCGCACCACCCCGTGATGTTTTTCTCACTCCTACTAGTGAATGTAATGTAACACACACCCATACAGTGCGCACCACCCCGTGATGTTTTTCTCACTCCTACTAGTGAATGTAATGTAACACACACCCATACAGTGCGCACTACCCCGTGATGTTTTTCTCACTCCTACTAGTGAATCTAAAGTAACACACACCCATACAGTGCGCACCACCCCGTGATGTTTTTCTCACTGCTACTAGTGAATCTAATGTAACACACACCCATACAGTGCGCACCACCCCGTGATGTTTTTCTCACTCCTACTAGTGAATGTAATGTAACACACACCCATACAGTGCGCACCACCCCGTGATGTTTTTCTCACTGCTACTAGTGAATGTAATGTAACACAAACCCATACAATGCGCACCACCCCGTGATGTTTTTCTCACTCCTACTAGTGAATGTAATGTAACACACACCCATACAGTGCGCACCACCCCGTGATGTTTTTCTCACTGCTACTAGTGAATGTAATGTAACACAAACCCATACAATGCGCACCACCCCGTGATGTTTTTCTCACTCCTACTAGTGAATGTAATGTAACACTCACGCATACAATGCGCACCACCCCGTGATGTTTTTCTCACTCCTACTAGTGAATGTAATGTAACACACACCCATACAATGCGCACCACCCCGTGATGTTTTTCTGACTCCTACTAGTGAATGTAATGTAACACACACCCTTACAATGCGCACCACAGCGTGATGTTTTTCTCACTCCTACTAGTGAATGTAATGTAACACACACCCATACAATGCGCACCACCCGGTGATGTTTTTCTCACTCCTAGTAGTGAATGTAATGTAACACACACCCATACATTGCGCACCACCCCGTGATGTTTTTCTCACTCCTACTAGTGAATGTAATGTAACACACACCCATACAATGCGCACCACCCCGTGATGTTTTTCTCACTCCTGCTAGTGAATGTAATGTAACACACACCCATACAATGCGCACCATCCCGTGATGTTTTTCTCACTGCTGCTAGTGAATCTAATGTATCACACACCCTTACAATGCGCACCACCCCGTGATGTTTTTCTCACTCTTGCTAGTGAAACTAATGTATCACACACCCATACAATGCGCACCACCCCGTGATGTTTTTCTCACTCCTGCTAGTGAATCTAATGTATCACACACCCATACAGTGCGCACCACCCCGTGATGTTTTTCTCACTCCTACTAGTGAATGTAATGTAACACACCCATACAGTGCGCACCACACCGTGATGTTTTTTTCACTCCTACTAGTGAATGTAATGTAACAAACACCCATACAGTGCGCACCACCCCGTGATGTTTTTCTCACTCCTACTAGTGAATGTAATGTGACACACACCCATACAGTGCGCACCACCCCGTGATGTTTTTCTCACTCCTACTAGTGAATGTAATGTAACACACACCCATACATTGCGCACCACCCCGTGATGTTTTTCTCACTCCTACTAGTGAATCTAATGCAACACACACCCATACATTGCGCACCACCCCGTGATGTTTTTCTCACTCCTACTAGTGAATGTAATGTAACACACACCCATACAATGCGCACCACCCCGTGATGTTTTTCTCACTCCTACTAGTGAATCTAATGCAACACACACCCATACAATGCGCACCACCCCGTGATGTTTTTCTCACTCCTACTAGTGAATCTAATGTAACACACACCCATACAATGCGCACCACCCCGTGATGTTTTTCTCACTCCTACTAGTGAATGTAATGTAACACACACTCATACAATGCACACCACCCCGTGATGTTTTTCTCACTCCTACTAGTGAATGTAATGTAACACACACCCATACAATGCGCACCACCCCGTGATGTTTTTATCACTCCTACTAGTGAATGTAATGTAACACACACCCATACAATGCGCACCACCCCGTGATGTTTTTCTCACTCCTACTAGTGAATCTAATGTAACACACACCCATACAATGGGCACCACCCCGTGATGTTTTTCTCACTCCTACTAGTGAATGTAATGTAACACACACCCATACAGTGCGCACTACCCCGTGATGTTTTTCTCACTCCTACTAGTGTATCTAAAGTAACACACACCCATACAGTGCGCACCACCCCGTGATGTTTTTCTCACTGCTACTAGTGAATCTAATGTAACACACACCCATACAGTGCACACCAAACCGTGATGTTTTTCTCACTGCTACTAGTGAATCTAATGTAACACACACCCATACAGTGCGCACCACCCCGTGATGTTTTTCTCACTGCTACTAGTGAATCTCATGTAACACACACCCATACAGTGCGCACCACCCCGTGATGTTTTTCTCACTCCTACTAGTGAATCTCATGTAACACACACCCATACAATGCGCACCACCCCGTGATGTTTTTCTCACTCCTACTAGTGAATCTCATGTAACACACACCCATACAATGCGCACCGCCCCGTGATGTTTTTCTCACGCCTACTAGTGAATCTAATGTAACACACACCCATACAATGCGCACCGCCCCGTGATGTTTTTCTCATTCCTACTAGTGAATCTAATGTAACACACACCCATACAATGCGCTCCACCCCGTGATGTTTTTATCACTTTTAGTAGTGAATGTAATGTAACACACACCCATACATTGCGCACCACCCCGTGATGTTTTTCTCACTCCTACTAGTGAATCTAATGCAACACACACCCATACATTGCACACCACCCCGTGATGTTTTTCTCACTCCTACTAGTGAATGTAATGTAACACACACCCATACAATGCGCACCACCCCGTGATGTTTTTCTCACTCCTACTAGTGAATCTAATGCAACACACACCCATACAATGCGCACCACCCCGTGATGTTTTTCTCACTCCTACTAGTGAATCTAATGTAACACACACCCATACAATGCGCACCACCCCGTGATGTTTTTCTCACTCCTACTAGTGAATGTAATGTAACACACACCCATACAATGCACACCACCACGTGATGTTTTTCTCACTCCTACTAGTGAATGTAATGTAACACACACCCATACCATGCGCACCACCCCGTGATGTTTTTATCACTCCTACTAGTGAATGTAATGTAACACACACCCATACAATGCGCACCACCCCGTGATGTTTTTCTCACTCCTACTAGTGAATGTAATGTAACACACACCCATACAGTGCGCACCACCCCGTGATGTTTTTCTCACTCCTACTAGTGAATGTAATGTAACACACACCCATACAGTGCGCACTACCCCGTGATGTTTTTCTCACTCCTACTAGTGAATCTAAAGTAACACACACCCATACAGTGCGCACCACCCCGTGATGTTTTTCTCACTGCTACTAGTGAATCTAATGTAACACACACCCATACAGTGCGCACCACCCCGTGATGTTTTTCTCACTGCTACTAGTGAATCTAATGTAACACACACCCATACAATGCGCACCACCCCGTGATGTTTTTCTCACTCCTACTAGTGAATGTAATGTAACACACACCCATACAGTGCGCACCACCCCGTGATGTTTTTCACACTCCTACTAGTGAATCTAATGTAACACACACCCATACAATGCGCTCCACCCCGTGATGTTTTTCTCACTCCTACTAGTGAATGTAATGTAACACACACCCATACAATGCGCACCACCCCGTGATGTTTTTCTCACTCCTACTAGTGAATGTAATGTAACACACACCCATACAATGCGCACCACCCGGTGATGTTTTTCTCACTCCTACTAGTGAATGTAATGTAACACACACCCATACAATGCGCACCACCCGGTGATGTTTTTCTCACTCCTACTAGTGAATGTAATGTAAAACACACCCATACATTGCGCACCACCCCGTGATGTTTTTCTCACTCCTACTAGTGAATGTAATGTAACACACACCCATACAATGCGCACCACTCCGTGATGTTTTTCTCACTCCTACTAGTGAATGTAATGTAACACACACCCATACAATGCGCACCACCCCGTGATGTTTTTCTCACTCCTGCTAGTGAATCTAATGTATCACACACCCATACAATGCGCACCACCCCGTGATGTTTTTCTCACTCTTGCTAGTGAATCTAATGTATCACAAACCCATACTTTGCGCACCACCCCATGATGTTTTTCTCACTCCTGCTAGTGAATCTAATTTATCACACACCCATACAATGCGCACCACCCCGTAATGTTTTTCTCACTCTTGCTAGTGAATCTAATGTAACACACACCCATACAATGCGCACCACCCCGTGATGTTTTTCTCACTCTTGCTAGTGAATCTAATGTAACACACACCCATACAATGCACACCGCCCCGTGATGTTTTTCTCACTCCTACTAGTGAATGTAATGTAACACACACCAATACAATGCGCACCACCCCGTGATGTTTTTCTCACTCCTACTAGTGAATGTAATGTAACACACACCCATACAATGCGCACCACCCCGTGATGTTTTTCTCACTCCTGCTAGTGAATCTAATGTATCACACACCCATACAATGCGCACCACCCCGTGATGTTTTTCTCACTCTTGCTAGTGAATCTAATGTAACACACACCCATACAATGCGCACCGCCCCGTGATGTTTTTCTCACTCCTACTAGTGAAAGTAATTTAACACACACCCAAACAATGCGCACCACCCCGTGATGTTTTTCTCACTCCTACTAGTGCAAGTAATGTAACACACACCCATACAATGCGCACCGCACCGTGATGTTTTTCTCACTCCTACTAGTGCAAGTAATGTAACACACACCCATACAATGCGCACCACCCCGTGATGTTTTTCTCACTCCTACTAGTGAATGTAATGTAACACACACCCATACAATGCGCACCACCCCGTGATGTTTTTCTCACTCCTACTAGTGAATCTCATGTAACACACACCCATACAATGCGCACCACCCCGTGATGTTTTTCTCACTCCTACTAGTGAATCTCATGTAACACACACCCATACAATGCGCACCGCCCCGTGATGTTTTTCTCACTCCTACTAGTGAATCTCATGTAACACACACCCATACAATGCGCACCGCCCCGTGATGTTTTTCTCATTCCTACTAGTGAATCTAATGTAACACACACCCATACAATGCGCACCACCCCGTGATGTTTTTCTCACTCCTAGTAGTGAATGTAATGTAACACACACCCATACATTGCGCACCACCCCGTGATGTTTTTCTCACTCCTATTAGTGAATCTAATGCAACACACACCCATACATTGCACACCACCCCGTGATGTTTTTCTCACTCCTACTAGTGAATGTAATGTAACACACACCCATACAATGCGCACCACCCCGTGATGTTTTTCTCACTCCTACTAGTGAATCTAATGCAACACACACCCATACAATGCGCACCACCCCGTGATGTTTTTCTCACTCCTACTAGTGAATCTAATGTAACACACACCCATACAATGCGCACCACCCCGTGATGTTTTTCTCACTCCTACTAGTGAATGTAATGTAACACACACCCATACAATGCGCACCACCCCGTGATGTTTTTCTCACTCCTACTAGTGAATGTAATGTAACACACACCCATACCATGCGCACCACCCCGTGATGTTTTTATCACTCCTACTAGTGAATGTAATGTAACACACACCCATACAATGCGCACCACCCCGTGATGTTTTTCTCACTCCTACTAGTGAATGTAATGTAACACACACCCATACAGTGCGCACCACCCCGTGATGTTTTTCTCACTCCTACTAGTGAATGTAATGTAACACACACCCATAGAGTGCGCACTACCCCGTGATGTTTTTCTCACTCCTACTAGTGAATCTAAAGTAACACACACCCATACAGTGCGCACCACCCCGTGATGTTTTTCTCACTGCTACTAGTGAATCTAATGTAACACACACCCATACAGTGCGCACCACCCCGTGATGTATTTCTCACTGCTACTAGTGAATCTAATGTAACACACACCCATACAATGCGCACCACCCCGTGATGTTTTTCTCACTCCTACTAGTGAATGTAATGTAACACACACCCATATAGTGCGCACCACCCCGTGATGTTTTTCTCACTCCTACTAGTGAATCTAATGTAACACACACCCATACAATGCGCACCACCCCGTGATGTTTTTCTCACTCCTACTAGTGAATGTAATGTAACACACACCCATACAATGCGCACCACCCCGTGATGTTTTTCTCACTCCTACTAGTGAATGTAATGTAACACACACCCATACAATGCGCACCACCCGGTGATGTTTTTCTCACTCCTACTAGTGAATGTAATGTAACACACACCCATACAATGCGCACCACCCGGTGATGTTTTTCTCACTCCTTCTAGTGAATGTAATGTAACACACACCCATACATTGCGCACCACCCCGTGATGTTTTTCTCACTCCTACTAGTGAAAGTAATTTAACACACACCCATACAATGCGCACCGCACCGTGATGTTTTTCTCACTCCTACTAGTGCAAGTAATGTAACACACACCCATACAATGCGCACCGCCCCGTGATGTTTTTCTCACTCCTACTAGTGCAAGTAATGTAACACACACCCATACAATGCGCACCACCCCGTGATGTTTTTCTCACTCCTACTAGTGAATGTAATGTAACACACACCCATACAATGCGCACCACCCCGTGATGTTTTTCTCACTCCTACTAGTGAATCTCATGTAACACACACCCATACAATGCGCACCACCCCGTGATGTTTTTCTCACTCCTACTAGTGAATCTCATGTAACACACACCCATACAATGCGCACCACCCCGTGATGTTTTTCTCACTCCTACTAGTGAATCTCATGTAACACACACCCATACAATGCGCACCACCCCGTGATGTTTTTCTCACTCCTACTAGTGAATCTCATGTAACACACACCCATACAATGCGCACCGCCCCGTGATGTTTTTCTCACTCCTACTAGTGAATCTAATGTAACACACACCCATACAAGGCGCACCACCCCGTGATGTTTTTCTCACTCCTACTATTGAATGTAATGTAACACACACCCATACAATGCGCACCACCCCGTGATGTTTTTCTCACTCCTACTAGTGAATCTAATGCAACACACACCCATACAATGCGCACCACCCCATGATGTTTTTGTCACTCCTAAAGTGAATCTAATGTAACACACACCCATACAATGCGCACCACCCCGTGATGTTTTTCTCACTCCTACTAGTGAATGTAATGTAACACACACCCATACAATGCGCACCACCCCGTGATGTTTTTCTCACTCCGACTAGTGAATGTAATGTAACAAACACCCATACAATGCACACCACCCCGTGATGTTTTTCTCAATCCTACTAGTGAATGTAATGTAACACACACCCATACAATGCGCACCACCCCGTGATGTTTTTCTCACTCCTGCTAGTGAATCTAATGTATCACACACCCATACAATGCGCACCACCCCGTGATGTTTTTCTCACTCCTGGTAGTGAATCTAATGTATCACACACCCATACAATGCGCACCACCCCGTGATGTTTTTCTCACTCCTGCTAGTGAATCTAACGTATCACACACCCATACAATGCGCACCACCCCGTGATGTTTTTCTCACTCCTACTAGTGAATGTAATGTAACACACACCCATACAGTGCGCACCACCCCGTGATGTTTTTCTCACTGCTACTAGTGAATGTAATGTAACACACACCCATACAGTGCGCACCACCCCGTGATGTTTTTGTTACTCCTACTAGTGAATGTAATGTAACACACACCCACAAAGTGCGCACCACCCCGTGATGTTTTTCTCACTCCTACTAGTGAATGTAATGTAACACACACCCATACAGTGCGCACCACCCCGTGATATTTTTCTCACTCCTACTAGTGAATCTAATGTAACACACACCCATACAATGCGCACCACCCCGTGATGTTTTTCTCAGTCCTACTAGTGAATGTAATGTAACACACACCCATACAATGCGCACCACCCGGTGAAGTTTTTGTCACTCCTACTAGTGAATGTAATGTAACACACACCCATACAATGCGCACCACCCGGTGATGTTTTTCTCACTCCTACTAGTGAATGTAATGTAACACACAACCATACATTGCGCACCACCCCGTGATGCTTTTCTCACTCCTACTAGTGAATGTAATGTAACACACACCCATACAATGCGCACCACCCCGTGATGTTTTTCTCACTCCTGCTAGTGAATGTAATGTAACACACACCCATACAATATGCAACGCCCCGTGATGTTTTTCTCACTCCTGCTAGTGAATCTAATGTATCACACACCCATACAATGCGCACCGCCCCGTGATGTTTTTCTCACTCCTACTAGAGAATGTAATGTAACACAAACCCATACAATGCGCACCACCCCGTGATGTTTTTCTCACTCCTGCTAGTGAATGTAATGTAACACACACACATAAAATGCGCACCACCCCGTGATGTTTTTCTCACTCCTGCTAGTGAATCTAATGTATCACACACCCATACAATGCGCACCGCCCCGTGATGTTTTTCTCACTCTTGCTAGTGAATCTAATGTAACACACACCCATACAATGCGCACCGCCCCGTGATGTTTTTCTCACTCCTGCTAGTGAATGTAATGTAACACACACCCATACAATGCGCACCACCCTGTGATGTTTTTCTCACTCCTACTAGTGAATGTAATGTAACACACACCCATACAATGCGCACCACCCCGTGATGTTTTTCTCACTCCTACTAGTGAATCTAATGTAACACACACCCATACAATGCGCACCACCCCGTGATGTTTTTCTCACTCCTACTAGTGAATGTAATGTAACACACACCCATACAGTGCGCACTACCCCGTGATGTTTTTCTCACTCCTACTAGTGAATCTAAAGTAACACACACCCATACAGTGCGCACCACCCCGTGATGTTTTTCTCATTGCTACTAGTGAATCTAATGTAACACACACCCATACAGTGCGCACCACCCCGTGATGTTTTTCTCACTGCTACTAGTGAATCTAATGTAACACACACCCATACAATGCGCACCACCCCGTGATGTTTTTCTCACTCCTACTAGTGAATGTAATGTAACACACACCCATACAGTGCGCACCACCGCGTGATGTTTTTCTCACTGCTACTAGTGAATGTAATGTAACACACACCCATACAATGCGCACCACACCGTGATGTTTTTCTCACTCCTACTATTGAATGTAATGTAACACACACCCATACAATGCGCACCACCCCGTGATGTTTTTCTCACTCCTACTAGTGAATGTAATGTAACACACACCCATACAATGCGCACCACCCCATGATGTTTTTCTCAGTCCTACTAGTGAATGTAATGTAACACACACCCATACAATGCGCACCACCCCGTGATGTTTTTCTCACTCCTACTAGTGAATCTCATGTAACACACACCCATACAATGCGCACCACCCCGTGATGTTTTTCTCACTCCTACTAGTGTATCTCATGTAACACACACCCATACAATGCGCACCGCCCCGTGATGTTTTTCTCACTCCTACTAGTGAATGTAATGTAACACACACCCATACAATGCACACCGCCCCGTGATGTTTTTCTCACTCCTACTAGTGAATCTAATGTAACACACACCCATACAATGCGCACCGCCCCGTGATGTTTTTCTCACTCCTACTAGTGAATGTAATGTAACACACACCCATACAATGCGCACCACCCCGTGATGTTTTTCTCACTCCTACTAGTGAATGTAATGTAACACACACCCATACAATGCGCACCACAACGTGATGTTTTTCTCACTCCTACTAGTGAATGTAATGTAACACACACCCATACAATGCGCACCACCCCGTGATGTTTTTCTCAGTCCTACTAGTGAATGTAATGTAACACACACCCATACAATGCGCACCACCCGGTGAAGTTTTTGTCACTCCTACTAGTGAATGTAATGTAACACACACCCATACAATGCGCACCACCCGGTGATGTTTTTCTCACTCCTACTAGTGAATGTAATGTAACACACAACCATACATTGCGCACCACCCCGTGATGCTTTTCTCACTCCTACTAGTGAATGTAATGTAACACACACCCATACAATGCGCACCACCCCGTGATGTTTTTCTCACTCCTGCTAGTGAATGTAATGTAACACACACCCATACAATGTGCACCGCCCCGTGATGTTTTTCTCACTCCTGCTAGTGAATCTAATGTATCACACACCCATACAATGCGCACCGCCCCGTGATGTTTTTCTCACTCCTACTAGAGAATGTAATGTAACACAAACCCATACAATGCGCACCACCCCGTGATGTTTTTCTCACTCCTGCTAGTGAATGTAATGTAACACACACACATAAAATGTGCACCACCCCGTGATGTTTTTCTCACTCCTGCTAGTGAATCTAATGTATCACACACCCATACAATGCGCACCGCCCCGTGATGTTTTTCTCACTCTTGATAGTGAATCTAATGTAACACACACCCATACAATGCGCACCGCCCCGTGATGTTTTTCTCACTCCTGCTAGTGAATGTAATGTAACACACACCCATACAATGCGCACCACCCTGTGATGTTTTTCTCACTCCTACTACTGAATGTAATGTAACACACACCCATACAATGCGCACCACCGCGTGATGTTTTTCTCACTCCTACTAGTGAATCTAATGTAACACACACCCATACAATGCGCACCACCCCGTGATGTTTTTCTCACTCCTACTAGTGAATGTAATGTAACACACACCCATACAGTGCGCACTACCCCGTGATGTTTTTCTCACTCCTACTAGTGAATGTAATGTAACACACACCCATACATTGCGCACCACCACGTGATGTTTTTCTCACTCCTACTAGTGAATCTAATGCAACACACACCCATACATTTCGCACCACCCCGTGATGTTTTTCTCACTCCTACTAGTGAATGTAATGTAACACACACCCATACAATGCGCACCACCCCGTGATGTTTTTCTCACTCCTACTAGTGAATGTAATGTAACACACCCATACAATGCGCACCACCCCGTGATGTTTTTCTCACTCCTACTAGTGAATGTAATGTAACACAAACCCATACAATGCGCACCACCCCGTGATGTTTTTCTCACTCCTACTAGTGAATGTAATGTAACACACACCCATACAATGCGCACCACCCCTTGATGTTTTTCTCACTCCTACTAGTGAATGTAATGTAACACACACCCATACAATGCGCACCACAACGTGATGTTTTTCTCACTCCTACTAGTGAATGTAATGTAACACACACCCATACAATGCGCACCACCCCGTGATGTTTTTCTCAGTCCTACTAGTGAATGTAATGTAACACACACCCATACAATGCGCACCACCCGGTGAAGTTTTTGTCACTCCTACTAGTGAATGTAATGTAACACACACCCATACAATGCGCACCACCCGGTGATGTTTTTCTCACTCCTACTAGTGAATGTAATGTAACACACAACCATACATTGCGCACCACCCCGTGATGTTTTTCTCACTCCTACTAGTGAATGTAATGTAACAGACACCCATACAATGCGCACCACCCCGTGATGTTTTTCTCACTCCTGCTAGTGAATGTAATGTAACACACACCCATACAATGCGCACCGCCCCGTGATGTTTTTCTCACTCCTGCTAGTGAATCTAATGTATCACACACCCATACAATCCGCACCGCCCCGTGATGTTTTTCTCACTCCTACTAGAGAATGTAATGTAACACACACCCATACAATGCGCACCACCCCGTGATGTTTTTCTCACTCCTACTAGTGAATGTAATGTAACACACACCCATACAATGCGCACCACCCCGTGATGTTTTTCTCACTCCTACTAGTGAAAGTAATGTAACACACACCCATACAGTGCGCACCACCCCGTGATGTTTTTCTCACTGCTACTAGTGAATCTAATGTAACACACACCCATACAGTGCGCACCACCCCGTGATGTTTTTCTCACTGCTACTAGTGAATCTAATGTAACACACACCCATACAATGCGCACCACCCCGTGATGTTTTTCTCACTCCTACTAGTGAATGTAATGTAACACACACCCATACAGTGCGCACCACCCCGTGATGTTTTTCTCACTGCTACTAGTGAATGTAATGTAACACACACCCATACAATGCGCACCACCCCGTGATGTTTTTCTCACTCCTACTATTGAATGTAATGTAACACACACCCATACAATGCGCACCACCCCGTGATGTTTTTCTCACTCCTACTAGTGAATGTAATGTAACACACACCCATACAATGCGCACCACCCCGTGATGTTTTTCTCACTCCTACTAGTGAATGTAATGTAACACACACCCATACAATGCGCACCAAACCGTAATGTTTTTATCACTCCTACTAGTGAATGTAATGTAACACACACCCATACAATGCGCACCACCCCGTGATGTTTTTCTCACTCCTACTAGTGAATGTAATGTAACACACACCCATATAATGCGCACCACCCCGCGATGTTTTTCTCACTCCTAATAGTGAATGTAATGTAACACACACCCATACAATGCGCACCACCCGGTGATGTTTTTCTCACTCCTACTAGTGAATGTAATGTAACACACACCCATACAATGCGCACCACCCCGTGATGTTTTTCTCACTCCTACTAGTGAATGTAATGTAACACACACCCATACATTGTGCACCACCCCGTGATGTTTTTCTCACTCCTACTAGTGAATGTAATGTAACACACACCCATACAATGCGCACCACCCCGTGATGATTTTCTCACTCCTACTAGTGAATGTAATGTAACACACACCCATACAATGCGCACCACCCCGTGATGTTTTTCTCACTCCTACTAGTGAATGTAATGTAACACACACCCATACAATGCGCACCACCCCGTGATGTTTTTCTCACTCCTGCTAGTGAATCTAATGTATCACACACCCATACAATGCGCACCACCCCGTGATGTTTTTCTCACTCCTGCTAGTGAATCTAATGTAACACACACCCATACAATGCGCACCACCCCGTGATGTTTTTCTCACTCCTACTAGTGAATGTAATGTAACACACACCCATACATTGTGCACCACCCCGTGATGTTTTTCTCACTCCTACTAGTGAATCTAATGTAACACACACCCATACAATGCGCACCACCCGTGTTGTTTTTCTCACTCCTACTAGTGAATGTAATGTAACACACACCCATACAATGCGCACCACCCCGTGATGTTTTTCTCACTCCTACTAGTGTATCTAATTCAACACACACCCATACAAGGGGCACCACCCCGTGTTGTTTTTCTCACTGCTACTAGTTAATCTCATGTAACACACACCCATACAATGCGCACCACCCCATGATGTTTTCTCACTCCTACTAGTGAATCTCATGTAAGACACACCCATACAATGCGCACCACCACGTGATGTTTTTCTCACTCCTACTAGTGAATCTAATGTAACACACACCCATACAATGCGCACCACCCCGTGATGTTTTTCTCACTCCTACTAGTGAATGTAATGTAACACACCCCCATACAATGCGCACCACCCCGTGATGTTTTTCTCACTCCTACTAGTGAATGTAATGTAACACACACCCATACAATGCGCACCACCCCGTGATGTTTTTCTCACTCCTACTAGTGAATGTAATGTAACACACATCCATGCAATGCGCACCACCCCGTGATGTTTTTCTCACTCCTACTAGTGAATGTAATGTAACACACACCCATACAATGCGCACCACCCCGTGATGTTTTTCTCACTCATACTAGTGAACGTAATGTAACACACACCCATACAATGCGCACCACCCCGTGATGATTTGCTCACTCCTACTAGTGAATGTAATATAACACACACCCATACAATGCGCACCACCCTGTGATGTTTTTCTCACTCTTACTAGTGAATGTAATGTAACACACAACCATACAATGCGCACCACCCCGTGATGTTTTTCTCACTCCTACTAGTGAATGTAATGTAACACACACCCATACAATGCGCACCACCCCGTGATGTTTTTCTCACTCCTACTAGTGAATGTAATGTAACACACACCCATACAATGCGCACCACCCCGTGATGTTTTTCTCACTCCTACTAGTGAATGTAATGTAACACACACCCATACAATGCGCACAACCCCGTGATGTTTTTCTCACTGCTACTAGTGAATGTAATGTAACACACACCCATACAATGCGCACCACCCCGTGATGTTTTTCTCACTCCTACTAGTGAATCTCATGTAACACACACCCATACAATGCGCACCGCCCCGTGATGTTTTTCTCACTCCTACTAGTGAATCTCATGTAACACACACCCATACAATGCGCACCACCCCTTGATGTTTTTCTCACTCCTACTAGTGAATCTAACGTAACACACACCCATACAATGCGCACCACCCCGTGATGTTTTTCTCACTCCTACTAGTGAATGTAATGTAACACACACCCATACAATGCGCACCACCCCGTGATGTTTTTCTCACTCCTACTAGTGAATGTAATGTAACACACACCCATACAGTGCGCACTACCCCGTGATGTTTTTCTCACTCCTACTAGTGAATCTAAAGTAACACACACCCATACAGTGCGCACCACCCCGTGATGTTTCTCACTGCTACTAGTGAATCTAATGTAACACACACCCATACAGTGCGCACCACCCCGTGATGTTTTTCTCACTCCTACTAGTGAATGTAATGTAACACACACCCATACAATGTGCACCACCCCGTGATGTTTTTCTCACTGCTACTAGTGAATGTAATGTAACACACACCCATAAAATGCGCACCACCCCGTGATGTTTTTCTCACTCCTACTAGTGAATGTAATGTAACACACACCCATACAATGCGCACCACCCCGTGATGTTTTTCACACTCCTACTAGTGAATGTAATGTAACACACACCCATACAGTGCGCACTACCCCGTGATGTTTTTCTCACTCCTACTAGTGAATCTAAAGTAACACACACCCATACAGTGCGCACCACCCCGTGATGTTTCTCACTGCTACTAGTGAATCTAATGTAACACACACCCATACAGTGCGCACCACCCCGTGATGTTTTTCTCACTCCTACTAGTGAATGTAATGTAACACACACCCATACAATGTGCACCACCCCGTGATGTTTTTCTCACTGCTACTAGTGAATGTAATGTAACACACACCCATACAATGCGCACCACCCCGTGATGTTTTTCTCACTCCTACTAGTGAATGTAATGTAACACACACCCATACAATGCGCACCACCCCGTGATGTTTTTCTCACTCCTACTAGTGAATGTAATGTGACACACACCCATACAATGCGCATCACCCCGTGATGTTTTTCTCACTCCTACTAGTGAATGTAATGTAACACACACCCATACAATGCGCACCACACCGTGATGTTTTTCTCACTCCTGCTAGTGAATGTAATGTAACACACACCCATACAATGCGCACCACCCCGTGATGTTTTTCTCACTCCTACTAGTGAATGTAATGTAACACACACCCATACAATGCGCACCACCCCGTGATGTTTTTCTCACTCCTAATAGTGAATGTAATGTAACACACACCCATACAATGCGCACCACCCGGTGATGTTTTTCTCACTCCTACTAGTGAATGTAATGTAACACACACCCATACAATGCGCACCACCCGGTGATGTTTTTCTCACTCCTACTAGTGAATGTAATGTAACACACACCCATACATTGTGCACCACCCCGTGATGTTTTTCTCACTCCTACTAGTGAATGTAATGTAACACACACCCATACAATGCGCACCACGCCGTGATGATTTTCTCACTCCTACTAGTGAATGTAATGTAACACACACCCATACAATGCGCACCACCCCGTGATGTTTTTCTCACTCCTACTAGTGAATGTAATGTAACACACACCCATACAATGCGCACCACCCCGTGATGTTTTTCTCACTCCTGCTAGTGAATCTAATGTATCACACACCCATACAATGCGCACCGCCCCGTGATGTTTTTCTCACTCCTGCTAGTGAATCTAATGTAACACACACCCATACAATGCGCACCGCCCCGTGATGTTTTTCTCACTCCTACTAGTGAAAGTAATGTAACACACACCCATACATTGTGAACCACCCCGTGATGTTTTTCTCACTCCTACTAGTGAATCTAATGTAACACACACCCATACAATGCGAACCACCCCTTGTTGTTTTTCTCACTCCTACTAGTGAATGTAATGTAACACACACCCATACAATGCGCACCACCCCGTGATGTTTTTCTCACTCCTACTAGTGAAAGTAATGTAACACACACCCATACAAGGGGCACAACCCCGTGTTGTTTTTCTCACTCCTACTAGTGAATCTCATGTAACACACACCCATACAATGCGCACCACCCCGTGATGTTTTCTCACTCCTACTAGTGAATCTCATGTAAGACACACCCATACAATGCGCACCACCCCGTGATGTTTTTCTCACTCCTACTAATGAATCTAATGTAACACACACCCATACAATGCGCACCACCCCGTGATGTTTTTCTCACTCCTACTAGTGAATGTAATGTAACACACCCCCATACAATGCGCACCACCCCGTGATGTTTTTCTCACTCCTACTAGTGAATCTAATGTAACACACACCCATACAATGCGCACCACCCCGTGATGTTTTTCTCACTCCTACTAGTGAATGTAATGTAACACACATCCATACAATGCGCACCACCCCGTGATGTTTTTCTCACTCCTACTAGTGAATGTAATGTAACACACACCCATACAATGTGCACCACCCCGTGATGTTTTTCTCACTCCTACTAGTGAATGTAATGTAACACACACCCATACAATGCGCACCACCCCGTGATGATTTGCTCACTCCTACTAGTGAATGTAATGTAACACACACCCATACAATGCGCACCACCCTGTGATGTTTTTCTCACTCTTACTGGTGAATGTAATGTAACACACAACCATACAATGGGCACCACCCCGTGATTTTTTTCTCACTCCTACTAGTGAATGTAATGTAACACACACCCATACAATGCGCACCACCCTGTGATGTTTTTCTCACTCTTACTGGTGAATGTAATGTAACACACAACCATACAATGGGCACCACCTCGTGATTTTTTTCTCACTCCTACTAGTGAATGTAATGTAACACACACCCATACAATGCGCACCACCCCGTGATGTTTTTCTCACTCCTACTAGTGAATCTAATGTAACACACACCCATACAATGCGCACCACCCCGTGATGTTTTTCTCACTCCTACTAGTGAATGTAATGTAACACACACCCATACAGTGCGCACTACCCCGTGATGTTTTTCTCACTCCTACTAGTGAAAGTAATGTAACACACACCCATACAGTGCGCACCACCCCGTGATGTTTTTCTCACTGCTACTAGTGAATCTAATGTAACACACACCCATACAGTGCGCACCACCCCGTGATGTTTTTCTCACTGCTACTAGTGAATCTAATGTAACACACACCCATACAATGCGCACCACCCCGTGATGTTTTTCTCACTCCTACTAGTGAATGTAATGTAACACACACCCATACAGTGCGCACCACCCCGTGATGTTTTTCTCACTGCTACTAGTGAATGTAATGTAACACACACCCATACAATGCGCACCACCCCGTGATGTTTTTCTCACTCCTACTATTGAATGTAATGTAACACACACCCATACAATGCGCACCACCCCGTGATGTTTTTCTCACTCCTACTAGTGAATGTAATGTAACACACACCCATACAATGCGCACCACCCCGTGATGTTTTTCTCACTCCTACTAGTGAATGTAATGTAACACACACCCATACAATGCGCACCAAACCGTAATGTTTTTCTCACTCCTACTAGTGAATGTAATGTAACACACACCCATACAATGCGCACCACCCCGTGATGTTTTTCTCACTCCTACTAGTGAATGTAATGTAACACACACCCATATAATGCGCACCACCCCGTGATGTTTTTCTCACTCCTAATAGTGAATGTAATGTAACACACACCCATACAATGCGCACCACCCAGTGATGTTTTTCTCACTCCTACTAGTGAATGTAATGTAACACACACCCATACAATGCGCACCACCCCGTGATGTTTTTCTCACTCCTACTAGTGAATGTAATGTAACACACACCCATACATTGTGCACCACCCCGTGATGTTTTTCTCACTCCTACTAGTGAATGTAATGTAACACACACCCATACAATGCGCACCACCCCGTGATGATTTTCTCACTCCTACTAGTGAATGTAATGTAACACACACCCATACAATGCGCACCACCCCGTGATGTTTTTCTCACTCCTACTAGTGAATGTAATGTAACACACACCCATACAATGCGCACCACCCCGTGATTTTTTTCTCACTCCTGCTAGTGAATCTAATGTATCACAAACCCATACAATGCGCACCACCCCGTGATGTTTTTCTCACTCCTGCTAGTGAATCTAATGTAACACACACCCATACAATGCGCACCGCCCCGTGATGTTTTTCTCACTCCTACTAGTGAAAGTAATGTAACACACACCCATACATTGTGCACCACACCGTGATGTTTTTCTCACTCCTACTAGTGAATCTAATGTAACACACACCCATACAATGCGCACCACCCGTGTTGTTTTTCTCACTCCTACTAGTGAATGTAATGTAACACACACCCATACAATGCGCACCACCCCGTGATGTTTTTCTCACTCCTACTAGTGTATCTAATGTAACACACACCCATACAAGGGGCACCACCCCGTGTTGTTTTTCTCACTCCTACTAGTTAATCTCATGTAACACACACCCATAAAATGCGCACCACCCCGTGATGTTTTCTCACTCCTACTAGTGAATCTCATGTAAGACACACCCATACAATGCGCACCACCCCGTGATGTTTTTCTCACTCCTACTAGTGAATCTAATGTAACACACACCCATACAATGCGCACCGCCCCGTGATGTTTTTCTCACTCCTACTAGTGAAAGTAATGTAACACACACCCATACATTGTGCACCACCCCGTGATGTTTTTCTCACTCCTACTAGTGAATGTAATGTAACACACACCCATACAATGCGCACCACCCCGTGATGTTTTTCTCACTCCTACTAGTGAATGTAATGTAACACACATCCATACAATGCGCACCACCCCGTGATGTTTTTCTCACTCCTACTAGTGAATGTAATGTAACACACACCCATACAATGCGCACCACCCCGTGATGTTTTTCTCACTCATACTAGTGAACGTAATGTAACACACACCCATACAATGCGCACCACCCCGTGATGATTTGCTCACTCCTACTAGTGAATGTAATATAACACACACCCATACAATGCGCACCACCCCGTGATGTTTTTCTCACTCTTACTAGTGAATGTAATGTAACACACAACCATACAATGCGCACCACCCCGTGATGTTTTTCTCACTCCTACTAGTGAATGTAATGTAACACACACCCATACAATGCGCACCACCCCGTAATGTTTTTCTCACTCCTACTAGTGAATGTAATGTAACACACACCCATACAATGCGCACCACCCCGTGATGTTTTTCTCACTCTTACTAGTGAATGTAATGTAACACACAACCATACAATGCGCACCACCCCGTGATGTTTTTCTCACTCCTACTAGTGAATGTAATGTAACACACACCCATACAATGCGCACCACCCCGTGATGTTTTTCTCACTCCTACTAGTGAATGTAATGTAACACACACCCATACAATGCGCACCACCCCGTGATGTTTT
This sequence comes from Cavia porcellus, assembly GCF_034190915.1. Taxonomy (NCBI): domain Eukaryota; kingdom Metazoa; phylum Chordata; class Mammalia; order Rodentia; family Caviidae; genus Cavia; species Cavia porcellus. The sequence continues at coordinate 774,759 of NW_026947556.1, forward strand.
TCTCACTCCTGCTAGTGAATCTAATGTAACACACACCCATACAATGCGCACCACTCCGTGATGTTTTTCTCACTCCTACTAGTGAAAGTAATGTAACACACACCCATACATTGTGCACCACACCGTGATGTTTTTCTCACTCCTACTAGTGAATCTAATGTAACACACACCCATACAATGCGCACCACCCGTGATGTTTTTCTCACTCCTACTAGTGAATGTAATGTAACACACACCCATACAATGCGCACCACCCCGTGATGTTTTTCTCACTCCTACTAGTGTATCTAATGTAACACACACCCATACAAGGGGCACCACCCCGTGTTGTTTTTCTCACTCCTACTAGTTAATCTCATGTAACACACACCCATACAATGCGCACCACCCCGTGATGTTTTCTCACTCCTACTAGTGAATCTCATGTAAGACACACCCATACAATGCGCACCACCCCGTGATGTTTTTCTCACTCCTATTAGTGAATCTAATGTAACACACACCCATACAATGCGCACCGCCCCGTGATGTTTTTCTCACTCCTACTAGTGAAAGTAATGTAACACACACCCATACATTGTGCACCACCCCGTGATGTTTTTCTCACTCCTACTAGTGAATGTAATGTAACACACACCCATACAATGCGCACCACCCCGTGATGTTTTTCTCACTCCTACTAGTGAATGTAATGTAACACACACCCATACAATGCGCACCACCCCGTGATGTTTTTCTCACTCCTACTAGTGAATGTAATGTAACACACACCCATACAATGCGCACCACCCCGTGATGTTTTTCTCACTCCTACTAGTGAATGTAATGTAACACACACCCATACAATGCGCACAACACCGTGATGTTTTTCTCACTGCTACTAGTGAATGTAATGTAACACACACCCATACAATGCGAACCACCCCGTGATGTTTTTCTCACTCCTACTTGTGAATCTCATGTAACACACACCCATACAATGCGCACCGCCCCGTGATGTTTTTCTCACTCCTACTAGTGAATCTCATGTAACACACACCCATACAATGCGCACCACCCCTTGATGTTTTTCTCACTCCTACTAGTGAATCTAACGTAACACACACCCATACAATGCGCACCACCCCGTGATGTTTTTCTCACTCCTACTAGTGAATGTAATGTAACACACACCCATACAATGCGCACCACCCCGTGATGTTTTTCTCACTCCTACTAGTGAATGTAATGTAACACACACCCATAAAATGCGCACCACCCCGTGATGTTTTTCTCACTCCTACTAGTGAATGTAATGTAACACACACCCATACAATGCGCACCACCCCGTGATGTTTTTCTCACTCCTACTAGTGAATGTAATGTAACACACACCCATACAGTGCGCACTACCCCGTGATGTTTTTCTCACTCCTACTAGTGAATCTAAAGTAACACACACCCATACAGTGCGCACCACCCCGTGATGTTTCTCACTGCTACTAGTGAATCTAATGTAACACACACCCATACAGTGCGCACCACCCCGTGATGTTTTTCTCACTGCTACTGGTGAATCTAATGTAACACACACCCATACAATGCGCACCACCCCGTGATGTTTTTCTCACTCCTACTAGTGAATGTAATGTAACACACACCCATACAGTGCGCACCACCCCGTGATGTTTTTCTCACTGATACTAGTGAATGTAATGTAACACACACCCATACAATGCGCACCACCCCGTGATGTTTTTCTCACTCCTACTAGTGAATGTAATGTAACTCACACCCATACAATGCGCACCACCCCGTGATGTTTTTCTCACTCCTACTAGTGAATGTAATGTGACACACACCCATACAATGCGCATCACCCCGTGATGTTTTTCTCACTCCTACTAGTGAATGTAATGTAACACACACCCATACAATGCGCACCACACCGTTATGTTTTTCTCACTCCTACTAGTGAATGTAATGTAACACACACCCATACAATGCGCACCACCCCGTGATGTTTTTCTCACTCCTACTAGTGAATGTAATGTAACACACACCCATACAATGCGCACCACCCCGTGATGTTTTTCTCACTCCTAATAGTGAATGTAATGTAACACACACCCATACAATGCGCACCACCCGGTGATGTTTTTCTCACTCCTACTAGTGAATGTAATGTAACACACACCCATACAATGCGCACCACCCGGTGATGTTTTTCTCACTCCTACTAGTGAATGTAATGTAACACACACCCATACATTGTGCACCACCCCGTGATGTTTTTCTCACTCCTACTAGTGAATGTAATGTAACACACACCCATACAATGCGCACCACCCCGTGATGATTTTCTCACTCCTACTAGTGAATGTAATGTAACACACACCCATACAATGCGCACCACCCCGTGATGTTTTTCTCACTCCTACTAGTGAATGTAATGTAACACACACCCATACAATGCGCACCACCCCGTGATGTTTTTCTCACTCCTGCTAGTGAATCTAATGTATCACACACCCATACAATGCGCACCGCCCCGTGATGTTTTTCTCACTCCTGCTAGTGAATCTAATGTAACACACACCCATACAATGCGCACCGCCCCGTGATGTTTTTCTCACTCCTACTAGTGAAAGTAATGTAACACACACCCATACATTGTGCACCACCCCGTGATGTTTTTCTCACTCCTACTAGTGAATCTAATGTAACACACACCCATACAATGCGAACCACCCCGTGTTGTTTTTCTCACTCCTACTAGTGAATGTAATGTAACACACACCCATACAATGCGCACCACCCCGTGATGTTTTTCTCACTCCTACTAGTGAAAGTAATGTAACACACACCCATACAAGGGGCACCACCCCGTGTTGTTTTTCTCACTCCTACTAGTGAATTTCATGTAACACACACCCATACAATGCGCACCACCCCGTGATGTTTTCTCACTCCTACTAGTGAATCTCATGTAAGACACACCCATACAATGCGCACCACCCCGTGATGTTTTTCTCACTCCTACTAATGAATCTAATGTAACACACACCCATACAATGCGCACCACCCCGTGATGTTTTTCTCACTCCTACTAGTGAATGTAATGTAACACACCCCCATACAATGCGCACCACCCCGTGATGTTTTTCTCACTCCTACTAGTGAATCTAATGTAACACACACCCATACAATGCGCACCACCCCGTGATGTTTTTCTCACTCCTACTAGTGAATGTAATGTAACACACATCCATACAATGCGCACCACCCCGTGATGTTTTTCTCACTCCTACTAGTGAATGTAATGTAACACACACCCATACAATGTGCACCACCCCGTGATGTTTTTCTCACTCTTACTAGTGAATGTAATGTAACACACACCCATACAATGCGCACCACCCCGTGATGATTTGCTCACTCCTACTAGTGAATGTAATGTAACACCCACCCATACAATGCGCACCACCCTGTGATGTTTTTCTCACTCTTACTGGTGAATGTAATGTAACACACAACCATACAATGGGCACCACCCCGTGATTTTTTTCTCACTCCTACTAGTGAATGTAATGTAACACACACCCATACAATGCGCACCACCCCGTGATGTTTTTCTCACTCCTACTAGTGAATGTAATGTAACACACACCCATACAATGCGCACCACCCCGTGATGTTTTTCTCACTCCTACTAGTGAATGTAATGTAACACACACCCATACAATGCGCACCACACCGTGATGTTTTTCTCACTGCTACTAGTGAATGTAATGTAACACACACCCATACAATGCGCACCACCCCGTGATGTTTTTCTCACCCCTAATAGTGAATGTAATGTAACACACACCCATACAATGCGCACCACCCGGTGATGTTTTTCTCACTCCTACTAGTGAATGTAATGTAACACACACCGATACAATGCGCACCACCCCGTGATGTTTTTCTCACTCCTACTAGTGAATGTAATGTAACACACACCCATACATTGTGCACCACCCCGTGATGTTTTTCTCACTCCTACTAGTGAATGTAATGTAACACACACCCATACAATGCGCACCACCCCGTGATGATTTTCTCACTCCTACTAGTGAATGTAATGTAACACACACCCATACAATGCGCACCACCCCGTGATGTTTTTCTCACTCCTACTAGTGAATGTAATGTAACACACACCCATACAATGCGCACCACCCCGTGATGTTTTTCTCACTCCTGCTAGTGAATCTAATGTATCACACACCCATACAATGCGCACCACCCCGTGATGTTTTTCTCACTCCTGCTAGTGAATCTAATGTAACACACACCCATACAATGCGCACCGCCCCGTGATGTTTTTCTCACTCCTACTAGTGAAAGTAATGTAACACACACCCATACATTGTGCACCACACCGTGTTGTTTTTCTCACTCCTACTAGTGAATATCATGTAACACACACCCATACAATGCGCACCACCCCGTGATGTTTTCTCACTCCTACTAGTGAATCTCATGTAAGACACACCCATACAATGCGCACCACCCCGTGATGTTTTTCTCACTCCTACTAGTGAATGTAATGTAACACACACCCATACAATGCGCACCACCCCGTGATGTTTTTCTCACTCCTACTAGTGAATGTAATGTAACACACCCCCATACAATGCGCACCACCCCGTGATGTTTTTCTCACTCCTACTAGTGAATGTAATGTAACACACACCCATACAATGCGCACCACCCCGTGATGTTTTTCTCACTCCTACTAGTGAATGTAATGTAACACACATCCATACAATGCGCACCACCCCATGATGTTTTTCTCACTCCTACTAGTGAATGTAATGTAACACACACCCATACAATGCGCACCACCCCGTGATGTTTTTCACACTCCTACTAGTGAATGTAATGTAACACACACCCATACAATGCGCACCACCCCGTGATGATTTGCTCACTCCTACTAGTGAATGTAATATAACACACACCCATACAATGCGCACCACCCTGTGATGTTTTTCTCACTCTTACTAGTGAATGTAATGTAACACTCAACCATACAATTCGCACCACCCCGTGATGTTTTTCTCACTCCTACTAGTGAATGTAATGTAACACACACCCATACAATACGCACCACCCCGTGATGTTTTTCTCACTCCTACTAGTGAATGTAATGTAACACACACCCATACAATGCGCACCACCCCGTGATGTTTTTCTCACTCCTACTAGTGAATGTAATGTAACACACACCCATACAATGCGCACCACCCCGTGATGTTTTTCTCACTCCTACTAGTGAATCTCATGTAACACACACCCATACAATGCGCACCGCCCCGTGATGTTTTTCTCACTCCTACTAGTGAATCTCATGTAACACACACCCATACAATGCGCACCACCCCGTGATGTTTTTCTCACTCCTACTAGTGAATGTAATGTAACACACATCCATACAATGCGCACCACCCCGTGATGTTTTTCTCACTCCTACTAGTGAATGTAATGTAACACACACCCATACAATGTGCACCACCCCGTGATGTTTTTCTCACTCCTTCTAGTGAATGTAATGTAACACACACCCATACAATGCGCACCACCCCGTGATGATTTGCTCACTCCTACTAGTGAATGTAATGTAACACCCACCCATACAATGCGCACCACCCTGTGATGTTTTTCTCACTCTTACTGGTGAATGTAATGTAACACACAACCATACAATGGGCACCACCCCGTGATTTTTTTCTCACTCCTACTAGTGAATGTAATGTAACACACACCCATACAATGCGCACCACCCCGTGATGTTTTTCTCACTCCTACTAGTGAATGTAATGTAACACACACCCATACAATGCGCACCACCCCGTGATGTTTTTCTCACTCCTACTAGTGAATGTAATGTAACACACACCCATACAGTGCGCACCACCCCGTGATGTTTTTCTCACTGATACTAGTGAATGTAATGTAACACACACCCATACAATGCGCACCACCCCGTGATGTTTTTCTCACTCCTACTAGTGAATGTAATGTAACTCACACCCATACAATGCGCACCACCCCGTGATGTTTTTCTCAATCCTACTAGTGAATGTAATGTGACACACACCCATACAATGCGCATCACCCCGTGATGTTTTTCTCACTCCTACTAGTGAATGTAATGTAACACACACCCATACAATGCGCACCACACCGTGATGTTTTTCTCACTCCTACTAGTGAATGTAATGTAACACACACCCATACAATGCGCACCACCCCGTGATGTTTTTCTCACTCCTACTAGTGAATGTAATGTAACACACACCCATACAATGCGCACCACCCCGTGATGTTTTTCTCACTCCTAATAGTGAATGTAATGTAACACACACCCATACAATGCGCACCACCCGGTGATGTTTTTCTCACTCCTACTAGTGAATGTAATGTAACACACACCCATACAATGCGCACCACCCCGTGATGTTTTCTCACTCCTACTAGTGAATCTCATGTAAGACACACCCATACAATGCGCACCACCCCGTGATGTTTTTCTCACTCCTACTAATGAATCTAATGTAACACACACCCATACAATGCGCACCACCCCGTGATGTTTTTCTCACTCCTACTAGTGAATGTAATGTAACACACCCCCATACAATGCGCACCACCCCGTGATGTTTTTCTCACTCCTACTAGTGAATCTAATGTAACACACACCCATACAATGCGCACCACCCCGTGATGTTTTTCTCACTCCTACTAGTGAATGTAATGTAACACACATCCATACAATGCGCACCACCCCGTGATGTTTTTCTCACTCCTACTAGTGAATGTAATGTAACACACACCCATACAATGTGCACCACCCCGTGATGTTTTTCTCACTCCTACTAGTGAATGTAATGTAACACACACCCATACAATGCGCACCACCCCGTGATGATTTGCTCACTCCTACTAGTGAATGTAATGTAACACCCACCCATACAATGCGCACCACCCTGTGATGTTTTTCTCACTCTTACTGGTGAATGTAATGTAACACACAACCATACAATGGGCACCACCCCGTGATTTTTTTCTCACTCCTACTAGTGAATGTAATGTAACACACACCCATACAATGCGCACCACCCCGTGATGTTTTTCTCACTCCTACTAGTGAATGTAATGTAACACACACCCATACAATGCGCACCACCCCGTGATGTTTTTCTCACTCCTACTAGTGAATGTAATGTAACACACACCCATACAATGCGCACCACACCGTGATGTTTTTCTCACTGCTACTAGTGAATGTAATGTAACACACACCCATACAATGCGCACCACCCCGTGATGTTTTTCTCACCCCTAATAGTGAATGTAATGTAACACACACCCATACAATGCGCACCACCCGGTGATGTTTTTCTCACTCCTACTAGTGAATGTAATGTAACACACACCCATACAATGCGCACCACCCCGTGATGTTTTTCTCACTCCTACTAGTGAATGTAATGTAACACACACCCATACATTGTGCACCACCCCGTGATGTTTTTCTCAATCCTACTAGTGAATGTAATGTAACACACACCCATACAATGCGCACCACCCCGTGATGATTTTCTCACTCCTACTAGTGAATGTAATGTAACACACACCCATACAATGCGCACCACCCCGTGATGTTTTTCTCACTCCTACTAGTGAATGTAATGTAACACACACCCATACAATGCGCACCACCCCGTGATGTTTTTCTCACTCCTGCTAGTGAATCTAATGTATCACACACCCATACAATGCGCACCACCCCGTGATGTTTTTCTCACTCCTGCTAGTGAATCTAATGTAACACACACCCATACAATGCGCACCGCCCCGTGATGTTTTTCTCACTCCTACTAGTGAAAGTAATGTAACACACACCCATACATTGTGCACCACACCGTGTTGTTTTTCTCACTCCTACTAGTGAATATCATGTAACACACACCCATACAATGCGCACCACCCCGTGATGTTTTCTCACTCCTACTAGTGAATCTCATGTAAGACACACCCATACAATGCGCACCACCCCGTGATGTTTTTCTCACTCCTACTAGTGAATGTAATGTAACACACACCCATACAATGCGCACCACCCCGTGATGTTTTTCTCACTCCTACTAGTGAATGTAATGTAACACACACCCATACAATGCGCAACACCCCGTGATGTTTTTCTCACTCCTACTAGTGAATGTAATGTAACACACACCCATACAATGCGCACCACCCCGTGATGTTTTTCTCACTCCTACTAGTGAATGTAATGTAACACACATCCATACAATGCGCACCACCCCGTGATGTTTTTCTCACTCCTACTAGTGAATGTAATGTAACACACACCCATACAATGCGCACCACCCCGTGATGTTTTTCTCACTCCTACTAGTGAATGTAATGTAACACACACCCATAAAATGCGCACCACCCCGTGATGATTTGCTCACTCCTACTAGTGAATGTAATATAACACACACCCATACAATGCGCACCACCCTGTGATGTTTTTCTCACTCTTACTAGTGAATGTAATGTAACACACAACCATACAATGCGCACCACCCCGTGATGTTTTTCTCACTCCTACTAGTGAATGTAATGTAACACACACCCATACAATGCGCACCACCCCGTGATGTTTTTCTCACTCCTACTAGTGAATGTAATGTAACACACACCCATACAATGCGCACCACCCCGTGATGTTTTTCTCACTCCTACTAGTGAATGTAATGTAACACACACCCATACAATGCGCACCACCCCGTGATGTTTTTCTCACTCCTACTAGTGAATCTCATGTAACACACACCCATTCAATGCGCACCGCCCCGTGATGTTTTTCTCACTCCTACTAGTGAATCTCATGTAACACACACCCATACAATGCGCACCGCCCCGTGATGTTTTTCTCACTCCTACTAGTGAATGTAATGTAACACACACCCATACAATGCGCACCACCCCGTGATGTTTTTCTCACTCCTACTAGTGAATGTAATGTAACACACACCCATACAATGCGCACCACCCCGTGATGTTTTTCTCACTCCTACTAGTGAATGTAATGTAACACACACCCATACAATGCGCACCACCCCGTGATGTTTTTCTCACTCCTACTAGTGAATGTAATGTAACACACACCCATACAATGCGCACCACCCCGTGATGTTTTTCTCACTCCTACTAGTGAATGTAATGTAACACACACCCATAGAGTGCGCACTACCCCGTGATGTTTTTCTAACTCCTACTAGTGAATCTAATGTAACACACACCCATACAGTGCGCACCACCCCGTGATGTTTCTCACTCCTACTAGTGAATCTAATGTAACACACACCCATACAGTGCGCACCACCCCGTGATGTTTTTCTCACTGCTACTAGTGAATCTAATGTAACACACACCCATACAATGCGCACCACCCCGTGATGTTTTTCTCACTCCTACTAGTGAATGTAATGTAACACACACCCATACAGTGCGCACCACCCCGTGATGTTTTTCTCACTGCTACTAGTGAATGTAATGTAACACACACCCATACAATGCGCACCACCCCGTTAATTTTTTCTCACTCCTACTAGTGAATGTAATGTAACACACACCCATACAATGCGCACCACCCCGTGATGATTTGCTCACTCCTACTAGTGAATGTAATATAACACACACCCATACAATGCGCACCACCCTGTGATGTTTTTCTCACTCTTACTAGTGAATGTAATGTAACACACAACCATACAATGCACACCACCCCGTGATGTTTTTCTCACTCCTACTAGTGAATGTAATGTAACACACACCCATACAATGCGCACCACCACGTGATGTTTTTCTCACTCCTACTAGTGAATGTAATGTAACACACACCCATACAATGCGCACCACCCCGTGATGTTTTTCTCACTCCTACTAGTGAATGTAATGTAACACACACCCATACAATGCGCACCACCCCGTGATGTTTTTCTCACTCCTACTAGTGAATGTAATGTAACACACACCCATACAATGCGCACCACCCCGTGATGTTTTTCTCACTCCTCCTAGTGAATCTTATGTAACACACACCCATACAATGCGCACCACCCCGTGGTGTTTTTCTCACTCCTACTAGTGAATCTAATGTAACACACACCCATACAATGCGCACCACCCCTTGATGTTTTTCTCACTCCTACTAGTGAATCTAATGTAACACACACCCATACAATGCGCACCACCCCGTGATGTTTTTCTCACTCCTACTAGTGAATCTAATGTAACACACACCCATACAATGCGCACCACCCCGTGATGTTTCTCACTGCTACTAGTGAATCTAATGTAACACACACCAATACAGTGCGCACCACCCCGTGATGTTTTTCTCACTGCTACTAGTGAATCTAATGTAACACACACCCATACAATGCGCACCACCCCGTGATGTTTTTCTCACTCCTACTAGTGAATGTAATGTAACACACACCCATACAGTGCCCACCACCCCGTGATGTTTTTCTCACTGCTACTAGTGAATGTAATGTAACACACACCCATACAGTGCGCTCCACCCCGTGATGTTTTTCTCACTGCTACTAGTGAATGTAATGTAACACACACCCATACAATGCGCACCACCCCGTGATGTTTTTCTCACTCCTACTAGTGAATGTAATGTAACACACACCCATACAATGCGCACCACCCCGTGATGTTTTTCTCACTCCTACTAGTGAATGTAATGTAACACACACCCATACAATGCGCACCACCCCGTGATGTTTTTCTCACTCCTACTAGTGAATGTAATGTAACACACACCCATACAATGCGCACCACCCCGTGATGTTTTTCTCACTCCTACTCGTGAATGTAATGTAACACACACCCATACAATGCGCACCACCCCGTGATGTTTTTCTCACTCCTACTAGTGAATGTAATGTAACACACACCCATACAATGCGCACCCCCCCGTGATGTTTTTCTCACTCCTAATAGTGAATGTAATGTAACACACACCCATACAATGCGCACCACCCGGTGATGTTTTTCTTACTCCTACTAGTGGATGTAATGTAACACACACCCATACAATGCGCACCACCCGGTGATGTTTTTCTCACTCCTACTAGTGAATGTAATGTAACACACACCCATACATTGTGCACCACCCCGTGATGTTTTTCTCACTCCTACTAGTGAATGTAATGTAACACACACCCATACAATGCGCACCACCCCGTGATGATTTTCTCACTCCTACTAGTGAATGTAATGTAACACACACCCATACAATGCGCACCACCCCGTGATGTTTTTCTCACTCCTACTAGTGAATGTAATGTAACACACACCCATACAATGCGCACCACCCCGTGATGTTTTTCTCACTCCTGCTAGTGAATCTAATGTATCACACACCCATAACAATGCGCACCGCCCCGTGATGTTTTTCTCACTCCTGCTAGTGAATCTAATGTAACACACACCCATACAATGCGCACCGCCCCGTGATGTTTTTCTCACTCCTACTAGTGAAAGTAATGTAACACACACCCATACATTGTGCACCACCCCGTGATGTTTTTCTCACTCCTACTAGTGAATCTAATGTAACACACACCCATACAATGCGAACCACCCCGTGTTGTTTTTCTCACTCCTACTTAATGTAATGTAACACACACCCATACAATGCGCACCACCCCGTGATGTTTTTCTCACTCCTACTAGTGAAAGTAATGTAACACACACCCATACAAGGGGCACAACCCCGTGTTGTTTTTCTCACTCCTACTAGTGAATGTAATGTAACACACACCCATACAATGCGCACCACCCCGTGATGTTTTTCTCACTCCTACTAGTGAATCTAATGTAACACACACCCATACAATGCGCACCATCCCGTGATGTTTTTCTCACTCCTCTTAGTGAATCTAATGTAACACACACCAATACAATGCGCACCACCCCGCGATGTTTTTCAGAAACCTATCCTACATTCCACTGCATGTTCCCTGACCTCCCCATGCTGACCACCCCGCGGTGTTTTCTCCATCCTACATTGCCTCTCACTGCCTATCCTAATTTAGACCCTCCGATTCACACCACCCCGTGATGTTTTTCTCACTCCTACTTGTGAATCTAATGTAACACACACCCATACAATGCGCACCACCCCGTGATGTTTTTCTCACTCCTACTAGTGAATGTAATGTAACAAACACCCATACAATGTGCACCACCCCGTGATGTTTTTCTCACTCCTACTAGTGAATGTAATGTAACACACACTCATACAATGCGCACCACCCGTGATGTTTTTCTCACTCCTACTAGTGAATGTAATGTAACACACACGCATACAATGCGCACCACCCCGTGATGTTTTTCTCACTCCTACTAGTGAATCTAATGTTACACACAACCATACAATGCGCACCACCCCGTGATGTTTTTCTCACTCCTACTAGTGAATCTAATGTAACACACACCCATACAATGCGCACCACCCCGTGATGTTTTTCTAACACCTACTAGTGAATCTAATGTAACACACACCCATTCAATGCGCACCACCCCGTGATGTTTTTCTCACTCCTACCAGTGAATGTAATGTACCACACACCCATACAATGCGCACCACCCCGTGATGTTTTTCTCACTCCTACTAGTGAATGTAATGTAACACACACCCATACAATGCGCACCACCCCGTGATGTTTTTCTCACTCCTATTAGTGAATCTAATGTAACACACACCAATACAATGCGCACCACCCCGCGATGTTTTTCAGAAACCTATCCTACATTCCACTGCATGTTCCCTGACCTCCCCATGCTGACCACCCCGCGGTGTTTTCTCCATCCTACATTGCCTCTCACTGCCTATCCTAATTTAGACCCTCCGATTCACACCACCCCGTGATGTTTTTCTCACTCCTACTTGTGAATCTAATGTAACACACACCCATACAATGCGCACCACCCCGTGATGTTTTTCTCACTCCTACTAGTGAATGTAATGTAACACACACCCGTACAATGCGCACCACCCCGTGATGTTTTTCTCAATCCTACTAGTGAACGTAATGTAACACAGAGCCATACAATGCGCACCATCCCGTGATGTTTTTCTCACTCCTATTAGTGAATCTAATGTAACACACACCAATACAATGCGCACCACCCCGCGATGTTTTTCAGAAACCTATCCTACATTCCACTGCATGTTCCCTGACCTCCCCATGCTGACCACCCCGCGGTGTTTTCTCCATCCTACATTGCCTCTCACTGCCTATCCTAATTTAGACCCTCCGATTCACACCACCCCGTGATGTTTTTCTCACTCCTACTTGTGAATCTAATGTAACACACACCCATACAATGCGCACCACCCCGTGATGTTTTTCTCACTCCTACTAGTGAATGTAATGTAACACACACCCATACAATGCGCACCACCCCGTGATGTTTTTCTCACTCCTACTAGTGAATGTAATGTAACACACACCCATACAATGCGCACCACCCCGTGATGTTTTTCTCACACCTACTAGTGAATCTCATGTAACACACACCCATACAATGCGCACCACCCCGTGGTGTTTTTCTCACTCCTACTAGTGAATCTAATGTAACACACACCCATACAATGCGCACCACCCCTTGATGTTTTTCTCACTCCTACTAGTGAATCTAATGTAACACACACCCATACAATGCGCACCACCCCGTGATGTTTTTCTCACTCCTACTAGTGAATCTAATGTAACACACACCCATACAATGCGCACCACCCCGTGATGTTTCTCACTGCTACTAGTGAATCTAATGTAACACACACCAATACAGTGCGCACCACCCCGTGATGTTTTTCTCACTGCTACTAGTGAATCTAATGTAACACACACCCATACAATGCGCACCACCCCGTGATGTTTTTCTCACTCCTACTAGTGAATCTCATGTAACACACACCCATACAATGCGCACCACCCCGTGATGTTTTTCTCACTGCTACTAGTGAATGTAATGTAACACACACCCATACAATGCGCACCACCCCGTGATGTTTTTCTCACTCCTACTAGTGAATGTAATGTAACACACACCCATACAATGCGCACCACCCCGTGATGTTTTTCTCACTCCTACTAGTGAATGTAATGTAACACACACCCATACAATGCGCACCACCCCGTGATGTTTTTCTCACTCCTACTAGTGAATGTAATGTAACACACACCCATACAATGCGCACCACCCCGTGATGTTTTTCTCACTCTTACTAGTGAATGTAATGTAACACATACCCATACAATGCGCACCACAACGTGATGTTTTTCTGACTCCTACTAGTGAATGTAATGTAACACACACCCATAAAATGCGCACCACCCCGTGATGTATTTCTCACTCCTACTAGTGAATGTAATGTAACACACACCCATACAATGCGCACCACCCGGTGATGTTTTTCTCACTCCTACTAGGGAATGTAATGTAACACACACCCATACAATGCGCACCACCCCGTGATGTTTTTCTCACTCCTACTAGTGAATGTAATGTAACACACACCCATACACTGCGCACCACCCCGTGATGTTTTTCTCACTCCTACTAGTGAATGTAATGTAACACACACCCATACAATGCGCACCACCCCGTGATGTTTTTCTCACTCCTAGTAGTGAACGTAATGTAACACAGAGCCATACAATGCGCACCACACCGTGATGTTTTTCTCACTCCTACTAGTGAACGTAATGTAACACACACCCATACAATGCGCACCACCCCGTGAAGTTTTTCTCACTCCTACTAGTGAACGTAATGTATCACACACCCATACAATGCGCACCACCCCGTGATGTTTTTCTCACTCCTACTAGTGAACGTAATGTAACACACACCCATACAATGCGCACCACCCCGTGATGTTTTTCTCACTCCTACTAGTGAATGTAATGTAACACACACCCATACAATGCGCACCACCCCGTGATGTTTTTCTCACTCCTACTAGTGAATGTAATGTAACACACACCCATACAATGCGCACCACCCCGTGATGTTTTTCTCACTCCTACTAGTGAATGTAATGTAACACACACCCATACAATGCGCACCACCCCGTGATGTTTTTCTCACTCCTACTAGTGAACGTAATGTAACACAGAGCCATACAATGCGCACCATCCCGTGATGTTTTTCTCACTCCTACTAGTGAACGTAATGTAACACACACCCATACAATGTGCACCACCCCGTGAACTTTTTCTCACTCCTACTAGTGAACGTAATGTATCACACACCCATACAATGCGCACCACCCCGTGATGTTTTTCTCACTCCTACTAGTGAACGTAATGTAACACACACCCATACAATGCGCACCACCCCGTGATGTTTTTCTCACTCCTACTAGTGAACGTAATGTAACACACACCCATACAATGCGCACCACCCCGTGATGTTTTTCTCACTCCTACTAGTGAACGTAATGTAACACACACCCATACAATGCGCACCACCCCGTGGTGTTTTTCTCACTCCTACTAGTGAACGTAATGTAACACACACCCATACAATGCGCACCACCCCGTGATGTTTTTCTCACTCCTACTAGTGAACGTAATGTAACACACACCCATACAATGCGCACCACCCCGTGATGTTTTTCTCACTCCTACTAGTGAACGTAATGTAACACACACCCATACAATGCGCACCACCCCGTGATGTTTTTCTCACTCCTACTAGTGAATGTAATGTAACACACACCCATACAATGCGCACCACCCCGTGACGTTTTTCTCCCTCCTACTAGTGAATGTAATGTAACACACACCCATACAATGCGCACCACCCCGTGATGTTTTTCTCACTCCTACTAGTGAATGTAATGTAACACACACCCATACAGTGCGCACCACCCCGTGATGTATTTCTCACTCCTACTAGTGAATGTAATGCAACACACACCCATACAGTGCGCACCACCCCGTGATGTTTTTCTCACTCCTACTAGTGAATGTAATGTAACACACACCCACAGAGTGCGCACCACCCCGTGATGTTTTTCTCACTCCTACTAGTGAATGTAATGTAACACACACCCATGCAGTGCGCACCACCCCGTGATGTTTTTCTCACTCCTACTAGTGAATGTAATGTAACACACACCCATGCAGTACGCACCACCCCGTGATGTTTTTCTCACTCCTACTAGTGAATGTAATGTAACACACACCCATACAGTGCGCACAACCCCGTGACGTTTTTCTCACTCCTACTAGTGAATGTAATGTAACACACACCCATACAGTGCGCACCACCCCGTGATGTTTTTCTCACTCCTACTAGTGAATGTAATGTAACACACACACATACAATGCGCACCACCCCGTGATGTTTTTCTCACTCCTACTAGTGAATGTAATGTAACACACCCCCATACAGTGCGCACCACCCCGTGATGTTTTTCTCACTCCTACTAGTGAATGTAATGTAACACACACCCATACAGTGCGCACCACCCCGTGATGTTTTTCTCACTCCTACTAGTGAATGTAATGTAACACACACCCATACAGTGCGCACCACCCCGTGATGTTTTTCTCACTCCTACTAGTGAATGTAATGTAACACACACCCATACAGTGCGCACCACCCCGTGATGTTTTTCTCACTCCTACTAGTGAATGTAATGTAACACACACCCATACAGTGCGCACCACCCCGTGATGTTTTTCTCACTCCTACTAGTGAATGTAATGTAACACACACCCATACAGTGCGCACCACCCCGTGATGTTTTTCTCACTCCTACTAGTGAATGTAATGTAACACACACCCATACAGTGCGCACCACCCCGTGATGTTTTTCTCACTCCTACTAGTGAATGTAATGTAACACACACCCATACAATGCGCACCACCCCGTGATGTTTTTCTCACTCCTACTAGTGAATGTAATGTAACACACACACATACAATGCGCACCACCCCGTGATGTTTTTCTCACTCCTACTAGTGAATCTAATGTAACACACACCCATACAATGCGCACCACCCCGTGATGTTTTTCTCACACCTACTAGTGAATCTAATGTAACACACACCCATTCAATGCGCACCACCCCGTGATGTTTTTCTCACTCCTACCAGTGAATGTAATGTACCACACACCCATACGATGCGCACCACCCCGTGATGTTTTTCTCACTCCTACTAGTGAATCTAATGTAACACACACCCATATGATGCGCACCACCCCGTGATGTTTTTCTCACTCCTACTAGTGAATCTAATGTAACACACACCCATACATTGCGCACCACCCCGTGATGTTTTTCTCACTCCTACTAGTGAATGTAATGTAACACACACCCATACAGTGCGCACCACCCTGTGATGTTTTTCTCACTCCTACTAGTGAATCTAATGTAACACACACCCATACAATGCGCACCACCCCGTGATGTTTTTCTCACAGCTACTAGTGAATGTAATGTAACTCACACCCATACAGTGCGCACCTCCCCGTGATGTTTTTCTCACTCCTACTAGTGAATGTAATGTAACACACACCCATACAGTGCGCACCACCCCGTGATGTTTTTCTCACTCCTACTAGTGAATCTAATGTAACACACACCCATACAGTGCGCACCACCCCGTGATGTTTTTCTCACTCCTACTAGTGAATCTAATGTAACACACACCCATACATTGCGCACCACCCCGTGATGTTTTTCTCACTCCTACTAGTGAATGTAATGTAACACACACCCATACAGTGCGCACCACCCCGTGATGTTTTTCTCACTCCTACTAGTGAATGTAATGTAACACACACCCATACAATGCGCACCACCCCGTGATGTTTTTCTCACTGCTACTAGTGAATCTAATGTAACACACACCCATACAATGCGCACCACCCCGTGATGTTTTTCTCACTCCTACTAGTGAATCTCATGTAACACACACCCATACAATGCGCACCACCCCGTGATGTTTTTCTCACTGCTACTAGTGAATGTAATGTAACACACACCCATACAATGCGCACCACCCCGTGATGTTTTTCTCACTCCTACTAGTGAATGTAATGTAACACACACCCATACAATGCGCACCACCCCATGATGTTTTTCTCACTCCTACTAGTGAATGTAATGTAACACACACCCATACAATGCGCACCACCCCGTGATGTTTTTCTCACTCCTACTAGTGAATGTAATGTAACACACACCCATACAATGCGCACCACCCCGTGATGTTTTTCTCACTCTTACTAGTGAATGTAATGTAACACATACCCATACAATGCGCACCACAACGTGATGTTTTTCTGACTCCTACTAGTGAATGTAATGTAACACACACCCATACAATGCGCACCACCCCGTGATGTATTTCTCACTCCTACTAGTGAATGTAATGTAACACACACCCATACAATGCGCACCACCCGGTGATGTTTTTCTCACTCCTACTAGGGAATGTAATGTAACACACACCCATACAATGCGCACCACCCCGTGATGTTTTTCTCACTCCTACTAGTGAATGTAATGTAACACACACCCATACATTGCGCACCACCCCGTGATGTTTTTCTCACTCCTACTAGTGAATGTAATGTAACACACACCCATACAATGCGCACCACCCCGTGATGTTTTTCTCACTCCTAGTAGTGTACGTAATGTAACACAGAGCCATACAATGCGCACCACCCCGTGATGTTTTTCTCACTCCTACTAGTGAACGTAATGTAACACACACCCATACAATGCGCACCACCCCGTGAAGTTTTTCTCACTCCTACTAGTGAACGTAATGTATCACACACCCATACAATGCGCACCACCCCGTGATGTTTTTCTCACTCCTACTAGTGAACGTAATGTAACACACACCCATACAATGCGCACCACCCCGTGATGTTTTTCTCACTCCTACTAGTGAATGTAATGTAACACACACCCATACAATGCGCACCACCCCGTGATGTTTTTCTCACTCCTACTAGTGAATGTAATGTAACACACACCCATACAATGCGCACCACCCCGTGATGTTTTTCTCACTCCTACTAGTGAATGTAATGTAACACACACCCATACAATGCGCACCACCCCGTGATGTTTTTCTCACTCCTACTAGTGAACGTAATGTAACACAGAGCCATACAATGCGCACCATCCCGTGATGTTTTTCTCACTCCTACTAGTGAACGTAATGTAACACACACCCATACAATGTGCACCACCCCGTGAACTTTTTCTCACTCCTACTAGTGAACGTAATGTATCACACACCCATACAATGCGCACCACCCCGTGATGTTTTTCTCACTTCTACTAGTGAACGTAATGTAACACACACCCATACAATGCGCACCACCCCGTGATGTTTTTCTCACTCCTACTAGTGAACGTAATGTAACACACACCCATACAATGCGCACCACCCCGTGATGTTTTTCTAACTCCTACTAGTGAACGTAATGTAACACACACCCATACAATGCGCACCACCCCGTGGTGTTTTTCTCACTCCTACTAGTGAACGTAATGTAACACACACCCATACAATGCGCACCACCCCGTGATGTTTTTCTCACTCCTACTAGTGAACATAATGTAACACACACCCATACAATGCGCACCACCCCGTGATGTTTTTCTCACTCCTACTAGTGAACGTAATGTAACACACACCCATACAATGCGCACCACCCCGTGATGTTTTTCTCACTCCTACTAGTGAATGTAATGTAACACACACCCATACAATGCGCACCACCCCGTGACGTTTTTCTCCCTCCTACTAGTGAATGTAATGTAACACACACCCATACAATGCGCACCACCCCGTGGTGTTTTTCTCACTCCTACTAGTGAACGTAATGTAACACACACCCATACAATGCGCACCACCCCGTGATGTTTTTCTCACTCCTACTAGTGAACGTAATGTAACACACACCCATACAATGCGCACCACCCCGTGATGTTTTTCTCACTCCTACTAGTGAACGTAATGTAACACACACCCATACAATGCGCACCACCCCGTGATGTTTTTCTCACTCCTACTAGTGAATGTAATGTAACACACACCCATACAATGCGCACCACCCCGTGACGTTTTTCTCCCTCCTACTAGTGAATGTAATGTAACACACACCCATACAATGCGCACCACCCCGTGATGTTTTTCTCACTCCTACTAGTGAATGTAATGTAACACACACCCATACAGTGCGCACCACCCCGTGATGTATTTCTCACTCCAACTAGTGAATGTAATGCAACACACACCCATACAGTGCGCACCACCCCGTGATGTTTTTCTCACTCCTACTAGTGAATGTAATGTAACACACACCCACAGAGTGCGCACCACCCCGTGATGTTTTTCTCACTCCTACTAGTGAATGTAATGTAACACACACCCATGCAGTGCGCACCACCCCGTGATGTTTTTCTCACTCCTACTAGTGAATGTAATGTAACACACACCCATGCAGTACGCACCACCCCGTGATGTTTTTCTCACTCCTACTAGTGAATGTAATGTAACACACACCCATACAGTGCGCACAACCCCGTGACGTTTTTCTCACTCCTACTAGTGAATGTAATGTAACACACACCCATACAGTGCGCACCACCCCGTGATGTTTTTCTCACTCCTACTAGTGAATGTAATGTAACACACACACATACAATGCGCACCACCCCGTGATGTTTTTCTCACTCCTACTAGTGAATGTAATGTAACACACCCCCATACAGTGCGCACCACCCCGTGATGTTTTTCTCACTCCTATTAGTGAATGTAATGTAACACACACCCATACAGTGCGCACCACCCCGTGATGTTTTTCTCACTCCTACTAGTGAATGTAATGTAACACACACCCATACAGTGCGCACCACCCCGTGATGTTTTTCTCACTCCTACTAGTGAATGTAATGTAACACACCCATACAGTGCGCACCACCCCGTGATGTTTTTCTCACTCCTACTAGTGAATGTAATGTAACACACACCCATACAGTGCGCACCACCCCGTGATGTTTTTCTCACTCCTACTAGTGAATGTAATGTAACACACACCCATACAGTGCGCACCACCCCGTGATGTTTTTCTCACTCCTACTAGTGAATGTAATGTAATACACACCCATACAATGCGCACCACCCCGTGATGTTTTTCTCACTCCTACTAGTGAATGTAATGTAACACACACCCATACAATGCGCACCACCCCGTGATGTTTTTCTCACTCCTACTAGTGAATGTAATGTAACACACACACATACAATGCGCACCACCCCGTGATGTTTTTCTCACTCCTACTAGTGAATCTAATGTAACACACACCCATACAATGCGCACCACCCCGTGATGTTTTTCTCACACCTACTAGTGAATCTAATGTAACACACACCCATTCAATGCGCACCACCCCGTGATGTTTTTCTCACTCCTACCAGTGAATGTAATGTACCACACACCCATACGATGCGCACCACCCCGTGATGTTTTTCTCACTCCTACTAGTGAATCTAATGTAACACACACCCATATGATGCGCACCACCCCGTGATGTTTTTCTCACTCCTACTAGTGAATCTAATGTAACACACACCCATACATTGCGCACCACCCCGTGATGTTTTTCTCACTCCTACTAGTGAATGTAATGTAACACACACCCATACAGTGCGCACCACCCCGTGATGTTTTTCTCACTCCTACTAGTGAATCTAATGTAACACACACCCATACAATGCGCACCACCCCGTGATGTTTTTCTCACAGCTACTAGTGAATGTAATGTAACTCACACCCATACAGTGCGCACCTCCCCGTGATGTTTTTCTCACTCCTACTAGTGAATGTAATGTAACACACACCCATACAGTGCGCACCACCCCGTGATGTTTTTCTCACTCCTACTAGTGAATCTAATGTAACACACACCCATACAGTGCGCACCACCCCGTGATGTTTTTCTCACACCTACTAGTGAATCTAATGTAACACACACCCATACATTGCGCACCACCCCGTGATGTTTTTCTCACTCCTACTAGTGAATGTAATGTAACACACACCCATACAGTGCGCACCACCCCGTGATGTTTTTCTCACTCCTACTAGTGAATGTAATGTAACACACACCCATACAATGCGCACCACCCCGTGATGTTTTTCTCACTGCTACTAGTGAATCTAATGTAACACACACCCATACAATGCGCACCACCCCGTGATGTTTTTCTCACTCCTACTAGTGAATGTCATGTAACACACACCCATACAATGCGCACCACCCCGTGATGTTTTTCTCACTGCTACTAGTGAATGTAATGTAACACACACCCATACAATGCGCACCACCCCGTGATGTTTTTCTCACTCCTACTAGTGAATGTAATGTAACACACACCCATACAATGCGCACCACCCCGTGATGTTTTTCTCACTCCTACTAGTGAATGTAATGTAACACACACCCATACAATGCGCACCACCCCGTGATGTTTTTCTCACTCCTACTAGTGAATGTAATGTAACACACACCCATACAATGCGCACCACCCCGTGATGTTTTTCTCACTCCTACTAGTGAATGTAATGTAACACATACCCATACAATGCGCACCACAACGTGATGTTTTTCTGACTCCTACTAGTGAATGTAATGTAACACACACCCATACAATGCGCACCACCCCGTGATGTATTTCTCACTCCTACTAGTGAATGTAATGTAACACACACCCATACAATGCGCACCACCCGGTGATGTTTTTCTCACTCCTACTAGGGAATGTAATGTAACACACACCCATACAATGCGCACCACCCCGTGATGTTTTTCTCACTCCTACTAGTGAATGTAATGTAACACACACCCATACATTGCGCACCACCCGTGATGTTTTTCTCACTCCTACTAGTGAATGTAATGTAACACACACCCATACAATGCGCACCACCCCGTGATGTTTTTCTCACTCCTACTAGTGAACGTAATGTAACACAGAGCCATACAATGCGCACCACCCCGTGATGTTTTTCTCACTCCTACTAGTGAACGTAATGTAACACACACCCATACAATGCGCACCACCCCGTGAAGTTTTTCTCACTCCTACTAGTGAACGTAATGTATCACACACCCATACAATGCGCACCACCCCGTGATGTTTTTCTCACTCCTACTAGTGAACGTAATGTAACACACACCCATACAATGCGCACCACCCCGTGATGTTTTTCTCACTCCTACTAGTGAATGTAATGTAACACACACCCATACAATGCGCACCACCCCGTGATGTTTTTCTCACTCCTACTAGTGAATGTAATGTAACACACACCCATACAATGCGCACCACCCCGTGATGTTTTTCTCACTCCTACTAGTGAATGTAATGTAACACACACCCATACAATGCGCACCACCCCGTGATGTTTTTCTCACTCCTACTAGTGAACGTAATGTAACACAGAGCCATACAATGCGCACCATCCCGTGATGTTTTTCTCACTCCTACTAGTGAACGTAATGTAACACACACCCATACAATGTGCACCACCCCGTGAACTTTTTCTCACTCCTACTAGTGAATGTAATGTATCACACACCCATACAATGCGCACCACCCCGTGATGTTTTTCTCACTTCTACTAGTGAACGTAATGTAACACACACCCATACAATGCCCACCACCCCGTGATGTTTTTCTCACTCCTACTAGTGAACGTAATGTAACACACACCCATACAATGCGCACCACCCCGTGCTGTTTTTCTCACTCCTACTAGTGAACGTAATGTAACACACACCCATACAATGCGCACCACCCCGTGGTGTTTTTCTCACTCCTACTAGTGAACGTAATGTAACACACACCCATACAATGCGCACCACCCCATGATGTTTTTCTCACTCCTACTAGTGAACGTAATGTAACACACACCCATACAATGCGCACCACCCCGTGATGTTTTTCTCACTCCTACTAGTGAATGTAATGTAACACACACCCATACAATGCGCACCACCCCCTGATGTTTTTCTCACTCCTACTAGTGAATGTAATGTAACACACACCCATACAATGCGCACCACCCCGTGACGTTTTTCTCACTCCTACTAGTGAATGTAATGTAACACACACCCATACAATGCGCACCACCCCGTGATGTTTTTCTCACTCCTACTAGTGAATGTAATGTAACACACACCCATACAGTGCGCACCACCCCGTGATGTATTTCTCACTCCTACTAGTGAATGTAATGCAACACACACCCATACAGTGCGCACCACCCCGTGATGTTTTTCTCACTCCTACTAGTGAATGTAATGTAACACACACCCACAGAGTGCGCACCACCCCGTGATGTTTTTCTCACTCCTACTAGTGAATGTAATGTAACACACACCCATGCAGTGCGCACCACCCCGTGATGTTTTTCTCACTCCTACTAGTGAATGTAATGTAACACACACCCATGCAGTACGCACCACCCCGTGATGTTTTTCTCACTCCTACTAGTGAATGTAATGTAACACACACCCATACAGTGCGCACCACCCCGTGACGTTTTTCTCACTCCTACTAGTGAATGTAATGTAACACACACCCATACAGTGCGCACCACCCCGTGATGTTTTTCTCACTCCTACTAGTGAATGTAATGTAACACACACACATACAATGCGCACCACCCCGTGATGTTTTTCTCACTCCTACTAGTGAATGTAATGTAACACACCCCCATACAGTGCGCACCACCCCGTGATGTTTTTCTCACTCCTACTAGTGAATGTAATGTAACACACACCCATACAGTGCGCACCACCCCGTGATGTTTTTCTCACTCCTACTAGTGAATGTAATGTAACACACACCCATACAGTGCGTACCACCCCGTGATGTTTTTCTCACTCCTACTAGTGAATGTAATGTAACACACACCCATACAGTGCGCACCACCCCGTGATGTTTTTCTCACTCCTACTAGTGAATGTAATGTAACACACACCCATACAGTGCGCACCACCCCGTGATGTTTTTCTCACTCCTACTAGTGAATGTAATGTAACACACACCCATACAGTGCGCACCACCCCGTGATGTTTTTCTCACTCCTACTAGTGAATGTAATGTAACACACACCCATACAGTGCGCACCACCCCGTGATGTTTTTCTCACTCCTACTAGTGAATGTAATGTAACACACACCCATACAGTGCGCACCACCCCGTGATGTTTTTCTCACTCCTACTAGTGAATGTAATGTAACACACACCCATACAATGCGCACCACCCCGTGATGTTTTTCTCACTCCTACTAGTGAATGTAATGTAACACACACCCATACAGTGCGCACCACCCCGTGATGTTTTTCTCACTCCTACTAGTGAATGTAATGTAACACACACCCATACAATGCGCACCACCCCGTGATGTTTTTCTCACTCCTACTAATGAATGTAATGTAACACACACACATACAATGGGCACCACCAGTGATGTTTTTCTCACTCCTACTAGTGAATGTAATGTAACACACACCCATACAATGCGCACCACCCCGTGATGTTTTTCTCACTCCTACTAGTGAATCTAATGTAACACACACCCATACAATGCGCACCACCCCGTGATGTTTTTCTCACTCCTACTAGTGAACCTAATGTAACACACACCCATTCAATGCGCACCACCCCGTGATGTTTTTCTCACACCTACTAGTGAATCTAATGTAACACACACCCATTCAATGCGCACCACCCCTTGATGTTTTTCTCACTCCTACCAGTGAATCTAATGTAACACACACCCATTCGATGCGCACCACCCCTTGATATTTTTCTCACTCCTACCAGTGAATGTAATGTAACCCACACCCATACGATGCGCACCACCCCGTGATGTTTTTCTCACTGCTACTAGTGAATCTAATGTAACCCACACCCATACAGTGCGCACCACCCCGTGATGTTTTTCTCACTGCTACTAGTGAATCTAATGTAACACACACCCATACCATGGGCACCACCCCGTGTTGTTTTTCTCACTCCTACTAGTGAATCTAATGTAACACACACCCATACAATGCGCACCACCCCGTGTTGTTTTTCTCACTCCTACTAGTGAATCTAATGTAACACACACCCATACAATGCGCACCACCCCGTGATGTTTTTCTCACTCCTACTAGTGAATGTAATGTAACACACCCCCATACAATGCGCACCACCCCGTGATGTTTTTCTCACTCCTACTAGTGAATGTAATGTAACACACACCCATACAATGCGCACCACCCCGTGATGTTTTTCTCACTCCTACTAGTGAATGTAATGTAACACACACCCATACAATGCGCACCACCCCGTGATGTTTTTCTCACTCCTACTAGTGAATGTAATGTAACACACACCCAGACAATGCGCACCACCCCGTGATGTTTTTCTCACTCCTACTAGTGAATGTAATGTAACACACACCCAGACAATGCGCAACACCCCGTGATGTTTTTCTCACTCCTACTAGTGAATGTAATGTAACACACACCCATACAATGTGCACCACCCCGTGATTTTTTTCTCACTGCTACTAGTGAATGTAATGTAACACACACACATACAATGGGCACCACAAGTGATGTTTTTCTCACTCCTACTAGTGAATGTAATGTAACACACACCCATACAATGCGCACCACCCCGTGATGTTTTTCTCACTCCTACTAGTGAATCTAATGTAACACACACACATACAATGGGCACCACCCCGTGATGTTTTTCTCACTCCTACTAGTGAATGTAATGTAACACACCCCCATACAGTGCGCACCACCCCGTGATGTTTTTCTCACTCCTACTAGTGAATGTAATGTAACACACACCCATACAGTGCGCACCACCCCGTGATGTTTTTCTCACTCCTACTAGTGAATGTAATGTAACACACACCCATACAGTGCGCACCACCCCGTGATGTTTTTCTCACTCCTACTAGTGAATGTAATGTAACACACACCCATACAATGCGCAGCACCCCGTGATGTTTTTCTCACTCCTACTAGTGAATGTAATGTAACACACACCCATACAATGCGCACCACCCCGTGATGGTTTTCTCACTCCTACTAGTGAATGTAATGTAACACACACCCATACAATGCGCACCACCCCGTGATGTTTTTCTCACTCCTACTAGTGAATTAATGTAACACACACCCATACAATGCGCACCACCCCGTGATGGTTTTCTCACTCCTACTAGTGAATTAATGTAACACACACCCATACAATGCGCACCACCCCGTGATGTTTTTCTCACTCCTACTAGTGAATCTAATGTAACACACACCCATACATTGCGCACCACCCCGTGATGTTTTTCTCACTCCTACTAGTGAATGTAATGTAACACACACCCATACAGTGCGAACCACCCCGTGATGTTTTTCTCACTCCTACTAGTGAATCTAATGTAACACACACCCATAAAATGCGCACCACCCCGTGATGTTTTTCTCACAGCTACTAGTGAATGTAATGTAACTCACACCCATACAGTGCGCACCTCCCCGTGATGTTTTTCTCACTCCTACTAGTGAATGTAATGTAACACACACCCATACAGTGCGCACCACCCCGTGATGTTTTTCTCACTCCTACTAGTGAATCTAATGTAACACACACCCATAAAGTGCGCACCACCCCGTGATGTTTTTCTCACTCCTACTAGTGAATCTAATGTAACACACACCCATACATTGCGCACCACCCCGTGATGTTTTTCTCACTCCTACTAGTGAATGTAATGTAACACACACCCATACAGTGCGCACCACCCCGTGATGTTTTTCTCACTCCTACTAGTGAATGTAATGTAACACACACCCATACAATGCGCACCACCCCGTGATGTTTTTCTCACTGCTACTAGTGAATCTAATGTAACACACACCCATAAAATGCGCACCACCCCGTGATGTATTTCTCACTCCTACTAGTGAATCTCATGTAACACACACCCATACAATGCGCACCACCCCGTGATGTTTTTCTCACTGCTACTAGTGAATGTAATGTAACACACACCCATACAATGCGCACCACCCCGTGATGTTTTTCTCACTCCTACTAGTGAATGTAATGTAACACACACCCATACAATGCGCACCACCCCGTGATGTTTTTCTCACTCCTACTAGTGAATGTAATGTAACACACACCCATACAATGCGCACCACCCCGTGATGTTTTTCTCACTCCTACTAGTGAATGTAATGTAACACACACCCATACAATGCGCACCACCCCGTGATGTTTTTCTCACTCTTACTAGTGAATGTAATGTAACACATACCCATACAATGCGCACCACAACGTGATGTTTTTCTGACTCCTACTAGTGAATGTAATGTAACACACACCCATACAATGCGCACCACCCCGTGATGTATTTCTCACTCCTACTAGTGAATGTAATGTAACACACACCCATACAATGCGCACCACCCGGTGATGTTTTTCTCACTCCTACTAGGGAATGTAATGTAACACACACCCATACAATGCGCACCACCCCGTGATGTTTTTCTCACTCCTACTAGTAAATGTAATGTAACACACACCCATACATTGCGCACCACCCCGTGATGTTTTTCTCACTCCTACTAGTGAATGTAATGTAACACACACCCATACAATGCGCACCACCCCGTGATGTTTTTCTCACTCCTAGTAGTGAACGTAATGTAACACAGAGCCATACAATGCGCACCACCCCGTGATGTTTTTCTCACTCCTACTAGTGAACGTAATGTAACACACACCCATACAATGCGCACCACCCCGTGAAGTTTTTCCCACTCCTACTAGTGAACGTAATGTATCACACACCCATACAATGCGCACCACCCCGTGATGTTTTTCTCACTCCTACTAGTGAACGTAATGTAACACACACCCATACAATGCGCACCACCCCGTGATGTTTTTCTCACTCCTACTATTGAATGTAATGTAACACACACCCATACAATGCGCACCACCCCGTGATGTTTTTCTCACTCCTACTAGTGAATGTAATGTAACACACACCCATACAATGCGCACCACCCTGTGATGTTTTTCTCACTCCTACTAGTGAATGTAATGTAACACACACCCATACAATGCGCACCACCCCGTGATGTTTTTCTCACTCCTACTAGTGAACGTAATGTAACACAGAGCCATACAATGCGCACCATCCCGTGATGTTTTTCTCACTCCTACTAGTGAACGTAATGTAACACACACCCATACAATGTGCACCACCCCGTGAACTTTTTCTCACTCCTACTAGTGAACGTAATGTATCACACACCCATACAATGCGCACCACCCCGTGATGTTTTTCTCACTTCTACTAGTGAACGTAATGTAACACACACCCATACAATGCGCACCACACCGTGATGTTTTTCTCACTCCTACTAGTGAACGTAATGTAACACACACCCATACAATGCGCACCACCCCGTGATGTTTTTCTCACTCCTACTAGTGAACGTAATGTAACACACACCCATACAATGCGCACCACCCCGTGGTGTTTTTCTCACTCCTACTAGTGAACGTAATGTAACACACACCCATACAATGCGCACCACCCCGTGATGTTTTTCTCACTCCTACTAGTGAACATAATGTAACACACACCCATACAATGCGCACCACCCCGTGATGTTTTTCTCACTCCTACTAGTGAACGTAATGTAACACACACCCATACAATGCGCACCACCCCGTGATGTTTTTCTCACTCCTACTAGTGAATGTAATGTAACACACACCCATACAATGCGCACCACCCCGTGACGTTTTTCTCACTCCTACTAGTGAATGTAATGTAACACACACCCATACAATGCGCACCACCCCGTGATGTTTTTCTCACTCCTACTAGTGAATGTAATGTAACACACACCCATACAGTGCGCACCACCCCGTGATGTATTTCTCACTCCTATTAGTGAATGTAATGCAACACACACCCATACAGTGCGCACCACCCCGTGATGTTTTTCTCACTCCTACTAGTGAATGTAATGTAACACACACCCACAGAGTGCGCACCACCCCGTGATGTTTTTCTCACTCCTACTAGTGAATGTAATGTAACACACACCCATGCAGTGCGCACCACCCCGTGATGTTTTTCTCACTCCTACTAGTGAATGTAATGTAACACACACCCATGCAGTACGCACCACCCCGTGATGTTTTTCTCACTCCTACTAGTGAATGTAATGTAACACACACCCATACAGTGCGCACCACCCCGTGACGTTTTTCTCACTCCTACTAGTGAATGTAATGTAACACACACCCATACAGTGCGCACCACCCCGTGATGTTTTTCTCACTCCTACTAGTGAATGTAATGTAACACACACACATACAATGCGCACCACCCCGTGATGTTTTTCTCACTCCTACTAGTGAATGTAATGTAACACACCCCCATACAGTGCGCACCACCCCGTGATGTTTTTCTCACTCCTACTAGTGAATGTAATGTAACACACACCCATACAGTGCGCACCACCCCGTGATGTTTTTCTCACTCCTACTAGTGAATGTAATGTAACACACACCCATACAGTGCGCACCACCCCGTGATGTTTTTCTCACTCCTACTAGTGAATGTAATGTAACACACACCCATACAGTGCGCACCACCCCGTGATGTTTTTCTCACTCCTACTAGTGAATGTAATGTAACACACACCCATACAGTGCGCACCACCCCGTGATGTTTTTCTCACTCCTACTAGTGAATGTAATGTAACACACACCCATACAGTGCGCACCACCCCGTGATGTTTTTCTCACTCCTACTAGTGAATGTAATGTAACACACACCCATACAGTGCGCACCACCCCGTGATGTTTTTCTCACTCCTACTAGTGAATGTAATGTAACACACACCCATACAGTGCGCACCACCCCGTGATGTTTTTCTCACTCCTACTAGTGAATGTAATGTAACACACACCCATACAATGCGCACCACCCCGTGATGTTTTTCTCACTCCTACTAGTGAATGTAATGTAACACACACCCATACAATGCGCACCACCCCGTGATGTTTTTCTCACTCCTACTAGTGAATGTAATGTAACACACACACATACAATGCGCACCACCCCGTGATGTTTTTCTCACTCCTACTAGTGAATCTAATGTAACACACACCCATACAATGCGCACCACCCCGTGATGTTTTTCTCACACCTACTAGTGAATCTAATGTAACACACACCCATTCAATGCGCACCACCCCGTGATGTTTTTCTCACTCCTACCAGTGAATGTAATGTACCACACACCCATACGATGCGCACCACCCCGTGATGTTTTTCTCACTCCTACTAGTGAATCTAATGTAACACACACCCATACGTTGCGCACCACCCCGTGATGTTTTTCTCACTCCTACTAGTGAATGTAATGTAACACACACCCATACAGTGCGCACCACCCCGTGATGTTTTTCTCACTCCTACTAGTGAATGTAATGTAACACACACCCATACAATGCGCACCACCCCGTGATGTTTTTCTCACTCCTACTAATGAATGTAATGTAACACACACACATACAATGGGCACCACCAGTGATGTTTTTCTCACTCCTACTAGTGAATGTAATGTAACACACACCCATACAATGCGCACCACCCCGTGATGTTTTTCTCACTCCTACTAGTGAATCTAATGTAACACACACCCATACAATGCGCACCACCCCGTGATGTTTTTCTCACTCCTACTAGTGAACCTAATGTAACACACACCCATACAATGCGCACCACCCTGTGATGTTTTTCTCACACCTACTAGTGAATCTAATGTAACACACACCCATTCAATGCGCACCACCCCTTGATGTTTTTCTCAGTCCTACCAGTGAATCTAATGTAACACACACCCATTCGATGCGCACCACCCCTTGATATTTTTCTCACTCCTACCAGTGAATGTAATGTAACCCACACCCATACGATGCGCACCACCCCGTGATGTTTTTCTCACTGCTACTAGTGAATCTAATGTAACCCACACCCATACAGTGCGCACCACCCCGTGATGTTTTTCTCACTGCTACTAGTGAATCTAATGTAACACACACCCATACCATGGGCACCACCCCGTGTTGTTTTTCTCACTCCTACTAGTGAATCTAATGTAACACACACCCATACAATGCGCACCACCCCGTGTTGTTTTTCTCACTCCTACTAGTGAATCTAATGTAACACACACCCATACAATGCGCACCACCCCGTGATGTTTTTCTCACTCCTACTAGTGAATGTAATGTAACACACCCCCATACAATGCGCACCACCCCGTGATGTTTTTCTCACTCCTACTAGTGAATGTAATGTAACACACACCCATACAATGCGCACCACCCCGTGATGTTTTTCTCACTCCTACTAGTGAATGTAATGTAACACACCCCCATACAGTGCGCACCACCCCGTGATGTTTTTCTCACTCCTACTAGTGAATGTAATGTAACACACACCCATACAGTGCGCACCACCCCGTGATGTTTTTCTCACTCCTACTAGTGAATGTAATGTAACACACACCCATACAGTGCGCACCACCCCGTGATGTTTTTCTCACTCCTACTAGTGAATGTAATGTAACACACACCCATACAGTGCGCACCACCCCGTGATGTTTTTCTCACTCCTACTAGTGAATGTAATGTAACACACACCCATACAGTGCGCACCACCCCGTGATGTTTTTCTCACTCCTACTAGTGAATGTAATGTAACACACACCCATACAGTGCGCACCACCCCGTGATGTTTTTCTCACTCCTACTAGTGAATGTAATGTAACACACACCCATACAGTGCGCACCACCCCGTGATGTTTTTCTCACTCCTACTAGTGAATGTAATGTAACACACACCCATACAGTGCGCACCACCCCGTGATGTTTTTCTCACTCCTACTAGTGAATGTAATGTAACACACACCCATACAATGCGCACCACCCCGTGATGTTTTTCTCACTCCTACTAGTGAATGTAATGTAACACACACCCATACAATGCGCACCACCCCGTGATGTTTTTCTCACTCCTACTAGTGAATGTAATGTAACACACACACATACAATGCGTACCACCCCGTGATGTTTTTCTCACTCCTACTAGTGAATCTAATGTAACACACACCCATACAATGCGCACCACCCCGTGATGTTTTTCTCACACCTACTAGTGAATCTAATGTAACACACACCCATTCAATGCGCACCACCCCGTGATGTTTTTCTCACTCCTACCAGTGAATGTAATGTACCACACACCCATACGATGCGCACCACCCCGTGATGTTTTTCTCACTCCTACTAGTGAATCTAATGTAACACACACCCATACGTTGCGCACCACCCCGTGATGTTTTTCTCACTCCTACTAGTGAATGTAATGTAACACACACCCATACAGTGCGCACCACCCCGTGATGTTTTTCTCACTCCTACTAGTGAATGTAATGTAACACACACCCATACAATGCGCACCACCCCGTGATGTTTTTCTCACTCCTACTAATGAATGTAATGTAACACACACACATACAATGGGCACCACCAGTGATGTTTTTCTCACTCCTACTAGTGAATGTAATGTAACACACACCCATACAATGCGCACCACGCCGTGATGTTTTTCTCACTCCTACTAGTGAATCTAATGTAACACACACCCATACAATGCGCACCACCCCGTGATGTTTTTCTCACTCCTACTAGTGAACCTAATGTAACACACACCCATACAATGCGCACCACCCCGTGATGTTTTTCTCACACCTACTAGTGAATCTAATGTAACACACACCCATTCAATGCGCACCACCCCTTGATGTTTTTCTCACTCCTACCAGTGAATCTAATGTAACACACACCCATTCGATGCGCACCACCCCTTGATATTTTTCTCACTCCTACCAGTGAATGTAATGTAACCCACACCCATACGATGCGCACCACCCCGTGATGTTTTTCTCACTGCTACTAGTGAATCTAATGTAACCCACACCCATACAGTGCGCACCACCCCGTGATGTTTTTCTCACTGCTACTAGTGAATCTAATGTAACACACACCCATACCATGGGCACCACCCCGTGTTGTTTTTCTCACTCCTACTAGTGAATCTAATGTAACACACACCCATACAATGCGCACCACCCCGTGTTGTTTTTCTCACTCCTACTAGTGAATCTAATGTAACACACACCCATACAATGCGCACCACCCCGTGATGTTTTTCTCACTCCTACTAGTGAATGTAATGTAACACACCCCCATACAATGCGCACCACCCCGTGATGTTTTTCTCACTCCTACTAGTGAATGTAATGTAACACACACCCATACAATGCGCACCACCCCGTGATGTTTTTCTCACTCCTACTAGTGAATGTAATGTAACACACACCCATACAATGCGCACCACCCCGTGATGTTTTTCTCACTCCTACTAGTGAATGTAATGTAACACACACCCAGACAATGCGCACCACCCCGTGATGTTTTTCTCACTCCTACTAGTGAATGTAATGTAACACACACCCAGACAATGCGCACCACCCCGTGATGTTTTTCTCACTCCTACTAGTGAATGTAATGTAACACACACCCATACAATGCGCACCACCCCGTGATGTTTTTCTCACTCCTACTAGTGAATGTAATGTAACACACACCCATACAATGCGCACCACCCCGTGATGTTTTTCTCACTCCTACTAGTGAATGTAATGTAACACACACCCATACAATGTGCACCACCCCGTGATTTTTTTCTCACTGCTACTAGTGAATGTAATGTAACACACACACATACAATGGGCACCACAAGTGATGTTTTTCTCACTCCTACTAGTGAATGTAATGTAACACACACCCATACAATGCGCACCACCCCGTGATGTTTTTCTCACTCCTACTAGTGAATCTAATGTAACACACACACATACAATGGGCACCACCCCGTGATGTTTTTCTCACTCCTACTAGTGAATGTAATGTAACACACCCCCATACAGTGCGCACCACCCCGTGATGTTTTTCTCACTCCTACTAGTGAATGTAATGTAACACACACCCATACAATGCGCAGCACCCCGTGATGTTTTTCTCACTCCTACTAGTGAATGTAATGTAACACACACCCATACAATGCGCACCACCACGTGATGGTTTTCTCACTCCTACTAGTGAATGTAATGTAACACACACCCATACAATGCGCACCACCCCGTGATGTTTTTCTCACTCCTACTAGTGAATTAATGTAACACACACCCATACAATGCGCACCACCCCGTGATGTTTTTCTCACTCCTACTAGTGAATCTCATGTAACACACACCCATACAATGCGCACCACCCCGTGATGTTTTTCTCACTCCTACTAGTGAATCTCATGTAACATACACCCATACAATTCGCACCACCCCGTGATGTTTTTCTCACTGCTAGTAGTGAATGTAATGTAACACACACCCATACAATGCGCACCACCCCGTGATGTTTTTCTCACTGCTACTAGTGAATGTAATGCAA
The DNA here is from genome assembly GCF_034190915.1 of Cavia porcellus. NCBI lineage: Eukaryota > Metazoa > Chordata > Mammalia > Rodentia > Caviidae > Cavia > Cavia porcellus. The sequence goes on from NW_026947556.1 coordinate 810,559, forward strand.
CACACACCCATACAATGCGCACCACCCCGTGATGTTTTTCTCACTCCTACTAGTGAATGTAATGCAACACACACCCATACAATGCGCACCACCCCGTGATGTTTTTCTCACTCCTACTAGTGAATGTAATGTAACACACACCCATACAATGCGCACCACCCCGTGATGTTTTTCACACTCCTACTAGTGAATGTAATGTAACACACACCCATACAATGCGCACCCCCCCTGATGTTTTTCTCACTCCTACTAGTGAATGTAATGTAACACACACCCATACAATGCGCACCACCCCGTGATGTTTTTCTCACTCCTACTACTGAATGAAATGTAACACACACACCCATACAATGCGCACCACCCCGTGATTTTTCTCTCACTCCTACTAGTGAATGTAATGTAACACACACCCATACAATGCGCACCACCCCGTGATGTTTTTCTCACTCCTACTAGTGAATGTAATGTAACACACACCCATACAATGCGCACCACCCCGTGATGTTTTTCTCACTCCTACTAGTGAATGTAATGTAACACACACGCATACAATGCGCACCACCCCGTGTTGTTTTTCTCAATCCTACTAGTGAATGTAATGTAACACACACCCATACAATTCGCAACACCCCGTGATGTTTTTCTCACTCCTACTAGTGAATCTCATGTAACACACACCCATACAATGCGCACCACCCCGTGATGTTTTTCTCACTCCTACTAGTGAATGAAATGTAACACACACCCATACAATGCGCACCACCCCGTGATGTTTTTCTCACTCCTACTAGTGAATGTAATGTAACACACACCCATACAATGCGCACCACCCCGTGATGTTTTTCTCACTCCTGCTAGTGAATGTAATGTAACACACACCCATACAATGTGCACCACCCCATGATGTTTTTCTCACTCCTACTAGTGAATGTAATGTAACACACACACATACAATGGGCACCCAAGTGATGTTTTTCTCACTCCTACTAGTGAATGTAATGTAACACACACCCATACAATGCGCACCACCCCGTGATGTTTTTCTCACTCCTACTAGTGAATCTAATGTAACACACACCCATACAATGCGCACCACCCCGTGATGTTTTTCTCACTCCTACTAGTGAATGTAATGTAACACACACCCATACAATGCGCACCACCCCGTGATGTTTTTCTCACTCCTACTAGTGAATGTAATGTAACACAGACCCATACAATGCGCACCACCCCGTGATGTTTTTCTCACTCCTACTAGTGAATGTAATGTAACACACCCCCATACAGTGCGCACCACCCCGTGATGTTTTTCTCACTCCTACTAGTGAATGTAATGTAACACACACCCATACAGTGCGCACCACCCCGTGATGTTTTTCTCACTCCTACTAGTGAATGTAATGTAACACACACCCATACAGTGCACACCACCCCGTGATGTTTTTCTCACTCCTACTAGTGAATGTAATGTAACACACACCCATACAATGCGCACCACCCCGTGATGTTTTTCTCACTCCTACTAGTGAATGTAATGTAACACACACCCATACAGTGCGCACCACCCCGTGATGTTTTTCTCACTCCTACTAGTGAATGTAATGTAACACACACCCATACAGTGCGCACCACCCCGTGATGTTTTTCTCACTCCTACTAGTGAATGTAATGTAACACACACCCATACAGTGCGCACCACCCCGTGATGTTTTTCTCACTCCTACTAGTGAATGTAATGTAACACACACCCATACAATGCGCACCACCCCGTGATGTTTTTCTCACTCCTACTAGTGAATGTAATGTAACACACACCCATACAATGCGCACCACCCCGTGATGTTTTTCTCACTCCTACTAGTGAATCTAATGTAACACACACCCATACAATGCGCACCATCCCGTGATGTTTTTCTCACTCCTATTAGGGAATCTAATGTAACACACACCAATACAATGCGCACCACCCCGCGATGTTTTTCAGAAACCTATCCTACATTCCACTGCATGTTCCCTGACCTCCCCATGCTGACCACCCCGCGGTGTTTTCTGCATCCTACATTGCCTCTCACTGCCTATCCTAATTTAGACCCTCCGATTCACACCACCCCGTGATGTTTTTCTCACTCCTACTTGTGAATCTAATGTAACACACACCCATACAATGCGCACCACCCCGTGATGTTTTTCTCACTCCTACTAGTGAACGTAATGTAACACAGAGCCATACAATGCGCACCACCCCGTGATGTTTTCTCACTCCTGTAGTGAACGTAATGTAACACACACCCATACAATGCGCACCACCCCGTGAAGTTTTTCTCACTCCTACTAGTGAACGTAATGTATCACACACCCATACAATGCGCACCACCCCGTGATGTTTTTCTCACTCCTACTAGTGAACGTACTGTAACACACACCCATACAATGCGCACGACCACGTGATGTTTTTCTCACTCCTACTAGTGAACGTAATGTAACACACACCCATACAATGCGCACCACCCCGCGATGTTTTTCTCACTCCTACTAGTGAACGTAATGTAACACACACCCATACAATGCGCACGACCCCGTGATGTTTTTCTCACTTCTACTAGTGAACGTAATGTAACACACACCCATACAATGCGCACCACTCCGTGACGTTTTTCTCACTCCTACTAGTGAATGTAATGTAACACACACCCATACAGTGCGCACCACCCCGTGCTGTTTTTCTCACTCCTACTAGTGAATCTAATGTAACACACACCCATACCGTGTGCACAACCCCGTGATGTTTTTCTCACTCCTACTAGTGAATCTAATGTAACACACACCCATACATTGCGCACCACCCCGTGATGTTTTTCTCACTCCTACTAGTGAATGTAATGTAACACAAACCCATACAGTGCGCACCACCCCGTGATGTTTTTCTCACTCCTACTAGTGAATGTAATGTAACACACACCCATACAATGCGCACCACTCCGTGATGTTTTTCTCACTGCTACTAGTGAATCTAATGTAACACACACCCATACAATGCGCACCACCCCGTGATGTTTTTGTCACTCCTACTAGTGAATCTCATGTAACACACACCCATACAATGCGCACCACCCCGTGATGTTTTTCTCACTGCTACTAGTGAATGTAATGTAACACACACCCATACAATGCGCACCACCCCGTGATGTTTTTCTCACTCCTACTAGTGAATGTAATGTAACACACACCCATACAATGCGCACCACCCCGTGATGTTTTTCTCACTCCTAATAGTGAATGTAATGTAACACACACCCATACAATGCGCACCACCCCGTGATGTTTTTCTCACTCCTACTAGTGAATGTAATGTAACACACACCCATACAATGCGCACCACCCCGTGATGTTTTTCTCACTCCTACTAGTGAATGTAATGTAACACATACCCATACAATGCGCACCACAACGTGATGTTTTTCTGACTCCTACTAGTGAATGTAATGTAACACACACCCATACAATGCGCACCACCCCGTGATGTTTTTCTCACTCCTACTAGTGAATGTAATGTAACACACACCCATACAATGCGCACCACCCCGTGATGTTTTTCTCACTCCTACTAGTGAATGTAATGTAACACACACCCATACAATGCGCACCACCCCGTGATGTTTTTCTCACTCCTACTAGTGAACGTAATATAACACAGAGCCATACAATGCGCACCACCCCGTGATGTTTTTCTCACTCCTACTAGTGAACGTAATGTAACACACACCCATACAATGCGCACCACCCAGTGAAGTTTTTCTCACTCCTACTAGAGAACGTAATGTATCACACACCCATACAATGCGCACCACCCCGTGATGTTTTTCTCACTCCTACTAGTGAACGTAATGTAACACACACCCATACAATGCGCACCACCCCGTGATGTTTTTCTCACTCCTACTAGTGAATGTAATGTAACACACACCCATACAATGCGCACCACCCCGTGATGTTTTTCTCACTCCTACTAGTGAATGTAATGTAACACACACCCATACATTGCGCACCACCCCGTGATGTTTTTCTCACTCCTACTAGTGAATGTAATGTAACACACACCCATACAATGCGCACCACCCCGTCATGTTTTTCTCACTCCTACTAGTGAACGTAATGTAACACAGAGCCATACAATGCGCACCATCCCGTGATGTTTTTCTCACTCCTACTAGTGAACGTAATGTAACACACACCCATACAATGTGCACCACACCGTGAAGTTTTTCTCACTCCTACTAGTGAACGTAATGTATCACACACCCATACAATGCGCACCACCCCGTGATGTTTTTCTCACTCCTACTAGTGAACGTAATGTAACACACACCCATACAATGCGCACCACCCCGTGATGTTTTTCTCACTCCTACTAGTGAACGTAATGTAACACACACCCATACAATGCGCACCACCCCGTGATGTTTTTCTCACTCCTACTAGTGAACGTAATGTAACACACACCCATACAATGCGCACCACCCCGTGGTGTTTTTCTCACTCCTACTAGTGAACGTAATGTAACACACACCCATACAATGCGCACCACCCCGTGATGTTTTTCTCACTCCTACTAGTGAACGTAATGTAACACACACCCATACAATGCGCACCACCCCGTGATGTTTTTCTCACTCCTACTAGTGAATGTAATGTAACACATACCCATACAATGCGCACCACCCCGTGATGTTTTTCTCACTGCTACTAGTGAATGTAATGTAACACACACCCATAAAATGCGCACCACCCCGTGACGTTTTTCTCACTCCTACTAGTGAATGTAATGTAACACACACCCATACATTGCGCACCACCCCGTGATGTTTTTCTCACTCCTACTAGTGAATGTAATGTAACACACACCCATACAGTGCGCACCACCCCGTGATGTATTTCTCACTCCTACTAGTGAATGTAATGCAACACACACCCATACAGTGCGCACCACGCCGTGATGTTTTTCTCACTCCTACTAGTGAATGTAATGTAACACACACCCACAGAGTGCGCACCACCCCGTGATGTTTTTCTCACTCCTACTAGTGAATGTAATGTAACACACACCCATGCAGTGCGCACCACCCCGTGATGTTTTTCTCACTCTTACTAGTGAAAGTAATGTAACACACACCCATACAAGGGGCACCACCCCGTGTTGTTTTTCTCACTCCTACTAGTGAATCTCATGTAACACACACCCATACAATGCGCACCACCCCGTGATGTTTTCTCACTCCTACTAGTGAATCTCATGTAAGACACACCCATACAATGCGCACCACCCCGTGATGTTTTTCTCACTCCTACTAGTGAATCTAATTTAACACACACCCATACAATGCGCACCACCCCGTGATGTTTTTCTCACTCCTACTAGTGAATGTAATGTAACACACCCCCATACAATGCGCACCACCCCGTGATGTTTTTCTCACTCCTACTAGTGAATGTAATGTAACACACACCCATACAATGCGCACCACCCCGTGATGTTTTTCTCACTCCTACTAGTGAATCTAATGTAACACACACCCATACAATGCGCACCACCCCGTGATGTTTTTCTCACTCCTACTAGTGAATGTAATGTAACACACACCCATACAATGCGCACCACCCCGTGATGTTTTTCTCACTCCTACTAGTGAATGTAATGTAACACAGACCCATACAATGCGCACCACCCCGTGATGTTTTTCTCACTCCTACTAGTGAATGTAATGTAACACACCCCCATACAGTGCGCACCACCCCGTGATGTTTTTCTCACTCCTACTAGTGAATGTAATGTAACACACACCCATACAGTGCGCACCACCCCGTGATGTTTTTCTCACTCCTACTAGTGAATGTAATGTAACACACACCCATACAGTGCACACCACCCCGTGATGTTTTTCTCACTCCTACTAGTGAATGTAATGTAACACACACCCATACAATGCGCACCACCCCGTGATGTTTTTCTCACTCCTACTAGTGAATGTAATGTAACACACACCCATACAGTGCGCACCACCCCGTGATGTTTTTCTCACTCCTACTAGTGAATGTAATGTAACACACACCCATACAGTGCGCACCACCCCGTGATGTTTTTCTCACTCCTACTAGTGAATGTAATGTAACACACACCCATACAGTGCGCACCACCCCGTGATGTTTTTCTCACTCCTACTAGTGAATGTAATGTAACACACACCCATACAATGCGCACCACCCCGTGATGTTTTTCTCACTCCTACTAGTGAATGTAATGTAACACACACCCATACAATGCGCACCACCCCGTGATGTTTTTCTCACTCCTACTAGTGAATCTAATGTAACACACACCCATACAATGCGCACCATCCCGTGATGTTTTTCTCACTCCTATTAGTGAATCTAATGTAACACACACCAATACAATGCGCACCAACCCGCGATGTTTTTCAGAAACCTATCCTACATTCCACTGCATGTTCCCTGACCTCCCCATGCTGACCACCCCGCGGTGTTTTCTGCATCCTACATTGCCTCTCACTGCCTATCCTAATTTAGACCCTCCGATTCACACCACCCCGTGATGTTTTTCTCACTCCTACTTGTGAATCTAATGTAACACACACCCATACAATGCGCACCACCCCGTGATGTTTTTCTCACTCCTACTAGTGAACGTAATGTAACACAGAGCCATACAATGCGCACCACCCCGTGATGTTTTCTCACTCCTGTAGTGAACGTAATGTAACACACACCCATACAATGCGCACCACCCCGTGAAGTTTTTCTCACTCCTACTAGTGAACGTAATGTATCACACACCCATACAATGCGCACCACCCCGTGATGTTTTTCTCACTCCTACTAGTGAACGTACTGTAACACACACCCATACAATGCGCACGACCACGTGATGTTTTTCTCACTCCTACTAGTGAACGTAATGTAACACACACCCATACAATGCGCACCACCCCGCGATGTTTTTCTCACTCCTACTAGTGAACGTAATGTAACACACACCCATACAATGCGCACGACCCCGTGATATTTTTCTCACTTCTACTAGTGAACGTAATGTAACACACACCCATACAATGCGCACCACTCCGTGACGTTTTTCTCACTCCTACTAGTGAATGTAATGTAACACACACCCATACAGTGCGCACCACCCCGTGATGTTTTTCTCACTCCTACTAGTGAATCTAATGTAACACACACCCATACAGTGCGCACAACCCCGTGATGTTTTTCTCACTCCTACTAGTGAATCTAATGTAACACACACCCATACATTGCGCACCACCCCGTGATGTTTTTCTCACTCCTACTAGTGAATGTAATGTAACACAAACCCATACAGTGCGCACCACCCCGTGATGTTTTTCTCACTCCTACTAGTGAATGTAATGTAACACACACCCATACAATGCGCACCACTCCGTGATGTTTTTCTCACTGCTACTAGTGAATCTAATGTAACACACACCCATACAATGCGCACCACCCCGTGATGTTTTTGTCACTCCTACTAGTGAATCTCATGTAACACACACCCATACAATGCGCACCACCCCGTGATGTTTTTCTCACTGCTACTAGTGAATGTAATGTAACACACACCCATACAATGCGCACCACCCCGTGATGGTTTTCTCACTCCTACTAGTGAATGTAATGTAACACACACCCATACAATGCGCACCACCCCGTGATGTTTTTCTCACTCCTAATAGTGAATGTAATGTAACACACACCCATACAATGCGCACCACCCCGTGATGTTTTTCTCACTCCTACTAGTGAATGTAATGTAACACACACCCATACAATGCGCACCACCCCGTGATGTTTTTCTCACTCCTACTAGTGAATGTAATGTAACACATACCCATACAATGCGCACCACAACGTGATGTTTTTCTGACTCCTACTAGTGAATGTAATGTAACACACACCCATACAATGCGCACCACCCCGTGATGTTTTTCTCACTCCTACTAGTGAATGTAATGTAACACACACCCATACAATGCGCACCACCCCGTGATGTTTTTCTCACTCCTACTAGTGAATGTAATGTAACACACACCCATACAATGCGCACCACCCCGTGATGTTTTTCTCACTCCTACTAGTGAACGTAATATAACACAGAGCCATACAATGCGCACCACCCCGTGATGTTTTTCTCACTCCTACTAGTGAACGTAATGTAACACACACCCATACAATGCGCACCACCCAGTGAAGTTTTTCTCACTCCTACTAGAGAACGTAATGTATCACACACCCATACAATGCGCACCACCCCGTGATGTTTTTCTCACTCCTACTAGTGAACGTAATGTAACACACACCCATACAATGCGCACCACCCCGTGATGTTTTTCTCACTCCTACTAGTGAATGTAATGTAACACACACCCATACAATGCGCACCACCCCGTGATGTTTTTCTCACTCCTACTAGTGAATGTAATGTAACACACACCCATACATTGCGCACCACCCCGTGATGTTTTTCTCACTCCTACTAGTGAATGTAATGTAACACACACCCATACAATGCGCACCACCCCGTCATGTTTTTCTCACTCCTACTAGTGAACGTAATGTAACACAGAGCCATACAATGCGCACCATCCCGTGATGTTTTTCTCACTCCTACTAGTGAACGTAATGTAACACACACCCATACAATGTGCACCACACCGTGAAGTTTTTCTCACTCCTACTAGTGAACGTAATGTATCACACACCCATACAATGCGCACCACCCCGTGATGTTTTTCTCACTCCTACTAGTGAACGTAATGTAAGACACACCCATACAATGCGCACCACCCCGTGATGTTTTTCTCACTCCTACTAGTGAACGTAATGTAACACACACCCATACAATGCGCACCACCCCGTGATGTTTTTCTCACTCCTACTAGTGAACGTAATGTAACACACACCCATACAATGCGCACCACCCCGTGGTGTTTTTCTCACTCCTACTAGTGAACGTAATGTAACACACACCCATACAATGCGCACCACCCCGTGATGTTTTTCTCACTCCTACTGGTGAACGTAATGTAACACACACCCATACAATGCGCACCACCCCGTGATGTTTTTCTCACTCCTACTAGTGAATGTAATGTAACACATACCCATACAATGCGCACCACCCCGTGATGTTTTTCTCACTGCTACTAGTGAATGTAATGTAACACACACCCATAAAATGCGCACCACCCCGTGACGTTTTTCTCACTCCTACTAGTGAATGTAATGTAACACACACCCATACATTGCGCACCACCCCGTGATGTTTTTCTCACTCCTACTAGTGAATGTAATGTAACACACACCCATACAGTGCGCACCACCCCGTGATGTATTTCTCACTCCTACTAGTGAATGTAATGCAACACACACCCATACAGTGCGCACCACGCCGTGATGTTTTTCTCACTCCTACTAGTGAATGTAATGTAACACACACCCACAGAGTGCGCACCACCCCGTGATGTTTTTCTCACTCCTACTAGTGAATGTAATGTAACACACACCCATGCAGTGCGCACCACCCCGTGATGTTTTTCTCACTCTTACTAGTGAAAGTAATGTAACACACACCCATACAAGGGGCACCACCCCGTGTTGTTTTTCTCACTCCTACTAGTGAATCTCATGTAACACACACCCATACAATGCGCACCACCCCGTGATGTTTTCTCACTCCTACTAGTGAATCTCATGTAAGACACACCCATACAATGCGCACCACCCCGTGATGTTTTTCTCACTCCTACTAGTGAATCTAATTTAACACACACCCATACAATGCGCACCACCCCGTGATGTTTTTCTCACTCCTACTAGTGAATGTAATGTAACACACCCCCATACAATGCGCACCACCCCGTGATGTTTTTCTCACTCCTACTAGTGAATGTAATGTAACACACACCCATACAATGCGCACCACCCCGTGATGTTTTTCTCACTCCTACTAGTGAATGTAATGTAACACACATCCATACAATGCGCACCACCCCGTGATGTTTTTCTCACTCCTACTAGTGAATGTAATGTAACACAGACCCATACAATGTGCACCACCCCGTGATGTTTTTCTCACTCCTACTAGTGAATGTAATGTAACACACACCCATACAATGCGCACCACCCCGTGATGATTTGCTCACTCCTACTAGTGAATGTAATGTAACACACACCCATACAATGCGCACCACCCTGTGATGTTTTTCTCACTCTTACTAGTGAATGTAATGTAACACACAACCATACAATGCGCACCACCCCGTGATTTTTTTCTCACTCCTACTAGTGAATGTAATGTAACACACACCCATACAATGCGCACCACCCCGTGATGTTTTTCTCACTCCTACTAGTGAATCTCATGTAACACACACCCATACAATGCGCACCACCCCGTGATATTTTTCTCACTCCTACTAGTGAATGTAATGTAACACACACCCATACAATGCGCACCACACCGTGATGTTTTTCTCACTGCTACTAGTGAATGTAATGTAACACACACCCATACAAGGCGCACCACCCCGTGATGTTTTTCTCACTCCTACTAGTGAATCTAATGTAACACACACCCATACAATGCGCACCACCCCGTGATGTTTTTCTCACTCCTACTAGTGAAAGTAATGTAACACACACCCATACAATGCGCACCGCCCCGTGATGTTTTTCTCACTCCTACTAGTGAAAGTAATGTAACACACACCCATACAATGCGCACCGCCCCGTGATGTTTTTCTCACTCCTACTAGTGAATGTAATGTAACACACACCCATACAATGCGCACCGCCCCGTGATGTTTTTCTCACTCCTACTAGTGAATGTAATGTAACACACACCCATACAATGCGCACCACCCCGTGATGTTTTTCTCACTCCTACTAGTGAATGTAATGTAACACACACCCATACAATGCGCACCACCCCGTGATGTTTTTCTCACTCCTACTAGTGAATCTAATGTAACACACACCCATACAATGGGCACCACCCCGTGATGTTTTTCTCACTCCTACTAGTGAATCTCATGTAACACACACCCATACAATGGGCACCACCCCGTGATGTTTTTCTCACTCCTACTAGTGAATCTCATGTAAGACACACCCATACAATGCGCACCACCCCGTGATGTTTTTCTCACTCCTACTAGTGAATGTAATGTAACACACACCCATACAATGCGCACCACCCCGTGATGTTTTTCTCACTCCTACTAGTGAATGTAATGTAACAAACACCCATACAATGTGCACCACCCCGTGATGTTTTTCTCACTCCTACTAGTGAATGTAATGTAACACACACTCATACAATGCGCACCACCCGTGATGTTTTTCTCACTCCTACTAGTGAATGTAATGTAACACACACGCATACAATGCGCACCACCCCGTGATGTTTTTCTCACTCCTACTAGTGAATCTAATGTTACACACACCCATACAATGCGCACCACCCCGTGATGTTTTTCTCACTCCTACTAGTGAATCTAATGTAACACACACCCATACAATGCGCACCACCCCGTGATGTTTTTCTAACACCTACTAGTGAATCTAATGTAACACACACCCATTCAATGCGCACCACCCCGTGATGTTTTTCTCACTCCTACCAGTGAATGTAATGTACCACACACCCATACAATGCGCACCACCCCGTGATGTTTTTCTCACTCCTACTAGTGAATGTAATGTAACACACACCCATACAATGCGCACCACCCCGTGATGTTTTTCTCACTCCTACTAGTGAATCTAATGTAACACACACCCATACAATGCGCACCATCCCGTGATGTTTTTCTCACTCCTATTAGTGAATCTAATGTAACACACACCAATACAATGCGCACCACCCCGCGATGTTTTTCAGAAACCTATCCTACATTCCACTGCATGTTCCCTGACCTCCCCATGCTGACCACCCCGCGGTGTTTTCTCCATCCTACATTGCCTCTCACTGCCTATCCTAATTTAGACCCTCCGATTCACTCCACACCGTGATGTTTTTCTCACTCCTACTTGTGAATCTAATGTAACACACACCCATACAATGCGCACCACCCCGTGATGTTTTTCTCACTCCTACTAGTGAATGTAATGTAACACAGACCCATACAATGCGCACCACCCCGTGATGTTTTTCTCACTCCTACTAGTGAACGTAATGTAACACAGAGCCATACAATGCGCACCACCCCTTGATGTTTTTCTCACTCCTACTAGTGAACGTAATGTAACACACACCCATACAATGCGCACCACCCCGTGAAGTTTTTCTCACTCCTACTAGTGAACGTAATGTATCACACACCCATACAATGCGCACCACCCCGTGATGTTTTTCTCACTCCTACTAGTGAACGTACTGTAACACACACCCATACAATGCGCACGACCCCGTGATGTTTTTCTCACTCCTACTAGTGAACGTAATGTAACACACACCCATACAATGCGCACCACCCCGTGATGTTTTTCTCACTCCTACTAGTGAACGTAATGTAACACACACCCATACAATGCGCACGACCCCGTGATGTTTTTCTCACTCCTACTAGTGAACGTAATGTAACACACACCCATACAATGCGCACCACCCCGTGATGTTTTTCTCACTCCTACTAGTGAATGTAATGTAACACACACCCATACAATGCGCACCACCCCGTGATGTTTTTCTCACTCCTACTAGTGAATGTAATGTAACACACACGCATACAATGCGCACCACCCCGTGACGTTTTTCTCACTCCTATTAGTGAATGTAATGTAACACAAACCCATACAGTGCGCACCACCCCGTGATGTATTTCTCACTCCTACTAGTGAATGTAAAGCAACACACACCCATACAGTGCGCACCACCCCGTGATGTTTTTCTCACTCCTACTAGTGAATGTAATGTAACACACACCCACAGAGTGCGCACCACCCCGTGATGTTTTTCTCACTCCTACTAGTGAATGTAATGTAACACACACCCATGCAGTGTGCACCACCCCGTGATGTTTTTCTCACTCCTACTAGTGAATGTAATGTAACACACACCCATGCAGTGCGCACCACCCCGTGATGTTTTTCTCACTCCTACTAGTGAATGTAATGTAACACACACCCATACAGTGCGCACCACCCCGTGATGTTTCTCTCACTCCTACTAGTGAATGTAATGTAACACACACCCATAGAGTGCGCACCACCCCGTGATGTTTCTCTCACTCCTACTAGTGAATGTAATGTAACACACACCCATACAGTGCGCACCACCCCTTGATGTTTTTCTCACTCCTACTAGTGAATGTAATGTAACACACACCCATAAAATGCGCACCACCCCGTGATGTTTTTCTCACTCCTACTAGTGAATCTAATGTAACACACACCCATACAATGCGCACCACCCCGTGATGTTTTTCTCACTCCTACTAGTGAATCTAATGTAACACACACCCATACAATGCGCACCACCCCGTGATGTTTTTCTCACAGCTACTAGTGAATGTAATGTAACACACACCCATACAGTGCGCACCTCCCCGTGATGTTTTTCTCACTCCTACTAGTGAATGTAATGTAACACACACCCATACAGTGCGCACCACCCCGTGATGTTTTTCTCACTCCTACTAGTGAATCTAATGTAACACACACCCATACAGTGCGCACCACCCCGTGATGTTTTTCTCACTCCTACTAGTGAATCTAATGTAACACACACCCATACATTGCGCACCACCCCGTGATGTTTTTCTCACTCCTACTAGTGAATGTAATGTAACACACACCCATACAGTTCGCACCACCCCGTGATGTTTTTCTCACTCCTACTAGTGAATGTAATGTAACACACACCCATACAATGCGCACCACCCCGTGATGTTTTTCTCACTGCTACTAGTGAATCTAATGTAACACACACCCATACAATGCGCACCACCCCGTGATGTTTTTCTCACTCCTACTAGTGAATCTCATGTAACACACACCCATACAATGCGCACCACCCCGTGATGTTTTTCTCACTGCTACTAGTGAATGTAATGTAACACACACCCATACAATGCGCACCACCCCGTGATGTTTTTCTCACTCCTACTAGTGAATGTAATGTAACACACACCCATACAATGCGCACCACCCCGTGATGTTTTTCTCACTCCTACTAGTGAATGTAATGTAACACACACCCATACATTGCGCACCACCCCGTGATGTTTTTCTCACTCCTACTAGTGAATGTAATGTAACACACACCCATACAATGCGCACCACCCCGTGATGTTTTTCTCACTCTTAATAGTGAATGTAATGTAACACATACCCATACAATGCGCACCACAACGTGATGTTTTTCTGACTCCTACTAGTGAATGTAATGTAACACACACCCATACAATGCGCACCACCCCGTGATGTATTTCTCACTCCTACTAGTGAATGTAAAGCAACACACACCCATACAGTGCGCACCACCCCGTGATGTTTTTCTCACTCCTACTAGTGAACGTACTGTAACACACACCCATACAATGCGCACGACCCCGTGATGTTTTTCTCACTCCTACTAGTGAACGTAATGTAACACACACCCATACAATGCGCACCACCCCGTGATGTTTTTCTCACTCCTACTAGTGAACGTAATGTAACACACACCCATACAATGCGCACGACCCCGTGATGTTTTTCTCACTCCTACTAGTGAACGTAATGTAACACACACCCATACAATGCGCACCACCCCGTGATGTTTTTCTCACTCCTACTAGTGAATGTAATGTAACACACACCCATACAATGCGCACCACCCCGTGATGTTTTTCTCACTCCTACTAGTGAATGTAATGTAACACACACGCATACAATGCGCACCACCCCGTGACGTTTTTCTCACTCCTACTAGTGAATGTAATGTAACACAAACCCATACAGTGCGCACCACCCCGTGATGTATTTCTCACTCCTACTAGTGAATGTAAAGCAACACACACCCATACAGTGCGCACCACCCCGTGATGTTTTTCTCACTCCTACTAGTGAATGTAATGTAACACACACCCACAGAGTGCGCACCACCCCGTGATGTTTTTCTCACTCCTACTAGTGAATGTAATGTAACACACACCCATGCAGTGTGCACCACCCCGTGATGTTTTTCTCACTCCTACTAGTGAATGTAATGTAACACACACCCATGCAGTGCGCACCACCCCGTGATGTTTTTCTCACTCCTACTAGTGAATGTAATGTAACACACACCCATACAGTGCGCACCACCCCGTGATGTTTCTCTCACTCCTACTAGTGAATGTAATGTAACACACACCCATACAGTGCGCACCACCCCGTGATGTTTCTCTCACTCCTACTAGTGAATGTAATGTAACACACACCCATACAGTGCGCACCACCCCTTGATGTTTTTCTCACTCCTACTAGTGAATGTAATGTAACACACACCCATAAAATGCGCACCACCCCGTGATGTTTTTCTCACTCCTACTAGTGAATCTAATGTAACACACACCCATACAATGCGCACCACCCCGTGATGTTTTTCTCACTGCTACTAGTGAATGTAATGTAACACACACCCATACAATGCGCACCACCCCGTGATGTTTTTCTCACTCCTACTAGTGAATGTAATGTAACACACACCCATACAATGCGCACCACCCCGTGATGTTTTTCTCACTCCTACTAGTGAATGTAATGTAACACACACCCATACATTGCGCACCAACCCGTGATGTTTTTCTCACTCCTACTAGTGAATGTAATGTAACACACACCCATACAATGCGCACCACCCCGTGATGTTTTTCTCACTCTTACTAGTGAATGTAATGTAACACATACCCATACAATGCGCACCACAACGTGATGTTTTTCTGACTCCTACTAGTGAATGTAATGTAACACACACCCATACAATGCGCACCACCCCGTGATGTATTTCTCACTCCTACTAGTGAATGTAAAGCAACACACACCCATACAGTGCGCACCACCCCGTGATGTTTCTCTCACTCCTACTAGTGAACGTACTGTAACACACACCCATAAAATGCGCACGACCCCGTGATGTTTTTCTCACTCCTACTAGTGAACGTAATGTAACACACACCCATACAATGCGCACCACCCCGTGATGTTTTTCTCACTCCTACTAGTGAACGTAATGTAACACACACCCATACAATGCGCACGACCCCGTGATGTTTTTCTCACTCCTACTAGTGAACGTAATGTAACACACACCCATACAATGCGCACCACCCCGTGATGTTTTTCTCACTCCTACTAGTGAATGTAATGTAACACACACCCATACAATGCGCACCACCCCGTGATGTTTTTCTCACTCCTACTAGTGAATGTAATGTAACACACACGCATACAATGCGCACCACCCCGTGACGTTTTTCTCACTCCTACTAGTGAATGTAATGTAACACAAACCCATACAGTGCGCACCACCCCGTGATGTATTTCTCACTCCTACTAGTGAATGTAAAGCAACACCCACCCATACAGTGCGCACCACCCCGTGATGTTTTTCTCACTCCTACTAGTGAATGTAATGTAACACACACCCACAGAGTGCGCACCACCCCGTGATGTTTTTCTCACTCCTACTAGTGAATGTAATGTAACACACACCCATACAATGCGCACCACACCGTGATGTTTTTCTCACTGCTACTAGTGAATGTAATGTAACACACACCCATACAAGGCGCACCACCCCGTGATGTTTTTCTCACTCCTACTAGTGAATCTAATGTAACACACACCCATACAATGCGCACCACCCCGTGATGTTTTTCTCACTCCTACTAGTGAAAGTAATGTAACACACACCCATACAATGCGCACCGCCCCGTGATGTTTTTCTCACTCCTACTAGTGAAAGTAATGTAACACACACCCATACAATGCGCACCGCCCCGTGATGTTTTTCTCACTCCTACTAGTGAATGTAATGTAACACACACCCATACAATGCGCACCGCCCCGTGATGTTTTTCTCACTCCTACTAGTGAATGTAATGTAACACACACCCATACAATGCGCACCACCCCGTGATGTTTTTCTCACTCCTACTAGTGAATGTAATGTAACACACACCCATACAATGCGCACCACCCCGTGATGTTTTTCTCACTCCTACTAGTGAATCTAATGTAACACACACCCATACAATGGGCACCACCCCGTGATGTTTTTCTCACTCCTACTAGTGAATCTCATGTAACACACACCCATACAATTGGCACCACCCCGTGATGTTTTTCTCACTCCTACTAGTGAATCTCATGTAAGACACACCCATACAATGCGCACCACCCCGTGATGTTTTTCTCACTCCTACTAGTGAATGTAATGTAACACACACCCATATAATGCGCACCACCCCGTGATGTTTTTCTCACTCCTACTAGTGAATGTAATGTAACAAACACCCATACAATGTGCACCACCCCGTGATGTTTTTCTCACTCCTACTAGTGAATGTAATGTAACACACACTCATACAATGCGCACCACCCGTGATGTTTTTCTCACTCCTACTAGTGAATGTAATGTAACACACACGCATACAATGCGCACCACCCCGTGATGTTTTTCTCACTCCTACTAGTGAATCTAATGTTACACACACCCATACAATGCGCACCACCCCGTGATGTTTTTCTCACTCCTACTAGTGAATCTAATGTAACACACACCCATACAATGCGCACCACCCCGTGATGTTTTTCTAACACCTACTAGTGAATCTAATGTAACACACACCCATTCAATGCGCACCACCCCGTGATGTTTTTCTCACTCCTACCAGTGAATGTAATGTACCACACACCCATACAATGCGCACCACCCCGTGATGTTTTTCTCACTCCTACTAGTGAATGTAATGTAACACACACCCATACAATGCGCACCACCCCGTGATGTTTTTCTCACTCCTACTAGTGAATCTAATGTAACACACACCCATACAATGCGCACCATCCCGTGATGTTTTTCTCACTCCTATTAGTGAATCTAATGTAACACACACCAATACAATGCGCACCACCCCGCGATGTTTTTCAGAAACCTATCCTACATTCCACTGCATGTTCCCTGACCTCCCCATGCTGACCACCCCGCGGTGTTTTCTCCATCCTACATTGCCTCTCACTGCCTATCCTAATTTAGACCCTCCGATTCACACCACACCGTGATGTTTTTCTCACTCCTACTTGTGAATCTAATGTAACACACACCCATACAATGCGCACCACCCCGTGATGTTTTTCTCACTCCTACTAGTGAATGTAATGTAACACAGACCCATACAATGCGCACCACCCCGTGATGTTTTTCTCACTCCTACTAGTGAACGTAATGTAACACAGAGCCATACAATGCGCACCACCCCTTGATGTTTTTCTCACTCCTACTAGTGAACGTAATGTAACACACACCCATACAATGCGCACCACCCCGTGAAGTTTTTCTCACTCCTACTAGTGAACGTAATGTATCACACACCCATACAATGCGCACCACCCCGTGATGTTTTTCTCACTCCTACTAGTGAACGTACTGTAACACACACCCATACAATGCGCACGACCCCGTGATGTTTTTCTCACTCCTACTAGTGAACGTAATGTAACACACACCCATACAATGCGCACCACCCCGTGATGTTTTTCTCACTCCTACTAGTGAACGTAATGTAACACACACCCATACAATGCGCACGACCCCGTGATGTTTTTCTCACTCCTACTAGTGAACGTAATGTAACACACACCCATACAATGCGCACCACCCCGTGATGTTTTTCTCACTCCTACTAGTGAATGTAATGTAACACACACCCATGCAATGCGCACCACCCCGTGATGTTTTTCTCACTCCTACTAGTGAATGTAATGTAACACACACGCATACAATGCGCACCACCCCGTGACGTTTTTCTCACTCCTATTAGTGAATGTAATGTAACACAAACCCATACAGTGCGCACCACCCCGTGATGTATTTCTCACTCCTACTAGTGAATGTAAAGCAACACACACCCATACAGTGCGCACCACCCCGTGATGTTTTTCTCACTCCTACTAGTGAATGTAATGTAACACACACCCACAGAGTGCGCACCACCCCGTGATGTTTTTCTCACTCCTACTAGTGAATGTAATGTAACACACACCCATGCAGTGTGCACCACCCCGTGATGTTTTTCTCACTCCTACTAGTGAATGTAATGTAACACACACCCATGCAGTGCGCACCACCCCGTGATGTTTTTCTCACTCCTACTAGTGAATGTAATGTAACACACACCCATACAGTGCGCACCACCCCGTGATGTTTCTCTCACTCCTACTAGTGAATGTAATGTAACACACACCCATAGAGTGCGCACCACCCCGTGATGTTTCTCTCACTCCTACTAGTGAATGTAATGTAACACACACCCATACAGTGCGCACCACCCCTTGATGTTTTTCTCACTCCTACTAGTGAATGTAATGTAACACACACCCATAAAATGCGCACCACCCCGTGATGTTTTTCTCACTCCTACTAGTGAATCTAATGTAACACACACCCATACAATGCGCACCACCCCGTGATGTTTTTCTCACTCCTACTAGTGAATCTAATGTAACACACACCCATACAATGCGCACCACCCCGTGATGTTTTTCTCACAGCTACTAGTGAATGTAATGTAACACACACCCATACAGTGCGCACCTCCCCGTGATGTTTTTCTCACTCCTACTAGTGAATGTAATGTAACACACACCCATACAGTGCGCACCACCCCGTGATGTTTTTCTCACTCCTACTAGTGAATCTAATGTAACACACACCCATACAGTGCGCACCACCCCGTGATGTTTTTCTCACTCC
This sequence comes from Cavia porcellus, assembly GCF_034190915.1. NCBI lineage: Eukaryota > Metazoa > Chordata > Mammalia > Rodentia > Caviidae > Cavia > Cavia porcellus. Next base: position 830,591 of record NW_026947556.1, read on the forward strand.
TACTAGTGAATCTAATGTAACACACACCCATACATTGCGCACCACCCCGTGATGTTTTTCTCACTCCTACTAGTGAATGTAATGTAACACACACCCATACAGTTCGCACCACCCCGTGATGTTTTTCTCACTCCTACTAGTGAATGTAATGTAACACACACCCATACAATGCGCACCACCCCGTGATGTTTTTCTCACTGCTACTAGTGAATCTAATGTAACACACACCCATACAATGCGCACCACCCCGTGATGTTTTTCTCACTCCTACTAGTGAATCTCATGTAACACACACCCATACAATGCGCACCACCCCGTGATGTTTTTCTCACTGCTACTAGTGAATGTAATGTAACACACACCCATACAATGCGCACCACCCCGTGATGTTTTTCTCACTCCTACTAGTGAATGTAATGTAACACACACCCATACAATGCGCACCACCCCGTGATGTTTTTCTCACTCCTACTAGTGAATGTAATGTAACACACACCCATACATTGCGCACCACCCCGTGATGTTTTTCTCACTCCTACTAGTGAATGTAATGTAACACACACCCATACAATGCGCACCACCCCGTGATGTTTTTCTCACTCTTAATAGTGAATGTAATGTAACACATACCCATACAATGCGCACCACAACGTGATGTTTTTCTGACTCCTACTAGTGAATGTAATGTAACACACACCCATACAATGCGCACCACCCCGTGATGTATTTCTCACTCCTACTAGTGAATGTAAAGCAACACACACCCATACAGTGCGCACCACCCCGTGATGTTTTTCTCACTCCTACTAGTGAACGTACTGTAACACACACCCATACAATGCGCACGACCCCGTGATGTTTTTCTCACTCCTACTAGTGAACGTAATGTAACACACACCCATACAATGCGCACCACCCCGTGATGTTTTTCTCACTCCTACTAGTGAACGTAATGTAACACACACCCATACAATGCGCACGACCCCGTGATGTTTTTCTCACTCCTACTAGTGAACGTAATGTAACACACATCCATACAATGCGCACCACCCCGTGATGTTTTTCTCACTCCTACTAGTGAATGTAATGTAACACACACCCATACAATGCGCACCACCCCGTGATGTTTTTCTCACTCCTACTAGTGAATGTAATGTAACACACACGCATACAATGCGCACCACCCCGTGACGTTTTTCTCACTCCTACTAGTGAATGTAATGTAACACAAACCCATACAGTGCGCACCACCCCGTGATGTATTTCTCACTCCTACTAGTGAATGTAAAGCAACACACACCCATACAGTGCGCACCACCCCGTGATGTTTTTCTCACTCCTACTAGTGAATGTAATGTAACACACACCCACAGAGTGCGCACCACCCCGTGATGTTTTTCTCACTCCTACTAGTGAATGTAATGTAACACACACCCATGCAGTGTGCACCACCCCGTGATGTTTTTCTCACTCCTACTAGTGAATGTAATGTAACACACACCCATGCAGTGCGCACCACCCCGTGATGTTTTTCTCACTCCTACTAGTGAATGTAATGTAACACACACCCATACAGTGCGCACCACCCCGTGATGTTTCTCTCACTCCTACTAGTGAATGTAATGTAACACACACCCATACAGTGCGCACCACCCCGTGATGTTTCTCTCACTCCTACTAGTGAATGTAATGTAACACACACCCATACAGTGCGCACCACCCCTTGATGTTTTTCTCACTCCTACTAGTGAATGTAATGTAACACACACCCATAAAATGCGCACCACCCCGTGATGTTTTTCTCACTCCTACTAGTGAATCTAATGTAACACACACCCATACAATGCGCACCACCCCGTGATGTTTTTCTCACTGCTACTAGTGAATGTAATGTAACACACACCCATACAATGCGCACCACCCCGTGATGTTTTTCTCACTCCTACTAGTGAATGTAATGTAACACACACCCATAAAATGCGCACCACCCCGTGATGTTTTTCTCACTCCTACTAGTGAATGTAATGTAACACACACCCATACATTGCGCACCACCCCGTGATGTTTTTCTCACTCCTACTAGTGAATGTAATGTAACACACACCCATACAATGCGCACCACCCCGTGATGTTTTTCTCACTCTTACTAGTGAATGTAATGTAACACATACCCATACAATGCGCACCACAACGTGATGTTTTTCTGACTCCTACTAGTGAATGTAATGTAACACACACCCATACAATGCGCACCACCCCGTGATGTATTTCTCACTCCTACTAGTGAATGTAAAGCAACACACACCCATACAGTGCGCACCACCCCGTGATGTTTTTCTCACTCCTACTAGTGAACGTACTGTAACACACACCCATAAAATGCGCACGACCCCGTGATGTTTTTCTCACTCCTACTAGTGAACGTAATGTAACACACACCCATACAATGGGCACCACCCCGTGATGTTTTTCTCACTCCTACTAGTGAACGTAATGTAACACACACCCATACAATGCGCACGACCCCGTGATGTTTTTCTCACTCCTACTAGTGAACGTAATGTAACACACACCCATACAATGCGCACCACCCCGTGATGTTTTTCTCACTCCTACTAGTGAATGTAATGTAACACACACCCATACAATGCGCACCACCCCGTGATGTTTTTCTCACTCCTACTAGTGAATGTAATGTAACACACACGCATACAATGCGCACCACCCCGTGACGTTTTTCTCACTCCTACTAGTGAATGTAATGTAACACAAACCCATACAGTGCGCACCACCCCGTGATGTATTTCTCACTCCTACTAGTGAATGTAAAGCAACACCCACCCATACAGTGCGCACCACCCCGTGATGTTTTTCTCACTCCTACTAGTGAATGTAATGTAACACACACCCACAGAGTGCGCACCACCCCGTGATGTTTTTCTCACTCCTACTAGTGAATGTAATGTAACACACACCCATGCAGTGTGCACCACCCCGAGATGTTTTTCTCACTCCTACTAGTGAATGTAATGTAACACACACCCATGCAGTGCGCACCACCCCGTGATGTTTTTCTCACTCCTACTAGTGAATGTAATGTAACACACACCCATACAGTGCGCACCACCCCGTGATGTTTCTCTCACTCCTACTAGTGAATGTAATGTAACACACACCCATACAGTGCGCACCACCCCGTGATGTTTCTCTCACTCCTACTAGTGAATGTAATGTAACACACACCCATACAGTGCGCACCACCCCTTGATGTTTTTCTCACTCCTACTAGTGAATGTAATGTAACACACACCCATAAAATGCGCACCACCCCGTGATGTTTTTCTCACTCCTACTAGTGAATCTAATGTAACACACACCCATACAATGCGCACCACCCCGTGATGTTTTTCTCACTCCTACTAGTGAATCTAATGTAACACACACCCATACAATGCGCACCACCCCGTGATGTTTTTCTCACAGCTACTAGTGAATGTAATGTAACACACACCCATACAGTGCGCACCTCCCCGTGATGTTTTTCTCACTCCTACTAGTGAATGTAATGTAACACACACCCATACAGTGCGCACCACCCCGTGATGTTTTTCTCACTCCTACTAGTGAATCTAATGTAACACACACCCATACAGTGCGCACCACCCCATGATGTTTTTCTCACTCCTACTAGTGAATGTAATGTAACACACACCCATACATTGCGCACCACCCCGTGATGTTTTTCTCACTCCTACTAGTGAATGTAATGTAACACACACCCATACAGTGCGCACCACCCCGTGATGTTTTTCTCACTCCTACTAGTGAATGTAATGTAACACACACCCATACAATGCGCACCACCCCGTGATGTTTTTCTCACTGCTACTAGTGAATCTAATGTAACACACACCCATACAATGCGCACCACCCCGTGATGTTTTTCTCACTCCTACTAGTGAATCTCATGTAACACACACCCATACAATGCGCACCACCCCGTGATGTTTTTCTCACTGCTACTAGTGAATGTAATGTAACACACACCCATACAATGCGCACCACCCCGTGATGTTTTTCTCACTCCTACTAGTGAATGTAATGTAACACACACCCATACAATGCGCACCACCCCGTGATGTTTTTCTCACTCCTACTAGTGAATGTAATGTAACACACACCCATACAATGCGCACCACCCCGTGATGTTTTTCTCACTCCTACTAGTGAATGTAATGTAACACACACCCATACAATGCGCACCACCCCGTGATGTTTTTGTCACTCTTACTAGTGAATGTAATGTAACACATACCCATACAATGCGCACCACAACGTGATGTTTTTCTGACTCCTACTAGTGAATGTAATGTAACACACACCCATACAATGCGCACCACCCCGTGATGTATTTCTCACTCCTACTAGTGAATGTAATGTAACACACACCCATACAATGCGCACCACCCGGTGATGTTTTTCTCACTCCTACTAGGGAATGTAATGTAACACACACCCATACAATGCGCACCACCCCGTGATGTTTTTCTCACTCCTACTAGTGAATGTAATGTAACACACACCCATACATTGCGCACCACCCCGTGATGTTTTTCTCACTCCTACTAGTGAATGTAATGTAACACACACCCATACAATGCGCACCACCCCGTGATGTTTTTCTCACTCCTAGTAGTGAACGTAATGTAACACAGAGCCATACAATGCGCACCACCCCGTGATGTTTTTCTCACTCCTACTAGTGAACGTAATGTAACACACACCCATACAATGCGCACCACCCCGTGAAGTTTTTCTCACTCCTACTAGTGAACGTAATGTATCACACACCCATACAATGCGCACCACCCCGTGATGTTTTTCTCACTCCTACTAGTGAACGTAATGTAACACACACCCATACAATGCGCACCACCCCGTGATGTTTTTCTCACTCCTACTAGTGAATGTAATGTAACACACACCCATACAATGCGCACCACCCCGTGATGTTTTTCTCACTCCTACTAGTGAATGTAATGTAACACACACCCATACAATGCGCACCACCCCGTGATGTTTTTCTCACTCCTACTAGTGAATGTAATGTAACACACACCCATACAATGCGCACCACCCCGTGATGTTTTTCTCACTCCTACTAGTGAACGTAATGTAACACAGAGCCATACAATGCGCACCATCCCGTGATGTTTTTCTCACTCCTACTAGTGAACGTAATGTAACACACACCCATACAATGTGCACCACCCCGTGAACTTTTTCTCACTCCTACTAGTGAACGTAATGTATCACATACCCATACAATGCGCACCACCCCGTGATGTTTTTCTCACTTCTACTAGTGAACGTAATGTAACACACACCCATACAATGCGCACCACCCCGTGATGTTTTTCTCACTCCTACTAGTGAACGTAATGTAACACACACCCATACAATGCGCACCACCCCGTGATGTTTTTCTCACTCCTACTAGTGAACGTAATGTAACACACACCCATACAATGCGCACCACCCCGTGGTGTTTTTCTCACTCCTACTAGTGAACGTAATGTAACACACACCCATACAATGCGCACCACCCCGTGATGTTTTTCTCACTCCTACTAGTGAACATAATGTAACACACACCCATACAATGCGCACCACCCCGTGATGTTTTTCTCACTCCTACTAGTGAATGTAATGTAACACACACACATACAATGCGCACCACCCCGTGATGTTTTTCTCACTCCTACTAGTGAATGTAATGTAACACACACCCATACAGTGCGCACCACCCCGTGATGTTTTTCTCACTCCTACTAGTGAATGTAATGTAACACACCCCCATACAGTGCGCACCACCCCGTGATGTTTTTCTCACTCCTACTAGTGAATGTAATGTAACACACACCCATACAGTGCGCACCACCCCGTGATGTTTTTCTCACTCCTACTAGTGAATGTAATGTAACACACACCCATACAGTGCGCACCACCCCGTGATGTTTTTCTCACTCCTACTAGTGAATGTAATGTAACACACACCCATACAGTGCGCACCACCCCGTGATGTTTTTCTCACTCCTACTAGTGAATGTAATGTAACACACACCCATACAGTGCGCACCACCCCGTGATGTTTTTCTCACTCCTACTAGTGAATGTAATGTAACACACACCCATACAATGCGCACCACCCCGTGATGTTTTTCTCACTCCTACTAGTGAATGTAATGTAACACACACCCATACAATGCGCACCACCCCGTGATGTTTTTCTCACTCCTACTAGTGAATGTAATGTAACACACACACATACAATGCGCACCACCCCGTGATGTTTTTCTCACTCCTACTAGTGAATCTAATGTAACACACACCAATACAATGCGCACCACCCCGTGATGTTTTTCTCACACCTACTAGTGAATCTAATGTAACACACACCCATTCAATGCGCACCACCCCGTGATGTTTTTCTCACTCCTACCAGTGAATGTAATGTACCACACACCCATACGATGCGCACCACCCCGTGATATTTTTCTCACTCCTACTAGTGAATCTAATGTAACACACACCCATACGATGCGCACCACCCCGTGATGTTTTTCTCACTCCTACTAGTGAATGTAATGTAACACACACCCATACAGTGCGCACCACCCCGTGATGTTTTTCTCACTCCTACTAGTGAATGTAATGTAACACACACCCATACAATGCGCACCACCCCGTGATGTTTTTCTCACTCCTACTAATGAATGTAATGTAACACACACACATACAATGGGCACCACCAGTGATGTTTTTCTCACTCCTACTAGTGAATGTAATGTAACACACACCCATACAATGCGCACCACCCCGTGATGTTTTTCTCACTCCTACTAGTGAATCTAATGTAACACACACCCATACAATGCGCACCACCCCGTGATGTTTTTCTCACTCCTACTAGTGAACCTAATGTAACACACACCCATACAATGCGCACCACCCCGTGATGTTTTTCTCACACCTACTAGTGAATCTAATGTAACACACACCCATTCAATGCGCACCACCCCTTGATGTTTTTCTCACTCCTACCAGTGAATCTAATGTAACACACACCCATTCGATGCGCACCACCCCTTGATATTTTTCTCACTCCTACCAGTGAACGTAATGTAACCCACACCCATACGATGCGCACCACCCCGTGATGTTTTTCTCACTGCTACTAGTGAATCTAATGTAACCCACACCCATACAGTGCGCACCACCCCGTGATGTTTTTCTCACTGCTACTAGTGAATCTAATGTAACACACACCCATACCATGGGCACCACCCCGTGTTGTTTTTCTCACTCCTACTAGTGAATCTAATGTAACACACACCCATACAATGCGCACCACCCCGTGTTGTTTTTCTCACTCCTACTAGTGAATCTCATGTAAGACACACCCATACAATGCGCACCACCCCGTGATGTTTTTCTCACTCCTACTAGTGAACGTAATGTAACACACACCCATACAATGCGCACCACCCCGTGATGTTTTTCTCATTCCTACTAGTGAACGTAATGTAACACACACCCATACAATGCGCACCACCCCGTGATGTTTTTCTCACTCCTACTAGTGAACGTAATGTAACACACACCCATACAATGCGCACCACCCCGTGGTGTTTTTCTCACTCCTACTAGTGAACGTAATGTAACACACACCCATACAATGCGCACCACCCCGTGATGTTTTTCTCACTCCTACTAGTGAACGTAATGTAACACACACCCATACAATGCGCACCACCCCGTGATGTTTTTCTCACTCCTACTAGTGAATGTAATGTAACACATACCCATACAATGCGCACCACCCCGTGATGTTTTTCTCACTGCTACTAGTGAATGTAATGTAACACACACCCATACAATGCGCACCACCCCGTGACGTTTTTCTCACTCCTACTAGTGAATGTAATGTAACACACACCCATACAGTGCGCACCACCCCGTGATGTTTTTCTCACTCCTACTAGTGAATGTAATGTAACACACACCCATACAGTGCGCACCACCCCGTGATGTATTTCTCACTCCTACTAGTGAATGTAATGCAACACACACCCATACAGTGCGCACCACGCCGTGATGTTTTTCTCACTCCTACTAGTGAATGTAATGTAACACACACCCACAGAGTGCGCACCACCCCGTGATGTTTTTCTCACTCCTACTAGTGAATGTAATGTAACACACACCCATGCAGTGCGCACCACCCCGTGATGTTTTTCTCACTCTTACTAGTGAAAGTAATGTAACACACACCCATACAAGGGGCACCACCCCGTGTTGTTTTTCTCACTCCTACTAGTGAATCTCATGTAACACACACCCATACAATGCGCACCACCCCGTGATGTTTTCTCACTCCTACTAGTGAATCTCATGTAAGACACACCCATACAATGCGCACCACCCCGTGATGTTTTTCTCACTCCTACTAGTGAATCTAATTTAACACACACCCATACAATGCGCACCACCCCGTGATGTTTTTCTCACTCCTACTAGTGAATGTAATGTAACACACCCCCATACAATGCGCACCACCCCGTGATGTTTTTCTCACTCCTACCAGTGAATGTAATGTAACACACACCCATACAATGCGCACCACCCCGTGATGTTTTTCTCACTCCTACTAGTGAATGTAATGTAACACACATCCATACAATGCGCACCACCCCGTGATGTTTTTCTCACTCCTACTAGTGAATGTAATGTAACACAGACCCATACAATGTGCACCACCCCGTGATGTTTTTCTCACTCTTACTAGTGAATGTAATGTAACACACAACCATACAATGCGCACCACCCCGTGATGTTTTTCTCACTCCAACTAGTGAATCTAATGTAACACACACCCATACAATGGGCACCACCCCGTGATGTTTTTCTCACTCCTACTAGTGAATCTCATGTAACACACACCCATACAATGGGCACCACCCCGTGATGTTTTTCTCACTCCTACTAGTGAATCTCATGTAAGACACACCCATACAATGCGCACCACCCCGTGATGTTTTTCTCACTCCTACTAGTGAATGTAATGTAACACACACCCATACAATGCGCACCACCCCGTGATGTTTTTCTCACTCCTACTAGTGAATGTAATGTAACAAACACCCATACAATGTGCACCACCCCGTGATGTTTTTCTCACTCCTACTAGTGAATGTAATGTAACACACACTCATACAATGCGCACCACCCGTGATGATTTTCTCACTCCTACTAGTGAATGTAATGTAACACACACGCATACAATGCGCACCACCCCGTGATGTTTTTCTCACTCCTACTAGTGAATCTAATGTTACACACACCCATACAATGCGCACCACCCCGTGATGTTTTTCTCACTCCTACTAGTGAATCTAATGTAACACACACCCATACAATGCGCACCACCCCGTGATGTTTTTCTAACACCTACTAGTGAATCTAATGTAACACACACCCATTCAATGCGCACCACCCCGTGATGTTTTTCTCACTCCTACCAGTGAATGTAATGTACCACACACCCTTACAATGCGCACCACCCCGTGATGTTTTTCTCACTCCTACTAGTGAATGTAATGTAACACACACCCATACAATGCGCACCACCCCGTGATGTTTTTCTCACTCCTACTAGTGAATCTAATGTAACACACACCCATACAATGCGCACCATCCCGTGATGTTTTTCTCACTCCTATTAGTGAATCTAATGTAACACACACCAATACAATGCGCACCACCCCGTGAAGTTTTTCAGAAACCTATCCTACATTCCACTGCATGTTCCCTGACCTCCCCATGCTGACCACCCCGCGGTGTTTTCTCCATCCTACATTGCCTCTCACTGCCTATCCTAATTTAGACCCTCCGATTCACACCACACCGTGATGTTTTTCTCACTCCTACTTGTGAATCTAATGTAACACACACCCATACAATGCGCACCACCCCGTGATGTTTTTCTCACTCCTACTAGTGAATGTAATGTAACACAGACCCATACAATGCGCACCACCCCGTGATGTTTTTCTCACTCCTACTAGTGAACGTAATGTAACACAGAGCCATACAATGCGCACCACCCCTTGATGTTTTTCTCACTCCTACTAGTGAACGTAATGTAACACACACCCATACAATGCGCACCACCCCGTGAAGTTTTTCTCACTCCTACTAGTGAACGTAATGTATCACACACCCATACAATGCGCACCACCCCGTGATGTTTTTCTCACTCCTACTAGTGAACGTACTGTAACACACACCCATACAATGCGCACGACCCCGTGATGTTTTTCTCACTCCTACTAGTGAACGTAATGTAACACACACCCATACAATGCGCACCACCCCGTGATGTTTTTCTCACTCCTACTAGTGAACGTAATGTAACACACACCCATACAATGCGCACGACCCCGTGATGTTTTTCTCACTCCTACTAGTGAACGTAATGTAACACACACCCATACAATGCGCACCACCCCGTGATGTTTTTCTCACTCCTACTAGTGAATGTAATGTAACACACACCCATACAATGCGCACCACCCCGTGATGTTTTTCTCACTCCTACTAGTGAATGTAATGTAACACACACGCATACAATGCGCACCACCCCGTGACGTTTTTCTCACTCCTACTAGTGAATGTAATGTAACACAAACCCATACAGTGCGCACCACCCCGTGTTGTATTTCTCACTCCTACTAGTGAATGTAAAGCAACACACACCCATACAGTGCGCACCACCCCGTGATGTTTTTCTCACTCCTACTAGTGAATGTAATGTAACACACACCCACAGAGTGCGCACCACCCCGTGATGTTTTTCTCACTCCTACTAGTGAATGTAATGTAACACACACCCATGCAGTGTGCACCACCCCGTGATGTTTTTCTCACTCCTACTAGTGAATGTAATGTAACACACACCCATGCAGTGCGCACCACCCCGTGATGTTTTTCTCACTCCTACTAGTGAATGTAATGTAACACACACCCATACAGTGCGCACCACCCCGTAATGTTTCTCTCACTCCTACTAGTGAATGTAATGTAACACACACCCATACAGTGCGCACCACCCCGTGATGTTTCTCTCACTCCTACTAGTGAATGTAATGTCACACACACCCATACAGTGCGCACCACCCCTTGATGTTTTTCTCACTCCTACTAGTGAATGTAATGTAACACACACCCATAAAATGCGCACCACCCCGTGATGTTTTTCTCACTCCTACTAGTGAATCTAATGTAACACACACCCATACAATGCGCACCACCCCGTGATGTTTTTCTCACTCCTACTAGTGAATCTAATGTAACACACACCCATACAATGCGCACCACCCCGTGATGTTTTTCTCACAGCTACTAGTGAATGTAATGTAACACACACCCATACAGTGCGCACCTCCCCGTGATGTTTTTCTCACTCCTACTAGTGAATGTAATGTAACACACACCCATACAGTGCGCACCACCCCGTGATGTTTTTCTCACTCCTACTAGTGTATCTAATGTAACACACACCCATACAGTGCGCACCACCCCGTGATGTTTTTCTCACTCCTACTAGTGAATCTAATGTAACACACACCCATACATTGCGCACCACCCCGTGATGTTTTTCTCACTCCTACTAGTGAATGTAATGTAACACACACCCATACAGTGCGCACCACCCCGTGATGTTTTTCTCACTCCTACTAGTGAATGTAATGTAACACACACCCATACAATGCGCACCACCCCGTGATGTTTTTCTCACTGCTACTAGTGAATCTAATGTAACACACACCCATACAATGCGCACCACCCCGTGATGTTTTTCTCACTCCTACTAGTGAATCTCATGTAACACACACCCATACAATGCGCACCACCCCGTGATGTTTTTCTCACTGCTACTAGTGAATGTAATGTAACACACACCCATACAATGCGCACCACCCCGTGATGTTTTTCTCACTCCTACTAGTGAATGTAATGTAACACACACCCATACAATGCGCACCACCCCGTGATGTTTTTCTCACTCCTACTAGTGAATGTAATGTAACACACACCCATACAATGCGCACCACCCCGTGATGTTTTTCTCACTCTTACTAGTGAATGTAATGTAACACATACCCATACAATGCGCACCACAACGTGATGTTTTTCTGACTCCTACTAGTGAATGTAATGTAACACACACCCATACAATGCGCACCACCCCGTGATGTATTTCTCACTCCTACTAGTGAATGTAAAGCAACACACACCCATACAGTGTGCACCACCCCGTGATGTTTTTCTCACTCCTACTAGTGAACGTACTGTAACACACACCCATACAATGCGCACCACCTCGTGATGTTTTTCTCACTCCTACTAGTGAACGTAATGTAACACACACCCATACAATGCGCACCACCCCGTGATGTTTTTCTCACTCCTACTAGTGAACGTAATGTAACACACACCCATACAATGCGCACGACCCCGTGATGTTTTTCTCACTCCTACTAGTGAACGTAATGTAACACACACCCATACAATGCGCACCACCCCGTGATGTTTTTCTCACTCCTACTAGTGAATGTAATGTAACACACACCCATACAATGCGCACCACCCCGTGATGTTTTTCTCACTCCTACTAGTGAATGTAATGTAACACACACGCATACAATGCGCACCACCCCGTGACGTTTTTCTCACTCCTACTAGTGAATGTAATGTAACACAAACCCATACAGTGCGCACCACCCCGTGATGTATTTCTCACTCCTACTAGTGAATGTAAAGCAACACACACCCATACAGTGCGCACCCCCCCGTGATGTTTTTCTCACTCCTACTAGTGAATGTAATGTAACACACACCCACAGAGTGCGCACCACCCCATGATGTTTTTCTCACTCCTACTAGTGAATGTAATGTAACACACACCCATGCAGTGTGCACCACCCCGTGATGTTTTTCTCACTCCTACTAGTGAATGTAATGTAACACACACCCATGCAGTGCGCACCACCCCGTGATGTTTTTCTCACTCCTACTAGTGAATGTAATGTAACACACACCCATACAGTGCGCACCACCCCGTGATGTTTCTCTCACTCCTACTAGTGAATGTAATGTAACACACACCCATACAGTGCGCACCACCCCGTGATGTTTCTCTCACTCCTACTAGTGAATGTAATGTAACACACACCCATACAGTGCGCACCACCCCTTGATGTTTTTCTCACTCCTACTAGTGAATGTAATGTAACACACACCCATAAAATGCGCACCACCCCGTGATGTTTTTCTCACTCCTACTAGTGAATCTAATGTAACACACACCCATACAATGCGCACCGCCCCGTGATGTTTTTCTCACTCCTACTAGTGAATCTAATGTAACACACACCCATACAATGCGCACCACCCCGTGATGTTTTTCTCACAGCTACTAGTGAATGTAATGTAACACACACCCATACAGTGCGCACCTCCCCGTGATGTTTTTCTCACTCCTACTAGTGAATGTAATGTAACACACACCCATACAGTGCGCACCACCCCGTGATGTTTTTCTCACTCCTACTAGTGATTCTAATGTAACACACACCCATACAGTGCGCACCACCCCGTGATGTTTTTCTCACTCCTACTAGTGAATCTAATGTAACACACACCCATACATTGCGCACCACCCCGTGATGTTTTTCTCACTCCTACTAGTGAATGTAATGTAACACACACCCATACAGTGCGCACCACCCCGTGATGTTTTTCTCACTCTGTCGATGTCCGCTCCCGGCCGGCAGGAAGGACACACGACAAAGTCTGGTAGTGGACAACCTTTTCTTTTTATTTTCCTTCTCCGTACAGCCTGCCCTGGGTTCTCCCAGCTGAAGCCTCCTCTGGTCCGCTCCCCGCGGCTCCTTTTGTGCTTCAGTCTGCCCCAAAGCCTCTACCGGTCTGCTCTCCGCGGCTCCTTTTGGGCTTCTACTTCCGGGCTTCTATCTGGCTTCTACTTCCGCCCAGGGGTGGCACCGGTATATATACGGGTACAGTGTCCAATCATGTTAAAGTACGCAAGGCAAGCTGATTGGCTAACATCATCAGTTGCCAGGCAGACTATATTGTTGAGCGGGTTGTTTACGCGGTAAGCAGGAAACTAACATATTCGATGGGAGGGGTAATCTACCTCAGGCCTCACTCTTTACTACAGGCCTCACGTCCGCCAAGTGAGGTGACCGGGCTCGGGGCTGCGGCTCCCAACATCTCCCCCTATTTTATTTTTTATGAATGTGCGCATCGTAGCCCTTCCTGGACTGGGTGCAGAGGCTTATGCCCTATGTGTAGGCCCACCGTAGGTCCTTGGCTTAGACCCTGGTTGGCCATGCCATGATCTGCCAAGGCCCTGAGGCCCTCGTCCTTTTTCTAGGGCCAGGCACAAACTGGACGGAACCTGGATGCACACAAGCTTGCACTCATTTCCTCTCCGTAAAGAAATCCCCTCGGAGAGAAATTTAGACCTGGGCAGCATCTAACAGTCCAGCGGCTTACGTGCAGGATGGGGTAGGGCCTGGCTTAGGTCGAGTCGTGCTGGGGAGGCACGCTCTTACCCGTCATTGACTCACCTACCCTGCTGTGTATTGTCACCTTATGGAGGAGAATGAGGGATGCCCGCCATATCTAGACTCGGTCGTGGGCCAATTGAGCAAGCCATGCATATGCCTGAGGATCTTCTTGTCCATTTCGGGCTACCGCTATTTCTATTCATCTTGTTGGTTGGTCTGTGATGGATCTCCAGTAGGGCAGGTCTGATCTTTAGTCGAGGGCTTTGTTGTCCGTGTCAGTCTCTCCGGTATCCACAGTGGTTCTCGTCCCGATTCCTGTGGGAAAACACAAACCGCGCCTCGGTTCCAGCTGATTACCGGATCCGGGCCCATCCATTGTCCTGTCAGGACATCTTTCCACTTCACCCACCCTTTATGGTTGGGGGAAGGGTTGCAGTGCTCCACAGCTGGGGAGCGATTATCATTATTTAAATTTAAAAAATTGTGTGTGAATAGTGCCATGGATAATCGTGCCTTTGGGGCCAGGCCTTGGCCTACTCCCCCTTTTTGTTTTTGTAAAATTTCTTTGAGGCTTCTATGAGCCCTCTCAATGATTCCTTGACCTTGGGGATTGTATGGGATACCATGTTTTAATTGAACCTCCATCATTTTGCAGAACTCATTGAAAGCTTTGCCTATATAGGCTGGTCCATTATCAGTTTTTAATATTTTTGGTTTGCCCCATGCGGCCCAAGCTGCCAGGCAATGATTGATCACATTAGACACTTTTTCACCTGTTTTTGTTGTTGCGAATATGACGTGAGAACAGGTGTCTGTGGAAACATGAACATATTTAAGAGTTCCAAACTCCTGTATATGTGTGATGTCCATCTGCCAAACATCACCAGGGATCAAACCTCGAGGGTTTACTCCCATCAGTATGGCAGGTTTGTATGTGGCACAGGAGTCACATAGTCGCACGATATCTCGTGCATCTGCTCTAGAAACATGGAAATGGTTTGCTAGTGTCCTGGCATTAACATGAAATTTATCATGGAAGGCATGGGCTCGCTCGATTGGTGTTAGTAAGGTAAAAATCCATAACGGGCGAGTGGCAGTGTCAGCAGCCGCATTCCCCTGTGCCATAGGCCCTGGCAGGGATGTATGTGCTCTTATGTGGGTGGTGAAGACCTTATGGTGTCTGTTCTGAAGCAATGTCTGGATAGACAGGAACAGCCCAGCCACTGTGGAAGTGGATCTAATTAAACCGGCAGTCTCAAGCACTTGCATAGCATTGACCACATACCTAGAATCGGAGACAATGTTAATGGCCTCTGAGAACCGTTCAAGAATCATTTTAACGATCTGCAGTTCCACCACCTGAGGCTGATCTGGTTCAAATTGTATGGTAACCGGGGGCTTGCCTAGGATCACATAGGCGCCTATCCCCGTCTTAGAGCCATCTGTGTATATTGTAGTTGCTGGGACTAATGGCTCAGAGGCAGTAACCTTTGGAAAAATTATAGGGTGCTGAGTGACAAATGACAAGATAGGGTCTTTAGGGTATTGATTGTTTATATCCCCATGGAAAACACATCTCAGAATGGCCCAAGTATCTATGCAGGCAGCCAGGGTCTTGATCTGGCTGGCGGTATAGGGTACTCGGATGGCTTGTGGTCCTGAGCCAAAATGTTGGACAGCTCTATCATGCGCTTCAAGGGCCAATGAAGCGACTGCCTCCGGGTAATGCTCTATGACTTTTGCAGGTGAGACCTTAGGGTGTATCCACAGTAGTGGTCCTTTCTGCCAAATCACCGCTGTAGGCTGTAGACTAGTCTGTAGCAAACAGACATCAAAGGGTCGCCCCGGTTCAATTCTGTGTAAGGTAGCCCCACCTAAGGCTTCCTCCACTCTCTGTAAGGCAGCTCTTGCCTCAGGAGTGAGCCTCCTGTGGGAGGCTATATCTGGGTCTCCCTTCAGAAGGTCGAACAGGGGTTTGAGATCTGAATTTGGTATAGGTAAATATGGCCTAATCCAATTAATGTCTCCCAATAGCCTTTGCATGTCATTTAGGGTCCTAACGCCATCCGTCCTAATGGTGACCTTCTGTATAAGTCTGGAGGCGACACTGAGGTCCACACCTGCTGACCCAGGGGTGGCCCTTGTTGAAGGCTGCCACCCTGAGCTGTCCTGTCTCTGGGGCGGGGGCCCGGCTGTGAAGGGGGCCCCCTCTGGCCGTTTTTTGGCTCTCTAGCATCTTGTCCACAAATACGGTTGCCCTGAGCATCAAAGACCGACCTACACTCCTCAGCTTTGTGTGATCCCTTCTTGCATCGCCCACAAACATATGGTTCTTCATTCCTAGGGCGAGGCCTAGCATCTGCATTGTTTGGGCAGTGACGTTTAATGTGTCCTGGCTCCCCGCAGGCAAAACACCCTTTAGCCTTAAATTCCCCTTCTAACCCGCGAGGTCCCCTCTGCTGTACAGCCGCGGCCAGGAGAGCAGCCACTCCCGAGTTGGAGAGCGGCCCCCCTATCTCTCTGCATATCCTAATCCAGGCGTTGAGGTCCTTGTTCTTATGAGGAGCTATCGCTGCCTTGCACTCCTTTGTACACTGTTCGAAAATCAGCTGCCTTACCAGCGGTCGAGCCACTCCCGGATCAGAAAATATCTTATCGGCAGCATCTTGCATTCGGGCCACAAAGTCAACAAATGGCTCTGTGGTACCCTGAATTATTTTTGAAAGACATAAGGAGGCTGTTCCAGCACCACTTACTTGCTTCCAGGCGCGGAGTCCTATGGCATTGATTTGCTCATAGACAGCGCCGGGGAACTGGGTCTGGTCATCAGCGTGCCGACCTTCTCCCATAAGCATTTCCTTGTTCCACCCCCGGTTTCCTCGATTGGCGTTTTTCTCAGCCTGCTCGGCAGAGAACTCTGCATACCAGGCTCGCCAATCCAGGTAACTGCCCGAGGGCAGACAGGCCTTTGCCAGCTGAATCCAGTCCGCGGGAGTGAGGGGCCCAGAAGACAGATTCTCCAGCATGGCAATGGTGTAAGGCGCAGTCGGCCCAAAGGTTGTAACTGCATTTTTAAGTTCTCTAATCTGCTTTATCTCAAAAGGCTCCCATACATTGCATCCCTGGCCCATAGCTACTTGTACAGGAAATATCTCGTAGGGGCCACTATCTATCCCAGGTGGATGTACCTCATGAGACAAGCGTCCCCCCTGCCAAAGCCGCCTGTAAAAATACTGACCCGCCGGCGGCGGAGCATAAGACAGCGGCCGTGATTGGGCGGAAAATGGGGGCCCGTGCATCACTTCCTGTTCTGGCGAAAGGGGAGGGAGCTCCCAGGCGGCCGCCTCGTGGCGAGGGACCGCCTCCCTCTCGCGCCGGGGCGCACTCAGGAGCTCTCTACTCCTCCGCAGACCAGGTTGAGCAGAGCGCAATTCGCGGCGTGACGCTGGAAAAGAACCCTGCGACTCCTTATTGAGTGACTTAGGCTCCTGACAGCTGGTCTCTTTGGCCTCCCTGCCATTCAACTTTCCCTCGTCCTCGGAGTCAGACGACTCCGAGGCTAGAGCCCCGTCCTCCTCCTTAGCATCCTTGTTCCCCTTGACAGACACCTCTCGGGAGCTCCCTGACTGGGCCTGCTCAGATACCCTGCGTACTTTTGTAAGCTCTTGAGAGCTTTCTCCACAACCACCCTCGCTCTTAGTGTTGCTACCTAGCATGTTTCCCATTTTTTAATATGTTACTCACCGCGTGAGGCCCAAGGAATCCGCCACTTACGCGTGAGCCTGAGGGGAGTCTAAAAGCCCTGTAGGTGCGCGCCACCCAGAGCCCAGGCTTATCCCCAACTCACCTGTCTCGCAGCTCTGTACTGGAGCGTTGTCCACTTCCATGTCGCGGGGGTGATCAGTCCCCGGGCGGGCCTCCAAATGTCGATGTCCGCTCCCGGCCGGCAGGAAGGACACACGACAAAGTCTGGTAGTGGACAACCTTTTCTTTTTATTTTCCTTCTCCGTACAGCCTGCCCTGGGTTCTCCCAGCTGAAGCCTCCTCTGGTCCGCTCCCCGCGGCTCCTTTTGTGCTTCAGTCTGCCCCAAAGCCTCTACCGGTCTGCTCTCCGCGGCTCCTTTTGGGCTTCTACTTCCGGGCTTCTATCTGGCTTCTACTTCCGCCCAGGGGTGGCACCGGTATATATACGGGTACAGTGTCCAATCATGTTAAAGTAAGCAAGGCAAGCTGATTGGCTAACATCATCAGTTGCCAGGCAGACTATATTGTTGAGCGGGTTGTTTACGCGGTAAGCAGGAAACTAACATATTCGATGGGAGGGGTAATCTACCTCAGGCCTCACTCTTTACTACAGGCCTCACGTCCGCCAAGTGAGGCGACCGGGCTCGGGGCTGCGGCTCCCAACATCACTCCTACTAGTGAATCTCATGTAACACACACCCATACAATGCGCACCACCCCGTGATGTTTTTCTCACTCCTATTAGTGAATGTAATGTAACAAACACCCATACAATGCGCACCACCCCGTGATGTTTTTCTCACTCCTACTAGTGAATGTAATGTAACACACACCCATACAATGCGCACCACCCCGTGATGTTTTTCTCACTCCTACTAGTGAATGTAATGTAACACACACCCATACAATGCGCACCACCCCGTGATGTTTTTCTCACTCCTACTAGTGAATGTAATGTAACACACACCCATACAATGCGCACCACCCCGTGATGTTTTTCTCACTCTTACTAGTGAATGTAATGTAACACATACCCATACAATGCGCACCACAACGTGATGTTTTTCTGACTCCTACTAGTGAATGTAATGTAACACACACCCATACAATGCGCACCACCCCGTGATGTATTTCTCACTCCTACTAGTGAATGTAATGTAACACACACCCATACAATGCGCACCACCCGGTGATGTTTTTCTCACTCCTACTAGGGAATGTAATGTAACACACACCCATACAATGCGCACCACCCCGTGATGTTTTTCTCACTCCTACTAGTGAATGTAATGTAACACACACCCATACATTGCGCACCACCCCGTGATGTTTTTCTCACTCCTACTAGTGAATGTAATGTAACACACACCCATACAATGCGCACCACCCCGTGATGTTTTTCTCACTCCTAGTAGTGAACGTAATGTAACACAGAGCCATACAATGCGCACCACCCCGTGATGTTTTTCTCACTCCTACTAGTGAACGTAATGTAACACACACCCATACAATGCGCACCACCCCGTGAAGTTTTTCTCACTCCTACTAGTGAACGTAATGTATCACACACCCATACAATGCGCACCACCCCGTGATGTTTTTCTCACTCCTACTAGTGAACGTAATGTAACACACACCCATACAATGCGCACCACCCCGTGATGTTTTTCTCACTCCTACTAGTGAATGTAATGTAACACACACCCATACAATGCGCACCACCCCGTGATGTTTTTCTCACTCCTACTAGTGAATGTAATGTAACACACACCCATACAATGCGCACCACCCCGTGATGTTTTTCTCACTCCTACTAGTGAATGTAATGTAACACACACCCATACAAAGCGCACTACCCCGTGATGTTTTTCTCACTCCTACTAGTGAACGTAATGTAACACAGAGCCATACAATGCGCACCATCCCGTGATGTTTTTCTCACTCCTACTAGTGAACGTAATGTAACACACACCCATACAATGTGCACCACCCCGTGAACTTTTTCTCACTCCTACTAGTGAACATAATGTATCACACACCCATACAATGCGCACCACCCCGTGATGTTTTTCTCACTTCTACTAGTGAACGTAATGTAACACACACCCATACAATGCGCACCACCCCGTGATGTTTTTCTCACTCCTACTAGTGAACGTAATGTAACACACACCCATACAATGCGCACCACCCCGTGATGTTTTTCTCACTCCTACTAGTGAACGTAATGTAACACACACCCATACAATGCGCACCACCCCGTGGTGTTTTTCTCACTCCTACTAGTGAACGTAATGTAACACACACCCATACAATGCGCACCACCCCGTGATGTTTTTCTCACTCCTACTAGTGAACATAATGTAACACACACCCATACAATGCGCACCACCCCGTGATGTTTTTCTCACTCCTACTAGTGAACGTAATGTAACACACACCCATACAATGCGCACCACCCCGTGATGTTTTTCTCACTCCTACTAGTGAATGTAATGTAACACACACCCATACAATGCGCACCACCCCGTGACGTTTTTCTCACTCCTACTAGTGAACGTAATGTAACACACACCCATACTATGCGCACCACCCCGTGATGTTTTTCTCACTCCTACTAGTGAATGTAATGTAACACACACCCATACAGTGCGCACCACCCCGTGATGTATTTCTCACTCCTACTAGTGAATGTAATGCAACACACACCCATACAGTGCGCACCACCCCGTGATGTTTTTCTCACTCCTACTAGTGAATGTAATGTAACACACACCCACAGAGTGCGCACCACCCCGTGATGTTTTTCTCACTCCTACTAGTGAATGTAATGTAACACACACCCATGCAGTGCGCACCACCCCGTGATGTTTTTCTCACTCCTACTAGTGAATGTAATGTAACACACACCCATGCAGTACGCACCACCCCGTGATGTTTTTCTCACTCCTACTAGTGAATGTAATGTAACACACACCCATACAGTGCGCACCACCCCGTGACGTTTTTCTCACTCCTACTAGTGAATGTAATGTAACACACACCCATACAGTGCGCACCACCCCGTGATGTTTTTCTCACTCCTACTAGTGAATGTAATGTAACACACACACATACAATGCGCACCACCCCGTGATGTTTTTCTCACTCCTACTAGTGAATGTAATGTAACACACCCCCATACAGTGCGCACCACCCCGTGATGTTTTTCTCACTCCTACTAGTGAATGTAATGTAACACACACCCATACAGTGCGCACCACCCCGTGATGTTTTTCTCACTCCTACTAGTGAATGTAATGTAACACACACCCATACAGTGCGCACCACCCCGTGATGTTTTTCTCACTCCTACTAGTGAATGTAATGTAACACACACCCATACAGTGCGCACCACCCCGTGATGTTTTTCTCACTCCTACTAGTGAATGTAATGTAACACACACCCATACAGTGCGCACCACCCCGTGATGTTTTTCTCACTCCTACTAGTGAATGTAATGTAACACACACCCATACAGTGCGCACCACCCCGTGATGTTTTTCTCACTCCTACTAGTGAATGTAATGTAACACACACCCATACAATGCGCACCACCCCGTGATGTTTTTCTCACTCCTACTAGTGAATGTAATGTAACACACACCCATACAATGCGCACCACCCCGTGATGTTTTTCTCACTCCTACTAGTGAATGTAATGTAACACACACACATACAATGCGCACCACCCCGTGATGTTTTTCTCACTCCTACTAGTGAATCTAATGTAACACACACCAATACAATGCGCACCACCCCGTGATGTTTTTCTCACACCTACTAGTGAATCTAATGTAACACACACCCATTCAATGCGCACCACCCCGTGATGTTTTTCTCACTCCTACCAGTGAATGTAATGTACCACACACCCATACGATGCGCACCACCCCGTGATGTTTTTCTCACTCCTACTAGTGAATCTAATGTAACACACACCCATACGATGCGCACCACCCCGTGATGTTTTTCTCACTCCTACTAGTGAATGTAATGTAACACACACCCATACAGTGCGCACCACCCCGTGATGTTTTTCTCACTCCTACTAGTGAATGTAATGTAACACACACCCATACAATGCGCACCACCCCGTGATGTTTTTCTCACTCCTACTAATGAATGTAATGTAACACACACACATACAATGGGCACCACCAGTGATGTTTTTCTCACTCCTACTAGTGAATGTAATGTAACACACACCCATACAATGCGCACCACCCCGTGATGTTTTTCTCACTCCTACTAGTGAATCTAATGTAACACACACCCATACATTGCGCACCACCCCGTGATGTTTTTCTCACTCCTACTAGTGAACCTAATGTAACACACACCCATACAATGCGCACCACCCCGTGATGTTTTTCTCACACCTACTAGTGAATCTAATGTAACACACACCCATTCAATGCGCACCACCCCTTGATGTTTTTCTCACTCCTACCAGTGAATCTAATGTAACACACACCCATTCGATGCGCACCACCCCTTGATATTTTTCTCATTCCTACCAGTGAATGTAATGTAACCCACACCCATACGATGCGCACCACCCCGTGATGTTTTTCTCACTGCTACTAGTGAATCTAATGTAACCCACACCCATACAGTGCGCACCACCCCGTGATGTTTTTCTCACTGCTACTAGTGAATCTAATGTAACACACACCCATACCATGGGCACCACCCCGTGTTGTTTTTCTCACTCCTACTAGTGAATCTAATGTAACACACACCCATACAATGCGCACCACCCCGTGTTGTTTTTCTCACCCCACTAGTGAATCTCATGTAAGACACACCCATACAATGCGCACCACCCCGTGATGTTTTTCTCACTCCTACTAGTGAATGTAATGTAACACACCCCCATACAATGCGCACCGCCCCGTGATGTTTTTCTCACTCCTACTAGTGAATGTAATGTAACACACACCCATACAATGCGCACCACCCCGTGATGTTTTTCTCACTCCTACTAGTGAATGTAATGTAACACACACCCATACAATGCGCACCACCCCGTGATGTTTTTCTCACTCCTACTAGTGAATGTAATGTAACACACACCCAGACAATGCGCACCACCCCGTGATGTTTTTCTCACTCCTACTAGTGAATGTAATGTAACACACACCCAGACAATGCGCACCACCCCGTGATGTTTTTCTCACTCCTACTAGTGAATGTAATGTAACACACACCCATACAATGCGCACCACCCCGTGATGTTTTTCTCACTCCTACTAGTGAATGTAATGTAACACACACCCATACAATGCGCACCACCCCGTGATGTTTTTCTCACTCCTACTAGTGAATGTAATGTAACACACACCCATACAATGTGCACCACCCCGTGATTTTTTTCTCACTGCTACTAGTGAATGTAATGTAACACACACACATACAATGGGCACCACAAGTGATGTTTTTCTCACTCCTACTAGTGAATGTAATGTAACACACACCCATACAATGCGCACCACCCCGTGATGTTTTCCTCACTCCTACTAGTGAATCTAATGTAACACACACACATACAATGGGCACCACCCCGTGATGTTTTTCTCACTCCTACTAGTGAATGTAATGTAACACACCCCCATACAGTGCGCACCACCCGGTGATGTTTTTCTCACTCCTACTAGTGAATGTAATGTAACACACACCCATACAGTGCGCACCACCCCGTGATGTTTTTCTCACTCCTACTAGTGAATGTAATGTAACACACACCCATACAGTGCGCACCACCCCGTGATGTTTTTCTCACTCCTACTAGTGAATGTAATGTAACACACACCCATACAATGCGCAGCACCCCGTGATGTTTTTCTCACTCCTACTAGTGAATGTAATGTAACACACACCCATACAGTGCGCACCACCCCGTGATGTTTTTCTCACTCCTACTAGTGAATGTAATGTTACACACACCCATACAGTGCGCACCACCCCGTGATGTTTTTCTCACTCCTACTAGTGAATGTAATGTAACACACACCCATACAGTGCGCACCACCCCGTGATGTTTTTCTCACTCCTACTAGTGAATCTCATGTACCACACACCCATACAGTGCGCACCACCCCGTGATGTTTTTCTCACTCCTACTAGTGAATGTAATGTAACACACACCCATACAATGCGCACCACCCCGTGATGTTTTTCTCACTCCTACTAGTGAATGTAATGTAACACACACACATACAATGCGCACCACCCCGTGATGTTTTCCTCACTCCTACTAGTGAATCTAATGTAACACACACACATACAATGGGCACCACCCCGTGATGTTTTTCTCACTCCTACTAGTGAATGTAATGTAACACACCCCCATACAGTGCGCACCACCCGGTGATGTTTTTCTCACTCCTACTAGTGAATGTAATGTAACACACACCCAGACAATGCGCACCACCCCGTGATGTTTTTCTCACTCCTACTAGTGAATGTAATGTAACACACACCCAGACAATGCGCACCACCCCGTGATGATTTGCTCACTCCTACTAGTGAATGTAATGTAACACACACCCGTACAATGCGCACCACCCCGTGATGTTTTTCTCACTCCTACTAGTGAATGTAATGTAACACACATCCATACAATGCGCACCACCCCGTGATGGTTTTCTCACTCCTACTAGTGAATGTAATGTAACACACACCCATACAATGCGCACCACCCCGTGATGTTTTTCTCACTCCTACTAGTGAATTAATGTAACACACACCCATACAATGCGCACCACCACGTGATGTTTTTCTCACTCCTACTAGTGAATCTCATGTAACACACACCCATACAATGCGCACCACCCCGTGATGTTTTTCTCACTCCTACTAGTGAATCTCATGTAACACACACCCATACAATGCGCACCACCCCGTGATGTTTTTGTCACTGCTAGTAGTGAATGTAATGTAACACACACCCATACAATGCGCACCACCCCGTGATGTTTTTCTCACTGCTACTAGTGAATGTAATGCAACACACACCCATACAATGCGCACCACCCCGTGATGTTTTTCTCACTCCTACTAGTGAATGTAATGCAACACACACCCATACAATGCGCACCACCCCGTGATGTTTTTCTCACTCCTACTAGTGAATGTAATGTAACACACACCCATACAATGCGCACCACCCCGTGATGTTTTTCTCACTCCTACTAGTGAATGTAATGTAACACACACCCATACAATGCGCACCCCCCCTGATGTTTTTCTCACTCCTACTAGTGAATGTAATGTAACACACACCCATACAATGCGCACCACACCGTGATGTTTTTCTCACTCCTACTAGTGAATGAAATGTAACACACACACCCATACAATGCGCACCACCCCGTGATTTTTTTCTCACTCCTACTAGTGAATGTAATGTAACACACACCCATACAATGCGCACCACCCCGTGATGTTTTTCTCACTCCTACTAGTGAATGTAATGTAACACACACCCATACAATGCGCACCACCCCGTGATGTTTTTCTCACTCCTACTAGTGAATGTAATGTAACACACACGCATACAATGCGCACCACCCCGTGTTGTTTTTCTCAATCCTACTAGTGAATGTAATGTAACACACACCCATACAATGCGCACCACCCCGTGATGATTTTCTCACTCCTACTAGTGAATCTCATGTAACACACACCCATACAATGCGCACCACCCCGTGATGTTTTTCTCACTCCTACTAGTGAATGTAATGTAACACACACCCAGACAATGCGCACCACCCCGTGATGTTTTTCTCACTCCTACTAGGGAATGTAATGTAACACACACCCAGACAATGCGCACCACCCCGTGATGTTTTTCTCACTCCTACTAGTGAATGTAATGTAACACACACCCATACAATGCGCACCACCCCGTGATGTTTTTCTCACTCCTACTAGTGAATGTAATGTAACACACACCCATACAATGCGCACCACACCGTGATGTTTTTCTCACTCCTACTAGTGAATGTAATGTAACACACACCCATACAATGTGCACCACCCCGTGATTTTTTTCTCACTGCTACTACTGAATGTAATGTAACACACACACATACAATGGGCACCACAAGTGATGTTTTTCTCACTCCTACTAGTGAATGTAATGTAACACACACCCATACAATGCGCACCACCCCGTGATGTTTTTCTCACTCCTACTAGTGAATCTAATGTAACACACACACATACAATGGGCACCACCCCGTGATGTTTTTCTCACTCCTACTAGTGAATGTAATGTAACACACCCCCATACAGTGCGCACCACCCCGTGATGTTTTTCTCACTCCTACTAGTGAATGTAATGTAACACACACCCATACAGTGCGCACCACCCCGTGATGTTTTTCTCACTCCTACTAGTGAATGTAATGTAACACACACCCATACAGTGCGCACCACCCCGTGATGTTTTTCTCACTCCTACTAGTGAATGTAATGTAACACACACCCATACAATGCGCAGCACCCCGTGATGTTTTTCTCACTCCTACTAGTGAATGTAATGTAACACACACCCATACAGTGCGCACCACCCCGTGATGTTTTTCTCACTCCTACTAGTGAATCTCATGTAACACACACCCATACAGTGCGCACCACCCCGTGATGTTTTTCTCACTCCTACTAGTGAATGTAATGTAACACACACCCATACAATGCGCACCACCCCGTGATGTTTTTCTCACTCCTACTAGTGAATGTAATGTAACACACACACATACAATGCGCACCACCCCGTGATGTTTTTCTCACTCCTACTAGTGAATGTAATGTAACACACACCCATAGAATGCGCACCACCCCGTGATGTTTTTCTCACTCCTACTAGTGAATGTAATGTAACACACACCCATACAATGCGCACCACCCCGTGATGTTTTTCTCACTCCTACTAGTGAATGTAATGTAACACACACCCATACAATGCGCACCACCCCGTGATGTTTTTCTCACTCCTACTAGTGAATGTAATGTAACACACACCCAGACAATGCGCACCACCCCGTGATGTTTTTCTCACTCCTACTAGTGAATGTAATGTAACACACACCCAGACAATGCGCACCACCCCGTGATGATTTGCTCACTCCTACTAGTGAATGTAATGTAACACACACCCGTACAATGCGCACCACCCCGTGATGTTTTTCTCACTCCTACTCGTGAATGTAATGTAACACACACCCATACAATGCGCACCACCCCGTGATGGTTTTCTCACTCCTACTAGTGAATGTAATGTAACACACACCCATACAATGCGCACCACCCCGTGATGTTTTTCTCACTCCTACTAGTGAATTAATGTAACACACACCCATACAATGCGCACCACCCCGTGATGTTTTTCTCACTCCTACTAGTGAATCTCATGTAACACACACCCATACAATGCGCACCACCCCGTGATGTTTTTCTCACTCCTACTAGTGAACATAATGTAACACACACCCATACAATGCGCACCACCCCGTGATGTTTTTCTCACTCCTACTAGTGAACGTAATGTAACACACACCCATACAATGCGCACCACCCCGTGATGTTTTTCTCACTCCTACTAGTGAATGTAATGTAACACACACCCATACAATGCGCACCACCCCGTGACGTTTTTCTCACTCCTACTAGTGAACGTAATGTAACACACACCCATACTATGCGCACCACCCCGTGATGTTTTTCTCACTCCTACTAGTGAATGTAATGTAACACACACCCATACAGTGCGCACCACCCCGTGATGTATTTCTCACTCCTACTAGTGAATGTAATGCAACACACACCCATACAGTGCGCACCACCCCGTGATGTTTTTCTCACTCCTACTAGTGAATGTAATGTAACACACACCCACAGAGTGCGCACCACCCCGTGATGTTTTTCTCACTCCTACTAGTGAATGTAATGTAACACACACCCATGCAGTGCGCACCACCCCGTGATGTTTTTCTCACTCCTACTAGTGAATGTAATGTAACACACACCCATGCAGTACGCACCACCCCGTGATGTTTTTCTCACTCCTACTAGTGAATGTAATGTAACACACACCCATACAGTGCGCACCACCCCGTGACGTTTTTCTCACTCCTACTAGTGAATGTAATGTAACACACACCCATACAGTGCGCACCACCCCGTGATGTTTTTCTCACTCCTACTAGTGAATGTAATGTAACACACACACATACAATGCGCACCACCCCGTGATGTTTTTCTCACTCCTACTAGTGAATGTAATGTAACACACCCCCATACAGTGCGCACCACCCCGTGATGTTTTTCTCACTCCTACTAGTGAATGTAATGTAACACACACCCATACAGTGCGCACCACCCCGTGATGTTTTTCTCACTCCTACTAGTGAATGTAATGTAACACACACCCATACAGTGCGCACCACCCCGTGATGTTTTTCTCACTCCTACTAGTGAATGTAATGTAACACACACCCATACAGTGCGCACCACCCCGTGATGTTTTTCTCACTCCTACTAGTGAATGTAATGTAACACACACCCATACAGTGCGCACCACCCCGTGATGTTTTTCTCACTCCTACTAGTGAATGTAATGTAACACACACCCATACAGTGCGCACCACCCCGTGATGTTTTTCTCACTCCTACTAGTGAATGTAATGTAACACACACCCATACAATGCGCACCACCCCGTGATGTTTTTCTCACTCCTACTAGTGAATGTAATGTAACACACACCCATACAATGCGCACCACCCCGTGATGTTTTTCTCACTCCTACTAGTGAATGTAATGTAACACACACACATACAATGCGCACCACCCCGTGATGTTTTTCTCACTCCTACTAGTGAATCTAATGTAACACACACCAATACAATGCGCACCACCCCGTGATGTTTTTCTCACACCTACTAGTGAATCTAATGTAACACACAACCATTCAATGCGCACCACCCCGTGATGTTTTTCTCACTCCTACCAGTGAATGTAATGTACCACACACCCATACGATGCGCACCACCCCGTGATGTTTTTCTCACTCCTACTAGTGAATCTAATGTAACACACACCCATACGATGCGCACCACCCCGTGATGTTTTTCTCACTCCTACTAGTGAATGTAATGTAACACACACCCATACAGTGCGCACCACCCCGTGATGTTTTTCTCACTCCTACTAGTGAATGTAATGTAACACACACCCATACAATGCGCACCACCCCGTGATGTTTTTCTCACTCCTACTAATGAATGTAATGTAACACACACACATACAATGGGCACCACCAGTGATGTTTTTCTCACTCCTACTAGTGAATGTAATGTAACACACACCCATACAATGCGCACCACCCCGTGATGTTTTTCTCACTCCTACTAGTGAATCTAATGTAACACACACCCATACATTGCGCACCACCCCGTGATGTTTTTCTCACTCCTACTAGTGAACCTAATGTAACACACACCCATACAATGCGCACCACCCCGTGATGTTTTTCTCACACCTACTAGTGAATCTAATGTAACACACACCCATTCAATGCGCACCACCCCTTGATGTTTTTCTCACTCCTACCAGTGAATCTAATGTAACACACACCCATTCGATGCGCACCACCCCTTGATATTTTTCTCATTCCTACCAGTGAATGTAATGTAACCCACACCCATACGATGCGCACCACCCCGTGATGTTTTTCTCACTGCTACTAGTGAATCTAATGTAACCCACACCCATACAGTGCGCACCACCCCGTGATGTTTTTCTCACTGCTACTAGTGAATCTAATGTAACACACACCCATACCATGGGCACCACCCCGTGTTGTTTTTCTCACTCCTACTAGTGAATCTAATGTAACACACACCCATACAATGCGCACCACCCCGTGTTGTTTTTCTCACTCCTACTAGTGAATCTCATGTAAGACACACCCATACAATGCGCACCACCCCGTGATGTTTTTCTCACTCCTACTAGTGAATGTAATGTAACACACCCCCATACAATGCGCACCGCCCCGTGATGTTTTTCTCACTCCTACTAGTGAATGTAATGTAACACACACCCAGACAATGCGCACCACCCCGTGATGTTTTTCTCACTCCTACTAGTGAATGTAATGTAACACACACCCAGACAATGCGCACCACCCCGTGATGTTTTTCTCACTCCTACTAGTGAATGTAATGTAACACACACCCATACAATGCGCACCACCCCGTGATGTTTTTCTCACTCCTACTAGTGAATGTAATGTAACACACACCCATACAATGCGCACCACCCCGTGATGTTTTTCTCACTCCTACTAGTGAATGTAATGTAACACACACCCATACAATGTGCACCACCCCGTGATTTTTTTCTCACTGCTACTAGTGAATGTAATGTAACACACACACATACAATGGGCACCACAAGTGATGTTTTTCTCACTCCTACTAGTGAATGTAATGTAACACACACCCATACAATGCGCACCACCCCGTGATGTTTTCCTCACTCCTACTAGTGAATCTAATGTAACACACACACATACAATGGGCACCACCCCGTGATGTTTTTCTCACTCCTACTAGTGAATGTAATGTAACACACCCCCATACAGTGCGCACCACCCGGTGATGTTTTTCTCACTCCTACTAGTGAATGTAATGTAACACACACCCATACAGTGCGCACCACCCCGTGATGTTTTTCTCACTCCTACTAGTGAATGTAATGTAACACACACCCATACAGTGCGCACCACCCCGTGATGTTTTTCTCACTCCTACTAGTGAATGTAATGTAACACACACCCATACAATGCGCAGCACCCCGTGATGTTTTTCTCACTCCTACTAGTGAATGTAATGTAACACACACCCATACAGTGCGCACCACCCCGTGATGTTTTTCTCACTCCTACTAGTGAATGTAATGTTACACACACCCATACAGTGCGCACCACCCCGTGATGTTTTTCTCACTCCTACTAGTGAATGTAATGTAACACACACCCATACAGTGCGCACCACCCCGTGATGTTTTTCTCACTCCTACTAGTGAATCTCATGTACCACACACCCATACAGTGCGCACCACCCCGTGATGTTTTTCTCACTCCTACTAGTGAATGTAATGTAACACACACCCATACAATGCGCACCACCCCGTGATGTTTTTCTCACTCCTACTAGTGAATGTAATGTAACACACACACATACAATGCGCACCACCCCGTGATGTTTTTCTCACTCCTACTAGTGAATGTAATGTAACACACACCCATAGAATGCGCACCACCCCGTGATGTTTTTCTCACTCCTACTAGTGAATGTAATGTAACACACACCCATACAATGCGCACCACCCCGTGATGTTTTTCTCACTCCTACTAGTGAATGTAATGTAACACACACCCAGACAATGCGCACCACCCCGTGATGTTTTTCTCACTCCTACTAGTGAATGTAATGTAACACACACCCAGACAATGCGCACCACCCCGTGATGATTTGCTCACTCCTACTAGTGAATGTAATGTAACACACACCCGTACAATGCGCACCACCCCGTGATGTTTTTCTCACTCCTACTAGTGAATGTAATGTAACACACATCCATACAATGCGCACCACCCCGTGATGGTTTTCTCACTCCTACTAGTGAATGTAATGTAACACACACCCATACAATGCGCACCACCCCGTGATGTTTTTCTCACTCCTACTAGTGAATTAATGTAACACACACCCATACAATGCGCACCACCCCGTGATGTTTTTCTCACTCCTACTAGTGAATCTCATGTAACACACACCCATACAATGCGCACCACCCCGTGATGTTTTTCTCACTCCTACTAGTGAATCTCATGTAACACACACCCATACAATGCGCACCACCCCGTGATGTTTTTGTCACTGCTAGTAGTGAATGTAATGTAACACACACCCATACAATGCGCACCACCCCGTGATGTTTTTCTCACTGCTACTAGTGAATGTAATGCAACACACACCCATACAATGCGCACCACCCCGTGATGTTTTTCTCACTCCTACTAGTGAATGTAATGCAACACACACCCATACAATGCGCACCACCCCGTGATGTTTTTCTCACTCCTACTAGTGAATGTAATGTAACACACACCCATACAATGCGCACCACCCCGTGATGTTTTTCTCACTCCTACTAGTGAATGTAATGTAACACACACCCATACAATGCGCACCCCCCCTGATGTTTTTCTCACTCCTACTAGTGAATGTAATGTAACACACACCCATACAATGCGCACCACACCGTGATGTTTTTCTCACTCCTACTAGTGAATGAAATGTAACACACACACCCATACAATGCGCACCACCCCGTGATTTTTTTCTCACTCCTACTAGTGAATGTAATGTAACACACACCCATACAATGCGCACCACCCCGTGATGTTTTTCTCACTCCTACTAGTGAATGTAATGTAACACACACCCATACAATGCGCACCACCCCGTGATGTTTTTCTCACTCCTACTAGTGAATGTAATGTAACACACACGCATACAATGCGCACCACCCCGTGTTGTTTTTCTCAATCCTACTAGTGAATGTAATGTAACACACACCCATACAATGCGCACCACCCCGTGATGTTTTTCTCACTCCTACTAGTGAATCTCATGTAACACACACCCATACAATGCGCACCACCCCGTGATGTTTTTCTCACTCCTACTAGTGAATGTAATGTAACACACACCCAGACAATGCGCACCACCCCGTGATGTTTTTCTCACTCCTACTAGGGAATGTAATGTAACACACACCCAGACAATGCGCACCACCCCGTGATGTTTTTCTCACTCCTACTAGTGAATGTAATGTAACACACACCCATACAATGCGCACCACCCCGTGATGTTTTTCTCACTCCTACTAGTGAATGTAATGTAACACACACCCATACAATGCGCACCACCCCGTGATGTTTTTCTCACTCCTACTAGTGAATGTAATGTAACACACACCCATACAATGTGCACCACCCCGTGATTTTTTTCTCACTGCTACTACTGAATGTAATGTAACACACACACATACAATGGGCACCACAAGTGATGTTTTTCTCACTCCTACTAGTGAATGTAATGTAACACACACCCATACAATGCGCACCACCCCGTGATGTTTTTCTCACTCCTACTAGTGAATCTAATGTAACACACACACATACAATGGGCACCACCCCGTGATGTTTTTCTCACTCCTACTAGTGAATGTAATGTAACACACCCCCATACAGTGCGCACCACCCCGTGATGTTTTTCTCACTCCTACTAGTGAATGTAATGTAACACACACCCATACAGTGCGCACCACCCCGTGATGTTTTTCTCACTCCTACTAGTGAATGTAATGTAACACACACCCATACAGTGCGCACCACCCCGTGATGTTTTTCTCACTCCTACTAGTGAATGTAATGTAACACACACCCATACAATGCGCAGCACCCCGTGATGTTTTTCTCACTCCTACTAGTGAATGTAATGTAACACACACCCATACAGTGCGCACCACCCCGTGATGTTTTTCTCACTCCTACTAGTGAATGTAATGTTACACACACCCATACAGTGCGCACCACCCCGTGATGTTTTTCTCACTCCTACTAGTGAATGTAATGTAACACACACCCATACAGTGCGCACCACCCCGTGATGTTTTTCTCACTCCTACTAGTGAATCTCATGTAACACACACCCATACAGTGCGCACCACCCCGTGATGTTTTTCTCACTCCTACTAGTGAATGTAATGTAACACACACCCATACAATGCGCACCACCCCGTGATGTTTTTCTCACTCCTACTAGTGAATGTAATGTAACACACACACATACAATGCGCACCACCCCGTGATGTTTTTCTCACTCCTACTAGTGAATGTAATGTAACACACACCCATAGAATGCGCACCACCCCGTGATGTTTTTCTCACTCCTACTAGTGAATGTAATGTAACACACACCCATACAATGCGCACCACCCCGTGATGTTTTTCTCACTCCTACTAGTGAATGTAATGTAACACACACCCATACAATGCGCACCACCCCGTGATGTTTTTCTCACTCCTACTAGTGAATGTAATGTAACACACACCCAGACAATGCGCACCACCCCGTGATGTTTTTCTCACTCCTACTAGTGAATGTAATGTAACACACACCCAGACAATGCGCACCACCCCGTGATGATTTGCTCACTCCTACTAGTGAATGTAATGTAACACACACCCGTACAATGCGCACCACCCCGTGATGTTTTTCTCACTCCTACTCGTGAATGTAATGTAACACACACCCATACAATGCGCACCACCCCGTGATGGTTTTCTCACTCCTACTAGTGAATGTAATGTAACACACACCCATACAATGCGCACCACCCCGTGATGTTTTTCTCACTCCTACTAGTGAATTAATGTAACACACACCCATACAATGCGCACCACCCCGTGATGTTTTTCTCACTCCTACTAGTGAATCTCATGTAACACACACCCATACAATGCGCACCACCCCGTGATGTTTTTCTCACTCCTACTAGTGAATCTCATGTAACACACACCCATACAATGCGCACCACCCCGTGATGTTTTTCTCACTGCTAGTAGTGAATGTAATGTAACACACACCCATACAATGCGCACCACCCCGTGATGTTTTTCTCACTGCTACTAGTGAATGTAATGCAACACACACCCATACAATGCGCACCACCCCGTGATGTTTTTCTCACTCCTACTAGTGAATGTAATGCAACACACACCCATACAATGCGCACCACCCCGTGATGTTCTTCTCACTCCTACTAGTGAATGTAATGTAACACACACCCATACAATGCGCACCACCCCGTGATGTTTTTCTCACTCCTACTAGTGAATGTAATGTAACACACACCCATACAATGCGCACCCCCCCTGATGTTTTTCTCACTCCTACTAGTGAATGTAATGTAACACACACCCATACAATGCGCACCACCCCGTGATGTTTTTCTCACTCCTACTAGTGAATGAAATGTAACACACACACCCATACAATGCGCACCACCCCGTGATTTTTTTCTCACTAATACTAGTGAATGTAATGTAACACATACCCATACAATGCGCACCACCCCGTGATGTTTTTCTCACTCCTACTAGTGAATGTAATGTAACACACACCCATACAATGCGCACCACCCCGTGATGTTTTTCTCACTCCTACTAGTGAATGTAATGTAACACACACGCATACAATGCGCACCACCCCGTGTTGTTTTTCTCAATCCTACTAGTGAATGTAATGTAACACACACCCATACAATGCGCACCACCCCGTGATGTTTTTCTCACTCCTACTAGTGAATCTCATGTAACACACACCCATACAATGCGCACCACCCCGTGATGTTTTTCTCACTCCTACTAGTGAATGAAATGTAACACACACCCATACAATGCGCACCACCCCGTGATGTTTTTCTCACTCCAACTAGTGAATGTAATGTAACACACACCCATACAATGCGCACCACCCCGTGATGTTTTTCTCACTCCTACTAGTGAATGTAATGTAACACACACCCATACAATGCGCACCACCCCGTGATGTTTTTCTCACTCCTACTAGTGAATGTAATGTAACACACGCCCATACAATGTGCACCACCCCGTGATGTTTTTCTCACTCCTACTAGTGAATGTAATGTAACACACACACATACAATGGGCACCACAAGTGATGTTTTTCTCACTCCTACTAGTGAATGTAATGTAACACACACCCATACAATGCGCACCACCCCGTGATGTTTTTCTCACTCCTACTAGTGAATCTAATGTAACACACACCCATACAATGCGCACCACCCCGTGATGTTTTTCTCACTCCTACTAGTGAATGTAATGTAACACACACCCATACAATGCGCACCACCCCGTGATGTTTTTCTCACTCCTACTAGTGAATCTCATGTAACACACACCCATACAATGCGCACCACCCCGTGATGTTTTTCTCACTCCTACTAGTGAATGTAATGTAACACACCCCCATACAGTGCGCACCACCCCGTGATGTTTTTCTCACTCCTACTAGTGAATGTAATGTAACACACACCCATACAGTGCGCACCACCCCGTGATGTTTTTCTCACTCCTACTAGTGAATGTAATGTAACACACACCCATACAGTGCGCACCACCCCGTGATGTTTTTCTCACTCCTACTAGTGAATGTAATGTAACACACACCCATACAATGCGCACCACCCCGTGATGTTTTTCTCACTCCTACTAGTGAATGTAATGTAACACACACCCATACAGTGCGCACCACCCCGTGATGTTTTTCTCACTCCTACTAGTGAATGTAATGTAACACACACCCATACAGTGCGCACCACCCCGTGATGTTTTTCTCACTCCTACTAGTGAATGTAATGTAACACACACCCATACAGTGCGCACCACCCCGTGATGTTTTTCTCACTCCTACTAGTGAATGTAATGTAACACACACCCATACAGTGCGCACCACCCCGTGATGTTTTTCTCACTCCTACTAGTGAATGTAATATAACACACACCCATACAATGCGCAACACCCCGTGATGTTTTTCTCACTCCTACTAGTGAATGTAATGTAACACACACCCATACAATGCACACGACCCCGTGATGTTTTTCTCACTCCTACTAGTGAATGTAATGTAACACACACACATACAATGCGCACCACCCCGTGATGTTTTTCTCACTCCTACTAGTGAATGTAATGTAACACACACCCATACAATGCGCACCACCCCGTGATGTTTTTCTCACTCCTAGTAGTGAATGTAATGTAACACACACCCATACAGTGCGCACCACCCCGTGATGTATTTCTCACTCCTACTAGTGAATGTAATGCAACACACACCCATACAGTGCGCACCACCCCGTGATGTTTTTCTCACTCCTACTAGTGAATGTAATGTAACACACACCCATACAATGCGCACCACCCCGTGATGTTTTTATCACTCCTACTAGTGAATGTAATGTAACACACACCCATACAATGCGCACCCCCCCTGATGTTTTTCTCACTCCTACTAGTGAATGTAATGTAACACACACCCATACATTGCGCACCACCCCGTGATGTTTTTCTCACTCCTACTAGTGAATGAAATGTAACACACACACCCATACAATGCGCACCACCCCGTGATTTTTTTTTCACTCCTACTAGTGAATGTAATGTAACACACACCCATACAATGCGCACCACCCCGTGATGTTTTTCTCACTCCTACTAGTGAATGTAATGTAACACACACCCATACAATGCGCACCACCCCGTGATGTTTTTCTCACTCCTACTAGTGAATGTAATGTAACACACACCCATACAATGCGCACCACCACATGTTGTTTTTCTCAATCCTACTAGTGAATGTAATGTAACACACACCCATACAATGCGCACCACCCCGTGATGTTTTTCTCACTCCTACTAGTGAATCTCATGAAACACACACCCATACAATGCGCACCACCCCGTGATGTTTTTCTCACTCCTACTAGTGAATGAAATGTAACACACACCCATACAATGCGCACCACCCCGTGATGTTTTTCTCACTCCTACTAGTGAATGTAATGTAACACACACCCATACAATGCGCACCACCCCGTGATGTTTTTCTCACTCCTACTAGTGAATGTAATGTAACACACACCCATACAATGCGCACCACCCCGTGATGTTTTTCTCACTCCTACTAGTGAATGTAATGTAACACACACCCATACAATGTGCACCACCCCGTGATGTTTTTCTCACTGCTACTAGTGAATGTAATGTAACACACACCCATACAATGCGCACCACCCCGTGATGTTTTTCTCACTCCTACTAGTGAATGTAATGTAACACACACCCATACAATGCGCACCACCCCGTGATGTTTTTCTCACTCCTACTAGTGAATGTAATGTAACACACACCCATACAATGTGCACCACCCCGTGATGTTTTTCTCACTGC
Source organism: Cavia porcellus (assembly GCF_034190915.1). Lineage (NCBI taxonomy): Eukaryota > Metazoa > Chordata > Mammalia > Rodentia > Caviidae > Cavia > Cavia porcellus. The sequence continues at coordinate 869,153 of NW_026947556.1, forward strand.
TACTAGTGAATGTAATGTAACACACACACATACAATGGGCACCACAAGTGATGTTTTTCTCACTCCTACTAGTGAATGTACTATAACACACCCCCATACAGTGCGCACCACCCCGTGATGTTTTTCTCACTCCTACTAGTGAATGTAATGTAACACACACCCATACAGTGCGCACCACCCCGTGATGTTTTTCTCACTCCTACTAGTGAATGTAATGTAACACACACCCATACAGTGCGCACCACCCCGTGATGTTTTTCTCACTCCTACTAGTGAATGTAATGTAACACACACCCATACAATGCGCACCACCCCGTGATGTTTTTCTCACTCCTACTAGTGAATGTAATGTAACACACACCCATACAGTGCGCACCACCCCGTGATGTTTTTCTCACTCCTACTAGTGAATGTAATGTAACACACACCCATACAGTGCGCACCACCCCGTGATGTTTTTCTCACTCCTACTAGTGAATGTAATGTAACACACACCCATACAGTGCGCACCACCCCGTGATGTTTTTCTCACTCCTACTAGTGAATGTAATGTAACACACACCCATACAGTGCGCACCACCCCGTGATGTTTTTCTCACTCCTACTAGTGAATGTAATGTAACACACACCCATACAATGCGCACCACCCCGTGATGTTTTTCTCACTCCTACTAGTGAATGTAATGCAACACACACCCATACAATGCGCACCACCCCGTGATGTTTTTCTCACTCCTACTAGTGAATGTAATGTAACACACACACATACAATGCGCACCACCCCGTGATGTTTTTCTCACTCCTACTAGTGAATGTAATGTAACACACACCCATAAAATGCGCACCACCCCGTGATGTTTTTCTCACTCCTAGTAGTGAATGTAATGTAACACACACCCATACAGTGCGCACCACCCCGTGATGTATTTCTCACTCCTACTAGTGAATGTAATGCAACACACACCCATACAGTGCGCACCACCCCGTGATGTTTTTCTCACTCCTACTAGTGAATGTAATGTAACACACACCCACAGAGTGCGCACCACCCCGTGATGTTTTTCTCACTCCTACAAGTGAATGTAATGTAACACACACCCATGCAGTGCGCACCACCCCGTGATGTTTTTCTCACTCCTACTAGTGAATGTAATGTAACACACACCCATGCAGTGCGCACCACCCCGTGATGTTTTTCTCACTCCTACTAGTGAATGTAATGTAACACACACCCATGCAGTGCGCACCACCCCGTGATGTTTTTCTCACTCCTACTAGTGAATGTAATGTAACACACACCCATACAGTGCGCACCACCCCGTGATGTTTTTCTCACTCCTACTAGTGAATCTAATGTAACACACACCCATACAGTGCGCACCACCCCGTGATGTTTTTCTCACTTCTACTAGTAAAAGTAATGTAACACACACCCATACAGTGCGCACCACCCAGTGATGTTTTTCTCACTCCTACCTGTGAATGTAATGTAACACACACCCATACAATGCGCACCACCCCGTGATGTTTTTCTCACTCCTACTAGTGAATCTAATGTAACACACACCCATACAATGCGCACCACCCCGTGATGTTTTTCTCACTCCTACTAGTGAATCTAATGTAACACACACCCATACAATGCGCACCACACCGTGATGTTTTTCTCACTGCTACTAGTGAATGTAATGTAACACACACCCATACAGTGCGCACCACCCCGTGATGTTTTTCTCACTCCTACTAGTGAATGTAATGTAACACACACCCATACAGTGCGCACCACCAAGTGATATTTTTCTCACTCCTACTAGTGAATGTAATGTAACACACACCCATACAGTGCGCACCACCCCGTGATGTTTTTCTCACTCCTACTAGTGAATGTAATGTAACACACAACCATACAGTGCGCACCACCCCGTGATGTTTTTCTCACTCCTACTAGTGAATGTAATGTAACACACACCCATTCATTGCGCACCACCCCGTGATGTTTTTCTCACTCCTACTAGTGAATGTAATGTAACACACACCCATACAGTGCGCACCACCCCGTGATGTTTTTCTCACTCCTACTAGTGAATGTAATGTAACACACACCCATGCAGTGCGCACCACCCCGTGATGTTTTTCTCACTCCTACTATTGAATGTAATGTAACACACACCCATACAGTGCGCACCACCCCGTGATGTTTTTCTCACTCCTACTAGTGAATGTAATGTAACACACACCCATACAGTGCGCACCACCCCGTGATGTTTTTCTCACTCCTACTAGTGAATCTAATGTAACACACACCCATACAGTGCGCACCAGCCCGTGATGTTTTTCTCACTGCTACTAGTGAATGTAATGTAACACACACCCATACAGTGCGCACCACCCCGTGATGTTTTTCTCACTCCTACTAGTGAATCTAATGTAACACACACCCATACAATGCGCACCACCCCGTGATGTTTTTCTCACTCCTACTAGTGAATCTAATGTAACACACACCCATACAGTGCGCACCAGCCCGTGATGTTTTTCTCACTGCTACTAGTGAATGTAATGTAACACACACCCATACAGTGCGCACCACCCCGTGATGTTTTTCTCACTCCTACTAGTGAATGTAATGTAACACACACCCATACAGTGCGCACCACCCCGTGATGTTTTTCTCACTCCTACTAGTGAATCTAATGTAACACACACCCATACAGTGCACACCACCCCGTGATGTTTTTCTCACTCCTACTAGTGAATTTAATGTAACACACACCCATACAGTGCGCACCACCCCGTGATGTTTTTCTCACTCCTACTAGTGAATGTAATGTAACACACACCCATACAGTGCGCACCACCCCGTGATGTTTTTCTCACTCCTACTAGTGAATGTAATGTAACACACACCCATACAATGCGCACCACCCCGTGATGTTTTTCTCACTCCTATTAGTGAATGTAATGTAACACACACCCATACAATGCGCACCACCCCGTGATGTTTTTCTCACTCCTACTAGTGAATGTAATGTAACACACACCCATACAATGCGCACCACTCCGTGATGTTTTTCTCACTGCTACTAGTGAATGTAATGTAACACACACCCATACAGTGCGCACCACCCCGTGATGTTTTTCTCACTCCTACTAGTGAATCTAATGTAACACACACCCATACAGTGCGCACCACCCCGTGATGTTTTTCTCACTCCTACTAGTGAATCTAATGTAACACACACCCATACATTGCGCACCACCGCGTGATGTTTTTCTCACTCCTACTAGTGAATGTAATGTGACACACACCCATACAGTGCGCACCACCCCGTGATGTTTTTCTCACTCCTACTAGTGAATGTAATGTAACACACATCCATACAGTGCGCACCACCCCGTGATGTTTTTCTCACTCCTACTAGTGAATGTAATGTAACACACACCCATACAGTGCGCACCACCCCGTGATGTTTTTCTCACTCCTACTAGTGAATGTAATGTAACACACACCCATACAGTGCGCACCACCCCGTGATGTTTTTCTCACTCCTACTAGTGAATGTAATGTAACACACACCCATACAGTGCGCACCACCCCGTGATGTTTTTCTCACTCCTACCAGTGAATGTAATGTAACACACACCCATACAGTGCGCACCACCCCGTGATGTTTTTCTCACTCCTACTAGTGAATCTAATGTAACACACACCCATACAGTGCGCACCACCCCGTGATGTTTTTCTCACTCCTACTAGTGAATTTAATGTAACAACCACCCATACAGTGCGCACCACCCCGTGATGTTTTTCTCACTCCTACTAGTGAATGTAACGTAACACACACCCATACAGTGCGCACCACCCAGTGATGTTTTTCTCACTCCTACTAGTGAATGTAATGTAACACACACCCATACAATGCGCACCACCCCGTGATGTTTTTCTCACTCCTACTAGTGAATCTAATGTAACACACACACATACAGTGCGCACCAGCCCGTGATGTTTTTCTCACTGCTACTAGTGAATGTAATGTAACACACACCCATACAGTCCGCACCACCCCGTGATGTTTTTCTCACTCCTACTAGTGAATGTAATGTAACACACACCCATACAGGGCGCACCACCCCGTGATGTTTTTCTCACTCCTACTAGTGAATCTAATGTAACACACACCCATACAGTGCGCACCACCCCGTGATGTTTTTCTCACTCCTACTAGTGAATTTAATGTAACACACACCCATTCAGTGCGCACCACCCCGTGATGTTTTTCTCACTCCTACTAGTGAATGTAATGTAACACACACCCATACAGTGCGCACCACCCCGTGATGTTTTTCTCACTCCTACTAGTGAATGTAATGTAACACACACCCATACAATGCGCACCACCCCGTGATGTTTTTCTCACTCCTATTAGTGAATGTAATGTAACACACACCCATACAATGCGCACCACCCCGTGATGTTTTTCTCACTGCTACTAGTGAATGTAATGTAACACACACCCATACAATGCGCACCACCCCGTGATGTTTTTCTCACTGCTACTAGTGAATGTAATGTAACACACACCCATACAATGCGCACCACCCCGTGATGTTTTTCTCACTCCTACTAGTGAATGTAATGTAACACACACCCATACAATGCGCACCACCCCGTGATGTTTTTCTCACTCCTACTAGTGAATGTAATGTAACACACACCCATACAATGCGCACCACCCCGTGATGTTTTTCTCACTCCTACTAGTGAATGTAATGTAACACACACCCATACAATGCGCACCACCCCGTGATGTTTTTCTCATTCCTACTAGTGAATGTAATGTAACACACACCCATACAAAGCGCACCACCCCGTGATGTTTTTCTCACTCCTACTAGTGAATGTAATGTAACACACACCCATACAATGAGCACCACCCCGTGATGTTTTTCTCATTCCTACTAGTGAATGTAATGTAACACACACCCATACAGTGCGCACCACCCCGTGATGTTTTTCTCACTCCTACTAGTGAATGTAATGTAACACACAACCATACAGTGCGCACCACCCCGTGATGTTTTTCTCACTCCTACTAGTGAATGTAATGTAACACACACCCATACAGTGCGCACCACCCCGTGATGTTTTTCTCACTCCTACTAGTGAATGTAATGTAACACACACCCATACAGTGCGCACCACCCCGTGATGTTTTTCTCACTCCTACTAGTGAATGTAATGTAACACACACCCATGCAGTGCGCACCACCCCGTGATGTTTTTCTCACTCCTACTAGTGAATCTAATGTAACACACACCCATACAGTGCGCACCACGCCGTGATGTTTTTCTCACTCCTACTAGTGAATGTAATGTAACACACACCCATACAGTGCGCACCACCCCGTGATGTTTTTCTCACTCCTACTAGTGAATCTAATGTAACACACACCCATACAGTGCGCACCAGCCCGTGATGTTTTTCTCACTGCTACTAGTGAATGTAATGTAACACACACCCATACAGTGCGCACCACCCCGTGATGTTTTTCTCACTCCTACTAGTGAATCTAATGTAACACACACCCATACAATGCGCACCACCCCGTGATGTTTTTCTCACTCCTACTAGTGAATCTAATGTAACACACACCCATACAGTGCGCACCAGCCCGTGATGTTTTTCTCACTGCTACTAGTGAATGTAATGTAACACACACCCATACAGTGCGCACCACCCCGTGATGTTTTTCTCACTCCTACTAGTGAATCTAATGTAACACACACCCATACAGTGCGCACCACCCCGTGATGTTTTTCTCACTCCTACTAGTGAATCTAATGTAACACACACCCATACATTGCGCACCACCGCGTGATGTTTTTCTCACTCCTACTAGTGAATGTAATGTAACACACACCCATACAGTGCGCACCACCCCGTGATGTTTTTCTCACTCCTACTAGTGAATGTAATGTAACACACACCCATACAGTGCGCACCACCCCGTGATGTTTTTCTCACTCCTACTAGTGAATGTAATGTAACACACACCCATACAGTGCGCACCACCCCGTGATGTTTTTCTCACTCCTACTAGTGAATGTAATGTAACACACACCCATACAGTGCGCACCACCCCGTGATGTTTTTCTCACTCCTACTAGTGAATGTAATGTAACACACACCCATACAGTGCGCACCACCCCGTGATGTTTTTCTCACTCCTACCAGTGAATGTAATGTAACACACACCCATACAGTGCGCACCACCCCGTGATGTTTTTCTCACTCCTACTAGTGAATGTAATGTAACACACACCCATACAGTGCGCACCACCCCGTGATGTTTTTCTCACTCCTACTAGTGAATGTAATGTAACACACAACCATACAGTGCGCACCACCCCGTGATGTTTTTCTCACTCCTACTAGTGAATGTAATGTAACACACACCCATACAGTGCGCACCACCCCGTGATGTTTTTCTCACTCCTACTAGTGAATGTAATGTAACACACACCCATACAGTGCGCACCACCCCGTGATGTTTTTCTCACTCCTACTAGTGAATGTAATGTAACACACACCCATGCAGTGCGCACCACCCCGTGATGTTTTTCTCACTCCTACTAGTGAATGTAATGTAACACACACCCATACAGTGCGCACCACCCCGTGATGTTTTTCTCACTCCTACTAGTGAATGTAATGTAACACACACCCATACAGTGCGCACCACCCCGTGATGTTTTTCTCACTCCTACCAGTGAATGTAATGTAACACACACACATACAGTGCGCACCACCCCGTGATGTTTTTCTCACTCCTACCAGTGAATGAAATGTAACACACACCCATACAGTGCGCACCACCCCGTGATGTTTTTCTCACTCCTACTAGTGAATGTTATGTAACACACACCCATACAGTGCGCACCACCCCGTGATGTTTTTCTCACTCCTACTAGTGAATCTAATGTATCACACACCCATACAGTGCGCACCACCCCGTGATGTTTTTCTCACTCCTACTAGTGAATTTAATGTAACAACCACCCATACAGTGCGCACCACCCCGTGATGTTTTTCTCACTCCTACTAGTGAATGTAATGTAACACACACCCATACAGTGCGCACCACCCCGTGATGTTTTTCTCACTCCTACTAGTGAATCTAATGTAACACACACCCATACAATGCGCACCACCCCGTGATGTTTTTCTCACTCCTACTAGTGAATCTAATGTAACACACACCCATACAGTGCGCACCAGCCCGTGATGTTTTTCTCACTGCTACTAGTGAATGTAATGTAACCCACACCCATACAGTGCGCACCACCCCGTGATGTTTTTCTCACTCCTACTAGTGAATGTAATGTAACACACACCCATACAATGCGCACCACCCCGTGATGTTTTTCTCACTCCTACTAGTGAATGTAATGTAACACACACCCATACAATGCGCACCACCCCGTGATGTTTTTCTCACTCCTACTAGTGAATGTAATGTAACACACACCCATACAATGCGCACCACCCCGTGATGTTTTTCTCACTCCTCCTAGTGAATGTAATGTAACACACACCCATACAAAGCGCACCACCCCGTGATGTTTTTCTCACTCCTACAAGTGAATGTAATGTAACACACACCCATACAATGCGCACCACCCCGTGATGTTTTTCTCATTTCTACTAGTGAATGTAATGTAACACACACCCATACAATGCGCACCACCCCGTGATGTTTTTCTCACTCCTACTAGTGAATGTAATGTAACACACACCCATACAATGCGCACCACCCCGTGATGTTTTTCTCACTCCTACTAGTGAAGCTAATGTAACACACACCCATACAATGCGCACCACCCCGTGATGTTTTTCTCACTCCTACTAGTGAATCTAATGTAACACACACCCATACAATGCGCACCACCCCGTGATGTTTTTGTCACACCTACTAGTGAATCTAATGTAACACACACCCATTCAATGCGCACCACCCCGTGATGTTTTTCTCACTCCTACTAGAGAATCTAATGTAACACACACCCATACGATGCGCACCACCCCGTGATGTTTTTCTCACTCCTACCAGTGAATGTAATGTACCACACACCCATACGATGCGCACCACCCCGTGATGTTTTTCTCACTCCTACTAGTGAATCTAATGTAACACACACCCATATGATGCGCACCACCCCGTGATGTTTTTCTCACTCCTACTAGTGAATCTAATGTAACACACACCTATACAATGCGCACCACCCCGTGATGTTTTTCTCACTCCTACTAGTGAATGTAATGTAACACACACCCATACAATGCGCACCACCCCGTGATGTTTTTCTCACTCCTACTAGTGAATGTAATGTAACACACACACATACAATGGGCACCACCCGTGATGTTTTTCTCACTCCTACTAGTGAATGTAATGTAACACACACCCATACAATGCGCACCACCCCGTGATGTTTTTCTCACTCCTACTAGTGAATCTAATGTAACACACACCCATACAATGCGCACCACCCCGTGATGTTTTTCTCACTCGTCCTAGTGAATCTAATGTAACACACACCCATACAATGCGCACCACCCCGTGATGTTTTTCTCACACCTACTAGTGAATCTAATGTAACACACACCCATTCAATGCTCACCACCCGTTGATGTTTTTCTCACTCCTACCAGTGAATCTAATGTAACACACACCCATTCGATGCGCACCACCCCTTGATATTTTTCTCACTCCTACCAGTGAATGTGATGTAACCCACACCCATACGATGCGCACCACCCCGTGATGTTTTTCTCACTGCTACTAGTGAATCTAATGTAACAACCACCCATACAGTGCGCACCACCCCGTGATGTTTTTCTCACTGCTAATAGTGAATGTAATGTAACACACAACCATACAGTGCGCACCACCCCGTGATGTTTTTCTCACTCCTACTAGTGAATGTAATGTAACACACACCCATACAGTGCGCACCACCCCGTGATGTTTTTCTCACTCCTACTAGTGAATGTAATGTAACACACACCCATGCAGTGCGCACCACCCCGTGATGTTTTTCTCACTCCTACTAGTGAATGTAATGTAACACACACCCATGCAGTGCGCACCACCCCGTGATGTTTTTCTCACTCCTACTAGTGAATGTAATGTAACACACACCCATACAGTGCGCACCACCCCGTGATGTTTTTCTCACTCCTACTAGTGAATGTAATGTAACACACACCCATACAGTGCGCACCACACCGTGATGTTTTTCTCACTCCTACTAGTGAATGTAATGTAACACACACCCATACAATGCGCACCACCCCGTGATGTTTTTCTCACTCCTACTAGTGAATCTAATGTAACACACACCCATACAATGCGCAACACCCCGTGATGTTTTTCTCACACCTACTAGTGAATCTAATGTAACACACACCCATTCAATGCGCACCACCCCGTGATGTTTTTCTCACTCCTACCAGTGAATGTAATGTAACACACACCCATACAATGCGCACCACCCCGTGATGTTTTTCTCACTCCTACTAGTGAATCTAATGTAACACACACCCATACAATGCGCACCACCCCGTGATGTTTTTCTCACTCTTCCTAGTGAATCTAATGTAACACACACCCATACAATGCGCACCACCCCGTGATGTTTTTCTCACACCTACTAGTGAATCTAATGTAACACACACCCATTCAATGCTCACCACCCGTTGATGTTTTTCTCGCTCCTACCAGTGAATCTAATGTAACACACACCCATTCGATGCGCACCACCCCTTGATATTTTTCTCACTCCTACCAGTGAATGTAATGTAACCCACACCCATACGATGCGCACCACCCCGTGATGTTTTTCTCACTGCTACTAGTGAATCTAATGTAACCCACACCCATACAGTGCGCACCACCCCGTGATGTTTTTCTCACTGCTACTAGTGAATCTAATGTAACACACACCCATACCATGGGCACCACCCCGTGTTGTTTTTCTCACTCCTACTAGTGAATCTAATGTAACACACACCCATACAATGCGCACCACCCCGTGTTGTTTTTCTCACTCCTACTAGTGAATCTCATGTAACACACACCCATACAGTGCGCACCACCCCGTGATGTTTTTCTCACTCCTACTAGTGAATCTAATGTAACACACACCCATACAGTGCGCACCAGCCCGTGATGTTTTTCTCACTGCTACTAGTGAATGTAATGTAACACACATCCATACAGTGCGCACCACCCCGTGATGTTTTTCTCACTCCTACTAGTGAACGTAATGTAACACACACCCATACAGTGCGCACCACCCCGTGATGTTTTTCTCACTCCTACTAGTGAATCTAATGTAACACACACCCATACAGTGCGCACCACCCCGTGATGTTTTTCTCACTCCTACTAGTGAATTTAATGTAACACACACCCATACAGTGCGCACCACCCCGTGATATTTTTCTCACTCCTACTAGTGAATGTAATGTAACACACACCCATACAGTGCGCACCACCCCGTGATGTTTTTCTCACTCCTACTAGTGAATGTAATGTAACACACACCCATACAATGCGCACCACCCCGTGATGTTTTTCTCACTCCTACTAGTGAATGTAATGTAACACACACGCATACGATGCGCACCACCCCGTGATGTTTTTCTCACTCCTACTAGTGAATGTAATGTAACACACACACATACAATGGGCACCACCCGTGATGTTTTTCTCACTCCTACTAGTGAATGTAATGTAACACACACCCATACAATGCGCACCACCCCGTGATGTTTTTCTCACTCCTAATAGTGAATGTAATGTAACACACACCCATACAATGCGCACCACCCCGTGATGTTTTTCTCACTCCTACTAGTGAATGTAATGTAACACACACCCATACAATGCGCACCACCCCGTGATGTTTTTCTCACTCCTAGTAGTGAATGTAATGTAACACACACCCATACAATGCGCACCACCCCGTGATGTTTTTCTCACTCCTACTAGTGAATGTAATGCAACACACACCCATACAATGCGCACCCCCCCTGATGTTTTTCTCACTCCTACTAGTGAATGTAATGTAACACACACCCACAGAGTGCGCACCACCCCGTGATGTTTTTCTCACTCCTACAAGTGAATGTAATGTAACACACACCCATACAATGCGCACCACCCCGTGATGTTTTTCTCACTCCTACTAGTGAATGTAATGTAACACACACCCATACAAAGCGCACCACCCCGTGATGTTTTTCTCACTCCTACTAGTGAATGTAATGTAACACACACCCATACAATGCGCACCACCCCGTGATGTTTTTCTCACTCCTACTAGTGAATGTAATGTCACACACACCCATACAATGCGCACCACCCCGTGATGTTTTTCTCACTCCTACTAGTGAATGTAATGTAACACACACCCATACAATGCGCACCACCCCGTGATGTTTTTCTCACTCCTACTAGTGAATGTAACGTAACACACACCCATACAATGCGCACCACCCCGTGATGATTTGCTCACTCCTACTAGTGAATGTAACGTAACACACACCCATACAATGCGCACCACCCCGTGATGTTTTTCTCACTCCTACTAGTGAATGTAATGTAACACACACCCATACAATGCGCACCACCCCGTGATGATTTGCTCACTCCTACTAGTGAATGTAACGTAACACACACCCATACAATGCGCACCACCCCGTGATGATTTGCTCACTCCTACTAGTGAATGTAACGTAACACACACCCATACAATGCGCACCACCCCGTGATGTTTTTCTCACTCCTACTAGTGAATGTAATGTAACACACACCCATACAATGCGCACCACCCCGTGATGTTTTTCTCACTCCTACTAGTGAATGTAATGTAACACACACCCATACAATGCGCACCACCCCGTGATGTTTTTCTCACTCCTACTAGTGAATGTAATGTAACACACACCCATACAATGCGCACCACCCCGTGATGTTTTTCTCACTCCTACTAGTGAATGTAATGTAACACACACCCATGCAATGCGCACCACCCCGTGATGTTTTTCTCACTCCTACTAGTGAATGTAATGTAACACACACCCATGCAATGCGCACCACCCCGTGATGTTTTTCTCACTCCTACTAGTGAATGTAATGTAACACACACCCATACAATGCGCACCACCCCGTCATGTTTTTCTCACTCCTACTAGTGAATGTAATGTAACACACACCCATACAATGCGCACCACCCCGTGATGTTTTTCTCACTCCTACTAGTGAATGTAATGTAACACACACCCATACAATGCGCACCACCCGTGATGTTTTTCTCACTCCTACTAGTGAATCTAATGTAACACACACCCATACAATGCGCAGCACCCCGTGATGATTTTCTCACTCCTGTTGGTGAATCTAATGTAACACACACCCATACAATGCGCACCACCCCGTGATGTTTTTCTCACTCCTACTAGTGAAAGTAATGTAACACACACCAATACAATGCGCACCGCCCCGTGATGTTTTTCTCACTCCTGTTGGTGAATCTAATGTAACACACACCCATATAATGCGCACCACCCCGTGATGTTTTTCTCACTCCTACTAGTGAATGTAATGTAACACACACCGATACAATGCGCACCGCCCCGGGATGTTTTTCTCACTCCTACTAGTGAATCTAATGTAACACACACCCATACAGTGCACACCACCCCGTGATGTTTTTCTCACTCCTACTAGTGAATATAATGTAACACACACCCATACAGTGCGCACCACCCCGTGATGTTTTTCTCACTGCTACTAGTGAATGTAATGTAAAACACACCCATACAGTGCGCACCACCCCGTGATGTTTTTCTCACTCCTACTAGTGAATGTAATGTAACACACACCCATACAGTGCGCACCACCCCGTGATGTTTTTCTCACTCCTACTAGTGAATCTAATGTAACACACACCCATACAGTGCACACCACCCCGTGATGTTTTTCTCACTCCTACTAGTGAATTTAATGTAACACACACCCATACAGTGCGCACCACCCCGTGATGTTTTTCTCACTCCTACTAGTGAATGTAATGTAACACACACCCATACAGTGCGCACCACCCCGTGATGTTTTTCTCACTCCTACTAGTGAATGTAATGTAACACACACCCATACAATGCGCACCACCCCGTGATGTTTTTCTCACTCCTATTAGTGAATGTAATGTAACACACACCCATACAATGCGCACCACCCCGTGATGTTTTTCTCACTCCTACTAGTGAATGTAATGTAACACACACCCATACAATGCGCACCACTCCGTGATGTTTTTCTCACTGCTACTAGTGAATGTAATGTAACACACACCCATACAGTGCGCACCACCCCGTGATGTTTTTCTCACTCCTACTAGTGAATCTAATGTAACACACACCCATACAGTGCGCACCACCCCGTGATGTTTTTCTCACTCCTACTAGTGAATCTAATGTAACACACACCCATACATTGCGCACCACCGCGTGATGTTTTTCTCACTCCTACTAGTGAATGTAATGTAACACACACCCATACAGTGCGCACCACCCCGTGATGTTTTTCTCACTCCTACTAGTGAATGTAATGTAACACACACCCATACAGTGCGCACCACCCCGTGATGTTTTTCTCACTCCTACTAGTGAATGTAATGTAACACACACCCATACAATGCGCACCACCCCGTGATGTTTTTCTCACTCCTACTAGTGAATGTAATGTAACACACACCCATACAATGCGCACCACCCCGTGATGTTTTTCTCACTCCTACTAGTGAATGTAATGTAACACACACCCATGCAATGCGCACCACCCCGTGATGTTTTTCTCACTCCTACTAGTGAATGTAATGTAACACACACCCATGCAATGCGCACCACCCCGTGATGTTTTTCTCACTCCTACTAGTGAATGTAATGTAACACACACCCATACAATGCGCACCACCCCGTCATGTTTTTCTCACTCCTACTAGTGAATGTAATGTAACACACACCCATACAATGCGCACCACCCCGTGATGTTTTTCTCACTCCTACTAGTGAATGTAATGTAACACACACCCATACAATGCGCACCACCCGTGATGTTTTTCTCACTCCTACTAGTGAATCTAATGTAACACACACCCATACAATGCGCAGCACCCCGTGATGATTTTCTCACTCCTGTTGGTGAATCTAATGTAACACACACCCATACAATGCGCACCACCCCGTGATGTTTTTCTCACTCCTACTAGTGAAAGTAATGTAACACACACCAATACAATGCGCACCGCCCCGTGATGTTTTTCTCACTCCTGTTGGTGAATCTAATGTAACACACACCCATATAATGCGCACCACCCCGTGATGTTTTTCTCACTCCTACTAGTGAATGTAATGTAACACACACCGATACAATGCGCACCGCCCCGGGATGTTTTTCTCACTCCTACTAGTGAATCTAATGTAACACACACCCATACAGTGCACACCACCCCGTGATGTTTTTCTCACTCCTACTAGTGAATATAATGTAACACACACCCATACAGTGCGCACCACCCCGTGATGTTTTTCTCACTGCTACTAGTGAATGTAATGTAAAACACACCCATACAGTGCGCACCACCCCGTGATGTTTTTCTCACTCCTACTAGTGAATGTAATGTAACACACACCCATACAGTGCGCACCACCCCGTGATGTTTTTCTCACTCCTACTAGTGAATCTAATGTAACACACACCCATACAGTGCACACCACCCCGTGATGTTTTTCTCACTCCTACTAGTGAATTTAATGTAACACACACCCATACAGTGCGCACCACCCCGTGATGTTTTTCTCACTCCTACTAGTGAATGTAATGTAACACACACCCATACAGTGCGCACCACCCCGTGATGTTTTTCTCACTCCTACTAGTGAATGTAATGTAACACACACCCATACAATGCGCACCACCCCGTGATGTTTTTCTCACTCCTATTAGTGAATGTAATGTAACACACACCCATACAATGCGCACCACCCCGTGATGTTTTTCTCACTCCTACTAGTGAATGTAATGTAACACACACCCATACAATGCGCACCACTCCGTGATGTTTTTCTCACTGCTACTAGTGAATGTAATGTAACACACACCCATACAGTGCGCACCACCCCGTGATGTTTTTCTCACTCCTACTAGTGAATCTAATGTAACACACACCCATACAGTGCGCACCACCCCGTGATGTTTTTCTCACTCCTACTAGTGAATCTAATGTAACACACACCCATACATTGCGCACCACCGCGTGATGTTTTTCTCACTCCTACTAGTGAATGTAATGTAACACACACCCATACAGTGCGCACCACCCCGTGATGTTTTTCTCACTCCTACTAGTGAATGTAATGTAACACACACCCATACAGTGCGCACCACCCCGTGATGTTTTTCTCACTCCTACTAGTGAATGTAATGTAACACACACCCATACAGTGCGCACCACCCCGTGATGTTTTTCTCACTCCTACTAGTGAATGTAATGTAACACACACCCATACAGTGCGCACCACCCCGTGATGTTTTTCTCACTCCTACTAGTGAATGTAATGTAACACACACCCATACAGTGCGCACCACCCCGTGATGTTTTTCTCACTCCTACCAGTGAATGTAATGTAACACACACCCATACAGTGCGCACCACCCCGTGATGTTTTTCTCACTCCTACTAGTGAATGTAATGTAACACACACCCATACAGTGCGCACCACCCCGTGATGTTTTTCTCACTCCTACTAGTGAATCTAATGTAACACACACCCATACAGTGCGCACCACCCCTTGATGTTTTTCTCACTCCTACTAGTGAATTTAATGTAACAACCACCCATACAGTGCGCACCACCCCGTGATGTTTTTCTCACTCCTACTAGTGAATGTAATGTAACACACACCCATACAGTGCGCACCACCCCGTGATGTTTTTCTCACTCCTACTAGTGAATCTAATGTAACACACACCCATACAATGCGCACCACCCCGTGATGTTTTTCTCACTCCTACTAGTGAATCTAATGTAACACACACCCATACAGTGCGCACCAGCCCGTGATGTTTTTCTCACTGCTACTAGTGAATGTAATGTAACACACACCCATACAGTGCGCACCACCCCGTGATGTTTTTCTCACTCCTACTAGTGAATGTAATGTAACACACACACATACAGGGCGCACCACCCCGTGATGTTTTTCTCACTCCTACTAGTGAATCTAATGTAACACACACCCATACAGTGCGCACCACCCCGTGATGTTTTTCTCACTCCTACTAGTGAATTTAATGTAACACACACCCATTCAGTGCGCACCACCCCGTGATGTTTTTCTCACTCCTACTAGTGAATGTAATGTAACACACACCCATACAGTGCGCACCACCCCGTGATGTTTTTCTCACTCCTACTAGTGAATGTAATGTAACACACACCCATACAATGCGCACCACCCCGTGATGTTTTTCTCACTCCTATTAGTGAATGTAATGTAACACACACCCATACAATGCGCACCACCCCGTGATGTTTTTCTCACTGCTACTAGTGAATGTAATGTAACACACACCCATACAATGCGCACCACCCCGTGATGTTTTTCTCACTGCTACTAGTGAATGTAATGTAACACACACCCATACAATGCGCACCACCCCGTGATGTTTTTCTCACTCCTACTAGTGAATGTAATGTAACACACACCCATACAATGCGCACCACCCCGTGATGTTTTTCTCACTCCTACTAGTGAATGTAATGTAACACACACCCATACAATGCGCACCACCCCGTGATGTTTTTCTCACTCCTACTAGTGAATGTAATGTAACACACACCCATACAATGCGCACCACCCCGTGATGTTTTTCTCATTCCTACTAGTGAATGTAATGTAACACACACCCATACAAAGCGCACCACCCCGTGATGTTTTTCTCACTCCTACTAGTGAATGTAATGTAACACACACCCATACAATGAGCACCACCCCGTGATGTTTTTCTCATTCCTACTAGTGAATGTAATGTAACACACACCCATACAGTGCGCACCACCCCGTGATGTTTTTCTCACTCCTACTAGTGAATGTAATGTAACACACAACCATACAGTGCGCACCACCCCGTGATGTTTTTCTCACTCCTACTAGTGAATGTAATGTAACACACACCCATACAGTGCGCACCACCCCGTGATGTTTTTCTCACTCCTACTAGTGAATGTAATGTAACACACACCCATACAGTGCGCACCACCCCGTGATGTTTTTCTCACTCCTACTAGTGAATGTAATGTAACACACACCCATGCAGTGCGCACCACCCCGTGATGTTTTTCTCACTCCTACTAGTGAATGTAATGTAACACACACCCATACAGTGCGCACCACCCCGTGATGTTTTTCTCACTCCTACTAGTGAATGTAATGTAACACACACCCATACATTGCGCACCACCCCGTGATGTTTTTCTCACTCCTACCAGTGAATGTAATGTAACACACACCCATACAGTGCGCACCACCCCGTGATGTTTTTCTCACTCCTACCAGTGAATGTAATGTAACACACACCCATACAGTGCGCACCACACCGTGATGTTTTTCTCACTCCTACTAGTGAATGTAATGTAACACACACCCATACAGTGCGCACCACCCCGTGATGTTTTTCTCACTCCTACTAGTGAATCTAATGTATCACACACCCATACAGTGCGCACCACCCCGTGATGTTTTTCTCACTCCTACTAGTGAATTTAATGTAACAACCACCCATACAGTGCGCACCACCCCGTGATGTTTTTCTCACTCCTACTAGTGAATGTAATGTAACACACACCCATACAGTGCGCACCACCCCGTGATGTTTTTCTCACTCCTACTAGTGAATCTAATGTAACACACACCCATACAATGCGCACCACCCCGTGATGTTTTTCTCACTCCTACTAGTGAATCTAATGTAACACACACCCATACAGTGCGCACCAGCCCGTGATGTTTTTCTCACTGCTACTAGTGAATGTAATGTAACACACACCCATACAGTGCGCACCACCCCGTGATGTTTTTCTCACTCCTACTAGTGAATGTAATGTAACACACACCCATACAATGCGCACCACCCCGTGATGTTTTTCTCACTCCTACTAGTGAATGTAATGTAACACACACCCATACAATGCGCACCACCCCGTGATGTTTTTCTCACTCCTACTAGTGAATGTAATGTAACACACACCCATACAATGCGCACCACCCCGTGATGTTTTTCTCACTCCTCCTAGTGAATGTAATGTAACACACACCCATACAAAGCGCACCACCCCGTGATGTTTTTCTCACTCCTACAAGTGAATGTAATGTAACACACACCCATACAATGCGCACCACCCCGTGATGTTTTTCTCATTTCTACTAGTGAATGTAATGTAACACACACCCATACAATGCGCACCACCCCGTGATGTTTTTCTCACTCCTACTAGTGAATGTAATGTAACACACACCCATACAATGCGCACCACCCCGTGATGTTTTTCTCACTCCTACTAGTGAATGTAATGTAACACACACTCATACAATGCGCACCACCCCGTGATGTTTTTCTCACTCCTACTAGTGAATCTAATGTAACACACACCCATACAATGCGCACCACCCCGTGATGTTTTTGTCACACCTACTAGTGAATCTAATGTAACACACACCCATTCAATGCGCACCACCCCGTGATGTTTTTCTCACTCCTACTAGAGAATCTAATGTAACACACACCCATACGATGCGCACCACCCCGTGATGTTTTTCTCACTCCTACCAGTGAATGTAATGTACCACACACCCATACGATGCGCACCACCCCGTGATGTTTTTCTCACTCCTACTAGTGAATCTAATGTAACACACACCCATACGATGCGCACCACCCCGTGATGTTTTTCTCACTCCTACTAGTGAATCTAATGTAACACACACCTATACAATGCGCACCACCCCGTGATGTTTTTCTCACTCCTACTAGTGAATGTAATGTAACACACACCCATACAATGCGCACCACCCCGTGATGTTTTTCTCACTCCTACTAGTGAATGTAATGTAACACACACACATACAATGGGCACCACCCGTGATGTTTTTCTCACTCCTACTAGTGAATGTAATGTAACACACACCCATACAATGCGCACCACCCCGTGATGTTTTTCTCACTCCTACTAGTGAATCTAATGTAACACACACCCATACAATGCGCACCACCCCGTGATGTTTTTCTCACTCGTCCTAGTGAATCTAATGTAACACACACCCATACAATGCGCACCACCCCGTGATGTTTTTCTCACACCTACTAGTGAATCTAATGTAACACACACCCATTCAATGCTCACCACCCGTTGATGTTTTTCTCGCTCCTACCAGTGAATCTAATGTAACACACACCCATTCGATGCGCACCACCCCTTGATATTTTTCTCACTCCTACTAGTGAATGTAATGTAACACACACCCATACAATGCGCACCACCCCGTGATGTTTTTCTCACTCCTACTAGTGAATGTAATGTAACACACACCCATACAAAGCGCACCACCCCGTGATGTTTTTCTCACTCCTACTAGTGAATGTAATGTAACACACACCCATACAATGCGCACCACCCCGTGATGTTTTTCTCACTCCTACTAGTGAATGTAATGTCACACACACCCATACAATGCGCACCACCACGTGATGTTTTTCTCACTCCTACTAGTGAATGTAATGTAACACACACCCATACAATGCGCACCACCCCGTGATGTTTTTCTCACTCCTACTAGTGAATGTAACGTAACACACACCCATACAATGCGCACCACCCCGTGATGATTTGCTCACTCCTACTAGTGAATGTAACGTAACACACACCCATACAATGCGCACCACCCCGTGATGTTTTTCTCACTCCTACTAGTGAATGTAATGTAACACACACCCATACAATGCGCACCACCCCGTGATGATTTGCTCACTCCTACTAGTGAATGTAACGTAACACACACCCATACAATGCGCACCACCCCGTGATGATTTGCTCACTCCTACTAGTGAATGTAACGTAACACACACCCATACAATGCGCACCACCCCGTGATGTTTTTCTCACTCCTACTAGTGAATGTAATGTAACACACACCCATACAATGCGCACCACCCCGTGATGTTTTTCTCACTCCTACTAGTGAATGTAATGTAACACACACCCATACAATGCGCACCACCCCGTGATGTTTTTCTCACTCCTACTAGTGAATGTAATGTAACACACACCCATACAATGCGCACCACCCCGTGATGTTTTTCTCACTCCTACTAGTGAATGTAATGTAACACACACCCATGCAATGCGCACCACCCCGTGATGTTTTTCTCACTCCTACTAGTGAATGTAATGTAACACACACCCATGCAATGCGCACCACCCCGTGATGTTTTTCTCACTCCTACTAGTGAATGTAATGTAACACACACCCATACAATGCGCACCACCCCGTCATGTTTTTCTCACTCCTACTAGTGAATGTAATGTAACACACACCCATACAATGCGCACCACCCCGTGATGTTTTTCTCACTCCTACTAGTGAATGTAATGTAACACACACCCATACAATGCGCACCACCCGTGATGTTTTTCTCACTCCTACTAGTGAATCTAATGTAACACACACCCATACAATGCGCACCACCCCGTGATGATTTTCTCACTCCTGTTGGTGAATCTAATGTAACACACACCCATACAATGCGCACCACCCCGTGATGTTTTTCTCACTCCTACTAGTGAAAGTAATGTAACACACACCAATACAATGCGCACCGCCCCGTGATGTTTTTCTCACTCCTGTTGGTGAATCTAATGTAACACACACCCATATAATGCGCACCGCCCCGTGATGTTTTTCTCACTCCTACTAGTGAATGTAATGTAACACACACCCATACAATGCGCACCGCCCCGGGATGTTTTTCTCACTCCTACTAGTGAATCTAATGTAACACACACCCATACAGTGCACACCACCCCGTGATGTTTTTCTCACTCCTACTAGTGAATATAATGTAACACACACCCATACAGTGCGCACCACCCCGTGATGTTTTTCTCACTGCTACTAGTGAATGTAATGTAAAACACACCCATACAGTGCGCACCACCCCGTGATGTTTTTCTCACTCCTACTAGTGAATGTAATGTAACACACACCCATACAGTGCGCACCACCCCGTGATGTTTTTCTCACTCCTACTAGTGAATCTAATGTAACACACACCCATACAGTGCACACCACCCCGTGATGTTTTTCTCACTCCTACTAGTGAATTTAATGTAACACACACCCATACAGTGCGCACCACCCCGTGATGTTTTTCTCACTCCTACTAGTGAATGTAATGTAACACACACCCATACAGTGCGCACCACCCCGTGATGTTTTTCTCACTCCTACTAGTGAATGTAATGTAACACACACCCATACAATGCGCACCACCCCGTGATGTTTTTCTCACTCCTATTAGTGAATGTAATGTAACACACACCCATACAATGCGCACCACCCCGTGATGTTTTTCTCACTCCTACTAGTGAATGTAATGTAACACACACCCATACAATGCGCACCACTCCGTGATGTTTTTCTCACTGCTACTAGTGAATGTAATGTAACACACACCCATACAGTGCGCACCACCCCGTGATGTTTTTCTCACTCCTACTAGTGAATGTAATGTAACACACACCCATACAGTGCGCACCACCCCGTGATGTTTTTCTCACTCCTACTAGTGAATCTAATGTAACACACACCAATACAATGCGCACCGCCCCGTGATGTTTTTCTCACTCCTGTTGGTGAATCTAATGTAACACACACCCATATAATGCGCACCGCCCCGTGATGTTTTTCTCACTCCTACTAGTGAATGTAATGTAACACACACCCATACAATGCGCACCGCCCCGGGATGTTTTTCTCACTCCTACTAGTGAATCTAATGTAACACACACCCATACAGTGCACACCACCCCGTGATGTTTTTCTCACTCCTACTAGTGAATATAATGTAACACACACCCATACAGTGCGCACCACCCCGTGATGTTTTTCTCACTGCTACTAGTGAATGTAATGTAAAACACACCCATACAGTGCGCACCACCCCGTGATGTTTTTCTCACTCCTACTAGTGAATGTAATGTAACACACACCCATACAGTGCGCACCACCCCGTGATGTTTTTCTCACTCCTACTAGTGAATCTAATGTAACACACACCCATACAGTGCACACCACCCCGTGATGTTTTTCTCACTCCTACTAGTGAATTTAATGTAACACACACCCATACAGTGCGCACCACCCCGTGATGTTTTTCTCACTCCTACTAGTGAATGTAATGTAACACACACCCATACAGTGCGCACCACCCCGTGATGTTTTTCTCACTCCTACTAGTGAATGTAATGTAACACACACCCATACAATGCGCACCACCCCGTGATGTTTTTCTCACTCCTATTAGTGAATGTAATGTAACACACACCCATACAATGCGCACCACCCCGTGATGTTTTTCTCACTCCTACTAGTGAATGTAATGTAACACACACCCATACAATGCGCACCACTCCGTGATGTTTTTCTCACTGCTACTAGTGAATGTAATGTAACACACACCCATACAGTGCGCACCACCCCGTGATGTTTTTCTCACTCCTACTAGTGAATCTAATGTAACACACACCCATACAGTGCGCACCACCCCGTGATGTTTTTCTCACTCCTACTAGTGAATCTAATGTAACACACACCCATACATTGCGCACCACCGCGTGATGTTTTTCTCACTCCTACTAGTGAATGTAATGTAACACACACCCATACAGTGCGCACCACCCCGTGATGTTTTTCTCACTCCTACTAGTGAATGTAATGTAACACACACCCATACAGTGCGCACCACCCCGTGATGTTTTTCTCACTCCTACTAGTGAATGTAATGTAACACACACCCATACAGTGCGCACCACCCCGTGATGTTTTTCTCACTCCTACTAGTGAATGTAATGTAACACACACCCATACAGTGCGCACCACCCCGTGATGTTTTTCTCACTCCTACTAGTGAATGTAATGTAACACACACCCATACAGTGCGCACCACCCCGTGATGTTTTTCTCACTCCTACCAGTGAATGTAATGTAACACACACCCATACAGTGCGCACCACCCCGTGATGTTTTTCTCACTCCTACTAGTGAATGTAATGTAACACACACCCATACAGTGCGCACCACCCCGTGATGTTTTTCTCACTCCTACTAGTGAATCTAATGTAACACACACCCATACAGTGCGCACCACCCCTTGATGTTTTTCTCACTCCTACTAGTGAATTTAATGTAACAACCACCCATACAGTGCGCACCACCCCGTGATGTTTTTCTCACTCCTACTAGTGAATGTAATGTAACACACACCCATACAGTGCGCACCACCCCGTGATGTTTTTCTCACTCCTACTAGTGAATCTAATGTAACACACACCCATACAATGCGCACCACCCCGTGATGTTTTTCTCACTCCTACTAGTGAATCTAATGTAACACACACCCATACAGTGCGCACCAGCCCGTGATGTTTTTCTCACTGCTACTAGTGAATGTAATGTAACACACACCCATACAGTGCGCACCACCCCGTGATGTTTTTCTCACTCCTACTAGTGAATGTAATGTAACACACACCCATACAGGGCGCACCACCCCGTGATGTTTTTCTCACTCCTACTAGTGAATCTAATGTAACACACACCCATACAGTGCGCACCACCCCGTGATGTTTTTCTCACTCCTACTAGTGAATTTAATGTAACACACACCCATTCAGTGCGCACCACCCCGTGATGTTTTTCTCACTCCTACTAGTGAATGTAATGTAACACACACCCATACAGTGCGCACCACCCCGTGATGTTTTTCTCACTCCTACTAGTGAATGTAATGTAACACACACCCATACAATGCGCACCACCCCGTGATGTTTTTCTCACTGCTACTAGTGAATGTAATGTAACACACACCCATACAATGCGCACCACCCCGTGATGTTTTTCTCACTGCTACTAGTGAATGTAATGTAACACACACCCATACAATGCGCACCACCCCGTGATGTTTTTCTCACTCCTACTAGTGAATGTAATGTAACACACACCCATACAATGCGCACCACCCCGTGATGTTTTTCTCACTCCTACTAGTGAATGTAATGTAACACACACCCATACAATGCGCACCACCCCGTGATGTTTTTCTCACTCCTACTAGTGAATGTAATGTAACACACACCCATACAATGCGCACCACCCCGTGATGTTTTTCTCATTCCTACTAGTGAATGTAATGTAACACACACCCATACAAAGCGCACCACCCCGTGATGTTTTTCTCACTCCTACTAGTGAATGTAATGTAACACACACCCATACAATGAGCACCACCCCATGATGTTTTTCTCATTCCTACTAGTGAATGTAATGTAACACACACCCATACAGTGCGCACCACCCCGTGATGTTTTTCTCACTCCTACTAGTGAATGTAATGTAACACACAACCATACAGTGCGCACCACCCCGTGATGTTTTTCTCACTCCTACTAGTGAATGTAATGTAACACACACCCATACAGTGCGCACCACCCCGTGATGTTTTTCTCACTCCTACTAGTGAATGTAATGTAACACACACCCATACAGTGCGCACCACCCCGTGATGTTTTTCTCACTCCTACTAGTGAATGTAATGTAACACACACCCATGCAGTGCGCACCACCCCGTGATGTTTTTCTCACTCCTACTAGTGAATGTAATGTAACACACACCCATACAGTGCGCACCACCCCGTGATGTTTTTCTCACTCCTACTAGTGAATGTAATGTAACACACACCCATACAGTGCGCACCACCCCGTGATGTTTTTCTCACTCCTACCAGTGAATGTAATGTAACACACACCCATACAGTGCGCACCACCCCGTGATGTTTTTCTCACTCCTACCAGTGAATGTAATGTAACACACACCCATACAGTGCGCACCACCCCGTGATGTTTTTCTCACTCCTACTAGTGAATGTAATGTAACACACACCCATACAGTGCGCACCACCCCGTGATGTTTTTCTCACTCCTACTAGTGAATCTAATGTATCACACACCCATACAGTGCGCACCACACCGTGATGTTTTTCTCACTCCTACTAGTGAATTTAATGTAACAACCACCCATACAGTGCGCACCACCCCGTGATGTTTTTCTCACTCCTACTAGTGAATGTAATGTAGCACACACCCATACAGTGCGCACCACCCCGTGATGTTTTTCTCACTCCTACTAGTGAATCTAATGTAACACACACCCATACAATGCGCACCACCCCGTGATGTTTTTCTCACTCCTACTAGTGAATCTAATGTAACACACACCCATACAGTGCGCACCAGCCCGTGATGTTTTTCTCACTGCTACTAGTGAATGTAATGTAACACACACCCATACAGTGCGCACCACCCCGTGATGTTTTTCTCACTCCTACTAGTGAATGTAATGTAACACACACCCATACAATGCGCACCACCCCGTGATGTTTTTCTCACTCCTACTAGTGAATGTAATGTAACACACACCCATACAATGCGCACCACCCCGTGATGTTTTTCTCACTCCTACTAGTGAATGTAATGTAACACACACCCATACAATGCGCACAACCCCGTGATGTTTTTCTCACTCCTCCTAGTGAATGTAATGTAACACACACCCATACAAAGCGCACCACCCCGTGATGTTTTTCTCACTCCTACAAGTGAATGTAATGTAACACACACCCATACAATGCGCACCACCCCGTGATGTTTTTCTCATTTCTACTAGTGAATGTAATGTAACACACACCCATACAATGTGCACCACCCCGTGATGTTTTTCTCACTCCTACTAGTGAATGTAATGTAACACACACCCATACAATGCGCACCACCCCGTGATGTTTTTCTCACTCCTACTAGTGAATCTAATGTAACACACACCCATACAATGCGCACCACCCCGTGATGTTTTTCTCACTCCTACTAGTGAATCTAATGTAACACACACCCATACAATGCGCACCACCCCGTGATGTTTTTGTCACACCTACTAGTGAATCTAATGTAACACACACCCATTCAATGCGCACCACCCCGTGATGTTTTTCTCACTCCTACTAGAGAATCTAATGTAACACACACCCATACGATGCGCACCACCCCGTGATGTTTTTCTCACTCCTACCAGTGAATGTAATGTACCACACACCCATACGATGCGCACCACCCCGTGATGTTTTTCTCACTCCTACTAGTGAATCTAATGTAACACACACCCATACGATGCGCACCACCCCGTGATGTTTTTCTCACTCCTACTAGTGAATCTAATGTAACACACACCTATACAATGCGCACCACCCTGTGATGTTTTTCTCACTCCTACTAGTGAATGTAATGTAACACACACCCATACAATGCGCACCACCCCGTGATGTTTTTCTCACTCCTACTAGTGAATGTAATGTAACACACACACATACAATGGGCACCACCCGTGATGTTTTTCTCACTCCTACTAGTGAATGTAATGTAACACACACCCATACAATGCGCACCACCCCGTGATGTTTTTCTCACTCCTACTAGTGAATCTAATGTAAAACACACCCATACAATGCGCACCACCCCGTGATGTTTTTCTCACTCGTCCTAGTGAATCTAATGTAACACACACCCATACAATGCGCACCACCCCGTGATGTTTTTCTCACACCTACTAGTGAATCTAATGTAACACACACCCATTCAATGCTCACCACCCGTTGATGTTTTTCTCGCTCCTACCAGTGAATCTAATGTAACACACACCCATTCGATGCGCACCACCCCTTGATATTTTTCTCACTCCTACCAGTGAATGTAATGTAACCCACACCCATACGATGCGCACCACCCCGTGATGTTTTTCTCACTGCTACTAGTGAATCTAATGTAACAACCACCCATACAGTGCGCACCACCCCGTGATGTTTTTCTCACTGCTAATAGTGAATGTAATGTAACACACAACCATACAGTGCGCACCACCCCGTGATGTTTTTCTCACTCCTACTAGTGAATGTAATGTAACACACACCCATACAGTGCGCACCACCCCGTGATGTTTTTCTCACTCCTACTAGTGAATGTAATGTAACACACACCCATACAGTGCGCACCACCCCGTGATGTTTTTCTCACTCCTACTAGTGAATGTAATGTAACACACACCCATGCAGTGCGCACCACCCCGTGATGTTTTTCTCACTCCTACTAGTGAATGTAATGTAACACACACCCATACAGTGCGCACCACCCCGTGATGTTTTTCTCACTCCTACTAGTGAATGTAATGTAACACACACCCATACAGTGCGCACCACACCGTGATGTTTTTCTCACTCCTACTAGTGAATGTAATGTAACACACACCCATACAATGCACACCACCCCGTGATGTTTTTCTCACTCCTACTAGTGAATGTAATGTAACACACACCCATACAATGCGCACCACCCCGTGATGTTTTTCTCACACCTACTAGTGAATCTAATGTAACACACACCCATTCAATGCTCACCACCCGTTGATGTTTTTCTCGCTCCTACCAGTGAATCTAATGTAACACACACCCATTCGATGCGCACCACCCCTTGATATTTTTCTCACTCCTACTAGTGAATGTAATGTAACACACACCCATACAGTGCGCACCAGCCCGTGATGTTTTTCTCACTGCTACTAGTGAATGTAATGTAACACACATCCATACAGTGCGCACCACCCCGTGATGTTTTTCTCACTCCTACTAGTGAACGTAATGTAACACACACCCATACAGTGCGCACCACCCCGTGATGTTTTTCTCACTCCTACTAGTGAATGTAATGTAACACACACCCATACAGTGCGCACCACCCCGTGATGTTTTTCTCACTCCTACTAGTGAATGTAATGTAACACACACCCATACAATGCGCACCACCCCGTGATGTTTTTCTCACTCCTACTAGTGAATGTAATGTAACACACACGCATACGATGCGCACCACCCCGTGATATTTTTCTCACTCCTACTAGTGAATGTAATGTAACACACACCCATACAATGCGCACCACCCCGTGATGTTTTTCTCACTCCTACTAGTGAATGTAATGTAACACACACACATACAATGGGCACCACCCGTGATGTTTTTCTCACTCCTACTAGTGAATGTAATGTAACACACACCCATACAATGCGCACCACCCCGTGATGTTTTTCTCACTCCTATTAGTGAATGTAATGTAACACACACCCATACAATGCGCACCACCCCGTGATGTTTTTCTCACTCCTACTAGTGAATGTAATGTAACACACACCCATACAATGCGCACCACCCCGTGATGTTTTTCTCACTGCTACTAGTGAATGTAATGTAACACACACCCATACAATGCGCACCACCCCGTGATGTTTTTCTCACTCCTACTAGTGAATGTAATGTAACACACACCCATACAATGCGCACCACCCCGTGATGTTTTTCTCACTCCTACTAGTGAATGTAATGTAACACACACCCATACAATGCGCACCACCCCGTGATGTTTTTCTCACTCCTACTAGTGAATGTAATGTAACACACACCCATACAATGCGCACCACCCCGTGATGTTTTTCTCACTCCTACTAGTGAATGTAATGTAACACACACCCATACAAAGCGCACCACCCCGTGATGTTTTTCTCACTCCTACTAGTGAATGTAATGTAACACACACCCATACAATGCGCACCACCCCGTGATGTTTTTCTCACTCCTACTAGTGAATGTAATGTCACACACACCCATACAATGCGCACCACCCCGTGATGTTTTTCTCACTCCTACTAGTGAATGTAATGTAACACACACCCATACAATGCGCACCACCCCGTGATGATTTGCTCACTCCTACTAGTGAATGTAACGTAACACACACCCATACAATGCGCACCACCCCGTGATGATTTGCTCACTCCTACTAGTGAATGTAACGTAACACACACCCATACAATGCGCACCACCCCGTGATGTTTTTCTCACTCCTACTAGTGAATGTAACGTAACACACACCCATACAATGCGCACCACCCCGTGATGTTTTTCTCACTCCTACTAGTGAATGTAATGTAACACACACCCATACAATGCGCACCACCCCGTGATGTTTTTCTCACTCCTACTAGTGAATGTAATGTAACACACACCCATGCAATGCGCACCACCCCGTGATGTTTTTCTCACTCCTACTAGTGAATGTAATGTAACACACACCCATGCAATGCGCACCACCCCGTGATGTTTTTCTCACTCCTACTAGTGAATGTAATGTAACACACACCCATACAATGCGCACCACCCCGTCATGTTTTTCTCACTCCTACTAGTGAATGTAATGTAACACACACCCATACAATGCGCACCACCCCGTGATGTTTTTCTCACTCCTACTAGTGAATGTAATGTAACACACACCCATACAATGCGCACCACCCGTGATGTTTTTCTCACTCCTACTAGTGAATCTAATGTAACACACACCCATAAAATGCGCACCACCCCGTGATGATTTTCTCACTCCTGTTGGTGAATCTAATGTAACACACACCCATACAATGTGCACCACCCCGTGATGTTTTTCTCACTCCTACTAGTGAAAGTAATGTAACACACACCAATACAATGCGCACCGCCCCGTGATGTTTTTCTCACTCCTGTTGGTGAATCTAATGTAACACACACCCATATAATGCGCACCACCCCGTGATGTTTTTCTCACTCCTACTAGTGAATGTAATGTAACACACACCCATACAATGCGCACCGCCCCGGGATGTTTTTCTCACTCCTACTAGTGAATCTAATGTAACACACACCCATACAATGCGCACCACCCCGCGATGTTTTTCAGAAACCTATCCTACATTCCACTGCATGTTCCCTGATCTCCCCATGCTGACAACCCCGTGGTGCTTTTCTCCATCCTACATTGCCTCTCACTGCCTATCCTAATTTAGACCCTCCGATTCACACCACCCCGTGATGTTTTTCTCACTCCTACTTGTGAATCTAATGTAACACACACCCATACAATGCGCACCACCCCGTGATGTTTTTCTCACTCCTACTAGTGAATGTAATGTAACACACACCCATACAATGCGCACCACCCAGTGATGTTTTTCTCACTCCTACTAGTGAACGTAGTGTAACACACAGCCATACAATGCGCACCACCCCGTGATGTTTTTCTCACTCCTACTAGTGAACGTAATGTAACACACACCCATACAATGCGCACCACCGCGTGAAGTTTTTCTCACTCCTACTAGTGAATCTAATGTAACACACACCCATGCAATGCGCACCACCCCGTGATGTTTTTCTCACTCCTACTAGTGAATGTAATGTAACACACACCCATACAATGCGCACCACCCCGTGATGTTTTTCTCACTCCTACTAGTGAATGTAATGTAACACACACCCATGCAATGCGCACCACCCCGTGATGTTTTTCTCACTCCTACTAGTGAATGTAATGTAACACACACCCATGCAATGCGCACCACCCCGTGATGTTTTTCTCACTCCTACTAGTGAATGTAATGTAACACACACCCATACAATGCGCACCACCCCGTCATGTTTTTCTCACTCCTACTAGTGAATGTAATGTAACACACACCCATACAATGCGCACCACCCCGTGATGTTTTTCTCACTCCTACTAGTGAATGTAATGTAACACACACCCATACAATGCGCACCACCCCGTGATGTTTTTATCACTCCTGTTGGTGAATCTAATGTAACACACACCCATACAATGTGCACCACCCCGTGATGTTTTTCTCACTCCTACTAGGGAAAGTAATGTAACACACACCCATACAATGTGCACCACCCCGTGATGTTTTTCTCACTCCTACTAGTGAAAGTAATGTAACACACACCAATACAATGCGCACCGCCCCGTGATGTTTTTCTCACTCCTGTTGGTGAATCTAATGTAACACACACCCATATAATGCGCACCACCCCGTGATGTTTTTCTCACTCCTACTAGTGAAAGTAATGTAACACACACCCATACAATGCGCACCGCCCCGGGATGTTTTTCTCACTCCTACTAGTGAATGTAATGTAACACACACCCATACAATGCGCACCACCCCGTGATGTTTTTCTCACTCCTACTAGTGAATCTAATGTAACACACACCCATACAATGCGCACCATCCCGTGATGTTTTTCTCACTCCTACTAGTGAATCTAATGTAACACACACCCATACAATGCGCACCACCCCGCGATGTTTTTCAGAAACCTATCCTACATTCCACTGCATGTTCCCTGATCTCCCCATGCTGACCACCCCGCGGTGCTTTTCTCCATCCTACATTGCCTCTCACTGCCTATCCTAATTTAGACCCTCCGATTCACACCACCCCGTGATGTTTTTCTCACTCCTACTTGTGAATCTAATGTAACACACACCCATACAATGCGCACCACCCCGTGATGTTTTTCTCACTCCTACTAGTGAATGTAATGTAACACACACCCATACAATGCGCACCACCCAGTGATGTTTTTCTCACTCCTACTAGTGAACGTAGTGTAACACACAGCCATACAATGCGCACCACCCCGTGATGTTTTTCTCACTCCTACTAGTGAACTTAATGTAACACACACCCATACAATGCGCACCACCGCGTGAAGTTTTTCTCACTCCTACTAGTGAACGTAATGTAACACACACCCATACAATGCGCACCAGCCCGTGATGTTTTTCTCACTCCTACTAGTGAACGTAATGTAACACACACCCATACAATGCGCACCACCCCGTGATGTTTTTCTCACTCCTACTAGTGAATGTAATGTAACACACACCCATACAATGCGCACCACCCAGTCATGTTTTTCTCACTCCTACTAGTGAATGTAATGTAACACACACCCATACAATGCGCACCACCCCGTGATGTTTTTCTCACTCCTACTAGTGAATGTAATGTAACACACAGCCATACAATGCGCACCACCCCGTGATGTTTTTCTCACGCCTACTTTTGAATCTAATGTAACACACACCCATACAATTCGCACCACCCCGTGATGTTTTTCTCACGCCTACTAGTGAATCTAATGTAACACACACCCATACAATGCGCACCACCCCGTGAGGTTTTTCTCACTCCTACTAGTGAATGTAATGTAACACACACCCATACAATGCGCACCACCCCGTGATGATTTTCTCACTCCTACCAGTGAATGTAATGTAACACACACCCATACAATGCGCACCACCCCGTGATGTTTTTCTCACTCCTACTAGTGAATGTAATGTAACACACACCCATACAATGCGCACCACCCCGTGATGTTTTTCTCACTCCTACTAGTGAATGTAATGTAACTCACACCCATACATTGCGCACCACCCCGTAATGTTTTTCTCACTCCTACTAGTGAATGTAATGTAACACACACCCATAAAATGCGCACCACCCCGTGATGATTTTCTCATTCCTACTAGTGAATGTAATGTAACACACACCCATACAATGCGCACCACCCCGTGATGTTTTTCTCACTCCTGCTAGTGAATGTCATGTAACACACACCCGTACAAGGCGCACCACCCCGTGATGTTTTTCTCACTCCTGCTAGTGAATCTAATGTATCACACACCCATACAATGCGCACCACCCCGTGATGTTTTTCTCCCTCCTGCTAGTGAATCTAATGTAACACACACACATACAATGCGCACCGCCCCGTGATGTTTTTCTCACTCCTGCTAGGGAAAGTAATGTAACACACACCCATACAATGCGCCCCGCCCCGTGATGTTTTTCTCACTCCTACTACTGAAAGTAATGTAACACACACCCATACAATGCGCACCGCCCCGTGATGTTTTTCTCACTCCTTCTAGTGAAAGTAATGTAACACACACCCATACAATGCGCACCACACCGTGATGTTTTCTCACTCCTACTAGTGAATCTCATGTAAGACACACCCATACAATGCGCACCACCCCGTGATGTTTTTCTCACTACTACTAGTGAATCTAATGTAACACACACCCATACAATGCGCACCACCCCGTGATGTTTTTCTCACTCCTACTAGTGAATGTAATGTCTCACACACCCATACAATGCGCACCACCCCGTGATGTTTTTCTCACTCCTACTAGTCAATGTAATGTAACACACACCCATACAATGCGCACCACCCCGTGATGTTTTTCTCACTCCTACTAGTGAATGTAATGTAACACACACCCATACAATGCGCACCACCCCGTGATGTTTTTCTCACTCCTACTAGTGAATGTAATGTAACACACACCCATACAATGCGCACCACCCGTGATGTTTTTCTCACTCCTACTAGTGAATGTAATGTAACACACACCCATACAATGCGCACCACCCCGTGATGTTTTTCTCACTCCTACTAGTAAATGTAATGTATCACACACCCATACAATGCGCACCACCCCGTGATGTTTTTCTCACTCCTGTTGGTGAATCTAATGTAACACACACCCATACAATGTGCACCACCCCGTGATGTTTTTCTCACTCCTACTAGGGAAAGTAATGTAACACACACCCATACAATGCGCACCGCCCCGTGATGTTTTTCTCACTCCTGTTGGTGAATCTAATGTAACACACACCCACATAATGCGCACCACCCCGTGATGTTTTTCTCACTCCTACTAGTGAAAGTAATGTAATACACACCCATACAATTCGCACCGCCCCGGGATGTTTTTCTCACTCCTACTAGTGAATGTAATGTAACACACACCCATACAATGCGCACCACCCCGTGATGTTTTTATCACTCCTGTTGGTGAATCTAATGTAACACACACCCATACAATGTGCACCACCCCGTGATGTTTTTCTCACTCCTACTAGGGAAAGTAATGTAACACACACCCATACAATGTGCACCACCCCGTGATGTTTTTCTCACTCCTACTAGTGAAAGTAATGTAACACACACCAATACAATGCGCACCGCCCCGTGATGTTTTTCTCACTCCTGTTGGTGAATCTAATGTAACACACACCCATATAATGCGCACCACCCCGTGATGTTTTTCTCACTCCTACTAGTGAAAGTAATGTAACACACACCCATACAATGCGCACCGCCCCGGGATGTTTTTCTCACTCCTACTAGTGAATGTAATGTAACACACACCCATACAATGCGCACCACCCCGTGATGTTTTTCTCACTCCTACTAGTGAATCTAATGTAACACACACCCATACAATGCGCACCATCCCGTGATGTTTTTCTCACTCCTACTAGTGAATCTAATGTAACACACACCCATACAATGCGCACCACCCCGCGATGTTTTTCAGAAACCTATCCTACATTCCACTGCATGTTCCCTGATCTCCCCATGCTGACCACCCCGCGGTGCTTTTCTCCATCCTACATTGCCTCTCACTGCCTATCCTAATTTAGACCCTCCGATTCACACCACCCCGTGATGTTTTTCTCACTCCTACTTGTGAATCTAATGTAACACACACCCATACAATGCGCACCACCCCGTGATGTTTTTCTCACTCCTACTAGTGAATGTAATGTAACACACACCCATACAATGCGCACCACCCAGTGATGTTTTTCTCACTCCTACTAGTGAACGTAGTGTAACACACAGCCATACAATGCGCACCACCCCGTGATGTTTTTCTCACTCCTACTAGTGAACTTAATGTAACACACACCCATACAATGCGCACCACCGCGTGAAGTTTTTCTCACTCCTACTAGTGAACGTAATGTAACACACACCCATACAATGCGCACCAGCCCGTGATGTTTTTCTCACTCCTACTAGTGAACGTAATGTAACACACACCCATACAATGCGCACCACCCCGTGATGTTTTTCTCACTCCTACTAGTGAATGTAATGTAACACACACCCATACAATGCGCACCACCCAGTCATGTTTTTCTCACTCCTACTAGTGAATGTAATGTAACACACACCCATACAATGCGCACCACCCCGTGATGTTTTTCTCACTCCTACTAGTGAATGTAATGTAACACACAGCCATACAATGCGCACCACCCCGTGATGTTTTTCTCACGCCTACTTTTGAATCTAATGTAACACACACCCATACAATTCGCACCACCCCGTGATGTTTTTCTCACGCCTACTAGTGAATCTAATGTAACACACACCCATACAATGCGCACCACCCCGTGAGGTTTTTCTCACTCCTACTAGTGAATGTAATGTAACACACACCCATACAATGCGCACCACCCCGTGATGATTTTCTCACTCCTACCAGTGAATGTAATGTAACACACACCCATACAATGCGCACCACCCCGTGATGTTTTTCTCACTCCTACTAGTGAATGTAATGTAACACACACCCATACAATGCGCACCACCCCGTGATGTTTTTCTCACTCCTACTAGTGAATGTAATGTAACTCACACCCATACATTGCGCACCACCCCGTAATGTTTTTCTCACTCCTACTAGTGAATGTAATGTAACACACACCCATAAAATGCGCACCACCCCGTGATGATTTTCTCATTCCTACTAGTGAATGTAATGTAACACACACCCATACAATGCGCACCACCCCGTGATGTTTTTCTCACTCCTGCTAGTGAATGTCATGTAACACACACCCGTACAAGGCGCACCACCCCGTGATGTTTTTCTCACTCCTGCTAGTGAATCTAATGTATCACACACCCATACAATGCGCACCACCCCGTGATGTTTTTCTCCCTCCTGCTAGTGAATCTAATGTAACACACACACATACAATGCGCACCGCCCCGTGATGTTTTTCTCACTCCTGCTAGGGAAAGTAATGTAACACACACCCATACAATGCGCCCCGCCCCGTGATGTTTTTCTCACTCCTACTACTGAAAGTAATGTAACACACACCCATACAATGCGCACCGCCCCGTGATGTTTTTCTCACTCCTTCTAGTGAAAGTAATGTAACACACACCCATACAATGCGCACCACACCGTGATGTTTTCTCACTCCTACTAGTGAATCTCATGTAAGACACACCCATACAATGCGCACCACCCCGTGATGTTTTTCTCACTACTACTAGTGAATCTAATGTAACACACACCCATACAATGCGCACCACCCCGTGATGTTTTTCTCACTCCTACTAGTGAATGTAATGTCTCACACACCCATACAATGCGCACCACCCCGTGATGTTTTTCTCACTCCTACTAGTCAATGTAATGTAACACACACCCATACAATGCGCACCACCCCGTGATGTTTTTCTCACTCCTACTAGTGAATGTAATGTAACACACACCCATACAATGCGCACCACCCCGTGATGTTTTTCTCACTCCTACTAGTGAATGTAATGTAACACACACCCATACAATGCGCACCACCCGTGATGTTTTTCTCACTCCTACTAGTGAATGTAATGTAACACACACCCATACAATGCGCACCACCCCGTGATGTTTTTCTCACTCCTACTAGTAAATGTAATGTATCACACACCCATACAATGCGCACCACCCCGTGATGTTTTTCTCACTCCTGTTGGTGAATCTAATGTAACACACACCCATACAATGTGCACCACCCCGTGATGTTTTTCTCACTCCTACTAGGGAAAGTAATGTAACACACACCCATACAATGCGCACCGCCCCGTGATGTTTTTCTCACTCCTGTTGGTGAATCTAATGTAACACACACCCACATAATGCGCACCACCCCGTGATGTTTTTCTCACTCCTACTAGTGAAAGTAATGTAATACACACCCATACAATTCGCACCGCCCCGGGATGTTTTTCTCACTCCTACTAGTGAATGTAATGTAACACACACCCATACAATGCGCACCACCCCGTGATGTTTTTCTCACTCCTACTAGTGAATCTAATGTAACACACACCCATACAATGCGCACCATCCCGTGATGTTTTTCTCACTCCTACTAGTGAATCTAATGTAACACACACCCATACAATGCGCACCACCCCGCGATGTTTTTCAGAAACCTATCCTACATTCCACTGCATGTTCCCTGACCTCCCCATGCTGACCACCCCGCGGTGCTTTTCTCCATCCTACATTGCCTCTCACAGCCTATCCTAATTTAGACCCTCCGATTCACACCACCCCGTGATGTTTTTCTCACTCCTACTTGTGAATGTAATGTAACACACACCCATACAATGCGCACCACCCCGTGATGTTTTTCTCACTCCTACTAGTGAACGTAATGTAACACACACCCATACAATGCGCACCACCCCGTGAAGTTTTTCTCACTCCTACTAGTGAACGTAATGTAACACACACCCATACAATGCGCACCACCCCGTGATGTTTTTCTCACTCTTACTTGTGAACGTAATGTAACACACACCCATACGTTGCGCACCACCCCGTGATGTTTTTCTCACTCCTACTAGTGAATGTAATGTAACACACAACCATACAATGCGCACCACCCCGTGATGTTTTTCTCACTCCTGCTAGTGAATCTAATGTATCACACACCCATACAATGCGCACCACCCGTGATGTTTTTCTCACTCCTGCTAGTGAATCTAATGTAACACACACCCATACAATGCAAACCGCCCCGTGATGTTTTTCACACTCCTACTAGGGAAAGTAATGTAACACACACCCATACAATGCGCACCGCCCCGTGATGTTTTTCTCACTCCTACTACTGAAAGTAATGTAACACACACCCATACAATGCGCACCACCCCGTGATGTTTTTCTCACTCCTTCTAGTGAAAGTAATGTAACACACACCCATACAATGCGCACCACCCCGTGATGTTTTGTCACTCCTAATAGTGAATCTCATGTAAGACACACCCATACAATGCGCACCACCCCATGATGTTTTTCTCACTCCTACTAGTGAATGTAATGTAACACACACTCATACAATGCGCACCACACCGTGATGTTTTTCTCACTCCTACGAGTGAATGTAATGTAACACACACCCATACAATGCGCACCACCCCGTGATGTTTTTCTCACTCCTACTAGTGAATGTAATGTAACACACAACCATACAATGCGCACCACCCCGTGATGTTTTTCTCACTCCTACTAGTGAATGTAATGTAACACACACCCATACAATGCGCACCACCCCGTGATGTTTTTCTCACTCCTACTAGTGAATGTAATGTAACACACACCCATACAATGCGCACCACCCCGTGATGTTTTTCTCACTCCTACTAGTGAATGTAATGTCACACACACCCATACAATGCGCAACACCCCGTGATGTTTTTCTCACTCCTACTAGTGAATGTAATGTAACACACAACCATACAATGCGCACCACCCGTGATGTTTTTCTCACTCCTACTAGTGAATGTAATGTAACACACACCCATACAATGCGCACCCCCCCGTGATGTTTTTCTCACGCCTACTAGTAAATGTAATGTATCACACACCCATACAATGCGCACCACCCCGTGATGTTTTTCTCACTCCTGTTGGTGAATCTAATGTAACACACACCCATACAATGCGGACCACCCCGTGATGTTTTTCTCACTCCTACTAGTGAAAGTAATGTAACACACACCCATACAATGCGCACCGCCCCGTGATGTTTTTCTCACTCCTACTAGTGAATGTAATGTAACACACACCCATACAATGCGCACCACCCCG
This sequence comes from Cavia porcellus, assembly GCF_034190915.1. NCBI lineage: Eukaryota > Metazoa > Chordata > Mammalia > Rodentia > Caviidae > Cavia > Cavia porcellus. Next base: position 908,277 of record NW_026947556.1, read on the forward strand.
TGATGTTTTTCTCACTCCTACTAGTGAATCTAATGTAACACACCCCCATACAATGCGCACCATCCCGTGATGTTTTTTTCACTCCTACTAGTGAATCTAATGTAACACACACCCATATAATGCGCAGCACCCCGCGATGTTTTTCAGAAACCTATCCTACATTCCACTGCATATTCCCTGACCTCCCCATGCTGACCACCCCGCGGTGCTTTTCTCCATCCTACATTGCCTCTCACTGCCTATCCTAATTTAGACCCTCCGATTCACACCACCCCGTGATGTTTTTGTCACTCCTACTTGTGAATATAATGTAACACACACCCATACAATGCGCGCCACCCCGTGATGTTTTTCTCACTCCTACTAGTGAATGTAATGTAACACACACCCATACAATGCGCACCACTCCGTGATGTTTTTCTCATTCCTACTAGTGAACGTAATGTAACACACAGCCATACAATGCGCACCACCCCATGATGTTTTTCTCACTCCTACTAGTGAACGTAATGTAACACACACCCATACAATGCGCACCACCCCGTGAAGTTTTTCTCACTTCTACTAGTGAACGTAATGTTACACACACCCATACAATGCGCACCACCCCGTGATGTTTTTCTCACTCCTACTATTGAACGTAATGTAACACACACCCATACAATGCGCACCACCCCGTGATATTTTTCTCACTCCTACTAGTGAACGTAATGTAACACACACCCATACAATGCGCACCACCCCGTGATGTTTTACTCACTCCTACTAGTAAATGTAATGTAACACACACCCATACAATGCGCACCACCCCGTGATGTTTTTCTCACTCCTACTAGTGAATGTAATGTAACACACACCCATACAATGCGCACCACCCCGTGATGTTTATCTCACTCCTACTAGTGAATGTAATATAACACACACCCATACAATGCGCACCACCCCGTGATGTTTTTCTCACTCCTGCTAGTGAATCTAATGTAACACACACCCATACAATGCGCACCGCCCCGTGATGTTTTTCTCACTCCTACTAGGGAAAGTAATGTAACACACACCCATACAATGCGCACCGCCCCGTGATGTTTTTCTCACTCCTACTACTGAAAGTAATGTAACACACACCCATACAATGCGCACCGCCCCGTGATGTTTTTCTCACTCCTTCTAGTGAAAGTAATGTAACACACACCCATACAATGCGCACCGCCCCGTGATGTTTTTCTCACTCCTACTAGTGAATGTAATGTAACACACACCCATACAATGCGCACCACCCCGTGATGTTTTTCTCACTCCTACTAGTGAATGTAATGTACCACACACCCATACAATGCGCACCACCCCGTGATGTTTTTCTCACTCCTACTAGTGAATCTAATGTAACACACACCCATACAATGGGCACCACCCCGTGAAGTTTTTCTCACTCCTACTAGTGAATCTCATGTAACACACACCCATACAATGCGCACCACCCCATGATGTTTTCTCACTCCTACTAGTGAATCTCATGTAAGACACACCCATACAATGCGCACCACCCCGTGATGTTTTTCTCACTCCTACTAGTGAATCTAATGTAACACACACCCATACAATGCGCACCACCCCGTGATGTTTTTCTCACTCCTACTAGTGAATGTAATGTAACACACACCCATACAATGCGCACCACCCCGTGATGTTTTGCTCACTCCTACTAGTGAATGTAATGTAACACACACCCATACAATGCGCACCACCCCGTGATGTTTTTCTCACTCCTACTAGTGAATGTAATGTAACACAAACCCATACAATGCGCACCACCCCGTGATGTTTTTCTCACTCCTACTAGTGAATGTAATGTAACACACACCCATACAATGCGCACCACACCGTGATGTTTTTCTCACTCCTACTAGTGAATGTAATGTAACACACACCCATACAATGCGCACCACCCCGTGATGTTTTTCTCACTCCTACTAGTGAATGTAATGTAACACACACCCATACAATGCGCACCACCCCGTGATGTTTTTGTCACTGCTACTAGTGAATGTAATGTAACACACACCCATACAATGCGCACCACCCCGTCATGTTTTTCTCACTCCTACTAGGGAATGTAATGTAACACACACCCATACAATGCGCACCACCCCGTGATGTTTTTCTCACTCCTACTAGTGAATGTAATGTAACACACACCCATACAATGCGCACCACCCCGTGATGTTTTTCTCACTCCTACTAGTGAATGTAATGTAACACACACCCATACAATGCGCACCACCCCGTGATGTTTTTCTCACTCCTACTAGTGAATCTAATGTAACACACACCCATACAATGCACACCACCCCGCGATGTTTTTCAGAAACCTATCCTACATTCCACTGCATGGTCCCTGACCTCCCCATGCTGACCACCCCGCGGTGCTTTTCTCCATCCTACATTGCCTCTCACAGCCTATCCTAATTTAGACCCTCCGATTCACACCACCCCGTGATGTTTTTCTCACTCCTACTTGTGAATGTAATGTAACACACACCCATACAATGCGCACCACCCCGTGATGTTTTTCTCATTCCAACTAGTGAACGTAATGTAACACACAGCCATACAATGCGCACCACCCCGTGATGTTTTTCTCACTCCTACTAGTGAACGTAATGTAACACACAGCCATACAATGCGCACCACCCCGTGATGTTTTTCTCACTCCTACTAGTGAACGTAATGTAACACACACCCATACAATGCGCACCACCCCGTGAAGTTTTTCTCACTCCTACTAGTGAACGTAATGTAACACACACCCATACAATGCGCACCACCCCGTGATGTTTTTCTCACTCCTACTAGTGAACGTAATGTAACACACACCCATACAATGCGCACCACCCCGTGATGTTTTTCTCACTCCTAGTAGTGAATGTAATGTAACACACACCCATACAATGCGCACCACCCCGTGATGTTTTTCTCACTCCTACTAGTGAATGTAATGTAACACACACCCATACAATGCGCACCACCCCGTGATGTTTTTCTCACTCCTACTAGTGAATGTATTGTAACACACACCCATACAATGCGCACCACCCCGTGATGTTTTTCTCACTCCTACTAGTGAATGTAATGTAACACACACCCATACAATGCGCACCACCCCGTGATGTTTTTCTCACGCCTACTAGTGAATCTAATGTAACACACACCCATACAATTCGCACCACCCCGTGATGTTTTTCTCACGCCTACTAGTGAATCTAATGTAACACACACCCATACAATGCGCACCACCCCGTGATGTTTTTCTCACTCCTACTAGTGAATGTAATGTAACACACACCCATACAATGCGCACCACCCCGTGATGTTTTTCTCACTCCTACTAGTGAATGTAATGTAACACACACCCATACAATGCGCACCACCCCGTGATGTTTTTCTCACTCCTACTAGTGAATGTAATGTAACACACACCCATACAATGCGCACCACCCCGTGATGTTTTTCTCACTCCTACTAGTGAATGTAATGTAACACACACCCATACGTTGCGCACCACCCCGTGATGTTTTTCTCACTCCTACTAGTGAATGTAATGTAACACACACCCATACAATGCGCACCACCCCGTGATGTTTTTCTCACTCCTGCTAGTGAATCTAATGTATCACACACCCATACAATGCGCACCACCCCGTGATGTTTTTCTCACTCCTGCTAGTGAATCTAATGTAACACACACCCATACAATGCGAACCGCCCCGTGATGTTTTTCTCACTCCTACTAGGGAAAGTAATGTAACACACACCCATACAATGCGCACCGCCCCGTGATGTTTTTCTCACTCCTACTACTGAAAGTAATGTAACACACACCCATACAATGCGCACCGCCCCGTGATGTTTTTCTCACTCCTTCTAGTGAAAGTAATGTAACACACACCCATACAATGCGCACCACCCCGTGATGTTTTCTCACTCCTACTAGTGAATCTCATGTAAGACACACCCATACAATGCGCACCACCCCGTGTTGTTTTTCTCACTCCTACTAGTGAATGTAATGTAACACACACTCATACAATGCGCACCACACCGTGATGTTTTTCTCACTCCTACTAGTGAATGTAATGTAACACACACCCATACAATGCGCACCACCCCGTGATGTTTTTCTCACTCCTACTAGTGAATGTAATGTAACACACAACCATACAATGCGCACCACCCCGTGATGTTTTTCTCACTCCTACTAGTGAATGTAATGTAACACACACCCATACAATGCGCACCACCCCGTGATGTTTTTCTCACTCCTACTAGTGAATGTAATGTAACACACACCCATACAATGCGCACCACCCCGTGATGTTTTTCTCACTCCTACTAGTGAATGTAATGTAACACACACCCATACAATGCGCACCACCCCGTGATGTTTTTCTCACTCCTACTAGTGAATGTAATGTAACACACACCCATACAATGCGCACCACCCGTGATGTTTTTCTCACTCCTACTAGTGAATGTAATGTAACACACACCCATACAATGCGCACCCCCCGTGATGTTTTTCTCACGCCTACTAGTAAATGTAATGTATCACACACCCATACAATGCGCACCACCCCGTGATGTTTTTCTCACTCCTGTTGGTGAATCTAATGTAACACACACCCATACAATGCGGAACACCCCGTGATGTTTTTCTCACTCCTACTAGTGAAAGTAATGTAACACACACCCATACAATGCGCACCGCCCCGTGATGTTTTTCTCACTCCTACTAGTGAATGTAATGTAACACACACCCATACAATGCGCACCACCCCGTGATGTTTTTCTCACTCCTACTAGTGAATCTAATGTAACACACCCCCATACAATGCGCACCATCCCGTGATGTTTTTCTCACTCCTACTAGTGAATCTAATGTAACACACACCCATATAATGCGCACCACCCCGCGATGTTTTTCAGAAACCTATCCTACATTCCACTGCATATTCCCTGACCTCCCCATGCTGACCACCCCGCGGTGCTTTTCTCCATCCTACATTGCCTCTCACTGCCTATCCTAATTTAGACCCTCCGATTCACACCACCCCGTGATGTTTTTGTCACTCCTACTTGTGAATATAATGTAACACACACCCATACAATGCGCGCCACCCCGTGATGTTTTTCTCACTCCTACTAGTGAATGTAATGTAACACACACCCATACAATGCGCACCACTCCGTGATGTTTTTCTCATTCCTACTAGTGAACGTAATGTAACACACAGCCATACAATGCGCACCACCCCGTGATGTTTTTCTCACTCCTACTAGTGAACGTAATGTAACACACACCCATACAATGCGCACCACCCCGTGAAGTTTTTCTCACTTCTACTAGTGAACGTAATGTTACACACACCCATACAATGCGCACCACCCCGTGATGTTTTTCTCACTCCTACTAGTGAACGTAATGTAACACACACCCATACAATGCGCACCACCCCGTGATGTTTTTCTCACTCCTACTAGTGAACGTAATGTAACACACACCCATACAATGCGCACCACCCCGTGATGTTTTTCTCACTCCTACTAGTGAATGTAATGTAACACACACCCATACAATGCGCACCACCCTGTGATGTTTTTCTCACTCCTACTAGTGAATGTAATGTAACACACACCCATACAATGCGCACCACCCCGTGATGTTTATCTCACTCCTACTAGTGAATGTAATGTAACACACACCCATACAATGCGCACCACCCCGTGATGTTTTTCTCACTCCTGCTAGTGAATCTAATGTAACACACACCCATACAATGCGCACCGCCCCGTGATGTTTTTCTCACTCCTACTAGGGAAAGTAATGTAACACACACCCATACAATGCGCACCGCCCCGTGATGTTTTTCTCACTCCTGCTAGTGAATCTAATGTAACACACACCCATACAATGCGCACCGCCCCGTGATGTTTTTTTCAATCCTTCTAGTGAAAGTAATGTAACACACACCCATACAATGCGCACCGCCCCGTGATGTTTTTCTCACTCCTACTAGTGAATGTAATGTAACACACACCCATACAATGCGCACCACCCCGTGATGTTTTTCTCACTCCTACTAGTGAATGTAATGTAACACACACCCATACAATGCGCACCACCCCGTGATGTTTTTCTCACTCCTACTAGTGAATCTAATGTAACACACACCCATACAATGGGCACCACCCCGTGATGTTTTTCTCACTCCTACTAGTGAATCTCATGTAACACACACCCATACAATGCGCACCACCCCGTGATGTTTTCTCACTCCTACTAGTGAATCTCATGTAAGACACACCCATACAATGCGCACCACCCCGTGATGTTTTTCTCACTCCTACTAGTGAATCTAATGTAACACACACCCATACAATGCGCACCACCCCGTGATGTTTTTCTCACTCCTACTAGTGAATGTAATGTAACACACACCCATACAATGCGCAGCACCCCGTGATGTTTTTCTCACTCCTACTAGTGAATGTAATGTATCACACACCCATACAATGCGCACCACCCCGTGATGTTTTTCTCACTCCTGCTAGTGAATCTAATGTAACACAAACCCATACAATGCGCACCGCCCCGTGATGTTTTTCTCACTCCTACTAGGGAAAGTAATGTAACACACACCCATACAATGCGCACCGCCCCGTGATGTTTTTCTCACTCCTACTACTGAAAGTAATGTAACACACACCCATACAATGCGCACCGCCCCGTGATGTTTTTCTCACTCCTTCAAGTGAATGTAATGTAACACCCACCCATACAATGCGCACCACCCCGTGATGTTTTTCTCACTCCTACTAGTGAATGTAATGTAACACACACCCATACAATGCGCACCTCCCCGTGATGATTTGCTCACTCCTACTAGTGAATGTAATGTAACACACACCCATACAATGCGCACCACCCCGTGATGTTTTTCTCACTCCTACTAGTGAATGTAATGTAACACACACCCATACAATGCGCACCACCCCGTGATGTTTTTCTCACTCCTACTAGTGAATGTAATGTAACACACACCCATACAATGCGCACCACACCGTGATGTTTTTCTCACTCCTACTAGTGAATGTAATGTAACACACACCCATACAATGCGCACCACCCCGTGATGTTTTTCTCACTCCTACTAGTGAATGTAATGTAACACACACCCATACAATGCGCACCACCCCGTGATGTTTTTCTCACTGCTACTAGTGAATGTAATGTAACACACACCCATACAATGCGCACCACCCCGTCATGTTTTTCTCACTCCTACTAGGGAATGTAATGTAACACACACCCATACAATGCGCACCACCCCGTGATGTTTTTCTCACTCCTACTAGTGAATGTAATGTAACACACAACCATACAATGCGGACCACACCGTGATGTTTTTCTCACTCCTACTAGTGAATGTAATGTAACACACACCCATACAATGCGCACCACCCCGTGATGTTTTTCTCACTCCTACTAGTGAATGTAATGTAACACACACCCATACAATGCGCACCACCCCGTGATGTTTTTCTCACTCCTACTAGTGAACGTAATGTAACACACACCCATACAATGCGCACCACCCCGTGAAGTTTTTCTCAATCCTACTAGTGAACGTAATGTAACACACACCCATACAATGCGCACCACCCGGTGATGTTTTTCTCACTCCTACTAGTGAACGTAATGTAACACACAGCCATACAATGCGCACCACCCCGTGATGTTTTTCTCACTCCTACTAGTGAACGTAATGTAACACACACCCATACAATGCGCACCACCCCGTGAAGTTTTTCTCACTCCTACTAGTGAACGTAATGTAACACACACCCATACAATGCGCACCACCCCGTGATGTTTTTCTCACTCCTACTAGTGAACGTAATGTAACACACACCCATACAATGCGCACCACCCCGTGATGTTTTTCTCACTCCTACTAGTGAATCTAATGTAATACACACCCATACAATGCGCACCACCCCGTGCTGTTTTTCTCACTCCTACTAGTGAATCTAATGTAACACACACCCATACAATGCGCACCACACCGTGATGTTTTTCTCACTCCTACTAGTGAATGTAATGTAACACACACCCATACAATGCGCACCACCCCGTGATGTTTTTCTCTCTCCTACTAGTGAATGTAATGTAACACACACCCCTACAATGCGCACCACCCCGTGATTTTTTTCTCACTCCTACTAGTGAATGTAATGTAACACACACCCATACAATGCGCACCACCCCGTGATGTTTTTCTCACTCCTACTAGTGAATGTAATGTAACACACACCCATAAAATGCGCACCACCCCGTGATGTTTTTCTCACTCCTACTAGTGAATGTAATGTAACACACACCCATACAGTGCGCACCACCCCGTGATGTTTTTCTCACTCCTATTTGTGAATCAAATGTAACACACACCCATACAATGCGCACCACCCCGTGATGTTTTTCTCACTCCTACTAGTGAATGTAATGTAACACACACCCATACAATGCGCACCACCCCGTGATGTTTTTCTTACTCCTACTACTGAATGTAATGTAACACACACCCATACAATGCGCACCACCCCGTGATCTTTTTCTCACTCCTACTAGTGAACGTAATGTAACACACACCCATACAATGCGCACCACCCCGTGAAGTTTTTCTCACTCCTACTAGTGAACGTAATGTAACACACACCCATACAATGCGCACCACCCCGTGATGTTTTTCTCACTCCTACTAGTGAACGTAATGTAACACACACCCATACAATGCGCACCACCCCGTGATGTTTTTCTCACTCCTACTACTGAACGTAATGTAACACACACCCATACAATGCGCACCACCCCGTGATGTTTTTCTCACTCCTACTAGTGAATGTAATGTAACACACAACCATACAATTTGCACCACCCTGTGATGTTTTTCTCACTCCTACTAGTGAATGTAATGTAACACACACCCATACAATGCGCACCACCCCGTGATGTTTTTCTCACTCCTACTAGTGAATGTAATGTAACACACACCCATACAATGCGCACCACCCCGTGATGTTTTTCTCACTCCTACTAGTGAATCTAATGTAACCCACACCCATCCAATGCGCACCACCCCGTGATGTTTTTCTCACTCCTACTAGTGAATGTAATGTAACACACACCCATACAATGCGCACCACCCCGTGATGTTTTTCTCACTCCTACTAGTGAATGTAATGTAACACACACCCATACAATGCGCACCACCCCGTGATGTTTATCTCACTCCTACTAGTGAATGTAATGTAACACACACCCATACAATGCGCACCACCCCGTGATGTTTTTCTCACTCCTGCTAGTGAATCTAATGTAACACACACCCATACAATGCGCACCGCCCCGTGATGTTTTTCTCACTCCTACTAGGGAAAGTAATGTAACACACACCCATACAATGCGCACCGCCCCGTGATGTTTTTCTCACTCCTACTACTGAAAGTAATGTAACACACACCCATACAATGCGCACCGCCCCGTGATGTTTTTTTCAATCCTTCTAGTGAAAGTAATGTAACACACACCCATACAATGCGCACCGCCCCGTGATGTTTTTCTCACTCCTACTAGTGAATGTAATGTAACACACACCCATACAATGCGCACCACCCCGTGATGTTTTTCTCACTCCTACTAGTGAATGTAATGTAACACACACCCATACAATGCGCACCACCCCGTGATGTTTTTCTCACTCCTACTAGTGAATCTAATGTAACACACACCCATACAATGGGCACCACCCCGTGATGTTTTTCTCACTCCTACTAGTGAATCTCATGTAACACACACCCATACAATGCGCACCACCCCGTGATGTTTTCTCACTCCTACTAGTGAATCTCATGTAAGACACACCCATACAATGCGCACCACCCCGTGATGTTTTTCTCACTCCTACTAGTGAATCTAATGTAACACACACCCATACAATGCGCACCACCCCGTGATGTTTTTCTCACTCCTACTAGTGAATGTAATGTAACACACACCCATACAATGCGCAGCACCCCGTGATGTTTTTCTCACTCCTACTAGTGAATGTAATGTATCACACACCCATACAATGCGCACCACCCCGTGATGTTTTTCTCACTCCTGCTAGTGAATCTAATGTAACACAAACCCATACAATGCGCACCGCCCCGTGATGTTTTTCTCACTCCTACTAGGGAAAGTAATGTAACACACACCCATACAATGCGCACCGCCCCGTGATGTTTTTCTCACTCCTACTACTGAAAGTAATGTAACACACACCCATACAATGCGCACCGCCCCGTGATGTTTTTCTCACTCCTTCAAGTGAATGTAATGTAATACCCACCCATACAATGCGCACCACCCCGTGATGTTTTTCTCACTCCTACTAGTGAATGTAATGTAACACACACCCATACAATGCGCACCACCCCGTGATGATTTGCTCACTCCTACTAGTGAATGTAATGTAACACACACCCATACAATGCGCACCACCCCGTGATGTTTTTCTCACTCCTACTAGTGAATATAATGTAACACACACCCATACAATGCGCACCACCCCGTGATGTTTTTCTCACTCCTACTAGTGAATGTAATGTAACACACACCCATACAATGCGCACCACACCGTGATGTTTTTCTCACTCCTACTAGTGAATGTAATGTAACACACACCCATACAATGCGCACCACCCCGTGATGTTTTTCTCACTCCTACTAGTGAATGTAATGTAACACACACCCATACAATGCGCACCACCCCGTGATGTTTTTCTCACTGCTACTAGTGAATGTAATGTAACACACACCCATACAATGCGCACCACCCCGTCATGTTTTTCTCACTCCTACTAGGGAATGTAATGTAACACACACCCATACAATGCGCACCACCCCGTGATGTTTTTCTCACTCCTACTAGTGAATGTAATGTAACACACAACCATACAATGCGCACCACACCGTGATGTTTTTCTCACTCCTACTAGTGAATGTAATGTAACACACACCCATACAATGCGCACCACCCCGTGATGTTTTTCTCACTCCTACTAGTGAATGTAATGTAACACACACCCATACAATGCGCACCACCCCGTGATGTTTTTCTCACTCCTACTAGTGAACGTAATGTAACACACACCCATACAATGCGCACCACCCCGTGATGTTTTTCTCACTCCTACTAGTGAACGTAATGTAACACACACCCATACAATGCGCACCACCCGATGATGTTTTTCTCACTCCTACTAGTGAACGTAATGTAACACACAGCCATACAATGCGCACCACCCCGTGATGTTTTTCTCACTCCTACTAGTGAACGTAATGTAACACACACCCATACAATGCGCACCACCCCGTGAAGTTTTTCTCACTCCTACTAGTGAACGTAATGTAACACACACCCATACAATGCGCACCACCCCGTGATGTTTTTCTCACTCCTACTAGTGAACGTAATGTAACACACACCCATACAATGCGCACCACCCCGTGATGTTTTTCTCACTCCTACTAGTGAATCTAATGTAATACACACCCATACAATGCGCACCACCCCGTGCTGTTTTTCTCACTCCTACTAGTGAATCTAATGTAACACACACCCATACAATGCGCACCACCCCGTGATGTTTTTCTCACTCCTACTAGTGAATGTAATGTAACACACACCCATACAATGCGCACCACCCCGTGATGTTTTTCTCTCTCCTACTAGTGAATGTAATGTAACACACACCCCTACAATGCGCACCACCCCGTGATTTTTTTCTCACTCCTACTAGTGAATGTAATGTAACACACACCCATACAATGCGCACCACCCCGTGATGTTTTTCTCACTCCTACTAGTGAATGTAATGTAACACACACCCATAAAATGCGCACCACCCCGTGATGTTTTTCTCACTCCTACTAGTGAATGTAATGTAACACACACCCATACAGTGCGCACCACCCCGTGATGTTTTTCTCACTCCTATTTGTGAATCAAATGTAACACACACCCATACAATGCGCACCACCCCGTGATGTTTTTCTCACTCCTACTAGTGAATGTAATGTAACACACACCCATACAATGCGCACCACCCCGTGATGTTTTTCTTACTCCTACTACTGAATGTAATGTAACACACACCCATACAATGCGCACCACCCCGTGATCTTTTTCTCACTCCTACTAGTGAACGTAATGTAACACACACCCATACAATGCGCACCACCCCGTGAAGTTTTTCTCACTCCTACTAGTGAACGTAATGTAACACACACCCATACAATGCGCACCACCCCGTGATGTTTTTCTCACTCCTACTAGTGAACGTAATGTAACACACACCCATACAATGCGCACCACCCCGTGATGTTTTTCTCACTCCTACTACTGAACGTAATGTAACACACACCCATACAATGCGCACCACCCCGTGATGTTTTTCTCACTCCTACTAGTGAATGTAATGTAACACACACCCATACAATTTGCACCACCCTGTGATGTTTTTCTCACTCCTACTAGTGAATGTAATGTAACACACACCCATACAATGCGCACCACCCCGTGATGTTTTTCTCACTCCTACTAGTGAATGTAATGTAACACACACCCATACAATGCGCACCACCCCGTGATGTTTTTCTCACTCCTACTAGTGAATCTAATGTAACCCACACCCATCCAATGCGCACCACCCCGTGATGTTTTTCTCACTCCTACTAGTGAATGTAATGTAACACACACCCATACAATGCGCACCACCCCGTGATGTTTTTCTCACTCCTACTAGTGAATGTAATGTAACACACACCCATACAATGCGCACCACCCCGTGATGTTTTTCTCTCTCCTACTAGTGAATGTAATGTAACACACACCCATAAAATGCGCACCACCCCGTGATTTTTTTCTCACTCCTACTAGTGAATGTAATGTAACACACACCCATACAATGCGCACCATCCCGTGATGTTTTTCTCACTCCTACTAGTGAATGTAATGTAACACACACCCATAAAATGCGCACCACCCCGTGATGTTTTTCTCACTCCTACTAGTGAATGTAATGTAACACACACCCATACAGTGCGCACCACCCCGTGATGTTTTTCTCACTCCTACTAGTGAATGTAATGTAACACACACCCACACAGTGAGCACCACCCCGTGATGTTTTTCTCACTCCTACTAGTGAATGTAATGTAACACACACCCATACGTGCGCACCACCCCGTGATGTTTTTCTCACTCCTACTAGTGAATGTAATGTAACACACACCCATACAGTGCGCACCACCCCGTGATGTTTTTCTCACTCCTACTAGTGAATGTAATGTAACACACACCCATACAGTGCGCACCACCCCGTGATGTTTTTCTCACTCCTACTAGTGAATGTAATGTAACACACTCCCATACAATGCGCACCACCCCGTGATGTTTTTCTCACTCCTACTAGTGTACGTAATGTAACACACCCATACAATGCGCACCACCCCGTGATGTTTTTCTCACTCCTACTAGTGAATGTAATGTAACACACACCCATACAATGCGCACCACCCCTTGAAGTTTTTCTCACTCCTACTAGTGAACGTAATGTAACACACACCCATACAATGCGCACCACCCCGTGATGTTTTTCTCACTCCTACTAGTGAACGTAATGTAACACACACCCATACAATGCGCACCACCCCGTGATGTTTTTCTCACTCCTACTAGTGAATCTAATGTAATACACACCCATACAATGCGCACCACCCCGTGCTGTTTTTCTCACTCCTACTAGTGAATCTAATGTAACACACACCCATACAATGCGCACCACCCCGTGATGTTTTTCTCACTCCTACTAGTGAATGTAATGTAACACACACCCATACAATGCGCACCACCCCGTGATGTTTTTCTCTCTCCTACTAGTGAATGTAATGTAACACACACCCCTACAATGCGCACCACCCCGTGATTTTTTTCTCACTCCTACTAGTGAATGTAATGTAACACACACCCATACAATGCGCACCACCCCGTGATGTTTTTCACACTCCTACTAGTGAATGTAATGTAACACACACCCATAAAATGCGCACCACCCCGTGATGTTTTTCTCACTCCTACTAGTGAATGTAATGTAACACACACCCATACAGTGCGCACCACCCCGTGATGTTTTTCTCACTCCTATTTGTGAATCAAATGTAACACACACCCATACAATGCGCACCACCCCGTGATGTTTTTCTCACTCCTACTAGTGAATGTAATGTAACACACACCCATACAATGCGCACCACCCCGTGATGTTTTTCTTACTCCTACTACTGAATGTAATGTAACACACACCCATACAATGCGCACCACCCCGTGATCTTTTTCTCACTCCTACTAGTGAACGTAATGTAACACACACCCATACAATGCGCACCACCCCGTGAAGTTTTTCTCACTCCTACTAGTGAACGTAATGTAACACACACCCATACAATGCGCAGCACCCCGTGATGTTTTTCTCACTCCTACTAGTGAACGTAATGTAACACACACCCATACAATGCGCACCACCCCGTGATGTTTTTCTCACTCCTACTAGTGAATGTAATGTAACACACAACCATACAATGTGCACCACCCTGTGATGTTTTTCTCACTCCTACTAGTGAATGTAATGTAACACACACCCATACAATGCGCACCACCCCGTGATGTTTTTCTCACTCCTACTAGTGAATGTAATGTAACACACACCCATACAATGCGCACCACCCCGTGATGTTTTTCTCACTCCTACTAGTGAATGTAATGTAACACACACCCATACAATGCGCACCACCCCGTGATGTTTTTCTCACTCCTACTAGTGAATCTAATGTAACCCACACCCATCCAATGCGCACCACCCCGTGATGTTTTTCTCACTCCTACTAGTGAATGTAATGTAACACACACCCATACAATGCGCACCACCCCGTGATGTTTTTCTCACTCCTACTAGTGAATGTAATGTAACACACACCCATACAGTGCGCACCACCCCGTGATGTTTTTCTCACTCCTACTAGTGAATGTAATGTAACACACACCCATACGTGCGCACCACCCCGTGATGTTTTTCTCACTCCTACTAGTGAATGTAATGTAACACACACCCATACAGTGCGCACCACCCCGTGATGTTTTTCTCACTCCTACTAGTGAATGTAATGTAACACACACCCATACAGTGCGCACCACCCCGTGATGTTTTTCTCACTCCTACTAGTGAATGTAATGTAACACACTCCCATACAATGCGCACCACCCCGTGATGTTTTTCTCACTCCTACTAGTGTACGTAATGTAACACACACCCATACAATGCGCACCACCCCGTGATGTTTTTCTCACTCCTACTAGTGAATGTAATGTAACACACACCCATACAATGCGCACCACCCCGTGAAGTTTTTCTCACTCCTACTAGTGAACGTAATGTAACACACAACCATACAATGCGCACCACCCCGTGATGTTTTTCTCACTCATACTAGTGAACGTAATGTAACACACACCCATACAATGCGCACCACCCCGTGATGTTTTTCTCACTCCTACTAGTGAATCTAATGTAATACACACCCATACAATGCGCACCACCCCGTGCTGTTTTTCTCACTCCTACTAGTGAATCTAATGTAACACACACCCATACAATGCGCACCACCCCGTGATGTTTTTCTCACTCCTACTAGTGAATGTAATGTAACACACACCCATACAATGCACACCACCCCGTGATGTTTTTCTCTCTCCTACTAGTGAATGTAATGTAACACACACCCCTACAATGCGCACCACCCCGTGATTTTTTTCTCACTCCTACTAGTGAATGTAATGTAACACACACCCATACAATGCGCACCACCCCGTGATGTTTTTCTCACTCCTACTAGTGAATGTAATGTAACACACACCCATAAAATGCGCACCACCCCGTGATGTTTTTCTCACTCCTACTAGTGAATGTAATGTAACACACACCCATACAGTGCGCACCACCCCGTGATGTTTTTCTCACTCCTATTTGTGAATCAAATGTAACACACACCCATACAATGCGCACCACCCCGTGATGTTTTTCTTACTCCTACTACTGAATGTAATGTAACACACACCCATACAATGCGCACCACCCCGTGATCTTTTTCTCACTCCTACTAGTGAACGTAATGTAACACACACCCATACAATGCGCACCACCCCGTGAAGTTTTTCTCACTCCTACTAGTGAACGTAATGTAACACACACCCATACAATGCGCACCACCCCGTGATGTTTTTCTCACTCCTACTAGTGAACGTAATGTAACACACACCCATACAATGCGCACCACCCCGTGATGTTTTTCTCACTCCTACTAGTGAATGTAATGTAACACACAACCATACAATGTGCACCACCCTGTGATGTTTTTGTCACTCCTACTAGTGAATGTAATGTAACACACACCCATACAATGCGCACCACCCCGTGATGTTTTTCTCACTCCTACTAGTGAATGTAATGTAACACACACCCATACAATGCGCACCACCCCGTGATGTTTTTCTCACTCCTACTAGTGAATGTAATGTAACACACACCCATACAATGCGCACCACCCCGTGATGTTTTTCTCACTCCTACTAGTGAATCTAATGTAACCCACACCCATCCAATGCGCACCACCCCGTGATGTTTTTCTCACTCCTACTAGTGAATGTAATGTAACACACACCCATACAATGCGCACCACCCCGTGATGTTTTTCTCACTCCTACTAGTGAATGTAATGTAACACACACCCATACAATGCGCACCACCCCGTGATGTTTTTCTCTCTCCTACTAGTGAATGTAATGTAACACACACCCATACAATGCGCACCACCCCGTGATTTTTTTCTCACTCCTACTAGTGAATGTAATGTAACACACACCCATACAATGCGCACCATCCCGTGATGTTTTTCTCACTCCTACTAGTGAATGTAATGTAACACACACCCATAAAATGCGCACCACCCCGTGATGTTTTTCTCACTCCTACTAGTGAATGTAATGTAACACACACCCATACAGTGCGCACCACCCCGTGATGTTTTTCTCACTCCTACTAGTGAATGTAATGTAACACACACCCATACAGTGCGCACCACCCCGTGATGTTTTTCTCACTCCTACTAGTGAATGTAATGTAACACACACCCATACAGTGCGCACCACCCCGTGATGTTTTTCTCACTCCTACTAGTGAATGTAATGTAACACACACCCATACGTGCGCACCACCCCGTGATGTTTTTCTCACTCCTACTAGTGAATGTAATGTAACACACACCCATACAGTGCGCACCACCCCGTGATGTTTTTCTCACTCCTACTAGTGAATGTAATGTAACACACACCCATACAGTGCGCACCACCCCGTGATGTTTTTCTCACTCCTACTAGTGAATGTAATGTAACACACTCCCATACAATGCGCACCACCCCGTGATGTTTTTCTCACTCCTACTAGTGTACGTAATGTAACACACACCCATACAATGCGCACCACCCCGTGATGTTTTTCTCACTCCTACTAGTGAATGTAATGTAACACACACCCATACAATGCGCACCACCCCGTGATGTTTTTCTCACTCCTACTAGTGAATGTAATGTAACACACACCCATGCAATGCGCACCACCCCGTGATGTTTTTCTCACTCCTACTAGTGAATGTAATGTAACACACACCCATACAATGCGCACCACCCCGTGATGTTTTTCTCACTCCTACTAGGGAATGTAATGTAACACACACCCATGCAATGCGCACCACCCCGTGATGTTTTTCTCACTCCTACTAGTGAATGTAATGTAACACACACCCATGCAATGCGCACCACCCCGTGATGTTTTTCTCACTCCTACTAGTGAATGTAATGTAACACACACCCATACAATGCGCACCACCCCGTGATGTTTTTCTCACTCCTACTAGTGAATGTAATGTAACACACACCCATGCAATGCGCACCATCCCGTGATGTTTTTCTCACTCCTACTAGTGAATGTAATGTAACACACACCAATACAATGCGCACCAACCTGTGATGTTTTTCTCACTCCTACTAGGGAATGTAATGTAACACACACCCATACAATGCGCACCACCCCGTGATGTTTTTCTCACTCCTACTAGGGAATGTAATGTAACACACACCCATACAATGCGCACCACCCCGTGATGTTTTTCTCACTCCTACTAGTGAATCTAATGTAACACACACCCATACAGTGCGCACCGCCCCGTGATCTTTTTCTCACTCCTACTAGTGAATGTAATGTAACACACACCCATACAGTGCGCACCACCTCGTGATGTTTTTCTCACTGCTACTAGTGAATGTAATGTAACACACACCCATACAGTGCGCACCACCCCGTGATGTTTTTCTCACTCCTACTAGTGAATGTAATGTAACACACACCCATACAGTGCGTACCACCCCGTGATGTTTTTCTCACTCCTACTAGTGAATCTAATGTAACACACACCCATACAGTGCGCACCACCCCGTGATGTTTTTGTCACTCCTACTAGTGAATGTAATGTAACACACACCCATACAGTGCGCACCGCCCCGTGAGGTTTTTCTCACTCCTACTAGTGAATGTAATGTAACACACACCCATACAGTGCGCACCACCTCGTGATGTTTTTCTCACTGCTACTAGTGAATCTAAAGTAACACACACCCATACAGTGCGCACCACCCCGTGATGTTTTTCTCACTCCTACTAGTGAATCTAATGTAACACACACCCATACAGTGCGCACCGCCCCGTGATGTTTTTCTCACTCCTACTAGTGAATGTAATGTAACACACACCCATACAGTGCGCACCACCTCGTGATGTTTTTCTCACTGCTACTAGTGAATCTAAAGTAACACACACCCATACAGTGCGCACCACCCCGTGATGTTTTTCTCACTCCTACTAGTGAATGTAATGTAGCACACACCCATACAATGCGCACCACCCCGTGATGTTTTTCTCACTCCTACTAGTGAATGTAATGTAACACACACCCATACAATGCGCACCACCCCGTGATGTTTATCTCACTCCTACTAGTGAATCTAATGTAACACACACCCATACAATGCGCACCACCCCGCGATGTTTTTCAGAAACCTATCCTACATTGCCACTGCTTGTTCCCTGACCTCCCCATGCTGACCACCCCGCGGTGCTTTTCTCCATGTTACATTGCCAGTCATTGCCTATCCTAATTCAGACCCTCCGATTCACACCACCCCGTGATGTTTTTCTCACTTCTACTAGTGAATGTAATGTAACACACACCCATACAATGCGCACCACACCGTGATGTTTTTCTCACTCCTACTAGTGAATGTAATGTAACACACACCAATACAATGCGCACTGCCCCGTGATGATTACTCACGCCTACTAGTGAATGTAATGTAACACACACCCATGCAATGCGCACCGCCCCGTGATGTTTTTCTCACTCCTACTAGTGAAAGTAATGTAACACACACCCATACAATGCGCACCACCCCGTGATGTTTTTCTCACTCCTACTAGTGAACGTAATGTAACACACACCCATACAATGCGCACCACCCCGTGATGTTTTTCTCACTCCTACTAGTGAATCTAATGTAACACACACCCATACAGTGCGCACCACCCCGTGATGTTTTTCTCACTCCTACTATTGAACGTAATGTAACACACACCCATACAATGCGCACCACCCCGTGACGTTTTTCTCACACCTACTAGTGAACGTAATGTAACACACAACCATACAATGCGCACCACCCCGTGATGTTTTTCTCACTCCTACTAGTGAACGTAATGTAACACACACCCATACAATGCGCACCACCCCGTGATGTTTTCTCACTCCTACTAGTGAACGTAATGTAACACACACCCATACAATGCGCACCACCCCATGATGTTTTTCTCACTCCTACTAGGGAATGTAATGTAACACACACCCATACAATGCGCACCACCACGTGATGTTTTTCTCACTCCTACTAGTGAATGTAATGTAACACACACCCATACAGTGCGCACCACCCCGTGATGTTTTTCTCACTCCTACTAGTGAATGTAATGTAACACACACCCATACAGTGCGCACCACCCCGTGATGTTTTTCTCACTCCTACTAGTGAATGTAATGTAACACACTCCCATACAATGCGCACCACCCCGTGATGTTTTTCTCACTCCTACTAGTGTACGTAATGTAACACACACCCATACAATGCGCACCACCCCGTGATGTTTTTCTCACTCCTACTAGTGAATGTAATGTAACACACACCCATACAATGCGCACCACCCCGTGATGTTTTTCTCACTCCTACTAGTGAATGTAATGTAACACACACCCATGCAATGCGCACCACCCCGTGATGTTTTTCTCACTCCTACTAGTGAATGTAATGTAACACACACCCATACAATGCGCACCACCCCGTGATGTTTTTCTCACTCCTACTAGGGAATGTAATGTAACACACACCCATGCAATGCGCACCACCCCGTGATGTTTTTCTCACTCCTACTAGTGAATGTAATGTAACACACACCCATGCAATGCGCACCACCCCGTGATGTTTTTCTCACTCCTACTAGTGAATGTAATGTAACACACACCCATACAATGCGCACCACCCCGTGATGTTTTTCTCACTCCTACTAGTGAATGTAATGTAACACACACCCATGCAATGCGCACCATCCCGTGATGTTTTTCTCACTCCTACTAGTGAATGTAATGTAACACACACCAATACAATGCGCACCACCCTGTGATGTTTTTCTCACTCCTACTAGGGAATGTAATGTAACACACACCCATACAATGCGCACCACCCCGTGATGTTTTTCTCACTCCTACTAGTGAATGTAATGTAACACACACCCATACAATGCGCACCACCCCGTGATGTTTTTCTCACTCCTACTAGGGAATGTAATGTAACACACACCCATACAATGCGCAAAACCCCGTGATGTTTTTCTCACTCCTACTAGTGAATCTAATGTAACACACACCCATACAGTGCGCACCGCCCCGTGATGTTTTTCTCACTCCTACTAGTGAATGTAATGTAACACACACCCATACAGTGCGCACCACCTCGTGATGTTTTTCTCACTGCTACTAGTGAATGTAATGTAACACACACCCATACAGTGCGCACCACCCCGTGATGTTTTTCTCACTCCTACTAGTGAATGTAATGTAACACACACCCATACAGTGCGTACCACCCCGTGATGTTTTTCTCACTCCTACTAGTGAATCTAATGTAACACACACCCATACAGTGCGCACCACCCCGTGATGTTTTTGTCACTCCTACTAGTGAATGTAATGTAACACACACCCATACAGTGCGCACCGCCCCGTGAGGTTTTTCTCACTCCTACTAGTGAATGTAATGTAACACACACCCATACAGTGCGCACCACCTCGTGATGTTTTTCTCACTGCTACTAGTGAATCTAAAGTAACACACACCCATACAGTGCGCACCACCCCGTGATGTTTTTCTCACTCCTACTAGTGAATCTAATGTAACACACACCCATACAGTGCGCACCGCCCCGTGATGTTTTTCTCACTCCTACTAGTGAATGTAATGTAACACACACCCATACAGTGCGCACCACCTCGTGATGTTTTTCTCACTGCTACTAGTGAATCTAAAGTAACACACACCCATACAGTGCGCACCACCCCGTGATGTTTTTCTCACTCCTACTAGTGAATGTAATGTAGCACACACCCATACAATGCGCACCACCCCGTGATGTTTTTCTCACTCCTACTAGTGAATGTAATGTAACACACACCCATACAATGCGCACCACCCCGTGATGTTTATCTCACTCCTACTAGTGAATCTAATGTAACACACACCCATACAATGCGCACCACCCCGCGATGTTTTTCAGAAACCTATCCTACATTGCCACTGCTTGTTCCCTGACCTCCCCATGCTGACCACCCCGCGGTGCTTTTCTCCATGTTACATTGCCAGTCATTGCCTATCCTAATTCAGACCCTCCGATTCACACCACCCCGTGATGTTTTTCTCACTTCTACTAGTGAATGTATTGTAACACACACCCATACAATGCGCACCACACCGTGATGTTTTTCTCACTCCTACTAGTGAATGTAATGTAACACACACCAATACAATGCGCACTGCCCCGTGATGATTACTCACGCCTACTAGTGAATGTAATGTAACACACACCCATGCAATGCGCACCGCCCCGTGATGTTTTTCTCACTCCTACTAGTGAAAGTAATGTAACACACACCCATACAATGCGCACCACCCCGTGATGTTTTTCTCACTCCTACTAGTGAACGTAATGTAACACACACCCATACAATGCGCACCACCCCGTGATGTTTTTCTCACTCCTACTAGTGAATCTAATGTAACACACACCCATACAGTGCGCACCACCCCGTGATGTTTTTCTCACTCCTACTATTGAACGTAATGTAACACACACCCATACAATGCGCACCACCCCGTGACGTTTTTCTCACACCTACTAGTGAACGTAATGTAACACACAACCATACAATGCGCACCACCCCGTGATGTTTTTCTCACTCCTACTAGTGAACGTAATGTAACACACACCCATACAATGCGCACCACCCCGTGATGTTTTCTCACTCCTACTAGTGAACGTAATGTAACACACACCCATACAATGCGCACCACCCCGTGATGTTTTTCTCACTCCTAATAGGGAATGTAATGTAACACACACCCATACAATGCGCACCACCCCGTGATGTTTTTCTCACTCCTACTAGTGAATGTAATGTAACACACACCCATACAGTGCGCACCACCCCGTGATGTTTTTCTCACTCCTACTAGTGAATGTAATGTAACACACACCCATACAGTGCGCACCACCCCGTGATGTTTTTCTCACTCCTACTAGTGAATGTAATGTAACACACTCCCATACAATGCGCACCACCCCGTGATGTTTTTCTCACTCCTACTAGTGTACGTAATGTAACACACACCCATACAATGCGCACCACCCCGTGATGTTTTTCTCACTCCTACTAGTGAATGTAATGTAACACACACCCATACAATGCGCACCACCCCGTGATGTTTTTCTCACTCCTACTAGTGAATGTAATGTAACACACACCCATGCAATGCGCACCACCCCGTGATGTTTTTCTCACTCCTACTAGTGAATGTAATGTAACACACACCCATACAATGCGCACCACCCCGTGATGTTTTTCTCACTCCTACTAGGGAATGTAATGTAACACACACCCATGCAATGCGCACCACCCCGTGATGTTTTTCTCACTCCTACTAGTGAATGTAATGTAACACACACCCATGCAATGCGCACCACCCCGTGATGTTTTTCTCACTCCTACTAGTGAATGTAATGTAACACACACCCATACAATGCGCACCACCCCGTGATGTTTTTCTCACTCCTACTAGTGAATGTAATGTAACACACACCCATGCAATGCGCACCATCCCGTGATGTTTTTCTCACTCCTACTAGTGAATGTAATGTAACACACACCAATACAATGCGCACCACCCTGTGATGTTTTTCTCACTCCTACTAGGGAATGTAATGTAACACACACCCATACAATGCGCACCACCCCGTGATGTTTTTCTCACTCCTACTAGTGAATGTAATGTAACACACACCCATACAATGCGCACCACCCCGTGATGTTTTTCTCACTCCTACTAGGGAATGTAATGTAACACACACCCATACAATGCGCAAAACCCCGTGATGTTTTTCTCACTCCTACTAGTGAATCTAATGTAACACACACCCATACAGTGCGCACCGCCCCGTGATGTTTTTCTCACTCCTACTAGTGAATGTAATGTAACACACACCCATACAGTGCGCACCACCTCGTGATGTTTTTCTCACTGCTACTAGTGAATGTAATGTAACACACACCCATACAGTGCGCACCACCCCGTGATGTTTTTCTCACTCCTACTAGTGAATGTAATGTAACACACACCCATACAGTGCGTACCACCCCGTGATGTTTTTCTCACTCCTACTAGTGAATCTAATGTAACACACACCCATACAGTGCGCACCACCCCGTGATGTTTTTGTCACTCCTACTAGTGAATGTAATGTAACACACACCCATACAGTGCGCACCGCCCCGTGAGGTTTTTCTCACTCCTACTAGTGAATGTAATGTAACACACACCCATACAGTGCGCACCACCTCGTGATGTTTTTCTCACTGCTACTAGTGAATCTAAAGTAACACACACCCATACAGTGCGCACCACCCCGTGATGTTTTTCTCACTCCTACTAGTGAATCTAATGTAACACACACCCATACAGTGCGCACCGCCCCGTGATGTTTTTCTCACTCCTACTAGTGAATGTAATGTAACACACACCCATACAGTGCGCACCACCTCGTGATGTTTTTCTCACTGCTACTAGTGAATCTAAAGTAACACACACCCATACAGTGCGCACCACCCCGTGATGTTTTTCTCACTCCTACTAGTGAATGTAATGTAGCACACACCCATACAATGCGCACCACCCCGTGATGTTTTTCTCACTCCTACTAGTGAATGTAATGTAACACACACCCATACAATGCGCACCACCCCGTGATGTTTATCTCACTCCTACTAGTGAATCTAATGTAACACACACCCATACAATGCGCACCACCCCGCGATGTTTTTCAGAAACCTATCCTACATTGCCACTGCTTGTTCCCTGACCTCCCCATGCTGACCACCCCGCGGTGCTTTTCTCCATGTTACATTGCCAGTCATTGCCTATCCTAATTCAGACCCTCCGATTCACACCACCCCGTGATGTTTTTCTCACTTCTACTAGTGAATGTAATGTAACACACACCCATACAATGCGCACCACACCGTGATGTTTTTCTCACTCCTACTAGTGAATGTAATGTAACACACACCAATACAATGCGCACTGCCCCGTGATGATTACTCACGCCTACTAGTGAATGTAATGTAACACACACCCATGCAATGCGCACCGCCCCGTGATGTTTTTCTCACTCCTACTAGTGAAAGTAATGTAACACACACCCATACAATGCGCACCACCCCGTGATGTTTTTCTCACTCCTACTAGTGAACGTAATGTAACACACACCCATACAATGCGCACCAACCCGTGATGTTTTTCTCACTCCTACTAGTGAATGTAATGTAACACACACCCATACAATGCGCACCATCCCGTGATGTTTTTCTCACTCCTACTAGTGAATCTAATGTAACCCACACCCATCCAATGCGCACCACCCCGTGATGTTTTTCTCACTCCTACTAGTGAATCTAATGTAACACACACCCATACAGTGCGCACCGCCCCGTGATGTTTTTCTCACTCCTACTAGTGAATGTAATGTAACACACACCCATACAGTGCGCACCACCTCGTGATGTTTTTCTCACTGCTACTAGTGAATGTAATGTAACACACACCCATACAGTGCGCACCACCCCATGATGTTTTTCTCACTCCTACTAGTGAATGTAATGTAACACACACCCATACAGTGCGTACCACCCCGTGATGTTTTTCTCACTCCTACTAGTGAATCTAATGTAACACACACCCATACAGTGCGCACCACCCCGTGATGTTTTTGTCACTCCTACTAGTGAATGTAATGTAACACACACCCATACAGTGCGCACCGCCCCGTGATGTTTTTCTCACTCCTACTAGTGAATGTAATGTAACACACACCCATACAGTGCGCACCACCTCGTGATGTTTTTCTCACTGCTACTAGTGAATCTAAAGTAACACACACCCATACAGTGCGCACCACCCCGCGATGTTTTTCTCACTCCTACTAGTGAATGTAATGTAACACACTCCCATACAATGCGCACCACCCCGTGATGTTTTTCTCACTCCTACTAGTGTACGTAATGTAACACACACCCATACAATGCGCACCACCCCTTGATGTTTTTCTCACTCCTACTAGTGAATGTAATGTAACACACACCCATACAATGCGCACCACCCCGTGATGTTTTTCTCACTCCTACTAGTGAATGTAATGTAACACACACCCATGCAATGCGCACCACCCCGTGATGTTTTTCTCACTCCTACTAGTGAATGTAATGTAACACACACCCATACAATGCGCACCACCCCGTGATGTTTTTCTCACTCCTACTAGGGAATGTAATGTAACACACACCCATGCAATGTGCACCACCCCGTGATGTTTTTCTCACTCCTACTAGTGAATGTAATGTAACACACACCCATGCAATACGCACCACCCCGTGATGTTTTTCTCACTCCTACTAGTGAATGCAATGTAACACACACCCATACAATGCGCACCACCCCGTGATGTTTTTCTCACTCCTACTAGTGAATGTAATGTAACACACACCCATGCAATGCGCACCACCCCGTGATGTTTTTCTCACTCCTACTAGTGAATGTAATGTAACACACACCAATACAATGCGCACCACCCTGTGATGTTTTTCTCACTCCTACTAGGGAATGTAATGTAACACACACCCATACAATGCGCACCACCCCGTGATGTTTTTCTCACTCCTACTAGTGAATGTAATGTAACACACACCCATACAATGCGCACCACCCCGTGATGTTTTTCTCACTCCTACTAGGGAATGTAATGTAACACACACCCATACAATGCGCAAAACCCCGTGATGTTTTTCTCACTCCTACTAGTGAATCTAATGTAACACACACCCATACAGTGCGCACCACCCCGTGATGTTTTTCTCACTCCTACTAGTGAATGTAATGTAACACACACCCATACAGTGCGCACCACCTCGTGATGTTTTTCTCACTGCTACTAGTGAATGTAATGTAACACACACCCATACAGTGCGCACCACCCCGTGATGTTTTTCTCACTCCTACTAGTGAATGTAATGTAACACACACCCATACAGTGCGTACCACCCCGTGATGTTTTTCTCACTCCTACTAGTGAATCTAATGTAACACACACCCATACAGTGCGCACCACCCCGTGATGTTTTTGTCACTCCTACTAGTGAATGTAATGTAACACACACCCATACAGTGCGCACCGCCCCGTGATGTTTTTCTCACTCCTACTAGTGAATGTAATGTAACACACACCCATACAGTGCGCACCACCTCGTGATGTTTTTCTCACTGCTACTAGTGAAACTAAAGTAACACACACCCATACAGTGCGCACCACCCCGCGATGTTTTTCTCACTCCTACTAGTGAATGTAATGTAACACACTCCCATACAATGCGCACCACCCCGTGATGTTTTTCTCACTCCTACTAGTGTACGTAATGTAACACACACCCATACAATGCGCACCACCCCGTGATGTTTTTCTCACTCCTACTAGTGAATGTAATGTAACACACACCCATGCAATGCGCACCACCCCGTGATGTTTTTCTCACTCCTACTAGTGAATGTAATGTAACACACACCCATACAATGCGCACCACCCCGTGATGTTTTTCTCACTCCTACTAGGGAATGTAATGTAACACACACCCATGCAATGTGCACCACCCCGTGATGTTTTTCTCACTCCTACTAGTGAATGTAATGTAACACACACCCATGCAATACGCACCACCCCGTGATGTTTTTCTCACTCCTACTAGTGAATGTAATGTAACACACACCCATACAATGCGCACCACCCCGTGATGTTTTTCTCACTCCTACTAGTGAATGTAATGTAACACACACCCATGCAATGCGCACCACCCCGTGATGTTTTTCTCACTCCTACTAGTGAATGTAATGTAACACACACCCATACAATGCGCACCACCCCGTGATGTTTTTCTCACTCCTACTAGGGAATGTAATGTAACACACACCCATACAATGCGCAAAACCCCGTGATGTTTTTCTCACTCCTACTAGTGAATCTAATGTAACACACACCCATACAGTGCGCACCGCTCCGTGATGTTTTTCTCACTCCTACTAGTGAATGTAATGTAACACACACCCATACAGTGCGCACCACCTCGTGATGTTTTTCTCACTGCTACTAGTGAATGTAATGTAACACACACCCATACAGTGCGCACCACCCCGTGATGTTTTTCTCACTCCTACTAGTGAATGTAATGTAACACACACCCATACAGTGCGTACCACCCCGTGCTGTTTTTCTCACTCCTACTAGTGAATCTAATGTAACACACACCCATACAGTGCGCACCACCCCGTGATGTTTTTGTCACTCCTACTAGTGAATGTAATGTAACACACACCCATACAGTGCGCACCGCCCCGTGATGTTTTTCTCACTCCTACTAGTGAATGTAATGTAACACACACCCATACAGTGCGCACCACCTCGTGATGTTTTTCTCACTGCTACTAGTGAATCTAAAGTAACACACACCCATACAGTGCGCACCACCCCGTGATGTTTTTCTCACTCCTACTAGTGAATCTAATGTAACACACACCCATACAGTGCGCACCGCCCCGTGATGTTTTTCTCACTCCTACTAGTGAATGTAATGTAACACACACCCATACAGTGCGCACCACCTCGTGATGTTTTTCTCACTGCTACTAGTGAATCTAAAGTAACACACACCCATACAGTGCGCACCACCCCGTGATGTTTTTCTCACTCCTACTAGTGAATGTAATGTAGCACACACCCATACAATGCGCACCACCCCGTGATGTTTTTCTCACTCCTACTAGTGAATGTAATGTCACACACACCCATACAATGCGCACCACCCCGTGATGTTTATCTCATTCCTACTAGTGAATCTAATGTAACACACACCCATACAATGCGCACCACCCCGCGATGTTTTTCAGAAACCTATCCTACATTGCCACTGCATGTTCCCTGACCTCCCCATGCTGACCACCCCGCGGTGCTTTTCTCCATGTTACATTGCCAGTCATTGCCTATCCTAATTCAGACCCTCCGATTCACACCACCCCGTGATGTTTTTCTCACTTCTACTAGTGAATGTAATGTAACACACACCCATACAATGCGCACCACACCGTGATGTTTTTCTCACTCCTACTAGTGAATGTAATGTAACACACACCAATACAATGCGCACCGCCCCATGATGATTACTCACGCCTACTAGTGAATGTAATGTAACACACACCCATGCAATGCGCACCGCCCCGTGATGTTTTTCTCACTCCTACTAGTGAAAGTAATGTAACACACACCCATACAATGCGCACCACCCCGTGATGTTTTTCTCACTCCTACTAGTGAACGTAATGTAACACACACCCATACAATGCGCACCACCCCGTGATGTTTTTCTCACTCCTACTAGTGAATCTAATGTAACACACACCCATACAGTGCGCACCACCCCGTGATGGTTTTCTCACTCCTACTAGTGAATGTAATGTAACACACTCCCATACAATGCGCACCACCCCGTGATGTTTTTCTCACTCCTACTAGTGTACGTAATGTAACACACACCCATACAATGCGCACCACCCCGTGATGTTTTTCTCACTCCTACTAGTGAATGTAATGTAACACACACCCATACAATGCGCACCACCCCGTGATGTTTTTCTCACTCCTACTAGTGAATGTAATGTAACACACACCCATGCAATGCGCACCACCCCGTGATGTTTTTCTCACTCCTACTAGTGAATGTAATGTAACACACACCCATACAATGCGCACCACCCCGTGATGTTTTTCTCACTCCTACTAGGGAATGTAATGTAACACACACCCATGCAATGCGCACCACCCCGTGATGTTTTTCTCACTCCTACTAGTGAATGTAATGTAACACACACCCATGCAATGCGCACCACCCCGTGATGTTTTTCTCACTCCTACTAGTGAATGTAATGTAACACACACCCATACAATGCGCACCACCCCGTGATGTTTTTCTCACTCCTACTAGTGAATGTAATGTAACACACACCCATGCAATGCGCACCACCCCGTGATGTTTTTCTCACTCCTACTAGTGAATGTAATGTAACACACATCAATACAATGCGCACCACCCTGTGATGTTTTTCTCACTCCTACTAGGGAATGTAATGTAACACACACCCATACAATGCGCACCACCCCGTGATGTTTTTCTCACTCCTACTAGTGAATGTAATGTAACACACACCCATACAATGCGCACCACCCCGTGATGTTTTTCTCACTCCTACTAGGGAATGTAATGTAACACACACCCATACAATGCGCAAAACCCCGTGATGTTTTTCTCACTCCTACTAGTGAATCTAATGTAACACACACCCATACAGTGCGCACCGCCCCGTGATGTTTTTCTCACTCCTACTAGTGAATGTAATGTAACACACACCCATACAGTGCGCACCACCTCGTGATGTTTTTCTCACTGCTACTAGTGAATGTAATGTAACACACACCCATACAGTGCGCACCACCCCGTGATGTTTTTCTCACTCCTACTAGTGAATGTAATGTAACACACACCCATACAGTGCGTACCACCCCGTGATGTTTTTCTCACTCCTACTAGTGAATCTAATGTAACACACACCCATACAGTGCGCACCACCCCGTGATGTTTTTGTCACTCCTACTAGTGAATGTAATGTAACACACACCCATACAGTGCGCACCGCCCCGTGATGTTTTTCTCACTCCTACTAGTGAATGTAATGTAACACACACCCATACAGTGCGCACCACCTCGTGATGTTTTTCTCACTGCTACTAGTGAATCTAAAGTAACACACACCCATACAGTGCGCACCACCCCGCGATGTTTTTCTCACTCCTACTAGTGAATGTAATGTAACACACTCCCATACAATGCGCACCACCCCGTGATGTTTTTCTCACTCCTACTAGTGTACGTAATGTAACACACACCCATACAATGCGCACCACCCCTTGATGTTTTTCTCACTCCTACTAGTGAATGTAATGTAACACACACCCATACAATGCGCACCACCCCGTGATGTTTTTCTCACTCCTACTAGTGAATGTAATGTAACACACACCCATGCAATGCGCACCACCCCGTGATGTTTTTCTCACTCCTACTAGTGAATGTAATGTAACACACACCCATACAATGCGCACCACCCCGTGATGTTTTTCTCACTCCTACTAGGGAATGTAATGTAACACACACCCATGCAATGTGCACCACCCCGTGATGTTTTTCTCACTCCTACTAGTGAATGTAATGTAACACACACCCATGCAATACGCACCACCCCGTGATGTTTTTCTCACTCCTACTAGTGAATGTAATGTAACACACACCCATACAATGCGCACCACCCCGTGATGTTTTTCTCACTCCTACTAGTGAATGTAATGTAACACACACCCATGCAATGCGCACCACCCCGTGATGTTTTTCTCACTCCTACTAGTGAATGTAATGTAACACACACCAATACAATGCGCACCACCCTGTGATGTTTTTCTCACTCCTACTAGGGAATGTAATGTAACACACACCCATACAATGCGCACCACCCCGTGATGTTTTTCTCACTCCTACTAGTGAATGTAATGTAACACACACCCATACAATGCGCACCACCCCGTGATGTTTTTCTCACTCCTACTAGGGAATGTAATGTAACACACACCCATACAATGCGCAAAACCCCGTGATGTTTTTCTCACTCCTACTAGTGAATCTAATGTAACACACACCCATACAGTGCGCACCGCTCCGTGATGTTTTTCTCACTCCTACTAGTGAATGTAATGTAACACACACCCATACAGTGCGCACCACCTCGTGATGTTTTTCTCACTGCTACTAGTGAATGTAATGTAACACACACCCATACAGTGCGCACCACCCCGTGATGTTTTTCTCACTCCTACTAGTGAATGTAATGTAACACACACCCATACAGTGCGTACCACCCCGTGATGTTTTTCTCACTCCTACTAGTGAATCTAATGTAACACACACCCATACAGTGCGCACCACCCCGTGATGTTTTTGTCACTCCTACTAGTGAACGTAATGTAACACACACCCATACAATGCGCACCACCCCGTGATGTTTTTCACACTCCTACTAGTGAATGTAATGTAACACACACCCATACAGTGCGCACCGCCCCGTGATGTTTTTCTCACTCCTACTAGTGAATGTAATGTAACACACACCCATACAGTGCGCACCACCTCGTGATGTTTTTCTCACT
The DNA here is from genome assembly GCF_034190915.1 of Cavia porcellus. Taxonomy (NCBI): domain Eukaryota; kingdom Metazoa; phylum Chordata; class Mammalia; order Rodentia; family Caviidae; genus Cavia; species Cavia porcellus. The sequence goes on from NW_026947556.1 coordinate 940,764, forward strand.
GCTACTAGTGAATCTAAAGTAACACACACCCATACAGTGCGCACCACCCCGTGATGTTTTTCTCACTCCTACTAGTGAATGTAATGTAGCACACACCCATACAATGCGCACCACCCCGTGATGTTTTTCTCACTCCTACTAGTGAATGTAATGTAACACACACCCATACAATGTGCACCACACCGTGATGTTTTTCTCACTCCTACTAGTGAATGTAATGTAACACACACCAATACAATGCGCACCGCCCCATGATGATTACTCACGCCTACTAGTGAATGTAATGTAACACACACCCATGCAATGCGCACCGCCCCGTGATGTTTTTCTCACTCCTACTAGTGAAAGTAATGTAACACACACCCATACAATGCGCACCACCCCGTGATATTTTTCTCACTCCTACTAGTGAACGTAATGTAACACACACCCATACAATGCGCACCACCCCGTGATGTTTTTCTCACTCCTACTAGTGAATCTAATGTAACACACACCCATACAGTGCGCACCACCCCGTGATGTTTTTCTCACTCCTACTATTGAACGTAATGTAACACACACCCATACAATGCGCACCACCCCGTGACGTTTTTCTCACACCTACTAGTGAACGTAATGTAACACACACCCATACAATGCGCACCACCCCGTGATGTTTTTCTCACTCCTACTAGTGAACGTAATGTAACACACACCCATACAATGCGCACCACCCCGTGATGTTTTTCTCACTCCTACTAGTGAACGTAATGTAACACACACCCATACAATGCGCACCACACCGTGATGTTTTTCTCACTCCTACTAGTGAATGTAATGTAACACACACCCATACACTGCGCACCACCCCGTGATGTTTTTCTCACTCCTACTAGTGAATGTAATGTAACACACACCCATACAATGCGCACCACCCCGTGATGTTTTTCTCACTCCTACTAGTGAATGTAATGTAACACACACCCATACAATGCGCACCACCCCGTGATGTTTTTCTCACTCCTACTAGGGAATGTAATGTAACACACACCCATACAATGCGCACCACCCCGTGATGTTTTTCTCACTCCTACTAGTGAATGTAATGTAACACACACCCATACAATGCGCACCACCCCGTGATGTTTTTCTCACTCCTACTAGGGAATGTAATGTAACACACACCCATACAATGCGCAAAACCCCGTGATGTTTTTCTCACTCCTACTAGTGAATGTAATGTAACACACACCCATACAGTGCGCACCGCCCCGTGATGTTTTTCTCACTCCTACTAGTGAATGTAATGTAACACACACCCATACAGTGCGCACCGCCCCGTGATGTTTTTCTCACTCCTACTAGTGAATGTAATGTAACACACACCCATACAGTGCGCTCCAACTCGTGATGTTTTTCTCACTGCTACTAGTGAATCTAAAGTAACACACACCCATACAGTGCGCACCACCCCGTGATGTTTTTCTCACTCCTACTAGTGAATCTAATGTAACACACACCCATACAGTGCGCACCGCCCCGTGATGTTTTTCTCACTCCTACTAGAGAATGTAATGTAACACACACCCATACAGTGCGCACCACCTCGTGATGTTTTTCTCACTGCTACTAGTGAATCTAAAGTAACACACACCCATACAGTGCGCACCACCCCGTGATGTTTTTCTCACTCCTACTAGTGAATGTAATGTAGCACACACCCATACAATGCGCACCACCCCGTGATGTTTTTCTCACTCCTACTAGTGTATGTAATGTAACACACACCCATACAGTGCGTACCACCCCGTGATGTTTTTCTCACTCCTACTAGTGAATCTAATGTAACACACACCCATACAGTGCGCACCACCCCGTGATGTTTTTGTCACTCCTACTAGTGAATGTAATGTAACACACACCCATACAGTGCGCACCGCCCCGTGATGTTTTTCTCACTCCTACTAGTGAATGTAATGTAACACACACCCATACAGTGCGCACCACCTCGTGATGTTTTTCTCACTGCTACTAGTGAATCTAAAGTAACACACACCCATACAGTGCGCACCACCCCGTGATGTTTTTCTCACTCCTACTAGTGAATCTAATGTAACACACACCCATACAGTGCGCACTGCCCCGTGATGTTTTTCTCACTCCTACTAGTGAATGTAATGTAACACACACCCATACAGTGCGCACCACCTCGTGATGTTTTTCTCACTGCTACTAGTGAATCTAAAGTAACACACACCCATACAGTGCGCACCACCCCGTGATGTTTTTCTCACTCCTACTAGTGAATGTAATGTAGCACACACCCATACAATGCGCACCACCCCGTGATGTTTTTCTCACTCCTACTAGTGAATGTAATGTAACACACACCCATACAATGCGCACCACCCCGTGATGTTTATCTCACTCCTACTAGTGAATCTAATGTAACACACACCCATACAATGCGCACCACCCCGCGATGTTTTTCAGAAACCTATCCTACATTGCCACTGCATGTTCCCTGACCTCCCCATGCTGACCACCCCGCGGTGCTTTTCTCCATGTTACATTGCCAGTCATTGCCTATCCTAATTCAGACCCTCCGATTCACACCACCCCGTGATGTTTTTCTCACTTCTACTAGTGAATGTAATGTAACACACACCCATACAATGCGCACCACACCGTGATGTTTTTCTCACTCCTACTAGTGAATGTAATGTAACACACACCAATACAATGCGCACCGCCCCATGATGATTACTCACGCCTACTAGTGAATGTAATGTAACACACACCCATGCAATGCGCACCGCCCCGTGATGTTTTTCTCACTCCTACTAGTGAAAGTAATGTAACACACACCCATACAATGCGCACCACCCCGTGATGTTTTTCTCACTCCTACTAGTGAACGTAATGTAACACACACCCATACAATGCGCACCACCCCGTGATGTTTTTCTCACTCCTACTAGTGAATCTAATGTAACACACACCCATACAGTGCGCACCACCCCGTGATGTTTTTCTCACTCCTACTATTGAACGTAATGTAACACACACCCATACAATGCGCACCACCCCGTGATGTTTTTCTCACACCTACTAGTGAACGTAATGTAACACACACCCATACAATGCGCACCACCCCGTGATGTTTTTCTCACTCCTACTAGTGAACGTAATGTAACACACACCCATACAATGCGCACCACCCCGTGATGTTTTTCTCACTCCTACTAGTGAACGTAATGTAACACACACCCACACAATGCGCACCACACCGTGATGTTTTTCTCACTCCTACTAGTGAATGTAATGTAACACACACCCATACACTGTGCACCACCCCGTGATGTTTTTCTCACTCCTACTAGTGAATGTAATGTAACACACACCCATACAATGCGCACCACCCCGTGATGTTTTTCTCACTCCTACTAGTGAATGTAATGTAACACACACCCATACAATGCGCACCACCCCGTGATGTTTTTCTCACTCCTACTAGGGAATGTAATGTAACACACACCCATACAATGCGCACCACCCCGTGATGTTTTTCTCACTCCTACTAGTGAATGTAATGTAACACACACCCATACAATGCGCACCACCCCGTGATGTTTTTCTCACTCCTACTAGGGAATGTAATGTAACACACACCCATACAATGCGCAAAACCTCGTGATGTTTTTCTCACTCCTACTAGTGAATGTAATGTAACACACACCCATACAGTGCGCACCGCCCCGTGATGTTTTTCTCACTCCTACTAGTGAATGTAATGTAACACACACCCATACAGTGCGCACCACCTCGTGATGTTTTTCTCACTGCTACTAGTGAATGTAATGTAACACACACCCATACAGTGCGCACCACCCCGTGATGTTTTTCTCACTCCTACTAGTGAATGTAATGCAACACACACCCATACAGTGCGTACCACCCCGTGATGTTTTTCTCACTCCTACTAGTGAATCTAATGTAACACACACCCATACAGTGCGCACCACCCCGTGATGTGTTTGTCACTCCTACTAGTGAATGTAATGTAACACACACCCATACAGTGCGCACCGCCCCGTGATGTTTTTCTCACTCCTACTAGTGAATGTAATGTAACACACACCCATACAATGCGCACCACACCGTGATGTTTTTCTCTCTCCTACTAGTGAATGTAATGTAACACACACCCATACAATGCGCACCACCCCGTGATTTTTTTCTCACTCCTACTAGTGAATGTAATGTAACACACACCCATACAATGCGCACCATCCCGTGATGTTTTTCTCACTCCTACTAGTGAATGTAATGTAACACACACCCATAAAATGCGCACCACCCCGTGATGTTTTTCTCACTCCTACTAGTGAATGTAATGTAACACACACCCATACAGTGCGCACCACCCCGTGATGTTTTTCTCACTCCTACTAGTGAATGTAATGTAACACACACCCATACAGTTCGCACCACCCCGTGATGTTTTTCTCACTCCTACTAGTGAATGTAATGTAACACACACCCATACAGTGCGCACCACCCCGTGATGTTTTTCTCACTCCTACTAGTGAATGTAATGTAACACACACCCATACAGTGCGCACCACCCCGTGATGTTTTTCTCACTCCTACTAGTGAATGTAATGTAACACACACCCATACATTGCGCACCACCCCGTGATGTTTTTCTCACTCCTACTGGTGAATGTAATGTAACACACTCCCATACAATGCGCACCACCCCGTGATGTTTTTCTCACTCCTACTAGTGTACGTAATGTAACACACACCCATACAATGCGCACCACCCCGTGATGTTTTTCTCACTCCTACTAGTGAATGTAATGTAACACACACCCATACAATGCGCACCACCCCGTGATGTTTTTCTCACTCCTACTAGTGAATGTAATGTAACACACACCCATGCAATGCGCACCACCCCGTGATGTTTTTCTCACTCCTACTAGTGAATGTAATGTAACACACACCCATACAATGCGCACCACACCGTGATGTTTTTCTCACTCCTACTAGGGAATGTAATGTAACACACACCCATGCAATGCGCACCACCCCGTGATGTTTTTCTCACTCCTACTAGTGAATGTAATGTAACACACACCCATGCAATGCGCACCACCCCGTGATGTTTTTTTCACTCCTACTAGTGAATGTAATGTAACACACACCCATACAATGCGCACCACCCCGTGATGTTTTTCTCACTCCTACTAGTGAATGTAATGTAACACACACCCATGCAATGCGCACCACCCCGTGATGTTTTTCTCACTCCTACTAGTGAATGTAATGTAACACACACCAATACAATGCGCACCACCCTGTGATGTTTTTCTCACTCCTACTAGGGAATGTAATGTAACACACACCCATACAATGCGCACCACCCCGTGATGTTTTTCTCACTCCTACTAGTGAATGTAATGTAACACACACCCATACAATGCGCACCACCCCGTGATGTTTTTCTCACTCCTACTAGGGAATGTAATGTAACACACACCCATACAATGCGCAAAACCCCGTGATGTTTTTCTCACTCCTACTAGTGAATCTAATGTAACACACACCCATACAGTGCGCACCGCCCCGTGATGTTTTTCTCACTCCTACTAGTGAATGTAATGTAACACACACCCATACAGTGCGCACCACCTCGTGATGTTTTTCTCACTGCTACTAGTGAATGTAATGTAACACACACCCATACAGTGCGCACCACCCCGTGATGTTTTTCTCACTCCTAATAGTGAATGTAATGTAACACACACCCATAAAGTGCGTACCACCCCGTGATGTTTTTCTCACTCCTACTAGTGAATCTAATGTAACACACACCCATACAGTGCGCACCACCCCGTGATGTTTTTGTCACTCCTACTAGTGAATGTAATGTAACACACACCCATACAGTGCGCACCGCCCCGTGATGTTTTTCTCACTCCTACTAGTGAATTTAATGTAACACACACCCATACAGTGCGCACCACCTCGTGATGTTTTTCTCACTGCTACTAGTGAATCTAAAGTAACACACACCCATACAGTGCGCACCACCCCGTGATGTTTTTCTCACTCCTACTAGTGAATCTAATGTAACACACACCCATACAGTGCGCACCGCCCCGTGATGTTTTTCTCACTCCTACTAGAGAATGTAATGTAACACACACCCATACAGTGCGCACCACCTCGTGATGTTTTTCTCACTGCTACTAGTGAATCTAAAGTAACGCACACCCATACAGTGCGCACCACCCCGTGATGTTTTTCTCAGTCCTACTAGTGAATGTAATGTAGCACACACCCATACAATGCGCACCACCCCGTGATGTTTTTCTCACTCCTACTAGTGAATGTAATGTAACACACACCCATACAATGCGCACCACCCCGTGATGTTTATCTCACTCCTACTAGTGAATCTAATGTAACACACACCCATACAATGCGCACCACCCCGCGATATTTTTCAGAAACCTATCCTACATTGCCACTGCATGTTCCCTGACCTCCCCATGCTGACCACCCCGCGGTGCTTTTCTCCATGTTACATTGCCAGTCATTGCCTATCCTAATTCAGACCCTCCGATTCACACCACCCCGTGATGTTTTTCTCACTTCTACTAGTGAATGTAATGTAACACACACCAATACAATGCGCACCACACCGTGATGTTTTTCTCACTCCTACTAGTGAATGTAATGTAACACACACCAATACAATGCGCACCGCCCCGTGATGATTACTCACGCCTACTAGTGAATGTAATGTAACACACACCCATGCAATGCGCACCGCCCCGTGATGTTTTTCTCACTCCTACTAGTGAAAGTAATGTAACACACACCCATACAATGCGCACCACCCCGTGATGTTTTTCTCACTCCTACTAGTGAACGTAATGTAACACACACCCATACAATGCGCACCACCCCGTGATGTTTTTCTCACTCCTACTAGTGAATCTAATGTAACACACACCCATACAGTGCGCACCACCCCGTGATGTTTTTCTCACTCCTACTATTGAACGTAATGTAACACACACCCATACAATGCGCACCACCCCGTGACGTTTTTCTCACACCTACTAGTGAACGTAATGTAACACACACCCATACAATGTGCACCAAACCGTGATGTTTTTCTCACTCCTACTAGTGAACGTAATGTAACACAGACCCATACAATGCGCACCACCCCGTGATGTTTTTCTCACTCCTACTAGTGAACGTAATGTAACACACACCCATACAATGCGCACCACCCCGTGATGTTTTTCTCACTCCTACTAGTGAATGTAATGTAACACACACCCATACACTGCGCACCACCCCGTGATGTTTTTCTCACTCCTACTAGTGAATGTAATGTAACACACACCCATACAATGCGCACCACCCCGTGATGTTTTTCTCACTCCTACTAGTGAATGTAATGTAACACACACCCATACAATGCGCACCACCCCGTGATGTTTTTCTCACTCCTACTAGGGAATGTAATGTAACACACACCCATACAATGCGCACCACACCGTGATGTTTTTCTCACTCCTACTAGTGAATGTAATGTAACACACACCCATACAATGCGCACCACCCCGTGATGTTTTTCTCACTCCTACTAGGGAATGTAATGTAACACACACCCATACAATGCGCAAAACCCCGTGATGTTTTTCTCACTCCTACTAGTGAATCTAATGTAACACACACCCATACAGTGCGCACCACCACGTGATGTTTTTCTCACTCCTACTAGTGAACGTAATGTAACACACACCCATACAATGCGCACCACCCCGTGAAGTTTTTCTCACTCCTACTAGTGAACGTAATGTAACACACACCCATACAATGCGCACCACCCCGTGAAGTTTTTCTCACTCCTACTAGTGAACGTAATGTAACACACACCCATCCAATGCGCACCACCCCGTGATGTTTTTCTCACTCCTACTAGTGAATGTAATGTAACACACACCCATACACTGCGCACCACCCCATGATGTTTTTCTCACTCCTACTAGTGAATGTAATGTAACACACACCCATACAATGCGCACCACCCCGTGATGTTTTTCTCACTCCTACTAGTGAATGTAATGTAACACACACCCATACAATGCGCACCACCCCGTGATGTTTTTCTCACTCCTACTAGTGAATGTAATATAACACACACCCATACAATGCGCACCACCCCGCGATGTTTTTCTCACTCCTACTAGTGAATGTAATGTAACACACACCCATACAATGCGCACCACCCCTTGATGTTTTTCTCACTCCTAATAGTGAATGTAATGTAACACACACCCATACAGTGCACACCACCCCGTGATGTTTTTCTCACTCCTACTAGTGAATGTAATGTAACACACACCCATACAGTGCACACCACCCGTGATGTTTTTCTCACTCCTACTAGTGAATGTAATGTAACACACACCCATACAGTGCGCACCACCCGGTGATGTTTTTCTCACTTCTACTAGTGAATGTAATGTAACACACACCCATACAGTGCGCACCACCCCGTGATGTTTTTCTCACTCCTACTAGTGAATGTAATGTAACACACACCGATACAGTGCGCACCACCCCGTGATGTTTTTCTCACTCCTACTAGTGAATGTAATGTAACACACCCCCATACAGTGCGCACCACCCCGTGATGTTTTTCTCACTCCTACTAGTGAATGTAATGTAACACACACCCATACAATGCGCACCACCCCGTGATGTTTTTCTCACTCCTACTAGTGAACGTAATGTAACACACACCCATACAATGCGCACCACCCCGTGATGTTTTTCTCACTCCTACTAGTGAATGTAATGTAACACACACCCATACAATGCGCACCGCACCGTGATGTTTTTCTCACTCCTACTAGTGAATGTAATGTAACACACACCCATACAATGCGCACCACCCCGTGATGTTTTTCTCACTCCTACTAGTGAATCTAATGTAACACACACCCATACAATGTGCACCACCCCGCGATGTTTTTCAGAAACCTATCCTACATTGCCACTGCATGTTCCCTGACCTCCCCATGCTGACCACCCCGCGGTGCTTTTCTCCATGCTACATTGCCAGTTATTGCCTATCCTAATTCAGACCCTCCGATTCACACCAGCCCGTGATGTTTTTCTCACTTCTACTAGTGAATGTAATGTAACACACACCCATACAATGCGCACCACCCCGTGATGTTTTTCTCACTCCTACTAGTGAATGTAATGTAACACACACCCATACAATGCGCACCACCCCGTGATGATTTCTCACTCCTACTAGTGAATGTAATGTAACACACACCCATGCAATGCGCACCGCCGCGTGATGTTTTTCTCACTCCTACTAGTGAAAGTAATGTAACACACACCCATACAATGCGCACCACCCCGTGATGTTTTTCTCACTCCTACTAGTGAAAGTAATGTAACACACACCCATACAATGCGCACCACCCCGTGATGTTTTTCTCACTCCTACTAGTGAACGTAATGTAACACACACCCATACAATGCGCACCACCCCGTGATGTTTTTCTCACTCCTACTAGTGAATCTAATGTAACACACACCCATACAATGCGCACCACCCCGTGATGTTTTTCTCACTCCTACTAGTGAATGTAATGTAACACACACCCATACAATGCGCACCACCCCGTGATGTTTTTCTCACTCCTACTAGTGAATGTAATGTAACACACACCCATACAATGCGCACCACCCCGTGATGTTTTTCTCACTCCTACTAGTGAATGTAATGTAACACACACCCATACAATGCGCACCACCCCATAATGTTTTTCTCACTCCTACTAGTGAATGTAATGTAACACACACCCATACAATGCGCACCACCCCGTGATGTTTTTCTCACTCCTACTAGTGAATGTAATGTAACACACACCCATACAATGCGCACCACCCCGTGATGTTTTTCTCACTCCTACTAGTGAATGTAATGTAACACACACCCATACAATGCGCACCACCCCGTGATGTTTTTCTCACTCCTACTAGTGAATGTAATGTAACACACACCCATACAATGCGCACCACCCCGTGATGTTTTTCTCACTCCTACTAGTGAATGTAATGTAACACACACCCATACAATGCGCACCACCCCGTGATGATTTGCTCACTCATACTATTGAATGTAATGTAACTCACTCCCATACAATGCGCACCACCCCGTGATGTTTTTCTCACTCCTACTAGTGTATGTAATGTAACACACAACCATACAATGCGCACAACCCCGTGATGTTTTTCTCACTCCTACTAGTGAATGTAATGTAACACACACCCATACAATGCGCACCACCCCGTGATGTTTTTCTCACTGCTACTAGTGAACGTAATGTAACACACACCCATACAATGCGCACCACCCCGTGATGTTTTACTCACTCCTACTAGTGAATGTAATGTAACACACACCCATACAATGCGCACCACCCCGTGATGTTTTTCTCACTGCTACTAGTGAATGTAATGTAACACACTCCAATACAATGCGCACCACCCCGTGATGTTTTTCTCACTCCTACTAGTGAATGTAATGTAACACACACCCATACAATGCGCACCACCCCGTGATGTTTTTCTCATTCCTACTAGTGAATGTAATGTAACACACACCCATACAATGCGCACCACGCCGTGATGTTTTTCTCACTCCTACTAGTGAATGTAATGTAACACACACCCATGCAATGCGCACCACCCCGTGATGTTTTTCTCACTCCTACTAGTGAATGTAATGTAACACACACCCATACAATGCGCACCACCCCGTGATGTTTTTCTCACTCCTACTAGTGAATGTAATGTAAACCACACCCATACAATGCGCACCACCGGTGATGCTTTTCTCACTCCTACTAGTGAATGTAATGTAACACACACCCATACAATGCGCACCACCCCGTGATGTTTTTCTCACTCCTACTAGTAAATGTAATGAATCACACACCCATACAATGCGCACCACCCCTTGATGTTTTTCTCACTCCTGTTGGTGAATCTAATGTAACACACACCCATACAATGCGCACCACCCCGTGATGTTTTTCTCACTCCTACTAGTGAAAGTAATGTAACACACACCCATACAATGCGCACCGCCCCGTGATGTTTTTCTCACTCCTACTAGTGAATGTAATGTAACACACACCCATACAGTGCACACCACCCCGTGATGTTTTTCTCACTCCTACTAGTGAATGTAATGTAACACACACTCATACAATGCGCACCACCCCGTGATGTTTTTCTCACTCCTACTAGTGAATGTAATGTAACACACACCCATACAATGCGCACCACCCCGTGATGTTTTTCTCACTCCTACTAGTGAATGTAATGTAACACACACCCATACAATGCGCACCACCCCGTGATGTTTTTCTCACTCCTACTAGTGAATGTAATGTAACACACACCCATACAATGCGCACCACCCCGCGATGTTTTTCTCACTCCTACTAGTGAATGTAATGTAACACACACCCATACAATGCGCACCACCCCTTGATGTTTTTCTCACTCCTACTAGTGAATGTAATGTAACACACACCCATACAGTGCACACCACCCCGTGATGTTTTTCTCACTCCTACTAGTGAATGTAATGTAACACACACCCATACAGTGCACACAACCCGTGATGTTTTTCTCACTCCTACTAGTGAATGTAATGTAACACACACCCATACAGTGCGTACCTCCCCGTGATGTTTTTCTCACTCCTACTAGTGAATGTAATGTAACACACACCCATACAGTGCGCACCACCCCGTGATGTTTTTCTCACTCCTACTAGTGAATGTAATGTAACACACACCCATACAGTGCGCACCACCCCGTGATGTTTTTCTCACTCCTACTAGTGAATGTAATGTAACACACACCCATACAGTGCGCACCACCCCGTGATGTTTTTCTCACTCCTACTAGTGAATGTAATGTAACACACCCCCATACAGTGCGCACCACCCCGTGATGATTTTCTCACTCCTACTAGTGAATCTAATGTAACACACACCCATACAATGCGCACCACCCCGTGATGTTTTTGTCACTCCTACTAGAGAATGTAATGTAACACACACCCATACAGTGCGCAGCACCCCGTGATGTTTTTCTCACTCCTACTAGTGAATGTAATGTAACACACACCCATACAGTGCGCACCACCCCGTGATGTTTTTCTCACTGCTACTAGTGAATCTAAAGTAACACACACCCATAGAGTGCGCACCACCCTGTGATGTTTTTCTCACTCCTACTAGTGAATGTAATGTAACACACACCCATACAATGCGCACCACCCCGTGATGTTTTTCTCACTCCTACTAGTGAATGTAATGTAACACACACCCATACAATGCGCACCACACCGTGTTGTTTTTCTCACTCCTACTAGTGAATGTAATGTAACACACACCCATACAATGCGCACCACCCCGTGATGTTTTTCTCACTCCTACTAGTGAATCTAATGTAACACACACCCATACAATGCGCACCACCCCGCGATGTTTTTCAGAAACCTATCCTACATTGCCACTGCATGTTCCCTGACCTCCCCATGCTGACCACCCCGCGGTGCTTTTCTCCATGTTACATTGCCAGTTATTGCCTATCCTAATTCAGACCCTCCGATTCACACCACCCCGTGATGTTTTTCTCACTTCTACTAGTGAATGTAATGTAACACACACCCATACAATGCGCACCACCCCGTGATGTTTTTCTCACTTCTACTAGTGAATGTAATGTAACACACACCCATACAATGCGCACCACCCCGTGATGATTTCTCACTCCTACTAGTGAATGTAATGTAACACACACCCATGCAATGCGCACCGCTCCGTGATGTTTTTCTCACTCCTACTAGTGAAAGTAATGTAACACACACCCATACAATGCGCACCACCCCGTGATGTTTTTCTCACTCCTACTAGTGAATGTAATGTAACACACACCCATACAGTGCACACCACCCGTGATGTTTTTCTCACTCCTACTAGTGAATGTAATGTAACACACACCCATACAGTGCGTACCACCCCGTGATGTTTTTCTCACTCCTACTAGTGAATGTAATGTAACACACACCCATACAGTGCGCACCACCCCGTGATGTTTTTCTCACTCCTACTAGTGAATGTAATGTAACACACACCCATACAGTGCGCACCACCCCGTGATGTTTTTCTCACTCCTACTAGTGAATGTAATGTAACACACACCCATACAGTGCGCACCACCCCGTGATATTTTTCTCACTCCTACTAGTGAATGTAATGTAACACACCCCCATCCAGTGCGCACCACCCCGTGATGTTTTTCTCACTCCTACTAGTGAATGTAATGTAACACACACCCATACAATGCGCACCACCCCGTGATGTTTTTCTCACTTCTACTAGTGAATGTAATGTAACACACACCCATACAATGCGCAACACCCCGTGATGTTTTTCTCACTCCTACTAGTGAATCTAATGTAACACACACCCATACAATGCGCACCACCCCGTGATGTTTTTCTCACTCCTACTAGTGAATGTAATGTAACACACACCCATACAGTGCGCACCACCCCGTGATGTTTTTCTCACTGCTACTAGTGAATCTAAAGTAACACACACCCATAGAGTGCGCACCACCCCGTGATGTTTTTCTCACTCCTACTAGTGAATGTAATGTAACACACACCCATACAATGCGCACCACCCCGTGATGTTTTTCTCACTCCTACTAGTGAATGTAATGTAACACACACCCATACAATGCACACCACACCGTGATGTTTTTCTCACTCCTACTAGTGAATGTAATGTAACACACACCCATACAATGCGCACCACCCCGTGATGTTTTTCTCACTCCTACTAGTGAATGTAATGTAACACACACCCATACAATGCGCACCACCCCGCGATGTTTTTCAGAAACCTATCCTACATTTCCACTGCATGTTCCCTGACCTGCCCATGCTGACCACCCCGCGGTGCTTTTCTCCATGTTACATTGCCAGTTATTGCCTATCCTAATTCAGACCCTCCGATTCACACCACTCCGTGATGTTTTTCTCACTTCTACTAGTGAATGTAATGTAACACACACCCATACAATGCGCACCACCCCGTGATGTTTTTCTCACTCCTACTAGTGAATGTAATGTAACACACACCCATACAATGCGCACCACCCCGTGATGTTTTTCTCACTCCTACTAGTGAACGTAATGTAACACACACCCATACAATGCGCACCACCCCGTGATGTTTTTCTCACTCCTACTAGTGAATCTAATGTAACACACACCCATACAATGCGCACCACCCCGTGATGTTTTTCTCACTCCTACTAGTGAATGTAATGTAACACACACCCATACAATGCGCACCACACCGTGATGTTTTTCTCACTCCTACTAGTGAATGTAATGTAACACACACCCATACAATGCGCATCACCCGTGATGTTTTTCTCACTCCTACTAGTGAATGTAATGTAACACACACCCATACAATGCGCACCACCCCGTGATGTTTTTCTCACTCCTACTAGTAAATGTAATGTATCACACACCCATACAATGCGCACCACCCCGTGATGTTTTTCTCACTCCTACTAGTGAATGTAATGTAACACACACCCATACAATGCGCACCACCCCGTGATGTTTTTCTCTCTCCTACTAGTGAATCTAATGTAACACACACCCATACAATGCGCACCATCCCGTGATGTGTTTCTCACTCCTACTAGTGAATCTAATGTAACACACACCCATACAATGCGCACCACCCCGCGATGTTTTTCAGAAACCTATCCTACATTCCACTGCATGTTCCCTGACCTCCACATGCTGACCACCCCGCGGTGCTTTTCTCCATCCTACATTGCCTCTCACTGCCTATCCTAATTTAGACCCTCCGATTCACACCACCCCGTGATGTTTTTCTCACTCCTATTTGTGTATCTAATGTAACACACACCCATACAATGCGCATCACCCCGTGATGTTTTTCTCACTCCTACTAGTGAATGTAATGTAACACACACCCATACAATGCGCACCACCCCGTGATGTTTTTCTCACTCCTACTAGTGAACGTAATGTAACACACAGCCATACAATGCGCACCACCCCGTGATGTTTTTCTCACTCCTACTTGTGAACGTAAGGTAACACACACCCATACAATGCGCACCACCCCGTGAAGTTTTTCTCACTCCTACTAGTGAACGTAATGTAACACACACCCATACAATGCGCACCACCCCGTGATGTTTTTCTCACTCCTACTAGTGAATGTAATGTAACACACACCCATACAATGCGCACCACCCCGTGATGTTTTTCTCACTCCTACTAGTGAATGTAATGTAACACACACCCATACAATGCGCACCACCCCGTGATGATTTGCTCACTCCTACTACTGAATGTAATGTAACACACTCCCATACAATGCGCACCACCCCGTGATGTTTTTCTCACTCCTACTAGTGTATGTAATGTAACACACACCCATACAATGCGCACCACCCCGTGATGTTTTTCTCACTCCTACTAGTGAATGTAATGTAACACACACCCATACAATGCGCACCACCCCGTGATGTTTTTCTCACTCCTACTAGTGAATGTAATGTAACACACACCCATACAATGCGAACCACCCCGTGATGTTTTTCTCACTCCTACTAGTGAATGTAATGTAACACACACCCATACAATGCGCACCACCCCGTGATGTTTTTCTCACTGCTACTAGTGAATGTAATGTAACACACACCCATACAATGCGCACCACACCGTCATGTTTTTCTCACTCCTACTAGTGAATGTAATGTAACACACACCCATACAATGCGCACCACCCCGTGATGTTTTTCTCACTCCTACTATTGAATGTAATGTAACACACACCCATACAATGCGAACCACCCCGTGATGTTTTTCTCATTCCTACTAGTGAATGTAATGTAACACACACCCATACAATGCGCACCACCCCGTGATGTTTTTCTCACTCCTACTAGTGAATGTAATGTAACACACACCCATACAATGCGCACCACCCCGTGATGTTTTTCTCACTCCTACTAGTGAATGTAATGTAACACACACCCATACAATGCGCACCACCCCGTGATGTTTTTCTCACTCCTACTAGGGAATGTAATGTAAACCACACCCATACAATGCGCACCACCCGTGATGCTTTTCTCACTCCTACTAGTGAATGTAATGTAACACACACCCATACAATGCGCACCACCCCGTGATGTTTTTCTCACTCCTACTAGTAAATGTAATGAATCACACACCCATACAATGCGCACCACCCCGTGATGTTTTTCTCACTCCTGTTGGTGAATCTAATGTAACACACACCCATACAATGCGCACCACCCCGTGATGTTTTTCTCACTCCTACTAGTGAGCGTAATGTAACACACAGCCATACAATGCGCACCACCCCGTGATGTTTTTCTCACTCCTACTAGTGAATGTAATGTAACACACACCCATACAATGCGCACCACCCCGTGATGTTTTTCTCACTCCTACTAGTAAATGTAATGTATCACACACCCATACAATGCGCACCACCCCGTGAGGTTTTTCTCACTCCTGTTGGTGAATCTAATGTAACACACACCCATACAATGCGCACCACCCCGTGATGTTTTTCTCACTCCTACTAGTGAAAGTAATGTAACATACACCCATACAATGCGCACCACCCCGTGATGTTTTTCTCACTCGTACTAGTGAATCTAATGTAACACACACCCATACAATGCGCTCCATCCCCTGATGTTTTTCTCACTCCTACTAGTGAATCTAATGTAACACACACCCATACAATGCGCACCACCCCGCGATGTTTTTCAGAAACCTATCCTACATTCCACTGCATGTTCCCTGACCACCCCATGCTGACCACCCCGCGGTGCTTTTCTCCATCCTACATTGCCTCTCACTGCCTATCCTAATTTAGACCCTCCGATTCACACCACCCCGTGATGTTTTTCTCACTCCTATTTGTGTATCTAATGTAACACACACCAATACAAGGCGCACCACCCCGTGATGTTTTTCTCACTCCTACTAGTGAATGTAATGTAACACACACCCATACAATGCGCACCACCCCGTGATGTTTTTCTCACTCCTACTAGTGAGCGTAATGTAACACACAGCCATACAATGCGCACCACCCCGTGATGTTTTTCTCACTCCTACTAGTGAACGTAATGTAACACACACCCATACAATGCGCACCACCCCGTGAAGTTTTTCTCACTCCTACTAGTGTAAGTAATGTAACACACACCCATACAATGCGCACCACCCCGTGATGTTTTTCTTACTCCTACTAGTGAATCTAATGTAACACACACCCATACAATGCGCACCACCCCGTGATGTTTTTCTCACTCCTACTAGTGAATGTAATGTAACACACACCCATACAATGCGCACCACCCCGTGAAGTTTTTCTCACTCCTACTAGTGAACGTAATGTAACACACACCCATACAATGCGCACCACCCCGTGATGTTTTTCTCACTCCTACTAGTGAATCTAATGTAACACACACCCATACAATGCGCACCACCCCGTAATGTTTTTCTCACTCCTACTAGTGAATGTAATGTAACACACACCCATACAATGCGCACCACCTCGTGATGTTTTTCTCATTCCTACTAGTGAATGTAATGTAACACACACCAATACAATGCGCACCACCCCGTCATGTTTTTCTCACTCCTACTAGTGAATGTAATGTAACACACACCCATACAATGCGCACCACCCCGTGATGTTTTTCTCACTCCTACTAGTGAATGTAATGTAAACCACACCCATACAATGCGCACCACCCGTGATGCTTTTCTCACTCCTACTAGTGAATGTAATGTAACACACACCCATACAATGCGCACCACCCCGTGATGTTTTTCTCACTCCTACTAGTGAATGTAATGTAATACACACCCATACAATGCGCACCACCCGTGATGTTTTTCTCACTCCTACTAGGGAATGTAATGTAACACACACCCATACAATGCGCACCACCCCGTGATGTTTTTCTCACTCCTACTAGTGAATGTAATGTAACACACACCCATACAATGTGCACAACCCCGCGATGTTTTTCTCACTCCTACTAGTGAATGTAATGTAACACACACCCATACAATGCGCACCACCCCTTGATGTTTTTCTCACTCCTACTAGTGAATGTAATGTAACACACACCCATACAGTGCACACCACCCCGTGATGTTTTTCTCACTCCTACTAGTGAATGTAATGTAACACACACCCATACAGTGCACACCACCCGTGATGTTTTTCTCACTCCTACTAGTGAATGTAATGTAACACACACCCATACAGTGCGTACCACCCCGTGATGTTTTTCTCACTCCTACTAGTGAATGTAATGTAACACACACCCATACAGTGCGCACCACCCCGTGATGTTTTTCTCACTCCTACTAGTGAATGTAATGTAACACACACCCATACAATGCGCACCACCCCTTGATGTTTTTCTCACTCCTACTAGTGAATGTAATGTAACACACACCCATACAGTGCACACCACCCCGTGATGTTTTTCTCACTCCTACTAGTGAATGTAATGTAACACACACACATACAGTGCACACCACCCGTGATGTTTTTCTCACTCCTACTAGTGAATGTAATGTAACACACACCCATACAATGCGCACCACCCCTTGATGTTTTTCTCACTCCTACTAGTGAACGTAATGTAACACACACCCATACAATGCACACCACCCCGTGATGTTTTTCTCACTCCTACTAGTAAATGTAATGTATCACACACCCATACAATGCGCACCACCCCGTGATGTTTTTCTCACTCCTGTTGGTGAATCTAATGTAACACACACCCATACAATGCGCACCACACCGTGATGTTTTTCTCACTCCTACTAGTGAAAGTAATGTAACACACACCCATACAATGCGCACCGCCCCGTGATGTTTTTCTCACTCCTACTAGTGAATGTAATGTAACACACACCCATACAGTGCGCACCACCCCGTGATGTTTTTCTCACTCCTACTAGTGAATCTAATGTAACACACACCCATACAATGCGCACCATCCCGTGATGTTTTTCTCACTCCTACTAGTGAATCTAATGTAACACACACCCATACAATGCGCACCACCCCGCGATGTTTTTCAGAAACCTATCCTACATTCCACTGCATGTTCCCTGACCTCCCCATGCTGACCACCCCGCGGTGCTTTTCTCCATCCTAAATTGCCTCTCACTGCCTATCCTAATTTAGACCCTCCGATTCACACCACCCCGTGATGTTTTTCTCACTCCTATTTGTGTATCTAATGTAACACACACCCATACAATGCGCACCACCCCGTGATGTTTTTCTCACTCCTACTAGTGAATGTAATGTAACACACACCCATACAATGCGCACCACCCCGTGATGTTTTTCTCACTCCTACTAGTGAGCGTAATGTAACACACAGCCATACAATGCGCACCACCCCGTGATGTTTTTCTCACTCCTACTAGTGAACGTAATGTAACACACACCCATACAATGCGCACCACCCCGTGATGTTTTTCTCACTCCTACTAGTGAACGTAATGTAACACACACCCATACAATGCGCACCACCCCGTGAAGTTTTTCTCACTCCTACTAGTGAACGTAATGTAACACACACCCATACAATGCGCACCACCCCGTGATGTTTTTCTCACTCCTCCTAGTGAATCTAATGTAACACACACCCATACAATGCGCACCACCCCGTGATGTTTTTCTCACTCCTACTAGTGAATGTAATGTAACACACACCCATACAATGCGCACCACCCCGTGATGTTTTTCTCTCTCCTACTAGTGAATGTAATGTAACACACACCCATACAATGCGCACCACCCCGTCATGTTTTTCTCACTCCTACTAGTGAATGTAATGTAACACACACCCATACAATGCGCACCACCCCGTGATGTTTTTCTCACTCCTACTAGTGAATATAATGTAACACACACACATAAAATGCGCACCACCCCGTGATGTTTTTCTCTCTCCTACTAGTGAATGTAATGTAACACACACCAATACAGTGCGCACCACCCCGTGATGTTTTTCTCACTCCTACTAGTGAATGTAATGTAACACACACCCATACAGTGCGCACCACCCCGTGATGTTTTTCTCACTCCTACTAGTGAATGTAATGTAACACACACCAATACAGTGCGCACCACCCCGTGATGTTTTTCTCACTCCTACTAGTGAATGTAATGTAACACACACCCATACAGTGCGCACCACCCCGTGATGTTTTTCTCACTCCTACTAGTGAATGTAATGTAACAGACACCCATACAGTGCGCACCACCCCGTGATGTTTTTCTCACTCCTACTAGTGAATGTAATGTAACACACACCCATACAGTGCGCACCACCCCGTGATGTTTTTCTCACTCCTACTAGTGAATGTAATGTAACACACACCCATACAGTGCGCACCACCCCGTGATGTTTTTCTCACTCCTACTAGTGAATGTAATGTAACACACACCCATACAATGCGCACCACCCCGTGATGATTTGCTCACTCCTACTATTGAATGTAATGTAACACACTCCCATACAATGCGCACCACCCCGTGATGTTTTTCTCCCTCCTACTAGTGTATGTAATGTAACACACACCCATACAATGCGCACCACCCCGTGATGTTTTTCTACTCCTACTAGTGAATGTAATGTAACACACTCCCATACAATGCGCACCACCCCGTCATGTTTTTCTCACTGCTACTAGTGAATGTAATGTAACACACACCCATACAATGCGCACCACCCCGTGATGTTTTTCTCACTCCTACTAGTGAATGTAATGTAACACACACCCATACAATGCGCACCACCCCATGATGTTTTTCTCACTCCTACTAGTGAAAGTAATGTAACACACACCCATACAGTGCGCACCGCCCCGTGATGTCTTTCTCACTCCTACTAGTGAATGTAATGTAACACACACCCATACAGTGCACACCACCCCGTGATGTTTTTCTCACTCCTACTAGTGAATGTAATGTAACACACACCCATACAATGCGCACCACCCCGTGATGTTTTTCTCACTGCTACTAGTGAATGTAATGTAACACACACCCATACAATGCGCACCACCCCGTGATGTTTTTCTCACTCCTACTAGTGAATGTAATGTAACACACACCCATACAATGCGCACCACCCCGTGATGTTTTTCTCACTCCTACTAGGGAATGTAATGTTACACACACCCATACAATGTGCACCACCCCGTGATGTTTTTCTCACTCCTACTAGTGAATGTAATGTAACACACACCCATACAATGCGCACCACCCCGTGATGATTTGCTCACTCCTACTATTGAATGTAATGTAACACACTCCCATACAATGCGCACCACCCCGTGATGTTTTTCTCACTCCTACTAGTGTATGTAATGTAACACACACCCATACAAAGCGCACCACCCCGTGATGTTTTTCTCACTCCTACTAGTGAATGTAATGTAACACACACCCATACAATGCGCACCACCCCGTGATGTTTTTCTCACTGCTACTAGTGAATGTAATGTTACACACACCCATACAATGCGCACCACCCCGTCATGTTTTTCTCACTCCTACTAGTGAATGTAATGTAACACACACCCATACAGTGCGCACCACCCCGTGATGTTTTTCTCACTCCTACTAGTGAATGTAATGTAACACACACCTATACAATGCGCACCACCCCGTGATGTTTTTCTCACTCCTACTAGTGAATGTAATGTAACACACACCCATACAATGCGCACCACCCCGTGATGTTTTTCTCACTCCTACTAGTGAATGTAATGTAACACACACCCATACAATGCGCACCACCCCGTGATGTTTTTCTCACTCCTACTAGTGAATGTAATGTAACACACACCCATACAATGCGCACCACCCCGTGATGTTTTTCTCACTCCTACTAGTGAATGTAATGTAACACACACCCATACAATGCGCACCACCCCGTGATGTTTTTCTCACTCCTACTAGTGAATGTAATGTAACACACACCCATAAAATGGGCACCACCCCGTGATGATTTGCTCACTCCTACTATTGAATGTAATGTAACACACTCCCATACAATGCGCACCACCCCGTCATGTTTTTCTCACTCCTACTAGTGAATGTAATGTAACACACACCCATACAATGCGTACCACCCCGTGATGTTTTTCTCACTCCTACTAGTGAATGTAATGTAAACCACACCCATACAATGCGCACCACCCCGTGATGTTTTTCTCACTCCTACTGGGAATGTAATGTAACACACACCCATACAATGCGCACCACCCCGTGATGTTTTTCTCACTCCTAATAGTGAATGTAATGTAACACACACCCATACAATGCGCACCACCCCGTGATGATTTGCTCACTCCTACTATTGAATGTAATGTAACACACTCCCATACAATGCGCACCACCCCGTGATGTTTTTCTCCCTCCTACTAGTGTATGTAATGTAACACACACCCATACAAATGCGCACCACCCCGTGATGTTTTTCTCACTCCTACTAGTGAATGTAATGTAACACACACCCATACAATGCGCACCACCCCGTGATGTTTTTCTCACTGCTACTAGTGAATGTAATGTAACACACACCCATACAATGCGCACCACCCCGTCATGTTTTTCTCACTCCTACTAGTGAATGTAATGTAACACACACCCATACAGTGCGCACCACCCCGTGATGTTTTTCTCACTCCTACTAGTGAATGTAATGTAACACACACCCATACAATGCGCACCACCCCGTGATGTTTTTCTCACTCCTACTAGTGAATGTAATGTAACACACACCCATACAATGCGCACCACCCCGTGATGTTTTTCTCACTCCTACTAGTGAATGTAATGTAACACACACCCATACAATGCGCACCACCCCGTGATGTTTTCCTCACTCCTACTAGTGAATGTAATGTAACACACACCCATACAATGCGCACCACCCCGTGATGTTTTTCTCACTCCTACTAGTGAATGTAATGTAACACACACCCATACAATGCGCACCACCCCGTGATGTTTTTCTCACTCCTACTAGTGAATGTAATGTAACACACACCCATACAATGCGCACCACCCCGTGATGATTTGCTCACTCCTACTATTGAATGTAATGTAACACACTCCCATACAATGCGCACCACCCCGTGATGTTTTTCTCACTCCTACTAGTGTATGTAATGTAACACACACCCATACAATGCGCACCACCCCGTGATGTTTTTCTCACTCCTACTAGTGAATGTAATGTAACACACACCCATACAATGCACACCACCCCGTGATGTTTTTCTCACTGCTACTAGTGAATGTAATGTAACACACACCCATACAATGCGCACCACCCCGTCATGTTTTTCTCACTCCTACTAGTGAATGTAATGTAACACACACCCATACAATGCGCACCACCCCGTGATGTTTTTCTCACTCCTACTAGTGAATGTAATGTAACACACACCCATACAATGCGCACCACCCCGTGATGTTTTTCTCATTCCTACTAGTGAATGTAATGTAACACACACCCATACAATGCGCACCACCCCGTCATGTTTTTCTCACTCCTACTAGTGAATGTAATGTAACACACACCCATACAATGCGTACCACCCCGTGATGTTTTTCTCACTCCTACTAGTGAATGTAATGTAAACCACACCCATACAATGCGCACCACCCGTGATGCTTTTCTCACTCCTACTAGTGAATGTAATGTAACACACACCCATACAATTCGCACCACCCCGTGATGTTTTTCTCACTCCTACTAGTAAATGTAATGTAATACACACCCATACAATACGCACCACCCCGTGATGTTTTTCTCACTCCTACTAGGGAATGTAATGTAACACACACCCATACAATGCGCACCACCCCGTGATTTTTTTCTCACTCCTACTAGTGAATGTAATGTAACACACACCCATACAATGCGCACCACCCCGCGATATTTTTCTCACTCCTACTAGTGAATGTAATGTAACACACACCCATACAATGCGCACCACCCCTTGATGTTTTTCTCACTCCTACTAGTGAATGTAATGTAACACACACCCATACAGTGCACACCACCCCGTGATGTTTTTCTCACTCCTACTAGTGAATGTAATGTAACACACACCCATACAGTGCACACCACCCGTGATGTTTTTCTCACTCCTACTAGTGAATGTAATGTAACACACACCCATACAGTGCGTACCACCCCGTGATGTTTTTCTCACTCCTACTAGTGAATGTAATGTAACACACACCCATACAGTGCGCACCACCCCGTGATGTTTTTCTCACTCCTACTAGTGAATGTAATGTAACACACACCCATACAATGCGCACCACCCCTTGATGTTTTTCTCACTCCTACTAGTGAATGTAATGTAACACACACCCGTACAGTGCGTACCACCCCGTGATGTTTTTCTCACTCCTACTAGTGAATGTAATGTAACACAAACCCATACAGTGCGCACCACCCCGCGATGTTTTTCTCACTCCTACTAGTGAATGTAATGTAACACACACCCATACAATGCGCACCACCCCTTGATGTTTTTCTCACTCCTACTAGTGAATGTAATGTAACACACACCCATACAGTGCACACCACCCCGTGATGTTTTTCTCACTAATACTAGTGAATGTAATGTAACACACACACATACAGTGCACACCACCCGTGATGTTTTTCTCACTCCTACTAGTGAATGTAATGTAACACACACCCATACAGTGCGTACCACCCCGTGATGTTTTTCTCACTCCTACTAGTGAACGTAATGTAACACACACCCATACAATGCGCACCACCTCGTGATGTTTTTCTCACTCCTACTAGTAAATGTAATGTATCACACACCCATACAATGCGCACCACCACGTGATGTTTTTCTCACTCCTGTTGGTGAATCTAATGTAACACACACCCATACAATGCGCACCACCCCGTGATGTTTTTCTCACTCCTAATAGTGAAAGTAATGTAACACACAACCATACAATGCGCACCGCCCCGTGATGTTTTTCTCACTCCTACTAGTGAATGTAATGTAACACACACCCATACAATGCGCACCACCCCGTGATGTTTTTCTCTCTCCTACTAGTGAATGTAATGTAACACACACCCATACAATGCGCACCACCCCGTGATTTTTTTCTCACTCCTACTAGTGAATGTAATGTAACACACACCCATAAAATGCGCACCACCCCGTGATGTTTTTCTCTTTTCTACTAGTGAATGTAATGTAACACACACCCATACAGTGCGCACCACCCCGTGATGTTTTTCTCACTCCTACTAGTGAATGTAATGTAACACACACCCATACAGTGCGCACCACCCCGTGATGTTTTTCTCACTCCTACTAGTGAATGTAATGTAACACACACCCATACAGTGCGCACCACCCCGTGATGTTTTTCTCACTCCTACTAGTGAATGTAATGTAACACACACCCATACAGTGCGCACCACCCCGTGATGTTTTTCTCACTCCTACTAGTGAATGTAATGTAACAGACACCCATACAGTGCGCATCACCCCGTGATGTTTTTCTCACTCCTACTAGTGAATGTAATGTAACACACACCCATACAGTGCGCACCACCCCGTGATGTTTTTCTCACTCCTACTAGTGAATGTAATGTAACACACACCCATACAATGCGCAATACCCCGTGATGTTTTTCTCACTCCTACTAGTGAATGTAATGTAACACACACCCATACAATGCGCACCACCCCGTGATGTTTTTCTCACTCCTACTAGTGAATGTAATGTAACACACACCCATACAATGCGCACCACCCCGTGATGTTTTTCTCACTCCTACTAGTGAATGTAATGTAACACACACCCATACAATGCGCACCACCCCGTGATGTTTTTCTCACTCCTACCAGTGAATGTAATGTAACACACACCCATACAATGCGCACCACCCCGTGATGTTTTTCTCACTCCTACTAGTGAATGTAATGTAACACACACCCATACAATGCGCACCACCCCGTGATGTTTTTCTCACTCCTACTAGTCAATGTAATGTAACACACACCCATACAATGCGCACCACCCCGTGATGTTTTTCTCATTCCTACTAGTGAATGTAATGTAACACACACCCATACAATGCGCACCACCCCGTCATGTTTTTCTCACTCCTACTAGTGAATGTAATGTAACACACACCCATACAATGCGCACCACCCCGTGATGTTTTTCTCACTCCTACTAGTGAATGTAATGTAACACACACCCATACAATGCGCACCACCCGTGATGCTTTTCTCACTCCTACTAGTGAATGTAATGTAACACACACCCATACAATGCGCACCACCCCGTGATGTTTTTCTCACTCCTACTAGTGAATGTAATGTAATACACACCCATACAATGCGCACCACCCCGTGATGTTTTTCTCACTCCTACTAGGGAATGTAATGTAACACACACCCATACAATGCGCACCACCCCGTGATGTTTTTCTCACTCCTACTAGTGAATGTAATGTAACACACACCCATACAATGCGCACCACCCCGCGATGTTTTTCTCACTCCTACTAGTGAATGTAATGTAACACACACCAATACAATGCGCACCACCCCTTGATGTTTTTCTCACTCCTACTAGTGAATGTAATGTAACACACTCCCATACAGTGCACACCACCCCGTGATGTTTTTCTCACTCCTACTAGTGAATGTAATGTAACACACACCCATACAGTGCACACCACCCGTGATGTTTTTCTCACTCCTACTAGTGAATGTAATGTAACACACACCCATACAGTGCGTACCACCCCGTGATGTTTTTCTCACTCCTACTAGTGAATGTAATGTAACACACACCCATACAGTGCGCACCACCCCGTGATGTTTTTCTCACTCCTACTAGTGAATGTAATGTAACACACACCCATACAGTGCGCACCACCCCTTGATGTTTTTCTCACTCCTACTAGTGAATGTAATGTAACACACACCCATACAGTGCGTACCACCCCGTGATGTTTTTCTCACTCCTACTAGTGAATGTAATGTAACACACACCCATACAGTGCGCACCACCCCGCGATGTTTTTCTCACTCCTACTAGTGAATGTAATGTAACACACACCCATACAATGCGCACCACCCCTTGATGTTTTTCTCACTCCTACTAGTGAATGTAATGTAACACACACCCATACAGTGCACACCACCCCGTGATGTTTTTCTCACTCCTACTAGTGAATGTAATGTAACACACACACATACAGTGCACACCACCCGTGATGTTTTTCTCACTCCTACTAGTGAATGTAATGTAACACACACCCATACAGTGCGTACCACCCCGTGATGTTTTTCTCACTCCTACTAGTGAATGTAATGTAACACACACCCATACAGTGCGCACCACCCCGTGATGTTTTTCTCACTCCTACTAGTGAATGTAATGTAACACACACCCATACAGTGCGCACCACCCCTTGATGTTTTTCTCACTCTTACTAGTGAATGTAATGTAACACACACCCGTACAGTGCGTACCACCCCGTGATGTTTTTCTCACTCCTACTAGTGAATGTAATGTAACACACACCCATACAGTGCGCACCACCCCGCGATTTTTTTCTCACTCCTACTAGTGAATGTAATGTAACACACACCCATACAATGCGCACCACCCCGTGATGTTTTTCTCACTCCTACTAGTGAATGTAATGTAACACACACCCATACAATGCGCACCACCCCGTGATGTTTTTCTCACTCCTACTAGTGAATGTAATGTAACACACACCCATACAATGCGCACCACCCCGTGATGTTTTTCTCACTCCTACCAGTGAATGTAATGTAACACACACCCATACAATGCGCACCACCCCGTGATGTTTTTCTCACTCCTACTAGTGAATGTAATGTAACACACACCCATACAATGCGCACCACCCCGTGATGTTTTTCTCACTCCTACTAGTCAATGTAATGTAACACACACCCATACAATGCGCACCACCCCGTGATGTTTTTCTCATTCCTACTAGTGAATGTAATGTAACACACACCCATACAATGCGCACCACCCCGTCATGTTTTTCTCACTCCTACTAGTGAATGTAATGTAACACACACCCATACAATGCGCACCACCCCGTGATGTTTTTCTCACTCCTACTAGTGAATGTAATGTAACACACACCCATACAATGCGCACCACCCGTGATGCTTTTCTCACTCCTACTAGTGAATGTAATGTAACACACACCCATACAATGCGCACCACCCCGTGATGTTTTTCTCACTCCTACTAGTGAATGTAATGTAATACACACCCATACAATGCGCACCACCCCGTGATGTTTTTCTCACTCCTACTAGGGAATGTAATGTAACACACACCCATACAATGCGCACCACCCCGTGATGTTTTTCTCACTCCTACTAGTGAATGTAATGTAACACACACCCATACAATGCGCACCACCCCGCGATGTTTTTCTCACTCCTACTAGTGAATGTAATGTAACACACACCAATACAATGCGCACCACCCCTTGATGTTTTTCTCACTCCTACTAGTGAATGTAATGTAACACACTCCCATACAGTGCACACCACCCCGTGATGTTTTTCTCACTCCTACTAGTGAATGTAATGTAACACACACCCATACAGTGCACACCACCCGTGATGTTTTTCTCACTCCTACTAGTGAATGTAATGTAACACACACCCATACAGTGCGTACCACCCCGTGATGTTTTTCTCACTCCTACTAGTGAATGTAATGTAACACACACCCATACAGTGCGCACCACCCCGTGATGTTTTTCTCACTCCTACTAGTGAATGTAATGTAACACACACCCATACAGTGCGCACCACCCCTTGATGTTTTTCTCACTCCTACTAGTGAATGTAATGTAACACACACCCATACAGTGCGTACCACCCCGTGATGTTTTTCTCACTCCTACTAGTGAATGTAATGTAACACACACCCATACAGTGCGCACCACCCCGCGATGTTTTTCTCACTCCTACTAGTGAATGTAATGTAACACACACCCATACAATGCGCACCACCCCTTGATGTTTTTCTCACTCCTACTAGTGAATGTAATGTAACACACACCCATACAGTGCACACCACCCCGTGATGTTTTTCTCACTCCTACTAGTGAATGTAATGTAACACACACACATACAGTGCACACCACCCGTGATGTTTTTCTCACTCCTACTAGTGAATGTAATGTAACACACACCCATACAGTGCGTACCACCCCGTGATGTTTTTCTCACTCCTACTAGTGAATGTAATGTAACACACACCCATACAGTGCGCACCACCCCGTGATGTTTTTCTCACTCCTACTAGTGAATGTAATGTAACACACACCCATACAGTGCGCACCACCCCTTGATGTTTTTCTCACTCTTACTAGTGAATGTAATGTAACACACACCCGTACAGTGCGTACCACCCCGTGATGTTTTTCTCACTCCTACTAGTGAATGTAATGTAACACACACCCATACAGTGCGCACCACCCCGCGATTTTTTTCTCACTCCTACTAGTGAATGTAATGTAACACACACCCATACAATGCGCACCACCCCTTGATGTTTTTCTCACTCCTACTAGTGAATGTAATGTAACACACACACATACAGTGCACACCACCCGTGATGTTTTTCTCACTCCTAGTAGTGAATGTAATGTAACACACACCCATACAGTGCGTACCACCCCGTGATGTTTTTCTCACTCCTACTAGTGAACGTAATGTAACACACACCCATACAATGCGCACCACCCCGTGATGTTTTTCTCACTCCTACTAGTAAATGTAATGTATCACACACCCATACAATGCGCACCACCCCGTGATGTTTTTCTCACTCCTGTTGGTGAATCTAATGTAACACACACCCATACAATGCGCACCACCCCGTGATGTTTTTCTCACTCCTAATAGTGAAAGTAATGTAACACACAACCATACAATGCGCACCGCCCCGTGATGTTTTTCTCACTCCTACTAGTGAATGTAATGTAACACACACCCATACAATGCGCACCACCCCGTGATGTTTTTCTCTCTCCTACTAGTGAATGTAATGTAACACACACCCATACAATGCGCACCACCCCGTGATTTTTTTCTCACTCCTACTAGTGAATGTAATGTAACACACACCCATAAAATGCGCACCACCCCGTGATGTTTTTCTCTCTCCTACTAGTGAATGTAATGTAACACACACCCATACAGTGCGCACCAACCCGTGATGTTTTTCTCACTCCTACTAGTGAATGTAATGTAACACACACCCATACAGTGCGCACCACCCCGTGATGTTTTTCTCACTCCTACTACTGAATGTAATGTAACACACACCCATACAGTGCGCACCACCCCGTGATGTTTTTCTCACTCCTACTAGTGAATGTAATGTAACACACACCCATACAGTGCGCACCACCCCGTGATGTTTTTCTCACTCCTACTAGTGAATGTAATGTAACAGACACCCATACAGTGCGCATCACCCCGTGATGTTTTTCTCACTCCTACTAGTGAATGTAATGTAACACACACCCATACAGTGCGCACCACCCCGTGATGTTTTTCTCACTCCTACTAGTGAATGTAATGTAACACACACCCATAAAATGCGCACCACCCCGTGATGTTTTTCTCACTCCTACTAGTGAATGTAATGTAACACACACCCATTCAATGCGCACCACCCCGTGATGTTTTTCTCACTCCTACTAGTGAATGTAATGTAACACACACCCATACAATGCGCAATACCCCGTGATGTTTTTCTCACTCCTACTAGTGAATGAAATGTAACACACACCCATACAATGCGCACCACCCCGTGATGTTTTTCTCACTCCTACTAGTGAATGTAATGTAACACACACCCATACAATGCGCAATACCCCGTGATGTTTTTCTCACTCCTACTAGTGAATGTAATGTAACACACACCCATACAATGCGCACCACCCCGTGATGTTTTTCTCACTCATACCAGTGAATGTAATGTAACACACACCCATACAATGCGCACCACCCCGTGATGTTTTTCTCACTCCTACTAGTGAATGTAATGTAACACACACCCATACAATGCGCACCACCCCGTGATGTTTTTCTCACTCCTACTAGTCAATGTAATGTAACACACACCCATACAATGCGCACCACCCCGTGATGTTTTTCTCATTCCTACTAGTGAATGTAATGTAACACACACCCATACAATGCGCACCACCCCGTCATGTTTTTCTCACTCCTACTAGTGAATGTAATGTAACACACACCCATACAATGCGCACCACCCCGTGATGTTTTTCTCACTCCTACTAGTGAATGTAATGTAAACCACACCCATACAATGCGCACCACCCGTGATGCTTTTCTCACTCCTACTAGTGAATGTAATGTAACACACACCCATACAATGCGCACCACCCCGTGATGTTTTTCTCACTCCTACTAGTGAATGTAATGTAATACACACCCATACAATGCGCACCACCCCGTGATGTTTTTCTCACTCCTACTAGTGAAAGTAATGTAACACACACCCATACAGTGCGCACCGCCCCGTGATGTCTTTCTCACTCCTACTAGTGAATGTAATGTAACACACACCCATACAGTGCACACCACCCCGTGATGTTTTTCTCACTCCTACTAGTGAATGTAATGTAACACACACCCATACAATGCGCACCACCCCGTGATGTTTTTCTCACTGCTACTAGTGAATGTAATGTAACACACACCCATACAATGCGCACCACCCCGTGATGTTTTTCTCACTCCTACTAGTGAATGTAATGTAACACACACCCATACAATGCGCACCACCCCGTGATGTTTTTCTCACTCCTACTAGGGAATGTAATGTTACACACACCCATACAATGCGCACCACCCCGTGATGTTTTTCTCACTCCTACTAGTGAATGTAATGTAACACACACCCATACAATGCGCACAACCCCGTGATGATTTGCTCACTCCTACTATTGAATGTAATGTAACACACTCCCATACAATGCGCACCACCCCGTGATGTTTTTCTCACTCCTACTAGTGTATGTAATGTAACACACACCCATACAAAGCGCACCACCCCGTGATGTTTTTCTCACTCCTACTAGTGAATGTAATGTAACACACACCCATACAATGCGCACCACCCCGTGATGTTTTTCTCACTGCTACTAGTGAATGTAATGTAACACACACCCATACAATGCGCACCACCCCGTCATGTTTTTCTCACTCCTACTAGTGAATGTAATGTAACACACACCCATACAGTGCGCACCACCCCGTGATGTTTTTCTCACTCCTACTAGTGAATGTAATGTAACACACACCTATACAATGCGCACCACCCCGTGATGTTTTTCTCACTCCTACTAGTGAATGTAATGTAACACACACCCATACAATGCGCACCACCCCGTGATGTTTTTCTCACTCCTACTAGTGAATGTAATGTAACACACACCCATACAATGCGCACCACCCCGTGATGTTTTTCTCACTCCTACTAGTGAATGTAATGTAACACACACCCATACAATGCGCACCACCCCGTGATGTTTTTCTCACTCCTACTAGTGAATGTAATGTAACACACACCCATACAATGCGCACCACCCCGTGATGTTTTTCTCACTCCTACTAGTGAATGTAATGTAACACACACCCATAAAATGCGCACCACCCCGTGATGATTTGCTCACTCCTACTATTGAATGTAATGTAACACACTCCCATACAATGCGCACCACCCCGTGATGTTTTTCTCACTCCTACTAGTGTATGTAATGTAACACACTCCCATACAATGCGCACCACCCCGTGGTGTTTTTCTCACTCCTACTAGTGAATGTAATGTAACACACACCCATACAATGCGCACCACCCCGTGATGTTTTTCTCACTGCTACTAGTGAATGTAATGTAACACACACCCATACAATGCGCACCACCCCTTGATGTTTTTCTCACTCCTACTAGTGAATGTAATGTAACACACACCCATACAGTGCACACCACCCCGTGATGTTTTTCTCACTAATACTAGTGAATGTAATGTAACACACACACATACAGTGCACACCACCCGTGATGTTTTTCTCACTCCTACTAGTGAATGTAATGTAACACACACCCATACAGTGCGTACCACCCCGTGATGTTTTTCTCACTCCTACTAGTGAACGTAATGTAACACACACCCATACAATGCGCACCACCTCGTGATGTTTTTCTCACTCCTACTAGTAAATGTAATGTATCACACACCCATACAATGCGCACCACCACGTGATGTTTTTCTCACTCCTGTTGGTGAATCTAATGTAACACACACCCATACAATGCGCACCACCCCGTGATGTTTTTCTCACTCCTAATAGTGAAAGTAATGTAACACACAACCATACAATGCGCACCGCCCCGTGATGTTTTTCTCACTCCTACTAGTGAATGTAATGTAACACACACCCATACAATGCGCACCACCCCGTGATGTTTTTCTCTCTCCTACTAGTGAATGTAATGTAACACACACCCATACAATGCGCACCACCCCGTGATTTTTTTCTCACTCCTACTAGTGAATGTAATGTAACACACACCCATACAATGCGCACCACCCCGTGATGTTTTTCTCACTGCTACTAGTGAATGTAATGTAACACACACCCATACAATGCGCACCACCCCGTCATGTTTTTCTCACTCCTACTAGTGAATGTAATGTAACACACACCCATACAGTGCGCACCACCCCGTGATGTTTTTCTCACTCCTACTAGTGAATGTAATGTAACACACACCCATACAATGCGCACCACCCCGTGATGTTTTTCTCACTCCTACTAGTGAATGTAATGTAACACACACCCATAGAATGCGCACCACCCCGTGATGTTTTTCTCACTCCTACTAGTGAATGTAATGTAACACACACCCATACAATGCGCACCACCCCGTGATGTTTTTCTCACTCCTACTAGTGAATGTAATGTAACACACACCCATACAATGCGCACCACCCCGTGATGTTTTTCTCACTCCTACTAGTGAATGTAATGTAACACACACCCATACAATGCGCACCACCCCGTGATGTTTTTCTCACTCCTACTAGTGAATGTAATGTAACACACACCCATACAATGCGCACCACCCCGTGATGATTTGCTCACTCCTACTATTGAATGTAATGTAACACACTCCCATACAATGCGCACCACCCCGTGATGTTTTTCTCACTCCTACTAGTGTATGTAATGTAACACACACCCATACAATGCGCACCACCCCGTGATGTTTTTCTCACTCCTACTAGTGAATGTAATGTAACACACACCCATACAATGCGCACCACCCCGTGATGTTTTTCTCATTCCTACTAGTGAATGTAATGTAACACACACCCATACAATGCGCACCACCCCGTCATGTTTTTCTCACTCCTACTAGTGAATGTAATGTAACACACACCCATACAATGCGTACCACCCCGTGATGTTTTTCTCACTCCTACTAGTGAATGTAATGTAAACCACACCCATACAATGCGCACCACCCGTGATGCTTTTCTCACTCCTACTAGTGAATGTAATGTAACACACACCCATACAATTCGCACCACCCCGTGATGTTTTTCTCACTCCTACTAGTAAATGTAATGTAATACACACCCATACAATACACACCACCCCGTGATGTTTTTCTCACTCCTACTAGGGAATGTAATGTAACACACACCCATACAATGCGCACCACCCCGTGATGTTTTTCTCACTCCTACTAGTGAATGTAATGTAACACACACCCATACAATGCGCACCACCCCGCGATATTTTTCTCACTCCTACTAGTGAATGTAATGTAACACACACCCATACAATGCGCACCACCCCTTGATGTTTTTCTCACTCCTACTAGTGAATGTAATGTAACACACACCCATACAGTGCACACCACCCCGTGATGTTTTTCTCACTCCTACTAGTGAATGTAATGTAACACACACCCATACAGTGCACACCACCCGTGATGTTTTTCTCACTCCTACTAGTGAATGTAATGTAACACACACCCATACAGTGCGTACCACCCCGTGATGTTTTTCTCACTCCTACTAGTGAATGTAATGTAACACACACCCATACAGTGCGCACCACCCCGTGATGTTTTTCTCACTCCTACTAGTGAATGTAATGTAACACACACCCATACAATGCGCACCACCCCTTGATGTTTTTCTCACTCCTACTAGTGAATGTAATGTAACACACACCCGTACAGTGCGTACCACCCCGTGATGTTTTTCTCACTCGTACTAGTGAATGTAATGTAACACAAACCCATACAGTGCGCACCACCCCGCGATGTTTTTCTCACTCCTACTAGTGAATGTAATGTAACACACACCCATACAATGCGCACCACCCCTTGATGTTTTTCTCACTCCTACTAGTGAATGTAATGTAACACACACCCATACAGTGCACACCACCCCGTGATGTTTTTCTCACTAATACTAGTGAATGTAATGTAACACACACACATACAGTGCACACCACCCGTGATGTTTTTCTCACTCCTACTTGTGAATGTAATGTAACACACACCCATACAGTGCGTACCACCCCGTGATGTTTTTCTCACTCCTACTAGTGAACGTAATGTAACACACACCCATACAATGCGCACCACCCCGTGATGTTTTTCTCACTCCTACTAGTAAATGTAATGTATCACACACCCATACAATGCGCACCACCCCGTGATGTTTTTCTCACTCCTGTTGGTGAATCTAATGTAACACACACCCATACAATGCGCACCACCCCGTGATGTTTTTCTCACTCCTAATAGTGAAAGTAATGTAACACACAACCATACAATGCGCACCGCCCCGTGATGTTTTTCTCACTCCTACTAGTGAATGTAATGTAACACACACCCATACAATGCGCACCACCCCGTGATGTTTTTCTCTCTCCTACTAGTGAATGTAATGTAACACACACCCATACAATGCGCACCACCCCGTGATTTTTTTCTCACTCCTACTAGTGAATGTAATGTAACACACACCCATAAAATGCGCACCACCCCGTGATGTTTTTCTCTTTTCTACTAGTGAATGTAATGTAACACACACCCATACAGTGCGCACCACCCCGTGATGTTTTTCTCACTCCTACTAGTGAATGTAATGTAACACACACCCATACAGTGCGCACCACCCCGTGATGTTTTTCTCACTCCTACTACTGAATGTAATGTAACACACACCCATACAGTGCGCACCACCCCGTGATGTTTTTCTCACTCCTACTAGTGAATGTAATGTAACACACACCCATACAGTGCGCACCACCCCGTGATGTTTTTCTCACTCCTACTAGTGAATGTAATGTAACAGACACCCATACAGTGCGCATCACCCCGTGATGTTTTTCTCACTCCTACTAGTGAATGTAATGTAACACACACCCATACAGTGCGCACCACCCCGTGATGTTTTTCTCACTCCTACTAGTGAATGTAATGTAACACACACCCATACAATGCGCACCACCCAGTGATGTTTTTCTCACTCCTATTAGTGAATGTAATGTAACACACACCCATTCAATGCGCACCACCCCGTGATGTTTTTCTCACTCCTACTAGTGAATGTAATGTAACACACACCCATACAATGCGCAATACCCCGTGATGTTTTTCTCACTCCTACTAGTGAATGTAATGTAACACACACCCATACAATGCGCACCACCCCGTGATGTTTTTCTCACTCCTACTAGTGAATGTAATGTAACACACACCCATACAATGCGCACCACCCCGTGATGTTTTTCTCACTCCTACTAGTGAATGTAATGTAACACACACCCATACAATGCGCACCACCCCGTGATGTTTTTCTCACTCCTACCAGTGAATGTAATGTAACACACACCCATACAATGCGCACCACCCCGTGATGTTTTTCTCACTCCTACTAGTGAATGTAATGTAACACACACCCATACAATGCGCACCACCCCGTGATGTTTTTCTCACTCCTACTAGTCAATGTAATGTAACACACACCCATACAATGCGCACCACCCCGTGATGTTTTTCTCATTCCTACTAGTGAATGTAATGTAACACACACCCATACAATGCGCACCACCCCGTCATGTTTTTCTCACTCCTACTAGTGAATGTAATGTAACACACACCCATACAATGCGCACCACCCCGTGATGTTTTTCTCACTCCTACTAGTGAATGTAATGTAACACACACCCATACAATGCGCACCACCCGTGATGCTTTTCTCACTCCTACTAGTGAATGTAATGTAACACACACCCATACAATGCGCAACACCCCGTGATGTTTTTCTCACTCCTACTAGTGAATGTAATGTAATACACACCCATACAATGCGCACCACCCCGTGATGTTTTTCTCACTCCTACTAGGGAATGTAATGTAACACACACCCATACAATGCGCACCACCCCGTGATGTTTTTCTCACTCCTACTAGTGAATGTAATGTAACACACACCCATACAATGCGCACCACCCCGCGATGTTTTTCTCACTCCTACTAGTGAATGTAATGTAACACACACCAATACAATGCGCACCACCCCTTGATGTTTTTCTCACTCCTACTAGTGAATGTAATGTAACACACACCCATACAGTGCACACCACCCCGTGATGTTTTTCTCACTCCTACTAGTGAATGTAATGTAACACACACCCATACAGTGCACACCACCCGTGATGTTTTTCTCACTCCTACTAGTGAATGTAATGTAACACACACCCATACAGTGCGTACCACCCCGTGATGTTTTTCTCACTCCTACTAGTGAATGTAATGTAACACACACCCATACAGTGCGCACCACCCCGTGATATTTTTCTCACTCCTACTAGTGAATGTAATGTAACACACACCCATACAGTGCGCACCACCCCTTGATGTTTTTCTCACTCCTACTAGTGAATGTAATGTAACACACACCCATACAGTGCGTACCACCCCGTGATGTTTTTCTCACTCCTACTAGTGAATGTAATGTAACACACACCCATACAGTGCGCACCACCCCGCGATGTTTTTCTCACTCCTACTAGTGAATGTAATGTAACACACACCCATACAATGCGCACCACCCCTTGATGTTTTTCTCACTCCTACTAGTGAATGTAATGTAACACACTCCCATACAGTGCACACCACCCCGTGATGTTTTTCTCACTCCTACTAGTGAATGTAATGTAACACACACACATACAGTGCACACCACCCGTGATGTTTTTCTCACTCCTACTAGTGAATGTAATGTAACACACACCCATACAGTGCGTACCACCCCGTGATGTTTTTCTCACTCCTACTAGTGAATGTAATGTAACACACACCCATACAGTGCGCACCACCCCGTGATGTTTTTCTCACTCCTACTAGTGAATGTAATGTAACACACACCCATACAGTGCGCACCACCCCTTGATGTTTTTCTCACTCCTACTAGTGAATGTAATGTAACACACACCCGTACAGTGCGTACCACCCCGTGATGTTTTTCTCACTCCTACTAGTGAATGTAATGTAACACACACCCATACAGTGCGCACCACCCCGCGATTTTTTTCTCACTCCTACTAGTGAATGTAATGTAACACACACCCATACAATGCGCACCACCCCTTGATGTTTTTCTCACTCCTACTAGTGAATGTAATGTAACACACACCCATACAGTGCACACCACCCCGTGATGTTTTTCTCACTAATAATAGTGAATGTAATGTAACACACACACATACAGTGCACACCACCCGTGATGTTTTTCTCACTCCTAGTAGTGAATGTAATGTAACACACACCCATACAGTGCGTACCACCCCGTGATGTTTTTCTCACTCCTACTAGTGAACGTAATGTAACACACACCCATACAATGCGCACCACCCCGTGATGTTTTTCTCACTCCTACTAGTAAATGTAATGTATCACACACCCATACAATGCGCACCACCCCGTGATGTTTTTCTCACTCCTGTTGGTGAATCTAATGTAACACACACCCATACAATGCGCACCACCCCGTGATGTTTTTCTCACTCCTAATAGTGAAAGTAATGTAACACACAACCATACAATGCGCACCGCCCCGTGATGTTTTTCTCACTCCTACTAGTGAATGTAATGTAACACACACCCATACAATGCGCACCACCCCGTGATGTTTTTCTCTCTCCTACTAGTGAATGTAATGTAACACACACCCATACAATGCGCACCACCCCGTGATTTTTTTCTCACTCCTACTAGTGAATGTAATGTAACACACACCCATAAAATGCGCACCACCCCGTGATGTTTTTCTCTCTCCTACTAGTGAATGTAATGTAACACACACCCATACAGTGCGCACCACCCCGTGATGTTTTTCTCACTCCTACTAGTGAATGTAATGTAACACACACCCATACAGTGCGCACCACCCCGTGATGTTTTTCTCACTCCTACTACTGAATGTAATGTAACACACACCCATACAGTGCGCACCACCCCGTGATGTTTTTCTCACTCCTACTAGTGAATGTAATGTAACACACACCCATACAGTGCGCACCACCCCGTGATGTTTTTCTCACTCCTACTAGTGAATGTAATGTAACAGACACCCATACAGTGCGCATCACCCCGTGATGTTTTTCTCACTCCTACTAGTGAATGTAATGTAACACACACCCATACAGTGCGCACCACCCCGTGATGTTTTTCTCACTCCTACTAGTGAATGTAATGTAACACACACCCATAAAATGCGCACCACCCCGTGATGTTTTTCTCACTCCTACTAGTGAATGTAATGTAACACACACCCATTCAATGCGCACCACCCCGTGATGTTTTTCTCACTCCTACTAGTGAATGTAATGTAACACACACCCATACAATGCGCAATACCCCGTGATGTTTTTCTCACTCCTACTAGTGAATGAAATTGAACACACACCCATACAATGCGCACCACCCCGTGATGTTTTTCTCACTCCTACTAGTGAATGTAATGTAACACACACCCATACAATGCGCAATACCCCGTGATGTTTTTCTCACTCCTACTAGTGAATGTAATGTAACACACACCCATACAATGCGCACCACCCCGTGATGTTTTTCTCACTCCTACCAGTGAATGTAATGTAACACACACCCATACAATGCGCACCACCCCGTGATGTTTTTCTCACTCCTACTAGTGAATGTAATGTAACACACACCCATACAATGCGCACCACCCCGTGATGTTTTTCTCACTCCTACTAGTCAATGTAATGTAACACACACCCATACAATGCGCACCACCCCGTGATGTTTTTCTCATTCCTACTAGTGAATGTAATGTAACACACACCCATACAATGCGCACCACCCCGTCATGTTTTTCTCACTCCTACTAGTGAATGTAATGTAACACACACCCATACAATGCGCACCACCCCGTGATGTTTTTCTCACTCCTACTAGTGAATGTAATGTAAACCACACCCATACAATGCGCACCACCCGTGATGCTTTTCTCACTCCTACTAGTGAATGTAATGTAACACACACCCATACAATGCGCACCACCCCGTGATGTTTTTCTCACTCCTACTAGTGAATGTAATGTAATACACACCCATACAATGCGCACCACCCCGTGATGTTTTTCTCACTCCTACTAGGGAATGTAATGTAACACACACCCATACAATGCGCACCACCCCGTGATGTTTTTCTCACTCCTACTAGTGAATGTAATGTAACACACACCCATACAATGCGCACCACCCCGCGATGTTTTTCTCACTCCTACTAGTGAATGTAATGTAACACACACCAATACAATGCGCACCACCCCTTGATGTTTTTCTCACTCCTACTAGTGAATGTAATGTAACACACACCCATACAGTGCACACCACCCCGTGATGTTTTTCTCACTCCTACTAGTGAATGTAACACACACCCATACAGTGCACACCACCCGTGATGTTTTTCTCACTCCTACTAGTGAATGTAATGTAACACACACCCATACAGTGCGTACCACCCCGTGATGTTTTTCTCACTCCTACTAGTGAATGTAATGTAACACACACCCATACAGTGCGCACCACCCCGTGATGTTTTTCTCACTCCTACTAGTGAATGTAATGTAACACACACCCATACAGTGCGCACCACCCCTTGATGTTTTTGTCACTCCTACTAGTGAATGTAATGTAACACACACCCATACAGTGCGTACCACCCCGTGATGTTTTTCTCACTCCTACTAGTGAATGTAATGTAACACACACCCATACAGTGCGCACCACCCCGCGATGTTTTTCTCACTCCTACTAGTGAATGTAATGTAACACACACCCATACAATGCGCACCACCCCTTGATGTTTTTCTCACTCCTACTAGTGAATGTAATGTAACACACACCCATACAGTGCACACCACCCCGTGATGTTTTTCTCACTCCTACTAGTGAATGTAATGTAACACACACACATACAGTGCACACCACCCGTGATGTTTTTCTCACTCCTACTAGTGAATGTAATGTAACACACACCCATACAGTGCGTACCACCCCGTGATGTTTTTCTCACTCCTACTAGTGAACGTAATGTAACACACACCCATACAATGCGCACCACCCCGTGATGTTTTTCTCACTCCTACTAGTAAATGTAATGTATCACACACCCATACAATGCGCACCACCCCGTGATGTTTTTCTCACTCCTGTTGGTGTATCTAATGTAACACACACCCATACAATGCGCACCACCCCGTGATGTTTTTCTCACTCCTACTAGTGAAAGTAATGTAACACACACCCATACAATGCGCACCGCCCCGTGATGTTTTTCTCACTCCTACTAGTGAATGTAATGTAACACACACCCATACAATGCGCACCACCCCGTCATGTTTTTCTCACTCCTACTAGTGAATGTAATGTAACACACACCCATACAATGCGCACCACCCCGTGATGTTTTTCTCACTCCTACTAGTGAATGTAATGTAAACCACACCCATACAATGCGCACCACCCGTGATGCTTTTCTCACTCCTACTAGTGAATGTAATGTAACACACACCCATACAATGCGCACCACCCCGTGATGTTTTTCTCACTCCTACTAGTGAATGTAATGTAATACACACCCATACAATGCGCACCACCCCGTGATGTTTTTCTCACTCCTACTAGGGAATGTAATGTAACACACACCCATACAATGCGCACCACCCCGTGATGTTTTTCTCACTCCTACTAGTGAATGTAATGTAACACACACCCATACAATGCGCACCACCCCGCGATGTTTTTCTCACTCCTACTAGTGAATGTAATGTAACACACACCAATACAATGCGCACCACCACTTGATGTTTTTCTCACTCCTACTAGTGAATGTAATGTAACACACACCCATACAATGCGCACCACCCCGTCATGTTTTTCTCACTCCTACTAGTGAATGTAATGTAACACACACCCATACAATGCGCACCACCCCGTGATGTTTTTCTCACTCCTACTAGTGAATGTAATGTAAACCACACCCATACAATGCACACCACCCGTGATGCTTTTCTCACTCCTACTAGTGAATGTAATGTAACACACACCCATACAATGCGCACCACCCCGTGATGTTTTTCTCACTCCTACTAGTGAATGTAATGTAATACACACCCATACAATGCGCACCACCCCGTGATGTTTTTCTCACTCCTACTAGGGAATGTAATGTAACACACACCCATACAATGCGCACCACCCCGTGATGTTTTTCTCACTCCTACTAGTGAATGTAATGTAACACACACCCATACAATGCGCACCACCCCGCGATGTTTTTCTCACTCCTACTAGTGAATGTAATGTAACACACACCAATACAATGCGCACCACCACTTGATGTTTTTCTCACTCCTACTAGTGAATGTAATGTAACACACACCCATACAATGCGCACCACCCCGTCATGTTTTTCTCACTCCTACTAGTGAATGTAATGTAACACACACCCATACAATGCGCACCACCCCGTGATGTTTTTCTCACTCCTACTAGTGAATGTAATGTAAACCACACCCATA
This sequence comes from Cavia porcellus, assembly GCF_034190915.1. NCBI lineage: Eukaryota > Metazoa > Chordata > Mammalia > Rodentia > Caviidae > Cavia > Cavia porcellus. The sequence continues at coordinate 984,305 of NW_026947556.1, forward strand.
CAATGCGCACCACCCGTGATGCTTTTCTCACTCCTACTAGTGAATGTAATGTAACACACACCCATACAATGCGCACCACCCCGTGATGTTTTTCTCACTCCTACTAGTGAATGTAATGTAATACACACCCATACAATGCGCACCACCCCGTGATGTTTTTCTCACTCCTACTAGGGAATGTAATGTAACACACACCCATACAATGCGCACCACCCCGTGATGTTTTTCTCACTCCTACTAGTGAATGTAATGTAACACACACCCATACAATGCGCACCACCCCGCGATGTTTTTCTCACTCCTACTAGTGAATGTAATGTAACACACACCAATACAATGCGCACCACCCCTTGATGTTTTTCTCACTCCTACTAGTGAATGTAATGTAACACACACCCATACAGTGCACACCACCCCGTGATGTTTTTCTCACTCCTACTAGTGAATGTAATGTAACACACACCCATACAGTGCACACCACCCGTGATGTTTTTCTCACTCCTACTAGTGAATGTAATGTAACACACACCCATACAGTGCGTACCACCCCGTGATGTTTTTCTCACTCCTACTAGTGAATGTAATGTAACACACACCCATACAGTGCGCACCACCCCGTGATGTTTTTCTCACTCCTACTAGTGAATGTAATATAACACACACCCATACAGTGCGCACCACCCCTTGATGTTTTTCTCACTCCTACTAGTGAATGTAATGTAACACACACCCATACAGTGCGTACCACCCCGTGATGTTTTTCTCACTCCTACTAGTGAATGTAATGTAACACACACCCATACAGTGCGCACCACCCCGCGATGTTTTTCTCCCTCCTACTAGTGAATGTAATGTAACACACACCCATACAATGCGCACCACCCCTTGATGTTTTTCTCACTCCTACTAGTGAATGTAATGTAACACACACCCATACAGTGCACACCACCCCGTGATGTTTTTCTCACTCCTACTAGTGAATGTAATGTAACACACACACATACAGTGCACACCACCCGTGATGTTTTTCTCACTCCTACTAGTGAATGTAATGTAACACACACCCATACAGTGCGTACCACCCCGTGATGTTTTTCTCACTCCTACTAGTGAACGTAATGTAACACACACCCATACAATGCGCACCACCCCGTGATGTTTTTCTCACTCCTACTAGTAAATGTAATGTATCACACACCCATACAATGCGCACCACCCCGTGATGTTTTCTCACTCCTGTTGGTGTATCTAATGTAACACACACCCATACAATGCGCACCACCCCGTGATGTTTTTCTCACTCCTACTAGTGAAAGTAATGTAACACACACCCATACAATGCGCACCGCCCCGTGATGTTTTTCTCACTCCTACTAGTGAATGTAATGTAACACACACCCATACAATGCGCACCACCCCGTGATGTTTTTCTCACTCCTACTAGTGAATCTAATGTAACACACACCCATACAATGCGCACCACCCCGTGATGTTTTTCTCACTCCTACTAGTGAGCGTAATGTAACACACAGCCATACAATGCGCACCACCCCGTGATGTTTTTCTCACTCCTACTAGTGAACGTAATGTAACACACACCCATACAATGCGCACCTCCCCGTGAAGTTTTTCTCACTCCTACTAGTGAACGTAATGTAACACACACCCATACAATGCGCACCACCCCGTGATGTTTTTCTCACTCCTACTAGTGAATCTAATGTAACACACACCCATAAAATGCGCACCACCCCGTGATGTTTTTCTCACTCCTACTAGTGAATGTAATGTAACACACACCCATACAATGCGCACCACCCCGTGAAGTTTTTCTCACTCCTACTAGTGAACGTAATGTAACACACACCCATACAATGCGCACCACCCCGTGATGTTTTTCTCACTCCTACTAGTGAATCTAATGTAACACACACCCATAAAATGCGCACCACCCCGTGATGTTTTTCTCACTCCTAATAGTGAATGTAATGTAACACACACCCATACAATGCGCACCACCCCGTGATGTTTTTCTCTCTCCTACTAGTGAATGTAATGTAACACACACCCATACAATGCGCACCACCCCGTGATTTTTTTCTCACTCCTACTAGTGAATGTAATGTAACACACACCCATACAATGCGCACCACCCCGTGATGTTTTTCTCACTCCTACTAGTGAATATAATGTAACACACACCCATAAAATGCGCACCACCCCGTGATGTTTTTCTCTCTCCTACTAGTGAATGTAATGTAACACACACCCATACAGTGCGCACCACCCCGTGATGTTTTTCTCACTCCTACTAGTGAATGTAATGTAACACACACCCATACAGTGCGCACCACCCCGTGATGTTTTTCTCACTCCTACTAGTGAATGTAATGTAACACACACCCATACAATGCGCACCACCCCTTGATGTTTTTGTCACTCCTACTAGTGAATGTAATGTAACACACACCCATACACTGCACACCACCCCGTGATGTTTTTCTCACTAATACTAGTGAATGTAATGTAACACACACACATACAGTGCACACCACCCCGTGATGTTTTTCTCACTCCTACTAGTAAATGTAATGTAACACACACCCATACAATGCGCACCACCCCGTGATGTTTTTCTCACTCCTGTTGGTGAATCTAATGTAACACACACCCATACAATGCGCACCACCCCGTGATGTTTTTCTCACTCCTAATAGTGAAAGTAATGTAACACACAACCATACAATGCGCACCGCCCCGTGATGTTTTTCTCACTCCTACTAGTGAATGTAATGTAACACACACCCATACAATGCGCACCACCCCGTGATGTTTTTCTCTCTCCTACTAGTGAATGTAATGTAACACACACCCATACAATGCGCACCACCCCGTGATTTTTTTCTCACTCCTACTAGTGAATGTAATGTAACACACACCCATACAATGCGCACCACCCCGTGATGTTTTTCTCACTCCTACTAGTGAATATAATGTAACACACACCCATTAAATGCGCACCACCCCGTGATGTTTTTCTCTCTCCTACTAGTGAATGTAATGTAACACACACCCATACAGTGCGCACCACCCCGTGATGTTTTTCTCACTCCTACTAGTGAATGTAATGTAACACACACCCATACAGTGCGCACCACCCGTGATGTTTTTCTCACTCCTACTAGTGAATGTAATGTAACACACACCAATAGAGTGCGCAGCACCCCGTGATGTTTTTCTCACTCCTACTAGTGAATGTAATGTAACACACACCCATACAATGCGCACCACCCCGTGAAGTTTTTCTCACTCCTACTAGTGAACGTAATGTAACACACACCCATACAATTCGCACCACCCCGTGATGTTTTTCTCACTCCTACTAGTGAATCTAATGTAACACACACCCATACAATGCGCACCACCCCGTGATGTTTTTCTCACTCCTACTAGTGAATGTAATGTAACACACACCCATACAATGCGCACCACCCCGTGATGTTTTTCTCTCTCCTACTAGTGAATGTAATGTAACACACACCCATACAATGCGCACCACCCCGTGATTTTTTTCTCACTCCTACTAGTGAATGTAATGTAACACACACCCATACAGTGCGCACCACCCCGTGATGTTTTTCTCACTCCTACTAGTGAATGTAATGTAACACACACCCATACAGTGCGCACCACCCCGTGATGTTTTTCTCACTCCTACTAGTGAATGTAATGTAACACACACCCATACAGTGCGCACCACCCCGTGATGTTTTTCTCACTCCTACTAGTGAATCTAATGTAACACACACCCATACAATGCGCACCACCCCGTGATGTTTTTCTCACACCTACTAGTTAATGTAATGTAACAGACACCCATACAGTGCGCACCACCCCGTGATGTTTTTCTCACTCCTACTAGTGAATGTAATGTAACACACACCCATACAGTGCGCACCAACCCGTGATGTTTTTCTCACTTCTGTTGGTGAATCTAATGTAACACACACCCATAAAATGCGCACCACCCCGTGATGTTTTTCTCACTCCTACTAGTGAAAGTAATGTAACACACACCCATACAATGCGCACCGCCCCGTGATGTTTTTCTCACTCCTACTAGTGAATGTAATGTAACACACACCCATACAATGCGCACCACCCCGTGATGTTTTTCTCACTCCTACTAGTGAATCTAATGTAACACACACCCATACAATGCGCACCATCCCGTGATGTTTTTCTCACTCCTACTAGTGAATCTAATGTAACACACACCCATACAATGCGCACCACCCCGCGATGTTTTTCAGAAACCTATCCTACATTCCACTGCATGTTCCCTGACCTCCCCATGCTGACCACCCCGCGGTGCTTTTCTCCATCCTACATTGCCTCTCACTGCCTATCCTAATTTAGACCCTCCGATTCACACCACCCCGTGATGTTTTTCTCACTCCTATTTGTGTATCTAATGTAACACACACCCATACAATGCGCACCACCCCGTGATGTTTTTCTCACTCCTACTATTGAATGTAATGTAACACACACCCATACAATGCGCACCACCCCGTTATGTTTTTCTCACTCCTACTAGTGAGCGTAATGTAACACACAGCCATACAATGCGCACCACCCCGTGATGTTTTTCTCACTCCTACTAGTGAACGTAATGTAACACACACCCATACAATGCGCACCACCCCGTGAAGTTTTTCTCACTCCTACTAGTGAACGTAATGTAACACACACCCATACAATGCGCACCACCCCGTGATGTTTTTCTCACTCCTACTAGTGAATCTAATGTAACACACACCCATACAATGCGCACCACCCCGTGATGTTTTTCTCACTCCTACTAGTGAATGTAATGTAACACACACCCATACAATGCGCACCACCCCGTGAAGTTTTTCTCACTCCTACTAGTGAACGTAATGTAACACACACCCATACAATGCGCACCACCCCGTGATGTTTTTCTCACTCCTACTAGTGAATGTAATGTAATACACACCAATACAATGCGCACCACCCCGTGATGTTTTTCTCACTCCTACTAGGGAATGTAATGTAACACACACCCATACAATGCGCACCACCCCGTGATGTTTTTCTCACTCCTACTAGTGAATGTAATGTAACACACACACATACAATGCGCACCACCCCGCGATGTTTTTCTCACTCCTACTAGTGAATGTAATGTAACACACACCCATACAATGCGCACCACCCCTTGATGTTTTTCTCACTCCTACTAGTGAATGTAATGTAACACACACCCATACAGTGCACACCACCCCGTGATGTTTTTCTCACTCCTACTAGTGAATGTAATGTAACACACACCCATACAGTGCATACCACCCGTGATGTTTTTCTCACTCCTACTAGTGAATGTAATGTAACACACACCCATACAGTGCGTACCACCCGGTGATGTTTTTCTCACTCCTACTAGTGAATGTAATGTAACACACACCCATACAGTGCGCACCACCCCGTGATGTTTTTCTCACTCCTACTAGTGAATGTAATGTAACACACACCCATACAATGCGCACCACCCCTTGATGTTTTTCTCACTCCTACTAGTGAATGTAATGTAACACACACCCATACAGTGCGTACCACCCCGTGATGTTTTTCTCACTTCTACTAGTGAATGTAATGTAACACACACCCATACAGTGCGCACCACCCCGCGATGTTTTTCTCACTCCTACTAGTGAATGTAATGTAACACACACCCATACAATGCGCACCACCCCTTGATGTTTTTCTCACTCCTACTAGTGAATGTAATGTAACACACACCCATACAGTGCACACCACCCCGTGATGTTTTTCTCACTCCTACTAGTGAATGTAATGTAACACACACACATACAGTGCACACCACCCGTGATGTTTTTCTCACTCCTACTAGTGAATGTAATGTAACACACACCCATACAGTGCGTACCACCCCGTGATGTTTTTCTCACTCCTACTAGTGAACGTAATGTAACACACACCCATACAATGCGCACCACCCCGTGATGTTTTTCTCACTCCTACTAGTAAATGTAATGTATCACACACCCATACAATGCGCACCACCCCGTGATGTTTTTCTCACTCCTGTTGGTGAATCTAATGTAACACACACCCATAAAATGCGCACCACCCCGTGATGTTTTTCTCACTCCTACTAGTGAAAGTAATGTAACACACACCCATACAATGCGCACCGCCCCGTGATGTTTTTCTCACTCCTACTAGTGAATGTAATGTAACACACACCCATACAATGCGCACCACCCCGTGATGTTTTTCACACTCCTACTAGTGAATCTAATGTAACACACACCCATACAATGCGCACCATCCCGTGATGTTTTTCTCACTCCTACTAGTGAATCTAATGTAACACACACCCATACAATGCGCACCACCCCGCGATGTTTTTCAGAAACCTATCCTACATTCCACTGCATGTTCCCTGACCTCCCCATGCTGACCACCCCGCGGTGCTTTTCTCCATCCTACATTGCCTCTCACTGCCTATCCTAATTTAGACCCTCCGATTCACAACACCCCGTGATGTTTTGCTAACTCCTATTTGTATATCTAATGTAACACACACCCATACAATGCGCACCACCCCGTGATGTTTTTCTCACTCCTACTAGTGAATGTAATGTAACACACACCCATACAATGCGCACCACCCCGTTATGTTTTTCTCACTCCTACTAGTGAGCGTAATGTAACACACAGCCATACAATGCGCACCACCCCGTGATGTTTTTCTCACTCCTACTAGTGAACGTAATGTAACACACACCCATACAATGCGCACCACCCCGTGAAGTTTTTCTCACTCCTACTAGTGAATCTAATGTATCACACACCCATACAATGCGCACCACCCCGTGATGTTTTTCTCACTCCTACTAGTGAATCTAATGTATCACACACCCATACAATGCGCACCACCCCGTGATGTTTTTCTCACTCCTACTAGTGAATGTAATGTAACACACACCCATACAATGCGCACCACCCCGTGATGTTTTTCTCTCTCCTACTAGTGAATGTAATGTAACACACACCCATACAATGCGCACCAGCCCGTGATTTTTTTCTCAATCCTACTAGTGAATGTAATGTAACACACACCCATACAATGCGCACCACCCCGTGATGTTTTTCTCACTCCTACTAGTGAATATAATGTAACACACACCCATAAAATGCGCACCACCCCGTGATGTTTTTCTCTCTCCTACTAGTGAATGTAATGTAACACACACCCATACAGTGCGCACCACCCCGTGATGTTTTTCTCACTGCTACTAGTGAATGTAATGTAACACACACCAATAGAGTGCGCACCACCCCGTGATGTTTTTCTCACTCCTACTAGTGAATGTAATGTAACACACACCCATACAGTGCGCACCACCCCGTGATGTTTTTCTCACTCCTACTAGTGAATGTAATGTAACACACACCCATACAATGCGCACCACCCCGTGAAGTTTTTCTCACTCCTACTAGTGAACGTAATGTAACACACACCCATACAATGCGCACCACCCCGTGATGTTTTTCTCACTCCTACTAGTGAATCTAATGTAACACACACCCATACAATGCGCACCACCCCGTGATGTTTTTCTCACTCCTACTAGTGAATGTAATGTAACACACACCCATACAATACGCACCACCCCGTGATGTTTTTCTCTCTCCTACTAGTGAATGTAATGTAACACACACCCATACATGCGCACCACCCCGTGATTTTTTTCTCACTCCTACTAGTGAATGTAATGTAACACACACCCATACAATGCGCACCACCCCGTGATGTTTTTCTCACTCCTACTAGTGAATATAATGTAACACACACCCATAAAATGCGCACCACCCCGTGATGTTTTTCTCTCTCCTACTAGTGAATGTAATGTAACACACACCCATACAGTGCGCACCACCCCGTGATGTTTTTCTCACTCCTACTAGTGAATGTAATGTAACACACACCCATACAGTGCGCACCACCCCGTGATGTTTTTCTCACTCCTACTAGTGAATGTAATGTAACACACACCCATACAGTGCGCACCACCCCGTGATGTTTTTCTCACTCCTACTAGTGAATGTAATGTAACACACACCCATACAGTGCGCACCACCCCGTGATGTTTTTCTCACTCCTACTAGTGAATGTAATGTAACAGACACCCATACAGTGCGCACCACCCCGTGATGTTTTTCTCACTCCTACTAGTGAATGTAATGTAACACACACCCATACAGTGCGCACCACCCCGTGATGTTTTTCTCACTCCTACTAGTGAATGTAATTTAACACACACCCATACAATGCGCACCACCCCGTGATGTTTTTCTCACTCCTACTAGTGAATGTAATGTAACACACACCCATACAATGCGCACCACCCCGTGATGTTTTTGTCACTCCTACTAGTGAATGTAATGTAACACACACCCATACAATGCGCACCACCCCGTGATGTTTTTCTCACTCCTACTAGTGAATGTAATGTAACACACACCCATACAATGCGCACCACCCCGTGATGTTTTTCTCACTCCTACTAGTGAATGTAATGTAACACACACCCATACAATGCGCACCACCCCGTGATGTTTTTCTCACTCCTACTAGTGAATGTAATGTAACACACACCCATACAATGCGCACCACCCCGTGATGATTTGCTCACTCCTACTATTGAATGTAATGTAACACACTCCCATACAATGCGCACCACCCCGTGATGTTTTTCTCACTCCTACTAGTGTATGTAATGTAAAACACACCCATACAATGCGCACCACCCCGTGATGTTTTTCTCACTCCTACTAGTGAACGTAATGTAACACACACCCATACAATGCGCACCACCCCGTGATGTTTTTCTCACTCGTACTAGTGCATGTAATGTAACACACACCCATACAATGCGCACCACCCCGTGATGTTTTTCTCACTCCTACTAGTGAATGTAATGTAACACACACCCATACAGTGCGCACCACCCCGTGATGTTTTTCTCACTCCTACTAGTGAATGTAATGTAACACACACCCATAAAATGCGCACCACAACGTGATGTTTTTCTCACTCCTACTAGTGAATGTAATGTAACACACACCCATACAATGCGCACCACCTCGTGATGTTTTTCTCACTCCTACTAGTGAAAGTAATGTAACACACACCCATACAATGCGCACCGCCCCGTGATGTTTTTCTCACTCCTACTAGTGAATGTAATGTAACACACACCCATACAGTGCACACCACCCCGTGATGTTTTTCTCACTCCTACTAGTGAATGTAATGTAACACACACCCATACAATGCGCACCACCCCGTGATGTTTTTCTCACTCCTACTATTAAATGTAATGTAACACACACCCATACAATGCGCACCACCCCGTGATGTTTTTCTCACTCCTACTAGTGAATGTAATGTAACACACACCCATACAATGCGCACCACCCCGTGATGTTTTTCTCACTCCTACTAGTGTATGTAATGTAACACACACCCATACAATGCGCACCACCCCGTGATGTTTTTCTCACTCCTACTAGTGCATGTAATGTAACACACACCCATACAATGCGCACCACCCCGTGATGTTTTTCTCACTGCTACTAGTGAATGTAATGTAACACACACCCATACAATGGGCACCACCCCGTCATGTTTTTCTCACTCCTACTAGTGAATGTAATGTAACACACACCCATACAATGCGCACCACCCCGTGATGTTTTTCTCACTCCTACTAGTGAATGTAATGTAACACACACCCATACAATGCGCACCACCCCGTGATGTTTTTCTCATTCCTACTAGTGAATGTAATGTAACACACACCCATACAATGCGCACCACCCCGTCATGTTTTTCTCACTCCTACTAGTGAATGTAATGTAACACACACCCATACAATGGGCACCACCCCGTGATGTTTTTCTCACTCCTACTAGTGAATGTAATGTAACACACACCCATACAGTGCGCACCACCCCGTGATGTTTTTCTCACTCCTACTAGTGAATGTAATGTAACACACACCCATACAGTGCGCACCACCCCGTGATGTTTTTCTCACTCCTACTAGTGAATGTAATGTAACACACACCCATACAGTGCGCACCACCCCGTGATGTTTTTCTCACTCCTACTAGTGAATGTAATGTAACAGACACCCATACAGTGCGCACCACCCCGTGATGTTTTTCTCACTCCTACTAGTGAATGTAATGTAACACACACCCATACAGTGCGCACCACCCCGTGATGTTTTTCTCACTCCTACTAGTGAATGTAATTTAACACACACCCATACAATGCGCACCACCCCGTGATGTTTTTCTCACTCCTACTAGTGAATGTAATGTAACACACACCCATACATTGCGCACCACCCCGTGATGTTTTTGTCACTCCTACTAGTGAATGTAATGTAACACACACCCATACAATGCGCACCACCCCGTGATGTTTTTCTCACTCCTACTAGTGAATGTAATGTAACACACACCCATACAATGCGCACCACCCCGTGATGTTTTTCTCACTCCTACTAGTGAATGTAATGTAACACACACCCATACAATGCGCACCACCCCGTGATGTTTTTCTCACTCCTACTAGTGAATGTAATGTAACACACACCCATACAATGCGCACCACCCCGTGATGATTTGCTCACTCCTACTATTGAATGTAATGTAACACACTCCCATACAATGCGCACCACCCCGTGATGTTTTTCTCACTCCTACTAGTGTATGTAATGTAAAACACACCCATACAATGCGCACCACCCCGTGATGTTTTTCTCACTCCTACTAGTGAACGTAATGTAACACACACCCATACAATGCGCACCACCCCGTGATGTTTTTCTCACTCCTACTAGTGTATGTAATGTAACACACACCCATACAATGCGCACCACCCCGTGATGTTTTTCTCACTCCTACTAGTGAATGTAATGTAACACACACCCATACAGTGCGCACCACCCCGTGATGTTTTTCTCACTCCTACTAGTGAATGTAATGTAACACACACCCATAAAATGCGCACCACAACGTGATGTTTTTCTCACTCCTACTAGTGAATGTAATGTAACACACACCCATACAATGCGCACCACCTCGTGATGTTTTTCTCACTCCTACTAGTGAAAGTAATGTAACACACACCCATACAATGCGCACCGCCCCGTGATGTTTTTCTCACTCCTACTAGTGAATGTAATGTAACACACACCCATACAGTGCACACCACCCCGTGATGTTTTTCTCACTCCTACTAGTGAATGTAATGTAACACACACCCATACAATGCGCACCACCCCGTGATGTTTTTCTCACTCCTACTATTAAATGTAATGTAACACACACCCATACAATGCGCACCACCCCGTGATGTTTTTCTCACTCCTACTAGTGAATGTAATGTAACACACACCCATACAATGCGCACCACCCCGTGATGTTTTTCTCACTCCTACTAGTGTATGTAATGTAACACACACCCATACAATGCGCACCACCCCGTGATGTTTTTCTCACTCCTACTAGTGCATGTAATGTAACACACACCCATACAATGCGCACCACCCCGTGATGTTTTTCTCACTGCTACTAGTGAATGTAATGTAACACACACCCATACAATGGGCACCACCCCGTCATGTTTTTCTCACTCCTACTAGTGAATGTAATGTAACACACACCCATACAATGCGCACCACCCCGTGATGTTTTTCTCACTCCTACTAGTGAATGTAATGTAACACACACCCATACAATGCGCACCACCCCGTGATGTTTTTCTCATTCCTACTAGTGAATGTAATGTAACACACACCCATACAATGCGCACCACCCCGTCATGTTTTTCTCACTCCTACTAGTGAATGTAATGTAACACACACCCATACAATGGGCACCACCCCGTGATGTTTTTCTCACTCCTACTAGTGAATGTAATGTAACACACACCCATACAATGCGCACCACCCCGTGATGTTTTTCTCATTCCTACTAGTGAATGTAATGTAACACACACCCATACAATGCGCACCACCCCGTGATGTTTTTCTCACTCCTACTAGTGAATGTAATGTAACACACACCCATACAATGCGTACCACCCTGTGATGTTTTTCTCACTCCTACTAGTGAATGTAATGTAACACACACCCATACAATGCGCACCACCCCGTGATGTTTTTCTCACTCCTACTAGTGAATGTAATGTAACACACACCCATACAATGCGCACCACCCCGTGATGTTTTTCTCACTCCTGTTGGTGAATCTAATGTAACACACACCCATACAATGCGCACCACTCCGTGATGTTTTTCTCACTCCTACTAGTGAAAGTAATGTAACACACACCCATACAATGCGCACCGCCCCGTGATGTTTTTCTCACTCCTTCTAGTGAATGTAATGTAACACACACCCATACAGTGCTCACCACCCCGTGATGTTTTTCTCACTCCTACTAGTGAATGTAATGTAACACACACCCATACAATGCGCACCACCCCGTGATGTTTTTCTCACTCCTACTAGTGAATGTAATGTAACACACACCCATACAATGCGCACCACCCCGTGATGTTTTTCTCACTCCTACTAGTGAATGTAATGTAACACACACCCATACAATGTGCACCACCCCGTGATGTTTTTCTCACTCCTACTAGGGAATGTAATGTAACACACACCCATACAATGCGCACCACCCCGTGATGTTTTTCTCACTCCTACTAGTGAATGTAATGTAACACACACCCATACAATGCGCACCACCCCTTGATGTTTTTCTCACTCCTACTAGTGAATGTAATGTAACACACACCCATACAATGCGCACCACCCCTTGATGTTTTTCTCACTCCTACTAGTGAATGTAATGTAACACACACCCATACAGTGCACACCACCCCGTGATGTTTTTCTCACTCCTACTAGTGAATGTAATGTAACACACACCCATACAGTGCACACCACCCGTGATGTTTTTCTCACTCCTACTAGTGAATGTAATGTAACACACACCCATACAGTGCGTACCACCCCGTGATGTTTTTCTCACTCCTACTAGTGAATGTAATGTAACACACACCCATACAGTGCGCACCACCCCGTGATGTTTTTCTCACTCCTACTAGTGAATGTAATGTAACACACACCCATACAATGCGCACCACCCCGTGATGTTTTTCTCACTCCTACTAGTGAATGTAATGTAAACCACACCCATACAATGCGCACCACCCGTGATGCTTTTCTCACTCCTACTAGTGAATGTAATGTAACACACACCCATACAATGCGCACCACCCCGTGATGTTTTTCTCACTCCTAGTAGTAAATGTAATGAATCACACACCCATACAATGCCCACCACCCCGTGATGATTTTCTCACTCCTGTTGGTGAATCTAATGTAACACACACCCATACAATGCGCACCACTCCGTGATGTTTTTCTCACTCCTACTAGTGAAAGTAATGTAACACACACCCATACAATGCGCACCGCCCCGTGATGTTTTTCTCACTCCTTCTAGTGAATGTAATGTAACACACACCCATACAGTGCTCACCACCCCGTGATGTTTTTCTCACTCCTACTAGTGAATGTAATGTAACACACACCCATACAATGCGCACCACCCCGTGATGTTTTTCTCACTCCTACTAGTGAATGTAATGTAACACACACCCATACAATGCGCACCACCTCGTGATGTTTTTCTCACTCCTACTAGGGAATGTAATGTAACACACACCCATACAATGCGCACCACCCCGTGATGTTTTTCTCACTCCTACTAGTGAATGTAATGTAACACACACCCATACAATGCGCACCACCCCTTGATGTTTTTCTCACTCCTACTAGTGAATGTAATGTAACACACACCCATACAATGCGCACCACCCCGTGATGTTTTTCTCACTCCTACTAGTGAATGTAATGTAACACACACCCATACAATGCGCACCACCCCGTGATGTTTTTCTCACTCCTACTAGGGAATGTAATGTAACACACACCCATACAATGCGCACCACCCCGTGATGTTTTTCTCACTCCTACTAGTGAATGTAATGTAACACACACCCATACAATGCGCACCACCCCTTGATGTTTTTCTCACTCCTACTAGTGAATGTAATGTAACACACACCCATACAATGTGCACCACCCCGTGATGTTTTTCTCACTCCTACTAGTGAATGTAATGTAACACACACCCATACAATGCGCACCACCCCGTGATGTTTTTCTCATTCCTACTAGTGAATGTAATGTAACACACACCCATACAATGCGCACCACCCCGTCATGTTTTTCTCACTCCTACTAGTGAATGTAATGTAACCCACACCCATACAATGCGCACCACACCGTGATGTTTTTCTCACTCCTACTAGTGAATGTAATGTAACACACACTCATACAATGCGCACCACCCCGTGATGTTTTTCTGATTCCTACTAGTGAATGTAATGTAACACACACCCATACAATGCGCACCACCCCGTGATGTTTTTCTCACTCCTACTAGTGAATGTAATGTAACACACACCCATACAATGCGTACCACCCCGTGATGTTTTTCTCACTCCTACTAGTGAATGTAATGTAACACACACCCATACAATGCGCACCACCCCGTGATGTTTTTCTCATTCCTACTAGTGAATGTAATGTAACACACACCCATACAATGCGCACCACCCCGTGATGTTTTTCTCACTCCTACTAGTGAATGTAATGTAACACACACCCATACAATGCGTACCACCCCGTGATGTTTTTCTCACTCCTACTAGTGAATGTAATGTAACACACACCCATACAATGCGCACCACCCCGTGATGTTTTTCTCACTCCTACTAGTGAATGTAATGTAAACCACCTCCATACAATGCGCACCACCCGTGATGCTTTTCTCACTCCTACTAGTGAATGTAATGTAAAACACACCCATACAATGCGCACCACCCCGTGATGTTTTTCTCACTCCTACTAGTAAATGTAATGAATCACACACCCATACAATGCCCACCACCCCGTGATGTTTTTCTCACTCCTGTTGGTGAATCTAATGTAACACACACCCATACAATGCGCACCACTCCGTGATGTTTTTCTCACTCCTACTAGTGAAAGTAATGTAACACACACCCATACAATGCGCACCGCCCCGTGATGTTTTTCTCACTCCTTCTAGTGAATGTAATGTAACACACACCCATACAGTGCTCACCACCCCGTGATGTTTTTCTCACTCCTACTAGTGAATGTAATGTAACACACACCCATACAATGCGCACCACCCCGTGATGTTTTTCTCACTCCTACTAGTGAATGTAATGTAACACACACCCATACAATGCGCACCACCCCGTGATGTTTTTCTCACTCCTACTAGTGAATGTAATGTAACACACACCCATACAATGCGCACCACCCCGTGATGTTTTTCTCACTCCTACTAGGGAATGTAATGTAACACACACCCATACAATGCGCACCACCCCGTGATGTTTTTCTCACTCCTACTAGTGAATGTAATGTAACACACACCCATACAATGCGCACGACCCCTTGATGTTTTTCTCACTCCTACTAGTGAATGTAATGTAACACACACCCATACAATGCGCACCACCCCTTTATGTTTTTCTCACTCCTACTAGTGAATGTAATGTAACACACACCCATACAGTGCACACCACCCCGTGATGTTTTTCTCACTCCTACTAGTGAATGTAATGTAACACACACCCATACAGTGCACACCACCCGTGATGTTTTTCTCACTCCTACTAGTGAATGTAATGTAACCCACACCCATACAGTAGGTACCACCCCGTGATGTTTTTCTCACTCCTACTAGTGAATGTAATGTAACACACACCCATACAGTGCGCACCACCCCGTGATGTTTTTCTCACTCCTACTAGTGAATGTAATGTAACACACACCCATACAATGCGCACCACCCCTTGATATTTTTCTCACTCCTACTAGTGAATGTAATGTAACACACACCCATACAGTGCGTACCACCCCGTGATGTTTTTCTCACTCCTACTAGTGAATGTAATGTAACACACACCCATACAATGCGCACCACCCCGTGATGTTTTTCTCACTCCTACTAGTGAATGTAATGTAACACACACCCATAAAATGCGCACCACCCCGCGATGTTTTTCTCACTCCTACTAGTGAATGTAATGTAACACACACCCATACAGTGCGTACCACCCCGTGATGTTTTTCTCACTCCTACTAGTGAATGTAATGTAACACACACCCATACAGTGCGCACCACCCCGCGATGTTTTTCTCACTCCTACTAGTGAATGTAATGTAACACACACCCATACAATGCGCACCACCCCTTGATGTTTTTCTCACTCCTACTAGTGAATGTAATGTAACACACACCCATACAGTGCACACCACCCCGTGATGTTTTTCTCACTCCTACTAGTGAATATAATGTAACACACACGCATACAGTGCACACCACCCGTGATGTTTTTCTCACTCCTACTAGTGAATGTAATGTAACACACACCCATACAGTGCGTACCACCCCGTGATGTTTTTCTCACTCCTACTAGTGAACGTAATGTAACACACACCCATACAATGCGCACCACCCCGTGATGTTTTTCTCACTCCTACTAGTAAATGTAATGTATCACACACCCATACAATGCGCACCACCCCGTGATGTTTTTCTCACTCCTGTTGGTGAATCTAATGTAACACACACCCATACAATGCACACCACCCCGTGATGTTTTTCTCACTCCTACTAGTGAAAGTAATGTAACACACACCCATACAATGCGCACCGCCCCGTGATGTTTTTCTCACTCCTACTAGTGAATGTAATGTAACACACACCCATACAATGCGCACCACCCCGTGATGTTTTTCTCACTCCTACTAGTGAATCTAATGTAACACACACCCATACAATGCGCACCATCCCGTGATGTTTTTCTCACTCCTACTAGTGAATCTAATGTAACACACACCCATACAATGCGCACCACCCCGCGATGTTTTTCAGAAACCTATCCTACATTCCACTGTATGTTCCCTGACCTCCCCATGCTGACCACCCCGCGGTGCTTTTCTCCATCCTACATTGCCTCTCACTGCCTATCCTAATTTAGACCCTCCGATTCACACCACCCCGTGATGTTTTTCTCACTCCTATTTGTGTATCTAATGTAACACACACCCATACAATGCGCACCACCCCGTGATGTTTTTCTCACTCCTACTAGTGAATGTAATGTAACACACACCCATACAATGCGCACCACCCCGTGATGTTTTTCTCACTCCTACTAGTGAGCGTAATGTAACACACAGCCATACAATGCGCACCACCCCGTGATGTTTTTCTCACTCCTACTAGTGAACGTAATGTAACACACACCCATACAATGCGCACCACCCCGTGAAGTTTTTCTCACTCCTACTAGTGAACGTAATGTAACACACACCCATACAATGCGCACCACCCCGTGATGTTTTTCTCACTCCTACTAGTGAATCTAATGTAACACACACCCATACAATGCGCACCACCCCGTGATGTTTTTCTCACTCCTACTAGTGAATGTAATGTAACACACACCCATACAATGCGCACCACCCCGTGATGTTTTTCTCTCTCCTACTAGTGAATGTAATGTAACACACACCCATACAATGCGCACCACCCCGTGATGTTTTTCTCACTCCTACTAGTGAATGTAATGTAACACACACCCATACAATGCGCACCACCCCGTGATGTTTTTCTCACTCCTACTAGGGAATGTAATGTAACACACACCCATACAATGCGCAACACCCTGTGATGTTTTTCTCACTCCTACTAGTGAATGTAATGTAACACACACCCATAAAATGCGCACCACCCCGTGATGTTTTTCTCACTCCTACTAGTGAATGTAATGTAACACACACCCATACAATGCGCACCACCCCGTGATGTTTTTCTCACTCCTACTAGTGAATGTAATGTAACACACACCCATACAATGCGCACCACCCCGTGATGTTTTTCTCACTCCTACTAGAGAATGTAATGTGACACACACCCATACAATGCGCACCACCCCGTGATGTTTTTCTCACTCCTACTAGTGAATGTAATGTAACACACACCCATAAAATGCGCACCACCCCGCGATGTTTTTCTCACTCCTACTAGTGAATGTAATGTAACACACACCCATACAATGCGCACCACCCCGCGATGTTTTTCTCACTCCTACTAGTGAATGTAATGTAACACACACCCATACAGTGCACACCACCCGTGATGTTTTTCTCACTCCTCCTAGTGAATGTAATGTAACACACACCCATACAGTGCGCACCACCCCGTGATGTTTTTCTCACTCCTACTAGTGAATGTAATGTAACACACACCCATACAATGCGCACCACCCCTTGATGTTTTTCTCACTCCTACTAGTGAATGTAATGTAACGCACACCCATACAGTGCGTACCACCCCGTGATGTTTTTCTCACTCCTACTAGTGAATGTAATGTAACACACACCCATACAGTGCGCACCACCCCGCGATGTTTTTCTCACTCCTACTAGTGAATGTAATGTAACACACACCCATACAATGCGCACCACCCCTTGATGTTTTTCTCACTCCTACTAGTGAATGTAATGTAACACACACCCATACAGTGCACACCACCCCGTGATGTTTTTCTCACTCCTACTAGTGAATGTAATGTAACACACACCCATACAGTGCACACCACCCGTGATGTTTTTCTCACTCCTACTAGTGAATGTAATGCAACACACACCCATACAGTGCGTACCACCCCGTGATGTTTTTCTCACTCCTACTAGTGAACGTAATGTAACACACACCCATACAATGCGCACCACCCCGTGATGTTTTTCTCACTCCTACTAGTAAATGTTATGTATCACACACCCATACAATGCGCACCACCCCGTGATGTTTTTCTCACTCCTGTTGGTGAATGTAATGTAACACACACCCATACAATGCGCACCACCCCGTGATGTTTTTCTCACTCCTACTAGTGAATCTAATGTAACACACACCCATACAATGCGCACCATCCCGTGATGTTTTTCTCACTCCTACTAGTGAATCTAATGTAACACACACCCATACAATGCGCACCACCCCGCGATGTTTTTCAGAAACCTATCCTACATTCCACTGTATGTTCCCTGACCTCCGCATGCTGACCACCCCGCGGTGCTTTTCTCCATCCTACATTGCCTCTCACTGCCTATCCTAATTTAGACCCTCCGATTCACACCACCCCGTGATGTTTTTCTCACTCCTATTTGTGTATCTAATGTAACACACACCCATACAATGCGCACCACCCCGTGATGTTTTTCTCACTCCTACTAGTGAATGTAATGTAACACACACCCATACAATGCGCACCACACCGTGATGTTTTTCTCACTCCTACTAGTGAGCGTAATGTAACACACAGCCATACAATGCGCACCACCCCGTGATGTTTTTCTCACTCCTACTAGTGAACGTAATGTAACACACACCCATACAATGCGCACCACCCCGTGATGTTTTTCTCACTCCTACTAGTGAATGTAATGTAACACACACCCATACAATGCGCACCACCCCGTGATGATTTGCTCACTCCTACTATTGAATGTAATGTAACACACTCCCATACAATGCGCACCACCCCGTGATGTTTTTCTCACTCCTACTAGTGTATGTAATGTAACACACACCCATACAATGCGCACCACCCCGTGATGTTTTTCTCACTCCTACTAGTGCATGTAATGTAACACACACCCATACAATGCGCACCACCACGTGATGTTTTTCTCACTGCTACTAGTGAATGTAATGTAACACACACCCATACAATGCGCACCACCCCGTCATGTTTTTCTCACTCCTACTAGTGAATGTAATGTAACACACACCCATACAATGCGCACCACCCCGTGATGTTTTTCTCACTCCTACTAGTGAATGTAATGTAACACACACCCATACAATGCGCACCACCCCGTGATGTTTTTCTCATTCCTACTAGTGAATGTAATGTAACACACACCCATACAATGCGCACCACCCCGTCATGTTTTTCTCACTCCTACTAGTGAATGTAATGTAACACACACCCATACAATGCGCACCACCCCGTGATGTTTTTCTCACTCCTACTAGTGAATGTAATGTAACACACACCCATACAATGCGCACCACCCCGTGATGTTTTTCTCATTCCTACTAGTGAATGTAATGTAACACACACCCATACAATGCGCACCACCCCGTGATGTTTTTCTCACTCCTACTAGTGAATGTAATGTAACACACACCCATACAATGCGTACCACCCTGTGATGTTTTTCTCACTCCTACTAGTGAATGTAATGTAACACACACCCATACAATGCGCACCACCCCGTGATGTTTTTCTCACTCCTACTAGTGAATGTAATGTAAACCACACCCATACAATGCGCACCACCCGTGATGCTTTTCTCACTCCTACTAGTGAATGTAATGTAAAACACACCCATACAATGCGCACCACCCCGTGATGTTTTTCTCACTCCTACTAGTAAATGTAATGAATCACACACCCATACAATGCCCACCACCCCGTGATGTTTTTCTCACTCCTGTTGGTGAATCTAATGTAACACACACCCATACAATGCGCACCACTCCGTGATGTTTTTCTCACTCCTACTAGTGAAAGTAATGTAACACACACCCATACAATGCGCACCGCCCCGTGATGTTTTTCTCACTCCTTCTAGTGAATGTAATGTAACACACACCCATACAGTGCTCACCACCCCGTGATGTTTTTCTCACTCCTACTAGTGAATGTAATGTAACACACACCCATACAATGCGCACCACCCCGTGATGTTTTTCTCACTCCTACTAGTGAATGTAATGTAACACACACCCATACAATGCGCACCACCCCGTGATGTTTTTCTCACTCCTACTAGTGAATGTAATGTAACACACACCCATACAATGTGCACCACCCCGTGATGTTTTTCTCACTCCTACTAGGGAATGTAATGTAACACACACCCATACAATGCGCACCACCCCGTGATGTTTTTCTCACTCCTACTAGTGAATGTAATGTAACACACACCCATACAATGCGCACCACCCCTTGATGTTTTTCTCACTCCTACTAGTGAATGTAATGTAACACACACCCATACAATGCGCACCACCCCTTGATGTTTTTCTCACTCCTACTAGTGAATGTAATGTAACACACACCCATACAGTGCACACCACCCCGTGATGTTTTTCTCACTCCTACTAGTGAATGTAATGTAACACACACCCATACAGTGCACACCACCCGTGATGTTTTTCTCACTCCTACTAGTGAATGTAATGTAACACACACCCATACAGTGCGTACCACCCCGTGATGTTTTTCTCACTCCTACTAGTGAATGTAATGTAACACACACCCATACAGTGCGCACCACCCCGTGATGTTTTTCTCACTCCTACTAGTGAATGTAATGTAACACACACCCATACAATGCGCACCACCCCGTGATGTTTTTCTCACTCCTACTAGTGAATGTAATGTAAACCACACCCATACAATGCGCACCACCCGTGATGCTTTTCTCACTCCTACTAGTGAATGTAATGTAACACACACCCATACAATGCGCACCACCCCGTGATGTTTTTCTCACTCCTAGTAGTAAATGTAATGAATCACACACCCATACAATGCCCACCACCCCGTGATGATTTTCTCACTCCTGTTGGTGAATCTAATGTAACACACACCCATACAATGCGCACCACTCCGTGATGTTTTTCTCACTCCTACTAGTGAAAGTAATGTAACACACACCCATACAATGCGCACCGCCCCGTGATGTTTTTCTCACTCCTTCTAGTGAATGTAATGTAACACACACCCATACAGTGCTCACCACCCCGTGATGTTTTTCTCACTCCTACTAGTGAATGTAATGTAACACACACCCATACAATGCGCACCACCCCGTGATGTTTTTCTCACTCCTACTAGTGAATGTAATGTAACACACACCCATACAATGCGCACCACCTCGTGATGTTTTTCTCACTCCTACTAGGGAATGTAATGTAACACACACCCATACAATGCGCACCACCCCGTGATGTTTTTCTCACTCCTACTAGTGAATGTAATGTAACACACACCCATACAATGCGCACCACCCCTTGATGTTTTTCTCACTCCTACTAGTGAATGTAATGTAACACACACCCATACAATGCGCACCACCCCTTGATGTTTTTCTCACTCCTACTAGTGAATGTAATGTAACACACACCCATACAGTGCACACCACCCCGTGATGTTTTTCTCACTCCTACTAGTGAATGTAATGTAACACACACCCATACAGTGCACACCACCCGTGATGTTTTTCTCACTCCTACTAGTGAATGTAATGTAACACACACCCATACAGTGCGTACCACCCCGTGATGTTTTTCTCACTCCTATTAGTGAATGTAATGTAACACACACCCATACAGTGCGCACCACCCCGTGATGTTTTTCTCACTCCTACTAGTGAATGTAATGTAACACACACCCATACAATGCGCACCACCCCTTGATATTTTTCTCACTCCTACTAGTGAATGTAATGTAACACACACCCATACAGTGCGTACCACCCCGTGATGTTTTTCTCACTCCTACTAGTGAATGTAATGTAACACACACCCATACAATGCGCACCACCCCGTGATGTTTTTCTCACTCCTACTATTGAATGTAATGTAACACACACCCATACAATGCGCACCACACCGTGATGTTTTTCTCACTCCTACTAGTGAATGTAATGTAACACACACCCATACAATGCGCACCACTCCGTGATGTTTTTCTCACTCCTACTAGGGAATGTAATGTAACACACACCCATACAATGCGCACCACCCCGTGATGTTTTTCTCACTCCTACTAGTGAATGTAATGTAACACACACCCATAAAATGCGCACCACCCCGCGATGTTTTTCTCACTCCTACTAGTGAATGTAATGTAACACACACCCATACAATGCGCACCACCCCGCGATGTTTTTCTCACTCCTACTAGTGAATGTAATGTAACACACACCCATACAGTGCACACCACCCGTGATGTTTTTCTCACTCCTACTAGTGAATGTAATGTAACACACACCCATACAGTGCGCACCACCCCGTGATGTTTTTCTCACTCCTACTAGTGAATGTAATGTAACACACACCCATACAATGCGCACCACCCCTTGATGTTTTTCTCACTCCTACTAGTGAATGTAATGTAACACACACCCATACAGTGCGTACCACCCCGTGATGTTTTTCTCACTCCTACTAGTGAATGTAATGTAACACACACCCATACAGTGCGCACCTCCCCGCGATGTTTTTCTCACTCCTACTAGTGAATGTAATGTAACACACACCCATACAATGCGCACCACCCCTTGATGTTTTTCTCACTCCTACTAGTGAATGTAATGTAACACACACCCATACAGTGCACACAACCCTGTGATGTTTTTCTCACTCCTACTAGTGAATGTAATGTAACACACACCCATACAGTGCACACCACCCGTGATGTTTTTCTCACTCCTACTAGTGAATGTAATGTAACACACACCCATACAGTGCGTACCACCCCGTGATGTTTTTCTCACTCCTACTAGTGAACGTAATGTAACACACACCCATACAATGCGCACCACCCCGTGATGTTTTTCTCACTCCTACTAGTAAATGTAATGTATCACACACCCATACAATGCGCACCACCCCGTGATGTTTTTCTCACTCCTGTTGGTGAATCTAATGTAACACACACCCATACAATGCGCACCACCCCGCGATGTTTTTCTCACTCCTACTAGTGAAAGTAATGTAACACACACCCATACAATGCGCACCGCCCCGTGATGTTTTTCTCACTCCTACTAGTGAATGTAATGTAACACACATCCATACAATGCGCACCACCCCGTGATGTTTTTCTCACTCCTACTAGTGAATCTAATGTAACACACACCCATACAATGCGCACCATCCCGTGATGTTTTTCTCACTCCTACTAGTGAATCTAATGTAACACACACCCATACAATGCGCACCACCCCGCGATGTTTTTCAGAAACCTATCCTACATTCCACTGTATGTTCCCTGACCTCCCCATGCTGACCACCCCGCGGTGCTTTTCTCCATCCTACATTGCCTCTCACTGCCTATCCTAATTTAGACCCTCCGATTCACACCACCCCGTGATGTTTTTCTCACTCCTATTTGTGTATCTAATGTAACACACACCCATACAATGCGCACCACCCCGTGATGTTTTTCTCACTCCTACTAGTGAATGTAATGTAACACACACCCATACAATGCGCACCACCCCGTGATGTTTTTCTCACTCCTACTAGTGAGCGTAATGTAACACACAGCCATACAATGCGCACCACCCCGTGATGTTTTTCTCACTCCTACTAGTGAACGTAATGTAACACACACCCATACAATGCGCACCACCCCGTGATGTTTTTCTCACTCCTACTAGTGAATGTAATGTAACACACACCCATACAATGCGCACCACCCCGTGATGATTTGCTCACTCCTACTATTGAATGTAATGTAACACACTCCCATACAATGCGCACCACCCCGTGATGTTTTTCTCACTCCTACTAGTGTATGTAATGTAACACACACCCATACAATGCGCACCACCCCGTGATGTTTTTCTCACTCCTACTAGTGCATGTAATGTAACACACACCCATACAATGCGCACCACCCCGTGATGTTTTTCTCACTGCTACTAGTGAATGTAATGTAACACACACCCATACAATGCGCACCACCCCGTCATGTTTTTCTCACTCCTACTAGTGAATGTAATGTAACACACACCCATACAATGCGCACCACCCCGTGATGTTTTTCTCACTCCTACTAGTGAATGTAATGTAACACACACCCATACAATGCGCACCACCCCGTGATGTTTTTCTCATTCCTACTAGTGAATGTAATGTAACACACACCCATACAATGCGCACCACCCCGTCATGTTTTTCTCACTCCTACTAGTGAATGTAATGTAACACACACCCATACAATGCGCACCACCCCGTGATGTTTTTCTCACTCCTACTAGTGAATGTAATGTAACACACACCCATACAATGCGCACCACCCCGTGATGTTTTTCTCATTCCTACTAGTGAATGTAATGTAACACACACCCATACAATGCGCACCACCCCGTGATGTTTTTCTCACTCCTACTAGTGAATGTAATGTAACACACACCCATACAATGCGTACCACCCCGTGATGTTTTTCTCACTCCTACTAGTGAATGTAATGTAACACACACCCATACAATGCGCACCACCCCGTGATGTTTTTCTCACTCCTACTAGTGAATGTAATGTAAACCACACCCATACAATGCGCACCACCCGTGATGCTTTTCTCACTCCTACTAGTGAATGTAATGTAAAACACACCCATACAATGCGCACCACCCCGTGATGTTTTTCTCACTCCTACTAGTAAATGTAATGAATCACACACCCATACAATGCCCACCACCCCGTGATGTTTTTCTCACTCCTGTTGGTGAATCTAATGTAACACACACCCATACAATGCGCACCACTCCGTGATGTTTTTCTCACTCCTACTAGTGAAAGTAATGTAACACACACCCATACAATGCGCACCGCCCCGTGATGTTTTTCTCACTCCTTCTAGTGAATGTAATGTAACACACACCCATACAGTGCTCACCACCCCGTGATGTTTTTCTCACTCCTACTAGTGAATGTAATGTAACACACACCCATACAATGCGCACCACCCCGTGATGTTTTTCTCACTCCTACTAGTGAATGTAATGTAACACACACCCATACAATGCGCACCACCCCGTGATGTTTTTCTCACTCCTACTAGTGAATGTAATGTAACACACACCCATACAATGCGCACCACCCCGTGATGTTTTTCTCACTCCTACTAGGGAATGTAATGTAACACACACCCATACAATGCGCACCACCCCGTGATGTTTTTCTCACTCCTACTAGTGAATGTAATGTAACACACACCCATACAATGCGCACCACCCCTTGATGTTTTTCTCACTCCTACTAGTGAATGTAATGTAACACACACCCATACAATGTGCAACACCCCGTGATGTTTTTCTCACTCCTACTAGTGAATGTAATGTAACACACACCCATACAATGCGCACCACCCCGTGATGTTTTTCTCATTCCTACTAGTGAATGTAATGTAACACACACCCATACAATGCGCACCACCCCGTCATGTTTTTCTCACTCCTACTAGTGAATGTAATGTAACCCACACCCATACAATGCGCACCACCCCGTGATGTTTTTCTCACTCCTACTAGTGAATGTAATGTAACACACACCCATACAATGCGCACCACCCCGTGATGTTTTTCTCATTCCTACTAGTGAATGTAATGTAACACACACCCATACAATGCGCACCACCCCGTGATGTTTTTCTCACTCCTACTCGTGAATGTAATGTAACACACACCCATACAATGCGTACCACCCCGTGATGTTTTTCTCACTCCTACTAGTGAATGTAATGTAACACACACCCATACAATGCGCACCACCCCGTGATGTTTTTCTCATTCCTACTAGTGAATGTAATGTAACACACACCCATACAATGCGCACCACCCCGTGATGTTTTTCTCACTCCTACTAGTGAATGTAATGTAACACACACCCATACAATGCGTACCACCCCGTGATGTTTTTCTCACTCCTACTAGTGAATGTAATGTAACACACACCCATACAATGCGCACCACCCCGTGATGTTTTTCTCACTCCTACTAGTGAATGTAATGTAAACCACACCCATACAATGCGCACCACCCGTGATGCTTTTCTCACTCCTACTAGTGAATGTAATGTAAAACACACCCATACAATGCGCACCACCCCGTGATGTTTTTCTCACTCCTACTAGTAAATGTAATGAATCACACACCCATACAATGCCCACCACCCCGTGATATTTTTCTCACTCCTGTTGGTGAATCTAATGTAACACACACCCATACAATGCGCACCACTCCGTGATGTTTTTCTCACTCCTACTAGTGAAAGTAATGTAACACACACCCATACAATGCGCACCGCCCCGTGATGTTTTTCTCACTCCTTCTAGTGAATGTAATGTAACACACACCCATACAGTGCTCACCACCCCGTGATGTTTTTCTCACTCCTACTAGTGAATGTAATGTAACACACACCCATACAATGCGCACCACCCCGTGATGTTTTTCTCACTCCTACTAGTGAATGTAATGTAACACACACCCATACAATGCGCACCACCCCGTGATGTTTTTCTCACTCCTACTAGGGAATGTAATGTAACACACACCCATACAATGCGCACCACCCCGTGATGTTTTTCTCACTCCTACTAGTGAATGTAATGTAACACACACCCATACAATGCGCACCACCCCTTGATGTTTTTCTCACTCCTACTAGTGAATGTAATGTAACACACACCCATACAATGCGCACCACCCCTTTATGTTTTTCTCACTCCTACTAGTGAATGTAATGTAACACACACCCATAGAGTGCACACCACCCCGTGATGTTTTTCTCACTCCTACTAGTGAATGTAATGTAACACACACCCATACAGTGCACACCACCCGTGATGTTTTTCTCACTCCTACTAGTGAATGTAATGTAACCCACACCCATACAGTAGGTACCACCCCGTGATGTTTTTCTCACTCCTACTAGTGAATGTAATGTAACACACACCCATACAGTGCGCACCACCCCGTGATGTTTTTCTCACTCCTACTAGTGAATGTAATGTAACACACACCCATACAATGCGCACCACCCCTTGATATTTTTCTCACTCCTACTAGTGAATGTAATGTAACACACACCCATACAGTGCGTACCACCCCGTGATGTTTTTCTCACTCCTACTAGTGAATGTAATGTAACACACACCCATACAATGCGCACCACCCCGTGATGTTTTTCTCACTCCTACTAGTGAATGTAATGTAACACACACCCATACAATGCGCACCACCCCGTGATGTTTTTCTCACTCCTACTAGTGAATGTAATGTAACACACACCCATACAATGCGCACCACTCCGTGATGTTTTTCTCACTCCTACTAGGGAATGTAATGTAACACACACCCATACAATGCGCACCACCCCGTGATGTTTTTCTCACTCCTACTAGTGAATGTAATGTAACACACACCCATAAAATGCGCACCACCCCGCGATGTTTTTCTCACTCCTACTAGTGAATGTAATGTAACACACACCCATACAATGCGCACCACCCCGCGATGTTTTTCTCACTCCTACTAGTGAATGTAATGTAACACACACCCATACAGTGCACACCACCCGTGATGTTTTTCTCACTCCTACTAGTGAATGTAATGTAACACACACCCATACAGTGCGCACCACCCCGTGATGTTTTTCTCACTCCTACTAGTGAATGTAATGTAACACACACCCATACAATGCGCACCACCCCTTGATGTTTTTCTCACTCCTACTAGTGAATGTAATGTAACACACAGCCATACAGTGCGTACCACCCCGTGATGTTTTTCTCACTCCTACTAGTGAATGTAATGTAACACACACCCATACAGTGCGCACCACCCCGCGATGTTTTTCTCACTCCTACTAGTGAATGTAATGTAACACACACCCATACAATGCGCACCACCCCTTGATGTTTTTCTCACTCCTACTAGTGAATGTAATGTAACACACACCCATACAGTGCACACCACCCCGTGATGTTTTTCTCACTCCTACTAGTGAATGTAATGTAACACACACGCATACAGTGCACACCACCCGTGATGTTTTTCTCACTCCTACTAGTGAATGTAATGTAACACACACCCATACAGTGCGTACCACCCCGTGATGTTTTTCTCACTCCTACTAGTGAACGTAATGTAACACACACCCATACAATGCGCACCACCCCGTGATGTTTTTCTCACTCCTACTAGTGAATCTAATGTAACACACACCCATACAATGCGCACCATCCCGTGATGTTTTTCTCACTCCTACTAGTGAATCTAATGTAACACACACCCATACAATGCGCACCACCCCGCGATGTTTTTCAGAAACCTATCCTACATTCCACTGTATGTTCCCTGACCTCCCCATGCTGACCACCCCGCGGTGCTTTTCTCCATCCTACATTGCCTCTCACTGCCTATCCTAATTTAGACCCTCCGATTCACACCACCCCGTGATGTTTTTCTCACTCCTATTTGTGTATCTAATGTAACACACACCCATACAATGCGCACCACCCCGTGATGTTTTTCTCACTCCTACTAGTGAATGTAATGTAACACACACCCATACAATGCGCACCACCCCGTGATGTTTTTCTCACTCCTACTAGTGAGCGTAATGTAACACACAGCCATACAATGCGCACCACCCCGTGATGTTTTTCTCACTCCTACTAGTGAACGTAATGTAACACACACCCATACAATGCGCACCACCCCGTGAAGTTTTTCTCACTCCTACTAGTGAACGTAATGTAACACACACCCATACAATGCGCACCACCCCGTGATGTTTTTCTCACTCCTACTAGTGAATCTAATGTAACACACACCCATACAATGCGCACCACCCCGTGATGTTTTTCTCACTCCTACTAGTGAATGTAATGTAACACACACCCATACAATGCGCACCACCCCGTGATGTTTTTCTCTCTCCTACTAGTGAATGTAATGTAACACACACCCATACAATGCGCACCACCCCGTGATGTTTTTCTCACTCCTACTAGTGAATGTAATGTAACACACACCCATACAATGCGCACCACCCCGTGATGTTTTTCTCACTCCTACTAGGGAATGTAATGTAACACACACCCATACAATGCGCAACACCCTGTGATGTTTTTCTCACTCCTACTAGTGAATGTAATGTAACACACACCCATAAAATGCGCACCACCCCGTGATGTTTTTCTCACTCCTACTAGTGAATGTAATGTAACACACACCCATACAATGCGCACCACCCCGTGATGTTTTTCTCACTCCTACTAGTGAATGTAATGTAACACACACCCATACAATGCGCACCACCCCGTGATGTTTTTCTCACTCCTACTAGAGAATGTAATGTGACACACACCCATACAATGCGCACCACCCCGTGATGTTTTTCTCACTCCTACTAGTGAATGTAATGTAACACACACCCATAAAATGCGCACCACCCCGCGATGTTTTTCTCACTCCTACTAGTGAATGTAATGTAACACACACCCATACAATGCGCACCACCCCGCGATGTTTTTCTCACTCCTACTAGTGAATGTAATGTAACACACACCCATACAGTGCACACCACCCGTGATGTTTTTCTCACTCCTCCTAGTGAATGTAATGTAACACACACCCATACAGTGCGCACCACCCCGTGATGTTTTTCTCACTCCTACTAGTGAATGTAATGTAACACACACCCATACAATGCGCACCACCCCTTGATGTTTTTCTCACTCCTACTAGTGAATGTAATGTAACGCACACCCATACAGTGCGTACCACCCCGTGATGTTTTTCTCACTCCTACTAGTGAATGTAATGTAACACACACCCATACAGTGCGCACCACCCCGCGATGTTTTTCTCACTCCTACTAGTGAATGTAATGTAACACACACCCATACAATGCGCACCACCCCTTGATGTTTTTCTCACTCCTACTAGTGAATGTAATGTAACACACACCCATACAGTGCACACCACCCCGTGATGTTTTTCTCACTCCTACTAGTGAATGTAATGTAACACACACCCATAGAGTGCACACCACCCGTGATGTTTTTCTCACTCCTACTAGTGAATGTAATGCAACACACACCCATACAGTGCGTACCACCCCGTGATGTTTTTCTCACTCCTACTAGTGAACGTAATGTAACACACACCCATAGAATGCGCACCACCCCGTGATGTTTTTCTCACTCCTACTAGTAAATGTAATATATCACACACCCATACAATGCGCACCACCCCGTGATGTTTTTCTCACTCCTGTTGGTGAATCTAATGTAACACACACCCATACAATGCGCACCACCCCGTGATGTTTTTCTCACTCCTACTAGTGAAAGTAATGTAACACACACCCATACAATGCGCACCGCCCCGTGATGTTTTTCTCACTCCTACTAGTGAATGTAATGTAACACACACCCATACAATGCGCACCAACCCGTGATGTTTTTCTCACTCCTACTAGTGAATCTAATGTAACACACACCCATACAATGCGCACCATCCCGTGATGTTTTTCTCACTCCTACTAGTGAATCTAATGTAACACACACCCATACAATGCGCACCACCCCGCGATGTTTTTCAGAAACCTATCCTACATTCCACTGTATGTTCCCTGACCTCCCCATGCTGACCACCCCGCGGTGCTTTTCTCCATCCTACATTGCCTCTCACTGCCTATCCTAATTTAGACCCTCCGATTCACACCACCCCGTGATGTTTTTCTCACTCCTATTTGTGTATCTAATGTAACACACACCCATACAATGCGCACCACCCCGTGATGTTTTTCTCACTCCTACTAGTGAATGTAATGTAACACACACCCATACAATGCGCACCACCCCGTGATGTTTTTCTCACTCCTACTAGTGAGGGTAATGTAACACACAGCCATACAATGCGCACCACCCCGTGATGTTTTTCTCACTCCTACTAGTGAACGTAATGTAACACACACCCATACAATGCGCACCACCCCGTGAAGTTTTTCTCACTCCTACTAGTGAACGTAATGTAACACACACCCATACAATGCGCACCACCCCGTGATGTTTTTCTCACTCCTACTAGTGAATCTAATGTAACACACACCCATACAATGCGCACCACCCCGTGATATTTTTCTCACTCCTACTAGTGAATGTAATGTAACACACACCCATACAATGCGCACCACCCCGTGATGTTTTTCTCACTCCTACTAGGGAATGTAATGTAACACACACCCATACAATGCGCACCACCCCCTGATGTTTTTCTCACTCCTACTAGTGAATGTAATGTAACACACACCCATACAATGCGCCCCACCCCGTGATGTTTTTCTCACTCCTACTAGGGAATGTAATGTAACACACACCCATACAATGCGCACCACCCCGTGATGTTTTTCTCACTCCTACTAGTGAATGTAATGTAACACACACCCATACAATGCGCACCACCCCGTGATGATTTGCTCACTCCTACTATTGAATGTAATGTAACACACTCCCATACAATGCGCACCACCCCGTGATGTTTTTCTCACTCCTACTAGTGTATGTAATGTAACACACACCCATACAATGCGCACCACCCCGTGATGTTTTTCTCACTCCTACTAGTGCATGTAATGTAACACACACCCATACAATGCGCACCACCCCGTGATGTTTTTCTCACTGCTACTAGTGAATGTAATGTAACACACACCCATACAATGCGCACCACCCCGTCATGTTTTTCTCACTCCTACTAGTGAATCTAATGCAACACACACCCATACAATGCGCACCACCCCGTGATGTTTTTCTCATTCCTACTAGTGAATGTAATGTAACACACACCCATACAATGCGCACCACCCCGTCATGTTTTTCTCACTCCTACTAGTGAATGTAATGTAACACACACCCATACAATGCGCACCACCCCGTGATGTTTTTCTCATTCCTACTAGTGAATGTAATGTAACACACACCCATACAATGCGCACCACCCCGTGATGTTTTTCTCACTCCTACTAGTGAATGTAATGTAACACACACCCATACAATGCGCACCACCCCGTGATGTTTTTCTCACTCCTACTAGTGAATGTAATGTAACACACACCCATACAATGCGCACCACCCCGTGATGTTTTTCTCACTCCTACTAGTGAATGTAATGTAAACCACACCCATACAATGCGCACCACCCGTGATGCTTTTCTCACTCCTACTAGTGAATGTAATGTAACACACACCCATACAATGCGCACCACCCCGTGATGTTTTTCTCACTCCTACTAGTAAATGTAATGAATCACACACCCATACAATGCCCACCACCCCGTGATGTTTTTCTCACTCCTGTTGGTGAATCTAATGTAACACACACCCATACAATGCGCACCACCCCGTGATATTTTTCTCACTCCTACTAGTGAAAGTAATGTAACACACACCCATACAATGCGCACCGCCCCGTGATGTTTTTCTCACTCCTTCTAGTGAATGTAATGTAACACACACCCATACAGTGCTCACCACCCCGTGATGTTTTTCTCACTCCTACTAGTGAATGTAATGTAACACACACCCATACAATGCGCACCACCCCGTGATGTTTTTCTCACTCCTACTAGTGAATGTAATGTAACACACACCGATACAATGCGCACCACCCCGTGATGTTTTTCTCACTCCTACTAGTGAATGTAATGTAACACACACCCATACAATGCGCACCACCCCGTGATGTTTTTCTCACTCCTACTAGTGAGCGTAATGTAACACACAGCCATACAATGCGCACCACCCCGTGATGTTTTTCTCACTCCTACTAGTGAACGTAATGTAACACACACCCATACAATGCGCACCACCCCGTGAAGTTTTTCTCACTCCTACTAGTGAACGTAATGTAACACACACCCATACAATGCGCACCACCCCGTGATGTTTTTCTCACTCCTACTAGTGAATCTAATGTAACACACACCCATACAATGCGCACCACCCCGTGATGTTTTTCTCACTCCTACTAGTGAATGTAATGTAACACACACCCATACAATGCGCACCACCCCGTGATGTTTTTCTCTCTCCTACTAGTGAATGTAATGTAACACACACCCATACAATGCGCACCACCCCGTGATGTTTTTCTCACTCCTACTAGTGAATGTAATGTAACACACACCCATACAATGCGCACCACCCCGTGATGTTTTTCTCACTCCTACTAGGGAATGTAATGTAACACACACCCATACAATGCGCAACACCCCGTGATGTTTTTCTCACTCCTACTAGTGAATGTAATGTAACACACACCCATAAAATGCGCACCACCCCGTGATGTTTTTCTCACTCCTACTAGTGAATGTAATGTAACACACACCCATACAATGCGCACCACCCCGTGATGTTTTTCTCACTCCTACTAGTGAATGTAATGTAACACACACCCATACAATGCGCACCACCCCGTGATGTTTTTCTCACTCCTACTAGGGAATGTAATGTAACACACACCCATACAATGCGCACCACCCCGTGATGTTTTTCTCACTCCTACTAGTGAATGTAATGTAACACACACCCATAAAATGCGCACCACAACGCGATGTTTTTCTCACTCCTACTAGTGAATGTAATGTAACACACACCCATACAATGCGCACCACCCCGCGATGTTTTTCTCACTCCTACTAGTGAATGTAATGTAACACACACCCATACAGTGCACACCACCCGTGATGTTTTTCTCACTCCTACTAGTGAATGTAATGTAACACACACCCATACAGTGCGCACCACCCCGTGATGTTTTTCTCACTCCTACTAGTGAATGTAATGTAACACACACCCATACAATGCGCAACACCCCTTGATGTTTTTCTCACTCCTACTAGTGAATGTAATGTAACACACACCCATACAGTGCACACCACCCGTGATGTTTTTCTCACTCCTACTAGTGAATGTAATGTAACACACACCCATACAGTGCGTACCACCCCGTGATGTTTTTCTCACTCCTACTAGTGAACGTAATGTAACACACACCCATACAATGCGCACCACCCCGTGATGTTTTTCTCACTCCTATTAGTAAATGTAATGTATCACACACCCATACAATGCGCACCACCCCGTGATGTTTTTCTCACTCCTGTTGGTGAATCTAATGTAACACACACCCATACAATGCGCACCACCCCGTGATGTTTTTCTCACTCCTACTAGTGAAAGTAATGTAACACACACCCATACAATGCGCACCGCCCCGTGATGTTTTTCTCACTCCTACTAGTGAATGTAATGTAACACACAGCCATACAATGCGCACCACCCCGTGATGTTTTTCTCACTCCTACTAGTGAATCTAATGTAACACACACCCATACAATGCGCACCATCCCCTGATGTTTTTCTCACTCCTACTAGTGAATCTAATGTAACACACACCCATACAATGCGCACCACCCCGCGATGTTTTTCAGAAACCTATCCTACATTCCACTGCATGTTCCCTGACCTCCCCATGCTGACCACCCCGCGGTGCTTTTCTCCATCCTACATTGCCTCTCACTGCCTATCCTAATATAGACCCTCCGATTCACACCACCCCGTGATGTTTTTCTCACTCCTATTTGTGTATCTAATGTAACACACACCCATACAATGCGCACCACCCCGTGATGTTTTTCTCACTCCTACTAGTGAAAGTAATGTAACACACACCCATACAATGCGCACCGCCCCGTGATGTTTTTCTCACTCCTACTAGTGAATGTAATGTAACACACAGCCATACAATGCGCACCACCCCGTGATGTTTTTCTCACTCCTACTAGTGAATGTAATGTAACACACACCCATACAATGCGCACCACCCCGTGATGTTTTTCTCACTCCTACTAGTGAATGTAATGTAACACACACCCATACAATGCGCACCACCCCGTCATGTTTTTCTCACTCCTACTAGGGAATGTAATGTAACACACACCCATACAATGCGCACCACCCCGTGATGTTTTTCTCACTCCTACTAGTGAATGTAATGTAACACACACCCATAAAATGCGCACCACCCCGCGATGTTTTTCTCACTCCTACTAGTGAATGTAATGTAACACACACCCATACAATGCGCACCACCCCTTGATGTTTTTCTCACTCCTACTAGTGAATGTAATGTAACACACACCCATACAGTGCACACCGCCCCGTGATGTTTTTCTCACTCCTACTAGTGAATGTAATGTAACACACACCCATACAGTGCACACCACCCGTGATGTTTTTCTCACTCCTACTAGTGAATGTAATGTAACACACACCCATACAGTGCGTACCACCCCGTGATGTTTTTCTCACTCCTACTAGTGAATGTAATGTAACACACACCCATACAGTGCGCACCACCCCGTGATGTTTTTCTCAATCCTACTAGTGAATGTAATGTAACACACACCCATACAATGCGCACCACCCCTTGATGTTTTTCTCACTCCTACTAGTGAATGTAATGTAACACACACCCATACAGTGCACACCACCCCGTGATGTTTTTCTCACTCCTACTAGTGAATGTAATGTAACACACACCCATACAGTGCACACCACCCGTGATGTTTTTCTCACTCCTACTAGTGAATGTAATGTAACACACACCCATACAGTGCGTACCACCCCGTGATGTTTTTCTCACTCCTACTAGTGAACGTAATGTAACACACACCCATACAATGTGCACCACCCCGTGATGTTTTTCTCACTCCTACTAGTAAATGTAATGTATCACACACCCATACAATGCGCACCACCCCGTGATGTTTTTCTCACTCCTGTTGGTGAATCTAATGTAACACACACCCATACAATGCGCACCTCCCCGTGATGTTTTTCTCACTCCTACTAGTGAAAGTAATGTAACACACACCCATACAATGCGCACCGCCCCGTGATGTTTTACTCACTCCTACTAGTGAATGTAATGTAACACACACCCATACAATGCGCACCACCCCGTGATGTTTTTCTCACTCCTACTAGTGAATCTAATGTAACACACACCCATACAATGCGCACCATCCCGTGATGTTTTTCTCACTCCTACTAGTGAATCTAATGTAACACACACCCATACAATGCGCACCACCCCGCGATGTTTTTCAGAAACCTATCCTACATTCCACTGCATGTTCCCTGACCTCCCCATGCTGACCACCCCGCGGTGCTTTTCTCCATCCTACATTGCCTCTCACTGCCTATCCTAATATAAACCCTCCGATTCACACCACCCCGTGTAGTTTTTCTCACTCCTATTTGTGTATCTAATGTAACACACACCCATACAATGCGCACCACCCCGTGATGTTTTTCTCACTCCTACTAGTGAATGTAATGTAACGCACACCCATACAATGCGCACCACCCCGTGATGTTTTTCTCACTCCTACTAGTGAGCGTAATGTAACACACAGCCATACAATGCGCACCAACCCGTGATGTTTTTCTCACTCCTACTAGTGAACGTAATGTAACACACACCCATACAATGCACACCACCCCGTGAAGTTTTTCTCACTCCTACTAGTGAATGTAATGTAACACACACCCATACAATGCGCACCACCCCGTCATGTTTTTCTCACTCCTACTAGTGAATGTAAAGTAACACACACCCATACAATGCGCACCACCCCGTGATGTTTTTCTCACTCCTACTAGTGAATGTAATGTAACACACACCCATACAATGCGCACCACCCCGTGATGTTTTTCTCATTCCTACTAGTGAATGTAATGTAACACACACCCATACAATGCGCACCACCCCGTGATGTTTTTCTCACTCCTACTAGTGAATGTAATGTAACACACACCCATACAATGCGCACCAGCCCGTGATGTTTTTCTCACTCCTACTAGTGAATGTAATGTAACACACACCCATACAATGCGCACCACCCCGTGATGTTTTTCTCACTCCTACTAGTGAATGTAATGTAAACCACACCCATACAATGCGCACCACCCGTGATGCTTTTCTCACTCCTACTAGTGAATGTAATGTAACACACACCCATACAATGCGCACCACCCCGTGATGTTTTTCTCACTCCTACTAGTAAATGTAATGAATCACACACCCATACAATGCGCACCACCCCGTGATGTTTTTCTCACTCCTGTTGGTGAATCTAATGTAACACACACCCATACAATGCGCACCACCCCGTGATGTTTTTCTCACTCTTACTAGTGAAAGTAATGTAAAACACACCCATACAATGCGCACCAACCCGTGATGTTTTTCTCACTCCTACTAGTGAACGTAATGTAACACACACCCATACAATGCACACCACCCCGTGAAGTTTTTCTCACTCCTACTAGTGAATGTAATGTAACACACACCCATACAATTCGCACCACCCCGTGATGTTTTTCTCACTCCTACTACGGAATGTAATGTAACACACACCCATACAATGCGCACCACCCCGTGATGTTTTTCTCACTCCTACTAGTGAATGTAATGTAACACACACCCATACAATGCGCACCACCCCGTGATGATTTGCTCACTCCTACTATTGAATGTAATGTAACACACTCCCATACAATGCGCACCACCCCGTGATGTTTTTCTCACTCCTACTAGTGTATGTAATGTAACACACACCCATACAATGCGCACCACCCCGTGATGTTTTTCTCACTCCTACTAGTGAATGTAATGTAACACACACCCATACAATGCGCACCACCCCGTGATGTTTTTCTCACTGCTACTAGTGAAGGTAATGTAACACACATCCATACAATGCGCACCACCCCGTGATGTTTTTCTCACTCCTACTAGTGAATGTAATGTAACACACACCCATACAATGCGCACCACCCCGTGATGTTTTTCTCATTCCTACTAGTGAATGTAATGTAACACACACCCATACAATGCGCACCACCCCGTCATGTTTTTCTCACTCCTACTAGTGAATGTAATGTAACACACACCCATACAATGCGCACCACCCCGTGATGTTTTTCTCACTCCTACTAGTGAATGTAATGTAACACACACCCATACAATGCGCACCACCCCGTGATGTTTTTCTCATTCCTACTAGTGAATGTAATGTAACACACACCCATACAATGCGCACCACCCCGTGATGTTTTTCTCACTCCTACTAGTGAATGTAATGTAACACACACCCATACAATGCGCACCACCCCGTGATGTTTTTCTCACTCCTACTAGTGAATGTAATGTAACACACACCCATACAATGCGCACCACACCGTGATGTTTTTCTCACGCCTACTAGTGAATGTAATGTAAACCACACCCATCCAATGCGCACCACCCGTGATGCTTTTCTCACTACTACTAGTGAATGTAATGTAACACACACCCATACAATGCGCACCACCCCGTGATGTTTTTCTCACTCCTACTAGTAAATGTAATGAATCACACACCCATACAATGCGCACCACCCCGTGATGTTTTTCTCACTCCTGTTGGTGAATCTAATGTAACACACACCCATACAATGCGCACCACCCCGTGATGTTTTTCTCACTCCTACTAGTGAAAGTAATGTAACACACACCCATACAATGCGCACCGCCCCGTGATGTTTTTCTCACTCCTACTAGTGAATGTAATGTAACACACACCCATACAGTGCACACCACCCCGTGATGTTTTTCTCACTCCTACTAGTGAATGTAATGTAACACACACCCATACAATGCGCACCACCCCGTGATGTTTTTCTCACTCCTACTAGTGAATGTAATGTAACACACACCCATACAATGCGCACCACCCCGTGATGTTTTTCTCACTCCTACTAGTGAATGTAATGTAACACACACCCATACAATGCGCACCACCCCGTGATGTTTTTCTCACTCCTACTAGGGAATGTAATGTAACACACACCCATACAATGCGCACCACCCCGTGATGTTTTTCTCACTCCTACTAGTGAATGTAATGTAACACACACCCATACAATGCGCACCACCCCTTGATGTTTTTCTCACTCCTACTAGTGAATGTAATGTAACACACAATAATACAATGCGCACCACCCCTTGATGTTTTTCTCACTCCTACTAGTGAATGTAATGTAACACACACCCATACAGTGCACACCACCCCGTGATGTTTTTCTCACTCCTACTAGTGAATGTAATGTAACACACACCCATACAGTGCACACCACCCGTGATGTTTTTCTCACTCCTACTAGTGAATGTAATGTAACACACACCCATACAGTGCGTACCACCCCGTGATGTTTTTCTCACTCCTACTAGTGAATGTAATGTAACACACACCCATACAATGCGCACCACCCCTTGATATTTTTCTCACTCCTACTAGTGAATGTAATGTAACACACACCCATACAGTGCGTACCACCCCGTGATGTTTTTCTCACTCCTACTAGTGAATGTAATGTAACACACACCCATACAATGCGCACCACCCCGTGATGTTTTTCTCACTCCTACTAGTGAATGTAATGTAACACACACCCATACAATGCGCACCACCCCGTGATGTTTTTCTCACTCCTACTAGTGAATGTAATGTAACACACACCCATACAATGCGCACCACCCCGTGATGTTTTTCTCACTCCTACTAGGGAATATAATGTAACACACACCCATACAATGCGCACCACCCCGTGATGTTTTTCTCACTCCTACTAGTGAATGTAATGTAACACACACCCATAAAATGCGCACCACCCCGCGATGTTTTTCTCACTCCTACTAGTGAATGTAATGTAACACACACCCATACAATGCGCACCACCCCGCGATGTTTTTCTCACTCCTACTAGTGAATGTAATGTAACACACACCCATACAGTGCACACCACCCGTGATGTTTTTCTCACTCCTACTAGTGAATGTAATGTAACACACACCCATACAGTGCGCACCACCCCGTGATGTTTTTCTCACTCCTACTAGTGAATGTAATGTAACACACACCCATACAATGCGCACCACCCCTTGATGTTTTTCTCACTCCTACTAGTGAATGTAATGTAGCACACACCCATACAGTGCGTACCACCCCGTGATGTTTTTCTCACTCCTACTAGTGAATGTAATGTAACACACACTCATACAGTGCGCACCACCCCGCGATGTTTTTCTCACTCCTACTACTGAATGTAATGTAACACACACCCATACAATGCGCACCACCCCTTGATGTTTTTCTCACTCCTACTAGTGAATGTAATGTAACACACACCCATACAGTGCACACCACCCCGTGATGTTTTTCTCACTCCTACTAGTGAATGTAATGTAACACACACCCATACAGTGCACACCACCCGTGATGTTTTTCTCACTCCTACTAGTGAATGTAATGTAACACACACCCATACAGTGCGTACCACCCCGTGATGTTTTTCTCACTTCTACTAGTGAACGTAATGTAACACACACCCATACAATGCGCACCACCCCGTGATGTTTTTCTCACTCCTACTAGTAAATGTAATGTATCACACACCCATACAATGCGCACCACCCCGTGATGTTTTTCTCACTCCTGTTGGTGAATCTAATGTAACACACACCCATACAATGCACACCACCCCGTGATGTTTTTCTCACTCCTACTAGTGAAAGTAATGTAACACACACCCATACAATGCGCAACTCCCCGTGATGTTTTTCTCACTCCTACTAGTGAATGTAATGTAACACACACCCATACAATGCGCACCACCCCGTGATGTTTTTCTCACTCCTACTAGTGAATCTAATGTAACACACACCCATACAATGCGCACCATCCCGTGATGTTTTTCTCACTCCTACTAGTGAATCTAATGTAACACACACCCATACAATGCGCACCACCCCGCGAGGTTTGTCAGAAACCTATCCTACATTCCACTGTATGTTCCCTGACCTCCCCATGCTGACCACACCGCGGTGCTTTTCTCCATCCTACATTGCCTCTCACTGCCTATCCTAATTTAGACCCTCCGATTCACACCACCCCGTGATGTTTTTCTCACTCCTATTTGTGTATCTAATGTAACACACACCCATACAATGCGCACCATCCCGTGATGTTTTTCTCACTCCTACTAGTGAAAGTAATGTAACACACACCCATACAATGCGCAGCACCCCGTGATGTTTTTCTCACTCCTACTAGTGAATGTAATGTAACACACACCCATACAATGCGCACCAACCCGTGATGTTTTTCTCACTCCTACTAGGGAATGTAATGTAACACACACCCATACAATGCGCACCACCCCGTGATGTTTTTCTCACTCCTACTAGTGAATGTAATGTAACACACACCCATACAATGCGCACCACCCCGTGATGTTTTTCTCACTCCTACTAGTGAATCTAATGTAACACACACCCATACAATGCGCACCATCCCGTGATGTTTTTCTCACTCCTACTAGTGAAAGTAATGTAACACACACCCATACAATGCGCAGCACCCCGTGATGTTTTTCTCACTCCTACTAGTGAATGTAATGTAACACACACCCATACAATGCGCACCAACCCGTGATGTTTTTCTCACTCCTACTAGGGAATGTAATGTAACACACACCCATACAATGCGCACCACCCCGTGAT
The DNA here is from genome assembly GCF_034190915.1 of Cavia porcellus. Lineage (NCBI taxonomy): Eukaryota > Metazoa > Chordata > Mammalia > Rodentia > Caviidae > Cavia > Cavia porcellus. Next base: position 1,027,114 of record NW_026947556.1, read on the forward strand.
GTTTTTCTCACTCCTACTAGTGAATGTAATGTAACACACACCCATACAATGCGCACCACCCCTTGATGTTTTTCTCACTCCTACTAGTGAATGTAATGTAACACACACCAATACAATGCGCACCACCCCTTGATGTTTTTCTCACTCCTACTAGTGAATGTAATGTAACACACACCCATACAGTGCACACCACCCCGTGATGTTTTTCTCACTCCTACTAGTGAATGTAATGTAACACACACCCATACAGTGCACACCACCCGTGATGTTTTTCTCACTCCTACTAGTGAATGTAATGTAACACACACCCATACAGTGCGTACCACCCCGTGATGTTTTTCTCACTCCTACTAGTGAATGTAATGTAACACACACCCATACAGTGCGCACCACCCCGTGATGTTTTTCTCACTCCTACTAGTGAATGTAATGTAACACACACCCATACAATGCGCACCACCCCTTGATATTTTTCTCACTCCTACTAGTGAATGTAATGTAACACACACCCATACAGTGCGTACCACCCCGTGATGTTTTTCTCACTCCTACTAGTGAATGTAATGTAACACACACCCATACAATGCGCACCACCCCGTGATGTTTTTCTCACTCCTACTAGTGAATGTAATGTAACACACACCCATACAATGCGCACCACCCCGTGATGTTTTTCTCACTCCTACTAGTGAATGTAATGTAACACACACCCATACAATGCGCACCACTCCGTGATGTTTTTCTCACTCCTACTAGGGAATGTAATGTAACACACACCCATACAATGCGCACCACCCCGTGATGTTTTTCTCACTCCTACTAGTGAATGTAATGTAACACACACCCATAAAATGCGCACCACCCCGCGATGTTTTTCTCACTCCTACTAGTGAATGTAAAGTAACACACACCCATACAATGCGCACCACCCCGCGATATTTTTCTCACTCCTACTAGTGAATGTAATGTAACACACACCCATACAGTGCACACCACCCGTGATGTTTTTCTCACTCCTACTAGTGAATGTAATGTAACACACACCCATACAGTGCGCACCACCCCGTGATGTTTTTCTCACTCCTACTAGTGAATGTAATGTAACACACACCCATACAATGTGCACCACCCCTTGATGTTTTTCTCACTCCTACTAGTGAATGTAATGTAGCACACACCCGTACAGTGCGTACCACCCCGTGATGTTTTTCTCACTCCTACTAGTGAATGTAATGTAACACACACCCATACAGTGCGCACCACCCCGCGATGTTTTTCTCACTCCTACTACTGAATGTAATGTAACACACACCCATACAATGCGCACCACCCCTTGATGTTTTTCTCACTCCTACTAGTGAATGTAATGTAACACACACCCATACAGTGCACACCACCCCGTGATGTTTTTCTCACTCCTACTAGTGAATGTAATGTAACACACACCCATACAGTGCACACCACCCGTGATGTTTTTCTCACTCCTACTAGTGAACGTAATGTAACACACACCCATACAATGCGCACCACCCCGTGATGTTTTTCTCACTCCTACTAGTAAATGTAATGTATCACACACCCATACAATGCGCACCACCCCGTGATGTTTTTCTCACTCCTGTTGGTGAATCTAATGTAACACACACCCATACAATGCACACCACCCCGTGATGTTTTTCTCACTCCTACTAGTGAAAGTAATGTAACACACACCCATACAATGCGCACCGCCCCGTGATGTTTTTCTCACTCCTACTAGTGAATGTAATGTAACACACACCCATACAATGCGCACCACCCCGTAATGTTTTTCTCACTCCTACTAGTGAATCTAATGTAACACACACCCATACAATGCGCACCATCCCGTGATGTTTTTCTCACTCCTACTAGTGAATCTAATGTAACACACACCCATACAATGCGCACCACCCCGCGATGTTTGTCAGAAACCTATCCTACATTCCACTGTATGTTCCCTGACCTCCCCATGCTGACCACCCCGCGGTGCTTTTCTCCATCCTACATTGCCTCTCACTGCCTATCCTAATTTAGACCCTCCGATTCACACCACCCCGTGATGTTTTTCTCACTCCTATTTGTGTATCTAATGTAACACACACCCATACAATGCGCACCACCCCGTGATGTTTTTCTCACTCCTACTAGTGAATGTAATGTAACACACACCCATACAATGCGCACCACCCCGTGATGTTTTTCTCACTCCTACTAGTGAGCGTAATGTAACACACAGCCATACAATGCGCACCACCCCGTGATGTTTTTCTCACTCCTACTAGTGAACGTAATGTAACACACACCCATACAATGCGCACCACCCCGTGAAGTTTTTCTCACTCCTACTAGGGAATGTAATGTAACACACACCCATACAATGCGCACCACCCCGTGATGTTTTTCTCACTCCTACTAGTGAATGTAATGTAACACACACCCATACAATGCGCACCACCCCGCGATGTTTTTCTCACTCCTACTAGTGAATGTAATGTAAAACACACCCATACAATGCGCACCACCCCTTGATGTTTTTCTCACTCCTACTAGTGAATGTAATGTAACACACACCCATACAGTGCACACCACCCCGTGATGTTTTTCTCACTCCTACTAGTGAATGTAATGTAACACACACCCATACAGTGCACACCACCCGTGATGTTTTTCTCACTCCTACTAGTGAATGTAATGTAACACACACCCATACAGTGCGTACCACCCCGTGATGTTTTTCTCACTCCTACTAGTGAATGTAATGTAACACACACCCATACAGTGCGCACCACCCCGTGATGTTTTTCTCACTCCTACTAGTGAATGTAATGTAACACACACCCATACAATGCGCACCACCCCTTGATGTTTTTCTCACTCCTACTAGTGAATGTAATGTAACACACACCCATACAGTGCGTACCACCCCGTGATGTTTTTCTCACTCCTACTAGTGAATGTAATGTAACACACACCCATACAATGCGCACCACCCCGTGATGTTTTTCTCACTCCTACTAGTGAATGTAATGTAACACACACCCATACAATGCGCACCACCCCGTGATGTTTTTCTCACTCCTACTAGTGAATGTAATGTAACACACACCCATACAATGCGCACCACCCCGTGATGTTTTTCTCACTCCTACTAGGGAATGTAATGTAACACACACCCATACAATGCGCACCACCCCGTGATGTTTTTCTCACTCCTACTAGTGAATGTAATGTAACACACACCCATAAAATGCGCACCACCCCGCGATGTTTTTCTCACTCCTACTAGTGAATGTAATGTAACACACACCCATACAATGCGCACCACCCCGCGATGTTTTTCTCACTCCTACTAGTGAATGTAATGTAACACACACCCATACAGTGCACACCACCCGTGATGTTTTTCTCACTCCTACTAGTGAATGTAATGTAACACACACCCATACAGTGCGCACCACCCCGTGATGTTTTTCTCACTCCTACTAGTGAATGTAATGTAACACACACCCATACAATGCGCACCACCCCGTGATGTTTTTCTCACTCCTACTAGTGAATGTAATGTAACACACACCCATACAATGCGCACCACTCCGTGATGTTTTTCTCACTCCTACTAGGGAATGTAATGTAACACACACCCATACAATGCGCACCACCCCGTGATGTTTTTCTCACTCCTACTAGTGAATGTAATGTAACACACACCCATAAAATGCGCACCACCCCGCGATGTTTTTCTCACTCCTACTAGTGAATGTAAAGTAACACACACCCATACAATGCGCACCACCCCGCGATATTTTTCTCACTCCTACTAGTGAATGTAATGTAACACACACCCATACAGTGCACACCACCCGTGATGTTTTTCTCACTCCTACTAGTGAATGTAATGTAACACACACCCATACAGTGCGCACCACCCCGTGATGTTTTTCTCACTCCTACTAGTGAATGTAATGTAACACACACCCATACAATGCGCACCACCCCTTGATGTTTTTCTCACTCCTACTAGTGAATGTAATGTAGCACACACCCGTACAGTGCGTACCACCCCGTGATGTTTTTCTCACTCCTACTAGTGAATGTAATGTAACACACACCCATACAGTGCGCACCACCCCGCGATGTTTTTCTCACTCCTACTACTGAATGTAATGTAACACACACCCATACAATGCGCACCACCCCTTGATGTTTTTCTCACTCCTAATAGTGAATGTAATGTAACACACACCCATACAGTGCACACCACCCCGTGATGTTTTTCTCACTCCTACTAGTGAATGTAATGTAACACACACCCATACAGTGCACACCACCCGTGATGTTTTTCTCACTCCTACTAGTGAATGTAATGTAACACACACCCATACAGTGCGTACCACCCCGTGATGTTTTTCTCACTCCTACTAGTGAACGTAATGTAACACACACCCATACAATGCGCACCACCCCGTGATGTTTTTCTCACTCCTACTAGTAAATGTAATGTATCACACACCCATACAATGCGCACCACCCCGTGATGTTTTTCTCACTCCTGTTGGTGAATCTAATGTAACACACACCCATACAATGCACACCACCCCGTGATGTTTTTCTCACTCCTACTAGTGAAAGTAATGTAACACACACCCATACAATGCGCACCGCCCCGTGATGTTTTTCTCACTCCTACTAGTGAATGTAATGTAACACACACCCATACAATGCGCACCACCCCGTGATGTTTTTCTCACTCCTACTAGTGAATCTAATGTAACACACACCCATACAATGCGCACCATCCCGTGATGTTTTTCTCACTCCTACTAGTGAATCTAATGTAACACACACCCATACAATGCGCACCACCCCGCGATGTTTGTCAGAAACCTATCCTACATTCCACTGTATGTTCCCTGACCTCCCCATGCTGACCACCCCGCGGTGCTTTTCTCCATCCTACATTGCCTCTCACTGCCTATCCTAATTTAGACCCTCCGATTCACACCACCCCGTGATGTTTTTCTCACTCCTATTTGTGTATCTAATGTAACACACACCCATACAATGCGCACCACCCCGTGATGTTTTTCTCACTCCTACTAGTGAATGTAATGTAACACACACCCATACAATGCGCACCACCCCGTGATGTTTTTCTCACTCCTACTAGTGAGCGTAATGTAACACACAGCCATACAATGCGCACCACCCCGTGATGTTTTTCTCACTCCTACTAGTGAGCGTAATGTAACACACAGCCATACAATGCGCACCACCCCATGATGTTTTTCTCACTCCTACTAGTGAACGTAATGTAACACACACCCATACAATGCGCACCACCCCGTGAAGTTTTTCTCACTCCTACTAGGGAATGTAATGTAACACACACCCATACAATGCGCACCACCCCGTGATGTTTTTCTCACTCCTACTAGTGAATGTAATGTAAAACACACCCATACAATGCGCACCACCCCTTGATGTTTTTCTCACTCCTACTAGTGAATGTAATGTAACACACACCCATACAGTGCACACCACCCCGTGATGTTTTTCTCACTCCTACTAGTGAATGTAATGTAACACACACCCATACAGTGCACACCACCCGTGATGTTTTTCTCACTCCTACTAGTGAATGTAATGTAACACACACCCATACAGTGCGTACCACCCCGTGATGTTTTTCTCACTCCTACTAGTGAATGTAATGTAACACACACCCATACAGTGCGCACCACCCCGTGATGTTTTTCTCACTCCTACTAGTGAATGTAATGTAACACACACCCATACAATGCGCACCACCCCTTGATGTTTTTCTCACTCCTACTAGTGAATGTAATGTAAGACACACCCATACAGTGCGTACCACCCCGTGATGTTTTTCTCACTCCTACTAGTGAATGTAATGTAACACACACCCATACAATGCGCACCACCCCGTGATGTTTTTCTCACTCCTACTAGTGAATGTAATGTAACACACACCCATACAATGCGCACCACCCCGTGATGTTTTTCTCACTCCTACTAGTGAATGTAATGTAACACACACCCATACAATGCGCACCACCCCGTGATGTTTTTCTCACTCCTACTAGGGAATGTAATGTAACACACACCCATACAATGCGCACCACCCCGTGATGTTTTTCTCACTCCTACTAGTGAATGTAATGTAACACACACCCATAAAATGCGCACCACCCCGCGATGTTTTTCTCACTCCTACTAGTGAATGTAATGTAACACACACCCATACAATGCGCACCACCCCGCGATGTTTTTCTCACTCCTACTAGTGAATGTAATGTAACACACACCCATACAGTGCACACCACCCGTGATGTTTTTCTCACTCCTACTAGTGAATGTAATGTAACACACACCCATACAGTGCGCACCACCCCGTGATGTTTTTCTCACTCCTACTAGTGAATGTAATGTAACACACACCCATAGAATGCGCACCACCCCTTGATGTTTTTCTCACTCCTACTAGTGAATGTAATGTAGCACACACCCATACAGTGCGTACCACCCCGCGATGTTTTTCTCACTCCTACTAGTGAATGTAATGTAACACACACCCATACAGTGCGCACCACCCCGCGATGTTTTTCTCACTCCTACTAGTGAATGTAATGTAACACACACCCATACAATGCGCACCACCCCTTGATGTTTTTCTCACTCCTACTAGTGAATGTAATGTAACACACACCCATACAGTGCACACCACCCCGTGATGTTTTTCTCACTCCTACTAGTGAATGTAATGTAACACACACCCATACAGTGCACACCACCCGTGATGTTTTTCTCACTCCTACTAGTGAATGTAATGTAACACACACCCATACAGTGCGTACCACCCCGTGATGTTTTTCTCACTCCTACTAGTGAACGTAATGTAACACACACCCATACAATGCGCACCACCCCGTGATGTTTTTCTCACTCCTACTAGTAAATGTAATGTATCACACACCCATACAATGCGCACCACCCCGTGATGTTTTTCTCACTCCTGTTGGTGAATCTAATGTAACACACACCCATACAATGCGCACCACCCCGTGATGTTTTTCTCACTCCTACTAGTGAAAGTAATGTAACACACACCCATACAATGCGCACCGCCCCGTGATGTTTTTCTCACTCCTACTAGTGAATGTAATGTAACACACACCCATACAATGCGCACCACCCCGTGATGTTTTTCTCACTCCTACTAGTGAATCTAATATAACACACACCCATACAATGCGCACCATCCCGTGATGTTTTTCTCACTCCTACTAGTGAATCTAATGTAACACACACCCATACAATGCGCACCACCCCGCGATGTTTTTCAGAAACCTATCCTACATTCCACTGTATGTTCCCTGACCTCCCCATCCTGACCACCCCGCGGTGCTTTTCTCCATCCTACATTGCCTCTCACTGCCTATCCTAATTTAGACCCTCCGATTCACACCACCCCGTGATGTTTTTCTCACTCCTATTTGTGTATCTAATGTAACACACACCCATACAATGCGCACCACCCCGTGATGTTTTTCTCACTCCTACTAGTGAATGTAATGTAACTCACACCCATACAATGCGCACCACCCCGTGATGTTTTTCTCACTCCTACTAGTGAGCGTAATGTAACACACAGCCATACAATGCGCACCACCCCGTGATGTTTTTCTCACTCCTACTAGTGAACGTAATGTAACACACACCCATACAATGCGCACCACCCCGTGAAGTTTTTCTCACTCCTACTAGGGAATGTAATGTAACACACACCCATACAATGCGCACCACCCCGTGATGTTTTTCTCACTCCTACCAGTGAATGTAATGTAACACACACCCATACAATGCGCACCACCCCGCGATGTTTTTCTCACTCCTACTAGTGAATGTAATGTAAAACACACCCATACAATGCGCACCACCCCTTGATGTTTTTCTCACTCCTACTAGTGAATGTAATGTAACACACACCCATACAGTGCACACCACCCCGTGATGTTTTTCTCACTCCTACTAGTGAATATAATGTAACACACACCCATACAGTGCACACCACCCGTGATGTTTTTCTCACTCCTACTAGTGAATGTAATGTAACACACACCCATACAGTGCGTACCACCCCGTGATGTTTTTCTCACTCCTACTAGTGAATGTAATGTAACACACACCCATACAGTGCGCACCACCCCGTGATGTTTTTCTCACTCCTACTAGTGAATGTAATGTAACACACACCCATACAATGCGCACCACCCCTTGATGTTTTTCTCACTCCTACTAGTGAATGTAATGTAACACACACCCATACAGTGCGTACCACCCAGTGATGTTTTTCTCACTCCTACTAGTGAATGTAATGTAACACACACCCATACAATGCGCACCACCCCGTGATGTTTTTCTCACTCCTACTAGTGAATGTAATGTAACACACACCCATACAATGCGCACCACCCCGTGATGTTTTTCTCACTCCTACTAGGGAATGTAATGTAACACACACCCATACAATGCACACCACCCCGTGATGTTTTTCTCACTCCTACTAGTGAATGTAATGTAACACACACCCATAAAATGCGCACCACCCCGCGATGTTTTTCTCACTCCTACTAGTGAATGTAATGTAACACACACCCATACAATGCGCACCACCCCGCGATGTTTTTCTCACTCCTACTAGTGAATGTAATGTAACACACACCCATACAGTGCACACCACCCGTGATGTTTTTCTCACTCCTACTAGTGAATGTAATGTAACACACACCCATACAGTGCGCACCAACCCGTGATGTTTTTCTCACTCCTACTAGTGAATGTAATGTAACACACACCCATACAATGCGCACCACCCCTTGATGTTTTTCTCACTCCTACTAGTGAATGTAATGTAACACACACCCATACAGTGCGTACCACCCCGCGATGTTTTTCTCACTCCTACTAGTGAATGTAATGTAACACACACCCATACAGTGTGCACCACCCCGCGATGTTTTTCTCACTCCTACTAGTGAATGTAATGTAACACACACCCATACAATGCGCACCACCCCTTGATGTTTTTCTCACTCCTACTAGTGAATGTAATGTAACACACACCCATACAGTGCACACCACCCCGTGATGTTTTTCTCACTCCTACTAGTGAATGTAATGTAACACACACCCATACAGTGCACACCACCCGTGATGTTTTTCTCACTCCTACTAGTGAATGTAATGTAACACACACCCATACAGTGCGTACCACCCCGTGATGTTTTTCTCACTCCTACTAGTGAATGTAATGTAACACACACCCATACAATGCGCACCACCCCGTGATGTTTTTCTCACTCCTACTAGTGAATCTAATGTAACACACACCCATACGATGCGCACCATCCCGTGATGTTTTTCTCATTCCTACTAGTGAATCTAATGTAACACACACCCATACAATGCGCACCACCCCGCGATGTTTTTCAGAAACCTATCCTACATTCCACTGTATGTTCCCTGACCTCCCCATGCTGACCACCCCGCGGTGCTTTTCTCCATCCTACATTGCCTCTCACTGCCTATCCTAATTTAGACCCTCCGATTCACACCACCCCGTGATGTTTTTCTCACTCCTGTTGGTGAATCTAATGTAACACACACCCATACAATGCGCACCACCCCGTGATGTTTTTCTCACTCCTACTAGTGAAAGTAATGTAACACACACCCATACAATGCGCACCGCCCCGTGATGTTTTTCTCACTCCTACTAGTGAATGTAATGTAACACACACCCGTACAGTGCACACCACCCCGTGATGTTTTTCTCACTCCTACTAGTGAATGTAATGTAACACACACCCATACAATGCGCACCACCCCGTGATGTTTTTCTCACTCCTACTAGTGAATGTAATGTAACACACACCCATACAATGCGCACCACCCAGTGATGTTTTTCTCACTCCTACTAGTGAATGTAATGTAACACACACCCATACAATGCGCACCACCCCGTGATGTTTTTCTCACTCCTACTAGGGAATGTAATGTAACACACACCAATACAATGCGCACCACCCCGTGATGTTTTTCTCACTCCTACTAGTGAATGTAATGTAACACACACCCATACAATGCGCACCACCCCGTGATGTTTTTCTCACTCCTACTAGTGAATGTAATGTAAACCACACCCATACAATGCGCACCACCCGTGATGCTTTTCTCACTCCTACTAGTGAATGTAATGTAACACACACCCATACAATGCGCACCACCCCGTGATGTTTTTCTCACTCCTACTAGTAAATGTAATGAATCACACACCCATACAATGCGCACCACCCCGTGATGTTTTTCTCACTCCTGTTGGTGAATCTAATGTAACACACACCCATACAATGCGCACCACCCCGTGATGTTTTTCTCACTCCTACTAGTGAAAGTAATGTAACACACACCCATACAATGCGCACCGCCCCGTGATGTTTTTCTCACTCCTACTAGTGAATGTAATGTAACACACACCCATACAGTGCACACCACCCCGTGATGTTTTTCTCACTCCTACTAGTGAATGTAATGTAACACACACCAATACAATGCGCACCACCCCGTGATGTTTTTCTCACTCCTACTAGTGAATGTAATGTAACACACACCCATACAATGCGCACCACCCCGTGATGTTTTTCTCACTCCTACTAGTGAATGTAATGTAACACACACCCATACAATGCGCACCACCCCGTGATGTTTTTCTCACTCCTCTTAGGGAATGTAATGTAACACACACGCATACAATGCGCACCACCCCGTGATGTTTTTCTCACTCCTACTAGTGAATGTAATGTAACACACACCCATACAATGCGCACCACCCCGTGATGATTTGCTCACTCCTACTAGTGAATGTAATGTAACACACACCCATACAATGCGCACCACCCCGTGATGTTTTTCTCACTCCTACTAGTAAATGTAATGAATCACACACCCATACAATGCGCACCACCCCGTGATGTTTTTCTCACTCCTGTTGGTGAATCTAATGTAACACACACCCATACAATGCGCACCACCCCGTGATGTTTTTCTCACTCCTACTAGTGAAAGTAATGTAACACACACCCATACAATGCGCACCGCCCCGTGATATTTTTCTCACTCCTACTAGTGAATGTAATGTAACACACACCCATACAGTGCACACCACCCCGTGATGTTTTTCTCACTCCTACTAGTGAATGTAATGTAACACACACCCATACAATGCGCACCACCCTGTGATGTTTTTCTCACTCCTACTAGTGAATGTAATGTAACACACACCCATACAATGCGCACCACCCCGTGATGTTTTTCTCACTCCTACTAGTGAATGTAATGTAACACACACCCATACAATGCGCACCACCCCGTGATGTTTTTCTCACTCCTACTAGGGAATGTAATGTAACACACACCCATACAATGCGCACCACCCCGTGATGTTTTTCTCACTCCTACTAGTGAATGTAATGTAACACACACCCATACAATGCGCACCACCCCGTGATGATTTGCTCACTCCTACTATTGAATGTAATGTAACACACTCCCATACAATGCGCACCACCCCGTGATGTTTTTCTCACTCCTACTAGTGTATGTAATGTAACACACACCCATACAATGCGCACCACCCCGTGATGTTTTTCTCACTCCTACTAGTGAATGTAATGTAACACACACCCATACAATGCGCACCACCCCGTGATGTTTTTCTCACTGCTACTAGTGAAGGTAATGTAACACACATCCATACAATGCGCACCACCCCGTGATGTTTTTCTCACTCCTACTAGGGAATGTAATGTAACACACACCCATACAATGCGCACCACCCCGTGATGTTTTTCTCACTCCTACTAGGGAATGTAATGTAACACACACCCATACAATGCGCACCACCCCGTGATGTTTTTCTCACTCCTACTAGTGAATGTAATGTAACACACACCCATAAAATGCGCACCACCCCGCGATGTTTTTCTCACTCCTACTAGTGAATGTAATGTAACACACACCCATACAATGCGCACCACCCCGCGATGTTTTTCTCACTCCTACTAGTGAATGTAATGTAACACACACCCATACAGTGCACACCACCCGTGATGTTTTTCTCACTCCTACTAGTGAATGTAATGTAACACACACCCATACAGTGCGCACCACCCCGTGATGTTTTTCTCACTCCTACTAGTGAATGTAATGTAACACACACCCATACAATGCGCACCACCCCTTGATGTTTTTCTCACTCCTACTAGTGAATGTAATGTAGCACACACCCATACAGTGCGTACCACCCCGCGATGTTTTTCTCACTCCTACTAGTGAATGTAATGTAACACACACCCATACAGTGCGCACCACCCCGCGATGTTTTTCTCACTCCTACTAGTGAATGTAATGTAACACACACCCATACAATGCGCACCACCCCTTGATGTTTTTCTCACTCCTACTAGTGAATGTAATGTAACACACACCCATACAGTGCACACCACCCCGTGATGTTTTTCTCACTCCTACTAGTGAATGTAATGTAACACACACCCATACAGTGCACACCACCCGTGATGTTTTTCTCACTCCTACTAGTGAATGTAATGTAACACACACCCATACAGTGCGTACCACCCCGTGATGTTTTTCTCACTCCTACTAGTGAACGTAATGTAACACACACCCATACAATGCGCACCACCCCGTGATGTTTTTCTCACTCCTACTAGTAAATGTAATGTATCACACACCCATACAATGCGCACCACCCCGTGATGTTTTTCTCACTCCTGTTGGTGAATCTAATGTAACACACACCCATACAATGCGCACCACCCCGTGATGTTTTTCTCACTCCTACTAGTGAAAGTAATGTAACACACACCCATACAATGCGCACCGCCCCGTGATGTTTTTCTCACTCCTACTAGTGAATGTAATGTAACACACACCCATACAATGCGCACCACCCCGTGATGTTTTTCTCACTCCTACTAGTGAATCTAATATAACACACACCCATACAATGCGCACCATCCCGTGATGTTTTTCTCACTCCTACTAGTGAATCTAATGTAACACACACCCATACAATGCGCACCACCCCGCGATGTTTTTCAGAAACCTATCCTACATTCCACTGTATGTTCCCTGACCTCCCCATCCTGACCACCCCGCGGTGCTTTTCTCCATCCTACATTGCCTCTCACTGCCTATCCTAATTTAGACCCTCCGATTCACACCACCCCGTGATGTTTTTCTCACTCCTATTTGTGTATCTAATGTAACACACACCCATACAATGCGCACCACCCCGTGATGTTTTTCTCACTCCTACTAGTGAATGTAATGTAACACACACCCATAAAATGCGCACCACCCCGCGATGTTTTTCTCACTCCTACTAGTGAATGTAATGTAACACACACCCATACAATGCGCACCACCCCGCGATGTTTTTCTCACTCCTACTAGTGAATGTAATGTAACACACACCCATACAGTGCACACCACCCGTGATGTTTTTCTCACTCCTACTAGTGAATGTAATGTAACACACACCCATACAGTGCGCACCACCCCGTGATGTTTTTCTCACTCCTACTAGTGAATGTAATGTAACACACACCCATACAATGCGCACCACCCCTTGATGTTTTTCTCACTCCTACTAGTGAATGTAATGTAGCACACACCCATACAGTGCGTACCACCCCGCGATGTTTTTCTCACTCCTACTAGTGAATGTAATGTAACACACACCCATACAGTGCGCACCACCCCGCGATGTTTTTCTCACTCCTACTAGTGAATGTAATGTAACACACACCCATACAATGCGCACCACCCCTTGATGTTTTTCTCACTCCTACTAGTGAATGTAATGTAACACACACCCATACAGTGCACACCACCCCGTGATGTTTTTCTCACTCCTACTAGTGAATGTAATGTAACACACACCCATACAGTGCACACCACCCGTGATGTTTTTCTCACTCCTACTAGTGAATGTAATGTAACACACACCCATACAGTGCGTACCACCCCGTGATGTTTTTCTCACTCCTACTAGTGAACGTAATGTAACACACACCCATACAATGCGCACCACCCCGTGATGTTTTTCTCACTCCTACTAGTAAATGTAATGTATCACACACCCATACAATGCGCACCACCCCGTGATGTTTTTCTCACTCCTGTTGGTGAATCTAATGTAACACACACCCATACAATGCGCACCACCCCGTGATGTTTTTCTCACTCCTACTAGTGAAAGTAATGTAACACACACCCATACAATGCGCACCGCCCCGTGATGTTTTTCTCACTCCTACTAGTGAATGTAATGTAACACACACCCATACAATGCGCACCACCCCGTGATGTTTTTCTCACTCCTACTAGTGAATCTAATATAACACACACCCATACAATGCGCACCATCCCGTGATGTTTTTCTCACTCCTACTAGTGAATCTAATGTAACACACACCCATACAATGCGCACCACCCCGCGATGTTTTTCAGAAACCTATCCTACATTCCACTGTATGTTCCCTGACCTCCCCATCCTGACCACCCCGCGGTGCTTTTCTCCATCCTACATTGCCTCTCACTGCCTATCCTAATTTAGACCCTCCGATTCACACCACCCCGTGATGTTTTTCTCACTCCTATTTGTGTATCTAATGTAACACACACCCATACAATGCGCACCACCCCGTGATGTTTTTCTCACTCCTACTAGTGAATGTAATGTAACACACACCCATACAATGCGCACCACCCCGCGATGTTTTTCAGAAACCTATCCTACATTCCACTGTATGTTCCCTGACCTCCCCATCCTGACCACCCCGCGGTGCTTTTCTCCATCCTACATTGCCTCTCACTGCCTATCCTAATTTAGACCCTCCGATTCACACCACCCCGTGATGTTTTTCTCACTCCTATTTGTGTATCTAATGTAACACACACCCATACAATGCGCACCACCCCGTGATGTTTTTCTCACTCCTACTAGTGAATGTAATGTAACACACACCCATACAATGCGCACCACCCCGTGATGTTTTTCTCACTCCTACTAGTGAGCGTAATGTAACACACAGCCATACAATGCGCACCACCCCGTGATGTTTTTCTCACTCCTACTAGTGAACGTAATGTAACACACACCCATACAATGCGCACCACCCCGTGAAGTTTTTCTCACTCCTACTAGGGAATGTAATGTAACACACACCCATACAATGCGCACCACCCCGTGATGTTTTTCTCACTCCTACTAGTGAATGTAATGTAACACACACCCATACAATGCGCACCACCCCGCGATGTTTTTCTCACTCCTACTAGTGAATGTAATGTAAAACACACCCATACAATGCGCACCACCCCTTGATGTTTTTCTCACTCCTACTAGTGAATGTAATGTAACACACACCCATACAGTGCACACCACCCCGTGATGTTTTTCTCACTCCTACTAGTGAATGTAATGTAACACACACCCATACAGTGCACACCACCCGTGATGTTTTTCTCACTCCTACTAGTGAATGTAATGTAACACACACCCATACAGTGCGTACCACCCCGTGATGTTTTTCTCACTCCTACTAGTGAATGTAATGTAACACACACCCATACAGTGCGCACCACCCCGTGATGTTTTTCTCACTCCTACTAGTGAATGTAATGTAACACACACCCATACAATGCGCACCACCCCTTGATGTTTTTCTCACTCCTACTAGTGAATGTAATGTAACACACACCCATACAGTGCGTACCACCCAGTGATGTTTTTCTCACTCCTACTAGTGAATGTAATGTAACACACACCCATACAATGCGCACCACCCCGTGATGTTTTTCTCACTCCTACTAGTGAATGTAATGTAACACACACCCATACAATGCGCACCACCCCGTGATGTTTTTCTCACTCCTACTAGTGAATGTAATGTAACACACACCCATACAATGCGCACCACCCCGTGATGTTTTTCTCACTCCTACTAGGGAATGTAATGTAACACACACCCATACAATGCACACCACCCCGTGATGTTTTTCTCACTCCTACTAGTGAATGTAATGTAACACACACCCATAAAATGCGCACCACCCCGCGATGTTTTTCTCACTCCTTCTAGTGAATGTAATGTAACACACACCCATACAATGCGCACCACCCCGCGATGTTTTTCTCACTCCTACTAGTGAATGTAATGTAACACACACCCATACAGTGCACACCACCCGTGATGTTTTTCTCACTCCTACTAGTGAATGTAATGTAACACACACCCATACAGTGCGCACCAACCCGTGATGTTTTTCTCACTCCTACTAGTGAATGTAATGTAACACACACCCATACAATGCGCACCACCCCTTGATGTTTTTCTCACTCCTACTAGTGAATGTAATGTAACACACACCCATACAGTGCGTACCACCCCGCGATGTTTTTCTCACTCCTACTAGTGAATGTAATGTAACACACACCCATACAGTGTGCACCACCCCGCGATGTTTTTCTCACTCCTACTAGTGAATGTAATGTAACACACACCCATACAATGCGCACCACCCCGTGATGTTTTTCTCACTCCTACTAGTGAATGTAATGTAACACACACCCATACAATGCGCACCACCCCGTGATGATTTGCTCACTCCTACTAGTGAATGTAATGTAACACACACCCATACAATGCGCACCACCCCGTGATGTTTTTCTCACTCCTACTAGTAAATGTAATGAATCACACACCCATACAATGCGCACCACCCCGTGATGTTTTTCTCACTCCTGTTGGTGAATCTAATGTAACACACACCCATACAATGCGCACCACCCCGTGATGTTTTTCTCACTCCTACTAGTGAAAGTAATGTAACACACACCCATACAATGCGCACCGCCCCGTGATATTTTTCTCACTCCTACTAGTGAATGTAATGTAACACACACCCATACAGTGCACACCACCCCGTGATGTTTTTCTCACTCCTACTAGTGAATGTAATGTAACACACACCCATACAATGCGCACCACCCTGTGATGTTTTTCTCACTCCTACTAGTGAATGTAATGTAACACACACCCATACAATGCGCACCACCCCGTGATGTTTTTCTCACTCCTACTAGTGAATGTAATGTAACACACACCCATACAATGCGCACCACCCCGTGATGTTTTTCTCACTCCTACTAGGGAATGTAATGTAACACACACCCATACAATGCGCACCACCCCGTGATGTTTTTCTCACTCCTACTAGTGAATGTAATGTAACACACACCCATACAATGCGCACCACCCCGTGATGATTTGCTCACTCCTACTATTGAATGTAATGTAACACACTCCCATACAATGCGCACCACCCCGTCATGTTTTTCTCACTCCTACTAGTGTATGTAATGTAACACACACCCATACAATGCGCACCACCCCGTGATGTTTTTCTCACTCCTACTAGTGAATGTAATGTAACACACACCCATACAATGCGCACCACCCCGTGATGTTTTTCTCACTGCTACTAGTGAAGGTAATGTAACACACATCCATACAATGCGCACCACCCCGTGATGTTTTTCTCACTCCTACTAGTGAATGTAATGTAACACACACCCATACAATGCGCACCACCCCGTGATGTTTTTCTCACTCCTACTAGGGAATGTAATGTAACACACACCCATACAATGCGCACCACCCCGTGATGTTTTTCTCACTCCTACTAGTGAATGTAATGTAACACACACCCATAAAATGCGCACCACCCCGCGATGTTTTTCTCACTCCTACTAGTGAATGTAATGTAACACACACCCATACAATGCGCACCACCCCGCGATGTTTTTCTCACTCCTACTAGTGAATGTAATGTAACACACACCCATACAGTGCACACCACCCATGATGTTTTTCTCACTCCTACTAGTGAATGTAATGTAACACACACCCATACAGTGCGCACCACCCCGTGATGTTTTTCTCACTCCTACTAGTGAATGTAATGTAACACACACCCATACAATGCGCACCACCCCTTGATGTTTTTCTCACTCCTACTAGTGAATGTAATGTAGCACACACCCATACAGTGCGTACCACCCCGCGATGTTTTTCTCACTCCTACTAGTGAATGTAATGTAACACACACCCATACAGTGCGCACCACCCCGCGATGTTTTTCTCACTCCTACTAGTGAATGTAATGTAACACACACCCATACAATGCGCACCACCCCTTGATGTTTTTCTCACTCCTACTAGTGAATGTAATGTAACACACACCCATACAGTGCACACCACCCCGTGATGTTTTTCTCACTCCTACTAGTGAATGTAATGTAACACACACCCATACAGTGCACACCACCCGTGATGTTTTTCTCACTCCTACTAGTGAATGTAATGTAACACACACCCATACAGTGCGTACCACCCCGTGATGTTTTTATCACTCCTACTAGTGAACGTAATGTAACACACACCCATACAATGCGCACCACCCCGTGATGTTTTTCTCACTCCTACTAGTAAATGTAATGTATCACACACCCATACAATGCGCACCACCCCGTGATGTTTTTCTCACTCCTGTTGGTGAATCTAATGTAACACACACCCATACAATGCGCACCACCCCGTGATGTTTTTCTCACTCCTACTAGTGAAAGTAATGTAACACACACCCATACAATGCGCACCGCCCCGTGATGTTTTTCTCACTCCTACTAGTGAATGTAATGTAACACACACCCATACAATGCGCACCACCCCGTGATGTTTTTCTCACTCCTACTAGTGAATCTAATATAACACACACCCATACAATGCGCACCATCCCGTGATGTTTTTCTCACTCCTACTAGTGAATCTAATGTAACACACACCCATACAATGCGCACCACCCCGCGATGTTTTTCAGAAACCTATCCTACATTCCACTGTATGTTCCCTGACCTCCCCATCCTGACCACCCCGCGGTGCTTTTCTCCATCCTACATTGCCTCTCACTGCCTATCCTAATTTAGACCCTCCGATTCACACCACCCCGTGATGTTTTTCTCACTCCTATTTGTGTATCTAATGTAACACACACCCATACAATGCGCACCACCCCGTGATGTTTTTCTCACTCCTACTAGTGAATGTAATGTAACACACACCCATAAAATGCGCACCACCCCGCGATGTTTTTCTCACTCCTACTAGTGAATGTAATGTAACACACACCCATACAATGCGCACCACCCCGCGATGTTTTTCTCACTCCTACTAGTGAATGTAATGTAACACACACCCATACAGTGCACACCACCCGTGATGTTTTTCTCACTCCTACTAGTGAATGTAATGTAACACACACCCATACAGTGCGCACCACCCCGTGATGTTTTTCTCACTCCTACTAGTGAATGTAATGTAACACACACCCATACAATGCGCACCACCCCTTGATGTTTTTCTCACTCCTACTAGTGAATGTAATGTAGCACACACCCATACAGTGCGTACCACCCCGCGATGTTTTTCTCACTCCTACTAGTGAATGTAATGTAACACACACCCATACAGTGCGCACCACCCCGCGATGTTTTTCTCACTCCTACTAGTGAATGTAATGTAACACACACCCATACAATGCGCACCACCCCTTGATGTTTTTCTCACTCCTACTAGTGAATGTAATGTAACACACACCCATACAGTGCACACCACCCCGTGATGTTTTTCTCACTCCTACTAGTGAATGTAATGTAACACACACCCATACAGTGCACACCACCCGTGATGTTTTTCTCACTCCTACTAGTGAATGTAATGTAACACACACCCATACAGTGCGTACCACCCCGTGATGTTTTTCTCACTCCTACTAGTGAACGTAATGTAACACACACCCATACAATGCGCACCACCCCGTGATGTTTTTCTCACTCCTACTAGTAAATGTAATGTATCACACACCCATACAATGCGCACCACCCCGTGATGTTTTTCTCACTCCTGTTGGTGAATCTAATGTAACACACACCCATACAATGCGCACCACCCCGTGATGTTTTTCTCACTCCTACTAGTGAAAGTAATGTAACACACACCCATACAATGCGCACCGCCCCGTGATGTTTTTCTCACTCCTACTAGTGAATGTAATGTAACACACACCCATACAATGCGCACCACCCCGTGATGTTTTTCTCACTCCTACTAGTGAATCTAATATAACACACACCCATACAATGCGCACCATCCCGTGATGTTTTTCTCACTCCTACTAGTGAATCTAATGTAACACACACCCATACAATGCGCACCACCCCGCGATGTTTTTCAGAAACCTATCCTACATTCCACTGTATGTTCCCTGACCTCCCCATCCTGACCACCCCGCGGTGCTTTTCTCCATCCTACATTGCCTCTCACTGCCTATCCTAATTTAGACCCTCCGATTCACACCACCCCGTGATGTTTTTCTCACTCCTATTTGTGTATCTAATGTAACACACACCCATACAATGCGCACCACCCCGTGATGTTTTTCTCACTCCTACTAGTGAATGTAATGTAACACACACCCATACAATGCGCACCACCCCGCGATGTTTTTCAGAAACCTATCCTACATTCCACTGTATGTTCCCTGACCTCCCCATCCTGACCACCCCGCGGTGCTTTTCTCCATCCTACATTGCCTCTCACTGCCTATCCTAATTTAGACCCTCCGATTCACACCACCCCGTGATGTTTTTCTCACTCCTATTTGTGTATCTAATGTAACACACACCCATACAATGCGCACCACCCCGTGATGTTTTTCTCACTCCTACTAGTGAATGTAATGTAACACACACCCATACAATGCGCACCACCCCGCGATGTTTTTCAGAAACCTATCCTACATTCCACTGTATGTTCCCTGACCTCCCCATCCTGACCACCCCGCGGTGCTTTTCTCCATCCTACATTGCCTCTCACTGCCTATCCTAATTTAGACCCTCCGATTCACACCACCCCGTGATGTTTTTCTCACTCCTATTTGTGTATCTAATGTAACACACACCCATACAATGCGCACCACCCCGTGATGTTTTTCTCACTCCTACTAGTGAATGTAATGTAACACACACCCATAAAATGCGCACCACCCCGCGATGTTTTTCTCACTCCTACTAGTGAATGTAATGTAACACACACCCATACAATGCGCACCACCCCGCGATGTTTTTCTCACTCCTACTAGTGAATGTAATGTAACACACACCCATACAGTGCACACCACCCGTGATGTTTTTCTCACTCCTACTAGTGAATGTAATGTAACACACACCCATACAGTGCGCACCACCCCGTGATGTTTTTCTCACTCCTACTAGTGAATGTAATGTAACACACACCCATACAATGCGCACCACCCCTTGATGTTTTTCTCACTCCTACTAGTGAATGTAATGTAGCACACACCCATACAGTGCGTACCACCCCGCGATGTTTTTCTCACTCCTACTAGTGAATGTAATGTAACACACACCCATACAGTGCGCACCACCCCGCGATGTTTTTCTCACTCCTACTAGTGAATGTAATGTAACACACACCCATACAATGCGCACCACCCCTTGATGTTTTTCTCACTCCTACTAGTGAATGTAATGTAACACACACCCATACAGTGCACACCACCCCGTGATGTTTTTCTCACTCCTACTAGTGAATGTAATGTAACACACACCCATACAGTGCACACCACCCGTGATGTTTTTCTCACTCCTACTAGTGAATGTAATGTAACACACACCCATACAGTGCGTACCACCCCGTGATGTTTTTCTCACTCCTACTAGTGAACGTAATGTAACACACACCCATACAATGCGCACCACCCCGTGATGTTTTTCTCACTCCTACTAGTAAATGTAATGTATCACACACCCATACAATGCGCACCACCCCGTGATGTTTTTCTCACTCCTGTTGGTGAATCTAATGTAACACACACCCATACAATGCGCACCACCCCGTGATGTTTTTCTCACTCCTACTAGTGAAAGTAATGTAACACACACCCATACAATGCGCACCGCCCCGTGATGTTTTTCTCACTCCTACTAGTGAATGTAATGTAACACACACCCATACAATGCGCACCACCCCGTGATGTTTTTCTCACTCCTACTAGTGAATCTAATATAACACACACCCATACAATGCGCACCATCCCGTGATGTTTTTCTCACTCCTACTAGTGAATCTAATGTAACACACACCCATACAATGCGCACCACCCCGCGATGTTTTTCAGAAACCTATCCTACATTCCACTGTATGTTCCCTGACCTCCCCATCCTGACCACCCCGCGGTGCTTTTCTCCATCCTACATTGCCTCTCACTGCCTATCCTAATTTAGACCCTCCGATTCACACCACCCCGTGATGTTTTTCTCACTCCTATTTGTGTATCTAATGTAACACACACCCATACAATGCGCACCACCCCGTGATGTTTTTCTCACTCCTACTAGTGAATGTAATGTAACACACACCCATACAATGCGCACCACCCCGTGATGTTTTTCTCACTCCTACTAGTGAGCGTAATGTAACACACAGCCATACAATGCGCACCACCCCGTGATGTTTTTCTCACTCCTACTAGTGAACGTAATGTAACACACACCCATACAATGCGCACCACCCCGTGAAGTTTTTCTCACTCCTACTAGGGAATGTAATGTAACACACACCCATACAATGCGCACCACCCCGTGATGTTTTTCTCACTCCTACTAGTGAATGTAATGTAACACACACCCATACAATGCGCACCACCCCGCGATGTTTTTCTCACTCCTACTAGTGAATGTAATGTAAAACACACCCATACAATGCGCACCACCCCTTGATGTTTTTCTCACTCCTACTAGTGAATGTAATGTAACACACACCCATACAGTGCACACCACCCCGTGATGTTTTTCTCACTCCTACTAGTGAATGTAATGTAACACACACCCATACAGTGCACACCACCCGTGATGTTTTTCTCACTCCTACTAGTGAATGTAATGTAACACACACCCATACAGTGCGTACCACCCCGTGATGTTTTTCTCACTCCTACTAGTGAATGTAATGTAACACACACCCATACAGTGCGCACCACCCCGTGATGTTTTTCTCACTCCTACTAGTGAATGTAATGTAACACACACCCATACAATGCGCACCACCCCTTGATGTTTTTCTCACTCCTACTAGTGAATGTAATGTAACACACACCCATACAGTGCGTACCACCCAGTGATGTTTTTCTCACTCCTACTAGTGAATGTAATGTAACACACACCCATACAATGCGCACCACCCCGTGATGTTTTTCTCACTCCTACTAGTGAATGTAATGTAACACACACCCATACAATGCGCACCACCCCGTGATGTTTTTCTCACTCCTACTAGTGAATGTAATGTAACACACACCCATACAATGCGCACCACCCCGTGATGTTTTTCTCACTCCTACTAGGGAATGTAATGTAACACACACCCATACAATGCACACCACCCCGTGATGTTTTTCTCACTCCTACTAGTGAATGTAATGTAACACACACCCATAAAATGCGCACCACCCCGCGATGTTTTTCTCACTCCTTCTAGTGAATGTAATGTAACACACACCCATACAATGCGCACCACCCCGCGATGTTTTTCTCACTCCTACTAGTGAATGTAATGTAACACACACCCATACAGTGCACACCACCCGTGATGTTTTTCTCACTCCTACTAGTGAATGTAATGTAACACACACCCATACAGTGCGCACCAACCCGTGATGTTTTTCTCACTCCTACTAGTGAATGTAATGTAACACACACCCATACAATGCGCACCACCCCTTGATGTTTTTCTCACTCCTACTAGTGAATGTAATGTAACACACACCCATACAGTGCGTACCACCCCGCGATGTTTTTCTCACTCCTACTAGTGAATGTAATGTAACACACACCCATACAGTGTGCACCACCCCGCGATGTTTTTCTCACTCCTACTAGTGAATGTAATGTAACACACACCCATACAATGCGCACCACCCCTTGATGTTTTTCTCACTCCTACTAGTGAATGTAATGTAACACACACCCATACAGTGCACACCACCCCGTGATGTTTTTCTCACTCCTACTAGTGAATGTAATGTAACACACACCCATACAGTGCACACCACCCGTGATGTTTTTCTCACTCCTACTAGTGAATGTAATGTAACACACACCCATACAGTGCGTACCACCCCGTGATGTTTTTCTCACTCCTACTAGTGAATGTAATGTAACACACACCCATACAATGCGCACCACCCCGTGATGTTTTTCTCACTCCTACTAGTGAATCTAATGTAACACACACCCATACGATGCGCACCATCCCGTGATGTTTTTCTCATTCCTACTAGTGAATCTAATGTAACACACACCAATACAATGCGCACCGCCCCGTGATGTTTTTCTCACTCCTACTAGTGAATGTAATGTAACACACACCCATACAATGCGCACCACCCCGTGATGTTTTTCTCACTCCTACTAGTGAATGTAATGTAAACCACACCCATACAATGCGCACCACCCGTGATGCTTTTCTCACTCCTACTAGTGAATGTAATGTAACACACACCCATACAATGCGCACCACCCCGTGATGTTTTTCTCACTCCTACTAGTAAATGTAATGAATCACACACCCATACAATGCGCACCACCCCGTGATGTTTTTCTCACTCCTGTTGGTGAATCTAATGTAACACACACCCATACAATGCGCACCACCCCGTGATGTTTTTCTCACTCCTACTAGTGAAAGTAATGTAACACACACCCATACAATGCGCACCGCCCCGTGATGTTTTTCTCACTCCTACTAGTGAATGTAATGTAACACACACCCATACAGTGCACACCACCCCGTGATGTTTTTCTCACTCCTACTAGTGAATGTAATGTAACACACACCCATACAATGCGCACCACCCCGTGATGTTTTTCTCACTCCTACTAGTGAATGTTCTGTAACACACACCCATACAATGCGCACCACCCCGTGATGTTTTTCTCACTCCTACTAGTGAATGTAATGTAACACACACCCATACAATGCGCACCACCCCGTGATGTTTTTCTCACTCCTCCTAGGGAATGTAATGTAACACACACGCATACAATGCGCACCACCCCGTGATGTTTTTCTCACTCCTACTAGTGAATGTAATGTAACACACACCCATACAATGCGCACCACCCCGTGATGATTTGCTCACTCCTACTAGTGAATGTAATGTAACACACACCCATACAATGCGCACCACCCCGTGATGTTTTTCTCACTCCTACTAGTAAATGTAATGAATCACACACCCATACAATGCGCACCACCCCGTGATGTTTTTCTCACTCCTGTTGGTGAATCTAATGTAACACACACCCATACAATGCGCACCACCCCGTGATGTTTTTCTCACTCCTACTAGTGAAAGTAATGTAACACACACCCATACAATGCGCACCGCCCCGTGATGTTTTTCTCACTCCTACTAGTGAATGTAATGTAACACACACCCATACAGTGCACACCACCCCGTGATGTTTTTCTCACTCCTACTAGTGAATGTAATGTAACACACACCCATACAATGCGCACCACCCCGTGATGTTTTTCTCACTCCTACTAGTGAATGTAATGTAACACACACCCATACAATGCGCACCACCCCGTGATGTTTTTCTCACTCCTACTAGTGAATGTAATGTAACACACACCCATACAATGCGCACCACCCCGTGATGATTTGCTCACTCCTACTAGTGAATGTAATGTAACACACACCCATACAATGCGCACCACCCCGTGATGTTTTTCTCACTCCTACTAGGGAATGTAATGTAACACACACCCATACAATGCGCACCACCCCGTGATGTTTTTCTCACTCCTACTAGTGAAAGTAATGTAACACACACCCATACAATGCGCACCACCCCGTGATGATTTGCTCACTCCTACTATTGAATGTAATGTAACACACTCCCATACAATGCGCACCACCCCGTGATGTTTTTCTCACTCCTACTAGTGTATGTAATGTAACACACACCCATACAATGCGCACCACCCCGTGATGTTTTTCTCACTCCTACTAATTAATGTAATGTAACACACACCCATACAATGCGCACCACCCCGTGATGTTTTTCTCACTGCTACTAGTGAAGGTAATGTAACACACATCCATACAATGCGCACCACCCCGTGATATTTTTCTCACTCCTACTAGTGAATGTAATGTAACACACACCCATACAATGCGCACCACCCCGTGATGTTTTTCTCACTCCTCCTAGGGAATGTAATGTAACACACACGCATACAATGCGCACCACCCCGTGATGTTTTTCTCACTCCTACTAGTGAATGTAATGTAACACACACCCATACAATGCGCACCACCCCGTGATGATTTGCTCACTCCTACTAGTGAATGTAATGTAACACACACCCATACAATGCGCACCACCCCGTGATGTTTTTCTCACTCCTACTAGTAAATGTAATGAATCACACACCCATACAATGCGCACCACCCCGTGATGTTTTTCTCACTCCTGTTGGTGAATCTAATGTAACACACACCCATACAATGCGCACCACCCCGTGATGTTTTTCTCACTCCTACTAGTGAAAGTAATGTAACACACACCCATACAATGCGCACCGCCCCGTGATGTTTTTCTCACTCCTACTAGTGAATGTAATGTAACACACACCCATACAGTGCACACCACCCCGTGATGTTTTTCTCACTCCTACTAGTGAATGTAATGTAACACACACCCATACAATGCGCACCACCCCGTGATGTTTTTCTCACTCCTACTAGTGAATGTAATGTAACACACACCCATACAATGCGCACCACCCCGTGATGTTTTTCTCACTCCTACTAGTGAATGTAATGTAACACACACCCATACAATGCGCACCACCCCGTGATGATTTGCTCACTCCTACTAGTGAATGTAATGTAACACACACCCATACAATGCGCACCACCCCGTGATGTTTTTCTCACTCCTACTAGGGAATGTAATGTAACACACACCCATACAATGCGCACCACCCCGTGATGTTTTTCTCACTCCTACTAGTGAAAGTAATGTAACACACACCCATACAATGCGCACCACCCCGTGATGATTTGCTCACTCCTACTATTGAATGTAATGTAACACACTCCCATACAATGCGCACCACCCCGTGATGTTTTTCTCACTCCTACTAGTGTATGTAATGTAACACACACCCATACAATGCGCACCACCCCGTGATGTTTTTCTCACTCCTACTAATGAATGTAATGTAACACACACCCATACAATGCGCACCACCCCGTGATGTTTTTCTCACTGCTACTAGTGAAGGTAATGTAACACACATCCATACAATGCGCACCACCCCGTGATATTTTTCTCACTCCTACTAGTGAATGTAATGTAACACACACCCATACAATGCGCACCACCCCGTGATGTTTTTCTCATTCCTACTAGTGAATGTAATGTAACACACACCCATACAATGCGCACCACCCCGTCATGTTTTTCTCACTCCTACTAGTGAATGTAATGTAACACACACCCATACAATGCGCACCACCCCGTGATGTTTTTCTCACTCCTACTAGTGAATGTAATGTAACACACACCCATACAATGCGCACCACCCCGTGATGTTTTTCTCATTCCTACTAGTGAATGTAATGTAACACACACCCATACAATGCGCACCACCCCGTGATGTTTTTCTCACTCCTACTAGTGAATGTAATGTAACACACACCCATACAATGCGCACCACCCCGTGATGTTTTTCTCACTCCTACTAGTGAATGTAATGTAACACACACCCATACAATGCGCACCACCCCGTGATGTTTTTCTCACGCCTACTAGTGAATGTAATGTAAACCACACCCATCCAATGCGCACCACCCGTGATGCTTTTCTCACTACTACTAGTGAATGTAATGTAACACACACCCATACAATGCGCACCACCCCGTGATGTTTTTCTCACTCCTACTAGTAAATGTAATGAATCACACACCCATACAATGCGCACCACCCCGTGATGTTTTTCTCACTCCTGTTGGTGAATCTAATGTAACACACACCCATACAATGCGCACCACCCCGTGATGTTTTTCTCACTCCTGTTGGTGAATCTAATGTAACACACACCCATACAATGCGCACCACCCCGTGATGTTTTTCTCACTCCTACTAGTGAAAGTAATGTAACACACACCCATACAATGCGCACCGCCCCGTGATGTTTTTCTCACTCCTACTAGTGAATGTAATGTAACACACACCCATACAGTGCACACCACCCCGTGATGTTTTTCTCACTCCTACTAGTGAATGTAATGTAACACACACCCATACAATGCGCACCACCCCGTGATGTTTTTCTCACTCCTACTAGTGAATGTAATGTAACACACACCCATACAATGCGCACCACCCCGTGATGTTTTTCTCACTCCTACTAGTGAATGTAATGTAACACACACCCATACAATGCGCACCACCCCGTGATGTTTTTCTCACTCCTACTAGGGAATGTAATGTAACACACACCCATACAATGCGCACCACCCCGTGATGTTTTTCTCACTCCTACTAGTGAATGTAATGTAACACACACCCATACAATGCGCACCACCCCGTGATGATTTGCTCACTCCTACTATTGAATGTAATGTAACACACTCCCATACAATGCGCACCACCCCGTGATGTTTTTCTCACTCCTACTAGTGTATGTAATGTAACACACACCCATACAATGCGCACCACCCCGTGATGTTTTTCTCATTCCTACTAGTGAATGTAATGTAACACACACCCATACAATGCGCACCACCCCGTGATGTTTTTCTCACTGCTACTAGTGAAGGTAATGTAACACACATCCATACAATGCGCACCACCCCGTGATGTTTTTCTCACTCCTACTAGTGAATGTAATGTAACACACACCCATACAATGCGCACCACCCCGTGATGTTTTTCTCATTCCTACTAGTGAATGTAATGTAACACACACCCATACAATGCGCACCACCCCGTCATGTTTTTCTCACTCCTACTAGTGAATGTAATGTAACACACACCCATACAATGCGCACCACCCCGTGATGTTTTTCTCACTCCTACTAGTGAATGTAATGTAACACACACCCATACAATGCGCACCACCCCGTGATGTTTTTCTCATTCCTACTAGTGAATGTAATGTAACACACACCCATACAATGCGCACCACCCCGTGATGTTTTTCTCACTCCTACTAGTGAATGTAATGTAACACACACCCATACAATGCGCACCACCCCGTGATGTTTTTCTCACTCCTACTAGTGAATGTAATGTAACACACACCCATACAATGCGCACCACCCCGTGATGTTTTTCTCACGCCTACTAGTGAATGTAATGTAAACCACACCCATCCAATGCGCACCACCCGTGATGCTTTTCTCACTACTACTAGTGAATGTAATGTAACACACACCCATACAATGCGCACCACCCCGTGATGTTTTTCTCACTCCTACTAGTAAATGTAATGAATCACACACCCATACAATGCGCACCACCCCGTGATGTTTTTCTCACTCCTGTTGGTGAATCTAATGTAACACACACCCATACAATGCGCACCACCCCGTGATGTTTTTCTCACTCCTACTAGTGAAAGTAATGTAACACACACCCATACAATGCGCACCGCCCCGTGATGTTTTTCTCACTCCTACTAGTGAATGTAATGTAACACACACCCATACAGTGCACACCACCCCGTGATGTTTTTCTCACTCCTACTAGTGAATGTAATGTTACACACACCCATACAATGCGCACCACCCCGTGATGTTTTTCTCACTCCTACTAGTGAATGTAATGTAACACACACCCATACAATGCGCACCACCCCTTGATGTTTTTCTCACTCCTACTAGTGAATGTAATGTAACACACACCCATACAGTGCGTACCACCCAGTGATGTTTTTCTCACTCCTACTAGTGAATGTAATGTAACACACACCCATACAATGCGCACCACCCCGTGATGTTTTTCTCACTCCTACTAGTGAATGTAATGTAACACACACCCATACAATGCGCACCACCCCGTGATGTTTTTCTCACTCCTACTAGTGAATGTAATGTAACACACACCCATACAATGCGCACCACCCCGTGATGTTTTTCTCACTCCTACTAGGGAATGTAATGTAACACACACCCATACAATGCACACCACCCCGTGATGTTTTTCTCACTCCTACTAGTAAATGTAATGGATCACACACCCATACAATGCGCACCACCCCGTGATGTTTTTCTCACTCCTGTTGGTGAATCTAATGTAACACACACCCATGCAATGCGCACCACCCCGTGATGTTTTTCTCACTCCTACTAGTGAAAGTAATGTAACACACACCCATACAATGCGCACCGCCCCGTGATGTTTTTCTCACTCCTACTAGTGAATGTAATGTAACACACACCCATACAGTGCACACCACCCCGTGATGTTTTTCTCACTCCTACTAGTGAATGTAATGTAACACACACCCATACAATGCGCACCACCCCGTGATGTTTTTCTCACTCCTACTAGTGAATGTAATGTAACACACACCCATACAATGCGCACCACCCCGTGATGTTTTTCTCACTCCTACTAGTGAATGTAATGTAACACACACCCATACAATGCGCACCACCCCGTGATGTTTTTCTCACTCCTACTAGTGAATGTAATGTAACACACACCCATACAATGCGCACCACCCCTTGATGTTTTTCTCACTCCTGTTGGTGAATCTAATGTAACACACACCCATACAATGCGCACCACCCCGTGATGTTTTTCTCACTCCTACTAGGGAATGTAATGTAACACACACCCATACAATGCACACCACCCCGTGATGTTTTTCTCACTCCTACTAGTAAATGTAATGAATCACACACCCATACAATGCGCACCACCCCGTGATGTTTTTCTCACTCCTGTTGGTGAATCTAATGTAACACACACCCATACAATGCGCACCACCCCGTGATGTTTTTCTCACTCCTACTAGTGAAAGTAATGTAACACACACCCATACAATGCGCACCGCCCCGTGATGTTTTTCTCACTCCTACTAGTGAATGTAATGTAACACACACCCATACAGTGCACACCACCCCGTGATGTTTTTCTCACTCCTACTAGTGAATGTAATGTAACACACACCCATACAATGCGCACCACCCCGTGATGTTTTTCTCACTCCTACTAGTGAATGTAATGTAACACACACCCATACAATGCGCACCACCCCGTGATGTTTTTCTCACTCCTACTAGTGAATGTAATGTAACACACACCCATACAATGCGCACCACCCCGTGATGTTTTTCTCACTCCTACTAGTGAATGTAATGTAACACACACCCATACAATGCGCACCACCCCTTGATGTTTTTCTCACTCCTACTAGTGAATGTAATGTAACACACACCCATACAGTGCGTACCACCCAGTGATGTTTTTCTCACTCCTACTAGTGAATGTAATGTAACACACACCCATACAATGCGCACCACCCCGTGATGTTTTTCTCACTCCTACTAGTGAATGTAATGTAACACACACCCATACAATGCGCACCACCCCGTGATGTTTTTCTCACTCCTACTAGTGAATGTAATGTAACACACACCCATACAATGCGCACCACCCCGTGATGTTTTTCTCACTCCTACTAGGGAATGTAATGTAACACACACCCATACAATGCATACCACCCCGTGATGTTTTTCTCACTCCTACTAGTGAATGTAATGTAACACACACCCATAAAATGCGCACCACCCCGCGATGTTTTTCTCACTCCTACTAGTGAATGTAATGTAACACACACCCATACAATGCGCACCACCCCGCGATGTTTTTCTCACTCCTACTAGTGAATGTAATGTAACACACACCCATACAGTGCACACCACCCGTGATGTTTTTCTCACTCCTACTAGTGAATGTAATGTAACACACACCCATACAGTGCGCACCAACCCGTGATGTTTTTCTCACTCCTACTAGTGAATGTAATGTAACACACACCCATACAATGCGCACCACCCCTTGATGTTTTTCTCACTCCTACTAGTGAATGTAATGTAACACACACCCATACAGTGCGTACCACCCCGCGATGTTTTTCTCACTCCTACTAGTGAATGTAATGTAACACACACCCATACAGTGCGCACCACCCCGCGATGTTTTTCTCACTCCTACTAGTGAATGTAATGTAACACACACCCATACAATGCGCACCACCCCTTGATGTTTTTCTCACTCCTACTAGTGAATGTAATGTAACACACACCCATACAGTGCACACCACCCCGTGATGTTTTTCTCACTCCTACTAGTGAATGTAATGTAACACACACCCATACAATGCGCACCACCCCGTGATGTTTTTCTCACTCCTACTAGTGAATGTAATGTAACACACACCCATACAATGCGCACCACCCCGTGATGTTTTTCTCACTCCTACTAGTGAATGTAATGTAACACACACCCATACAATGCGCACCACCCCGTGATGTTTTTCTCACTCCTACTAGGGAATGTAATGTAACACACACCCATACAATGCGCACCACCCCGTGATGTTTTTCTCACTCCTACTAGTGAATGTAATGTAACACACACCCATACAATGCGCACCACCCCGTGATGATTTGCTCACTCCTACTATTGAATGTAATGTAACACACTCCCATACAATGCGCACCACCCCGTGATGTTTTTCTCACTCCTACTAGTGTATGTAATGTAACACACACCCATACAATGCGCACCACCCCGTGATGTTTTTCTCACTCCTACTAGTGAATGTAATGTAACACACAC
Organism: Cavia porcellus; assembly: GCF_034190915.1. NCBI lineage: Eukaryota > Metazoa > Chordata > Mammalia > Rodentia > Caviidae > Cavia > Cavia porcellus. The sequence continues at coordinate 1,060,316 of NW_026947556.1, forward strand.
CCATACAATGCGCACCACCCCGTGATGTTTTTCTCACTGCTACTAGTGAAGGTAATGTAACACACATCCATACAATGCGCACCACCCCGTGATGTTTTTCTCACTCCTACTAGTGAATGTAATGTAACACACACCCATACAATGCGCACCACCCCGTGATGTTTTTCTCATTCCTACTAGTGAATGTAATGTAACACACACCCATACAATGCGCACCACCCCGTCATGTTTTTCTCACTCCTACTAGTGAATGTAATGTAACACACACCCATACAATGCGCACCACCCCGTGATGTTTTTCTCACTCCTACTAGTGAATGTAATGTAACACACACCCATACAATGCGCACCACCCCGTGATGTTTTTCTCATTCCTACTAGTGAATGTAATGTAACACACACCCATACAATGCGCACCACCCCGTGATGTTTTTCTCACTCCTACTAGTGAATGTAATGTAACACACACCCATACAATGCGCACCACCCCGTGATGTTTTTCTCACTCCTACTAGTGAATGTAATGTAACACACACCCATACAATGCGCACCACCCCGTGATGTTTTTCTCACGCCTACTAGTGAATGTAATGTAAACCACACCCATCCAATGCGCACCACCCGTGATGCTTTTCTCACTACTACTAGTGAATGTAATGTAACACACACCCATACAATGCGCACCACCCCGTGATGTTTTTCTCACTCCTACTAGTAAATGTAATGAATCACACACCCATACAATGCGCACCACCCCGTGATGTTTTTCTCACTCCTGTTGGTCAATCTAATGTAACACACACCCATACAATGCGCACCACCCCGTGATGTTTTTCTCACTCCTACTAGTGAAAGTAATGTAACACACACCCATACAATGCGCACCGCCCCGTGATGTTTTTCTCACTCCTACTAGTGAATGTAATGTAACACACACCCATACAGTGCACACCACCCCGTGATGTTTTTCTCACTCCTACTAGTGAATGTAATGTAACACACACCCATACAATGCGCACCACCCCGTGATGTTTTTCTCACTCCTACTAGTGAATGTAATGTAACACACACCCATACAATGCGCACCACCCCGTGATGTTTTTCTCACTCCTACTAGTGAATGTAATGTAACACACACCCATACAATGCGCACCACCCCGTGATGTTTTTCTCACTCCTACTAGTGAATGTAATGTAACACACACCCATACAATGCGCACCACCCCTTGATGTTTTTCTCACTCCTACTAGTGAATGTAATGTAACACACACCCATACAGTGCGTACCACCCAGTGATGTTTTTCTCACTCCTACTAGTGAATGTAATGTAACACACACCCATACAATGCGCACCACCCCGTGATGTTTTTCTCACTCCTACTAGTGAATGTAATGTAACACACACCCATACAATGCGCACCACCCCGTGATGTTTTTCTCACTCCTACTAGTGAATGTAATGTAACACACACCCATACAATGCGCACCACCCCGTGATGTTTTTCTCACTCCTACTAGGGAATGTAATGTAACACACACCCATACAATGCGCACCACCCCGTGATGTTTTTCTCACTCCTACTAGTAAATGTAATGAATCACACACCCATACAATGCGCACCACCCCGTGATGTTTTTCTCACTCCTGTTGGTGAATCTAATGTAACACACACCCATGCAATGCGCACCACCCCGTGATGTTTTTCTCACTCCTACTAGTGAAAGTAATGTAACACACACCCATACAATGCGCACCGCCCCGTGATGTTTTTCTCACTCCTACTAGTGAATGTAATGTAACACACACCCATACAGTGCACAACACCCCGTGATGTTTTTCTCACTCCTACTAGTGAATGTAATGTAACACACACCCATACAATGCGCACCACCCCGTGATGTTTTTCTCACTCCTACTAGTGAATGTAATGTAACACACACCCATACAATGCGCACCACCCCGTGATGTTTTTCTCACTCCTACTAGTGAATGTAATGTAACACACACCCATACAATGCGCACCACCCCGTGATGTTTTTCTCACTCCTACTAGTGAATGTAATGTAACACACACCCATACAATGCGCACCACCCCTTGATGTTTTTCTCACTCCTGTTGGTGAATCTAATGTAACACACACCCATACAATGCGCACCACCCCGTGATGTTTTTCTCACTCCTACTAGGGAATGTAATGTAACACACACCCATACAATGCACACCACCCCGTGATGTTTTTCTCACTCCTACTAGTAAATGTAATGAATCACACACCCATACAATGCGCACCACCCCGTGATGTTTTTCTCACTCCTGTTGGTGAATCTAATGTAACACACACCCATACAATGCGCACCACCCCGTGATGTTTTTCTCACTCCTACTAGTGAAAGTAATGTAACACACACCCATACAATGCGCACCGCCCCGTGATGTTTTTCTCACTCCTACTAGTGAATGTAATGTAACACACACCCATACAGTGCACACCACCCCGTGATGTTTTTCTCACTCCTACTAGTGAATGTAATGTAACACACACCCATACAATGCGCACCACCCCGTGATGTTTTTCTCACTCCTACTAGTGAATGTAATGTAACACACACCCATACAATGCGCACCACCCCGTGATGTTTTTCTCACTCCTACTAGTGAATGTAATGTAACACACACCCATACAATGCGCACCACCCCGTGATGTTTTTCTCACTCCTACTAGTGAATGTAATGTAACACACACCCATACAATGCGCACCACCCCTTGATGTTTTTCTCACTCCTACTAGTGAATGTAATGTAACACACACCCATACAGTGCGTACCACCCAGTGATGTTTTTCTCACTCCTACTAGTGAATGTAATGTAACACACACCCATACAATGCGCACCACCCCGTGATGTTTTTCTCACTCCTACTAGTGAATGTAATGTAACACACACCCATACAATGCGCACCACCCCGTGATGTTTTTCTCACTCCTACTAGTGAATGTAATGTAACACACACCCATACAATGCGCACCACCCCGTGATGTTTTTCTCACTCCTACTAGGGAATGTAATGTAACACACACCCATACAATGCACACCACCCCGTGATGTTTTTCTCACTCCTACTAGTGAATGTAATGTAACACACACCCATAAAATGCGCACCACCCCGCGATGTTTTTCTCACTCCTACTAGTGAATGTAATGTAACACACACCCATACAATGCGCACCACCCCACGATGTTTTTCTCACTCCTACTAGTGAATGTAATGTAACACACACCCATACAGTGCACACCACCCGTGATGTTTTTCTCACTCCTACTAGTGAATGTAATGTAACACACACCCATACAGTGCGCACCAACCCGAGATGTTTTTCTCACTCCTACTAGTGAATGTAATGTAACACACACCCATACAATGCGCACCACCCCTTGATGTTTTTCTCACTCCTACTAGTGAATGTAATGTAACACACACCCATACAGTGCGTACCACCCCGCGATGTTTTTCTCACTCCTACTAGTGAATGTAATGTAACACACACCCATACAGTGCGCACCACCCCGCGATGTTTTTCTCACTCCTACTAGTGAATGTAATGTAACACACACCCATACAATGCGCACCACCCCTTGATGTTTTTCTCACTCCTACTAGTGAATGTAATGTAACACACACCCATACAGTGCACACCACCCCGTGATGTTTTTCTCACTCCTACTAGTGAATGTAATGTAACACACACCCATACAGTGCACACCACCCGTGATGTTTTTCTCACTCCTACTAGTGAATGTAATGTAACACACACCCATACAGTGCGTACCACCCCGTGATGTTTTTCTCACTCCTACTAGTGAATGTAATGTAACACACACCCATACAATGCGCACCACCCCGTGATGTTTTTCTCACTCCTACTAGTGAATCTAATGTAACACACACCCATACGATGCGCACCATCCCGTGATGTTTTTCTCATTCCTACTAGTGAATCTAATGTAACACACACCCATACAATGCGCACCACCCCGCGATGTTTTTCAGAAACCTATCCTACATTCCACTGTATGTTCCCTGACCTCCCCATGCTGACCACCCCGCGGTGCTTTTCTCCATCCTACATTGCCTCTCACTGCCTATCCTAATTTAGACCCTCCGATTCACACCACCCCGTGATGTTTTTCTCACTCCTGTTGGTGAATCTAATGTAACACACACCCATACAATGCGCACCACCCCGTGATGTTTTTCTCACTCCTACTAGTGAAAGTAATGTAACACACACCCATACAATGCGCACCGCCCCGTGATGTTTTTCTCACTCCTACTAGTGAATGTAATGTAACACACACCCGTACAGTGCACACCACCCCGTGATGTTTTTCTCACTCCTACTAGTGAATGTAATGTAACACACACCCATACAATGCGCACCACCCCGTGATGTTTTTCTCACTCCTACTAGTGAATGTAATGTAACACACACCCATACAATGCGCACCACCCAGTGATGTTTTTCTCACTCCTACTAGTGAATGTAATGTAACACACACCCATACAATGCGCACCACCCCGTGATGTTTTTCTCACTCCTACTAGGGAATGTAATGTAACACACACCAATACAATGCGCACCACCCCGTGATGTTTTTCTCACTCCTACTAGTGAATGTAATGTAACACACACCCATACAATGCGCACCACCCCGTGATGTTTTTCTCACTCCTACTAGTGAATGTAATGTAAACCACACCCATACAATGCGCACCACCCGTGATGCTTTTCTCACTCCTACTAGTGAATGTAATGTAACACACACCCATACAATGCGCACCACCCCGTGATGTTTTTCTCACTCCTACTAGTAAATGTAATGAATCACACACCCATACAATGCGCACCACCCCGTGATGTTTTTCTCACTCCTGTTGGTGAATCTAATGTAACACACACCCATACAATGCGCACCACCCCGTGATGTTTTTCTCACTCCTACTAGTGAAAGTAATGTAACACACACCCATACAATGCGCACCGCCCCGTGATGTTTTTCTCACTCCTACTAGTGAATGTAATGTAACACACACCCATACAGTGCACACCACCCCGTGATGTTTTTCTCACTCCTACTAGTGAATGTAATGTAACACACACCCATACAATGCGCACCACCCCGTGATGTTTTTCTCACTCCTACTAGTGAATGTAATGTAACACACACCCATACAATGCGCACCACCCCGTGATGTTTTTCTCACTCCTACTAGTGAATGTAATGTAACACACACCCATACAATGCGCACCACCCCGTGATGTTTTTCTCACTCCTCCTAGGGAATGTAATGTAACACACACGCATACAATGCGCACCACCCCGTGATGTTTTTCTCACTCCTACTAGTGAATGTAATGTAACACACACCCATACAATGCGCACCACCCCGTGATGATTTGCTCACTCCTACTAGTGAATGTAATGTAACACACACCCATACAATGCGCACCACCCCGTGATGTTTTTCTCACTCCTACTAGTAAATGTAATGAATCACACACCCATACAATGCGCACCACCCCGTGATGTTTTTCTCACTCCTGTTGGTGAATCTAATGTAACACACACCCATACAATGCGCACCACCCCGTGATGTTTTTCTCACTCCTACTAGTGAAAGTAATGTAACACACACCCATACAATGCGCACCGCCCCGTGATGTTTTTCTCACTCCTACTAGTGAATGTAATGTAACACACACCCATACAGTGCACACCACCCCGTGATGTTTTTCTCACTCCTACTAGTGAATGTAATGTAACACACACCCATACAATGCGCACCACCCCGTGATGTTTTTCTCACTCCTACTAGTGAATGTAATGTAACACACACCCATACAATGCGCACCACCCCGTGATGTTTTTCTCACTCCTACTAGTGAATGTAATGTAACACACACCCATACAATGCGCACCACCCCGTGATGTTTTTCTCACTCCTACTAGGGAATGTAATGTAACACACACCCATACAATGCGCACCACCCCGTGATGTTTTTCTCACTCCTACTAGTGAATGTAATGTAACACACACCCATACAATGCGCACCACCCCGTGATGATTTGCTCACTCCTACTATTGAATGTAATGTAACACACTCCCATACAATGCGCACCACCCCGTGATGTTTTTCTCACTCCTACTAGTGTATGTAATGTAACACACACCCATACAATGCGCACCACCCCGTGATGTTTTTCTCACTCCTACTAGTGAATGTAATGTAACACACACCCATACAATGCGCACCACCCCGTGATGTTTTTCTCACTGCTACTAGTGAAGGTAATGTAACACACATCCATACAATGCGCACCACCCCGTGATGTTTTTCTCACTCCTACTAGTGAATGTAATGTAACACACACCCATACAATGCGCACCACCCCGTGATGTTTTTCTCATTCCTACTAGTGAATGTAATGTAACACACACCCATACAATGCGCACCACCCCGTCATGTTTTTCTCACTCCTACTAGTGAATGTAATGTAACACACACCCATACAATGCGCACCACCCCGTGATGTTTTTCTCACTCCTACTAGTGAATGTAATGTAACACACACCCATACAATGCGCACCACCCCGTGATGTTTTTCTCATTCCTACTAGTGAATGTAATGTAACACACACCCATACAATGCGCACCACCCCGTGATGTTTTTCTCACTCCTACTAGTGAATGTAATGTAACACACACCCATACAATGCGCACCACCCCGTGATGTTTTTCTCACTCCTACTAGTGAATGTAATGTAACACACACCCATACAATGCGCACCACCCCGTGATGTTTTTCTCACTCCTACTAGTGAATGTAATGTAAACCACACCCATACAATGCGCACCACCCGTGATGCTTTTCTCACTCCTACTAGTGAATGTAATGTAACACACACCCATACAATGCGCACCACCCCGTGATGTTTTTCTCACTCCTACTAGTAAATGTAATGAATCACACACCCATACAATGCGCACCACCCCGTGATGTTTTTCTCACTCCTGTTGGTGAATCTAATGTAACACACACCCATACAATGCGCACCACCCCGTGATGTTTTTCTCACTCCTACTAGTGAAAGTAATGTAACACACACCCATACAATGCGCACCGCCCCGTGATGTTTTTCTCACTCCTACTAGTGAATGTAATGTAACACACACCCATACAGTGCACACCACCCCGTGATGTTTTTCTCACTCCTACTAGTGAATGTAATGTAACACACACCCATACAATGCGCACCACCCCGTGATGTTTTTCTCACTCCTACTAGTGAATGTAATGTAACACACACCCATACAATGCGCACCACCCCGTGATGTTTTTCTCACTCCTACTAGTGAATGTAATGTAACACACACCCATACAATGCGCACCACCCCGTGATGTTTTTCTCACTCCTCCTAGGGAATGTAATGTAACACACACGCATACAATGCGCACCACCCCGTGATGTTTTTCTCACTCCTACTAGTGAATGTAATGTAACACACACCCATACAATGCGCACCACCCCGTGATGATTTGCTCACTCCTACTAGTGAATGTAATGTAACACACACCCATACAATGCGCACCACCCCGTGATGTTTTTCTCACTCCTACTAGTAAATGTAATGAATCACACACCCATACAATGCGCACCACCCCGTGATGTTTTTCTCACTCCTGTTGGTGAATCTAATGTAACACACACCCATACAATGCGCACCACCCCGTGATGTTTTTCTCACTCCTACTAGTGAAAGTAATGTAACACACACCCATACAATGCGCACCGCCCCGTGATGTTTTTCTCACTCCTACTAGTGAATGTAATGTAACACACACCCATACAGTGCACACCACCCCGTGATGTTTTTCTCACTCCTACTAGTGAATGTAATGTAACACACACCCATACAATGCGCACCACCCCGTGATGATTTGCTCACTCCTACTATTGAATGTAATGTAACACACTCCCATACAATGCGCACCACCCCGTGATGTTTTTCTCACTCCTACTAGTGTATGTAATGTAACACACACCCATACAATGCGCACCACCGCGTGATGTTTTTCTCACTCCTACTAGTAAATGTAATGAATCACACACCCATACAATGCGCACCACCCCGTGATGTTTTTCTCACTCCTGTTGGTGAATCTAATGTAACACACACCCATACAATGCGCACCACCCCGTGATGTTTTTCTCACTCCTACTAGTGAATGTAATGTAACACACACCCATACAATGCGCACCACCCCGTGATGTTTTTCTCACTCCTACTAGTGAATGTAATGTAACACACACCCATACAATGCGCACCACCCCGTGATGTTTTTCTCACTCCTACTAGGGAATGTAATGTAACACACACCCATACAATGCGCACCACCCCGTGATGTTTTTCTCACTCCTACTAGTGAATGTAATGTAACACACACCCATACAATGCGCACCACCCCGTGATGATTTGCTCACTCCTACTATTGAATGTAATGTAACACACTCCCATACAATGCGCACCACCCCGTGATGTTTTTCTCACTCCTACTAGTGTATGTAATGTAACACACACCCATACAATGCGCACCACCGCGTGATGTTTTTCTCACTCCTACTAGTGAATGTAATGTAACACACACCCATACAATGCGCACCACCCCGTGATGTTTTTCTCACTGCTACTAGTGAAGGTAATGTAACACACATCCATACAATGCGCACCACCCCGTGATGTTTTTCTCACTCCTACTAGTGAATGTAATGTAACACACACCCATACAATGCGCACCACCCCGTGATGTTTTTCTCATTCCTACTAGTGAATGTAATGTAACACACACCCATACAATGCGCACCACCCCGTCATGTTTTTCTCACTCCTACTAGTGAATGTAATGTAACACACACCCATACAATGCGCACCACCCCGTGATGTTTTTCTCACTCCTACTAGTGAATGTAATGTAACACACACCCATACAATGCGCACCACCCCGTGATGTTTTTCTCATTCCTACTAGTGAATGTAATGTAACACACACCCATACAATGCGCACCACCCCGTGATGTTTTTCTCACTCCTACTAGTGAATGTAATGTAACACACACCCATACAATGCGCACCACCCCGTGATGTTTTTCTCACTCCTACTAGTGAATGTAATGTAACACACACCCATACAATGCGCACCACCCCGTGATGTTTTTCTCACGCCTACTAGTGAATGTAATGTAAACCACACCCATCCAATGCGCACCACCCGTGATGCTTTTCTCACTACTACTAGTGAATGTAATGTAACACACACCCATACAATGCGCACCACCCCGTGATGTTTTTCTCACTCCTACTAGTAAATGTAATGAATCACACACCCATACAATGCGCACCACCCCGTGATGTTTTTCTCACTCCTGTTGGTGAATCTAATGTAACACACACCCATACAATGCGCACCACCCCGTGATGTTTTTCTCACTCCTACTAGTGAAAGTAATGTAACACACTCCCATACAATGCGCACCGCCCCGTGATGTTTTTCTCACTCCTACTAGTGAATGTAATGTAACACACACCCATACAGTGCACACCACCCCGTGATGTTTTTCTCACTCCTACTAGTGAATGTAATGTAACACACACCCATACAATGCGCACCACCCCGTGATGTTTTTCTCACTCCTACTAGTGAATGTAATGTAACACACACCCATACAATGCGCACCACCCCGTGATGTTTTTCTCACTCCTACTAGTGAATGTAATGTAACACACACCCATACAATGCGCACCACCCCGTGATGTTTTTCTCACTCCTACTAGGGAATGTAATGTAACACACACCCATACAATGCGCACCACCCCGTGATGTTTTTCTCACTCCTACTAGTGAATGTAATGTAACACACACCCATACAATGCGCACTACCCCGCGATGTTTTTCTCACTCCTACTAGTGAATGTAATGTAACACACACCCATACAATGCGCACCACCCCTTGATGTTTTTCTCACTCCTACTAGTGAATGTAATGTAACACACACCCATACAGTGCACACCACCCCGTGATGTTTTTCTCACTCCTACTAGTGAATGTAATGTAACACACACCCATACAGTGCACACCACCCGTGATGTTTTTCTCACTCCTACTAGTGAATGTAATGTAACACACACCCATACAGTGCGTACCACCCCGTGATGTTTTTCTCACTCCTACTAGTGAATGTAATGTAACACACACCCATACAGTGCGCACCACCCCGAGATGTTTTTCTCACTCCTACTAGTGAATGTAATGTAACACACACCCATACAATGCGCACCACCCCTTGATGTTTTTCTCACTCCTACTAGTGAATGTAATGTAACACACACCCATACAGTGCGTACCACCCCGTGATGTTTTTCTCACTCCTACTAGTGAATGTAATGTAACACACACCCATACAGTGCGCACCACCCCGCGATGTTTTTCTCACTCCTACTAGTGAATGTAATGTAACACACACCCATACAATGCGCACCACCCCGTGATGTTTTTCTCATTCCTACTAGTGAATGTAATGTAACACACACCCATACAATGCGCACCACCCCGTGATGTTTTTCTCACTCCTACTAGTGAATGTAATGTAACACACACCCATACAATGCGCACCACCCCGTGATGTTTTTCTCACTCCTACTAGTGAATGTAATGTAACACACACCCATACAATTCGCACCACCCCGTGATGTTTTTCTCACTCCTACTAGTGAATGTAATGTAAACCACACCCATACAATGCGCACCACCCGTGATGCTTTTCTCACTCCTACTAGTGAATGTAATGTAACACACACCCATACAATGCGCACCACCCCGTGATGTTTTTCTCACTCCTACTAGTAAATGTAATGAATCACACACCCATACAATGCGCACCACCCCGTGATGTTTTTCTCACTCCTGTTGGTGAATCTAATGTAACACACACCCATACAATGCGCACCACCCCGTGATGTTTTTCTCACTCCTACTAGTGAAAGTAATGTAACACACACCCATACAATGCGCACCGCCCCGTGATGTTTTTCTCACTCCTACTAGTGAATGTAATGTAACACACACCCATACAGTGCACACCACCCCGTGATGTTTTTCTCACTCCTACTAGTGAATGTAATGTAACACACACCCATACAATGCGCACCACCCCGTGATGTTTTTCTCACTCCTACTAGTGAATGTAATGTAACACACACCCATACAATGCGCACCACCCCGTGATGTTTTTCTCACTCCTACTAGTGAATGTAATGTAACACACACCCATACAATGCGCACCACCCCGTGATGTTTTTCTCACTCCTCCTAGGGAATGTAATGTAACACACACGCATACAATGCGCACCACCCCGTGATGTTTTTCTCACTCCTACTAGTGAATGTAATGTAACACACACCCATACAATGCGCACCACCCCGTGATGATTTGCTCACTCCTACTAGTGAATGTAATGTAACACACACCCATACAATGCGCACCACCCCGTGATGTTTTTCTCACTCCTACTAGTAAATGTAATGAATCACACACCCATACAATGCGCACCACCCCGTGATGTTTTTCTCACTCCTGTTGGTGAATCTAATGTAACACACACCCATACAATGCGCACCACCCCGTGATGTTTTTCTCACTCCTACTAGTGAAAGTAATGTAACACACACCCATACAATGCGCACCGCCCCGTGATGTTTTTCTCACTCCTACTAGTGAATGTAATGTAACACACACCCATACAGTGCACACCACCCCGTGATGTTTTTCTCACTCCTACTAGTGAATGTAATGTAACACACACCCATACAATGCGCACCACCCCGTGATGTTTTTCTCACTCCTACTAGTGAATGTAATGTAACACACACCCATACAATGCGCACCACCCCGTGATGTTTTTCTCACTCCTACTAGTGAATGTAATGTAACACACACCCATACAATGCGCACCACCCCGTGATGTTTTTCTCACTCCTACTAGGGAATGTAATGTAACACACACCCATACAATGCGCACCACCCCGTGATGTTTTTCTCACTCCTACTAGTGAATGTAATGTAACACACACCCATACAATGCGAACCACCCCGTGATGATTTGCTCACTCCTACTATTGAATGTAATGTAACACACTCCCATACAATGCGCACCACCCCGTGATGTTTTTCTCACTCCTACTAGTGTATGTAATGTAACACACACCCATACAATGCGCACCACCCCGTGATGTTTTTCTCACTCCTACTAGTGAATGTAATGTAACACACACCCATACAATGCGCACCACCCCGTGATGTTTTTCTCACTGCTACTAGTGAAGGTAATGTAACACACATCCATACAATGCGCACCACCCCGTGATGTTTTTCTCACTCCTACTAGTGAATGTAATGTAACACACACCCATACAATGCGCACCACCCCGTGATGTTTTTCTCATTCCTACTAGTGAATGTAATGTAACACACACCCATACAATGCGCACCACCCCGTCATGTTTTTCTCACTCCTACTAGTGAATGTAATGTAACACACACCCATACAATGCGCACCACCCCGTGATGTTTTTCTCACTCCTACTAGTGAATGTAATGTAACACACACCCATACAATGCGCACCACCCCGTGATGTTTTTCTCATTCCTACTAGTGAATGTAATGTAACACACACCCATACAATGCGCACCACCCCGTGATGTTTTTCTCACTCCTACTAGTGAATGTAATGTAACACACACCCATACAATGCGCACCACCCCGTGATGTTTTTCTCACTCCTACTAGTGAATGTAATGTAACACACACCCATACAATGCGCACCACCCCGTGATGTTTTTCTCACGCCTACTAGTGAATGTAATGTAAACCACACCCATCCAATGCGCACCACCCGTGATGCTTTTCTCACTACTACTAGTGAATGTAATGTAACACACACCCATACAATGCGCACCACCCCGTGATGTTTTTCTCACTCCTACTAGTAAATGTAATGAATCACACACCCATACAATGCGCACCACCCCGTGATGTTTTTCTCACTCCTGTTGGTGAATCTAATGTAACACACACCCATACAATGCGCACCACCCCGTGATGTTTTTCTCACTCCTACTAGTGAAAGTAATGTAACACACTCCCATACAATGCGCACCGCCCCGTGATGTTTTTCTCACTCCTACTAGTGAATGTAATGTAACACACACCCATACAGTGCACACCACCCCGTGATGTTTTTCTCACTCCTACTAGTGAATGTAATGTAACACACACCCATACAATGCGCACCACCCCGTGATGTTTTTCTCACTCCTACTAGTGAATGTAATGTAACACACACCCATACAATGCGCACCACCCCGTGATGTTTTTCTCACTCCTACTAGTGAATGTAATGTAACACACACCCATACAATGCGCACCACCCCGTGATGTTTTTCTCACTCCTACTAGGGAATGTAATGTAACACACACCCATACAATGCGCACCACCCCGTGATGTTTTTCTCACTCCTACTAGTGAATGTAATGTAACACACACCCATACAATGCGCACTACCCCGCGATGTTTTTCTCACTCCTACTAGTGAATGTAATGTAACACACACCCATACAATGCGCACCACCCCTTGATGTTTTTCTCACTCCTACTAGTGAATGTAATGTAACACACACCCATACAGTGCACACCACCCCGTGATGTTTTTCTCACTCCTACTAGTGAATGTAATGTAACACACACCCATACAGTGCACACCACCCGTGATGTTTTTCTCACTCCTACTAGTGAATGTAATGTAACACACACCCATACAATGCGCACCACCCCGTGATGTTTTTCTCATTCCTACTAGTGAATGTAATGTAACACACACCCATACAATGCGCACCACCCCGTGATGTTTTTCTCACTCCTACTAGTGAATGTAATGTAACACACACCCATACAATGCGCACCACCCCGTGATGTTTTTCTCACTCCTACTAGTGAATGTAATGTAACACACACCCATACAATGCGCACCACCCCGTGATGTTTTTCTCACTCCTACTAGTGAATGTAATGTAAACCACACCCATACAATGCGCACCACCCGTGATGCTTTTCTCACTCCTACTAGTGAATGTAATGTAACACACACCCATACAATGCGCACCACCCCGTGATGTTTTTCTCACTCCTACTAGTAAATGTAATGAATCACACACCCATACAATGCGCACCACCCCGTGATGTTTTTCTCACTCCTGTTGGTGAATCTAATGTAACACACACCCATACAATGCGCACCACCCCGTGATGTTTTTCTCACTCCTACTAGTGAAAGTAATGTAACACACACCCATACAATGCGCACCGCCCCGTGATGTTTTTCTCACTCCTACTAGTGAATGTAATGTAACACACACCCATACAGTGCACACCACCCCGTGATGTTTTTCTCACTCCTACTAGTGAATGTAATGTAACACACACCCATACAATGCGCACCACCCCGTGATGTTTTTCTCACTCCTACTAGTGAATGTAATGTAACACACACCCATACAATGCGCACCACCCCGTGATGTTTTTCTCACTCCTACTAGTGAATGTAATGTAACACACACCCATACAATGCGCACCACCCCGTGATGTTTTTCTCACTCCTCCTAGGGAATGTAATGTAACACACACGCATACAATGCGCACCACCCCGTGATGTTTTTCTCACTCCTACTAGTGAATGTAATGTAACACACACCCATACAATGCGCACCACCCCGTGATGATTTGCTCACTCCTACTAGTGAATGTAATGTAACACACACCCATACAATGCGCACCACCCCGTGATGTTTTTCTCACTCCTACTAGTAAATGTAATGAATCACACACCCATACAATGCGCACCACCCCGTGATGTTTTTCTCACTCCTGTTGGTGAATCTAATGTAACACACACCCATACAATGCGCACCACCCCGTGATGTTTTTCTCACTCCTACTAGTGAAAGTAATGTAACACACACCCATACAATGCGCACCGCCCCGTGATGTTTTTCTCACTCCTACTAGTGAATGTAATGTAACACACACCCATACAGTGCACACCACCCCGTGATGTTTTTCTCACTCCTACTAGTGAATGTAATGTAACACACACCCATACAATGCGCACCACCCCGTGATGATTTGCTCACTCCTACTATTGAATGTAATGTAACACACTCCCATACAATGCGCACCACCCCGTGATGTTTTTCTCACTCCTACTAGTGTATGTAATGTAACACACACCCATACAATGCGCACCACCGCGTGATGTTTTTCTCACTCCTACTAGTAAATGTAATGAATCACACACCCATACAATGCGCACCACCCCGTGATGTTTTTCTCACTCCTGTTGGTGAATCTAATGTAACACACACCCATACAATGCGCACCACCCCGTGATGTTTTTCTCACTCCTACTAGTGAATGTAATGTAACACACACCCATACAATGCGCACCACCCCGTGATGTTTTTCTCACTCCTACTAGTGAATGTAATGTAACACACACCCATACAATGCGCACCACCCCGTGATGTTTTTCTCACTCCTACTAGGGAATGTAATGTAACACACACCCATACAATGCGCACCACCCCGTGATGTTTTTCTCACTCCTACTAGTGAATGTAATGTAACACACACCCATACAATGCGCACCACCCCGTGATGATTTGCTCACTCCTACTATTGAATGTAATGTAACACACTCCCATACAATGCGCACCACCCCGTGATGTTTTTCTCACTCCTACTAGTGTATGTAATGTAACACACACCCATACAATGCGCACCACCGCGTGATGTTTTTCTCACTCCTACTAGTGAATGTAATGTAACACACACCCATACAATGCGCACCACCCCGTGATGTTTTTCTCACTGCTACTAGTGAAGGTAATGTAACACACATCCATACAATGCGCACCACCCCGTGATGTTTTTCTCACTCCTACTAGTGAATGTAATGTAACACACACCCATACAATGCGCACCACCCCGTGATGTTTTTCTCATTCCTACTAGTGAATGTAATGTAACACACACCCATACAATGCGCACCACCCCGTCATGTTTTTCTCACTCCTACTAGTGAATGTAATGTAACACACACCCATACAATGCGCACCACCCCGTGATGTTTTTCTCACTCCTACTAGTGAATGTAATGTAACACACACCCATACAATGCGCACCACCCCGTGATGTTTTTCTCATTCCTACTAGTGAATGTAATGTAACACACACCCATACAATGCGCACCACCCCGTGATGTTTTTCTCACTCCTACTAGTGAATGTAATGTAACACACACCCATACAATGCGCACCACCCCGTGATGTTTTTCTCACTCCTACTAGTGAATGTAATGTAACACACACCCATACAATGCGCACCACCCCGTGATGTTTTTCTCACGCCTACTAGTGAATGTAATGTAAACCACACCCATCCAATGCGCACCACCCGTGATGCTTTTCTCACTACTACTAGTGAATGTAATGTAACACACACCCATACAATGCGCACCACCCCGTGATGTTTTTCTCACTCCTACTAGTAAATGTAATGAATCACACACCCATACAATGCGCACCACCCCGTGATGTTTTTCTCACTCCTGTTGGTGAATCTAATGTAACACACACCCATACAATGCGCACCACCCCGTGATGTTTTTCTCACTCCTACTAGTGAAAGTAATGTAACACACTCCCATACAATGCGCACCGCCCCGTGATGTTTTTCTCACTCCTACTAGTGAATGTAATGTAACACACACCCATACAGTGCACACCACCCCGTGATGTTTTTCTCACTCCTACTAGTGAATGTAATGTAACACACACCCATACAATGCGCACCACCCCGTGATGTTTTTCTCACTCCTACTAGTGAATGTAATGTAACACACACCCATACAATGCGCACCACCCCGTGATGTTTTTCTCACTCCTACTAGTGAATGTAATGTAACACACACCCATACAATGCGCACCACCCCGTGATGTTTTTCTCACTCCTACTAGGGAATGTAATGTAACACACACCCATACAATGCGCACCACCCCGTGATGTTTTTCTCACTCCTACTAGTGAATGTAATGTAACACACACCCATACAATGCGCACTACCCCGCGATGTTTTTCTCACTCCTACTAGTGAATGTAATGTAACACACACCCATACAATGCGCACCACCCCTTGATGTTTTTCTCACTCCTACTAGTGAATGTAATGTAACACACACCCATACAGTGCACACCACCCCGTGATGTTTTTCTCACTCCTACTAGTGAATGTAATGTAACACACACCCATACAGTGCACACCACCCGTGATGTTTTTCTCACTCCTACTAGTGAATGTAATGTAACACACACCCATACAGTGCGTACCACCCCGTGATGTTTTTCTCACTCCTACTAGTGAATGTAATGTAACACACACCCATACAGTGCGCACCACCCCGAGATGTTTTTCTCACTCCTACTAGTGAATGTAATGTAACACACACCCATACAATGCGCACCACCCCTTGATGTTTTTCTCACTCCTACTAGTGAATGTAATGTAACACACACCCATACAGTGCGTACCACCCCGTGATGTTTTTCTCACTCCTACTAGTGAATGTAATGTAACACACACCCATACAGTGCGCACCACCCCGCGATGTTTTTCTCACTCCTACTAGTGAATGTAATGTAACACACACCCATACAATGCGCACCACCCCGTGATGTTTTTCTCATTCCTACTAGTGAATGTAATGTAACACACACCCATACAATGCGCACCACCCCGTGATGTTTTTCTCACTCCTACTAGTGAATGTAATGTAACACACACCCATACAATGCGCACCACCCCGTGATGTTTTTCTCACTCCTACTAGTGAATGTAATGTAACACACACCCATACAATTCGCACCACCCCGTGATGTTTTTCTCACTCCTACTAGTGAATGTAATGTAAACCACACCCATACAATGCGCACCACCCGTGATGCTTTTCTCACTCCTACTAGTGAATGTAATGTAACACACACCCATACAATGCGCACCACCCCGTGATGTTTTTCTCACTCCTACTAGTAAATGTAATGAATCACACACCCATACAATGCGCACCACCCCGTGATGTTTTTCTCACTCCTGTTGGTGAATCTAATGTAACACACACCCATACAATGCGCACCACCCCGTGATGTTTTTCTCACTCCTACTAGTGAAAGTAATGTAACACACACCCATACAATGCGCACCGCCCCGTGATGTTTTTCTCACTCCTACTAGTGAATGTAATGTAACACACACCCATACAGTGCACACCACCCCGTGATGTTTTTCTCACTCCTACTAGTGAATGTAATGTAACACACACCCATACAATGCGCACCACCCCGTGATGTTTTTCTCACTCCTACTAGTGAATGTAATGTAACACACACCCATACAATGCGCACCACCCCGTGATGTTTTTCTCACTCCTACTAGTGAATGTAATGTAACACACACCCATACAATGCGCACCACCCCGTGATGTTTTTCTCACTCCTCCTAGGGAATGTAATGTAACACACACGCATACAATGCGCACCACCCCGTGATGTTTTTCTCACTCCTACTAGTGAATGTAATGTAACACACACCCATACAATGCGCACCACCCCGTGATGATTTGCTCACTCCTACTAGTGAATGTAATGTAACACACACCCATACAATGCGCACCACCCCGTGATGTTTTTCTCACTCCTACTAGTAAATGTAATGAATCACACACCCATACAATGCGCACCACCCCGTGATGTTTTTCTCACTCCTGTTGGTGAATCTAATGTAACACACACCCATACAATGCGCACCACCCCGTGATGTTTTTCTCACTCCTACTAGTGAAAGTAATGTAACACACACCCATACAATGCGCACCGCCCCGTGATGTTTTTCTCACTCCTACTAGTGAATGTAATGTAACACACACCCATACAGTGCACACCACCCCGTGATGTTTTTCTCACTCCTACTAGTGAATGTAATGTAACACACACCCATACAATGCGCACCACCCCGTGATGTTTTTCTCACTCCTACTAGTGAATGTAATGTAACACACACCCATACAATGCGCACCACCCCGTGATGTTTTTCTCACTCCTACTAGTGAATGTAATGTAACACACACCCATACAATGCGCACCACCCCGTGATGTTTTTCTCACTCCTACTAGGGAATGTAATGTAACACACACCCATACAATGCGCACCACCCCGTGATGTTTTTCTCACTCCTACTAGTGAATGTAATGTAACACACACCCATACAATGCGAACCACCCCGTGATGATTTGCTCACTCCTACTATTGAATGTAATGTAACACACTCCCATACAATGCGCACCACCCCGTGATGTTTTTCTCACTCCTACTAGTGTATGTAATGTAACACACACCCATACAATGCGCACCACCCCGTGATGTTTTTCTCACTCCTACTAGTGAATGTAATGTAACACACACCCATACAATGCGCACCACCCCGTGATGTTTTTCTCACTGCTACTAGTGAAGGTAATGTAACACACATCCATACAATGCGCACCACCCCGTGATGTTTTTCTCACTCCTACTAGTGAATGTAATGTAACACACACCCATACAATGCGCACCACCCCGTGATGTTTTTCTCATTCCTACTAGTGAATGTAATGTAACACACACCCATACAATGCGCACCACCCCGTCATGTTTTTCTCACTCCTACTAGTGAATGTAATGTAACACACACCCATACAATGCGCACCACCCCGTGATGTTTTTCTCACTCCTACTAGTGAATGTAATGTAACACACACCCATACAATGCGCACCACCCCGTGATGTTTTTCTCATTCCTACTAGTGAATGTAATGTAACACACACCCATACAATGCGCACCACCCCGTGATGTTTTTCTCACTCCTACTAGTGAATGTAATGTAACACACACCCATACAATGCGCACCACCCCGTGATGTTTTTCTCACTCCTACTAGTGAATGTAATGTAACACACACCCATACAATGCGCACCACCCCGTGATGTTTTTCTCACGCCTACTAGTGAATGTAATGTAAACCACACCCATCCAATGCGCACCACCCGTGATGCTTTTCTCACTACTACTAGTGAATGTAATGTAACACACACCCATACAATGCGCACCACCCCGTGATGTTTTTCTCACTCCTACTAGTAAATGTAATGAATCACACACCCATACAATGCGCACCACCCCGTGATGTTTTTCTCACTCCTGTTGGTGAATCTAATGTAACACACACCCATACAATGCGCACCACCCCGTGATGTTTTTCTCACTCCTACTAGTGAAAGTAATGTAACACACTCCCATACAATGCGCACCGCCCCGTGATGTTTTTCTCACTCCTACTAGTGAATGTAATGTAACACACACCCATACAGTGCACACCACCCCGTGATGTTTTTCTCACTCCTACTAGTGAATGTAATGTAACACACACCCATACAATGCGCACCACCCCGTGATGTTTTTCTCACTCCTACTAGTGAATGTAATGTAACACACACCCATACAATGCGCACCACCCCGTGATGTTTTTCTCACTCCTACTAGTGAATGTAATGTAACACACACCCATACAATGCGCACCACCCCGTGATGTTTTTCTCACTCCTACTAGGGAATGTAATGTAACACACACCCATACAATGCGCACCACCCCGTGATGTTTTTCTCACTCCTACTAGTGAATGTAATGTAACACACACCCATACAATGCGCACTACCCCGCGATGTTTTTCTCACTCCTACTAGTGAATGTAATGTAACACACACCCATACAATGCGCACCACCCCTTGATGTTTTTCTCACTCCTACTAGTGAATGTAATGTAACACACACCCATACAGTGCACACCACCCCGTGATGTTTTTCTCACTCCTACTAGTGAATGTAATGTAACACACACCCATACAGTGCACACCACCCGTGATGTTTTTCTCACTCCTACTAGTGAATGTAATGTAACACACACCCATACAGTGCGTACCACCCCGTGATGTTTTTCTCACTCCTACTAGTGAATGTAATGTAACACACACCCATACAGTGCGCACCACCCCGTGATGTTTTTCTCAATTCCTACTAGTGAATGTAATGTAACACACACCCATACAATGCGCACCACCCCTTGATGTTTTTCTCACTCCTACTAGTGAATGTAATGTAACACACACCCATACAGTGCGTACCACCCCGTGATGTTTTTCTCACTCCTACTAGTGAATGTAATGTAACACACACCCATACAGTGCGCACCACCCCGCGATGTTTTTCTCACTCCTACTAGTGAATGTAATGTAACACACACCCATACAATGCGCACCACACCTTGATGTTTTTCTCACTCCTACTAGTGAATGTAATGTAACACACACCCATACAGTGCACACCACCCCGTGATGTTTTTCTCACTCCTACTAGTGAATGTAATGTAACACACACCCATACAGTGCACACCACACGTGATGTTTTTCTCACTCCTACTAGTGAATGTAATGTAACACACACCCATACAGTGCGTACCACCCCGTGATGTTTTTCTCACTCCTACTAGTGAACGTAATGTAACACACACCCATACAATGCGCACCACCCCGTGATGTTTTTCTCACTCCTACTAGTAAACGTAATGTATCACACACCCATACAATGCGCACCACCCCGTGATGTTTTTCTCACTCCTGTTGGTGAATCTAATGTAACACACACCCATACAATGCGCACCACCCCGTGATGTTTTTCTCACTCCTACTAGTGAAAGTAATGTAACACACACCCATACAATGCGCACCGCCCCGTGATGTTTTTCTCACTCCTACTAGTGAATGTAATGTAACACACACCCATACAATGCGCACCACCCCGTGATGTTTTTCTCACTCCTACTAGTGAATCTAATGTAACACACACCCATACAATGCGCACCATCCCGTGATGTTTTTCTCACTCCTACTAGTGAATCTAATGTAACACACACCCATACAATGCGCACCACCCCGCGATATTTTTCAGAAACCTATCCTACATTCCACTGCATGTTCCCTGACCTCCCCATGCTGACCACCACGCGGTGCTTTTCTCCATCCTACATTGCCTCTCACTGCCTATCCTAATTTAGACCCTCCGATTCACACCACCCCGTGATGTTTTTCTCACTCCTATTTGTGTATCTAATGTAACACACACCCATACAATGCGCACCACCCCGTGATGTTTTTCTCACTCCTACTAGTGAATGTAATGTAACACACACCCATACAATGCGCACCACCCCGTGATGTTTTTCTCACTCCTACTAGTGAGCGTAATGTAACACACAGCCATACAATGCGCACCACCCCGTGATGTTTTTCTCACTCCTACTAGTGAACGTAATGTAACACACACCCATACAATGCGCACCACCCCGTGATGTTTTTCTCACTCCTACTAGTGAATGTAATGTAACACACACCCATACAGTGCACACCACCCGTGATGTTTTTCTCACTCCTACTAGTGAATGTAATGTAACACACACCCATACAGTGCGTACCACCCCGTGATGTTTTTCTCACTCCTACTAGTGAACGTAATGTAACACACACCCATACAATGCGCAACACCCCGTGATGTTTTTCTCACTCCTACTAGTAAATGTAATGTATCACACAGCCATACAATGCGCACCACCCCGTGATGTTTTTCTCACTCCTGTTGGTGAATCTAATGTAACACACACCCATACAATGCGCACCACCCCGTGATGTTTTTCTCACTCCTACTAGTGAAAGTAATGTAACACACACCCATACAATGCGCACCGCCCCGTGATGTTTTTCTCACTCCTACTAGTGAATGTAATGTAACACACACCCATACAATGCGCACCACCCCGTGATGTTTTTCTCACTGCTACTAGTGAATGTAATGTAACACACACCCATACAATGCGCACCATCCCGTGATGGTTTTCTCACTCCTACTAGTGAATCTAATGTAACACACACCCATACAATGCGCACCACCCGGCGATGTTTTTCAGAAACCTATCCTACATTCCACTGCATGTTCCCTGACCTCCCCATGCTGACCACCCCGCGGTGCTTTTCTCCATCCTACATTGCCTCTCACTGCCTATCCTAATTTAGACCCTCCGATTCACACCACCCCGTGATGTTTTTCTCACTTCTATTTGTGTATCTAATGTAACACACCCATACAATGCGCACCACCCCGTGATGTTTTTCTCACTCCTACTAGTGAATGTAATGTAACACACACCCATACAATGCGCACCACCCCGTGATGTTTTTCTCACTCCTACTAGTGAGCGTAATGTAACACACAGCCATACAATGCGCACCACCCCGTGATGTTTTTCTCACTCCTACTAGTGAACGTAATGTAACACACACCCATACAATGCGCACCACCCCGTGAAGTTTTTCTCACTCCTACTAGTGAACGTAATGTAACACACCCCCATACAATGCGCACCACCCTGTGATGTTTTTCTCACTCCTACTAGTGAATCTAATGTAACACACACCCATACAATGCGCACCACCCCGTGATGTTTTTCTCACTCCTACTAGTGAATGTAATGTAACACACACCCATACAATGCGCACCACCCCGTGATGTTTTTCTCTCTCCTACTAGTGAATGTAATGTAACACACACCCATACAATGCGCACCACCCCGTGATGTTTTTCTCACTCCTACTAGTGAATCTAATGTAACACACACCCATACAATGCGCACCACCCCGTGATGTTTTTCTCACTCCTACTAGTGAATATAATGTAACACACACCCATAAAATGCGCACCACCCCGTGATGTTTTTCTCTCTCCTACTAGTGAATGTAATGTAACACACACCCATACAGTGCGCACCACCCCGTGATGTTTTTCTCACTCCTACTAGTTAATGTAATGTAACAAACACCCATACAGTGCGCACCACCCCGTGATGTTTTTCTCACTCCTACTAGTGAATGTAATGTAACACACACCCATACAGTGCGCACCACCCCGTGATGTTTTTCTCACTCCTACTAGTGAATGTAATGTAACACACACCCATACAGTGCGCACCACCCCGTGATGTTTTTCTCACTCCTACTAGTGAATGTAATGTAACACACACCCATACAGTGCGCACCACCCGTGATGTTTTTCTCACTCCTACTAGTGAATGTAATGTAACACACACCCATACAGTGCACACCACCCCGTGATGTTTTTCTCACTCCTACTAGTGAATGTAATGTAACACACACCCATACAGTGCACACCACACGTGATGTTTTTCTCACTCCTACTAGTGAATGTAATGTAACACACACCCATACAGTGCGTACCACCCCGTGATGTTTTTCTCACTCCTACTAGTGAACGTAATGTAACACACACCCATACAATGCGCACCACCCCGTGATGTTTTTCTCACTCCTACTAGTAAACGTAATGTATCACACACCCATACAATGCGCACCACCCCGTGATGTTTTTCTCACTCGTGTTGGTGAATCTAATGTAACACACACCCATACAATGCGCACCACCCCGTGATGTTTTTCTCACTCCTACTAGTGAAAGTAGTGTAACACACACCCATACAATGCGCACCGCCCCGTGATGTTTTTCTCACTCCTACTAGTGAACGTAATGTAACACACACCCATACAATGCGCACCACCCCGTGATGTTTTTCTCACTCCTGTTGGTGAATCTAATGTAACACACACCCATACAATGCGCACCACCCCGTGATGTTTTTCTCACTCCTACTAGTGAAAGTAATGTAACACACACCCATACAATGCGCACCGCCCCGTGATGTTTTTCTCACTCCTACTAGTGAATGTAATGTAACACACACCCATACATTGCACACCACACGTGATGTTTTTCTCACTCCTACTAGTGAATGTAATGTAACACACACCCATACAATGCGCACCACCCCGTGATGTTTTTCTCACTCCTACTAGTGAATGTAATGTAACACACACCCATACAATGCGCACCACCCCGTGATGTTTTTCTCACTCCTACTAGTGAATGTAATGTAACACACACCCATACAATGCGCACCACCCCGTGATGTTTTTCTCACTCCTACTAGTGAATGTAATGTAACACACACCCATACAATGCGCACCACCCCGTGATGTTTTTCTCACTCCTACTAGTGAATGTAATGTAACACACACCCATACAATGCGCACCACCCCGTGATGTTTTTCTCACTCCTACTAGGGAATGTAATGTAACACACACCCATACAATGCGCACCACCCCGTGATGTTTTTCTCACTCCTACTAGTGAATGTAATGTAACACACACCCATAAAATGCGCACCACCCCGCGATGTTTTTCTCACTCCTACTAGTGAATGTAATGTAACACACACCCATACAATGCGCACCACCCCGCGATGTTTTTCTCACTCCTACTAGTGAATGTAATGTAACACACACCCATACAGTGCACACCACCCGTGATGTTTTTCTCACTCCTACTAGTGAATGTAATGTAACACACACCCATACAGTGCATACCACCCCGCGATGTTTTTCTCACTCCTACTAGTGAATGTAATGTAACACACACCCATACAATGCGCACCACCCCGCGATGTTTTTCTCACTCCTACTAGTGAATGTAATGTAACACACACCCATACAATGCGCACCACCCCTTGATGTTCTTCTCACTCCTACTAGTGAATGTAATGTAACACACACGCATACAGTGCACACCACCCCGTGATGTTTTTCTCACTCCTACTAGTGAATGTAATGTAACACACACCCATACAGTGCACACCACCCGTGATGTTTTTCTCACTCCTACTAGTGAATGTAATGTAACACACACCCATACAGTGCGTACCACCCCGTGATGTTTTTCTCACTCCTACTAGTGAACGTAATGTAACACACACCCATACAATGCGCACCACCCCGTGATGTTTTTCTCACTCCTACTAGTAAATGTAATGTATCACACACCCATACAATGCGCACCACCCCGTGATGTTTTTCTCACTCCTGTTGGTGAATCTAATGTAACACACACCCATACAATGCGCACCACCCCGTGATGTTTTTCTCACTCCTACTAGTGAAAGTAATGGAACACACACCCATACAATGCGCACCGCCCCGTGATGTTTTTCTCACTCCTACTAGTGAATGTAATGTATCACACACCCATACAATGCGCACCACCCCGTGATGTTTTTCTCACTCCTACTAGTGAATCTAATGTAACACACACCCATACAATGCGCACCATCCCGTGATGTTTTTCTCACTCCTACTAGTGAATCTAATGTAACACACACCCATACAATGCGCACCACCCCGCGATGTTTTTCAGAAACCTATCCTACATTCCACTGTATGTTCCCTGACCTCCCCATGCTGACCACCCCGCGGTGCTTTTCTCCATCCTACATTGCCTCTCACTGCCTATCCTAATTTAGACCCTCCGATTCACACCACCCCATGATGTTTTTCTCACTCCTATTTGTGTATCTAATGTAACACACACCCATACAATGCGCACCACCCCGTGATGTTTTTCTCACTCGTGTTGGTGAATCTAATGTAACACACACCCATACAATGCGCACCACCCCGTGATGTTTTTCTCACTCCTACTAGTGAAAGTAGTGTAACACACACCCATACAATGCGCACCGCCCCGTGATGTTTTTCTCACTCCTACTAGTGAACGTAATGTAACACACACCCATACAATGCGCACCACCCCGTGATGTTTTTCTCACTCCTGTTGGTGAATCTAATGTAACACACACCCATACAATGCGCACCACCCCGTGATGTTTTTCTCACTCCTACTAGTGAAAGTAATGTAACACACACCCATACAATGCGCACCGCCCCGTGATGTTTTTCTCACTCCTACTAGTGAATGTAATGTAACACACACCCATACATTGCACACCACACGTGATGTTTTTCTCACTCCTACTAGTGAATGTAATGTAACACACACCCATACAATGCGCACCACCCCGTGATGTTTTTCTCACTCCTACTAGTGAATGTAATGTAACACACACCCATACAATGCGCACCACCCCGTGATGTTTTTCTCACTCCTACTAGTGAATGTAATGTAACACACACCCATACAATGCGCACCACCCCGTGATGTTTTTCTCACTCCTACTAGTGAATGTAATGTAACACACACCCATACAATGCGCACCACCCCGTGATGTTTTTCTCACTCGTGTTGGTGAATCTAATGTAACACACACCCATACAATGCGCACCACCCCGTGATGTTTTTCTCACTCCTACTAGTGAAAGTAGTGTAACACACACCCATACAATGCGCACCGCCCCGTGATGTTTTTCTCACTCCTACTAGTGAACGTAATGTAACACACACCCATACAATGCGCACCACCCCGTGATGTTTTTCTCACTCCTGTTGGTGAATCTAATGTAACACACACCCATACAATGCGCACCACCCCGTGATGTTTTTCTCACTCCTACTAGTGAAAGTAATGTAACACACACCCATACAATGCGCACCGCCCCGTGATGTTTTTCTCACTCCTACTAGTGAATGTAATGTAACACACACCCATACATTGCACACCACACGTGATGTTTTTCTCACTCCTACTAGTGAATGTAATGTAACACACACCCATACAATGCGCACCACCCCGTGATGTTTTTCTCACTCCTACTAGTGAATGTAATGTAACACACACCCATACAATGCGCACCACCCCGTGATGTTTTTCTCACTCCTACTAGTGAATGTAATGTAACACACACCCATACAATGCGCACCACCCCGTGATGTTTTTCTCACTCCTACTAGTGAATGTAATGTAACACACACCCATACAATGCGCACCACCCCGTGATGTTTTTCTCACTCCTACTAGTGAATGTAATGTAACACACACCCATACAATGCGCACCACCCCGTGATGTTTTTCTCACTCCTACTAGGGAATGTAATGTAACACACACCCATACAATGCGCACCACCCCGTGATGTTTTTCTCACTCCTACTAGTGAATGTAATGTAACACACACCCATAAAATGCGCACCACCCCGCGATGTTTTTCTCACTCCTACTAGTGAATGTAATGTAACACACACCCATACAATGCGCACCACCCCGCGATGTTTTTCTCACTCCTACTAGTGAATGTAATGTAACACACACCCATACAGTGCACACCACCCGTGATGTTTTTCTCACTCCTACTAGTGAATGTAATGTAACACACACCCATACAGTGCATACCACCCCGCGATGTTTTTCTCACTCCTACTAGTGAATGTAATGTAACACACACCCATACAATGCGCACCACCCCGCGATGTTTTTCTCACTCCTACTAGTGAATGTAATGTAACACACACCCATACAATGCGCACCACCCCTTGATGTTCTTCTCACTCCTACTAGTGAATGTAATGTAACACACACGCATACAGTGCACACCACCCCGTGATGTTTTTCTCACTCCTACTAGTGAATGTAATGTAACACACACCCATACAGTGCACACCACCCGTGATGTTTTTCTCACTCCTACTAGTGAATGTAATGTAACACACACCCATACAGTGCGTACCACCCCGTGATGTTTTTCTCACTCCTACTAGTGAACGTAATGTAACACACACCCATACAATGCGCACCACCCCGTGATGTTTTTCTCACTCCTACTAGTAAATGTAATGTATCACACACCCATACAATGCGCACCACCCCGTGATGTTTTTCTCACTCCTGTTGGTGAATCTAATGTAACACACACCCATACAATGCGCACCACCCCGTGATGTTTTTCTCACTCCTACTAGTGAAAGTAATGGAACACACACCCATACAATGCGCACCGCCCCGTGATGTTTTTCTCACTCCTACTAGTGAATGTAATGTATCACACACCCATACAATGCGCACCACCCCGTGATGTTTTTCTCACTCCTACTAGTGAATCTAATGTAACACACACCCATACAATGCGCACCATCCCGTGATGTTTTTCTCACTCCTACTAGTGAATCTAATGTAACACACACCCATACAATGCGCACCACCCCGCGATGTTTTTCAGAAACCTATCCTACATTCCACTGTATGTTCCCTGACCTCCCCATGCTGACCACCCCGCGGTGCTTTTCTCCATCCTACATTGCCTCTCACTGCCTATCCTAATTTAGACCCTCCGATTCACACCACCCCATGATGTTTTTCTCACTCCTATTTGTGTATCTAATGTAACACACACCCATACAATGCGCACCACCCCGTGATGTTTTTCTCACTCCTACTAGTGAATGTAATGTAACACACACCCATACAATTCGCACCACCCCGTGATGTTTTTCTCACTCCTACTAGTGAGCGTAATGTAACACACAGCCATACAATGCGCACCACCCCGTGATGTTTTTCTCACTCCTACTAGTGAACGTAATGTAACACACACCCATACAATGCGCACCACCCCGTGATGTTTTTCTCACTCCTACTAGGGAATGTAATGTAACACACACCCATACAATGCGCACCACCCCGTGATGTTTTTCTCACTCCTACTAGTGAATCTAATGTAACACACACCCATACAATGCGCACCACCCCGTGATGTTTTTCTCACTCCTACTAGTGAATGTAATGTAACACACACCCATACAATGCGCACCACCCCGTGATGTTTTTCTCTCTCCTACTAGTGAATGTAATGTAACACACACCCATACAATGCGCACCACCCCGTGATGTTTTTCTCACTCCTACTAGTGAATGTAATGTAACACACACCCATACAATGCGCACCACCCCGTGATGTTTTTCTCACTCCTACTAGGGAATGTAATGTAACACACACCCATACAATGCGCACCACCCCGTGATGTTTTTCTCACTCCTACTAGTGAATGTAATGTAACACACACCCATAAAATGCGCACCACCCCGCGATGTTTTTCTCACTCCTACTAGTGAATGTAATGTAACACACACCCATACAATGCGCACCACCCCTTGATGTTTTTCTCACTCCTACTAGTGAATGTAATGTAACACACACCCATACAGTGCACACCACCCCGTGATGTTTTTCTCACTCCTACTAGTGAATGTAATGTAACACACACCCATACAGTGCACACCACCCGTGATGTTTTTCTCACTCCTACTAGTGAATGTAATGTAACACACACCCATACAGTGCGTACCACCCCGTGATGTTTTTCTCACTCCTACTAGTGAATGTAATGTAACACACACCCATACAGTGCGCACCACCCCGTGATGTTTTTCTCACTCCTACTAGTGAATGTAATGTAACACACACCCATACAATGCGCACCACCCCTTGATGTTTTTCTCACTCCTACTAGTGAATGTAATGTAACACACACCCATACAGTGCACACCACCCCGTGATGTTTTTCTCACTCCTACTAGTGAATGTAATGTAACACACACCCATACAGTGCACACCACCCGTGATGTTTTTCTCACTCCTAATAGTGAATGTAATGTAACACACACCCATACAGTGCGTACCACCCCGTGATGTTTTTCTCACTCCTACTAGTGAACGTAATGTAACACACACCCATACAATGCGCACCACCCCGTGATGTTTTTCTCACTCGTACTAGTAAATGTAATGTATCACACACCCATACAATGCGCACCGCCCCGTGATGTTTTTCTCACTCCTACTAGTGAATGTAATGTAACACACACCCATACAATGCGCACCACCCCGTGATGTTTTTCTCACTCCTACTAGTGAATCTAATGTAACACACACCCATACAATGCGCACCATCCCGTGATGTTTTTCTCACTCCTACTAGTGAATCTAATGTAACACACACCCATACAATGCGCACCACCCCGCGATGTTTTTCAGAAACCTATCCTACATTCCACTGCATGTTCCCTGACCTCCCCATGCTGACCACCCCGCGGTGCTTTTCTCCATCCTACATTGCCTCTCACTGCCTATCCTAATATAGACCCTCCGATTCACACCACCCCGTGTAGTTTTTCTCACTCCTATTTGTGTATCTAATGTAACACACACCCATACAATGCGCACCACCCCGTGATGTTTTTCTCACTCCTACTAGTGAATGTAATGTAACACACACCCATACAATGCGCACCACCCCGTGATGTTTTTCTCACTCCTACTAGTGAGCGTAATGTAACACACAGCCATACAATGCGCACCAACCCGTGATGTTTTTCTCACTCCTACTAGTGAACGTAATGTAACACACACCCATACAATGCACACCACCCTGTGAAGTTTTTCTCACTCCTACTAGTGAATGTAATGTAACACACACCCATACAATGCGCACCACCCCGTCATGTTTTTCTCACTCCTACTAGTGAATGTAAAGTAACACACACCCATACAATGCGCACCACCCCGTGATGTTTTTCTCACTCCTACTAGTGAATGTAATGTAACACACACCCATACAATGCGCACCACCCCGTGATGTTTTTCTCATTCCTACTAGTGAATGTAATGTAACACACACCCATACAATGCGCACCACCCCGTGATGTTTTTCTCACTCCTACTAGTGAATGTAATGTAACACACACCCATACAATGCGCACCACCCCGTGATGTTTTTCTCACTCCTACTAGTGAATGTAATGTAACACACACCCATACAATGCGCACCACCCCGTGATGTTTTTCTCACTCCTACTAGTGAATGTAATGTAAACCACACCCATACAATGCGCACCACCCGTGATGCTTTTCTCACTCCTACTAGTGAATGTAATGTAACACACACCCATACAATGCGCACCACCCCGTGATGTTTTTCTCACTCCTACTAGTAAATGTAATGAATCACACACCCATACAATGCGCACCACCCCGTGATGTTTTTCTCACTCCTGTTGGTGAATCTAATGTAACACACACCCATACAATGTGCACCACCCCGTGATGTTTTTCTCACTCTTACTAGTGAAAGTAATGTAACACACACCCATACAATGCGCACCGCCCCGTGATGTTTTTCTCACTCCTACTAGTGAATGTAATGTAACACACACCCATACAGTGCACACCACCCCGTGATGTTTTTCTCACTCCTACTAGTGAATGTAATGTAACACACACCCATACAATGCGCACCACCCCGTGATGTTTTTCTCACACCTACTAGTGAATGTAATGTAACACACACCCATACAATGCGCACCACCCAGTGATGTTTTTCTCACTCCTACTAGTGAATGTAATGTAACACACACCCATGCAATGCGCACCACCCCGTGATGTTTTTCTCACTCCTACTAGGGAATGTAATGTAACACACACCAATACAATGCGCACCACCCCGTGATGTTTTTCTCACTCCTACTAGTGAATGTAATGTAACACACACCCATACAATGCGCACCACCCCGTGATGTTTTTCTCACTCCTACTAGTGAATGTAATGTAAACCACACCCATACAATGCGCACCACCCGTGATGCTTTTCTCACTCCTACTAGTGAATGTAATGTAACACACACCCATACAATGCGCACCACCCCGTGATGTTTTTCTCACTCCTATTAGTAAATGTAATGAATCACACACCCATACAATGCGCACCACCCCGTGATGTTTTTCTCACTCCTGTTGGTGAATCTAATGTAACACACACCCATACAATGCGCACCACCCCGTGATGTTTTTCTCACTCCTACTAGTGAATCTAATGTAACACACACCCATACAATGCGCACCGCCCCGTGATGTTTTTCTCACTCCTACTAGTGAATGTAATGTAACACACACCCATACAGTGCACACCACCCCGTGATGTTTTTCTCACTCCTACTAGTGAATGTAATGTAACACACACCCATACAATGCGCACCACCCCGTGATGTTTTTCTCACTCCTACTAGTGAATGTAATGTAACACACACCCATACAATGCGCACCACCCCGTGATGTTTTTCTCACTCCTACTAGTGAATGTAATGTAACACACACCCATACAATGCGCACCACCCCGTGATGTTTTTCTCACTCCTCCTAGGGAATGTAATGTAACACACACGCATACAATGCGCACCACCCCGTGATGTTTTTCTCACTCCTACTAGTGAATGTAATGTAACACACACCCATACAATGCGCACCACCCCGTGATGATTTGCTCACTCCTACTAGTGAATGTAATGTAACACACACCCATACAATGCGCACCACCCCGTGATGTTTTTCTCACTCCTACTAGTAAATGTAATGAATCACACACCCATACAATGCGCACCACCCCGTGATGTTTTTCTCACTCCTGTTGGTGAATCTAATGTAACACACACCCATACAATGCGCACCACCCCGTGATGTTTTTCTCACTCCTACTAGTGAAAGTAATGTAACACACACCCATACAATGCGCACCGCCCCGTGATGTTTTTCTCACTCCTACTAGTGAATGTAATGTAACACACACCCATACAGTGCACACCACCCCGTGATGTTTTTCTCACTGCTACTAGTGAATGTAATGTAACACACATGCATACAATGCGCACCACCCCGTGATGTTTTTCTCACTCCTACTAGTGAATGTAATGTAACACACACCCATACAATTCGCACCACCCCGTGATGTTTTTCTCACTCCTACTAGTGAATGTAATGTAACACACACCCATACAATGCGCACCACCCCGTGATGTTTTTCTCACTCCTACTAGGGAATGAAATGTAACACACACCCATACAATGCGCACCACCCCGTGATGTTTTTCTCACTCCTACTAGTGAATGTAATGTAACACACACCCATACAGTGCGTACCACCCCGTGATGTTTTTCTCACTCCTACTAGTGAATGTAATGTAACACACACCCATACAGTGCGCACCACCCCGTGATGTTTTTCTCACTCCTACTAGTGAATGTAATGTAACACACACCCATACAATGCGCACCACCCCTTGATGTTTTTCTCACTCCTACTAGTGAATGTAATGTAACACACACCCATACAGTGCACACCACCCCGTGATGTTTTTCTCACTCCTACTAGTGAATGTAATGTAACACACACCCATACAGTGCACACCACCCGTGATGTTTTTCTCACTCCTACTAGTGAATGTAATGTAACACACACCCATACAGTGCGTACCACCCCGTGATGTTTTTCTCACTCCTACTAGTGAACGTAATGTAACACACACCCATACAATGCGCACCACCCCGTGATGTTTTTCTCACTCGTACTAGTAAATGTAATGTATCACACACCCATACAATGCGCACCGCCCCGTGATGTTTTTCTCACTCCTACTAGTGAATGTAATGTAACACACACCCATACAATGCGCACCACCCCGTGATGTTTTTCTCACTCCTACTAGTGAATCTAATGTAACACACACCCATACAATGCGCACCATCCCGTGATGTTTTTCTCACTCCTACTAGTGAATCTAATGTAACACACACCCATACAATGCGCACCACCCCGCGATGTTTTTCAGAAACCTATCCTACATTCCACTGCATGTTCCCTGACCTCCCCATGCTGACCACCCCGCGGTGCTTTTCTCCATCCTACATTGCCTCTCACTGCCTATCCTAATATAGACCCTCCGATTCACACCACCCCGTGTAGTTTTTCTCACTCCTATTTGTGTATCTAATGTAACACACACCCATACAATGCGCACCACCCCGTGATGTTTTTCTCACTCCTACTAGTGAATGTAATGTAACACACACCCATACAATGCGCACCACCCCGTGATGTTTTTCTCACTCCTACTAGTGAGCGTAATGTAACACACAGCCATACAATGCGCACCAACCCGTGATGTTTTTCTCACTCCTACTAGTGAACGTAATGTAACACACACCCATACAATGCACACCACCCCGTGAAGTTTTTCTCACTCCTACTAGTGAATGTAATGTAACACACACCCATACAATGCGCACCACCCCGTCATGTTTTTCTCACTCCTACTAGTGAATGTAAAGTAACACACACCCATACAATGCGCACCACCCCGTGATGTTTTTCTCACTCCTACTAGTGAATGTAATGTAACACACACCCATACAATGCGCACCACCCCGTGATGTTTTTCTCATTCCTACTAGTGAATGTAATGTAACACACACCCATACAATGCGCACCACCCCGTGATGTTTTTCTCACTCCTACTAGTGAATGTAATGTAACACACACCCATACAATGCGCACCACCCCGTGATGTTTTTCTCACTCCTACTAGTGAATGTAATGTAACACACACCCATACAATGCGCACCACCCCCTGATGTTTTTCTCACTCCTACTAGTGAATGTAATGTAAACCACACCCATACAATGCGCACCACCCGTGATGCTTTTCTCACTCCTACTAGTGAATGTAATGTAACACACACCCATACAATGCGCACCACCCCGTGATGTTTTTCTCACTCCTACTAGTAAATGTAATGAATCACACACCCATACAATGCGCACCACCCCGTGATGTTTTTCTCACTCCTGTTGGTGAATCTAATGTAACACACACCCATACAATGTGCACCACCCCGTGATGTTTTTCTCACTCTTACTAGTGAAAGTAATGTAACACACACCCATACAATGCGCACCGCCCCGTGATGTTTTTCTCACTCCTACTAGTGAATGTAATGTAACACACACCCATACAATGCGCACCACCCCGTGATGTTTTTCTCACACCTACTAGTGAATGTAATGTAACACACACCCATACAATGCGCACCACCCAGTGATGTTTTTCTCACTCCTACTAGTGAATGTAATGTAACACACACCCATGCAATGCGCACCACCCCGTGATGTTTTTCTCACTCCTACTAGGGAATGTAATGTAACACACACCAATACAATGCGCACCACCCCGTGATGTTTTTCTCACTCCTACTAGTGAATGTAATGTAACACACACCCATACAATGCGCACCACCCCGTGATGTTTTTCTCACTCCTACTAGTGAATGTAATGTAAACCACACCCATACAATGCGCACCACCCGTGATGCTTTTCTCACTCCTACTAGTGAATGTAATGTAACACACACCCATACAATGCGCACCACCCCGTGATGTTTTTCTCACTCCTATTAGTAAATGTAATGAATCACACACCCATACAATGCGCACCACCCCGTGATGTTTTTCTCACTCCTGTTGGTGAATCTAATGTAACACACACCCATACAATGCGCACCACCCCGTGATGTTTTTCTCACTCCTACTAGTGAATCTAATGTAACACACACCCATACAATGCGCACCGCCCCGTGATGTTTTTCTCACTCCTACTAGTGAATGTAATGTAACACACACCCATACAGTGCACACCACCCCGTGATGTTTTTCTCACTCCTACTAGTGAATGTAATGTAACACACACCCATACAATGCGCACCACCCCGTGATGTTTTTCTCACTCCTACTAGTGAATGTAATGTAACACACACCCATACAATGCGCACCACCCCGTGATGTTTTTCTCACTCCTACTAGTGAATGTAATGTAACACACACCCATACAATGCGCACCACCCCGTGATGTTTTTCTCACTCCTCCTAGGGAATGTAATGTAACACACACGCATACAATGCGCACCACCCCGTGATGTTTTTCTCACTCCTACTAGTGAATGTAATGTAACACACACCCATACAATGCGCACCACCCCGTGATGATTTGCTCACTCCTACTAGTGAATGTAATGTAACACACACCCATACAATGCGCACCACCCCGTGATGTTTTTCTCACTCCTACTAGTAAATGTAATGAATCACACACCCATACAATGCGCACCACCCCGTGATGTTTTTCTCACTCCTGTTGGTGAATCTAATGTAACACACACCCATACAATGCGCACCACCCCGTGATGTTTTTCTCACTCCTACTAGTGAAAGTAATGTAACACACACCCATACAATGCGCACCGCCCCGTGATGTTTTTCTCACTCCTACTAGTGAATGTAATGTAACACACACCCATACAGTGCACACCACCCCGTGATGTTTTTCTCACTGCTACTAGTGAATGTAATGTAACACACATGCATACAATGCGCACCACCCCGTGATGTTTTTCTCACTCCTACTAGTGAATGTAATGTAACACACACCCATACAATTCGCACCACCCCGTGATGTTTTTCTCACTCCTACTAGTGAATGTAATGTAACACACACCCATACAATGCGCACCACCCCGTGATGTTTTTCTCACTCCTACTAGGGAATGAAATGTAACACACACCCATACAATGCGCACCACCCCGTGATGTTTTTCTCACTCCTACTAGTGAATGTAATGTAACACACACCCATACAATGCGCACCACCCCGTGATGATTTGCTCACTCCTACTATTGAATGTAATGTAACACACTCCCATACAATGCGCACCACCCCGTGATGTTTTTCTCACTCCTACTAGTGTATGTAATGTAACACACACCCATACAATGCGCACCACCCCGTGATGTTTTTCTCACTCCTACTAGTGAATGTAATGTAACACACACCCATACAATGCGCACCACCCCGTGATGTTTTTCTCACTGCTACTAGTGAAGGTAATGTAACACACATCCATACAATGCGCACCACCCCGTGATGTTTTTCTCACTCCTACTAGTGAATGTAATGTAACACACACCCATACAATGCGCACCACCCCGTGATGTTTTTCTCATTCCTACTAGTGAATGTAATGTAACACACACCCATACAATGCGCACCACCCCGTCATGTTTTTCTCACTCCTACTAGTGAATGTAATGTAACACACAACCATACAATGCGCACCACCCCATGATGTTTTTCTCACTCCTACTAGGGAATGTAATGTAACACACACCCATACAATGCGCACCACCCCGTGATGTTTTTCTCATTCCTACTAGTGAATGTAATGTAACACACACCCATACAATGCGCACCACCCCGTGATGTTTTTCTCACTCCTACTAGTGAATGTAATGTAACACACACCCATACAATGCGCACCACCCCGTGATGTTTTTCTCACTCCTACTAGTGAATGTAATGTAACACACACCCATACAATGCGCACCACACCGTGATGTTTTTCTCACGCCTACTAGTGAATGTAATGTAAACCACACCCATCCAATGCGCACCACCCGTGATGCTTTTCTCACTACTACTAGTGAATGTAATGTAACACACACCCATACAATGCGCACCACCCCGTGATGTTTTTCTCACTCCTACTAGTAAATGTAATGAATCACACACCCATACAATGCGCACCACCCCGTGATGTTTTTCTCACTCCTGTTGGTGAATCTAATGTAACACACACCCATACAATGCGCACCACCCCGTGATGTTTTTCTCACTCCTACTAGTGAAAGTAATGTAACACACACCCATACAATGCGCACCGACCCGTGATGTTTTTCTCACTGCTACTAGTGAATGTAATGTAACACACACCCATACAGTGCACACCACCCCGTGATGTTTTTCTCACTCCTACTAGTGAATGTAATGTAACACACACCCATACAATGCGCACCACCCCGTGATGTTTTTCTCACTCCTACTAGTGAATGTAATGTAACACACACCCATACAATGCGCAGCACCCCGTGATGTTTTTCTCACTCCTACTAGTGAATGTAATGTAACACACACCCATACAATGCGCACCACCCCGTGATGTTTTTCTCACTCCTACTAGGGAATGTAATGTAACACACACCCATACAATGCGCACCACCCCGTGATGTTTTTCTCACTCCTACTAGTGAATGTAATGTAACACACACCCATACAATGCGCACCACCCCTTGATGTTTTTCTCACTCCTACTAGTGAATGTAATGTAACACACACCAATACAATGCGCACCACCCCTTGATGTTTTTCTCACTCCTACTAGTGAATGTAATGTAACACACACCCATACAGTGCACACCACCCCGTGATGTTTTTCTCACTCCTACTAGTGAATGTAATGTAACACACACCCATACAGTGCGTACCACCCCGTGATGTTTTTCTCACTCCTACTAGTGAATGTAATGTAACACACACCCATACAGTGCGCACCACCCCGTGATGTTTTTCTCACTCCTACTAGTGAATGTAATGTAACACACACCCATACAATGCGCACCACCCCTTGATATTTTTCTCACTCCTACTAGTGAATGTAATGTAACACACACCCATACAGTGCGTACCACCCCGTGATGTTTTTCTCACTCCTACTAGTGAATGTAATGTAACACACACCCATACAATGCGCACCACCCCGTGATGTTTTTCTCACTCCTACTAGTGAATGTAATGTAACACACACCCATACAATGCGCACCACCCCGTGATGTTTTTCTCACTCCTACTAGTGAATGTAATGTAACACACACCCATACAATGCGCACCACTCCGTGATGTTTTTCTCACTCCTACTAGGGAATGTAATGTAACACACACCCATACAATGCGCACCACCCCGTGATGTTTTTCTCACTCCTACTAGTGAATGTAATGTAACACACACCCATAAAATGCGCACCACCCCGCGATGTTTTTCTCACTCCTACTAGTGAATGTAATGTAAAACACACCCATACAATGCGCACCACCCCGCGATGTTTTTCTCACTCCTACTAGTGAATGTAATGTAACACACACCCATACAGTGCACACGACCCGTGATGTTTTTCTCACTCCTACTAGTGAATGTAATGTAACACACACCCATACAGTGCGCACCACCCCGTGATGTTTTTCTCACTCCTACTAGTGAATGTAATGTAACACACACCCATACAATGCGCACCACCCCTTGATGTTTTTCTCACTCCTACTAGTGAATGTAATGTAGCACACACCCATACAGTGCGTACCACCCCGTGATGTTTTTCTCACTCCTACTAGTGAATGTAATGTAACACACACCCATACAGTGCGCACCACCCCGCGATGTTTTTCTCACTCCTACTACTGAATGTAATGTAACACACACCCATACAATGCGCACCACCCCTTGATGTTTTTCTCACTCCTACTAGTGAATGTAATGTAACACACACCCATACAGTGCACACCACCCCGTGATGTTTTTCTCACTGCCACTAGTGAATGTAATGTAACACACACCCATACAGTGCACACCACCCGTGATGTTTTTCTCACTCCTACTAGTGAATGTAATGTAACACACACCCATACAGTGCGTACCACCCCGTGATGTTTTTCTCACTCCTACTAGTGAACGTAATGTAACACACACCCATACAATGCGCACCACCCTGTGATGTTTTTCTCACTCCTACTAGTAAATGTAATGTATCACACACCCATACAATGCGCACCACCCCGTGATGTTTTTCTCACTCCTGTTGGTGAATCTAATGTAACACACACCCATACAATGCACACCACCCCGTGATGTTTTTCTCACTCCTACTAGTGAAAGTAATGTAACACACACCCATACAATGCGCACCGCCCCGTGATGTTTTTCTCACTCCTACTAGTGAATGTAATGTAACACACACCCATACAATGCGCACCACCCCGTGATGTTTTTCTCACTCCTACTAGTGAATCTAATGTAACACACACCCATACAATGCGCACCACCCCGCGATGTTTGTCAGAAACCTATCCTACATTCCACTGTATGTTCCCTGACCTCCCCATGCTGACCACCCCGCGGTGCTTTTCTCCATCCTACATTGCCTCTCACTGCCTATCCTAATTTAGACCCTCCGATTCACACCACCCCGTGATGTTTTTCTCACTCCTATTTGAGTATCTAATGTAACACACACCCATACAATGCGCACCACCCCGTGATGTTTTTCTCACTCCTACTAGTGAATGTAATGTAACACACACCCATACAATGCGCACCACCCCGTGATGTTTTTCTCACTCCTACTAGTGAGCGTAATGTAACACACAGCCATACAATGCGCACCACCCCGTGATGTTTTTCTCACTCCTACTAGTGAACGTAATGTAACACACACCCATACAATGCGCACCACCCCGTGAAGTTTTTCTCACTCCTACTAGGGAATGTAATGTAACACACACCCATACAATGCGCACCACCCCGTGATGTTTTTCTCACTCCTACTAGTGAATGTAATGTAACACACACCCATACAATGCGCACCACCCCGCGATGTTTTTCTCACTCCTACTAGTGAATGTAATGTAAAACACACCCATACAATGCGCACCACCCCTTGATGTTTTTCTCACTCCTACTAGTGAATGTAATGTAACACACACCCATACAGTGCACACCACCCCGTGATGTTTTCCTCACTCCTACTAGTGAATGTAATGTAACACACACCCATACAGTGCACACCACCCGTGATGTTTTTCTCACTCCTACTAGTGAATGTAATGTAACACACACCCATACAGTGCGTACCACCCCGTGATGTTTTTCTCACTCCTACTAGTGAATGTAATGTAACACACACCCATACAGTGCGCACCACCCCGTGATGTTTTTCTCACTCCTACTAGTGAATGTAATGTAACACACACCCATACAATGCGCACCACCCCTTGATGTTTTTCTCACTCCTACTAGTGAATGTAATGTAACACACACCCATACAGTGCGTACCACCCCGTGATGTTTTTCTCACTCCTACTAGTGAATGTAATGTAACACACACCCATACAATGCGCACCACCCCGTGATGTTTTTCTCACTCCTACTAGTGAATGTAATGTAACACACACCCATACAATGCGCACCACCCCGTGATGTTTTTCTCACTCCTACTAGTGAATGTAATGTAACACACACCCATACAATGCGCACCACCCCGTGATGTTTTTCTCACTCCTACTAGGGAATGTAATGTAACACACACCCATACAATGCGCACCACCCCGTGATGTTTTTCTCACTCCTACTAGTGAATGTAATGTAACACACACCCATAAAATGCGCACCACCCCGCGATGTTTTTCTCACTCCTACTAGTGAATGTAATGTAACACACACCCATACAATGCGCACCACCCCGCGATGTTTTTCTCACTCCTACTAGTGAATGTAATGTAACACACACCCATACAGTGCACACCACCCGTGATGTTTTTCTCACTCCTACTAGTGAATGTAATGTAACCCACACCCATACAGTGCGCACCACCCCGTGATGTTTTTCTCACTCCTACTAGTGAATGTAATGTAACACACACCCATACAATGCGCACCACCCCTTGATGTTTTTCTCACTCCTACTAGTGAATGTAATGTAGCACACACCCATACAGTGCGTACCACCCCGCGATGTTTTTCTCACTCCTACTAGTGAATGTAATGTAACACACACCCATACAGTGCGCACCACCCCGCGATGTTTTTCTCACTCCTACTAGTGAATGTAATGTAACACACACCCATACAATGCGCACCACCCCTTGATGTTTTTCTCACTCCTACTAGTGAATGTAATGTAACACACACCCATACAGTGCACACCACCCCGTGATGTTTTTCTCACTCCTACTAGTGAATGTAATGTAACACACACCCATACAGTGCACACCACCCGTGATGTTTTTCTCACTCCTACTAGTGAATGTAATGTAACACACACCCATACAGTGCGTACCACCCCGTGATGTTTTTCTCACTCCTACTAGTGAACGTAATGTAACACACACCCATACAATGCGCACCACCCCGTGATGTTTTTCTCACTCCTACTAGTAAATGTAATGTATCACACACCCATACAATGCGCACCACCCCGTGATGTTTTTCTCACTCCTGTTGGTGAATCTAATGTAACACACACCCATACAATGCGCACCACCCCGTGATGTTTTTCTCACTCCTACTAGTGAAAGTAATGTAACACACACCCATACAATGCGCACCGCCCCGTGATGTTTTTCTCACTCCTACTAGTGAATGTAATGTAACACACACCCATACAATGCGCACCACCCCGTGATGTTTTTCTCACTCCTACTAGTGAATCTAATGTAACACACAACCATACAATGCGCACCATCCCGTGATGTTTTTCTCACTCCTACTAGTGAATCTAATGTAACACACACCCATACAATGCGCACCACCCCGCGATGTTTTTCAGAAACCTATCCTACATTCCACTGTATGTTCCCTGACCTCCCCATGCTGACCACCCCGCGGTGCTTTTCTCCATCCTACATTGCCTCTCACTGCCTATCCTAATTTAGACCCTCCGATTCACACCACCCCGTGATGTTTTTCTCACTCCTATTTGTGTATCTAATGTAACACACACCCATACAATGCGCACCACCCCGTGATGTTTTTCTCACTCCTACTAGTGAATGTAATGTAACACACACCCATACAATGCGCACCACCCCGTGATGTTTTTCTCACTCCTACTAGTGAGCGTAATGTAACACACAGCCATACAATGCACACCACCCCGTGATGTTTTTCTCACTCCTACTAGTGAACGTAATGTAACACACACCCATACAATGCGCACCACCCCGTGAAGTTTTTCTCACTCCTACTAGGGAATGTAATGTAACACATACCCATACAATGCGCACCACCCCGTGATGTTTTTCTCACTCCTACTAGTGAATGTAATGTAACACACACCCATACAATGCGCACCACCCCGCGATGTTTTTCTCACTCCTACTAGTGAATGTAATGTAAAACACACCCATACAATGCGCACCACCCCTTGATGTTTTTCTCACTCCTACTAGTGAATGTAATGTAACACACACCCATACAGTGCACACCACCCCGTGATGTTTTTCTCACTCCTACTAGTGAATGTAATGTAACACACACCCATACAGTGCACACCACCCGTGATGTTTTTCTCACTCCTACTAGTGAATGTAATGTAACACACACCCATACAGTGCGTACCACCCCGTGATGTTTTTCTCACTCCTACTAGTGAATGTAATGTAACACACACCCATACAATGCGCACCACCCCGTGATGTTTTTCTCATTCCTACTAGTGAATGTAATGTAACACACACCCATACAATGCGCACCACCCCTTGATGTTTTTCTCACTCCTACTAGTGAATGTAATGTAACACACACCCATACAGTGCGTACCACCCCGTGATGTTTTTCTCACTCCTACTAGTGAATGTAATGTAACACACACCCATACAATGCGCACCACCTCGTGATGTTTTTCTCACTCCTACTAGTGAATGTAATGTAACACACAACCATACAATGCGCACCACCCCGTGATGTTTTTCTCACTCCTACTAGTGAATGTAATGTAACACACACCCATACAATGCGCACCACCCCGTGATGTTTTCCTCACTCCTACTAGGGAATGTAATGTAACACACACCCATACAATGCGCACCACCCCGTGATGTTTTTCTCACTCCTACTAGTGAATGTAATGTAACACACACCCATAAAATGCGCACCACCCCGCGATGTTTTTCTCACTCCTACTGGTGAATGTAATGTAACACACACCCATACAATGCGCACCACCCCGCGATGTTTTTCTCACTCCTACTAGTGAATGTAATGTAACA
The DNA here is from genome assembly GCF_034190915.1 of Cavia porcellus. NCBI lineage: Eukaryota > Metazoa > Chordata > Mammalia > Rodentia > Caviidae > Cavia > Cavia porcellus. The sequence goes on from NW_026947556.1 coordinate 1,105,231, forward strand.
CACACCCATACAGTGCACACCACCCGTGATGTTTTTCTCACTCCTACTAGTGAATGTAATGTAACACACACCCATACAGTGCGCACCACCCCGTGATGTTTTTCTCACTCCTACTAGTGAATGTAATGTAACACACACCCATACAATGCGCACCACCCCTTGATGTTTTTCTCACTCCTACTAGTGAATGTAATGTAGCACACACCCATACAGTGCGTACCACCCCGCGATGTTTTTCTCACTCCTACTAGTGAATGTAATGTAACACACACCCATACAGTGCGCACCACCCCGCGATGTTTTTCTCACTCCTACTACTGAATGTAATGTAACACACACCCATACAATGCGCACCACCCCTTGATGTTTTTCTCACTCCTACTAGTGAATGTAATGTAACACACACCCATACAGTGCACACCACACCGTGATGTTTTTCTCACTCCTACTAGTGAATGTAATGTAACACACACCCATACAGTGCACACCACCCGTGATGTTTTTCTCACTCCTACTAGTGAATGTAATGTAACACACACCCATACAGTGCGTACCACCCCGTGATGTTTTTCTCACTCCTACTAGTGAACGTAATGTAACACACACCCATACAATGCGCACCACCCCGTGATGTTTTTCTCACTCCTACTAGTAAATGTAATGTATCACACACCCATACAATGCGCACCACCCCGTGATGTTTTTCTCACTCCTGTTGGTGAATCTAATGTAACACACACCCATACAATGCGCACCACCCCGTGATGTTTTTCTCACTCCTACTAGTGAAAGTAATGTAACACACACCCATACAATGCGCACCGCCCCGTGATGTTTTTCTCACTCCTACTAGTGAATGTAATGTAACACACACCCATACAATGCGCACCACCCCGTGATGTTTTTCTCACTCCTACTAGTGAATCTAATGTAACACACACCCATACAATGCGCACCATCCCGTGATGTTTTTCTCACTCCTACTAGTGAATCTAATGTAACACACACCCATACAATGCGCACCACCCCGCGATGTTTTTCAGAAACCTATCCTACATTCCACTGTATGTTCCCAGACCTCCCCATGCTGACCACCCCGCGGTGCTTTTCTCCATCCTACATTGCCTCTCACTGCCTATCCTAATTTAGACCCTCCGTTTCACACCACCCCGTGATGTTTTTCTCACTCCTATTTGTGTATCTAATGTAACACACACCCATACAATGCGCACCACCCCGTGATGTTTTTCTCACTCCTACTAGTGAATGTAATGTAACACACACCCATACAATGCGCACCACCCCGTGATGTTTTTCTCACTCCTACTAGTGAGCGTAATGTAACACACAGCCATACAATGCGCACCACCCCGTGATGTTTTTCTCACTCCTACTAGTGAACGTAATGTAACACACACCCATACAATGCGCACCACCCCGTGAAGTTTTTCTCACTCCTACTAGGGAATGTAATGTAACACACACCCATACAGTGCGCACCACCCCGTGATGTTTTTCTCACTCCTACTAGTGAATGTAATGTAACACACACCCATACAATGCGCACCACCCCGCGATGTTTTTCTCACTCCTACTAGTGAATGTAATGTAAAACACACCCATACAATGCGCACCACCCCTTGATGTTTTTCTCACTCCTACTAGTGAATGTAATGTAACACACACCCATACAGTGCACACCACCCCGTGATGTTTTTCTCACTCCTACTAGTGAATGTAATGTAACACACACCCATACAGTGCACACCACCCGTGATGTTTTTCTCACTCCTACTAGTGAATGTAATGTAACACACACCCATACAGTGCGTACCACCCCGTGATGTTTTTCTCACTCCTACTAGTGAATGTAATGTAACACACACCCATACAGTGCGCACCACCCCGTGATGTTTTTCTCACTCCTACTAGTGAATGTAATGTAACACACACCCATACAATGCGCACCACCCCTTGATGTTTTTCTCACTCCTACTAGTGAATGTAATGTAACACACACCCATACAGTGCGTACCACCCCGTGATGTTTTTCTCACTCCTACTAGTGAATGTAATGTAACACACACCCATACATTGCGCACCACCCCGTGATGTTTTTCTCACTCCTACTAGTGAATGTAATGTAACACACACCCATACAATGCGCACCACCCCGTGATGTTTTTCTCACTCCTACTAGTGAATGTAATGTAACACACACCCATACAATGCGCACCACCCCGTGATGTTTTTCTCACTCCTACTAGTGAATGTAATGTAACACACACCCATACAATGCGCACCACCCCGTGATGTTTTTCTCACTCCTACTAGTGAATGTAATGTAACACACACCCATAAAATGCGCACCACCCCGCGATGTTTTTCTCACTCCTACTAGTGAATGTAATGTAACACACACCCATACAATGCGCACCACCCCGTGATGTTTTTCTCACTCCTACTAGGGAATGTAATGTAACACACACCCATACAATGCGCACCACCCCGTGATGTTTTTCTCACTCCTACTAGTGAATGGAATGTAACACACACCCATAAAATGCGCACCACCCCGCGATGTTTTTCTCACTCCTACTAGTGAATGTAATGTAACACACACCCATACAATGCGCACCACCCCGCGATGTTTTTCTCACTCCTACTAGTGAATGTAATGTAACACACACCCATACAGTGCACACCACCCGTGATGTTTTTCTCACTCCTACTAGTGAATGTAATGTAACACACACCCATACAGTGCGCACCAACCCGTGATGTTTTTCTCACTCCTACTAGTGAATGTAATGTAACACACACCCATACAATGCGCACCACCCCTTGATGTTTTTCTCACTCCTACTAGTGAATGTAATGTAACACACACCCATACAGTGCGTACCACCCCGCGATGTTTTTCTCACTCCTACTAGTGAATGTAATGTAACACACACCCATACAGTGCACACCACCCGTGATGTTTTTCTCACTCCTACTAGTGAATGTAATGTAACACACACCCATACAGTGCGTACCACCCCGTGATGTTTTTCTCACTCCTACTAGTGAACGTAATGTAACACACACCCATACAATGCGCACCACCCCGTGATGTTTTTCTCACTCCTACTCGTAAATGTAATGTATCACACACCCATACAATGCGCACCACCCCGTGATGTTTTTCTCACTCCTGTTGGTGAATCTAATGTAACACACACCCATACAATGCGCACCACCCCGTGATGTTTTTCTCACTCCTACTAGTGAAAGTAATGTAACACACACCGATACAATGCGCACCGCCCCGTGATGTTTTTCTCACTCCTACTAGTGAATGTAATGTAACACACACCCATACAATGCGCACCACCCCGTGATGTTTTTCTCACTCCTACTAGTGAATCTAATGTAACACACACCCATACGATGCGCACCATCCCGTGATGTTTTTCTCACTCCTACTAGTGAATCTAATGTAACACACACCCATACAATGCGCACCACCCCGCGATGTTTTTCAGAAACCTATCCTACATTCCACTGTATGTTCCCTGACCTCCCCATGCTGACCACCCCGCGGTGCTTTTCTCCATCCTACATTGCCTCTCACTGCCTATCCTAATTTAGACCCTCCAATTCACACCACCCCGTGATGTTTTTCTCACTCCTATTTGTGTATCTAATGTAACACACACCCATACAATGCGCACCACCCCGTGATGTTTTTCTCACTCCTACTAGTGAATGTAATGTAACACACACCCATACAATGCGCACCACCCCGTGATGTTTTTCTCACTCCTACTAGTGAGCGTAATGTAACACACAGCCATACAATGCGCACCACCCCGTGATGTTTTTCTCACTCCTACTAGTGAACGTAATGTAACACACACCCATACAATGCGCACCACCCCGTGAAGTTTTTCTCACTCCTACTAGTGAACGTAATGTAACACACACCCATACAATGCGCACCACCCCGTGATGTTTTTCTCACTCCTACTAGTGAATCTAATGTAACACACACCCATACAATGCGCACCACCCCGTGATGTTTTTGTCACTCCTACTAGTGAATGTAATGTAACACACACCCATACAATGCGCACCACCCCGTGATGTTTTTCTCTCTCCTACTAGTGAATGTAATGTAACACACACCCATACAATGCGCACCACCCCGTGATGTTTTTCTCACTCCTACTAGTGAATGTAATGTAACACACACCCATACAATGCGCACCACCCCGTGATGTTTTTCTCTCTCCTACTAGGGAATGTAATGTAACACACACCCATACAATGCGCACCACCCCGTGATGTTTTTCTCACTCCTACTAGTGAATGTAATGTAACACACACCCATAAAATGCGCACCACCCCGCGATGTTTTTCTCACTCCTACTAGTGAATGTAATGTAACACACACCCATACAATGCGCACCACCCCTTGATGTTTTTCTCACTCCTACTAGTGAATGTAATGTAACACACACCCATACAGTGCACACCACCCCGTGATGTTTTTCTCACTCCTACTAGTGAATGTAATGTAACACACACCCATACAGTGCACACCACCCGTGATGTTTTTCTCACTCCTACTAGTGAATGTAATGTAACACACACCCATACAGTGCGTACCACCCCGTGATGTTTTTCTCACTCCTACTAGTGAATGTAATGTAACACACACCCATACAGTGCGCACCACCCCGTGATGTTTTTCTCACTCCTACTAGTGAATGTAATGTAACACACACCCATACAATGCGCACCACCCCTTGATGTTTTTCTCACTCCTACTAGTGAATGTAATGTAACACACACCCATACAGTGCACACCACCCCGTGATGTTTTTCTCACTCCTACTAGTGAATGTAATGTAACACACACCCATACAGTGCACACCACCCGTGATGTTTTTCTCACTCCTACTAGTGAATGTAATGTAACACACACCCATACAGTGCGTACCACCCCGGGATGTTTTTCTCACTCCTACTAGTGAACGTAATGTAACACACACCCATACAATGCGCACCACCCCGTGATGTTTTTCTCACTCCTACTAGTAAATGTAATGTATCACACACCCATACAATGCGCACCACCCCGCGATGTTTTTCAGAAACCTATCCTACATTCCACTGCATGTTCCCTGACCTCCCCATGCTGACCACCCCGCGGTGCTTTTCTCCATCCTACATTGCCTCTCACTGCCTATCCTAATATAGACCCTCCGATTCACAACACCCCGTGATGTTTTTCTCACTCCTATTTGTGTATCTAATGTAACACACACCCATACAATGCGCACCACCCCGTGATGTTTTTCTCACTCCTACTAGTGAATGTAATGTAACACACACCCATACAATGTGCACCACCCCGTGATGTTTTTCTCACTCCTACTAGTGAGCGTAATGTAACACACAGCCATACAATGCGCACCACCCCGTGATGTTTTTCTCACTCCTACTAGTGAACGTAATGTAACACACACCCATACAATGCACACCACCCCGTGAAGTTTTTCTCACTCCTACTAGTGAATGTAATGTAACACACACCCATACAATGCGCACCACCCCGTCATGTTTTTCTCACTCCTACTAGTGAATGTAAAGTAACACACACCCATACAATGCGCACCACCCCGTGATGTTTTTCTCACTCCTACTAGTGAATGTAATGTAACACACACCCATACAATGCGCACCACCCCGTGATGTTTTTCTCACTCCTACTAGTGAATGTAATGTAACACACACCCATACAATGCGCACCACCCCGTGATGTTTTTCTCACTCCTACTAGTGAATGTAATGTAACACACACCCATACAATGCGCACCACCCCGTGATGTTTTTCTCACTCCTACTAGTGAATGTAATGTAACACACACCCATACAATGCGCACCACCCCGTGATGTTTTTCTCACTCCTACTAGTGAATGTAATGTAAACCACACCCATACAATGCGCACCACCCGTGATGCTTTTCTCACTCCTACTAGTGAATGTAATGTAACACACACCCATACAATGCGCACCACCCCGTGATGTTTTTCTCACTCCTACTAGTAAATGTAATGAATCACACACCCATACAATGCGCACCACCCCGTGATGTTTTTCTCACTCCTGTTGGTGAATCTAATGTAACACACACCCATACAATGCGCACCACCCCGTGATGTTTTTCTCACTCCTACTAGTGAAAGTATTGTAACACACACCCATACAATGCGCACCGCCCCGTGATGTTTTTCTCACTCCTACTAGTGAATGTAATGTAACACACACCCATACAGTGCACACCACCCCGTGATGTTTTTCTCACTCCTACTAGTGAATGTAATGTAACACACACCCATACAATGCGCACCACCCAGTGATGTTTTTCTCACTCCTACTAGTGAATGTAATGTAACACACACCCATACAATGCGCACCACCCCGTGATGTTTTTCTCACTCCTACTAGGGAATGTAATGTAACACACACCAATACAATGCGCACCACCCCGTGATGTTTTTCTCACTCCTACTAGTGAATGTAATGTAACACACACCCATACAATGCGCACCACCCCGTGATGTTTTTCTCACTCCTACTAGTGAATGTAATGTAAACCACACCCATACAATGCGCACCACCCGTGATGCTTTTCTCACTCCTACTAGTGAATGTAATGTAACACACACCCATACAATGCGCACCACCCCGTGATGTTTTTCTCACTCCTACTAGTAAATGTAATGAATCACACACCCATACAATGCGCACCACTCCGTGATGTTTTTCTCACTCCTGTTGGTGAATCTAATGTAACACACACCCATACAATGCGCACCACCCCGTGATGTTTTTCTCACTCCTACTAGTGAAAGTAATGTAACACACACCCATACAATGCGCACCGCCCCGTGATGTTTTTCTCACTCCTACTAGTGAATGTAATGTAACACACACCCATACAGTGCACACCACCCCGTGATGTTTTTCTCACTCCTACTAGTGAATGTAATGTAACACACACCCATACAATGCGCACCACCCCGTGATGTTTTTCTCACTCCTACTAGTGAATGTAATGTAACACACACCCATACAATGCGCACCACCCCGTGATGTTTTTCTCACTCCTACTAGTGAATGTAATGTAACACACACCCATACAATGCGCACCACCCCGTGATGTTTTTCTCACTCCTCCTAGGGAATGTAATGTAACACACACGCATACAATGCGCACCACCCCGTGATGTTTTTCTCACTCCTACTAGTGAATGTAATGTAACACACACCCATACAATGCGCACCACCCCGTGATGATTTGCTCACTCCTACTAGTGAATGTAATGTAACACACACCCATACAATGCGCACCACCCCGTGATGTTTTTCTCACTCCTACTAGTAAATGTAATGAATCACACACCCATACAATGCGCACCACCCCTTGATGTTTTTCTCACTCCTGTTGGTGAATCTAATGTAACACACACCCATACAATGCGCACCACCCCGTGATGTTTTTCTCACTCCTACTAGTGAAAGTAATGTAACACACACCCATACAATGCGCACCGCCCCGTGATGTTTTTCTCACTCCTACTAGTGAATGTAATGTAACACACACCCATACAGTGCACACCACCCCGTGATGTTTTTCTCACTCCTACTAGTGAATGTAATGTAACACACACCCATACAATGCGCACCACCCCGTGATGTTTTTCTCACTCCTACTAGTGAATGTAATGTAACACACACCCATACAATTCGCACCACCCCGTGATGTTTTTCTCACTCCTACTAGTGAATGTAATGTAACACACACCCATACAATGCGCACCACCCCGTGATGTTTTTCTCACTCCTACTAGGGAATGTAATGTAACACACACCCATACAATGCGCACCACCCCGTGATGTTTTTCTCACTCCTACTAGTGAATGTAATGTAACACACACCCATACAATGCGCACCACCCCGTGATGATTTGCTCACTCCTACTATTGAATGTAATGTAACACACTCCCATACAATGCGCACCACCCCGTGATGTTTTTCTCACTCCTACTAGTGTATGTAATGTAACACACACCCATACAATGCGCACCACCCCGTGATGTTTTTCTCACTCCTACTAGTGAATGTAATGTAACACACACCCATACAATGCGCACCACCCCGTGATGTTTTTCTCACTGCTACTAGTGAAGGTAATGTAACACACATCCATACAATGCGCACCACCCCGTGATGTTTTTCTCACTCCTACTAGTGAATGTAATGTAACACACACCCATACAATGCGCACCACCCCGTGATGTTTTTCTCACTCCTACTAGTGAATGTAATGTAACACACACCCATACAATGCGCACCACCCCGTGATGTTTTTCTCACTCCGACTAGTGAATGTAATGTAACACACACCCATACAATGCGCACCACCCCGTGATGTTTTTCTCACGCCTACTAGTGAATGTAATGTAAACCACACCCATCCAATGCGCACCACCCGTGATGCTTTTCTCACTACTACTAGTGAATGTAATGTAACACACACCCATACAATGCGCACCACCCCGTGATGTTTTTCTCACTCCTACTAGTAAATGTAATGAATCACACACCCATACAATGCGCACCACCCCGTGATGTTTTTCTCACTCCTGTTGGTGAATCTAATGTAACACACACCCATACAATGCGCACCACCCCGTGATGTTTTTCTCACTCCTACTAGTGAAAGTAATGTAACACACACCCATACAATGCGCACCGCCCCGTGATGTTTTTCTCACTCCTACTAGTGAATGTAATGTAACACACACCCATACAGTGCACACCACCCCGTGATGTTTTTCTCACTCCTACTAGTGAATGTAATGTAACACACACCCATACAATGCGCACCACCCCGTGATGTTTTTCTCACTCCTACTAGTGAATGTAATGTAACACACACCCATACAATGCGCACCACCCCGTGATGTTTTTCTCACTCCTACTAGTGAATGTAATGTAACACACACCCATACAATGCGCACCACCCCGTGATGTTTTTCTCACTCCTACTAGGGAATGTAATGTAACACACACCCATACAATGCGCACCACCCCGTGATGTTTTTCTCACTCCTACTAGTGAATGTAATGTAACACACACCCATACAATGCGCACTACCCCGCGATGTTTTTCTCACTCCTACTAGTGAATGTAATGTAACACACACCCATACAATGCGCACCACCCCTTGATGTTTTTCTCACTCCTACTAGTGAATGTAATGTAACACACACCCATACAGTGCACACCACCCCGTGATGTTTTTCTCACTCCTACTAGTGAATGTAATGTAACACACACCCTTACAGTGCACACCACCCGTGATGTTTTTCTCACTCCTACTAGTGAATGTAATGTAACACACACCCATACAGTGCGTACCACCCCGTGATGTTTTTCTCACTCCTACTAGTGAATGTAATGTAACACACACCCATACAGTGCGCACCACCCCGTGATGTTTTTCTCACTCCTACTAGTGAATGTAATGTAACACACACCCATACAATGCGCACCACCCCTTGATGTTTTTCTCACTCCTACTAGTGAATGTAATGTAACACACACCCATACAGTGCGTACCACCCCGTGATGTTTTTCTCACTCCTACTAGTGAATGTAATGTAACACACACCCATACAGTGCGCACCACCCCGCGATGTTTTTCTCACTCCTACTAGTGAATGTAATGTAACACACACCCATACAATGCGCACCACACCTTGATGTTTTTCTCACTCCTACTAGTGAATGTAATGTAACACACACCCATACAGTGCACACCACCCCGTGATGTTTTTCTCACTCCTACTAGTGAATGTAATGTAACACACACCCATACAGTGCACACCACACGTGATATTTTTCTCACTCCTACTAGTGAATGTAATGTAACACACACCCATACAGTGCGTACCACCCCGTGATGTTTTTCTCACTCCTACTAGTGAACGTAATGTAACACACACCCATACAATGCGCACCACCCCGTGATGTTTTTCTCACTCCTACTAGTAAACGTAATGTATCACACACCCATACAATGCGCACCACCCCGTGATGTTTTTCTCACTCCTGTTGGTGAATCTAATGTAACACACACCCATACAATGCGCACCACCCCGTGATGTTTTTCTCACTCCTACTAGTGAAAGTAATGTAACACACACCCATACAATGCGCACCGCCCCGTGATGTTTTTCTCAATCCTACTAGTGAATGTAATGTAACACACACCCATACAATGCGCACCACCCGGTGATGTTTTTCTCACTCCTACTAGTGAATCTAATGTAACACACACCCATACAATGCGCACCATCCCGTGATGTTTTTCTCACTCCTACTAGTGAATCTAATGTAACACACACCCATACAATGCGCACCACCCCGCGATATTTTTCAGAAACCTATCCTACATTCCACTGCATGTTCCCTGACCTCCCCTTGCTGACCACCACGCGGTGCTTTTCTCCATCCTACATTGCCTCTCACTGCCTATCCTAATTTAGACCCTCCGATTCACACCACCCCGTGATGTTTTTCTCACTCCTATTTGTGTATCTAATGTAACACACACCCATACAATGCGCACCACCCCGTGATGTTTTTCTCACTCCTAGTAGTGAATGTAATGTAACACACACCCATACAATGCGCACCACCCCGTGATGTTTTTCTCACTCCTACTAGTGAGCGTAATGTAACACACAGCCATACAATGCGCACCACCCCGTGATGTTTTTCTCACTCCTACTAGTGAACGTAATGTAACACACACCCATACAATGCGCACCACCCTGTGATGTTTTTCTCACTCCTACTAGTGAATGTAATGTAACACACACCCATACAGTGCACACCACCCGTGATGTTTTTCTCACTCCTACTAGTGAATGTAATGTAACACACACCCATACAGTGCGTACCACCCCGTGATGTTTTTCTCACTCCTACTAGTGAACGTAATGTAACACACACCCATACAATGCGCACCACCCCGTGATGTTTTTCTCACTCCTACTAGTAAATGTAATGTATCACACACCCATACAATGCGCACAACCCCGTGATGTTTTTCTCACTCCTGTTGGTGAATCTAATGTAACACACACCCATACAATGCGCACCACCCCGTGATGTTTTTCTCACTCCTACTAGTGAAAGTAATGTAACACACACCCATACAATGCACACCGCCCCGTGATGTTTTTCTCACTCCTACTAGTGAATGTAATGTAACACACACCCATACAATGCGCACCACCCCGTGATGTTTTTCTCACTGCTACTAGTGAATGTAATGTAACACACACCCATACAATGCGCACCATCCCGTGATGTTTTTCTCACTCCTACTAGTGAATCTAATGTAACACACACCCATACAATGCGCACCACCCGGCGATGTTTTTCAGAAACCTATCCTACATTCCACTGCATGTTCCCTGACCTCCCCATGCTGACCACCCCGCGGTGCTTTTCTCCATCCTACATTGCCTCTCACTGCCTATCCTAATTTAGACCCTCCGATTCACACCACCCCGTGATGTTTTTCTCACTTCTATTTGTGTATCTAATGTAACACACCCATACAATGCGCACCACCCCGTGATGTTTTTCTCACTCCTACTAGTGAATGTAATGTAACACACACCCATACAATGCGCACCACCCCGTGATGTTTTTCTCACTCCTACTAGTGAGCGTAATGTAACACACAGCCATACAATGCGCACCACCCCGTGATGTTTTTCTCACTCCTACTAGTGAACGTAATGTAACACACACCCATACAATGCGCACCACCCCGTGATGTTTTTCTCTCTCCTACTAGTGAATGTAATGTAACACACACCCATACAATGCGCACCACCCCGTGATGTTTTTCTCACTCCTACTAGTGAATGTAATGTAACACACACCCATACAATGCGCACCACCCCGTGATGTTTTTCTCACTCCTACTAGTGAGCGTAATGTAACACACAGCCATACAATGCGCACCACCCCGTGATGTTTTTCTCACTCCTACTAGTGAATGTAATGTAACACACACCCATACAATGCGCACCACCCCGTGATGTTTTTCTCACTCCTACTAGTGAGCGTAATGTAACACACAGCCATACAATGCGCACCACCCCGTGATGTTTTTCTCACTCCTACTAGTGAATGTAATGTAACACACACCCATACAATGCGCACCACCCCGTGATGTTTTTCTCTCTCCTACTAGTGAATGTAATGTAACACACACCCATACAATGCGCACCACCCCGTGATGTTTTTCTCACTCCTACTAGTGAATCTAATGTAACACACACCCATACAATGCGCACCACCCCGTGATGTTTTTCTCACTCCTACTAGTGAATATAATGTAACACACACCCATAAAATGCGCACCACCCCGTGATGTTTTTCTCTCTCCTACTAGTGAATGTAATGTAACACACACCCATACAGTGCGCACCACCCCGTGATGTTTTTCTCACTCCTACTAGTTAATGTAATGTAACAAACACCCATACAGTGCGCACCACCCCGTGATGTTTTTCTCACTCCTACTAGTGAATGTAATGTAACACACACCCATACAGTGCGCACCACCCCGTGATGTTTTTCTCACTCCTACTAGTGAATGTAATGTAACACACACCCATACAGTGCGCACCACCCCGTGATGTTTTTCTCACTCCTACTAGTGAATGTAATGTAACACACACCCATACAGTGCGCACCACCCGTGATGTTTTTCTCACTCCTACTAGTGAATGTAATGTAACACACACCCATACAGTGCACACCACCCCGTGATGTTTTTCTCACTCCTACTAGTGAATGTAATGTAACACACACCCATACAGTGCACACCACACGTGATGTTTTTCTCACTCCTACTAGTGAATGTAATGTAACACACACCCATACAGTGCGTACCACCCCGTGATGTTTTTCTCACTCCTACTAGTGAACGTAATGTAACACACACCCATACAATGCGCACCACCCCGTGATGTTTTTCTCACTCCTACTAGTAAACGTAATGTATCACACACCCATACAATGCGCACCACCCCGTGATGTTTTTCTCACTCCTGTTGGTGAATCTAATGTAACACACACCCATACAATGCGCACCACCCCGTGATGTTTTTCTCACTCCTACTAGTGAAAGTAATGTAACACACACCCATATAATGCGCACCGCCCCGTGATGTTTTTCTCACTCCTACTAGTGAACGTAATGTAACACACACCCATACAATGCGCACCACCCCGTGATGTTTTTCTCACTCCTGTTGGTGAATCTAATGTAACACACACCCATACAATGCGCACCACCCCGTGATGTTTTTCTCACTCCTACTAGTGAAAGTAATGTAACACACACCCATACAATGCGCACCGCCCCGTGATGTTTTTCTCACTCCTACTAGTGAATGTAATGTAACACACACCCATAGAGTGCACACCACACGTGATGTTTTTCTCACTCCTACTAGTGAATGTAATGTAACACACACCCATACAGTGCGTACCACCCCGTGATGTTTTTCTCACTCCTACTAGTGAACGTAATGTAACACACACCCATACAATGCGCACCACCCCGTGATGTTTTTCTCACTCCTACTAGTAAACGTAATGTATCACACACCCATACAATGCGCACCACCCCGTGATGTTTTTCTCACTCCTGTTGGTGAATCTAATGTAACACACACCCATACAATGCGCACCACCCCGTGATGTTTTTCTCACTCCTACTAGTGAAAGTAATGTAACACACACCCATACAATGCGCACCACCCCATGATGTTTTTCTCAATCCTACTAGTGAGCGTAATGTAACACACAGCCATACAATGCGCACCACCCCGTGATGTTTTTCTCACTCCTACTAGTGAACGTAATGTAACACACACCCATACAATGCGCACCACCCCGTGATGTTTTTCTCACTCCTACTAGTGAATGTAATGTAACACACACCCATACAGTGCACACCACCCGTGATGTTTTTCTCACTCCTACTAATGAATGTAATGTAACACACACCCATACAGTGCGTACCACCCCGTGATGTTTTTCTCACTCCTACTAGTGAACGTAATGTAACACACACCCATACAATGCGCACCACCCCGTGATGTTTTTCTCACTGCTACTAGTGAATGTAATGTAACACACACCCATACAATGCGCACCATCCCGTGATGTTTTTCTCACTCCTACTAGTGAATCTAATGTAACACACACCCATACAATGCGCACCACCCGGCGATGTTTTTCAGAAACCTATCCTACATTCCACTGCATGTTCCCTGACCTCCCCATGCTGACCACCCCGCGGTGCTTTTCTCCATCCTACATTGCCTCTCACTGCCTATCCTAATTTAGACCCTCCGATTCACACCACCCCGTGATGTTTTTCTCACTTCTATTTGTGTATCTAATGTAACACACCCATACAATGCGCACCACCCCGTGATGTTTTTCTCACTCGTACTAGTGAATGTAATGTAACACACACCCATACAATGCGCACCACCCCGTGATGTTTTTCTCACTCCTACCAGTGAGCGTAATGTAACACACAGTCATACAATGCGCACCACCCCGTGATGTTTTTCTCACTCCTACTAGTGAACGTAATGTAACACACACCCATACAATGCGCACCACCCCGTGAAGTTTTTCTCACTCCTACTAGTGAACGTAATGTAACACACCCATACAATGCGCACCACCCTGTGATGTTTTTCTCACTCCTACTAGTGAATCTAATGTAACACACACCCATACAATGCGCACCACCCCGTGATGTTTTTCTCACTCCTACTAGTGAATGTAATGTAACACACACCCATACAATGCGCACCACCCCGTGATGTTTTTCTCTCTCCTACTAGTGAATGTAATGTAACACACACCCATACAATGCGCACCACCCCGTGATGTTTTTCTCACTCCTACTAGTGAATCTAATGTAACACACACCCATACAATGCGCACCACCCCGTGATGTTTTTCTCACTCCTACTAGTGAATGTAATGTAACACACACCCATACAATGCGCACCACCCCGTGATGTTTTTCTCTCTCCTACTAGTGAATGTAATGTAACACACACCCATACAGTGCGCACCACCCCGTGATGTTTTTCTCACTCCTACTAGTTAATGTAATGTAACAAACACCCATACAGTGCGCACCACCCCGTGATGTTTTTCTCACTCCTACTAGTGAATGTAATGTAACACACACCCATACAATGCGCACCACCCCGTGAGGTTTTTCTCACTCCTACTAGTAAACGTAATGTATCACAGACCCATACAATGCGCACCACCCCGTGATGTTTTTCTCACTCCTGTTGGTGAATCTAATGTAACACACACCCATACAATGCGCACCACCCCGTGATGTTTTTCTCACTCCTACTAGTGAAAGTAATGTAACACACACCCATACAATGCGCACCGCCCCGTGATGTTTTTCTCACTCCTACTAGTGAACGTAATGTAACACACACCCATACAATGCGCACCACCCCGTGATGTTTTTCTCACTCCTGTTGGTGAATCTAATGTAACACACACCCATACAATGCGCACCACCCCGTGATGTTTTTCTCACTCCTACTAGTGAAAGTAATGTAACACACACCCATACAATGCGCACCGCCCCGTGATGTTTTTCTCACTCCTACTAGTGAATGTAATGTAACACACACCCATACAGTGCACACCACACGTGATGTTTTTCTCACTCCTACTAGTGAATGTAATGTAACACACACCCATACAGTGCGTACCACCCCGTGATGTTTTTCTCACTCCTACTAGTGAACGTAATGTAACACACACCCATACAATGCGCACCACCCCGTGATGTTTTTCTCACTCCAACTAGTAAACGTAATGTATCACACACCCATACAATGCGCACCACCCCGTGATGTTTTTCTCACTCCTGTTGGTGAATCTAATGTAACACACACCCATACAATGTGCACCACCCCGTGATGTTTTTCTCACTCCTACTAGTGAAAGTAATGTAACACACACCCATACAATGCGCACCACCCCGTGATTTTTTTCTCACTCCTACTAGTGAGCGTAATGTAACACACAGCCATACAATGCGCACCACCCCGTGATGTTTTTCTCACTCCTACTAGTGAACGTAATGTAACACACACCCATACAATGCGCACCACCCCGTGATGTTTTTCTCACTCCTACTAGTGAATGTAATGTAACACACACCCATACAGTGCACACCACCCGTGATGTTTTTCTCACTCCTACTAGTGAATGTAATGTAACACACACCCATACAGTGCGTACCACCCCGTGATGTTTTTCTCACTCCTACTAGTGAACGTAATGTAACACACACCCATACAATGCGCACCACCCCGTGATGTTTTTCTCACTCCTACTAGTAAATGTAATGTATCACACACCCATACAATGCGCACCACCCCGTGATGTTTTTCTCACTCCTGTTGGTGAATCTAATGTAACACACACCCATACAATGCGCACCACCCCGTGATGTTTTTCTCACTCCTACTAGTGAAAGTAATGTAACACACACCCATACAATGCGCACCGCCCCGTGATGTTTTTCTCACTCCTACTAGTGAATGTAATGTAACACACACCCATACAATGCGCACCACCCCGTGATGTTTTTCTCACTGCTACTAGTGAATGTAATGTAACACACACCCATACAATGCGCACCATCCCGTGATGTTTTTCTCACTCCTACTAGTGAATCTAATGTAACACACACCCATACAATGCGCACCACCCGGCGATGTTTTTCAGAAACCTATCCTACATTCCACTGCATGTTCCCTGACCTCCCCATGCTGACCACCCCGCGGTGCTTTTCTCCATCCTACATTGCCTCTCACTGCCTATCCTAATTTAGACCCTCCGATTCACACCACCCCGTGATGTTTTTCTCACTTCTATTTGTGTATCTAATGTAACACACCCATACAATGCGCACCACCCCGTGATGTTTTTCTCACTCCTACTAGTGAATGTAATGTAACACACACCCATACAATGCGCACCACCCCGTGATGTTTTTCTCACTCCTACTAGTGAGCGTAATGTAACACACAGCCATACAATGCGCACCACCCCGTGATGTTTTTCTCACTCCTACTAGTGAACGTAATGTAACACACACCCATACAATGCGCACCACCCCGTGAAGTTTTTCTCACTCCTACTAGTGAACGTAATGTAACACACACCCATACAATGCGCACCACCCTGTGATGTTTTTCTCACTCCTACTAGTGAATCTAATGTAACACACACCCATACAATGCGCACCACCCCGTGATGTTTTTCTCACTCCTACTAGTGAATGTAATGTAACACACACCCATACAATGCGCACCACCCCGTGATGTTTTTCTCTCTCCTACTAGTGAATGTAATGTAACACACACCCATACAATGCGCACCACCCCGTGATGTTTTTCTCACTCCTACTAGTGAATCTAATGTAACACACACCCATACAATGCGCACCACCCCGTGATGTTTTTCTCACTCCTACTAGTGAATATAATGTAACACACACCCATAAAATGCGCACCACCCCGTGATGTTTTTCTCTCTCCTACTAGTGAATGTAATGTAACACACACCCATACAGTGCGCACCACCCCGTGATGTTTTTCTCACTCCTACTAGTTAATGTAATGTAACAAACACCCATACAGTGCGCACCACCCCGTGATGTTTTTCTCACTCCTACTAGTGAATGTAATGTAACACACACCCATACAGTGCGCACCACCCCGTGATGTTTTTCTCACTCCTACTAGTGAATGTAATGTAACACACACCCATACAGTGCGCACCACCCCGTGATGTTTTTCTCACTCCTACTAGTGAATGTAATGTAACACACACCCATACAGTGCGCACCACCCGTGATGTTTTTCTCACTCCTACTAGTGAATGTAATGTAACACACACCCATACAGTGCACACCACCCCGTGATGTTTTTCTCACTCCTACTAGTGAATGTAATGTAACACACACCCATACAGTGCACACCACACGTGATGTTTTTCTCACTCCTACTAGTGAATGTAATGTAACACACACCCATACAGTGCGTACCACCCCGTGATGTTTTTCTCACTCCTACTAGTGAACGTAATGTAACACACACCCATACAATGCGCACCACCCCGTGATGTTTTTCTCACTCCTACTAGTAAACGTAATGTATCACACACCCATACAATGCGCACCACCCCGTGATGTTTTTCTCACTCCTGTTGGTGAATCTAATGTAACACACACCCATACAATGCGCACCACCCCGTGATGTTTTTCTCACTCCTACTAGTGAAAGTAATGTAACACACACCCATACAATGCGCACCGCCCCGTGATGTTTTTCTCACTCCTACTAGTGAATGTAATGTAACACACACCCATACAATGCGCACCACCCCGTGATGTTTTTCTCACTCCTACTAGTGAATCTAATGTAACACACACCCATACAATGCGCACCATCCCGTGATGTTTTTCTCACTCCTACTAGTGAATCTAATGTAACACCCACCCATACAAGCGCACCACCCCGCGATGTTTTTCAGAAACCTATCCTACATTCCACTGCATGTTCCCTGACCTCCCCATGCTGACCACCACGCGGTGCTTTTCTCCATCCTACATTGCCTCTCACTGCCTATCCTAATTTAGACCCTCAGATTCACACCACCCCGTGATGTTTTTCTCACTCCTATTTGTGTATCTAATGTAACACACACCCATACAATGCGCACCACCCCGTGATGTTTTTCTCACTCCTACTAGTGAATGTAATGTAACACACACCCATACAATGCGCACCACCCCGTGATGTTTTTCTCACTCCTACTAGTGAGTGTAATGTAACACACAGCCATACAATGCGCACCACCTGGTGATGTTTTTCTCACTCCTACTAGTGAACGTAATGTAACACACACCCATACAATGCGCACCACCCCGTGATGTTTTTCTCACTCCTACTAGTGAATGTAATGTAAAACACACCCATACAGTGCACACCACCCGTGATGTTTTTCTCACTCCTACTAGTGAATGTAATGTAACACACACCCATACAGTGCGTACCACCCCGTGATGTTTTTCTCACTCCTACTAGTGAACGTAATGTAACACACACCCATACAATGCGCACCACCCCGTGATGTTTTTCTCACTCCTACTAGTAAATGTAATGTATCACACACCCATACAATGCGCACCACCCCGTGATGTTTTTCTCACTCCTGTTGGTGAATCTAATGTAACACACACCCATACAATGCGCACCACCCCGTGATGTTTTTCTCACTCCTACTAGTGAAAGTAATGTAACACACACCCATACAATGCGCACCGCCCCGTGATGTTTTTCTCACTCCTACTAGTGAATGTAATGTAACACACACCCATACAATGCGCACAACCCCGTGATGTTTTTCTCACTGCTACTAGTGAATGTAATGTAACACACACCCATACAATGCGCACCATCCCGTGATGTTTTTCTCACTCCTACTAGTGAATCTAATGTAACACACACCCATACAATGCGCACCACCCCGCGATGTTTTTCAGAAACCTATCCTACATTCCACTGCATGTTCCCTTACCTCCCCATGCTGACCACCCCGCGGTGCTTTTCTCCATCCTACATTGCCTCTCACTGCCTATCCTAATTTAGACCCTCCGATTCACACCACCCCGTGATGTTTTTCTCACTTCTATTTGTGTATCTAATGTAACACACCCATACAATGCGCACCACCCCGTGATGTTTTTCTCACTCCTACTAGTGAATGTAATGTAACCCACATCCATACAATGCGCACCACCCCGTGATGTTTTTCTCACTCCTACTAGTGAGCGTAATGTAACACACAGCCATACAATGCGCACCACCCCGTGATGATTTTCTCACTCCTACTAGTGAACGTAATGTAACACACACCCATACAATGCGCACCACCCCGTGAAGTTTTTCTCACTCCTACTAGTGAACGTAATGTAACACACACCCATACAATGCGCACCACCCTGTGATGTTTTTCTCACTCCTACTAGTGAATCTAATGTAACACACACCCATACAATGCGCACCACCCCGTGATGTTTTTCTCACTCCTACTAGTGAATCTAATGTAACACACACCCATACAATGCGCACCACCCCGTGATGTTTTTCTCACTCCTACTAGTGAATGTAATGTAACACACACCCATACAATGCGCACCACCCCGTGATGTTTTTCTCTCTCCTACTAGTGAATGTAATGTAACACACACCCATACAATGCGCACCACCCCGTGACTTTTTCTCACTCCTACTAGTGAATGTAATGTAACACACACCCATACAATGCGCACCACCCCGTGATGTTTTTCTCACTCCTACTAGTGAATATAATGTAACACACACCCATAAAATGCGCACCACCCCGTGATGTTTTTCTCTCTCCTACTAGTGAATGTAATGTAACACACACCCATACAGTGCGCACTACCCCGTGATGTTTTTCTCACTCCTACTAGTTAATGTAATGTAACACACACCCATACAGTGCGCACCACCCCGTGATGTTTTTCTCACTCCTACTAGTGAATGTAATGTAACACACACCCATACAGTGCGCACCACCCCGTGATGTTTTTCTCACTCCTACTAGTGAATGTAATGTAACACACACCCATACAGTGCGCACCACCCCGTGATGTTTTTCTCACTCCTACTAGTGAATGTAATGTAACACACACCCATACAGTGCGCACCACCCGTGATGTTTTTCTCACTCCTACTAGTGAATGTAATGTAACACACACCCATACAGTGCGGACCACCCCGTGATGTTTTTCTCACTCCTACTAGTGAACGTAATGTAACACACACCCATACAATGCGCACCACCCCGTGATGTTTTTCTCACTCCTACTAGTAAATGTAATGTATCACACACCCATACAATGCGCACCACCCCGTGATGTTTTTCTCACTCCTGTTGGTGAATCTAATGTAACACACACCCATACAATGCGCACCACCCCGTGATGTTTTTCTCACTCCTACTGGTGAAAGTAATGTAACACACACCCATACAATGCGCACCGCCCCGTGATGTTTTTCTCACTCCTACTAGTGAATCTAATGTAACACACACCCATACAATGCGCACCATCCCGTGATGTTTTTCTCACTCCTACTAGTGAATCTAATGTAACACACACCCATACAATGCGCACCACCCCGCGATGTTTTTCAGAAACCTATCCTACATTCCACTGCATGTTCCCTGACCTCCCCATGCTGACCACCCCGCGGTGCTTTTCTCCATCCTACATTGCCTCTCACTGCCTATCCTAATTTAGACCCTCGGATTCACACCACCCCGTGATGTTTTTCTCACTCCTATTTGTGTATCTAATGTAACACACACCCATACAATGCGCACCACCCCGTGATGTTTTTCTCACTCCTACTAGTGAATGTAATGTAACACACACCCATACAATGCGCACCACCCCGTGATGTTTTTCTCACTCCTACTAGTGAGCGTAATGTAACACACAGCCATACAATGCGCACCACCCCGTGATGTTTTTCTCACTCCTACTAGTGAACGTAATGTAACACACACCCATACAATGCGCACCACCCCGTGAAGTTTTTCTCACTCCTACTAGTGAACGTAATGTAACACACACCCATACAATGCGCACCACCCCGTGATGTTTTTCTCACTCCTACTAGTGAATCTAATGTAACACACACCCATACAATGCGCACCACCCCGTGATGTTTTTCTCACTCCTACTAGTGAATGTAATGTAACACACACCCATACAATGCGCACCACCCCGTGATGTTTTTCTCACTCCTACTAGTGAATATAATGTAACACACACCCATAAAATGCGCACCACCCCGTGATGTTTTTCTCTCTCCTACTAGTGAATGTAATGTAACACACACCCATACAGTGCGCACCACCCCGTGATGTTTTTCTCACTCCTACTAGTGAATGTAATGTAACACACACCCATACAGTGCGCACCACCCCGTGATGTTTTTCTCACTCCTACTAGTGAATGTAATGTAACACACACCCATACAGTGCGCACCACCCCGTGATGTTTTTCTCACTCCTACTAGTGAATGTAATGTAACACACACCCATACAGTGCGCACCACCCCGTGATGTTTTTCTCACTCCTACTAGTGAATGTAATGTAACACACACCCATACAATGCGCACCACCCGTGATGCTTTTCTCACTCCTACTAGTGAATGTAATGTAACACACACCCATACAATGTGCACCACCACGTGATGTTTTTCTCACTCCTACTATTGAATGTAATGTAACACACACCCATACACTGCGCACCACCCCGTGATGTTTTTCTCACTCCTACTAGTGAATGTAATGTAACACACACCCATACAATGCGCACCACCCCGTGATGTTTTTCTCACTCCTACTAGTGAATGTAATGTAACACACACCCATACAATGCGCACCACCCCGTGATGTTTTTCTCACTCCTACTAGGGAATGTAATGTAACACACACCCATACAATGCGCACCACCCCGTGATGTTTTTCTCACTCCTACTAGTGAATGTAATGTAACACACACCCATACAATGCACACCACCCCGTGATGTTTTTCTCACTCCAACTAGTGAATGTAATGTAACACACACACATACAATGCGCACCACCCCGTGATGTTTTTCTCACTCCTACTAGTGAATGTAATGTAACACACACCCATAAAATGCGCACCACCCCGTGATGTTTTTCTCACTCCTACTAGTGAATGTAATGTAACACACACCCATACAGTGCGCACCACCCGTGATGTTTTTCTCACTCCTACTAGTGAATGTAATGTAACACACACCCATACAGTGCGCACCACACCGTGATGTTTTTCTCACTCCTACTAGTGAATGTAATGTAACACACACCCATACAGGGCGCACCACCCCGTGATGTTTTTCTCACTCCTACTAGTGAATGTAATGTAACACACACCCATACAGTGCGCACCACCCCGTGATGTTTTTCTCACTCCTACTAGTGAATGTAATGTAACACACACCCATACAGTGCGCACCACCCCGTGATGTTTTTCTCACTCCTACTAGTGAATGTAATGTAACACACACCCATACAATGCGCACCACCCCGTGATGTTTTTCTCACTCCTACTATTGAATCTAATGTAACACACACCCATACAGTGCGCACCACCCCGTGATGTTTTTGTCACTTCTACTAGAGAATGTAATGTAACACACACCCATACAGTGCGCACCACCCCGTGATGTTTTTCTCACTCCTACTAGTGAATGTAATGTAACACACACACATACAGTGCGCACCACCCCGTGATGTTTTTCTCACTGCTACTAGTGAATCTAAAGTAACACACACCCATACAGTGCGCACCACCCCGTGATGTTTTTCTCACTCCTACTAGTGAATGTAATGTAACACACACCCATACAATGCGCACCACCCCGTGATGTTTTTCTCACTCCTACTAGTGAATGTAATGTAACACACACCCATACAATGCGCACCACACCGTGATGTTTTTCTCACTCCTACTAGTGAATGTAATATAACACACACCCATACAATGCGCACCACCCCGTGATGTTTTTCTCACTCCTACTAGTGAATCTAATGTAACACACACCCATACAATGCGCACCACCCTGCGATGTTTTTCAGAAACCTATCCTACATTGCCACTGCATGTTTCCTGACCTCTCCATGCTGACCACCCCTCGGTGCTTTTCTGCATGTTACATTGCCAGTCTTTGCCTATCCTAATTCAGACCCTCCGATTCACACCACCCCGTGATGTTTTTCTCACTTCTACTAGTGAATGTAATGTAACACACACCCATACAATGCGCACCACCCCGTGATGTTTTTCTCACTCCTACTAGTGAATGTAATGTAACACACACCCATACAATGCGCACCACCCCGTGATGATTTCTCACTCCTACTAGTGAATGTAATGTAACACACACCCATACAATGCGCACCACCCCGTGATGTTTTTCTCACTCCTACTAGTGAACGTAATGTAACACACACCCATATAATGCGCACCAACCCGTGATGTTTTTCTCACTCCTACTAGTGAATGTAATGTAACACACACCCATACAATGCGCACCACCCCGTGATGTTTTTCTCTCTCCTACTAGTGAATGTAATGTAACACACACCCATACAATGCGCACCACCCCGTGATTTTATTCTCACTCCTACTAGTGAATGTAATGTAACACACACCCATACAATGCGCACCACCCCGTGATGTTTTTCTCACTCCTACTAGTGAATGTAATGTAACACACACCAATAAAATGCGCACCACCCCGTGATGTTTTTCTCACTCCTACTAGTGAATGTAATGTAACACACACCCATACAGTGCGCACCACCCCGTGATGTTTTTCTCACTCCTACTAGTGAATGTAATGTAACACACACCCATACAGTGCGCACCACCCCGTGATGTTTTTCTCACTCCTACTAGTGTATGTAATGTAACACACACCCATACAATGCGCACCACCCCGTGATGTTTTTCTCACTCCTACTAGTGAATGTAATGTAACACACACCCATACAGTGCGCACCACCCCGTGATGTTTTTCTCACTCCTACTAGTGAATCTAATGTAACACACACCCATACAGTGCGCACCACCCCGTGATGTTTTTCTCACTACTACTAGTGAATGTAATGTAACACACACCCATACAGTGCGCACCACCCGGTGATGTTTTTCTCACTCCTACTCGTGAATGTAATGTAACACACACCAATACAGTGCGCACCACCCCGTGATGTTTTTCTCACTCCTACTAGTGAATGTAATGTAACACACACCCATACAATGCGCACCACCCAGTGATGATTTTCTCACTCCTACTAGTGAATGTAATGTAACACACACCCATACAATGCGCACCACCCCGTGATGTTTTTCTCACTCCTACTAGTGAATCTAATGTAACACACACCCATACAGTGCGCACCAACCCGTGATGTTTTTGTCACTCCTACTAGTGAATGTAATGTAACACACACCCATACAGTGCGCACCACCCCGTGATGTTTTTCTCACTCCTACTAGTGAATGTAATGTAACACACACCCATACAGTGCGCACCGCCCCGTGATGTTTTTCTCACTGCTACTAATGAATCTAAAGTAACACACACCCATACAGTGCGCACCACCCCGTGATGTTTTTCTCACTCCTACTAGTGAATGTAATGTAACACACACCCATACAATGCGCACCACCCCGTGATGTTTTTCTCACTCCTACTAGTGAATGTAATGTAACACACACCCATACAATGCGCACCACCCCGTGATGTTTTTCTCACTCCTACTAGTGAATCTAATGTAACACACACCCATACAATGCGCACCACCCCGCGATGTTTTTCAGAAACCTATCCTACATTGCCACTGCATGTTCCCTGACCTCCCCATGCTGACCACCCCGCGGTGCTTTTCTCCATGTTACATTGCCAGTCATTGCCTATCCTAATTCAGACCCTCCGATTCACACCACCCCGTGATGTTTTTCTCACTTCTACTAGTGAATCTAATGTAACACACACCCATACAATGCGCACCACCCCGTGATGTTTTTCTCTCTCCTACTAGTGAATGTAATGTAACACACACCCATACAATGCGCACCACCCCGTGATTTTTTTCTCACTCCTACTAGTGAATGTAATGTAACACACACCCATACAATGCGCACCACCCCGTGATGTTTTTCTCACTCCTTCTAGTGAATGTAATGTAACACACACCCATAAAATGCGCACCACCCCGTGATGTTTTTCTCTCTCCTACTAGTAAATGTACTGTAACACACACCCATACAGTGCGCACCACCCCGTGATGTTTTTCTCACTCCTACTAGTGAATGTAATGTAACACACACCCATACAGTGCGCACCACCCCGTGATGTTTTTCTCACTCCTACTAGTGAATGTAATGTAACACACACCCATACAGTGCGCACCACCCCGTGATGTTTTTCTCACTCCTACTAGTGAATGTAATGTAACACACACCCATACAGTGCGCACCACCCCGTGATGTTTTTCTCACTCCTACTAGTGAATGTAATGTAACAGACACCCATACAGTGCGCACCACCCCGTGATGTTTTTCTCACTCCTACTAGTGAATGTAATGTAACACACACCCATACAATGCGCACCACCCTGTCATGTTTTTCTCACTCCTACTAGTGAATGTAATGTAACACACACCCATACAATGCGCACCACCCCGTGATGTTTTTCTCACTCCTACTAGTGAATGTAATGTAACACACACCCATACAATGCGCACCACCCCGTGATGTTTTTCTCACTCCTACTAGTGAATGTAATGTAACACACACCCATACAATGCGCACCACCCCGTGATGTTTTTCTCACTCCTACTAGTGAATGTAATGTAACACACACCCATACAATGCGCACCAACCGTGATGTTTTTCTCACTCCTACTAGTGAATGTAATGTAACACACACCCATACAATGCGCACCACCCCGTGATGTTTTTCTCACTCCTACTAGTGAATGTAATGTAACACACACCCATACAATGCGCACCACCCCGTGATGTTTTTCTCACTCCTACTAGTGAATGTAATGTAACACACACCCATACAATGCGCACCACCCCGTGATGTTTTTCTCACTCCTACTAGTGAATGTAATGTAACACACACCCATACAATGCGCACCAACCGTGATGTTTTTCTCACTCCTACTAGTGAATGTAATGTAACACACACCCATATAATGCGCACCACCCCGTGATGTTTTTCTCACTCCTACTAGTAAATGTAATGTATCACACACCCATACAATGCGCACCACCCCGTGATGTTTTTCTCACTCCTGTTGGTGAATCTAATGTAACACACACCCATACAATGCGCACCACCCCGTGATGTTTTTCTCACTCCTACTAGTGAAAGTAATGTAACACACTCCCATACAATCCGCACCGCCCCGTGATGTTTTTCTCACTCCTACTAGTGAATGTAATGTAACACACACCCATACAATGCGCACCGCCCCGTGATGTTTTTCTCACTCCTACTAGTGAATCTAATGTAACACACACCCATACAATGCGCACCATCCCGTGATGTTTTTCTCACTCCTACTAGTGAATGTAATGTAACACACACCCATACAATGCGCACCACCCCGTGATGTTTTTCTCACTCCTACTAGTGAATGTATTGTAACACACACCCATACAATGCCCAACACCCCGTGATGTTTTTCTCACTCCTACTAGTGAATCTAATGTAACACACACCCATACAATGCGCACCACCCCGCGATGTTTTTCTCACTCCTACTAGTGAATGTAATGTAACACAGACCCATACAATGCGCACCACCCCGCGATGTTTTTCTCACTCCTACTAGTGAATGTAATGTAACACACACCCATACAATGCGCACCACCCCGTGATGTTTTTCTCACTCCTACTAGTGAATCTAATGCAACACACACCCATAAAATGTGCACCACACCGTGATGTTTTTCTCACTCCTAATAGTGAATGTAATGTAACACACACCCATACAATGCGCACCACCCGGTGATGTTTTTCTCACTCCTACTAGTGAATCTAATGTAACACACACCCATACAATGCGCACCACCCCGTGATGTTTTTCTCACTCCTACTAGTGAATCTAATGTAACACACACCCATACAATGCGCACCACCCCGTGATGTTTTTCTCACTCCTAGTAGTGAATGTAATGTAACACACACCCATACAATGCGCACCACCCCGTGATGTTTTTCTCACTCCTAATAGTGAATGTAATGTAACACACACACATACAATGCCCACCTCCCCGTGATGTTTTTCTCACTCCTACTAGTGAATCTAATGTGACACACACCCATACAATGCGCACCACCCCGCGATGTTTTTCTCACTCCTACTAGTGAATGTAATGTAACACAGACCCATACAATGCGCACCACCCCGCGATGTTTTTCCTACTCCTACTAGTGAATGTAATGTAACACACACCCATACAATGCGCACCACCCCGTGATGATTTCTCACTCCTATTAGTGAATGTAATGTAACACACACCCATACAATGCGCACCACCCCGTGATGTTTTTCTCACTCCTACTAGGGAAAGTAATGTAACACACACCCATACAATGCGCACCACCCCGTGATGTTTTTCTCACTCCTAATAGTGAATGTAATGTAACACACACCCATACAATGTGCACAACCCCATGATGTTTTTCTCACTCCTAATAGTGAATGTAATGTAACAAACACCCATACAATGCGCACCACCCCGTGAATTTTTTCTCACTCCTACTAGTGAATGTAATGTAACACACACCCATACAATGCGCACCACCTCGTGATGTTTTTCTCACTCCTACTAGTGAATCTAATGTAACACACACCCATACAATGCGCACCACCCCGTGATGTTTTTCTCACACCTACTAGTGAATGTAATGTAACACACGCCCATACAGTGCGCACCACCCCGTGATGTTTTTCTCACTCCTACTAGTGAATGTAATGTAACACACACCCATACAGTGCGCACCACCCCGTGATGTTTTTCTCACTCCTACTAGTGAATGTAATGTAACACACACCCATGCAGTGCGCACCACCCCGTGATGTTTTTCTCACTCCTACTAGTGAATGTAATGTAACAGACACCCATACAGTGCGCACCACCCCGTGATGTTTTTCTCACTCCTACTAGTGAATGTAATGTAACACACACCCATACAATGCGCACCACCCCGTGATGTTTTTCTCACTCCTACCAGTGAATGTAATGTAACACACACCCATACAATGCGCACCACCCCGTGATGTTTTTCTCACTCCTACTAGTGAATGTAATGTAACACACACCCATACAATGCGCACCACCCCGTGATGTTTTTCTCACTCCTACTAGTGAATCTAATGTAACACACACCCATACAATGCGCACCACCCCGTGATGTTTTTCTCACTCCTAATAGAGAATGTAATGTAACACACACCCATACAATGTGCACAACCCCATGATGTTTTTCTCACTCCTACTAGTGAATGTAATGTAACAAACACCCATACAATGCGCACCACCCCGTGAATTTTTTCTCACTCCTACTAGTGAATGTAATGTAACACACACCCATACAATGCGCACCACCTCGTGATGTTTTTCTCACTCCTACTAGTGAATCTAATGTAACACACACCCATACAATGCGCACCACCCCGTGATGTTTTTCTCACACCTACTAGTGAATGTAATGTAACACACACCCATACAATGCGCACCACCCCGTGATGTTTTTCTCACTCCTACTAGTGAATCTAATGTAACACACACCCATACAATGCGCACCACCCCGTGATGTTTTTCTCACTCCTACTAGTGAATGTAATGTAACACACACCCATACAATGCGCACCACCCCGTGATGTTTTTCTCTCTCCTACTAGTGAATGTAATGTAACACACACCCATACAATGCGCACCACCCCGTGATTTTTTTCTCACTCCTACTAGTGAATGTAATGTAACACACACCCATACAATGCGCACCACCCCGTGATGTTTTTCTCACTCCTTCTAGTGAATGTAATGTAACACACACCCATACAATGCGCACCACCCCGTGATGTTTTTCTCACTCCTACTAGTGAATGTAATGTAACACACACCCATACAATGCGCACCACCCCGTGATGTTTTTCTCACTCCTACTAGTGAATGTAATGTAACACATACCCATACAATGCGCACCACCCCGTGATGATTTGCTCACTCCTACTATTGAATGTAATGTAACACACTCCCATACAATGCGCACCACCCCGTGATATTTTTCTCACTCCTACTAGTGTATGTAATGTAACACACACCCATACAATGCGCACCACCCCGTGATGTTTTTCTCACTCCTACTAGTGAATGTAATGTAACACACACCCATACAATGCGCACCACCCCGTGATGTTTTTCTCACTGCTACTAGTGAATGTAATGTAACACACACCCATACAATGCGCACCACCCCGTCATGTTTTTCTCACTCCTACTAGTGAATGTAATGTAACACACACCCATACAATGCGCACCACCCCGTGATGTTTTTCTCACTCCTACTAGTGAATGTAATGTAACACACACCCATACAATGCGCACCACCCCGGGATGTTATTCTCATTCCTACTAGTGAATGTAATGTAACACACACCCATACAATGCGCACCACCCCGTGATGTTTTTCTCACTCCTACTAGTGAATGTAATGTAACACACACCCATACAATGCGCACCACCCCGTGATGTTTTTCTCACTCCTACTAGTGAATGTAATGTAACACACACCCATACAATGCGCACCACCCCGTGATGTTTTTCTCATTCCTACTAGTGAAAGTAATGTAACACACACCCATACAATGCGCACCACCCCGTGATGTTTTTCTCACTCCTACTAGTGAATGTAATGTAACACACACCCATACAATGCGCACCACCCCGTGATGTTTTTCTCACTCCTACTAGTGAATGTAATGTAACACACACCCATACAATGCGCACCACCCCGTGATGTTTTTCTCACTCCTACTAGTGAATGTAATGTAACACACACCCATACAATGCGCACCACCCCGTGATGTTTTTCTCACTCCTACTACTGAATGTAATGTAACACACACCCATACAATGCGCACCACCCCGTGATGTTTTTCTCACTCCTACTAGTGAATGTAATGTAACACACACCCATACAATGCGCACCACACCGTGATGTTTTTCTCACTCCTACTAGTGAATGTAATGTAACACACACCCAAACAATGCGCACCACCCCGTGATGATTTGCTCACTCCTACTATTGAATGTAATGTAACACACTCCCATACAATGCGCACCACCCCGTGATGTTTTTCTCACTCCTACTAGTGTATGTAATGTAACACACACCCATACAATGCGCACCACCCCGTGATGTTTTTCTCACTCCTACTAGTGAATGTAATGTAACACACACCCATACAATGCGCACCACCCCGTGATGTTTTTCTCACTGCTACTAGTGAATGTAATGTAACACACACCCATACAATGCGCACCACCCCGTCATGTTTTTCTCACTCCTACTAGTGAATGTAATGTAACACACACCCATACAATGCGCACCACCCCGTGATGTTTTTCTCACTGCTACTAGTGAATGTAATGTAACACACACCCATACAATGCGCACCACCCCGTCATGTTTTTCTCACTCCTACTAGTGAATGTAATGTAACACACACCCATACAATGCGCACCACCCCGTGATGTTTTTCTCATTCCTACTAGTGAATGTAATGTAACACACACCCATACAATGCGCACCACCCCGTGATGTTTTTCTCACTGCTACTAGTGAATGTAATGTAACACACACCCATACAATGCGCACCAACCCGTGATGTTTTTCTCACTCCTACTAGTGAATGTAATGTAACACACACCCATACAATGCGCACCACCCCGTGATGATTTGCTCACTCCTACTATTGAATGTAATGTAACACACACCCATACAATGCGCACCACCCCGTGATGTTTTTCTCACTCCTACTAGTGTATGTAATGTAACACACACCCATACAATGCGCACCACCCCGTGATGTTTTTCTCACTCCTACTAGTGAATGTAATGTAACACACACCCATACAATGCACACCACCCCGTGATGTTTTTCTCACTGCTACTAGTGAATGTAATGTAACACACACCCATACAATGCGCACCACCCCGTCATGTTTTTCTCACTCCTACTAGTGAATGTAATGTAACACACACCCATACAATGCGCACCACCCCGTGATGTTTTTCTCACTCCTACTAGTGAATGTAATGTAACACACACCCATACAATGCGCACCACCCAGTGATGTTTTTCTCATTCCTACTAGTGAATGTAATGTAACACACACCCATACAATGCGCACCACCCCGTGATGTTTTTCTCACTGCTACTAGTGAATGTAATGTAACACACACCCATACAATGCGCACCACCCCGTCATGTTTTTCTCACTCCTAATAGTGAATGTAATGTAACACACACCCATACAATGCGCACCACCCCGTGATGTTTTTCTCACTCCTACTAGTGAATGTAATGTAACACACACCCATACAATGCGCACCACCCCGTGATGTTTTTCTCATTCCTACTAGTGAATGTAATGTAACACACACCCATACAATGCGCACCACCCCGTGATGTTTTTCTCACTCCTACTAGTGAATGTATTGTAACACACACCCATACAATGCGCACCACCCCGTGATGTTTTTCTCACTCCTACTAGTGAATGTAATGTAACACACACCCATACAATGCGCACCACCCCGTGATGTTTTTCTCATTCCTACTAGTGAAAGTAATGTAACACACACCCATACAATGCGCACCACCCCGTGATGTTTTTCTCACTCCTACTAGTGAATCTAATGTAACACACACCCATACAATGCGCACCACCCCGTGATGTTTTTCTCACTCCTACTAGTGAATGTAATGTAACACACACCCATACAATGCGCACCACCCCGTGATGTTTTTCTCACTCCTACTAGTGAATGTAATGTAACACACACCCATACAATGCGCACCACCCCGTGATGTTTTTCTCACTCCTACTACTGAATGTAATGTAACACACACCCATACAATGCGCACCACCCCGTGATGTTTTTCTCACTCCTACTAGTGAATGTAATGTAACACACACCCATACAATGCGCACCACCCCGTGATGTTTTTCTCACTCCTACTAGTGAATGTAATGTAACACACACCCATACAATGCGCACCACCCCGTGATGATTTGCTCACTCCTACTATTGAATGTAATGTAACACACTCCCATACAATGCGCACCACCCCGTGATGTTTTTCTCACTCCTAGTAGTGAATGTAATGTAGCACACACCCATACAATGCGTACCACACCGTGATGTTTTTCTCACTCCTACTAGTGAATGTAATGTAACACACACCCATACAATGCGCACCACCCCGTGATGTTTTTCTCACTGCTACTAGTGAATGTAATGTAACACACACCCATACAATGCGCACCACCCCGTCATGTTTTTCTCACTCCTACTAGTGAATGTAATGTAACACACACCCATACAATGCGCACCACCCCGTGATGTTTTTCTCACTCCTACTAGTGAATGTAATGTAACACACACCCATACAATGCGCACCACCCCGTGATGTTTTTCTCACTCCTACTAGTGAATGTAATGTAACACACACCCATACAATGCGCACCACCCCGTGATGTATTTCTCATTCCTACTAGTGAATGTAATGTAACACACACCCATACAATGCGCACCACACCGTGATGTTTTTCTCACTCCTACTAGTGAATCTAATGTAACACACACCCATACAATGCGCACCACCCCGTGATGTTTTTCTCACACCTACTAGTGAATGTAATGTAACACACACCCATACAATGCGCACCACCCCGTGATGTTTTTCTCACTCCTACTAGTGAATCTAATGTAACACACACCCATACAATGCGCACCACCCCGTGATGTTTTTCTCACACCTACTAGTGAAAGTAATGTAACACACACTGATACAATGCGCAGAAATCCCGTGATGTTTTTCTCACTCCTACTAGTGAATGTAATGTAACAAACACCCATACAATGCGCACCACCCCGTGATGTTTTTCACAGTCCTACTAGTGAATGTAATGTAACACACACCCATACAATGCGCACCACCCCGTGATGTTTTTCTCACTCCTACTAGTGAATGTAATGTAACACACACCCATACAATGCGCACCACCCCGTGATGTTTTTCTCACTCCTACTAGTGAATGTTATGTAACACACACCCATACAATGCGCACCACCCCGTGATGTTTTTCTCACTCCTACTAGTGAATGTAATGTAACACACACCCATACAATGCGCACCACCCCGTGATGTTTTTCTCACTCCTACTAGTGAATGTAAGGCATCACACACCCATACAATGCGCACCACCCCGTGATGTTTTTCTCACTCCTACTAGTGAATCTAATGCAACACACACCCATACAATGCGCACCACACCGTGATGTTTTTCTCACTCCTACTAGTGAATCTAATGTAACACACACCCATACAATGCGCACCACCCCGTGATGTTTTTCTCACTCCTACTAGTGAATGTAATGTAACACACACCCATACAATGCGCACCACACGGTGATGTTTTTCTCACTCCTACTAGTGAATCTAATGTAACACACACCCATACAATGCGCACCACCCCGTGATGTTTTTCTCACTCCTACTAGTGAATCTAATGTAACACACACCCATACAATGCGCACCACCCCGTGATGTTTTTCTCACTCCTACTAGTGAATGTAATGTAACACACACCCATACAATGCGCACCACCCCGTGATGTTTTTCTAACTCCTACTAGTGAATGTAATGTAACACACACCCATACAATGCGCACCACCCCGCGATGTTTTTCTCACTCCTACTCGTGAATGTAATGTAACACACACCCATACAATGCCCACCACCCCGTGATGTTTTTCTCACTCCTGCTAGTGAATCTAATGTAACACACACCCATACAATGCGCACCACCCCGCGATGATTTTCTCACTCCTACTAGTGAATGTACTGTAACACACACCCATACAATGCGCACCACCACGCGATGTTTTTCTCACTCCTACTAGTGAATGTAATGTAACACACACCCATACAATGCGCACCACCCCGTGATGTTTTTCTCACTCCTACTAGTGAATGTATTGTAACACACACCCATACAATGCCCACCACCCCGTGATGTTTTTCTCACTCCTACTAGTGAATCTAATGTAACACACACCCATACAATGCGCACCACCCCGCGATGTTTTTCTCACTCCTACTAGTGAATGTAATGTAACACAGACCCATACAATGCGCACCACCCCGCGATGTTTTTCTCACTCCTACTAGTGAATGTAATGTAACACACACCCATACAATGCGCACCACCCCGTGATGTTTTTCTCACTCCTACTAGTGAATGTAATGTAACACACACCCATACAATGCGCACCACCCCGTGATGTTTTTCTCACTCCTACTAGTGAATCTAATGCAACACACACCCATAAAATGTGCACCACACCGTGATGTTTTTCTCACTCCTACTAGTGAATCTAATGTAACACACACCCATACAATGCGCACCACCCCGTGTTGTTTTTCTCACTCCTACTAGTGAATGTAATGTAACACACACCCATTCAATGCGCACCACCCGGTGATGTTTTTCTCACTCCTACTAGTGAATCTAATGTAACACACACCCATACAATGCGCACCACCCCGTGATGTTTTTCTCACTCCTACTAGTGAATCTAATGTAACACACACCCATACAATGCACACCACCCCGTGATGTTTTTCTCACTCCTAGTAGTGAATGTAATGTAACACACACCCATACAATGCGCACCACCCCGTGATGTTTTTCTCACTCCTACTAGTGAATGTAATGTAACACACACCCATAAAATGCGCACCACCCCGTGATGTTTTTCTCACTCCTACTAGTGAATGTAATGTAACACACACCCATACAATGCGCACCACCCCGTGATGTTTTTCTCATTCCTACTAGTGAAAGTAATGTAACACACACCGATACAATGCGCACCACCCCGTGATGTTTTTCTCACTCCTACTAGTGAATCTAATGTAACACACACCCATACAATGCGCACCACCCCGTGATGTTTTTCTCATTCCTACTAGTGAATGTAATGTAACACACACCCATACAATGCGCACCACCCCGTGATGTTTTTCTCACTCCTACTAGTGAATGTAATGTAACACACACCCATACAATGCGCACCACCCCGTGATGTTTTTCTCACTCCTACTACTGAATGTAATGTAACACACACCCATACAATGCGCACCACCCCGTGATGTTTTTCTCACTCCTACTAGTTAATGTAATGTAACACACACCCATACAATGCGCACCACACCGTGATGTTTTTCTCACTCCTACTAGTGAATGTAATGTAACACACACCCAAACAATGCGCACCACCCCGTGATGATTTGCTCACTCCTACTATTGAATGTAATGTAACACACTCCCATACAATGCGCACCACCCCGTGATGTTTTTCTCACTCCTACTAGTGTATGTAATGTAACACACACCCATACAATGCGCACCACCCCGTGATGTTTTTCTCACTCCTACTAGTGAATGTAATGTAACACACACCCATACAATGCGCACCACCCCGTGATGTTTTTCTCACTGCTACTAGTGAATGTAATGTAACACACACCCATACAATGCGCACCACCCCGTCATGTTTTTCTCACTCCTACTAGTGAATGTAATGTAACACACACCCATACAATGCGCACCACCCCGTGATGTTTTTCTCACTGCTACTAGTGAATGTAATGTAACACACACCCATACAATGCGCACCACCCCGTGATGTTTTTCTCACTCCTACTAGTGAATGTAATGTAACACACACCCATTCAATGCGCACCACCCCGTGATGTTTTTCTCATTCCTACTAGTGAATGTAATGTAACACACACCCATACAATGCGCACCACCCCGTGATGTTTTTCTCACTGCTACTAGTGAATGTAATGTAACACACACCCATACAATGCGCACCAACCCGTGATGTTTTTCTCACTCCTACTAGTGAATGTAATGTAACACACACCCATACAATGCGCACCACCCCGTGATGATTTGCTCACTCCTACTATTGAATGTAATGTAACACACTCCCATACAATGCGCACCACCCCGTGATGTTTTTCTCACTCCTACTAGTGTATGTAATGTAACACACACCCATACAATGCGCACCACCCCGTGATGTTTTTCTCACTCCTACTAGTGAATGTAATGTAACACACACCCATACAATGCGCACCACCCCGTGATGTTTTTCTCACTGCTACTAGTGAATGTAATGTAACACACACCCATACAATGCGCACCACCCCGTCATGTTTTTCTCACTCCTACTAGTGAATGTAATGTAACACACACCCATACAATGCGCACCACCCCGTGATGTTTTTCTCACTCCTACTAGTGAATGTAATGTAACACACACCCATACAATGCGCACCACCCAGTGATGTTTTTCTCATTCCTACTAGTGAATGTAATGTAACACACACCCATACAATGCGCACCACCCCGTGATGTTTTTCTCACTGCTACTAGTGAATGTAATGTAACACACACCCATACAATGCGCACCACCCCGTCATGTTTTTCTCACTCCTAATAGTGAATGTAATGTAACACACACCCATACAATGCGCACCACCCCGTGATGTTTTTCTCACTCCTACTAGTGAATGTAATGTAACACACACCCATACAATGCGCACCACCCCGTGATGTTTTTCTCATTCCTACTAGTGAATGTAATGTAACACACACCCATACAATGCGCACCACCCCGTGATGTTTTTCTCACTCCTACTAGTGAATGTATTGTAACACACACCCATACAATGCGCACCACCCCGTGATGTTTTTCTCACTCCTACTAGTGAATGTAATGTAACACACACCCATACAATGCGCACCACCCCGTGATGTTTTTCTCATTCCTACTAGTGAATGTAATGTAACACACACCCATACAATGCGCACCACCCCGTGATGTTTTTCTCACTCCTACTAGTGAATGTATTGTAACACACACCCATACAATGCGCACCACCCCGTGATGTTTTTCTCATTCCTACTAGTGAATGTAATGTAACACACACCCATACAATGCGCACCACCCCGTGATGTTTTTCTCACTCCTACTAGTGAATCTAATGTAACACACACCCATACAATGCGCACCACCCCGTGATGTTTTTCTCACTCCTACTAGTGAATGTAATGTAACACACACCCATACAATGCGCACCACCCCGTGATGTTTTTCTCACTCCTACTAGTGAATGTAATGTAACACACACCCATACAATGCGCACCACCCCGTGATGTTTTTCTCACTCCTACTACTGAATGTAATGTAACACACACCCATACAATGCGCACCACCCCGTGATGTTTTTCTCACTCCTACTAGTGAATGTAATGTAACACACACCCATACAATGTGCACCACCCCGTGATGTTTTTCTCACTCCTACTAGTGAATGTAATGTAACACACACCCATACAATGCGCACCACCCCGTGATGATTTGCTCACTCCTACTATTGAATGTAATGTAACACACTCCCATACAATGCGCACCACCCCGTGATGTTTTTCTCACTCCTAGTAGTGAATGTAATGTAGCACACACCCATACAATGCGCACCACACCGTGATGTTTTTCTCACTCCTACTAGTGAATGTAATGTAACACACACCCATACAATGCGCACCACCCCGTGATGTTTTTCTCACTGCTACTAGTGAATGTAATGTAACACACACCCATACAATGCGCACCACCCCGTCATGTTTTTCTCACTCCTACTAGTGAATGTAATGTAACACACACCCATACAATGCGCACCACCCCGTGATGTTTTTCTCACTCCTACTAGTGAATGTAATGTAACACACACCCATACAATGCGCACCACCCCGTGATGTTTTTCTCACTCCTACTACTGAATGTAATGTAACACACACCCATACAATGCGCACCACCCCGTGATGTTTTTCTCACTCCTACTAGTTAATGTAATGTAACACACACCCATACAATGCGCACCACACCGTGATGTTTTTCTCACTCCTACTAGTGAATGTAATGTAACACACACCCAAACAATGCGCACCACCCCGTGATGATTTGCTCACTCCTACTATTGAATGTAATGTAACACACTCCCATACAATGCGCACCACCCCGTGATGTTTTTCTCACTCCTACTAGTGTATGTAATGTAACACACACCCATACAATGCGCACCACCCCGTGATGTTTTTCTCACTCCTACTAGTGAATGTAATGTAACACACACCCATACAATGCGCACCACCCCGTGATGTTTTTCTCACTGCTACTAGTGAATGTAATGTAACACACACCCATACAATGCGCACCACCCCGTCATGTTTTTCTCACTCCTACTAGTGAATGTAATGTAACACACACCCATACAATGCGCACCACCCCGTGATGTTTTTCTCACTGCTACTAGTGAATGTAATGTAACACACACCCATACAATGCGCACCACCCCGTGATGTTTTTCTCACTCCTACTAGTGAATGTAATGTAACACACACCCATTCAATGCGCACCACCCCGTGATGTTTTTCTCATTCCTACTAG
This sequence comes from Cavia porcellus, assembly GCF_034190915.1. Classification (NCBI taxonomy): domain Eukaryota; kingdom Metazoa; phylum Chordata; class Mammalia; order Rodentia; family Caviidae; genus Cavia; species Cavia porcellus. The sequence continues at coordinate 1,144,937 of NW_026947556.1, forward strand.
TGAATGTAATGTAACACACACCCATACAATGCGCACCACCCCGTGATGTTTTTCTCACTGCTACTAGTGAATGTAATGTAACACACACCCATACAATGCGCACCAACCCGTGATGTTTTTCTCACTCCTACTAGTGAATGTAATGTAACACACACCCATACAATGCGCACCACCCCGTGATGATTTGCTCACTCCTACTATTGAATGTAATGTAACACACTCCCATACAATGCGCACCACCCCGTGATGTTTTTCTCACTCCTACTAGTGTATGTAATGTAACACACACCCATACAATGCGCACCACCCCGTGATGTTTTTCTCACTCCTACTAGTGAATGTAATGTAACACACACCCATACAATGCGCACCACCCCGTGATGTTTTTCTCACTGCTACTAGTGAATGTAATGTAACACACACCCATACAATGCGCACCACCCCGTCATGTTTTTCTCACTCCTACTAGTGAATGTAATGTAACACACACCCATACAATGCGCACCACCCCGTGATGTTTTTCTCACTCCTACTAGTGAATGTAATGTAACACACACCCATACAATGCGCACCACCCAGTGATGTTTTTCTCATTCCTACTAGTGAATGTAATGTAACACACACCCATACAATGCGCACCACCCCGTGATGTTTTTCTCACTGCTACTAGTGAATGTAATGTAACACACACCCATACAATGCGCACCACCCCGTCATGTTTTTCTCACTCCTAATAGTGAATGTAATGTAACACACACCCATACAATGCGCACCACCCCGTGATGTTTTTCTCACTCCTACTAGTGAATGTAATGTAACACACACCCATACAATGCGCACCACCCCGTGATGTTTTTCTCATTCCTACTAGTGAATGTAATGTAACACACACCCATACAATGCGCACCACCCCGTGATGTTTTTCTCACTCCTACTAGTGAATGTATTGTAACACACACCCATACAATGCGCACCACCCCGTGATGTTTTTCTCACTCCTACTAGTGAATGTAATGTAACACACACCCATACAATGCGCACCACCCCGTGATGTTTTTCTCATTCCTACTAGTGAATGTAATGTAACACACACCCATACAATGCGCACCACCCCGTGATGTTTTTCTCACTCCTACTAGTGAATGTATTGTAACACACACCCATACAATGCGCACCACCCCGTGATGTTTTTCTCATTCCTACTAGTGAATGTAATGTAACACACACCCATACAATGCGCACCACCCCGTGATGTTTTTCTCACTCCTACTAGTGAATCTAATGTAACACACACCCATACAATGCGCACCACCCCGTGATGTTTTTCTCACTCCTACTAGTGAATGTAATGTAACACACACCCATACAATGCGCACCACCCCGTGATGTTTTTCTCACTCCTACTAGTGAATGTAATGTAACACACACCCATACAATGCGCACCACCCCGTGATGTTTTTCTCACTCCTACTACTGAATGTAATGTAACACACACCCATACAATGCGCACCACCCCGTGATGTTTTTCTCACTCCTACTAGTGAATGTAATGTAACACACACCCATACAATGTGCACCACCCCGTGATGTTTTTCTCACTCCTACTAGTGAATGTAATGTAACACACACCCATACAATGCGCACCACCCCGTGATGATTTGCTCACTCCTACTATTGAATGTAATGTAACACACTCCCATACAATGCGCACCACCCCGTGATGTTTTTCTCACTCCTAGTAGTGAATGTAATGTAGCACACACCCATACAATGCGCACCACACCGTGATGTTTTTCTCACTCCTACTAGTGAATGTAATGTAACACACACCCATACAATGCGCACCACCCCGTGATGTTTTTCTCACTGCTACTAGTGAATGTAATGTAACACACACCCATACAATGCGCACCACCCCGTCATGTTTTTCTCACTCCTACTAGTGAATGTAATGTAACACACACCCATACAATGCGCACCACCCCGTGATGTTTTTCTCACTCCTACTAGTGAATGTAATGTAACACACACCCATGCAATGCGCACCACCCCGTGATGTTTTTCTCACTCCTACCAGTGAATGTAATGTAACACACACCCATACAATGCGCACCACCCCGTGATGTATTTCTCATTCCTACTAGTGAATGTAATGTAACACACACCCATACAATGCGCACCACCCCGTGATGTTTTTCTCACTCCTACTAGTGAATGTAATGTAACACACACCCATACAATGCGCACCACCCCGTGATGTTTTTCTCACACCTACTAGTGAATGTAATGTAACACACACCCATATAATGCGCACCACCCCGTGATGTTTTTCTCACTCCTACTAGTGAATCTAATGTAACACACACCCATACAATGCGCACCACCCCGTGATGTTTTTCTCACACCTACTAGTGAAAGTAATGTAACACACACTGATACAATGCGCAGAAATCCCGTGATGTTTTTCTCACTCCTACTAGTGAATGTAATGTAACAAACACCCATACAATGCGCACCACCCCGTGATGTTTTTCACACTCCTACTAGTGAATGTAATGTAACACACACCCATAAAATGCGCACCACCCCGTGATGTTTTTCTCACTCCTACTAGTGAATGTAATGTAACACACACCCATACAATGCGCACCACCCCGTGATGTTTTTCTCACTCCTACTAGTGAATGTTATGTAACACACACCCATACAATGCGCACCACCCCGTGATGTTTTTCTCACTCCTACTAGTGAATGTAATGTAACACACACCCATACAATGCGCACCACCCCGTGATGTTTTTCTCACTCCTACTAGTGAATGTAAGGCATCACACACCCATACAATGCGCACCACCCCGTGATGTTTTTCTCACTCCTACTAGTGAATCTAATGCAACACACACCCATATAATGTGCACCACACCGTGATGTTTTTCTCACTCCTACTAGTGAATCTAATGTAACACACACCCATACAATGCGCACCACCCCGTGATGTTTTTCTCACTCCTACTAGTGAATGTAATGTAACACACACCCATTCAATGCGCACCACCCGGTGATGTTTTTCTCACTCCTACTAGTGAATCTAATGTAACACACACCCATACAATACGCACCACCCCGTGATGTTTTTCTCACTCCTACTAGTGAATCTAATGTAACACACACCCATACAATGCACACCACCCCGTGATGTTTTTCTCACTCCTAGTAGTGAATGTAATGTAACACACACCCATACAATGCGCACCACACCGTGATGTTTTTCTCACTCCTAATAGTGAATGTAATGTAACACACACACATACAATTCCCACCACCCCGTGATGTTTTTCTCACTCCTACTAGTGAATCTAATGTAACACACACCCATACAATGCGCACCACCCCGCGATGTTTTTCTCACTCCTACTAGTGAATGTAATGTAACACACACCCATACAAGGCGCACCACCCCGTGATGATTTCTCACTCCTACTAGTGAATGTAATGTAACACACACCCATACAATGCGCACCACCCCGTGATGTTTTTCTCACACCTACTAGTGAATGTAATGTAACACACACCCATACAATGCGCACCACCCCGTGATGTTTTTCTCACTCCTACTAGTGAATCTAATGTAACACACACCCATACAATGCGCACCAACCCGTCATGTTTTTCTCACTCCTACTAGTGAATGTAATGTAACACACACCCATACAATGCGCACCACCCGTGATGTTTTTCTCACTCCTACTAGTGAATGTAATGTAACACACCCATACAATGCGCACCACCCCGTGATGTTTTTCTCACTCCTACTAGTGAATCTAATGTAACACACACCCATACAATGCGCACCACCCCGTGATGTTTTTCTCACACCTACTAGTGAATGTAATGTAACACACACCCATACAATGCGCACCACCCCGTGATGTTTTTCTCACTCCTACTAGTGAATCTAATGTAACACACACCCATACAATGCACACCACCCCGTGATATTTTTCTCACACCTACTAGTGAAAGTAATGTAACACAGACCCATATAATGCGCAGAAACCCCGTGATGTTTTTCTCACTCCTACTAGTGAATGTAATGTAACACACACCCATACAATGCGCACCACCCCGTGATGTTTTTCTCACTCCTACTAGTGAATGTAATGTAACACACACCCATACAATGCGCACCACCCCGTGATGTTTTTCTCACTCCTACTAGTGAATGTTATGTAACACACACCCATACAATGCGCACCACCCCGTGATGTTTTTCTCACTCCTACTAGTGAATGTAATGTAACACACACCCATACAATGCGCACCACCCCGTGATGTTTTTCTCACTCCTACTAGTGAATGTAAGGCAACACACACCCATACAATGCGCACCACCCCGTGATGTTTTTCTCACTCCTACTAGTGAATCTAATGCAACACACACCCATACAATGCGCACCACACCGTGATGTTTTTCTCACTCCTACTAGTGAATGTAATGTAACACACACCCATACAATGCGCACCACCCGGTGATGTTTTTCTCACTCCTACTAGTGAATCTAATGTAACACACACCCATACAATGCGCTCCACCCCGTGATGTTTTTCTCACTCCTACTAGTGAATGTAATGTAACACACACCCATACAATGCGCACCACCCCGTGATGTTTTTCTCACTCCTACTAGTGAATCTAATGTAACACACAGCCATACAATGCGCACCACCCCGTGATGTTTTTCTCACTCCTACTAGTGAATGTAATGTAACACACACCCATACAATGCGCACCACCCCGCGATGTTTTTCTAATTCCTACTAGTGAATGTAATGTAACACACACCCATACAATGCGCACCACCCCGCGATGTTTTTCTCACTCCTACTCGTGAATGTAATGTAACACACACCCATACAATGCCCACCACCCCGTGATGTTTTTCTCACTCCTACTAGTGAATGTAATGTAACACACACCCATACAATGCGCACCACCCCGTGATGTTTTTCTCACTCCTACTAGTGAATGTAATGTAACACACACCCATACAATGCGCACCACCCCGTGATGTTTTTCTCACTCCTACTAGTGTATGTTATGTAACACACACCCATACAATGCGCACCACCCCTTGATGTTTTTCTCACTCCTACTAGTGAATGTAATGTAACACACACCCATACAATGCGCACCACCCCGTGATGTTTTTCTCACTCCTACTAGTGAATGTAAGGCAACACACACCCATACAATGCGCACCACCCCGTGATGTTTTTCTCACTCCTACTAGTGAATCTAATGCAACACACACCCATACAATGCGCACCACACCGTGATGTTTTTCTCACTCCTACTAGTGAATCTAATGTAACACACACCCATACAATGCGCACCACCCCGTGATGTTTTTCTCACTCCTACTAGTGAATGTAATGTAACAGACACCCATACAATGCGCACCACCCGGTGATGTTTTTCTCACTCCTACTAGTGAATCTAATGTAACACACACCCATACAATGCGCACCACCCCGTGATGTTTTTCTCACTCCTACTAGTGAATGTAATGTAACACACACCCATACAATGCGCACCACCCCGTGATGTTTTTCTCACTCCTACTAGTGAATCTAATGTAACACACACCCATACAATGCGCACCACCCCGTGATGTTTTTCTCACTCCTACTAGTGAATCTAATGTAACACACACCCATACAATGCGCACCACCCCGTGATGTTTTTCTCACTCCTACTAGTGAATGTAATGTAACACACACCCATACAATGCGCACCACCCCGTGATGTTTTTCTCACTCCTACTAGTGAATGTAATGTAACACACACCCATACAATGCGCACCACCCCGTGATGTTTTTCTCACTCCTACTAGTGAATGTTATGTAACACACACCCATACAATTCGCACCACCCCGTGACGTTTTTCTCACTCCTACTAGTGAATGTAATGTAACACACACCCATACAATGCGCACCACCCCGTGATGTTTTTCTCACTCCTACTAGTGAATGTAAGGCAACACACACCCATACAATGCGCACCACCCGGTGATGTTTTTCTCACTCCTACTAGTGAATCTAATGTAACACACACCCATACAATGCGCACCACCCCGTGATGTTTTTCTCACTCCTACTAGTCAATGTAATGTAACACACACCCATACAATGCGCACCACCCCGTGATATTTTTCTCACTCCTACTAGTGAATGTAAGGCAACACACACCCATACAATGCGCACCACCCGGTGATGTTTTTCTCACTCCTACTAGTGAATCTAATGTAACACACACCCATACAATGCGCACCACCCCGTGATGTTTTTCTCACTCCTACTAGTGAATCTAATGTAACACACACCCATACAATGCGCACCACCCCGTGATGTTTTTCTCACTCCTACTAGTGAATGTAATGTAACACACACCCATACAATGCGCACCACCCCGCGATGTTTTTCTCACTCCTACTCGTAAATGTAATGTAACACACACCCATACAATGCCCACCACCCCGTGATGTTTTTCTCACTCCTGCTAGTGAATCTAATGTAACACACACCCATACAATGCGCACCACCCCGCGATGATTTTCTCACTCCTACTAGTGAATGTACTGTAACACACACCCATACAATGCGCACCACCACGCGATGTTTTTCTCACTCCTACTAGTGAATGTAATGTAACACACACCCATACAATGCGCACCACCCCGTGATGTTTTTCTCACTCCTACTAGTGAATGTATTGTAACACACACCCATACAATGCCCACCACCCCGTGATGTTTTTCTCACTCCTACTAGTGAATCTAATGTAACACACACCCATACAATGCGCACCACCCCGCGATGTTTTTCTCACTCCTACTAGTGAATGTAATGTAACACAGACCCATACAATGCGCACCACCCCGCGATGTTTTTCTCACTCCTACTAGTGAATGTAATGTAACACACACCCATACAATGCGCACCACCCCGTGATGTTTTTCTCACTCCTACTAGTGAATGTAATGTAACACACACCCATACAATGCGCACCACCCCGTGATGTTTTTCTCACTCCTACTAGTGAATCTAATGCAACACACACCCATAAAATGTGCACCACACCGTGATGTTTTTCTCACTCCTACTAGTGAATCTAATGTAACACACACCCATACAATGCGCACCACCCCGTGATGTTTTTCTCACTCCTACTAGTGAATGTAATGTAACACACACCCATTCAATGCGCACCACCCGGTGATGTTTTTCTCACTCCTACTAGTGAATCTAATGTAACACACACCCATACAATACGCACCACCCCGTGATGTTTTTCTCACTCCTACTAGTGAATCTAATGTAACACACACCCATACAATGCACACCACCCCGTGATGTTTTTCTCACTCCTAGTAGTGAATGTAATGTAACACACACCCATACAATGCGCACCACACCGTGATGTTTTTCTCACTCCTAATAGTGAATGTAATGTAACACACACACATACAATGCCCACCACCCCGTGATGTTTTTCTCACTCCTACTAGTGAATCTAATGTAACACACACCCATACAATGCGCACCACCCCGCGATGTTTTTCTCACTCCTACTAGTGAATGTAATGTAACACACACCCATACAAGGCGCACCACCCCGTGATGATTTCTCACTCCTACTAGTGAATGTAATGTAACACACACCCATACAATGCGCACCACCCCGTGATGTTTTTCTCACAACTACTAGTGAATGTAATGTAACACACACCCATACAATGCGCACCACCCCGTGATGTTTTTCTCACTCCTACTAGTGAATCTAATGTAACACACACCCATACAATGCGCACCACCCCGTCATGTTTTTCTCACTCCTACTAGTGAATGTAATGTAACACACACCCATACAATGCGCACCACCCCGTGATGTTTTTCTCACTCCTACTAGTGAATGTAATGTAACACACCCATACAATGCGCACCACCCCGTGATGTTTTTCTCACTCCTACTAGTGAATCTAATGTAACACACACCCATACAATGCGCACCACCCCGTGATGTTTTTCTCACACCTACTAGTGAATGTAATGTAACACACACCCATACAATGCGCACCACCCCGTGATGTTTTTCTCACTCCTACTAGTGAATCTAATGTAACACACACCCATACAATGCGCACCACCCCGTGATATTTTTCTCACACCTACTAGTGAAAGTAATGTAACACACACCCATATAATGCGCAGAAACCCCGTGATGTTTTTCTCACTCCTACTAGTGAATGTAATGTAACACACACCCATACAATGCGCACCACCCCGTGATGTTTTTCTCACTCCTACTAGTGAATGTAATGTAACACACACCCATACAATGCGCACCACCCCGTGATGTTTTTCTCACTCCTACTAGTGAATGTTATGTAACACACACCCATACAATGCGCACCACCCCGTGATGTTTTTCTCACTCCTACTAGTGAATGTAATGTAACACACACCCATACAATGCGCACCACCCCGTGATGTTTTTCTCACTCCTACTAGTGAATGTAAGGCAACACACACCCATACAATGCGCACCACCCCGTGATGTTTTTCTCACTCCTACTAGTGAATCTAATGCAACACACACCCATACAATGCGCACCACACCGTGATGTTTTTCTCACTCCTACTAGTGAATCTAATGTAACACACACCCATACAATGCGCACCACCCCGTGATGTTTTTCTCACTCCTACTAGTGAATGTAATGTAACACACACCCATACAATGCGCACCACCCGGTGATGTTTTTCTCACTCCTACTAGTGAATCTAATGTAACACACACCCATACAATGCGCTCCACCCCGTGATGTTTTTCTCACTCCTACTAGTGAATGTAATGTAACACACACCCATACAATGCGCACCACCCCGTGATGTTTTTCTCACTCCTACTAGTGAATCTAATGTAACACACAGCCATACAATGCGCACCACCCCGTGATGTTTTTCTCACTCCTACTAGTGAATGTAATGTAACACACACCCATACAATGCGCACCACCCCGCGATGTTTTTCTAATTCCTACTAGTGAATGTAATGTAACACACACCCATACAATGCGCACCACCCCGCGATGTTTTTCTCACTCCTACTCGTGAATGTAATGTAACACACACCCATACAATGCCCACCACCCCGTGATGTTTTTCTCACTCCTACTAGTGAATGTAATGTAACACACACCCATACAATGCGCACCACCCCGTGATGTTTTTCTCACTCCTACTAGTGAATGTAATGTAACACACACCCATACAATGCGCACCACCCCGTGATGTTTTTCTCACTCCTACTAGTGTATGTTATGTAACACACACCCATACAATGCGCACCACCCCTTGATGTTTTTCTCACTCCTACTAGTGAATGTAATGTAACACACACCCATACAATGCGCACCACCCCGTGATGTTTTTCTCACTCCTACTAGTGAATGTAAGGCAACACACACCCATACAATGCGCACCACCCCGTGATGTTTTTCTCACTCCTACTAGTGAATCTAATGCAACACACACCCATACAATGCGCACCACACCGTGATGTTTTTCTCACTCCTACTAGTGAATCTAATGTAACACACACCCATACAATGCGCACCACCCCGTGATGTTTTTCTCACTCCTACTAGTGAATGTAATGTAACACACACCCATACAATGCGCACCACCCGGTGATGTTTTTCTCACTCCTACTAGTGAATCTAATGTAACACACACCCATACAATGCGCACCACCCCGTGATGTTTTTCTCACTCCTACTAGTGAATGTAATGTAACACACACCCATACAATGCGCACCACCCCGTGATGTTTTTCTCACTCCTACTAGTGAATCTAATGTAACACACACCCATACAATGCGCACCACCCCGTGATGTTTTTCTCACTCCTACTAGTGAATCTAATGTAACACACACCCATACAATGCGCACCACCCCGTGATGTTTTTCTCACTCCTACTAGTGAATGTAATGTAACACACACCCATACAATGCGCACCACCCCGTGATGTTTTTCTCACTCCTACTAGTGAATGTAATGTAACACACACCCATACAATGCGCACCACCCCGTGATGTTTTTCTCACTCCTACTAGTGAATGTTATGTAACACACACCCATACAATTCGCACCACCCCGTGATGTTTTTCTCACTCCTACTAGTGAATGTAATGTAACACACACCCATACAATGCGCACCACCCCGTGATGTTTTTCTCACTCCTACTAGTGAATGTAAGGCAACACACACCCATACAATGCGCACCACCCGGTGATGTTTTTCTCACTCCTACTAGTGAATCTAATGTAACACACACCCATACAATGCGCACCACCCCGTGATGTTTTTCTCACTCCTACTAGTGAATGTAATGTAACACACACCCATACAATGCGCACCACCCCGTGATGTTTTTCTCACTCCTACTAGTGAATGTAATGTAACACACACCCATACAATGCGCACCACCCCGTGATGTTTTTCTCACTCCTACTAGTGAATGTTATGTAACACACACCCATACAATGCGCACCACCCCGTGATGTTTTTCTCACTCCTACTAGTGAATGTAATGTAACACACACCCATACAATGCGCACCACCCCGTGATGTTTTTCTCACTCCTACTAGTGAATGTAAGGCAACACACACCCATACAATGCGCACCACCCCGTGATGTTTTTCTCACTCCTACTAGTGTATCTAATGCAACACACACCCATACAATGCGCACCACACCGTGATGTTTTTCTCACTCCTACTAGTGAATCTAATGTAACACACACCCATACAATGCGCACCACCCCGTGATGTTTTTCTCACTCCTACTAGTGAATGTAATGTAACACACACCCATACAATGCGCACCACCCGGTGATGTTTTTCTCACTGCTACTAGTGAATCTAATGTAACACACACCCATACAATGCGCACCACCCCGTGATGTTTTTCTCACTCCTACTAGTGAATGTAATGTAACACACACCCATACAATGCGCACCACCCCGTGATGTTTTTCTCACTCCTACTAGTGAATCTAATGTAACACACACCCATACAATGCGCACCACCCCGTGATGTTTTTCTCACTCCTACTAGTGAATGTAATGTAACACACACCCATACAATGCGCACCACCCCGTGATGTTTTTCTAATTCCTACTAGTGAATGTAATGTAACACACACCCATACAATGCGCACCACCCCGCGATGTTTTTCTCACTCCTACTCGTGAATGTAATGTAACACACACCCATACAATGCCCACCACCCCGTGATGTTTTTCTCACTCCTACTAGTGAATCTAATGTAACACACACCCATACAATGCGCACCACCCCGTGATGTTTTTCTCACTCCTACTAGTGAATGTAATGTAACACACACCCATACAATGCGCACCACCCCGTGATGTTTTTCTCACTCCTACTAGTGAATGTTATGTAACACACACCCATACAATGCGCACCACCCCGTGATGTTTTTCTCACTCCTACTAGTGAATGTAATGTAACACACACCCATACAATGCGCACCACCCCGTGATGTTTTTCTCACTCCTACTAGTGAATGTAAGGCAACACACACCCATACAATGCGCACCACCCCGTGATGTTTTTCTCACTCCTACTAGTGAATCTAATGCAACACACACCCATACAATGCGCACCACACCGTGATATTTTTCTCACTCCTACTAGTGAATCTAATGTAACACACACCCATACAATGCGCACCACCCCGTGATGTTTTTCTCACTCCTACTAGTGAATGTAATGTAACACACACCCATACAATGCGCACCACCCCGCGATGTTTTTCTCACTCCTACTCGTGAATGTAATGTAACACACACCCATACAATGCCCACCACCCCGTGATGTTTTTCTCACTCCTACTAGTGAATGTAAGGCAACACACACCCATACAATGCGCACCACCCCGTGATGTTTTTCTCACTCCTACTAGTGAATCTAATGCAACACACACCCATACAATGCGCACCACACCGTGATGTTTTTCTCACTCCTACTAGTAAATCTAATGTAACACACACCCATACAATGCGCACCACCCCGTGATGTTTTTCTCACTCCTACTAGTGAATGTAATGTAACACACACCCATACAATGCGCACCACCCGATGATGTTTTTCTCACTGCTACTAGTGAATCTAATGTAACACACACCCATACAATGCGCACCACCCCGTGATGTTTTTCTCACTCCTACTAGTGAATGTAATGTAACACACACCCATACAATGCGCACCACCCCGTGATGTTTTTCTCACTCCTACTAGTGAATGTTATGTAACACACACCCATACAATTCGCACCACCCCGTGATGTTTTTCTCACTCCTACTAGTGAATGTAATGTAACACACACCCATACAATGCGCACCACCCCGTGATGTTTTTCTCACTCCTACTAGTGAATGTAATGTAACACACACCCATACAATGCGCACCACCCCGTGATGTTTTTCTCACTCCTACTAGTGAATGTTATGTAACACACACCCATACAATTCGCACCACCCCGTGATGTTTTTCTCACTCCTACTAGTGAATGTAATGTAACACACACCCATACAATGCGCACCACCCCGTGATGTTTTTCTCACTCCTACTAGTGAATGTAAGGCAACACACACCCATACAATGCGCACCACCCGGTGATGTTTTTCTCACTCCTACTAGTGAATCTAATGTAACACACACCCATACAATGCGCACCACCCCGTGATGTTTTTCTCACTCCTACTAGTGAATGTAATGTAACACACACCCATACAATACGCACCACCCCGTGATGTTTTTCTCACTCCTACTAGTGAATGTAATGTAACACACACCCATACAATGCGCACCACCCCGTGATGTTTTTCTCACTCCTACTAGTGAATGTTATGTAACACACACCCATACAATGCGCACCACCCCGTGATGTTTTTCTCACTCCTACTAGTGAATGTAATGTAACACACACCCATACAATGCGCACCACCCCGTGATGTTTTTCTCACTCCTACTAGTGAATGTAAGGCAACACACACCCATACAATGCGCACCACCCCGTGATGTTTTTCTCACTCCTACTAGTGAATCTAATGCAACACACACCCATACAATGCGCACCACACCGTGATGTTTTTCTCACTCCTACTAGTGAATCTAATGTAACACACACCCATACAATGCGCACCACCCCGTGATGTTTTTCTCACTCCTACTAGTGAATGTAATGTAACACACACCCATACAATGCGCACCACCCGGTGATGTTTTTCTCACTGCTACTAGTGAATCTAATGTAACACTCACCCATACAATGCGCACCACCCCGTGATGTTTTTCTCACTCCTACTAGTGAATGTAATGTAACACACACCCATACAATGCGCACCACTCCGTGATGTTTTTCTCACTCCTACTATTGAATCTAATGTAACACACACCCATACAATGCGCACCACCCCGTGATGTTTTTCTCACTCCTACTAGTGAATGTAATATAACACACACCCATACAATGCGCACCACCCCGTGATGTTTTTCTAATTCCTACTAGTGAATGTAATGTAACACACACCCATACAATGCGCACCACCCCGCGATGTTTTTCTCACTCCTACTCGTGAATGTAATGTAACACACACCCATACAATGCCCACCACCCCGTGATGTTTTTCTCACTCCTACTAGTGAATCTAATGTAACACAAACCCATACAATGCGCACCACCCCGTGATGCTTTTCTCACTCCTACTAGTGAATGTAATGTAACACACACCCATACAATGCGCACCACCCCGTGATGTTTTTCTCACTCCTACTAGTGAATGTAATGTAACACACACCCATACAATGCGCACCACCCCGTGATGTTTTTCTCACTCCTACTAGTGAATGTAAGGCAACACACACCCATACAATGCGCACCACCCCGTGATGTTTTTCTCACTCCTACTAGTGAATCTAATGCAACACACACCCATACAATGCGCACCACACCGTGATGTTTTTCTCACTCCTACTAGTGAATCTAATGTAACACACACCCATACAATGCGCACCACCCCGTGATGTTTTTCTCACTCCTACTAGTGAATGTAATGTAACACACACCCATACAATGCGCACCACCCCGCGATGTTTTTCTCACTCCTACTCGTGAATTTAATGTAACACACACCCATACAATGCCCACCACCCCGTGATGTTTTTCTCACTCCTACTAGTGAATCTAATGTAACACACACCCATACAATGCGCACCACCCCGCGATGATTTTCTCGCTCCTACTAGTGAATGTACTGTAACACACACCCATACAATGCGCACCACCCCGCGATGTTTTTCTCACTCCTACTAGTGAATGTAATGTAACACACACCCATACAATGCGCACCACACCGTGATGTTTTTCTCACTCCTACTAGTGAATGTATTGTAACACACACCCATACAATGCCCACCACCCCGTGATGTTTTTCTCACTCCTACTAGTGAATCTAATGTAACACACACCCATACAATGCGCACCACCCCGCGATGTTTTTCTCACTCCTACTAGTGAATGTAATGTAACACAGACCCATACAATGCGCACCACCCCGCGATGTTTTTCTCACTCCTACTAGTGAATGTAATGTAACACACACCCATACAATGCGCACCACCCCGTGATGTTTTTCTCACTCCTACTAGTGAATCTAATGCAACACACACCCATAAAATGTGCACCACACCGTGATGTTTTTCTCACTCCTACTAGTGAATCTAATGTAACACACACCCATACAATACGCACCACCCCGTGATGTTTTTCTCACTCCTACTAGTGAATGTAATGTAACACACACCCATACAATGCGCACCACCCCGTGATGTTTTTCTCACTCCTACTAGTGAATGTAATGTAACACACACCCATACAATGCGCACCACCCCGTGATGTTTTTCTCACTCCTACTAGTGAATGTTATGTAACACACACCCATACAATGCGCACCACCCCGTGATGTTTTTCTCACTCCTACTAGTGAATGTAATGTAACACACACCCATACAATGCGCACCACCCCGTGATGTTTTTCTCACTCCTACTAGTGAATGTAAGGCAACACACACCCATACAATGCGCACCACCCCGTGATGTTTTTCTCACTCCTACTAGTGAATCTAATGCAACACACACCCATACAATGCGCACCACACCGTGATGTTTTTCTCACTCCTACTAGTGAATCTAATGTAACACACACCCATACAATGCGCACCACCCCGTGATGTTTTTCTCACTCCTACTAGTGAATGTAATGTAACACACACCCATACAATGCGCACCTCCCCGCGATGTTTTTCTCACTCCTACTCGTGAATGTAATGTAACACACACCCATACAATGCCCACCACCCCGTGATGTTTTTCTCACTCCTACTAGTGAATGTAAGGCAACACACACCCATACAATGCGCACCACCCCGTGATGTTTTTCTCACTCCTACTAGTGAATCTAATGCAACACACACCCATACAATGCGCACCACACCGTGATGTTTTTCTCACTCCTACTAGTGAATCTAATGTAACACACACCCATACAATGCGCACCACCCCGTGATGTTTTTCTCACTCCTACTAGTGAATGTAATGTAACACACACCCATACAATGCGCACCACCCGGTGATGTTTTTCTCACTGCTACTAGTGAATCTAATGTAACACACACCCATACAATGCGCACCACCCCGTGATGTTTTTCTCACTCCTACTAGTGAATGTAATGTAACACACACCCATACAATGCGCACCACCCCGTGATGTTTTTCTCACTCCTACTAGGGAATGTTATGTAACACACACCCATACAATTCGCACCACCCCGTGATGTTTTTCTCACTCCTACTAGTGAATGTAATGTAACACACACCCATACAATGCGCACCACCCCGTGATGTTTTTCTCACTCCTACTAGTGAATGTAATGTAACACACACCCATACAATGCGCACCACCCCGTGATGTTTTTCTCACTCCTACTAGTGAATGTTATGTAACACACACCCATACAATTCGCACCACCCCGTTATGTTTTTCTCACTCCTACTAGTGAATGTAATGTAACACACACCCATACAATGCGCACCACCCCGTGATGTTTTTCTCACTCCTACTAGTGAATGTAAGGCAACACACACCCATACAATGCGCACCACACGGTGATGTTTTTCTCACTCCTACTAGTGAATCTAATGTAACACACACCCATACAATGCGCACCACCCCGTGATGTTTTTCTTACTCCTACTAGTGAATGTAATGTAACACACACCCATACAATGCGCACCACCCCGTGATGTTTTTCTCACTCCTACTAGTGAATGTAATGTAACACACACCCATACAATGCGCACCACCCCGTGATGTTTTTCTCACTCCTACTAGTGAATGTTATGTAACACACACCCATACAATGCGCACCACCCCGTGATGTTTTTCTCACTCCTACTAGTGAATGTAATGTAACACACACCCATACAATGCGCACCACCCCGTGATGTTTTTCTCACTCCTACTAGTGAATGTAAGGCAACACACACCCATACAATGCGCACCACCCCGTGATGTTTTTCTCACTCCTACTAGTGAATCTAATGCAACACACACCCATACAATGCGCACCACACCGTGATGTTTTTCTCACTCCTACTAGTGAATCTAATGTAACACACACCCATACAATGCGCACCACCCCGTGATGTTTTTCTCACTCCTACTAGTGAATGTAATGTAACACACACCCATACAATGCGCACCACCCGGTGATGTTTTTCTCACTGCTACTAGTGAATCTAATGTAACACACACCCATACAATGCGCACCACCCCGTGATGTTTTTCTCACTCCTACTAGTGAATGTAATGTAACACA
The DNA here is from genome assembly GCF_034190915.1 of Cavia porcellus. NCBI lineage: Eukaryota > Metazoa > Chordata > Mammalia > Rodentia > Caviidae > Cavia > Cavia porcellus. The sequence continues at coordinate 1,161,969 of NW_026947556.1, forward strand.
CACCCATACAATGCGCACCACCCCGTGATGTTTTTCTCACTCCTACTATTGAATCTAATGTAACACACACCCATACAATGCGCACCACCCCGTGATGTTTTTCTCACTCCTACTAGTGAATGTAATATAACACACACCCATACAATGCGCACCACCCCGTGATGTTTTTCTAATTCCTACTAGTGAATGTAATGTAACACACACCCATACAATGCGCACCACCCCGCGATGTTTTTCTCACTCCTACTCGTGAATGTAATGTAACACACACCCATACAATGCCCACCACCCCGTGATGTTTTTCTCACTCCTACTAGTGAATCTAATGTAACACACACCCATACAATGCGCACCACCCCGTGATGTTTTTCTCACTCCTACTAGTGAATGTAATGTAACACACACCCATACAATGCGCACCACCCCGTGATGTTTTTCTCACTCCTACTAGTGAATGTAATGTAACACACACCCATACAATGCGCACCACCCCGTGATGTTTTTCTCACTCCTACTAGTGAATGTAAGGCAACACACACCCATACAATGCGCACCACCCCGTGATGTTTTTCTCACTCCTACTAGTGAATCTAATGCAACACACACCCATACAATGCGCACCACACCGTGATGTTTTTCTCACTCCTACTAGTGAATCTAATGTAACACACACCCATACAATGCGCACCACCCCGTGATGTTTTTCTCACTCCTACTAGTGAATGTAATGTAACACACACCCATACAATGCGCACCACCCCGCGATGTTTTTCTCACTCCTACTCGTGAATGTAATGTAACACACACCCATACAATGCCCACCACCCCGTGATGTTTTTCTCACTCCTACTAGTGAATCTAATGTAACACACACCCATACAATGCGCACCACCCCGCGATGATTTTCTCGCTCCTACTAGTGAATGTACTGTAACACACACCCATACAATGCGCACCACCCCGCGATGTTTTTCTCACTCCTACTAGTGAATGTAATGTAACACACACCCATACAATGCGCACCACCCCGTGATGTTTTTCTCACTCCTACTAGTGAATGTATTGTAACACACACCCATACAATGCCCACCATCCCGTGATGTTTTTCTCACTCCTACTAGTGAATCTAATGTAACACACACCCATACAATGCGCACCACCCCGCGATGTTTTTCTCACTCCTACTAGTGAATGTAATGTAACACAGACCCATACAATGCGCACCACCCCGCGATGTTTTTCTCACTCCTACTAGTGAATGTAATGTAACACACACCCATACAATGCGCACCACCCCGTGATGTTTTTCTCACTCCTACTAGTGAATGTAATGTAACACACACCCATACAATGCGCACCACCCCGTGATGTTTTTCTCACTCCTACTAGTGAATCTAATGCAACACACACCCATAAAATGTGCACCACACCGTGATGTTTTTCTCACTCCTACTAGTGAATCTAATGTAACACACACCCATACAATGCGCACCACCCCGTGATGTTTTTCTCACTCCTACTAGTGAATGTAATGTAACACACACCCATACAATGCGCACCACCCGGTGATGTTTTTCTCCCTCCTACTAGTGAATCTAATGTAACACACACCCATACAATGCGCACCACCCCGTGATGTTTTTCTCACTCCTACTAGTGAATCTAATGTAACACACACCCATACAATGCGCACCACCCCGTGATGTTTTTCTCACTCCTAGTAGTGAATGTAATGTAGCACACACCCATACAATGCGCACCACACCGTGATGTTTTTCTCACTCCTAATAGTGAATGTAATGTAACACACACACATACAATGCCCACCACCCCGTGATGTTTTTCTCACTCCTACTAGTGAATCTAATGTAACACACACCCATACAATGCGCACCACCCCGCGATGTTTTTCTCACTCCTACTAGTGAATGTAATGTAACACACACCCATACAATGCGCACCACCCCGTGATGATTTCTCACTCCTACTAGTGAATGTAATGTAACACACACCCATACAATGCGCACCACCCCGTGATGTTTTTCTCACTCCTACTAGGGAAAGTAATGTAACACACACCCATACAATGCGCACCACCCCGTGATGTTTTTCTCACTCCTACTAGTGAATGTAATGTAACACACACCCATACAATGCGCACCACCCCGTGATGTTTTTCTCACTCCTACTAGTGAATCTAATGTAACACACACCCATACAATGCGCTCCACCCCGTGATGTTTTTCTCACTCCTACTAGTGAATGTAATGTAACACACACCCATACAATGCGCACCACCCCGTGATGTTTTTCTCACTCCTACTAGTGAATCTAATGTAACACACACCCATACAATGCGCACCACCCCGTGATGTTTTTCTCACTCCTACTAGTGAATGTAATGTAACACACACCCATACAATGCGCACCACCCCGTGATGTTTTTCTAATTCCTACTAGTGAATGTAATGTAACACACACCCATACAATGCGCACCACCCCGCGATGTTTTTCTCACTCCTACTCGTGAATGTAATGTAACACACACCCATACAATGCCCACCACCCCGTGATGTTTTTCTCACTCCTACTAGTGAATCTAATGTAACACACACCCATACAATGCGCACCACCCCGTGATGTTTTTCTCACTCCTACTAGTGAATGTAATGTAACACACACCCATACAATGCGCACCACCCCGTGATGTTTTTCTCACTCCTACTAGTGTATGTTATGTAACACACACCCATACAATGCGCACCACCCCGTGATGTTTTTCTCACTCCTACTAGTGAATGTAATGTAACACACACCCATACAATGCGCACCACCCCGTGATGTTTTTCTCACTCCTACTAGTGAATGTAAGGCAACACACACCCATACAATGCGCACCACCCCGTGATGTTTTTCTCACTCCTACTAGTGAATCTAATGCAACACACACCCATACAATGCGCACCACACCGTGATGTTTTTCTCACTCCTACTAGTGAATCTAATGTAACAAACACCCATACAATGCGCACCACCCCGTGATGTTTTTCTCACTCCTACTAGTGAATCTAATGTAACACACACCCATACAATGCGCACCACCCCGTGATGTTTTTCTCACTCCTACTAGTGAATGTAATGTAACACACACCCATACAATGCGCACCACCCCGTGATGTTTTTCTCACTCCTACTAGTGAATGTAATGTAACACACACCCATACAATGCGCACCACCCCGTGATGTTTTTCTCACTCCTACTAGTGAATGTTATGTAACACACACCCATACAATTCGCACCACCCCGTGATGTTTTTCTCACTCCTACTAGTGAATGTAATGTAACACACACCCATACAATGCGCACCACCCCGTGATGTTTTTCTCACTCCTACTAGTGAATGTAAGGCAACACACACCCATACAATGCGCACCACCCGGTGATGTTTTTCTCACTCCTACTAGTGAATCTAATGTAACACACACCCATACAATGCGCACCACCCCGTGATGTTTTTCTCACTCCTACTAGTGAATGTAATGTAACACACACCCATACAATGCGCACCACCCCGTGATGTTTTTCTCACTCCTACTAGTGAATGTAATGTAACACACACCCATACAATGCGCACCACCCCGTGATGTTTTTCTCACTCCTACTAGTGAATGTTATGTAACACACACCCATACAATGCGCACCACCCCGTGATGTTTTTCTCACTCCTACTAGTGAATGTAATGTAACACACACCCATACAATGCGCACCACCCCGTGATGTTTTTCTCACTCCTACTAGTGAATGTAAGGCAACACACACCCATACAATGCGCACCACCCCGTGATGTTTTTCTCACTCCTACTAGTGAATCTAATGCAACACACACCCATACAATGCGCACCACACCGTGATGTTTTTCTCACTCCTACTAGTGAATCTAATGTAACACACACCCATACAATGCGCACCACCCCGTGATGTTTTTCTCACTCCTACTAGTGAATGTAATGTAACACACACCCATACAATGCGCACCACCCGGTGATGTTTTTCTCACTGCTACTAGTGAATCTAATGTAACACACACCCATACAATGCGCACCACCCCGTGATGTTTTTCTCACTCCTACTAGTGAATGTAATGTAACACACACCCATACAATGCGCACCACCCCGTGATGTTTTTCTCACTCCTACTAGTGAATCTAATGTAACACACACCCATACAATGCGCACCACCCCGTGATGTTTTTCTCACTCCTACTAGTGAATGTAATGTAACACACACCCATACAATGCGCACCACCCCGTGATGTTTTTCTAATTCCTACTAGTGAATGTAATGTAACACACACCCATACAATGCGCACCACCCCGCGATGTTTTTCTCACTCCTACTCGTGAATGTAATGTAACACACACCCATACAATGCCCACCACCCCGTGATGTTTTTCTCACTCCTACTAGTGAATCTAATGTAACACACACCCATACAATGCGCACCACCCCGTGATGTTTTTCTCACTCCTACTAGTGAATGTAATGTAACACACACCCATACAATGCGCACCACCCCGTGATGTTTTTCTCACTCCTACTAGTGAATGTTATGTAACACACACCCATACAATGCGCACCACCCCGTGATGTTTTTCTCACTCCTACTAGTGAATGTAATGTAACACACACCCATACAATGCGCACCACCCCGTGATGTTTTTCTCACTCCTACTAGTGAATGTAAGGCAACACACACCCATACAATGCGCACCACCCCGTGATGTTTTTCTCACTCCCACTAGTGAATCTAATGCAACACACACCCATACAATGCGCACCACACCGTGATGTTTTTCTCACTCCTACTAGTGAATCTAATGTAACACACACCCATACAATGCGCACCACCCCGTGATGTTTTTCTCACTCCTACTAGTGAATGTAATGTAACACACACCCATACAATGCGCACCACCCCGCGATGTTTTTCTCACTCCTACTCGTGAATGTAATGTAACACACACCCATACAATGCCCACCACCCCGTGATGTTTTTCTCACTCCTACTAGTGAATCTAATGTAACACACACCCATACAATGCGCACCACCCCGCGATGATTTTCTCACTCCTACTAGTGAATGTACTGTAACACACACCCATACAATGCGCACCACCCCGCGATGTTTTTCTCACTCCTACTAGTGAATGTAATGTAACACACACCCATACAATGCGCACCACCCCGTGATGTTTTTCTCACTCCTACTTGTGAATGTATTGTAACACACACCCATACAATGCCCACCACCCCGTGATGTTTTTCTCACTCCTACTAGTGAATCTAATGTAACACACACCCATACAATGCGCACCACCCCGCGATGTTTTTCTCACTCCTACTAGTGAATGTAATGTAACACACACCCATACAATGCGCACCACCCCGTGATGTTTTTCTCACTCCTACTAGTGAATGTAATGTAACACACACCCATACAATGCGCACCACCCGGTGATGTTTTTCTCCCTCCTACTAGTGAATCTAATGTAACACACACCCATACAATGCGCACCACCCCGTGATGTTTTTCTCACTCCTACTAGTGAATCTAATGTAACACACACCCATACAATGCGCACCACCCCGTGATGTTTTTCTCACTCCTAGTAGTGAATGTAATGTAGCACACACCCATACAATGCGCACCACACCGTGATGTTTTTCTCACTCCTAATAGTGAATGTAATGTAACACACACACATACAATGCCCACCACCCCGTGATGTTTTTCTCACTCCTACTAGTGAATCTAATGTAACACACACCCATACAATGCACACCACCCCGCGATGTTTTTCTCACTCCTACTAGTGAATGTAATGTAACACACACCCATACAATGCGCACCACCCCGTGATGATTTCTCACTCCTACTAGTGAATGTAATGTAACACACACCCATACAATGCGCACCACCCCGTGATGTTTTTCTCACTCCTACTAGGGAAAGTAATGTAACACACACCCATACAATGCGCACCACCCCGTGATGTTTTTCTCACTCCTACTAGTGAATGTAATGTAACACACACCCATACAATGCGCACCACCCCGTGATGTTTTTCTCACTCCTACTAGTGAATGTAATGTAACACACACCCATACAATGTGCACCACCCCGTGATGTTTTTCTCACTCCTACTAGTGAATGTAATGTAACACACACCCATACAATGCACACCACCCATGATGTTTTTCTCACTCCTACTAGTGAATCTAATGTAACACACACCCATACAATGCGCACCACCCCGCGATGTTTTTCTCACTCCTACAAGTGAATGTAATGTAACACAGACCCATACAATGCGCACCACCCCGCGATATTTTTCTCACTCCTACTAGTGAATGTAATGTAACACACACCCATACAATGCGCACCACCCCGTGATGATTTCTCACTCCTACTAGTGAATGTAATGTAACACACACCCATACAATGCGCACCACCCCGTGATGTTTTTCTCACTCCTACTAGGGAAAGTAATGTAACACACACCCATACAATGCGCACCACCCCTTGATGTTTTTCTCACTCCTACTAGTGAATGTAATGTAACACACACCCATACAATGCGCACCACCCCGTGATGTTTTTCTCACTCCTACTAGTGAATGTAATGTAACACACACCCATACAATGCGCACCACCCCGTGATGTTTTTCTCACTCCTACTTGTGAATGTAATGTAACACACACCCATACAATGCGCACCACCCCATGATGTTTTTCTCACTCCTACTAGTGAATGTAATGTAACACACACCCATACAATGTGCACAACCCCGTGATGTTTTTCTCACTCCTACTAGTGAATGTAATGTAACACACACCCATACAATGCGCACCACCCCGTGATGTTTTTCTCACTCCTACTAGTGAATCTAATGTAACACACACCCATACAATGCGCACCACGCCGTGATGTTTTTCTCACACCTACTAGTGAAAGTAATGTAACACACACCCATACAATGCGCAGAAACCCCGTGATGTTTTTCTCACTCCTACTAGTGAATGTAATGTAACACACACCCATACAATGCGCACCACCCCGTGATGTTTTTCTCACTCCTACTAGTGAATGTAATGTAACACACTCCCATACAATGCGCACCACCCCGTGATGTTTTTCTCACTCCTACTATTGAATGTATTGTAACACACACCCATACAATGCGCACCACCCCGTGATGTTTTTCTCACTCCTACTAGTGAATGTATTGTAACACACACCCATACAATGCGCACCACCCCGTGATGTTTTTCTCACTCCTACTAGTGAATGTAATGCAACACACACCCATACAATGCGCACCACCCCGTGATGTTTTTCTCACTCCTACTAGTGAATCTAATGCAACACACACCCATACAATGCGCACCACACCGTGATGTTTTTCTCACTCCTACTAGTGAATGTAATGTAACACACTCCCATACAATGCGCACCACCCCGTGATGTTTTTCTCACTCCTACTAGTGAATGTATTGTAACACACACCCATACAATGCGCACCACCCCGTGATGTTTTTCTCACTCCTACTAGTGAATCTAATGCAACACACACCCATAAAATGTGCACCACACCGTGATGTTTTTCTCACTCCTACTAGTGAATCTAATGTAACACACACCCATACAATGCGCACCACCCCGTGATGTTTTTCTCACTCCTACTAGTGAATGTAATGTAACACACACCCATACAATGCGCACCACCCGGTGATGTTTTTCTCCCTCCTACTAGTGAATCTAATGTAACACACACCCATACAATGCGCACCACCCCGTGATGTTTTTCTCACTCCTACTAGTGAATCTAATGTAACACACACCCATACAATGCGCACCACCCCGTGATGTTTTTCTCACTCCTAGTAGTGAATGTAATGTAGCACACACCCATACAATGCGCACCACACCGTGATGTTTTTCTCACTCCTAATAGTGAATGTAATGTAACACACACACATACAATGCCCACCACCCCGTGATGTTTTTCTCACTCCTACTAGTGAATCTAATGTAACACACACCCATACAATGCGCACCACCCCGCGATGTTTTTCTCACTCCTACTAGTGAATGTAATGTAACACACACCCATACAATGCGCACCACCCCGTGATGATTTCTCACTCCTACTAGTGAATGTAATGTAACACACACCCATACAATGCGCACCACCCCGTGATGTTTTTCTCACTCCTACTAGGGAAAGTAATGTAACACACACGCATACAATGCGCACCACCCCGTGATGTTTTTCTCACTCCTACTAGTGAATGTAATGTAACACACACCCATACAATGCGCACCACCCCGTGATGTTTTTCTCACTCCTACTAGTGAATCTAATGTAACACACACCCATACAATGCGCTCCACCCCGTGATGTTTTTCTCACTCCTACTAGTGAATGTAATGTAACACACACCCATACAATGCGCACCACCCCGTGATGTTTTTCTCACTCCTACTAGTGAATCTAATGTAACACACACCCATACAATGCGCACCACCCCGTGATGTTTTTCTCACTCCTACTAGTGAATGTAATGTAACACACACCCATACAATGCGCACCACCCCGTGATGTTTTTCTAATTCCTACTAGTGAATGTAATGTAACACAAACCCATACAATGCGCACCACCCCGCGATGTTTTTCTCACTCCTACTCGTGAATGTAATGTAACACACACCCATACAATGCCCACCACCCCGTGATGTTTTTCTCACTCCTACTAGTGAATCTAATGTAACACACACCCATACAATGCGCACCACCCCGTGATGTTTTTCTCACTCCTACTAGTGAATGTAATGTAACACACACCCATACAATGCGCACCACCCCGCGATGTTTTTCTCACTCCTACTAGTGTATGTTATGTAACACACACCCATACAATGCGCACCACCCCGTGATGTTTTTCTCACTCCTACTAGTGAATGTAATGTAACACACACCCATACAATGCGCACCACCCCGTGATGTTTTTCTCACTCCTACTAGTGAATGTAAGGCAACACACACCCATACAATGCGCACCACCCCGTGATGTTTTTCTCACTCCTACTAGTGAATCTAATGCAACACACACCCATACAATGCGCACCACACCGTGATGTTTTTCTCACTCCTACTAGTGAATCTAATGTAACACACACCCATACAATGCGCACCACCCCGTGATGTTTTTTTCACTCCTACTAGTGAATGTAATGTAACACACACCCATACAATGCGCACCACCCGGTGATGTTTTTCTCACTCCTACTAGTGAATCTAATGTAACACACACCCATACAATGCGCACCACCCCGTGATGTTTTTCTCACTCCTACTAGTGAATGTAATGTAACACACACCCATACAATGCGCACCACCCCGTGATGTTTTTCTCACTCCTACTAGTGAATCTAATGTAACACACACCCATACAATGCGCACCACCCCGTGATGTTTTTCTCACTCCTACTAGTGAATCTAATGTAACACACACCCATACAATGCGCACCACCCCGTGATGTTTTTCTCACTCCTACTAGTGAATGTAATGTAACACACACCCATACAATGCGCACCACCCCGTGATGTTTTTCTCACTCCTACTAGTGAATGTAATGTAACACACACCCATACAATGCGCACCACCCCGTGATGTTTTTCTCACTCCTACTAGTGAATGTTATGTAACACACACCCATACAATTCGCACCACCCCGTGATGTTTTTCTCACTCCTACTAGTGAATGTAATGTAACACACACCCATACAATGCGCACCACCCCGTGATGTTTTTCTCACTCCTACTAGTGAATGTAAGGCAACACACACCCATACAATGCGCACCACCCGGTGATGTTTTTCTCACTCCTACTAGTGAATCTAATGTAACACACACCCATACAATGCGCACCACCCCGTGATGTTTTTCTCACTCCTACTAGTGAATGTAATGTAACACACACCCATACAATGCGCACCACCCCGTGATGTTTTTCTCACTCCTACTAGTGAATGTAATGTAACACACACCCATACAATGCGCACCACCCCGTGATGTTTTTCTCACTCCTACTAGTGAATGTTATGTAACACACACCCATACAATGCGCACCACCCCGTGATGTTTTTCTCACTCCTACTAGTGAATGTAATGTAACACACACCCATACAATGCGCACCACCCCGTGATGTTTTTCTCACTCCTACTAGTGAATGTAAGGCAACACACACCCATACAATGCGCACCACCCCGTGATGTTTTTCTCACTCCTACTAGTGAATCTAATGCAACACACACCCATACAATGCGCACCACACCGTGATGTTTTTCTCACTCCTACTAGTGAATCTAATGTAACACACACCCATACAATGCGCACCACCCCGTGATGTTTTTCTCACTCCTACTAGTGAATGTAATGTAACACACACCCATACAATGCGCACCACCCGGTGATGTTTTTCTCACTGCTACTAGTGAATCTAATGTAACACACACCCATACAATGCGCACCACCCCGTGATGTTTTTCTCACTCCTACTAGTGAATGTAATGTAACACACACCCATACAATGCGCACCACCCCGTGATGTTTTTCTCACTCCTACTAGTGAATCTAATGTAACACACACCCATACAATGCGCACCACCCCGTGATGTTTTTCTCACTCCTACTAGTGAATGTAATGTAACACACACCCATACAATGCGCACCACCCCGTGATGTTTTTCTAATTCCTACTAGTGAATGTAATGTAACACACACCCATACAATGCGCACCACCCCGCGATGTTTTTCTCACTCCTACTCGTGAATGTAATGTAACACACACCCATACAATGCCCACCACCCCGTGATGTTTTTCTCACTCCTACTAGTGAATCTAATGTAACACACACCCATACAATGCGCACCACCCCGTGATGTTTTTCTCACTCCTACTAGTGAATGTAATGTAACACACACCCATACAATGCGCACCACCCCGTGATGTTTTTCTCACTCCTACTAGTGAATGTTATGTAACACACACCCATACAATGCGCACCACCCCGTGATGTTTTTCTCACTCCTACTAGTGAATGTAATGTAACACACACCCATACAATGCGCACCACCCCGTGATGTTTTTCTCACTCCTACTAGTGAATGTAAGGCAACACACACCCATACAATGCGCACCACCCCGTGATGTTTTTCTCACTCCTACTAGTGAATCTAATGCAACACACACCCATACAATGCGCACCACACCGTGATGTTTTTCTCACTCCTACTAGTGAATCTAATGTAACACACACCCATACAATGCGCACCACCCCGTGATGTTTTTCTCACTCCTACTAGTGAATGTAATGTAACACACACCCATACAATGCGCACCACCCCGCGATGTTTTTCTCACTCCTACTCGTGAATGTAATGTAACACACACCCATACAATGCCCACCACCCCGTGATGTTTTTCTCACTCCTACTAGTGAATCTAATGTAACACACACCCATACAATGCGCACCACCCCGCGATGATTTTCTCACTCCTACTAGTGAATGTACTGTAACACACACCCATACAATGCGCACCACCCCGCGATGTTTTTCTCACTCCTACTAGTGAATGTAATGTAACACACACCCATACAATGCGCACCACCCCGTGATGTTTTTCTCACTCCTACTAGTGAATGTATTGTAACACACACCCATACAATGCCCACCACCCCGTGATGTTTTTCTCACTCCTACTAGTGAATCTAATGTAACACACACCCATACAATGCGCACCACCCCGCGATGTTTTTCTCACTCCTACTAGTGAATGTAATGTAACACACACCCATACAATGCGCACCACCCCGTGATGTTTTTCTCACTCCTACTAGTGAATGTAATGTAACACACACCCATACAATGCGCACCACCCGGTGATGTTTTTCTCCCTCCTACTAGTGAATCTAATGTAACACACACCCATACAATGCGCACCACCCCGTGATGTTTTTCTCACTCCTACTAGTGAATCTAATGTAACACACACCCATACAATGCGCACCACCCCGTGATGTTTTTCTCACTCCTAGTAGTGAATGTAATGTAGCACACACCCATACAATGCGCACCACACCGTGATGTTTTTCTCACTCCTAATAGTGAATGTAATGTAACACACACACATACAATGCCCACCACCCCGTGATGTTTTTCTCACTCCTACTAGTGAATCTAATGTAACACACACCCATACAATGCGCACCACCCCGCGATGTTTTTCTCACTCCTACTAGTGAATGTAATGTAACACACACCCATACAATGCGCACCACCCCGTGATGATTTCTCACTCCTACTAGTGAATGTAATGTAACACACACCCATACAATGCGCACCACCCCGTGATGTTTTTCTCACTCCTACTAGGGAAAGTAATGTAACACACACCCATACAATGCGCACCACCCCGTGATGTTTTTCTCACTCCTACTAGTGAATGTAATGTAACACACACCCATACAATGCGCACCACCCCGTGATGTTTTTCTCACTCCTACTAGTGAATGTAATGTAACACACACCCATACAATGCGCACCACCCCGTGATGTTTTTCTCACTCCTACTAGTGAATGTAATGTAACACACACCCATACAATGCACACCACCCATGATGTTTTTCTCACTCCTACTAGTGAATCTAATGTAACACACACCCATACAATGCGCCCCACCCCGCGATGTTTTTCTCACTCCTACAAGTGAATGTAATGTAACACAGACCCATACAATGCGCACCACCCCGCGATATTTTTCTCACTCCTACTAGTGAATGTAATGTAACACACACCCATACAATGCGCACCACCCCGTGATGATTTCTCACTCCTACTAGTGAATGTAATGTAACACACACCCATACAATGCGCACCACCCCGTGATGTTTTTCTCACTCCTACTAGGGAAAGTAATGTAACACACACCCATACAATGCGCACCACCCCTTGATGTTTTTCTCACTCCTACTAGTGAATGTAATGTAACACACACCCATACAATGCGCACCACCCCGTGATGTTTTTCTCACTCCTACTAGTGAATGTAATGTAACACACACCCATACAATGCGCACCACCCCGTGATGTTTTTCTCACTCCTACTTGTGAATGTAATGTAACACACACCCATACAATGCGCACCACCCCATGATGTTTTTCTCACTCCTACTAGTGAATGTAATGTAACACACACCCATACAATGTGCACAACCCCGTGATGTTTTTCTCACTCCTACTAGTGAATGTAATGTAACACACACCCATACAATGCGCACCACCCCGTGATGTTTTTCTCACTCCTACTAGTGAATCTAATGTAACACACACCCATACAATGCGCACCACGCCGTGATGTTTTTCTCACACCTACTAGTGAAAGTAATGTAACACACACCCATACAATGCGCAGAAACCCCGTGATGTTTTTCTCACTCCTACTAGTGAATGTAATGTAACACACACCCATACAATGCGCACCACCCCGTGATGTTTTTCTCACTCCTACTAGTGAATGTAATGTAACACACTCCCATACAATGCGCACCACCCCGTGATGTTTTTCTCACTCCTACTATTGAATGTATTGTAACACACACCCATACAATGCGCACCACCCCGTGATGTTTTTCTCACTCCTACTAGTGAATGTATTGTAACACACACCCATACAATGCGCACCACCCCGTGATGTTTTTCTCACTCCTACTAGTGAATGTAATGCAACACACACCCATACAATGCGCACCACCCCGTGATGTTTTTCTCACTCCTACTAGTGAATCTAATGCAACACACACCCATACAATGCGCACCACACCGTGATGTTTTTCTCACTCCTACTAGTGAATGTAATGTAACACACTCCCATACAATGCGCACCACCCCGTGATGTTTTTCTCACTCCTACTAGTGAATGTATTGTAACACACACCCATACAATGCGCACCACCCCGTGATGTTTTTCTCACTCCTACTAGTGAATGTATTGTAACACACACCCATACAATGCGCACCACCCCGTGATGTTTTTCTCACTCCTACTAGTGAATGTAATGCAACACACACCCATACAATGCGCACCACCCCGTGATGTTTTTCTCACTCCTACTAGTGAATCTAGTGCAACACACACCCATACAATGCGCACCACACCGTGATGTTTTTCTCACTCCTACTAGTGAATGTAATGTAACACACACCCATACAATGCGCACCACCCCGCGATGTTTTTCTAACTCCTACTAGTGAATGTAATGTAACACACACCCATACAATGCACACCACCCCGCGATGTTTTTCACACTCCTACTAGTGAATGTAATGTAACACACACCCATACAATGCCCACCACCCCGTGATGTTTTTCTCACTCCTACTAGTGAATGTAATGTAACACACACCCATACAATGCGCACCACACCGCGATGTTTTTCTCACTCCTACTAGTGAATGTAATGTAACACACACCTATACAATGCGCACCACCCCGTGATGTTTTTCTCACTCCTACTAGTGAATGTAATGTAACACACACCCATACAATGCCCACCACCCCGTGATGTTTTTCTCACTCCTACTAGTGAATCTAATGTAACACACACCCATACAATGCGCACCACCCCGCGATGTTTTTCTCACTCCTACTAGTGAATGTAATGTAACACAGACCCATACAATGCGCACCACCCCGCAATGTTTTTCTCACTCCTACTAGTGAATGTAATGTAACACACACCCATACAATGCGCACCACCCCGTGATGATTTCTCAATCCTACTAGTGAATGTAATGTAACACACACCCATACAATGCGCACCACCCCGTGATGTTTTTCTCACTCCTACTAGGGAAAGTAATGTAACACACACCCATACAATGCGCACCACCCCTTGATGTTTTTCTCACTCCTACTAGTGAATGTAATGTAACACACACCCATACAATGCGCACCACCCCGTGATGTTTTTCTCACACCTACTAGTGAATGTAATGTAACACACACCCATACAATGCGCACCACCCCGTGATGTTTTTCTCACTCCTACTAGTGAATGTAATGTAACACACACCCATACAATGCGCACCACCCCATGATGTTTTTCTCACTCCTACTAGTGAATGTAATGTAACACACACCCATACAATGTGCACAACCCCGTGATGTTTTCCTCACTCCTACTAGTGAATGTAATGTAACACACACCCATACAATGCGCACCACCCCGTGATGTTTTTCTCACTCCTACTAGTGAATCTAATGTAACACACACCCATACAATGCGCACCACCCCGCGATGATTTTCTCACTCCTACTAGTGAATGTACTGTAACACACACCCATACAATGCGCACCACCCCGCGATGTTTTTCTCACTCCTACTAGTGAATGTAATGTAACACACACCCATACAATGCGCACCACCCCGTGATGTTTTTCTCACTCCTACTAGTGAATGTATTGTAACACACACCCATACAATGCCCACCACCCCGTGATGTTTTTCTCACTCCTACTAGTGAATCTAATGTAACACACACCCATACAATGCGCACCACCCCGCGATGTTTTTCTCACTCCTACTAGTGAATGTAATGTAACACACACCCATACAATGCGCACCACCCGGTGATGTTTTTCTCACTGCTACTAGTGAATCTAATGTAACACACACCCATACAATGCGCACCACCCCGTGATGTTTTTCTCACTCCTACTAGTGAATGTAATGTAACACACACCCATACAATGCGCACCACCCCGTGATGTTTTTCTCACTCCTACTAGTGAATCTAATGTAACACACACCCATACAATGCGCACCACCCCGTGATGTTTTTCTCACTCCTACTAGTGAATGTAATGTAACACACACCCATACAATGCGCACCACCCCGTGATGTTTTTCTAATTCCTACTAGTGAATGTAATGTAACACACACCCATACAATGCGCACCACCCCGCGATGTTTTTCTCACTCCTACTCGTGAATGTAATGTAACACACACCCATACAATGCCCACCACCCCGTGATGTTTTTCTCACTCCTACTAGTGAATCTAATGTAACACACACCCATACAATGCGCACCACCCCGTGATGTTTTTCTCACTCCTACTAGTGAATGTAATGTAACACACACCCATACAATGCGCACCACCCCGTGATGTTTTTCTCACTCCTACTAGTGAATGTTATGTAACACACACCCATACAATGCGCACCACCCCGTGATGTTTTTCTCACTCCTACTAGTGAATGTAATGTAACACACACCCATACAATGCGCACCACCCCGTGATGTTTTTCTCACTCCTACTAGTGAATGTAAGGCAACACACACCCATACAATGCGCACCACCCCGTGATGTTTTTCTCACTCCTACTAGTGAATCTAATGCAACACACACCCATACAATGCGCACCACACCGTGATGTTTTTCTCACTCCTACTAGTGAATCTAATGTAACACACACCCATACAATGCGCACCACCCCGTGATGTTTTTCTCACTCCTACTAGTGAATGTAATGTAACACACACCCATACAATGCGCACCACCCCGCGATGTTTTTCTCACTCCTACTCGTGAATGTAATGTAACACACACCCATACAATGCCCACCACCCCGTGATGTTTTTCTCACTCCTACTAGTGAATCTAATGTAACACACACCCATACAATGCGCACCACCCCGCGATGATTTTCTCACTCCTACTAGTGAATGTACTGTAACACACACCCATACAATGCGCACCACCCCGCGATGTTTTTCTCACTCCTACTAGTGAATGTAATGTAACACACACCCATACAATGCGCACCACCCCGTGATGTTTTTCTCACTCCTACTAGTGAATGTATTGTAACACACACCCATACAATGCCCACCACCCCGTGATGTTTTTCTCACTCCTACTAGTGAATCTAATGTAACACACACCCATACAATGCGCACCACCCCGCGATGTTTTTCTCACTCCTACTAGTGAATGTAATGTAACACACACCCATACAATGCGCACCACCCCGTGATGTTTTTCTCACTCCTACTAGTGAATGTAATGTAACACACACCCATACAATGCGCACCACCCGGTGATGTTTTTCTCCCTCCTACTAGTGAATCTAATGTAACACACACCCATACAATGCGCACCACCCCGTGATGTTTTTCTCACTCCTACTAGTGAATCTAATGTAACACACACCCATACAATGCGCACCACCCCGTGATGTTTTTCTCACTCCTAGTAGTGAATGTAATGTAGCACACACCCATACAATGCGCACCACACCGTGATGTTTTTCTCACTCCTAATAGTGAATGTAATGTAACACACACACATACAATGCCCACCACCCCGTGATGTTTTTCTCACTCCTACTAGTGAATCTAATGTAACACACACCCATACAATGCGCACCACCCCGCGATGTTTTTCTCACTCCTACTAGTGAATGTAATGTAACACACACCCATACAATGCGCACCACCCCGTGATGATTTCTCACTCCTACTAGTGAATGTAATGTAACACACACCCATACAATGCGCACCACCCCGTGATGTTTTTCTCACTCCTACTAGGGAAAGTAATGTAACACACACCCATACAATGCGCACCACCCCGTGATGTTTTTCTCACTCCTACTAGTGAATGTAATGTAACACACACCCATACAATGCGCACCACCCCGTGATGTTTTTCTCACTCCTACTAGTGAATGTAATGTAACACACACCCATACAATGCGCACCACCCCGTGATGTTTTTCTCACTCCTACTAGTGAATGTAATGTAACACACACCCATACAATGCACACCACCCATGATGTTTTTCTCACTCCTACTAGTGAATCTAATGTAACACACACCCATACAATGCGCCCCACCCCGCGATGTTTTTCTCACTCCTACAAGTGAATGTAATGTAACACAGACCCATACAATGCGCACCACCCCGCGATATTTTTCTCACTCCTACTAGTGAATGTAATGTAACACACACCCATACAATGCGCACCACCCCGTGATGATTTCTCACTCCTACTAGTGAATGTAATGTAACACACACCCATACAATGCGCACCACCCCGTGATGTTTTTCTCACTCCTACTAGGGAAAGTAATGTAACACACACCCATACAATGCGCACCACCCCTTGATGTTTTTCTCACTCCTACTAGTGAATGTAATGTAACACACACCCATACAATGCGCACCACCCCGTGATGTTTTTCTCACTCCTACTAGTGAATGTAATGTAACACACACCCATACAATGCGCACCACCCCGTGATGTTTTTCTCACTCCTACTTGTGAATGTAATGTAACACACACCCATACAATGCGCACCACCCCATGATGTTTTTCTCACTCCTACTAGTGAATGTAATGTAACACACACCCATACAATGTGCACAACCCCGTGATGTTTTTCTCACTCCTACTAGTGAATGTAATGTAACACACACCCATACAATGCGCACCACCCCGTGATGTTTTTCTCACTCCTACTAGTGAATCTAATGTAACACACACCCATACAATGCGCACCACGCCGTGATGTTTTTCTCACACCTACTAGTGAAAGTAATGTAACACACACCCATACAATGCGCAGAAACCCCGTGATGTTTTTCTCACTCCTACTAGTGAATGTAATGTAACACACACCCATACAATGCGCACCACCCCGTGATGTTTTTCTCACTCCTACTAGTGAATGTAATGTAACACACTCCCATACAATGCGCACCACCCCGTGATGTTTTTCTCACTCCTACTATTGAATGTATTGTAACACACACCCATACAATGCGCACCACCCCGTGATGTTTTTCTCACTCCTACTAGTGAATGTATTGTAACACACACCCATACAATGCGCACCACCCCGTGATGTTTTTCTCACTCCTACTAGTGAATGTAATGCAACACACACCCATACAATGCGCACCACCCCGTGATGTTTTTCTCACTCCTACTAGTGAATCTAATGCAACACACACCCATACAATGCGCACCACACCGTGATGTTTTTCTCACTCCTACTAGTGAATGTAATGTAACACACTCCCATACAATGCGCACCACCCCGTGATGTTTTTCTCACTCCTACTAGTGAATGTATTGTAACACACACCCATACAATGCGCACCACCCCGTGATGTTTTTCTCACTCCTACTAGTGAATGTATTGTAACACACACCCATACAATGCGCACCACCCCGTGATGTTTTTCTCACTCCTACTAGTGAATGTAATGCAACACACACCCATACAATGCGCACCACCCCGTGATGTTTTTCTCACTCCTACTAGTGAATCTAGTGCAACACACACCCATACAATGCGCACCACACCGTGATGTTTTTCTCACTCCTACTAGTGAATGTAATGTAACACACACCCATACAATGCGCACCACCCCGCGATGTTTTTCTAACTCCTACTAGTGAATGTAATGTAACACACACCCATACAATGCACACCACCCCGCGATGTTTTTCACACTCCTACTAGTGAATGTAATGTAACACACACCCATACAATGCCCACCACCCCGTGATGTTTTTCTCACTCCTACTAGTGAATGTAATGTAACACACACCCATACAATGCGCACCACACCGCGATGTTTTTCTCACTCCTACTAGTGAATGTAATGTAACACACACCTATACAATGCGCACCACCCCGTGATGTTTTTCTCACTCCTACTAGTGAATGTAATGTAACACACACCCATACAATGCCCACCACCCCGTGATGTTTTTCTCACTCCTACTAGTGAATCTAATGTAACACACACCCATACAATGCGCACCACCCCGCGATGTTTTTCTCACTCCTACTAGTGAATGTAATGTAACACAGACCCATACAATGCGCACCACCCCGCAATGTTTTTCTCACTCCTACTAGTGAATGTAATGTAACACACACCCATACAATGCGCACCACCCCGTGATGATTTCTCAATCCTACTAGTGAATGTAATGTAACACACACCCATACAATGCGCACCACCCCGTGATGTTTTTCTCACTCCTACTAGGGAAAGTAATGTAACACACACCCATACAATGCGCACCACCCCTTGATGTTTTTCTCACTCCTACTAGTGAATGTAATGTAACACACACCCATACAATGCGCACCACCCCGTGATGTTTTTCTCACACCTACTAGTGAATGTAATGTAACACACACCCATACAATGCGCACCACCCCGTGATGTTTTTCTCACTCCTACTAGTGAATGTAATGTAACACACACCCATACAATGCGCACCACCCCATGATGTTTTTCTCACTCCTACTAGTGAATGTAATGTAACACACACCCATACAATGTGCACAACCCCGTGATGTTTTCCTCACTCCTACTAGTGAATGTAATGTAACACACACCCATACAATGCGCACCACCCCGTGATGTTTTTCTCACTCCTACTAGTGAATCTAATGTAACACACACCCATACAATGCGCACCACCCCGCGATGATTTTCTCACTCCTACTAGTGAATGTACTGTAACACACACCCATACAATGCGCACCACCCCGCGATGTTTTTCTCACTCCTACTAGTGAATGTAATGTAACACACACCCATACAATGCGCACCACCCCGTGATGTTTTTCTCACTCCTACTAGTGAATGTATTGTAACACACACCCATACAATGCCCACCACCCCGTGATGTTTTTCTCACTCCTACTAGTGAATCTAATGTAACACACACCCATACAATGCGCACCACCCCGCGATGTTTTTCTCACTCCTACTAGTGAATGTAATGTAACACAGACCCATACAATGCGCACCACCCCGCGATGTTTTTCTCACTCCTACTAGTGAATGTAATGTAACACACACCCATACAATGCGCACCACCCCGTGATGTTTTTCTCACTCCTACTAGTGAATGTAATGTAACACACACCCATACAATGCGCACCACCCCGTGATGTTTTTCTCACTCCTACTAGTGAATCTAATGCAACACACACCCATAAAATGTGCACCACACCGTGATGTTTTTCTCACTCCTACTAGTGAATCTAATGTAACACACACCCATACAATGCGCACCACCCCGTGATGTTTTTCTCACTCCTACTAGTGAATGTAATGTAACACACACCCATACAATGCGCACCACCCGGTGATGTTTTTCTCCCTCCTACTAGTGAATCTAATGTAACACACACCCATACAATGCGCACCACCCCGTGATGTTTTTCTCACTCCCACTAGTGAATCTAATGTAACACACACCCATACAATGCGCACCACCCCGTGATGTTTTTCTCACTCCTAGTAGTGAATGTAATGTAGCACACACCCATACAATGCGCACCACACCGTGATGTTTTTCTCACTCCTAATAGTGAATGTAATGTAACACACACACATACAATGCCCACCACCCCGTGATGTTTTTCTCACTCCTACTAGTGAATCTAATGTAACACACACCCATACAATGCGCACCACCCCGCGATGTTTTTCTCACTCCTACTAGTGAATGTAATGTAACACACACCCATACAATGCGCACCACCCCGTGATGATTTCTCACTCCTACTAGTGAATGTAATGTAACACACACCCATACAATGCGCACCACCCCGTGATGTTTTTCTCACTCCTACTAGGGAAAGTAATGTAACACACACCCATACAATGCGCACCACCCCGTGATGTTTTTCTCACTCCTACTAGTGAATGTAATGTAACACACACCCATACAATGCGCACCACCCCGTGATGTTTTTCTCACTCCTACTAGTGAATGTAATGTAACACACACCCATACAATGCGCACCACCCCGTGATGTTTTTCTCACTCCTACTAGTGAATGTAATGTAACACACACCCATACAATGCACACCACCCATGATGTTTTTCTCACTCCTACTAGTGAATCTAATGTAACACACACCCATACAATGCGCACCACCCCGCGATGTTTTTCTCACTCCTACAAGTGAATGTAATGTAACACAGACCCATACAATGCGCACCACCCCGCGATATTTTTCTCACTCCTACTAGTGAATGTAATGTAACACACACCCATACAATGCGCACCACCCCGTGATGATTTCTCACTCCTACTAGTGAATGTAATGTAACACACACCCATACAATGCGCACCACCCCGTGATGTTTTTCTCACTCCTACTAGGGAAAGTAATGTAACACACACCCATACAATGCGCACCACCCCTTGATGTTTTTCTCACTCCTACTAGTGAATGTAATGTAACACACACCCATACAATGCGCACCACCCCGTGATGTTTTTCTCACTCCTACTAGTGAATGTAATGTAACACACACCCATACAATGCGCACCACCCCGTGATGTTTTTCTCACTCCTACTAGTGAATCTAATGTAACACACACCCATGCAATGCGCACCACCCCGTGATGTTTTTCTCACACCTACTAGTGAAAGTAATGTAACACACACCCATACAATGCGCAGAAACCCCGTGATGTTTTTCTCACTCCTACTAGTGAATGTAATGTAACACACACCCATACAATGCGCACCACCCCGTGATGTTTTTCTCACTCCTACTAGTGAATGTAATGTAACACACTCCCATACAATGCGCACCACCCCGTGATGTTTTTCTCACTCCTACTAGTGAATGTATTGTAACACACACCCATACAATGCGCACCACCCCGTGATGTTTTTCTCACTCCTACTAGTGAATGTATTGTAACACACACCCATACAATGCGCACCACCCCGTGATGTTTTTCTCACTCCTACTAGTGAATGTAATGCAACACACACCCATACAATGCGCACCACCCCGTGATGTTTTTCTCACTCCTACTAGTGAATCTAATGCAACACACACCCATACAATGCGCACCACACCGTAATGTTTTTCTCACTCCTACTAGTGAATGTAATGTAACACACTCCCATACAATGCGCACCACCCCGTGATGTTTTTCTCACTCCTACTAGTGAATGTATTGTAACACACACCCATACAATGCGCACCACCCCGTGATGTTTTTCTCACTCCTACTAGTGAATGTATTGTAACACACACCCATACAATGCGCACCACCCCGTGATGTTTTTCTCACTCCTACTAGTGAATGTAATGCAACACACACCCATACAATGCGCACCACCCCGTGATGTTTTTCTCACTCCTACTAGTGAATCTAATGCAACACACACCCATACAATGCGCACCACACCGTGATGTTTTTCTCACTCCTACTAGTGAATGTAATGTAACACACACCCATACAATGCGCACCACCCCGCGATGTTTTTCTAACTCCTACTAGTGAATGTAATGTAACACACACCCATACAATGCACACCACCCCGCGATGTTTTTCTCACTCCTACTAGTGAATGTAATGTAACACACACCCATACAATGCCCACCACCCCGTGATGTTTTTCTCACTCCTACTAGTGAATGTAATGTAACACACACCCATACAATGCGCACCACACCGCGATGTTTTTCTCACTCCTACTAGTGAATGTAATGTAACACACACCCATACAATGCGCACCACCCCGTGATGTTTTTCTCACTCCTACTAGTGAATGTAATGTAACACACACCCATACAATGCCCACCACCCCGTGATGTTTTTCTCACTCCTACTAGTGAATCTAATGTAACACACACCCATACAATGCGCACCACCCCGCGATGTTTTTATCACTCCTACTAGTGAATGTAATGTAACACAGACCCATACAATGCGCACCACCCCGCGATGTTTTTCTCACTCCTACTAGTGAATGTAATGTAACACACACCCATACAATGCGCACCACCCCGTGATGATTTCTCAATCCTACTAGTGAATGTAATGTAACACACACCCATACAATGCGCACCACCCCGTGATGTTTTTCTCACTCCTACTAGGGAAAGTAATGTAACACACACCCATACAATGCGCACCACCCCTTGATGTTTTTCTCACTCCTACTAGTGAATGTAATGTAACACACACCCATACAATGCGCACCACCCCGTGATGTTTTTCTCA
This sequence comes from Cavia porcellus, assembly GCF_034190915.1. Classification (NCBI taxonomy): domain Eukaryota; kingdom Metazoa; phylum Chordata; class Mammalia; order Rodentia; family Caviidae; genus Cavia; species Cavia porcellus. The sequence continues at coordinate 1,186,182 of NW_026947556.1, forward strand.
CTCCTACTAGTGAATGTAATGTAACACACACCCATACAATGCGCACCACCCCGTGATGTTTTTCTCACTCCTACTAGTGAATGTAATGTAACACACACCCATACAATGCGCACCACCCCGTGATGTTTTTCTCACTCCTACTAGTGAATGTAATGTAACACACACCCATACAATGTGCACAACCCCGTGATGTTTTCCTCACTCCTACTAGTGAATGTAATGTAACACACACCCATACAATGCGCACCACCCCGTGATGTTTTTCTCACTCCTACTAGTGAATCTAATGTAACACACACCCATGCAATGCGCACCACCCCGTGATGTTTTTCTCACACCTACTAGTGAAAGTAATGTAACACACACCCATACAATGCGCAGAAACCCCGTGATGTTTTTCTCACTCCTACTAGTGAATGTATTGTAACACACACCCATACAATGCGCACCACCCCCTGATGTTTTTCTCACTCCTACTAGTGAATGTATTGTAACACACACCCATACAATGCGCACCACCCCGTGATGTTTTTCTCACTCCTACTAGTGAATGTAATGCAACACACACCCATACAATGCACACCACCCCGTGATGTTTTTCTCACTCCTACTAGTGAATGTAATGCAACACACACCCATACAATGCGCACCACCCCGTGATGATTTTCTCACTCCTACTAGTGAATCTAATGCAACACACACCCATACAATGCGCACCACACCGTGATGTTTTTCTCACTCCTACTAGTGAATGTAATGTAACACACACCCATACAATGCGCACCACCCCGTGATGTTTTTCTCACTCCTACTAGTGAATGTAATGTAACACACACCCATACAATGTGCACCACCCGGTGATGTTTTTCTCACTCCTACTAGTGAATCTAATGTAACACACACCCATACAATGCGCACCACCCCGTGATGTTTTTCTCACTCCTACTAGTGAATGTAATGTAACACACACCCATACAATGCGCACCACCCCGTGATGTTTTTCTCACTCCTACTAGTGAATGTAATGTAACACACACCCATACAATGCGCACCACCCCATGATGTTTTTCTCACTCCTACTAGTGAATGTAATGTAACACACACCCATACAATGTGCACAACCCCGTGATGTTTTCCTCACTCCTACTAGTGAATGTAATGTAACACACACCCATACAATGCGCACCACCCCGTGATGTTTTTCTCACTCCTACTAGTGAATCTAATGTAACACACACCCATACAATGCACACCACCCCGCGATGATTTTCTCACTCCTACTAGTGAATGTACTGTAACACACACCCATACAATGCGCACCACCCCGCGATGTTTTTCTCACTCCTACTAGTGAATGTAATGTAACACACACCCATACAATGCGCACCACCCCGTGATGTTTTTCTCACTCCTACTAGTGAATGTATTGTAACACACACCCATACAATGCCCACCACCCCGTGATGTTTTTCTCACTCCTACTAGTGAATCTAATGTAACACACACCCATACAATGCGCACCACCCCGCGATGTTTTTCTCACTCCTACTAGTGAATGTAATGTAACACAGACCCATACAATGCGCACCACCCCGCGATGTTTTTCTCACTCCTACTAGTGAATGTAATGTAACACACACCCATACAATGCGCACCACCCCGTGATGTTTTTCTCACTCCTACTAGTGAATGTAATGTAACACACACCCATACAATGCGCACCACCCCGTGATGTTTTTCTCACTCCTACTAGTGAATCTAATGCAACACACACCCATAAAATGTGCACCACACCGTGATGTTTTTCTCACTCCTACTAGTGAATCTAATGTAACACACACCCATACAATGCGCACCACCCCGTGATGTTTTTCTCACTCCTACTAGTGAATGTAATGTAACACACACCCATACAATGCGCACCACCCGGTGATGTTTTTCTCCCTCCTACTAGTGAATCTAATGTAACACACACCCATACAATGCGCACCACCCCGTGATGTTTTTCTCACTCCCACTAGTGAATCTAATGTAACACACACCCATACAATGCGCACCACCCCGTGATGTTTTTCTCACTCCTAGTAGTGAATGTAATGTAGCACACACCCATACAATGCGCACCACACCGTGATGTTTTTCTCACTCCTAATAGTGAATGTAATGTAACACACACACATACAATGCCCACCACCCCGTGATGTTTTTCTCACTCCTACTAGTGAATCTAATGTAACACACACCCATACAATGCGCACCACCCCGCGATGTTTTTCTCACTCCTACTAGTGAATGTAATGTAACACACACCCATACAATGCGCACCACCCCGTGATGATTTCTCACTCCTACTAGTGAATGTAATGTAACACACACCCATACAATGCGCACCACCCCGTGATGTTTTTCTCACTCCTACTAGGGAAAGTAATGTAACACACACCCATACAATGCGCACCACCCCGTGATGTTTTTCTCACTCCTACTAGTGAATGTAATGTAACACACACCCATACAATGCGCACCACCCCGTGATGTTTTTCTCACTCCTACTAGTGAATGTAATGTAACACACACCCATACAATGCGCACCACCACGTGATGTTTTTCTCACTCCTACTAGTGAATGTAATGTAACACACACCCATACAATGCACACCACCCATGATGTTTTTCTCACTCCTACTAGTGAATCTAATGTAACACACACCCATACAATGCGCACCACCCCGCGATGTTTTTCTCACTCCTACAAGTGAATGTAATGTAACACAGACCCATACAATGCGCACCACCCCGCGATATTTTTCTCACTCCTACTAGTGAATGTAATGTAACACACACCCATACAATGCGCACCACCCCGTGATGATTTCTCACTCCTACTAGTGAATGTAATGTAACACACACCCATACAATGCGCACCACCCCGTGATGTTTTTCTCACTCCTACTAGGGAAAGTAATGTAACACACACCCATACAATGCGCACCACCCCTTGATGTTTTTCTCACTCCTACTAGTGAATGTAATGTAACACACACCCATACAATGCGCACCACCCCGTGATGTTTTTCTCACTCCTACTAGTGAATGTAATGTAACACACACCCATACAATGCGCACCACCCCGTGATGTTTTTCTCACTCCTACTAGTGAATCTAATGTAACACACACCCATGCAATGCGCACCACCCCGTGATGTTTTTCTCACACCTACTAGTGAAAGTAATGTAACACACACCCATACAATGCGCAGAAACCCCGTGATGTTTTTCTCACTCCTACTAGTGAATGTAATGTAACACACACCCATACAATGCGCACCACCCCGTGATGTTTTTCTCACTCCTACTAGTGAATGTAATGTAACACACTCCCATACAATGCGCACCACCCCGTGATGTTTTTCTCACTCCTACTAGTGAATGTATTGTAACACACACCCATACAATGCGCACCACCCCGTGATGTTTTTCTCACTCCTACTAGTGAATGTATTGTAACACACACCCATACAATGCGCACCACCCCGTGATGTTTTTCTCACTCCTACTAGTGAATGTAATGCAACACACACCCATACAATGCGCACCACCCCGTGATGTTTTTCTCACTCCTACTAGTGAATCTAATGCAACACACACCCATACAATGCGCACCACACCGTAATGTTTTTCTCACTCCTACTAGTGAATGTAATGTAACACACTCCCATACAATGCGCACCACCCCGTGATGTTTTTCTCACTCCTACTAGTGAATGTATTGTAACACACACCCATACAATGCGCACCACCCCGTGATGTTTTTCTCACTCCTACTAGTGAATGTATTGTAACACACACCCATACAATGCGCACCACCCCGTGATGTTTTTCTCACTCCTACTAGTGAATGTAATGCAACACACACCCATACAATGCGCACCACCCCGTGATGTTTTTCTCACTCCTACTAGTGAATCTAATGCAACACACACCCATACAATGCGCACCACACCGTGATGTTTTTCTCACTCCTACTAGTGAATGTAATGTAACACACACCCATACAATGCGCACCACCCCGCGATGTTTTTCTAACTCCTACTAGTGAATGTAATGTAACACACACCCATACAATGCACACCACCCCGCGATGTTTTTCTCACTCCTACTAGTGAATGTAATGTAACACACACCCATACAATGCCCACCACCCCGTGATGTTTTTCTCACTCCTACTAGTGAATGTAATGTAACACACACCCATACAATGCGCACCACACCGCGATGTTTTTCTCACTCCTACTAGTGAATGTAATGTAACACACACCCATACAATGCGCACCACCCCGTGATGTTTTTCTCACTCCTACTAGTGAATGTAATGTAACACACACCCATACAATGCCCACCACCCCGTGATGTTTTTCTCACTCCTACTAGTGAATCTAATGTAACACACACCCATACAATGCGCACCACCCCGCGATGTTTTTATCACTCCTACTAGTGAATGTAATGTAACACAGACCCATACAATGCGCACCACCCCGCGATGTTTTTCTCACTCCTACTAGTGAATGTAATGTAACACACACCCATACAATGCGCACCACCCCGTGATGATTTCTCAATCCTACTAGTGAATGTAATGTAACACACACCCATACAATGCGCACCACCCCGTGATGTTTTTCTCACTCCTACTAGGGAAAGTAATGTAACACACACCCATACAATGCGCACCACCCCTTGATGTTTTTCTCACTCCTACTAGTGAATGTAATGTAACACACACCCATACAATGCGCACCACCCCGTGATGTTTTTCTCACTCCTACTAGTGAATGTAATGTAACACACACCCATACAATGCGCACCACCCCGTGATGTTTTTCTCACTCCTACTAGTGAATGTAATGTAACACACACCCATACAATGCGCACCACCCCGTGATGTTTTTCTCACTCCTACTAGTGAATGTAATGTAACACACACCCATACAATGTGCACAACCCCGTGATGTTTTCCTCACTCCTACTAGTGAATGTAATGTAACACACACCCATACAATGCGCACCACCCCGTGATGTTTTTCTCACTCCTACTAGTGAATCTAATGTAACACACACCCATGCAATGCGCACCACCCCGTGATGTTTTTCTCACACCTACTAGTGAAAGTAATGTAACACACACCCATACAATGCGCAGAAACCCCGTGATGTTTTTCTCACTCCTACTAGTGAATGTATTGTAACACACACCCATACAATGCGCACCACCCCCTGATGTTTTTCTCACTCCTACTAGTGAATGTATTGTAACACACACCCATACAATGCGCACCACCCCGTGATGTTTTTCTCACTCCTACTAGTGAATGTAATGCAACACACACCCATACAATGCACACCACCCCGTGATGTTTTTCTCACTCCTACTAGTGAATGTAATGCAACACACACCCATACAATGCGCACCACCCCGTGATGATTTTCTCACTCCTACTAGTGAATCTAATGCAACACACACCCATACAATGCGCACCACACCGTGATGTTTTTCTCACTCCTACTAGTGAATGTAATGTAACACACACCCATACAATGCGCACCACCCCGTGATGTTTTTCTCACTCCTACTAGTGAATGTAATGTAACACACACCCATACAATGTGCACCACCCGGTGATGTTTTTCTCACTCCTACTAGTGAATCTAATGTAACACACACCCATACAATGCGCACCACCCCGTGATGTTTTTCTCACTCCTACTAGTGAATCTAATGTAACACACACCCATACAATGCGCACCACCCCGTGATGTTTTTCTCACTGCTACTAGTGAATGTAATGTAACACACACCCATACAATGCGCACCACCCCGTGATGTTTTTCTAACTCCTACTAGTGAATGTAATGTAACACACACCCATACAATGCGCACCACCCCGTGATGTTTTTCTCACTCTTACTAGTGAATGTAATGTAACACACACCCATACAATGCCCACCACCCCGTGATGTTTTTCTCACTCCTACTAGTGAATGTATTGTAACACACACCCATACAATGCGCACCACCCCGCGATGATTTTCTCACTCCTACTAGTGAATGTAATGTAACACACACCCATACAATGCGCACCACCCCGTGATGTTTTTCTCACTCCTACTAGTGAATGTAATGTAACACACACCCATACAATGCCCACCACCCCGTGATGTTTTTCTCACTCCTACTAGTGAATCTAATATAACACACACCCATACAATGCGCACCACCCCGCGATGTTTTTCTCACTCCTACTAGTGAATGTAATGTAACACAGACCCATACAATGCGCACCACCCCGCGATGTTTTTCTCACTCCTACTAGTGAATGTAATGTAACAAACACCCATACAATGCGCACCACCCCGTGATGATTTCTCACTCCTACTAGTGAATGTAATGTAACACACACCCATACAATGCGCACCACCCCGTGATGTTTTTCTCACTCCTACTAGGAAAAGTAATGTAACACACACCCATACAATGCGCACAACCCCGTGATGTTTTTCTCACTCCTACTAGTGAATGTAATGTAACACACACCCATACAATGCGCACCACCCCGTGATGTTTTTCTCACTCCTACTAGTGAATGTAATGTAACACACACCCATACAATGCGCACCACCCCGTGATGTTTTTCTCACTCCTACTAGTGAATGTAATGTAACACACACCCATACAATGCGCACCACCCCGTGATGTTTTTCTCACTCCTACTAGTGAATGTAATGTAACACACACCCATACAATGTGCACAACCACATGATGTTTTTCTCACTCCTACTAGTGAACGTAATGTAACAAACACCCATACAATGCGCACCACCCCGTGATGTTTTTCTCACTCCTACTAGTGAATGTAATGTAACACACACCCATACAATGCGCACCACCCCGTGATGTTTTTCTCACTCCTACTAGTGAATCTAATGTAACACACACCCATACAATGCGCACCACCCCGTGATGTTTTTCTCACACCTACTAGTGAATGTAATGTAACACACACCCATACAATGCGCACCACCCCGTGATGTTTTTCTCACTCCTACTAGTGAATCTAATGTAAGACACACCCATACAATGCGCACCGCCCCGTGATGTTTTTCTCACACCTACTAGTGAAAGTAATGTAACATACACCCATACAATGCGCAGAAACCCCGTGATGTTTTTCTCAGTCCTACTAGTGAATGTAATGTAACACACACCCATACAATGCCCACCACCCCGTGATGTTTTTCTCACTCCTACTAGTGAATCTAATGCAACACAAACCCATACAATGCGCACCGCCCCGTGATGTTTTTCTCACACCTACTAGTGAAAGTAATGTAACATACACCCATACAATGCGCAGAAACCCCGTGATGTTTTTCTCACTCCTACTAGTGAATGTAATGTAACACACACCCATACAATGCGCACCACCCCGTGATGTTTTTCTCACTCCTACTAGTGAATCTAATGTAAAACACACCCATACAATGCGCACCACCCCGTGATGTTTTTCTCACTCCTACTAGTGAATCTAATGTAACACACACCCATACAATGCGCACCACCCCGTGATGTTTTTCTCACTCCTACTAGTGAATCTCATGTAACACACACCCATACAATGCGCACCGCCCCGTGATGTTTTTCTCACTCCTACTAGTGAAAGTAATGTAACACACACCCATAAAATGCGCACCGCCCCGTGATGTTTTTCTCACTCCTACTAGTGAATCTAATGTAACACACACCCATACCATGCGCACCGCCCCGTGATGTTTTTCTCACTGCTATTAGTGAATCTAATGTAACACACACCCATAAAATGCGCACCACCCCGTGATGTTTTTCTCACTCCTACTAGTGAATGTAATGTAACACACACCCATACAATGCGCACCACCCCGTGATGTTTTTCTCACTCCTACTAGTGAATCTAATGTAACACACACCCATACAATGCGCACCACCCCGTGATGTTTTTCTCACTCCTACTAGTGAATGTAATGTAACACACACCCATACAATGCGCACCACCCCAGGATGTTTTTCTCACTCCTACTAGTGAATGTAATGTAACACACACCCATACAATGCGCACCACCCCGTGATGTTTTTCTCACTCCTACTAGTAAATCTAATGTAACACACACCCATACAATGCGCACCACCCCGTGATGTTTTTCTCACACCTACTAGTGAATGTAATGTAACACACACCCATACAATGCGCACCACCCCGTGATGTTTTTCTCACTCCTACTAGTGAATGTAATGTAACACAAACCCATACAATGCGCACCACCCCGTGATGTTTTTCTCACTCCTACTAGTGAATCTAATGTAACACACACCCATACAATGCGCACCACCCGTGATGTTTTTCTCACTCCTACTAGTGAATCTAATGTAACACACACCCATACAATGCCCACCACCCCGTGATGTTTTACTCACTCCTACTAGTGAATGTAATGTAACACACACCCATACAATGCGCACCACCCCGTGATGTTTTTCTCACTCCTACTAGTGAATGTAATGTAACACACACATACAATGCATAGCACCCCGTGATGTTTTTCTCACTCCTACTAGTGAATCTAATGTAACAAACACCCATACAATGCGCACCACCCCATGATGTTTTTCTCACTCCTACTAGTGAAAGTAATGTAACACACACCCATACAATGCGCATTGCCCCGTGATGTTTTTCTCACTCCTACTAGTGAAAGTAATGTAACATTCCCATACAATGCGCACCGCCCGTGATGTTTTTCTCACTCCTACTAGTGAATGTAATGTAACACACACCCATACAATGCGCACCACCCCGTGATGTTTTTCTCACTCCTACTAGTGAATCTAATGTAACACACACCCATACAATGCGCACCACCCCATGATGTTTTTCTCACTCCTACTAGTGAATCTAATGTACCACACACCCATACAATGCGCACCACGCCGTGATGTTTTTCTCACTCCTACTAGTGAATGTAATGTAACACACACCCATACAATGCGCACCACCCCGTGATGTTTTTCTCACTCCTACTACTGAATGTAATGTAACACACACCCATACAATGCGCACCACCCCGTGATGTTTTTCTCACTCTTACTAGTGAATGTAATGTAACACACACCCATACAAAGCGCACCACCCCGTGATGTTTTTCTCACTCCTACTAGTGAATGTAATGTAACACACAAGCATACAATGCGCACCACCCCGTGATGTTTTTCTCACTCCTACTAGTGAATGTAATGTAACACACACCCATACAATGCGCACCACCCCGTGATGTTTTTCTCACTCCTACTAGTGAAAGTAATGTAACACACACCCATCCAATGCGCACCGCCCCGTGATGTTTTTCTCACTCCTACTAGTGAATGTAATGTAACACACACCCATACAATGCGCACCACCCCGTGATGTTTTTCTCACTCCTACTAGTTAATGTAATGTAACACACACCCATACAATGCGCACTTCCCCGTGATGATTTTCTCACTCCTACTAGTGAATGTAATGTAACACACACCCATACAATGCGCACCACCCCGTGATGATTTTCTCACTCCTACTAGTGAATGTAATGTAACACACACCCATACAATGCGCACCACCCCGTGATGTTTTTCTCACTCCTACTACTGAATCTAATGTAACACACACCCATCCAATGCGCACCACCCCGTGATATTTTTCTCACTCCTACTAGTGAATGTAATGTAACACACACCCATACAATGCGCACCACCCCGTGATGTTTTTCTCACTCCTACTAGTGAATCTAATGTAACACACACCCATACAATGCGCACCACCCCGTGATGTTTTTCTCACACCTACTAGTGAATGTAATGTAACACACACCCATACAATGCGCACCACCCCGTGATGTTTTTCTCACTCCTACTAGTGAATGTAATGTAACACACACCCATACAATGCGCACCACCCCGTGATGTTTTTCTCACTCCTACTAGTGAATCTAATGTAACACACACCCATACAATGCGCACCACCCCGGGATGTTTTTCTCACTCCTACTAGTGAATCTAATGTAACACACACACATACAATGCCCACCACCCCGTGATGTTTTACTCACTCCTACTAGTGAATGTAATGTAACACACACCCATACAATGCGCACCACCCCGTGATGTTTTTCTCACTCCTACTAGTGAATGTAATGTAACACACACATACAATGCACAGCACCCCGTGATGTTTTTCTCACTCCTACTAGTGAATCTAATGTAACAAACACCCATACAGTGCGCACCACCCCATGATGTTTTTCTCACTCCTACTAGTGAAAGTAATGTAACACACATCCATACAATGCGCATTGCCCCGTGATGTTTTTCTCACTCCTACTAGTGAAAGTAATGTAACATTCCCATACAATGCGCACCGCCCCATGATGTTTTTCTCACTCCTACTAGTGAATGTAATGTAACACACACCCATACAATGCGCACCACCCCGTGATGTTTTTCTCACTCCTACTAGTGAATCTAATGTAACACACACCCATACAATGCGCACCACCCCATGATGTTTTTCTCACTCCTACTAGTGAATCTAATGTACCACACACCCATACAATGCGCACCACGCCGTGATGTTTTTCTCACTCCTACTAGTGAATGTAATGTAACACACACCCATACAATGCGCACCACCCCGTGATGTTTTTCTCACTCCTACTACTGAATGTAATGTAACACACACCCATACAATGCGCACCACCCCGTGATGTTTTTCTCACTCTTACTAGTGAATGTAATGTAACACACACCCATACAAAGCGCACCACCCCGTGATGTTTTTCTCACTCCTACTAGTGAATGTAATGTAACACACAAGCATACAATGCGCACCACCCCGTGATGTTTTTCTCACTCCTACTAGTGAATGTAATGTAACACACACCCATACAATGCGCACCACCCCGTGATGTTTTTCTCACTCCTACTAGTGAAAGTAATGTATCACACACCCATCCAATGCGCACCGCCCCGTGATGTTTTTCTCACTCCTACTAGTGAATGTAATGTAACACACACCCATACAATGCGCACCACCCCGTGATGTTTTTCTCACTCCTACTAGTTAATGTAATGTAACACACACCCATACAATGCGCACTTCCCCGTGATGATTTTCTCACTCCTACTAGTGAATGTAATGTAACACACACCCATACAATGCGCACCACCCCGTGATGTTTTTCTCACTCCTACTAGTGAATCTAATGTAACACACACCCATCCAATGCGCACCACCCCGTGATGTTTTTCTCACTCCTACTAGTGAATGTAATGTAACACACACCCATACAATGCGCACCACCCAGTGATGTTTTTCTCACTCCTACTAGTGAATGTAATGTAACACACAAACATACAATGCGCACCACCCCATGATGATTTTCTCACTCCTACTAGTGAATCTAATGTAACACACACCCATACAATGCGCACCACCCCGTGATGTTTTTCTCACTCCTACTAGTGAATCTAATGTAACACACACCCATACAATGCGCACCGCCCCGTGATGTTTTTCTCACTCCTACTAGTGAATGTAATGTAACAGACACCCATACAATGCGCACCGCCCCGTGATATTTTTCTCACTCCTACTAGTGAATGTAATGTAACACACACCCACACACTGCGCACCACACCGTGATGTTTTTCTCATTGCTACTAGTGAATCTAATGTAACAAACACCCATACAATGGGCACCGCCCCGTGAAGTTTTTCTCACTCCTACTAGTGAATGTAATGTAACACACACCCATACAATGCGCACCGCCCCGTGATGTTTTTCTCACTCCTACTAGTGAATCTAATGTAACACACAACCATACAATGCGCTCCGCCCCGTGATGTTTTTCTCACTCCTACTAGTGAATCTAATGTAACACACACCCATAAAATGCGCACCACCCCGTGATGATTTTCTCACTCCTACTAGTGAATCTAATGTAACACACACCCATACAATGCGAACCACCCCGTGATGTTTTTCTCACTCCTACTAGTGAAAGTAATGTAACAAACACCCATACAATGCGCACCGCACCGTGATGTTTTTCTCACTCCTACTAGTGAAAATAATGTAACACACACCCATACAATTCGCACCGCCCCGTGATGTTTTTCTCACTCCTACTAGTGAATGTAATGTAACACACACCCATACAATGCGCACAACCCCGTGATGTTTTTCTCACTCCTACTAGTGAATCTGATGTAACACACACCCATACAATGCGCACCACCCCGTGATGTTTTTCTCACTCCTACTAGTGAATCTAATGTAACACACACCCATACAATTCACACCACCCCGTGATGTTTTTCTCACTCCTACTAGTGAATGTAATGTAACACACACCCATACAATGCGCACAACCCCGTGATGTTTTTCTCACTCCTACTAGTGAATCTAATGTAACACACACCCATACAATGCGCACCACCCCGTGATGTTTTTCTCACTCCTACTAGTGAATCTAATGTAACACACACCCATACAATGCGCACCGCTCCGTGATGTTTTTCTCACTCCTACTTGTGAAAGTAATGTAACACACACCCATCCAATGCGCACCGCCCCGTGATGTTTTTCTCACTCCTACTAGTGAATGTAATGTAACACACACCCATACAATGCGCACCACCCCGTGATGTTTTTCTCACTCCTACTAGTGAATCTAATGTAACACACACCCATACAATGCGCACCACCCCGTGATGTTTTTCTCACTCCTACTAGTGAATCTAATGTAACACACACCCATACAATGCGCACCGCTCCGTGATGTTTTTCTCACTCCTACTTGTGAAAGTAATGTAACACACACCCATCCAATGCGCACCGCCCCGTGATGTTTTTCTCACTCCTACTAGTGAATGTAATGTAACACACACCCATACAATGCGCACCACCCCGTGATGTTTTTCTCACTCCTACTAGTGAATGTAATGTAACACACACCCATACAATGCGCACCTCCCCGTGATGATTTTCTCACTCCTACTAGTGAATGTAATGTAACACACACCCTTACAATGCGCACCACCCCGTGATGTTTTTCTCACTCCTTCTAGTGAATCCAATGTAACACACACCCATCCAATGCGCACCACCCCGTGATATTTTTCTCACTCCTACTAGTGAATGTAATGTAACACACACCCATACAATGCGCACCGCCCCGTGATGTTTTTCTCACTCCTACTTGTGAAAGTAATGTAACACACACCCATCCAATGCGCACCGCCCCGTGATGTTTTTCTCACTCCTACTAGTGAATGTAATGTAACACACACCCATACAATGCGCACCTCCCCGTGATGATTTTCTCACTCCTACTAGTGAATGTAATGTAACACACACAGTTACAATGCGCACCACCCCGTGATGATTTTCTCACTCCTACTAGTGAATGTAATGTAACACACACCCATACAATGCGCACCACCCCGTGATGTTTTTCTCACTCCTACTAGTGAATGTAATGTAACACACACCCATACAATGCGCACCGCCCCGTGATGTTTTTCTCACTCCTACTAGTGAATGTAATGTAACACACACCCATACAATGCGCACCGCCCCGTGATGTATTTCTCACTGCTACTAGCGAATCTAATGTAACACACACCCATACAATGCGCACCGCCCCGTGATGTTTTTCTCACTCCTACTAGTGAATGTAATGTAACACACACCCATACAATGCGCACTGCCCCGTGATGTTTTTCTCACTCCTGGTAGTGAATGTAATGTAACACACACCCATACAATGCGCACCACCCCGTGATGTTTTTCTCACTCCTACTAGTGAAAGTAATGTAACACACACCCATACAATGCGCACCGCCCCGTGATGTTTTTCTCACTCCTACTAGTGAATCTAATGTACCACACACCCATACAATGCGCACCACGACGTGATGTTTTTCTCACTCCTACTAGTGTAGGTAATGTAACACACACCCATACAATGCGCACCACCCAGTGATGTTTTTCTCATTCCTACTAGTGAATCTAATGTAACACACACCCATGCAATGCGCACCACCCCTTGATGTTTTTCTCACTCCTACTAGTGAATGTAATGTAACACACACATACAATGTGCACCACCCCGTGATGTTTTTCTCACTCCTACTAGTGAATGTAATGTAACACACACCCATACAATGCGCACCACCCCGTGGTGTTTTTCTCACTCCTACTAGTGAATGTAATGTAACTCACACCCATACAATGCGCACCGCCCCGTGATGTTTTTCTCACTCCTACTAGTGAAAGTAATGTAACACACACCCATCCAATGCGCACCACCCCGTGATGTTTTTCTCACTCCTACTAGTGAATGTAAAGTAACACACACCCATACAATGCGCACCACCCCGTGATGTTTTTCTCACTCCTACTAGTAAATGTAATGTAACACACACCCATACAATGCGCACCTCCCCGTGATGATTTTCTCACTCCTACTAGTGAATGTAATGTAACACAAACCCATACAATGTGCACCACCCCGTGATGTTTTTCTCACTCCTACTACTGAATCTAATGTAACACACACCCATCCAATGCGAACCACCCCGTGATATTTTTCTCACTCCTACTAGTGAATGTAATGTAACACACACCCATACAATGCGCACCACCCCGTGATGTTTTTCTCACTCCTACTAGTGAATGTAATGTAACACACAACCATACAATGCGCACCACCCCGTGATGTTTTTCTCACTCCTACTAGTGAATCTAATGTAACACACACCCATACAATGCGCACCGCCCCGTGATGTTTTTCTCACTCCTACTAGTGAAAGTAATGTAACACACACCCATACAATGCGCACCGCCCCGTGATGTTTTTCTCACTCCTACTAGTGAATGTAATGTAACACACACCCATACAATGCGCACCGCCCCGTGATGTTTTTCTCACTCCTACTAGTGAATGTAATGTAACACACACCCATACAATGCGCACCGCCCCGTGATGTTTTTCTCACTGCTACTAGTGAATCTAATGTAACACACACCCATACAATGAGCACCGCCCCGTGATGTTTTTCTCACTTCTATTTGTGTATCTAATGTAACACACCCATACAGTGCGCACCACCCCGTGATGTTTTTCTCACTCCTACTAGTGAATGTAATGTAACACACACCCATAGAATACGCACCACCCCGTGATGTTTTTCTCACTCCTACTAGTGAACGTAATGTAACACACACCCATACAATGCGCACCACCCCGTGATGTTTTTCTCACTCCTACTAGTGAATGTAATGTAACACACACCCATACAATGCGCACCACCCCGTGATGATTTTCTCACTCCTACTAGTGAATCTAATGTAACACACACCCATACAATGCGAACCACCCCGTGATGTTTTTCTCACTCCTACTAGTGAAAGTAATGTAACACACACCCATACAATGCGCACCGCGCCGTGATGTTTTTCTCACTCCTACTAGTGAAAGTAATGTAACACACACCCATACAATGCGCACCGCCACGTGATGTTTTTCTCACTCCTACTAGTGAATGTAATGTAACACACACCCATACAATGCGCACCACCCCGTGATGTTTTTCTCACTCCTACTAGTGAATCTAATGTAACACACCCCCATACAATGCGCACCACCCCGTGATGTTTTTCTCACTCCTACTAGTGAATCTAATGTAACACACACCCATACAATGCGAACCACCCCGTGATGTTTTTCTCACTCCTACTAGTGAATGTAATGTAACACACATCCATACAATGCGCACCACCCCATGATGTTTTTCTCACTCCTACTAGTGAATCTAATGTAACACACACCCATACAATGCGCACCACCCCGTGATGTTTTTCTCACTCCTACTAGTGAATCTAATGTAACACACACCCATCCAATGCGCACCACCCCGTGATGTTTTTCTCACTCCTACTAGTGAATGTAATGTAACACACACCCATACAATGCGCAACACCCCGTGATGTTTTTCTCACTCCTACTAGTGAATGTAATGTAACACACACCCATACAATGCGCACCACCCCGTGATGTTTTTCTCACTCCTACTAGTGAATGTAAAGTAACACACACCCATACAATGCGCACCACCCCGTGATGTTTTTCTCACTCCTACTAGTAAATGTAATGTAACACACACCCATACAATGCGCACCTCCCCGTGATGTTTTTCTCACTCCTACTAGTGAATGTAATGTAACACACACCCATACAATGCGCACCACCCCGTGATGTTTTTCTCACTCCTACTACTGAATCTAATGTAACACACACCCATCCAATGCGCACCACCCCGTGATATTTTTCTCACTCCTACTAGTGAATGTAATGTAACACACACGCATACAATGCGCACCACCCCGTGATGTTTTTCTCACTCCTACTAGTGAATGTAATGTAACACACAACCATACAATGCGCACCACCCCGTGATGTTTTTCTCACTCCTACTAGTGAATCTAATGTAACACACACCCATACAATGCGCACCACCCCGTGATGTTTTTCTCACTCCTACTAGTGAAAGTAATGTAACACACACCCATACAATGCGCACCGCCCCGTGATGTTTTTCTCACTCCTACTAGTATATGTAATGTAACACACACCCATACAATGCGCACCGCCCCGTGATGTTTTTCTCACTCCTACTAGTGAATGTAATGTAACACACACCCATACAATGCGCACCGCCCCGTCATGTTTTTCTCACTGCTACTAGCGAATCTAATGTAACACACACCATTACAATGCGCACCGCCCCGTGATGTTTTTCTCACTCCTACTAGTGAATGTAATGTAACACACACCCATACAATGCGCACTGCCCCGTGATGTTTTTCTCACTCCTACTAGTGAATCTAATGTAACACACACCCATACAATGCGCACCGCCCCGTGATGTTTTTCTCACTCCTACTAGTGAATGTAATGTAACACACACCCATACAATGCGCACCACCCCGTGATGTTTTTCTCACTCCGACTAGTGAATGTAATGTAACACACACCCATACAATGCGCACCACCCCGTGATGTTTTTCTCACTCCTACTAGTGAATGTAATGTAACACACACCCATACAATGCGCACCACCCCGTGATATTTTTCTCACTCCTGGTAGTGAATGTAATGTAACACACACCCATACAATGCGCACCACCCCGTGATGTTTTTCTCACTCCTACTAGTGAAAGTAATGTAACACACACCCATACAATGCGCACCGCCCCGTGATGTTTTTCTCACTCCTACTAGTGAATTTATTGTAACACACACCCATACAATGCGCACCACCCCGTGATGTTTTTCTCACTCCTACTAGTGAATGTAATGTATCACCCACCCATACAATGCGCACAACCCCGTGATGTTTTTCTCACTCCTACTAGTGAATCTAATGTAACACACACCCGTACAATGCGCACCACCCCGTGATGTTTTTCTCACTCCTACTAGTGAATCTAATGTAACACACACCCATACAATGCGCACCACCCCGTGATGTTTTTCTCACTCCTACTAGTGAATCTAATGTAACATACACCCATACAATGCGCACCACCCCGTGATGTTTTTCTCACTCCTACTAGTGAATCTAATGTACCACACACCCATACAATGCGCACCACGACGTGATGTTTTTCTCACTCCTACTAGTGTAGGTAATGTAACACACACCCATACAATGCGCACCACCCAGTGATGTTTTTCTCATTCCTACTAGTGAATCTAATGTAACACACACCCATGCAATGCGCACCACCCCTTGATGTTTTTCTCACTCCTACTAGTGAATGTAATGTAACACACACATACAATGTGCACCACCCCGTGATGTTTTTCTCACTCCTACTAGTGAATGTAATGTAACACACACCCATACAATGCGCACCACCCCGTGATGTTTTTCTCACTCCTACTAGTGAATGTAATGTAACACACACCCATAAAATGCGCACCACCCCGTGATGTTTTTCTCACTCCTGGTAGTGAATGTAATGTAACACACACCCATACAATGCGCACCACCCCGTGATGTTTTTCTCACTCATACTAGTGAAAGTAATGTAACACACACCCATATAATGCGCACCGCCCCGTGATGTTTTTCTCACTCCTACTAGTGAATCTATTGTAACACACACCCATACAATGCGCACCACCCCGTGATGTTTTTCTCACTCCTACTAGTGAATGTAATGTATCACACACCCATACAATGCGCACAACCCCGTGATGTTTTTCTCACTCCTACTAGTGAATCTAATGTAACACACACCCATACAATGCGCACCGCCCCGTGATGTTTTTCTCACTCCTACTAGTGAATGTAATGTAACACACACCCATACAATGCGCACCGCCCCGTGATGTTTTTTCACTGCTACTATTGAATCTAATGTAACACACACCCATACAATGCGCACCGCCCCGTGATGTTTTTCTCACTCTTACTAGTGAATGTAATGTAACACACACCCATACAATGCGCACTGCCCCGTGATGTTTTTCTCACTCCTACTTGTGAATCTAATGTAACACACACCCATACAATGCGCACCGCCCCGTGATGTTTTTCTCACTCCTACTAGTGAATGTAATGTAACACACACCCATACAATGCGCACCACCCCGTGATGTTTTTCTCACTCCGACTAGTGAATGTAATGTAAAACACACCCATACAATGCGCACCACCCCGTGATGTTTTTCTCACTCCTACTAGTGAATGTAATGTAACACACACCCATACAATGCGCACCACCCCGTGATGTTTTTCTCACTCCTGGTAGTGAATGTAATGTAACACACACCCATACAATGCGCACCACCCCGTGATGTTTTTCTCACTCCTACTAGTGAAAGTAATGTAACACACACCCATACAATGCGCACCGCCCCGTGATGTTTTTCTCACTCCTACTAGTGAATCTATTGTAACACACACCCATACAATGCGCACCACCCCGTGATGTTCTTCTCACTCCTACTAGTGAATGTAATGTATCACACACCCATACAATGCGCACAACCCCGTGATGTTTTTCTCACTCCTACTAGTGAATCTAATGTAACACACACCCGTACAATGCGCACCACCCCGTGATGTTTTTCTCACTCCTACTAGTGAATCTAATGTAACACACACCCATACAATGCGCACCACCCCGTGATGTTTTTCTCACTCCTACTAGTGAATCTAATGTAACACACACCCATACAATGCGCACCACCCCGTGATGTTTTTCTCACTCCTACTAGTGAATCTAATGTACCACACACCCATACAATGCGCACCACGACGTGATGTTTTTCTCACTCCTACTAGTGTAGGTAATGTAACACACACCCATACAATGCGCACCACCCAGTGATGTTTTTCTCATTCCTACTAGTGAATCTAATGTAACACACACCCATGCAATGCGCACCACCCCTTGATGTTTTTCTCACTCCTACTAGTGAATGTAATGTAACACACACATACAATGTGCACCACCCCGTGATGTTTTTCTCACTCCTACTAGTGAATGTAATGTAACACACACCCATACAATGCGCACCACCCCATGGTGTTTTTCTCACTCCTACTAGTGAATGTAATGTAACTCACACCCATACAATGTGCACCGCCCCGTGATGTTTTTCTCACTCCTACTAGTGAAAGTAATGTAACACACACCCATCCAATGCGCACCACCCCGTGATGTTTTTCTCACTCCTACTAGTGAATGTAAAGTAACACAGACCCATACAATGCGCACCACCCCGTGATGTTTTTCTCACTCCTACTAGTAAATGTAATGTAACACACACCCATACAATGCGCACCTCCCCGTGATGATTTTCTCACTCCTACTAGTGAATGTAATGTAACACACACCCATACAATGCGCACCACCCCGTGATGTTTTTCTCACTCCTACTACTGAATCTAATGTAACACACACCCATCCAATGCGCACCACCCCGTGATATTTTTCTCACTCCTACTAGTGAATGTAATGTAACACACACCCATACAATGCGCACCACCCCGTGATGTTTTTCTCACTCCTACTAGTGAATGTAATGTAACACACAACCATACAATGCGCACCACCCCGTGATGTTTTTCTCACTCCTACTAGTGAATGTAATGTAACACACACCCATACAATGCGCACCACCCCGTGATGTTTTTCTCACTCCTACTAGTGAAAGTAATGTAACACACACCCATACAATGCGCACCGCCCCGTGATGTTTTTCTCACTCCTACTAGTGAATGTAATGTAACACACACCCATACAATGCGCACCGCCCCGTGATGTTTTTCTCACTGCTACTAGTGAATCTAATGTAACACACACCCATACAATGCGCACCGCCCCGTGATGTTTTTCTCACTCCTACTAGTAAATGTAATGTAACACACACCCATACAATGCGCACCGCCCCGTGATGTTTTTCTCACTCCTACTAGTGAATCTAATGTAACACACACCCATATAATGCGCACCGCCCCGTGATGTTTTTCTCACTCCTACTAGTGAATGTAATGTAACACACACCCATACAATGCGCACCACCCCGTGATGTTTTTCTCACTCCTACTAGTGAATGTAATGTAACACACACCCATACAATGCGCACCGCCCCGTGATGTTTTTCTCACTCCTACTAGTGAATGTAATGTAACACACACCCATACAATGCGCACCACCCCGTGATGTTTTTCTCACTCCGACTAGTGAATGTAATGTAACACACACCCATACAATGCGCACCACCCCGTGATGTTTTTCTCACTCCTACTAGTGAATGTAATGTAACACACACCCATACAATGCGCACCACCCCGTGATGTTTTTCTCACTCCTGGTAGTGAATGTAATGTAACACACACCCATACAATGCGCACCGCCCCGTGATGTTTTTCTCACTCCTACTAGTGAATCTAATGTAACATACACCCATACAATGCGCACCACCCCGTGATGTTTTTCTCACTCCTACTAGTGAATCTAATGTACCACACACCCATACAATGCGCACCACGACGTGATGTTTTTCTCACTCCTACTAGTGTAGGTAATGTAACACACACCCATACAATGCGCACCACCCAGTGATGTTTTTCTCATTCCTACTAGTGAATCTAATGTAACACACACCCATGCAATGCGCACCACCCCTTGATGTTTTTCTCGCTCCTACTAGTGAATGTAATGTAACACACACATACAATGTGCACCACCCCGTGATGTTTTTCTCACTCCTACTAGTGAATGTAATGTAACACACACCCATACAATGCGCACGACCCCGTGGTGTTTTTCTCACTCCTACTAGTGAATGTAATGTAACTCACACCCATACAATGCGCACCGCCCCGTGATGTTTTTCTCACTCCTACTAGTGAAAGTAATGTAACACACACCCATCCAATGCGCACCACCCCGTGATGTTTTTCTCACTCCTACTAGTGAATGTAAAGTAACACACACCCATACAATGCGCACCACCCCGTGATGTTTTTCTCACTCCTACTAGTAAATGTAATGTAACACACACCCATACAATGCGCACCTCCCCGTGATGATTTTCTCACTCCTACTAGTGAATGTAATGTAACACACACCCATACAATGTGCACCACCCCGTGATGTTTTTCTCACTCCTACTACTGAATCTAATGTAACACACACCCATCCAATGCGCACCACCCCGTGATATTTTTCTCACTCCTACTAGTGAATGTAATGTAACACACTCCCATACAATGCGCACCACCCCGTGATGTTTTTCTCACTCCTACTAGTGAATGTAATGTAACACACAACCATACAATGCGCACCACCCCGTGATATTTTTCTCACTCCTACTAGTGAATCTAATGTAACACACACCCATACAATGCGCACCACCCCGTGATGTTTTTCTCACTCCTACTAGTGAAAGTAATGTAACACACACCCATACAATGCGCACCGCCCCGTGATGTTTTTCTCACTCCTACTAGTTAATGTAATGTAACACACACCCATACTATGCGCACCGCCCCGTGATGTTTTTCTCACTCCTACTAGTGAATGTAATGTAACACACACCCATACAATGCGCACCGCCCCGTGATGTTTTTCTCACTGCTACTAGTGAATCTAATGTAACACACACGCATACAATGAGCACCGCCCCGTGATGTTTTTCTCACTCCTACTAGTGAATGTAATGTAACACACACCCATACAATGCGCACCGCCCCGTGATGTTTTTCTCACTCCTACTAGTGAATCTAATGTAACACACACCCA
The DNA here is from genome assembly GCF_034190915.1 of Cavia porcellus. NCBI lineage: Eukaryota > Metazoa > Chordata > Mammalia > Rodentia > Caviidae > Cavia > Cavia porcellus. The sequence continues at coordinate 1,208,640 of NW_026947556.1, forward strand.
TACAATGCGCACCGCCCCGTGATGTTTTAATCACTCCTACTAGTGAATGTAATGTAACACACACCCATTCAATGCGCACCACCCCGTGATGTTTTTCTCACTCCTACTAGTGAATGTAATGTAACACACACCCATACAATGCGCACCACACCCTGATGTTTTTCTCACTCCTACTAGTGAATGTAATGTAACACACACCCATACAATGCGCACCGCCCCGTGATGTTTTTCTCACTCCTACTAGTGAATGTAATGTAACACACACCCATACAATGCGCACCACCCCGTGATGTTTTTCTCACTCCTACTAGTGAATGTAATGTAACACACACCCATACAATGCGCACCACACCGTGATGTTTTTCTCACTCCTACTAGTGAATGTAATGTAACACACAACCATACAATGCGCACCACCCCGTGATGTTTTTCTCACTCCTGGTAGTGAATGTAATGTAACACACACCCATACAATGCGCACCACCCCGTGATGTTTTTCTCACTCCTACTAGTGAAAGTAATGTAACACACACCCATACAATGCGCACCGCCCCGTGATGTTTTTCTCACTCCTACTAGTGAATCTAATGTAACACACACCCATACAATGCGCACCACCCCGTGATGTTTTTCTCACTCCTACTAGTGAATCTAATGTAACACACACCCATACAATGCGCACCGCTCCGTGATGTTTTTCTCACTCCTACTTGTGAAAGTAATGTAACACACACCCATCCAATGCGCACCGCCCCGTGATGTTTTTCTCACTCCTACTAGTGAATGTAATGTAACACACACCCATACAATGCGCACCACCCCGTGATGTTTTTCTCACTCCTACTAGTGAATGTAATGTAACACACACCCATACAATGCGCACCTCCCCGTGATGATTTTCTCACTCCTACTAGTGAATGTAATGTAACACACACCCTTACAATGCGCACCACCCCGTGATGTTTTTCTCACTCCTTCTAGTGAATCCAATGTAACACACACCCATCCAATGCGCACCACCCCGTGATATTTTTCTCACTCCTACTAGTGAATGTAATGTAACACACACCCATACAATGCGCACCGCCCCGTGATGTTTTTCTCACTCCTACTTGTGAAAGTAATGTAACACACACCCATCCAATGCGCACCGCCCCGTGATGTTTTTCTCACTCCTACTAGTGAATGTAATGTAACACACACCCATACAATGCGCACCTCCCCGTGATGATTTTCTCACTCCTACTAGTGAATGTAATGTAACACACACAGTTACAATGCGCACCACCCCGTGATGATTTTCTCACTCCTACTAGTGAATGTAATGTAACACACACCCATACAATGCGCACCACCCCGTGATGTTTTTCTCACTCCTACTAGTGAATGTAATGTAACACACACCCATACAATGCGCACCGCCCCGTGATGTTTTTCTCACTCCTACTAGTGAATGTAATGTAACACACACCCATACAATGCGCACCGCCCCGTGATGTATTTCTCACTGCTACTAGCGAATCTAATGTAACACACACCCATACAATGCGCACCGCCCCGTGATGTTTTTCTCACTCCTACTAGTGAATGTAATGTAACACACACCCATACAATGCGCACTGCCCCGTGATGTTTTTCTCACTCCTGGTAGTGAATGTAATGTAACACACACCCATACAATGCGCACCACCCCGTGATGTTTTTCTCACTCCTACTAGTGAAAGTAATGTAACACACACCCATACAATGCGCACCGCCCCGTGATGTTTTTCTCACTCCTACTAGTGAATCTAATGTACCACACACCCATACAATGCGCACCACGACGTGATGTTTTTCTCACTCCTACTAGTGTAGGTAATGTAACACACACCCATACAATGCGCACCACCCAGTGATGTTTTTCTCATTCCTACTAGTGAATCTAATGTAACACACACCCATGCAATGCGCACCACCCCTTGATGTTTTTCTCACTCCTACTAGTGAATGTAATGTAACACACACATACAATGTGCACCACCCCGTGATGTTTTTCTCACTCCTACTAGTGAATGTAATGTAACACACACCCATACAATGCGCACCACCCCGTGATATTTTTCTCACTCCTGGTAGTGAATGTAATGTAACACACACCCATACAATGCGCACCACCCCGTGATGTTTTTCTCACTCCTACTAGTGAAAGTAATGTAACACACACCCATACAATGCGCACCGCCCCGTGATGTTTTTCTCACTCCTACTAGTGAATTTATTGTAACACACACCCATACAATGCGCACCACCCCGTGATGTTTTTCTCACTCCTACTAGTGAATGTAATGTATCACCCACCCATACAATGCGCACAACCCCGTGATGTTTTTCTCACTCCTACTAGTGAATCTAATGTAACACACACCCGTACAATGCGCACCACCCCGTGATGTTTTTCTCACTCCTACTAGTGAATCTAATGTAACACACACCCATACAATGCGCACCACCCCGTGATGTTTTTCTCACTCCTACTAGTGAATCTAATGTAACATACACCCATACAATGCGCACCACCCCGTGATGTTTTTCTCACTCCTACTAGTGAATCTAATGTACCACACACCCATACAATGCGCACCACGACGTGATGTTTTTCTCACTCCTACTAGTGTAGGTAATGTAACACACACCCATACAATGCGCACCACCCAGTGATGTTTTTCTCATTCCTACTAGTGAATCTAATGTAACACACACCCATGCAATGCGCACCACCCCTTGATGTTTTTCTCACTCCTACTAGTGAATGTAATGTAACACACACATACAATGTGCACCACCCCGTGATGTTTTTCTCACTCCTACTAGTGAATGTAATGTAACACACACCCATACAATGCGCACCACCCCGTGATGTTTTTCTCACTCCTACTAGTGAATGTAATGTAACACACACCCATAAAATGCGCACCACCCCGTGATGTTTTTCTCACTCCTGGTAGTGAATGTAATGTAACACACACCCATACAATGCGCACCACCCCGTGATGTTTTTCTCACTCATACTAGTGAAAGTAATGTAACACACACCCATATAATGCGCACCGCCCCGTGATGTTTTTCTCACTCCTACTAGTGAATCTATTGTAACACACACCCATACAATGCGCACCACCCCGTGATGTTTTTCTCACTCCTACTAGTGAATGTAATGTATCACACACCCATACAATGCGCACAACCCCGTGATGTTTTTCTCACTCCTACTAGTGAATCTAATGTAACACACACCCATACAATGCGCACCGCCCCGTGATGTTTTTCTCACTCCTACTAGTGAATGTAATGTAACACACACCCATACAATGCGCACCGCCCCGTGATGTTTTTTCACTGCTACTATTGAATCTAATGTAACACACACCCATACAATGCGCACCGCCCCGTGATGTTTTTCTCACTCTTACTAGTGAATGTAATGTAACACACACCCATACAATGCGCACTGCCCCGTGATGTTTTTCTCACTCCTACTTGTGAATCTAATGTAACACACACCCATACAATGCGCACCGCCCCGTGATGTTTTTCTCACTCCTACTAGTGAATGTAATGTAACACACACCCATACAATGCGCACCACCCCGTGATGTTTTTCTCACTCCGACTAGTGAATGTAATGTAAAACACACCCATACAATGCGCACCACCCCGTGATGTTTTTCTCACTCCTACTAGTGAATGTAATGTAACACACACCCATACAATGCGCACCACCCCGTGATGTTTTTCTCACTCCTGGTAGTGAATGTAATGTAACACACACCCATACAATGCGCACCACCCCGTGATGTTTTTCTCACTCCTACTAGTGAAAGTAATGTAACACACACCCATACAATGCGCACCGCCCCGTGATGTTTTTCTCACTCCTACTAGTGAATCTATTGTAACACACACCCATACAATGCGCACCACCCCGTGATGTTCTTCTCACTCCTACTAGTGAATGTAATGTATCACACACCCATACAATGCGCACAACCCCGTGATGTTTTTCTCACTCCTACTAGTGAATCTAATGTAACACACACCCGTACAATGCGCACCACCCCGTGATGTTTTTCTCACTCCTACTAGTGAATCTAATGTAACACACACCCATACAATGCGCACCACCCCGTGATGTTTTTCTCACTCCTACTAGTGAATCTAATGTAACACACACCCATACAATGCGCACCACCCCGTGATGTTTTTCTCACTCCTACTAGTGAATCTAATGTACCACACACCCATACAATGCGCACCACGACGTGATGTTTTTCTCACTCCTACTAGTGTAGGTAATGTAACACACACCCATACAATGCGCACCACCCAGTGATGTTTTTCTCATTCCTACTAGTGAATCTAATGTAACACACACCCATGCAATGCGCACCACCCCTTGATGTTTTTCTCACTCCTACTAGTGAATGTAATGTAACACACACATACAATGTGCACCACCCCGTGATGTTTTTCTCACTCCTACTAGTGAATGTAATGTAACACACACCCATACAATGCGCACCACCCCATGGTGTTTTTCTCACTCCTACTAGTGAATGTAATGTAACTCACACCCATACAATGTGCACCGCCCCGTGATGTTTTTCTCACTCCTACTAGTGAAAGTAATGTAACACACACCCATCCAATGCGCACCACCCCGTGATGTTTTTCTCACTCCTACTAGTGAATGTAAAGTAACACAGACCCATACAATGCGCACCACCCCGTGATGTTTTTCTCACTCCTACTAGTAAATGTAATGTAACACACACCCATACAATGCGCACCTCCCCGTGATGATTTTCTCACTCCTACTAGTGAATGTAATGTAACACACACCCATACAATGCGCACCACCCCGTGATGTTTTTCTCACTCCTACTACTGAATCTAATGTAACACACACCCATCCAATGCGCACCACCCCGTGATATTTTTCTCACTCCTACTAGTGAATGTAATGTAACACACACCCATACAATGCGCACCACCCCGTGATGTTTTTCTCACTCCTACTAGTGAATGTAATGTAACACACAACCATACAATGCGCACCACCCCGTGATGTTTTTCTCACTCCTACTAGTGAATGTAATGTAACACACACCCATACAATGCGCACCACCCCGTGATGTTTTTCTCACTCCTACTAGTGAAAGTAATGTAACACACACCCATACAATGCGCACCGCCCCGTGATGTTTTTCTCACTCCTACTAGTGAATGTAATGTAACACACACCCATACAATGCGCACCGCCCCGTGATGTTTTTCTCACTGCTACTAGTGAATCTAATGTAACACACACCCATACAATGCGCACCGCCCCGTGATGTTTTTCTCACTCCTACTAGTAAATGTAATGTAACACACACCCATACAATGCGCACCGCCCCGTGATGTTTTTCTCACTCCTACTAGTGAATCTAATGTAACACACACCCATATAATGCGCACCGCCCCGTGATGTTTTTCTCACTCCTACTAGTGAATGTAATGTAACACACACCCATACAATGCGCACCACCCCGTGATGTTTTTCTCACTCCTACTAGTGAATGTAATGTAACACACACCCATACAATGCGCACCGCCCCGTGATGTTTTTCTCACTCCTACTAGTGAATGTAATGTAACACACACCCATACAATGCGCACCACCCCGTGATGTTTTTCTCACTCCGACTAGTGAATGTAATGTAACACACACCCATACAATGCGCACCACCCCGTGATGTTTTTCTCACTCCTACTAGTGAATGTAATGTAACACACACCCATACAATGCGCACCACCCCGTGATGTTTTTCTCACTCCTGGTAGTGAATGTAATGTAACACACACCCATACAATGCGCACCGCCCCGTGATGTTTTTCTCACTCCTACTAGTGAATCTAATGTAACATACACCCATACAATGCGCACCACCCCGTGATGTTTTTCTCACTCCTACTAGTGAATCTAATGTACCACACACCCATACAATGCGCACCACGACGTGATGTTTTTCTCACTCCTACTAGTGTAGGTAATGTAACACACACCCATACAATGCGCACCACCCAGTGATGTTTTTCTCATTCCTACTAGTGAATCTAATGTAACACACACCCATGCAATGCGCACCACCCCTTGATGTTTTTCTCGCTCCTACTAGTGAATGTAATGTAACACACACATACAATGTGCACCACCCCGTGATGTTTTTCTCACTCCTACTAGTGAATGTAATGTAACACACACCCATACAATGCGCACGACCCCGTGGTGTTTTTCTCACTCCTACTAGTGAATGTAATGTAACTCACACCCATACAATGCGCACCGCCCCGTGATGTTTTTCTCACTCCTACTAGTGAAAGTAATGTAACACACACCCATCCAATGCGCACCACCCCGTGATGTTTTTCTCACTCCTACTAGTGAATGTAAAGTAACACACACCCATACAATGCGCACCACCCCGTGATGTTTTTCTCACTCCTACTAGTAAATGTAATGTAACACACACCCATACAATGCGCACCTCCCCGTGATGATTTTCTCACTCCTACTAGTGAATGTAATGTAACACACACCCATACAATGTGCACCACCCCGTGATGTTTTTCTCACTCCTACTACTGAATCTAATGTAACACACACCCATCCAATGCGCACCACCCCGTGATATTTTTCTCACTCCTACTAGTGAATGTAATGTAACACACTCCCATACAATGCGCACCACCCCGTGATGTTTTTCTCACTCCTACTAGTGAATGTAATGTAACACACAACCATACAATGCGCACCACCCCGTGATATTTTTCTCACTCCTACTAGTGAATCTAATGTAACACACACCCATACAATGCGCACCACCCCGTGATGTTTTTCTCACTCCTACTAGTGAAAGTAATGTAACACACACCCATACAATGCGCACCGCCCCGTGATGTTTTTCTCACTCCTACTAGTTAATGTAATGTAACACACACCCATACTATGCGCACCGCCCCGTGATGTTTTTCTCACTCCTACTAGTGAATGTAATGTAACACACACCCATACAATGCGCACCGCCCCGTGATGTTTTTCTCACTGCTACTAGTGAATCTAATGTAACACACACGCATACAATGAGCACCGCCCCGTGATGTTTTTCTCACTCCTACTAGTGAATGTAATGTAACACACACCCATACAATGCGCACCGCCCCGTGATGTTTTTCTCACTCCTACTAGTGAATCTAATGTAACACACACCCATACAATGCGCACCGCCCCGTGATGTTTTAATCACTCCTACTAGTGAATGTAATGTAACACACACCCATTCAATGCGCACCACCCCGTGATGTTTTTCTCACTCCTACTAGTGAATGTAATGTAACACACACCCATACAATGCGCACCACACCCTGATGTTTTTCTCACTCCTACTAGTGAATGTAATGTAACACACACCCATACAATGCGCACCGCCCCGTGATGTTTTTCTCACTCCTACTAGTGAATGTAATGTAACACACACCCATACAATGCGCACCACCCCGTGATGTTTTTCTCACTCCTACTAGTGAATGTAATGTAACACACACCCATACAATGCGCACCACACCGTGATGTTTTTCTCACTCCTACTAGTGAATGTAATGTAACACACAACCATACAATGCGCACCACCCCGTGATGTTTTTCTCACTCCTGGTAGTGAATGTAATGTAACACACACCCATACAATGCGCACCACCCCGTGATGTTTTTCTCACTCCTACTAGTGAAAGTAATGTAACACACACCCATACAATGCGCACCGCCCCGTGATGTTTTTCTCACTCCTACTAGTGAATCTAATGTAACACACACCCATACAATGCGCACCACCCCGTGATGTTTTTCTCACTCCTACTAGTGAATCTAATGTAACACACACCCATACAATGCGCACCGCTCCGTGATGTTTTTCTCACTCCTACTTGTGAAAGTAATGTAACACACACCCATCCAATGCGCACCGCCCCGTGATGTTTTTCTCACTCCTACTAGTGAATGTAATGTAACACACACCCATACAATGCGCACCACCCCGTGATGTTTTTCTCACTCCTACTAGTGAATGTAATGTAACACACACCCATACAATGCGCACCTCCCCGTGATGATTTTCTCACTCCTACTAGTGAATGTAATGTAACACACACCCTTACAATGCGCACCACCCCGTGATGTTTTTCTCACTCCTTCTAGTGAATCCAATGTAACACACACCCATCCAATGCGCACCACCCCGTGATATTTTTCTCACTCCTACTAGTGAATGTAATGTAACACACACCCATACAATGCGCACCGCCCCGTGATGTTTTTCTCACTCCTACTTGTGAAAGTAATGTAACACACACCCATCCAATGCGCACCGCCCCGTGATGTTTTTCTCACTCCTACTAGTGAATGTAATGTAACACACACCCATACAATGCGCACCTCCCCGTGATGATTTTCTCACTCCTACTAGTGAATGTAATGTAACACACACAGTTACAATGCGCACCACCCCGTGATGATTTTCTCACTCCTACTAGTGAATGTAATGTAACACACACCCATACAATGCGCACCACCCCGTGATGTTTTTCTCACTCCTACTAGTGAATGTAATGTAACACACACCCATACAATGCGCACCGCCCCGTGATGTTTTTCTCACTCCTACTAGTGAATGTAATGTAACACACACCCATACAATGCGCACCGCCCCGTGATGTATTTCTCACTGCTACTAGCGAATCTAATGTAACACACACCCATACAATGCGCACCGCCCCGTGATGTTTTTCTCACTCCTACTAGTGAATGTAATGTAACACACACCCATACAATGCGCACTGCCCCGTGATGTTTTTCTCACTCCTGGTAGTGAATGTAATGTAACACACACCCATACAATGCGCACCACCCCGTGATGTTTTTCTCACTCCTACTAGTGAAAGTAATGTAACACACACCCATACAATGCGCACCGCCCCGTGATGTTTTTCTCACTCCTACTAGTGAATCTAATGTACCACACACCCATACAATGCGCACCACGACGTGATGTTTTTCTCACTCCTACTAGTGTAGGTAATGTAACACACACCCATACAATGCGCACCACCCAGTGATGTTTTTCTCATTCCTACTAGTGAATCTAATGTAACACACACCCATGCAATGCGCACCACCCCTTGATGTTTTTCTCACTCCTACTAGTGAATGTAATGTAACACACACATACAATGTGCACCACCCCGTGATGTTTTTCTCACTCCTACTAGTGAATGTAATGTAACACACACCCATACAATGCGCACCACCCCGTGGTGTTTTTCTCACTCCTACTAGTGAATGTAATGTAACTCACACCCATACAATGCGCACCGCCCCGTGATGTTTTTCTCACTCCTACTAGTGAAAGTAATGTAACACACACCCATCCAATGCGCACCACCCCGTGATGTTTTTCTCACTCCTACTAGTGAATGTAAAGTAACACACACCCATACAATGCGCACCACCCCGTGATGTTTTTCTCACTCCTACTAGTAAATGTAATGTAACACACACCCATACAATGCGCACCTCCCCGTGATGATTTTCTCACTCCTACTAGTGAATGTAATGTAACACAAACCCATACAATGTGCACCACCCCGTGATGTTTTTCTCACTCCTACTACTGAATCTAATGTAACACACACCCATCCAATGCGAACCACCCCGTGATATTTTTCTCACTCCTACTAGTGAATGTAATGTAACACACACCCATACAATGCGCACCACCCCGTGATGTTTTTCTCACTCCTACTAGTGAATGTAATGTAACACACAACCATACAATGCGCACCACCCCGTGATGTTTTTCTCACTCCTACTAGTGAATCTAATGTAACACACACCCATACAATGCGCACCGCCCCGTGATGTTTTTCTCACTCCTACTAGTGAAAGTAATGTAACACACACCCATACAATGCGCACCGCCCCGTGATGTTTTTCTCACTCCTACTAGTGAATGTAATGTAACACACACCCATACAATGCGCACCGCCCCGTGATGTTTTTCTCACTCCTACTAGTGAATGTAATGTAACACACACCCATACAATGCGCACCGCCCCGTGATGTTTTTCTCACTGCTACTAGTGAATCTAATGTAACACACACCCATACAATGAGCACCGCCCCGTGATGTTTTTCTCACTTCTATTTGTGTATCTAATGTAACACACCCATACAGTGCGCACCACCCCGTGATGTTTTTCTCACTCCTACTAGTGAATGTAATGTAACACACACCCATAGAATACGCACCACCCCGTGATGTTTTTCTCACTCCTACTAGTGAACGTAATGTAACACACACCCATACAATGCGCACCACCCCGTGATGTTTTTCTCACTCCTACTAGTGAATGTAATGTAACACACACCCATACAATGCGCACCACCCCGTGATGATTTTCTCACTCCTACTAGTGAATCTAATGTAACACACACCCATACAATGCGAACCACCCCGTGATGTTTTTCTCACTCCTACTAGTGAAAGTAATGTAACACACACCCATACAATGCGCACCGCGCCGTGATGTTTTTCTCACTCCTACTAGTGAAAGTAATGTAACACACACCCATACAATGCGCACCGCCACGTGATGTTTTTCTCACTCCTACTAGTGAATGTAATGTAACACACACCCATACAATGCGCACCACCCCGTGATGTTTTTCTCACTCCTACTAGTGAATCTAATGTAACACACCCCCATACAATGCGCACCACCCCGTGATGTTTTTCTCACTCCTACTAGTGAATCTAATGTAACACACACCCATACAATGCGAACCACCCCGTGATGTTTTTCTCACTCCTACTAGTGAATGTAATGTAACACACATCCATACAATGCGCACCACCCCATGATGTTTTTCTCACTCCTACTAGTGAATCTAATGTAACACACACCCATACAATGCGCACCACCCCGTGATGTTTTTCTCACTCCTACTAGTGAATCTAATGTAACACACACCCATCCAATGCGCACCACCCCGTGATGTTTTTCTCACTCCTACTAGTGAATGTAATGTAACACACACCCATACAATGCGCAACACCCCGTGATGTTTTTCTCACTCCTACTAGTGAATGTAATGTAACACACACCCATACAATGCGCACCACCCCGTGATGTTTTTCTCACTCCTACTAGTGAATGTAAAGTAACACACACCCATACAATGCGCACCACCCCGTGATGTTTTTCTCACTCCTACTAGTAAATGTAATGTAACACACACCCATACAATGCGCACCTCCCCGTGATGTTTTTCTCACTCCTACTAGTGAATGTAATGTAACACACACCCATACAATGCGCACCACCCCGTGATGTTTTTCTCACTCCTACTACTGAATCTAATGTAACACACACCCATCCAATGCGCACCACCCCGTGATATTTTTCTCACTCCTACTAGTGAATGTAATGTAACACACACGCATACAATGCGCACCACCCCGTGATGTTTTTCTCACTCCTACTAGTGAATGTAATGTAACACACAACCATACAATGCGCACCACCCCGTGATGTTTTTCTCACTCCTACTAGTGAATCTAATGTAACACACACCCATACAATGCGCACCACCCCGTGATGTTTTTCTCACTCCTACTAGTGAAAGTAATGTAACACACACCCATACAATGCGCACCGCCCCGTGATGTTTTTCTCACTCCTACTAGTATATGTAATGTAACACACACCCATACAATGCGCACCGCCCCGTGATGTTTTTCTCACTCCTACTAGTGAATGTAATGTAACACACACCCATACAATGCGCACCGCCCCGTCATGTTTTTCTCACTGCTACTAGCGAATCTAATGTAACACACACCATTACAATGCGCACCGCCCCGTGATGTTTTTCTCACTCCTACTAGTGAATGTAATGTAACACACACCCATACAATGCGCACTGCCCCGTGATGTTTTTCTCACTCCTACTAGTGAATCTAATGTAACACACACCCATACAATGCGCACCGCCCCGTGATGTTTTTCTCACTCCTACTAGTGAATGTAATGTAACACACACCCATACAATGCGCACCACCCCGTGATGTTTTTCTCACTCCGACTAGTGAATGTAATGTAACACACACCCATACAATGCGCACCACCCCGTGATGTTTTTCTCACTCCTACTAGTGAATGTAATGTAACACACACCCATACAATGCGCACCACCCCGTGATATTTTTCTCACTCCTGGTAGTGAATGTAATGTAACACACACCCATACAATGCGCACCACCCCGTGATGTTTTTCTCACTCCTACTAGTGAAAGTAATGTAACACACACCCATACAATGCGCACCGCCCCGTGATGTTTTTCTCACTCCTACTAGTGAATTTATTGTAACACACACCCATACAATGCGCACCACCCCGTGATGTTTTTCTCACTCCTACTAGTGAATGTAATGTATCACCCACCCATACAATGCGCACAACCCCGTGATGTTTTTCTCACTCCTACTAGTGAATCTAATGTAACACACACCCGTACAATGCGCACCACCCCGTGATGTTTTTCTCACTCCTACTAGTGAATCTAATGTAACACACACCCATACAATGCGCACCACCCCGTGATGTTTTTCTCACTCCTACTAGTGAATCTAATGTAACATACACCCATACAATGCGCACCACCCCGTGATGTTTTTCTCACTCCTACTAGTGAATCTAATGTACCACACACCCATACAATGCGCACCACGACGTGATGTTTTTCTCACTCCTACTAGTGTAGGTAATGTAACACACACCCATACAATGCGCACCACCCAGTGATGTTTTTCTCATTCCTACTAGTGAATCTAATGTAACACACACCCATGCAATGCGCACCACCCCTTGATGTTTTTCTCACTCCTACTAGTGAATGTAATGTAACACACACATACAATGTGCACCACCCCGTGATGTTTTTCTCACTCCTACTAGTGAATGTAATGTAACACACACCCATACAATGCGCACCACCCCGTGATGTTTTTCTCACTCCTACTAGTGAATGTAATGTAACACACACCCATAAAATGCGCACCACCCCGTGATGTTTTTCTCACTCCTGGTAGTGAATGTAATGTAACACACACCCATACAATGCGCACCACCCCGTGATGTTTTTCTCACTCATACTAGTGAAAGTAATGTAACACACACCCATATAATGCGCACCGCCCCGTGATGTTTTTCTCACTCCTACTAGTGAATCTATTGTAACACACACCCATACAATGCGCACCACCCCGTGATGTTTTTCTCACTCCTACTAGTGAATGTAATGTATCACACACCCATACAATGCGCACAACCCCGTGATGTTTTTCTCACTCCTACTAGTGAATCTAATGTAACACACACCCATACAATGCGCACCGCCCCGTGATGTTTTTCTCACTCCTACTAGTGAATGTAATGTAACACACACCCATACAATGCGCACCGCCCCGTGATGTTTTTTCACTGCTACTATTGAATCTAATGTAACACACACCCATACAATGCGCACCGCCCCGTGATGTTTTTCTCACTCCTACTAGTGAATGTAATGTAACACACACCCATACAATGCGCACTGCCCCGTGATGTTTTTCTCACTCCTACTTGTGAATCTAATGTAACACACACCCATACAATGCGCACCGCCCCGTGATGTTTTTCTTACTCCTACTAGTGAATGTAATGTAACACACACCCATACAATGCGCACCACCCCGTGATGTTTTTCTCACTCCGACTAGTGAATGTAATGTAAAACACACCCATACAATGCGCACCACCCCGTGATGTTTTTCTCACTCCTACTAGTGAATGTAATGTAACACACACCCATACAATGCGCACCACCCCGTGATGTTTTTCTCACTCCTGGTAGTGAATGTAATGTAACACACACCCATACAATGCGCACCACCCCGTGATGTTTTTCTCACTCCTACTAGTGAAAGTAATGTAACACACACCCATACAATGCGCACCGCCCCGTGATGTTTTTCTCACTCCTACTAGTGAATCTATTGTAACACACACCCATACAATGCGCACCACCCCGTGATGTTCTTCTCACTCCTACTAGTGAATGTAATGTATCACACACCCATACAATGCGCACAACCCCGTGATGTTTTTCTCACTCCTACTAGTGAATCTAATGTAACACACACCCGTACAATGCGCACCACCCCGTGATGTTTTTCTCACTCCTACTAGTGAATCTAATGTAACACACACCCATACAATGCGCACCACCCCGTGATGTTTTTCTCACTCCTACTAGTGAATCTAATGTAACACACACCCATACAATGCGCACCACCCCGTGATGTTTTTCTCACTCCTACTAGTGAATCTAATGTACCACACACCCATACAATGCGCACCACGACGTGATGTTTTTCTCACTCCTACTAGTGTAGGTAATGTAACACACACCCATACAATGCGCACCACCCAGTGATGTTTTTCTCATTCCTACTAGTGAATCTAATGTAACACACACCCATGCAATGCGCACCACCCCTTGATGTTTTTCTCACTCCTACTAGTGAATGTAATGTAACACACACATACAATGTGCACCACCCCGTGATGTTTTTCTCACTCCTACTAGTGAATGTAATGTAACACACACCCATACAATGCGCACCACCCCATGGTGTTTTTCTCACTCCTACTAGTGAATGTAATGTAACTCACACCCATACAATGTGCACCGCCCCGTGATGTTTTTCTCACTCCTACTAGTGAAAGTAATGTAACACACACCCATCCAATGCGCACCACCCCGTGATGTTTTTCTCACTCCTACTAGTGAATGTAAAGTAACACAGACCCATACAATGCGCACCACCCCGTGATGTTTTTCTCACTCCTACTAGTAAATGTAATGTAACACACACCCATACAATGCGCACCTCCCCGTGATGATTTTCTCACTCCTACTAGTGAATGTAATGTAACACACACCCATACAATGCGCACCACCCCGTGATGTTTTTCTCACTCCTACTACTGAATCTAATGTAACACACACCCATCCAATGCGCACCACCCCGTGATATTTTTCTCACTCCTACTAGTGAATGTAATGTAACACACACCCATACAATGCGCACCACCCCGTGATGTTTTTCTCACTCCTACTAGTGAATGTAATGTAACACACAACCATACAATGCGCACCACCCCGTGATGTTTTTCTCACTCCTACTAGTGAATGTAATGTAACACACACCCATACAATGCGCACCACCCCGTGATGTTTTTCTCACTCCTACTAGTGAAAGTAATGTAACACACACCCATACAATGCGCACCGCCCCGTGATGTTTTTCTCACTCCTACTAGTGAATGTAATGTAACACACACCCATACAATGCGCACCGCCCCGTGATGTTTTTCTCACTGCTACTAGTGAATCTAATGTAACACACACCCATACAATGCGCACCGCCCCGTGATGTTTTTCTCACTCCTACTAGTAAATGTAATGTAACACACACCCATACAATGCGCACCGCCCCGTGATGTTTTTCTCACTCCTACTAGTGAATCTAATGTAACACACACCCATATAATGCGCACCGCCCCGTGATGTTTTTCTCACTCCTACTAGTGAATGTAATGTAACACACACCCATACAATGCGCACCACCCCGTGATGTTTTTCTCACTCCTACTAGTGAATGTAATGTAACACACACCCATACAATGCGCACCGCCCCGTGATGTTTTTCTCACTCCTACTAGTGAATGTAATGTAACACACACCCATACAATGCGCACCACCCCGTGATGTTTTTCTCACTCCGACTAGTGAATGTAATGTAACACACACCCATACAATGCGCACCACCCCGTGATGTTTTTCTCACTCCTACTAGTGAATGTAATGTAACACACACCCATACAATGCGCACCACCCCGTGATGTTTTTCTCACTCCTGGTAGTGAATGTAATGTAACACACACCCATACAATGCGCACCGCCCCGTGATGTTTTTCTCACTCCTACTAGTGAATCTAATGTAACATACACCCATACAATGCGCACCACCCCGTGATGTTTTTCTCACTCCTACTAGTGAATCTAATGTACCACACACCCATACAATGCGCACCACGACGTGATGTTTTTCTCACTCCTACTAGTGTAGGTAATGTAACACACACCCATACAATGCGCACCACCCAGTGATGTTTTTCTCATTCCTACTAGTGAATCTAATGTAACACACACCCATGCAATGCGCACCACCCCTTGATGTTTTTCTCGCTCCTACTAGTGAATGTAATGTAACACACACATACAATGTGCACCACCCCGTGATGTTTTTCTCACTCCTACTAGTGAATGTAATGTAACACACACCCATACAATGCGCACGACCCCGTGGTGTTTTTCTCACTCCTACTAGTGAATGTAATGTAACTCACACCCATACAATGCGCACCGCCCCGTGATGTTTTTCTCACTCCTACTAGTGAAAGTAATGTAACACACACCCATCCAATGCGCACCACCCCGTGATGTTTTTCTCACTCCTACTAGTGAATGTAAAGTAACACACACCCATACAATGCGCACCACCCCGTGATGTTTTTCTCACTCCTACTAGTAAATGTAATGTAACACACACCCATACAATGCGCACCTCCCCGTGATGATTTTCTCACTCCTACTAGTGAATGTAATGTAACACACACCCATACAATGTGCACCACCCCGTGATGTTTTTCTCACTCCTACTACTGAATCTAATGTAACACACACCCATCCAATGCGCACCACCCCGTGATATTTTTCTCACTCCTACTAGTGAATGTAATGTAACACACTCCCATACAATGCGCACCACCCCGTGATGTTTTTCTCACTCCTACTAGTGAATGTAATGTAACACACAACCATACAATGCGCACCACCCCGTGATATTTTTCTCACTCCTACTAGTGAATCTAATGTAACACACACCCATACAATGCGCACCACCCCGTGATGTTTTTCTCACTCCTACTAGTGAAAGTAATGTAACACACACCCATACAATGCGCACCGCCCCGTGATGTTTTTCTCACTCCTACTAGTTAATGTAATGTAACACACACCCATACTATGCGCACCGCCCCGTGATGTTTTTCTCACTCCTACTAGTGAATGTAATGTAACACACACCCATACAATGCGCACCGCCCCGTGATGTTTTTCTCACTGCTACTAGTGAATCTAATGTAACACACACGCATACAATGAGCACCGCCCCGTGATGTTTTTCTCACTCCTACTAGTGAATGTAATGTAACACACACCCATACAATGCGCACCGCCCCGTGATGTTTTTCTCACTCCTACTAGTGAATCTAATGTAACACACACCCATACAATGCGCACCGCCCCGTGATGTTTTAATCACTCCTACTAGTGAATGTAATGTAACACACACCCATTCAATGCGCACCACCCCGTGATGTTTTTCTCACTCCTACTAGTGAATGTAATGTAACACACACCCATACAATGCGCACCACACCCTGATGTTTTTCTCACTCCTACTAGTGAATGTAATGTAACACACACCCATACAATGCGCACCGCCCCGTGATGTTTTTCTCACTCCTACTAGTGAATGTAATGTAACACACACCCATACAATGCGCACCACCCCGTGATGTTTTTCTCACTCCTACTAGTGAATGTAATGTAACACACACCCATACAATGCGCACCACACCGTGATGTTTTTCTCACTCCTACTAGTGAATGTAATGTAACACACAACCATACAATGCGCACCACCCCGTGATGTTTTTCTCACTCCTGGTAGTGAATGTAATGTAACACACACCCATACAATGCGCACCACCCCGTGATGTTTTTCTCACTCCTACTAGTGAAAGTAATGTAACACACACCCATACAATGCGCACCGCCCCGTGATGTTTTTCTCACTCCTACTAGTGAATCTATTGTAACACACACCCATACAATGCGCACCACCCCGTGATGTTTTTCTCACTCCTACTAGTGAATGTAATGTATCACACACCCATACAATGCGCACAACCCCGTGATGTTTTTCTCACTCCTACTATTGAATCTAATGTAACACACACCCATACAATGCGCACCGCCCCGTGATGTTTTTCTCACTCCTACTAGTGAATGTAATGTAACACACACCCATACAATGCGCACCGCCCCGTGATGTTTTTCTCACTGCTACTAGTGAATCTAATGTAACACACACCCATACAATGCGCACCGCCCCGTGATGTTTTTCTCACTCCTACTAGTGAATGTAATGTAACACACACCCATACAATGCGCACTGCCCCGTGATGTTTTTCTCACTCCTACTAGTGAATCTAATGTAACACACACCCATACAATGCGCACCGCCCCGTGATGTTTTTCTCACTCCTACTAGTGAATGTAATGTAACACACACCCATACAATGCGCACCACCCCGTGATGTTTTTCTCACTCCGACTAGTGAATGTAATGTAAAACACACCCATACAATGCGCACCACCCCGTGATGTTTTTCTCACTCCTACTAGTGAATGTAATGTAACACACACCCATACAATGCGCACCACCCCGTGATGTTTTTCTCACTACTGGTAGTGAATGTAATGTAACACACACCCATACAATGCGCACCACCCCGTGATGTTTTTCTCACTCCTACTAGTGAAAGTAATGTAACACACACCCATACAATGCGCACCGCCCCGTGATGTTTTTCTCACTCCTACTAGTGAATCTATTGTAACACACACCCATACAATGCGCACCACCCCGTGATGTTTTTCTCACTCCTACTAGTGAATGTAATGTATCACACACCCATACAATGCGCACAACCCCGTGATGTTTTTCTCACTCCTACTAGTGAATCTAATGTAACACACACCCGTACAATGCGCACCACCCCGTGATGTTTTTCTCACTCCTACTAGTGAATCTAATGTAACACACACCCATACAATGCGCACCACCCCGTGAGGTTTTTCTCACTCCTACTAGTGAATCTAATGTAACACACACCCATACAATGTGCACCACCCCGTGATGATTTTCTCACTCCTACTAGTGAATCTAATGTACCACACACCCATACAATGCGCACCACGACGGGATGTTTTTCTCACTCCTACTAGTGTAGGTAATGTAACACACACCCATACAATGCGCACCACCCCGTGATGTTTTTCTCATTCCTACTAGTGAATCTAATGTAACACACACCCATGCAATGCGCACCACCCCTTGATGTTTTTCTCACTCCTACTAGTGAATGTAATGTAACACACACATACAATGTGCACCACCCCGTGATGTTTTTCTCACTCCTACTAGTGAATGTAATGTAACACACACCCATACAATGCGCACCACCCCGTGGTGTTTTTCTCACTCCTACTAGTGAATGTAATGTAACTCACACCCATACAATGCGCACCGCCCCGTGATGTTTTTCTCACTCCTACTAGTGAAAGTAATGTAACACACACCCATCCAATGCGCACCACCCCGTGATGTTTTTCTCACTCCTACTAGTGAATGTAAAGTAACACACACCCATACAATGCGCACCACCCCGTGATGTTTTTCTCACTCCTACTAGTAAATGTAATGTAACACACACCCATACAATGCGCACCTCCCCGTGATGATTTTCTCACTCCTACTAGTGAATGTAATGTAACACACACCCATACAATGCGCACCACCCCGTGATATTTTTCTCACTCCTACTACTGAATCTAATGTAACACACACCCATCCAATGAGCACCACCCCGTGATATTTTTCTCACTCTTACTAGTGAATGTAATGTAACACACACCCATACAATGCGCACCACCCCGTGATGTTTTTCTCACTCCTACTAGTGAATGTAATGTAACACACAACCATACAATGCGCACCACCCCGTGATGTTTTTCTCACTCCTACTAGTGAATGTAATGTAACACACACCCATACAATGCGCACCACCCCGTGATGTTTTTCTCACTCTTACTAGTGAAAGTAATGTAACACACACCCATACAATGCGCACCGCCCCGTGATGTTTTTCTCACTCCTACTAGTGAATGTAATGTAACACACACCCATACAATGCGCACCGCCCCGTGATGTTTTTCTCACTCCTACTAGTGAATGTAATGTAACACACACCCATACAATGCGCACCGCCCCGTGATGTTTTTCTCACTGCTACTAGTGAATCTAATGTAACACACACCCATACAATGCGCACCGCCCCGTGATGTTTTTCTCACTCCTACTAGTAAATGTAATGTAACACACACCCATAAAATGCGCACCGCCCCGTGATGTTTTTCTCACTCCTACTAGTGAATCTAATGTAACACACACCCATACAATGCGCACCACCCCGTGATGTTTTTCTCACTCCTACTAGTGAATGTAATGTAACACACACCCATACAATGCGCACCACCCCGTGATGTTTTTCTCACTCCTACTAGTGAATGTAATGTAACACACACCCATACAATGCGCACCACCCCGTGAGGTTTTTCTCACTCCTACTAGTGAATCTAATGTAACACACACCCATACAATGTGCTCCACCCCGTGATGATTTTCTCACTCCTACTAGTGAATCTAATGTACCACACACCCATACAATGCGCACCACGACGTGATGTTTTTCTCACTCCTACTAGTGTAGGTAATGTAACACACACCCATACAATGCGCACCACCCCGTGATGTTTTTCTCATTCCTACTAGTGAATCTAATGTAACACACACCCATGCAATGCGCACCACCCCTTGATGTTTTTCTCACTCCTACTAGTGAATGTAATGTAACACACACATACAATGTGCACCACCCCGTGATGTTTTTCTCACTCCTACTAGTGAATGTAATGTAACACACACCCATACAATGCGCACCACCCCGTGGTGTTTTTCTCACTCCTACTAGTGAATGTAATGTAACTCACACCCATACAATGCGCACCGCCCCGTGATGTTTTTCTCACTCCTACTAGTGAATGTAATGTAACACACACCCATACAATGCGCACTGCCCCGTGATGTTTTTCTCACTCCTACTAGTGAATCTAATGTAACACACACCCATACAATGCGCACCGCCCCGTGATGTTTTTCTCACTCCTACTAGTGAATGTAATGTAACACACACCCATACAATGCGCACCACCCCGTGATGTTTTTCTCACTCCGACTAGTGAATGTAATGTAAAACACACCCATACAATGCGCACCACCCCGTGATGTTTTTCTCACTCCTACTAGTGAATGTAATGTAACACACACCCATACAATGCGCACCACCCCGTGATGTTTTTCTCACTACTGGTAGTGAATGTAATGTAACACACACCCATACAATGCGCACCACCCCGTGATGTTTTTCTCACTCCTACTAGTGAAAGTAATGTAACACACACCCATACAATGCGCACCGCCCCGTGATGTTTTTCTCACTCCTACTAGTGAATCTATTGTAACACACACCCATACAATGCGCACCACCCCGTGATGTTTTTCTCACTCCTACTAGTGAATGTAATGTATCACACACCCATACAATGCGCACAACCCCGTGATGTTTTTCTCACTCCTACTAGTGAATCTAATGTAACACACACCCGTACAATGCGCACCACCCCGTGATGTTTTTCTCACTCCTACTAGTGAATCTAATGTAACACACACCCATACAATGCGCACCACCCCGTGAGGTTTTTCTCACTCCTACTAGTGAATCTAATGTAACACACACCCATACAATGTGCACCACCCCGTGATGATTTTCTCACTCCTACTAGTGAATCTAATGTACCACACACCCATACAATGCGCACCACGACGGGATGTTTTTCTCACTCCTACTAGTGTAGGTAATGTAACACACACCCATACAATGCGCACCACCCCGTGATGTTTTTCTCATTCCTACTAGTGAATCTAATGTAACACACACCCATGCAATGCGCACCACCCCTTGATGTTTTTCTCACTCCTACTAGTGAATGTAATGTAACACACACATACAATGTGCACCACCCCGTGATGTTTTTCTCACTCCTACTAGTGAATGTAATGTAACACACACCCATACAATGCGCACCACCCCGTGGTGTTTTTCTCACTCCTACTAGTGAATGTAATGTAACTCACACCCATACAATGCGCACCGCCCCGTGATGTTTTTCTCACTCCTACTAGTGAAAGTAATGTAACACACACCCATCCAATGCGCACCACCCCGTGATGTTTTTCTCACTCCTACTAGTGAATGTAAAGTAACACACACCCATACAATGCGCACCACCCCGTGATGTTTTTCTCACTCCTACTAGTAAATGTAATGTAACACACACCCATACAATGCGCACCTCCCCGTGATGATTTTCTCACTCCTACTAGTGAATGTAATGTAACACACACCCATACAATGCGCACCACCCCGTGATATTTTTCTCACTCCTACTACTGAATCTAATGTAACACACACCCATCCAATGAGCACCACCCCGTGATATTTTTCTCACTCTTACTAGTGAATGTAATGTAACACACACCCATACAATGCGCACCACCCCGTGATGTTTTTCTCACTCCTACTAGTGAATGTAATGTAACACACAACCATACAATGCGCACCACCCCGTGATGTTTTTCTCACTCCTACTAGTGAATGTAATGTAACACACACCCATACAATGCGCACCACCCCGTGATGTTTTTCTCACTCTTACTAGTGAAAGTAATGTAACACACACCCATACAATGCGCACCGCCCCGTGATGTTTTTCTCACTCCTACTAGTGAATGTAATGTAACACACACCCATACAATGCGCACCGCCCCGTGATGTTTTTCTCACTCCTACTAGTGAATGTAATGTAACACACACCCATACAATGCGCACCGCCCCGTGATGTTTTTCTCACTGCTACTAGTGAATCTAATGTAACACACACCCATACAATGCGCACCGCCCCGTGATGTTTTTCTCACTCCTACTAGTAAATGTAATGTAACACACACCCATAAAATGCGCACCGCCCCGTGATGTTTTTCTCACTCCTACTAGTGAATCTAATGTAACACACACCCATACAATGCGCACCACCCCGTGATGTTTTTCTCACTCCTACTAGTGAATGTAATGTAACACACACC
Organism: Cavia porcellus; assembly: GCF_034190915.1. NCBI lineage: Eukaryota > Metazoa > Chordata > Mammalia > Rodentia > Caviidae > Cavia > Cavia porcellus. The sequence goes on from NW_026947556.1 coordinate 1,231,995, forward strand.
CATACAATGCGCACCACCCCGTGATGTTTTTCTCACTCCTACTAGTGAATGTAATGTAACACACACCCATACAATGCGCACCACCCCGTGAGGTTTTTCTCACTCCTACTAGTGAATCTAATGTAACACACACCCATACAATGTGCACCACCCCGTGATGATTTTCTCACTCCTACTAGTGAATCTAATGTACCACACACCCATACAATGCGCACCACGACGTGATGTTTTTCTCACTCCTACTAGTGTAGGTAATGTAACACACACCCATACAATGCGCACCACCCCGTGATGTTTTTCTCATTCCTACTAGTGAATCTAATGTAACACACACCCATGCAATGCGCACCACCCCTTGATGTTTTTCTCACTCCTACTAGTGAATGTAATGTAACACACACATACAATGTGCACCACCCCGTGATGTTTTTCTCACTCCTACTAGTGAATGTAATGTAACACACACCCATACAATGCGCACCACCCCGTGGTGTTTTTCTCACTCCTACTAGTGAATGTAATGTAACTCACACCCATACAATGCGCACCGCCCCGTGATGTTTTTCTCACTCCTACTAGTGAAAGTAATGTAACACACACCCATCCAATGCGCACCACCCCGTGATGTTTTTCTCACTCCTACTAGTGAATGTAAAGTAACACACACCCATACAATGCGCACCACCCCGTGATGTTTTTCTCACTCCTACTAGTAAATGTAATGTAACACACACCCATACAATGCGCACCTCCCCGTGATGATTTTCTCACTCCTACTAGTGAATGTAATGTAACACACACCCATACAATGCGCACCACCCCGTGATATTTTTCTCACTCCTACTACTGAATCTAATGTAACACACACCCATCCAATGAGCACCACCCCGTGATATTTTTCTCACTCTTACTAGTGAATGTAATGTAACACACACCCATACAATGCGCACCACCCCGTGATGTTTTTCTCACTCCTACTAGTGAATGTAATGTAACACACAACCATACAATGCGCACCACCCCGTGATGTTTTTCTCACTCCTACTAGTGAATGTAATGTAACACACACCCATACAATGCGCACCACCCCGTGATGTTTTTCTCACTCTTACTAGTGAAAGTAATGTAACACACACCCATACAATGCGCACCGCCCCGTGATGTTTTTCTCACTCCTACTAGTGAATGTAATGTAACACACACCCATACAATGCGCACCGCCCCGTGATGTTTTTCTCACTCCTACTAGTGAATGTAATGTAACACACACCCATACAATGCGCACCGCCCCGTGATGTTTTTCTCACTGCTACTAGTGAATCTAATGTAACACACACCCATACAATGCGCACCGCCCCGTGATGTTTTTCTCACTCCTACTAGTAAATGTAATGTAACACACACCCATAAAATGCGCACCGCCCCGTGATGTTTTTCTCACTCCTACTAGTGAATCTAATGTAACACACACCCATACAATGCGCACCACCCCGTGATGTTTTTCTCACTCCTACTAGTGAATGTAATGTAACACACACCCATACAATGCGCACCACCCCGTGATGTTTTTCTCACTCCTACTAGTGAATGTAATGTAACACACACCCATACAATGCGCACCACCCCTTGATGTTTTTCTCACTCCTACTAGTGAATGTAATGTAACACACACCCATACAATGCGCACCACCCCGTGATGTTTTTCTCACTCCTGGTAGTGAATGTAATGTAACACACACCCATACAATGCGCACCACCCCGTGATGTTTTTCTCACTCCTACTAGTGAAAGTAATGTAACACACACCCATACAATGCGCACCGCCCCGTGATGTTTTTCTCACTCCTACTAGTGAATCTATTGTAACACACACCCATACAATGCGCACCACCCCGTGATGTTTTTCTCACTCCTACTAGTGAATGTAATGTATCACACACCCATACAATGCGCACAACCCCGTGATGTTTTTCTCACTCCTACTAGTGAATCTAATGTAACACACACCCATACAATGCGCACCACCCCGTGATGTTTTTCTCACTCCTACTAGTGAATCTAATGTAACACACACCCATACAATGCGCACCACCCCGTGATGTTTTTCTCACTCCTACTAGTGAATCTAATGTAACACACACCCATACAATGCGCACCACCCCGTGATGATTTTCTCACTCCTACTAGTGAATCTAAAGTACCACACACCCATACAATGCGCACCACGACGTGATGTTTTTCTCACTCCTACTAGTGTAGGTAATGTAACACACACCCATACAATGCGCACCACCCAGTGATGTTTTTCTCATTCCTACTAGTGAATCTAATGTAACACACACCCATACAATGCGCACCACCCCTTGATGTTTTGCTCACTCCTACTAGTGTATGTAATGTAACACACACATACAATGCGCACCACCCCGTGATGTTTTTCTCACTCCTACTAGTGAATGTAATGTAACACACACCCATACAATGCGCACCACCCCGTGGTGTTTTTCTCACTCCTACTAGTGAATGTAATGTAACTCACACCCATACAATGCGCACCGCCCCGTGATGTTTTTCTCACTCCTACTAGTGAAAGTAATGTAACACACACCCATCCAATGCGCACCACCCCGTGATGTTTTTCTCACTCCTACTAGTGAATGTAATGTAACACACACCCATACAATGCGCACCACCCCGTGATGTTTTTCTCACTCCTACTAGTGAATGTAATGTAACACACAACCATACAATGCGCACCACCCCGTGATGTTTTTCTCACTCCTACTAGTGAATCTAATGTAACACACACCCATACAATGCGCACCACCCCGTGATGTTTTTCTCACTCCTACTAGTGAAAGTAATGTAACACACACCCATACAATGCGCACCGCCCCGTGATGTTTTTCTCACTCCTACTAGTGAATGTAATGTAACACACACCCATACAATGCGCACCGCCCCGTGATGTTTTTCTCACTCCTACTAGTGACTGTAATGTAACACACACCCATACAATGCGCACCGCCCCGTGATGTTTTTCTCACTCCTACTAGTGAATCTAATGTACCACACACCCATACAATGCGCACCACGACGTGATGTTTTTCTCACTCCTACTAGTGTAGGTAATGTAACACACACCCATACAATGCGCACCACCCAGTGATGTTTTTCTCATTCCTACTAGTGAATCTAATGTAACACACACCCATACAATGCGCACCACCCCTTGATGTTTTGCTCACTCCTACTAGTGTATGTAATGTAACACACACATACAATGCGCACCACCCCGTGATGTTTTTCTCACTCCTACTAGTGAATGTAATGTAACACACACCCATACAATGCGCACCACCCCGTGGTGTTTTTCTCACTCCTACTAGTGAATGTAATGTAACTCACACCCATACAATGCGCACCGCCCCGTGATGTTTTTCTCACTCCTACTAGTGAAAGTAATGTAACACACACCCATCCAATGCGCACCACCCCGTGATGTTTTTCTCACTCCTACTAGTGAATGTAAAGTAACACACACCCATACAATGCGCACCACCCCGTGATGTTTTTCTCACTCCTACTAGTAAATGTAATGTAACACAAACCCATACAATGCGCACCTCCCCGTGATGATTTTCTCAGTCCTACTAGTGAATGTAATGTAACACACACCCATACAATGCGCACCACCCCGTGATGTTTTTCTCACTCCTACTATTGAATCTAATGTAACACACACCCATACAATGCGCACCGCCCCGTGATGTTTTTCTCACTCCTACTAGTGAATGTAATGTAACACACACCCATACAATGCGCACCGCCCCGTGATGTTTTTCTCACTGCTACTAGTGAATCTAATGTAACACACACCCATACAATGCGCACCTTCCCGTGATGTTTTTCTCACTCCTACTAGTGAATGTAATGTAACACACACCCATACAATGCGCACTGCCCCGTGATGTTTTTCTCACTCCTACTAGTGAATCTAATGTAACACACACCCATACAATGCGCACCGCCCCGTGATGTTTTTCTCACTCCTACTAGTGAATGTAATGTAACACACACCCATACAATGCGCACCACCCCGTGATGTTTTTCTCACTCCGACTAGTGAATGTAATGTAAAACACACCCATACAATGCGCACCACCCCGTGATGTTTTTCTCACTCCTACTAGTGAATGTAATGTAACACACACCCATACAATGCGCACCACCCCGTGATGTTTTTCTCACGACTGGTAGTGAATGTAATGTAACACACACCCATACAATGCGCACCACCCCGTGATGTTTTTCTCACTCCTACTAGTGAAAGTAATGTAACACACACCCATACAATGCGCACCGCCCCGTGATGTTTTTCTCACTCCTACTAGTGAATCTATTGTAACACACACCCATACAATGCGCACCACCCCGTGATGTTTTTCTCACTCCTACTAGTGAATGTAATGTATCAAAAACCCATACAATGCGCACAACCCCGTGATGTTTTTCTCACTCCTACTAGTGAATCTAATGTAACACACACCCGTACAATGCGCACCACCCCGTGATGTTTTTCTCACTCCTACTAGTGAATCTAATGTAACACACACCCATACAATGCGCACCACCCCGTGAGGTTTTTCTCACTCCTACTAGTGAATCTAATGTAACACACACCCATACACTGCGCACCACCCCGTGATGATTTTCTCACTCCTACTAGTGAATCTAATGTACCACACACCCATACAATGCGCACCACGACGTGATGTTTTTCTCACTCCTACTAGTGTAGGTAATGTAACACACACCCATACAATGCGCACCACCCCGTGATGTTTTTCTCATTCCTACTAGTGAATCTAATGTAACACACACCCATGCAATGCGCACCACCCCTTGATGTTTTTCTCACTCCTACTAGTGAATGTAATGTAACACACACATACAATGTGCACCACCCCGTGATGTTTTTCTCACTCCTACTAGTGAATGTAATGTAACACACACCCATACAATGCGCACCACCCCGTGGTGTTTTTCTCACTCCTACTAGTGAATGTAATGTAACTCACACCCATACAATGCGCACCGCCCCGTGATGTTTTTCTCACTCCTACTAGTGAAAGTAATGTAACACACACCCATCCAATGCGCACCACCCCGTGATGTTTTTCTCACTCCTACTAGTGAATGTAAAGTAACACACACCCATACAATGCGCACCACCCCGTGATGTTTTTCTCACTCCTACTAGTAAATGTAATGTAACACACACCCATACAATGCGCACCTCCCCGTGATGATTTTCTCACTCCTACTAGTGAATGTAATGTAACACACACCCATACAATGCGCACCACCCCGTGATATTTTTCTCACTCCTACTACTGAATCTAATGTAACACACACCCATCCAATGAGCACCACCCCGTGATATTTTTCTCACTCTTACTAGTGAATGTAATGTAACACACACCCATACAATGCGCACCACCCCGTGATGTTTTTCTCACTCCTACTAGTGAATGTAATGTAACACACAACCATACAATGCGCACCACCCCGTGATGTTTTTCTCACTCCTACTAGTGAATGTAATGTAACACACACCCATACAATGCGCACCACCCCGTGATGTTTTTCTCACTCTTACTAGTGAAAGTAATGTAACACACACCCATACAATGCGCACTGCCCCGTGATGTTTTTCTCACTCCTACTAGTGAATGTAATGTAACACACACCCATACAATGCGCACCGCCCCGTGATGTTTTTCTCACTCCTACTAGTGAATGTAATGTAACACACACCCATACAATGCGCACCGCCCCGTGATGTTTTTCTCACTGCTACTAGTGAATCTAATGTAACACACACCCATACAATGCGCACCGCCCCGGGATGTTTTTCTCACTCCTACTAGTAAATGTAATGTAACACACACCCATACAATGCGCACCGCCCCGTGATGTTTTTCTCACTCCTACTAGTGAATCTAATGTAACACACACCCATACAATGCGCACCGCCCCGTGATGTTTTTCTCACTCCTACTAGTGAATGTAATGTAACACACACCCATACAATGCGCACGACCCCGTGGTGTTTTTCTCACTCCTACTAGTGAATGTAATGTAACTCACACCCATACAATGCGCACCGCCCCGTGATGTTTTTCTCACTCCTACTAGTGAAAGTAATGTAACACACACCCATCCAATGCGCACCACCCCGTGATGTTTTTCTCACTCCTACTAGTGAATGTAAAGTAACACACACCCATACAATGCGCACCACCCCGTGATGTTTTTCTCACTCCTACTAGTAAATGTAATGTAACACACACCCATACAATGCGCACCTCCCCGTGATGATTTTCTCACTCCTACTAGTGAATGTAATGTAACACACACCCATACAATGTGCACCACCCCGTGATGTTTTTCTCACTCCTACTACTGAATCTAATGTAACACACACCCATCCAATGCGCACCACCCCGTGATATTTTTCTCACTCCTACTAGTGAATGTAATGTAACACACTCCCATACAATGCGCACCACCCCGTGATGTTTTTCTCACTCCTACTAGTGAATGTAATGTAACACACAACCATACAATGCGCACCACCCCGTGATATTTTTCTCACTCCTACTAGTGAATCTAATGTAACACACACCCATACAATGCGCACCACCCCGTGATGTTTTTCTCACTCCTACTAGTGAAAGTAATGTAACACACACCCATACAATGCGCACCCCCCCAGTGATGTTTTTCTCACTCCTACTAGTGAATGTAATGTAACACACACCCATACTATGCGCACCGCCCCGTGATGTTTTTCTCACTCCTACTAGTGAATGTAATGTAACACACACCCATACAATGCGCACCGCCCCGTGATGTTTTTCTCACTGCTACTAGTGAATCTAATGTAACACACACGCATACAATGAGCACCGCCCCGTGATGTTTTTCTCACTCCTACTAGTGAATGTAATGTAACACACACCCATACAATGCGCACCGCCCCGTGATGTTTTTCTCACTCCTACTAGTGAATCTAATGTAACACACACCCATACAATGCGCACCGCCCCGTGATGTTTTAATCACTCCTACTAGTGAATGTAATGTAACACACACCCATTCAATGCGCACCACCCCGTGATGTTTTTCTCACTCCTACTAGTGAATGTAATGTAACACACACCCATACAATGCGCACCACACCCTGATGTTTTTCTCACTCCTACTAGTGAATGTAATGTAACACACACCCATACAATGCGCACCGCCCCGTGATGTTTTTCTCACTCCTACTAGTGAATGTAATGTAACACACACCCATACAATGCGCACCACCCCGTGATGTTTTTCTCACTCCTACTAGTGAATGTAATGTAACACACACCCATACAATGCGCACCACACCGTGATGTTTTTCTCACTCCTACTAGTGAATGTAATGTAACATACAACCATACAATGCGCACCACCCCGTGATGTTTTTCTCACTCCTGGTAGTGAATGTAATGTAACACACACCCATACAATGCGCACCACCCCGTGATGTTTTTCTCACTCCTACTAGTGAAAGTAATGTAACACACACCCATACAATGCGCACCGCCCCGTGATGTTTTTCTCACTCCTACTAGTGAATCTATTGTAACACACACCCATACAATGCGCACCACCCCGTGATGTTTTTCTCACTCCTACTAGTGAATGTAATGTATCACACACCCATACAATGCGCACAACCCCGTGATGTTTTTCTCACTCCTACTATTGAATCTAATGTAACACACACCCATACAATGCGCACCGCCCCGTGATGTTTTTCTCACTCCTACTAGTGAATGTAATGTAACACACACCCATACAATGCGCACCGCCCCGTGATGTTTTTCTCACTGCTACTAGTGAATCTAATGTAACACACACCCATACAATGCGCACCGCCCCGTGATGTTTTTCTCACTCCTACTAGTGAATGTAATGTAACACACACCCATACAATGCGCACTGCCCCGTGATGTTTTTCTCACTCCTACTAGTGAATCTAATGTAACACACACCCATACAATGCGCACCGCCCCGTGATGTTTTTCTCACTCCTACTAGTGAATGTAATGTAACACACACCCATACAATGCGCACCACCCCGTGATGTTTTTCTCACTCCGACTAGTGAATGTAATGTAAAACACACCCATACAATGCGCACCACCCCGTGATGTTTTTCTCACTCCTACTAGTGAATGTAATGTAACACACACCCATACAATGCGCACCACCCCGTGATGTTTTTCTCACTACTGGTAGTGAATGTAATGTAACACACACCCATACAATGCGCACCACCCCGTGATGTTTTTCTCACTCCTACTAGTGAAAGTAATGTAACACACACCCATACAATGCGCACCGCCCCGTGATGTTTTTCTCACTCCTACTAGTGAATCTATTGTAACACACACCCATACAATGCGCACCACCCCGTGATGTTTTTCTCACTCCTACTAGTGAATGTAATGTATCACACACCCATACAATGCGCACAACCCCGTGATGTTTTTCTCACTCCTACTAGTGAATCTAATGTAACACACACCCGTACAATGCGCACCACCCCGTGATGTTTTTCTCACTCCTACTAGTGAATCTAATGTAACACACACCCATACAATGCGCACCACCCCGTGAGGTTTTTCTCACTCCTACTAGTGAATCTAATGTAACACACACCCATACAATGTGCACCACCCCGTGATGATTTTCTCACTCCTACTAGTGAATCTAATGTACCACACACCCATACAATGCGCACCACGACGTGATGTTTTTCTCACTCCTACTAGTGTAGGTAATGTAACACACACCCATACAATGCGCACCACCCCGTGATGTTTTTCTCATTCCTACTAGTGAATCTAATGTAACACACACCCATGCAATGCGCACCACCCCTTGATGTTTTTCTCACTCCTACTAGTGAATGTAATGTAACACACACATACAATGTGCACCACCCCGTGATGTTTTTCTCACTCCTACTAGTGAATGTAATGTAACACACACCCATACAATGCGCACCACCCCGTGGTGTTTTTCTCACTCCTACTAGTGAATGTAATGTAACTCACACCCATACAATGCGCACCGCCCCGTGATGTTTTTCTCACTCCTACTAGTGAAAGTAATGTAACACACACCCATCCAATGCGCACCACCCCGTGATGTTTTTCTCACTCCTACTAGTGAATGTAAAGTAACACACACCCATACAATGCGCACCACCCCGTGATGTTTTTCTCACTCCTACTAGTAAATGTAATGTAACACACACCCATACAATGCGCACCTCCCCGTGATGATTTTCTCACTCCTACTAGTGAATGTAATGTAACACACACCCATACAATGCGCACCACCCCGTGATATTTTTCTCACTCCTACTACTGAATCTAATGTAACACACACCCATCCAATGAGCACCACCCCGTGATATTTTTCTCACTCTTACTAGTGAATGTAATGTAACACACACCCATACAATGCGCACCACCCCGTGATGTTTTTCTCACTCCTACTAGTGAATGTAATGTAACACACAACCATACAATGCGCACCACCCCGTGATGTTTTTCTCACTCCTACTAGTGAATGTAATGTAACACACACCCATACAATGCGCACCACCCCGTGATGTTTTTCTCACTCTTACTAGTGAAAGTAATGTAACACACACCCATACAATGCGCACCGCCCCGTGATGTTTTTCTCACTCCTACTAGTGAATGTAATGTAACACACACCCATACAATGCGCACCGCCCCGTGATGTTTTTCTCACTCCTACTAGTGAATGTAATGTAACACACACCCATACAATGCGCACCGCCCCGTGATGTTTTTCTCACTGCTACTAGTGAATCTAATGTAACACACACCCATACAATGCGCACCGCCCCGTGATGTTTTTCTCACTCCTACTAGTAAATGTAATGTAACACACACCCATAAAATGCGCACCGCCCCGTGATGTTTTTCTCACTCCTACTAGTGAATCTAATGTAACACACACCCATACAATGCGCACCACCCCGTGATGTTTTTCTCACTCCTACTAGTGAATGTAATGTAACACACACCCATACAATGCGCACCACCCCGTGATGTTTTTCTCACTCCTACTAGTGAATGTAATGTAACACACACCCATACAATGCGCACCACCCCTTGATGTTTTTCTCACTCCTACTAGTGAATGTAATGTAACACACACCCATACAATGCGCACCACCCCGTGATGTTTTTCTCACTCCTGGTAGTGAATGTAATGTAACACACACCCATACAATGCGCACCACCCCGTGATGTTTTTCTCACTCCTACTAGTGAAAGTAATGTAACACACACCCATACAATGCGCACCGCCCCGTGATGTTTTTCTCACTCCTACTAGTGAATCTATTGTAACACACACCCATACAATGCGCACCACCCCGTGATGTTTTTCTCACTCCTACTAGTGAATGTAATGTATCACACACCCATACAATGCGCACAACCCCGTGATGTTTTTCTCACTCCTACTAGTGAATCTAATGTAACACACACTCATACAATGCGCACCACCCCGTGATGTTTTTCTCACTCCTACTAGTGAATCTAATGTAACACACACCCATACAATGCGCACCACCCCGTGATGTTTTTCTCACTCCTACTAGTGAATCTAATGTAACACACACCCATACAATGCGCACCACCCCGTGATGATTTTCTCACTCCTACTAGTGAATCTAAAGTACCACACACCCATACAATGCGCACCACGACGTGATGTTTTTCTCACTCCTACTAGTGTAGGTAATGTAACACACACCCATACAATGCGCACCACCCAGTGATGTTTTTCTCATTCCTACTAGTGAATCTAATGTAACACACACCCATACAATGCGCACCACCCCTTGATGTTTTGCTCACTCCTACTAGTGTATGTAATGTAACACACACATACAATGCGCACCACCCCGTGATGTTTTTCTCACTCCTACTAGTGAATGTAATGTAACACACACCCATACAATGCGCACCACCCCGTGGTGTTTTTCTCACTCCTACTAGTGAATGTAATGTAACTCACACCCATACAATGCGCACCGCCCCGTGATGTTTTTCTCACTCCTACTAGTGAAAGTAATGTAACACACACCCATCCAATGCGCACCACCCCGTGATGTTTTTCTCACTCCTACTAGTGAATGTAATGTAACACACACCCATACAATGCGCACCACCCCGTGATGTTTTTCTCACTCCTACTAGTGAATGTAATGTAACACACAACCATACAATGCGCACCACCCCGTGATGTTTTTCTCACTCCTACTAGTGAATCTAATGTAACACACACCCATACAATGCGCACCACCCCGTGATGTTTTTCTCACTCCTACTAGTGAAAGTAATGTAACACACACCCATACAATGCGCACCGCCCCGTGATGTTTTTCTCACTCCTACTAGTGAATGTAATGTAACACACACCCATACAATGCGCACCGCCCCGTGATGTTTTTCTCACTCCTACTAGTGACTGTAATGTAACACACACCCATACAATGCGCACCGCCCCGTGATGTTTTTCTCACTCCTACTAGTGAATCTAATGTACCACACACCCATACAATGCGCACCACGACGTGATGTTTTTCTCACTCCTACTAGTGTAGGTAATGTAACACACACCCATACAATGCGCACCACCCAGTGATGTTTTTCTCATTCCTACTAGTGAATCTAATGTAACACACACCCATACAATGCGCACCACCCCTTGATGTTTTGCTCACTCCTACTAGTGTATGTAATGTAACACACACATACAATGCGCACCACCCCGTGATGTTTTTCTCACTCCTACTAGTGAATGTAATGTAACACACACCCATACAATGCGCACCACCCCGTGGTGTTTTTCTCACTCCTACTAGTGAATGTAATGTAACTCACACCCATACAATGCGCACCGCCCCGTGATGTTTTTCTCACTCCTACTAGTGAAAGTAATGTAACACACACCCATCCAATGAGCACCACCCCGTGATGTTTTTCTCACTCCTACTAGTGAATGTAAAGTAACACACACCCATACAATGCGCACCACCCCGTGATGTTTTTCTCACTCCTACTAGTAAATGTAATGTAACACAAACCCATACAATGCGCACCTCCCCGTGATGATTTTCTCAGTCCTACTAGTGAATGTAATGTAACACACACCCATACAATGCGCACCACCCCGTGATGTTTTTCTCACTCCTACTATTGAATCTAATGTAACACACACCCATACAATGCGCACCGCCCCGTGATGTTTTTCTCACTCCTACTAGTGAATGTAATGTAACACACACCCATACAATGCGCACCGCCCCGTGATGTTTTTCTCACTGCTACTAGTGAATCTAATGTAACACACACCCATACAATGCGCACCTTCCCGTGATGTTTTTCTCACTCCTACTAGTGAATGTAATGTAACACACACCCATACAATGCGCACTGCCCCGTGATGTTTTTCTCACTCCTACTAGTGAATCTAATGTAACACACACCCATACAATGCGCACCGCCCCGTGATGTTTTTCTCACTCCTACTAGTGAATGTAATGTAACACACACCCATACAATGCGCACCACCCCGTGATGTTTTTCTCACTCCGACTAGTGAATGTAATGTAAAACACACCCATACAATGCGCACCACCCCGTGATGTTTTTCTCACTCCTACTAGTGAATGTAATGTAACACACACCCATACAATGCGCACCACCCCGTGATGTTTTTCTCACGACTGGTAGTGAATGTAATGTAACACACACCCATACAATGCGCACCACCCCGTGATGTTTTTCTCACTCCTACTAGTGAAAGTAATGTAACACACACCCATACAATGCGCACCACCCCGTGATGTATTTCTCACTCCTACTAGTGAATCTAATGTAACACACACCCATACAATGCGCACCACCCCGTGATGTTTTTCTCACTCCTACTAGTGAATCTAATGTACCACACACCCATACAATGCGCACCACGACGTGATGTTTTTCTCACTCCTACTAGTGTAGGTAATGTAACACACACCCATACAATGCGCACCACCCCGTGATGTTTTTCTCACGACTGGTAGTGAATGTAATGTAACACACACCCATACAATGCGCACCACCCCGTGATGTTTTTCTCACTCCTACTAGTGAAAGTAATGTAACACACACCCATACAATGCGCACCACCCCGTGATGTTTTTCTCACTCCTACTAGTGAATGTAATGTAACACACACCCATACAATGCGCACCACCCCGTGGTGTTTTTCTCACTCCTACTAGTGAATGTAATGTAACTCACACCCATACAATGCGCACCGCCCCGTGATGTTTTTCTCACTCCTACTAGTGAAAGTAATGTAACACACACCCATCCAATGCGCACCACCCCGTGATGTTTTTCTCACTCCTACTAGTGAATGTAATGTAACACACACCCATACAATGCGCACCACCCCGTGATGTTTTTCTCACTCCTACTAGTGAATGTAATGTAACACACAACCATACAATGCGCACCACCCCGTGATGTTTTTCTCACTCCTACTAGTGAATCTAATGTAACACACACCCATACAATGCGCACCACCCCGTGATGTTTTTCTCACTCCTACTAGTGAAAGTAATGTAACACACACCCATACAATGCGCACCGCCCCGTGATGTTTTTCTCACTCCTACTAGTGAATGTAATGTAACACACACCCATATAATGCGCACCGCCCCGTGATGTTTTTCTCACTCCTACTAGTGACTGTAATGTAACACACACCCATACAATGCGCACCGCCCCGTGATGTTTTTCTCACTCCTACTAGTGAATCTAATGTACCACACACCCATACAATGCGCACCACGACGTGATGTTTTTCTCACTCCTACTAGTGTAGGTAATGTAACACACACCCATACAATGCGCACCACCCAGTGATGTTTTTCTCATTCCTATTAGTGAATCTAATGTAACACACACCCATACAATGCGCACCACGACGTGATGTTTTTCTCACTCCTACTAGTGTAGGTAATGTAACACACAACCATACAATGCGCACCACCCCGTGATGTTTTTCTCACTCCTACTAGTGAATCTAATGTAACACACACCCATACAATGCGCACCACCCCTTGATGTTTTGCTCACTCCTACTAGTGTATGTAATGTAACACACACATACAATGCGCACCACCCCGTGATGTTTTTCTCACTCCTACTAGTGAATGTAATGTAACACACACCCATACAATGCGCACCACCCCGTGGTGTTTTTCTCACTCCTACTAGTGAATGTAATGTAACTCACACCCATACAATGCGCACCGCCCCGTGGTGTTTTTCTCACTCCTACTAGTGAAAGTAATGTAACACACACCCATCCAATGCGCACCACCCCGTGATGTTTTTCTCACTCCTACTAGTGAATGTAAAGTAACACACACCCATACAATGCGCACCACCCCGTGATGTTTTTCTCACTCCTACTAGTAAATGTAATGTAACACAAACCCATACAATGCGCACCTCCCCGTGATGATTTTCTCAGTCCTACTAGTGAATGTAATGTAACACACACCCATACAATGCGCACCACCCCGTGATGTTTTTCTCACTCCTACTAGTGAATCTAATGTAACACACACATATCCAATGCGCACCACCCCGTGATATTTTTCTCACTCCTACTAGTGAATGTAATGTAACACACACCCATACAATGCGCACCACCCCGTGATGTTTTTCTCACTCCTACTAGTGAATGTAATGTAACACACAACCATACAATGCGCACCACCCCGTGATGTTTTTCTCACTCCTACTAGTGAATCTAATGTAACACACACCCATACAATGCGCACCACCCCGTGATGTTTTTCTCACTCCTACTAGTGAAAGTAATGTAACACACACCCATACAATGCGCACCGCACCGTGATGTTTTTCTCACTCCTACTAGTGAATGTAATGTAACACACACCCATACAATGCGCACCGCCCCGTGATGTTTTTCTCACTCCTACTAGTGACTGTAATGTAACACACACCCATACAATGCGCACCGCCCCGTGATGTTTTTCTCACTGCTACTAGTGAATCTAATGTAACACACACCCATACAATGCGCACCACCCCGTGATGTTTTTCTCACTCCTACTAGTGAATGTAAAGTAACACACACCCATACAATGCGCACCACCCCGTGATGTTTTTCTCACTCCTACTAGTAAATGTAATGTAACACAAACCCATACAATGCGCACCTCCCCGTGATGATTTTCTCAGTCCTACTAGTGAATGTAATGTAATACACACCCATACAATGCGCACCACCCCGTGATGTTTTTCTCACTCCTACTAGTGAATCTAATGTAACACACACATATCCAATGCGCACCGCCCCGTGATGTTTTTCTCACTCCTACTAGTGAATGTAATGTAACACACACCCATACAATGCGCACCACCCCGTGATGTTTTTCTCACTCCGACTAGTGAATGTAATGTAAAACACACCCATACAATGCGCACCACCCCGTGATGTTTTTCTCACTCCTACTAGTGAATGTAATGTAACACACACCCATACAATGCGCACCACCCCGTGATGTTTTTCTCACGACTGGTAGTGAATGTAATGTAACACACACCCATACAATGCGCACCACCCCGTGATGTTTTTCTCACTCCTACTAGTGAAAGTAATGTAACACACACCCATACAATGCGCACCGCCCCGTGATGTTTTTCTCACTCCTACTAGTGAATCTATTGTAACACACACCCATACAATGCGCACCACCCCGTGATGTTTTTCTCACTCCTACTAGTGAATGTAATGTATCACACACCCATACAATGCGCACAACCCCGTGATGTTTTTCTCACTCCTACTAGTGAATCTAATGTAACACACACCCGTACAATGCGCACCACCCCGTGATGTTTTTCTCACTCCTACTAGTGAATCTAATGTAACACACACCCATACAATGCGCACCACCCCGTGAGGTTTTTCTCACTCCTACTAGTGAATCTAATGTAACACACACCCATACACTGCGCACCACCCCGTGATGATTTTCTCACTCCTACTAGTGAATCTAATGTACCACACACCCATACAATGCGCACCACGACGTGATGTTTTTCTCACTCCTACTAGTGTAGGTAATGTAACACACACCCATACAATGCGCACCACCCCGTGATGTTTTTCTCATTCCTACTAGTGAATCTAATGTAACACACACCCATGCAATGCGCACCACCCCTTGATGTTTTTCTCACTCCTACTAGTGAATGTAATGTAACACACACATACAATGTGCACCACCCCGTGATGTTTTTCTCACTCCTACTAGTGAATGTAATGTAACACACACCCATACAATGCGCACCATCCCGTGGTGTTTTTCTCACTCCTACTAGTGAATGTAATGTAACTCACACCCATACAATGCGCACCGCCCCGTGATGTTTTTCTCACTCCTACTAGTGAAAGTAATGTAACACACACCCATCCAATGCGCACCACCCCGTGATGTTTTTCTCACTCCTACTAGTGAATGTAAAGTAACACACACCCATACAATGCGCACCACCCCGTGATGTTTTTCTCACTCCTACTAGTAAATGTAATGTAACACACACCCATACAATGCGCACCTCCCCGTGATGATTTTCTCACTCCTACTAGTGAATGTAATGTAACACACACCCATACAATGCGCACCACCCCGTGATATTTTTCTCACTCCTACTACTGAATCTAATGTAACACACACCCATCCAATGAGCACCACCCCGTGATATTTTTCTCACTCTTACTAGTGAATGTAATGTAACACACACCCATACAATGCGCACCACCCCGTGATGTTTTTCTCACTCCTACTAGTGAATGTAATGTAACACACAACCATACAATGCGCACCACCCCGTGATGTTTTTCTCACTCCTACTAGTGAATGTAATGTAACACACACCCATACAATGCGCACCACCCCGTGATGTTTTTCTCACTCTTACTAGTGAAAGTAATGTAACACACACCCATACAATGCGCACTGCCCCGTGATGTTTTTCTCACTCCTACTAGTGAATGTAATGTAACACACACCCATACAATGCGCACCGCCCCGTGATGTTTTTCTCACTCCTACTAGTGAATGTAATGTAACACACACCCATACAATGCGCACCGCCCCGTGATGTTTTTCTCACTGCTACTAGTGAATCTAATGTAACACACACCCATACAATGCGCACCGCCCCGTGATGTTTTTCTCACTCCTACTAGTAAATGTAATGTAACACACACCCATACAATGCGCACCGCCCCGTGATGTTTTTCTCACTCCTACTAGTGAATCTAATGTAACACACACCCATACAATGCGCACCGCCCCGTGATGTTTTTCTCACTCCTACTAGTGAATGTAATGTAACACACACCCATACAATGCGCACCACCCCGTGATGTTTTTCTCACTCCTACTAGTGAATGTAATGTAACACACACCCATACAATGCGCACCACCCCTTGATGTTTTTCTCACTCCTACTAGTGAATGTAATGTAACACACACCCATACAATGCGCACCACCCCGTGATGTTTTTCTCACTCCTGGTAGTGAATGTAATGTAACACACACCCATACAATGCGCACCACCCCGTGATGTTTTTCTCACTCCTACTAGTGAAAGTAATGTAACACACACCCATACAATGCGCACCGCCCCGTGATGTTTTTCTCACTCCTACTAGTGAATCTATTGTAACACACACCCATACAATGCGCACCACCCCGTGATGTTTTTCTCACTCCTACTAGTGAATGTAATGTATCACACACCCATACAATGCGCACAACCCCGTGATGTTTTTCTCACTCCTACTAGTGAATCTAATGTAACACACACCCATACAATGCGCACCACCCCGTGATGTTTTTCTCACTCCTACTAGTGAATCTAATGTAACACACACCCATACAATGCGCACCACCCCGTGATGTTTTTCTCACTCCTACTAGTGAATCTAATGTAACACACACCCATACAATGCGCACCACCCCGTGATGTTTTTCTCACTCCTACTAGTGAATCTAATGTACCACACACCCATACAATGCGCACCACGACGTGATGTTTTTCTCACTCCTACTAGTGTAGGTAATGTAACACACACCCATACAATGCGCACCACCCAGTGATGTTTTTCTCATTCCTACTAGTGAATCTAATGTAACACACACCCATACAATGCGCACCACCCCTTGATGTTTTGCTCACTCCTACTAGTGTATGTAATGTAACACACACATACAATGCGCACCACCCCGTGATGTTTTTCTCACTCCTACTAGTGAATGTAATGTAACACACACCCATACAATGCGCACCACCCCGTGGTGTTTTTCTCACTCCTACTAGTGAATGTAATGTAACTCACACCCATACAATGCGCACCGCCCCGTGATGTTTTTCTCACTCCTACTAGTGAAAGTAATGTAACACACACCCATCCAATGCGCACCACCCCGTGATGTTTTTCTCACTCCTACTAGTGAATGTAATGTAACACACACCCATACAATGCGCACCACCCCGTGATGTTTTTCTCACTCCTACTAGTGAATGTAATGTAACACACAACCATACAATGCGCACCACCCCGTGATGTTTTTCTCACTCCTACTAGTGAATCTAATGTAACACACACCCATACAATGCGCACCACCCCGTGATGTTTTTCTCACTCCTACTAGTGAAAGTAATGTAACACACACCCATACAATGCGCACCGCCCCGTGATGTTTTTCTCACTCCTACTAGTGAATGTAATGTAACACACACCCATACAATGCGCACCCCCCCGTGATGTTTTTCTCACTCCTACTAGTGACTGTAATGTAACACACACCCATACAATGCGCACCGCCCCGTGATGTTTTTCTCACTCCTACTAGTGAATCTAATGTACCACACACCCATACAATGCGCACCACGACGTGATGTTTTTCTCACTCCTACTAGTGTAGGTAATGTAACACACACCCATACAATGCGCACCACCCAGTGATGTTTTTCTCATTCCTACTAGTGAATCTAATGTAACACACACCCATACAATGCGCACCACCCCTTGATGTTTTGCTCACTCCTACTAGTGTATGTAATGTAACACACACATACAATGCGCACCACCCCGTGATGTTTTTCTCACTCCTACTAGTGAATGTAATGTAACACACACCCATACAATGCGCACCACCCCGTGGTGTTTTTCTCACTCCTACTAGTGAATGTAATGTAACTCACACCCATACAATGCGCACCGCCCCGTGATGTTTTTCTCACTCCTACTAGTGAAAGTAATGTAACACACACCCATCCAATGCGCACCACCCCGTGATGTTTTTCTCACTCCTACTAGTGAATGTAAAGTAACACACACCCATACAATGCGCACCACCCCGTGATGTTTTTCTCACTCCTACTAGTAAATGTAATGTAACACAAACCCATACAATGCGCACCTCCCCGTGATGATTTTCTCAGTCCTACTAGTGAATGTAATGTAACACACACCCATACAATGCGCACCACCCCGTGATGTTTTTCTCACTCCTACTAGTGAATCTAATGTAACACACACATATCCAATGCGCACCACCCCGTGATATTTTTCTCACTCCTACTAGTGAATGTAATGTAACACACACCCATACAATGCGCACCACCCCGTGATGTTTTTCTCACTCCTACTAGTGAATGTAATGTAACACACAACCATACAATGCGCACCACCCCGTGATGTTTTTCTCACTCCTACTAGTGAATCTAATGTAACACACACCCATACAATGCGCACCACCCCGTGATGTTTTTCTCACTCCTACTAGTGAAAGTAATGTAACACACACCCATACAATGCGCACCGCCCCGTGATGTTTTTCTCACTCCTACTAGTGAATGTAATGTAACACACACCCATACAATGCGCACCGCCCCGTGATGTTTTTCTCACTCCTACTAGTGACTGTAATGTAACACACACCCATACAATGCGCACCGCCCCGTGATGTTTTTCTCACTGCTACTATTGAATCTAATGTAACACACACCCATACAATGCGCACCGCCCCGTGATGTTTTTCTCACTCCTACTAGTAAATGTAATGTAACACACACCCATACAATGCGCACCGCCCCGTGATGTTTTTCTCACTCCTACTAGTGAATCTAATGTAACACACACCCATACAATGCGCACCGCCCCGTGATGTTTTTCTCACTCCTACTAGTGAATGTAATGTAACACACACCCATACAATGCGCACCACCCCGTGATGTTTTTCTCACTCCTACTAGTGAATGTAATGTAACACACACCCATACAATGCGCACCACCCCGTGATGTTTTTCTCACTCCTACTAGTGAATGTAATGTAACACACACCCATACAATGCGCACCACCCCGTGATGTTTTTCTCACTCCTGGTAGTGAATGTAATGTAACACACACCCATACAATGCGCACCACCCCGTGATGTTTTTCTCACTCCTACTAGTGAAAGTAATGTAACACACACCCATACAATGCGCACCGCCCCGTGATGTTTTTCTCACTCCTACTAGTGAATCTATTGTAACACACACCCATACAATGCGCACCACCCCGTGATGTTTTTCTCACTCCTACTAGTGAATGTAATGTATCACACACCCATACAATGCGCACAACCCCGTGATGTTTTTCTCACTCCTACTAGTGAATCTAATGTAACACACACCCATACAATGCGCACCACCCCGTGATGTTTTTCTCACTCCTACTAGTGAATCTAATGTAACACACACCCATACAATGCGCACCACCCCGTGATGTATTTCTCACTCCTACTAGTGAATCTAATGTAACACACACCCATACAATGCGCACCACCCCGTGATGTTTTTCTCACTCCTACTAGTGAATCTAATGTACCACACACCCATACAATGCGCACCACGACGTGATGTTTTTCTCACTCCTACTAGTGTAGGTAATGTAACACACACCCATACAATGCGCACCACCCCGTGATGTTTTTCTCATTCCTACTAGTGAATCTAATGTAACACACACCCATACAATGCGCACCACCCCTTGATGTTTTGCTCACTCCTACTAGTGTATGTAATGTAACACACACATACAATGCGCACCACCCCGTGATGTTTTTCTCACTCCTACTAGTGAATGTAATGTAACACACACCCATACAATGCGCACCACCCCGTGGTGTTTTTCTCACTCCTACTAGTGAATGTAATGTAACTCACACCCATACAATGCGCACCGCCCCGTGATGTTTTTCTCACTCCTACTAGTGAAAGTAATGTAACACACACCCATCCAATGCGCACCACCCCGTGATGTTTTTCTCACTCCTACTAGTGAATGTAATGTAACACACACCCATACAATGCGCACCACCCCGTGATGTTTTTCTCACTCCTACTAGTGAATGTAATGTAACACACAACCATACAATGCGCACCACCCCGTGATGTTTTTCTCACTCCTACTAGTGAATCTAATGTAACACACACCCATACAATGCGCACCACCCCGTGATGTTTTTCTCACTCCTACTAGTGAAAGTAATGTAACACACACCCATACAATGCGCACCGCCCCGTGATGTTTTTCTCACTCCTACTAGTGAATGTAATGTAACACACACCCATATAATGCGCACCGCCCCGTGATGTTTTTCTCACTCCTACTAGTGACTGTAATGTAACACACACCCATACAATGCGCACCGCCCCGTGATGTTTTTCTCACTCCTACTAGTGAATCTAATGTACCACACACCCATACAATGCGCACCACGACGTGATGTTTTTCTCACTCCTACTAGTGTAGGTAATGTAACACACACCCATACAATGCGCACCACCCAGTGATGTTTTTCTCATTCCTATTAGTGAATCTAATGTAACACACACCCATACAATGCGCACCACGACGTGATGTTTTTCTCACTCCTACTAGTGTAGGTAATGTAACACACAACCATACAATGCGCACCACCCCGTGATGTTTTTCTCACTCCTACTAGTGAATCTAATGTAACACACACCCATACAATGCGCACCACCCCTTGATGTTTTGCTCACTCCTACTAGTGTATGTAATGTAACACACACATACAATGCGCACCACCCCGTGATGTTTTTCTCACTCCTACTAGTGAATGTAATGTAACACACACCCATACAATGCGCACCACCCCGTGGTGTTTTTCTCACTCCTACTAGTGAATGTAATGTAACTCACACCCATACAATGCGCACCGCCCCGTGGTGTTTTTCTCACTCCTACTAGTGAAAGTAATGTAACACACACCCATCCAATGCGCACCACCCCGTGATGTTTTTCTCACTCCTACTAGTGAATGTAAAGTAACACACACCCATACAATGCGCACCACCCCGTGATGTTTTTCTCACTCCTACTAGTAAATGTAATGTAACACAAACCCATACAATGCGCACCTCCCCGTGATGATTTTCTCAGTCCTACTAGTGAATGTAATGTAACACACACCCATACAATGCGCACCACCCCGTGATGTTTTTCTCACTCCTACTAGTGAATCTAATGTAACACACACATATCCAATGCGCACCACCCCGTGATATTTTTCTCACTCCTACTAGTGAATGTAATGTAACACACACCCATACAATGCGCACCACCCCGTGATGTTTTTCTCACTCCTACTAGTGAATGTAATGTAACACACAACCATACAATGCGCACCACCCCGTGATGTTTTTCTCACTCCTACTAGTGAATCTAATGTAACACACACCCATACAATGCGCACCACCCCGTGATGTTTTTCTCACTCCTACTAGTGAAAGTAATGTAACACACACCCATACAATGCGCACCGCACCGTGATGTTTTTCTCACTCCTACTAGTGAATGTAATGTAACACACACCCATACAATGCGCACCGCCCCGTGATGTTTTTCTCACTCCTACTAGTGACTGTAATGTAACACACACCCATACAATGCGCACCGCCCCGTGATGTTTTTCTCACTGCTACTAGTGAATCTAATGTAACACACACCCATACAATGCGCACCACCCCGTGATGTTTTTCTCACTCCTACTAGTGAATGTAAAGTAACACACACCCATACAATGCGCACCACCCCGTGATGTTTTTCTCACTCCTACTAGTAAATGTAATGTAACACAAACCCATACAATGCGCACCTCCCCGTGATGATTTTCTCAGTCCTACTAGTGAATGTAATGTAATACACACCCATACAATGCGCACCACCCCGTGATGTTTTTCTCACTCCTACTAGTGAATGTAATGTAACACACACATATCCAATGCGCACCACCCCGTGATATTTTTCTCACTCCTACTAGTGAATGTAATGTAACACACACCCATACAATGCGCACCACCCCGTGATGTTTTTCTCACTCCTACTAGTGAATGTAATGTAACACACACCCATCCAATGCGCACCACCCCGTGATGTTTTTCTCACTCCTACCAGTGAATGTAAAGTAACACACACCCATACAATGCGCACCACCCCGTGATGTTTTTCTCACTCCTACTAGTAAATGTAATGTAACACAAACCCATACAATGCGCACCTCCCCGTGATGATTTTCTCAGTCCTACTAGTGAATGTAATGTAACACACACCCATACAATGCGCACCACCCCGTGATGTTTTTCTCACTCCTACTAGTGAATCTAATGTAACACACACATATCCAATGCGCACCACCCCGTGATATTTTTCTCACTCCTACTAGTGAATGTAATGTAACACACACCCATACAATGCGCACCACCCCGTGATGTTTTTCTCACTCCTACTAGTGAATGTAATGTAACACACAACCATACAATGCGCACCACCCCGTGATGTTTTTCTCACTCCTACTAGTGAATCTAATGTACCACACACCCATACAATGCGCACCACGACGTGATGTTTTTCTCACTCCTACTAGTGTAGGTAATGTAACACACACCCATACAATGCGCACCACCCAGTGATGTTTTTCTCATTCCTACTAGTGAATCTAATGTAACACACACCCATACAATGCGCACCACCCCTTGATGTTTTGCTCACTCCTACTAGTGTATGTAATGTAACACACACATACAATGCGCACCACCCCGTGATGTTTTTCTCACTCCTACTAGTGAATGTAATGTAACACACACCCATACAATGCGCACCACCCCGTGGTGTTTTTCTCACTCCTACTAGTGAATGTAATGTAACTCACACCCATACAATGCGCACCGCCCCGTGATGTTTTTCTCACTCCTACTAGTGAAAGTAATGTAACACACACCCATACAATGCGCACCACCCCGTGATGTTTTTCTCACTCCTACTAGTGAATGTAATGTAACACACACCCATACAATGCGCATCACCCCGTGATGTTTTTCTCACTCCTACTAGTGAATGTAATGTAACACACAACCATACAATGCGCACCACCCCGTGATGTTTTTCTCACTCCTACTAGTGAATCTAATGTAACACACACCCATACAATGCGCACCACCCCGTGATGTTTTTCTCACTCCTACTAGTGAAAGTAATGTAACACACACCCATACAATGCGCACCGCCCCGTGATGTTTTTCTCACTCCTACTAGTGACTGTAATGTAACACACACCCATACAATGCGCACCGCCCCGTGATGTTTTTCTCACTCCTACTAGTGAATCTAATGTACCACACACCCATACAATGCGCACCACGACGTGATGTTTTTCTCACTCCTACTAGTGTAGGTAATGTAACACACACCCATACAATGCGCACCACCCAGTGATGTTTTTCTCATTCCTACTAGTGAATCTAATGTAACACACACCCATACAATGCGCACCACGACGTGATGTTTTTCTCACTCCTACTAGTGTAGGTAATGTAACACACAACCATACAATGCGCACCACCCCGTGATGTTTTTCTCACTCCTACTAGTGAATCTAATGTAACACACACCCATACAATGCGCACCACCCCTTGATGTTTTGCTCACTCCTACTAGTGTATGTAACGTAACACACACATACAATGCGCACCACCCCGTGATGTTTTTCTCACTCCTACTAGTGAATGTAATGTAACACACACCCATACAATGCGCACCACCCCGTGGTGTTTTTCTCACTCCTACTAGTGAATGTAATGTAACTCACACCCATACAATGCGCACCGCCCCGTGGTGTTTTTCTCACTCCTACTAGTGAAAGTAATGTAACACACACCCATCCAATGCGCACCACCCCGTGATGTTTTTCTCACTCCTACTAGTGAATGTAAAGTAACACACACCCATACAATGCGCACCACCCCGTGATGTTTTTCTCACTCCTACTAGTAAATGTAATGTAACACAAACCCATACAATGCGCACCTCCCCGTGATGATTTTCTCAGTCCTACTAGTGAATGTAATGTAACACACACCCATACAATGCGCACCACCCCGTGATGTTTTTCTCACTCCTACTAGTGAATCTAATGTAACACACACATATCCAATGCGCACCACCCCGTGATATTTTTCTCACTCCTACTAGTGAATGTAATGTAACACACACCCATACAATGCGCACCACCCCGTGATGTTTTTCTCACTCCTACTAGTGAATGTAATGTAACACACAACCATACAATGCGCACCACCCCGTGATGTTTTTCTCACTCCTACTAGTGAATCTAATGTAACACACACCCATACAATGCGCACCACCCCGTGATGTTTTTCTCACTCCTACTAGTGAAAGTAATGTAACACACACCCATACAATGCGCACCGCCCCGTGATGTTTTTCTCACTCCTACTAGTGAATGTAATGTAACACACACCCATACAATGCGCACCGCCCCGTGATGTTTTTCTCACTCCTACTAGTGACTGTAATGTAACACACACCCATACAATGCGCACCGCCCCGTGATGTTTTTCTCACTGCTACTAGTGAATCTAATGTAACACACACCCATACAATGCGCACCGCCCCGTGATGTTTTTCTCACTCCTACTAGTGAATGTAATGTAACACACACCCATACAATGCGCACCACCCCGTGATGTTTTTCTCACTCCTAGTAGTGAATGTAATGTAACACACACCCATACAATGCGCACCACCCCGTGATGTTTTTCTCACTCCTACTAGTGAAAGTAATGTAACACACACCCATACAATGCGCACCACCCCGTGATGTTTTTCTCACTCCTACTAGTGAAAGTAATGTAACACACACCCATACAATGCGCACCACCCCGTGATGTTTTTCTCACTCCTACTAGTGAATGTAATGTAACACACACCCATACAATGCGCACCACCCCGTGATGTTTTTCTCACTCCTACTAGTGAATGTAATGTAACACACACCCATACAATGCGCACCACCCCGTGATGTTTTTCTCACTCTTACTAGTGAATGTAATGTAACACACACCCATACAATGTGCACCACCCCGTGATGTTTTTCTCACTCTTACTAGTGAATGTAATGTAACACACACCCATACAATGCGCACCACCCCGTGATGTTTTTCTCACTCCTAGTAGTGAATGTAATGTAACACACACCCATACAATGCGCACCACCCCGTGATGTTTTTCTCACTCCTACTAGTGAAAGTAATGTAACACACACCCATACAATGCGCACCACCCCGTGATGTTTTTCTCACTCCTACTAGTGAAAGTAATGTAACACACACCCATACAATGCGCACCACCCCGTGATGTTTTTCTCACTCCTACTAGTGAATGTAATGTAACACACACATACAATGCGCACCACCCCGTGATGTTTTTCTCACTCCTACTAGTGAATGTAATGTAACACACACCCATACAATGCGCACCACCCCGTGGTGTTTTTCTCACTCCTACTAGTGAATGTAATGTAACACACACCCATACAATGCGCACCACCCCGTGATGTTTTTCTCACTCCTACTAGTGAATCTAATGTAACACACACCAATCCAATGCGCACCACCCCGTGATATTTTTCTCACTCCTACTAGTGAATGTAATGTAACACACACTCATACAATGCGCACCACCCCGTGATGTTTTTCTCACTCCTACTAGTGAATGTAATGTAACACACAACCATACAATGCGCACCACCCCGTGATGTTTTTCTCACTCCTACTAGTGAATCTGATGTAACACACACCCATACAATGCGCACCACCCCGTGATGTTTTTCTCACTCCTACTAGTGAAAGTAATGTAACACACACCCATACAATGCGCACCGCCCCGTGATGTTTTTCTCACTCCTACTAGTGAATGTAATGTAACACACACCCATACAATGCGCACCGCCCCGTGATGTTTTTCTCACTCCTACTAGTGAATGAAATGTAACACACACCCATACAATGCGCACCGCCCCTTGATGTTTTTCTCACTCCTACTAGTGAATGTAATGTAACACACACCCATACCATGCACACCACCCCGTGATGTTTTTCTCACTCCTACTAGTGAATGAAATGTAACACACACCCATACAATGCGCACCACCCCGTGATTTTTTTCTCACACCTACTAGTGAATGTAATGTAACACACACCCATACAATGCGCACCACCCCGTGATGTTTTTCTCACTCCTACTAGTGAATGTAATGTAACACACACCCATACAATGCGCACCACCCCGTGATGTTTTTCTCACTCCTACTAGTGAATGTAATGTAACACACACCCATACAATGCGCACCACCCCGTGATGTTTTTCTCACTCCTACTAGTGAATGTAATGTAACACACACACATACAGTGCGCACCACCCCGTGATGTTTTTCTCACTCCTACTAGTGAAAGTAATGTAACACACACCCATACAGTGCGCACCACTCCGTGATGTTTTTCTCACTCCTACTAGTGAATGTAATGTAACACACACCCATACAGTGCACACCACCCCGTGATGTTTTTCTCACTCCTACTAGTGAATGTAATGTAACACACACCCATACAGTGCGCACCACCCCGTGATGTTTTTCTCACTCCTACTAGTGAATGTAATGTAACACACACCCATACAATGCGCACCACCCCGTGATGTTTTTCTCACTCCTACTAGTGAATCTAATGTAACACACACCCATACAATGCGCACCACCCCGTGATGTTTTTCTCACTCCTACTAGTGAATGTAATGTAACACACACCCATACAATGCGCACCACCCCGTGATGTTTTTCTCACTCCTACTAGTGAATGTAATGTAACACACACCCATACAATGCGCACCACCCCGTGATGATTTTCTCACTCCTACTAGTGAATGTAATGTAACACACACCCATACAATGCGCACCACCCCTTGATGTTTTTCTCACTCCTACTAGTGAATGTAATGTAACACACACCCATACAATGCGCACCACCCAGTGATGTTTTTCTCACTCCTACTAGTGAATGTAATGTAACACACACCCATACAATGCGCACCGCCCCGTGATGTTTTTCTCACTCCTACTAGTGAATGTAATGTAACACACACCCATACAATGCGCACCACCCCGTGATGTGTTTCTCACTCCTACTAGTGAATGTAATGTAACACACACCCATACAATGCGCACCGCCTCGTGATGTTTTTCTCACTCCTACTAGTGAATCTAATGTAACACACACCCATACAATGCGCACCACCCCGTGATGTTTTTCTCACTCCTACTAGTGAAAGTAATGTAACACACACCCATACAATGCGCACCACCCCGTGATGTTTTTCTCACTCCTAGTAGTGAATGTAATGTAACACACACCCATACAATGCGCACCACCCCGTGATGTTTTTCTCACTCCTACTAGTGAATGTAATGTAACACACACCCATACAATGCGCACCACCCCGTGATGTTTTTCTCACTCCTACTAGTGAATGTAATGTAACACACACCCATACAATGCGCACCACCCCGTGATGTTTTTCTCACTCTTACTAGTGAATGTAATGTAACACACACCCATACAATGCGCACCACCCCGTGATGTTTTTCTCACTCTTACTAGTGAATGTAATGTAACACACACCCATACAATGCGCACCACCCCGTGATGTTTTTCTCACTCCTAGTAGTGAATGTAATGTAACACACACCCATACAATGCGCACCACCCCGTGATGTTTTTCTCACTCCTACTAGTGAAAGTAATGTAACACACACCCATACAATGCGCACCACCCCGTGATGTTTTTCTCACTCCTACTAGTGAAAGTAATGTAACACACACCCATACAATGCGCACCACCCCGTGATGTTTTTCTCACTCCTACTAGTGAATGTAATGTAACACACACATACAATGCGCACCACCCCGTGATGTTTTTCTCACTCCTACTAGTGAATGTAATGTAACACACACCCATACAATGCGCACCACCCCGTGGTGTTTTTCTCACTCCTACTAGTGAATGTAATGTAACACACACCCATACAATGCGCACCACCCCGTGATGTTTTTCTCACTCCTACTAGTGAATCTAATGTAACACACACCAATCCAATGCGCACCACCCCGTGATATTTTTCTCACTCCTACTAGTGAATGTAATGTAACACACACTCATACAATGCGCACCACCCCGTGATGTTTTTCTCACTCCTACTAGTGAATGTAATGTAACACACAACCATACAATGCGCACCACCCCGTGATGTTTTTCTCACTCCTACTAGTGAATCTGATGTAACACACACCCATACAATGCGCACCACCCCGTGATGTTTTTCTCACTCCTACTAGTGAAAGTAATGTAACACACACCCATACAATGCGCACCGCCCCGTGATGTTTTTCTCACTCCTACTAGTGAATGTAATGTAACACACACCCATACAATGCGCACCGCCCCGTGATGTTTTTCTCACTCCTACTAGTGAATGAAATGTAACACACACCCATACAATGCGCACCGCCCCTTGATGTTTTTCTCACTCCTACTAGTGAATGTAATGTAACACACACCCATACCATGCACACCACCCCGTGATGTTTTTCTCACTCCTACTAGTGAATGAAATGTAACACACACCCATACAATGCGCACCACCCCGTGATGTTTTTCTCACACCTACTAGTGAATGTAATGTAACACACACCCATACAATGCGCACCACCCCGTGATGTTTTTCTCACTCCTACTAGTGAATGTAATGTAACACACACCCATACAATGCGCACCACCCCGTGATGTTTTTCTCACTCCTACTAGTGAATGTAATGTAACACACACCCATACAATGCGCACCACCCCGTGATGTTTTTCTCACTCCTACTAGTGAATGTAATGTAACACACACACATACAGTGCGCACCACCCCGTGATGTTTTTCTCACTCCTACTAGTGAAAGTAATGTAACACACACCCATACAGTGCGCACCACTCCGTGATGTTTTTCTCACTCCTACTAGTGAATGTAATGTAACACACACCCATACAGTGCACACCACCCCGTGATGTTTTTCTCACTCCTACTAGTGAATGTAATGTAACACACACCCATACAGTGCGCACCACCCCGTGATGTTTTTCTCACTCCTACTAGTGAATGTAATGTAACACACACCCATACAATGCGCACCACCCCGTGATGTTTTTCTCACTCCTACTAGTGAATCTAATGTAACACACACCCATACAATGCGCACCACCCCGTGATGTTTTTCTCACTCCTACTAGTGAATGTAATGTAACACACACCCATACAATGCGCACCACCCCGTGATGTTTTTCTCACTCCTACTAGTGAATGTAATGTAACACACACCCATACAATGCGCACCACCCCGTGATGATTTTCTCACTCCTACTAGTGAATGTAATGTAACACACACCCATACAATGCGCACCACCCCTTGATGTTTTTCTCACTCCTACTAGTGAATGTAATGTAACACACACCCATACAATGCGCACCACCCAGTGATGTTTTTCTCACTCCTACTAGTGAATGTAATGTAACACACACCCATACAATGCGCACCGCCCCGTGATGTTTTTCTCACTCCTACTAGTGAATGTAATGTAACACACACCCATACAATGCGCACCACCCCGTGATGTGTTTCTCACTCCTACTAGTGAATGTAATGTAACACACACCCATACAATGCGCACCGCCTCGTGATGTTTTTCTCACTCCTACTAGTGAATCTAATGTAACACACACCCATACAATGCGCACCACCCCGTGATGTTTTTCTCACTCCTACTAGTGAATCTAATGTAACACACACCCATACAATGCGCACCACCGCGTGATGTTTTTCTCACTCCTACTAGTGAATGTAATGTAACACACACCCATCCAATGCGCACCACCCCGTGATGTTTTTCTCACTCCTACTAGTGAATGTAATGTAACACACAACCATACAATGCGCACCGCCCCGTGATGATTTTCTCACTCCTACTAGTGAATCTAATGTAACACACACCCATACAATGCGCACCACCCCGTGATGTTTTTCTCACTCCTACTAGTGAAAGTAATGTAACACACACCCATACAATGCACACCGCCCCGTGATGATTTTCTCACTCCTACTAGTGAAAGTAATGTAACACACACCCATACAATGCGCACCGCCCCGTGATGATTTTCTCACTCCTACTAGTGAATCTAATGTAACACACAACCATACAATGCGCACCACCCCGTGATGTTTTTCTCACTCCTACTAGTGAAAGTAATGTAACACACACCCATACAATGCGCACCGCCACGTGATGTTTTTCTCACTCCTACTAGTGAATGTAATGTAACAGACACCCATACAATGCGCACCGCCCCGTGATATTTTTCACACTCCTACTAGTGAATGTAATGTAACACACACCCATACAATGCACACCACCCCGTGATGTTTTTCTCACTGCTACTAGTGAATCTAATGTAACACACACCCATACATTGCGCACCGCCCCGTGATGTTTTTCTCACTCCTACTAGTGAATGTAATGTAACACACACCCATACAATGCGCACCACCCCGTGATGTTTTTCTCACTCCTACTAGTGAATGTAATGTAACACACACCCATACAATGCGCACCACCCCGTGATGTTTTTCTCACTCCTACTAGTGAATGTAATGTAACACACACCCATACAATGCGCACCACCCCGTGATGTTTTTCTCACTCCTACTAGTGAATCTAATGTAACACACACCCATACAATGCGCACCACCCCGTGATGTTTTTCTAACTCCTACTAGTGAATGTAATGTAACACACACCCATACAATGCGCACCACCCCGTGATGTTTTTCTCACTCCTACTAGTGAATGTAATGTAACACACACCCATACAATGCGCACCGCCCTGTGATGTTTTTCGCACTCCTACTAGTGAATGTAATGTAACACACACCCATACAATGCGCACCGCCCCGTGATGTTTTTCTCACTCCTACCTGTGAATGTAATGTAACACACACCCATACAATGCGCACCGCCCCGTGATGTTTTTCTCACTCCTACTAGTGAATGTAATATAACACACACCCATACAATGCGCACCGCCCCGTGATGTTTTTCTCACTCCTACTAGTGAATCTAATGTAACACACACCCATACAATGCGCACCGCCCCGTGATGTTTTTCTCACTCCTACTAGTGAATCTAATGTAACACACACCCATACAATGCGCACCACCCCGTAATGTTTTTCTCACTCCTACTAGTGAATGTAATGTAACACACACCCATACAATGCGCACCACCCCGTGATGTTTTTCTCACTCCTACTAGTGAATGTAATGTAACACACACCCATACAATGCGCACCACCCCGTGATGTTTTTCTCACTCCTACTAGTGAATCTAATGTAACACACACCCATACAATGCGCACCACCCCGTGATGTTTTTCTCACTCCTACTAGTGAATGTAATGTAACACACACCCATACAGTGCGCACCACCCCGTGATGTTTTTCTCACTCCTACTAGTGAATGTAATGTAACACACACCCATACAATGCGCACCACCCCGTGATGTTTTTCTCACTCCTACTAGTGAATCTAATGTAACACACACCCATACAATGCGCACCACCACGTGATGTTTTTCTCACTCCTACTAGTGAATGTAATGTAACACACACCCATACAATGCGCACCACCCCGTGATGTTTTTCTCACTCCTACTAGTGAATGTAATGTAACACACACCCATACAATGCGCACCACCCCGTGATGATTTTCTCACTCCTTGTAGTGAATGTAATGTAACACACACCCATACAATGCGCACCACCCCTTGATGTTTTTCTCACTCCTACTAGTGAATGTAATGTAACACACACCCATACAATGCGCACCACCCCGTGATGTTTTTCTCACTCCTACTAGTGAATGTAATGTAACACACACCCATACAATGCGCACCGCCCCGTGATGTTTTTCTCACTCCTACTAGTGAATGTAATGTAACACACACCCATACAATGCGCACCACCCCGTGATGTGTTTCTCACTCCTACTAGTGAATGTAATGTAACACACACCCATACAATGCACACCGCCTCGTGATGTTTTTCTCACTCCTACTAGTGAATCTAATGTAACACACACCCATACAATGCGCACCACCCCGTGATGTTTTTCTCACTCCTACTAGTGAATCTAATATAACACACACCCATACAATGCGCACCACCGCGTGATGTTTTTCTCACTCCTACTAGTGAATGTAATGTAACACACACCCATCCAATGCGCACCACCCCGTGATGTTTTTCTCACTCCTACTAGTGAATGTCATGTAACACACAACCATACAATGCGCACCGCCCCGTGATGATTTTCTCACTCCTACTAGTGAATCTAATGTAACACACACCCATACAATGCGCACCACCCCGTGATGTTTTTCTCACTCCTACTAGTGAAAGTAATGTAACACACACCCATACAATGCGCACCGCCCCGTGATGATTTTCTCACTCCTACTAGTGAAAGTAATGTAACACACACCCATACAATGCGCACCGCCCCGTGATGATTTTCTCACTCCTACTAGTGAATCTAATGTAACACACAACCATACAATGCGCACCACCCCGTGATGTTTTTCTCACTCCTACTAGTGAAAGTAATGTAACACACACCCATACAATGCGCACCGCCACGTGATGTTTTTCTCACTCCTACTAGTGAATCTAATGTAACAGACACCCATACAATGCGCACCGCCCCGTGATATTTTTCACACTCCTACTAGTGAATGTAATGTAACAGACACCCATACAATGCGCACCACCCCGTGATGTTTTTCTCACTGCTACTAGTGAATCTAATGTAACACACACCCATACATTGCGCACCGCCCCGTGATGTTTTTCTCACTCCTACTAGTGAATGTAATGTAACACACACCCATACAATGCGCACCACCCCGTGATGTTTTTCTCACTCCTACTAGTGAATGTAATGTAACACACACACATACAATGCGCACCACCCCGTGATGTTTTTCACACTCCTACTAGTGAATGTAATGTAACAGACACCCATACAATGCGCACCGCCCCGTGATATTTTTCACACTCCTACTAGTGAATGTAATGTAACACACACCCATACAATGCGCACCGCCCCGTGATGTTTTTCTCACTCCTACTAGTGAATGTAATGTAACACACACCCATACAATGCGCACCGCCCTGTGATGTTTTTCGCACTCCTACTAGTGAATGTAATGTAACACACACCCATACAATGCGCACCGCCCCGTGATGTTTTTCTCACTCCTACCTGTGAATGTAATGTAACACACACCCATACAATGCGCACCGCCCCGTGATGTTTTTCTCACTCCTACTAGTGAATGTAATGTAACACACACCCATACAATGCGCACCGCCCCGTGATGTTTTTCTCACTCCTACTAGTGAATCTAATGTAACACACACCCATACAATGCGCACCGCCCCATGATGTTTTTCTCACTCCTACTAGTGAATCTAATGTAACACACACCCATACAATGCGCACCACCCCGTGATGTTTTTCTCACTCCTACTAGTGAATGTAATGTAACACACACCCATACAATGCGCACCACCCAGTGATGTTTTTCTCACTCCTACTAGTGAATGTAATGTAACACACACCCATACAATGCGCACCGCCCCGTGATGTTTTTCTCACTCCTACTAGTGAATGTAATGTAACACACACCCATACAATGCGCACCACCCCGTGATGTGTTTCTCACTCCTACTAGTGAATGTAATGTAACACACACCCATACAATGCGCACCGCCTCGTGATGTTTTTCTCACTCCTACTAGTGAATCTAATGTAACACACACCCATACAATGCGCA
Source organism: Cavia porcellus (assembly GCF_034190915.1). NCBI lineage: Eukaryota > Metazoa > Chordata > Mammalia > Rodentia > Caviidae > Cavia > Cavia porcellus. The sequence goes on from NW_026947556.1 coordinate 1,267,619, forward strand.
CCACCCCGTGATGTTTTTCTCACTCCTACTAGTGAATCTAATGTAACACACACCCATACAATGCGCACCACCGCGTGATGTTTTTCTCACTCCTACTAGTGAATGTAATGTAACACACACCCATCCAATGCGCACCACCCCGTGATGTTTTTCTCACTCCTACTAGTGAATGTAATGTAACACACAACCATACAATGCGCACCGCCCCGTGATGATTTTCTCACTCCTACTAGTGAATCTAATGTAACACACACCCATACAATGCGCACCACCCCGTGATGTTTTTCTCACTCCTACTAGTGAAAGTAATGTAACACACACCCATACAATGCGCACCGCCCCGTGATGATTTTCTCACTCCTACTAGTGAAAGTAATGTAACACACACCCATACAATGCGCACCGCCCCGTGATGATTTTCTCACTCCTACTAGTGAATCTAATGTAACACACAACCATACAATGCGCACCACCCCGTGATGTTTTTCTCACTCCTACTAGTGAAAGTAATGTAACACACACCCATACAATGCGCACCGCCACGTGATGTTTTTCTCACTCCTACTAGTGAATGTAATGTAACAGACACCCATACAATGCGCACCGCCCCGTGATATTTTTCACACTCCTACTAGTGAATGTAATGTAACACACACCCATACAATGCACACCACCCCGTGATGTTTTTCTCACTGCTACTAGTGAATCTAATGTAACACACAACCATACATTGCGCACCGCCCCGTGATGTTTTTCTCACTCCTACTAGTGAATGTAATGTAACACACACCCATACAATGCGCACCACCCCGTGATGTTTTTCTCACTCCTACTAGTGAATGTAATGTAACACACACCCATACAATGCGCACCACCCCGTGATGTTTTTCTCACTCCTACTAGTGAATGTAATGTAACACACACCCATACAATGCGCACCACCCCGTGATGTTTTTCTCACTCCTACTAGTGAATCTAATGTAACACACACCCATACAATGCGCACCACCCCGTGATGTTTTTCTAACTCCTACTAGTGAATGTAATGTAACACACACCCATACAATGCGCACCACCCCGTGATGTTTTTCTCACTCCTACTAGTGAATGTAATGTAACACACACCCATACAATGCGCACCGCCCTGTGATGTTTTTCGCACTCCTACTAGTGAATGTAATGTAACACACACCCATACAATGCGCACCGCCCCGTGATGTTTTTCTCACTCCTACCTGTGAATGTAATGTAACACACACCCATACAATGCGCACCGCCCCGTGATGTTTTTCTCACTCCTACTAGTGAATGTAATATAACACACACCCATACAATGCGCACCGCCCCGTGATGTTTTTCTCACTCCTACTAGTGAATCTAATGTAACACACACCCATACAATGCGCACCGCCCCGTGATGTTTTTCTCACTCCTACTAGTGAATCTAATGTAACACACACCCATACAATGCGCACCACCCCGTAATGTTTTTCTCACTCCTACTAGTGAATGTAATGTAACACACACCCATACAATGCGCACCACCCCGTGATGTTTTTCTCACTCCTACTAGTGAATGTAATGTAACACACACCCATACAATGCGCACCACCCCGTGATGTTTTTCTCACTCCTACTAGTGAATCTAATGTAACACACACCCATACAATGCGCACCACCCCGTGATGTTTTTCTCACTCCTACTAGTGAATGTAATGTAACACACACCCATACAGTGCGCACCACCCCGTGATGTTTTTCTCACTCCTACTAGTGAATGTAATGTAACACACACCCATACAATGCGCACCACCCCGTGATGTTTTTCTCACTCCTACTAGTGAATCTAATGTAACACACACCCATACAATGCGCACCACCACGTGATGTTTTTCTCACTCCTACTAGTGAATGTAATGTAACACACACCCATACAATGCGCACCACCCCGTGATGTTTTTCTCACTCCTACTAGTGAATGTAATGTAACACACACCCATACAATGCGCACCACCCCGTGATGATTTTCTCACTCCTTGTAGTGAATGTAATGTAACACACACCCATACAATGCGCACCACCCCTTGATGTTTTTCTCACTCCTACTAGTGAATGTAATGTAACACACACCCATACAATGCGCACCACCCCGTGATGTTTTTCTCACTCCTACTAGTGAATGTAATGTAACACACACCCATACAATGCGCACCGCCCCGTGATGTTTTTCTCACTCCTACTAGTGAATGTAATGTAACACACACCCATACAATGCGCACCACCCCGTGATGTGTTTCTCACTCCTACTAGTGAATGTAATGTAACACACACCCATACAATGCACACCGCCTCGTGATGTTTTTCTCACTCCTACTAGTGAATCTAATGTAACACACACCCATACAATGCGCACCACCCCGTGATGTTTTTCTCACTCCTACTAGTGAATCTAATATAACACACACCCATACAATGCGCACCACCGCGTGATGTTTTTCTCACTCCTACTAGTGAATGTAATGTAACACACACCCATCCAATGCGCACCACCCCGTGATGTTTTTCTCACTCCTACTAGTGAATGTCATGTAACACACAACCATACAATGCGCACCGCCCCGTGATGATTTTCTCACTCCTACTAGTGAATCTAATGTAACACACACCCATACAATGCGCACCACCCCGTGATGTTTTTCTCACTCCTACTAGTGAAAGTAATGTAACACACACCCATACAATGCGCACCGCCCCGTGATGATTTTCTCACTCCTACTAGTGAAAGTAATGTAACACACACCCATACAATGCGCACCGCCCCGTGATGATTTTCTCACTCCTACTAGTGAATCTAATGTAACACACAACCATACAATGCGCACCACCCCGTGATGTTTTTCTCACTCCTACTAGTGAAAGTAATGTAACACACACCCATACAATGCGCACCGCCACGTGATGTTTTTCTCACTCCTACTAGTGAATCTAATGTAACAGACACCCATACAATGCGCACCGCCCCGTGATATTTTTCACACTCCTACTAGTGAATGTAATGTAACAGACACCCATACAATGCGCACCACCCCGTGATGTTTTTCTCACTGCTACTAGTGAATCTAATGTAACACACACCCATACATTGCGCACCGCCCCGTGATGTTTTTCTCACTCCTACTAGTGAATGTAATGTAACACACACCCATACAATGCGCACCACCCCGTGATGTTTTTCTCACTCCTACTAGTGAATGTAATGTAACACACACACATACAATGCGCACCACCCCGTGATGTTTTTCACACTCCTACTAGTGAATGTAATGTAACAGACACCCATACAATGCGCACCGCCCCGTGATATTTTTCACACTCCTACTAGTGAATGTAATGTAACACACACCCATACAATGCGCACCGCCCCGTGATGTTTTTCTCACTCCTACTAGTGAATGTAATGTAACACACACCCATACAATGCGCACCGCCCTGTGATGTTTTTCGCACTCCTACTAGTGAATGTAATGTAACACACACCCATACAATGCGCACCGCCCCGTGATGTTTTTCTCACTCCTACCTGTGAATGTAATGTAACACACACCCATACAATGCGCACCGCCCCGTGATGTTTTTCTCACTCCTACTAGTGAATGTAATGTAACACACACCCATACAATGCGCACCGCCCCGTGATGTTTTTCTCACTCCTACTAGTGAATCTAATGTAACACACACCCATACAATGCGCACCGCCCCATGATGTTTTTCTCACTCCTACTAGTGAATCTAATGTAACACACACCCATACAATGCGCACCACCCCGTGATGTTTTTCTCACTCCTACTAGTGAATGTAATGTAACACACACCCATACAATGCGCACCACCCCGTGATGTTTTTCTCACTCCTACTAGTGAATGTAATGTAACACACACCCATACAATGCGCACCACCCCGTGATGTTTTTCTCACTCCTACTAGTGAATCTAATGTAACACACACCCATACAATGCGCACCACCCCGTGATGTTTTTCTCACTCCTACTAGTGAATGTAATGTAACACACACCCATACATTGCGCACCACCCCGTGATGTTTTTCTCACTCCTACTGGTGAAAGTAATGTAAGACACACCCATACAATGCGCACCGCCCCGTGATGTTTTTCTCACTCCTACTAGTGAAAGTAATGTAACACACACCCATACAATGCGCACCACCCCGTGATGTTTTTCTCACTCCTACTAGTGAATCTAATGTAACACACACCCATACAATGCGCACCACCCCATGATGTTTTTCTCACTCCTACTAGTGAATCTAATGTAACACACACCCATACAATGCGCACCACCCCGTGATGTTTTTCTCACTCATACTAGTGAATCTAATGTAACACACACCCATACAATGCGCACCACCCCGTGATGTTTTTCTCACTCCTACTAGTGAATCTAATGTAACACACACCCATACAATGCGCACCACCCCGTGATGTTTTTCTCACTCCTACTAGTGAATCTAATGTACCACACACCCATACAATGCGCACCACGACGTGATGTTTTTCTCACTCCTACTAGTGTAGGTAATGTAACACACACCCATACAATGCGCACCACCCAGTGATGTTTTTCTCATTCCTACTAGTGAATCTAATGTAACACACACCCATACAATGCGCACCACCCCTTGATGTTTTTCTCACTCCTACTAGTGAATGTAATGTAACACACACATACAATGCGCACCACCCCGTGATGTTTTTCTCACTCCTACTAGTGAATGTAATGTAACACACACCCATACAATGCGCACCACCCCGTGGTGTTTTTCTCACTCCTACTAGTGAATGTAATGTAACTCACACCCATACAATGCGCACCGCCCCGTGATGTTTTTCTCACTCCTACTAGTGAAAGTAATGTAACACACACCCATCCAATGCGCACCACCCCGTGATGTTTTTCTCACTCCTACTAGTGAATGTAAAGTAACACACACCCATACAATGCGCACCACCCCGTGATGTTTTTCTCACTCCTACTAGTAAATGTAATGTAACACACACCCATACAATGCGCACCTCCCCGTGATGATTTTCTCACTCCTACTAGTGAATGTAATGTAACACACACCCATACAATGCGCACCACCCCGTGATGTTTTTCTCACTCCTACTACTGAATCTAATGTAACACACACCCATCCAATGCGCACCACCCCGTGATATTTTTCTCACTCCTATTAGTTAATCTAATGTAACACACACCCATACAATGCGCACCACCCCGTGATGTTTTTCTCACTCCTACTAGTGAATGTAATGTAACACACAACCATACAATGCGCACCACCCCGTGATGTTTTTCTCACTCCTACTAGTGAATCTAATGTAACACACACCCATACAATGCGCACCACCCCGTGATGTTTTTCTCACTCCTACTAGTGAAAGTAATGTAACACACACCCATACAATGCGCACCGCCCCGTGATGTTTTTCTCACTCCTACTAGTGAATGTAATGTAACACACACCCATACAATGCGCACCGCCCCGTGATGTTTTTCTCACTCCTACTAGTGAATGTAATGTAACACACACCCATGCAATGCGCACCGCCCCGTGATGTTTTTCTCACTGCTACTAGTGAATCTAATGTAACACACACCCATACAATGCGCACCGCCCCGTGATGTTTTTCTCACTCCTACTAGTGAATGTAATGTAACACACACCCATACAATGCGCACTGCCCCGTGATGTTTTTCTCACTCCTACTAGTGAATCTAATGTAACACACACCCATACAATGCGCACCGCCCCGTGATGTTTTTCTCACTCCTACTAGTGAATGTAATGTAACACACACCCATACAATGCGCACCACCCCGTGATGTTTTTCTCACTCCTACTAGTGAATGTAATGTAACACACACCCATACAATGCGCACCACCCCGTGATGTTTTTCTCACTCCTACTAGTGAATGTAATGTAACACACACCCATACAATGCGCACCACCCCGTGATGTTTTTCTCATTCCTGGTAGTGAATGTAATGTAACACACACCCATACAATGCGCACCACCCCGTGATGTTTTTCTCACTCCTACTAGTGAAAGTAATGTAACACACACCCATTCAATGCGCACCGCCCCGTGATGTTTTTCTCACTCCTACTAGTGAATCTATTGTAACACACACCCATACAATGCGCACCACCCCGTGATGTTTTTCTCACTCCTACTAGTGAATGTAATGTATCACACACCCATACAATGCGCACAACCCCGTGATGTTTTTCTCATTCCTGGTAGTGAATGTAATGTAACACACACCCATACAATGCGCACCACCCCGTGATGTTTTTCTCACTCCTACTAGTGAAAGTAATGTAACACACACCCATACAATGCGCACCACCCCGTGATGTTTTTCTCACTCCTACTAGTGAATCTAATGTAACACACACCCATACAATGCGCACCACCCCGTGATGTTTTTCTCACTCCTACTAGTGAATCTAATGTACCACACACCCATACAATGCGCACCACGACGTGATGTTTTTCTCACTCCTACTAGTGTAGGTAATGTAACACACACCCATACAATGCGCACCACCCAGTGATGTTTTTCTCATTCCTACTAGTGAATCTAATGTAACACACACCCATACAATGCGCACCACCCCTTGATGTTTTGCTCACTCCTACTAGTGAAAGTAATGTAACACACACCCATCCAATGCGCACCACCCCGTGATGTTTTTCTCACTCCTACTAGTGAATGTAAAGTAACACACACCCATACAATGCGCACCACCCCGTGATGTTTTTCTCACTCCTACTAGTAAATGTAATGTAACACACACCCATACAATGCGCACCTCCCCGTGATGATTTTCTCACTCCTACTAGTGAATGTAATGTAACACACACCCATACAATGCGCACCACCCCGTGATGTTTTTCTCACTCCTACTAGTGAATCTAATGTAACACACACCCATCCAATGCGCACAACCCAGTGATATTTTTCTCACTCCTACTAGTGAATGTAATGTAACACACACCCATACAATGCGCACCACCCCGTGATGTTTTTCTCACTCCTACTAGTGAATGTAATGTAACACACAACCATACACTGCGCACCACCCCGTGATGTTTTTCTCACTCCTACTAGTGAATCTAATGTAACACACACCCATACAATGCGCACCACCCCGTGATGTTTTTCTCACTCCTACTAGTGAAAGTAATGTAACACACACCCATACAATGCGCACCGCCCCGTGATGTTTTTCTCACTCCTACTAGTGAATCTAATGTAACACACACAAATACAATGCGCACCGCCCCGTGATGTTTTTCTCACTCCTACTAGTGAATGTAATGTAACACACACCCATACAATGCGCACCGCCCCGTGATGTTTTTCTCACTGCTACTAGTGAATCTAATGTAACACACACCCATACAATGCGCACCGCCCCGTGATGTTTTTCTCACTCCTACTAGTGAATGTAATGTAACACACACCCATACAATGCGCACTGCCCCGTGATGTTTTTCTCACTCCTACTAGTGAATCTAATGTAACACACACCCATAAAATGCGCACCGCCCCGTGATGTTTTTCTCACTCCTACTAGTGAATGTAATGTAACACACACCCATACAATGCGCACCACCCCGTGATGTTTTTCTCACTCCTACTAGTGAATGTAATGTAACACACACCCATACAATGCGCACCACCCCGTGATGTTTTTCTCACTCCTACTAGTGAATGTAATGTAACACACAACCATACAATGCGCACCACCCCGTGATGTATTTGTCACTCCTAGTAGTGAATGTAATGTAACACACACCCATACAATGCGCACCACCCCGTGATGTTTTTCTCACTCCTACTAGTGAAAGTAATGTAACACACACCCATACAATGCGCACCGCCCCGTGATGTTTTTCTCACTCCTACTAGTGAAAGTAATGTAACACACAACCATACAATGCGCACCACCCCGTGATGTTTTTCTCACTCCTACTAGTGAATGTAATGTAACACACACATACAATGCGCACCACCCCGTGATGTTTTTCTCACTCCTACTAGTGAATGTAATGTAACACACACCCATACAATGCGCACCACCCCGTGGTGTTTTTCTCACTCCTACTAGTGAATGTAATGTAACACACACCCATACAATGCGCACCACCCCGTGATGTTTTTCTCACTCCTACTAGTGAATCTAATGTAACACACACCCATCCAATGCGCACCACCCCGTGATATTTTTCTCACTCCTACTAGTGAATGTAACGTAACACACACCCATACAATGCGCACCACCCCGTGATGTTTTTCTCACTCCTACTAGTGAATGTAATGTAACACACAACCATACAATGCGCACCACCCCGTGATGTTTTTCTCACTCCTACTAGTGAATCTAATGTAACACACACCCATACAATGCGCACCACCCCGTGATGTTTTTCTCACTCCTACTAGTGAAAGTAATGTAAAACACACCCATACAATGCGCACCGCCCCGTGATGTTTTTCTCACTCCTACTAGTGAATGTAATGTAACACACACCCATACAATGCGCACCGCCCCGTGATGTTTTTCTCACTCCTACTAGTGAATGTAATGTAACACACACCCATACAATGCGCACCGCCCCGTGATGTTTTTCTCACTGCTACTAGTGAATCTAATGTAACACACACCCATACAATGCGCACCGCCCCGTGATGTTTTTCTCACTCCTACTAGTGAATGTAATGTAACACACACCCATACAATGCGCACTGCCCCGTGATGTTTTTCTCACTCCTACTAGTGAATCTAATGTAACACACACCCATACAATGCGCATCGCCCCGTGATGTTTTTCTCACTCCTACTAGTGAATGTAATGTAACACACACCCATACAATGCGCACCACCCCGTGATGTTTTTCTCACTCCTACTAGTGAATGTAATGTAACACACACCCATACAATGCGCACCACCCCGTGATGTTTTTCTCACTCCTACTAGTGAATGTAATGTAACACACACCCATACAATGCGCACCACCCCGTGATGTTTTTCTCACTCCTTGTAGTGAATGTAATGTAACACACACCCATACAATGCGCACCACCCCGTGATGTTTTTCTCACTCCTACTAGTGAAAGTAATGTAACACACACCCATACAATGCGCACCACCCCGTGATGTTTTTCTCACTCCTACTAGTGAAAGTAATGTAACACACACCCATACAATGCGCACCAACCCGTGATGTTTTTCTCACTCCTACTAGTGAATCTATTGTAACACACACCCATACAATGCGCACCACCCCGTGATGTTTTTCTCACTCCTACTAGTGAATGTAATGTATCACACACCCATACAATGCGCACAACCCCGTGATGTTTTTCTCACTCCTACTAGCGAATCTAATGTAACACACACCCATACAATGCGCACCACCCCGTGATGTTTTTCTCACTCCTACTAGTGAATGTAATGTAACACACACCCATACAATGCACACGCCCCGTGATGTTTTTCTCACTCCTACTAGTGAATATAATGTAACACACACCCATGCAATGCGCACCACCCCGTGATGTTTTTCTCACTCATACTAGTGAAAGTAATGTAACATACACCCATACAATGTGAACCGCCCCGTGATGTTTTTCTCACTCCTACTAGTAAATGTAATATAACACACACCCATACAATGCGCACCTCCCCGTGATGATTTTCTCACTCCTACTAGTGAATGCAATGTAACACACAACCATACAATGCGCACCACCCCATGATGATTTTCTCACTCCTACTAGTGAATGTAATGTAACACACACCCATACAATGCGCACCACCCCGTGATGTTTTTCTCACTCCTACTAGTGAAAGTAATGTAACACACACCCATCCAATGCGCACCACCCCGTGATGTTTTTCTCACTCCTACTAGTGAATGTAATGTATCACACACCCATACAATGCGCACATCCCCGTGATGTTTTTCTCACTCCTACTAGTGAATCTAATGTAACACACACCCATACAATGCGCACCACCCCGTGATGTTTTTCTCACTCCTACTAGTGAATCTAATGTAACACACACAAATACAATGCGCACCGCCCCGTGATGTTTTTCTCACTCCTACTAGTGAATGTAATGTAACACACACCCATACAATGCGCACCGCCCCGTGATGTTTTTCTCACTGCTACTAGTGAATCTAATGTAACACACACCCATACAATGCGCACCGCCCCGTGATGTTTTTCTCACTCCTACTAGTGAATGTAATGTAACACACACCCATACAATGCGCACTGCCCCGTGATGTTTTTCTCACTCCTAATAGTGAATCTAATGTAACACACACCCATACAATGCGCACCGCCCCGTGATGTTTTTCTCACTCCTACTAGTGAATGTAATGTAACACACACCCATACAATGCGCACCACCCCGTGATGTTTTTCTCACTCCTACTAGTGAATGTAATGTAACACACACCCATACAATGCGCACCACCCCGTGATGTTTTTCTCACTCCTACTAGTGAATGTAATGTAACACACACCCATACAATGCGCACCACCCCGTGATGTATTTGTCACTCCTAGTAGTGAATGTAATGTAACACACACCCATACAATGCGCACCACCCCGTGATGTTTTTCTCACTCCTACTAGTGAAAGTAATGTAACACACACCCATACAATGCGCACCGCCCCGTGATGTTTTTCTCACTCCTACTAGTGAAAGTAATGTAACACACACCCATACAATGCGCACCACCCCGTGATGTTTTTCTCACTCCTACTAGTGAATGTAATGTAACACACACATACAATGCGCACCACCCCGTGATGTTTTTCTCACTCCTACTAGTGAATGTAATGTAACACACACCCATACAATGCGCACCACCCCGTGGTGTTTTTCTCACTCCTACTAGTGAATGTAATGTAACACACACCCATACAATGCGCACCACCCCGTGATGTTTTTCTCACTCCTACTAGTGAATCTAATGTAACACACACCCATCCAATGCGCACCACCCCGTGATATTTTTCTCACTCCTACTAGTGAATGTAATGTAACACACACCCATACAATGCGCACCACCCCGTGATGTTTTTCTCACTCCTACTAGTGAATGTAATGTAACACACAACCATACAATGCGCACCACCCCGTGATGTTTTTCTCACTCCTACTAGTGAATCTAATGTAACACACACCCATACAATGCGCACCACCCCGTGATGTTTTTCTCACTCCTACTAGTGAAAGTAATGTAACACACACGCATACAATGCGCACCGCCCCGTGATGTTTTTCTCACTCCTACTAGTGAATGTAATGTAACACACACCCATACAATGCGCACCGCCCCGTGATGTTTTTCTCACTCCTACTAGTGAATGTAATGTAACACACACCCATACAATGCGCACCGCCCCGTGATGTTTTTCTCACTGCTACTAGTGAATCTAATGTAACACACACCCATACAATGCGCACCGCCCCGTGATGTTTTTCTCACTCCTACTAGTGAATGTAATGTAACACACACCCATACAATGCGCACTGCCCCGTGATGTTTTTCTCACTCCTACTAGTGAATCTAATGTAACACACACCCATACAATGCGCATCGCCCCGTGATGTTTTTCTCACTCCTACTAGTGAATGTAATGTAACACACACCCATACAATGCGCACCACCCCGTGATGTTTTTCTCACTCCTACTAGTGAATGTAATGTAACACACACCCATACAATGCGCACCACCCCGTGATGTTTTTCTCACTCCTACTAGTGAATGTAATGTAACACACACCCATACAATGCGCACCACCCCGTGATGTTTTTCTCACTCCTTGTAGTGAATGTAATGTAACACACACCCATACAATGCGCACCACCCCGTGATGTTTTTCTCACTCCTACTAGTGAAAGTAATGTAACACACACCCATACAATGCGCACCACCCCGTGATGTTTTTCTCACTCCTACTAGTGAAAGTAATGTAACACACACCCATACAATGCGCACCAACCCGTGATGTTTTTCTCACTCCTACTAGTGAATCTTTTGTAACACACACCCATACAATGCGCACCACCCCGTGATGTTTTTCTCACTCCTACTAGTGAATGTAATGTATCACACACCCATACAATGCGCACCACCCCTTGATGTTTTTCTCACTCCTACTAGTGAATGTAATGTAACACACACCCATACAATGCACACCGCCCCGTGATGTTTTTCTCACTCCTACTAGTGAATATAATGTAACACACACCCATGCAATGCGCACCACCCCGTGATGTTTTTCTCACTCATACTAGTGAAAGTAATGTAACATACACCCATACAATGTGAACCGCCCCGTGATGTTTTTCTCACTCCTACTAGTAAATGTAATATAACACACACCCATACAATGCGCACCTCCCCGTGATGATTTTCTCACTCCTACTAGTGAATGTAATGTAACACACAACCATACAATGCGCACCACCCCATGATGATTTTCTCACTCCTACTAGTGAATCTAATGTAACACACACCCATACAATGCGCACCAACCCGTGATGTTTTTCTCACTCCTACTAGTGAAAGTAATGTAACACACACCCATATAATGTGCACCGCCCCCTGATGTTTTTCTCACTCCTACTAGTGAATGTAATGTAACAGACAACCATACAATGCGCACCGCCCCGTGATATTTTTCTCACTCCTACTAGTGAATGTAATGTAACACACACCCATACAATGCGCACCACCCCGTGATGTTTTTCTCACTCCTACTAGTGAAAGTAATGTAACACACCCCCATCCAATGCGCACCACCCCGTGATATTTTTCTCACTCCTACTAGTGAATGTAATGTAACACACACCCAAACAATGCGCACCACTCCGTGATGTTTTTCTCACTCCTACTAGTGAATGTAATGTATCACACACCCATACAATGCGCACAACCCCGTGATGTTTTTCTCACTCCTACTAGTGAATCTAAGGTATCACACACCCATACAATGCGCACCTCCCCGTGATGATTTTCTCACTCCTACTAGTGAATGTAATGTAACACACAACCATACAATGCGCACCACCCCATGATGATTTTCTCACTCCTACTAGTGAATGTAATGTAACACACACCCATACAATGCGCACCACCCCGTGATATTTTTCTACTCCTACTAGTGAATCTATTGTAACACACACCCATACAATGCGCACCACCCCGTGATGTTTTTCTCACTCCTACTAGTGAATGTAATGTATCACACACCCATACAATGCGCACATCCCCGTGATGTTTTTCTCACTCCTACTAGTGAATGTAATGTAACACACACCCATACAATGCACACCGACCCGTGATGTTTTTCTCACTCCTACTAGTGAATATAATGTAACACACACCCATGCAATGCGCACCACCCCGTGATGTTTTTCTCACTCATACTAGTGAAAGTAATGTAACATACACCCATACAATGTGAACCGCCCCGTGATGTTTTTCTCACTCCTACTAGTAAATGTAATATAACACACACCCATACAATGCGCACCTCCCCGTGATGATTTTCTCACTCCTACTAGTGAATGTAATGTAACACACAACCATACAATGCGCACCACCCCATGATGATTTTCTCACTCCTACTAGTGAATCTAATGTAACACACACCCATACAATGCGCACCAACCCGTGATGTTTTTCTCACTCCTACTAGTGAAAGTAATGTAACACACACCCATACAATGCGCACCACCCCGTGATGTTTTTCTCACTCCTACTAGTGAAAGTAATGTAACACACACCCATCCAATGGGCACCACCCCGTGATATTTTTCTCACTCCTACTAGTGAATGTAATGTAACACACACCCATACAATGCGCACCACCCCGTGATGTTTTTCTCAATCCTACTCGTGAATGTAATGTATCACACACCCATACAATGCGCACAACCCCGTGATGTTTTTCTCCCTCCTACTAGTGAATCTAATGTAACACACACCCATACAATGCGCACCTCCCCATGATGATTTTCTCACTCCTACTAGTGAATGTAATGTAACACACAACCATACAATGCGCACCACCCCATGATGATTTTCTCACTCCTACTAGTGAATGTAATGTAACACACACCCATACAATGCGCACCACCCCGTGATGTTTTTCTCACTCCTACTAGTGAAAGTAATGTAACACACACCCATCCAATGCGCACCACCCCGTGATATTTTTCTCACTCCTACTAGTGAATCTATTGTAACACACACCCATACAATGCGCACCACTCCGTGATGTTTTTCTCACTCCTACTAGTGAATGTAATGTATCACACACCCATATAATGCGCACAACCCCGTGATGTTTTTCTCACTCCTACTAGTGAATCTAATGTAACACACACCCATACAATGCGCACCACCCCGTGATGTTTTTCTCACTCCTACTAGTGAATGTAATGTAACACACACCCATACAATGCACACCGCCCCGTGATGTTTTTCTCACTCCTACTAGTGAATATAATGTAACACACACCCATGCAATGCGCACCACCCCATGATGTTTTTCTCACTCATACTAGTGAAAGTAATGTAACATACACCCATACAATGTGAACCGCCCCGTGATGTTTTTCTCACTCCTACTAGTAAATGTAATATAACACACACCCATACAATGCGCACCTCCCCGTGATGATTTTCTCACTCCTACTAGTGAATGTAATGTAACACACAACCATACAATGCGCACCACCCCATGATGATTTTCTCACTCCTACTAGTGAATCTAATGTAACACACACCCATACAATGCGCACCAACCCGTGATGTTTTTCTCACTCCTATTAGTGAAAGTAATGTAACACACACCCATACAATGCGCACCACCCCGTGATGTTTTTCTCACTCCTACTAGTGAAAGTAATGTAACACACACCCATTCAATGCGCACCACCCCGTGATATTTTTCTCACTCCTACTAGTGATTTAATGTAACAGACACCCATACAATGCGCACCACCCCGTGATGTTTTTCTCACTCCTACTAGTGAATGTAATGTAACACACACCCATACAATGCGCACCACCCCGTGATGATTTTCTCACTCCTACTAGTGAATCTAATGTAACACACACCCATACAATGCGCACCACCCCGTGATATTTTTCTCACTCCTACTAGTGAATGTAATGTAACACACACCCATACAATGCGCACCACCCCGTGATGTTTTTCTCACTCCTACTAGTGAATGTAATGAATCACACACCGATACAATGCGCAAAACCCCGTGATGTTTTTCTCCCTCCTACTAGTGAATCTAATGTAACACACACCCATACAATGCGCACCTCCCCGTGATGATTTTCTCACTCCTACTAGTGAATGTAATGTAACACACAACCATACAATGCGCACCACCCCATGATGATTTTCTCACTCCTACTAGTGAATCTAATGTAACACACACCCATACAATGCGCACCAACCCGTGATGTTTTTCTCACTCCTACTAGTGAAAGTAATGTAACACACACCCATATAATGCGCACCGCCCCGTGATGTTTTTCTCAGTCCTACTACTGAATGTAATGTAACAGACAACCATACAATGCGCACCGCCCCGTGATGTTTTTCTCACTCCTACTAGTGAAAGTAATGTAACACACACCCATCCAATGCGCACCACCCCGTGATATTTTTCTCACTCCTACTAGTGAATGTAATGTAACACACACCCATACAATGCGCACCACCCCATGATGTTTTTCTCACTCCTACTAGTGAATGTAATGTAACATACAACCATACAATGCGCACCACCCCATGATGTTTTTCTCACTCCTACTAGTGAATCTAATGTAACACACACCCATACAATGCGCACCACCCCGTGAAGTTTTTCTCACTCCTACTAGTGAATGTAATGTAACACACACCCATACAATGCGCACCACCCCGTGATGTTTTTCTCACTCCTACTAGTGAATCTAATGAAACACACACCCATGCAATGCGCACCGCCCCGTGATGTTTTTCTCACTCCTACTAGTGAATGTAATGTAACACACACCCATACAATGCGCACCGCCCCGTGATGATTTTCTCACTCCTACTAGTGAATCTAATGTAACAAACACCCATACAATGCGCACCACCCCGTGATGTTTTTCTCACTCCTACTAGTGAAAGTAATGTAACACACACCCATACAATGCGCACCGCCCCGTGATGTTTTTCTCACTCCTACTAGTGAATGTAATGTAACACACACCCATACAATGCGCACCACCCCGTGATGTTTTTCTCACTCCTACTAGTGAATGTAATGTAACACACACCCATACAATGCGCACCACCCCGTGATGTTTTTCTCACTCCTACTAGTGAATGTAATGTAACACACACCCATACAATGCGCACCACCCCGTGATGTATTTGTCACTCCTAGTAGTGAATGTAATGTAACACACACCCATACAATGCGCACCACCCCGTGATGTTTTTCTCACTCCTACTAGTGAAAGTAATGTAACACACACCCATACAATGCGCACCGCCCCGTGATGTTTTTCTCACTCCTACTAGTGAAAGTAATGTAACACACACCCATACAATGCGCACCACCCCGTGATGTTTTTCTCACTCCTACTAGTGAATGTAATGTAACACACACATACAATGCGCACCACCCCGTGATGTTTTTCTCACTCCTACTAGTGAATGTAATGTAACACACACCCATACAATGCGCACCACCCCGTGGTGTTTTTCTCACTCCTACTAGTGAATGTAATGTAACACACACCCATACAATGCGCACCACCCCGTGATGTTTTTCTCACTCCTACTAGTGAATCTAATGTAACACACACTCTTCCAATGCGCACCACCCCGTGATATTTTTCTCACTCCTACTAGTGAATGTAATGTAACACACACCCATACAATGCGCACCACCCCGTGATGTTTTTCTCACTCCTACTAGTGAATGTAATGTAACACTCACCCATACAATGCGCACCACCCCCTGATGTTTTTCTCACTCCTACTAGTGAATGTAATGTATCACACACCCATACAATGCGCACAACCCCGTGATGTTTTTCTCACTCCTACTATGAATCTAAGGTAACACACACCCATACAATGCGCACCTCCCCGTGATGATTTTCTCACTCCTACTAGTGAATGTAATGTAACACACAACCATACAATGCGCACCACCCCATGATGATTTTCTCACTCCTACTAGTGAATGTAATGTAACACACACCCATACAATGCGCACCACCCCGTGATGTTTTTCTCACTCCTACTAGTGAAAGTAATGTAACACACACCCATCCAATGCGCACCACCCCGTGATATTTTTCTCACTCCTACTAGTGAATCTATTGTAACACACACCCATACAATGCGCACCACCCCGTGATGTTTTTCTCACTCCTACTAGTGAATGTAATGTATCACACACCCATACAATGCGCACATCCCCGTGATGTTTTTCTCACTCCTACTAGTGAATCTAATGTAACACACACCCATACAATGCGCACCACCCCGTGATGTTTTTCTCACTCCTACTAGTGAATCTAATGTAACACACACAAATACAATGCGCACCGCCCCGTGATGTTTTTCTCACTCCTACTAGTGAATGTAATGTAACACACACCCATACAATGCGCACCGCCCCGTGATGTTTTTCTCACTGCTACTAGTGAATCTAATGTAACACACACCCATACAATGCGCACCGCCCCGTGATGTTTTTCTCACTCCTACTAGTGAATGTAATGTAACACACACCCATACAATGCGCACTGCCCCGTGATGTTTTTCTCACTCCTACTAGTGAATCTAATGTAACACACACCCATACAATGCGCACCGCCCCGTGATGTTTTTCTCACTCCTACTAGTGAATGTAATGTAACACACACCCATACAATGCGCACCACCCCGTGATGTTTTTCTCACTCCTACTAGTGAATGTAATGTAACACACACCCATACAATGCGCACCACCCCGTGATGTTTTTCTCAC
The DNA here is from genome assembly GCF_034190915.1 of Cavia porcellus. NCBI lineage: Eukaryota > Metazoa > Chordata > Mammalia > Rodentia > Caviidae > Cavia > Cavia porcellus. The sequence continues at coordinate 1,285,787 of NW_026947556.1, forward strand.
TCCTACTAGTGAATGTAATGTAACACACACCCATACAATGCGCACCACCCCGTGATGTATTTGTCACTCCTAGTAGTGAATGTAATGTAACACACACCCATACAATGCGCACCACCCCGTGATGTTTTTCTCACTCCTACTAGTGAAAGTAATGTAACACACACCCATACAATGCGCACCGCCCCGTGATGTTTTTCTCACTCCTACTAGTGAAAGTAATGTAACACACACCCATACAATGCGCACCACCCCGTGATGTTTTTCTCACTCCTACTAGTGAATGTAATGTAACACACACATACAATGCGCACCACCCCGTGATGTTTTTCTCACTCCTACTAGTGAATGTAATGTAACACACACCCATACAATGCGCACCACACCGTGGTGTTTTTCTCACTCCTACTAGTGAATGTAATGTAACACACACCCATACAATGCGCACCACCCCGTGATGTTTTTCTCACTCCTACTAGTGAATCTAATGTAACACACACCCATCCAATGCGCACCACCCCGTGATATTTTTCTCACTCCTACTAGTGAATGTAATGTAACACACACCCATACAATGCGCACCACCCCGTGATGTTTTTCTCACTCCTACTAGTGAATGTAATGTAACACACAACCATACAATGCGCACCACCCCGTGATGTTTTTCTCACTCCTACTAGTGAATCTAATGTAACACACACCCATACAATGCGCACCACCCCGTGATGTTTTTCTCACTCCTACTAGTGAAAGTAATGTAACACACACCCATACAATGCGCACCGCCCCGTGATGTTTTTCTCACTCCTACTAGTGAATGTAATGTAACACACACCCATACAATGCGCACCGCCCCGTGATGTTTTTCTCACTCCTACTAGTGAATGTAATGTAACACACACCCATACAATGCGCACCGCCCCGTGATGTTTTTCTCACTGCTACTAGTGAATCTAATGTAACACACACCCATACAATGCGCACCGCCCCGTGATGTTTTTCTCACTCCTACTAGTGAATGTAATGTAACACACACCCATACAATGCGCACTGCCCCGTGATGTTTTTCTCACTCCTACTAGTGAATCTAATGTAACACACACCCATACAATGCGCATCGCCCCGTGATGTTTTTCTCACTCCTACTAGTGAATGTAATGTAACACAAACCCTTACAATGCGCACCACCCCGTGATGTTTTTCTCACTCCTACTAGTGAATGTAATGTAACACACACCCATACAATGTGCACCACCCCGTGATGATTTTCTCACTCCTACTAGTGAATGTAATGTAACACACACCCATACAATGCGCACTACCCCGTGATGTTTTTCTCACTCCTACTAGTGAATGTAATGTAACACACACCCATACAATGCGCACCACCCCGTGATGTTTTTCTCACTCCTACTAGTGAAAGTAATGTAACACACACCCATACAATGCGCACCACCCCGTGATGTTTTTCTCACTCCTACTAGTGAAAGTAATGTAACACACACCCATACAATGCGCACCAACCCGTGATGTTTTTCTCACTCCTACTAGTGAATCTATTGTAACACACACCCATACAATGCGCACCACCCCGTGATGTTTTTCTCACTCCTACTAGTGAAAGTAATGTAACACACACCCATACAATGCGCACCACCCCGTGATGTTTTTCTCACTCCTACTAGTGAAAGTAATGTAACACACACCCATACAATGCGCACCAACCCGTGATGTTTTTCTCACTCCTACTAGTGAATCTATTGTAACACACACCCATACAATGCGCACCACCCCGTGATGTTTTTCTCACTCCTACTACTGAATGTAATGTATCACACACCCATACAATGCGCACAACCCCGTGATGTTTTTCTCACTCCTACTAGCGAATCTAATGTAACACACACCCATACAATGCGCACCACCCCGTGATGTTTTTCTCACTCCTACTAGTGAATGTAATGTAACACACACCCATACAATGCACACCGCCCCGTGATGTTTTTCTCACTCCTACTAGTGAATATAATGTAACACACACCCATGCAATGCGCACCACCCCGTGATGTTTTTCTCACTCATACTAGTGAAAGTAATGTAACATACACCCATACAATGTGAACCGCCCCGTGATGTTTTTCTCACTCCTACTAGTAAATGTAATATAACACACACCCATACAATGCGCACCTACCCGTGATGATTTTCTCACTCCTACTAGTGAATGTAATGTAACACACAACCATACAATGCGCACCACCCCATGATGATTTTCTCACTCCTACTAGTGAATCTAATGTAACACACACCCATACAATGCGCACCAACCCGTGATGTTTTTCTCACTCCTACTAGTGAAAGTAATGTAACACACACCCATATAATGCACACCGCCCCGTGATGTTTTTCTCACTCCTACTAGTGAATGTAATGTAACAGACAACCATACAATGCGCACCGCCCCGTGATATTTTTCTCACTCCTACTAGTGAATGTAATGTAACACACACCCATACAATGCGCACCACCCCGTGATGTTTTTCTCACTCCTACTAGTGAAAGTAATGTAACACACACCCATCCAATGCGCACCACCCCGTGATATTTTTCTCACTCCTACTAGTGAATGTAATGTAACACACACTCATACAATGCGCACCACCCCGTGATGTTTTTCTCACTCCTACTAGTGAATGTAATGTATCACACACCCATACAATGCGCACAACCCCGTGATGTTTTTCTCACTCCTACTAGTGAATCTAAGGTAACACACACCCATACAATGCGCACCTCCCCGTGATGATTTTCTCACTCCTACTAGTGAATGTAATGTAACACACAACCATACAATGCGCACCACCCCGTGATGTTTTTCTCACTCCTACTAGTGAATGTAATATAACACACACCCATACAATGCGCACCTCCCCGTGATGATTTTCTCACTCCTACTAGTGAATGTAATGTAACACACAACCATACAATGCGCACCACCCCATGATGATTTTCTCACTCCTACTAGTGAATCTAATGTAACACACACCCATACAATGCGCACCAACCCGTGATGTTTTTCTCACTCCTACTAGTGAAAGTAATGTAACACACACCCATACAATGCGCACCACCCCGTGATGTTTTTCTCACTCCTACTAGTGAAAGTAATGTAACACACACCCATCCAATGCGCACCACCCCGTGATATTTTTCTCACTCCTACTAGTGAATGTAATGTAACACACACCCATACAATGCGCACCACCCCGTGATGTTTTTCTCACTCCTACTAGTGAATGTAATGTATCACACACCCATACAATGCGCACAACCCCGTGATGTTTTTCTCCCTCCTACTAGTGAATCTAATGTAACACACACCCATACAATGCGCACCTCCCTGTGATGATTTTCTCACTCCTACTAGTGAATGTAATGTAACACACAACAATACAATGCGCACCACCCCATGATGATTTTCTCACTCCTACTAGTGAATGTAATGTAACACACACCCATACAATGCGCACCACCCCGTGATGTTTTTCTCACTCCTACTAGTGAAAGTAATGTAACACACACCCATCCAATGCGCACCACCCCGTGATATTTTTCTCACTCCTACTAGTGAATCTATTGTAACACACACCCATACAATGCGCACCACTCCGTGATGTTTTTCTCACTCCTACTAGTGAATGTAATGTATCACACACCCATACAATGCGCACAACCCCGTGATGTTTTTCTCACTCCTACTAGTGAATCTAATGTAACACACACCCATACAATGCGCACCGCCCCGTGATGTTTTTCTCACTCCTACTAGTGAATGTAATGTAACACACACCCATACAATGCACACCGCCCCGTGATGTTTTTCTCACTCCTACTAGTGAATATAATGTAACACACACCCATGCAATGCGCACCACCCCATGATGTTTTTCTCACTCATACTAGTGAAAGTAATGTAACATACACCCATACAATGTGAACCGCCCCGTGATGTTTTTCTCACTCCTACTAGTAAATGTAATATAACACACACCCATACAATGCGCACCTCCCCGTGACGATTTTCTCACTCCTACTAGTGAATGTAATGTAACACACAACCATACAATGCGCACCACCCCATGATGATTTTCTCACTCCTACTAGTGAATCTAATGTAACACACACCCATACAATGCGCACCAACCCGTGATGTTTTTCTCACTCCTACTAGTGAAACTAATGTAACACACACCCATATAATGCGCACCGCCCCGTGATGTTTTTCTCACTCCTACTAGTGAATGTAATGTAACAGACAACCATACAATGCGCACCGCCCCGTGATATTTTTCTCACTCCTACTAGTGAATGTAATGTAACACACACCCATACAATGCGCACCGCCCCGTGATGTTTTTCTCACTCCTACTAGTGAAAGTAATGTAACACACACCCATCCAATGCGCACCACCCCGTGATATTTTTCTCACTCCTACTAGTGAATGTAATGTAACACACACCCATACAATGCGCACCACCCCGTGATGTTTTTCTCACTCCTACTAGTGAATGTAATGTATCACACACCCATACAATGCGCACAACCCCGTGATGTTTTTCTCACTCCTACTAGTGAATGTAAGGTAACACACACCCATACAATGCGCACCTCCCCGTGATGATTTTCTCACTCCTACTAGTGAATGTAATGTAACACACAACCATACAATGCGCACCACCCCATGATGATTTTCTCACTCCTACTAGTGAATGTAATGTAACACACACCCATACAATGCGCACCACCCCGTGATGTTTTTCTCACTCCTACTAGTGAAAGTAATGTAACACACACCCATCCAATGCGCACCACCCCGTGATATTTTTCTCACTCCTACTAGTGAATCTATTGTAACACACACCCATACAATGCGCACCACCCCGTGATGTTTTTCTCACTCCTACTAGTGAATGTAATGTATCACACACCCATCCAATGCGCACCACCCCGTGATATTTTTCTCACTCCTACTAGTGAATCTATTGTAACACACACCCATACAATGTGCACCACCCCGTGATGTTTTTCTCACTCCTACTAGTGAATGTAATGTAACACACACCCATACAATGCACACCGTCCCGTGATGTTTTTCTCACTCCTACTAGTGAATATAATGTAACACACACCCATGCAATGCGCACCACCCCGTGATGTTTTTCTCACTCATACTAGTGAAAGTAATGTAACATACACCCATACAATGTGAACCGCCCCGTGATGTTTATCTCACTCCTACTAGTAAATGTAATATAACACACACCCATACAATGCGCACCTCCCCGTGATGATTTTCTCACTCCTACTAGTGAATGTAATGTAACACACAACCATACAATGCGCACCACCCCATGATGATTTTCTCACTCCTACTTAGTGAATCTAAAGTAACACACACCCATACAATGCGCACCAACCCGTGATGTTTTTCTCACTCCTACTAGTGAAAGTAATGTAACACACACCCATTCAATGCGCACCACCCCGTGATGTTTTTCTCACTCCTACTAGTGAAAGTAATGTAACACACACCCATCCAATGCGCACCACCCCGTGATATTTTTCTCACTCCTACTAGTGAATGTAATGTAACACACACCCATACAATGCGCACCACCCCGTGATGTTTTTCTCACTCCTACTAGTGAATGTAATGTATCACACACCCATACAATGCGCACAACCCCGTGATGTTTTTCTCCCTCCTACTAGTGAATCTAATGTAACACACACCCATGCAATGCGCACCTCCCCGTGATGATTTTCTCACTCCTACTAGTGAATGTAATGTAACACACAACCATACAATGCGCACCACCCCATGATGATTTTCTCACTCCTACTAGTGAATGTAATGTAACACACACCCATACAATGCGCACCACCCCGTGATGTTTTTCTCACTCCTACTAGTGAAAGTAATGTAACACACACCCATCCAATGCGCACCACCCCGTGATATTTTTCTCACTCCTACTAGTGAATCTAATGTAACACACACCCATACAATGCGCACCAACCCGTGATGTTTTTCTCACTCCTACTAGTGAATGTAATGTAACACACACTCATACAATGCACACCGCCCCGTGATGTTTTTCTCACTCCTACTAGTGAATATAATGTAACACACACCCATGCAATGCGCACCACCCCGTGATGTTTTTCTCACTCATACTAGTGAAAGTAATGTAACATACACCCATACAATGTGAACCGCCCCGTGATGTTTTTCTCACTCCTACTAGTAAATGTAATATAACACACACCCATACAATGCGCACCTTCCCGTGATGATTTTCTCACTACTACTAGTGAATGTAATGTAACACACAACCATACAATGCGCACCACCCCATGATGATTTTCTCACTCCTACTAGTGAATCTAATGTAACACACACCCATACAATGCGCACCAACCCGTGATGTTTTTCTCACTCCTACTAGTGAAAGTAATGTAACACACACCCATATAATGCGCACCGCCCCGTGATGTTTTTCTCACTCCTACTAGTGAATGTAATGTAACAGACAACCATACAATGCGCACCGCCCCGTGATATTTTTCTCACTCCTACTAGTGAATGTAATGTAACACACACCCATACAATGCGCACCACCCCGTGATGTTTTTCTCACTCCTACTAGTGAAAGTAATGTAACACACACCCATCCAATGCGCACCACCCCGTGATATTTTTCTCACTCCTACTAGTGAATGTAATGTAACACACACCCATACAATGCGCACCACCCCGTGATGTTTTTCTCACTCCTACTAGTGAATGTAATTATCACACACCCATACAATGCGCACAACCCCGTGATGTTTTTCTCACTCCTACTAGTGAATCTAAGGTACCACACACCCATACAATGCGCACCTCCCCGTGATGATTTTCTCACTCCTACTAGTGAATGTAATGTAACACACAACCATACAATGCGCACCACCCCATGATGATTTTCTCACTCCTACTAGTGAATGTAATGTAACACACACCCATACAATGCGCACCACCCCGTGATGTTTTTCTCACTCCTACTAGTGAAAGTAATGTAACACACACCCATCCAATGCGCACCACCCCGTGATATTTTTCTCACTCCTACTAGTGAATCTATTGTAACACACACCCATACAATGCGCACCACCCCGTGATGTTTTTCTCACTCCTACTAGTGAATGTAATGTATCACACACCCATACAATGCGCACAACCCCGTGATGTTTTTCTCACTCCTACTAGTGAATCTAATGTAACACACACCCATACAATGCGCACCACCCCGTGATGTTTTTCTCACTTCTACTAGTGAATGTAATGTAACACACACCCATACAATGCACACCGCCCCGTGATGTTTTTCTCACTCCTACTAGTGAATATAATGTAACACACACTCATGCAATGCGCACCACCCCGTGATGTTTTTCTCACTCATACTAGTGAAAGTAATGTAACATACACCCATACAATGTGAACCGCCCCGTGATGTTTTTCTCACTCCTACTAGTAAATGTAATATAACACACAACCATACAATGCGCACCTCCCCGTGATGATTTTCTCACTCCTACTAGTGAATGTAATGTAACACACAACCATACAATGCGCACCACCCCATGATGATTTTCTCACTCCTACTAGTGAATCTAATGTAACACACACCCATACAATGCGCACCAACCCGTGATGTTTTTCTCACTCCTACTAGTGAAAGTAATGTAACACACACCCATATAATGCGCACCGCCCCGTGATGTTTTTCTCACTCCTACTAGTGAATGTAATGTAACAGACAACCATACAATGCGCACCGCCCCGTGATATTTTTCTCACTCCTACTAGTGAATGTAATGTAACACACACCCATACAATGCGCACCACCCCGTGATGTTTTTTTCACTCCTACTAGTGAAAGTAATGTAACACACACCCATACAATGCGCACCACCCCGTGATATTTTTCTCACTCCTACTAGTGAATGTAATGTAACACACACCCATACAATGCGCACCACCCCGTGATGTTTTTCTCACTCCTACTAGTGAATGTAATTATCACACACCCATACAATGCGCACAACCCCGTGATGTTTTTCTCACTCCTACTAGTGAATCTAAGGTAACACACACCCATACAATGCGCACCTCCCCGTGATGATTTTCTCACTCCTACTAGTGAATGTAATGTAACACACAACCATACAATGCGCACCACCCCATGATGATTTTCTCACTCCTACTAGTGAATGTAATGTAACACACACCCATACAATGCGCACCACCCCGTGATGTTTTTCTCACTCCTACTAGTGAAAGTAATGTAACACACACCCATCCAATGCGCACCACCCCGTGATATTTTTCTCACTCCTACTAGTGAATCTATTGTAACACACACCCATACAATGTGCACCACCCCGTGATGTTTTTCTCACTCCTACTAGTGAATGTAATGTATCACACACCCATACAATGCGCACAACCCCGTGATGTTTTTCTCACTCCGAGTAGTGAATCTAATGTAACACACACCCATACAATGCGCACCACCCCGTGATGTTTTTCTCACTCCTACTAGTGAATGTAATGTAACACACACCCATACAATGCACACCGCCCCGTGATGTTTTTCTCACTCCTACTAGTGAATATAATGTAACACACACCCATGCAATGCGCACCACCCCGTGATGTTTTTCTCACTCATACTAGTGAAAGTAATGTAACATACACCCATACAATGTGAACCGCCCCGTGATGTTTTTCTCACTCCTACTAGTAAATGTAATATAACACACACCCATACAATGCGCACCTCCCCGTGATGATTTTCTCACTCCTACTAGTGAATGTAATGTAACACACAACCATACAATGCGCACCACCCCATGATGATTTTCTCACTCCTACTAGTGAATCTAATGTAACACACACCCATACAATGCGCACCAACCCGTGATGTTTTTCTCACTCCTACTAGTGAAAGTAATGTAACACACACCCATACAATGCGCACCACCCCGTGATGTTTTTCTCACTCCTACTAGTGAAAGTAATGTAACACACACCCATCCAATGCGCACCACCCCGTGATATTTTTCTCACTCCTACTAGTGAATGTAATGTAACACACACCCATACAATGCGCACCACCCCGTGATGTTTTTCTCACTCCTACTAGTGAATGTAATGTATCATTCACCCATACAATGCGCACAACCCCGTGATGTTTTTCTCACTCCTACTAGTGAATCTAATGTAACACACACCCATACAATGCGCACCTCCCCGTGATGATTTTCTCACTCCTACTAGTGAATGTAATGTAACACACACCCATACAATGCGCACCACCCCGTGATGTTTTTCTCACTCCTACTAGTGAAAGTAATGTAACACACACCCATCCAATGCGCACCACCCCGTGATATTTTTCTCACTCCTACTAGTGAATCTATTGTAACACACACCCATACAATGCGCACCACCCCGTGATGTTTTTCTCACTCCTACTAGTGAATGTAATGTATCACACACCCATACAATGCGCACAACCCCGTGATGTTTTTCTCACTCCTACTAGTGAATCTAATGTAACACACACCCATACAATGCGCACCACCCCGTGATGTTTTTCTCACTCCTACTAGTGAATGTAATGTAACACACACCCATACAATGCACACCGCCCCGTGATGTTTTTCTCACTCCTACTAGTGAATATAATGTAACACACACCCATGCAATGCGCACTACCCCGTGATGTTTTTCTCACTCATACTAGTGAAAGTAATGTAACATACACCCATACAATGTGAACCGCCCCGTGATGTTTTTCTCACTCCTACTAGTAAATGTAATATAACACACACCCATACAATGCGCACCTCCCCGTGATGATTTTCTCACTCCTACTAGTGAATGTAATGTAACACACAACCATACAATGCGCACCACCCCATGATGATTTTCTCAATCCTACTAGTGAATCTAATGTAACACACACCCATACAATGCGCACCAACCCGTGATGTTTTTCTCACTCCTACTAGTGAAAGTAATGTAACACACACCCATATAATGCGCACCGCCCCGTGATGTTTTTCTCACTACTACTAGTGAATGTAATGTAACAGACAACCATACAATGCGCACCGCCCCGTGATGTTTTTCTCACTCCTACTAGTGAAAGTAATGTAACACACACCCATCCAATGCGCACCACCCCGTGATATTTTTCTCACTCCTACTAGTGAATGTAATGTAACACACACCCATACAATGCGCACCACCCCGTGATGTTTTTCTCACTCCTACTAGTGAATGTAATGTAACATACAACCATACAATGCGCACCACCCCATGATGTTTTTCTCACTCCTACTAGTGAATCTAATGTAACACACACCCATACAATGCGCACCAGCCCGTGAAGTTTTTCTCACTCCTACTAGTGAATGTAATGTAACACACACCCATACAATGCACACCACCCCGTGATGTTTTTCTCACTCCTACTAGTGAATCTAATGAAACACACACCCATGCAATGCGCACCGCCCCGTGATGTTTTTCTCACTCCTACTAGTGAATGTAATGTAACACACACCCATACAATGCGCACCGCCCCGTGATGATTTTCTCACTCCTACTAGTGAATCTAATGTAACACACACCCATACAATGCGCACCACCCCGTGATGTTTTTCTCACTCCTACTAGTGAATGTAATGTAACAGACAACCATACAATGCGCACCGCACCGTGATATTTTTCTCACTCCTACTAGTGAATGTAATGTAACACACACCCATACAATGCGCACCACCCCGTGATGTTTTTCTCACTCCTACTAGTAAAAGTAATGTAACACACACCCATCCAATGCGCACCACCCCGTGATATTTTTCTCACTCCTACTAGTGAATGTAATGTAACACACACCCATACAATGCGCACCACCCCGTGATGTTTTTCTCACTCCTACTAGTGAATGTAATTATCACACACCCATACAATGCGCACAACCCCGTGATGTTTTTCTCACTCCTACTAGTGAATTTAAGGTAACACACACCCATACAATGCGCACCTCCCCGTGATGATCTTCTCACTCCTACTAGTGAATGTAATGTAACACACAACCATTCAATGCGCACCACCCCATGATGATTTTCTCACTCCTACTAGTGAATGTAATGTAACACACACCCATACAATGCGCACCACCCCGTGATGTTTTTCTCACTCCTACTAGTGAAAGTAATGTAACACACACCCATCCAATGCGCACCACCCCGTGATATTTTTCTCACTCCTACTAGTGAATCTATTGTAACACACACCCATACAATGCGCACCACCCCGTGATGTTTTTCTCACTCCTACTAGTGAATGTAATGTATCACACACCCATACAATGCGCACAACCCCGTGATGTTTTTCTCACTCCTACTAGTGAATCTAATGTAACACACACCCATACAATGCGCACCACCCCGTGATGTTTTTCTCACTCCTACTAGTGAATGTAATGTAACACACACCCATACAATGCACACCGCCCCGTGATGTTTTTCTCACTCCTACTAGTGAATATAATGTAACACACACCCATGCAATGCGCACCACCCCGTGATGTTTTTCTCACTCATACTAGTGAAAGTAATGTAACATACACCCATACAATGTGAACCGCCCCGTGATGTTTATCTCACTCCTACTAGTAAATGTAATATAACACACACCCATACAATGCGCACCTCCCCGTGATGATTTTCTCACTCCTACTAGTGAATGTAATGTAACACACAACCATACAATGCGCACCACCCCATGATGATTTTCTCACTCCTACTAGTGAATCTAAAGTAACACACACCCATACAATGCGCACCAACCCGTGATGTTTTTCTCACTCCTACTAGTGAAAGTAATGTAACACACACCCATTCAATGCGCACCACCCCGTGATGTTTTTCTCACTCCTACTAGTGAAAGTAATGTAACACACACCCATCCAATGCGCACCACCCCGTGATATTTTTCTCACTCCTACTAGTGAATGTAATGTAACACACACCCATACAATGCGCACCACCCCGTGATGTTTTTCTCACTCCTACTAGTGAATGTAATGTATCACACACCCATACAATGCGCACAACCCCGTGATGTTTTTCTCCCTCCTACTAGTGAATCTAATGTAACACACACCCATGCAATGCGCACCTCCCCGTGATGATTTTCTCACTCCTACTAGTGAATGTAATGTAACACACAACCATACAATGCGCACCACCCCATGATGATTTTCTCACTCCTACTAGTGAATGTAATGTAACACACACCCATACAATGCGCACCACCCCGTGATGTTTTTCTCACTCCTACTAGTGAAAGTAATGTAACACACACCCATCCAATGCGCACCACCCCGTGATATTTTTCTCACTCCTAGTAGTGAATCTAATGTAACACACACCCATACAATGCGCACCAACCCGTGATGTTTTTCTCACTCCTACTAGTGAATGTAATGTAACACACACTCATACAATGCACACCGCCCCGTGATGTTTTTCTCACTCCTACTAGTGAATATAATGTAACACACACCCATGCAATGCGCACCACCCCGTGATGTTTTTCTCACTCATACTAGTGAAAGTAATGTAACATACACCCATACAATGTGAACCGCCCCGTGATGTTTTTCTCACTCTTACTAGTAAATGTAATATAACACACACCCATACAATGCGCACCTTCCCGTGATGATTTTCTCACTAATACTAGTGAATGTAATGTAACACACAACCATACAATGCGCACCACCCCATGATGATTTTCTCACTCCTACTAGTGAATCTAATGTAACACACACCCATACAATGCGCACCAACCCGTGATGTTTTTCTCACTCCTACTAGTGAAAGTAATGTAACACACACCCATATAATGCGCACCGCCCCGTGATGTTTTTCTCACTCCTACTAGTGAATGTAATGTAACAGACAACCATACAATGCGCACCGCCCCGTGATATTTTTCTCACTCCTACTAGTGAATGTAATGTAACACACACCCATACAATGCGCACCACCCCGTGATGTTTTTCTCACTCCTACTAGTGAAAGTAATGTAACACACACCCATCCAATGCGCACCACCCCGTGATATTTTTCTCACTCCTACTAGTGAATGTAATGTAACACACACCCATACAATGCGCACCACCCCGTGATGTTTTTCTCACTCCTACTAGTGAATGTAATTATCACACACCCATACAATGCGCACAACCCCGTGATGTTTTTCTCACTCCTACTAGTGAATCTAAGGTACCACACACCCATACAATGCGCACCTCCCCGTGATGATTTTCTCACTCCTACTAGTGAATGTAATGTAACACACAACCATACAATGCGCACCACCCCATGATGATTTTCTCACTCCTACTAGTGAATGTAATGTAACACACACCCATACAATGCGCACCACCCCGTGATGTTTTTCTCACTCCTACTAGTGAAAGTAATGTAACACACACCCATCCAATGCGCACCACCCCGTGATATTTTTCTCACTCCTACTAGTGAATCTATTGTAACACACACCCATACAATGCGCACCACCCCGTGATGTTTTTCTCACTCCTACTAGTGAATGTAATGTATCACACACCCATACAATGCGCACAACCCCGTGATGTTTTTCTCACTCCTACTAGTGAATCTAATGTAACACACACCCATACAATGCGCACCACCCCGTGATGTTTTTCTCACTCCTACTAGTGAATGTAATGTAACACACACCCATACAATGCACACCGCCCCGTGATGTTTTTCTCACTCCTACTAGTGAATATAATGTAACACACACTCATGCAATGCGCACCACCCCGTGATGTTTTTCTCACTCATACTAGTGAAAGTAATGTAACATACACCCATACAATGTGAACCGCCCCGTGATGTTTTTCTCACTCCTACTAGTAAATGTAATATAACACACACCCATACAATGCGCACCTCCCCGTGATGATTTTCTCACTCCTACTAGTGAATGTAATGTACACACAACCATACAATGCGCACCACCCCATGATGATTTTCTCACTCCTACTAGTGAATCTAATGTAACACACACCCATACAATGCGCACCAACCCGTGATGTTTTTCTCACTCCTACTAGTGAAAGTAATGTAACACACACCCATATAATGCGCACCGCCCCGTGATGTTTTTCTCACTCCTACTAGTGAATGTAATGTAACAGACAACCATACAATGCGCACCGCCCCGTGATATTTTTCTCACTCCTACTAGTGAATGTAATGTAACACACACCCATACAATGCGCACCACCCCGTGATGTTTTTCTCACTCCTACTAGTGAAAGTAATGTAACACACACCCATCCAATGCGCACCACCCCGTGATATTTTTCTCACTCCTACTAGTGAATGTAATGTAACACACACCCATACAATGCGCACCACCCCGTGATGTTTTTCTCACTCCTACTAGTGAATGTAATTATCACACACCCATACAATGCGCACAACCCCGTGATGTTTTTCTCACTCCTACTAGTGAATCTAAGGTAACACACACCCATACAATGCGCACCTCCCCGTGATGATTTTCTCACTCCTACTAGTGAATGTAATGTAACACACAACCATACAATGCGCACCACCCCATGATGATTTTCTCACTCCTACTAGTGAATGTAATGTAACACACACCCATACAATGCGCACCACCCCGTGATGTTTTTCTCACTCCTACTAGTGAAAGTAATGTAACACACACCCATCCAATGCGCACCACCCCGTGATATTTTTCTCACTCCTACTAGTGAATCTATTGTAACACACACCCATACAATGTGCACCACCCCGTGATGTTTTTCTCACTCCTACTAGTGAATGTAATGTATCACACACCCATACAATGCGCACAACCCCGTGATGTTTTTCTCACTCCTAGTAGTGAATCTAATGTAACACACACCCATACAATGCGCACCACCCCGTGATGTTTTTCTCACTCCTACTAGTGAATGTAATGTAACACACACCCATACAATGCACACCGCCCCGTGATGTTTTTCTCACTCCTACTAGTGAATATAATGTAACACACACCCATGCAATGCGCACCACCCCGTGATGTTTTTCTCACTCATACTAGTGAAAGTAATGTAACATACACCCATACAATGAGAACCGCCCCGTGATGTTTTTCTCACTCCTACTAGTAAATGTAATATAACACACACCCATACAATGCGCACCTCCCCGTGATGATTTTCTCACTCCTACTAGTGAATGTAATGTAACACACAACCATACAATGCGCACCACCCCATGATGATTTTCTCACTCCTACTAGTGAATCTAATGTAACACACACCCATACAATGCGCACCAACCCGTGATGTTTTTCTCACTCCTACTAGTGAAAGTAATGTAACACACACCCATACAATGCGCACCACCCCGTGATGTTTTTCTCACTCCTACTAGTGAAAGTAATGTAACACACACCCATCCAATGCGCACCACCCCGTGATATTTTTCTCACTCCTACTAGTGAATGTAATGTAACACACACCCATACAATGCGCACCACCCCGTGATGTTTTTCTCACTCCTACTAGTGAATGTAATGTATCATTCACCCATACAATGCGCACAACCCCGTGATGTTTTTCTCACTCCTACTAGTGAATCTAATGTAACACACACCCATACAATGCGCACCTCCCCGTGATGATTTTCTCACTCCTACTAGTGAATGTAATGTAACACACACCCATACAATGCGCACCACCCCGTGATGTTTTTCTCACTCCTACTAGTGAAAGTAATGTAACACACACCCATCCAATGCGCACCACCCCGTGATATTTTTCTCACTCCTACTAGTGAATCTATTGTAACACACACCCATACAATGCGCACCACCCCGTGATGTTTTTCTCACTCCTACTAGTGAATGTAATGTATCACACACCCATACAATGCGCACAACCCCGTGATGTTTTTCTCACTCCTACTAGTGAATCTAATGTAACACACACCCATACAATGCGCACCACCCCGTGATGTTTTTCTCACTCCTACTAGTGAATGTAATGTAACACACACCCATACAATGCACACCGCCCCGTGATGTTTTTCTCACTCCTACTAGTGAATATAATGTAACACACACCCATGCAATGCGCACTACCCCGTGATGTTTTTCTCACTCATACTAGTGAAAGTAATGTAACATACACCCATACAATGTGAACCGCCCCGTGATGTTTTTCTCACTCCTACTAGTAAATGTAATATAACACACACCCATACAATGCGCACCTCCCCGTGATGATTTTCTCACTCCTACTAGTGAATGTAATGTAACAC
This sequence comes from Cavia porcellus, assembly GCF_034190915.1. Classification (NCBI taxonomy): domain Eukaryota; kingdom Metazoa; phylum Chordata; class Mammalia; order Rodentia; family Caviidae; genus Cavia; species Cavia porcellus. The sequence continues at coordinate 1,302,288 of NW_026947556.1, forward strand.
ACAACCATACAATGCGCACCACCCCATGATGATTTTCTCAATCCTACTAGTGAATCTAATGTAACACACACCCATACAATGCGCACCAACCCGTGATGTTTTTCTCACTCCTACTAGTGAAAGTAATGTAACACACACCCATATAATGCGCACCGCCCCGTGATGTTTTTCTCACTACTACTAGTGAATGTAATGTAACAGACAACCATACAATGCGCACCGCCCCGTGATGTTTTTCTCACTCCTACTAGTGAAAGTAATGTAACACACACCCATCCAATGCGCACCACCCCGTGATATTTTTCTCACTCCTACTAGTGAATGTAATGTAACACACACCCATACAATGCGCACCACCCCGTGATGTTTTTCTCACTCCTACTAGTGAATGTAATGTAACATACAACCATACAATGCGCACCACCCCATGATGTTTTTCTCACTCCTACTAGTGAATCTAATGTAACACACACCCATACAATGCGCACCAGCCCGTGAAGTTTTTCTCACTCCTACTAGTGAATGTAATGTAACACACACCCATACAATGCGCACCACCCCGTGATGTTTTTCTCACTCCTACTAGTGAATCTAATGAAACACACACCCATGCAATGCGCACCGCCCCGTGATGTTTTTCTCACTCCTACTAGTGAATGTAATGTAACACACACCCATACAATGCGCACCACCCCGTGATGTTTTTCTCACTCCTACTAGTGAATGTAATGTAACAGACAACCATACAATGCGCACCGCACCGTGATATTTTTCTCACTCCTACTAGTGAATGTAATGTAACACACACCCATACAATGCGCACCACCCCGTGATGTTTTTCTCACTCCTACTAGTAAAAGTAATGTAACACACACCCATCCAATGCGCACCACCCCGTGATATTTTTCTCACTCCTACTAGTGAATGTAATGTAACACACACCCATACAATGCGCACCACCCCGTGATGTTTTTCTCACTCCTACTAGTGAATGTAATTATCACACACCCATACAATGCGCACAACCCCGTGATGTTTTTCTCACTCCTACTAGTGAATTTAAGGTAACACACACCCATACAATGCGCACCTCCCCGTGATGATCTTCTCACTCCTACTAGTGAATGTAATGTAACACACAACCATTCAATGCGCACCACCCCATGATGATTTTCTCACTCCTACTAGTGAATGTAATGTAACACACACCCATACAATGCGCACCACCCCGTGATGTTTTTCTCACTCCTACTAGTGAAAGTAATGTAACACACACCCATCCAATGCGCACCACCCCGTGATATTTTTCTCACTCCTACTAGGGAATCTATTGTAACACACACCCATACAATGCGCACCACCCCGTGATGTTTTTCTCACTCCTACTAGTGAATGTAATGTATCACACACCCATACAATGCGCACAACCCCGTGATGTTTTTCTCACTCCTACTAGTGAATCTAATGTAACACACACCCATACAATGCGCACCACCCCGTGATGTTTTTCTCACTCCTACTAGTGAATGTAATGTAACACACACCCATACAATGCACACCGCCCCGTGATGTTTTTCTCACTCCTACTAGTGAATATAATGTAACACACACCCATGCAATGCGCACCACCCCGTGATGTTTTTCTCACTCATACTAGTGAAAGTAATGTAACATACACCCATACAATGTGAACCGCCCCGTGATGTTTTTCTCACTCCTACTAGTAAATGTAATATAACACACACCCATACAATGCGCACCTCCCCGTGATGATTTTCTCACTCCTACTAGTGAATGTAATGTAACACACAACCATACAATGCGCACCACCCCATGATGATTTTCTCACTCCTACTAGTGAATCTAATGTAACACACACCCATACAATGCGCACCAACCCGTGATGTTTTTCTCACTCCTACTAGTGAAAGTAATGTAACACACACCCATACAATGCGCACCACCCCGTGATGTTTTTCTCACTCCTACTAGTGAAAGTAATGTAACACACACCCATCCAATGCGCACCACCCCGTGATATTTTTCTCACTCCTACTAGTGAATGTAATGTAACACACACCCATACAATGCGCACCACCCCGTGATGTTTTTCTCACTCCTACTAGTGAATGTAATGTATCATTCACCCATACAATGCGCACAACCCCGTGATGTTTTTCTCACTCCTACTAGTGAATCTAATGTAACACACACCCATACAATGCGCACCTCCCCGTGATGATTTTCTCACTCCTACTAGTGAATGTAATGTAACACACACCCATACAATGCGCACCACCCCGTGATGTTTTTCTCACTCCTACTAGTGAAAGTAATGTAACACACACCCATCCAATGCGCACCACCTCGTGATATTTTTCTCACTCCTACTAGTGAATCTATTGTAACACACACCCATACAATGCGCACCACCCCGTGATGTTTTTCTCACTCCTACTAGTGAATGTAATGTATCACACACCCATACAATGCGCACAACCCCGTGATGTTTTTCTCACTCCTACTAGTGAATCTAATGTAACACACACCCATACAATGCGCACCACCCCGTGATGTTTTTCTCACTCCTACTAGTGAATGTAATGTAACACACACCCATACAATGCACACCGCCCCGTGATGTTTTTCTCACTCCTACTAGTGAATATAATGTAACACACACCCATGCAATGCGCACTACCCCGTGATGTTTTTTTCACTCATACTAGTGAAAGTAATGTAACATACACCCATACAATGTGAACCGCCCCGTGATGTTTTTCTCACTCCTACTAGTAAATGTAATATAACACACACCCATACAATGCGCACCTCCCCGTGATGATTTTCTCACTCCTACTAGTGAATGTAATGTAACACACAACCATACAATGCGCACCACCCCATGATGATTTTCTCACTCCTACTAGTGAATCTAATGTAACACACACCCATACAATGCGCACCAACCCGTGATGTTTTTCTCACTCCTACTAGTGAAAGTAATGTAACACACACCCATATAATGCGCACCGCCCCGTGATGTTTTTCTCACTCCTACTAGTGAATGTAATGTAACAGACAACCATACAATGCGCACCGCCCCGTGATGTTTTTCTCACTCCTACTAGTGAAAGTAATGTAACACACACCCATCCAATGCGCACCACCCCGTGATATTTTTCTCACTCCTACTAGTGAATGTAATGTAACACACACCCATACAATGCGCACCACCACGTGATGTTTTTCTCACTCCTACTAGTGAATGTAATGTAACATACAACCATACAATGCGCACCACCCCATGATGTTTTTCTCACTCCTACTAGTGAATCTAATGTAACACACACCCATACAATGCGCACCACCCCGTGAAGTTTTTCTCACTCCTACTAGTGAATGTAATGTAACACACACCCATACAATGCGCACCACCCCGTGATGTTTTTCTCACTCCTACTAGTGAATCTAATGAAACACACACCCATGCAATGCGCACCGCCCCGTGATGTTTTTCTCACTCCTACTAGTGAATGTAATGTAACACACACCCATACAATGCGCACCGCCCCGTGATGATTTTCTCACTCCTACTAGTGAATCTAATGTAACACACACCCATACAATGCGCACCACCCCGTGATGTTTTTCTCACTCCTACTAGTGAATGTAATGTAACAGACAACCATACAATGCGCACCGCCCCGTGATATTTTTCTCACTCCTACTAGTGAATGTAATGTAACACACACCCATACAATGCGCACCACCCCGTGATGTTTTTCTCACTCCTACTAGTGAAAGTAATGTAACACACACCCATCCAATGCGCACCACCCCGTGATATTTTTCTCACTCCTACTAGTGAATGTAATGTAACACACACCCATACAATGCGCACCACCCCGTGATGTTTTTCTCACTCCTACTAGTGAATGTAATTATCACACACCCATACAATGCGCACAACCCCGTGATGTTTTTCTCACTCCTACTAGTGAATCTAAGGTAACACACACCCATACAATGCGCACCTCCCCGTGATGATTTTCTCACTCCTACTAGTGAATGTAATGTAACACACAACCATACAATGCGCACCACCCCATGATGATTTTCTCACTCCTACTAGTGAATGTAATGTAACACACACCCATACAATGCGCACCACCCCGTGATGTTTTTCTCACTCCTACTAGTGAAAGTAATGTAACACACACCCATCCAATGCGCACCACCCCGTGATATTTTTCTCACTCCTACTAGTGAATCTATTGTAACACACACCCATACAATGCGCACCACCCCGTGATTTTTTTCTCACTCCTACTAGTGAATGTAATGTATCACACACCCATACAATGCACACCGCCCCGTGATGTTTTTCTCACTCCTACAAGTGAATATAATGTAACACACACCCATGCAATGCGCACCACCCCGTGATGTTTTTCTCACTCCTACTAGTGAAAGTAATGTAACATACACCCATACAATGTGAACCGCCCCGTGATGTTTTTCTCACTCCTACTAGTAAATGTAATATAACACACACCCATACAATGCGCACCTCCCCGTGATGATTTTCTCACTCCTACTAGTGAATGTAATGTAACACACAACCATACAATGCGCACCACCCCATGATGATTTTCTCACTCCTACTAGTGAATCTAATGTAACACACACCCATACAATGCGCACCAACCCGTGATGTTTTTCTCACTCCTACTAGTGAAAGTAATGTAACACACAACCATACAATGCGCACCACACCGTGATGTTTTTCTCACTCCTACTAGTGAAAGTAATGTAACACACACCCATCCAATGCGCACCACCCCGTGATATTTTTCTCACTCCTACTAGTGAATGTAATGTAACACACACCCATACAATGCGCACCACCCCGTGATGTTTTTCTCACTCCTACTAGTGAATGTAATGTATCATTCACCCATACAATGCGCACAACCCCGTGATGTTTTTCTCACTCCTACTAGTGAATCTAATGTAACACACACCCATACAATGCGCACCTCCCCGTGATGATTTTCTCACTCCTACTAGTGAATGTAATGTAACACACACCCATACAATGCGCACCACCCCGTGATGTTTTTCTCACTCCTACTAGTGAAAGTAATGTAACACACACCCATCCAATGCGCACCACCCCGTGATATTTTTCTCACTCGTACTAGTGAATCTATTGTAACACACACCCATACAATGCGCACCACCCCGTGATGTTTTTCTCACTCCTACTAGTGAATGTAATGTATCACACACCCATACAATGCGCACAACCCCGTGATGTTTTTCTCACTCCTACTAGTGAATCTAATGTAACACACACCCATACAGTGCGCACCACCCCGTGATGTTTTTCTCACTCCTACTAGTGAATGTAATGTAACACACACCCATACAATGCACACCGCCCCGTGATGTTTTTCTCACTCCTACTAGTGAATATAATGTAACACACACCCATGCAATGCGCACTACCCCGTGATGTTTTTCTCACTCATACTAGTGAAAGTAATGTAACATACACCCATACAATGTGAACCGCCCCGCGATGTTTTTCTCACTCCTAATAGTAAATGTAATATAACACACACCCATACAATGCGCACCTCCCCGTGATGATTTTCTCACTCCTACTAGTGAATGTAATGTAACACACAACCATACAATGCGCACCACCCCATGATGATTTTCTCACTCCTACTAGTGAATCTAATGTAACACACACCCATACAATGCGCACCAACCCGTGATGTTTTTCTCACTCCTACTAGTGAAAGTAATGTAACACACACCCATATAATGCGCACCGCCCCGTGATGTTTTTCTCACTCCTACTAGTGAATGTAATGTAACAGACAACCATACAATGCGCACCGCCCCGTGATGTTTTTCTCACTCCTACTAGTGAAAGTAATGTAACACACACCCATCCAATGCGCACCACCCCGTGATATTTTTCTCACTCCTACTAGTGAATGTAATGTAACACACACCCATACAATGCGCACCACCCCGTGATGTTTTTCTCACTCCTACTAGTGAATGTAATGTAACATACAACCATACAATGCGCACCACCCCATGATGTTTTTCTCACTCCTACTAGTGAATGTAATGTAACACAGACCCATACAATGCGCACCACCCCGTGATGTTTTTCTCACTCGTACTAGTGAATCTAATGAAACACACACCCATGCAATGCGCACCGCCCCGTGATGTTTTTCTCACTCCTACTAGTGAATGTAATGTAACACACACCCATACAATGTGCACCGCCCCGTGATGATTTTCTCACTCCTACTAGTGAATCTAATGTAACACACACCCATACAATGCGCACCACCCCGTGATGTTTTTCTCACTCCTACTAGTGAAAGTAATGTAACACACACCCATACAATGCGCACCGCCCCGTGATGTTTTTCTCACTCCTACTAGTGAATGTAATGTAACACACACCCATACAATGCGCACCACCCCGTGATGTTTTTCTCACTCCTAGTAGTGAATGTAATGTAACACACACCCATACAATGCGCACCACCCCGTGATGTTTTTCTCATTCCTACTAGTGAAAGTAATGTAACACACACCCATACAATGCGCACCGCCCTGTGATGTTTTTCTCACTCCTACTAGTGAAAGTAATGTAACACACACCCATACAATGCGCACCACCCCGTGATGTTTTTCTCACTCCTACTACTGAATCTATTGTAACACACACCCATACAATGCGCACCACCCCGTGATGTTTTTCTCACTCCTACTAGTGAAAGTAATGTATCACACACCCATACAATGCGCACAACCCCGTGATGTTTTTCTCACTCCTACTAGTGAATCTAATGTAACACACACCCATACAATGCGCACCACCCCGTGATGTTTTTCTCACTCCTACTAGTGAATGTAATGTAACACACACCCATACAATGCGCACCGCCCCGTGATGTTTTTCTCACTCCTACTAGTGAATATAATGTAACACACACCCATGCAATGCGCACCACCCCGTGATGTTTTTCTCACTCATACTAGTGAAAGTAATGTAAGACACACCCATACAATGCGAACCGCCCTGTGATGTTTTTCTCACTCCTACTAGTAAATGTAATGTAACACACACCCATACAATGCGCACCTCCCCGTCATGATTTTCTCACTCCTACTAGTGAATGTAATGTAACACACAACCATACAATGCGCACCACCCCGTGATGATTTTCTCACTACTACTAGTGAATCTAATGTAACACACACCCATACAATGCGAACCACCCCGTGATGTTTTTCTCACTCCTACTATTGAAAGTAATGTAACACACACCCATACAATGCGCACCGCCCCGTGATGTTTTTCTCACTCCTACTAGTGAATGTAATGTAACACACACCCATACAATGCGCACCGCCCCGTGATGTTTTTCTCACTCCTACTAGTGAATGTAATGTAGCATACAACCATACAATGCGCACCACCCCGTGATGTTTTTCTCACTCCTACTAGTGAATCTAATGTAACACACACCCATACAATGCGCACCACCCCGTGATGTTTTTCTCACTCCTACTAGTGAATGTAATGTAACACACACCCATACAATGCGCACCGCCCCGTGATGTTTTTCTCACTGCTACTAGTGAATCTAATGTAACACACACCCATACAATGCGCACCACCCCGTGATGTTTTTCTCACTCCTACTAGTGAATGTTATGTAACACACACCCATACAATGCGCACCACCCCGTGATGATTTTCTCACTCCTACTAGTGAATGTAATGTAACACACACCCATACAATGCGCACCGCCCCGTGATGTTTTTCTCACTCCTACTAGTGAATCTAATGTAACACACACCGATACAATGCGCACCGCCCCGTGATGTTTTTCTCACTCCTACTAGTGAAACTAATGTAACACACACCCATACAATGCGCACCACCCCGTGATGTTTTTCTCACTCCTACTAGTGAATCTAATGTAACACACACCCATACAATGCGCACCACCCCGTGATGTTTTTCTCACTCCTACTAGTGAATCTAATGTAACACACACCCATACAATGCGGACCACCCCGTGATGTTTTTCTCACTCCTACTAGTGAATCTAATGTAACACACACCCATACAATGCGCACCGCCCCCTGATGTTTTTCTCACTCCTACTAGTGTATGTAATGTAACACACACCCATACAATGCGCACCGCCCCGTGATGTTTTTCTCACTCCTACTAGTGAATGTAATGTAACACACACCCATACAATGCGCACCGCCCCGTGATGTTTTTCTCACTCCTACTAGTGAATCTAATGTAACACACACCCATACAATGCGCACCGCCCCTTGATGTTTTTCTCACTCCTACTAGTGAATCTAATGTAACACACACCCATACAATGCGCACCGCCCCGTGATGTTTTTCTCACTCCTACTAGTGAAAGTAATGTAACACACACGCATACAATGCGCACCACCCCGTGACGTTTTTCTCACTCCTACTAGTGAATCTAATGTAACACACACCCATACAATGCGCACCACCCCGTGATGTTTTTCTCACTCCTACTAGTGAAAGTAATGTAACATACACCCATACAATGCGCACCACCCCGTGATGTTTTTCTCACTCCTACTAGTGAGTGTAATGTAACACACACCCATACAATGCGCACCACCCCGTGATGTTTTTCTCACTCCTACTAGTGAATCTAATGTAACACACACCCATACAATGCGCAGCAACCGTGATGTTTTTCTCACTCCTACTAGTGAATCTAATGTAACACACACCCATACAATGCGCACCACCCCGTGATGTTTTTCTCACTCCTACTAGTGAATGTAATGTAACACACACCCATACAATGCGCACCACCCCGTGATGTTTTTCTTACTCCTACTAGTGAATGTAATGTAACACACACATACAATGCACAGCACCCCGTGATGTTTTTCTCACTCCTACTAGTGAATATAATGTAACACACACCCATACAATGCGCACCACCCCGTGATGTTTTTCTCACTCCTACTAGTGAATCTAATGTAACACACACCCATACAATGCGCAACACCCCGTGATGTTTTTCTCACTCCTACTAGTGAATCTAATGTAACACACACCCATATAATGCGCACCACCCCGTGATGTTTTACTCACTCCTACTAGTGAATGTAATGTAACACACACCCATACAATGCGCACCACCCCGTGATGTTTTTCTCACTCCTACTAGTGAATGTAATGTAACACACACATACAATGCACAGCACCCCGTGATGTTTTTCTCACTCCTACTAGTGAATCTAATGTAACACACACCCATACAATGCGCACCACCCCGTGATGTTTTTCTCACTCCTACTAGTGAAAGTACTGTAACACACACCCATACAATGCGCATCGCCCCGTGATGTTTTTCTCACTCCTACTAGTGAAAGTAATGTAACATTCCCATACAATGCGCACCGCCCCGTGATGTTTTTCTCACTCCTACTAGTGAATGTAAAGTAACACACACCCATACAATGCGCAAAACCCCGTGATGTTTTTCTCACTCCTACTAGTAAATCTAATGTAACACACACCCATACAATGCGCACCACCCCATGATGTTTTTCTCACTCCTACTAGTGAATCTAATATACCACACACCCATACAATGCGCACCACGCCGTTAGGTTTTTCTCACTCCTAGTAGTGAATCTAATGTAACACACACCCATACAATGCGCACCACCCCGTGATGTTTTTCTCACTCCTACTAGTGTATCTAATGTAACACACACCCATACAATGTGGACCACCCCGTGATGTTTTTCTCACTCCTACTAGTGAATCTAATGTAACACACACCCATACAATGCGCACCGCCCCGTGATGTTTTTCTCACTCCTACTAGTGAATGTAATATAACACACACCCATACAATGCGCACCGCCCCGTGATGTTTTTCTCACTCCTACTAGTGAATGTAATGTAACACACACCCATACAATGCGCACCACCCGGTGATGTTTTTCTCACTCCTTCTAGTGAATCTAATGTAACACACACCCATACAATGCGCACCGCCCCGTGATGTTTTTCTCACTCCTACTAGTGAATCTAATGTAACACACACCCATACAATGCGCACCGCCCCGTGATGTTTTTCTCACTCCTACTAGTGAAAGTAATGTAACACACACCCATACAATGCGCACCGCCCCGTGACGTTTTTCTCACTCCTACTAGTGAATCTAATGTAACACACACCCATACAATGCGCACCACCCCGTGATGTTTTTCTCACTCCTACTAGTGAAAGTAATGTAACATACACCCATACAATGCGCACCACCCCGTGATGTTTTTCTCACTCCTACTAGTGAATCTAATGTAACACACACCCATAAAATGCGCACCGCCCCGTGATGTTTTTCTCACTCCTACTAGTGAATGTAATGTAACACACACCCATGCAATGCGCACCACCCCGTGATGTTTTTCTCACTCCTACTAGTGAATGTAATGTAACACACATCCATCCAATGCGCACCGCCCCGTGATGTTTTTCTCACTCCTACTATTGAATGTAATGTAACACACACCCATGCAATGCGCACCAACCCGTGATGTTTTTCTCACTCCTACTAGTGAAAGTAATGTAACACACACCCATATAATGCGCACCGCCCCGTGATGTTTTTCTCACTCCTACTAGTGAATGTAATGTAACAGACAACCATACAATGCGCACCGCCCCGTGATATTTTTCTCACTCCTACTAGTGAATGTAATGTAACACACACCCATACAATGTGCACCACCCCGTGATGTTTTTCTCACTCCTACTAGTGAAAGTAATGTAACACACACCTATCCAATGCGCACCACCCCGTGATATTTTTCTCACTCCTACTAGTGAATGTAATGTAACACACACCCATACAATGCGCACCACCCCGTGATGTTTTTCTCACTCCTACTAGTGAATGTAATGTATCACACACCCATACAATGCGCACAACCTCGTGATGTTTTTCTCACTCCTACTAGTGAATGTAATGTAACACACACCCATACAATGCGCACCGCCCCGTGATGATTTTCTCACTCCTACTAGTGAATCTAATGTAACACACACCCATACAATGCGCACCACCACGTGATGTTTTTCTCACTCCTACTAGTGAAAGTAATGTAACACACACCCATACAATGCGCACCGCCCCGTGATGTTTTTCTCACTCCTACTAGTGAATGTAATGTAACACACACCCATACAATGCGCACCACCCCGTGATGTTTTTCTCACTCCTAGTAGTGAATGTAATGTAACACACACCCATACAATGCGCACCACCCCGTGATGTTTTTCTCACTCCTACTAGTGAAAGTAATGTAACACACACCCATACAATGCGCACCGCCCCGTGATGTTTTTCTCACTCCTACTAGTGAAAGTAATGTAACACACACCCATACAATGCGCACCACCCCGTGATGTTTTTCTCACTCCTACTACTGAATCTATTGTAACACACACCCATACAATGCGCACCACCCCGTGATGTTTTTCTCACTCCTACTAGTGAATGTAATGTATCACACACCCATACAATGCGCACAACCCCGTGATGTTTTTCTCACTCCTACTAGTGAATCTAATGTAACACACACCCATACAATGCGCACCACCCCGTGATGTTTTTCTCACTCCTACTAGTGAATGTAATGTAACACACACCCATACAATGCGCACCGCCCCGTGATGTTTTTCTCACTCCTACTAGTGAATATAATGTAACACACACCCATGCAATGCGCACCACCCCGTGATGTTTTTCTCACTCATACTAGTGAAAGTAATGTAAGACACACCCATACAATGCGAACCGCCCTGTGATGTTTTTCTCACTCCTACTAGTAAATGTAATGTAACACACACCCATACAATGCGCACCGCCCCGTGATGATTTTCTCACACCTACTAGTGAATGTAATGTAACACACAACCATACAATGCGCACCACCCCATGATGATTTTCTCACTCCTACTAGTGAATCTAATGTAACAGACACCCATACAATGCGCACCACCCCGTGATGTTTTTCTCACTCCTACTAGTGAAAGTAATGTAACACACACCCATATAATGCGCACCGCCCCGTGATGTTTTTGTCACTCCTACTAGTGAATGTAATGTAACAGACACCCATACAATGCGCACCGCCCCGTGATATTTTTCTCACTCCTACTAGTGAATGTAATGTAACACACACCCATACAATGCGCACCACCCCGTGATGTTTTTCTCACTGCTACTAGTGAATCTAATGTAACACACACCCATACATTGCGCACCGCCCCGTGATGATTTTCTCACTCCTACTAGTGAATGTAATGTAACACACACCCATACAATGCGCACCGCCCCGTGATGTTTTTCTCACTCCTACTAGTGAATCTAATGTAACACACAACCATACAATGCGCACCGCCCCGTGATGTTTTTCTCACTCCTACTAGTGAATCTAATGTAACACACACCCATAAAATGCGCACCACCCCGTGATGATTTTCTCACTACTACTAGTGAATCTAATGTAACACACACCCATACAATGCGAACCACCCCGTGATGTTTTTTTCACTCCTACTATTGAAAGTAATGTAACACACACCTATACAATGCGCACCGCCCCGTGATGTTTTTCTCACTCCTACTAGTGAATGTAATGTAACACACACCCATACAATGCGCACCGCCCCGTGATGTTTTTCTCACTGCTACTAGTGAATCTAATGTAACACACACCCATACAATGCGCACCACCCCGTGATGTTTTTCTCACTCCTACTAGTGAATGTTATGTAACACACACCCATACAATGCGCACCACCCCGTGATGATTTTCTCACTCCTACTAGTGAATGTAATGTAACACACACCCATACAATGCGCACCGCCCCGTGATGTTTTTCTCACTCCTACTAGTGAATCTAATGTAACACACACCCATACAATGCGCACCGCCCCGTGATGTTTTTCTCACTCCTACTAGTGAAAGTAATGTAACATTCCCATACAATGCGCACCGCCCCGTGATGTTTTTCTCACTCCTACTAGTGAATCTAATGTAACACACACCCATACAATGCGGACCGCCCCGTGATGTTTTTCTCACTCCTACTAGTGAATGTAATGTAACACACACCCATACAATGCGCACCGCCCCGTGATGTTTTTCTCACTCCTACTAGTGAAACTAATGTAACACACACCCATAAAATGCGCACCGCCCCGTGATGTTTTTCTCACTCCTACTAGTGAATGTAATGTAACACACACCAATGCAATGCGCACCACCCCGTGATGTTTTTCTCACTCCTACTAGTGAATGTAATGTAACACACATCCATCCAATGCGCACCGCCCCGTGATGTTTTTCTCACTCCTACTATTGAATGTAATGTAACACACACCCATGCAATGCGCACCGCCCCGTGATGTTTTTCTCACTCCTACTAGTGAATGTAATGTAACATACACCCATACAATGCGCACCGCCCCGTGATGATTTTCTCACTCCTACTAGTGAATCTAATGTAACACACACCCATACAATGCGCACCACCCCGTGATGTTTTTCTCACTCCTACTAGTGAAAGTAATGTAACACACACCCATACAATGCGCACCGCCCCGTGATGTTTTTCTCACTCCTACTAGTGAATGTAATGTAACACACACCCATACAATGCGCACCACCCCGTGATGTTTTTCTCACTCCTACTAGTGAATCTAATGTAACACACACCCATACAATGCGCACCACCCCGTGATGTTTTTCTCACTCCTACTAGTGAATCTAATGTAACACACACCTATACAATGCGGACCACCCCGTGATGTTTTTCTCACTCCTACTAGTGAATCTAATGTAACACACACCCATACAATGCGCACCGCCCCGTTATGTTTTTCTCACTCCTACTAGTGTATGTAATGTAACACACACCCATACAATGCGCACCGCCCAGTGATGTTTTTCTCACTCCTACTAGTGAATGTAATGTAACACACACCCATACAATGCGCACCGCCCCGTGATGTTTTTCTCACTCCTACTAGTGAATCTAATGTAACACCCACCCATACAATGCGCACCGCCCCGTGATGTTTTTCTCACTCCTACTAGTGAATCTAATGTAACACACACCCATACAATGCGCACCGCCCCGTGATGTTTTTCTCACTCCTACTAGTGAAAGTAATGTAACACACACGCATACAATGCGCACCACCCCGTGACGTTTTTCTCACTCCTACTAGTGAATCTAATGTAACACACACCCATACAATGCGCACCACCCCGTGATGTTTTTCTCACTCCTACTAGTGAAAGTAATATAACGTACACCCATACAATGCGCACCACCCCGTGATGTTTTTCTCACTCCTACTAGTGAGTATAATGTAACACACCCCCATACAATGCGCACCACCCCGTGATGTTTTTCTCACTCCTATTAGTGAATCTAATGTAACACACACCCATACAATGCGCAGCACCCCGTGATGTTTTTCTCACTCCTACTAGTGAATCTAATGTAACACACACCCATACAATGCGCACCACCCCGTGATGTTTTTCTCACTCCTACTAGTGAATGTAATGTAACACACACCCATACAATGCGCACCACCCCGTGATGTTTTTCTCACTCCTACTAGTGAATGTAATGTAACACACACCCATACAATGCGCACCACCCCGTGATGTTTTTCTCACTCCTACTAGTGAATGTAATGTAACACACACCCATACAATGCGCACCACCCCGTGATGTTTTTCTCACTCCTACTAGTGAATCTAATGTAACACACACCCATACAATGCGCAACACCCCGTGATGTTTTTCTCACTCCTACTAGTGAATCTAATGTAACACACACCCATATAATGCGCACCACCCCGTGATGTTTTACTCACTCCTACTAGTGAATGTAATGTAACACACACCCATACAATGCGCACCACCCCGTGATGTTTTTCTCACTCCTACTAGTGAATGTAATGTAACACACACATACAATGCAGAGCACCCCGTGATGTTTTTCTCACTCCTACTAGTGAATCTAATGTAACACACACCCATACAATGCGCACCACCCCGTGATGTTTTTCTCACTCCTACTAGTGAAAGTACTGTAACACACACCCATACAATGCGCATCGCCCCGTGATGTTATTCTCACTCCTACTAGTGAAAGTAATGTAACATTCCCATACAATGCGCACCGCCCCGTGATGTTTTTCTCACTCCTACTAGTGAATGTAAAGTAACACACACCCATACAATGCGCAAAACCCCGTGATGTTTTTCTCACTCCTACTAGTAAATCTAATGTAACACACACCCATACAATGCGCACCACCCCATGATGTTTTTCTCACTCCTACTAGTGAATCTAATGTACCACACACCCATACAATGCGCACCACGCCGTGATGTTTTTCTCACTCCTAGTAGTGAATCTAATGTAACACACACCCATACAATGCGCACCACCCCGTGATGTTTTTCTCACTCCTACTAGTGTATCTAATGTAACACACACCCATACAATGTGGACCACCCCGTGATGTTTTTCTCACTCCTACTAGTGAATCTAATGTAACACACACCCATACAATGCGCACCGCCCCGTGATGTTTTTCTCACTCCTACTAGTGAATGTAATATAACACACACCCATACAATGCGCACCGCCCCGTGATGTTTTTCTCACTCCTACTAGTGAATGTAATGTAACACACACCCATACAATGCGCACCACCCCGTGATGTTTTTCTCACTCCTTCTAGTGAATCTAATGTAACACACACCCATACAATGCGCACCGCCCCGTGATGTTTTTTTCACTCCTACTAGTGAATCTAATGTAACACACACCCATACAATGCGCACCGCCCCGTGATGTTTTTCTCACTCCTACTAGTGAAAGTAATGTAACACACACCCATACAATGCGCACCGCCCCGTGACGTTTTTCTCACTCCTACTAGTGAATCTAATGTAACACACACCCATACAATGCGCACCACCCCGTGATGTTTTTCTCACTCCTACTAGTGAAAGTAATGTAACATACACCCATACAATGCGCACCACCCCGTGATGTTTTTCTCACTCCTACTAGTGAATCTAATGTAACACACACCCATACAATGCGGACCGCCCCTGGATGTTTTTCTCACTCCTACTAGTGAATGTAATGTAACACACACCCATACAATGCGCACCGCCCCGTGATGTTTTTCGCACTCCTACTAGTGAAACTAATGTAACACACACCCATAAAATGCGCACCGCCCCGTGATGTTTTTCTCACTCCTACTAGTGAATGTAATGTAACACACACCCATGCAATGCGCACCACCCCGTGATGATTTTCTCACTCCTACTAGTGAATGTAATGTAACACACATCCATCCAATGCGCACCGCCCCGTGATGTTTTTCTCACTCCTACTATTGAATGTAATGTAACACACACCCATGCAATGCGCACCAACCCGTGATGTTTTTCTCACTCCTACTAGTGAAAGTAATGTAACACACACCCATATAATGCGCACCGCCCCGTGATTTTTTTCTCACTCCTACTAGTGAATGTAATGTAACAGACAACCATACAATGCGCACCGCCCCGTGATATTTTTCTCACTCCTACTAGTGAATGTAATGTAACACACACCCATACAATGCGCACCACCCCGTGATGTTTTTCTCACTCCTACTAGTGAAAGTAATGTAACACACACCCATCCAATGCGCACCACCCCGTGATATTTTTCTCACTCCTACTAGTGAATGTAATGTAACACACACCCATACAATGCGCACCACCCCGTGATGTTTTTCTCACTCCTACTAGTGAATGTAATGTATCACACACCCATACAATGCGCACAACCCCGTGATGTTTTTCTCACTCCTACTAGTGAATGTAATGTAACACACACCCATACAATGCGCACCGCCCCGTGATGATTTTCTCACTCCTACTAGTGAATCTAATGTAACACACACCCATACAATGCGCACCACCACGTGATGTTTTTCTCACTCCTACTAGTGAAAGTAATGTAACACACACCCATATAATGCGCACCGCCCCGTGATGTTTTTCTCACTCCTACTAGTGAATGTAATGTAACACACACCCATACAATGCGCACCACCCCGTGATGTTTTTCTCACTCCTAGTAGTGAATGTAATGTAACACACACCCATACAATGCGCACCACCCCGTGATGT
This sequence comes from Cavia porcellus, assembly GCF_034190915.1. NCBI lineage: Eukaryota > Metazoa > Chordata > Mammalia > Rodentia > Caviidae > Cavia > Cavia porcellus. Next base: position 1,319,658 of record NW_026947556.1, read on the forward strand.
TTTTCTCACTCCTACTAGTGAAAGTAATGTAACACACACCCATACAATGCGCACCGCCCCGTGATGTTTTTCTCACTCCTACTAGTGAATCTAATGTAACACACAACCATACAATGCGCACCGCCCCGTGATGTTTTTCTCACTCCTACTAGTGAATCTAATGTAACACACACCCATAAAATGCGCACCACCCCGTGATGATTTTCTCACTACTACTAGTGAATCTAATGTAACACACACCCATACAATGCGAACCACCCCGTGATGTTTTTTTCACTCCTACTATTGAAAGTAATGTAACACACACCCATACAATGCGCACCGCCCCGTGATGTTTTTCTCACTCCTACTAGTGAATGTAATGTAACACACACCCATACAATGCGCACCACCCCGTGATGTTTTTCTCACTGCTACTAGTGAATCTAATGTAACACACACCCATACATTGCGCACCGCCCCGTGATGATTTTTTCACTCCTACTATTGAAAGTAATGTAACACACACCCATACAATGCGCACCGCCCCGTGATGTTTTTCTCACTCCTACTAGTGAATGTAATGTAACACACACCCATACAATGCGCACCGCCCCGTGATGTTTTTCTCACTCCTACTAGTGAATGTAATGTAACATACAACCATACAATGCGCACCACCCCGTGATGTTTTTCTCACTCCTACTAGTGAATCTAATGTAACACACACCCATACAATGCGCACCACCCCGTGATGTTTTTCTCACTCCTACTAGTGAATGTAATGTAACACACACCCATACAATGCGCACCGCCCCGTGATGTTTTTCTCACTGCTACTAGTGAATCTAATGTAACACACACCCATACAATGCGCACCACCCCGTGATGTTTTTCTCACTCCTACTAGTGAATGTTATGTAACACACACCCATACAATGCGCACCACCCCGTTATGATTTTCTCACTCCTACTAGTGAATGTAATGTAACACACACCCATACAATGCGCACCACCCCGTGATGTTTTTCTCACTCCTTCTAGTGAATCTAATGTAACACACACCCATACAATGCGCACCGCCCCGTGATGTTTTTCTCACTCCTACTAGTGAATCTAATGTAACACACACCCATACAATGCGCACCGCCCCGTGATGTTTTTCTCACTCCTACTAGTGAAAGTAATGTAACACACACCCATACAATGCGCACCGCCCCGTGACGTTTTTCTCACTCCTACTAGTGAATCTAATGTAACACACACCCATACAATGCGCACCACCCCGTGATGTTTTTCTCACTCCTACTAGTGAAATTAAGTTAACATACACCCATACAATGCGCACCACCCCGTGATGTTTTTCTCACTCCTACTAGTGAATCTAATGTAACACACACCCATGCAATGCGGACCGCCCCGTGATGTTTTTCTCACTCCTACTAGTGAATGTAATGTAACACACACCCATACAATGCGCACCGCCCCGTGATGTTTTTCGCACTCCTACTAGTGAAACTAATGTAACACACACCCATAAAATGCGCACCGCCCCGTGATGTTGTTCTCACTCCTACTAGTGAATGTAATGTAACACACACCCATGCAATGCGCACCACCCCGTGATGTTTTTCTCACTCCTACTAGTGAATGTAATGTAACACACATCCATCCAATGCGCACCGCCCCGTGATGTTTTTCTCACTCCTACTATTGAATGTAATGTAACACACACCCATGCAATGCGCACCGCCCCGTGATGTTTTTCTCACTCCTACTAGTGAATGTAATGTAACACACACCCATACAATGCGCACCGCCCCGTGATGTTTTTCTCACTCCTACTAGTGAATCTAATGTAACACACACCCATACAATTCGCACCGCCCCGTGATGTTTTTCTCACTCCTACTAGTGAAAGTAATGTAACATTCCCATACAATGCGCACCGCCCCGTGATGTTTTTCTCACTCCTACTAGTGAATCTAATGTAACACACACCCATACAATGCGGACCGCCCCGTGATGTTTTTCTCACTCCTACTAGTGAATGTAATGTAACACACACCCATCCAATGCGCACCGCCCCGTGATGTTTTTCTCACTCCTACTAGTGAAACTAATGTAACACACACCCATAAAATGCGCACCGCCCCGTGATGTTTTTCTCACTCCTACTAGTGAATGTAATGTAACACACATCCATCCAATGCGCACCGCCCCGTGATGTTTTTCTCACTCCTACTATTGAATGTAATGTAACACACACCCATGCAATGCGCACCAACCCGTGATGTTTTTCTCACTCCTACTAGTGAAAGTAATGTAACACACACCCATATAATGCGCACCGCCCCGTGATGTTTTTCTCACTCCTACTAGTGAATGTAATGTAACAGACAACCATACAATGCGCACCGCCCCGTGATATTTTTCTCACTCCTACTAGTGAATGTAATGTAACACACACCCATACAATGCGCACCACCCCGTGATGTTTTTCTCACTCCTACTAGTGAAAGTAATGTAACACACACCCATCCAATGCGCACCACCCCGTGATATTTTTCTCACTCCTACTAGTGAATGTAATGTAACACAACCCATACAATGCGCACCACCCCGTGATGTTTTTCTCACTCCTACTAGTGAATGTAATGTATCACACACCCATACAATGCGCACAACCCCGTGATGTTTTTCTCACTCCTACTAGTGAATGTAATGTAACACACACCCATACAATGCGCACCACCCCGTGATGATTTTCTCACTCCTACTAGTGAATGTAATGTAACACACACCCATACAATGCGCACCGCCCCGTGATGTTTTTCTCACTCCTACTAGTGAATCTAATGTAACACACACCCATACAATGCGCACCGCCCCGTGATGTTTTTCTCACTCCTACTAGTGAAAGTAATGTAACATTCCCATACAATGCGCACCGCCCCGTGATGTTTTTCTCACTCCTACTAGTGAATCTAATGTAACACACACCCATACAATGCGGACGGCCCCGTGATGTTTTTCTCACTCCTACTAGTGAATGTAATGTAACACACACCCATACAATGCGCACCGCCCCGTGATGTGTTTCTCACTCCTACTAGTGAAACTAATGTAACACACACCCATAAAATGCGCACCGCCCCGTGATGTTTTTCTCACTCCTACTAGTGAATGTAATGTAACACACACCAATGCAATGCGCACCACCCCGTGATGTTTTTCTCACTCCTACTAGTGAATGTAATGTAACACACATCAATCCAATGCGCACCGCCCCGTAATGTTTTTCTCACTCCTACTATTGAATGTAATGTAACACACACCCATGCAATGCGCACCACCCCGTGATGTTTTTCTCACTCCTACTAGTGAATGTAATGTAACACACACCCATACAATGCGCACCGCCCCGTGATGATTTTCTCACTCCTACTAGTGAATCTAATGTAACACACACCCATACAATGCGCACCACCCCGTGATGTTTTTCTCACTCCTACTAGTGAAAGTAATGTAACACACACCCATACAATGCGCACCGCCCCGTGATGTTTTTCTCACTCCTACTAGTGAATGTAATGTAACACACACCCATACAATGCGCACCGCCCCGTGATGTTTTTCTCACTCCTACTAGTGAATCTAATGCAACACCCACCCATACAATGCGCACCGCCCCGTGATGTTTTTCTCACTCCTACTAGTGAATCTAATGTAACACACACCCATACAATGCGCACCGCCCCGTGATGTTTTTCTCACTCCTACTAGTGAAAGTAATGTAACACACACGCATACAATGCGCACCACCCCGTGACGTTTTTCTCACTCCTACTAGTGAATCTAATGTAACACACACCCATACAATGCGCACCACCCCGTGATGTTTTTCTCACTCCTACTAGTGAAAGTAATATAACATACACCCATACAATGCGCACCACCCCGTGATGTTTTTCTCACTCCTACTAGTGAGTATAATGTAACACACCCCCATACAATGCGCACCACCCCGTGATGTTTTTCTCACTCCTACTAGTGAATCTAATGTAACACACACCCATACAATGCGCAGCACCCCGTGATGTTTTTCTCACTCCTACTAGTGAATCTAATGTAACACACACCCATACAATGCGCACCACCCCGTGATGTTTTTCTCACTCCTACTAGTGAATGTAATGTAACACACACCCATACAATGCGCACCACCCCGTGATGTTTTTCTCACTCCTACTAGTGAATGTAATGTAACACACACATACAATGCACAGCACCCCGTGATGTTTTTCTCACTCCTACTAGTGAATCTAATGTAACACACACCCATACAATGCGCACCACCCCGTGATGTTTTTCTCACTCCTACTAGTGAATCTAATGTAACACACACCCATACAATGCGCAACACCCCGTGATGTTTTTCTCACTCCTACTAGTGAATCTAATGTAACACACACCCATACAATGCGCACCACCCCGTGATGTTTTACTCACTCCTACTAGTGAATGTAATGTAACACACACCCATACAATGCGCACCACCCCGTGATGTTTTTCTCACTCCTACTAGTGAATGTAATGTAACACACACATACAATGCACAGCACCCCGTGATGTTTTTCTCACTCCTACTAGTGAATCTAATGTAACACACACCCATACAATGCGCACCACCCCGTGATGTTTTTCTCACTCCTACTAGTGAAAGTACTGTAACACACACCCATACAATGCGCATCGCCCCGTGATGTTTTTCTCACTCCTACTAGTGAAAGTAATGTAACATTCCCATACAATGCGCACCGCCCCGTGATGTTTTTCTCACTCCTACTAGTGAATGTAAAGTAACACACACCCATACAATGCGCAAAACCCCGTGATGTTTTTCTCACTCCTACTAGTAAATCTAATGTAACACACACACATACAATGGGCACCACCCCATGATGTTTTTCTCACTCCTACTAGTGAATCTAATGTACCACACACCCATACAATGCGCACCACGCCGTGATGTTTTTCTCACTCCTAGTAGTGAATCTAATGTAACACACACCCATACAATGCGCACCACCCCGTGATGTTTTTCTCACTCCTACTAGTGTATCTAATGTAACACACACCCATACAATGTGGACCACCCCGTGATGTTTTTCTCACTCCTACTAGTGAATCTAATGTAACACACACCCATACAATGCGCACCGCCCCGTGATGTTTTTCTCACTCCTACTAGTGAATGTAATGTAACACACACCCATACAATGCGCACCGCCCCGTGATGTTTTTCTCACTCCTACTAGTGAATGTAATGTAACACACACCCATAAAATGCGCACCACCCCGTGATGTTTTTCTCACTCCTTCTAGTGAATCTAATGTAACACACACCCATACAATGCGCACCGCCCCGTGATGTTTTTCTCACTCCTACTAGTGAATCTAATGTAACACACACCCATACAATGCGCACCGACCCGTGATGTTTTTCTCACTCCTACTAGTGAAAGTAATGTAACACACACCCATACAATGCGCACCGCCCCGTGACGTTTTTCTCACTCCTACTAGTGAATCTAATGTAACACACACCCATACAATGCACAGCACCCCGTGATGTTTTTCTCACTCCTACTAGTGAATCTAATATAACACACACCCATACAATGCGCACCACCCCGTGATGTTTTTCTCACTCCTACTAGTGAATGTAATGTAACACACACCCATACAATGCGCACCACCCCGTGATGTTTTTCTCACTCCTTCTAGTGAACCTAATGTAACACACACCCATACAATGCGCACCGCCCCGTGATGTTTTTCTCACTCCTACTAGTGAATCTAATGTAACACACACACATACAATGCGCACCGCCCCGTGATGTTTTTCTCACTCCTACTAGTGAAAGTAATGTAACACACACCCATACAATGCGCACCGCCCCGTGACGTTTTTCTCACTCCTACTAGTGAATCTAATGTAACACACACCCATACAATGCGCACCACCCCGTGATGTTTTTCTCACTCCTACTAGTGAAAGTAATGTAACATACACCCATACAATGCGCACCACCCCGTGATGTTTTTCTCACTCCTACTAGTGAATCTAATGTAACACACACCCATGCAATGCGGACCGCCCCGTGATGTTTTTCTCACTCCTACTAGTGAATGTAATGTAACACACACCCATACAATGCGCACCGCCCCGTGATGTTTTTCGCACTCCTACTAGTGAAACTAATGTAACACACACCCATAAAATGCGCACCGCCCCGTGATGTTGTTCTCACTCCTACTAGTGAATGTAATGTAACACACACCCATGCAATGCGCACCACCCCGTGATGTTTTTCTCACTCCTACTAGTGAATGTAATGTAACACACATCCATCCAATGCGCACCGCCCCGTGATGTTTTTCTCACTCCTACTATTGAATGTAATGTAACACACACCCATGCAATGCGAACCGCCCCGTGATGTTTTTCTCACTCCTACTAGTGAATGTAATGTAACACACACCCATACAATGCGCACCGCCCCGTGATGTTTTTCTCACTCCTACTAGTGAATCTAATGTAACACACACCCATACAATTCGCACCGCCCCGTGATGTTTTTCTCACTCCTACTAGTGAAAGTAATGTAACATTCCCATACAATGCGCACCGCCCCGTGATGTTTTTCTCACTCCTACTAGTGAATCTAAGGTAACACACACCCATACAATGCGGACCGCCCCGTGATGTTTTTCTCACTCCTACTAGTGAATGTAATGTAACACACACCCATACAATGCGCACCGCCCCGTGATGTTTTTCTCACTCCTACTAGTGAAACTAATGTAACACACACCCATAAAATGCGCACCGCCCCGTGATGTTTTTCTCACTCCTACTAGTGAATGTAATGTAACACACATCCATCCAATGCGCACCGCCCCGTGATGTTTTTCTCACTCCTACTATTGAATGTAATGTAACACACACCCATGCAATGCGCACCGCCCCGTGATGTTTTTCTCACTCCTACTAGTGAATGTAATGTAACACACACCCATACAATGCGCACTGCCCCGTGATGATTTTCTCACTCCTACTAGTGAATCTAATGTAACACTCACCCATACAATGCGCACCACCCCGTGATGTTTTTCTCACTCCTACTAGTGAAAGTAATGTAACACACACCCGTACAATGCGCACCGCCCCGTGATGTTTTTCTCACTCCTACTAGTGAATGTAATGTAACACACACCCATACAATGCGCACCACCCCGTGATGTTTTTGTCACTCCTACTAGTGAATCTAATGTAACACACACCCATACAATGCGCACCACCCCGTGATGTTTTTCTCACTCCTACTAGTGAATCTAATGTAACACACACCCATACAATGCGGACCACCCCGTGATGTTTTTCTCACTCCTACTAGTGAATCTAATGTAACACACACCCATACAATGCGCACCGCCCCGTGATGTTTTTCTCACTCCTACTAGTGAAAGTAATGTAACACACACGCATACAATGCGCACCACCCCGTGACGTTTTTCTCACTCCTACTAGTGAATCTAATGTAACACACACCCATACAATGCGCACCACCCCGTGATGTTTTTCTCACTCCTACTAGTGAAAGTAATGTAACATACACCCATACAATGCGCACCACCCCGTGATGTTTTTCTCACTCCTACTAGTGAGTGTAATGTAACACACACCCATACAATGCGCACCACCCCGTGATGTTTTTCTCACTCCTACTAGTGAATCTAATGTAACACACACCCATACAATGCGCAGCACCCCGTGATGTTTTTCTCACTCCTACTAGTGAATCTAATGTAACACACACCCATACAATGCGCACCACCCCGTGATGTTTTTCTCACTCCTACTAGTGAATGTAATGTAACACACACCCATACAATGCGCACCACCCCGTGATGTTTTTCTCACTCCTACTAGTGAATGGAATGTAACACACACATACAATGCACAGCACCCCGTGATGTTTTTCTCACTCCTACTAGTGAATCTAATGTAACACACACCCATACAATGCGCACCACCCCGTGATGTTTTTCTCACTCCTACTAGTGAATCTAATGTAACACACACCCATACAATGCGCAACACCCCGTGATGTTTTTCTCACTCCTACTAGTGAATCTAATGTAACACACACCCATACAATGCGCACCACCCCGTGATGTTTTTCTCACTCCTACTAGTGAAAGTAATGTAACACACACCCATACAATGCGCACCGCCCCGTGATGTTTTTCTCACTCCTACTAGTGAATGTAATGTAACACACACCCATACAATGCGCACCACCCCGTGATGTTTTTCTCACTCCTACTAGTGAATCTAATGTAACACACACCCATACAATGCGCAACACCCCGTGATGTTTTTCTCACTCCTACTAGTGAATCTAATGTAACACACACCCATACAATGCGGACCACCCCGTGATGTTTTTCTCACTCCTACTAGTGAATCTAATGTAACACACACCCATACAATGCGCACCGCCCCGTGATGTTTTTCTCACTCCTACTAGTGAAAGTAATGTAACACACACGCATACAATGCGCACCACCCCGTGACGTTTTTCTCACTCCTACTAGTGAATCTAATGTAACACACACCCATACAATGCGCACCACCCCGTGATGTTTTTCTCACTCCTACTAGTGAAAGTAATGTAACATACACCCATACAATGCGCACCACCCCGTGATGTTTTTCTCACTCCTACTAGTGAGTGTAATGTAACACACACCCATACAATGCGCACCACCCCGTGATGTTTTTCTCACTCCTACTAGTGAATCTAATGTAACACACACCCATACAATGCGCAGCACCCCGTGATGTTTTTCTCACTCCTACTAGTGAATCTAATGTAACACACACCCATACAATGCGCACCACCCCGTGATGTTTTTCTCACTCCTACTAGTGAATGTAATGTAACACACACCCATACAATGCGCACCACCCCGTGATGTTTTTCTCACTCCTACTAGTGAATGTAATGTAACACACACATACAATGCACAGCACCCCGGGATGTTTTTCTCACTCCTACTAGTGAATCTAATGTAACACACACCCATACAATGCGCACCACCCCGTGATGTTTTTCTCACTCCTACTAGTGAATCTAATGTAACACACACCCATACAATGCGCAACACCCCGTGATGTTTTTCTCACTCCTACTAGTGAATCTAATGTAACACACACCCATACAATGCGCACCACCCCGTGATGTTTTACTCACTCCTACTAGTGAATGTAATGTAACACACACCCATACAATGCGCACCACCCCGTGATGTTTTTCTCACTCCTACTAGTGAATGTAATGTAACACACACATACAATGCACAGCACCCCGTGATGTTTTTCTCACTCCTACTAGTGAATCTAATGTAACACACACCCATACAATGCGCACCACCCCGTGATGTTTTTCTCACTCCTACTAGTGAAAGTACTGTAACACACACCCATACAATGCGCATCGCCCCGTGATGTTTTTCTCACTCCTACTAGTGAAAGTAATGTAACATTCCCATACAATGCGCACCGCCCCGTGATGTTTTTCTCACTCCTACTAGTGAATGTAAAGTAACACACACCCATACATTGCGCAAAACCCCGTGATGTTTTTCTCACTCCTACTAGTAAATCTAATGTAACACACACACATACAATGGGCACCACCCCATGATGTTTTTCTCACTCCTACTAGTGAATCTAATGTACCACACACCCATACAATGCGCACCACGCCGTGATGTTTTTCTCACTCCTAGTAGTGAATCTAATGTAACACACACCCATACAATGCGCACCACCCCGTGATGTTTTTCTCACTCCTACTAGTGTATCTAATGTAACACACACCCATACAATGTGGACCACCCCGGGATGTTTTTCTCACTCCTACTAGTGAATCTAATGTAACACACACCCATACAATGCGCACCGCCCCGTGATGTTTTTCTCACTCCTACTAGTGAATGTAATGTAAAACACACCCATACAATGCGCCCCGCCCCGTGATGTATTTCTCACTCCTACTAGTGAATGTAATGTAACACACACCCATACAATGCGCACCACCCCGTGATGTTTTTCTCACTCCTTCTAGTGAATCTAATGTAACACACACCCATACAATGCGCACCGCCCCGTGATGTTTTTCTCACTCCTACTAGTGAATCTAATGTAACACACACCCATACAATGCGCACCGCCCCGTGATGTTTTTCTCACTCCTACTAGTGAAAGTAATGTAACACACACCCATACAATGCGCACCGCCCCGTGACGTTTTTCTCACTCCTACTAGTGAATCTAATGTAACACACACCCATACAATGCGCACCACCCCGTGATGTTTTTCTCACTCCTACTAGTGAAAGTAATGTAACATACACCCATACAATGCGCACCACCCCGTGATGTTTTTCTCACTCCTACTAGTGAATCTAATGTAACACACACCCATGCAATGCGGACCGCCCCGTGATGTTTTTCTCACTCCTACTAGTGAATGTAATGTAACACACACCCATACAATGCGCACCGCCCCGTGTTGTTTTTCGCACTCCTACTAGTGAAACTAATGTAACACACACCCATAAAATGCGCACCGACCCGTGATGTTTTTCTCACTCCTATTAGTGAATGTAATGTAACACACACCCATGCAATGCGCACCACCCCGTGATGTTTTTCTCACTCCTACTAGTGAATGTAATGTAACACACATCCATCCAATGCGCACCGCCCCGTGATGTTTTTCTCACTCCTACTATTGAATGTAATGTAACACACACCCATGCAATGCGCACCGCCCCGTGATGTTTTTCTCACTCCTACTAGTGAATGTAATGTAACACACACCCATACAATGCGCACCGCCCCGTGATGTTTTTCTCACTCCTACTAGTGAATCTAATGTAACACACACCCATACAATGCGCACCGCCCCGTGATGTTTTTCTCACTCCTACTAGTGAAAGTAATGTAACATTCCCATACAATGCGCACCGCCCCGTGATGTTTTTCTCACTCCTACTAGTGAATCTAATGTAACACACACCCATACAATGCGGACCGCCCCGTGATGTTTTTCTCACTCCTACTAGTGAATGTAATGTAACACACACCCATACAATGCGCACCGCCCCGTGATGTTTTTCTCACTCCTACTAGTGAAACTAATGTAACACACACCCATAAAATGCGCACCGCCCCGTGATGTTTTTCTCACTCCTACTAGTGAATGTAATGTAACACACACCAATGCAATGCGCACCACCCCGTGATGTTTTTCTCACTCCTACTAGTGAATGTAATGTAACACACATCCATCCAATGCGCACCGCCCCGTGATGTTTTTCTCACTCCTACTATTGAATGTAATGTAACACAAACCCATGCAATGCGCACCGCCCCGTGATGTTTTTCTCACTCCTACTAGTGAATGTAATGTAACACACACCCATACAATGCGCACCGCCCCGTGATGATTTTCTCACTCCTACTAGTGAATCTAATGTAACACACACCCATACAATGCGCACCACCCCGTGATGTTTTTCTCACTCCTACTAGTGAAAGTAATGTAACACACACCCATACAATGCGCACCGCCCCGTGATGTTTTTCTCACTCCTACTAGTGAATGTAATGTAACACACACCCATAAAATGCGCACCACCCCGTGATGTTTTTCTCACCCCTACTAGTGAATCTAATGTAACACACACCCATACAATGCGCACCGCCCCGTGATGTTTTTCTCACTCCTACTAGTGAATCTAATGTAACACACACCCATACAATGCGGACCACCCCGTGATGTTTTTCTCACTCCTACTAGTGAATCTAATGTAACACCCACCCATACAATGCGCACCGCCCCGTGACGTTTTTCTCACTCCTACTAGTGAATCTAATGTAACACACACCCATACAATGCGCACCACCCCGTGATGTTTTTCTCACTCCTACTAGTGAAAGTAATGTAACATACACCCATACAATGCGCACCACCCCGTGATGTTTTTCTCACTCCTACTAGTGAGTGTAATGTAACACACACCCATACAATGCGCACCACCCCGTGATGTTTTTCTCACTCCTACTAGTGAATCTAATGTAACACACACCCATACAATGCGCAGCACCCCGTGATGTTTTTCTCACTCCTACTAGTGAATCTAATGTAACACACACCCATACAATGCGCACCATCCCGTGATGTTTTTCTCACTCCTACTAGTGAATGTAATGTAACACACACCCATACAATGCGCACCACCCCGTGATGTTTTTCTCACTCCTACTAGTGAATGTAATGTAACACACACATACAATGCACAGCACCCCGTGATGTTTTTCTCACTCCTACTAGTGAATCTAATGTAACACACACCCATACAATGCGCACCACCCCGTGATGTTTTTCTCACTCCTACTAGTGAATCTAATGTAACACACACCCATACAATGCGCAATACCCCGTGATGTTTTTCTCACTCCTACTAGTGAATCTAATGTAACACACACCCATACAATGCGCACCACCCCGTGATGTTTTACTCACTCCTACTAGTGAATGTAATGTAACACACACCCATACAATGCGCACCACCCCGTGATGTTTTTCTCACTCCTACTAGTGAATGTAATGTAACACACACATACAATGCACAGCACCCCGTGATGTTTTTCTCACTCCTACTAGTGAATCTAATGTAACACACACCCATACAATGCGCACCACCCCGTGATGTTTTTCTCACTCCTACTTGTGAAAGTACTGTAACACACACCCATGCAATGCGCACCACCCCGTGATGTTTTTCTCACTCCTACTAGTGAATGTAATGTAACACACATCCATCCAATGCGCACCGCCCCGTGATGTTTTTCTCACTCCTACTATTGAATGTAATGTAACACACACCCATGCAATGCGCACCGCCCCGTGATGTTTTTCTCACTCCTACTAGTGAATGTAATGTAACACACACCCATACAATGCGCACCGCCCCGTGATGTTTTTCTCACTCCTACTAGTGAATCTAATGTAACACACACCCATACAATGCGCACCGCCCCGTGATGTTTTTCTCACTCCTACTAGTGAAAGTAATGTAACATTCCCATACAATGCGCACCGCCCCGTGATGTTTTTCTCACTCCTACTAGTGAATCTAATGTAACACACACCCATACAATGCGGACCGCCCCGTGATGTTTTTCTCACTCCTACTAGTGAATGTAATGTAACACACACCCATACAATGCGCACCGCCCCGTGATGTTTTTCTCACTCCTACTAGTGAAACTAATGTAACACACACCCATAAAATGCGCACCGCCCCGTGATGTTTTTCTCACTCCTACTAGTGAATGTAATGTAACACACACCAATGCAATGCGCACCACCCCGTGATGTTTTTCTCACTCCTACTAGTGAATGTAATGTAACACACATCCATCCAATGCGCACCGCCCCGTGATGTTTTTCTCACTCCTACTATTGAATGTAATGTAACACAAACCCATGCAATGCGCACCGCCCCGTGATGTTTTTCTCACTCCTACTAGTGAATGTAATGTAACACACACCCATACAATGCGCACCGCCCCGTGATGATTTTCTCACTCCTACTAGTGAATCTAATGTAACACACACCCATACAATGCGCACCACCCCGTGATGTTTTTCTCACTCCTACTAGTGAAAGTAATGTAACACACACCCATACAATGCGCACCGCCCCGTGATGTTTTTCTCACTCCTACTAGTGAATGTAATGTAACACACACCCATAAAATGCGCACCACCCCGTGATGTTTTTCTCACCCCTACTAGTGAATCTAATGTAACACACACCCATACAATGCGCACCGCCCCGTGATGTTTTTCTCACTCCTACTAGTGAATCTAATGTAACACACACCCATACAATGCGGACCACCCCGTGATGTTTTTCTCACTCCTACTAGTGAATCTAATGTAACACCCACCCATACAATGCGCACCGCCCCGTGACGTTTTTCTCACTCCTACTAGTGAATCTAATGTAACACACACCCATACAATGCGCACCACCCCGTGATGTTTTTCTCACTCCTACTAGTGAAAGTAATGTAACATACACCCATACAATGCGCACCACCCCGTGATGTTTTTCTCACTCCTACTAGTGAGTGTAATGTAACACACACCCATACAATGCGCACCACCCCGTGATGTTTTTCTCACTCCTACTAGTGAATCTAATGTAACACACACCCATACAATGCGCAGCACCCCGTGATGTTTTTCTCACTCCTACTAGTGAATCTAATGTAACACACACCCATACAATGCGCACCATCCCGTGATGTTTTTCTCACTCCTACTAGTGAATGTAATGTAACACACACCCATACAATGCGCACCACCCCGTGATGTTTTTCTCACTCCTACTAGTGAATGTAATGTAACACACACATACAATGCACAGCACCCCGTGATGTTTTTCTCACTCCTACTAGTGAATCTAATGTAACACACACCCATACAATGCGCACCACCCCGTGATGTTTTTCTCACTCCTACTAGTGAATCTAATGTAACACACACCCATACAATGCGCAATACCCCGTGATGTTTTTCTCACTCCTACTAGTGAATCTAATGTAACACACACCCATACAATGCGCACCACCCCGTGATGTTTTACTCACTCCTACTAGTGAATGTAATGTAACACACACCCATACAATGCGCACCACCCCGTGATGTTTTTCTCACTCCTACTAGTGAATGTAATGTAACACACACATACAATGCACAGCACCCCGTGATGTTTTTCTCACTCCTACTAGTGAATCTAATGTAACACACACCCATACAATGCGCACCACCCCGTGATGTTTTTCTCACTCCTACTTGTGAAAGTACTGTAACACACACCCATACAATGCGCATCGCCCCGTGATGTTTTTCTCACTCCTACTAGTGAAAGTAATGTAACATTCCCATACAATGCGCACCGCCCCGTGATGTTTTTCTCACTCCTACTAGTGAATGTAAAGTAACACACACCCATACAATGCGCAAAACCCCGTGATGTTTTTCTCACTCCTACTAGTAAATCTAACGTAACACACACACATACAATGGGCACCACCCCATGATGTTTTTCTCACTCCTACTAGTGAATCTAATGTACCACACACCCATACAATGCGCACCACGCCGTGATGTTTTTCTCACTCCTAGTAGTGAATCTAATGTAACACACACCCATACAATGCGCACCACCCCGTGATGTTTTTCTCACTCCTACTAGTGTATCTAATGTAACACACACCCATACAATGTGGACCACCCCGTGATGTTTTTCTCACTCCTACTAGTGAATCTAATGTAACACACACCCATACAATGCGCACCGCCCCGTGATGTTTTTCTCACTCCTACTAGTGAATCTAATGTAACACACACCCATACAATGCGCACCGCCCCGTGATGTTTTTCTCACTCCTACTAGTGAATGTAATGTAACACACACCCATACAATGCGCACCACCCCGTGATGTTTTTCTCACTCCTTCTAGTGAATCTAATGTAACACACACCCATACAATGCGCACCGCCCCGTGATGTTTTTCTCACTCCTACTAGTGAATCTAATGTAACACACACCCATACAATGCGCACCGCCCCGTGATGTTTTTCTCACTCCTACTAGTGAAAGTAATGTAACACACACCCATACAATGCGCACCGCCCCGTGACGTTTTTCTCACTCCTACTAGTGAATCTAATGTAACACACACCCATACAATGCATAGCACCCCGTGATGTTTTTCTCACTCCTACTAGTGAATCTAATGTAACACACACCCATACAATGCGCACCACCCCGTGATGTTTTTCTCACTCATACTAGTGAATCTAATGTAACACACACCCATACAATGCGCAACACCCCGTGATGTTTTTCTCACTCCTACTAGTGAATCTAATGTAACACACACCCATACAATGCGCACCACCCCGTGATGTTTTACTCACTCCTACTAGTGAATGTAATGTAACACACACCCATACAATGCGCACCACCCCGTGATGTTTTTCTCACTCCTACTAGTGAATGTAATGTAACACACACATACAATGCACAGCACCCCGTGATGTTTTTCTCACTCCTACTAGTGAATCTAATGTAACACACACCCATACAATGCGCACCACCCCGTGATGTTTTTCTCACTCCTACTAGTGAAAGTACTGTAACACACACCCATACAATGCGCATCGCCCCGTGATGTTTTTCTCACTCCTACTAGTGAAAGTAATGTAACATTCCCATACAATGCGCACCGCCCCGTGATGTTTTTCTCACTCCTACTAGTGAATGTAAAGTAACACACACCCATACAATGCGCAAAACCCCGTGATGTTTTTCTCACTCCTACTAGTAAATCTAATGTAACACACACACATACAATGGGCACCACCCCATGATGTTTTTCTCACTCCTACTAGTGAATCTAATGTACCACACACCCATACAATGCGCACCACGCCGTGATGTTTTTCTCACTCCTAGTAGTGAATCTAATGTAACACACACCCATACAATGCGCACCACCCCGTGATGTTTTTCTCACTCCTACTAGTGTATCTAATGTAACACACACCCATACAATGTGGACCACCCCGTGATGTTTTTCTCACTCCTACTAGTGAATCTAATGTAACACACATCCATTCAATGCGCACCGCCCCGTGATGTTTTTCTCACTCCTACTAGTGAATGTAATGTAACACACACCCATACAATGCGCACCGCCCCGTGATGTTTTTCTCACTCCGACTAGTGAATGTAATGTAACACACACCCATACAATGCGCACCACCCCGTGATGTTTTTCTCACTCCTTCTAGTGAATCTAATGTAACACACACCCATAAAATTCGCACCGCCCCGTGATGTTTTTCTCACTCCTACTAGTGAATCTAATGTAACACACACCCATACAATGCGCACCGCCCCGTGATGTTTTTCTCACTCCTACTAGTGAAAGTAATGTAACACACACCCATACAATGCGCACCGCCCCGTGACGTTTTTCTCACTCCTACTAGTGAATCTAATGTAACACACACCCATACAATGCGCACCACCCCGTGATGTTTTTCTCACTCCTACTAGTGAAAGTAATGTAACATACACCCATACAATGCGCACCACCCCGTGATGTTTTTCTCACTCCTACTAGTGAATCTAATGTAACACACACCCATGCAATGCGGACCGCCCCGTGATGTTTTTCTCACTCCTACTAGTGAATGTAATGTAACACACACCCATACAATGCGCACCGCCCCGTGATGTTTTTCGCACTCCTACTAGTGAAACTAATGTAACACACACCCATAAAATGCGCACCGCCCCGTGATGTTTTTCTCACTCCTACTAGTGAATGTAATGTAACACACACCCATGCAATGCGCACCACCCCGTGATGTTTTTCTCACTCCTACTAGTGAATGTAATGTAACACACATCCATCCAATGCGCACCGCCCCGTGATGTTTTTCTCACTCCTACTAGTGAATGTAATGTAACACACACCCATACAATGCGCACCGCCCCGTGATGATTTTCTCACTCCTACTAGTGAATCTAATGTAACACACACCCATACAATGCGCACCACCCCGTGATGTTTTTCTCACTCCTACTAGTGAAAGTAATGTAACACACACCCATACAATGCGCACCGCCCCGTGATGTTTTTCTCACTCCTACTAGTGAATGTAATGTAACACACACCCATACAATGCGCACCACCCCGTGATGTTTTTCTCACTCCTAGTAGTGAATGTAATGTAACACACACCCATACAATGCGCACCACCCCGTTATGTTTTTCTCACTCCTACTAGTGAAATTAATGTAACACACACCCATACAATGCGCACCGCCCCGTGATGTTTTTCTCACTCCTACTAGTGAAAGTAATGTAACACACACCCATACAATGCGCACCACCCCGTGATGTTTTTCTCACTCCTACTAGTGAATCTATTGTAACACACACCCATACAATGCGCACCACCCCGTGATGTTTTTCTCACTCCTACTAGTGATTGTAATGTATCACACACCCATACAATGCGCACAACCCCGTGATGTTTTTCTCACTGCTACTAGTGAATCTAATGTAACACACACCCATACAATGCGCACCACCTCGTGATGTTTTTCTCACTCCTACTCGTGAATGTAATGTAACACACACCCATACAATGCGCACCGCCCCGTGATGTTTTTCTCACTCCTACTAGTGAAAGTAATGTAACACACACCCATACAATGCGCACCGCCCCGTGATGTTTTTCTCACTCCTACTAGTGAATGTAATGTAACACAGACCCATACAATGCGCACCACCCCGTGATGTTTTTCTCACTCCTACTAGTGAATCTAATGTAACACACACCCATACAATGCGCACCACCCCGTGATGTTTTTCTCACTCCTACTAGTGAATCTAATGTAACACACACCCATACAATGCGGACCACCCCGTGATGTTTTTCTCACTCCTACTAGTGAATCTAATGTAACACACACCCATACAATGCGCACCGCCCCGTGATGTTTTTCTCACTCCTACTAGTGTATGTAATGTAACACACACCCATACAATGCGCACCGCCCAGTGATGTTTTTCTCACTCCTACTAGTGAATGTAATGTAACACACACCCATACAATGCGCACCGCCCCGTGATGTTTTTCTCACTCCTACTAGTGAATCTAAAGTAACACACACCCATACAATGAGCACCGCCCCGTGATGTTTTTCTCACTCCTACTAGTGAATCTAATGTAACACACACCCATACAATGCGCACCGCCCCGTGATGTTTTTCTCACTCCTACTAGTGAAAGTAATGTAACACACACGCATACAATGCGCACCACCCCGTGATGTTTTTCTCACTCCTACTAGTGAGTGTAATGTAACACACACCCATACAATGCGCACCACCCCGTGATGTTTTTCTCACTCCTACTAGTGAATGTAATGTAACACACACCCATACAATGCGCACCACCCCGTGATGTTTTTCTCACTCCTACTAGTGAATCTAATGTAACACACACCCATACAATGCGCACCACCCCGTGATGTTTTTCTCACTCCTACTAGTGAATGTAATGTAACACACACCCATACAATGCGCACCACCCCGTGATGTTTTTCTCACTCCTACTAGTGAATGTAATGTAACACACACATACAATGCACAGCACCCCGTGATGTTTTTCTCACTCCTACTAGTGAATCTAATGTAACACACACCCATACAATGCGCACCACCCCGTGATGTTTTTCTCACTCCTACTAGTGATTCTAATGTAACACACACCCATACAATGCGCAACACACCGTGATGTTTTTCTCACTCCTACTAGTGAATCTAATGTAACACACACCCATACAATGCGCACCACCCCGTGATGTTTTACTCACTCCTACTAGTGAATGTAATGTAACACACACCCATACAATGCGCACCACCCCGTGATGTTTTTCTCACTCCTACTAGTGAATGTAATGTAACACACACATACAATGCACAGCACCCCGTGATGTTTTTCTCACTCCTACTAGTGAATCTAATGTAACACACACCCATACAATGCGCACCACCCCGTGATGTTTTTCTCACTCCTACTAGTGAAAGTACTGTAACACACACCCATACAATGCGCATCGCCCCGTGATGTTTTTCTCACTCCTACTAGTGAAAGTAATGTAACATTACCATACAATGCGCACCGCCCCGTGATGTTTTTCTCACTCCTACAAGTGAATGTAAACTAACACACACCCATACAATGCGCAAAACCCCGTGATGTTTTTCTCACTCCTACTAGTAAATCTAATGTAACACACACACATACAATGGGCACCACCCCATGATGTTTTTCTCACTCCTACTAGTGAATCTAATGTAACACACACCCATACAATGCGCACCGCCCCGTGATGTTTTTCTCACTCCTACTAGTGAATGTAATGTAACACACACCCATACAATGCGCACCGCCCCGTGATGTTTTTCTCACTCCTACTAGTGAATGTAATGTAACACACACCCATACAATGCGCACCACCCCGTGATGTTTTTCTCACTCCTTCTAGTGAATCTAATGTAACACACACCCATACAATGCGCACCGCCCCGTGATGTTTTTCTCACTCCTACTAGTGAATCTAATGTAACACACACCCATACAATGCGCACCGCCCCGTGATGTTTTTCTCACTCCTACTAGTGAAAGTAATGTAACACACACCCATACAATGCGCACCGCCCCGTGACGTTTTTCTCACTCCTACTAGTGAATCTAATGTAACACACACCCATACAATGCGCACCACCCCGTGATGTTTTTCTCACTCCTACTAGTGAAAGTAATGTAACATACACCCATACAATGCGCACCACCCCGTGATGTTTTTCTCACTCCTACTAGTGAATCTAATGTAACACACACCCATACAATGCGGACCGCCCCGTGATATTTTTCTCACTCCTACTAGTGAATGTAATGTAACACACACCCATACAATGCGCACCGCCCAGTGATGTTTTTCGCACTCCTACTAGTGAAACTAATGTAACACACACCCATAAAATGCGAACCGCCCCGTGATGTTTTTCTCACTCCTACTAGTGAATGTAATGTAACACACACCCATGCAATGCGCACCACCCCGTGATGTTTTTCTCACTCCTACTAGTGAATGTAATGTAACACACATCCATCCAATGCGCACCGCCCCGTGATGTTTTTCTCACTCCTACTATTGAATGTAATGTAACACACACCCATGCAATGCGCACCGCCCCGTGATGTTTTTCTCACTCCTACTAGTGAATGTAATGTAACACACACCCATACAATGCGCACCGCCCCGTGATGATTTTCTCACTCCTACTAGTGAATCTAATGTAACACACACCCATACAATGCGCACCACCCCGTGATGTTTTTCTCACTCCTACTAGTGAAAGTAATGTAACACACACCCATACAATGCGCACCGCCCCGTGATGTTTTTCTCACTCCTACTAGTGAATGTAATGTAACACACACCCATACAATGCGCACCACCCCGTGATGTTTTTCTCACTCCTAGTAGTGAATGTAATGTAACACACACCCATACAATGCGCACAACCCCGTTATGTTTTTCTCACTCCTACTAGTGAAAGTAATGTAACACACACCCATACAATGCGCACCGCCCCGTGATGTTTTTCTCACTCCTACTAGTGAAAGTAATGTAACACACACCCATACAATGCGCACCACCCCGTGATGTTTTTCTCACTCCTACTAGTGAATCTATTGTAACACACACCCATACAATGCGGACCACCCCGTGATGTTTTTCTCACTCCTACTAGTGAATCTAATGTAACACACACCCATACAATGCGCACCGCCCCGTGATGTTTTTCTCACTCCTACTAGTGTATGTAATGTAACACACACCCATACAATGCGCACCGCCCAGTGATGTTTTTCTCACTCCTACTAGTGAATGTAATTTAACACACACCCATACAATGCGCACCGCCCCGTGATGTTTTTCTCACTCCTACTAGTGAATCTAAAGTAACACACACCCATACAATGAGCACCGCCCCGTGATGTTTTTCTCACTCCTACTAGTGAATCTAATGTAACACACACCCATACAATGCGCACCGCCCCGTGATGTTTTTCTCACTCCTACTAGTGAAAGTAATGTAACACACACGCATACAATGCGCACCACCCCGTGATGTTTTTCTCACTCCTACTAGTGAGTGTAATGTAACACACACCCATACAATGCGCACCACCCCGTGATGTTTTTCTCACTCCTACTAGTGAATGTAATGTAACACACACCCATACAATGCGCACCACCCCGTGATGTTTTTCTCACTCCTACTAGTGAATCTAATGTAACACACACCCATACAATGCGCACCACCCCGTGATGTTTTTCTCACTCCTACTAGTGAATGTAATGTAACACACACCCATACAATGCGCACCACCCCGTGATGTTTTTCTCACTCCTACTAGTGAATGTAATGTAACACACACATACAATGCACAGCACCCAGTGATGTTTTTCTCACTCCTACTAGTGAATCTAATGTAACACACACCCATACAATGCGCACCACCCCGTGATGTTTTTCTCACTCCTACTAGTGATTCTAATGTAACACACACCCATACAATGCGCACCACCCCGTGATGTTTTTCTCACTCCTACTAGTGATTCTAATGTAACACACACCCATACAATGCGCAACACCCCGTGATGTTTTTCTCACTCCTACTAGTGAATCTAATGTAACACACACCCATACAATGCGCACCACCCCGTGATGTTTTTCTCACTCCTACTAGTGATTCTAATGTAACACACACCCATACAATGCGCACCACCCCGTGATGTTTTTCTCACTCCTACTAGTGAATGTAATGTAACACACACATACAATGCACAGCACCCCGTGATGTTTTTCTCACTCCTACTAGTGAATCTAATGTAACACACACCCATACAATGCGCACCACCCCGTGATGTTTTTCTCACTCCTACTAGTGAAAGTACTGTAACACACACCCATACAATGCGCATCGCCCCGTGATGTTTTTCTCACTCCTACTAGTGAAAGTAATGTAACATTACCATACAATGCGCACCGCCCCGTGATGTTTTTCTCACTCCTACAAGTGAATGTAAACTAACACACACCCATACAATGCGCAAAACCCCGTGATGTTTTTCTCACTCCTACTAGTAAATCTAATGTAACACACACACATACAATGGGCACCACCCCATGATGTTTTTCTCACTCCTACTAGTGAATCTAATGTAACACACACCCATACAATGCGCACCGCCCCGTGATGTTTTTCTCACTCCTACTAGTGAATGTAATGTAACACACACCCATACAATGCGCACCGCCCCGTGATGTTTTTCTCACTCCTACTAGTGAATGTAATGTAACACACACCCATACAATGCGCACCACCCCGTGATGTTTTTCTCACTCCTTCTAGTGAATCTAATGTAACACACACCCATACAATGCGCACCGCCCCGTGATGTTTTTCTCACTCCTACTAGTGAATCTAATGTAACACACACCCATACAATGCGCACCGCCCCGTGATGTTTTTCTCACTCCTACTAGTGAAAGTAATGTAACACACACCCATACAATGCGCACCGCCCCGTGACGTTTTTCTCACTCCTACTAGTGAATCTAATGTAACACACACCCATACAATGCGCACCACCCCGTGATGTTTTTCTCACTCCTACTAGTGAAAGTAATGTAACATACACCCATACAATGCGCACCACCCCGTGATGTTTTTCTCACTCCTACTAGTGAATCTAATGTAACACACACCCATACAATGCGGACCGCCCCGTGATGTTTTTCTCACTCCTACTAGTGAATGTAATGTAACACACACCCATACAATGCGCACCGCCCCGTGATGTTTTTCGCACTCCTACTAGTGAAACTAATGTAACACACACCCATAAAATGCGCACCGCCCCGTGATGTTTTTCTCACTCCTACTAGTGAATGTAATGTAACACACACCCATGCAATGCGCACCACCCCGTGATGTTTTTCTCACTCCTACTAGTGAATGTAATGTAACACACATCCATCCAATGCGCACCGCCCCGTGATGTTTTTCTCACTCCTACTATTGAATGTAATGTAACACACACCCATGCAATGCGCACCGCCCCGTGATGTTTTTCTCACTCCTACTAGTGAATGTAATGTAACACACACCCATACAATGCGCACCGCCCCGTGATGATTTTCTCACTCCTACTAGTGAATCTAATGTAACACACACCCATACAATGCGCACCACCCCGTGATGTTTTTCTCACTCCTAGTAGTGAATGTAATGCAACACACACCCATACAATGCGCACAACCCCGTTATGTTTTTCTCACTCCTACTAGTGAAAGTAATGTAACACACACCCATACAATGCGCACCGCCCCGTGATGTTTTTCTCACTCCTACTAGTGAAAGTAATGTAACACACACCCATACAATGCGCACCACCCCGTGATGTTTTTCTCACTCCTACTAGTGAATCTATTGTAACACACACCCATACAATGCGCACCACCCCGTGATGTTTTTCTCACTCCTACAAGTGAATGTAATGTATCACACACCCATACAATGCGCACAACCCCGTGATGTTTTTCTCACTGCTACTAGTGAATCTAATGTAACACACACCCATACAATGCGCACCACCCCGTGATGTTTTTCTCACTCCTACTAGTGAATGTAATGTAACACACACCCATACAATGCGCACCGCCTCGTGATGTTTTTCTCACTCCTACTAGTGAATCTAATGTAACACACACCCATACAATGCGCACCGCCCCGTGATGTTTTTCTCACTCCTACTAGTGAATGTAATGTAACACACACCCATACAATGCGCACCGCCCCGTTATGTTTTTCTCACTCCTACTAGTGAAAGTAATGTTACACACACCCATACAATGCGCACCGCCCCGTGACGTTTTTCTCACTCCTACTAGTGAATCTAATGTAACACACACCCATACAATGCGCACCACCCCGTGATGTTTTTCTCACTCCTACTAGTGAAAGTAATGTAACATACACCCATACAATGCGCACCACCCCGTGATGTTTTTCTCACTCCTACTAGTGAATCTAATGTAACACACACCCATACAATGCGGACCGCCCCGTGATGTTTTTCTCACTCCTACTAGTGAATGTAATGTAACACACACCCATACAATGCGCACCGCCCCGTGATGTTTTTCGCACTCCTACTAGTGAAACTAATGTAACACACACCCATAAAATGCGCACCGCCCCGTGATGTTTTTCTCACTCCTACTAGTGAATGTAATGTAACACACACCCATGCAATGCGCACCACCCCGTGATGTTTTTCTCACTCCTACTAGTGAATGTAATGTAACACACATCCATCCAATGCGCACCGCCCCGTGATGTTTTTCTCACTCCTACTATTGAATGTAATGTAACACACACCCATGCAATGCGCACCGCCCCGTGATGTTTTTCTCACTCCTACTAGTGAATGTAATGTAACACACACCCATACAATGCGCACCGCCCCGTGATGATTTTCTCACTCCTACTAGTGAATCTAATGTAACACACACCCATACAATGCGCACCACCCCGTGATGTTTTTCTCACTCCTACTAGTGAAAGTAATGTAACACACACCCATACAATGCGCACCGCCCAGTGATGTTTTTCTCAGTCCTACTAGTGAATGTAATGTAACACACACCCATACAATGCGCACCACCCCGTGATGTTTTTCTCACTCCTAGTAGTGAATGTAATGTAACACACACCCATACAATGCGCACCACCCCGTTATGTTTTTCTCACTCCTACTAGTGAAAGTAATGTAACACACACCCATACAATGCGCACCGCCCCGTGATGTTTTTCTCACTCCTACTAGTGAAAGTAATGTAACACACACCCATACAATGCGCACCACCCCGTGATGTTTTTCTCACTACTAGTGAATCTATTGTAACACACACCCATACAATGCGCACCACCCCGTGATGTTTTTCTCACTCCTACTCGTGAATGTAATGTAACACACACCCATACAATGCGCACCGCCCCGTGATGTTTTTCTCACTCCTACTCGTGAATGTAATGTAACACACACCCATACAATGCGCACCGCCCCGTGATGTTTTTCTCACTCCTACTAGTGAATATAATGTAACACACACCCATGCAATGCGCACCACCCCGTGATGTTTTTCTCACTCATACTAGTGAAAGTAATGTAAGACACACCCATACAATGCGAACCGCCCCGTGATGTTTTTCTCACTCCTACTAGTAAATGTAATGTAACACACACCCATACAATGCGCACCTCCCCGTGATGATTTTCTCACTCCTACTAGTGAATGTAATGTAACACACAACCATACAATGCGCACCACCCCATGATGATTTTCTCACTCCTACTAGTGAATCTAATGTAACACACACCCATACAATGCGCACCACCCCGTGATGTTTTTCTCACTCCTACTAGTGAAAGTAATGTAACATACACCCATACAATGCGCACCACCCCGTGATGTTTTTCTCACTCCTACTAGTGAATCTAATGTAACACACACCCATGCAATGCGGACCGCCCCGTGATGTTTTTCTCACTCCTACTAGTGAATGTAATGTAACACAAACCCATACAATGCGCACCGCCCCGTGATGTTTTTCGCACTCCTACTAGTGAAACTAATGTAACACACACCCATAAAATGCGCACCGCCCCGTGATGTTTTTCTCACTCCTACTAGTGAATGTAATGTAACACACACCCATGCAATGCGCACCACCCCGTGATGTTTTTCTCACTCCTACTAGTGAATGTAATGTAACACACATCCATCCAATGCGCACCGCCCCGTGATGTTTTTCTCACTCCTACTATTGAATGTAATGTAACACACACCCATGCAATGCGCACCGCCCCGTGATGTTTTTCTCACTCCTACTAGTGAATGTAATGTAACACACACCCATACAATGCGCACCGCCCCGTGATGATTTTCTCACTCCTACTAGTGAATCTAATGTAACACACACCCATACAATGCGCACCACCCCGTGATGTTTTTCTCACTCCTACTAGTGAAAGTAATGTAACACACACCCATACAATGCGCACCGCCCCGTGATGTTTTTCTCACTCCTACTAGTGAATGTAATGTAACACACACCCATACAATGCGCACCACCCCGTGATGTTTTTCTCACTCCTAGTAGTGAATGTAATGTAACACACACCCATACAATGCGCACCACCCCGTTATGTTTTTCTCACTCCTACTAGTGAAAGTAATGTAACACACACCCATACAATGCGCACCGCCCCGTGATGTTTTTCTCACTCCTACTAGTGAAAGTAATGTAACACACACCCATACAATGCGCACCACCCCGTGATGTTTTTCTCACTCCTACTAGTGAATCTATTGTAACACACACCCATACAATGCGCACCACCCCGTGATGTTTTTCTCACTCCTACTAGTGATTGTAATGTATCACACACCCATACAATGCGCACAACCCCGTGATGTTTTTCTCACTGCTACTAGTGAATCTAATGTAACACACACCCATACAATGCGCACCACCCCGTGATGTTTTTCTCACTCCTACTCGTGAATGTAATGTAACACACACCCATACAATGCGCACCGCCCCGTGATGTTTTTCTCACTCCTACTAGTGAAAGTAATGTAACACACACCCATACAATGCGCACCGCCCCGTGATGTTTTTCTCACTCCTACTAGTGAATGTAATGTAACACACACCCATACAATGCGCACCACCCCGTGATGTTTTTCTCACTCCTACTAGTGAATCTAATGTAACACACACCCATAAAATGCGCACCACCCCGTGATGTTTTTCTCACTCCTACTAGTGAATCTAATGTAACACACACCCATACAATGCGGACCACCCCGTGATGTTTTTCTCACTCCTACTAGTGAATCTAATGTAACACACACCCATACAATGCGCACCGCCCCGTGATGTTTTTCTCACTCCTACTAGTGTATGTAATGTAACACACACCCATACAATGCGCACCGCCCAGTGATGTTTTTCTCACTCCTACTAGTGAATGTAATGTAACACACACCCATACAATGCGCACCGCCCCGTGATGTTTTTCTCACTCCTACTAGTGAATCTAAAGTAACACACACCCATACAATGAGCACCGCCCTGTGATGTTTTTCTCACTCCTACTAGTGAATCTAATGTAACACACACCCATACAATGCGCACCGCCCCGTGATGTTTTTCTCACTCCTACTAGTGAAAGTAATGTAACACACACGCATACAATGCGCACCACCCCGTGACGTTTTTCTCACTCCTACTAGTGAATCTAATGTAACACACACCCATACAATGCGCACCACCCCGTGATGTTTTTCTCACTCCTACTAGTGAAAGTAATGTAACATACACCCATACAATGCGCACCACCCCGTGATGTTTTTCTCACTCCTACTAGTGAGTGTAATGTAACACACACCCATACAATGCGCACCACCCCGTGATGTTTTTCTCACTCCTACTAGTGAATGTAATGTAACACACACCCATACAATGCGCACCACCCCGTGATGTTTTTCTCACTCCTACTAGTGAATCTAATGTAACACACACCCATACAATGCGCACCACCCCGTGATGTTTTTCTCACTCCTACTAGTGAATGTAATGTAACACACACCCATACAATGCGCACCACCCCGTGATGTTTTTCTCACTCCTACTAGTGAATGTAATGTAACACACACATACAATGCACAGCACCCCGTGATGTTTTTCTCACTCCTACTAGTGAATCTAATGTAACACACACCCATACAATGCGCACCACCCCGTGATGTTTTTCTCACTCCTACTAGTGAATCTAATGTAACACACACCCATACAATGCGCAACACCCCGTGATGTTTTTCTCACTCCTACTAGTGAATCTAATGTAACACACACCCATACAATGCGCACCACCCCGTGATGTTTTACTCACTCCTACTAGTGAATGTAATGTAACACACACCCATACAATGCGCACCACCCCGTGATGTTTTTCTCACTCCTACTAGTGAATGTAATGTAACACACACATACAATGCACAGCACCCCGTGATGTTTTTCTCACTCCTACTAGTGAATCTAATGTAACACACACCCATACAATGCGCACCACCCCGTGATGTTTTTCTCACTCCTACTAGTGAATGTAATGTAACACACACATACAATGCACAGCACCCCGTGATGTTTTTCTCACTCCTACTAGTGAATCTAATGTAACACACACCCATAAAATGCGCACCGCCCCGTGATGTTTTTCTCACTCCTACTAGTGAAAGTACTGTAACACACACCCATACAATGCGCATCGCCCCGTGATGTTTTTCTCACTCCTACTAGTGAAAGTAATGTAACATTACCATACAATGCGCACCGCCCCGTGATGTTTTTCTCACTCCTACAAGTGAATGTAAACTAACACACACCCATACAATGCGCAAAACCCCGTGATGTTTTTCTCACTCCTACTAGTAAATCTAATGTAACACACACACATACAATGGGCACCACCCCATGATGTTTTTCTCACTCCTACTAGTGAATCTAATGTAACACACACCCATACAATGCGCACCGCCCCGTGATGTTTTTCTCACTCCTACTAGTGAATGTAATGTAACACACACC
Source organism: Cavia porcellus (assembly GCF_034190915.1). Taxonomy (NCBI): domain Eukaryota; kingdom Metazoa; phylum Chordata; class Mammalia; order Rodentia; family Caviidae; genus Cavia; species Cavia porcellus. The sequence goes on from NW_026947556.1 coordinate 1,349,183, forward strand.
CATACAATGCGCACCGCCCCGTGATGTTTTTCTCACTCCTACTAGTGAATGTAATGTAACACACACCCATACAATGCGCACCACCCCGTGATGTTTTTCTCACTCCTTCTAGTGAATCTAATGTAACACACACCCATACAATGCGCACCGCCCCGTGATGTTTTTCTCACTCCTACTAGTGAATCTAATGTAACACACACCCATACAATGCGCACCGCCCCGTGATGTTTTTCTCACTCCTACTAGTGAAAGTAATGTAACACACACCCATACAATGCGCACCGCCCCGTGACGTTTTTCTCACTCCTACTAGTGAATCTAATGTAACACACACCCATACAATGCGCACCACCCCGTGATGTTTTTCTCACTCCTACTAGTGAAAGTAATGTAACATACACCCATACAGTGCGCACCACCCCGTGATGTTTTTCTCACTCCTACTAGTGAATCTAATGTAACACACACCCATACAATGCGGACCGCCCCGTGATGTTTTTCTCACTCCTACTAGTGAATGTAATGTAACACACACCCATACAATGCGCACCGCCCCGTGATGTTTTTCGCACTCCTACTAGTGAAACTAATGTAACACACACCCATAAAATGCGCACCGCCCCGTGATGTTTTTCTCACTCCTACTAGTGAATGTAATGTAACACACACCCATGCAATGCGCACCACCCCGTGATGTTTTTCTCACTCCTACTAGTGAATGTAATGTAACACACATCCATCCAATGCGCACCGCCCCGTGATGTTTTTCTCACTCCTACTATTGAATGTAATGTAACACACACCCATGCAATGCGCACCGCCCCGTGATGTTTTTCTCACTCATACTAGTGAATCTAATGTAACACACACCCATACAATGCGCAACACCCCGTGATGTTTTTCTCACTCCTACTAGTGAATCTAATGTAACACACACCCATACAATGCGCACCACCCCGTGATGTTTTACTCACTCCTACTAGTGAATGTAATGTAACACACACCCATACAATGCGCACCACCCCGTGATGTTTTTCTCACTCCTACTAGTGAATGTAATGTAACACACACATACAATGCACAGCACCCCGTGATGTTTTTCTCACTCCTACTAGTGAATCTAATGTAACACACACCCATACAATGCGCACCACCCCGTGATGTTTTTCTCACTCCTACTAGTGAAAGTACTGTAACACACACCCATACAATGCGCATCGCCCCGTGATGTTTTTCTCACTCCTACTAGTGAAAGTAATGTAACATTCCCATACAATGCGCACCGCCCCGTGATGTTTTTCTCACTCCTACTAGTGAATGTAAAGTAACACACACCCATACAATGCGCAAAACCCCGTGATGTTTTTCTCACTCCTACTAGTAAATCTAATGTAACACACACACATACAATGGGCACCACACCATGATGTTTTTCTCACTCCTACTAGTGAATCTAATGTACCACACACCCATACAATGCGCACCACGCCGTGATGTTTTTCTCACTCCTAGTAGTGAATCTAATGTAACACACACCCATACAATGCGCACCACCCCGTGATGTTTTTCTCACTCCTACTAGTGTATCTAATGTAACACACACCCATACAATGTGGACCACCCCGTGATGTTTTTCTCACTCCTACTAGTGAATCTAATGTAACACACATCCATACAATGCGCACCGCCCCGTGATGTTTTTCTCACTCCTACTAGTGAATGTAATGTAACACACACCCATACAATGCGCACCGCCCCGTGATGTTTTTCTCACTCCGACTAGTGAATGTAATGTAACACACACCCATACAATGCGCACCACCCCGTGATGTTTTTCTCACTCCTTCTAGTGAATCTAATGTAACACACACCCATAAAATTCGCACCGCCCCGTGATGTTTTTCTCACTCCTACTAGTGAATCTAATGTAACACACACCCATACAATGCGCACCGCCCCGTGATGTTTTTCTCACTCCTACTAGTGAAAGTAATGTAACACACACCCATACAATGCGCACCGCCCCGTGACGTTTTTCTCACTCCTACTAGTGAATCTAATGTAACACACACCCATACAATGCGCACCACCCCGTGATGTTTTTCTCACTCCTACTAGTGAAAGTAATGTAACATACACCCATACAATGCGCACCACCCCGTGATGTTTTTCTCACTCCTACTAGTGAATCTAATGTAACACACACCCATGCAATGCGGACCGCCCCGTGATGTTTTTCTCACTCCTACTAGTGAATGTAATGTAACACACACCCATACAATGCGCACCGCCCCGTGATGTTTTTCGCACTCCTACTAGTGAAACTAATGTAACACACACCCATAAAATGCGCACCGCCCCGTGATGTTTTTCTCACTCCTACTAGTGAATGTAATGTAACACACACCCATGCAATGCGCACCACCCCGTGATGTTTTTCTCACTCCTACTAGTGAATGTAATGTAACACACATCCATCCAATGCGCACCGCCCCGTGATGTTTTTCTCACTCCTACTAGTGAATGTAATGTAACACACACCCATACAATGCGCACCGCCCCGTGATGATTTTCTCACTCCTACTAGTGAATCTAATGTAACACACACCCATACAATGCGCACCACCCCGTGATGTTTTTCTCACTCCTACTAGTGAAAGTAATGTAACACACACCCATACAATGCGCACCGCCCCGTGATGTTTTTCTCACTCCTACTAGTGAATGTAATGTAACACACACCCATACAATGCGCACCACCCCGTGATGTTTTTCTCACTCCTAGTAGTGAATGTAATGTAACACACACCCATACAATGCGCACCACCCCGTTATGTTTTTCTCACTCCTACTAGTGAAATTAATGTAACACACACCCATACAATGCGCACCGCCCCGTGATGTTTTTCTCACTCCTACTAGTGAAAGTAATGTAACACACACCCATACAATGCGCACCACCCCGTGATGTTTTTCTCACTCCTACTAGTGAATCTATTGTAACACACACCCATACAATGCGCACCACCCCGTGATGTTTTTCTCACTCCTACTAGTGATTGTAATGTATCACACACCCATACAATGCGCACAACCCCGTGATGTTTTTCTCACTGCTACTAGTGAATCTAATGTAACACACACCCATACAATGCGCACCACCCCGTGATGTTTTTCTCACTCCTACTTGTGAATGTAATGTAACACACACCCATACAATGCGCACCGCCCCGTGATGTTTTTCTCACTCCTACTAGTGAAAGTAATGTAACACACACCCATACAATGCGCACCGCCCCGTGATGTTTTTCTCACTCCTACTAGTGAATGTAATGTAACACACACCCATACAATGCGCACCACCCCGTGATGTTTTTCTCACTCCTACTAGTGAATCTAATGTAACACACACCCATACAATGCGCACCACCCCGTGATGTTTTTCTCACTCCTACTAGTGAATCTAATGTAACACACACCCATACAATGCGGACCACCCCGTGATGTTTTTCTCACTCCTACTAGTGAATCTAATGTAACACACACCCATACAATGCGCACCGCCCCGTGATGTTTTTCTCACTCCTACTAGTGTATGTAATGTAACACACACCCATACAATGCGCACCGCCCAGTGATGTTTTTCTCACTCCTACTAGTGAATGTAATGTAACACACACCCATACAATGCGCACCGCCCCGTGATGTTTTTCTCACTCCTACTAGTGAATCTAAAGTAACACACACCCATACAATGAGCACCGCCCCGTGATGTTTTTCTCACTCCTACTAGTGAATCTAATGTAACACACACCCATACAATGCGCACCGCCCCGTGATGTTTTTCTCACTCCTACTAGTGAAAGTAATGTAACACACACGCATACAATGCGCACCACCCCGTGATGTTTTTCTCACTCCTACTAGTGAGTGTAATGTAACACACACCCATACAATGCGCACCACCCAGTGATGTTTTTCTCACTCCTACTAGTGAATGTAATGTAACACACACCCATACAATGCGCACCACCCCGTGATGTTTTTCTCACTCCTACTAGTGAATCTAATGTAACACACACCCATACAATGCGCACCACCCCGTGATGTTTTTCTCACTCCTACTAGTGAATGTAATGTAACACACACCCATACAATGCGCACCACCCCGTGATGTTTTTCTCACTCCTACTAGTGAATGTAATGTAACACACACATACAATGCACAGCACCCCGTGATGTTTTTCTCACTCCTACTAGTGAATCTAATGTAACACACACCCATACAATGCGCACCACCCCGTGATGTTTTTCTCACTCCTACTAGTGATTCTAATGTAACACACACCCATACAATGCGCAACACCCCGTGATGTTTTTCTCACTCCTACTAGTGAATCTAATGTAACACACACCCATACAATGCGCACCACCCCGTGATGTTTTACTCACTCCTACTAGTGAATGTAATGTAACACACACCCATACAATGCGCACCACCCCGTGATGTTTTTCTCACTCCTACTAGTGAATGTAATGTAACACACACATACAATGCACAGCACCCCGTGATGTTTTTCTCACTCCTACTAGTGAATCTAATGTAACACACACCCATACAATGCGCACCACCCCGTGATGTTTTTCTCACTCCTACTAGTGAAAGTACTGTAACACACACCCATACAATGCGCATCGCCCCGTGATGTTTTTCTCACTCCTACTAGTGAAAGTAATGTAACATTACCATACAATGCGCACCGCCCCGTGATGTTTTTCTCACTCCTACAAGTGAATGTAAACTAACACACACCCATACAATGCGCAAAACCCCGTGATGTTTTTCTCACTCCTACTAGTAAATCTAATGTAACACACACACATACAATGGGCACCACCCCATGATGTTTTTCTCACTCCTACTAGTGAATCTAATGTAACACACACCCATACAATGCGCACCGCCCCGTGATGTTTTTCTCACTCCTACTAGTGAATGTAATGTAACACACACCCATACAATGCGCACCGCCTCGTGATGTTTTTCTCACTCCTACTAGTGAATGTAATGTAACACACACCCATACAATGCGCACCACCCCGTGATGTTTTTCTCACTCCTTCTAGTGAATCTAATGTAACACACACCCATACAATGCGCACCGCCCCGTGATGTTTTTCTCACTCCTACTAGTGAATCTAATGTAACACACACCCATACAATGCGCACCGCCCCGTGATGTTTTTCTCACTCCTACTAGTGAAAGTAATGTAACACACACCCATACAATGCGCACCGCCCCGTGACGTTTTTCTCACTCCTACTAGTGAATCTAATGTAACACACACCCATACAATGCGCACCACCCCGTGATGTTTTTCTCACTCCTACTAGTGAAAGTAATGTAACATACACCCATACAATGCGCACCACCCCGTGATGTTTTTCTCACTCCTACTAGTGAATCTAATGTAACACACACCCATACAATGCGGACCGCCCCGTGATGTTTTTCTCACTCCTACTAGTGAATGTAATGTAACACACACCCATACAATGCGCACCGCCCCGTGATGTTTTTCGCACTCCTACTAGTGAAACTAATGTAACACACACCCATAAAATGCGCACCGCCCCGTGATGTTTTTCTCACTCCTACTTGTGAATGTAATGTAACACACACCCATGCAATGCGCACCACCCCGTGATGTTTTTCTCACTCCTACTAGTGAATGTAATGTAACACACATCCATCCAATGCGCACCGCCCCGTGATGGTTTTCTCACTCCTACTATTGAATGTAATGTAACACACACCCATGCAATGCGCACCGCCCCGTGATGTTTTTCTCACTCCTACTAGTGAATGTAATGTAACACACACCCATACAATGCGCACCGCCCCGTGATGATTTTCTCACTCCTACTAGTGAATCTAATGTAACACACACCCATACAATGCGCACCACCCCGTGATGTTTTTCTCACTCCTACTAGTGAAAGTAATGTAACACACACCCATACAATGCGCACCGCCCCGTGATGTTTTTCTCACTCCTACTAGTGAATGTAATGTAACACACACCCATACAATGCGCACCACCCCGTGATGTTTTTCTCACTCCTAGTAGTGAATGTAATGTAACACACACCCATACAATGCGCACAACCCCGTTATGTTTTTCTCACTCCTACTAGTGAAAGTAATGTAACACACACCCATACAATGCGCACCGCCCCGTGATGTTTTTCTCACTCCTACTAGTGAAAGTAATGTAACACACACCCATACAATGCGCACCACCCCGTGATGTTTTTCTCACTCCTACTAGTGAATCTATTGTAACACACACCCATACAATGCGGACCACCCCGTGATGTTTTTCTCACTCCTACTAGTGAATCTAATGTAACACACACCCATACAATGCGCACCGCCCCGTGATGTTTTTCTCACTCCTACTAGTGTATGTAATGTAACACACACCCATACAATGCGCACCGCCCAGTTATGTTTTTCTCACTCCTACTAGTGAATGTAATGTAACACACACCCATACAATGCGCACCGCCCCGTGATGTTTTTCTCACTCCTACTAGTGAATCTAAAGTAACACACACCCATACAATGAGCACCGCCCCGTGATGTTTTTCTCACTCCTACTAGTGAATCTAATGTAACACACACCCATACAATGCGCACCGCCCCGTGATGTTTTTCTCACTCCTACTAGTGAATGTAATGTAACACACACGCATACAATGCGCACCACCCCGTGATGTTTTTCTCACTCCTACTAGTGAGTGTAATGTAACACACACCCATACAATGCGCACCACCCCGTGATGTTTTTCTCACTCCTACTAGTGAATGTAATGTAACACACACCCATACAATGCGCACCACCCCGTGATGTTTTTCTCACTCCTACTAGTGAATCTAATGTAACACACACCCATACAATGCGCACCACCCCGTGATGTTTTTCTCACTCCTACTAGTGAATGTAATGTAACACACACCCATACAATGCGCACCACCCCGTGATGTTTTTCTCACTCCTACTAGTGAATGTAATGTAACACACACATACAATGCACAGCACCCCGTGATGTTTTTCTCACTCCTACTAGTGAATCTAATGTAACACACACCCATACAATGCGCACCACCCCGTGATGTTTTTCTCACTCCTACTAGTGATTCTAATGTAACACACACCCATACAATGCGCAACACCCCGTGATGTTTTTCTCACTCCTACTAGTGAATCTAATGTAACACACACCCATACAATGCGCACCACCCCGTGATGTTTTACTCACTCCTACTAGTGAATGTAATGTAACACACACCCATACAATGCGCACCACCCCGTGATGTTTTTCTCACTCCTACTAGTGAATGTAATGTAACACACACATACAATGCACAGCACCCCGTGATGTTTTTCTCACTCCTACTAGTGAATCTAATGTAACACACACCCATACAATGCGCACCACCCCGTGATGTTTTTCTCACTCCTACTAGTGAAAGTACTGTAACACACACCCATACAATGCGCATCGCCCCGTGATGTTTTTCTCACTCCTACTAGTGAAAGTAATGTAACATTACCATACAATGCGCACCGCCCCGTGATGTTTTTCTCACTCCTACAAGTGAATGTAAACTAACACACACCCATACAATGCGCAAAACCCCGTGATGTTTTTCTCACTCCTACTAGTAAATCTAATGTAACACACACACATACAATGGGCACCACCCCATGATGTTTTTCTCACTCCTACTAGTGAATCTAATGTAACACACACCCATACAATGCGCACCGCCCCGTGATGTTTTTCTCACTCCTACTAGTGAATGTAATGTAACACACACCCATACAATGCGCACCGCCCCGTGATGTTTTTCTCACTCCTACTAGTGAATGTAATGTAACACACACCCATACAATGCGCACCACCCCGTGATGTTTTTCTCACTCCTTCTAGTGAATCTAATGTAACACACACCCATACAATGCGCACCGCCCCGTGATGTTTTTCTCACTCCTACTAGTGAATCTAATGTAACACACACCCATACAATGCGCACCGCCCCGTGATGTTTTTCTCACTCCTACTAGTGAAAGTAATGTAACACACACCCATACAATGCGCACCGCCCCGTGACGTTTTTCTCACTCCTACTAGTGAATCTAATGTAACACACACCCATACAATGCGCACCACCCCGTGATGTTTTTCTCACTCCTACTAGTGAAAGTAATGTAACATACACCCATACAATGCGCACCACCCCGTGATGTTTTTCTCACTCCTACTAGTGAATCTAATGTAACACACACCCATACAATGCGGACCGCCCCGTGATGTTTTTCTCACTCCTACTAGTGAATGTAATGTAACACACACCCATACAATGCGCACCGCCCCGTGATGTTTTTCGCACTCCTACTAGTGAAACTAATGTAACACACACCCATAAAATGCGCACCGCCCCGTGATGTTTTTCTCACTCCTACTAGTGAATGTAATGTAACACACACCCATGCAATGCGCGCCACCCCGTGATGTTTTTCTCACTCCTACTAGTGAATGTAATGTAACACACATCCATCCAATGCGCACCGCCCCGTGATGTTTTTCTCACTCCTACTATTGAATGTAATGTAACACACACCCATGCAATGCGCACCGCCCCGTGATGTTTTTCTCACTCCTACTAGTGAATGTAATGTAACACACACCCATACAATGCGCACCGCCCCGTGATGATTTTCTCACTCCTACTAGTGAATCTCATGTAACACACACCCATACAATGCGCACCACCCCGTGATGTTTTTCTCACTCCTAGTAGTGAATGTAATGCAACACACACCCATACAATGCGCACAACCCCGTTATGTTTTTCTCACTCCTACTAGTGAAAGTAATGTAACACACACCCATACAATGCGCACCGCCCCGTGATGTTTTTCTCACTCCTACTAGTGAAAGTAATGTAACACACACCCATACAATGCGCACCACCCCGTGATGTTTTTCTCACTCCTACTAGTGAATCTATTGTAACACACACCCATACAATGCGCACCACCCCGTGATGTTTTTCTCACTCCTACAAGTGAATGTAATGTATCACACACCCATACAATGCGCACAACCCCGTGATGTTTTTCTCACTGCTACTAGTGAATCTAATGTAACACACACCCATACAATGCGCACCACCCCGTGATGTTTTTCTCACTCCTACTAGTGAATGTAATGTAACACACACCCATACAATGCGCACCGCCTCGTGATGTTTTTCTCACTCCTACTAGTGAATCTAATGTAACACACACCCATACAATGCGCACCGCCCCGTGATGTTTTTCTCACTCCTACTAGTGAATGTAATGTAACACACACCCATACAATGCGCACCGCCCCGTTATGTTTTTCTCACTCCTACTAGTGAAAGTAATGTTACACACACCCATACAATGCGCACCGCCCCGTGACGTTTTTCTCACTCCTACTAGTGAATCTAATGTAACACACACCCATACAATGCGCACCACCCCGTGATGTTTTTCTCACTCCTACTAGTGAAAGTAATGTAACATACACCCATACAATGCGCACCACCACGTGATGTTTTTCTCACTCCTACTAGTGAATCTAATGTAACACACACCCATACAATGCGGACCGCCCCGTGATGTTTTTCTCACTCCTACTAGTGAATGTAATGTAACACACACCCATACAATGCGCACCGCCCCGTGATGTTTTTCGCACTCCTACTAGTGAAACTAATGTAACACACACCCATAAAATGCGCACCGCCCCGTGATGTTTTTCTCACTCCTACTAGTGAATGTAATGTAACACACACCCATGCAATGCGCACCACCCCGTGATGTTTTTCTCACTCCTACTAGTGAATGTAATGTAACACACATCCATCCAATGCGCACCGCCCCGTGATGTTTTTCTCACTCCTACTATTGAATGTAATGTAACACACACCCATGCAATGCGCACCGCCCCGTGATGTTTTTCTCACTCCTACTAGTGAATGTAATGTAACACACACCCATACAATGCGCACCGCCCCGTGATGATTTTCTCACTCCTACTAGTGAATCTAATGTAACACACACCCATACAATGCGCACCACCCCGTGATGTTTTTCTCACTCCTACTAGTGAAAGTAATGTAACACACACCCATACAATGCGCACCGCCCCGTGATGTTTTTCTCACTCCTACTAGTGAATGTAATGTAACACACACCCATACAATGCGCACCACCCCGTGATGTTTTTCTCACTCCTAGTAGTGAATGTAATGTAACACACCCCCATACAATGCGCACCACCCCGTTATGTTTTTCTCACTCCTACTAGTGAAAGTAATGTAACACACACCCATACAATGCGCACCGCCCCGTGATGTTTTTCTCACTCCTACTAGTGAAAGTAATGTAACACACACCCATACAATGCGCACCACCCCGTGATGTTTTTCTCACTACTAGTGAATCTATTGTAACACACACCCATACAATGCGCACCACCCCGTGATGTTTTTCTCACTCCTACTCGTGAATGTAATGTAACACACACCCATACAATGCGCACCGCCCCGTGATGTTTTTCTCACTCCTACTCGTGAATGTAATGTAACACACACCCATACAATGCGCACCGCCCCGTGATGTTTTTCTCACTCCTACTAGTGAATATAATGTAACACACACCCATGCAATGCGCACCACCCCGTGATGTTTTTCTCACTCATACTAGTGAAAGTAATGTAAGACACACCCATACAATGCGAACCGCCCCGTGATGTTTTTCTCACTCCTACTAGTAAATGTAATGTAACACACACCCATACAATGCGCACCTCCCCGTGATGATTTTCTCATTCCTACTAGTGAATGTAATGTAACACACAACCATACAATGCGCACCACCCCATGATGATTTTCTCACTCCTACTAGTGAATCTAATGTAACACACACCCATACAATGCGCACCACCCCGTGATGTTTTTCTCACTCCTACTAGTGAAAGTAATGTAACATACACCCATACAATGCGCACCACCCCGTGATGTTTTTCTCACTCCTACTAGTGAATCTAATGTAACACACACCCATGCAATGCGGACCGCCCCGTGATGTTTTTCTCACTCCTACTAGTGAATGTAATGTAACACAAACCCATACAATGCGCACCGCCCCGTGATGTTTTTCGCACTCCTACTAGTGAAACTAATGTAACACACACCCATAAAATGCGCACCGCCCCGTGATGTTTTTCTCACTCCTACTAGTGAATGTAATGTAACACACACCCATGCAATGCGCACCACCCCGTGATGTTTTTCTCACTCCTACTAGTGAATGTAATGTAACACACATCCATCCAATGCGCACCGCCCCGTGATGTTTTTCTCACTCCTACTATTGAATGTAATGTAACACACACCCATGCAATGCGCACCGCCCCGTGATGTTTTTCTCACTCCTACTAGTGAATGTAATGTAACACACACCCATACAATGCGCACCGCCCCGTGATGTTTTTCTCACTCCTACTAGTGAAAGTAATGTAACACACACCCATACAATGCGCACCGCCCCGTGACGTTTTTCTCACTCCTACTAGTGAATCTAATGTAACACACACCCATACAATGCGCACCACCCCGTGATGTTTTTCTCACTCCTACTAGTGAAAGTAATGTAACATACACCCATACAATGCGCACCACCACGTGATGTTTTTCTCACTCCTACTAGTGAATCTAATGTAACACACACCCATACAATGCGGACCGCCCCGTGATGTTTTTCTCACTCCTACTAGTGAATGTAATGTAACACACACCCATACAATGCGCACCGCCCCGTGATGTTTTTCGCACTCCTACTAGTGAAACTAATGTAACACACACCCATAAAATGCGCACCGCCCCGTGATGTTTTTCTCACTCCTACTAGTGAATGTAATGTAACACACACCCATGCAATGCGCACCACCCCGTGATGTTTTTCTCACTCCTACTAGTGAATGTAATGTAACACACATCCATCCAATGCGCACCGCCCCGTGATGTTTTTCTCACTCCTACTATTGAATGTAATGTAACACACACCCATGCAATGCGCACCGCCCCGTGATGTTTTTCTCACTCCTACTAGTGAATGTAATGTAACACACACCCATACAATGCGCACCGCCCCGTGATGATTTTCTCACTCCTACTAGTGAATCTAATGTAACACACACCCATACAATGCGCACCACCCCGTGATGTTTTTCTCACTCCTAGTAGTGAATGTAATGCAACACACACCCATACAATGCGCACAACCCCGTTATGTTTTTCTCACTCCTACTAGTGAAAGTAATGTAACACACACCCATACAATGCGCACCGCCCCGTGATGTTTTTCTCACTCCTACTAGTGAAAGTAATGTAACACACACCCATGCAATGCGCACCACCCCGTGATGTTTTTCTCACTCCTACTAGTGAATCTATTGTAACACACACCCATACAATGCGCACCACCCCGTGATGTTTTTCTCACTCCTACAAGTGAATGTAATGTATCACACACCCATACAATGCGCACAACCCCGTGATGTTTTTCTCACTGCTACTAGTGAATCTAATGTAACACACACCCATACAATGCGCACCACCCCGTGATGTTTTTCTCACTCCTACTAGTGAATGTAATGTAACACACACCCATACAATGCGCACCGCCTCGTGATGTTTTTCTCACTCCTACTAGTGAATCTAATGTAACACACACCCATACAATGCGCACCGCCCCGTAATGTTTTTCTCACTCCTACTAGTGAATGTAATGTAACACACACCCATACAATGCGCACCGCCCCGTTATGTTTTTCTCACTCCTACTAGTGAAAGTAATGTTACACACACCCATACAATGCGCACCGCCCCGTGACGTTTTTCTCACTCCTACTAGTGAATCTAATGTAACACACACCCATACAATGCGCACCACCCCGTGATGTTTTTCTCACTCCTACTAGTGAAAGTAATGTAACATACACCCATACAATGCGCACCACCACGTGATGTTTTTCTCACTCCTACTAGTGAATCTAATGTAACACACACCCATACAATGCGGACCGCCCCGTGATGTTTTTCTCACTCCTACTAGTGAATGTAATGTAACACACACCCATACAATGCGCACCGCCCCGTGATGTTTTTCGCACTCCTACTAGTGAAACTAATGTAACACACACCCATAAAATGCGCACCGCCCCGTGATGTTTTTCTCACTCCTACTAGTGAATGTAATGTAACACACACCCATGCAATGCGCACCACCCCGTGATGTTTTTCTCACTCCTACTAGTGAATGTAATGTAACACACACCCATACAATGCGCACCACCCCGTGATGTTTTTCTCACTCCTACTAGTGAAAGTAATGTAACACACACCCATACAATGCGCACCGCCCCGTGATGTTTTTCTCACTCCTACTAGTGAAAGTAATGTAACACACACCCATACAATGCGCACCGCCCCGTTATGTTTTTCTCACTCCTACTAGTGAAAGTAATGTAACACACACCCATACAATGCGCACCGCCCCGTGATGTTTTTCTCACTCCTACTAGTGAAAGTAATGTAACACACACCCATACAATGCGCACCACCCCGTGATGTTTTTCTCACTACTAGTGAATCTATTGTAACACACACCCATACAATGCGCACCACCCCGTGATGTTTTTCTCACTCCTACTCGTGAATGTAATGTAACACACACCCATACAATGCGCACCGCCCCGTGATGTTTTTCTCACTCCTACTCGTGAATGTAATGTAACACACACCCATACAATGCGCACCGCCCCGTGATGTTTTTCTCACTCCTACTAGTGAATATAATGTAACACACACCCATGCAATGCGCACCACCCCGTGATGTTTTTCTCACTCATACTAGTGAAAGTAATGTAAGACACACCCATACAATGCGAACCGCCCCGTGATGTTTTTCTCACTCCTACTAGTAAATGTAATGTAACACACACCCATACAATGCGCACCTCCCCGTGATGATTTTCTCACTCCTACTAGTGAATGTAATGTAACACACAACCATACAATGCGCACCACCCCATGATGATTTTCTCACTCCTACTAGTGAATCTAATGTAACACACACCCATACAATGCGCACCACCCCGTGATGTTTTTCTCACTCCTACTAGTGAAAGTAATGTAACATACACCCATACAATGCGCACCACCCCGTGATGTTTTTCTCACTCCTACTAGTGAATCTAATGTAACACACACCCATGCAATGCGGACCGCCCCGTGATGTTTTTCTCACTCCTACTAGTGAATGTAATGTAACACAAACCCATACAATGCGCACCGCCACGTGATGTTTTTCGCACTCCTACTAGTGAAACTAATGTAACACACACCCATAAAATGCGCACCGCCCCGTGATGTTTTTCTCACTCCTACTAGTGAATGTAATGTAACACACACCCATGCAATGCGCACCACCCCGTGATGTTTTTCTCACTCCTACTAGTGAATGTAATGTAACACACATCCATCCAATGCGCACCGCCCCGTGATGTTTTTCTCACTCCTACTATTGAATGTAATGTAACACACACCCATGCAATGCGCACCGCCCCGTGATGTTTTTCTCACTCCTACTAGTGAATGTAATGTAACACACACCCATACAATGCGCACCGCCCCGTGATGATTTTCTCACTCCTACTAGTGAATCTAATGTAACACACACCCATACAATGCGCACCACCCCGTGATGTTTTTCTCACTCCTACTAGTGAAAGTAATGTAACACACACCCATACAATGCGCACCGCCCCGTGATGTTTTTCTCACTCCTACTAGTGAATGTAATGTAACACACACCCATACAATGCGCACCACCCCGTGATGTTTTTCTCACTCCTAGTAGTGAATGTAATGTAACACACACCCATACAATGCGCACCACCCCGTTATGTTTTTCTCACTCCTACTAGTGAAAGTAATGTAACACACACCCATACAATGCGCACCGCCCCGTGATGTTTTTCTCACTCCTACTAGTGAAAGTAATGTAACACACACCCATACAATGCGCACCACCCCGTGATGTTTTTCTCACTCCTACTAGTGAATCTATTGTAACACACACCCATACAATGCGCACCACCCCGTGATGTTTTTCTCACTCCTACTAGTGATTGTAATGTATCACACACCCATACAATGCGCACAACCCCGTGATGTTTTTCTCACTGCTACTAGTGAATCTAATGTAACACACACCCATACAATGCGCACCACCCCGTGATGTTTTTCTCACTCCTACTCGTGAATGTAATGTAACACACACCCATACAATGCGCACCGCCCCGTGATGTTTTTCTCACTCCTACTAGTGAAAGTAATGTAACACACACCCATACAATGCGCACCGCCCCGTGATGTTTTTCTCACTCCTACTACTGAATGTAATGTAACACACACCCATACAATGCGCACCACCCCGTGATGTTTTTCTCACTCCTACTAGTGAATCTAATGTAACACACACCCATAAAATGCGCACCACCCCGTGATGTTTTTCTCACTCCTACTAGTGAATCTAATGTAACACACACCCATACAATGCGGACCACCCCGTGATGTTTTTCTCACTCCTACTAGTGAATCTAATGTAACACACACCCATACAATGCGCACCGCCCCGTGATGTTTTTCTCACTCCTACTAGTGTATGTAATGTAACACACACCCATACAATGCGCACCGCCCAGTGATGTTTTTCTCACTCCTACTAGTGAATGTAATGTAACACACACCCATACAATGCGCACCGCCCCGTGATGTTTTTCTCACTCCTACTAGTGAATCTAAAGTAACACACACCCATACAATGAGCACCGCCCTGTGATGTTTTTCTCACTCCTACTAGTGAATCTAATGTAACACACACCCATACAATGCGCACCGCCCCGTGATGTTTTTCTCACTCCTACTAGTGAAAGTAATGTAACACACACGCATACAATGCGCACCACCCCGTGACGTTTTTCTCACTCCTACTAGTGAATCTAATGTAACACACACCCATACAATGCGCACCACCCCGTGATGTTTTTCTCACTCCTACTAGTGAAAGTAATGTAACATACACCCATACAATGCGCACCACCCCGTGATGTTTTTCTCACTCCTACTAGTGAGTGTAATGTAACACACACCCATACAATGCGCACCACCCCGTGATGTTTTTCTCACTCCTACTAGTGAATGTAATGTAACACACACCCATACAATGCGCACCACCCCGTGATGTTTTTCTCACTCCTACTAGTGAATCTAATGTAACACACACCCATACAATGCGCACCACCCCGTGATGTTTTTCTCACTCCTACTAGTGAATGTAATGTAACACACACCCATACAATGCGCACCACCCCGTGATGTTTTTCTCACTCCTACTAGTGAATGTAATGTAACACACACATACAATGCACAGCACCCCGTGATGTTTTTCTCACTCCTACTAGTGAATCTAATGTAACACACACCCATACAATGCGCACCACCCCGTGATGTTTTTCTCACTCCTACTAGTGAATCTAATGTAACACACACCCATACAATGCGCAACACCCCGTGATGTTTTTCTCACTCCTACTAGTGAATCTAATGTAACACACACCCATACAATGCGCACCACCCCGTGATGTTTTACTCACTCCTACTAGTGAATGTAATGTAACACACACCCATACAATGCGCACCACCCCGTGATGTTTTTCTCACTCCTACTAGTGAATGTAATGTAACACACACATACAATGCACAGCACCCCGTGATGTTTTTCTCACTCCTACTAGTGAATCTAATGTAACACACACCCATACAATGCGCACCACCCCGTGATGTTTTTCTCACTCCTACTAGTGAATGTAATGTAACACACACATACAATGCACAGCACCCCGTGATGTTTTTCTCACTCCTACTAGTGAATCTAATGTAACACACACCCATAAAATGCGCACCGCCCCGTGATGTTTTTCTCACTCCTACTAGTGAAAGTACTGTAACACACACCCATACAATGCGCATCGCCCCGTGATGTTTTTCTCACTCCTACTAGTGAAAGTAATGTAACATTACCATACAATGCGCACCGCCCCGTGATGTTTTTCTCACTCCTACAAGTGAATGTAAACTAACACACACCCATACAATGCGCAAAACCCCGTGATGTTTTTCTCACTCCTACTAGTAAATCTAATGTAACACACACACATACAATGGGCACCACCCCATGATGTTTTTCTCACTCCTACTAGTGAATCTAATGTAACACACACCCATACAATGCGCACCGCCCCGTGATGTTTTTCTCACTCCTACTAGTGAATGTAATGTAACACACACCCATACAATGCGCACCGCCCCGTGATGTTTTTCTCACTCCTACTAGTGAATGTAATGTAACACACACCCATACAATGCGCACCACCCCGTGATGTTTTTCTCACTCCTTCTAGTGAATCTAATGTAACACACACCCATACAATGCGCACCGCCCCGTGATGTTTTTCTCACTCCTACTAGTGAATCTAATGTAACACACACCCATACAATGCGCACCGCCCCGTGATGTTTTTCTCACTCCTACTAGTGAAAGTAATGTAACACACACCCATACAATGCGCACCGCCCCGTGATGTTTTTCTCACTCCTACTAGTGAAAGTAATGTAACACACACCCATACAATGCGCACCACCCCGTGATGTTTTTCTCACTCCTACTAGTGAATCTATTGTAACACACACCCATACAATGCGCACCACCCCGTGATGTTTTTCTCACTCCTACTAGTGATTGTAATGTATCACACACCCATACAATGCGCACAACCCCGTGATGTTTTTCTCACTGCTACTAGTGAATCTAATGTAACACACACCCATACAATGCGCACCACCCCGTGATGTTTTTCTCACTCCTACTCGTGAATGTAATGTAACACACACCCATACAATGCGCACCGCCCCGTGATGTTTTTCTCACTCCTACTAGTGAAAGTAATGTAACACACACCCATACAATGCGCACCGCCCCGTGATGTTTTTCTCACTCCTACTACTGAATGTAATGTAACACACACCCATACAATGCGCACCACCCCGTGATGTTTTTCTCACTCCTACTAGTGAATCTAATGTAACACACACCCATAAAATGCGCACCACCCCGTGATGTTTTTCTCACTCCTACTAGTGAATCTAATGTAACACACACCCATACAATGCGGACCACCCCGTGATGTTTTTCTCACTCCTACTAGTGAATCTAATGTAACACACACCCATACAATGCGCACCGCCCCGTGATGTTTTTCTCACTCCTACTAGTGTATGTAATGTAACACACACCCATACAATGCGCACCGCCCAGTGATGTTTTTCTCACTCCTACTAGTGAATGTAATGTAACACACACCCATACAATGCGCACCGCCCCGTGATGTTTTTCTCACTCCTACTAGTGAATCTAAAGTAACACACACCCATACAATGAGCACCGCCCTGTGATGTTTTTCTCACTCCTACTAGTGAATCTAATGTAACACACACCCATACAATGCGCACCGCCCCGTGATGTTTTTCTCACTCCTACTAGTGAAAGTAATGTAACACACACCCATACAATGCGCACCACCCCGTGACGTTTTTCTCACTCCTATTAGTGAATCTAATGTAACACACACCCATACAATGCGCACCACCCCGTGATGTTTTTCTCACTCCTACTAGTGAAAGTAATGTAACATACACCCATACAATGCGCACCACCCCGTGATGTTTTTCTCACTCCTACTAGTGAGTGTAATGTAACACACACCCATACAATGCGCACCACCCCGTGATGTTTTTCTCACTCCTACTAGTGAATGTAATGTAACACACACCCATACAATGCGCACCACCCCGTGATGTTTTTCTCACTCCTACTAGTGAATCTAATGTAACACACACCCATACAATGCGCACCACCCCGTGATGTTTTTCTCACTCCTACTAGTGAATGTAATGTAACACACACCCATACAATGCGCACCACCCCGTGATGTTTTTCTCACTCCTACTAGTGAATGTAATGTAACACACACATACAATGCACAGCACCCCGTGATGTTTTTCTCACTCTTACTAGTGAATCTAATGTAACACACACCCATACAATGCGCACCACCCCGTGATGTTTTTCTCACTCCTACTAGTGAATCTAATGTAACACACACCCATACAATGCGCAACACCCCGTGATGTTTTTCTCACTCCTACTAGTGAATCTAATGTAACACACACCCATACAATGCGCACCACCCCGTGATGTTTTACTCACTCCTACTAGTGAATGTAATGTAACACACACCCATACAATGCGCACCACCCCGTGATGTTTTTCTCACTCCTACTAGTGAATGTAATGTAACACACACATACAATGCACAGCACCCCGTGATGTTTTTCTCACTCCTACTAGTGAATCTAATGTAACACACACCCATACAATGCGCACCACCCCGTGATGTTTTTCTCACTCCTACTAGTGAATGTAATGTAACACACACATACAATGCACAGCACCCCGTGATGTTTTTCTCACTCCTACTAGTGAATCTAATGTAACACACACCCATAAAATGCGCACCGCCCCGTGATGTTTTTCTCACTCCTACTAGTGAAAGTACTGTAACACACACCCATACAATGCGCATCGCCCCGTGATGTTTTTCTCACTCCTACTAGTGAAAGTAATGTAACATTACCATACAATGCGCACCGCCCCGTGATGTTTTTCTCACTCCTACAAGTGAATGTAAACTAACACACACCCATACAATGCGCAAAACCCCGTGATGTTTTTCTCACTCCTACTAGTAAATCTAATGTAACACACACACATACAATGGGCACCACCCCATGATGTTTTTCTCACTCCTACTAGTGAATCTAATGTAACACACACCCATACAATGCGCACCGCCCCGTGATGTTTTTCTCACTCCTACTAGTGAATGTAATGTAACACACACCCATACAATGCGCACCGCCCCGTGATGTTTTTCTCACTCCTACTAGTGAATGTAATGTAACACACACCCATACAATGCGCACCACCCCGTGATGTTTTTCTCACTCCTTCTAGTGAATCTAATGTAACACACACCCATACAATGCGCACCGCCCCGTGATGTTTTTCTCACTCCTACTAGTGAATCTAATGTAACACACACCCATACATTGCGCACCGCCCCGTGATGTTTTTCTCACTCCTACTAGTGAAAGTAATGTAACACACACCCATACAATGCGCACCGCCCCGTGACGTTTTTCTCACTCCTACTAGTGAATCTAATGTAACACACACCCATACAATGCGCACCACCCCGTGATGTTTTTCTCACTCCTACTAGTGAAAGTAATGTAACATACACCCATACAGTGCGCACCACCCCGTGATGTTTTTCTCACTCCTACTAGTGAATCTAATGTAACACACACCCATACAATGCGGACCGCCCCGTGATGTTTTTCTCACTCCTACTAGTGAATGTAATGTAACACACACCCATACAATGCGCACCGCCCCGTGATGTTTTTCGCACTCCTACTAGTGAAACTAATGTAACACACACCCATAAAATGCGCACCGCCCCGTGATGTTTTTCTCACTCCTACTAGTGAATGTAATGTAACACACACCCATGCAATGCGCACCACCCCGTGATGTTTTTCTCACTCCTACTAGTGAATGTAATGTAACACACATCCATCCAATGCGCACCGCCCCGTGATGTTTTTCTCACTCCTACTATTGAATGTAATGTAACACACACCCATGCAATGCGCACCGCCCCGTGATGTTTTTCTCACTCCTACTAGTGAATGTAATGTAACACACACCCATACAATGCGCACCGCCCCGTGATGATTTTCTCACTCCTACTAGTGAATCTAATGTAACACACACCCATACAATGCGCACCACCCCGTGATGTTTTTCTCACTCCTACTAGTGAAAGTAATGTAACACACACCCATACAATGCGCACCGCCCCGTGATGTTTTTCTCACTCCTACTAGTGAATGTAATGTAACACACACCCATACAATGCGCACCACCCCGTGATGTTTTTCTCACTCCTAGTAGTGAATGTAATGTAACACACACCCATACAATGCGCACAACCCCGTTATGTTTTTCTCACTCCTACTAGTGAAAGTAATGTAACACACACCCATACAATGCGCACCGCCCCGTGATGTTTTTCTCACTCCTACTAGTGAAAGTAATGTAACACACACCCATACAATGCGCACCACCCCGTGATGTTTTTCTCACTCCTACTAGTGAATCTATTGTAACACACACCCATACAATGCGCACCACCCCGTGATGTTTTTCTCACTCCTACAAGTGAATGTAATGTATCACACACCCATACAATGCGCACAACCCCGTGATGTTTTTCTCACTGCTACTAGTGAATCTAATGTAACACACACCCATACAATGCGCACCACCCCGTGATGTTTTTCTCACTCCTACTAGTGAATGTAATGTAACACACACCCATACAATGCGCACCGCCCCGTGATGTTTTTCTCACTCCTACTAGTGAATGTAATGTAACACACACCCATACAATGCGCACCGCCCCGTTATGTTTTTCTCACTCCTACTAGTGAAAGTAATGTAACACACACCCATACAATGCGCACCGCCCCGTGACGTTTTTCTCACTCCTACTAGTGAATCTAATGTAACACACACCCATACAATGCGCACCACCCCGTGATGTTTTTCTCACTCCTACTAGTGAAAGTAATGTAACATACACCCATACAATGCGCACCACCCCGTGATGTTTTTCTCACTCCTACTAGTGAATCTAATGTAACACACACCCATACAATGCGCACCGCCCCGTGATGTTTTTCTCACTCCTACTAGTGAATGTAATGTAACACACACCCATACAATGCGCACCGCCCCGTGATGTTTTTCGCACTCCTACTAGTGAAACTAATGTAACACACACCCATAAAATGCGCACCGCCCCGTGATGTTTTTCTCACTCCTACTAGTGAATGTAATGTAACACACACCCATGCAATGCGCACCACCCCGTGATGTTTTTCTCACTGCTACTAGTGAATCTAATGTAACACACACCCATACAATGCGCACCACCCCGTGATGTTTTTCTCACTCCTACTAGTGAATGTAATGTAACACACACCCATACAATGCGCACCGCCCCGTGATGTTTTTCTCACTCCTACTAGTGAAAGTACTGTAACACACACCCATACAATGCGCATCGCCCCGTGATGTTTTTCTCACTCCTACTAGTGAAAGTAATGTAACATTACCATACAATGCGCACCGCCCCGTGATGTTTTTCTCACTCCTACAAGTGAATGTAAACTAACACACACCCATACAATGCGCAAAACCCCGTGATGTTTTTCTCACTCCTACTAGTAAATCTAATGTAACACACACACATACAATGGGCACCACCCCATGATGTTTTTCTCACTCCTACTAGTGAATCTAATGTAACACACACCCATACAATGCGCACCGCCCCGTGATGTTTTTCTCACTCCTACTAGTGAATGTAATGTAACACACACCCATACAATGCGCACCGCCCCGTGATGTTTTTCTCACTCCTACTAGTGAATGTAATGTAACACACACCCATACAATGCGCACCACCCCGTGATGTTTTTCTCACTCCTTCTAGTGAATCTAATGTAACACACACCCATACAATGCGCACCGCCCCGTGATGTTTTTCTCACTCCTACTAGTGAATCTAATGTAACACACACCCATACAATGCGCACCGCCCCGTGATGTTTTTCTCACTCCTACTAGTGAAAGTAATGTAACACACACCCATACAATGCGCACCGCCCCGTGACGTTTTTCTCACTCCTACTAGTGAATCTAATGTAACACACACCCATACAATGCGCACCACCCCGTGATGTTTTTCTCACTCCTACTAGTGAAAGTAATGTAACATACACCCATACAGTGCGCACCACCCCGTGATGTTTTTCTCACTCCTACTAGTGAATCTAATGTAACACACACCCATACAATGCGGACCGCCCCGTGATGTTTTTCTCACTCCTACTAGTGAATGTAATGTAACACACACCCATACAATGCGCACCGCCCCGTGATGTTTTTCGCACTCCTACTAGTGAAACTAATGTAACACATACCCATAAAATGCGCACCGCCCCGTGATGTTTTTCTCACTCCTACTAGTGAATGTAATGTAACACACACCCATGCAATGCGCACCACCCCGTGATGTTTTTCTCACTCCTACTAGTGAATGTAATGTAACACACATCCATCCAATGCGCACCGCCCCGTGATGTTTTTCTCACTCCTACTATTGAATGTAATGTAACACACACCCATGCAATGCGCACCGCCCCGTGATGTTTTTCTCACTCCTACTAGTGAATGTAATGTAACACACACCCATACAATGCGCACCGCCCGGTGATGATTTTCTCACTCCTACTAGTGAATCTAATGTAACACACACCCATACAATGCGCACCACCCCGTGATGTTTTTCTCACTCCTACTAGTGAAAGTAATGTAACACACACCCATACAATGCGCACCGCCCCGTGATGTTTTTCTCACTCCTACTAGTGAATGTAATGTAACACACACCCATACAATGCGCACCACCCCGTGATGTTTTTCTCACTCCTAGTAGTGAATGTAATGTAACACACACCCATACAATGCGCACAACCCCGTTATGTTTTTCTCACTCCTACTAGTGAAAGTAATGTAACACACACCCATACAATGCGCACCGCCCCGTGATGTTTTTCTCACTCCTACTAGTGAAAGTAATGTAACACACACCCATACAATGCGCACCACCCCGTGATGTTTTTCTCACTCCTACTAGTGAATCTATTGTAACACACACCCATACAATGCGCACCACCCCGTGATGTTTTTCTCACTCCTACAAGTGAATGTAATGTATCACACACCCATACAATGCGCACAACCCCGTGATGTTTTTCTCACTGCTACTAGTGAATCTAATGTAACACACACCCATACAATGCGCACCACCCCGTGATGTTTTTCTCACTCCTACTAGTGAATGTAATGTAACACACACCCATACAATGCGCACCGCCCCGTGATGTTTTTCTCACTCCTACTAGTGAATGTAATGTAACACACACCCATACAATGCGCACCGCCCCGTTATGTTTTTCTCACTCCTACTAGTGAAAGTAATGTAACACACACCCATACAATGCGCACCGCCCCGTGACGTTTTTCTCACTCCTACTAGTGAATCTAATGTAACACACACCCATACAATGCGCACCACCCCGTGATGTTTTTCTCACTCCTACTAGTGAAAGTAATGTAACATACACCCATACAATGCGCACCACCCCGTGATGTTTTTCTCACTCCTACTAGTGAATCTAATGTAACACACACCCATACAATGCGGACCGCCCCGTGATGTTTTTCTCACTCCTACTAGTGAATGTAATGTAACACACACCCATACAATGCGCACCGCCCCGTGATGTTTTTCGCACTCCTACTAGTGAAACTAATGTAACACACACCCATAAAATGCGCACCGCCCCGTGATGTTTTTCTCACTCCTACTAGTGAATGTAATGTAACACACACCCATGCAATGCACACCACCCCGTGATGTTTTTCTCACTCCTATTAGTGAATGTAATGTAACACACATCCATCCAATGCGCACCGCCCCGTGATGTTTTTCTCACTCCTACTATTGAATGTAATGTAACACACACCCATGCAATGCACACCGCCCCGTGATGTTTTTCTCACTCCTACTAGTGAATGTAATGTAACACACACCCATACAATGCGCACCGCCCCGTGATGATTTTCTCACTCCTACTAGTGAATCTAATGTAACACACACCCATACAATGCGCACCACCCCGTGATGTTTTTCTCACTCCTACTAGTGAAAGTAATGTAACACACACCCATACAATGCGCACCGCCCCGTGATGTTTTTCTCACTCCTACTAGTGAATGTAATGTAACACACACCCATACAATGCGCACCACCCCGTGATGTTTTTCTCACTCCTAGTAGTGAATGTAATGTAACACACACCCATACAATGCGCACCACCCCGTTATGTTTTTCTCACTCCTACTAGTGAAAGTAATGTAACGCACACCCATACAATGCGCACCGCCCTGTGATGTTTTTCTCACTCCTACTAGTGAAAGTAATGTAACACACACCCATACAATGCGCACCACCCCGTGATGTTTTTCTCACTCCTACTAGTGAATCTATTGTAACACACACCCATACAATGCTCACCACCCCGTGATGTTTTTCTCACTCCTACTCGTGAATGTAATGTAACACACACCCATACAATGCGCACCGCCCCGTGATGTTTTTCTCACTCCTACTCGTGAATGTAATGTAACACACACCCATACAATGCGCACCGCCCCGTGATGTTTTTCTCACTCCTACTAGTGAATATAATGTAACACACACCCATGCAATGCGCACCACCCCGTGATGTTTTTCTCACTCATACTAGTGAAAGTAATGTAAGACACACCCATACAATGCGAACCGCCCCGTGATGTTTTTCTCACTCCTACTAGTAAATGTAATGTAACACACACCCATACAATGCGCACCTCCCCGTGATGATTTTCTCACTCCTACTAGTGAATGTAATGTAACACACAACCATACAATGCGCACCACCCCATGATGATTTTCTCACTCCTACTAGTGAATCTAATGTAACACACACCCATACAATGCGCACCACCCCGTGATGTTTTTCTCACTCCTACTAGTGAAAGTAATGTAACACACACCCATATAAAGCGCACCGCCCCGTGATGTTTTTCTCACTCCTACTAGTGAATGTAATGTAACAGACACCCATACAATGCGCACCGCCCCGTGATATTTTTCTCACTCCTACTAGTGAATGTAATGTAACACACACCCATACAATGCGCACCACCCCGTGATGTTTTTCTCACTGCTACTTGTGAATCTAATGTAACACACACCCATACATTGTGCACCGCCCCGTGAAGTTTTTCTCACTCCTACTAGTGAAAGTAATGTAACACACACCAATACAATGCGCACCGCCCCGTGATGTTTTTCTCACTGCTACTAGTGAATCTAATGTAACACACACCCATACAATGCGCACCGCCCCGTGATGTTTTTCTCACTCCTACTAGTGAAAGTAATGTAACACACACCCATACAATGCGCACCGCCCCGTGATGTTTTTCTCACTCCTACTAGTGAATCTAATGTAACACACACCCATACAATGCGCACCACCCCGTGATGTTTTTCTCACTCCTACTAGTGAATCTAATGTAACACACACCCATACAATGCGGACCGCCCCGTGATGTTTTTCTCACTCCTACTAGTGAATGTAATGTAACACACACCAATGCAATGCGCACCACCCCGTGATGTTTTTCTCACTCCTACTAGTGAATGTAATGTAACACACATCCATCCAATGCGCACCGCCCCGTGATGTTTTTCTCACTCCTACTATTGAATGTAATGTAACACAAACCCATGCAATGCGCACCGCCCCGTGATGTTTTTCTCACTCCTACTAGTGAATGTAATGTAACACACACCCATACAATGCGCACCGCCCCATGATGATTTTCTCACTCCTACTAGTGAATCTAATGTAACACACACCCATACAATGCGCACCACCCCGTGATGTTTTTCTCACTCCTACTAGTGAAAGTAATGTAACACACACCCATACAATGCGCACCGCCCCGTGATGTTTTTCTCACTCCTACTAGTGAATGTAATGTAACACACACCCATACAACGCGCACCACCCCGTGATGTTTTTCTCACTCCTACTAGTGAATCTAATGTAACACACACCCATACAATGCGCACCACCCCGTGATGTTTTTCTCACTCCTACTAGTGAATCTAATGTAACACACACCCATACAATGCGGACCACCCCGTGATGTTTTTCTCACTCCTACTAGTGAATCTAATGTAACACACACCCATACAATGCGCACCGCCCCGTGATGTTTTTCTCACTCCTACTAGTGATAGTAATGTAACACACACCCATCCAATGCGCACCACCCCGTGATGTTTTTCTCACTCCTACTAGTGAATCTATTGTAACACACACCCATACAATGCGCACCACCCCGTGATGTTTTTCTCACTCCTACTCGTGAATGTAATGTAACACACACCCATACAATGCGCACCGCCCCGTGATGTTTTTCTCACTCCTACTCGTGAATGTAATGTAACACACACCCATACAATGCGCACCGCCCCGTGATGTTTTTCTCACTCCTACTAGTGAATATAATGTAACACACACCCATGCAATGCGCACCACCCCGTGATGTTTTTCTCACTCATACTAGTGAAAGTAATGTAAGACACACCCATACAATGCGAACCGCCCCGTGATGTTTTTCTCACTCCTACTAGTAAATGTAATGTAACACACACCCATACAATGCGCACCTCCCCGTGATGATTTTCTCACTCCTACTAGTGAATGTAATGTAACACACACCCATACAATGCGCACCACCCCGTTATGTTTTTCTCACTCCTACTAGTGAAAGTAATGTAACACACACCCATACAATGCGCACCGCCCCGTGATGTTTTTCTCACTCCTACTAGTGAAAGTAATGTAACACACACCCATACAATGCGCACCACCCCGTGATGTTTTTCTCACTCCTACTAGTGAATCTATTGTAACACACACCCATACAATGCGCACCACCCCGTGATGTTTTTCTCACTCCTACTAGTGATTGTAATGTATCACACACCCATACAATGCGCACAACCCCGTGATGTTTTTCTCACTGCTACTAGTGAATCTAATGTAACACACACCCATACAATGCGCACCACCCCGTGATGTTTTTCTCACTCCTACTCGTGAATGTAATGTAACACACACCCATACAATGCGCACCGCCCCGTGATGTTTTTCTCACTCCTACTAGTGAAAGTAATGTAACACACACCCATACAATGCGCACCGCCCCGTGATGTTTTTCTCACTCCTACTAGTGAATGTAATGTAACACACACCCATACAATGCGCACCACCCCGTGATGTTTTTCTCACTCCTACTAGTGAATCTAATGTAACACACACCCATACAATGCGCACCACCCCGTGATGTTTTTCTCACTCCTACTAGTGAATCTAATGTAACACACACCCATACAATGCGGACCACCCCGTGATGTTTTTCTCACTCCTACTAGTGAATCTAATGTAACACACACCCATACAATGCGCACCGCCCCGTGATGTTTTTCTCACTCCTACTAGTGTATGTAATGTAACACACACCCATACAATGCGCACCGCCCAGTGATGTTTTTCTCACTCCTACTAGTGAATGTAATGTAACACACACCCATACAATGCGCACCGCCCCGTGATGTTTTTCTCACTCCTACTAGTGAATCTAAAGTAACACACACCCATACAATGAGCACCGCCCCGTGATGTTTTTCTCACTCCTACTAGTGAATCTAATGTAACACACCCGTACAATGCGCACCGCCCCGTGATGTTTTTCTCACTCCTACTAGTGAAAGTAATGTAACACACACGCATACAATGCGCACCACCCCGTGACGTTTTTCTCACTCCTACTAGTGAATCTAATGTAACACACACCCATACAATGCGCACCACCCCGTGATGTTTTTCTCACTCCTACTAGTGAAAGTAATGTAACATACACCCATACAATGCGCACCACCCCGTGATGTTTTTCTCACTCCTACTAGTGAGTGTAATGTAACACACACCCATACAATGCGCACCACCCCGTGATGTTTTTCTCACTCCTACTAGTGAATGTAATGTAACACACACCCATACAATGCGCACCACCCCGTGATGTTTTTCTCACTCCTACTAGTGAATCTAATGTAACACACACCCATACAATGCGCACCACCCCGTGATGTTTTTCTCACTCCTACTAGTGAATGTAATGTAACACACACCCATACAATGCGCACCACCCCGTGATGTTTTTCTCACTCCTACTAGTGAATGTAATGTAACACACACATACAATGCACAGCACCCCGTGATGTTTTTCTCACTCCTACTAGTGAATCTAATGTAACACACACCCATACAATGCGCACCACCCCGTGATGTTTTACTCACTCCTACTAGTGAATGTAATGTAACACACACCCATACAATGCGCACCACCCCGTGATGTTTTTCTCACTCCTACTAGTGAATGTAATGTAACACACACATACAATGCACAGCACCCCGTGAGGTTTTTCTCACTCCTACTAGTGAATCTAATGTAACACACACCCATACAATGCGCACCACCCCGTGATGTTTTTCTCACTCCTACTAGTGAAAGTACTGTAACACACACCCATACAATGCGCATCGCCCCGTGATGTTTTTCTCACTCCTACTAGTGAAAGTAATGTAACATTACCATACAATGCGCACCGCCCCGTGATGTTTTTCTCACTCCTACAAGTGAATGTAAACTAACACACACCCATACAATGCGCAAAACCCCGTGATGTTTTTCTCACTCCTACTAGTAAATCTAATGTAACACACACACATACAATGGGCACCACCCCATGATGTTTTTCTCACTCCTACTAGTGAATCTAATGTAACACACACCCATACAATGCGCACCGCCCCGTGATGTTTTTCTCACTCCTACTAGTGAATGTAATGTAACACACACCCATACAATGCGCACCGCCCCGTGATGTTTTTCTCACTCCTACTAGTGAATGTAATGTAACACACACCCATACAATGCGCACCACCCCGTGATGTTTTTCTCACTCCTTCTAGTGAATCTAATGTAACACACACCCATACAATGCGCACCGCCCCGTGATGTTTTTCTCACTCCTACTAGTGAATCTAATGTAACACACACCCATACAATGCGCACCGCCCCGTGATGTTTTTCTCACTCCTACTAGTGAAAGTAATGTAACACACACCCATACAATGCGCACCGCCCCGTGACGTTTTTCTCACTCCTACTAGTGAATCTAATGTAACACACACCCATACAATGCGCACCACCCCGTGATGTTTTTCTCACTCCTACTAGTGAAAGTAATGTAACATACACCCATACAATGCGCACCACCCCGTGATGTTTTTCTCACTCCTACTAGTGAATCTAATGTAACACACACCCATACAATGCGGACCGCCCCGTGATGTTTTTCTCACTCCTACTAGTGAATGTAATGTAACACACACCCATACAATGCGCACCGCCCCGTGATGTTTTTCGCACTCCTACTAGTGAAACTAATGTAACACACACCCATAAAATGCGCACCGCCCCGTGATGTTTTTCTCACTCCTACTAGTGAATGTAATGTAACACACACCCATGCAATGCGCACCACCCCGTGATGTTTTTCTCACTCCTACTAGTGAATGTAATGTAACACACATCCATCCAATGCGCACCGCCCCGTGATGTTTTTCTCACTCCTACTATTGAATGTAACGTAACACACACCCATGCAATGCGCACCGCCCCGTGATGTTTTTCTCACTCCTACTAGTGAATGTAATGTAACACACACCCATACAATGCGCACCGCCCCGTGATGATTTTCTCACTCCTACTAGTGAATCTAATGTAACACACACCCATACAATGCGCACCACCCCGTGATGTTTTTCTCACTCCTACTAGTGAAAGTAATGTAACACACACCCATACAATGCGCACCGCCCCGTGATGTTTTTCTCACTCCTACTAGTGAATGTAATGTAACACACACCCATACAATGCGCACCACCCCGTGATGTTTTTCTCACTCCTAGTAGTGAATGTAATGTAACACACACCCATACAATGCGCACAACCCCGTTATGTTTTTCTCACTCCTACTAGTGAAAGTAATGTAACACACACCCATACAATGCGCACCGCCCCGTGATGTTTTTCTCACTCCTACTAGTGAAAGTAATGTAACACACACCCATACAATGCGCACCACCCCGTGATGTTTTTCTCACTCCTACTAGTGAATCTATTGTAACACACACCCATACAATGCGCACCACCCCGTGATGTTTTTCTCACTCCTACAAGTGAATGTAATGTATCACACACCCATACAATGCGCACAACCCCGTGATGTTTTTCTCACTGCTACTAGTGAATCTAATGTAACACACACCCATACAATGCGCACCACCCCGTGATGTTTTTCTCACTCCTACTAGTGAATGTAATGTAACACACACCCATACAATGCGCACCGCCTCGTGATGTTTTTCTCACTCCTACTAGTGAATCTAATGTAACACACACCCATACAATGCGCACCGCCCCGTGATGTTTTTCTCACTCCTACTAGTGAATGTAATGTAACACACACCCATACAATGCGCACCGCCCCGTTCTGTTTTTCTCACTCCTACTAGTGAAAGTAATGTAACACACACCCATACAATGCGCACCGCCCCGTGACGTTTTTCTCACTCCTACTAGTGAATCTAATGTAACACACACCCATACAATGCGCACCACCCCGTGATGTTTTTCTCACTCCTACTAGTGAAAGTAATGTAACATACACCCATACAATGCGCACCACCCCGTGATGTTTTTCTCACTCCTACTAGTGAATCTAATGTAACACACACCCATACAATGCGGACCGCCCCGTGATGTTTTTCTCACTCCTACTAGTGAATGTAATGTAACACACACCCATACAATGCGCACCGCCCCGTGATGTTTTTCGCACTCCTACTAGTGAAACTAATGTAACACACACCCATAAAATGCGCACCGCCCCGTGATGTTTTTCTCACTCCTACTAGTGAATGTAATGTAACACACACCCATGCAATGCGCACCACCCCGTGATGTTTTTCTCACTCCTACTAGTGAATGTAATGTAACACACATCCATCCAATGCGCACCGCCCCGTGATGTTTTTCTCACTCCTACTATTGAATGTAATGTAACACACACCCATGCAATGCGCACCGCCCCGTGATGTTTTTCTCACTCCTACTAGTGAATGTAATGTAACACACACCCATACAATGCGCACCGCCCCGTGATGATTTTCTCACTCCTACTAGTGAATCTAATGTAACACACACCCATACAATGCGCACCACCCCGTGATGTTTTTCTCACTCCTACTAGTGAAAGTAATGTAACACACACCCATACAATGCGCACCGCCCCGTGATGTTTTTCTCACTCCTACTAGTGAATGTAATGTAACACACACCCATACAATGCGCACCACCCCGTGATGTTTTTCTCACTCCTAGTAGTGAATGTAATGTAACACACACCCATACAATGCGCACCACCCCGTTATGTTTTTCTCACTCCTACTAGTGAAAGTAATGTAACACACACCCATACAATGCGCACCGCCCCATGATGTTTTTCTCACTCCTACTAGTGAAAGTAATGTAACACACACCCATACAATGCGCACCACCCCGTGATGTTTTTCTCACTCCTACTAGTGAATCTATTGTAACACACACCCATACAATGCGCACCACCCCGTGATGTTTTTCTCACTCCTACTCGTGAATGTAATGTAACACACACCCATACAATGCGCACCGCCCCGTGATGTTTTTCTCACTCCTACTCGTGAATGTAATGTAACACACACCCATACAATGCGCACCGCCCCGTGATGTTTTTCTCACTCCTACTAGTGAATATAATGTAACACACACCCATGCAATGCGCACCACCCCGTGATGTTTTTCTCACTCATACTAGTGAAAGTAATGTAAGACACACCCATACAATGCGAACCGCCCCGTGATGTTTTTCTCACTCCTACTAGTAAATGTAATGTAACACACACCCATACAATGCGCACCTCCCCGTGATGATTTTCTCACTCCTACTAGTGAATGTAATGTAACACACAACCATACAATGCGCACCACCCCATGATGATTTTCTCACTCCTACTAGTGAATCTAATGTAACACACACCCATACAATGCGCACCACCCCGTGATGTTTTTCTCACTCCTACTAGTGAAAGTAATGTAACACACACCCATATAATGCGCACCGCCCCGTGATGTTTTTCTCACTCCTACTAGTGAATGTAATGTAACAGACACCCATACAATGCGCACCGCCCCGTGATATTTTTCTCACTCCTACTAGTGAATGTAATGTAACACACACCCATACAATGCGCACCACCCCGTGATGTTTTTCTCACTGCTACTTGTGAATCTAATGTAACACACACCCATACATTGTGCACCGCCCCGTGAAGTTTTTCTCACTCCTACTAGTGAAAGTAATGTAACACACACCAATACAATGCGCACCGCCCCGTGATGTTTTTCTCACTGCTACTAGTGAATCTAATGTAACACACACCCATACAATGCGCACCGCCCCGTGATGTTTTTCTCACTCCTACTAGTGAAAGTAATGTAACACACACCCATACAATGCGCACCGCCCCGTGATGTTTTTCTCACTCCTACTAGTGAATCTAATGTAACACACACCCATACAATGCGCACCACCCCGTGATGTTTTTCTCACTCCTACTAGTGAATCTAATGTAACACACACCCATACAATGCGGACAGCCCCGTGATGTTTTTCTCACTCCTACTAGTGAATGTAATGTAACACACACCAATGCAATGCGCACCACCCCGTGATGTTTTTCTCACTCCTACTAGTGAATGTAATGTAACACACATCCATCCAATGCGCACCGCCCCGTGATGTTTTTCTCACTCCTACTATTGAATGTAATGTAACACAAACCCATGCAATGCGCACCGCCCCGTGATGTTTTTCTCACTCCTACTAGTGAATGTAATGTAACACACACCCATACAATGCGCACCGCCCCATGATGATTTTCTCACTCCTACTAGTGAATCTAATGTAACACACACCCATACAATGCGCACCACCCCGTGATGTTTTTCTCACTCCTACTAGTGAAAGTAATGTAACACACACCCATACAATGCGCACCGCCCCGTGATGTTTTTCTCACTCCTACTAGTGAATGTAATGTAACACACACCCATACAACGCGCACCACCCCGTGATGTTTTTCTCAATCCTACTAGTGAATCTAATGTAACACACACCCATACAATGCGCACCACCCCGTGATGTTTTTCTCACTCCTACTAGTGAATCTAATGTAACACACACCCATACAATGCGGACCACCCCGTGATGTTTTTCTCACTCCTACTAGTGAATCTAATGTAACACACACCCATACAATGCGCACCGCCCCGTGATGTTTTTCTCACTCCTACTAGTGATAGTAATGTAACACACACCCATACAATGCGCACCACCCCGTGATGTTTTTCTCACTCCTACTAGTGAATCTATTGTAACACACACCCATACAATGCGCACCACCCCGTGATGTTTTTCTCACTCCTACTCGTGAATGTAATGTAACACACACCCATACAATGCGCACCGCCCCGTGATGTTTTTCTCACTCCTACTCGTGAATGTAATGTAACACACACCCATACAATGCGCACCGCCCCGTGATGTTTTTCTCACTCCTACTAGTGAATATAATGTAACACACACCCATGCAATGCGCACCACCCCGTGATGTTTTTCTCACTCATACTAGTGAAAGTAATGTAAGACACACCCATACAATGCGAACCGCCCCGTGATGTTTTTCTCACTCCTACTAGTAAATGTAATGTAACACACACCCATACAATGCGCACCTCCCCGTGATGATTTTCTCACTCCTACTAGTGAATGTAATGTAACACACAACCATATAATGCGCACCACCCCATGATGATTTTCTCACTCCTACTAGTGAATCTAATGTAACACACACCCATACAATGCGCACCACCCCGTGATGTTTTTCTCACTCCTACTAGTGAAAGTAATGTACCACACACCCATATAATGCGCACCGCCCCGTGATGTTTTTCTCACTCCTACTAGTGAATGTAATGTAACAGACACCCATACAATGCGCACCGCCCCGTGATATTTTTCTCACTCCTACTAGTGAATGTAATGTAACACACACCCATACAATGCGCACCACCCCGTGATGTTTTTCTCACTGCTACTTGTGAATATAATGTAACACACACCCATACATTGTGCACCGCCCCGTGAAGTTTTTCTCACTCCTACTAGTGAAAGTAATGTAACACACACCAATACAATGCGCACCGCCCCGTGATGTTTTTCTCACTGCTACTAGTGAATCTAATGTAACACACACCCATACAATGCGCACCGCCCCGTGATGTTTTTCTCACTCCTACTAGTGAAAGTAATGTAACACACACCCATACAATGCGCACCGCCCCGTGATGTTTTTCTCACTCCTACTAGTGAATCTAATGTAACACACACCCATACAATGCGCACCACCCCGTGATGTTTTTCTCACTCCTACTAGTGAATCTAATGTAACACACACCCATACAATGCGGACCGCCCCGTGATGTTTTTCTCACTCCTACTAGTGAATGTAATGTAACACACACCAATGCAATGCGCACCACCCCGTGATGTTTTTCTCACTCCTACTAGTGAATGTAATGTAACACACATCCATCCAATGCGCACCGCCCCGTGATGTTTTTCTCACTCCTACTATTGAATGTAATGTAACACACACCCATGCAATGCGCACCGCCCCGTGATGTTTTTCTCACTCCTACTAGTGAATGTAATGTAACACACACCCATACAATGCGCACCGCCCCGTGATGATTTTCTCACTCCTACTAGTGAATCTAATGTAACACACACCCATACAATGCGCACCACCCCGTGATGTTTTTCTCACTCCTACTAGTGAAAGTAATGTAACACACACCCATACAATGCGCACCGCCCCGTGATGTTTTTCTCACTCCTACTAGTGAATGTAATGTAACACACACCCATACAATGCGCACCACCCCGTGATGTTTTTCTCACTCCTACTAGTGAATCTAATGTAACACACACCCATACAATGCGCACCACCCCGTGATGTTTTTCTCACTCCTACTAGTGAATCTAATGTAACACACACCCATACAATGCGGACCACCCCGTGATGTTTTTCTCACTCCTACTAGTGAATCTAATGTAACACACACCCATACAAGGCGCACCGCCCCGTGATGTTTTTCTCACTCCTATTAGTGAATGTAATGTAACACGCACCCATACAATGCGCACCGCCCCGTGATGTTTTTCTCACTCCTACTAGTGAATGTAATGTAACACACACCCATACAATGCGCACCGCCCCGTGATGTTTTTCTCACTCCTACTAGTGAATCTAATGTAACACACACCCATACAATGCGCACCGCCCCGTGATGTTTTTCTCACTCCTACTAGTGAATCTAATGTAACACACACCCATACAATGTGCACCGCCCCGTGATGTTTTTCTCACTCCTACTAGTGAATGTAATGTAACACACACCCATACAATGCGCACCACCCCGTGACGTTTTTCTCACTCCTACTAGTGAATCTAATGTAACACACACCCATACAATGCGCACCACCCCGTGATGTTTTTCTCACTCCTACTAGTGAAAGTAATGTAACATACACCCATACAATGCGCACCACCCCGTGATGTTTTTCTCACTCCTACTAGTGAGTGTAATGTAACACACACCCATACAATGCGCACCACCCCGTGATGTTTTTCTCACTCCTACTAGTGAATCTAATGTAACACACACCCATACAATGCGCACCACCCCGTGATGTTTTTCTCACTCCTACTAGTGAATCTAATGTAACACACACCCATACAATGCGCACCACCCCGTGATGTTTTTCTCACTCCTACTAGTGAATCTAATGTAACACACACCCATACAATGCGCACCACCCCGTGATGTTTTTCTCACTCCTACTAGTGAATGTAATGTAACACACACCCATACAATGCGCACCACCCCGTGATGTTTTTCTCACTCCTACTAGTGAATGTAATGTAACACACACATACAATGCACAGCACCCCGTGATGTTTTTCTCACTCCTACTAGTGAATCTAATGTAACACACACCAATACAATGCGCACCACCCCGTGATGTTTTTCTCACTCCTACTAGTGAATCTAATGTAACACACACCCATACAATGCGCAACACCCCGTGATGTTTTTCTCACTCCTACTAGTGAATCTAATGTAACACACACCCATACAATGCGCACCACCCCGTGATGTTTTACTCACTCCTACTAGTGAATGTAATGTAACACACACCCATACAATGCGCACCACCCCGTGATGTTTTTCTCACTCGTACTAGTGAATGTAATGTAACACACACATACAATGCACAGCACCCCGTGATGTTTTTCTCACTCCTACTAGTGAATCTAATGTAACACACACCCATACAATGCGCACCACCCCGTGATGTTTTTTTCACTCCTACTAGTGAAAGTAATGTAACACACACCCATACAATGCGCATTGCCCCGTGATGTTTTTCTCACTCCTACTAGTGAAAGTAATGTAACATTCCCATTCAATGCGCACCGCCCCGTGATGTTTTTCTCACTCCTACTAGTGAAAGTAATGTAACACACACCCATACAATGCGCAAAACCCCGTGATGTTTTTCTCACTCCTACTAGTAAATCTAATGTAACACACACCCATACAATGCGCACCACCCCATGATGTTTTTCTCACTCCTACTAGTGAATCTAATGTACCACACACCCATACAATGCGCACCACGCCGTGATGTTTTTCTCACTCCTACTAGTGAATCTAATGTAACACACACCCATACAATGCGCACCACCCCGTGATGTTTTTCTCACTTCTACTAATGTATCTAATGTAACACACACCCATACAATGTGGACCACCCCGTGATGTTTTTCTCACTCCTACTAGTGAATATAATGTAACACACACCCATACAATGCGCACCGCCCCGTGATGTTTTTCTCACTCCTACTAGTGAATGTAATGTAACACACACCCATACAATGCGCACCGCCCCGTGATGTTTTTCTCACTCCTACTAGTGAATGTAATGTAACACACACCCATACAATGCGCACCACCCCGTGATGTTTTTCTCACTCCTACTAGTGAATCTAATGTAACACACACCCATAAAATGCGCACCGCCCCGTGATGTTTTTCTCACTCCTACTAGTGAATCTAATGTAACACACACCCATACAATGCGCACCGCCCCGTGATGTTTTTCTCACTCCTACTAGTGAAAGTAATGTAACACACACCCATACAATGCGCACCGCCCCGTGACGTTTTTCTCACTCCTACTAGTGAATCTAATGTAACACACACCCATACAATGCGCACCACCCCGTGATGTTTTTCTCACTCCTACTAGTGAATGTAATGTAACATACACCCATACAATGCTCACCACCCCGTGATGTTTTTCTCACTCCTACTAGTGAATGTAATGTAACACACACATACAATGCACAGCACCCCGTGATGTTTGTCTCACTCCTACTAGTGAATCTAATGTAACACTCACCCATACAATGCGCACCACCCCGTGATGTTTTTCTCACTCCTACTGGTGAATCTAATGTAACACACACCCATACAATGCGCAACACCCCGTGATGTTTTTCTCACTCCTACTAGTGAATGTAATGTAACACACACCCATACAATGCGCACCACCCCGTAATGTTTTACTCACTCCTACTAGTGAATGTAATGTAACACACACCCATAAAATGCGCACCACCCCGTGATGTTTTTCTCACTCCTACTAGTGAATGTAATGTAACACACACATACAATGCACAGCACCCCGTGATGTTTTTCTCACTCCTACTAGTGAATCTAATGTAACACACACCCATACAATGCCACCACCCCGTGATGTTTTTCTCACTCCTACTAGTGAAAGTAATGTAACCCACACCCATACAATGCGCATCGCCCCGTGATGTTTTTCTCACTCCTACTAGTGAAAGTAATGTAACATTCCCATACAATGCGCACCGCCCCGTGATGTTTTTCTCACTCCTACTAGTGAATGTAATGTAACACACACCCATACAATGCGCACCACCCCGTGATGTTTTTCTCACTCCTACTAGTGAAAGTAATGTAACACACACCCATACAATGCGCACCGCCCCGTGATGTTTTTCTCACTCCTACTAGTGAATCTAATGTAACACACACCCATACAATGCGCACCGCCCCGTGATGTTTTTCTCACTCCTACTAGTGAATCTAATGTAACACACACCCATACAATGCGCACCGCCCCATGGTGTTTTTCTCACTCCTACTAGTGAAAGTAATGTAACACACACCCATACAATGCGCACCGCCCCGTGACTTTTTTTCTCACTCCTACTAGTGAAAGTAATGTAACACACACCCATACAATGCGCACCACCCCGTGATGTTTTTCTCACTCCTACTAGTGAAAGTAATGTAACATACACCCATACATTGCGCACCACCCCGTGATGTTTTTCTCACTCCTACTAGTTAGTGTAATGTAACACACACCCATACAATGCGCACCACCCCGTGATGTTTTTCTCACTCCTACTAGTGAATCTAATGTAACACACACCCATACAATGCGCACCACCCCGTGAAGTTTTTCTCACTCCTACTAGTGAATGTAATGTAACACACACCCATACAATGCGCACCGCCCCGTGATGTTTTTCTCACTCCTACTAGTGAATGTAATGTAACACACAACCATACAATGCGCACCGCCCCGTGATGATTTTCTCACTCCTACTAGTGAATCCAATGTAACACACACCCATACAATGCGCACCACCCCGTGATGATTTTCTCACTCCTACTAGTGAATCTAATGTAACACACACCCATACAATGCGCACCGCCCCGTGATGTTTTTCTCACTCCTACTAGTGAAAGTAATGTAACACACACCCATACAATGCGCACCGCCCCGTGATGTTTTTGTCACTCCTACTAGTGAAAATAATGTAACACACACCCATACAATGCGCACCACCCCGTGATGTTTTTCTCACTCCTACAAGTGAATCTAATGTAACACACACCCATACAATGCGCACAACCCCGTGATGTTTTTCTCACTCCTACTAGTGAATCTAATGTAACACACACCCATACAATGCACACCACCCCGTGATGTTTTTCTCACTCCTACTAGTGAATCTAATGTAACACACACCCATACAATGCGCACCGCCCCGTGATGTTTTTCTCACTCCTACTAGTGAAAGTAATGTAACACACACCCATACAATGCGCACCGCCCCGTGACGTTTTTCTCACTCCTACTAGTGAATCTAATGTAACACACACCCATACAATGCGCACCACCCCGTGATGTTTTTCTCACTCCTACTAGTGAATGTAATGTAACATACACCCATACAATGCTCACCACCCCGTGATGTTTTTCTCACTCCTACTAGTGAATGTAATGTAACACACACATACAATGCACAGCACCCCGTGATGTTTTTCTCACTCCTACTAGTGAATCTAATGTAACACTCACCCATACAATGCGCACCACCCCGTGATGTTTTTCTCACTCCTACTAGTGAATCTAATGTAACACACACCCATACAATGCGCACCACGGCGTGATGTTTTTCTCACTCCTACTAGTAAATGTAATGTAACACACACCCATACAATGCG
The DNA here is from genome assembly GCF_034190915.1 of Cavia porcellus. Lineage (NCBI taxonomy): Eukaryota > Metazoa > Chordata > Mammalia > Rodentia > Caviidae > Cavia > Cavia porcellus. The sequence continues at coordinate 1,390,203 of NW_026947556.1, forward strand.
CACCACCCCGTGATGTTTTTCTCACTCCTACTAGTGAATGTAATGTAACACACACCCATACAATGCGCACCACCCCGTGATGTTTTTCTCACTCCTACTAGTGAAAGTAATGTAACACACACCCATCCAATGCGCACCGCCCCGTGATGTTTTTCTCACTCCTACTAGTGAATGTAATGTAACACACACCCATACAATGCGCACCACCCCGTGATGTTTTTCTCACTCCTACTAGTGAATGTAATGTAACACACACCCATACAATGCGCACCTCCCCGTGATGATTTTCTCACTCCTACTAGTGAATGTAATGTAACACACACCCATACAATGCGCACCACCCCGTGATGTTTTTCTCACTCCTACTAGTGAATCTAATGTAACACACACCCATCCAATGCGCACCACCCCGTGATGTTTTTCTCACTCCTACTAGTGAATGTAATGTAACACACACCCATACAATGCGCACCGCCCCGTGATGTTTTTCTCACTCCTACTAGTGAATGTAATGTAACACACAACCATACAATGCGCACCACCCCGTGATGATTTTCTCACTCCTACTAGTGAATCTAATGTAACACACACCCATACAATGCGCACCGCCCCGTGATGTTTTTCTCAATCCTACTAGTGAAAGTAATGTAACACACACCCATACATGCGCACCGCCTCGTGATGTTTTTCTCACTCCTACTAGTGAAAGTAATGTAACAGACACCAGACAATGCGCACTGCCCCGTGATATTTTTCTCACTCTTACTAGTGAATGTAATGTAACAGACACCTATACAATGCGCACCACCCCGTGATGTTTTTCTCACTGCTACTAGTGAATCTAATGTAACACACACCCATACATTGCGCACCGCCCCGTGAAGTTTTTCTCACTCCTACTAGTGAATGTAATGTAACACACACCCATACAATGCGCACCGCCCCGTGATGTTTTTCTCACTCCTACTAGTTAATGTAAGGTAACACACAACCATACAATGCGCACCGCCCCGTGATGATTTTCTCACTCCTACTAGTGAATCCAATGTAACACACACCCATACAATGCGCACCACCCCGTGATGATTTTCTCACTCCTACTAGTGAATCTAATGTAACACACACCCATACAATGCGCACCGCCCCGTGATGTTTTTCTCACTCCTACTAGTGAAAGTAATGTAACACACACCCATACAATGCGCACCGCCCCGTGATGTTTTTGTCACTCCTACTAGTGAAAATAATGTAACACACACCCATGCAATGCGCACCACCCAGTGATGTTTTTCTCACTCCTACAAGTGAATCTAATGTAACACACACCCATACAATGCGCACAACCCCGTGATGTTTTTCTCACTCCTACTAGTGAATCTAATGTAACACACACCCATACAATGCACACCACCCCGTGATGTTTTTCTCACTCCTACTAGTGAATCTAATGTAACACACACCCATACAATGCGCACCGCCCCGTGATGTTTTTCTCACTCCTACTAGTGAAAGTAATGTAACACACACCCATACAATGCGCACCGCCCCGTGACGTTTTTCTCACTCCTACTAGTGAATCTAATGTAACACACACCCATACAATGCGCACCACCCCGTGATGTTTTTCTCACTCCTACTAGTGAATGTAATGTAACATACACCCATACAATGCTCACCACCCCGTGATGTTTTTCTCACTCCTACTAGTGAATGTAATGTAACACACACATACAATGCACAGCACCCCGTGATGTTTTTCTCACTCCTACTAGTGAATCTAATGTAACACTCACCCATACAATGCGCACCACCCCGTGATGTTTTTCTCACTCCTACTAGTGAATCTAATGTAACACACACCCATACAATGCGCACCACGGCGTGATGTTTTTCTCACTCCTACTAGTAAATGTAATGTAACACACACCCATACAATGCGCACCACCCCGTGATGTTTTTCTCACTCCTACTAGTGAATGTAATGTAACACACACCCATACAATGCGCACCACCCAGTGATGTTTTTCTCACTCCTACTAGTGAAAGTAATGTAACACACACCCATCCAATGCGCACCGCCCCGTGATGTTTTTCTCACTCCTACTAGTGAATGTAATGTAACACACACCCATACAATGCGCACCACCCCGTGATGTTTTTCTCACTCCTACTAGTGAATGTAATGTAACACACACCCATACAATGCGCACCTCCCCGTGATGATTTTCTCACTCCTACTAGTGAATGTAATGTAACACACACCCATACAATGCGCACCACCCCGTGATGTTTTTCTCACTCCTACTAGTGAATCTAATGTAACACACACCCATCCAATGCGCACCACCCCGTGATGTTTTTCTCACTCCTACTAGTGAATGTAATGTAACACACACCCATACAATGCGCACCGCCCCGTGATGTTTTTCTCACTCCTACTAGTGAATGTAATGTAACACACAACCATACAATGCGCACCACCCCGTGATGATTTTCTCACTCCTACTAGTGAATCTAATGTAACACACACCCATACAATGCGCACCGCCCCGTGATGTTTTTCTCAATCCTACTAGTGAAAGTAATGTAACACACACCCATACATGCGCACCGCCTCGTGATGTTTTTCTCACTCCTACTAGTGAAAGTAATGTAACAGACACCAGACAATGCGCACTGCCCCGTGATATTTTTCTCACTCTTACTAGTGAATGTAATGTAACAGACACCTATACAATGCGCACCACCCCGTGATGTTTTTCTCACTGCTACTAGTGAATCTAATGTAACACACACCCATACATTGCGCACCGCCCCGTGAAGTTTTTCTCACTCCTACTAGTGAATGTAATGTAACACACACCCATACAATGCGCACCGCCCCGAGATGTTTTTCTCACACCTACTAGTGAATGTAAGGTAACACACAACCATACAATGCGCACCGCCCCGTGATGATTTTCTCACTCCTACTAGTGAATCCAATGTAACACACACCCATACAATGCGCACCACCCCGTGATGATTTTCTCACTCCTACTAGTGAATCTAATGTAACACACACCCATACAATGCGCACCGCCCCGTGATGTTTTTCTCACTCCTACTAGTGAAAGTAATGTAACACACACCCATACAATGCGCACCGCCCCGTGATGTTTTTGTCACTCCTACTAGTGAAAATAATGTAACACACACCCATGCAATGCGCACCACCCCGTGATGTTTTTCTCACTCCTACAAGTGAATCTAATGTAACACACACCCATACAATGCGCACAACCCCGTGATGTTTTTCTCACTCCTACTAGTGAATCTAATGTAACACACACCCATACAATGCACACCACCCCGTGATGTTTTTCTCACTCCTACTAGTGAATCTAATGTAACACACACCCATACAATGCGCACCGCCCCGTGATGTTTTTCTCACTCCTACTAGTGAAAGTAATGTAACACACACCCATACAATGCGCACCGCCCCGTGACGTTTTTCTCACTCCTACTAGTGAATCTAATGTAACACACACCCATACAATGCGCACCACCCCGTGATGTTTTTCTCACTCCTACTAGTGAATGTAATGTAACATACACCCATACAATGCTCACCACCCCGTGATGTTTTTCTCACTCCTACTAGTGAATGTAATGTAACACACACATACAATGCACAGCACCCCGTGATGTTTTTCTCACTCCTACTAGTGAATCTAATGTAACACTCACCCATACAATACGCACCACCCCGTGATGTTTTTCTCACTCCTACTAGTGAATCTAATGTAACACACACCCATACAATGCGCAACACCCCGTGATGTTTTTCTCACTCCTACTAGTGAATGTAATGTAACACACACCCATACAATGCGCACCACCCCGTAATGTTTTACTCACTCCTACTAGTGAATGTAATGTAACACACACCCATACAATGCGCACCACCCCGTGATGTTTTTCTCACTCCTACTAGTGAATGTAATGTAACACACACATACAATGCACAGCACCCCGTGATGTTTTTCTCACTCCTACTAGTGAATCTAATGTAACACACACCCATACAATGCCACCACCCCGTGATGTTTTTCTCACTCCTACTAGTGAAAGTAATGTAACACACACCCATACAATGCGCATCGCCCCGTGATGTTTTTCTCACTCCTACTAGTGAAAGTAATGTAACATTCCCATACAATGCGCACCGCCCCGTGATGTTTTTCTCACTCCTACTAGTGAATGTAATGTAACACACACCCATACAATGCGCACCACCCCGTGATGTTTTTCTCACTCCTACTAGTGAAAGTAATGTAACACACACCCATACAATGCGCACCGCCCCGTGATGTTTTTCTCACTCCTACTAGTGAATCTAATGTAACACACACCCATACAATGCGCACCGCCCCGTGATGTTTTTCTCACTCCTACTAGTGAATCTAATGTAACACACACCCATACAATGCGCACCGCCCCATGATGTTTTTCTCACTCCTACTAGTGAAAGTAATGTAACACACACCCATACAATGCGCACCGCCCCGTGACGTTTTTTCTCACTCCTACTAGTGAATCTAATGTAACACACACCCATACAATGCGCACCACCCCGTGATGTTTTTCTCACTCCTACTAGTGAAAGTAATGTAACATACACCCATACATTGCGCACCACCCCGTGATGTTTTTCTCACTCCTACTAGTTAGTGTAATGTAACACACACCCATACAATGCGCACCACCCCGTGATGTTTTTCTCACTCCTACTAGTGAATCTAATGTAACACACACCCATACAATGCGCACCACCCCGTGAAGTTTTTCTCACTCCTACTAGTGAATCTAATGTAACACACACCCATACAATGCGCACCACCCCGTGATGTTTTTCTCACTCCTACTAGTGAATCTAATGTAACACACACCCATACAATGCGCACCACCCCGTGATGTTTTTCTCACTCCTACTAGTGAATGTAATGTAACACACACCCATACAATGCGCACCACCCCGTGATGTTTTTCTCACTCCTACTAGTGAATGTAATGTAACACACACATACAATGCGCACCACCCCGTGATGTTTTTCTCACTCCTACTAGTGAAAGTAATGTAACACACACCCATACAATGCGCATTGCCCCGTGATGTTTTTCTCACTCCTACTAGTGAAAGTAATGTAACATTATCATACAATGCGCACCGCCCCGTGATGTTTTTCTCACTCCTACTAGTGAATGTAATGTAACACACACCCATACAATGCGCACCACCCCGTGATGTTTTTCTCACTCCTACTAGTGAATCTAATGTAACACACACCCATACAATGCGCACCACCCTGTGATGTTTTTCTCACTCCTACTAGTGAATCTAATGTACCACACACCCATACAATGCGCACCACGCCGTGATGTTTTTCTCACTCCTACTAGTGAATGTAATGTAACACACACCCATACAATGCGCACCACGGCGTGATGTTTTTCTCACTCCTACTAGTAAATGTAATGTAACACACACCCATACAATGCGCACCACCCCGTGATGTTTTTCTCACTCCTACTAGTGAATGTAATGTAACACACACCCATACAATGCGCACCACCCCGTGATGTTTTTCTCACTCCTACTAGTGAAAGTAATGTAACACACACCCATCCAATGCGCACCGCCCCGTGATGTTTTTCTCACTCCTACTAGTGAATGTAATGTAACACACACCCATACAATGCGCACCACCCCGTGATGTTTTTCTCACTCCTACTAGTGAATGTAATGTAACACACACCCATACAATGCGCACCTCCCCGTGATGATTTTCTCACTCCTACTAGTGAATGTAATGTAACACACACCCATACAATGCGCACCACCCCGTGATGTTTTTCTCACTCCTACTAGGGAATCTAATGTAACACACACCCATCCAATGCGCACCACCCCGTGATGTTTTTCTCACTCCTACTAGTGAATGTAATGTAACACACACCCATACAATGCGCACCGCCCCGTGATGTTTTTCTCACTCCTACTAGTGAATGTAATGTAACACACAACCATACAATGCGCACCACCCCGTGATGATTTTCTCACTCCTACTAGTGAATCTAATGTAACACACACCCATACAATGCGCACCGCCCCGTGATGTTTTTCTCAATCCTACTAGTGAAAGTAATGTAACACACACCCATACATGCGCACCGCCTCGTGATGTTTTTCTCACTCCTACTAGTGAAAGTAATGTAACAGACACCAGACAATGCGCACTGCCCCGTGATATTTTTCTCACTCTTACTAGTGAATGTAATGTAACAGACACCTATACAATGCGCACCACCCCGTGATGTTTTTCTCACTGCTACTAGTGAATCTAATGTAACACACACCCATACATTGCGCACCGCCCCGTGAAGTTTTTCTCACTCCTACTAGTGAATGTAATGTAACACACACCCATACAATGCGCACCGCCCCGTGATGTTTTTCTCACTCCTACTAGTGAATGTAATGTAACACACAACCATACAATGCGCACCGCCCCGTGATGATTTTCTCACTCCTACTAGTGAATCCAATGTAACACACACCCATACAATGCGCACCACCCCGTGATGATTTTCTCACTCCTAGTAGTGAATCTAATGTAACACACACCCATACAATGCGCACCGCCCCGTGATGTTTTTCTCACTCCTACTAGTGAAAGTGATGTAACACACACCCATACAATGCGCACCGCCCCGTGATGTTTTTGTCACTCCTACTAGTGAAAATAATGTAACACACACCCATACAATGCGCACCACCCCGTGATGTTTTTCTCACTCCTACAAGTGAATCTAATGTAACACACACCCATACAATGCGCACAACCCCGTGATGTTTTTCTCACTCCTACTAGTGAATCTAATGTAACACACACCCATACAATGCACACCACCACGTGATGTTTTTCTCACTCCTACTAGTGAATCTAATGTAACACACACCCATATAATGCGCACCACCCCGTGATGTTTTTCTCACTCCGAATAGTGAATGTAATGTAACACACACCCATACAATGCGCACCACCCCGTGATGTTTTTCTGACTCCTACTAGTGAATCTAATGTAACACACACCGATACAATGCGCACCACCCCGTGATGTTCTTCTCACTCCTATTAGTGAATCTAATGTAACACACACCCATACAATGCGCACCGCCCCGTGATGTTTTTCTCACTCCTATTAGTGAATCTAATGTAACACACACCCATACAATGCGCACCGCCCCGTGATGTTTTTCTCACTCCTACTAGTGAATCTAATGTAACACACACCCATACAATGCGCACCACCCCGTGATGTTTTTCTCACACCTACTAGTGAATGTATTGTAACACACACCCATACAATGCGCACCACCCCGTGATGTTTTTCTCACTCCTACTAGTGAATGTAATGTAACACACACCCATACAATGCGCACCACGCCGTGATGTTTTTCTCACTCCTACTAGTGAATCTAATGTAACACACACACATACAATGCGCACCACCCCGTGATGTTTTTCTCACACCTACTAGTGAATGTAATGTAACACACACCCATACAATGCGCACCACCCCGTGATGTTTTTCTCACTCCTACTAGTGAATGTAATGTAACACACACCCATACAATGCGCACCACCCAGTGATGTTTTTCTCACTCCTACAAGTGAATCTAATGTAACACACACCCATACAATGCGCACCACCCCGTGATGTTTTTCTCACTCCTACTAGTGAATGTAATGTAACACACACCCATACAATGCGCACCACCCCGTGATGTTTTTCTCACTCCTACTAGTGAATGTAATGTAACACACACCCATACAATGCGCACCACCCCGTGATGATTTTCTCACTCCTACTAGAGAATGTAATGTAACACACACCCATACAATGCGCACCGCCCCGTGATGTTTTTCTCACTCCTACTAGTGAATCTAATGTAACACACACCCATACAATGCGCACCACCCCGTGATGTTTTTCTCACTCCTACTAGTGAATCTAATGTAACACACACCCATACAATGCGCACCACCCCGTGATGTTTTTCTCACTCCTACTAGTGAATCTAATGTAACACACACCCATACAATGCGGACCGCCCCGTGATGTTTTTCTCACTCCTAATAGTGAATCTAATGTAACACACACCCATACAATGCGCTCCGCCCCGTGATGTTTTTCTCACTCCTACTAGTGAAAGTAATGTAACACACACCCATACAATGCGCACCGCTCCGTGATGTTTTTCTCACTCCTACTAGTGAATGTAATGTAACGCACACCCATACAATGCGCACCACCCCGTGATGTTTTTCTCACTCCTACTAGTTAATCTAATGTAACGCACACCCATACAATGCGCACCACCCCGTGATGTTTTTCTCACTCCTACTAGTGAATGTAATGTAACACACACCCATACAATGCGCACCACCCCGTGATGTTTTTCTCACTCCTACTAGTGAATGTAATGTAACACACACCCATACAATGCGCACCTCCCCGTGATGATTTTCTCACTCCTACTAGTGAATGTAATGTAACACACACCCATACAATGCGCACCACCCCGTGATGTTTTTCTCACTCCTACTAGTGAATCTAATGTAACACACACCCATCCAATGCGCACCACCCCGTGATGTTTTTCTCACTCCTACTAGTGAATGTAATGTAACACACACCCATACAATGCGCACCACCCCGTGATGTTTTTCTCACTCCTACTAGTGAATGTAATGTAACACACAACCATATAATGCGCACCACCCCGTGATGATTTTCTCACTCCTACTAGTGAATCTAATGTAACACACACCCATACAATGAGCACCGCCCCGTGATGTTTTTCTCAATCCTACTAGTGAAAGTAATGTAACACACACCCATACATGCGCACCGCCTCGTGATGTTTTTCTCACTCCTACTAGTGAAAGTAATGTAACAGACACCAGACAATGCGCACTGCCCCGTGATATTTTTCTCACTCTTACTAGTGAATGTAATGTAACAGACACCTATACAATGCGCACCACCCCGTGATGTTTTTCTCACTGCTACTAGTGAATCTAATGTAACACACACCCATACATTGCGCACCGCCCCGTGAAGTTTTTCTCACTCCTACTAGTGAATGTAATGTAACACACACCCATACAATGCGCACCGCCCCGTGATGTTTTTCTCACTCCTACTAGTGAATGTAATGTAACACACAACCATACAATGCGCACCGCCCCGTGATGATTTTCTCACTCCTACTAGTGAATCCAATGTAACACACACCCGTACAATGCGCACCACCCCGTGATGATTTTCTCACTCCTACTAGTGAATCTAATGTAACACACACCCATACAATGCGCACCGCCCCGTGATGTTTTTCTCACTCCTACTAGTGAAAGTAATGTAACACACACCCATACAATGCGCACCGCCCCGTGATGTTTTTCTCACTCCTACTAGTGAAAATAATGTAACACACACCCATACAATGCGCACCACCCCGTGATGTTTTTCTCACTCCTACTAGTGAATCTAATGTAACACACACCCATACAATGCGCACAACCCCGTGATGTTTTTCTCACTCCTACTAGTGAATCAAATGTAACACACACCCATACAATGCGCACCACCCCGTGATGTTTTTCTCACTCCTACTAGTGAATCTAATGTAACACACACCCATACAATGCGCACCACCCCGTGATGTTTTTCTCACTCCTACTAGTGAATGTAATGTAACACACACCCATACAATGCGCACCACCCCGTGATGTTTTTCTCACTCCTACTAGTGAATCTAATGTAACACACACCGATACAATGCGCACCACCCCGTGATGTTTTTCTCACTCCTACTAGTGAATCTAATGTAACACACACCCATACAATGCGCACCGCCCCGTGATGTTTTTCTCATTCCTACTAGTGAATCTAATGTAACACACACCCATACAATGCGCACCGCCCCGTGATGTTTTTCTCACTCCTACTAGTGAATCTAATGTAACACACACCCATACAATGCGCACCACCCCGTGATGTTTTTCTCACTGCTACTAGTGAATCTAATGTAACACACACCCATACAATGCGCACCACCCCGTGATGTTTTTCTCACTCCTACTAGTGAATGTAATGTAACACACACCCATACAATGCGCACCACCCCGTGATGTTTTTCTCACACCTACTAGTGAATGTATTGTAACACACACCCATACAATGCGCACCACACCGTGATGTTTTTCTCACTCCTACTAGTGAATGTAATGTAACACACACCCATACAATGCGCACCACCCCGTGATGTTTTTCTCACTCCTACTAGTGAATATAATGTAACACACACACATACAATGCGCACCACCCCGTGATGTTTTTCTCACACCTACTAGTGAATGTAATGTAACACACACCCATACAATGCGCACCACCCCGTGATGTTTTTCTCACTCCTACTAGTGAATGTAATGTAACACACACCCATACAATGCGCACCACCCCGTGATGTTTTTCTCACTGCTACTAGTGAATCTAATGTAACACACACCCATACAATGCGCACCACCCCGTGATGTTTTTCTCACTCCTACTCGTGAATGTAATGTAACACACACCCATACAATGCGCACCACCCCGTGATGTTTTTCTCACACCTACTAGTGAATGTATTGTAACACACACCCATACAATGCTCACCACCCCGTGATGTTTTTCACTCCTACTAGTGAATGTAATGTAACACACACCCATACAATGCGCACCACCCCGTGATGTTTTTCTCACTCCTACTAGTGAATCTAATGTAACACACACACATACAATGCGCACCACCCCGTGATGTTTTTCTCACACCTACTAGTGAATGTAATGTAACACACACCCATACAATGCGCACCACCCCGTGATGTTTTTCTCACTCCTACTAGTGAATGTAATGTAACACACACCCATACAATGCGCACCACCCCGTGATGTTTTTCTCACTCCTACAAGTGAATCTAATGTAACACACACCCATACAATGCGCACCACCCCGTGATGTTTTTCTCACTCCTACTAGTGAATGTAATGTAACACACACCCATACAGTGCGCACCACCCCGTGATGTTTTTCTCACTCCTACTAGTGAATGTAATGTAACACACACCCATACAATGCGCACCACCCCGTGATGATTTTCTCACTCCTACTAGAGAATGTAATGTAACACACACCCATACAATGCGCACCGCCCCGTGATGTTTTTCTCACTCCTACTAGTGAATCTAATGTAACACACACCCATACAATGCGCACCGCCCCGTGATGTTTTTCTCACTCCTACTAGTGAAAGTAATGTAACACACACCCATACAATGCGCACCGCCCCATGATGTTTTTCTCACTCCTACTAGTGAATCTAATGTAACACACACCCATACAATGCGCACCACCCCGTGATGTTTTTCTCACTCCTACTAGTGAATCTAATGTAACACACACCCATACAATGCGCACCGCCCCGTGATATTTTTCTCACTCCTACTAGTGAATCTAATGTAACACACACCCATACAATGCGCACCGCCCCGTGATGTTTTTCTCACTCCTACTAGTGAATCTAATGTAACACACACCCATACAATGCGCACCACCCCGTGATGTTTTTCTCACTGCTACTAGTGAATCTAATGTAACACACACCCATACAATGCGCACCACCCCGTGATGTTTTTCTCACTCCTACTAGTGAATGTAATGTAAAACACACCCATACAATGCGCACCACCCCGTGATGTTTTTCTCACACCTACTAGTGAATGTATTGTAACACACACCCATACAATGCTCACCACCCCGTGATGTTTTTCTCACTCCTACTAGTGAATGTAATGTAACACACACCCATACAATGCGCACCACCCCGTGATGTTTTTCTCACTCCTACTAGTGAATCTAATGTAACACACACACATACAATGCGCACCACCCCGTGATGTTTTTCTCACACCTACTAGTGAATGTAATGTAACACACACCCATACAATGCGCACCACCCCGTGATGTTTTTCTCACTCCTACTAGTGAATGTAATGTAACACACACCCATACAATGCGCACCACCCCGTGATGTTTTTCTCACTCCTACAAGTGAATCTAATGTAACACACACCCATACAATGCGCACCACCCCGTGATGTTTTTCTCACTCCTACTAGTGAATGTAATGTAACACACACCCATACAGTGCGCACCACCCCGTGATGTTTTTCTCACTCCTACTAGTGAATGTAATGTGACACACACCCATACAATGCGCACCACCCCGTGATGATTTTCTCACTCCTACTAGAGAATGTAATGTAACACACACCCATACAATGCGCACCGCCCCGTGATGTTTTTCTCACTCCTACTAGTGAATCTAATGTAACACACACCCATACAATGCGCACCGCCCCGTGATGTTTTTATCACTCTTACTAGTGAAAGTAATGTAACACACACCCATACAATGCGCACCGCCCCGTGATGTTTTTCTCACTCCTACTAGTGAATCTAATGTAACACACACCCATACAATGCGCACCACCCCGTGATGTTTTTCTCACTCCTACTAGTGAATCTAATGTAACACACACCCATACAATGCGGACCGCCCCGTGATGTTTTTCTCACTCCTACTAGTGAATCTAATGTAACACACACCCATACAATGCGCTCCGCCCCGTGATGTTTTTCTCACTCCTACTAGTGAAAGTAATGTAACACACACCCATACAATGCTCACCGCTCTGTGATGTTTTTCTCACTCCTACTAGTGAATGTAATGTAACGCACACCCATACAATGCGCACCACCCCGTGATGTTTTTCTCACTCCTACTAGTTAATCTAATGTAACGCACACCCATACAATGCGCACCACCCCGTGATGTTTTTCTCACTCCTACTAGTGAATCTAATGTAACACACACCCATACAATGCGCACCGCCCCGTGATGTTTTTCTCACTCCTACTAGTGAATGTAATGTAACACACACCCATACAATGCGCACCGCCCCGTGATGTTTTTCTCACTCCTACTAGTGAATGTAATGTAACACACACCCATACAATGCGCCCCGTCCCGTGATGTTTTTCTCACTCCTACTAGTGAATCTAATGTAACACACACCCATACAATGCGCACCGCCCCGTGATGTTTTTCTCACTCCTACTAGTGAATCTAATGTAACACACACCCATACAATGCGCACCGCCCCGTGATGTTTTTCTCACTCCTACTAGTGAAAGTAATGTAACACACACCCATACAATGCGCACCGCCCCGTGATGTTTTTCTCACTCCTACTAGTGAATCTAATGTAACACACACCCATACAATGCGCACCACCCCGTGATGTTTTTCTCACTCCTACTAGTGAGTGTAATGTAACACACACCCATACAATGCGCACCACACCGTGATGTTTTTCTCACTCCTACTAGTGAATCTAATGTAACACACACCCATACAATGCGCACCACCCCGTGATGTATTTTTCACTCCTACTAGTGAATCTAATGTAACACACACCCATACAATGCGCACCACCCCGTGATGTTTTTCTCACTCCTACTAGTGAATCTAATGTAACACACACCCATACATTGCGCACCACCCCGTGATGTTTTTCTCACTCCTACTAGTGAATGTAATGTAACACACACCCATACAATGCGCACCACCCCGTGATGTTTTTCTCACTCCTAATAGTGAATGTAATGTAACACACACCCATACAATGCGCACCAACCCGTGATGTTTTTCTCACTCGTACTAGTGAATGTCATGTAACACACAACCTTACAATGCGCACCACCCCGTGATGTTTTTGTCACTCCTACTAGTGAATGTAATGTAACACACACCCATACAATGCGCACCACCCCTTGATGTTTTTCTCACTCCTACTAGTGAATGTAATGTAACACACACCCATATAGTGCACACCACCCCGTGATGTTTTTCTCACTCCTACTAGTGAATCTAATGTAACACACAGCCATACAATGCGCACCACCCCGTGATGTTTTTCTCACTCCTACTAGTGAATCTAATGTAACACACACACATACAATGCGCACCACCCCGTGATGTTTTTCTCACACCTACTAGTGAATGTAATGTAACACACACCCATACAATGCGCACCACCCCGTGATGTTTTTCTCACTCCTACTAGTGAATGTAATGTAACACACACCCATACAATGCGCACCACCCCGTGATGTTTTTCTCACTCCTACAAGTGAATCTAATGTAACACACACCCATACAATGCACACCACCCCGTGATGTTTTTCTCACTCCTACTAGTGAATGTAATGTAACACACACCCATACAGTGCGCACCACCCCGTGATGTTTTTCTCACTCCTACTAGTGAATGTAATGTAACACACACCCATACAATGCGCACCACCCCGTGATGATTTTCTCACTCCTACTAGAGAATGTAATGTAACACACACCCATACAATGCGCACCGCCCCGTGATGTTTTTCTCACTCCTACTAGTGAATCTAATGTAACACACACCCATACAATGCGCACCGCCCCGTGATGTTTTTCTCACTCCTACTAGTGAAAGTAATGTAACACACACCCATACAATGCGCACCGCCCCGTGAAGTTTTTCTCACTCCTACTAGTGAATCTAATGTAACACACACCCATACAATGCGCACCACCCCGTGATGTTTTTCTCACTCCTACTAGTGAATCTAATGTAACACACACCCATACAATGCGGACCGCCCCGTGATGTTTTTCTCACTCCTACTAGTGAATCTAATGTAACACACACCCATACAATGCGCTCCGCCCCGTGATGTTTTTCTCACTCCTACTAGTGAAAGTAATGTAACACACACCCATACAATGCGCACCGCTCTGTGATGTTTTTCTCACTCCTACTAGTGAATGTAATGTAACGCACACACATACAATGCGCACCACCCCGTGATGTTTTTCTCACTCCTACTAGTTAATCTAATGTAACGCACACCCATACAATGCGCACCACCCCGTGATGTTTTTCTCACTCCTACTAGTGAATCTAATGTAACACACACCCATACAATGCGCACCGCCCCGTGATGTTTTTCTCACTCCTACTAGTGAATGTAATGTAACACACACCCATACAATGCGCACCGCCCCGTGATGTTTTTCTCACTCCTACTAGTGAATGTAATGTAACACACACCCATACAATGCGCACCGCCCCGTGATGTTTTTCTCACTCCTACTAGTGAATCTAATGTAACACACACCCATACAATGCGCACCGCCCCGTGATGTTTTTCTCACTCCTACTAGTGAATCTAATGTAACACACACCCATACAATGCGCACCGCCCCGTGATGTTTTTCTCACTCCTACTAGTGAAAGTAATGTAACACACACCCATACAATGCGCACCGCCCCGTGATGTTTTTCTCACTCCTACTAGTGAATCTAATGTAACACACACCCATACAATGCGCACCACCCCGTGATGTTTTTCTCACTCCTACTAGTGAGTGTAATGTAACACACACCCATACAATGCGCACCACACCGTGATGTTTTTCTCACTCCTACTAGTGAATCTAATGTAACACACACCCATACAATGCGCACCACCCCGTGATGTTTTTTTCACTCCTACTAGTGAATCTAATGTAACACACACCCATACAATGCGCACCACCCCGTGATGTTTTTCTCACTCCTACTAGTGAATCTAATGTAACACACACCCATACATTGCGCACCACCCCGTGATGTTTTTCTCACTCCTACTAGTGAATGTAATGTAACACACACCCATACAATGCGCACCACCCCGTGATGTTTTTCTCACTCCTAATAGTGAATGTAATGTAACACACACCCATACAATGCGCACCAACCCGTGATGTTTTTCTCACTCGTACTAGTGAATGTCATGTAACACACAACCTTACAATGCGCACCACCCCGTGATGTTTTTGTCACTCCTACAAGTGAATGTAATGTAACACACACCCATACAATGCGCACCACCCCGTGATGTTTTTCTCACTCCTAATAGTGAATGTAATGTAACACACACCCATACAATGCGCACCAACCCGTGATGTTTTTCTCACTCCTAGTAGTGAATCTAATGTAACACACACCCATACATTGCGCACCACCCCGTGATGTTTTTCTCACTCCTACTAGTGAATCTAATGTAACACACACCCATACAATGCGAACGACCCCGTGATGTTTTACTCACTCCTACTAGTGAATCTAATGTAACACACACCCATACAATGCGCACCACCCCGTGATGTTTTTCTCACTCCTACTAGTGAATGTAATGTAACACACACCCATACAATGCGCACCACCCCGTGATGTTTTTCTCACTCCTACTAGTGAATGTAATGTAACACACACCCATACAATGCGCACCACCCCATGATGTTTTTCTCACTCCTACTAGTGAATGTCATGTAACACACACCCATACAATGCCCACCACCCCGTGATGTTTTTGTCACTCCTACTAGTGAATGTAATGTAACACACACCCATACAATGCAGACCACCCCTGATGTTTTTGTCACTCCTACTAGTGAATGTAATGTAACACACATCCATACAATGCGCACCACCCCGTGATGTTTTTCTCACTCCTACTAGTGAATCTAATGTAACACACAGCCATACAATGCGCACCACCCCGTGATGTTTTTCTCACTCCTACTAGTGAATGTAATGTAACACACACCCATACAATGCGCACCACCCCGTGTTTTTCTCATTCCTACTAGTGAATCTAATGTAACACACACCCATACAATGCGCACCACCCCGTGATGTTTTTGTCACTCCTACTAGTGAATGTAATGTAACACACACCCATACAATGCAGACCACCCCTGATGTTTTTGTCACTCCTACTAGTGAATGTAATGTAACACACATCCATACAATGCGCACCACCCCGTGATGTTTTTCTCACTCCTACTAGTGAATGTAATGTAACACACATCCATACAATGCGCACCACCCCGTGATGTTTTTCTCACTCCTACTAGTGAATGTAATGTAACACACACCCATACAATGCGCACCACCCCGTGTTTTTCTCATTCCTACTAGTGAATCTAATGTAACACACACCCATACAATGCGCACCACCCCGTGATGTTTTTCTCACTCCTACTAGTGAATGTAATGTAACAAACACCCATACAATGCGCACCACCCCGTGATGTTTTTCTCACTCCTACTAGTGAATCTAATGTAACACACACCCATACAATGCGCACCACCCCGTGATGTTTTTCTCACTCCTACTAGTGAATGTAATGTAACACACACCCATACAATGCGCACCACCCCGTGATGTTTTTCTCATTCCTACTAATGAATCTAATGTAACACACACCCATACAATGTCCACCACCCCGTGATGTTTTACTCACTCCTACTAGTGAATGTAATGTAACACACACCCATAAAATGCGCACCACCCGTGATGTTTTTCTCACTCTTACTAGTGAATCTAATGTAACACACACCCATACAATGCGCACCACCCCGTGATGTTTTTCTCAATCCTACTAGTGAATGTAATGTAACACACACCTATACAATGCGCACCACCCCGTGATGTTTTTCTCATTCCTACTAGTGAATCTAATGTAACACACACCCATACAATGCGCACCACCCCGTGATGTTTTTCTCACTCCTACTAGTGAATGTAATGTAACAAACACCCATACAATGCGCAACACCCCGTGATGTTTTTCTCACTCCTACTAGTGAATCTAATGTAACACACACCCATACAATGCGCACCACCCCGTGATGTTTTTCTCACTTCTACTAGTGAATCTAATGTAACACACACCCATACAATGCGCACCGCCCCGTGATGTTTTTCTCACTCCTACTAGTGAAAGTAATGTAACGCACATCCATACAATGCGCACCGCTCCGTGATGTTTTTCTCACTCCTACTAGTGAATGTAATGTAACGCACACCCATACAATGCGCACCACCCCGTGATGTTTTTCTCACTCCTACTAGTGAATCTAATGTAACGCACACCCATACAATGCGCACCACCCCGTGGTGTTTTTCTCACTCCTACTAGTGAATCTAATGTAACACACACCCATACAATGCGCACCGCCCCGTGATGTTTTTCTCACTCCTACTAGTGAATCTAATGTAACACACACCCATACAATGCGCACCGCCCCGTGATGTTTTTCTCTCTCCTACTAGTGAATGTAATGTAACACACACCCATACAATGCGCACCACCCCGTGATGTTTTTCTCACTCCAGTAGTGAATGTAATGTAACACACACCCATACAATGCGCACCGCCCCGTGATGTTTTTCTCACTCCTACTAGTGAATCTAATGTAACACACACCCATACAATGCGCACCGCCCCGTGATGTTTTTCTCACTCCTACTAGTGAATCTAATGTAACACACACCCATACAATGCGCACCGCCCCGTGATGTTTTTCTCACTCCTACTAGTGAAAGTAATGTAACACACACCCATACAATGCGCACCGCCCCGTGATGTTTTTCTCACTCCTACTAGTGAATCCAATGTAACACACACCCATACAATGCGCACCACCCCGTGATGTTTTTCTCACTCCTACTAGTGAGTGTAATGTAACACACACCCATACAATGCGCACCACCCCGTGATGTTTTTCTCACTCCTACTAGTGAATCTAATGTAACACACACCCATACAATGCGCACCACCCCGTGATGTTTTTCTCACTCCTACTAGTGAATCTAATGTAACACACACCCATACAATGCGCACCACCCCGTGATGTTTTTCTCACTCCTACTAGTGAATCTAATGTAACACACACCCATACAATGCGCACCACCCCGTGATGTTTTTCTCACTCCTACTAATGAATGTAATGTAACACACACCCATACAATGCGCACCACCCCGTGATGTTTTTCTCACTCCTACTAGTGAATGTAATGTAACACACACCCATACAATGCGCAACACCCCGTGATGTTTTTCTCACTCCTACTAGTGAATGTCATGTAACACACACCCTTACAATGCGCACCACCCCGTGATGTTTTTGTCACTCCTACTAGTGAATGTAATGTAACACACACTCATACAATGCAGACCACCCCTGATGTTTTTGTCACTCCTACTAGTGAATGTAATGTAACACACACCCATACAATGCGCACCACCCCGTGATGTTTTTCTCACTCCTACTAGTGAATCTAATGTAACACACACCCATACAATGCTCACCACCCCGTGATGTTTTTCTCACTCCTACTAGTGAATCTAATGTAACACACACCCATACAATGCGCACGACCCCGTGATGTTTTACTCACTCCTACTAGTGAATCTAATGTAACACACACCCATACAATGCGCACCACCCCGTGATGTTTTTCTCACTCCTACTAGTGAATGTAATGTAACACACACCCATACAATGCCCACCACCCCGTGATGTTTTTCTCACTCCTACTAGTGAATGTAATGTAACACACACCCATACAATGCGCACCACCCCATGATGTTTTTCTCACTCCTACTAGTGAATGTCATGTAACACACACCCATACAATGCGCACCACCCCGTGATGTTTTTGTCACTCCTACTAGTGAATGTAATGTAACACACACCCATACAATGCAGACCAACCCTGATGTTTTTGTCACTCCTACTAGTGAATGTAATGTAACACACACCCATACAATGCGCACCACCCCGTGATGTTTTTCTCACTCCTACTAGTGAATCTAATGTAACACACAGCCATACAATGCGCACCACCCCGTGATGTTTTTCTCACTCCTACTAGTGAATGTAATGTAACACACACCCATACAATGCGCACCACCCCGGGTTTTTCTCATTCCTACTAGTGAATCTAATGTAACACACACCCATACAATGCGCACCACCCCGTGATGTTTTTCTCACTCCTACTAGTGAATGTAATGTAACAAACACCCATACAATGCGCACCACCCCGTGATGTTTTTCTCACTCCTACTAGTGAATCTAATGTAACACACACCCATACAATGCGCACCACCCCGTGATGTTTTTCTCATTCCTACTAGTGAATGTAATGTAACACACACCCATACAATGCGCACCACCCCGTGATGTTTTTCTCATTCCTACTAGTGAATCTAATGTAACACACACCCATACAATGTCCACCACCCCGTGATGTTTTTCTCACTCCTACTAGTGAATGGAATATAACACACACCAATACAATGCGCACCACCCCATGATGTTTTTCTCACTCTTACTAGTGAATCTAATGTAACACACACCCATACAATGCGCACCACCCCGTGATGTTTTTCTCACTCCTACTAGTGAATGTAATGTAACACACACCCATACAATGCGCACCACCCCGTGATGTTTTTCCCATTCCTACTAGTGAATCTAATGTAACACACACCCATACAATGCGCACCACCACGTGATGTTTTTCTCACTCCTACTAGATAATGTAATGTAACAAACACCCATACAATGCGCAACACCCCGTGATGTTTTTCTCACTCCTACTAGTGAATCTAATGTAACACACACCCATACAATGCGCACCACCCCGTGATGTTTTTCTCACTCCTACTAGTGAATGTAATGTAACACACACCCATACAATGCGCAACACCCCGTGATGTTTTTCTCACTCCTACTAGTGAATGTCATGTAACACACACCCTTACAATGCGCACCACCCCGTGATGTTTTTGTCACTCCTACTAGTGAATGTAATGTAACACACACTCATACAATGCAGACCACCCCTGATGTTTTTGTCACTCCTACTAGTGAATGTAATGTAACACACACCCATACAATGCGCACCACCCCGTGATGTTTTTCTCACTCCTACTAGTGAATCTAATGTAACACACACCCATACAATGCTCACCACCCCGTGATGTTTTTCTCACTCCTACTAGTGAATCTAATGTAACACACACCCATACAATGCGCACGACCCCGTGATGTTTTACTCACTCCTACTAGTGAATCTAATGTAACACACACCCATACAATGCGCACCACCCCGTGATGTTTTTCTCACTCCTACTAGTGAATGTAATGTAACACACACCCATACAATGCCCACCACCCCGTGATGTTTTTCTCACTCCTACTAGTGAATGTAATGTAACACACACCCATACAATGCGCACCACCCCATGATGTTTTTCTCACTCCTACTAGTGAATGTCATGTAACACACACCCATACAATGCGCACCACCCCGTGATGTTTTTGTCACTCCTACTAGTGAATGTAATGTAACACACACCCATACAATGCAGACCAACCCTGATGTTTTTGTCACTCCTACTAGTGAATGTAATGTAACACACACCCATACAATGCGCACCACCCCGTGATGTTTTTCTCACTCCTACTAGTGAATCTAATGTAACACACAGCCATACAATGCGCACCACCCCGTGATGTTTTTCTCACTCCTACTAGTGAATGTAATGTAACACACACCCATACAATGCGCACCACCCCGGGTTTTTCTCATTCCTACTAGTGAATCTAATGTAACACACACCCATACAATGCGCACCACCCCGTGATGTTTTTCTCACTCCTACTAGTGAATGTAATGTAACAAACACCCATACAATGCGCACCACCCCGTGATGTTTTTCTCACTCCTACTAGTGAATCTAATGTAACACACACCCATACAATGCGCACCACCCCGTGATGTTTTTCTCATTCCTACTAGTGAATGTAATGTAACACACACCCATACAATGCGCACCACCCCGTGATGTTTTTCTCATTCCTACTAGTGAATCTAATGTAACACACACCCATACAATGTCCACCACCCCGTGATGTTTTTCTCACTCCTACTAGTGAATGGAATATAACACACACCCATACAATGCGCACCACCCCGTGATGTTTTTCTCACTCTTACTAGTGAATCTAATGTAACACACACCCATACAATGCGCACCACCCCGTGATGTTTTTCTCACTCCTACTAGTGAATGTAATGTAACACACACCCATACAATGCGCACCACCCCGTGATGTTTTTCTCATTCCTACTAGTGAATCTAATGTAACACACACCCATACAATGCGCACCACCACGTGATGTTTTTCTCACTCCTACTAGAGAATGTAATGTAACAAACACCCATACAATGCGCAACACCCCGTGATGTTTTTCTCACTCCTACTAGTGAATCTAATGTAACACACACCCATAAAATGCGCACCACCCCGTGATGTTTTCCTCACTCCTACTAGTGAATGTAATGTAACACACACCCATACAATGCGCACCACCCCGTGATGTTTTTCTCATTCCTACTAGTGAATCTAATGTAACACACACCCATACAATGCGCACCACCCCGTGATGTTTTTCTCACTCCTACTAGTGAATGTAATGTAACACACACCCATACAATGCGCCCCACCCCGTGATGTTTTTCTCACTCCTACTAGTGAATGTAATGTAACACACACCCATACAATGCGCACCACCCCGTGATGTTTTTCTCACTCCTACTAGTGAATGTAATGTAACACACACCCATACAATGCGCACCACCCCGTGATGTTTTTCTCATTCCTACTAGTGAATCTAATGTAACACACAACCATACAATGCGCACCACCCCGTGATGTTTTTCTCACTCCTTCTAGTGAATGTATTGTAACAAACACGCATAAAATGCGCACCACCCCGTGATGTTTCTCTCACTCCTACTAGTGAATCTAATGTAACACACACCCATACAATGCGCACCACCCCGTGATGTTTTTCTCACTCCTACTAGTGAATGTAATGTAACACACACCCATACAATGCGCACCACCCCGTGATGTTTTTCTCACTCCTACTAGTGAATCTAATGTAACACACACCCATACAATGCGCACCACCCCGTGATGTTTTTCTCACTCCTACTAGTGAATGTAATGTAACAAACACCCATACAATGCGCACCACCCCGTGATGTTTTTCTCACTCCTACTAGTGAATCTAATGTAACACACACCCATACAATGCGCACCACAACGTGATGTTTTTCTAACTCCTACTAGTGAATGTAATGTAACACACACCCATACAATGCGCACCACCCCGTGATGTTTTTCTCACCCCTACTAGTGAATCTAATGTAACACACACCCATACAATGCGCACCACCCCGTGATGTTTTTCTCACTCCTACTAGTGAATCTAATGTAACACACACCCATACCATGCGCACCACCCCGTGATGTTTTTCTCACTCCTACTAGTGAATCTAATGTAACACACACCCATACAATGCGCACCACCCCGTGATGTTTTTCTCACTCCTACTAGTGAATCTAATGTAACACACACCCATACAATGCGCACCACCCCGTGATATTTTTCTCACTCCTACTAGTGAATCTAATGTAACACACCCATACAATGCGCACCACCCCGTGATGTTTTTCTCACTCCTACTAGTGAATCTAATGTAACACACACCCATACAATGCGCACCACCCCGTGATGTTTTTCTCACTCCTACTAGTGAATGTAATGTAACACACACCCATACAATGCGCACCACCCCGTGATGTTTTTGTCACTCCTACTAGTGAATGTAATGTAACACACACCCATACAATGCGCTCCACCCCGTGATGTTTTTCTCACTCCTACTAGTGAATGTAATGTAACACACAGCCATACAATGCGCACCACCCCGTGATGTTTTTCTCATTCCTACTATTGAATCTAATGTAACACACAGCCATACAATGCGCAGCACCCCGTGATGTTTTTCTCACTCCTACTAGTGAATGTAATGTAACACACACCCATACAATGCGCACCACCCCGTGATGTTTTTCTCACTGCTACTAGTGAATGTAAAGTAACACACACCCATACAGTGCGCACCACCCCGTGATGTTTTTCTCACTGCTACTAGTGAATCTAATGTAACACACACCCATACAATGCGCACCACCCCGTGATGTTTTTCTCACAACTACTAGTGAATGTAATGTAACAGACACCTATACAATGCGCACCACCCCGTGATGTTTTTCTCACTGCTACTAGTGAATCTAATGTAACACACACCCATACATTGCGCACCGCCCCGTGAAGTTTTTCTCACTCCTACTAATGAATGTAATGTAACACACACCCATACAATGCGCACCTCCCCGTGATGTTTTTCTCACTCCTACTAGTGAATGTAATGTAACACACAACCATACAATGCGCACCGCCCCGTGATGATTTTCTCACTCCTACTAGTGAATCCAATGTAACACACACCCATACAATGCGCACCACCCCGTGATGATTTTCTCACTCCTACTAGTGAATCTAATGTAACACACACCCATACAATGCGCACCGCCCCGTGATGTTTTTCTCACTCCTACTAGTGAAAGTAATGTAACACACACCCATACAATGCGCACCGCCCCGTGATGTTTTTCTCACTCCTACTAGTGAATCTAATGTAACACACACGCATACAATGCGCACCACCCCGTGATGTTTTTCTCACTCCTACTAGTGAATCTAATGTAACACACACCCATACAATGCGGACCGCCCCGTGATGTTTTTCTCACTCCTACTAGTGAATCTAATATAACACACACCCATACAATGCGCTCCGCCCCGTGATGTTTTTCTCACTCCTACTAGTGAAAGTAATGTAACACACACCCATACAATGCGCACCGCTCCGTGATGTTTTTCTCACTCCTACTAGTGAATGTAATGTAACGCACACCCATACAATGCGCACCACCCCGTGATGTTTTTCTCACTCCTACTAGTTAATCTAATGTAACGCACACCCATACAATGCGCACCACCCCGTGATGTTTTTCTCACTCCTACTAGTGAATCTAATGTAACACACACCCATACAATGCGCACCGCCCCGTGATGTTTTTCTCAATCCTACTAGTGAATGTAATGTAACACACACCCATACAATGCGCACCGCCCCGTGATGTTTTTCTCACTCCTACTAGTGAATGTAATGTAACACACACCCATACAATGCGCACCGCCCCGTGATGTTTTTCTCACTCCTACTAGTGAATCTAATGTAACACACACCCATACAATGCGCACCGCCCCGTGATGTTTTTCTCACTCCTACTAGTGAATCTAATGTAACACACACCCATACAATGCGCACCACCCCGTGATGTTTTTCTCACTCCTACTAGTGAAAGTAATGTAACACACACCCATAAAATGCGCACCGCCCCGTGATGTTTTTCTCACTCCTACTAGTGAATCTAATGTAACACACACCCATACAATGCGCACCACCCCGTGATGTTTTTCTCACTCCTACTAGTGAGTGTAATGTAACACACACCCATACAATGCGCACCACCCCGTGATGTTTTTCTCTCTCCTACTAGTGAATCTAATGTAACACACACCCATACAATGCGCACCACCCCGTGATGTTTTTTTCACTCCTACTAGTGAATCTAATGTAACACACACCCATACAATGCGCACCACCCCGTGATGTTTTTCTCACTCCTACTAGTGAATCTAATGTAACACACACCCATACATTGCGCACCACCCCGTGATGTTTTTCTCACTCCTACTAGTGAATGTAATGTAACACACACCCATACAATGCGCACCACCCCGTAATGTTTTTCTCACTCCTAATAGTGAATGTAATGTAACACACACCCATACAATGCGCACCAACCCGTGATGTTTTTCTCACTCGTACTAGTGAATGTCATGTAACACACAACCTTACAATGCGCACCACCCCGTGATGTTTTTGTCACTCCTACTAGTGAATGTAATGTAACACACACTCATACAATGCAGACCACCCCTGATATTTTTGTCACTCCTACTAGTGAATGTAATGTAACACACACCCATACAATGCGCACCACCCCGTGATGTTTTTCTCACTCCTACTAGTGAATCTAATGTAACACACACCCATACAATGCGCACCACCCCGTGACGTTTTTCTCACTCCTACTAGTGAATCTAATGTAACACACACCCATACAATGCGAACGACCCCGTGATGTTTTACTCACTCCTACTAGTGAATCTAATGTAACACACACCCATACAATGCGCACCACCCCGTGATGTTTTTCTCACTCCTACTAGTGAATGTAATGTAACACACACCCATACAATGCGCACCACCCCGTGATGTTTTTCTCACTCCTACTAGTGAATGTAATGTAACACACACCCATACAATGCGCACCACCCCATGATGTTTTTCTCACTCCTACTAGTGAATGTCATGTAACACACACCCATACAATGCGCACCACACCGTGATGTTTTTGTCACTCCTACTAGTGAATGTAATGTAACACACACCCATACAATGCAGACCACCCCTGATGTTTTTGTCACTCCTACTAGTGAATGTAATGTAACACACATCCATACAATGCGCACCACCCCGTGATGTTTTTCTCACTCCTACTAGTGAATCTAATGTAACACACAGCCATACAATGCGCACCACCCCGTGATGTTTTTCTCAATCCTACTAGTGAATGTAATGTAACACACACCCATACAATGCGCACCACCCCGTGATGTTTTTCTCACTCCTACTAGTGAATGTAATGTAACACACATCCATACAATGCGCACCACCCCGTGATGTTTTTCTCACTCCTACTAGTGAATCTAATGTAACACACAGCCATACAATGCGCACCACCCCGTGATGTTTTTCTCAATCCTACTAGTGAATGTAATGTAACACACACCCATACAATGCGCACCACCCCGTGATGTTTTTCTCATTCCTACTAGTGAATCTAATGTAACACACACCCATACAATGCGCACCACCCCGTGATGTTTTTCTCACTCCTACTAGTGAATGTAATGTAACAAACACCCATACAATGCGCAACACCCCGTGATGTTTTTCTCACTCCTACTAGTGAATCTAATGTAACACACACCCATACAATGCGCACCACCCCGTGATGTTTTTCTCACTTCTACTAGTGAATCTAATGTAACACACACCCATACAATGCGCACCGCCCCGTGATGTTTTTCTCACTCCTACTAGTGAAAGTAATGTAACACACACCCATACAATGCGCACCGCTCCGTGATGTTTTTCTCACTCCTACTAGTGAATGTAATGTAACGCACACCCATACAATGCGCACCACCCCGTGATGTTTTTCTCACTCCTACTAGTGAATCTAATGTAACGCACACCCATACAATGCGCCCCACCCCGTGATGTTTTTCTCACTCCTACTAGTGAATCTAATGTAACACACACCCATACAATGCGCACCGCCTCGTGATGTTTTTCTCACTCCTACTAGTGAATCTAATGTAACACACACCCATACAATGCGCACCGCCCCGTGATGTTTTTCTCACTCCTACTAGTGAATGTAATGTAACACACACCCATACAATGCGCACCACCCCGTGATGTTTTTCTCACTCCTACTAGTGAATGTAATGTAACACACACCCATACAATGCGCACCGCCCCGTGATGTTTTTCTCACTCCTACTAGTGAATCTAATGTAACACACACCCGTACAATGCGCACCGCCCCGTGATGTTTTTCTCACTCCTACTAGTGAATCTAATGTAACACACACCCATACAATGCGCACTGCCCCGTGATGTTTTTCTCACTCCTACTAGTGAAAGTAATGTAACACACACCCATACAATGCGCACCGCCCCGTGATGTTCTTCTCACTCCTACTAGTGAATCCAATGTAACACACACCCATACAATGCGCACCACCCCGTGATGTTTTTCTCACTCCTACTAGTGAGTGTAATGTAACACACACCCATACAATGCGCACCACCCCGTGATGTTTTTCTCACTCCTACTAGTGAATCTAATGTAACACACACCCATACAATGCGCACCACCCCGTGATGTTTTTCTCACTCCTACTAGTGAATCTAATGTAACACACACCCATACAATGCGCACCACCCCGTAATGTTTTTCTCACTCCTACTAGTGAATCTAATGTAACACACACCCATACAATGCGCACCACCCCGTGATGTTTTTCTCACTCCTACTAATGAATGTAATGTAACACACACCCATACAATGCGCACCACCCCGTGATGTTTTTCTCACTCCTACTAGTGAATGTAATGTAACACACACCCATACAATGCGCAACACCCCGTGATGTTTTTCTCACTCCTACTAGTGAATGTCATGTAACACACACCCTTACAATGCGCACCACCCCGTGATGTTTTTGTCACTCCTACTAGTGAATGTAATGTAACACACACTCATACAATGCAGACCACCCCTGATGTTTTTGTCACTCCTACTAGTGAATGCAATGTAACACACACCCATACAATGCGCACCACCCCGTGATGTTTTTCTCACTCCTACTAGTGAATCTAATGTAACACACACCCATACAATGCTCACCACCCCGTGATGTTTTTCTCACTCCTACTAGTGAATCTAATGTAACACACACCCATACAATGCGCACGACCCCGTGATGTTTTACTCACTCCTACTAGTGAATCTAATGTAACACACACCCATACAATGCGCACCACCCCGTGATGTTTTTCTCACTCCTACTAGTGAATGTAATGTAACACACACCCATACAATGCGCACCACCCCGTGATGTTTTTGTCACTCCTACTAGTGAATATAATGTAACACACACTCATACAATGCAGACCACCCCTGATGTTTTTGTCACTCCTACTAGTGAATGTAATGTAACACACACCCATACAATGCGCACCACCCCGTGACGTTTTTCTCACTCCTACTAGTGAATCTAATGTAACACACACCCATACAATGCGCACCACCCCGTGATGTTTTTCTCACTCCTACTAGTGAAAGTAATGTAACACACACCCATAAAATGCGCACCGCCCCGTGATGTTTTTCTCACTCCTACTAGTGAATCTAATGTAACACACACCCATACAATGCGCACCACCCCGTGATGTTTTTCTCACTCCTACTAGTGAGTGTAATGTAACACACACCCATACAATGCGCACCACCCCGTGATGTTTTTCTCTCTCCTACTAGTGAATCTAATGTAACACACACCCATACAATGCGCACCACCCCGTGATGTTTTTTTCACTCCTACTAGTGAATCTAATGTAACACACACCCATACAATGCGCACCACCCCGTGATGTTTTTCTCACTCCTACTAGTGAATCTAATGTAACACACACCCATACATTGCGCACCACCCCGTGATGTTTTTCTCACTCCTACTAGTGAATGTAATGTAACACACACCCATACAATGCGCACCACCCCGTAATGTTTTTCTCACTCCTAATAGTGAATGTAATGTAACACACACCCATACAATGCGCACCAACCCGTGATGTTTTTCTCACTCGTACTAGTGAATGTCATGTAACACACAACCTTACAATGCGCACCACCCCGTGATGTTTTTGTCACTCCTACTAGTGAATGTAATGTAACACACACTCATACAATGCAGACCACCCCTGATATTTTTGTCACTCCTACTAGTGAATGTAATGTAACACACACCCATACAATGCGCACCACCCCGTGATGTTTTTCTCACTCCTACTAGTGAATCTAATGTAACACACACCCATACAATGCGCACCACCCCGTGACGTTTTTCTCACTCCTACTAGTGAATCTAATGTAACACACACCCATACAATGCGAACGACCCCGTGATGTTTTACTCACTCCTACTAGTGAATCTAATGTAACACACACCCATACAATGCGCACCACCCCGTGATGTTTTTCTCACTCCTACTAGTGAATGTAATGTAACACACACCCATACAATGCGCACCACCCCGTGATGTTTTTCTCACTCCTACAAGTGAATGTAATGTAACACACACCCATACAATGCGCACCACCCCATGATGTTTTTCTCACTCCTACTAGTGAATGTCATGTAACACACACCCATACAATGCGCACCACACCGTGATGTTTTTGTCACTCCTACTAGTGAATGTAATGTAACACACACCCATACAATGCAGACCACCCCTGATGTTTTTGTCACTCCTACTAGTGAATGTAATGTAACACACATCCATACAATGCGCACCACCCCGTGATGTTTTTCTCACTCCTACTAGTGAATCTAATGTAACACACAGCCATACAATGCGCACCACCCCGTGATGTTTTTCTCAATCCTACTAGTGAATGTAATGTAACACACACCCATACAATGCGCACCACCCCGTGATGTTTTTCTCACTCCTACTAGTGAATGTAATGTAACACACATCCATACAATGCGCACCACCCCGTGATGTTTTTCTCACTCCTACTAGTGAATCTAATGTAACACACAGCCATACAATGCGCACCACCCCGTGATGTTTTTCTCAATCCTACTAGTGAATGTAATGTAACACACACCCATACAATGCGCACCACCCCGTGATGTTTTTCTCATTCCTACTAGTGAATCTAATGTAACACACACCCATACAATGCGCACCACCCCGTGATGTTTTTCTCACTCCTACTAGTGAATGTAATGTAACAAACACCCATACAATGCGCAACACCCCGTGATGTTTTTCTCACTCCTACTAGTGAATCTAATGTAACACACACCCATACAATGCGCACCACCCCGTGATGTTTTTCTCACTTCTACTAGTGAATCTAATGTAACACACACCCATACAATGCGCACCGCCCCGTGATGTTTTTCTCACTCCTACTAGTGAAAGTAATGTAACACACACCCATACAATGCGCACCGCTCCGTGATGTTTTTCTCACTCCTACTAGTGAATGTAATGTAACGCACACCCATACAATGCGCACCACCCCGTGATGTTTTTCTCACTCCTACTAGTGAATCTAATGTAACGCACACCCATACAATGCGCCCCACCCCGTGATGTTTTTCTCACTCCTACTAGTGAATCTAATGTAACACACACCCATACAATGCGCACCGCCTCGTGATGTTTTTCTCACTCCTACTAGTGAATCTAATGTAACACACACCCATACAATGCGCACCGCCCCGTGATGTTTTTCTCACTCCTACTAGTGAATGTAATGTAACACACACCCATACAATGCGCACCACCCCGTGATGTTTTTCTCACTCCTACTAGTGAATGTAATGTAACACACACCCATACAATGCGCACCGCCCCGTGATGTTTTTCTCACTCCTACTAGTGAATCTAATGTAACACACACCCGTACAATGCGCACCGCCCCGTGATGTTTTTCTCACTCCTACTAGTGAATCTAATGTAACACACACCCATACAATGCGCACTGCCCCGTGATGTTTTTCTCACTCCTACTAGTGAAAGTAATGTAACACACACCCATACAATGCGCACCGCCCCGTGATGTTCTTCTCACTCCTACTAGTGAATCCAATGTAACACACACCCATACAATGCGCACCACCCCGTGATGTTTTTCTCACTCCTACTAGTGAGTGTAATGTAACACACACCCATACAATGCGCACCACCCCGTGATGTTTTTCTCACTCCTACTAGTGAATCTAATGTAACACACACCCATACAATGCGCACCACCCCGTGATGTTTTTCTCACTCCTACTAGTGAATCTAATGTAACACACACCCATACAATGCGCACCACCCCGTAATGTTTTTCTCACTCCTACTAGTGAATCTAATGTAACACACACCCATACAATGCGCACCACCCCGTGATGTTTTTCTCACTCCTACTAATGAATGTAATGTAACACACACCCATACAATGCGCACCACCCCGTGATGTTTTTCTCACTCCTACTAGTGAATGTAATGTAACACACACCCATACAATGCGCAACACCCCGTGATGTTTTTCTCACTCCTACTAGTGAATGTCATGTAACACACACCCTTACAATGCGCACCACCCCGTGATGTTTTTGTCACTCCTACTAGTGAATGTAATGTAACACACACTCATACAATGCAGACCACCCCTGATGTTTTTGTCACTCCTACTAGTGAATGCAATGTAACACACACCCATACAATGCGCACCACCCCGTGATGTTTTTCTCACTCCTACTAGTGAATCTAATGTAACACACACCCATACAATGCTCACCACCCCGTGATGTTTTTCTCACTCCTACTAGTGAATCTAATGTAACACACACCCATACAATGCGCACGACCCCGTGATGTTTTACTCACTCCTACTAGTGAATCTAATGTAACACACACCCATACAATGCGCACCACCCCGTGATGTTTTTCTCACTCCTACTAGTGAATGTAATGTAACACACACCCATACAATGCGCACCACCCCGTGATGTTTTTGTCACTCCTACTAGTGAATATAATGTAACACACACTCATACAATGCAGACCACCCCTGATGTTTTTGTCACTCCTACTAGTGAATGTAATGTAACACACACCCATACAATGCGCACCACCCCGTGACGTTTTTCTCACTCCTACTAGTGAATCTAATGTAACACACACCCATACAATGCGCACCACCCCGTGATGTTTTTCTCACTCCTACTAGTGAAAGTAATGTAACACACACCCATAAAATGCGCACCGCCCCGTGATGTTTTTCTCACTCCTACTAGTGAATCTAATGTAACACACACCCATACAATGCGCACCACCCCGTGATGTTTTTCTCACTCCTACTAGTGAGTGTAATGTAACACACACCCATACAATGCGCACCACCCCGTGATGTTTTTCTCTCTCCTACTAGTGAATCTAATGTAACACACACCCATACAATGCGCACCACCCCGTGATGTTTTTTTCACTCCTACTAGTGAATCTAATGTAACACACACCCATACAATGCGCACCACCCCGTGATGTTTTTCTCACTCCTACTAGTGAATCTAATGTAACACACACCCATACATTGCGCACCACCCCGTGATGTTTTTCTCACTCCTACTAGTGAATGTAATGTAACACACACCCATACAATGCGCACCACCCCGTAATGTTTTTCTCACTCCTAATAGTGAATGTAATGTAACACACACCCATACAATGCGCACCAACCCGTGATGTTTTTCTCACTCGTACTAGTGAATGTCATGTAACACACAACCTTACAATGCGCACCACCCCGTGATGTTTTTGTCACTCCTACTAGTGAATGTAATGTAACACACACTCATACAATGCAGACCACCCCTGATATTTTTGTCACTCCTACTAGTGAATGTAATGTAACACACACCCATACAATGCGCACCACCCCGTGATGTTTTTCTCACTCCTACTAGTGAATCTAATGTAACACACACCCATACAATGCGCACCACCCCGTGACGTTTTTCTCACTCCTACTAGTGAATCTAATGTAACACACACCCATACAATGCGAACGACCCCGTGATGTTTTACTCACTCCTACTAGTGAATCTAATGTAACACACACCCATACAATGCGCACCACCCCGTGATGTTTTTCTCACTCCTACTAGTGAATGTAATGTAACACACACCCATACAATGCGCACCACCCCGTGATGTTTTTCTCACTCCTACTAGTGAATGTAATGTAACACACACCCATACAATGCGCACCACCCCATGATGTTTTTCTCACTCCTACTAGTGAATGTCATGTAACACACACCCATACAATGCGCACCACACCGTGATGTTTTTGTCACTCCTACTAGTGAATGTAATGTAACACACACCCATACAATGCAGACCACCCCTGATGTTTTTGTCACTCCTACTAGTGAATGTAATGTAACACACATCCATACAATGCGCACCACCCCGTGATGTTTTTCTCACTCCTACTAGTGAATCTAATGTAACACACAGCCATACAATGCGCACCACCCCGTGATGTTTTTCTCAATCCTACTAGTGAATGTAATGTAACACACACCCATACAATGCGCACCACCCCGTGATGTTTTTCTCACTCCTACTAGTGAATGTAATGTAACACACATCCATACAATGCGCACCACCCCGTGATGTTTTTCTCACTCCTACTAGTGAATCTAATGTAACACACAGCCATACAATGCGCACCACCCCGTGATGTTTTTCTCAATCCTACTAGTGAATGTAATGTAACACACACCCATACAATGCGCACCACCCCGTGATGTTTTTCTCATTCCTACTAGTGAATCTAATGTAACACACACCCATACAATGCGCACCACCCCGTGATGTTTTTCTCACTCCTACTAGTGAATGTAATGTAACAAACACCCATACAATGCGCAACACCCCGTGATGTTTTTCTCACTCCTACTAGTGAATCTAATGTAACACACACCCATACAATGCGCACCACCCCGTGATGTTTTTCTCACTTCTACTAGTGAATCTAATGTAACACACACCCATACAATGCGCACCGCCCCGTGATGTTTTTCTCACTCCTACTAGTGAAAGTAATGTAACACACACCCATACAATGCGCACCGCCCCGTGATGTTTTTCTCACTCCTACTAGTGAATGTAATGTAACGCACACCCATACAATGCGCACCACCCCGTGATGTTTTTCTCACTCCTACTAGTGAATCTAATGTAACGCACACCCATACAATGCGCCCCACCCCGTGATGTTTTTCTCACTCCTACTAGTGAATCTAATGTAACACACACCCATACAATGCGCACCGCCTCGTGATGTTTTTCTCACTCCTACTAGTGAATCTAATGTAACACACACCCATACAATGCGCACCGCCCCGTGATGTTTTTCTCACTCCTACTAGTGAATGTAATGTAACACACACCCATACAATGCGCACCACCCCGTGATGTTTTTCTCACTCCTACTAGTGAATGTAATGTAACACACACCCATACAATGCGCACCGCCCCGTGATGTTTTTCTCACTCCTACTAGTGAATCTAATGTAACACACACCCGTACAATGCGCACCGCCCCGTGATGTTTTTCTCACTCCTACTAGTGAATCTAATGTAACACACACCCATACAATGCGCACTGCCCCGTGATGTTTTTCTCACTCCTACTAGTGAAAGTAATGTAACACACACCCATACAATGCGCACCGCCCCGTGATGTTCTTCTCACTCCTACTAGTGAATCCAATGTAACACACACCCATACAATGCGCACCACCCCGTGATGTTTTTCTCACTCCTACTAGTGAGTGTAATGTAACACACACCCATACAATGCGCACCACCCCGTGATGTTTTTCTCACTCCTACTAGTGAATCTAATGTAACACACACCCATACAATGCGCACCACCCCGTGATGTTTTTCTCACTCCTACTAGTGAATCTAATGTAACACACACCCATACAATGCGCACCACCCCGTAATGTTTTTCTCACTCCTACTAGTGAATCTAATGTAACACACACCCATACAATGCGCACCACCCCGTGATGTTTTTCTCACTCCTACTAATGAATGTAATGTAACACACACCCATACAATGCGCACCACCCCGTGATGTTTTTCTCACTCCTACTAGTGAATGTAATGTAACACACACCCATACAATGCGCAACACCCCGTGATGTTTTTCTCACTCCTACTAGTGAATGTCATGTAACACACACCCTTACAATGCGCACCACCCCGTGATGTTTTTGTCACTCCTACTAGTGAATGTAATGTAACACACACTCATACAATGCAGACCACCCCTGATGTTTTTGTCACTCCTACTAGTGAATGCAATGTAACACACACCCATACAATGCGCACCACCCCGTGATGTTTTTCTCACTCCTACTAGTGAATCTAATGTAACACACACCCATACAATGCTCACCACCCCGTGATGTTTTTCTCACTCCTACTAGTGAATCTAATGTAACACACACCCATACAATGCGCACGACCCCGTGATGTTTTACTCACTCCTACTAGTGAATCTAATGTAACACACACCCATACAATGCGCACCACCCCGTGATGTTTTTCTCACTCCTACTAGTGAATGTAATGTAACACACACCCATACAATGCGCACCACCCCGTGATGTTTTTGTCACTCCTACTAGTGAATATAATGTAACACACACTCATACAATGCAGACCACCCCTGATGTTTTTGTCACTCCTACTAGTGAATGTAATGTAACACACACCCATACAATGCGCACCACCCCGTGACGTTTTTCTCACTCCTACTAGTGAATCTAATGTAACACACAC
Organism: Cavia porcellus; assembly: GCF_034190915.1. NCBI lineage: Eukaryota > Metazoa > Chordata > Mammalia > Rodentia > Caviidae > Cavia > Cavia porcellus. The sequence continues at coordinate 1,426,583 of NW_026947556.1, forward strand.
CCATACAATGCGAACGACCCCGTGATGCTTTACTCACTCCTACTAGTGAATCTAATGTAACACACACCCATACAATGCGCACCACCCCGTGATGTTTTTCTCACTCCTACTAGTGAATGTAATGTAACACACACCCATACAATGCGCAGCACCCCGTGATGTTTTTCTCACTCCTACTAGTGAATGTTATGTAACACACACCCATACAATGCGCACCACCCCATGATGTTTTTCTCACTCCTACTAGTGAATGTCATGTAACACACACCCATACAATGCGCACCACACCGTGATGTTTTTGTCACTCCTACTAGTGAATGTAATGTAACACACACCCATACAATGCAGACCACCCCTGATGTTTTTGTCACTCCTACTAGTGAATGTAATGTAACACACATCCATACAATGCGCACCACCCCGTGATGTTTTTCTCACTCCTACTAGTGAATCTAATGTAACACACAGCCATACAATGCGCACCACCCCGTGATGTTTTTCTCAATCCTACTAGTGAATGTAATGTAACACACACCCATACAATGCGCACCACCCCGTGATGTTTTTCTCATTCCTACTAGTGAATCTAATGTAACACACACCCATACAATGCGCACCACCCCGTGATGTTTTTCTCACTCCTACTAGTGAATGTAATGTAACAAACACCCATACAATGCGCAACACCCCGTGATGTTTTTCTCACTCCTACTAGTGAATCTAATGTAACACACACCCATACAATGCGCACCACCCCGTGATGTTTTTCTCACTTCTACTAGTGAATCTAATGTAACACACACCCATACCATGCGCACCGCCCCGTGATGTTTTTCTCACTCCTACTAGTGAAAGTAATGTAACACACACCCATACAATGCGCACCGCTCCGTGATGTTTTTCTCACTCCTACTAGTGAATGTAATGTAACGCACACCCATACAATGCGCACCACCCCGTGATGTTTTTCTCACTCCTACTAGTGAATCTAATGTAACGCACACCCATACAATGCGCCCCACCCCGTGATGTTTTTCTCACTCCTACTAGTGAATCTAATGTAACACACACCCATACAATGCGCACCGCCCCGTGATGTTTTTCTCACTCCTACTAGTGAATCTAATGTAACACACACCCATACAATGCGCACCGCCCCGTGATGTTTTTCTCACTCCTACTAGTGAATGTAATGTAACACACACCCATACAATGCGCACCACCCCGTGATGTTTTTCTCACTCCTACTAGTGAATGTAATGTAACACACACCCATACAATGCGCACCGCCCCGTGATGTTTTTCTCACTCCTACTAGTGAATCTAATGTAACACACACCCGTACAATGCGCACCGCCCCGTGATGTTTTTCTCACTCCTACTAGTGAATCTAATGTAACACACACCCATACAATGCGCACTGCCCCGTGATGTTTTTCTCACTCCTACTAGTGAAAGTAATGTAACACACACCCATACAATGCGCACCGCCCCGTGATGTTCTTCTCACTCCTACTAGTGAATCCAATGTAACACACACCCATACAATGCGCACCACCCCGTGATGTTTTTCTCACTCCTACTAGTGAGTGTAATGTAACACACACCCATACAATGCGCACCACCCCGTGATGTTTTTCTCACTCCTACTAGTGAATCTAATGTAACACACACCCATACAATGCGCACCACCCCGTGATGTTTTTCTCACTCCTACTAGTGAATCTAATGTAACACACACCCATACAATGCGCACCACCCCGTAATGTTTTTCTCACTCCTACTAGTGAATCTAATGTAACACACACCCATACAATGCGCACCACCCCGTGATGTTTTTCTCACTCCTACTAATGAATGTAATGTAACACACACCCATACAATGCGCACCACCCCGTGATGTTTTTCTCACTCCTACTAGTGAATGTAATGTAACACACACCCATACAATGCGCAACACCCCGTGATGTTTTTCTCACTCCTACTAGTGAATGTCATGTAACACACACCCTTACAATGCGCACCACCCCGTGATGTTTTTGTCACTCCTACTAGTGAATGTAATGTAACACACACTCATACAATGCAGACCACCCCTGATGTTTTTGTCACTCCTACTAGTGAATGTAATGTAACACACACCCATACAATGCGCACCACCCCGTGATGTTTTTCTCACTCCTACTAGTGAATCTAATGTAACACACACCCATACAATGCTCACCACCCCGTGATGTTTTTCTCACTCCTACTAGTGAATCTAATGTAACACACACCCATACAATGCGCACGACCCCGTGATGTTTTACTCACTCCTACTAGTGAATCTAATGTAACACACACCCATACAATGCGCACCACCCCGTGATGTTTTTCTCACTCCTACTAGTGAATGTAATGTAACACACACCCATACAATGCGCACCACCCCGTGATGTTTTTCTCACTCCTACTAGTGAATGTAATGTAACACACACCCATACAATGCGCACCACCCCATGATGTTTTTCTCACTCCTACTAGTGAATGTCATGTAACACACACCCATACAATGCGCACCACCCCGTGATGTTTTTGTCACTCCTACTAGTGAATGTAATGTAACACACACCCATACAATGCAGACCACCCCTGATGTTTTTGTCACTCCTACTAGTGAATGTAATGTAACACACACCCATACAATGCGCACCACCCCGTGATGTTTTTCTCACTCCTACTAGTGAATCTAATGTAACACACAGCCATACAATGCGCACCACCCCGTGATGTTTTTCTCACTCCTACTAGTGAATGTAATGTAACACACACCCATACAATGCGCACCACCCCGTGTTTTTCTCATTCCTACTAGTGAATCTAATGTAACACACACCCATACAATGCGCACCACCCCGTGATGTTTTTCTCACTCCTACTAGTGAATGTAATGTAACAAACACCCATACAATGCGCACCACCCCGTGATGTTTTTCTCACTCCTACTAGTGAATCTAATGTAACACACACCCATACAATGCGCACCACCCCGTGATGTTTTTCTCATTCCTACTAGTGAATGTAATGTAACACACACCCATACAATGCGCACCACCCCGTGATGTTTTTCTCATTCCTACTAGTGAATCTAATGTAACACACACCCATACAATGTCCACCACCCCGTGATGTTTTTCTCACTCCTACTAGTGAATGGAATATAACACACACCCATACAATGCGCACCACCCCGTGATGTTTTTCTCACTCTTACTAGTGAATCTAATGTAACACACACCCATACAATGCGCACCACACCGTGATGTTTTTCTCACTCCTACTAGTGAATGTAATGTAACACACACCCATACAATGCGCACCACCCCGTGATGTTTTTCTCATTCCTACTAGTGAATCTAATGTAACACACACCCATACAATGCGCACCACCACGTGATGTTTTTCTCACTCCTACTAGTGAATGTAATGTAACAAACACCCATACAATGCGCAACACCCCGTGATGTTTTTCTCACTCCTACTAGTGAATCTAATGTAACACACACCCATAAAATGCGCACCACCCCGTGATGTTTTCCTCACTCCTACTAGTGAATGTAATGTAACACACACCCATACAATGCGCACCACCCCGTGATGTTTTTCTCATTCCTACTAGTGCATCTAATGTAACACACACCCATACAATGCGCACCACCCCGTGATGTTTTTCTCACTCCTACTAGTGAATGTAATGTAACACACACCCATACAATGCGCACCACCCCGTGATGTTTTTCTCATTCCTACTAGTGAATCTAATGTAACACACACCCATACAATGCGCACCACCCCGTGATGTTTTTCTCACTCCTACTAGTGAATGTAATGTAACAAACACGCATAAAATGCGCACCACCACGTGATGTTTTTCTCACTCCTACTAGTGAATCTAATGTAACACACACCCATACAATGCGCACCACCCCGTGATGTTTTTCTCACTCCTACTAGTGAATGTAATGTAACACACACCCATACAATGCGCACCACCCCGTGATGTTTTTCTCACTCCTACTAGTGAATCTAATGTAACACACACCCATACAATGCGCACCACCCCGTGATGTTTTTCTCACTCCTACTAGTGAATGTAATGTAACACACACCCATACAATGCGCACGACCCCGTGATGTTTTACTCACTCCTACTAGTGAATCTAATGTAACACACACCCATACAATGCGCACCACCCCGTGATGTTTTTCTCACTCCTACTAGTGAATGTAATGTAACACACACCCATACAATGCGCACCACCCCGTGATGTTTTTCTCACTCCTACTAGTGAATGTAATGTAACACACACCCATACAATGCGCACCACCCCATGATGTTTTTCTCACTCCTACTAGTGAATGTCATGTAACACACACCCATACAATGCGCACCACCCCGTGATGTTTTTGTCACTCCTACTAGTGAATGTAATGTAACACACACCCATACAATGCAGACCACCCCTGATGTTTTTGTCACTCCTACTAGTGAATGTAATGTAACACACACCCATACAATGCGCACCACCCCGTGATGTTTTTCTCACTCCTACTAGTGAATCTAATGTAACACACAGCCATACAATGCGCACCACCCCGTGATGTTTTTCTCACTCCTACTAGTGAATGTAATGTAACACACACCCATACAATGCGCACCACCCCGTGTTTTTCTCATTCCTACTAGTGAATCTAATGTAACACACACCCATACAATGCGCACCACCCCGTGATGTTTTTCTCACTCCTACTAGTGAATGTAATGTAACAAACACCCATACAATGCGCACCACCCCGTGATGTTTTTCTCACTCCTACTAGTGAATCTAATGTAACACACACCCATACAATGCGCACCACCCCGTGATGTTTTTCTCATTCCTACTAGTGAATGTAATGTAACACACACCCATACAATGCGCACCACCCCGTGATGTTTTTCTCATTCCTACTAGTGAATCTAATGTAACACACACCCATACAATGTCCACCACCCCGTGATGTTTTTCTCACTCCTACTAGTGAATGGAATATAACACACACCCATACAATGCGCACCACCCCGTGATGTTTTTCTAACTCTTACTAGTGAATCTAATGTAACACACACCCATACAATGCGCACCACACCGTGATGTTTTTCTCACTCCTACTAGTGAATGTAATGTAACACACACCCATACAATGCGCACCACCCCGTGATGTTTTTCTCATTCCTACTAGTGAATCTAATGTAACACACACCCATACAATGCGCACCACCACGTGATGTTTTTCTCACTCCTACTAGTGAATGTAATGTAACAAACACCCATACAATGCGCAACACCCCGTGATGTTTTTCTCACTCCTACTAGTGAATCTAATGTAACACACACCCATAAAATGCGCACCACCCCGTGATGTTTTCCTCACTCCTACTAGTGAATGTAATGTAACACACACCCATACAATGCGCACCACCCCGTGATGTTTTTCTCATTCCTACTAGTGCATCTAATGTAACACACACCCATACAATGCGCACCACCCCGTGATGTTTTTCTCACTCCTACTAGTGAATGTAATGTAACAAACACGCATAAAATGCGCACCACCACGTGATGTTTTTCTCACTCCTACTAGTGAATCTAATGTAACACACACCCATACAATGCGCACCACACCGTGATGTTTTTCTCACTCCTACTAGTGAATGTAATGTAACACACACCCATACAATGCGCACCACCCCGTGATGTTTTTCTCACTCCTACTAGTGAATCTAATGTAACACACACCCATACAATGCGCACCACCCCGTGATGTTTTTCTCACTCCTACTAGTGAATGTAATGTAACAAACACCCATACAATGCGCACCACCCCGTGATGTTTTTCTCACTCCTACTAGTGAATCTAATGTAACACACACCCATACAATGCGCACCACCCCGTGATGTTTTTCTCACTCCTACTAGTGAATCTAATGTAACACACACCCACACAATGCGCACCGCCCCGTGATGTTTTTCTCACTCCTACTAGTGAAAGTAATGTAACACACACCCATACAATGCGCACCGCTCCGTGATGTTTTTCTCACTCCTACTAGTGAATGTAATGTAACGCACACCCATACAATGCGCACCACCCCGTGATGTTTTTCTCACTCCTACTAGTGAATCTAATGTAACGCACACCCATACAATGCGCCCCACCCCGTGATGTTTTTCTCACTCCTACTAGTGAATCTAATGTAACACACACCCATACAATGCGCACCGCCCCGTGATGTTTTTCTCACTCCTACTAGTGAATCTAATGTAACACACACCCATACAATGCGCACCGCCCCGTGATGTTTTTCTCACTCCTACTAGTGAATGTAATGTAACACACACCCATACAATGCGCACCACCCCGTGATGTTTTTCTCACTCCTACTAGTGAATGTAATGTAACACACACCCATACAATGCGCACCGCCCCGTGATGTTTTTCTCACTCCTACTAGTGAATCTAATGTAACACACACCCGTACAATGCGCACCGCCCCGTGATGTTTTTCTCACTCCTACTAGTGAATCTAATGTAACACACACCCATACAATGCGCACTGCCCCGTGATGTTTTTCTCACTCCTACTAGTGAAAGTAATGTAACACACACCCATACAATGCGCACCGCCCCGTGATGTTCTTCTCACTCCTACTAGTGAATCCAATGTAACACACACCCATACAATGCGCACCACCCCGTGATGTTTTTCTCACTCCTACTAGTGAGTGTAATGTAACACACACCCATACAATGCGCACCACCCCGTGATGTTTTTCTCACTCCTACTAGTGAATCTAATGTAACACACACCCATACAATGCGCACCACCCCGTGATGTTTTTCTCACTCCTACTAGTGAATCTAATGTAACACACACCCATACAATGCGCACCACCCCGTAATGTTTTTCTCACTCCTACTAGTGAATCTAATGTAACACACACCCATACAATGCGCACCACCCCGTGATGTTTTTCTCACTCCTACTAATGAATGTAATGTAACACACACCCATACAATGCGCACCACCCCGTGATGTTTTTCTCACTCCTACTAGTGAATGTAATGTAACACACACCCATACAATGCGCAACACCCCGTGATGTTTTTCTCACTCCTACTAGTGAATGTCATGTAACACACACCCTTACAATGCGCACCACCCCGTGATGTTTTTGTCACTCCTACTAGTGAATGTAATGTAACACACACTCATACAATGCAGACCACCCCTGATGTTTTTGTCACTCCTACTAGTGAATGTAATGTAACACACACCCATACAATGCGCACCACCCCGTGATGTTTTTCTCACTCCTACTAGTGAATCTAATGTAACACACACCCATACAATGCTCACCACCCCGTGATGTTTTTCTCACTCCTACTAGTGAATCTAATGTAACACACACCCATACAATGCGCACGACCCCGTGATGTTTTACTCACTCCTACTAGTGAATCTAATGTAACACACACCCATACAATGCGCACCACCCCGTGATGTTTTTCTCACTCCTACTAGTGAATGTAATGTAACACACACCCATACAATGCGCACCACCCCGTGATGTTTTTGTCACTCCTACTAGTGAATGTAATGTAACACACACCCATACAATGCGCACCACCCCATGATGTTTTTCTCACTCCTACTAGTGAATGTCATGTAACACACACCCATACAATGCGCACCACCCCGTGATGTTTTTGTCACTCCTACTAGTGAATGTAATGTAACACACACCCATACAATGCAGACCACCCCTGATGTTTTTGTCACTCCTACTAGTGAATGTAATGTAACACACACCCATACAATGCGCACCACCCCGTGATGTTTTTCTCACTCCTACTAGTGAATCTAATGTAACACACAGCCATACAATGCGCACCACCCCGTGATGTTTTTCTCTCTCCTACTAGTGAATGTAATGTAACACACACCCATACAATGCGCACCACCCCGTGTTTTTCTCATTCCTACTAGTGAATCTAATGTAACACACACCCATACAATGCGCACCACCCCGTGATGTTTTTCTCACTCCTACTAGTGAATGTAATGTAACAAACACCCATACAATGCGCACCACCCCGTGATGTTTTTCTCACTCCTACTAGTGAATCTAATGTAACACACACCCATACAATGCGCACCACCCCGTGATGTTTTTCTCATTCCTACTAGTGAATGTAATGTAACACACACCCATACAATGCGCACCACCCCGTGATGTTTTTCTCATTCCTACTAGTGAATCTAATGTAACACACACCCATACAATGTCCACCACCCCGTGATGTTTTTCTCACTCCTACTAGTGAATGGAATATAACACACACCCATACAATGCGCACCACCCCGTGATGTTTTTCTCACTCTTACTAGTGAATCTAATGTAACACACACCCATACAATGCGCACCACACCGTGATGTTTTTCTCACTCCTACTAGTGAATGTAATGTAACACACACCCATACAATGCGCACCACCCCGTGATGTTTTTCTCATTCCTACTAGTGAATCTAATGTAACACACACCCATACAATGCGCACCACCACGTGATGTTTTTCTCACTCCTACTAGTGAATGTAATGTAACAAACACCCATACAATGCGCAACACCCCGTGATGTTTTTCTCACTCCTACTAGTGAATCTAATGTAACACACACCCATAAAATGCGCACCACCCCGTGATGTTTTCCTCACTCCTACTAGTGAATGTAATGTAACACACACCCATACAATGCGCACCACCCCGTGATGTTTTTATCATTCCTACTAGTGCATCTAATGTAACACACACCCATACAATGCGCACCACCCCGTGATGTTTTTCTCACTCCTACTAGTGAATGTAATGTAACACACACCCATACAATGCGCACCACCCCGTGATGTTTTTCTCATTCCTACTAGTGAATCTAATGTAACACACACCCATACAATGCGCACCACCCCGTGATGTTTTTCTCACTCCTACTAGTGAATGTAATGTAACAAACACGCATAAAATGCGCACCAGCACGTGATGTTTTTCTCACTCCTACTAGTGAATCTAATGTAACACACACCCATACAATGCGCACCACCCCGTGATGTTTTTCTCACTCCTACTAGTGAATGTAATGTAACACACACCCATACAATGCGCACCACCCCGTGATGTTTTTCTCACTCCTACTAGTGAATCTAATGTAACACACACCCATACAATGCGCACCACCCCGTGATGTTTTTCTCACTCCTACTAGTGAATGTAATGTAACAAACACCCATACAATGCGCACCACCCCGTGATGTTTTTCTCACTCCTACTAGTGAATCTAATGTAACACACACCCATACAATGCGCACCACCCCGTGATGTTTTTCTAACTCCTACTAGTGAATGTAATGTAACACACACCCATACAATGCGCACCACCCCGTGATGTTTTTCTCACCCCTACTAGTGAATCTAATGTAACACACACCCATACAATGCGCACCACCCCGTGATGTTTTTCTCACTCCTACTAGTGAATCTAATGTAACACACACCCATACCATGCGCACCACCCCGTGATGTTTTTCTCACTCCTACTAGTGAATCTAATGTAACACACACCCATACAATGCGCACCACCCCGTGATGTTTTTCTCACTCCTACTAGTGAATCTAATGTAACACACACCCATACAATGCGCACCACCCCGTGATGTTTTTCTCACTCCTACTAGTGAATCTAATGTAACACACCCATACAATGCGCACCACCCCGTGATGTTTTTCTCACTCCTACTAGTGAATCTAATGTAACACACACCCATACAATGCGCACCACCCCGTGATGTTTTTCTCACTCCTACTAGTGAATGTAATGTAACACACACCCATACAATGCGCACCACCCCGTGATGTTTTTGTCACTCCTACTAGTGAATGTAATGTAACACACACCCATACAATGCGCTCCACCCCGTGATGTTTTTCTCACTCCTACTAGTGAATGTAATGTAACACACAGCCATACAATGCGCACCACCCCGTGATGTTTTTCTCATTCCTACTAGTGAATCTAATGTAACACACAGCCATACAATGCGCAGCACCCCGTAATGTTTTTCTCACTCCTACTAGTGAATGTAATGTAACACACACCCATACAATGCGCACCACGCCATGATGTTTTTCTCACTGCTACTAGTGAATGTAATGTAACACATACCCATACAATGCGCACCACCCCGTGATGTTTTTCTCACTGCTACTAGTGAATGTAATGTAACACACACCCATACAATGCGCACCACCCCGTGATATTTTTCTCACTCCTACTAGTGAATGTAATGTAACACACACCCATACAATGCGCACCACACCGTGATGTTTTTCTCACTCCTACTAGTGAATGTAATGTAACACACACCCATACAATGCCACCAACCCGTGTTGTTTTTCTCACTCCTATTAGTGAATGTAATGTAACACACACCCATACAATGCGCACCACCCCGTGATGTTTTTCTCACTCCTACTAGTGAATGTAATGTAACACACACCCATACAATGCGCACCACCCCGTGATGTTTTTCTCACTCCTACTAGTGAATGTCATGTAACACACACCCATACAATGCGCACCACCCCGTGATGTTTTTGTCACTCCTACTAGTGAATGTAATGTAACACACACCCATACAATGCAGACCACCCCTGATGTTTTTGTCACTCCTACTAGTGAATGTAATGTAACAAACACCCATACAATGCGCACCACCCCGTGATGTTTTTCTCACTCCTACTAGTGAATCTAATGTAACACACAGCCATACAATGCGCACCACTCCGTGATGTTTTTCTCACTCCTACAAGTGAATGTAATGTAACACACACCCATACAATGCGCACCACCCCGTGATGTTTTTCTCATTCCTACTAGTGAATCTAATGTAACACACAGCCATACAATGCGCACCACCCCGTGATGTTTTTCTCACTTCTACTAGTGAATGTAATGTAACAAACACCCATACAATGCGCACCACCCCGTGATGTTTTTCTCACTCCTACTAGTGAATCTAATGTAACACACACCCATACAATGCGCACCACCCCGTGATGTTTTTCTCACTCCTACTAGTGAATGTAATGTAACACACACCCATACAATGCGCACCACCCCGTGATGTTTTTCTCATTCCTACTAGTGAATCTAATGTAACACACACCCATACAATGTCCACCAACCCGTGATGTTTTTCTCACTCCTACTAGTGAATGTAATGTAACACACACCCATACAATGCGCACCACCCCGTGATGTTTTTCTCACTCCTACTAGTGAATCTAATGTAACACACACCCATACAATGCGCACCACCCCGTGATGTTTTTCTCACTCCTACTAGTGAATGTAATGTAACACACACCCATACAGTGCGCACCACCCCGTGATGTTTTTCTCATTCCTACTAGTGAATCTAATGTAACACACACCCATACAATGCGCACTACCCCGTGATGTTTTTCTCACTCCTACTAGTGAATGTAATGTAACAAACACCCATACAATGCGCAACACCCCGTGATGTTTTTCTCACTCCTACTAGTGAATGTAATGTAACACACACCCATACAATGCGCACCACCCCGTGATGTTTTTCTCACTCCTACTAGTGAATGTAATGTAACACACACCCATACAGTGCGCACCACCCCGTGATGTTTTTCTCATTCCTACTAGTGAATCTAATGTAACACACACCCATACAATGCGCACTACCCCGTGATGTTTTTCTCACTCCTACTAGTGAATCTAATGTAACAAACACCCATACAATGCGCAACACCCCGTGATGTTTTTCTCACTCCTACTAGTGAATCTAATGTAACACACACCCATAAAATGTGCACCACCCCGTGATGTTTTTCTCACTCCTACTAGTGAATGTAATGTAACACACACCCATACAATGCGCACCACCCCATGATGTTTTTTTCATTCCTAGTAGTGAATCTAATGTAACACACACCCATACAATGCGCACCACCCCGTGATGTTTTTCTCACTCCTACTAGTGAATGTAATGTAACACACACCCATACAATGCGCCCCACCCCGTGATGTTTTTCTCACTCCTACTAGTGAATCTAATGTAACACACACCCATACAATGCGCACCACCCGTGATGTTTTTCTCACTCCTACTAGTGAATGTAATGTAACACACACCCATACAATGCGCACCACCCCGTGATGTTTTTCTCATTCCTACTAGTGAATCTAATGTAACACACACCCATACAATGCGCACCACCCCTTGATGTTTTTCTCACTCCTACTAGTGAATGTAATGTAACAAACACGCATACAATGCGCACCACCCCGTGATGTTTTTCTCACTCCTACTAGTGAATCTAATGTAACACACACCCATACAATGCGCACCACCCCGTGATGTTTTTCTCACTCCTACTAGTGAATGTAATGTAACACCCACCCATACAATGCGCACCACCCCGTGATGATTTTCTCACTCCTACTAGTTAATCTAATGTAACACACACCCATACAATGCGCACCACCCGTGATGTTTTTCTCACTCCTACTAGTGAATGTAATGTAACAAACACCCATACAATGCTCACCACCCCGTGATGTTTTTCTCACTCCTACTAGTGAATCTAATGTAACACACACCCATACAATGCGCACCACCCCGTGATGTTTTTCTCATTCCTACTAGTGAATCTAATGTAACACACACCCTTACAATGCGCACCACCCCGTGATGTTTTTCTCACTCCTACTAGTGAATGTAATGTAACAAACACGCATACAATGCGCACCACCCCGTGATGTTTTTCTCACTCCTACTAGTGAATCTAATGTAACACACACCCATACAATGCGTACCACCCCGTGATGTTTTTCTCACTCCTACTAGTGAATGTAATGTAACACACACCCATACAATGCGCACCACCCCGTGATGTTTTTCTCACTCCTACTAGTGAATGTAATGTAACACACACCCATACAATGCGCCCCACCCCGTGATGTTTTTCTCACTCCTACTAGTGAATCTAATGTAACACACACCCATACAATGCGCAGCACCCCGTGATGTTTTTCTCACTCCTACTAGTGAATGTAATGTAACACACACCCATACAATGCGCACCACCCCGTGATGTTTTTCTCACTGCTACTAGTGAATGTAAAGTAACACACACCCATACAGTGCGCACCACCCCGTGATGTTTTTCTCACTCCTACTAGTGAATGTAATGTAACACACACCCATACAATGCGCACCACCTCGTGATGTTTTTCTCACTGCTACTAGTGAATGTAATGTAACACACACCCATACAATGCGCACCACGCCATGATGTTTTTCTCACTGCTACTAGTGAATGTAATGTAACACATACCCATACAATGCGCAACACCCCGTGATGTTTTTCTCACTGCTACTAGTGAATGTAATGTAACACACACCCATACAATGCGCACCACCCCGTGATATTTTTCTCACTCCTAGTAGTGAATGTAATGTAACACACACCCATACAATGCGCACCACACCGTGATGTTTTTCTCACTCCTACTAGTGAATGTAATGTAACACACACCCATACAATGCGCACCAACCCGTGTTGTTTTTCTCACTCCTATTAGTGAATGAAATGTAACACACACCCATACAATGCGCAGCACCCCGTGATGTTTTACTCACTCCTACTAGTGAATCTAATGTAACACACACCCATACAATGCGCACCACCCCATGATGTTTTTCTCACTCCTACTAGTGAATGTAATGTAACACACACCCATACAATGCGCACCACCCCGTGATGTTTTTCTCACTCCTACTAGTGAATGTAATGTAACACACACCCATACAATGCCCACCACCCCGTGATGTTTTTCTCATTCCTACTAGTGAATCTAATGTAACACACACCAATACAATGTCCACCACCCCGTGATGTTTTTCTCACTCCTACTAGTGAATGTAATGTAACACACACCCATACAATGCGCACCACCCCGTGATGTTTTTCTCACTCCTACTAGTGAATCTAATGTAACACACACCCATACAATGCCCACCACCCCGTGATGTTTTTCTCACTCCTACTAGTGAATGTAATGTAACACACACCCATACAGTGCGCACCACCCCGTGATGTTTTTCTCATTCCTACTAGTGAATCTAATGTAACACACACCCATACAATGCGCACTACCCCGTGATGTTTTTCTCACTCCTACTAGTGAATGTAATGTAACAAACACCCATAAAATGCGCACCACCCCGTGATGTTTTTCTCACTCCTACTATTGAATGTAATGTAACACACACCCATACAATGCGCACCACCCCGTGATGTTTTTTTCATTCCTAGTAGTGAATCTAATGTAACACACACCCATACAATGCGCACCACCCCGTGATGTTTTTCTCACTCCTACTAGTGAATGTAATGTAACACACACCCATACAATGCGCCCCACCCCGTGATGTTTTTCTCACTCCTACTAGTGAATCTAATGTAACACACACCCATACAATGCGCACCACCCCGTGATGTTTTTCTCACTCCTACTAGTGAATCTAATGTAACACACACCCATACAATGCGGACCGCCCCGTGATGTTTTTCTCACTCCTACTAGTGAATGTAATGTAACACACACCCATACAATGCGCACCGCCCCGTGATGTTTTTCGCACTCCTACTAGTGAATGTAATGTAACAAACACGCATACAATGTGCACCACCCCGTGATGTTTTTCTCACTCCTACTAGTGAATCTAATGTAACACACACCCATACAATGCGCACCACCCCGTGATGTTTTTCTCATTCCTACTAGTGAATCTAATGTAACACACACCCATACAATGCGCACCACCCCGTGATGTTTTTCTCACTCCTACTAGTGAATGTAATGTAACACACACCCATACAATGCGCACCACCCCGTGATGTTTTTCTCACTCCTACTAGTTAATCTAATGTAACACACACCCATACAATGCGCACCACCCGTGATGTTTTTCTCACTCCTACTAGTGAATGTAATGTAACAAACACCCATACAATGCTCACCACCCCGTGATGTTTTTCTCACTCCTACTAGTGAATCTAATGTAACACACACCCATACAATGCGCACCACCCCGTGATGTTTTTCTCATTCCTACTACTGAATCTAATGTAACACACACCCATACAATGCGCACCACCCCGTGATGTTTTTCTCACTCCTACTAGTGAATCTAATGTAACACACACCCATACAATGCGCACCACCCCGTGATGTTTTTCTCATTCCTACTACTGAATCTAATGTAACACACACCCATACAATGCGCACCACCCCGTGATGTTTTTCTCACTCCTACTAGTGAATCTAATGTAACACACACCCATACAATGCGCACCACCCCGTGATGTTTTTGTAACTCCTACTAGTGAATGTAATGTAACACACACCCATACAATGCGCACCACCCCGTGATGTTTTTCTCACCCCTACTAGTGAATCTAATGTAACACACACCCATACAATGCGCACCACCCCGTGATGTTTTTCTCACTCCTACTAGTGAATGTAATGTAACACACACCCATACCATGCGCACCACCCCGTGATGTTTTTCTCACTCCTACTAGTGAATCTAATGTAACGCACACCCATACAATGCGCACCACCCCGTGATGTTTTTCTCACTCCTACTAGTGAATCTAATGTAACACACACCCATACAATGCGCACCACCCCGTGATGTTTTTCTCACTCCTACTAGTGAATCTAATGTAACACACCCATACAATGCGCACCACCCCGTGATGTTTTTCTCACTCCTACTAGTGAATCTAATGTAACACACACCCATACAATGCGCACCACCCCGTGATGTTTTTCTCACTCCTACTAGTGAATGTAATGTAACACACACCCATACAATGTGCACCACCCCGTGATGTTTTTGTCACTCCTACTAGTGAATGTAATGTAACACACACCCATACAATGCGCCCCACCCCGTGATGTTTTTCTCACTCCTACTAGTGAATGTAATGTAACACACAGCCATACAATGCGCAGCACCCCGTGATGTTTTTCTCACTCCTACTAGTGAATGTAATGTAACACACACCCATACAATGCGCACCACCCCGTGATGTTTTTCTCACTCCTACTAGTGAATCTAATGTAACACACCCATACAATGCGCACCACCCCGTGATGTTTTTCTCACTCCTACTAGTGAATCTAATGTAACACACACCCATACAATGCGCACCACCCCGTGATGTTTTTCTCACTCCTACTAGTGAATGTAATGTAACACACACCCATACAATGCGCACCACCCCGTGATGTTTTTGTCACTCCTACTAGTGAATGTAATGTAACACACACCCATACAATGCGCTCCACCCCGTGATGTTTTTCTCACTCCTACTAGTGAATGTAATGTAACACACAGCCATACAATGCGCACCACCCCGTGATGTTTTTCTCATTCCTACTAGTGAATCTAATGTAACACACAGCCATACAATGCGCAGCACCCCGTAATGTTTTTCTCACTCCTACTAGTGAATGTAATGTAACACACACCCATACAATGCGCACCACCCCGTGATGTTTTTCTCACTGCTACTAGTGAATGTAAAGTAACACACACCCATACAGTGCGCACCACCCCGTGATGTTTTTCTCACTGCTACTAGTGAATCTAATGTAACACACACCCATACAATGCGCACCACCCCGTGATGTTTTTCTCACTCCTACTAGTGAATGTAATGTAACACACACCCATACAATGCGCACCACCCCGTGATGTTTTTCTCACTCCTACTAGTGAATGTAATGTAACACACACCCATACAATGCGCACCACGCCATGATGTTTTTCTCACTGCTACTAGTGAATGTAATGTAACACATACCCATACAATGCGCACCACCCCGTGATGTTTTTCTCACTGCTACTAGTGAATGTAATGTAACACACACCCATACAATGCGCACCACCCCGTGATATTTTTCTCACTCCTACTAGTGAATGTAATGTAACACACACCCATACAATGCGCACCACACCGTGATGTTTTTCTCACTCCTACTAGTGAATGTAATGTAACACACACCCATACAATGCCACCAACCCGTGTTGTTTTTCTCACTCCTATTAGTGAATGTAATGTAACACACACCCATACAATGCGCACCACCCCGTGATGTTTTTCTCACTCCTACTAGTGAATGTAATGTAACACACACCCATACAATGCGCACCACCCCGTGATGTTTTTCTCACTCCTACTAGTGAATGTCATGTAACACACACCCATACAATGCGCACCACCCCGTGATGTTTTTGTCACTCCTACTAGTGAATGTAATGTAACACACACCCATACAATGCAGACCACCCCTGATGTTTTTGTCACTCCTACTAGTGAATGTAATGTAACAAACACCCATACAATGCGCACCACCACGTGATGTTTTTCTCACTCCTACTAGTGAATCTAATGTAACACACAGCCATACAATGCGCACCACTCCGTGATGTTTTTCTCACTCCTACTAGTGAATGTAATGTAACACACACCCATACAATGCGCACCACCCCGTGATGTTTTTCTCATTCCTACTAGTGAATCTAATGTAACACACAGCCATACAATGCGCACCACCCCGTGATGTTTTTCTCACTTCTACTAGTGAATGTAATGTAACAAACACCCATACAATGCGCACCACCCCGTGATGTTTTTCTCACTCCTACTAGTGAATCTAATGTAACACACACCCATACAATGCGCACCACCCCGTGATGTTTTTCTCACTCCTACTAGTGAATGTAATGTAACACACACCCATACAATGCGCACCACCCCGTGATGTTTTTCTCATTCCTACTAGTGAATCTAATGTAACACACACCCATACAATGTCCACCACCCCGTGATGTTTTTCTCACTCCTACTAGTGAATGTAATGTAACACACACCCATACAATGCGCACCACCCCGTGATGTTTTTCTCACTCCTACTAGTGAATCTAATGTAACACACACCCATACAATGCGCACCACCCCGTGATGTTTTTCTCACTCCTACTAGTGAATGTAATGTAACACACACCCATACAGTGCGCACCACCCCGTGATGTTTTTCTCATTCCTACTAGTGAATCTAATGTAACACACACCCATACAATGCGCACTACCCCGTGATGTTTTTCTCACTCCTACTAGTGAATGTAATGTAACAAACACCCATACAATGCGCAACACCCCGTGATGTTTTTCTCACTCCTACTAGTGAATGTAATGTAACACACACCCATACAATGCGCACCACCCCGTGATGTTTTTCTCACTCCTACTAGTGAATGTAATGTAACACACACCCATACAGTGCGCACCACCCCGTGATGTTTTTCTCATTCCTACTAGTGAATCTAATGTAACACACACCCATACAATGCGCACTACCCCGTGATGTTTTTCTCACTCCTACTAGTGAATCTAATGTAACAAACACCCATACAATGCGCAACACCCCGTGATGTTTTTCTCACTCCTACTAGTGAATCTAATGTAACACACACCCATAAAATGTGCACCACCCCGTGATGTTTTTCTCACTCCTACTAGTGAATGTAATGTAACACACACCCATACAATGCGCACCACCCCATGATGTTTTTTTCATTCCTAGTAGTGAATCTAATGTAACACACACCCATACAATGCGCACCACCCCGTGATGTTTTTCTCACTCCTACTAGTGAATGTAATGTAACACACACCCATACAATGCGCCCCACCCCGTGATGTTTTTCTCACTCCTACTAGTGAATCTAATGTAACACACACCCATACAATGCGCACCACCCGTGATGTTTTTCTCACTCCTACTAGTGAATGTAATGTAACACACACCCATACAATGCGCACCACCCCGTGATGTTTTTCTCATTCCTACTAGTGAATCTAATGTAACACACACCCATACAATGCGCACCACCCCTTGATGTTTTTCTCACTCCTACTAGTGAATGTAATGTAACAAACACGCATACAATGCGCACCACCCCGTGATGTTTTTCTCACTCCTACTAGTGAATCTAATGTAACACACACCCATACAATGCGCACCACCCCGTGATGTTTTTCTCACTCCTACTAGTGAATGTAATGTAACACACACCCATACAATGCGCACCACCCCGTGATGATTTTCTCACTCCTACTAGTTAATCTAATGTAACACACACCCATACAATGCGCACCACCCGTGATGTTTTTCTCACTCCTACTAGTGAATGTAATGTAACAAACACCCATACAATGCTCACCACCCCGTGATGTTTTTCTCACTCCTACTAGTGAATCTAATGTAACACACACCCATACAATGCGCACCACCCCGTGATGTTTTTCTCATTCCTACTAGTGAATCTAATGTAACACACACCCTTACAATGCGCACCACCCCGTGATGTTTTTCTCACTCCTACTAGTGAATGTAATGTAACAAACACGCATACAATGCGCACCACCCCGTGATGTTTTTCTCACTCCTACTAGTGAATCTAATGTAACACACACCCATACAATGCGTACCACCCCGTGATGTTTTTCTCACTCCTACTAGTGAATGTAATGTAACACACACCCATACAATGCGCACCACCCCGTGATGTTTTTCTCACTCCTACTAGTGAATGTAATGTAACACACACCCATACAATGCGCCCCACCCCGTGATGTTTTTCTCACTCCTACTAGTGAATCTAATGTAACACACACCCATACAATGCGCAGCACCCCGTGATGTTTTTCTCACTCCTACTAGTGAATGTAATGTAACACACACCCATACAATGCGCACCACCCCGTGATGTTTTTCTCACTGCTACTAGTGAATGTAAAGTAACACACACCCATACAGTGCGCACCACCCCGTGATGTTTTTCTCACTCCTACTAGTGAATGTAATGTAACACACACCCATACAATGCGCACCACCTCGTGATGTTTTTCTCACTGCTACTAGTGAATGTAATGTAACACACACCCATACAATGCGCACCACGCCATGATGTTTTTCTCACTGCTACTAGTGAATGTAATGTAACACATACCCATACAATGCGCAACACCCCGTGATGTTTTTCTCACTGCTACTAGTGAATGTAATGTAACACACACCCATACAATGCGCACCACCCCGTGATATTTTTCTCACTCCTAGTAGTGAATGTAATGTAACACACACCCATACAATGCGCACCACACCGTGATGTTTTTCTCACTCCTACTAGTGAATGTAATGTAACACACACCCATACAATGCGCACCAACCCGTGTTGTTTTTCTCACTCCTATTAGTGAATGAAATGTAACACACACCCATACAATGCGCAGCACCCCGTGATGTTTTACTCACTCCTACTAGTGAATCTAATGTAACACACACCCATACAATGCGCACCACCCCATGATGTTTTTCTCACTCCTACTAGTGAATGTAATGTAACACACACCCATACAATGCGCACCACCCCGTGATGTTTTTCTCACTCCTACTAGTGAATGTAATGTAACACACACCCATACAATGCCCACCACCCCGTGATGTTTTTCTCATTCCTACTAGTGAATCTAATGTAACACACACCAATACAATGTCCACCACCCCGTGATGTTTTTCTCACTCCTACTAGTGAATGTAATGTTACACACACCCATACAATGCGCACCACCCCGTGATGTTTTTCTCACTCCCACTAGTGAATCTAATGTAACACACACCCATACAATGCCCACCACCCCGTGATGTTTTTCTCACTCCTACTAGTGAATGTAATGTAACACACACCCATACAGTGCGCACCACCCCGTGATGTTTTTCTCATTCCTACTAGTGAATCTAATGTAACACACACCCATACAATGCGCACTACCCCGTGATGTATTTCTCACTCCTACTAGTGAATGTAATGTAACAAACACCCATAAAATGCGCACCACCCCGTGATGTTTTTCTCACTCCTACTATTGAATGTAATGTAACACACACCCATACAATGCGCACCACCCCGTGATGTTTTTTTCATTCCTAGTAGTGAATCTAATGTAACACACACCCATACAATGCGCACCACCCCGTGATGTTTTTCTCACTCCTACTAGTGAATGTAATGTAACACACACCCATACAATGCGCCCCACCCCGTGATGTTTTTCTCACTCCTACTAGTGAATCTAATGTAACACACACCCATACAATGCGCACCACCCCGTGATGTTTTTCTCACTCCTACTAGTGAATCTAATGTAACACACACCCATACAATGCGGACCGCCCCGTGATGTTTTTCTCACTCCTACTAGTGAATGTAATGTAACACACACCCATACAATGCGCACCGCCCCGTGATGTTTTTCGCACTCCTACTAGTGAATGTAATGTAACAAACACGCATACAATGTGCACCACCCCGTGATGTTTTTCTCACTCCTACTAGTGAATCTAATGTAACACACACCCATACAATGCGCACCACCCCGTGATGTTTTTCTCATTCCTACTAGTGAATCTAATGTAATACACACCCATACAATGCGCACCACCCCGTGATGTTTTTCTCACTCCTACTAGTGAATGTAATGTAACAAACACGCATACAATGCGCACCACCCCGTGATGTTTTTCTCACTCCTACTAGTGAATCTAATGTAACACACACCCATACAATGCGCACCACCCCGTGATGTTTTTCTCACTCCTACTAGTGAATGTAATGTAACACACACCCATACAATGCGCACCACCCCGTGATGTTTTTCTCACTCCTACTAGTTAATCTAATGTAACACACACCCATACAATGCGCACCACCCGTGATGTTTTTCGCACTCCTACTAGTGAATGTAATGTAACAAACACCCATACAATGCTCACCACCCCGTGATGTTTTTCTCACTCCTACTAGTGAATCTAATGTAACACACACCCATACAATGCGCACCACCCCGTGATGTTTTTCTCATTCCTACTAGTGAATCTAATGTAACACACACCCATACAATGCGCACCACCCCGTGATGTTTTTCTCACTCCTACTAGTGAATCTAATGTAACACACACCCATACAATGCGCACCACCCCGTGATGTTTTTCTAACTCCTACTAGTGAATGTAATGTAACACACACCCATACAATGCGCACCACCCCGTGATGTTTTTCTCACCCCTACTAGTGAATCTAATGTAACACACACCCATACAATGCGCACCACCCCGTGATGTTTTTCTCACTCCTACTAGTGAATCTAATGTAACACACACCCATACCATGCGCACCACCCCGTGATGTTTTTCTCACTCCTACTAGTGAATCTAATGTAACGCACACCCATACAATGCGCACCACCCCGTGATGTTTTTCTCACTCCTACTAGTGAATCTAATGTAACACACACCCATACAATGCGCACCACCCCGTGATGTTTTTCTCACTCCTACTAGTGAATCTAATGTAACACACCCATACAATGCGCACCACCCCGTGATGTTTTTCTCACTCCTACTAGTGAATGTAATGTAACACACACCCATACAGTGCGCACCACCCCGTGATGTTTTTCTCATTCCTACTAGTGAATCTAATGTAACACACACCCATACAATGCGCACTACCCCGTGATGTTTTTCTCACTCCTACTAGTGAATGTAATGTAACAAACACCCATAAAATGCGCACCACCCCGTGATGTTTTTCTCACTCCTACTATTGAATGTAATGTAACACACACCCATACAATGCGCACCACCCCGTGATGTTTTTTTCATTCCTAGTAGTGAATCTAATGTAACACACACCCATACAATGCGCACCACCCCGTGATGTTTTTCTCACTCCTACTAGTGAATGTAATGTAACACACACCCATACAATGCGCCCCACCCCGTGATGTTTTTCTCACTCCTACTAGTGAATCTAATGTAACACACACCCATACAATGAGCACTACCCCGTGATGTTTTTCTCACTCCTACTAGTGAATCTAATGTAACACACACCCATACAATGCGGACCGCCCCGTGATGTTTTTCTCACTCCTACTAGTGAATGTAATGTAACACACACCCATACAATGCGGACCGCCCCGTGATGTTTTTCTCACTCCTACTAGTGAATCTAATGTAACACACCCATACAATGCGCACCACCCCGTGATGTTTTTCTCACTCCTACTAGTGAATCTAATGTAACACACACCCATACAATGCGCACCACCCCGTGATGTTTTTCTCATTCCTACTAGTGAATCTAATGTAACACACACCCATACAATGCGCACCACCCCGTGATGTTTTTCTCACTCCTACTAGTGAATGTAATGTAACAAACACGCATACAATGCGCACCACCCCGTGATGTTTTTCTCACTCCTACTAGTGAATCTAATGTAACAAACACCCATACAATGCGCACCACCCCGTGATGTTTTTCTCACTCCTACTAGTGAATGTAATGTAACACACACCCATACAATGCGCACCACCCCGTGATGTTTTTCTCACTCCTACTAGTTAATCTAATGTAACACACACCCATACAATGCGCACCACCCGTGATGTTTTTCTCACTCCTACTAGTGAATGTAATGTAACAAACACCAATACAATGCTCACCACCCCGTGATGTATTTCTCACTCCTACTAGTGAATCTAATGTAACACACACCCATACAATGCGCACCACCCCGTGATGTTTTTCTCATTCCTACTAGTGAATCTAATGTAACACACACCCATACAATGCGCACCACCCCGTAATGTTTTTCTCACTCCTACTAGTGAATCTAATGTAACACACACCCATACAATGCGCACCACCCCGTGATGTTTTTCTAACTCCTACTAGTGAATGTAATGTAACACACACCCATACAATGCGCACCACCCCGTGATGTTTTTCTCACCCCTACTAGTGAATCTAATGTAATACACACCCATACAATGCGCACCACCCCGTGATGTTTTTCTCACTCCTACTAGTGAATCTAATGTAACACACACCCATACCATGCGCACCACCCCGTGATGTTTTTCTCACTCCTACTAGTGAATCTAATGTAACGCACACCCATACAATGCGCACCACCCCGTGATGTTTTTCTCACTCCTACTAGTGAATCTAATGTAACACACACCCATACAATGCGCACCACCCCGTGATGTTTTTCTCACTCCTACTAGTGAATCTAATGTAACACACCCATACAATGCGCACCACCCCGTGATGTTTTTCTCACTCCTACTAGTGAATCTAATGTAACACACACCCAAACAATGCGCACCACCCCGTGATGTTTTTCTCACTCCTACTAGTGAATGTAATGTAACACACACCCATACAATGCGCACCACCCCGTGATGTTTTTGTCACTCCTACTAGTGAATGTAATGTAACACACACCCATACAATGCGCCCCACCCCGTGATGTTTTTCTCACTCCTACTAGTGAATGTAATGTAACACACAGCCATACAATGCGCAGCACCCCGTGATGTTTTTCTCACTCCTACTAGTGAATGTAATGTAACACACACCCATACAATGCACACCACCCCGTGATGTTTTTCTCACTGCTACTAGTGAATGTAAAGTAACACACACCCATACAGTGCGCACCACCCCGTGATGTTTTTCTCACTGCTACTAGTGAATCTAATGTAACACACACCCATACAATGCGCACCACCCCGTGATGTTTTTCTCACTCCTACTAGTGAATGTAATGTAACACACACCCATACAATGCGCACCACCCCGTGATGTTTTTCTCACTGCTACTAGTGAATGTAATGTAACACACACCCATACAATGCGCACCACGCCATGATGTTTTTCTCACTGCTACTAGTGAATGTAATGTAACACATACCCATACAATGCGCACCACCCCGTGATGTTTTTCTCACTGCTACTAGTGAATGTAATGTAACACACACCCATACAATGCGCACCACCCCGTGATATTTTTCTCACTCCTACTAGTGAATGTAATGTAACACACACCCATACAATGCGCACCACACCGTGATGTTTTTCTCACTCCTACTAGTGAATGTAATGTAACACACACCCATACAATGCGCACCAACCCGTGTTGTTTTTATCACTCCTATTAGTGAATGTAATGTAACACACACCCATACAATGCGCACCACCCCGTGATGTTTTTCTCACTCCTACTAGTGAATCTAATGTAACACACACCCATACAATGCGCACCACCCCGTGATGTTTTTCTCACTCCTACTAGTGAATCTAATGTAACACACACCCATACAATGCGCAGCACCCCGTGATGTTTTTCTCACTCCTACTAGTGAATGTAATGTAACACACACCCATACAATGCGCACCACCCCGTGATGTTTTTCTCACTCCTACTAGTGAATGTAATGTAACACACACCCATACAATGCGCACCACCCCGTGATGTTTTTCTCACTCCTACTAGTGAATGTCATGTAACACACACCCATAAAATGCGCACCACCCCGTGATGTTTTTGTCACTCCTACTAGTGAATGTAATGTAACACACACCCATACAATGCAGACCACCCCTGATGTTTTTGTCACTCCTACTAGTGAATGTAATGTAACACACACCCATACAATGCGCACCACCCCGTGATGTTTTTCTCACTCCTACTAGTGAATCTAATGTAACACACAGCCATACAATGCGCACCACCCCGTGATGTTTTTCTCACTCCTACTAATGAATGTAATGTAACACGCACCCATACAATGCGCACCACCCCGTGATGTTTCTCTCATTCCTACTAGTGAATCTAATGTAACACACAGCCATACAATGTGCACCACCCCATGATGTTTTTCTCACTTCTACTAGTGAATGTAATGTAACAAACACCCATACAATGCGCACCACCCCGTGATGTTTTTCTCACTCCTACTAGTGAATCTAATGTAACACACACCCATACAATGCGCACCACCCCGTGATGTTTTTCTCACTCCTACTAGTGAATGTAATGTAACACACACCCATACAATGCGCACCACCCCGTGATGTTTTTCTCATTCCTACTAGTGAATCTAATGTAACACACACCCATACAATGCGCACCACCCCGTGATGTTTTTCTCACTCCTACTAGTGAATGTAATATAACACACACCCATACAATGCGCACCACCCCGTGATGTTTTTCTCACTCCTACTAGTGAATCTAATGTAACACACACCCATACAATGCGCACCACCCCGTGATGTTTTTCTCACTCCTACTAGTGAATGTAATGTAACACACACCCATACAATGCGCACCACCCCGTGATGTTTTTCTCATTCCTACTAGTGAATCTAATGTAACACACACCCATACAATGCGCACTACCCCGTGATGTTTTTCTCACTCGTACTAGTGAATGTAATGTAACAAACACCCATACAATGCGCAACACCCCGTGATGTTTTTCTCACTCCTACTAGTGAATCTAATGTAACACACACCCATAAAATGCGCACCACCCCGTGATGTTTTTCTCACTCCTACTAGTGAATGTATTGTAACACACACCCATACAATGCGCACCACCCCGTGATGTTTTTTTCATTCCTAGTAATGAATCTAATGTAACACACACCCATACAATGCGCACCACCCCGTGATGTTTTTCTCACTCCTACTAGTGAATGTAATGTAACACACACCCATACAATGCGCCCCACCCCGTGATGTTTTTCTCACTCCTACTAGTGAATCTAATGTAACACACACCTATACAATGCGCACCACCCCGTGATGTTTTTCTCACTCCTACTAGTGAATGTAATGTAACACACACCCATACAATGCGCACCACCCCGTGATGTTTTTCTCATTCCTACTAGTGAATCTAATGTAACACACACCCATACAATGCGCACCACCCCGTGATGTTTTTCTCACTCCTACTAGTGAATGTAATGTAACAAACACGCATACAATGCGCACCACCCCGTGATGTTTCTCTCACTCCTACTAGTGAATCTAATGTAACACACACCCATACAATGCGCACCACCCCGTGATGTTTTTCTCACTCCTACTAGTGAATGTAATGTAACACACACCCATACAATGCGCACCACCCCGTGATGTTTTTCTCACTCCTACTAGTTAATCTAATGTAACACACACCCATACAATGCGCACCACCCGTGATGTTTTTCTCACTCCTACTAGTGAATGTAATGTAACAAACACTCATACAATGCTCACCACCCCGTGATGTTTTTCTCACTCCTACTAGTGAATCTAATGTAACACACACCCATACAATGCGCACCACCCCGTGATGTTTTTCTAACTCCTACTAGTGAATGTAATGTAACACACACCCATACAATGCGCACCACCCCGTGATGTTTTTCTCACCCCTACTAGTGAATCTAATGTAACACACACCCATACAATGCGCACCACCCCGTGATGTTTTTCTCACTCCTACTAGTGAATCTAATGTAACACACACCCATACAATGCGCACCACCCCGTGATGTTTTTCTCACTCCTACTAGTGAATCTAATGTAACACAAACCCATACAATGCGCACCACCCCGTGATGTTTTTGTCACTCCTACTAGTGAATGTAATGTAATACACACCCATACAATGCGCTCCACCCCGTGATGTTTTTCTCACTCCTACTAGTGAATCTAATTTAACACACACCCATACAATGCGCACCACCCCGTGATGTTTTTCTCACTCCTACTAGTGAATCTAATGTAACACACAGCCATACAATGCGCACCACCCCGTGATGTTTTTCTCACTCCTACTAGTGAATGTAATGTAACACACACCCATACAATGCGCACCACCCCGTGATGTTTTTGTCACTGCTACTAGTGAATGTAATGTAACACACACCCATACAATGCGCACCAGGCCATGATGTTTTTCTCACTGCTACTAGTGAATGTAATGTAACACATACCCATACAATGCGCACCACCCCGTGATGTTTTTCTCACTGCTACTAGTGAATGTAATGTAACACACACCCATACAATGCGCACCACCCCGTGATATTTTTCTCACTCCTACTAGTGAATGTAATGTAACACACACCCATACAATGCGCACCAATCCGTGATGTTTTTCTCACTCCTAGTAGTGAATGTAATGTAACACACACCCATACAATGCGCACCAACCCGTGTTGTTTTTCTCACTCCTATTAGTGAATGTAATGTAACACACACCCATACAATGCGCACCACCCCGTGATGTTTTTCTCACTCCTACTAGTGAAACTAATGTAACACACAGCCATACAATGCGCACCACCCGCGATGTTTTTCAGAAACCTATCCTACATTGCCACTGCATGTTCCCAAACCTCCCCATGCTGACCACCCCGTGGTGCTTTTCTCCATGCTACATTGCCACTCACTGCCTATCCTAATTCAGACCCTCCGATTCACACCACCCCGTGATGTTTTTCTCACTTCTACTAGTGAATGTAATGTAACACACACCCATATAATGCACACCACACCGTGATGTTTTTCTCACTCCTACTAGTGAATGTAATGTAACACACACCCATACAATGCGCACCACACCGTGATGATTTCTCACTCCTACTAGTGAATGTAATGTAACACACACCCATACAATGCGCACCACCCCGTGATGTTTTTCTCACTCCTACTAGTGAATGTAATGTAACACACACCCATACAATGCGCACCACCCCGTGATGTTTTTCTCACTCCTACTAGTGAATCTAATGTAACACACACCCATACAATGCGCACCACCCCGTGATGTTTTTCTCACTCCTACTAGTGAATCTAATGTAACACACACCCATACAATGCGCACCACCCCGTGATGTTTTTCTCACTCCTACTAGTGAATCTAATGTAACACACACCCATACAATGCGCACCACCCCGTGTTGTTTTTCTCACTCCTACTAGTGAATCTAATGTAACACACACCCATACAATGCGCACCACCCCGTGATGTTTTTGTCACTCCTACTAGTGAATGTAATGTAACACACACCCATACAATGCGCACCACCCCGTGATGTTTTTCTCACTCCTACTAGTGAATCTAATGTAACACACAGCCATACAATGCGCAGCACCCCGTGATGTTTTTCTCACTCCTACTAGTGAATGTAATGTAACACACACCCATCCAATGCGCACCACCCCGTGATGTTTTTCTCACTGCTACTAGTGAATGTAAAGTAACACACAACCATACAGTGCGCACCACCCCGTGATGTTTTTCTCACTGCTACTAGTGAATCTAATGTAACACACACCCATACAATGCGCACCACCCCTTGATGTTTTTCTCACTCGTACTAGTGCATGTAATGTAACACACACCATAACAATGCGCACCACCCCGTGATGTTTTTCTCACTGCTACTAGTGAATGTAATGTAACACACACCCATACAATGCGCACCACGCCATGATGTTTTTCTCACTCCTACTTGTGAATGTAATGTAACACACACCCATACAATGCACACCGCCCTGTGATGTTTTTCTCACTCCTACTAGTGAATATAATGTAACACACACCCATACAATGCGCACCACCCCTTGATCTTTTTCTCACTCGTACTAGTGCATGTAATGTAACACACACCATAACAATGCGCACCACCCCGTGATGTTTTTCTCACTGCTACTAGTGAATGTAATGTAACACACACCCATACAATGCGCACCACCCCGTGATGTTTTTCTCACTCCTACTTGTGAATGTAATGTAACACACACCCATACAATGCGCACCACCCCGTGATGTTTTTGTCACTCCTACTAGTGAATGTAATGTAACACACACCCATACAATGCGCACCACCCCGTGATGTTTTTCTCACTCCTACTAGTGAATCTAATGTAACACACAGCCATACAATGCGCAGCACCCCGTGATGTTTTTCTCACTCCTACTAGTGAATGTAATGTAACACACACCCATCCAATGCGCACCACCCCGTGATGTTTTTCTCACTGCTACTAGTGAATGTAAAGTAACACACAACCATACAGTGCGCACCACCCCGTGATGTTTTTCTCACTGCTACTAGTGAATCTAATGTAACACACACCCATACAATGCGCACCACCCCTTGATGTTTTTCTCACTCGTACTAGTGCATGTAATGTAACACACACCATAACAATGCGCACCACCCCGTGATGTTTTTCTCACTGCTACTAGTGAATGTAATGTAACACACACCCATACAATGCGCACCACGCCATGATGTTTTTCTCACTGCTACTAGTGAATGTAATGTAACACATACCCATACAATGCGCACCACCCCGTGATGTTTTTCTCACTGCTACTAGTGAATGTAATGTAACACACACCCATACAATGCGCACCACCCCGTGATATTTTTCTCACTCCTACTAGTGAATGTAATGTAACACACACCCATACAATGCGCACCACACCGTGATGTTTTTCTCACTCCTACTAGTGAATGTAATGTAACACACACCCATACAATGCGCACCAACCCGTGTTGTTTTTCTCACTACTATTAGTGAATGTAATGTAACACACACCCATACAATGCGCACCACCCCGTGATGTTTTTCTCACTCCTACTAGTGAATCTAATGTAACACACACCCATACAATGCGCACCACCCCGTGATGTTTTTCTCACTGCTACTAGTGAATCTAATGTAACACACACCCATACAATGCGCACCACCCCGTGATGTTTTTCTCACTGCTACTAGTGAATCTAATGTAACACACACCCATACAATGCGCACCACCCCGTGATGTTTTTCTCACTCCTACTAGTGAATGTAATGTAACACACACCCATACAATGCGCACCACCCTGTGATGTTTTTCTCACTCCTACTAGTGAATGTAATGTAACACACACCCATACAATGCGCACCACCCCGTGATGTTTTTCTCACTCCTACTACTGAATGTAATGTAACACACACCCATACAATGCGCACCACCCCGTGATGTTTTTCTCACTCCTACTAGTGAATGTAAAGTAACACACAACCATACAGTGCGCACCACCCCGTGATGTTTTTCTCACTGCTACTAGTGAATCTAATGTAACACACACCCATACAATGCGCACCACCCCTTGATGTTTTTCTCACTCGTACTAGTGCATGTAATGTAACACACACCATAACAATGCGCACCACCCCGTGATGTTTTTCTCACTGCTACTAGTGAATGTAATGTAACACACACCCATACAATGCGCACCACGCCATGATGTTTTTCTCACTGCTACTAGTGAATGTAATGTAACACATACCCATACAATGCGCACCACCCCGTGATGTTTTTCTCACTGCTACTAGTGAATGTAATGTAACACACACCCATACAATGCGCACCACCCCGTGATATTTTTCTCACTCCTACTAGTGAATGTAATGTAACACACACCCATACAATGCGCACCACACCGTGATGTTTTTCTCACTCCTACTAGTGAATGTAATGTAACACACACCCATACAATGCGCACCAACCCGTGTTGTTTTTCTCACTCCTATTAGTGAATGTAATGTAACACACACCCATACAATGCGCACCACCCCGTGATGTTTTTCTCACTCCTACTAGTGAATCTAATGTAACACACACCCATACAATGCGCACCACCCCGTGATGTTATTCTCACTGCTACTAGTGAATCTAATGTAACACACACCCATACAATGCGCACCACCCCGTGATATTTTTCTCACTCCTACTAGTGAATGTAATGTAGCACACACCCATACAATGCGCACCACACCGTGATGTTTTTCTCACTCCTACTAGTGAATGTAATGTAACACACACCCATACAATGCGCACCAACCCGTGTTGTTTTTCTCACTCCTATTAGTGAATGTAATGTAACACACACCCATACAATGCGCACCACCCCGTGATGTTTTTCTCACTCCTACTAGTGAATCTAATGTAACACACACCCATACAATGCGCACCACCCCGTGATGTTATTCTCACTGCTACTAGTGAATGTAATGTAACACACACCCATACAATGCGCACCACCCCGTGATATTTTTCTCACTCCTACTAGTGAATGTAATGTAACACACACCCATACAATGCGCACCACACCGTGATGTTTTTCTCACTCCTACTAGTGAATGTAATGTAACACACACCCATACAATGCGCACCAACCCGTGTTGTTTTTCTCACTACTATTAGTGAATGTAATGTAACACACACCCATACAATGCGCACCACCCCGTGATGTTTTTCTCACTCCTACTAGTGAATCTAATGTAACACACACCCATACAATGCGCACCACCCCGTGATGTTTTTCTCACTGCTACTAGTGAATCTAATGTAACACACACCCATACAATGCGCACCACCCCGTGATGTTTTTCTCACTGCTACTAGTGAATCTAATGTAACACACACCCATACAATGCGCACCACCCCGTGATGTTTTTCTCACTCCTACTAGTGAATGTAATGTAACACACACCCATACAATGCGCACCACCCTGTGATGTTTTTCTCACTCCTACTAGTGAATGTAATGTAACACACAACCATACAATGCGCACCACCCCGTGATGTTTTTCTCACTCCTACTACTGAATGTAATGTAACACACACCCATACAATGCGCACCACCCCGTGATGTTTTTCTCACTCCTACTAGTGAATGTAAAGTAACACACAACCATACAGTGCGCACCACCCCGTGATGTTTTTCTCACTGCTACTAGTGAATCTAATGTAACACACACCCATACAATGCGCACCACCCCTTGATGTTTTTCTCACTCGTACTAGTGCATGTAATGTAACACACACCATAACAATGCGCACCACCCCGTGATGTTTTTCTCACTGCTACTAGTGAATGTAATGTAACACACACCCATACAATGCGCACCACGCCATGATGTTTTTCTCACTGCTACTAGTGAATGTAATGTAACACATACCCATACAATGCGCACCACCCCGTGATGTTTTTCTCACTGCTACTAGTGAATGTAATGTAACACACACCCATACAATGCGCACCACCCCGTGATATTTTTCTCACTCCTACTAGTGAATGTAATGTAACACACACCCATACAATGCGCACCACACCGTGATGTTTTTCTCACTCCTACTAGTGAATGTAATGTAACACACACCCATACAATGCGCACCAACCCGTGTTGTTTTTCTCACTCCTATTAGTGAATGTAATGTAACACACACCCATACAATGCGCACCACCCCGTGATGTTTTTCTCACTCCTACTAGTGAATCTAATGTAACACACACCCATACAATGCGCACCACCCCGTGATGTTATTCTCACTGCTACTAGTGAATCTAATGTAACACACACCCATACAATGCGCACCACCCCGTGATGTTTTTCTCACTGCTACTAGTGAATCTAATGTAACACACACCCATACAATGCGCACCACCCCGTGATGTTTTTCTCACTCCTACTAGTGAATGTAATGTAACACACACCCATACAATGCGCACCACCCTGTGATGTTTTTCTCACTCCTACTAGTGAATGTAATGTAACACACACCCATACAATGCGCACCACCCCGTGATGTTTTTCTCACTCCTACTACTGAATGTAATGTAACACACACCCATACAATGCGCACCACCGCGTGATGTTTTTCTCACTCCTACTAGTGAATGTAATGTAACACACACCCATACAATGCGCACCACCCCGTGATGTTTTTCTCACTCCTACTAGTGAATGTCATGTAACACACACCCATACAATGCGCACCACCCCGTGATGTTTTTGTCACTCCTACTAGTGAATGTAATGTAACACACACCCATACAATGCAGACCACCCCTGATGTTTTTGTCACTCCTACTAGTGAATGTAATGTAACACACACCCATACAGTGCGCACCACCCCGTGATGTTTTTCTCACTGCTACTAGTGAATCTAATGTAACACACACCCATACAATGCGCACCACCCCGTGATGTTTTTCTCACTCCTACTAGTGAATGTAATGTAACACACACCCATACAATGCGCACCACGCCATGATGTTTTTCTCACTGCTACTAGTGAATGTAATGTAACACATACCCATACAATGCGCACCACCCCGTGATGTTTTTCTCACTGCTACTAGTGAATGTAATGTAACACACACCCATACAATGCGCACCACCCCGTGATATTTTTCTCACTCCTACTAGTGAATGTAATGTAACACACACCCATACAATGCGCACCAATCCGTGATGTTTTTCTCACTCCTACTAGTGAATGTAATGTAACACACACCCATACAATGCGCACCAACCCGTGTTGTTTTTCTCACTCCTATTAGTGAATGTAATGTAACACACACCCATACAATGCGCACCACCCCGTGATGTTTTTCTCACTCCTACTAGTGAAACTAATGTAACACACAGCCATACAATGCGCACCACCCGCGATGTTTTTCAGAAACCTATCCTACATTGCCACTGCATGTTCCCAAACCTCCCCATGCTGACCACCCCGTGGTGCTTTTCTCCATGCTACATTGCCACTCACTGCCTATCCTAATTCAGACCCTCCGATTCACACCACCCCGTGATGTTTTTCTCACTTCTACTAGTGAATGTAATGTAACACACACCCATATAATGCACACCACACCGTGATGTTTTTCTCACTCCTACTAGTGAATGTAATGTAACACACACCCACACAATGCGCACCACCCCGTGATGATTTCTCACTCCTACTAGTGAATGTAATGTAACACACAACCATACAATGCGCACCACCCCCTGATGTTTTTCTCACTCCTACTAGTGAATGTAATGTAATACACATCCATACAATGCGCACCACCCCGTGATGTTTTTCTCACTCCTACTAGTGAATCTAATGTAACACACACCCATACAATGCGCACCACCCCGTGATGTTTTTCTCACTCCTACTAGTGAATCTAATGTAACACACACCCATACAATGCGCACCACCCCGTGATGTTTTTCTCACTCCTACTAGTGAATCTAATGTAACACACACCCATACAATGCGCACCACCCCGTGTTGTTTTTCTCACTCCTACTAGTGAATCTAATGTAACACACACCCATACAATGCGCACCACCCCGTGATGTTTTTCTCACTCCTACTTGTGAATGTAATGTAACACACACCCATACAATGCGCACCACCCCGTGATGTTTTTGTCACTCCTACTAGTGAATGTAATGTAACACACACCCATACAATGCGCACCACCCCGTGATGTTTTTCTCACTCCTACTAGTGAATCTAATGTAACACACAGCCATACAATGCGCAGCACCCCGTGATGTTTTTCTCACTCCTACTAGTGAATGTAATGTAACACACACCCATCCAATGCGCACCACCCCGTGATGTTTTTCTCACTGCTACTAGTGAATGTAAAGTAACACACACCCATACAGTGCGCACCACCCCGTGATGTTTTTCTCACTGCTACTATTGAATCTAATGTAACACACACCCATACAATGCGCACCACCCCTTGATGTTTTTCTCACTCGTACTAGTGAATGTAATGTAACACACACCATAACAATGCGCACCACCCCGTGATGTTTTTCTCACTCCTACTAGTGAATCTAATGTAACACACACCCATACAATGCGCACCACGCCATGATGTTTTTCTCACTGCTACTAGTGAATGTAATGTAACACATACCCATACAATGCGCACCACCCCGTGATGTTTTTCTCACTGCTACTAGTGAATGTAATGTAACACACACCCATACAATGCGCACCACCCCGTGATATTTTTCTCACTCCTACTAGTGAATGTAATGTAACACACACCCATACAATGCGCACCACACCGTGATGTTTTTCTCACTCCTACTAGTGAATGTAATGTAACACACACCCATACAATGCGCACCAACCCGTGTTGTTTTTCTCACTCCTATTAGTGAATGTAATGTAACACACACCCATACAATGCGCACCACCCCGTGATGTTTTTCTCACCCCTACTAGTGAATCTAATGTAACACACACCCATACAATGCGCACCACCCCGTGATGTTTTTCTCACTCCTACTAGTGAATCTAATGTAACACACACCCATACAATGCGCACGACCCCGTAATGTTTTACTCACTCCTACTAGTGAATCTAATGTAACACACACCCATACAATGCGCAGCACCCCGTGATGTTTTTCTCACTCCTACTAGTGAATGTCATGTAACACACACCCATACAATGCGCACCACCCCGTGATGTTTTTCTCACTCCTACTAGTGAATGTAATGTAACACACACCCATACAATGCGCACCACCCCGTGATGTTTTTCTCACTCCTACTAGTGAATGTCATGTAACACACACCCATACAATGCGCACCACCCCGTGATGTTTTTGTCACTCCTACTAGTGAATGTAATGTAACACACACCCATACAATGCAGACCACTCCTGATGTTTTTGTCACTCCTACTAGTGAATGTAATGTAACACACACCCATACAATGCGCACCACCCCGTGATGTTTTTCTCACTCCTACTAGTGAATCTAATGTAACACACAGCCATACAATGCGCACCACTCCGTGATGTTTTTCTCACTCCTACTAGTGA
This sequence comes from Cavia porcellus, assembly GCF_034190915.1. NCBI lineage: Eukaryota > Metazoa > Chordata > Mammalia > Rodentia > Caviidae > Cavia > Cavia porcellus. Next base: position 1,463,454 of record NW_026947556.1, read on the forward strand.
ATGTAATGTAACACACACCCATACAATGCGCACCACCCCGTGATGTTTTTCTCATTCCTACTAGTGAATCTAATGTAACACACAGCCATACAATGCGCACCACCCCGTGATGTTTTTCTCACTTCTACTAGTGAATGTAATGTAACAAACACCCATACAATGCGCACCACCCCGTGATGTTTTTCTCACTCCTACTAGTGAATCTAATGTAACACACACCCATACAATGCGCACCACCCCGTGATGTTTTTCTCACTCCTACTAGTGAATGTAATGTAACACACACCCATACAATGCGCACCACCCCGTGATGTTTTTCTCATTCCTACTAGTGAATCTAATGTAACACACACCCATACAATGTCCACCACCCCGTGATGTTTTTCTCACTCCTACTAGTGAATGTAATGTAACACACACCCATACAATGCGCACCACCCCGTGATGTTTTTCTCACTCCTACTAGTGAATCTAATGTAACACACACCCATACAATGCGCACCACCCCGTGTTGTTTTTCTCACTCCTACTAGTGAATCTAATGTAACACACACCCATACAATGCGCACCACCCCGTGATGTTTTTCTCACTCCTACTTGTGAATGTAATGTAACACACACCCATACAATGCGCACCACCCCGTGATGTTTTTGTCACTCCTACTAGTGAATGTAATGTAACACACACCCATACAATGCGCACCACCCCGTGATGTTTTTCTCACTCCTACTAGTGAATCTAATGTAACACACAGCCATACAATGCGCAGCACCCCGTGATGTTTTTCTCACTCCTACTAGTGAATGTAATGTAACACACACCCATCCAATGCGCACCACCCCGTGATGTTTTTCTCACTGCTACTAGTGAATGTAAAGTATCACACACCCATACAGTGCGCACCACCCCGTGATGTTTTTCTCACTGCTACTAGTGAATCTAATGTAACACACACCCATACAATGCGCACCAGCCCTTGATGTTTTTCTCACTCGTACTAGTGAATGTAATGTAACACACACCATAACAATGCGCACCACCCCGTGATGTTTTTCTCACTGCTACTAGTGAATGTAATGTAACACACACCCATAAAATGCGCACCACGCCATGATGTTTTTCTCACTCCTACTAGTGAATCTAATGTAACACACACCCATACAATGCGCACGACCCCGTGATGTTTTACTCACTCCTACTAGTGAATCTAATGTAACGCACACCCATACAATGCGCACCACCCCGTGATGTTTTTCTCACTCCTACTAGTGAATGTAATGTAACACAAACCCATACAATGCGCACCACCCCGTGATGTTTTTCTCACTCCTACTAGTGAATGTAATGTAACACACACCCATACAATGCGCACCACCCCGTGATGTTTTTCTCACTCCTACTAGTGAATGTCATGTAACACACACCCATACAATGCGCACCACCCCGTGATGTTTTTGTCACTCCTACTAGTGAATGTAATGTAACACACACCCATACAATGCAGACCACCCCTGATGTTTTTGTCACTCCTACTAGTGAATGTAATGTAACACACACACATACAATGCGCACCACCCCGTGATGTTTTTCTCACTCCTACTAGTGAATCTAATGTAACACACAGCCATACAATGCGCACCACTCCGTGATGTTTTTCTCACTCCTACTAGTGAATGTAATGTAACACACACCCATACAATGCGCACCACCCCGTGATGTTTTTCTCATTCCTACTAGGGAATCTAATGTAACACACAGCCATACAATGCGCACCACCCCGTGATGTTTTTCTCACTTCTACTAGTGAATGTAATGTAACAAACACCCATACAATGCGCACCACCCCGTGATGTTTTTCTCACTCCTACTAGTGAATCTAATGTAACACACACCCATACAATGCGCACCACCCCGTGATGTTTTTCTCACTCCTACTAGTGAATGTAATGTAACACACACCCATACAATGCGCACCACCCCGTGATGTTTTTCTCATTCCTACTAGTGAATCTAATGTAACACACACCCATACAATGTCCACCACCCCGTGATGGTTTTCTCACTCCTACTAGTGAATGTAATGTAACACACACCCATACAATGCGCACCACCCCGTGATGTTTTTCTCACTCCTACTAGTGAATCTAATGTAACACACACCCATACAATGCGCACCACCCCGTGATGTTTTTCTCACTCCTACTAGTGAATGTAATGTAACACACACCCATACAATGCGCACCACCCCGTGATGTTTTTCTCATTACTACTAGTGAATCTAATGTAACACACACCCATACAATGCGCACTACCCCGTGATGTTTTTCTCACTCCTACTAGTGAATCTAATGTAACAAACACCCATACAATGCGCAACACCCCGTGATGTTTTTCTCACTCCTACTAGTGAATCTAATGTAACACACACCCATAAAATGCGCACCACCCCGTGATGTTTTTCTCACTCCTACTAGTGAATCTAATGTAACACACACCCATACAATGCGCACCACCCCGTGATGTTTTTCTCACTCCTACTAGTGAATGTAATGTAACACACACCCATACAATGCGCACCACCCCGTGATGTTTTTCTCATTCCTACTAGTGAATCTAATGTAACACACACCCATACAATGTCCACCACCCCGTGATGTTTTTCTCACTCCTACTAGTGAATGTAATGTAACACACACCCATACAATGCGCACCACCCCGTGATGTTTTTCTCATTCCTACTAGTGAATCTAATGTAACACACACCCATACAATGCGCACCACCCCGTGATGTTTTTCTCACTCCTACTAGTGAATGTAATGTAACAGACACCCATACAATGCGCACCACCCCGTGATGTTGTTCTCATTCCTACTAGTGAATCTAATGTAACACACACCCATACAATGCGCACTACCCCGTGATGTTTTTCTCACTCCTACTAGTGAATGTAATGTAACAAACACCCATACAATGCGCAACACCCCGTGATGTTTTTCTCACTCCTACTAGTGAATCTAATGTAACACACACCCATAAAATGCGCACCACCCCGTGATGTTTTTCTCACTCCTACTAGTGAATGTAATGTAACACACACCCATACAATGCGCACCACCCCGTGATGTTTTTTTCATTCCTAGTAGTGAATCTAATGTAACACACACCCATACAATGCGCACCACCCCGTGATGTTTTTCTCACTCCTACTAGTGAATGTAATGTAACACACACCCATACAATGCGCCCCACCCCGTGATGTTTTTCTCACTCCTACTAGTGAATCTAATGTAACACACACCCATACAATGCGCACCACCCCGTGATGTTTTTCTCACTCCTACTAGTGAATGTAATGTAACAAACACCCATACAATGCGCACCACCCCGTGATGTTTTTCTCATTCCTACTAGTGAATCTAATGTAACACACACCCATACAATGCGCACCACCCCGTGATGTTTTTCTCACTCCTACTAGTGAATGTAATGTAACACACACCCATACAATGCACACCGCCCCGTGATGTTTTTCTCACTCCTACTAGTGAATGTAATGTAACAAACACGCATACAATGCGCACCACCCGGTGATGTTTTTCTCACTCCTACTAGTGAATCTAATGTAACACACACCCATACAATGCGCACCACCCCGTGATGTTTTTCTCACTCCTACTAGTGAATGTAATGTAACACACACCCATACAATGCGCACCACCCCGTGATGTTTTTCTCACTCCTACTAGTTAATCTAATGTAACACACAGCCATACAATGCGCACCACCCGTGATGTTTTTCTCACTCCTACTAGTGAATGTAATGTAACAAACACTCATACAATGCTCACCACCCCGTGATGTTTTTCTCACTCCTACTAGTGAATCTAATATAACACACACCCATACAATGCGCACCACCCCGTGATGTTTTTCTAACTCCTACTAGTGAATGTAATGTAACACACACCCATACAATGCGCACCACCCCGTGATATTTTTCTCACCCCTACTAGTGAATCTAATGTAACACACACCCATACAATGCGCACCACCCCGTGATGTTTTTCTCACTCCTAGTAGTGAATCTAATGTAACACACACCCATACAATGCGCACCACCCCGTGATGTTTTTCTCACTCCTACTAGTGAATCTAATGTAACACACACCCATACAATGCGCACCACCCCGTGATGTTTTTCTCACTCCTACTAGTGAATCTAATGTAACACACAGCCATACAATGCGCAGCACCCCGTGATGTTTTTCTCACTCCTACTAGTGAATGTAATGTAACACACACCCATACAATGCGCACCACCCCGTGATGTTTTTCTCACTGCTACTAGTGAATGTAAAGTAACACACACCCATACAGTGCGCACCACCCCGTGATGTTTTTCTCACTGCTACTAGTGAATCTAATGTAACACACACCCATACAATGCGCACCACCCCGTGATGTTTTTCTCACTCCTACTAGTGAATGTAATGTAACACACACCCATACAATGCGCACCACCCCGTGATGTTTTTGTCACTGCTACTAGTGAATGTAATGTAACACACACCCATACAATGCGCACCACGCCATGATGTTTTCTCACTGCTACTAGTGAATGTAATGTAACACATACCCATACAATGCGCACCACCCCGTGATGTTTTTCTCACTGCTACTAGTGAATGTAATGTAACACACACCCATACAATGCGCACCACCCCGTGATATTTTTCTCACTCCTACTAGTGAATGTAATGTAACACACACCCATACAATGCGCACCAATCCGTGATGTTTTTCTCACTCCTACTAGTGAATGTAATGTAACACACACCCATACAATGCGCACCAACCCGTGTTGTTTTTCTCACTCCTATTAGTGAATGTAATGTAACACACACCCATACAATGCGCACCACCCCGTGATGTTTTTCTCACTCCTACTAGTGAAACTAATGTAACACACACCCAAACAATGCGCACCACCCCGTGATGTTTTTCTCACTCCTACTTGTGAATGTAATGTAACACACACCCATACAATGCGCACCACCCCGTGATGTTTTTGTCACTCCTACTAGTGAATGTAATGTAACACACACCCATACAATGCGCACCACCCCGTGATGTTTTTCTCACTCCTACTAGTGAATCTAATGTAACACACAGCCATACAATGCGCAGCACCCCGTGATGTTTTTCTCACTCCTACTAGTGAATGTAATGTAACACACACCCATACAATGCGCACCACCCCGTGATGTTTTTCTCACTGCTACTAGTGAATGTAAAGTAACACACACCCATACAGTGCGCACCACCCCGTGATGTTTTTCTCACTGCTACTAGTGAATCTAATGTAACACACACCCATACAATGCGCACCACCCCTTGATGTTTTTCTCACTCGTACTAGTGAATGTAATGTAACACACACCATAACAATGCGCACCACCCCGTGATGTTTTTCTCACTGCTACTAGTGAATGTAATGTAACACAAAACCCATACAATGCGCACTACGCCATGATGTTTTTCTCACTGCTGCTAGTGAATGTAATGTAACACATACCCATACAATGCGCACCACCCCGTGATGTTTTTCTCACTGCTACTAGTGAATGTAGTGTAACACACACACATACAATGCGCACCACCCCGTGATGTTTTTCTCACTCCTACTAGTGAATGTAATGTAACACACACCCATACAATGCGCACCACACCGTGATGTTTTTCTCACTCCTACTAGTGAATGTAATGTAACACACACCCATACAATGCGCACCAACCCGTATTGTTTTTCTCACTCCTATTAGTGAATGTAATGTAATACACACCCATACAATGCGCACCACCTCGTGATGTTTTTCTCACTCCTACAAGTGAAACTAATGTAACACACAGCCATACAATGCGCACCACCCGCGATGTTTTTCAGAAACCTATCCTACATTGCCACTGCATGTTCCCAAACCTCCCCATGCTGACCACTCCATGGTGCTTTTCTCCATGCTACATTGCCACTCACTGCCTATCTTAATTCAGACCCTCCGATTCACACCACCCCGTGATGTTTTTCTCACTTCTACTAGTGAATGTAATGTACCACACACCCATATAATGCACACCACACCGTGATGTTTTTCTCACTCCTACTAGTGAATGTAATGTAACACACACCCATACAATGCGCACCACCCCGTGATGTTTTTCTCACTCCTACTAGTGAATGTCATGTAACACACACCCATACAATGCGCACCACCCCGTGATGTTTTTGTCACTCCTACTAGTGAATGTAATGTAACACACACCCATACAATGCAGACCACCCCTGATGTTTTTGTCACTCCTACTAGTGAATGTAATGTAACACACACCCATACAATGCGCACCACCCCGTGATGTTTTTCTCACTCCTACTAGTGAATCTAATGTAACACACAGCCATACAATGCGCACCACTCCGTGATGTTTTTCTCACTCCTACTAGTGAATGTAATGTAACACACACCCATACAATGCGCACCACCCCGTGATGTTTTTCTCATTCCTACTAGGGAATCTAATGTAACACACAGCCATACAATGCGCACCACCCCGTGATGTTTTTCTCACTTCTACTAGTGAATGTAATGTAACAAACACCCATACAATGCGCACCACCCCGTGATGTTTTTCTCACTCCTACTAGTGAATCTAATGTAACACACACCCATACAATGCGCACCACCCCGTGATGTTTTTCTCACTCCTACTAGTGAATGTAATGTAACACACACCCATACAATGCGCACCACCCCGTGATGTTTTTCTCATTCCTACTAGTGAATCTAATGTAACACACACCCATACAATGTCCACCACCCCGTGATGGTTTTCTCACTCCTACTAGTGAATGTAATGTAACACACACCCATACAATGCGCACCACCCCGTGATGTTTTTCTCACTCCTACTAGTGAATCTAATGTAACACACACCCATACAATGCGCACCACCCCGTGATGTTTTTCTCACTCCTACTAGTGAATGTAATGTAACACACATCCATCCAATGCGCACCACCCAGTGATGTTTTTCTCATTACTACTAGTGAATCTAATGTAACACACACCCATACAATGCGCACTACCCCGTGATGTTTTTCTCACTCCTACTAGTGAATGTAATGTAACAAACACCCATACAATGCGCAACACCCCGTGATGTTTTTCTCACTCCTACTAGTGAATCTAATGTAACACACACCCATAAAATGCGCACCACCCCGTGATGTTTTTCTCACTCCTACTAGTGAATCTAATGCAACACACACCCATACAATGCGCACCACCCCGTGATGTTTTTCTCACTCCTACTAGTGAATGTAATGTAACACACACCCATACAATGGGCACCACCCCGTGATGTTTTTCTCATTCCTACTAGTGAATCTAATGTAACACACACCCATACAATGTCCACCACCCCGTGATGTTTTTCTCACTCCTACTAGTGAATGTAATGTAACACACACCCATACAATGTGCACCACCCCGTGATGTTTTTCTCATTCCTACTAGTGAATCTAATGTAACACACACCCATACAATGCGCACCACCCCGTGATGTTTTTCTCACTCCTACTAGTGAATGTAATGTAACAGACACCCATACAATGCGCACCACCCCGTGATGTTGTTCTCATTCCTACTAGTGAATCTAATGTAACACACACCCATACAATGCGCACTACCCCGTGATGTTTTTCTCACTCCTACTAGTGAATGTAATGTAACAAACACCCATACAATGCGCAACACCCCGTGATGTTTTTCTCACTCCTACTAGTGAATCTAATGTAACACACACCCATAAAATGCGCACCACCCCGTGATGTTGTTCTCACTCCTACTAGTGAATGTAATGTAACACACACCCATACAATGCGCACCACCCCGTGATGTTTTTTTCATTCCTAGTAGTGAATCTAATGTAACACACACCCATACAATGCGCACCACCCCGTGATGTTTTTCTCACTCCTACTAGTGAATGTAATGTAACACACACCCATACAATGCGCCCCACCCCGTGATGTTTTTCTCACTCCTACTAGTGAATCTAATGTAACACACACCCATACAATGCGCACCACCCCGTGATGTTTTTCTCACTCCTACTAGTGAATGTAATGTAACAAACACCCATACAATGCGCACCACCCCGTGATGTTTTTCTCATTCCTACTAGTGAATCTAATGTAACACACACCCATACAATGCGCACCACCCCGTGATGTTTTTCTCACTCCTACTAGTGAATGTAATGTAACACACACCCATACAATGCACACCGCCCCGTGATGTTTTTCTCACTCCTACTAGTGAATGTAATGTAACAAACACGCATACAATGCGCACCACCCCGTGATGTTTTTCTCACTCCTACTAGTGAATCTAATGTAACACACACCCATACAATGCGCACCACCCCGTGATGTTTTTCTCACTCCTACTAGTGAATGTAATGTAACACACACCCATACAATGCGCACCACCCCGTGATGTTTTTCTCACTCCTACTAGTTAATCTAATGTAACACACACCCATACAATGCGCACCACCCGTGATGTTTTTCTCACTCCTACTAGTGAATGTAATGTAACAAACACTCATACAATGCTCACCACCCCGTGATGTTTTTCTCACTCCTACTAGTGAATCTAATATAACACACACCCATACAATGCGCACCACCCCGTGATGTTTTTCTAACTCCTATTAGTGAATGTAATGTAACACACACCCATACAATGCGCACCACCCCGTGATATTTTTCTCACCCCTACTAGTGAATCTAATGTAACACACACCCATACAATGCGCACCACCCCGTGATGTTTTTCTCACTCCTAGTAGTGAATCTAATGTAACACACACCCATACAATGCGCACCACCCCGTGATGTTTTTCTCACTCCTACTAGTGAATCTAATGTAACACACACCCATACAATGCGCACCACCCCGTGATGTTTTTCTCACTCCTACTAGTGAATCTAATGTAACACACAGCCATACAATGCGCAGCACCCCGTGATGTTTTTCTCACTCCTACTATTGAATGTAATGTAACACACACCCATACAATGCGCACCACCCCGTGATGTTTTTCTCACTGCTACTAGTGAATGTAAAGTAACACACACCCATACAGTGCGCACCACCCCGTGATGTTTTTCTCACTGCTACTAGTGAATCTAATGTAACACACACCCATACAATGCGCACCACCCCGTGATGTTTTTCTCACTCCTACTAGTGAATGTAATGTAACACACACCCATACAATGCGCACCACCCCGTGATGTTTTTGTCACTGCTACTAGTGAATGTAATGTAACACACACCCATACAATGCGCACCACGCCATGATGTTTTCTCACTGCTACTAGTGAATGTAATGTAACACATACCCATACAATGCGCACCACCCCGTGATGTTTTTCTCACTGCTACTAGTGAATGTAATGTAACACACACCCATACAATGCGCACCACCCCGTGATATTTTTCTCACTCCTACTAGTGAATGTAATGTAACACACACCCATACAATGCGCACCAATCCGTGATGTTTTTCTCACTCCTACTAGTGAATGTAATGTAACACACACCCATACAATGCGCACCAACCCGTGTTGTTTTTCTCACTCCTATTAGTGAATGTAATGTAACACACACCCATACAATGCGCACCACCCCGTGATGTTTTTCTCACTCCTACTAGTGAAACTAATGTAACACACAGCCATACAATGCGCACCACCCGCGATGTTTTTCAGAAACCTATCCTACATTGCCCCTGCATGTTCCCAAACCTCCCCATGCTGACCACCCCGTGGTGCTTTTCTCCATGCTACATTGCCACTCACTGCCTATCCTAATTCAGACCCTCTGATTCACACCACCCCGTGATGTTTTTCTCACTTCTACTAGTGAATGTAATGTAACACACACCCATATAATGCACACCACACCGTGATGTTTTTCTCACTCCTACTAGTGAATGTAATGTAACACACACCCATACAATGCGCACCACCCCGTGATGATTTCTCACTCCTACTAGTGAATGTAATGTAACACACACCCATACAATGCGCACCACCCCGTGATGTTTTTCTCACTCCTACTAGTGAATGTAATGTAACACACACCCATACAATGCGCACCACCCCGTGATGTTTTTCTCACTCCTACTAGTGAATCTAATGTAACACACACCCATACAATGCGCACCACCCCGTGATGTTTTTCTCACTCCTACTAGTGAATCTAATGTAACACACACCCATACAATGCGCACCACCCCGTGATGTTTTTCTCACTCCTACTAGTGAATCTAATGTAACACACACCCATACAATGCGCACCACCCAGTGTTGTTTTTCTCACTCCTACTAGTGAATCTAATGTAACACACACCCATACAATGCGCACCACCCCGTGATGTTTTTCTCACTCCTACTTGTGAATGTAATGTAACACACACCCATACAATGCGCACCACCCCGTGATGTTTTTGTCACTCCTACTAGTGAATGTAATGTAACACACACCCATACAATGCGCACCACCCCGTGATGTTTTTCTCACTCCTACTAGTGAATCTAATGTAACACACAGCCATACAATGCGCAGCACCCCGTGATGTTTTTCTCACTCCTACTAGTGAATGTAATGTAACACACACCCATACAATGCGCACCACCCCGTGATGTTTTTCTCACTGCTACTAGTGAATGTAAAGTAACACACACCCATACAGTGCGCACCACCCCGTGATGTTTTTCTCACTGCTACTAGTGAATCTAATGTAACACACACCCATACAATGCGCACCACCCCTTGATGTTTTTCTCACTCGTACTAGTGAATGTAATGTAACACACACCATAACAATGCGCACCACCCCGTGATGTTTTTCTCACTGCTACTAGTGAATGTAATGTAACACACACCCATACAATGCGCACTACACCATGATGTTTTTCTCACTGCTGCTAGTGAATGTAATGTAACACATACCCATACAATGCGCACCACCCCGTGATGTTTTTCTCACTGCTACTAGTGAATGTAGTGTAACACACACACATACAATGCGCACCACCCCGTGATGTTTTTCTCACTCCTACTAGTGAATGTAATGTAACACACACCCATACAATGCGCACCACACCGTGATGTTTTTCTCACTCCTACTAGTGAATGTAATGTAACACACACCCATACAATGCGCACCAACCCGTATTGTTTTTCTCACTCCTATTAGTGAATGTAATGTAATACACACCCATACAATGCGCACCACCTCGTGATGTTTTTCTCACTCCTACAAGTGAAACTAATGTAACACACAGCCATACAATGCGCACCACCCGCGATGTTTTTCAGAAACCTATCCTACATTGCCACTGCATGTTCCCAAACCTCCCCATGCTGACCACTCCATGGTGCTTTTCTCCATGCTACATTGCCACTCACTGCCTATCTTAATTCAGACCCTCCGATTCACACCACCCCGTGATGTTTTTCTCACTTCTACTAGTGAATGTAATGTACCACACACCCATATAATGCACACCACACCGTGATGTTTTTCTCACTCCTACTTGTGAATGTAATGTAACACACACCCATACAATGCGCACCACCCCGTGATGATTTCTCACTCCTACTAGTGAATGTAATGTAACATACACCCATACAATGCGCACCACCCCGTGATGTTTTTCTCACTCCTACTAGTGAATGTAATGTAACACACACCCATAAAATGCGCACCACCCCGTGATGTTTTTCTCACTCCTACTAGTGAATCTAATGTAACACACACCCATACAATGCGCACCACCACGTGATGTTTTTCTCACTGCTACTAGTGAATGTAATGTAACACACACCCATACAATGCGCACCACCCCGTGATGTTTTTCTCACTGCTACTAGTGAATGTAATGTAACACACACCCATACAATGCGCACCACCCCGTGATTTTTTTCTCACTCCTACTAGTGAATGTAATGTAACACACACCCATACAATGCGCACCACCCCGTGATGTTTTTCTCACTCTTACTAGTGAAATTAATGTAACACACACGCATACAATGCGCACCACCCCGTGATGTTTTTCTCACTCCTACTAGTGAATGTAATGTAACACACACCCATACAATGCGCACCACCCCGTGATGTTTTTCTCACTCCTACTAGTGAATGTAATGTAACACACACCCATACAATGCGCACCACCCCGTGATGTTTTTCTCACTCCTACTAGTGAATGTAATGTAACACACACCCATACAATGCGCACCACCCCGTGATGTTTTTCTCACTCCTACTAGTGAATGTAATGTAACACACACCCATACAATGCGCACCACCCTGTGATGTTTTTCTCACTCCTATTAGTGAATGTAATGTAACACACAGCCATACAATGCGCACCACCCCGTGATGTTTTTCTCACTCCTACTAGTGAATGTAATGTAACACACACCCATACAATGCGCACCACCCCGCGATGTTTTTCAGAAACCTATCCTACATTGCCACTGCATGTTCCCTGACCTCCCCATGCTGACCACCCCGCGGTGCTTTTCTCCATGCTACATTGCCACTCACTGCCTATCCTAATTCAGACCCTCCGATTCACACCACCCCGTGATGTTTTTCTCACTTCTACTAGTGAATGTAATGTAACACACACCCATACAATGCGCACCACCCCGTGATGTTTTTCTCACTCCTACTAGTGAATGTAATGTAACACACACCCATACAATGCGCACCACCCCGTGATGATTTCTCACTCCTACTAGTGAATGTAATGTAACACACACCCATACAATGCGCACCACCCCGTGATGTTTTTCTCACTCTTACTAGTGAAAGTAATGTAACACACACGCATACAATGCGCACCACCCCGTGATGTTTTTCTCACTCCTACTAGTGAATGTAATGTAACAAACACCCATACAATGCGCACCACCCCGTGATGTTTTCCTCACTCCTACTAGTGAATGTAATGTAACACACACCCATACAATGCGCACCACCCCGTGATGATTTTCTCACTCCTACTAGTGAATCTAATGTAACACACACCCATACAATGTGCAGAAACACCGTGATGTTTTTCTCACTCCTACTAGTGAATGTAATGTAACACACACCCATACAATGCGCACCACCCCGTGATGTTTTTCTCACTCCTAGTAGTGAATGTAATGTAACACACACCCATACAATGCGCACCACCCCGTGATGTTTTTCTCACTCCTAGTAGTGAATGCAATGTAACACACACCCATACAATGCACACCACCCCGTGATGTTTTTCTCAGGTCTACTAGTGAATGTAATGTAACACACACCCATACAATGCGCACCACCCCGTGATGTGTTTCTCACTCCTACTAGTGAATGTAATGTAACACACACCCATACAATGCGCAGCACCCCGTGATGTTTTTGTCACTCCTACTAGTGAATGTAATGTAACACACACCCATACAATGCGCACCACCCCGTGATGATTTCTCACTCCTATTAGTGAATGTAATGTAACACACACCCATACAATGCGCACCACCCCGTGATGTTTTTCTCACCCCTACTAGTGAATCTAATGTAACACACACCCATACAATGCGCACCACCCCGTGATGTTTTTCTCACTCCTACTAGTGAATCTAATGTAACACACACCCATACAATGCGCACGACCCCGTGATGTTTTACTCACTCCTACTAGTGAATCTAATGTAACACACACCCATACAATGCGCAGCACCCCGTGATGTTTTTCTCACTCCTACTAGTGAATGTCATGTAACACACACCCATACAATGCGCACCACCCCGTGATGTTTTTCTCACTCCTACTAGTGAATGTAATGTAACACACACCCATACAATGCGCACCACCCCGTGATGTTTTTCTCACTCCTACTAGTGAATGTCATGTAACACACACCCATACAATGCGCACCACCCCGTGATGTTTTTGTCACTCCTACTAGTGAATGTAATGTAACACACACCCATACAATGCAGACCACTCCTGATGTTTTTGTCACTCCTACTAGTGAATGTAATGTAACACACACCCATACAATGCGCACCACCCCGTGATGTTTTTCTCACTCCTACTAGTGAATCTAATGTAACACACAGCCATACAATGCGCACCACTCCGTGATGTTTTTCTCACTCCTACTAGTGAATGTAATGTAACACACACCCATACAATGCGCACCACCCCGTGATGTTTTTCTCATTCCTACTAGTGAATCTAATGTAACACACAGCCATACAATGCGCACCACCCCGTGATGTTTTTCTCACTTCTACTAGTGAATGTAATGTAACAAACACCCATACAATGCGCACCACCCCGTGATGTTTTTCTCACTCCTACTAGTGATTCTAATGTAACACACACCCATACAATGCGCACCACCCCGTGATGTTTTTCTCACTCCTACTAGTGAATGTAATGTAACACACACCCATACAATGCGCACCACCCCGTGATGTTTTTCTCATTCCTACTAGTGAATCTAATGTAACACACACCCATACAATGTCCACCACCCCGTGATGTTTTTCTCACTCCTACTAGTGAATGTAATGTAACACACACCCATACAATGCGCACCACCCCGTGATGTTTTTCTCACTCCTACTAGTGAATCTAATGTAACACACACCCATACAATGCGCACCACCCCGTGTTGTTTTTCTCACTCCTACTAGTGAATCTAATGTAACACACACCCATACAATGCGCACCACCCCGTGATGTTTTTCTCACTCCTACTTGTGAATGTAATGTAACACACACCCATACAATGCGCACCACCCCGTGATGTTTTTGTCACTCCTACTAGTGAATGTAATGTAACACACACCCATACAATGCGCACCACCCCGTGATGTTTTTCTCACTCCTACTAGTGAATCTAATGTAACACACAGCCATACAATGCGCAGCACCCCGTGATGTTTTTCTCACTCCTACTAGTGAATGTAATGTAACACACACCCATCCAATGCGCACCACCCCGTGATGTTTTTCTCACTGCTACTAGTGAATGTAAAGTATCACACACCCATACAGTGCGCACCACCCCGTGATGTTTTTCTCACTGCTACTAGTGAATCTAATGTAACACACACCCATACAATGCGCACCAGCCCTTGATGTTTTTCTCACTCGTACTAGTGAATGTAATGTAACACACACCATAACAATGCGCACCACCCCGTGATGTTTTTCTCACTGCTACTAGTGAATGTAATGTAACACACACCCATAAAATGCGCACCACGCCATGATGTTTTTCTCACTCCTACTAGTGAATCTAATGTAACACACACCCATACAATGCGCACGACCCCGTGATGTTTTACTCACTCCTACTAGTGAATCTAATGTAACACACACCCATACAATGCGCACCACCCCGTGATGTTTTTCTCACTCCTACTAGTGAATGTAATGTAACACACACCCATACAATGCGCACCACCCCGTGATGTTTTTCTCACTCCTACTAGTGAATGTAATGTAACACACACCCATACAATGCGCACCACCCCGTGATGTTTTTCTCACTCCTACTAGTGAATGTCATGTAACACACACCCATACAATGCGCACCACCCCGTGATGTTTTTGTCACTCCTACTAGTGAATGTAATGTAACACACACCCATACAATGCAGACCACCCCTGATGTTTTTGTCACTCCTACTAGTGAATGTAATGTAACACACACCCATACAATGCGCACCACCCCGTGATGTTTTTCTCACTCCTACTAGTGAATCTAATGTAACACACAGCCATACAATGCGCACCACTCCGTGATGTTTTTCTCACTCCTACTAGTGAATGTAATGTAACACACACCCATACAATGCGCACCACCCCGTGATGTTTTTCTCATTCCTACTAGGGAATCTAATGTAACACACAGCCATACAATGCGCACCACCCCGTGATGTTTTTCTCACTTCTACTAGTGAATGTAATGTAACAAACACCCATACAATGCGCACCACCCCGTGATGTTTTTCTCACTCCTACTAGTGAATCTAATGTAACACACACCCATACAATGCGCACCACCCCGTGATGTTTTTCTCACTCCTACTAGTGAATGTAATGTAACACACACCCATACAATGCGCACCACCCCGTGATGTTTTTCTCATTCCTACTAGTGAATCTAATGTAACACACACCCATACAATGTCCACCACCCCGTGATGGTTTTCTCACTCCTACTAGTGAATGTAATGTAACACACACCCATACAATGCGCACCACCCCGTGATGTTTTTCTCACTCCTACTAGTGAATCTAATGTAACACACACCCATACAATGCGCACCACCCCGTGATGTTTTTCTCACTCCTACTAGTGAATGTAATGTAACACACACCCATACAATGCGCACCACCCCGTGATGTTTTTCTCATTACTACTAGTGAATCTAATGTAACACACACCCATACAATGCGCACTACCCCGTGATGT
Organism: Cavia porcellus; assembly: GCF_034190915.1. NCBI lineage: Eukaryota > Metazoa > Chordata > Mammalia > Rodentia > Caviidae > Cavia > Cavia porcellus. The sequence goes on from NW_026947556.1 coordinate 1,480,072, forward strand.
TTTTCTCACTCCTACTAGTGAATGTAATGTAACAAACACACATACAATGCGCAACACCCCGTGATGTTTTTCTCACTCCTACTAGTGAATCTAATGTAACACACACCCATAAAATGCGCACCACCCCGTGATGTTTTTCTCACTCCTACTAGTGAATCTAATGTAACACACACCCATACAATGCGCACCACCCCGTGATGTTTTTCTCACTCCTACTAGTGAATGTAATGTAACACACACCCATACAATGCGCACCACCCCGTGATGTTTTTCTCATTCCTACTAGTGAATCTAATGTAACACACACCCATACAATGTCCACCACCCCGTGATGTTTTTCTCACTCCTACTAGTGAATGTAATGTAACACACACCCATACAATGCGCACCACCCCGTGATGTTTTTCTCATTCCTACTAGTGAATCTAATGTAACACACACCCATAAAATGCGCACCACCCCGTGATGTTTTTCTCACTCCTACTAGTGAATGTAATGTAACACACACCCATACAATGCGCACCACCCCGTGATGTTTTTTTCATTCCTAGTAGTGAATCTAATGTAACACACACCCATACAATGCGCACCACCCCATGATGTTTTTCTCACTCCTACTAGTGAATGTAATGTAACACACACCCATACAATGCGCCCCACCCCGTGATGTTTTTCTCACTCCTACTAGTGAATCTAATGTAACACACACCCATACAATGCGCACCACCCCGTGATGTTTTTCTCACTCCTACTAGTGAATGTAATGTAACAAACACCCATACAATGCGCACCACCCCGTGATGTTTTTCTCATTCCTACTAGTGAATCTAATGTAACACACACCCATACAATGCGCACCACCCCGTGATGTTTTTCTCACTCCTACTAGTGAATGTAATGTAACACACACCCATACAATGCACACCGCCCCGTGATGTTTTTCTCACTCCTACTAGTGAATGTAATGTAACAAACACGCATACAATGCGCACCACCCCGTGATGTTTTTCTCACTCCTACTAGTGAATCTAATGTAACACACACCCATACAATGCGCACCACCCCGTGATGTTTTTCTCACTCCTACTAGTGAATGTAATGTAACACACACCCATACAATGCGCACCACCCCGTGATGTTTTTCTCACTCCTACTAGTTAATCTAATGTAACACACACCCATACAATGCGCACCACCCGTGATGTTTTTCTCACTCCTACTAGTGAATGTAATGTAACAAACACTCATACAATGCTCACCACCCCGTGATGTTTTTCTCACTCCTACTAGTGAATCTAATATAACACACACCCATACAATGCGCACCACCCCGTGATGTTTTTCTAACTCCTACTAGTGAATGTAATGTAACACACACCCATACAATGCGCACCACCCCGTGATATTTTTCTCAGCCCTACTAGTGAATCTAATGTAACACACACCCATACAATGCGCACCACCCCGTGATGTTTTTCTCACTCCTAGTAGTGAATCTAATGTAACACACACCCATACAATGTGCACCACCCCGTGATGTTTTTCTCACTCCTACTAGTGAATCTAATGTAACACACACCCATACAATGCGCACCACCCCGTGATGTTTTTCTCACTCCTACTAGTGAATCTAATGTAACACACAGCCATACAATGCGCAGCACCCCGTGATGTTTTTCTCACTCCTACTAGTGAATGTAATGTAACACACACCCATACAATGCGCACCAACCCGTGTTGTTTTTCTCACTCCTATTAGTGAATGTAATGTAACACACACCCATACAATGCGCACCACCCCGTGATGTTTTTCTCACTCCTACTAGTGAATGTAATGTAACACACACCCATACAATGCGCACCAATCCATGATGTTTTTCTCACTCCTACTAGTGAATGTAATGTAACACACACCCATACAATGCGCACCAACCCGTGTTGTTTTTCTCACTCCTATTAGTGAATGTAATGTAACACACACCCATACAATGCGCACCACCCCGTGATGTTTTTCTCACTCCTACTAGTGAAACTAATGTAACACACAGCCATACAATGCGCACCACCCGCGATGTTTTTCAGAAACCTATCCTACATTGCCCCTGCATGTTCCCAAACCTCCCCATGCTGACCACCCCGTGGTGCTTTTCTCCATGCTACATTGCCACTCACTGCCTATCCTAATTCAGACCCTCTGATTCACACCACCCCGTGATGTTTTTCTCACTTCTACTAGTGAATGTAATGTAACACACACCCATATAATGCACACCACACCGTGATGTTTTTCTCACTCCTACTAGTGAATGTAATGTAACACACACCCATACAATGCGCACCACCCCGTGATGATTTCTCACTCCTACTAGTGAATGTAATGTAACACACACCCATACAATGCGCACCACCCCGTGATGTTTTTCTCACTCCTACTAGTGAATGTAATGTAACACACACCCATACAATGCGCACCACCCCGTGATGTTTTTCTCACTCCTACTAGTGAATCTAATGTAACACACACCCATACAATGCGCACCACCCCGTGATGTTTTTCTCACTCCTACTAGTGAATCTAATGTAACACACACCCATACAATGCGCACCACCCCGTGATGTTTTTCTCACTCCTACTAGTGAATCTAATGTAACACACACCCATACAATGCGCACCACCCAGTGTTGTTTTTCTCACTCCTACTAGTGAATCTAATGTAACACACACCCATACAATGCGCACCACCCCGTGATGTTTTTCTCACTCCTACTTGTGAATGTAATGTAACACACACCCATACAATGCGCACCACCCCGTGATGTTTTTGTCACTCCTACTAGTGAATGTAATGTAACACACACCCATACAATGCGCACCACCCCGTGATGTTTTTCTCACTCCTACTAGTGAATCTAATGTAACACACAGCCATACAATGCGCAGCACCCCGTGATGTTTTTCTCACTCCTACTAGTGAATGTAATGTAACACACACCCATACAATGCGCACCACCCCGTGATGTTTTTCTCACTGCTACTAGTGAATGTAAAGTAACACACACCCATACAGTGCGCACCACCCCGTGATGTTTTTCTCACTGCTACTAGTGAATCTAATGTAACACACACCCATACAATGCGCACCACCCCTTGATGTTTTTCTCACTCGTACTAGTGAATGTAATGTAACACACACGATAACAATGCGCACCACCCCGTGATGTTTTTCTCACTGCTACTAGTGAATGTAATGTAACACACACCCATACAATGCGCACTACGCCATGATGTTTTTCTCACTGCTGCTAGTGAATGTAATGTAACACATACCCATACAATGCGCACCACCCCGTGATGTTTTTCTCACTGCTACTAGTGAATGTAGTGTAACACACACACATACAATGCGCACCACCCCGTGATGTTTTTCTCACTCCTACTAGTGAATGTAATGTAACACACACCCATACAATGCGCACCACACCGTGATGTTTTTCTCACTCCTACTAGTGAATGTAATGTAACACACACCCATACAATGCGCACCAACCCGTATTGTTTTTCTCACTCCTATTAGTGAATGTAATGTAATACACACCCATACAATGCGCACCACCTCGTGATGTTTTTCTCACTCCTACTAGTGAAACTAATGTAACACACAGCCATACAATGCGCACCACCCGCGATGTTTTTCAGAAACCTATCCTACATTGCCACTGCATGTTCCCAAACCTCCCCATGCTGACCACTCCATGGTGCTTTTCTCCATGCTACATTGCCACTCACTGCCTATCTTAATTCAGACCCTCCGATTCACACCACCCCGTGATGTTTTTCTCACTTCTACTAGTGAATGTAATGTACCACACACCCATATAATGCACACCACACCGTGATGTTTTTCTCACTCCTACTAGTGAATGTAATGTAACACACACCCATACAATGCGCACCACCCCGTGATGATTTCTCACTCCTACTAGTGAATGTAATGTAACATACACCCATACAATGCGCACCACCCCGTGATGTTTTTCTCACTCCTACTAGTGAATGTAATGTAACACACACCCATAAAATGCGCACCACCCCGTGATGTTTTTCTCACTCCTACTAGTGAATCTAATGTAACACACACCCATACAATGCGCACCACCACGTGATGTTTTTCTCACTGCTACTAGTGAATGTAATGTAACACACACCCATACAATGCGCACCACCCCGTGATGTTTTTCTCACTGCTACTAGTGAATGTAATGTAACACACACCCATACAATGCGCACCACCCCGTGATTTTTTTCTCACTCCTACTAGTGAATGTAATGTAACACACACCCATACAATGCGCACCACCCCGTGATGTTTTTCTCACTCTTACTAGTGAAATTAATGTAACACACACGCATACAATGCGCACCACCCCGTGATGTTTTTCTCACTCCTACTAGTGAATGTAATGTAACACACACCCATACAATGCGCACCACCCCGTGATGTTTTTCTCACTCCTACTAGTGAATGTAATGTAACACACACCCATACAATGCGCACCACCCCGTGATGTTTTTCTCACTCCTACTAGTGAATGTAATGTAACACACACCCATACAATGCGCACCACCCCGTGATGTTTTTCTCACTCCTACTAGTGAATCTAATGTAACACACACCCATACAATGCGCACCACCCCGTGATGTTTTTCTCACTCCTACTAGTGAATGTAATGTAACACACACCCATACAATGCGCACCACCCCGTGATGTTTTTCTCACTCCTACTAGTGAATGTAATGTAACACACACCCATACAATGCGCACCACCCTGTGATGTTTTTCTCACTCGTATTAGTGAATGTAATGTAACACACACCCATACAATGCGCACCACCCCGTGATGTTTTTCTCACTCCTACTAGTGAATGTAATGTAACACACACCCATACAATGCGCACCACCCCGCGATGTTTTTCAGAAACCTATCCTACATTGCCACTGCATGTTCCCTGACCTCCCCATGCTGACCACCCCGCGGTGCTTTTCTCCATGCTACATTGCCACTCACTGCCTATCCTAATTCAGACCCTCCGATTCACACCACCCCGTGATGTTTTTCTCACTTCTACTAGTGAATGTAATGTAACACACACCCATACAATGCGCACCACCCCGTGATGTTTTTCTCACTCCTACTAGTGAATGTAATGTAACACACACCCATACAATGCGCACCACCCCGTGATGATTTCTCACTCCTACTAGTGAATGTAATGTAACACACACCCATACAATGTGCAGAAACACCGTGATGTTTTTCTCACTCCTACTAGTGAATGTAATGTAACACACACCCATACAATGCGCACCACCCCGTGATGTTTTTCTCACTCCTAGTAGTGAATGTAATGTAACACACACCCATACAATGCGCACCACCCCGTGATGTTTTTCTCACTCCTAGTAGTGAATGCAATGTAACACACACCCATACAATGCACACCACCCCGTGATGTTTTTCTCAGGTCTACTAGTGAATGTAATGTAACACACACCCATACAATGCGCACCACCCCGTGATGTGTTTCTCACTCCTACTAGTGAATGTAATGTAACACACACCCATACAATGCGCAGCACCCCGTGATGTTTTTGTCACTCCTACTAGTGAATGTAATGTACCACACACCCATACAATGCGCAACACCCCGTGATGTTTTTCTCACTCCTACTAGTGAATCTAATGTAACACACACCCATACAATGCGCACCACCCCGTGATGTTTTTCTCACTCCTACTAGTGAATCTAATGTAACACGCACCATACAATGCGCACCACCCCGTGATGTTTTTCTCACTCCTATTAGTGAATGTAATGTAACACACACCCATACAATGCGCACCACACCATGATGTTTTTCTCACTCCTACTAGTGAATGTAATGTAACACACACCCATACAATGCGCACCACCCCGTGATGTTTTTCTCACTCCTACTAGTGAATGTAATGTAACACACACCCATACATGCGCATCACCCCGTGATGTTTTTCACACTCCTACTAGTGAATGTAATGTAACACACACCCATGCAATGGGCACCACCCCGTGATGTTTTTCTCACTCCTACTAGTGAATGTAATGTAACACACACCCATACAATGCGCACCACCCCGTGATGTTTTTCTCACTCCTACTAGTGAATCTAATGTAACACACACCCATACAATGAGCACCACCCCGTGATGTTTTTCTCACTCCTACTAGTGAATCTAATATAACACACAGCCATACAATGCGCACCACCCCGTGATGTTTTTCTCACTCCTATTAGTGAATGTAATGTAACACACACCCATACAATGCGCACCACCCCGTGATGTTTTTCTCACTCCTACTAGTGAATCTAATGTAACACACACCCATACAATGCGCACCACCCCGTGAAGTTTTTCTCACTCCTACTAGTGAATGTAATGTAACACACACCCATACAATGCGCACCACCCCGGGATGTTTTTGTCACTCCTACTAGTGAATGTAATTTAACACACACCCATACAGTGCGCACCACCCCGTGATGTTTTTCTCACTCCTACTAGTGAATGTAATGTAACACACACCCATACAGTGCGCACAACCCCGTGATGTTTTTCTCACTGCTACTAGTGAATCTAAAGTAACACACACCATACAGTGCGCACCACCCCGTGATGTTTTTCTCACTGCTACTAGTGAATCTAATGTAATACACACCCATACAATGCGCACCACCCCGTGGTTTTTCTCATTCCTACTAGTGATTCTAATGTAACACACACCCATACAATGCGCACCACCCCGTGATGTTTTTCTCACTCCTACTAGTGAATGTAATGTAACACACACCCATACAATGCGCACCACCCCGTGATGTTTTTCTCATTGCTACTAGTGAATGTAATGTAACACACACCCATACAATGCGCACTGCCCGTGATGTTTTTCTCACTCCTACTAGAGAATGTAATGTAACACACACAAATACAATGCGCACCACCCCGTGATGTTTTTCTCACTCCTACTAGTGAATGTAATGTAACACAAACCCATACAATGCGCACCACCCCGTGATGTTTTTCTCACTCCTACTAGTGAATGTAATGTAACACACACCCATACAATCCGCACCACCCCGTGATGATTTTCTCACTCCTACTAGTGAATCTAATGTAACACACACCCATACAATGCGCACCACACCGTGATGTTTTTGTCACTCCTACTAGTGAATGTAATGTAACACACACCCATACAGTGCCCACCACCCGTGATGTTTTTCTCACTCCTACTAGTGAATGTAATGTAACACACACCCATACAGTGCGCACCAACCCGTGATGTTTTTCTCACTCCTACTAGTGAATCTAATGTAACACACACCCATATTATGCGCACCACCCCGTGATTGTTTTCTCACTCCTACTAGTGAATGTAATGTAACACACACCCATACAATGCGCACCACCCCGTGATGTTTTTCTCACTCTTACTAGTGAAAGTAATGTAACACACACGCATACAATGCGCACCACCCCGTGATGTTTTTCTCACTCCTACTAGTGAATGTAATGTAACACACACCCATACAATGCGCACCACCCCGTGATGTTTTTCTCACTCCTACTAGTGAATGTAATGTAACACACACCCATACAATGCGCACCACCCCGTGATGTTTTTCTCACTCCTACTAGTGAATGTAATGTAACACACACCCATACAATGCGCACCACCCCGTGATGTTTTTCTCACTCCTACTAGTGAATGTAATGTAACACACACCCATACAATGCGCACCACTCCGTGATGTTTTTCTCACTCCTACTAGTGAAAGTAATGTAACACACACCCATACAATGCGCACCACTCCGTGATGTTTTTCTCACTCCTACTAGTGAATGTAATGTAACAAACACCCATACAATGCGCACCACCCCGTGATGTTTTCCTCACTCCTACTAGTGAATGTAATGTAACACACACCCATACAATGCGCACCACCCCGTGATGATTTTCTCACTCCTACTAGTGAATCTAATGTAACACACAACCATACAATGTGCAGAAACACCGTGATGTTTTTCTCACTCCTACTAGTGAATGTAATGTAACACACACCCATACAATGCGCACCACCCCGTGATGTTTTTCTCACTCCTAGTAGTGAATGTAATGTAACACACACCCATACAATGCGCACCACCCCGTGATGTTTTTCTCACTCCTAGTAGTGAATGCAATGTAACACACACCCATACAATGCACACCACCCCGTGATGTTTTTCTCAGGTCTACTAGTGAATGTAATGTAACACACACCCATACAATGCGCACCACCCCGTGATGTGTTTCTCACTCCTACTAGTGAATGTAATGTAACACACACCCATACAATGCGCAGCACCCCGTGATGTTTTTGTCACTCCTACTAGTGAATGTAATGTAACACACACCCATACAATGCGCAACACCCCGTGATGTTTTCTCACTCCTACTAGTGAATCTAATGTAACACACACCCATACAATGCGCACCACCCCGTGATGTTTTTCTCACTCCTACTAGTGAATCTAATGTAACACGCACCATACAATGCGCACCACCCCGTGATTTTTTTCTCACTCCTATTAGTGAATGTAATGTAACACACACCCATACAATGCGCACCACACCATGATGTTTTTCTCACTCCTACTAGTGAATGTAATGTAACACACACCCATACAATGCGCACCACCCCGTGATGTTTTTCTCACTCCTACTAGTGAATGTAATGTAACACACACCCATACAATGCGCATCACCCCGTGATGTTTTTCACACTCCTACTAGTGAATGTAATGTAACACACACCCATGCAATGGGCACCACCCCGTGATGTTTTTCTCACTCCTACTAGTGAATGTAATGTAACACACACCCATACAATGCGCACCACCCCGTGATGTTTTTCTCACTCCTACTAGTGAATCTAATGTAACACACACCCATACAATGCGCACCACCCCGTGATGTTTTTCTCACTCCTACTAGTGAATCTAATGTAACACACAGCCATACAATGCGCACCACCCCGTGATGTTTTTCTCACTCCTATTAGTGAATGTAATGTAACACACACCCATACAATGCGCACCACCCCGTGATGTTTTTCTCACTCATACTAGTGAATGTAATGTAACACACACCCATACAAAGCGCACCACCCCATGATGTTTTTCTCACTCCTACTAGTGAATGTAATGTAACACACACCCATACAATGCGCACCACCCCGTGATGTTTTTCTCACTCCTACTAGTGAATGTAATGTAACACACACCCATACAATGCGCACCACCCCGTGATGTTTTTCACACTCCTACTAGTGAATGTAATGTAACACACACCCATACAATGCGCACCACCCCGTGATGTTTTTCTCACTCCTACTAGTGAATGTAATGTAACACACACCCATACAATGCGCACCACCCCGTGATGTTTTTCTCACTCCTACTAGTGAATCTAATGTAACACACACCCATACAATGCGCACCACCCCGTGATGTTTTTCTCACTCTTACTAGTGAAAGTAATGTAACACACACGCATACAATGCGCACCACCCCGTGATGTTTTTCTCACTCCTACTAGTGAATGTAATGTAACAAACACCCATACAATGCGCACCACCCCGTGATGTTTTCCTCACTCCTACTAGTGAATGTAATGTAACACACACCCATACAATGCGCACCACCCCGTGATGATTTTCTCACTCCTACTAGTGAATCTAATGTAACACACACCCATACAATGTGCAGAAACACCGTGATGTTTTTCTCACTCCTACTAGTGAATGTAATGTAACACACACCCATACAATGCGCACCACCCCGTGATGTTTTTCTCACTCCTAGTAGTGAATGTAATGTAACACACACCCATACAATGCGCACCACCCCGTGATGTTTTTCTCACTCCTAGTAGTGAATGCAATGTAACACACACCCATACAATGCACACCACCCCGTGATGTTTTTCTCAGGTCTACTAGTGAATGTAATGTAACACACACCCATCCAATGCGCACCACCCCGTGATGTGTTTCTCACTCCTACTAGTGAATGTAATGTAACACACACCCATACAATGCGCAGCACCCCGTGATGTTTTTGTCACTCCTACTAGTGAATGTAATGTAACACACACCCATACAATGCGCAACACCCCGTGATGTTTTTCTCACTCCTACTAGTGAATCTAATGTAACACACACCCATACAATGCGCACCACCCCGTGATGTTTTTCTCACTCCTACTAGTGAATCTAATGTAACACGCACCATACAATGCGCACCACCCCGTGATGTTTTTCTCACTCCTATTAGTGAATGTAATGTAACACACACCCATACAATGCGCACCACACCATGATGTTTTTCTCACTCCTACTAGTGAATGTAATGTAACACACACCCATACAATGCGCACCACCCCGTGATGTTTTTCTCACTCCTACTAGTGAATGTAATGTAACACACACCCATACAATGCGCATCACCCCGTGATGTTTTTCACACTCCTACTAGTGAATGTAATGTAACACACAACCATGCAATGGGCACCACCCCGTGATGTTTTTCTCACTCCTACTAGTGAATGTAATGTAACACACACCCATACAATGCGCACCACCCCGTGATGTTTTTCTCACTCCTACTAGTGAATCTAATGTAACACACACCCATACAATGCGCACCACCCCGTGATGTTTTTCTCACTCCTACTAGTGAATCTAATGTAACACACAGCCATACAATGCGCACCACCCCATGATGTTTTTCTCACTCCTATTAGTGAATGTAATGTAACACACACCCATACAATGCGCACCACCCCGTGATGTTTTTCTCACTCCTACTAGTGAATCTAATGTAACACACACCCATACAATGCGCACCACCCCGTGATGTTTTTCTCACTCCTACTAGTGAATGTAATGTAACACACACCCATACAATGCGCACCACCCCGGGATGTTTTTGTCACTCCTACTAGTGAATGTAATTTAACACACACCCATACAGTGCGCACCACCCCGTGATGTTTTTCTCACTCCTACTAGTGAATGTAATGTAACACACACCCATACAGTGCGCACAACCCCGTGATGTTTTTCTCACTGCTACTAGTGAATCTAAAGTAACACACACCCATACAGTGCGCACCACCCCGTGATGTTTTTCTCACTGCTACTAGTGCATCTAATGTAATACACACCCATACAATGCGCACCACCCAGTGATGTTTTTCTCATTCCTACTAGTGAATCTAATGTAACACACACCCATACAATGCGCACCACCCCGTGATGTTTTTCTCACTCCTACTAGTGAATGTAATGTAACACACACCCATACAATGCGCACCACCCCGTGATGTTTTTCTCATTGCTACTAGTGAATGTAATGTAACACACACCCATACAATGCGCACTGCCCCGTGATGTTTTTCTCACTCCTACTAGAGAATGTAATGTAACACACACAAATACAATGCGCACCACCCCGTGATGTTTTTCTCACTCCTACCAGTGAATGTAATGTAACACACACCCATACAGTGCGCACCAACCCGTGATGTTTTTCTCACTCCTACTAGTGAATCTAATGTAACACACACCCATACAATGCGCACCACCCCGTGATTGTTTTCTCACTCTTACTAGTGAATGTAATGTAACACACACCCATACAATGCGCACCACCCCGTGATGTTTTTCTCACTCTTGCTAGTGAAAGTAATGTAACACACACGCATACAATGCGCACCACCCCGTGATGTTTTTCTCACTCCTACTAGTGAATGTAATGTAACACACACCCATACAATGCGCACCACACCGTGATGTTTTTCTCACTCCTACTAGTGAATGTAATGTAACACACACCCATACAATGCGCACCACCCCGTGATGTTTTTCTCACTCCTACTAGTGAATGTAATGTAACACACACCCATACAATGCGCACCACCCCGTGATGTTTTTCTCACTCCTACTAGTGAATGTAATGTAACACACACCCATACAATGCGCACCACCCCGTGATGTTTTTCTCACTCCTACTAGTGAAAGTAATGTAACACACACCCATACAATGCGCACCACTCCGTGATGTTTTTCTCACTCCTACTAGTGAATGTAATGTAACAAACACCCATACAATGCGCACCACCCCGTGATGTTTTCCTCACTCCTACTAGTGAATGTAATGTAACACACACCCATACAATGCGCACCACCCCGTGATGATTTTCTCACTCCTACTAGTGAATCTAATGTAACACACAACCATACAATGTGCAGAAACACCGTGATGTTTTTCTCACTCCTACTAGTGAATGTAATGTAACACACACCCATACAATGCGCACCACCCCGTGATGTTTTTCTCACTCCTAGTAGTGAATGTAATGTAACACACACCCATACAATGCGCACCACCCCGTGATGTTTTTCTCACTCCTAGTAGTGATTGCAATGTAACACACACCCATACAATGCACACCACCCCGTGATGTTTTTCTCAGGTCTACTAGTGAATGTAATGTAACACACACCCATACAATGCGCACCACCCCGTGATGTGTTTCTCACTCCTACTAGTGAATGTAATGTAACACACACCCATACAATGCGCAGCACCCCGTGATGTTTTTGTCACTCCTACTAGTGAATGTAATGTAACACACACCCATACAATGCGCAACACCCCGTGATGTTTTCTCACTCCTACTAGTGAATCTAATGTAACACACACCCATACAATGCGCACCACCCCGTGATGTTTTTCTCACTCCTACTAGTGAATCTAATGTAACACGCACCATACAATGCGCACCACCCCGTGATGTTTTTCTCACTCCTATTAGTGAATGTAATGTAACACACACCCATACAATGCGCACCACACCATGATGTTTTTCTCACTCCTACTAGTGAATGTAATGTAACACACACCCATACAATGCGCACCACCCCGTGATGTTTTTCTCACTCCTACTAGTGAATGTAATGTAACACACACCCATACAATGCGCATCACCCCGTGATGTTTTTCACACTCCTACTAGTGAATGTAATGTAACACACACCCATGCAATGGGCACCACCCCGTGATGATTTTCTCACTCCTACTAGTGAATGTAATGTAACACACACCCATACAATGCGCACCACCCTGTGATGTTTTTCTCACTCCTACTAGTGAATCTAATGTAACACACACCCATACAATGCGCACCACCCCGTGATGTTTTTCTCACTCCTACTAGTGAATCTAATGTAACACACAGCCATACAATGCGCACCACCCCATGATGTTTTTCTCACTCCTATTAGTGAATGTAATGTAACACCCACCCATACAATGCGCACCACCCCGTGATGTTTTTCTCACTCCTACTAGTGAATCTAATGTAACACACACCCATACAATGCGCACCACCCCGTGATGTTTTTCTCACTCCTACTAGTGAATGTAATGTAACACACACCCATACAATGCGCACCACCCCGGGATGTTTTTGTCACTCCTACTAGTGAATGTAATTTAACACACACCCATACAGTGCGCACCACCCCGTGATGTTTTTCTCACTCCTACTAGTGAATGTAATGTAACACACACCCATACAATGCGCACCACCCCGTGATGTTTTTCTCACTCCTACTAGTGAATGTAATGTAACAAACACCCATACAATGCGCACCACCCCGTGATGTTTTCCTCACTCCTACTAGTGAATGTAATGTAACACACACCCATACAATGCGCACCACCCCGTGATGATTTTCTCACTCCTACTAGTGAATCTAATGTAACACACACCAATACAATGTGCAGAAACACCGTGATGTTTTTCTCACTCCTACTAGTGAATGTAATGTAACACACACCCATACAATGCGCACCACCCCGTGATGTTTTTCTCACTCCTAGTAGTGAATGTAATGTAACACACACCCATACAATGCGCACCACCCCGTGATGTTTTTCTCACTCCTAGTAGTGAATGCAATATAACACACACCCATACAATGCACACCACCCCGTGATGTTTTTCTCAGGTCTACTAGTGAATGTAATGTAACACACACCCATACAATGCGCACCACCGCGTGATGTGTTTCTCACTCCTACTAGTGAATGTAATGCAACACACACCCATACAATGCGCAGCACCCCGTGATGTTTTTGTCACTCCTACTAGTGAATGTAATGTAACACACACCCATACAATGCGCAACACCCCGTGATGTTTTTCTCACTCCTACTAGTGAATCTAATGTAACACACACCCATACAATGCGCACCACCCCGTGATGTTTTTCTCACTCCTACTAGTGAATCTAATGTAACACGCACCATACAATGCGCACCACCCCGTGATGTTTTTCTCACTCCTATTAGTGAATGTAATGTAACACACACCCATACAATGCGCACCACACCATGATGTTTTTCTCACTCCTACTAGTGAATGTAATGTAACACACACCCATACAATGCGCACCACCCCGTGATGTTTTTCTCACTCCTACTAGTGAATCTAATGTAACACACACCCATACAATGCGCATCACCCCGTGATGTTTTTCTCACTCCTACTAGTGAATCTAATGTAACACACAGCCATACAATGCGCACCACCCCATGATGTTTTTCTCACTCCTATTAGTGAATGTAATGTAACACACACCCATACAATGCGCACCACCCCGTGATGTTTTTCTCACTCCTACTAGTGAATCTAATGTAACACACACCCATACAATGCGCACCACCCCGTGATGTTTTTCTCACTCCTACTAGTGAATGTAATGTAACACACACCCATACAATGCGCACCACCCCGGGATGTTTTTGTCACTCCTACTAGTGAATGTAATTTAACACACACCCATACAGTGCGCACCACCCCGTGATGTTTTTCTCACTCCTACTAGTGAATGTAATGTAACACACACCCATACAGTGCGCACAACCCCGTGATGTTTTTCTCACTGCTACTAGTGAATCTAAAGTAACACACACCCATACAGTGCGCACCACCCCGTGATGTTTTTCTCACTGCTACTAGTGCATCTAATGTAATACACACCTATACAATGCGCACCACCCCGTGATGTTTTTCTCATTCCTACTAGTGAATCTAATGTAACACACACCCATACAATGCGCACCACCCCGTGATGTTTTTCTCACTCCTACTAGTGAATGTAATGTAACACACACCCATACAATGCGCACCACCCCGTGATGTTTTTCTCATTGCTACTAGTGAATGTAATGTAACACACACCCATACAATGCGCACTGCCCCGTGATGTTTTTCTCACTCCTACTAGAGAATGTAATGTAACACACACAAATACAATGCGCACCACCCCGTGATGTTTTTCTCACTCCTACTAGTGAATGTAATGTAACACAAACCCATACAATGCGCACCACCCCGTGATGTTTTTCTCACTCCTACTAGTGAATGTAATGTAACACACACCCATACAATGCGCACCACCCCGTGATGTTTTTCTCACTCCTACTAGTGAATCTAATGTAACACACACCCATACAATGCGCACTACACCGTGATGTTTTTGTCACTCCTACTAGTGAATGTAATGTAACACACACCCATACAGTGCCCACCACCCCGTGATGTTTTTCTCACTCCTACTAGTGAATGTAATGTAACACACACCCATACAGTGCGCACCAACCCGTGATGTTTTTCTCACTCCTACTAGTGAATCTAATGTAACACACACCCATACAATGCGCACCACCCCGTGATTGTTTTCTCACTCTTACTAGTGAATGTAATGTAACACACACCCATACAATGCGCACCACCCCGTGATGTTTTTCTCACTCTTACTAGTGAAAGTAATGTAACACACACGCATACAATGCGCACCACCCCGTGATGTTTTTCTCACTCCTACTAGTGAATGTAATGTAACACACACCCATACAATGCGCACCACACCGTGATGTTTTTCTCACTCCTACTAGTGAATGTAATGTAACACACACCCATACAATGCGCACCACCCCGTGATGTTTTTCTCACTCCTACTAGTGAATGTAATGTAACACACACCCATACAATGCGCACCACCCCGTGATGTTTTTCTCACTCCTACTAGTGAATGTAATGTAACACACACCCATACAATGCGCACCACCCCGTGATGTTTTTCTCACTCCTACTAGTGAAAGTAACGTAACACACACCCATACAATGCGCACCACTCCGTGATGTTTTTCTCACTCCTACTAGTGAATGTAATGTAACAAACACCCATACAATGCGCACCACCCCGTGATGTTTTCCTCACTCCTACTAGTGAATGTAATGTAACACACACCCATACAATGCGCACCACCCCGTGATGATTTTCTCACTCCTACTAGTGAATCTAATGTAACACACAACCATACAATGTGCAGAAACACCGTGATGTTTTTCTCACTCCTACTAGTGAATGTAATGTAACACACACCCATACAATGCGCACCACCCCGTGATGTTTTTCTCACTCCTAGTAGTGAATGTAATGTAACACACACCCATACAATGCGCACCACCCCGTGATGTTTTTCTCACTCCTAGTAGTGAATGCAATGTAACACACACCCATACAATGCACACCACCCCGTGATGTTTTTCTCAGGTCTACTAGTGAATGTAATGTAACACACACCCATACAATGCGCACCACCCCGTGATGTGTTTCTCACTCCTACTAGTGAATGTAATGTAACACACACCCATACAATGCGCAGCACCCCGTGATGTTTTTGTCACTCCTACTAGTGAATGTAATGTAACACACACCCATACAATGCGCAACACCCCGTGATGTTTTCTCACTCCTACTAGTGAATCTAATGTAACACACACCCATACAATGCGCACCACCCCGTGATGTTTTTCTCACTCCTACTAGTGAATCTAATGTAACACACACCATACAATGCGCACCTCCCCGTGATGTTTTTCTCACTCCTATTAGTGAATGTAATGTAACACACACCCATACAATGCGCACCACACCATGATGTTTTTCTCACTCCTACTAGTGAATGTAATGTAACACACACCCATACAATGTCCACCACCCCGTGATGTTTTTCTCACTCCTACTAGTGAATGTAATGTAACACACACCCATACAATGCGCATCACCCCGTGATGTTTTTCACACTCCTACTAGTGAATGTAATGTAACACACACCCATGCAATGGGCACCACCCCGTGATGTTTTTCTCACTCCTACTAGTGAATGTAATGTAACACACACCCATACAATGCGCACCACCCCGTGATGTTTTTCTCACTCCTACTAGTGAATCTAATGTAACACACACCCATACAATGCGCACCACCCCGTGATGTTTTTCTCACTCCTACTAGTGAATCTAATGTAACACACAGCCATACAATGCGCACCACCCCATGATGTTTTTCTCACTCCTATTAGTGAATGTAATGTAACACACACCCATACAATGCGCACCACCCCGTGGTGTTTTTCTCACTCCTACTAGTGAATCTAATGTAACACACACCCATACAATGCGCACCACCCCGTGATGTTTTTCTCACTCCTACTAGTGAATGTAATGTAACACACACCCATACAATGCGCACCACCCCGGGATGTTTTTGTCACTCCTACTAGTGAATGTAATTTAACACACACCCATACAGTGCGCACCACCCCGTGATGTTTTTCTCACTCCTACTAGTGAATGTAATGTAACACACACCCATACAATGCGCACCACCCCGTGATGTTTTTCTCACTCCTACTAGTGAATGTAATGTAACAAACACCCATACAATGCGCACCACCCCGTGATGTTTTCCTCACTCCTACTAGTGAATGTAATGTAACACACACCCATACAATGCGCACCACCCCGTGATGATTTTCTCACTCCTACTAGTGAATCTAATGTAACACACACCCATACAATGTGCAGAAACACCGTGATGTTTTTCTCACTCCTACTAGTGAATGTAATGTAACACACACCCATACAATGCGCACCACCCCGTGATGTTTTTCTCACTCCTAGTAGTGAATGTAATGTAACACACACCCATACAATGCGCACCACCCCGTGATGTTTTTCTCACTCCTAGTAGTGAATGCAATGTAACACACACCCATACAATGCACACCACCCCGTGATGTTTTTCTCAGGTCTACTAGTGAATGTAATGTAACACACACCCATACAATGCGCACCACCCCGTAATGTGTTTCTCACTCCTACTAGTGAATGTAATGTAACACACACCCATACAATGCGCAGCACCCCGTGATGTTTTTGTCACTCCTACTAGTGAATGTAATGTAACACACACCCATACAATGCGCAACACCCCGTGATGTTTTTCTCACTCCTACTAGTGAATCTAATGTAACACACACCCATACAATGCGCACCACCCCGTGATGTTTTTCTCACTCCTACTAGTGAATCTAATGTAACACGCACCATACAATGCGCACCACCCCGTGATGTTTTTCTCACTCCTATTAGTGAATGTAATGTAACACACACCCATACAATGCGCACCACACCATGATGTTTTTCTCACTCCTACTAGTGAATGTAATGTAACACACACCCATACAATGCGCACCACCCCGTGATGTTTTTCTCACTCCTACTAGTGAATGTAATGTAACACACACCCATACAATGCGCCTCACCCCGTGATGTTTTTCACACTCCTACTAGTGAATGTAATGTAACACACAACCATGCAATGGGCACCACCCCGTGATGTTTTTCTCACTCCTACTAGTGAATGTAATGTAACACACACCCATACAATGCGCACCACCCCGTGATGTTTTTCTCACTCCTACTAGTGAATCTAATGTAACACACACCCATACAATGCGCACCACCCCGTGATGTTTTTCTCACTCCTACTAGTGAATCTAATGTAACACACAGCCATACAATGCGCACCACCCCATGATGTTTTTCTCACTCCTATTAGTGAATGTAATGTAACACACACCCATACAATGCGCACCACCCCGTGATGTTTTTCTCACTCCTACTAGTGAATCTAATGTAACACACACCCATACAATGCGCACCACCCCGTGATGTTTTTCTCACTCCTACTAGTGAATGTAATGTAACACACACCCATACAATGCGCAGCACCCCGGGATGTTTTTGTCACTCCTACTAGTGAATGTAATTTAACACACACCCATACAGTGCGCACCACCCCGTGAAGTTTTTCTCACTCCTACTAGTGAATGTAATGTAACACACACCCATACAGTGCGCACAACCCCGTGATGTTTTTCTCACTGCTACTAGTTAATCTAAAGTAACACACACCCATACAGTGCGCACCACCCCGTGATGTTTTTCTCACTGCTACTAGTGCATCTAATGTAATACACACCCATACAATGCGCACCACCCCGTGATGTTTTTCTCATTCCTACTAGTGAATCTAATGTAACACACACCCATACAATGCGCACCACCCCGTGATGTTTTTCTCACTCCTACTAGTGAATGTAATGTAACACACACCCATACAATGCGCACCACCCCGTGATGTTTTTCTCATTGCTACTAGTGAATGTAATGTAACACACACCCATACAATGCGCACTGCCCCGTGATGTTTTTCTCACTCCTACTAGAGAATGTAATGTAACACACACAAATACAATGCGCCCCACCCCGTGATGTTTTTCTCACTCCTACTAGTGAATGTAATGTAACACACACCCATACAGTGCGCACCAACCCGTGATGTTTTTCTCACTCCTACTAGTGAATCTAATGTAACACACACCCATACAATGCGCACCACCCCGTGATTGTTTTCTCACTCTTACTAGTGAATATAATGTAACACACACCCATACAATGCGCACCACCCCGTGATGTTTTTCTCACTCTTACTAGTGAAAGTAATGTAACACACACGCATACAATGCGCACCACCCCGTGATGCTTTTCTCACTCCTACTAGTGAATGTAATGTAACACACACCCATACAATGCGCACCACACCGTGATGTTTTTCTCACTCCTACTAGTGAATGTAATGTAACACACACCCATACAATGCGCACCACCCCGTGATGTTTTTCTCACTCCTACTAGTGAATGTAATGTAACACACACCCATACAATGCGCACCACCCCGTGATGTTTTTCTCACTCCTACTAGTGAATGTAATGTAACACACACCCATACAATGCGCACCACCCCGTGATGTTTTTCTCACTCCTACTAGTGAAAGTAATGTAACACACACCCATACAATGCGCACCACTCCGTGATGTTTTTCTCACTCCTACTAGTGAATGTAATGTAACAAACACCCATACAATGCGCACCACCCCGTGATGTTTTCCTCACTCCTACTAGTGAATGTAATGTAACACACACCCATACAATGCGCACCACCCCGTGATGATTTTCTCACTCCTACTAGTGAATCTAATGTAACACACAACCATACAATGTGCAGAAACACCGTGATGTTTTTCTCACTCCTACTAGTGAATGTAATTTAACACACACCCATACAATGCGCACCACCCCGTGATGTTTTTCTCACTCCTAGTAGTGAATGTAATGTAACACACACCCATACAATGCGCACCACCCCGTGATGTTTTTCTCACTCCTAGTAGTGAATGCAATGTAACACACACCCATACAATGCACACCACCCCGTGATGTTTTTCTCAGGTCTACTAGTGAATGTAATGTAACACACACCCATACAATGCGCACCACCCCGTGATGTGTTTCTCACTCCTACTAGTGAATGTAATGTAACACACACCCATACAATGCGCAGCACCCCGTGATGTTTTTGTCACTCCTACTAGTGAATGTAATGTAACACACACCCATACAATGCGCAACACCCCGTGATGTTTTCTCACTCCTACTAGTGAATCTAATGTAACACACACCCATACAATGCGCACCACCCCGTGATGTTTTTCTCACTCCTACTAGTGAATCTAATGTAACACGCACCATACAATGCGCACCACCCCGTGATGTTTTTCTCACTCCTATTAGTGAATGTAATGTAACACACACCCATACAATGCGCACCACACCATGATGTTTTTCTCACTCCTACTAGTGAATGTAATGTAACACACACACATACAATGCGCACCTCCCCGTGATGTTTTTCTCACTCCTACTAGTGAATGTAATGTAACACACACCCATACAATGCGCATCACCCCGTGATGTTTTTCACACTCCTACTAGTGAATGTAATGTAACACACACCCATGCAATGGGCACCACCCCGTGATGTTTTTCTCACTCCTACTAGTGAATGTAATGTAACACACACCCATACAATGCGCACCACCCCGTGATGTTTTTCTCACTCCTACTAGTGAATCTAATGTAACACACACCCATACAATGCGCACCACCCCGTGATGTTTTTCTCACTCCTACTAGTGAATCTAATGTAACACACAGCCATACAATGCGCACCACCCCATGATGTTTTTCTCACTCCTATTAGTGAATGTAATGTAACACACACCCATGCAATGCGCACCACCCCGTGATGTTTTTCTCACTCCTACTAGTGAATCTAATGTAACACACACCCATACAATGCGCACCACCCCGTGATGTTTTTCTCACTCCTACTAGTGAATGTAATGTAACACACACCCATACAATGCGCACCACCCCGGGATGTTTTTGTCACTCCTACTAGTGAATGTAATTTAACACACACCCATACAGTGCGCACCACCCCGTGATGTTTTTCTCACTCCTACTAGTGAATGTAATGTAACACACACCCATACAATGCGCACCACCTCGTGATGTTTTTCTCATTGCTACTAGTGAATGTAATGTAACACACACCCATACAATGCGCACTGCCCCGTGATGTTTTTCTCACTCCTACTAGAGAATGTAATGTAACACACACAAATACAATGCGCACCACCCCGTGATGTTTTTCTCACTCCTACTAGTGAATGTAATGTAACACAAACCCATACAATGCGCACCACCCCGTGATGTTTTTCTCACTCCTACTAGTGAATGTAATGTAACACACACCCATACAATGCGCACCACCCCGTGATGTTTTTCTCACTCCTACTAGTGAATCTAATGTAACACACACCCATACAATGCGCACCACACCGTGATGTTTTTGTCACTCCTACTAGTGAATGTAATGTAACACACACCCATACAGTGCCCACCACCCCGTGATGTTTTTCTCACTCCTACTAGTGAATGTAATGTAACACACACCCATACAGTGCGCACCAACCCGTGATGTTTTTCTCACTCCTACTAGTGAATCTAATGTATCACACACCCATACAATGCGCACCACCCCGTGATTGATTTCTCACTCCTACTAGTGAATGTAATGTAACACACACCCATACAATGCGCACCACCCCGTGATGTTTTTCTCACTCTTACTAGTGAAAGTAATGTAACACACACGCATACAATGCGCACCACCCCGTGATGTTTTTCTCACTCCTACTAGTGAATGTAATGTAACACACACCCATACAATGCGCACCACCCCGTGATGTTTTTCTCACTCCAACTAGTGAATGTAATGTAACACACACCCATACAATGCGCACCACCCCGTGATGTTTTTCTCACTCCTACTAGTGAATGTAATGTAACACACACCCATACAATGCGCACCACCCGTGATGTTTTTCTCACTCCTACTAGTGAAAGTAATGTAACACACACCCATACAATGCGCACCACCCCGTGATGATTTTCTCACTCCTACTAGTGAAAGTAATGTAACACACACCCATACAATGCGCACCACTCCGTGATGTTTTTCTCACTCCTACTAGTGAATGTAATGTAACAAACACCCATACAATGCGCACCACCCCGTGATGTTTTCCTCACTCCTACTAGTGAATGTAATGTAACACACACCCATACAATGCGCACCACCCCGTGATGATTTTCTCACTCCTACTAGTGAATCTAATGTAACACACAACCATACAATGTGCAGAAACACCGTGATGTTTTTCTCACTCCTACTAGTGAATGTAATGTAACACACACCCATACAATGCGCACCACCCCGTGATGTTTTTCTCACTCCTAGTAGTGAATGTAATGTAACACACACCCATACAATGCGCACCACCCCGTGATGTTTTTCTCACTCCTAGTAGTGAATGCAATGTAACACACACCCATACAATGCACACCACCCCGTGATGTTTTTCTCAGGTCTACTAGTGAATGTAATGTAACACACACCCATACAATGCGCACCACCCCGTGATGTGTTTCTCACTCCTACTAGTGAATGTAATGTAACACACACCCATACAATGCGCAGCACCCCGTGATGTTTTTGTCACTCCTACTAGTGAATGTAATGTAACACACACCCATACAATGCGCAACACCCCGTGATGTTTTCTCACTCCTACTAGTGAATCTAATGTAACACACACCCATACAATGCGCACCACCCCGTGATGTTTTTCTCACTCCTACTAGTGAATCTAATGTAACACGCACCATACAATGCGCACCACCCCGTGATGTTTTTCTCACTCCTATTAGTGAATGTAATGTAACACACACCCATACAATGCGCACCACACCATGATGTTTTTCTCACTCCTACTAGTGAATGTAATGTAACACACACCCATACAATGCGCACCACCCCGTGATGTTTTTCTCACTCCTACTAGTGAATGTAATGTAACACACACCCATACAATGCGCATCACCCCGTGATGTTTTTCACACTCCTACTAGTGAATGTAATGTAACACACACCCATGCAATGGGCACCACCCCGTGATGTTTTTCTCACTCCTACTAGTGAATGTAATGTAACACACACCCATACAATGCGCACCACCCCGTGATGTTTTTCTCACTCCTACTAGTGAATCTAATGTAACACACACCCATACAATGCGCACCACCCCGTGATGTTTTTCTCACTCCTACTAGTGAATCTAATGTAACACACAGCCATACAATGCGCACCACCCCGTGATGTTTTTCTCACTCCTATTAGTGAATGTAATGTAACACACACCCATACAATGCGCACCACCCCGTGATGTTTTTCTCACTCCTACTAGTGAATCTAATGTAACACACACCCATACAATGCGCACCACCCCGTGATGTTTTTCTCACTCCTACTAGTGAATGTAATGTAACACACACCCATACAATGCGCACCACCCCGGGATGTTTTTGTCACTCCTAATAGTGAATGTAATTTAACACACACCCATACAGTGCGCACCACCCCGTGATGTTTTTCTCACTCCTACTAGTGAATGTAATGTAACACACACCCATACAGTGCGCACAACCCCGTGATGTTTTTCTCACTGCTACTAGTGAATCTAAAGTAACACACACCCATACAATGCGCACCACCCCGTGATGTTTTTCTCACTGCTACTAGTGAATCTAATGTAATACACACCCATACAATGCGCACCACCCCGTGATGTTTTTCTCATTCCTACTAGTGAATCTAATGTAACACACACCCATACAATGCGCACCACCCCGTGATGTTTTTCTCACTCCTACTAGTGAATGTAATGTAACACACACCCATACAATGCGCACCACCCCGTGATGTTTTTCTCATTGCTACTAGTGAATGTAATGTAACACACACCCATACAATGCGCACTGCCCCGTGATGTTTTTCTCACTCCTACTAGAGAATGTAATGTAACACACACAAATACAATGCGCACCACCCCGTGATGTTTTTCTCACTCCTACTAGTGAATGTAATGTAACACAAACCCATACAATGCGCACCACCCCGTGATGTTTTTCTCACTCCTACTAGTGAATGTAATGTAACACACACCCATACAATGCGCACCACCCCGTGATGTTTTTCTCACTCCTACTAGTGAATCTAATGTAACACACACCCATACAATGCGCACCACACCGTGATGTTTTTGTCACTCCTACTAGTGAATGTAATGTAACACACACCCATACAGTGCCCACCACCCCGTGATGTTTTTCTCACTCCTACTAGTGAATGTAATGTAACACACACCCATACAGTGCGCACCAACCCGTGATGTTTTTCTCACTGCTACTAGTGAATCTAAAGTAACACACACCAATACAGTGCGCACCACCCCGTGTTGTTTTTCTCACTGCTACTAGTGAATCTAATGTAACACACACCCATACAATGCGCACCACCCCGTGATGTTTTTCTCACTCCTACTAGTGAATCTAATGTAACACACACCCATACAATGCGCACCACCCCGCGATGTTTTTCAGAAACCTATCCTACATTGCCACTGCATATTCCCTGACCTCCCCATGCTGACCACCCCGCGGTGCTTTTCTCCATGCTACATTGCCACTCACTGCCTATCCTAATTCAGACCCTCCGATTCACACCACCACGTGATGTTTTTCTCACTTCTACTAGTGAATGTAATGTAACACACACCCATACAATGCGCACAACCCCGTGATGTTTTTCTCTCTCCTACTAGTGAATGTAATGTAACACACATCCATACAATGCGCACCACCCCGTGATGATTTCTCACTCCTACTAGTGAATGTAATGTAACACACACCCATACAATGCGCACCACCCCGTGATGTTTTTCTCACTCCTACTAGTGAATGTAATGTAACACACACCCATACAATGCGCACCACCCCGTGAAGTTTTTCTCACTCCTACTAGTGCATGTAATGTAACACACACCCATACAATGCGCACCACCCCGTGATGTTTTTCTCACTCCTACTAGTGAATGTAATGTAACACACACCCATACAATGCGCACCACCCCGTGATGTTTTTCTCACTCCTACTAGTGAATGTAATGTAACACACACCCATACAATGCGCAACACCCCGTGATGTTTTTCTCACTCCTACTAGTGAATCTAATGTAACACACACCCATACAATGCGCACCACACCGTGATGTTTTTCTCACTCCTACTAGTGAATGTAATGTAACAAAAAACCCATACAAGGCGCACCAACACGTGTTGTTTTTCTCACTCCTATTAGTGAATGTAATGTAACACACACCCATACAATGCGCACCACCCCGTGATGTTTTTCTCACTCCTACTAGTGCATGTAATGTAACACACACCCACACAATGCGCACCACCCCGTGATGTTTTTCTCACTCCTACTAGTGAAAGTAATGTAACACACACCCATACAATGCGCACCACACCGTGATGTTTTTCTCACTCCTACTAGTGAATGTAATGTAACACACACCCATACAATGCGCAACACCCCGTGATGTTTTTCTCACTCCTACTAGTGGATCTAATGTAACACACACCCATACAATGCGCACCACCCCGTGATGTTTTTTCACTCCTACTAGTGAATCTAATGTAACACACACCCATACAATGCGCACCACCCCGTGATGTTTGTCTCACTGCTACTAGTGAATGTAATGTAACACACACCCATACAATGCGCACCACCCCGTGAGGTTTTTCTCACTGCTACTAGTGAATGTAATGTAACACACACCCATACAATGCGCAGCACCCCGTGATGTTTTTCTCACTCCTACTAGTGAATCTAATGTAACACACACCCATACAATGCGCACCAACCCGTGATGTTTTTCTCACTCCTACTAGTGAATCTAATGTAACACACACCCATACAATGCGCACCACCCCGCGATGTTTTTCAGAAACCTATCCTACATTGCCACTGCATATTCCCTGACCTCCCCATGCTGACCACCCCGCGGTGCTTTTCTCCATGCTACATTGCCACTCACTGCCTATCCTAATTCAGACCCTCCGATTCACACCACCACGTGATGTTTTTCTCACTTCTACTAGTGAATGTAATGTAACACACACCCATACAATGCGCACAACCCCGTGATGTTTTTCTCTCTCCTACTAGTGAATGTAATGTAACACACATCCATACAATGCGCACCACCCCGTGATGATTTCTCACTCCTACTAGTGAATGTAATGTAACACACACCCATACAATGCGCACCACCCCGTGATGTTTTTCTCACTCCTACTAGTGAATGTAATGTAACACACACCCATACAATGCGCACAACCCCGTGAAGTTTTTCTCACTCCTACTAGTGCATGTAATGTAACACACACCCATACAATGCGCACCACCCCGTGATGTTTTTCTCACTCCTACTAGTGAATGTAATGTAACACACACCCATACAATGCGCACCACCCCGTGATGTTTTTCTCACTCCTACTAGTGAATGTAATGTAACACACACCCATACAATGCGCAACACCCCGTGATGTTTTTCTCACTCCTACTAGTGAATCTAATGTAACACACACCCATACAATGCGCACCACACCGTGATGTTTTTCTCACTCCTACTAGTGAATGTAATGTAACAAAAAACCCATACAAGGCGCACCAACACGTGTTGTTTTTCTCACTCCTATTAGTGAATGTAATGTAACACACACCCATACAATGCGCACCACCCCGTGATGTTTTTCTCACTCCTACTAGTGCATGTAATGTAACACACACCCACACAATGCGCACCACCCCGTGATGTTTTTCTCACTCCTACTAGTGAATGTAATGTAACACACACCCATACAATGCGCACCACACCGTGATGTTTTTCTCACTCCTACTAGTGAATGTAATGTAACACACACCCATACAATGCGCAACACCCCGTGATGTTTTTCTCACTCCTACTAGTGGATCTAATGTAACACACACCCATACAATGCGCACCACCCCGTGATGTTTTTTCACTCCTACTAGTGAATCTAATGTAACACACACCCATACAATGCGCACCACCCCGTGATGTTTTTCTCACTGCTACTAGTGAATGTAATGTAACACACACCCATACAATGCGCACCACCCCGTGAGGTTTTTCTCACTGCTACTAGTGAATGTAATGTAACACACACCCATACAATGCGCAGCACCCCGTGATGTTTTTCTCACTCCTACTAGTGAATCTAATGTAACACACACCCATACAATGCGCACCAACCCGTGATGTTTTTCTCACAGCTACTAGTGAATATAATGTAATACACACCCATACAATGGGCACCACCCCGCGATGTTTTTCAGAAACCTATTCTACATTGCCACTGAATGTTCCCTGACCTCCCCATGCTGACCACCCCGCGGTGCTTTTCTCCATGCTACATTGCCACTCACTGCCTATCCTAATTCAGACCCTCCGATTCACACCACCCCGTGATGTTTTTCTCACTTTTACTAGTGAATGTAATGTAACACACACCCATACAATGCGCACCACCCCGTGATGATTTCTCACTCCTACTAGTGAATGTAATGTAACACACACCCATACAATGCGCACCACCCCGTGATGATTTCTCACTCCTACTAGTGAATGTAATGTAACACACACCCATACAATGCGCACCACCCCGTGATGATTTCTCACTCCTACTAGTGAATGTAATGTAACACACACCCATACAATGCGCACCACCCCGTGATGTTTTTCTCACTCCTACTAGTGAATGTAATGTAACACACACCCATACAATGCGCACCACCCCGTGAAGTTTTTCTCACTCCTACTAGTGAATGTAATATAACACACACCCATACAATGCGCACCACCCCGTGATGTTTTTCTCACTCCTATTAGTGAATGTGACGTAACACACACCCATACAATGCGCACCACCCCGTGATGTTTTTCTCACTCCTACTAGTTAATCTAATGTAACACACACCCATACAATGCGCACCACCCCGCGATGTTTTTCCGAAACCTATCCTACATTGCCACTGCATGTTCCCTGACCTCCCCTTGCTGACCACCCCGCGGTGCTTTCCTCCATGCTACATTGCCACTCACTGCCTATCCTAATTCAGACCCTCAGATTCACACCACCCCGTGATGCTTTTCTCACTTCTACTAGTGAATGTAATGTAACACACACCCATACAATGTGCACCACCCCGTGATGTTTTTCTCACTCCTACTAGTGAATGTAATGTAACACAAACCCATACAATGCGCACCACCCCGTGATGATTTCTCACTCCTACTAGTGAATGTAATGTAACACACACCCATACAGTGCGCACCACCCCGTGATGTTTTTCTCACTCCTACTAGTGAATGTAATGTAACACACACCCATACAATGCGCACCACCCCGTGATGTTTTTCTCACTCCTACTAGTGCATGTAATGTAACACACACCCATACAATGCGCACCACCCCGTGATGTTTTTCTCACTCCTACTAGTGAATGTAATGTAACACACACCCAAACAATGCGCACCACCCCGTGATGTTTTTCTCACTCCTACTAGTGAATGTAATGTAACACACACCCATACAATGCGCACCACCCCGTGATGTTTTTCTGACTCCTACTAGTGAATCTAATGTAACACACACCCATACAATGCGCACCACCCCGTGATGTTTTTCTCACTGCTAATAGTGAATGTAATGTAACACACACCCATACAATGCGCACCACCCCGTGATGTTTTTCTCACTCCTACTAGTGAATGTAATGTAACACACACCCATACAATGCGCACCACCCTGTGATGTTTTTCTCACTCCTACTAGTGAATGTAATGTAACACACACCCATACAATGCGCACCACACCGTGATGTTATTCTCACCCCTAGTAGTGAATGTAATGTAACACACACCCATACAATGCACACCACCCCGTGATGTTTTTCTCACTCCTACTAGTGAATGTAATATAACACACACCCATACAATGCGCACCACACCGCGATGTTTTTCAGAAACCTATCCTACATTGCCACTGCATGTTCCCTGACCTCCCCATGCTGACCACCCCGCGGTGCTTTTCTCCATGGTACATTGCCACTCACTGCCTATCCTAATTCAGACCCTCAGATTCACACCACCCCGTGATGTTTTTCTCACTTCTACTAGTGAATGTAATGTAACACACACCCATACAATGCGCACCACCCCGTGATGTTTTTCTCACTCCTACTAGTGAATGTAATGTAACACATACCCATACAATGCGCACCACCCCGTGATGATTTCTCACTCCTACTAGTGAATGTAATGTAACACACACCCATACAGTGCGCACCACCCCGTGATGTTTTTCTCACTCCTACTAGTGAATGTAATGTAACACACACCCATACAATTCGCACCACCCCGTGATGTTTTTCTCACTCCTACTAGTGCATGTAATGTAACACACACCCATACAATGCGCACCACCCCGTGATGTTTTTCTCACTCCTACTAGTGAATGTAATGTAACACACACCCATACAATGCGCACCACCCCGTGATGTTTTTCTCACTCCTACTAGTGAATGTAATGTAACACACACCCATACAATGCGCACCACCCCGTGATGTTTTTCTGACTCCTACTAGTGAATCTAATGTAACACACACCCATACAATGCGCACCACCCCGTGATGTTTTTCTCACTGCTACTAGTGAATGTAATGTAACACACACCCATACAATGCGCACCACACCGTGATGTTATTCTCCCCCCTAGTAGTGAATGTAATGTAACACACACCCATACAATGCACACCACCCCGTGATGTTTTTCTCACTCCTACTAGTGAATCTAATATAACACACACCCATACAATGCGCACCACACCGCGATGTTTTTCAGAAACCTATCCTACATTGCCACTGCATGTTCCCTGACCTCCCCATGCTGACCACCCTGCGGTGCTTTTCTCCATGGTACATTGCCACTCACTGCCTATCCTAATTCAGACCCTCAGATTCACACCACCCCGTGTTTTTCTCACTTCTACTAGTGAATGTAATGTAACACACACCCATACAATGCGCACCACCCCGTGATGTTTTTCTCACTCCTACTAGTGAATGTAATGTAACACATACCCATACAATGCGCACCACCCCGTGATGATTTCTCACTCCTACTAGTGAATGTAATGTAACACACACCCATACAGTGCGCACCACCCCGTGATGTTTTTCTCACTCCTACTAGTGAATGTAATGTAACACACACCCATACAATTCGCACCACCCCGTGATGTTTTTCTCACTCCTACTAGTGCATGTAATGTAACACACACCCATACAATGCGCACCACCCCGTGATGTTTTTCTCACTCCTACTAGTGAATGTAATGTAACACACACCCATACAATGCGCACCACCCCGTGATGTTTTTCTCACTCCTACTAGTGAATGTAATGTAACACACACCCATACAATGCGCACCACCCCGTGATGTTTTTCTGACTCCTACTAGTGAATCTAATGTAACACACACCCATACAATGCGCACCACCCCGTGATGTTTTTCTCACTGCTACTAGTGAATGTAATGTAACACACACCCATACAATGCGCACCACCACGTGATGTTTTTCTCACTCCTACTAGTGAATGTATTGTAACACACACCCATACAATGCGCACCACCCCGTGATGTTTTTCTCACTCCTACTAGTGAATCTAATGTAACACACACCCATACAATGCGCACCACCCCGCGATGTTTTTCAGAAACCTATCCTACATTGCCACTGCATGTTCCCTGACCTCCCCATGCTGACCACCCCGCGGTGCTTTTCTCCATGCTACATTGCCACTCACTGCCTATCCTAATTCAGACCCTCCGATTCACACCACCCCGTGATGTTTTTCTCACTTCTACTAGTGAATGTAATGTAACACACACCCATACAATGCGCACCACCCCGTGATGTTTTTCTCACTCCTAAGAGTGAATGTAATGTAACACACACCCATACAATGCGCACCACCCCGTGATGTTTTTCTCACTCCTACTAGTGAATCTAATGTAACACACACCCATTCAATGCGCACCACCCCGTGATGTTTTTCTCACTCCTACTAGTGAATGTAATGTAACACAAACCCATACAATGCGCACCACCCCGTGATGTTTTCCTCACTCCTACTAGTGAATCTAACGTAACACACACCCTTACAATGCGCACCACCCCGTGATGTTTTTCTCACTCATACTAGTGAATCTAATGTAACACACACCCATTCAATGCGCACCACCCCGTGATGTTTTTCTCACTCCTACTAGTGAATCTAATGTAACACACACCCATACAATGCGCACCACCCCGTGATGTTTTTCTCACTGCTACTAGTGAATGTAATGTAACACACACCTATACAATGCGCACCAACCCGTGATGTTTTTCTCACTGCTACTAGTGAATATAATGTAACACACACCCATACAATGGGCACCACCCCGCGATGTTTTTCAGAAACCTATCCTACATTGCCACTGAATGTTCCCTGACCTCCCCATGCTGAATACCCCGCGGTGCTTTTCTCCATGCTACATTGCCACTCACTGCCTATCCTAATTCAGACCCTCCGATTCACACCACCCCGTGATGTTTTTCTCACTTCTACTAGTGAATAAAATGTAACCCACACCCATACAATGCGCACCACCCCGTGATGATTTCTCACTCCTACTAGTGAATGTAATGTAACACACACCCATACAATGCGCACCACCCCGTGATGATTTCTCACTCCTACTAGTGAATGTAATGTAACACACACCCATACAATGCGCACCACCCCGTGATGATTTCTCACTCCTACTAGTGAATGTAATGTAACACACACCCATACAATGCGCACCACCCCGTGATGTTTTTCTCACTCCTACTAGTGAATGTAATGTAACACACACCCATACAATGCCCACCACCCCGTGAAGTTTTTCTCACTCCTACTAGTGAATGTAATGTAACACACACCCATACAATGCACACCACCCTGTGATGTTTTTCTCACTCCTACTAGTGAATGTAATGTAACACACACCCGTACAATGCGCACCACACCGAGATGTTATTCTCACCCCTAGTAGTGAATGTAATGTAACACACACCCATACAATGCACACCACCCCGTGATGTTTTTCTCACTCCTACTAGTGAATCTAATATAACACACACCCATACAATGCGCACCACCCCGCGATGTTTTTCAGAAACCTATCCTACATTGCCACTGCATGTTCCCTGACCTCCCCATGCTGACCACCCCGCGGTGCTTTTCTCCATGCTACATTGCCACTCACTGCCTATCCTAATTCAGACCCTCAGATTCACACCACCCCGTGATGTTTTTCTCACTTCTACTAGTGAATGTAATGTAACACACACCCATACAATGCGCACCACCCCTTGATGTTTTTCTCACTCCTACTAGTGAATGTAATGTAACACACACCCATACAATGCGCACCACCCCGTGATGATTTCTCACTCCTACTAGTGAATGTAATGTAACACACACCCATTCAGTGCGCACCACCCCGTGATGTTTTTCTCACTCCTACTAGTGAATGTAATGTAACACACACCCATACAATGCGCACCACCCCGTGATGTTTTTCTCACTCCTACTAGTGCATGTAATGTAACACACACCCATACAATGCGCACCACCCCGTGATGTTTTTCTCACTCCTACTAGTGAATGTAATGTAACACACACCCATACAATGCGCACCACCCCGTGATGTTTTTCTCACTCCTACTAGTGAATGTAATGTAACACACACCCATACAATGCGCACCACCCCGTGATGTTTTTCTGACTCCTACTAGTGAATCTAATGTAACACACACCCATACAATGCGCACCACCCCGTGATGTTTTTCTCACTGCTACTAGTGAATGTAATGTAACACACACCCATACAATGCGCACCACCCCGTGATGTTTTTCTCACTCCTACTAGTGAATGTATCGTAACACACACCCATACAATGCGCACCACCCCGTGATGTTTTTCTCACTCCTACTAGTGAATGTAATGTAACACACACCCATACAATGCGCACCACACCGCGATGTTATTCTCACCCCTAGTAGTGAATGTAATGAAACACACACGCATACAATGCGCACCACCCCGCGATGTTTTTTTCACTCCTACTAGTGAATATAATGTAACAAACACCCATACAATGCGCACCACCCCGCGATGTTTTTCAGAAACCTATCCTACATTGCCACTGCATGTTCCTTGACCTCCCCATGCTGACCACCCCGCGGTGCTTTTCTCCATCCTACATTGCCACTCACTGCCTATCCTAATTCATACACACCACCCCGTGATGTTTTTCTCACTCCTACTAGTGAATGTAATGTAACACACACCCATACAATGCGCACCACCCCGCGATGTTTTTCAGAAACCTATCCTACATTGCCACTGCATGTTCCCTGACGTCCCCATGCTGACCACCCCGCGGGGCTTTTCTCCATCCTACAATGCCAATCAAGGCCTATCCTAATTCAGACCCTCCGATTCACACCACCCCGTCATGTTTTTCTCACTCCTACCAGTGAATGTAATGTAACACACACCCATACAATGCGCACCACCCCGCGATGTTTCTCTCACTCCTACTAGTGAATATAATGTAACAAACACCCATACAATGCGCACCACACCGCGATGTTTCTCTCACTCCTACTAGTGAATATAATGTAACAAACACCCATACAATGCGCACCAACCCGCGATGATTTTCAGAAACCTATCCTACATTGCCACTGCATGTTCCCTGACCTCCCCATGCTGACCACCCCGCGGTGCTTTTCTCCATCCTACATTGCCACTCACTGCCTATGCTAATTCATACCCTCCGATTCACACCACCTCGTGATGTTTTTCTCACTCCTACTAGTGAATGTAATGTAACACACACCCATACAATGCGCACCACCCCGCGATGTTTTTCAGAAACCTATCCTATATTGACACTGCATGTTCCCTGACCTCCCCATGCTGACGACCCCGCAGGGGTTTTCTCCATCCTACAATGCCACTCACTGCCTAATCTAATTCAGACACTCCGATTCACACCACCCCTTGATGTTTTTCTCACTCGTACTAGTGAATGTAATGCAACACACACCCATACAATGCGCACCACCCCGCGATGTTTTTCTCACTCTTACTAGTGAATGTAATGTAACACACACCCATACAATGCGCACCACCCCGTGATGTTTTTCTCACTCCTACTAGTGAATGTAATGTAACACACACCCATACAATGCGCACCACCCCGCGATATTTTTCAGAAAGCTATCCTACATTGCCACGGCATGTTCCCTGACCTCCCCATGCTGACCACCCCGCGGTGCTTTTCTCCATCCTACAATGCAAATCAATGCCTATCCTAATTCAAACCCTCCGATTCACAACACCCCGTCATGTTTTTCTCACTCCTATTAGTGAATGTAATGTAACACACACCCATACAATGCGCACCACCCCGCGATGTTTTTCTCACTCCTACTAGTGAATATAATGTAACAAACACCCATACAATGCGCGCCACCCCGCGATGATTTTCAGAAACTTATCCTACATTGCCACTGCATGTTCCCTGACCTCCCCATGCTGACCAAACCGCGGTGCTTTTCTCCATCCTACATTGCCACTCACTGCCTATCCTAATTCATACCCTCCGATTCACACCACCCCGTGATGTTTTTCTCACTCCTACTAGTGAATGTAATGTAACACACACCCATACAATGCGCACCACCCCGCGATGTTTTTCAGAAACCTATCCTACATTGCCACTGCATGTTCCCTGACCTCCCCATGCTGACCACCCCGCGGGGCTTTTCTCCATCCTACAATGCCAATCACTGCCCATCCTAATTCAGATCCTCCGATTCACACCACCCCGTGATGTTTTTCTCACTCCTACTAGTGAAAGTAATGTAACACACACCCATACAATGCGCGCCACCGCGCGATGTTTTTCTCACTCCTACTAGTGAATGTAATTTAACACACACCCATAAAATGCGCACCACCCCGGGATGTTTTTCAGAAACATATCATACATTGCCACTGCATGTTCCCTGACCTCCCCATGCTGACAACCCCGCGGTGCTTTTCTCCATCCTACATTACCACTCACTGCATATCCTAATTCAGACCCTCCAATTCACACCACCCCGTGATGTTTTTCTCACTCCTACTAGTGAATGTAATGTAACACACACCCATACAATGCGCACCACCCCGTGATGTTTTTCTCACGCCTACTAGTGAATGCAATATAACACATACCCATACAATGCGCACCACCCCGCGATGTTTTTCTCACTCATACTAGTGAATGTAATGTAACACACACCCATACAATGCCCACCACCTCGCGATATTTTTCAGAAACCTATCCTACATTGCCACTGCATGTTCCCTGACCTCCCCATGCTGACCACCCCGCGGTGCTTTTCTCCATCCTACATTGCCACTCACTGCCTATCCTAGTTCAGACCCTCCAATTCACACCACCCTGTGATCTTTTTCTTACTCTTAATAGTGAATGTAATGTAACACACACGCATACAATGCGCACCACCCCGCGATGTTTTTATCACTCCTACTAGTGAATATAATGTAACAAACACCCATACAATGCGCACCACCCCGCGATGTTTTTCAGAAACCTATCCTACATTGCCACTGCATGTTCCCTGACCTCCCCATGCTGACCACCCCGCGGTGCTTTTCTCCATCCTACATTGCCACTCATTGCCTATCCTAATTCATACCCTCCGATTCACACCACCCCGTGATGTTTTTCTCACTCCTACTAGTGAATGTAATGTAACACACACCCATACAATGCGCACCACCCCGCGATGTTTTTCAGAAACCTATCCTACATTGCCACTGCATGTTCCCTGACGTCCCCATGCTGACCACCCCGCGGGGCTTTTCTCCATCCTACAATGCCAATCAAGGCCTATCCTAATTCAGACCCTCCGATTCACACCACCCCGTCATGTTTTTCTCACTCCTACCAGTGAATGTAATGTAACACACACCCATACAATGCGCACCACCCCGCGATGTTTCTCTCACTCCTACTAGTGAATATAATGTAACAAACACCCATACAATGCGCACCACACCGCGATGTTTCTCTCACTCCTACTAGTGAATATAATGTAACAAACACCCATACAATGCGCACCAACCCGCGATGATTTTCAGAAACCTATCCTACATTGCCACTGCATGTTCCCTGACCTCCCCATGCTGACCACCCCGCGGTGCTTTTCTCCATCCTACATTGCCACTCACTGCCTATGCTAATTCATACCCTCCGATTCACACCACCCCGTGATGTTTTTCTCACTCCTACTAGTGAATGTAATGTAACACACACCCATACAATGCGCACCACCCCGCGATGTTTTTCAGAAACCTATCCTATATTGACACTGCATGTTCCCTGACCTCCCCATGCTGACGACCCCGCAGGGGTTTTCTCCATCCTACAATGCCACTCACTGCCTAATCTAATTCAGACACTCCGATTCACACCACCCCTTGATGTTTTTCTCACTCGTACTAGTGAATGTAATGCAACACACACCCATACAATGCGCACCACCCCGCGATGTTTTTCTCACTCTTACTAGTGAATGTAATGTAACACACACCCATACAATGCGCACCACCCCGTGATGTTTTTCTCACTCCTACTAGTGAATGTAATGTAACACACACCCATACAATGCGCACCACCCCGCGATATTTTTCAGAAAGCTATCCTACATTGCCACGGCATGTTCCCTGACCTCCCCATGCTGACCACCCCGCGGTGCTTTTCTCCATCCTACAATGCAAATCAATGCCTATCCTAATTCAAACCCTCCGATTCACAACACCCCGTCATGTTTTTCTCACTCCTATTAGTGAATGTAATGTAACACACACCCATACAATGCGCACCACCCCGCGATGTTTCTCTCACTCCTACTAGTGAATATAATGTAACAAACACCCATACAATGCGCACCACCCCGCGATGATTTTCAGAAACTTATCCTACATTGCCACTGCATGTTCCCTGACCTCCCCATGCTGACCAAACCGCGGTGCTTTTCTCCATCCTACATTGCCACTCACTGCCTATCCTAATTCATACCCTCCGATTCACACCACCCCGTGATGTTTTTCTCACTCCTACTAGTGAATGTAATGTAACACACACCCATACAATGCGCACCACCCCGCGATGTTTTTCAGAAACCTATCCTACATTGCCACTGCATGTTCCCTGACCTCCCCATGCTGACCACCCCGCGGGGCGTTTCTCCATCCTACAATGCCAATCACTGCCCATCCTAATTCAGATCCTCCGATTCACACCACCCCGTGATGTTTTTCTCACTCCTACTAGTGAAAGTAATGTAACACACACCCATACAATGCGCGCCACCGCGCGATGTTTTTCTCACTCCTACTAGTGAATGTAATTTAACACACACCCATAAAATGCGCACCACCCCGGGATGTTTTTCAGAAACATATCATACATTGCCACTGCATGTTCCCTGACCTCCCCATGCTGACAACCCCGCGGTGCTTTTCTCCATCCTACATTACCACTCACTGCATATCCTAATTCAGACCCTCCAATTCACACCACCCCGTGATGTTTTTCTCACTCCTACTAGTGAATGTAATGTAACACACACCCATACAATGCGCACCACCCCGTGATGTTTTTCTCACGCCTACTAGTGAATGCAATATAACACATACCCATACAATGCGCACCACCCCGCGATGTTTTTCTCACTCATACTAGTGAATGTAATGTAACACACACCCATACAATGCCCACCACCTCGCGATATTTTTCAGAAACCTATCCTACATTGCCACTGCATGTTCCCTGACCTCCCCATGCTGACCACCCCGCGGTGCTTTTCTCCATCCTACATTGCCACTCACTGCCTATCCTAGTTCAGACCCTCCAATTCACACCACCCTGTGATCTTTTTCTTACTCTTAATAGTGAATGTAATGTAACACACACGCATACAATGCCCACCACCCCGCGATGTTTTTCTCACTCCTACTAGTGAATATAATGTAACAAACACCCATACAATGCGCACCACCCCGCGATGTTTTTCAGAAACCTATCCTACATTGCCACTGCATGTTCCCTGACCTCCCCATGCTGACCACCCCGCGGTGCTTTTCTCCATCCTACATTGCCACTCATTGCCTATCCTAATTCATACCCTCCGATTCACACCACCCCGTGATGTTTTTCTCACTCCTACTAGTGAATGTAATGTAACACACACCCATACAATGCGCACCACCCCGCGATGTTTTTCAGAAACCTATCCTACATTGCCACTGCATGTTCCCTGACCTCCCCATGCTGACGACCCCGCAGGGCTTTTCTCCATCCTACAATGCCACTCACTGCCTATCTTAATTCAGACCCTCCGATTCACACCACCCCTTGATGTTTTTCTCACTCCTACTAGTGAATGTAATGTAACACACACCCATACAATGCGCACCACCCCCCGATGTTTTTCTCACTCCTACTAGTGAATGTAATGTATCACACACCCATACAGTGAGCACCACCCCGCGATGTTTTTCAGAAACCTATCCTACATTGCCACTGCATGTTCCCTGACCTCCCCATGCTGACCACCCCGCGGTGCTTTTCTCCATCCTACATTTCCACTCACTGCCTATCCTAATTCAGACCCTCCGATTCACACCACCCCGTGATGTTTTTCTCACTCCTACTAGTGAATGTCATGTAACACACACGCATACAGTGCGCACCACCCCGTGATGTTTTTCTCACTCCTACTAGTGAATGTAATGTAACACACACCCATAAAATGCGCACCACCCCGCGATGTTTTTCAGAAACCTATCCTACATTGCCACTGCATGTTCCCTGACCTCCCCATGCTGACAAACCCGCGGTGCTTTTCTCCATCCTACATTACCACTCACTGCGTATCCTAATTCAGACCCTCCAATTCACACCACCCCGTGATGTTTTTCTCACTCCTACTAGTGAATGTAATGTAACACACACCCATACAATGCGCACCACCCCGTGATGTTTTTCTCACGGCTACTAGTGAATGCAATATAACACACACACATACAATGTGCACCACCCCTCGATGTTTTTCTCACTCCTACTAGTGAATGTAATGTAACACACACCCATACAATGCCCACCACCCCGCGATATTTTTCAGAAACCTATCCTACATTGGAACTGCATGTTCCCTGACCTCCCCATGCTGACCACCCCGCGGTGCTTTTCTCCATCCTACATTGCCATTCACTGCCTATCCTAGTTCAGACACACCAATTCACACCACCCCGTGATGTTTTTCTTACTCTTACTAGTGAATGTAATGTAACACACACCCATACAATGCGCACCACCCCGCGATGTTTTTCTCACTCCTACTAGTGAATGTAATGTAACACACACGCGTACAATGCGCACCACACCACGATGTTTTGCTCACTCCTAATAGTGAATGTAATGTAACACACACCCATACAATGCGCACCAACCCGCGATGTTTTTCTCACTCGTACTAGTGAATGTAATGTAACACACACCCATACAATGCGCACCACCCCGTGATGATTTTCAGAAACCTATCCTACATTGCCACTGCATGTTCCCTGACCTCCCCATGCTGACCACCGCGCGGTGCTTTTCTCCATCCTACATTGCCACTCACTGCCTATCCTAATTCAGACCCTCCGATTCACACCACACCGTGATGTTTTTCTCACTCCTAATAGTGAATGTAATATAACACACACCCATACAATGCGCACCACCCCGTGATGTTTTTCTCACTCCTACTAGTGAATGTAATGTAACACACACCCATAGAATGCGCACCACCCCGCGATGTTTTTCAGAAACCTATCCTACATTGCCACTGCATGTTCATTGACCTCCCAATGCTGACGACCCCGCAGTGCTTTTCTCCATCCTACATTGCCACTCACTGCCTATCCTAATGCAGACCCTCCGATTCACACCACCCCGTGATGTTTTTCTCACTCCTACTAGTGAATGTAATGTAACACACACCCATACAATGCGCACCACCCCGCGATGTTTTTCAGAAACCTATCCTACATTGCCACTGCATGTTCCCTGACCTCCCCATGCTGACGACACCGCAGGGCTTTTCTCCATCCTACAATGCCACTCACTGCCTATCCTAATTCAGACCCTCCGATTCACACCACCCCGTGATGTTTTTCTCACTCCTACTAGTGAATGTCATGTAACACACACCCATACAATGCGCACCACCCCGTGATGTTTTTCTCATTCCTACTAGTGAATGTAATGTAACACACACCCATACAATGCGCACCACCCCGTGATGTTTTTCTTACTCCTACTAGTGAATGTAATGTAACACACACCCATAAAATGCGCACCACCCCGCGATGTTTTTCAGAAACCTATCTTACATTTCCACTGCATGTTCCCTGACCTCCCCATGCTGACAACCCCGCGGTGCTTTTCTCCATCCTACATTACCACTCACTGCGTATCCTAATTCAGACCCTCCAATTCACACCACCCCGTGATGTTTTTCTCACTCCTACTAGTGAATGTAATGTAACACACACCCATACAATGCGCACCAACCCGTGATGTTTTTCTCACGGCTACTAGTGAATGCAATATAACACACACCCATACAATGTGCACCACCCCTCGATGTTTTTCTCACTCCTACTAGTGAATGTAATGTAATACACACATATACAATGCCCACCACCCCGCGATATTTTTCAGAAACCTATCCTACATTGGAACTGCATGTTACCTGACCTCCCCATGCTGACCACCCGCGGTGCTTTTCTCCATCCTACATTGCCACTCACTGCCTATCCTAGTTCAGACCCTCCAATTCACACCATCCCGTGATGTTTTTGTTACTCTTACTAGTGAATGTAATGTAACACACACCCATACAATGCGCACCACCCCGCGATGTTTTTCTCACTCCTACTAGTGAATGTAATGTAACACACACGCATACAATGAGCACCACCCCACGATGTTTTGCTCACTCCTAATAGTGAATGTAATGTAACACACACCCATACAATGCACACCAACCCGCGATGTTTTTCTCACTCGTACTAGTGAATGTAATGTAACACACACCCATACAATGCGCACCACCCCGTGATGTTTTTCTCACTCCTACTAGTGAATGTAATGTAACACACACCCATAGAATGCGCACCACCCCGCGATGTTTTTCAGAAACCTATCCTACATTGCCACTGCATGTTCATTGACCTCCCCATGCTGACGACCCCGCAGTGCTTTTCTACATCCTACATTGCCACTCACTGCCTATCCTAATGCAGACCCTCCGATTCACACCACCCCGTGATGTTTTTCTCACTCCTACTAGTGGATATAATGTAACACACACCCATACAATGTGCACCACCCCGCGATGTTTTTCAGAAACCTATCCTACATTGCCACTGCATGTTCCCTGACCTCCCCATGCAGACCACCCTGCGGAGCTTTTCTCCATCCTACATTGCCACTCACTGCCTATCGTAATTCACACCCACCGATTCACACCACCACGTGAAGTTTTTCTCACTCCCACTAGTGAATGTAATGTAACACACTCCCATACAATGCGCACCACCCCGCGATGTTTTTCAGAAACCTATCCTACATTGCCACTGCATGTTCCCTGACCTCCCCATGCTGACAACCCCACGGTGCTTTTCTCCATCCTACATTGCCACTCACTGCCTATCCTAATTGAGACACTCCGATTCACACCACCCCGTGATGTTTTTCTCACTCCTACTAGTGAATGTAATGTAACACACACCCATACAATAAGCACCACCCTGCGACTATTTTCTCACTCCTACTAGTGAATATAATGTAACAAACACCCATACAATGCGCACCACCCCGCAATGTTTTTCAGAAACCTATCCTACATTGCCACTGCATGTTCCCTGACCTCCCCATGCTGACCACCGCGCGGTGCTTTTCTCCATCCTACATTGCCACTCACTGCCTATCCTAATTCAGACACTCCGATTCACACCACACCGTGATGTTTTTCTCACTCCTAATAGTGAATGTAATGTAACACACACCATACAATGCGCACCACCCCGTGATGTTTTTCTCACTCTTACTAGTGAATGTAATGTAACACACACCCATAGAATGCGCACCACCCCGCGATGTTTTTCAGAAACCTATCCTACATTGCCACTGCATGTTCATTGACCTCCCCATGCTGACGACCCCGCAGTGCTTTTCTCCATCCTACATTGCCACTCACTGCCTATCCTAATGCAGACCCTCTGATTCACACCACCCCGTGATGTTTTTCTCACTCCTACTAGTGAATATAATGTAACACACACCCATACAATGCGCACCACCCCGCGATGTTTTGCAGAAACCTATCCTACATTGCCACTGCATGTTCCCTGACCTCCCCATGGAGACCACCCTGCGGTGCTTTTCTCCATCGTACATTGCCACTCACTGCCTATCGTAATTCACACCCTCCGATTCACACCACCACGTGATGTTTTTCTCACTCCCACTAGTGAATGTAATGTAACACACACCCATACAATGTGCACCACCCCGCGATGTTTTTCAGAAACCTATCCTACATTGCCACTGCATGTTCCCTGACCTCCCCATGCTGACAACCCCACGGTGCTTTTCTCCATCCTACATTGCCACTCACTGCCTATCCTAATTGAGACACTCCGATTCACACCACCCCGTGATGTTTTTCTCACTCCTACTAG
Organism: Cavia porcellus; assembly: GCF_034190915.1. Classification (NCBI taxonomy): domain Eukaryota; kingdom Metazoa; phylum Chordata; class Mammalia; order Rodentia; family Caviidae; genus Cavia; species Cavia porcellus. Next base: position 1,524,018 of record NW_026947556.1, read on the forward strand.
TGAATGTAATGTAACACACACCCATACAATGCTCACCACCCTGCGACTATTTTCTCAATCCTACTAGTGAATATAATGTAACAAACACCCATACAATGCGCACCACCCCGCAATGTTTTTCAGAAACCTATCCTACATTGGCACTGCATGTTCCCTGATCTCCCCATGCTGAACACACCGCGGTGCTTTTCTCCATCCTACATTGCCACTCACTGCCTATCCTAATTCATACCCTCCGATTCACACCACGCCATGATGTTTTTCTCACTTCTAATAGTGAATGTAATGTAACACACACCCATACAATGCGCACCACCCCGCGATGTTTTTCAGAAACCTATCCTACATTGCCACTGCATGTTCCCTGACCTCCCCATGCTGACCAACGCGCGGGGCTTTTCTCCATCCTACAATGCCAATCAATGCCTATCCTAATTCAGACCCTCCGATTCACACCACCCCGTGATGTTTTTCTCACTCCTACTAGTGAATGTAATGTAACACACACCCATACAATGCGCGCCACCGCGCGATGTTTTTCTCACTCCTACTAGTGAATGTAATGTAACACACACCCATAAAATTCGCACCACCCCACGATGTTTTTCAGAAACCTATCCTACATTGCCACTGCATGTTCCCTGACCTCCCCATGCTGACAACCCCGCGGTGCTTTTCTCCATCCTACATTACCACTCACTGCATATCCTAATTCAGAACCTCCAATTCACACCACCCCGTGATGTTTTTCTCACTCCTACTAGTGAATATAATGTAACACACACCCATACAATGCCCACCACCCCGCGATATTTTTCAGAAACCTATCCTACATTGGAACTGCATGTTCCCTGACCTCCCCATGCTGACCACCCCGCGGTGCTTTTCTCCATCCTACATTGCCACTCACTGCCTATCCTAGTTCAGACCCTCCAATTCACACCACCCCGTGATGTTTTTCTTACTCTTACTAGTGAATGTAATGTAACACACACCCATACAATGCGCACCACCCCGCGATGTTTTTCTCACTCCTACTAGTGAATGTAATGTAACACACACGCATACAATGCGCACCGCCCCGTGATGTTTTTCTCACTCCTACTAGTGAATGTAATGTAACACACACCCATACAATACCCACCACCCCGCGATATTTTTCAGAAACCTATCCTACATTGGAACTGCATGTTCCCTGACCTCCCCATGCTGACCACCCCGCGGTGCTTTTCTCCATCCTACATTGCCACTCACTGCCTATCCCAGTTCAGACCCTCCAATTCACACCACCCCGTGATGTTTTTCTCACTCCTACTAGTGAATGTAATGTATCACACACCCATAAAATGCGCACCACTCCGCGATGTTTTTCAGAAACCTATCCTACATTGCCACTGCATGTTCCCTGACCTCCACATGCTGACCATCCGGCGGTGCTTTTCTCCATCCTACATTACCACTCACTGCCTATCCTAATTCAGACCCTCTGATTCACACCACACCGTGATGTTTTTCTCACTCCTAATAGTGAATGTAATGTAACACACACCCATACAATGCGCACCACCCCGTGATGTTTTTCTCACGCCTACTAGTGAATGAAATATAACACACACCCATACAATGCGCACCACCCCGCGATGTTTTTCTCACTCCTACTAGTGAATGTAATGTAACACACACCCATACAATGCGCACCACCTCGCGATATTTTTCAGAAACCTATCCTACATTGCCACTGTATGTTCCCTGACCTCCCCATGCTGACCACCCCGCGGTGCTTTTCTCCATCCTACATTGCCACTCACTGCCTATCCTAGTTCAGACCCTCCATTCACACCACCCCGTGATGTTTTTCTTACTCTTACTAGTGAATGTAATGTAACACACACCCATACAATGCGCACCACCCCGCGATGTTTTTCTCACTCCTACTAGTGAATGTAATGTAACACACACGCATACAATGCGCACCACCCCGCGATGTTTTTCTCACTCCTACTAGTGAATATAATGTAACAAACACCCATACAATGCGCACCACCCCGCGATGTTTTTCAGAAACCTATCCTACATTGCCACTGCATGTTCCCTGACCTCCCCATGCTGACCACCCGGCGGTGCTTTTCTCCATCCTACATTGCCACTCACTGCCTATCCTAATTCACACCCTCCGATTCACACCACCCCGTGATGTTTTTCTCACTCCTACTAGTGAATGTAATGTAACACACACCCATACAATGCGCACCACCCCGCGATGTTTTTCAGAAACCTATCCTACATTGCCACTGCATGTTCCCTGACCTCCCCATGCTGACGACCCCGCAGGGCTTTTCTCCATCCTACAATGCCACTCACTGCCTATCCTAATTCAGACCCTCTGATTCACACCACACCTTGATGTTTTTCTCACTCCTACTAGTGAATGTAATGTAACACACACCCATACAATGCGCACCACCCCGCGATGTTTTTCTCACTCCTACTAGTGAATGTAATGTATCACACACCCATAAAATGCGCACCACCCCGCGATGTTTTTCAGAAACCTATCCTACATTGCCACTGCATGTTCCCTGACCTCCACATGCTGACCATCCGGCGGTGCATTTCTCCATCCTACATTACCACTCACTGCCTATCCTAATTCAGACTCTCCGATTCACACCACACCGTGATGTTTTTCTCACTCCTAATAGTGAATGTAATGTAACACACACCCATACAATGCGCACCACCCCGCGATGTTTTTCTCACTCCTACTAGTGAATATAATGTAACAAACACCCATACAATGCGCACCACCCCGCGATGTTTTTCAGAAACCTATCCTACATTGCCACTGCATGTTCCCTGACCTCCCCATGCTGACCACCCCGCGGTGCTTTTCTCCATCCTACATTGCCACTCATTGCCTATCCTAATTCATACCCTCCGATTCACACCACCCCGTGATGTTTTTCTCACTCCTACTAGTGAATGTAATGTAACACACACCCATACAATGCGCACCACCCCGCGATGTTTTTCAGAAACCTATCCTACATTGCCACTGCATGTTCCCTGACCTCCCCATGATGACGACCCCGCAGGGCTTTTCTCCATCCTACAATGCCACTCACTGCCTATCTTAATTCAGACCCTCCGATTCACACCACCCCTTGATGTTTTTCTCACTCCTACTAGTGAATGTAATGTAACACACACCCATACAATGCGCACCACCCCCCGATGTTTTTCTCACTCCTACTAGTGAATGTAATGTATCACACACCCATACAGTGAGCACCACCCCGCGATGTTTTTCAGAAACCTATCCTACATTGCCACTGCATGTTCCCTGACCTCCCCATGCTGACCACCCCGCGGTGCTTTTCTCCATCCTACATTTCCACTCACTGCCTATCCTAATTCAGACCCTCCGATTCACACCACCCCGTGATGTTTTTCTCACTCCTATTAGTGAATGTCATGTAACACACACCCATACAGTGCGCACCACCCCGTGATGTTTTTCTCACTCCTACTAGTGAATGTAATGTAACACACACCCATAAAATGCGCACCACCCCGCGATGTTTTTCAGAAACCTATCCTACATTGCCACTGCATGTTCCCTGACCTCCCCATGCTGACAAACCCGCGGTGCTTTTCTCCATCCTACATTACCACTCACTGCGTATCCTAATTCAGACCCTCCAATTCACACCACCCCGTGATGTTTTTCTCACTCCTACTAGTGAATGTAATGTAACACACACCCATACAATGCGCACCACCCCGTGATGTTTTTCTCACGCCTACTAGTGAATGCAATATAACACACACACATACAATGTGCACCACCCTTCGATGTTTTTCTCACTCCTACTAGTGAATGTAATGTAACACACACCCATACAATGCCCACCACCCCGCGATATTTTTCAGAAACCTATCCTACATTGGAACTGCATGTTCCCTGACCTCCCCATGCTGACCACCCCGCGGTGCTTTTCTCCATCCTACATTGCCACTCACTGCCTATCCTAGTTCAGACACACCAATTCACACCACCCCGTGATGTTTTTCTTACTCTTACTAGTGAATGTAATGTAACACACACCCATACAATGCGCACCACCCCGCGATGTTTTTCTCACTCCTACTAGTGAATGTAATGTAACACACACGCGTACAATGCGCACCACCCCACGATGTTTTGCTCACTCCTAATAGTGAATGTAATGTAACACACACCCATACAATGTGCACCAACCCGCGATGTTTTTCTCACTCGTACTAGTGAATGTAATGTAACACACACCCATACAATGCGCACCACCCCGTGATGATTTTCAGAAACCTATCCTACATTGCCACTGCATGTTCCCTGACCTCCCCATGCTGACCACCGCGCGGTTCTTTTCTCCATCCTACATTGCCACTCACTGCCTATCCTAATTCAGACCCTCCGATTCACACCACACCGTGATGTTTTTCTCACTCCTAATAGTGAATGTAATATAACACACACCCATACAATGCGCACCACCCCGTGATGTTTTTCTCACTCCTACTAGTGAATGTAATGTAACACACACCCATAGAATGCGCACCACCCCGCGATGTTTTTCAGAAACCTATCCTACATTGCCACAGCATGTTCATTGACCTCCCCATGCTGACGACCCCGCAGTGCTTTTCTCCATCCTACATTGCCACTCACTGCCTATCCTAATGCAGACCCTCCGATTCACACCACCCCGTGATGTTTTTCTCACTCCTACTAGTGAATGTAATGTAACACACACCCATACAATGCGCACCACCCCGCGATGTTTTTCAGAAACCTATCCTACATTGCCACTGCATGTTCCCTGACCTCCCCATGCTGACGACACCGCAGGGCTTTTCTCCATCCTACAATGCCACTCACTGCCTATCCTAATTCAGACACTCCGATTCACACCACCCCTTGATGTTTTTCTCACTCCTACTAGTGAATGTAATGTAACACACACCCATACAATGCGCACCACCCCGTGATGTTTTTCTTACTCCTACTAGTGAATGTAATGTAACACACACCCATAAAATGCGCACCACCCCGCGATGTTTTTCAGAAACCTATCTTACATTTCCACTGCATGTTCCCTGACCTCCCCATGCTGACAACCCCGCGGTGCTTTTCTCCATCCTACATTACCACTCACTGCGTATCCTAATTCAGACCCTCCAATTCACACCACCCCGTGATGTTTTTCTCACTCCTACTAGTGAATGTAATGTAACACACACCCATACAATGCGCACCAACCCGTGATGTTTTTCTCACGGCTACTAGTGAATGCAATATAACACACACCCATACAATGTGCACCACCCCTCGATGTTTTTCTCACTCCTACTAGTGAATGTAATGTAATACACACATATACAATGCCCACCACCCCGCGATATTTTTCAGAAACCTATCCTACATTGGAACTGCATGTTACCTGACCTCCCCATGCTGACCACCCCGCGGTGCTTTTCTCCATCCTACATTGCCACTCACTGCCTATCCTAGTTCAGACCCTCCAATTCACACCATCCCGTGATGTTTTTCTTACTCTTACTAGTGAATGTAATGTAACACACACCCATACAATGCGCACCACCCCGCGATGTTTTTCTCACTCCTACTAGTGAATGTAATGTAACACACACGCATACAATGCGCACCACCCCACGATGTTTTGCTCACTCCTAATAGTGAATGTAATGTAACACACAATCATACAATGCACACCAACCCGCGATGTTTTTCTCACTCGTACTAGGGAATGTAATGTAACACACACCCATAAAATGCGCACCACCCCGTGATGATTTTCAGAAACCTATCCTACATTGCCACTGCATGTTCCCTGACCTCCCCATGCTGACCACCGCGCGGTGCTTTTCTCCATCCTACATTGCCACTCACTGCCTATCCTAATTCAGACCCTCCGATTAACACCACACCGTGATGTTTTTCTCACTCCTAATAGTGAATGTAATGTAACACACACCCATACAATGCGCACCACCCCGTGATGTTTTTCTCACTCCTACTAGTGAATGTAATGTAACACACACCCATAAAATGCGCACCACCCCGCGATGTTTTTCAGAAACCTATCCTACATTGCCACTGCATGTTCATTGACCTCCCCATGCTGACGACCCCGCAGTGCTTTTCTACATCCTACATTGCCACTCACTGCCTATCCTAATGCAGACCCTCCGATTCACACCACCCCGTGATGTTTTTCTCACTCCTATTAGTGAATATAATGTAACACACACCCATACAATGTGCACCACCCCGCGATGTTTTTCAGAAACCTATCCTACATTGCCACTGCATGTTCCCTGACCTCCCCATGCAGACCACCCTGCGGAGCTTTTCTCCATCCTACATTGCCACTCACTGCCTATCGTAATTCACACCCACCGATTCACACCACCACGTGAAGTTTTTCTCACTCCCACTAGTGAATGTAATGTAACACACTCCCATACAATGCGCACCACCCCGCGATGTTTTTCAGAAACCTATCCTACATTGCCACTGCATGTTCCCTGACCTCCCCATGCTGACAACCCCACGGTGCTTTTCTCCATCCTACATTGCCACTCACTGCCTATCCTAATTGAGACACTCCGATTCACACCACCCCGTGATGTTTTTCTCACTCCTACTAGTGAATGTAATGTAACACACACCCATACAATAAGCACCACCCTGCGACTATTTTCTCACTCCTACTAGTGAATATAATGTAACAAACACCCATACAATGCGCACCACCCCGCAATGTTTTTCAGAAACCTATCCTACATTGCCACTGCATGTTCCCTGACCTCCCCATGCTGACCACCGCGCGGTGCTTTTCTCCATCCTACATTGCCACTCACTGCCTATCCTAATTCAGACACTCCGATTCACACCACACCGTGATGTTTTTCTCACTCCTAATAGTGAATGTAATGTAACACACACCCATACAATGCGCACCACCCCGTGATGTTTTTCTCACTCTTACTAGTGAATGTAATGTAACACACGCCCATAGAATGCGCACCACCCCGCGATGTTTTTCAGAAACCTATCCTACATTGCCACTGCATGTTCATTGACCTCCCCATGCTGACGACCCCGCAGTGCTTTTCTCCATCCTACATTGCCACTCACTGCCTATCCTAATGCAGACCCTCTGATTCACACCACCCCGTGATGTTTTTCTCACTCCTACTAGTGAATATAATGTAACACACACCCATACAATGCGCACCACCCCGCGATGTTTTGCAGAAACCTATCCTACATTGCCACTGCATGTTCCCTGACCTCCCCATGCAGACCACCCTGCGGTGCTTTTCTCCATCGTACATTGCCACTCACTGCCTATCGTAATTCACACCCTCCGATTCACACCACCACGTGATGTTTTTCTCACTCCCACTAGTGAATGTAATGTAACACACACCCATACAATGTGCACCACCCCGCGATGTTTTTCAGAAACCTATCCTACATTGCCACTGCATGTTCCCTGACCTCCCCATGCTGACAACCCCACGGTGCTTTTCTCCATCCTACATTGCCACTCACTGCCTATCCTAATTGAGACACTCCGATTCACACCACCCCGTGATGTTTTTCTCACTCCTACTAGTGAATGTAATGTAACACACACCCATACAATGCGCACCACCCTGCGACTATTTTCTCAATCCTACTAGTGAATATAATGTAACAAACACCCATACAATGCGCACCACCCCGCAATGTTTTTCAGAAACCTATCCTACATTGGCACTGCATGTTCCCTGATCTCCCCATGCTGAACACACCGCGGTGCTTTTCTCCATCCTACATTGCCACTCACTGCCTATCCTAATTCATACCCTCCGATTCACACCACGCCATGATGTTTTTCTCACTTCTAATAGTGAATGTAATGTAACACACACCCATACAATGCGCACCACCCCGCGATGTTTTTCAGAAACCTATCCTACATTGCCACTGCATGTTCCCTGACCTCCCCATGCTGACCAACGCGCGGGGCTTTTCTCCATCCTACAATGCCAATCAATGCCTATCCTAATTCAGACCCTCCGATTCACACCACCCCGTGATGTTTTTCTCACTCCTACTAGTGAATGTAATGTAACACACACCCATACAATGCGCGCCACCGCGCGATGTTTTTCTCACTCCTACTAGTGAATGTAATGTAAAACACACCCATAAAATTCGCACCACCCCACGATGTTTTTCAGAAACCTATCCTACATTGCCACTGCATGTTCCCTGACCTCCCCATGCTGACAACCCCGCGGTGCTTTTCTCCATCCTACATTACCACTCACTGCATATCCTAATTCAGACCCTCCAATTCACACCACCCCGTGATGTTTTTCTCACTCCTACTAGTGAATATAATGTAACACACACCCATACAATGCCCACCACCCCACGATATTTTTCAGAAACCTATCCTACATTGGAACTGAATGTTCCCTGACCTCCCCATGCTGACCACCCCGCGGTGCTTTTCTCCATCCTACATTGCCACTCACTGCCTATCCTAGTTCAGACCCTCCAATTCACACCACCCCGTGATGTTTTTCTTACTCTTACTAGTGAATGTAATGTAACACACACCCATACAATGCGCACCACCCCGCGATGTTTTTCTCACTCCTACTAGTGAATGTAATGTAACACACACGCATACAATGCGCACCACCCCACGATGTTTTTCTCACTCCTACTAGTGAATGTAATGTAACACACACCCATACAATGCGCACCGCCCCGTGATGTTTTTCTCACTCCTACTAGTGAATGTAATGTAACACACACCCATACAATACCCACCACCCCGCGATATTTTTCAGAAACCTATCCTACATTGGAACTGCATGTTCCCTGACCTCCCCATGCTGACCACCCTGCGGTGCTTTTCTCCATCCTACATTGCCACTCACTGCCTATCCCAGTTCAGACCCTCCAATTCACACCACCCCGTGATGTTTTTCTCACTCCTACTAGTGAATGTAATGTATCACACACCCATAAAATGCGCACCACCCCGCGATGTTTTTCAGAAACCTATCCTACATTGCCACTGAATGTTCCCTGACCTCCACATGCTGACCATCCGGCGGTGCTTTTCTCCATCCTACATTACCACTCACTGCCTATCCTAATTCAGACCCTCTGATTCACACCACACCGTGATGTTTTTCTCACTCCTAATAGTGAATGTAATGTAACACACACCCATACAATGCGCACCACACCGTGATGTTTTTCTCACGCCTACTAGTGAATGAAATATAACACACACCCATACAATGCGCACCACCCCGCGATGTTTTTCTCACTCCTACTAGTGAATGTAATGTAACACACACCCATACAATGCACACCACCTCGCGATATTTTTCAGAAACCTATCCTACATTGCCACTGTATGTTCCCTGACCTCCCCATGCTGACCACCCCGCGGTGCTTTTCTCCATCCTACATTGCCACTCACTGCCTATCCTAGTTCAGACCCTCCAATTCACACCACCCCGTGATGTTTTTCTTACTCTTACTAGTGAATGTAATGTAACACACACCCATACAATGCGCACCACCCCGCGATGTTTTTCTCACTCCTACTAGTGAATGTAATGTATCACACACCCATAAAATGCGCACCACCCCGCGATGTTTTTCAGAAACCTATCCTACATTGCCACTGCATGTTCCCTGACCTCCCCATGCTGACCACCCGGCGGTGCTTTTCTCCATCCTACATTGCCACTCACTGCCTATCCTAATTCATACCCTCCGATTCACACCACCCCGTGATGTTTTTCTCACTCCTACTAGTGAATGTAATGTAACACACACCCATACAATGCGCACCACCCCGCGATGTTTTTCAGAAACCTATCCTACATTGCCACTGCATGTTCCCTGACCTCCCCATGCTGACGACCCCGCAGGGCTTTTCTCCATCCTACAATGCCACTCACTGCCTATCCTAATTCAGACCCTCTGATTCACACCACACCTTGATGTTTTTCTCACACCTACTAGTGAATGTAATGTAACACACACCCATACAATGCGCACCACCCCGCGATGTTTTTCTCACTCCTACTAGTGAATGTAATGTATCACACACCCATAAAATGCGCACCACCCCGCGATGTTTTTCAGAAACCTATCCTACATTGCCACTGCATGTTCCCTGACCTCCACATGCTGACCATCCGGCGGTGCTTTTCTCCATCCTACATTACCACTCACTGCCTATCCTAATTCAGACCCTCCGATTCACACCACACCGTGATGTTTTTCTCACTCCTAATAGTGAATGTAATGTAACACACACCCATACAATGCGCACCACCCCGCGATGTTTTTCAGAAACCTATCCTACATTGCCACTGCATGTTCCCTGACCTCCCCATGCTGACAACCCCACGGTGCTTTTCTCCATCCTACATTGCCACTCACTGCCTATCCTAATTGAGACACTCCGATTCACACCACCCCGTGATGTTTTTCTCACTCCTACTAGTGAATGTAATGTAACACACACCCATACAATGTGCACCACCCTGCGACTATTTTCTCAATCCTACTAGTGAATATAATGTAACAAACACCCATACAATGCGCACCACCCCGCAATGTTTTTCAGAAACCTATCCTACATTGCCACTGCATGTTCCCTGACCTCCCCATGCTGACCAACCCGCGGGGCTTTTCTCCATCCTACAATGCCAATCAATGCCTATCCTAATCCAGACCCTCCGATTCACACCACCCCGTGATGTTTTTCTCACTCCTACTAGTGAATGTAATGTAACACACACCCATACAATGCGCGCCACCGCGCGATGTTTTTCTCACTCCTACTAGTGAATGTAATGTAACACACACCCATACAATGCCCACCACCCCGCGATATTTTTCAGAAACCTATCCTACATTGGACCTGCATGTTCCCTGACCTCCCCATGCTGACCACCCCGCGGTGCTTTTCTCCATCCTACATTACCACTCACTGCCTATCCCAGTTCAGACCCTCCAATTCACACCACTCCGTGATGTTTTTCTTACTCTTACTAGTGAATGTAATGTAACACACACCCATACAATGCGCACCACCCCGCGATGTTTTTCTCACTCCTACTAGTGAATGTAATGTAACACACACGCATACAATGCGCACCACCCCACGATGTTTTGCTCACTCCTAATAGTGAATGTAATGTAACACACACCCATACAATGCGCACCAACCCGCAATGTTTTTCTCAATCGTACTAGTGAATGTAATGTAACACACACCCATACAATGCCCACCACCTCGCGATATTTTTCAGAAACCTATCCTACATTGCCACTGCATGTTCCCTGACCTCCCGATGCTGACCACCCCGCGGTGCTTTTCTCCATCCTACATTGCCACTCACTGCCTATCCTAGTTCAGACCCTCCAATTCACACCACCCCGTGATGTTTTTCTTACTCTTACTAGTGAATGTAATGTAACACACACCCATACAATGCGCACCACCCCACGATGTTTTTCTCACTCCTACTAGTGAATGTAATGTAACACACACACATACAATGCGCACCACCCCGCGATGTTTTTCTCACTCCTACTAGTGAATGTAATGTAACACACACCCATAAAATGCGCACCACCCCGCGATGTTTTTCAGAAACCTATCCTACATTGCCACTGCATGTTCCCTGACCTCCACATGCTGACCATCCGGCGGTGCTTTTCTCCATCCTACATTACCACTCACTGCCTATCCTAATTCAGACCCTCCGATTCACACCACACCGTGATGTTTTTCTCACTCCTAATAGTGAATGTAATGTAACACACACCCATACAATGCGCACCACCCCGTGATGTTTTTCTCACTCCTACTAGTGAATGTAATGTAACACACACCCATACAATGCGCACCACCTCACGATGTTTTTCATAAACCTATCCTACATTGCCACTGCATGTTGATTGACCTCCCCATGCTGACGATCCCGCAGTGCTTTTCTCCATCCTAGATTGCCACTCACTGCCTATCCTAATGCAGACCCTCGGATTCACACTACCCCGTGATGTTTTTCTCACTCCTACTAGTGAATATAATGTAACACACACCCATACAATGCGCACCACCCCGCGATGTTTTTCAGAAACCTATCCTTCATTGCCACTGCATGTTCCCTGACCTCCCCATGCAGACCACCCTGCGGAGCATTTCTCCATCCTACATTGCCACTCACTGCCTATCGTAATTCAGACCCTCCGTTTCACACCACCACGTGATGTTTTTCTCACTCGCACTAGTGAATGTAATGTAACACACACCCATACAATGCGCACCACCCCGCGATGTTTTTCAGAAACCTATCCTACATTGCCACTGCATGTTCCCTGACCTCCCCATGCTGACCACCCCACGGTGCTTTTCTCCATCCTACATTGCCACTCAATGCCTATCCTAATTGAGACACTCCGATTCACACCACCCCGTGATGATTTTCTCACTCCTACTAGTGAATGTAATGTAACACACACCCATACAATGCGCACCACCCCGCGACTATTTTCTCACTCCTACTAGTGAATATAATGTAACAAACACCCATACAATGCGCACCACCCCGCAATGTTTTTCAGAAACCTATTCTACATTGCCACTGCATGTTCCCTGACCTCCCCATGCTGACCACCGCGCGGTGCTTTTCTCCATCCTACATTGCCACTCACTGCCTATCCTAATTCAGACCCTCCGATTCACACCACAACGTGATGTTTTCTCACTCCTAATAGTGAATGTAATGTAACACACACCCATACAATGCGCACCACCCCGTGATGTTTTTCTCACTCCTACTAGTGAATGTAATGTAACACACACCCATAGAATGCGCACCACCCCGTGATGTTTTTCAGAAACCTATCCTACATTGCCACTGCATGTTCATTGACCTCCCCATGCTGACGACCCCGCAGTGCTTTTCTCCATCCTACATTGCCACTCACTGCCTATCCTAATGCAGACCCTCCGATTCACACCACCCCGTGATGTTTTTCTCACTCCTACTAGTGAATATAATGTAATACACACCCATACAATGCGCACCACCCCGCGATGTTTTTCAGAAACCTATACTACATTGCCACTGCATGTTCCCTGACCTCCCCATGCATACCACCCTGCGGAGCTTTTCTCCATCCTACATTGCCACTAACTGCCTATCGTAATTCACACCCTCCGATTCACCCCACCACGTGATGTTTTTCTCACTCCCACTAGTGAATGTAATGTAACACACACCCATACAATGCGCACCACCCCGCGATGTTTTTCAGAAACCTATCCTACATTGCCACTGCATGTTCCCTGACCTCCCCATGCTGACAACCCCACGGTGCTTTTCTCCATCCTACATTGCCACTCACTGCCTATCCTAATTGAGACACTCCGATTCACACCACCCCGTGATGTTTTTCTCACTCCTACTAGTGAATGTAATGTAAAACACACCCATACAATGCGCACCACCCTGCGAATATTTTCTCACTCCTACTAGTGAATATAATGTAACAAACACCCATACAATGCGCACCACCCCACAATGTTTTTCAGAAACCTATCCTACATTGCCACTGCATGTTCCCTGTTCTCCCCTTGCTGAACACACCGCGGTGCTTTTCTCCATCCTACATTGCCACTCACTGCCTATCCTAATTCATACCCTCCGATTCACACCACGCCATGATGTTTTTCTCACTCCTAATAGTGAATGTAATGTAACACACACCCATACAATGCGCACCACCCCGCGATGTTTTTCAGAAACCTATCCTACATTGCCACTGCATGTTCCCTGACCTCCCCATGCTGACCAACCCGCGGGGCTTTTCTCCATCCTACAATGCCAATCAATGCCTATCCTAATTCAGACCCTCCGATTCACACCACCCCGTGATGTTTTTCTCACTCCTACTAGTGAATGTAATGTAACACACACCCATACAATGCGCGCCACCGAGCGATGTTTTTCTCACTCCTACTAGTGAATGTAATGTAACACACACCCATACAATGCCCACCACCCCGCGATATTTTTCAGAAACCTATCCTACATTGGAACTGCATGTTCCCTGACCTCCCCATGCTGACCACCCCGCGGTGCTTTTCTCCATCCTACATTGCCACTCACTGCCTATCCCAGTTGAGACCCTCCAATTCACACCACCCCGTGATGTTTTTCTTACTCTTACTAGTGAATGTAATGTAACACACACCCATACAATGCGCACCACCCCGCGATGTTTTTCTCACTCCTACTAGTGAATGTAATGTAACACACACCCATACAATGCGCACCACCCCACGATGTTTTGCTCACTCCTAATAGTGAATGTAATGTAACACACACCCATACAATGCGCACCAACCCGCAATGTTTTTCTCACTCGTACTAGTGAATGTAATGTAACACACACCCATACAATGCGCACCACCCCGTGATGATTTTCAGAAACCTATCCTACATTGCCACTGCATGTTCCCTGACCTCCCCATGCTGACCACCGCGCGGTGCTTTTCTCCATCCTACATTGCCACTCACTGCCTATCCTAATGCAGACCCTCCGATTCACACCACACCGTGATGTTTTTCTCACTCTTAATAGTGAATGTAATGTAACACACACCCATACAATGCGCACCACCCCGTAATGTTTTTCTCACTCCTACTAGTGAATGTAATGTAACACACACCCATACAATGCGCACCACCCCGCGATGTTTTTCTCACTCCTACTAGTGAATGTAATGTTACACACCCGTACAATGCGCACCACCCCGCGATGATTTTCAGAAACCTATCCTACATTGCCACTGCATGTTCCCTGTCCTCCCCAGGCTGACTACCCCGCGGGGCTTTTCTCCATCCTACATTGCCACTCACTGCCTATCCTAATTCAGACCCTCCGATTCACACCACCCCGTGATGTTTTTCTCACTCCTACTAGTGAATGTAATGTAACACACACCCATATAATGCGCACCTCCCCGCGACTTTTTTCTCACTCCTACTAGTGAATATAATGTAACAAACACCCATACAATGCGCACCACCCCGCGATGTTTTTCAGAAACCTATCCTACATTGCCACTGCATGTTCCCTGACCTCCCCATACTGACCACCCGGCGGTGCTTTTCTCCATCCTACATTGCCACTCACTGCCTATCCTAATTCATACCCTCCGATTCACACCACCCCGTGATGTTTTTCTCACTCCTACTAGTGAATGTAATGTAACACACACCCATACAATGCGCACCATCCCGCGATGTTTTTCAGAAACCTATCCTACATTGCCACTGCATGTTGCCTGACCTCCCCATGCTGACGACCCCGCAGGGCTTTTCTCCATCCTACAATGCCACTCACTGCCTATCCTAATTCAGACCCTCTGATTCACACCACCCCTTGATGTTTTTCTCACTCCTACTAGTGAATGTAATGTAACACACACCCATACAATGCGCAACACCCCGCGATGTTTTTCTCACTCCTACTAGTGAATGTAATGTAACACACACCCATAAAATGCGCACGACCCCGCGATCTTTTTCAGAAACCTATCCTACATTGCCACTGCATGTTCCCTGACCTCCACATGCTGACCATCCGGCGGTGCTTTTCTCCATCCTACATTACCACTCACTGCCTATCCTAATTCAGACCCTCCGATTCACACCACACCATGATGTTTTTCGCACTCCTAATAGTGAATGTAATGTAACACACACCCATACAATGCGCACCACCCCGTGATGTTTTTCTCACTCCTACTAGTGAATGTAATGTAACACACACCCATACAATGCGCACCACCTCGCGATGTTTTTCAGAAACCTATCCTACATTGCCACTGCATGTTCCCTGACCTCCCCATGCTGACGACCCCGCAGTGCACTTCTCCATCCTACATTGCCACTCACTGCCTATCCTAATGCAGACCCTCCGATTCACACCACCACGTTATGTTTTTCTCACTCCTACTAGTGAATATAATGTAACACACACCCATACAATGCGCACCACCCCGCGATGTTTTTCAGAAACCTATCCTACATTGCCACTGCATGTTCCCTGACCTCCCCATTCAGACCACCCTGCGGAGCATTTCTCCATCCTACATTGCCACTCACTGCCTATCGTAATTCAGACCCTCTGATTCACACCACCACGTGATGTTTTTCTCACTCCCACTAGTGAATGTAATGTAACACACACCCATACCATGCGCACCACCCCGCGATGTTTTTCAGAAACCTATCCTACATTGCCACTGCATGTTCCCTGACCTCCCCATGCTGACCACCCCACGGTGCTTTTCTCCATTCTACATTGCCACTCAATGCCTATCCTAATTGAGACACTCCGATTCACACCACCCCGTGATGTTTTTCTCACTCCTACTATTGAATGTAATGTAACACACACCCATACAATGCGCACCACCCCGCGACTATTTTCTCACTCCTACTAGTGAATATAATGTAACAAACACCCATACAATGCGCACCACCCCGCAATGTTTTTCAGAAACCTATCCTACATTGCCACTGCATGTTCCCTGACCTCCCCATGCTGACCACCGCGCGGTGCTTTTCTCCATCCTACATTGCCACTCACTGCCTATCCTAATTCAGACCTTCCGATTCACACCACACCGTGATGTTTTTCTCACTCCTAATAGTGAATGTAATGTAACACACACCCATACAATGCGCACCACCCCGTGATGTTTTTCTCACTCCTAATAGTGAATGTAATGTAACACACACCCATACAATGCGCACCACCTCGCGATGTTTTTCAGAAACCTATCCTATATTGCCACTGCATGTTCCCTGACCTCCCCATGCTGACGACCCCGCAGTGCTTTTCTCCATCCTACATTGCCACTCACTGCCTATCCTAATGCAGACCCTCTGATTCACACCACCCCGTGATGTTTTTCTCACTCCTACTAGTGAATGTAATGTAACACACACCCATACAATGCGCACCACCTCGCGATGTTTTTCAGAAACCTATCCTATATTGCCACTGCATGTTCCCTGACCTCCCCATGCTGACCACTGCGCGGTGCTTTTCTCCATCCTACATTGCCACTCACTGCCTATCCTAATTCAGACCCTCCGATTCACACCACACCGTGATGTTTTTCTCACTCCTAATAGTGAATGTAATGTAACACACACCCATACAATGCGCACCACCCTGTGACGTTTTTCTCACTCCTACTAGTGAATGTAATGTAACACACACCCATACAATGCGCACTACCTCGCGATGTTTTTCAGAAACCTATCCTACATTGCCACTGCATGTTAATTGACCTCCCCATGCTGACGACCCCGCAGTGCTTTTCTCCATCCTACATTGCCACTCACTGCCTATCCTAATGCAGACCCTCCGATTCACACTACCCCGTGATGTTTTTCTCACTCCTACTAGTGAATATAATGTAACACACACCCATACAATGCGCACCACCCTGCGACTATTTTCTCACTCCTACTAGTGAATATAATGTAACAAACACCCATACAATGTGCACCAACCCGCGATGTTTTTCAGAAACCTATCCTACATTGCCACTGCATGTTCACTGACCTCCCCAAGCTGACCAACCCGCGGGGCTTTTCTCCATCCTACAATGCCAATCAATGCCTATCCTAATTCAGACCCTCCGATTCACACCACCCCGTGATGTTTTTCTCACTCCTACTAGTGAATGTAATGTAACACACACCCATACAATGCGCGCCACCGCGCGATGTTTTTCTCACTCCTACTAGTGAATGTAATGTAACACACACCCATAAAATGCGCACCACCCAGCGATGTTTTTCAGAAACCTATCCTACATTGCCACTGCATGTTCCCTGACCTCCCCATGCTGAGAACCCCGCGGTGCTTTTCTCCATCCTACATTACCACTCACTGTGTATCCTAATTCAGACCCTCCAATTCACACCACCCCGTGATGTTTTTCTCACTCCTACTAGTGAATGTAATGTAACACACACCCATACAATGCGCACCACCCCGTGATGTTTTTCTCCCGCCTAATAGTGAATGCAATATAACACACCCCCATACAATGCGCACCACCCCGCGATGTTTTTCTCACTCCTACTAGTGAATGTAATGTAACCCACACCCATACAATGCCCAACACCTCGCGATATTTTTCAGAAACCTATCCTACATTGCCACTGCATGTTCCATGACCTCCCCATGCTGACCACCCCGCGGTGCTTTTCTCCATCCTACATTGCCACTCACTGCCTATCCTAGTTCAGACCCTCCAATTCACACCACCCAGTGATGTTTTTCTTACTCTTACTAGTGAATGTAATGTAACACACACCCATACAATGTGCACCAACCCGCGATGTTTTTCTCACTCCTACTAGTGAATATAATGTAACAAACACCCATACAATGCGCACCACCCCGCGATGTTTTTCAGAAACCTATTCTACATTGCCACTGCATGTTCACTGTCCTCCCCATGCTGAGCACCCGGCGGTGCTTTTCTCCATCCTACATTGCCACTCACTGCCTATCCTAATTCATACCCTCCGATTCACACCACCCCGTGATGTTTTTCTCACTCCTACTAGTGAATGTAATGTAACACACACCCATACAATGCGCACCACCCCGCGATGTTTTTCAGAAACCTGTCCTACATTGCCACTGCATGTTCCCTGACCTCCCCATGCTGACGACCCCGCAGGGCTTTTCTCCATCCTACAATGCCACTCACTGCCTATCCTAATTCAGACCCTCTGATTCACACCACCCCTTGATGTTTTTCTCACTCCTACTAGTGAATGTAATGTAACACACACCCATACAATGCGCACCACCTCGCGATGTTTTTCAGAAACCTATCCTACATTGCCACTGCATGTTCCCTGACCTCCCCATGCTGACCACCGCGCGGTGCTTTTCTCCATCCTACATTGCCACTCACTGCCTATCCTAATTCAGACCCTCCGATTCACACCACACAGTGATGTTTTTCTCACTCCTACTAGTGAATGTAATGTAACACACACCCATACAATGCGCACCACCCTGCGACTATTTTCTCACTCCTATTAGTGAATATAATGTAACAAACACCCATACAATGCGCACCACCCCGCAATGTTTTTCAGAAACCTATCCTACATTGCCACTGCATGTTCCCTGATCTCCCCATGCTGAACACACCGCGGTGCTTTTCTCCATCCTACATTGCCACTCACTGCCTATCCTAAATCATAGCCTCCGATTCACACCACGCCATGATGTTTTTCTCACTCCTAATAGTGAATGTAATGTAAAATACACCCATACAATGCGCACCACCCCGCGATGTTTTTCAGAAACCTATCCTACATTGCCACTGCATGTTCCCTGACCTCTCCATGCTGACCAACCCGCGGGGCTTTTCTCCATCCTACAATGCCCATCAGTGCCTATCCTAATTCAGACCCTCCGATGCACACCACCCCGTGATGTTTTTCTCACTCCTACTAGTGAATGTAATGTAACAAACACCCATACAATGCGCGCCACCGCGCGATGTTTTTCTCACTCCTACTAGTGAATGTAATGTAACACACACCCATACAATGCGCGCCACCGCGCGATGTTTTTCTCACTCCTACTAGTGAATGTAATGTAACACACACCCATAAAATGCGCACCACCCCACGATGTTTTTCAGAAACCTATCCTACATTGCCACTGCATGTTCCCTGACCTCCCCATGCTGACAACCCCGCAGGGCTTTTCTCCATCCTACATTACCACTCACTGCGTATCCTAATTCAGACCCTCCAATTCACACCACCCCGTGATGTTTTTCTCACTCCTACTAGTGAATATAATGTAACACACACCCATACAATGCGCACCACCCCGTGATGTTTTTCTCACGCCTACTAGTGAATGCAATATAACACACACTAATACAATGTGCACCACGCCTCGATGCTTTTCTCACTCCTACTAGTGAATGTAATGTAACACACACCCATACAATGCCCACCACCCCGCGATATTTTTCAGATACCTATCCTATATTGGAACTGCATGTTCCCTGACCTCCCCATGCTGACCACCCCGCGGTGCTTTTCTCCATCCTACATTGCCACTCACTGCCTATCCTAGTTCAGACCCTCCAATTCACACCACCCCGTGATGTTTTTCTTACTCTTACTAGTGAATGTAATGTAACACACACCCATACAATGCGCACCACCCCGCGATGTTTTTCTCACTCCTACTGGTGAATGTAATGTAACACACAAGCATACAATGCGCACCACCCCACGATGTTTTGCTCACTCCTACTAGTGAATATAATGTAACAAACACCCATACAATGCGCACGACCCCGCGATGTTTTTCAGAAACCTATCCTACATTGCCACTGCATGTTCCCTGACCTCCCCATGCTGACCACCCCACGGTGCTTTTCTCCATCCTACATTGCCACTCACTGCCTATCCTAATTCATAACCTCCGATTCACACCACCCCGTGATGTTTTTCTCACTCCTACTAGTGAATGTAATGTAACACACACCCATACAATGTGCAACACCCCGCGATGTTTTTAAGAAACCTATCCTACATTGCCACTGCATTTTCCCTGACTTCCCCATGCTGACGACCCCGCAGGGCTTTTCTCCATCCTACAATGCCACTCACTGCCTATCCTAATTCAGACACTCAGATTCACACCACCCCTTGATGTTTTTCTCACTCCTAATAGTGAATGTAATGTAACACACACCCATACAATGCGCGCCACCGCGCGATGTTTTTCTCACTCCTACTAGTGAATGTAATGTAACACACACCCATAAAATGTGCACCACCCCGCGATGTTTTTCAGAAACCTATCCTACATTGCCACTGCATGTTCCCTGACCTCCCCATGCTGACAACCCCCGCGGTGCTTTTCTCCATCCTACATTACCACTCACTGCGTATCCTAATTCAGACCCTCCAATTCCACACCACCCCATGATGTTTTTCTCACTCACTAGTGAATGTAATGTAACACACACCCATACAATGCGCACCACCCCGTGATGTTTTTCTCACGCCTACTAGTGAATGCAATATAACACACACCCATACAATGCGCACCACCCCGTGATGTTTTTCTCACTCCTACTAGTGAATGTAATGTAACACACACCCATACAATGCCCATCACCTCGCGATATTTTTCTGAAACCTATCCTACATTGGAACGGCATGTTCCCTGACCTCCCCATGCTGACCACCCCGCGGTGCTTTTCTCCATCCTACATTGCCACTCACTGCCTATCCTAGTTCATACCCTCCAATTCACACCACCCCGTGATGTTTTTCTTACTCTTACTAGTGAATGTAATGTAACACACACCCATACAATGTGCACCAACCCGCGATGTTTTTCTCACTCCTACTAGTGAATATAATGTAACAAACACCCATACAATGCGCACCACCCCGCGATGTTTTTCAGAAACCTATTCTACATTGCCACTGCATGTTCACTGTCCTCCCCATGCTGAGCACCCGGCGGTGCTTTTCTCCATCCTACATTGCCACTCACTGCCTATCCTAATTCATACCCTCCGATTCACACCACCCCGTGATGTTTTTCTCACTCCTACTAGTGAATGTAATGTAACACACACCCATACAATGCGCACCACCCCGCGATGTTTTTCAGAAACCTGTCCTACATTGCCACTGCATGTTCCCTGACCTCCCCATGCTGACGACCCCGCAGGGCTTTTCTCCATCCTACAATGCCACTCACTGCCTATCCTAATTCAGACCCTCTGATTCACACCACCCCTTGATGTTTTTCTCACTCCTACTAGTGAATGTAATGTAACACACACCCATACAATGCGCACCACCTCGCGATGTTTTTCAGAAACCTATCCTACATTGCCACTGCATGTTCCCTGACCTCCCCATGCTGACCACCGCGCGGTGCTTTTCTCCATCCTACATTGCCACTCACTGCCTATCCTAATTCAGACCCTCCGATTCACACCACACAGTGATGTTTTTCTCACTCCTACTAGTGAATGTAATGTAACACACACCCATACAATGCGCACCACCCTGCGACTATTTTCTCACTCCTACTAGTGAATATAATGTAACAAACACCCATACAATGCGCACCACCCCGCAATGTTTTTCAGAAACCTATCCTACATTGCCACTGCATGTTCCCTGATCTCCCCATGCTGAACACACCGCGGTGCTTTTCTCCATCCTACATTGCCACTCACTGCCTATCCTAATTCATAGCCTCCGATTCACACCACGCCATGATGTTTTTCTCACTCCTAATAGTGAATGTAATGTAAAATACACCCATACAATGCGCACCACCCCGCGATGTTTTTCAGAAACCTATCCTACATTGCCACTGCATGTTCCCTGACCTCTCCATGCTGACCAACCCGCGGGGCTTTTCTCCATCCTACAATGCCAATCAGTGCCTATCCTAATTCAGACCCTCCGATGCACACCACCCCGTGATGTTTTTCTCACTCCTACTAGTGAATGTAATGTAACAAACACCCATACAATGCGCGCCACCGCGCGATGTTTTTCTCACTCCTACTAGTGAATGTAATGTAACACACACCCATACAATGCGCGCCACCGCGCGATGTTTTTCTCACTCCTACTAGTGAATGTAATGTAACACACACCCATAAAATGCGCACCACCCCACGATGTTTTTCAGAAACCTATCCTACATTGCCACTGCATGTTCCCTGACCTCCCCATGCTGACAACCCCGCAGGGCTTTTCTCCATCCTACATTACCACTCACTGCGTATCCTAATTCAGACCCTCCAATTCACACCACCCCGTGATGTTTTTCTCACTCCTACTAGTGAATATAATGTAACACACACCCATACAATGCGCACCACCCCGTGATGTTTTTCTCACGCCTACTAGTGAATGCAATATAACACACACTAATACAATGTGCACCACGCCTCGATGCTTTTCTCACTCCTACTAGTGAATGTAATGTAACACACACCCATACAATGCCCACCACCCCGCGATATTTTTCAGAAACCTATCCTATATTGGAACTGCATGTTCCCTGACCTCCCCATGCTGACCACCCCGCAGTGCTTTTCTCCATCCTACATTGCCACTCACTGCCTATCCTAGTTCAGACCCTCCAATTCACCACCACCCCGTGATGTTTTTCTTACTCTTACTAGTGAATGTAATGTAACACACACCCATACAATGCGCACCACCCCGCGATGTTTTTCTCACTCCTACTGGTGAATGTAATGTAACACGCACGCATACAATGCGCACCACCCCACGATGTTTTGCTCACTCCTACTAGTGAATATAATGTAACAAACACCCATACAATGCGCACGACCCCGCGATGTTTTTCAGAAACCTATCCTACATTGCCACTGCATGTTCCCTGACCTCCCCATGCTGACCACCCCACGGTGCTTTTCTCCATCCTACATTGCCACTCACTGCCTATCCTAATTCATAACCTCCGATTCACACCACCCCGTGATGTTTTTCTCACTCCTACTAGTGAATGTAATGTAACACACACCCATACAATGTGCAACACCCCGCGATGTTTTTCAGAAACCTATCCTACATTGCCACTGCATTTTCCCTGACTTCCCCATGCTGACGACCCCGCAGGGCTTTTCTCCATCCTACAATGCCACTCACTGCCTATCCTAATTCAGACACTCCGATTCACACCACCCCTTGATGTTTTTCTCACTCCTAATAGTGAATGTAATGTAACACACACCCATACAATGCGCGCCACCGCGCGATGTTTTTCTCACTCCTACTAGTGAATGTAATGTAACACACACCCATAAAATGTGCACCACCCCGCGATGTTTTTCAGAAACCTATCCTACATTGCCACTGCATGTTCCCTGACCTCCCCATGCTGACAACCCCGCGGTGCTTTTCTCCATCCTACATTACCACTCACTGCGTATCCTAATTCAGACCCTCCAATTCACACCACCCCGTGATGTTTTTCTCACTCCTACTAGTGAATGTAATGTAACACACACCCATACAATGCGTACCACCCCGTGATGTTTTTCTCACGCCTACTAGTGAATGCAATATAACACACACCCATACAATGCGCACCACCCCGTGATGTTTTTCTCACTCCTACTAGTGAATGTAATGTAACACACACCCATACAATGCCCATCACCTCGCGATATTTTTCAGAAACCTATCCTACATTGGAACTGCATGTTCCCTGACCTCCCCATGCTGACCACCCCGCGGTGCTTTTCTCCATCCTACATTGCCACTCACTGCCTATCCTAGTTCATACCCTCCAATTCACACCACCCCGTGATGTTTTTCTTACTCTTACTAGTGAATGTAATGTAACACACACCCATACAATGCGCACCACCCCGCGATGTTTTTCTCACTCCTACTAGTGAATGTAATGTAACACACACGCATACAATGCGCACCACCCCTTCGAATTTTTTCTCACTCCTACTAGTGAATATAATGTAACAAACACCCATACAATGCGCACCACCCCGCGATGTTTTTCAGAAACCTATCCTACATTGCCACTGCATGTTCCCTGACCTCCCCATGCTGACCACCCGGCGGTGCTTTTCTCCATCCTACATTGCCACTCACTGCCTATCCTAATTCATACCCTCCGATTCACACCACCCCGTGATGTTTTTCTCACTCCTACTAGTGAATGTAATGTAACAAACACCCATACAATGCGCACCACCCCGCGATGTTTTTCAGAAACCTATCCTACATTGCCACTGCATGTTCCCTGACCTCCCCATGCTGACGACACCGTAGGGCTTTTCTCCATCCTACAATGCCACTCACTGCCTATCCTAATTCAGACCCTCTGATTCACACCACCCCTTGATGTTTTTCTCACTCCTACTAGTGAATGTAATGTAACACACACCCATACAATGCGCACCACCCCGCGATGTTTTTCTCACTCCTACTAGTGAATGTAATGTAACACACACCGATACAATGCGCACCACCCCATGATGTTTTTCTCACTCCTAATAGTGAATGTAATGTAACACACACCCATAAAATGCGCACCACCTCGCGATGTTTTTCAGAAGCCTATCCTACATTGCCACTGCATGTTCCCTGACCTCCCCATGCTGACCACCGCGCGGTGCTTTTCTCCATCCTACATTGCCACTCACTGCCTATCCTAATTCAGACCCTCCGATTCACACCACACCGTGATGTTTTTCTCACTCCTAATAGTGAATGTAATGTAACACACACCCATACAATGCGCACCACCCCGTGACGTTTTTCTCACTCCTACTAGTGAATGTAATGTAACACACACCCATACAATGCGCACCACCTCGCGATGTTTTTCAGAAACCTATCCTACATTGCCACTGCATGTTCATTGACCTCCCCATGCTGACGACCCCGCAGTGCTTTTCTCCATCCTACATTGCCACTCACTGCCTATCCTAATGCAGACCCTCCGATTCACACTACCCCGTGATGTTTTTCTCACTCCTACTAGTGAATATAATGTAACACACACCCATACAATGCGCACCACCCTGCGACTATTTTCTCACTCCTACTAGTGAATATAATGTAACAAACACCCATACAATGCGCACCAAACCGCGATGTTTTTCAGAAACCTCTCCTACATTGCCACTGCATGTTCCCTGACCTCCCCAAGCTGACCAACCCGCGGGGCTTTTCTCCATCCTACAATGCCAATCAATGCCTATCCTAGTTCAGACCCTCCAATTCACACCACCCCGTGATGTTTTTCTTACTCTTACTAGTGAATGTAATGTAACACACACCCATACAATGCGCACCACCCCGCGATGTTTTTCTCACTCCTACTAGTGAATGTAATGTAACACAGACGCATACAATGCGCACCACCCCGCGATGTTTTTCTCACTCCTACTAGTGAATATAATGTAACAAACACCCACACAATGCGCACCACCCCGCGATGTTTTTCAGAAACCTATCCTACATTGCCACTGCATGTTCCATGACCTCCCCATGCTGACCAGCCGGCGGTGCTTTTCTCCATCCTACATTGCCACTCACTGCCTATCCTAATTCATACCCTCCGATTCACACCACCCCGTGATGTTTTTCTCACTCCTACTAGTGAATGTAATGTAACACACACCCATACAATGCGCACCACCCCGCGATGTTTTTCAGAAACCTATCCTACATTGCCACTGCATGTTCCCTGACCTCCCCATGCTGACGACACCGTAGGCTTTTCTCCGTCCTACAATGCCACTCACTGCCTATCCTAATTCAGACCCTCTGATTCACACCACCCCTTGATGTTTTTCTCACTCCTACTAGTGAATGTAATGTAACACACACCCATACAATGCGCACCACCCCGCGATGTTTTTCTCACTCCTACTAGTGAATGTAATGTAACACACACCGATACAATGCGCACCACCCCATGATGTTTTTCTCACTCCTAATAGTGAATGTAATGTAACACACACCCATACAATGCTCACCACCTCGCGATGTTTTTCAGAAACCTATCCTACATTGCCACTGCATGTTCCCTGACCTCCCCATGCTGACCACCGCGCGGTGCTTTTCTCCATCCTACATTGCCACTCACTGCCTATCCTAATTCAGACCCTCCGATTCACACCACACCGTGATGTTTTTCTCACTCCTAATAGTGAATGTAATGTAACACACACCCATACAATGCGCACCACCCCGTGACGTTTTTCTCACTCATACTAGTGAATGTAATGTAACACACACCCATACAATGCGCACCACCTCGCGATGTTTTTCAGAAACCTATCCTACATTGCCACTGCATGTTCCCTGACCTCCCCATGCTGACAACCCCGCGGTGCTTTTCTCCATCCTACATTACCACTCACTGCATATCCTAATTCAGACCCTCCAATTCACACCACCCCGTGATGTTTTTCTCACTCCTACTAGAGAATGTAATGTAACACACACGCATACAATGCGCACCACCCCGCGATGTTTTTTAGAAACCTATCCTACATTGCCACTGCATGTGGCATTGTAGGCACTGCATTCCCTGACCTCCCCAAGCTGACCAACCCGCGGGGCTTTTCTCCATCCTACAATGCCAATCAATGCCTATCCTAATTCAGACCCTCCGATTCACACCACCCCGTGATGTTTTTCTCACTCCTACTAGTGAATATAATGTAACACACACCCATACAATGCGCACCACCCTGCGACTATTTTCTCACTCCTACTAGTGAATATAATGTAACAAACACCCATACAATGCGCACCAACCCGCGATGTTTTTCAGAAACCTATCCTACATTGCCACTGCATGTTCCCTGACCTCCCCAAGCTCACCAACCCGCGGGGCTTTTCTCCATCCTACAATGCCAATCAATGCCTATCCTAATTCAGACCCTCCGATTCACACCACCCCGTGATGTTTTTCTCACACCTACTAGTGAATGTAATGTAACACACACCCATACAATGCGCGCCACCGCGCGATGTTTTTCTCACTCCTACTAGTGAATGTAATGTAACACACACCCATAAAATGCGCACCAACCCGCGATGTTTTTCAGAAACCTATCCTACATTGCCACTGCATGTTCCCTGACCTCCCAATGCTGACAACCCCGCGGTGCTTTTCTCCATCCTACATTACCACTCACTGCATATCCTAATTCAGACCCTCCAATTCACACCACCCCTTGATGTTTTTCTCACTCCTACTAGTGAATGTAATGTAACACACACCCATACAATGCGCACCACCCCGCGATGTTTTTCTCACTCCTACTAGTGAATGTAATGTAACACACACCGATACAATGCGCACCACCCCATGATATTTTTCTCACTCCTAATAGTGAATGTAATGTAACACACACCCATACAATGCTCACCACCTCGCGATGTTTTTCAGAAACCTATCCTACATTGCCACTGCATGTTCCCTGACCTCCCCATGCTGACCACCGCGCGGTGCTTTTCTCCATCCTACATTGCCACTCACTGCCTATCCTAATTCAGACCCTCCAATTCACACCACACCGTGATGTTTTTCTCACTCCTAATAGTGAATGTAATGTAACACACACCCATACAATGCGCACCACCCCGTGACGTTTTTCTCACTCCTACTAGTGAATGTAATGTAACACACACCCATACAATGCGCACCACCTCGCGATGTTTTTCAGAAACCTATCCTACATTGCCACTGCATGTTCCCTGACCTCCCCATGCTGACAACCCCGCGGTGCTTTTCTCCATCCTACATTACCACTCACTGCATATCCTAATTCAGACCCTCCAATTCACACCACCCCGTGATGTTTTTCTCACTCCTACTAGAGAATGTAATGTAACACACACGCATACAATGCGCACCACCCCGCGATGTTTTTTAGAAACCTATCCTACATTGCCACTGCATGTGGCATTGTAGGCACTGCATTCCCTGACCTCCCCAAGCTGACCAACCCGCGGGGCTTTTCTCCATCCTACAATGCCAATCAATGCCTATCCTAATTCAGACCCTCCGATTCACACCACCCCGTGATGTTTTTCTCACTCCTACTAGTGAATATAATGTAACACACACCCATACAATGCGCACCACCCTGCGACTATTTTCTCACTCCTACTAGTGAATATAATGTAACAAACACCCATACAATGCGCACCAACCCGCGATGTTTTTCAGAAACCTATCCTACATTGCCACTGCATGTTCCCTGACCTCCCCAAGCTCACCAACCCGCGGGGCTTTTCTCCATCCTACAATGCCAATCAATGCCTATCCTAATTCAGACCCTCCGATTCACACCACCCCGTGATGTTTTTCTCACGCCTACTAGTGAATGTAATGTAACACACACCCATACAATGCGCGCCACCGCGCGATGTTTTTCTCACTCCTACTAGTGAATGTAATGTAACACACACCCATAAAATGCGCACCAACCCGCGATGTTTTTCAGAAACCTATCCTACATTGCCACTGCATGTTCCCTGACCTCCCAATGCTGACAACCCCGCGGTGCTTTTCTCCATCCTACATTACCACTCACTGCATATCCTAATTCAGACCCTCCAATTCACACCACCCCGTGATGTTTTTCTCACTCCTACTAGTGAATGTAATGTAACACACACCCATACAATGCGCACCACCCCGTGATGTTTTTCTCCCGCCTAATAGTGAATGCAATATAACACACACCCATACAATGCGCACTACCCCGCGATGTTTTTCTCACTCCTACTAGTGAATATAATGTAACAAACACCCATACAATGCGCACCACCCCGCGATGTTTTTCAGAAAGCTATCCTACATTGCCACTGCATGTTCCCTGACCTCCCTATGCTGACCACCCGGCGGTGCTTTTCTCCATCCTACATTGCCACTCACTGCCTATCCTAATTCATACCCTCCGATTCACACCATCCCGTGATGTTTTTCTCACTCCTACTAGTGAATGTAATGTAACACACACCCATAAAATGCGCACCAACCCGCGATGTTTTTCAGAAACCTATCCTACATTGCCACTGCATGTTCCCTGACCTCCCAATGCTGACAACCCCGCGGTGCTTTTCTCCATCCTACATTACCACTCACTGCATATCCTAATTCAGACCCTCCAATTCACACCACCCCGTGATGTTTTTCTCACTCCTACTAGTGAATGTAATGTAACACACACCCATACAATGCGCACCACCCCGTGATGTTTTTCTCCCGCCTAATAGTGAATGCAATATAACACACACCCATACAATGCGCACTACCCCGCGATGTTTTTCTCACTCCTACTAGTGAATATAATGTAACAAACACCCATACAATGCGCACCACCCCGCGATGTTTTTCAGAAACCTATCCTACATTGCCACTGCATGTTCCCTGACCTCCCCATGCTGACGACCCCGCAAGCGTTTTCTCCATCCTACAATGCCACTCACTGCCTATCCTAATTCAGACCCTCTGATTCACACCACCCCTTGATGTTTTTCTCACTCCTACTAGTGAATGTAATGTAACACACACCCATACAATGCGCACCACCCCGCGATGTTTTTCTCACTCCTACTAGTGAATGTAATGTAACACACACCGATACAATGCGCACCACCCCGTGTTGTTTTTCTCACTCCTAATAGTGAATGTAATGTAACACACACCCATATAATGCGCGCCACCGCGCGAAGTTTTTCTCATTCCTACTAGTGAATGTAATGTAACACACACCCATAAAATGCGCACCACCCCGCGATGTTTTTCAGAAACCTATCCTACATTGCCACTGCATGTTCCCTGACCTCCCCATGCTGACCACCGCGCGGTGCTTTTCTCCATCCTACATTGCCACTCACTGCCTATCCTAATTCAGACCCTCCGATTCACACCACACCGTGATGTTTTTCTCACTCCTAATAGTGAATGTAATGTAACACACACCCATACAATGCGCACCACCCCGTGACGTTTTTCTCACTCCTACTAGTGAATGTAATGTAACACACACCCATACAATGCGCACCACCTCGCGATGTTTTTCAGAAACCTATCCTACATTGCCACTGCATGTTCATTGACCTCCCCATGCTGACGACCCCGCAGTGCTTTTCTCCATCCTACATTGCCACTCACTGCCTATCCTAATGCAGACCCTCCGATTCACACTACCCCGTGATGTTTTTCTCACTCCTACTAGTGAATATAATGTAACACACACCCATACAATGCGCACCACCCTGCGACTATTTTCTCACTCCTACTAGTGAATATAATGTAACAAACACCCATACAATGCGCACCACCCCGCGATGTTTTTCAGAAACCTATCCTACATTGCCACTGCATGTTCCCTGACCTCCCCAAGCTGACCAACCCGCGGGGCTTTTCTCCATCCTACAATGCCAATCAATGCCTATCCTAATTCAGACCCTCCGATTCACACCACCCCGTGATGTTTTTCTCACTCCTACTAGTGAATGTAATGTAACACACAGCCATACAATGCGCACCACCCCGTGATGCTTTTCTCCCGCCTACTAGTGAATGCAATATAACACACACCCATACAATGCGCAACACCCCGCGATGTTTTTCTCACTCCTACTAGTGAATGTAATGTAACACACACCCATACAATGCCCACCACCTCGCGATATTTTTCAGAAACCTATCCTACATTGCCACTGCATGTTCCATGACCTCCCCATGCTGACCACCCCGCGGTGCTTTTCTCCATCCTACATTGCCACTCACTGCCTATCCTAGTTCAGACCCTCCAATTCACACCACCCCGTGATGTTTTTCTTACTCTTACTAGTTAATGTAATGTAACACACACCCATACAATGCGCACCACCCCGCGATGTTTTTCTCACTCCTATTAGTGAATGTAATGTAACACACACGCATACAATGCGCACCACCCCGCGATGTTTTTCTCACTCCTACTAGTGAATATAATGTAACAAACACCCATACAATGCGCACCACCCCGCGATGTTTTTCAGAAACCTATCCTACATTGCCACTGCATGTTCCCTGACCTCCCCATGCTGACCACCCGGCGGTGCTTTTCTCCATCCTACATTGCCACTCACTGCCTATCCTAATTCATACCCTCCGATTCACACCACCCCGTGATGTTTTTCTCACTCCTGCTAGTGAATGTAATGTAACACACACCCATACAATGCGCACCACCCCGCGATGTTTTTCAGAAACCTATCCTACATTGCCACTGCATGTTCCCTGACCTCCCCATGCTGACGACCCCGCAGGGCTTTTCTCCATCCTACAATGCCACTCACTGCCTATCCTAATTCAGACCCTCTGATTCACACCACCCCTTGATGTTTTTCTCACTCCTACTAGTGAATGTAATGTAACACACACCCATACAATGCGCAACACCCCGCGATGTTTTTCTCACTCCTACTAGTGAATGTAATGTAACACACACCCATAAAATGCGCACCACCCCGCGATGTTTTTCAGAAACCTATCCTACATTGCCACTGCATGTTCCCTGACCTCCACATGCTGACCATCCGGCGGTGCTTTTCTCCATCCTACATTACCACTCACTGCCTATCCTAATTCAGACCCTCCGATTCACACCACACCGTGATGTTTTTCTCACTCCTAATAGTGAATCTAATGTAACACACACCCATACAATGCGCACCACCCCGTGATGTTTTTCTCACTCCTACTAGTGAATGCAATGTAAAACACACCCATACAATGCGCACCACCTCGCGATGTTTTTCAGAAACCTATCCTACATTGCCACTGCATGTTCATTGAACTCCCCATGCTGACGACCCCGCAGTGCTTTTCTCCATCCTACATTGCCACTCACTGCCTATCCTAATGCAGACCCTCCGATTCACACTACCCCGTGATGTTTTTCTCACTCCTACTAGTGAATATAATGTAACACACACCCATACAATGCGCACCACCCCGCGATGTTTTTCAGAAACCTATCCTACATTGCCACTGCATGTTCCCTGACCTCCCCATGCAGACCACTCTGCGGAGCATTTCTCCATCCTACATTGCCACTCACTGCCTATCGTAATTCAGACCCTCCGATTCACACCACCACGTGATGTTTTTCTCACTCCCACTAGTGAATGTAATGTAACACACACCCATACAATGCGCACCAACCCGCGATGTTTTTCAGAAACCTATCCTACATTGCCACTGCATGTTCCCTGACCTCCCCATGCTGACCACCCCACGGTGCTTTTCTCCATCCTACATTGCCACTCAATGCCTATCCTAATTGAGACACTCCGATTCTCACCACCCCGTGATGTTTTTCTCACTCCTACTAGTGAATGTAATGTAACACACACCCATACAATGCGCACCACCCCGCGACTATTTTCTCACTCCTACTAGTGAATATAATGTAACAAACACCCATACAATGCGCACCACCCCGCAATGTTTTTCAGAAACCTATCCTACATTGCCACTGCATGTTCCCTGACCTCCCCATGCTGACCACCGCGCGGTGATTTTCTCCATCCTACATTGCCACTCACTGCCTATCCTAATTCAGACCCTCCGATTCACACCACACCGTGATGTTTTTCTCACTCCTAATAGTGAATGTAATGTAACACACACCCATACAATGCGCACCACCCCGTGATGTTTTTCTCACTCCTACTAGTGAATGTAATGTAACACACACCCATAGAATGCGCACCACCCCGCGATGTTTTTCAGAAACCTATCCTACATTGCCACTGCATGTTCATTGACCTCCCCATGCTGACGACACCGCAGTGCTTTTCTCCATCCTACATTGCCACTCACTGCCTATCCTAATGCAGACCCTCTGATTCACACCAACCCGTGATGTTTTTCTCACTCCTACTAGTGAATATAATGTAACACACACCCATACAATGCGCACCACCCCGCGATGTTTTTCAGAAACCTATCCTACATTGCCACTGCATGTTCCCTGACCTCCCCATGCAGACCACCCTGCGGAACTTTTCTCCATCCTACATTGCCACTCACTGCCTATCGTAATTCACACCCTCCAATTCACACCACCACGTGATGTTTTTCTCACTCCCACTAGTGAATGTAATGTAACACACACCCATACAATGCGCACCACCCCGCGATGTTTTTCAGAAACCTATCCTACATTGCCACTGCATGTTCCCTGACCTCCCCATGCTGACAACCCCACGGTGCTTTTCTCCATCCTACATTGCCACTCACTGCCTATCCTAATTGAGACACTCCGATTCACACCACCCCGTGATGTTTTTCTCACTCCTACTAGTGAATGTAATGTAACACACACCCATACAATGCGCACCACCCTGCGACTATTTTCTCACTCCTACTAGTGAATATAATGTAACAAACACCCATACAATGCGCACCACCCCGCAATGTTTTTCAGAAACCTATCCTACATTGCCACTGCATGTTCCCTGATCTCCCCATGCTGAACACACCGCGGTGCTTTTCTCCATCCTACATTGCCACTCACTGCCTATCCTTATTCATAGCCTCCGATTCACACCACGCCATGATGTTTTTCTCACTCCTAATAGTGAATGTAATGTAACACACACCCATACAATGCGCACCACCCCGTGATGTTTTTCTCACTCCTACTACTGAATGTAATGTAACACACACCCATACAATGCGCACCACCTCGCGATGTTTTTCAGAAACCTATCCTACATTGCCACTGCATGTTCATTGACCTCCCCATGCTGACGACCCCGCAGTGCTTTTCTCCATCCTACATTGCCACTCACTGCCTATCCTAATGCAGACCCTCCGATTCACAGTACCCCGTGATGTTTTTCTCACTCCTACTAGTGAATATAATGTAACACACACCCATACAATGCGCACCACCCCGCGATGTTTTTCAGAAACCTATCCTACATTGCCACTGCATGTTCCCTGACCTCCCCATACAGACCACCCTGCGGAGCATTTCTCCATCCTACATTGCCACTCACTGCCTATCGTAATTCAGACCCTCCGATTCACACCACCACGTGATGTTTTTCTCACTCCCACTAGTGAATGTAATGTAACACACACCCATACAATGCGCACCACCCCGCGATGTTTTTCAGAAACCTATCCTACATTGCCACTGCATGTTCCCTGACCTCCCCATGCTGAACACCCCACGGTGCTTTTCTCCATCCTACATTGCCACTCAATGCCTATCCTAATTGAGACATTCCGATTCACACCACCCCGTGATGTTTTTCTCACTCCTACTAGTGAATGTAATGTAACACACACCCATAAAATGCGCACCACCCCGCGACTATTTTCTCACTCCTACTAGTGAATATAATGTAACAAACACCCATACAATGCGCACCACCCCGCAATGTTTTTCAGAAACCTATCCTACATTGCCACTGCATGTTCCCTGATCTCCCCATGCTGAACACACCGCGGTGGTTTTTTCTCCATCTTAATTGCCACTCACTGCCTATCGTAATTCACACCCTCCAATTCACACCACCACGTGATGTTTTTCTCACTCCCACTAGTGAATGTAATGTAACACACACCCATACAATGCGCACCACCCCGCGATGTTTTTCAGAAACCTATCCTACATTGCCACTGCATGTACCCTGACCTCCCCATGCTGACAACCCCACGGTGCTTTTCTCCATCCTACATTGCCACTCACTGCCTATCCTAATTGAGACACTCCGATTCACACCACCCCGTGATGTTTTTCTCACTCCTACTAGTGAATGTAATGTAACACACACCCATACAATGCGCACCACC
This sequence comes from Cavia porcellus, assembly GCF_034190915.1. Classification (NCBI taxonomy): domain Eukaryota; kingdom Metazoa; phylum Chordata; class Mammalia; order Rodentia; family Caviidae; genus Cavia; species Cavia porcellus. Next base: position 1,559,635 of record NW_026947556.1, read on the forward strand.
CTGCGACTATTTTCTCACTCCTACTAGTGAATATAATGTAACAAACACCCATACAATGCGCACCACCCCGCAATGTTTTTCAGAAACCTATCCTACATTGCCACTGCATGTTCCCTGATCTCCCCATGCTGAACACACCGCGGTGCTTTTCTCCATCCTACATTGCCACTCACTGCCTATCCTTATTCATAGCCTCCGATTCACACCACGCCATGATGTTTTTCTCACTCCTAATAGTGAATGTAATGTAACACACACCCATACAATGCGCACCACCCCGTGATGTTTTTCTCACTCCTACTACTGAATGTAATGTAACACACACCCATACAATGCGCACCACCTCGCGATGTTTTTCAGAAACCTATCCTACATTGCCACTGCATGTTCATTGACCTCCCCATGCTGACGACCCCGCAGTGCTTTTCTCCATCCTACATTGCCACTCACTGCCTATCCTAATGCAGACCCTCCGATTCACAGTACCCCGTGATGTTTTTCTCACTCCTACTAGTGAATATAATGTAACACACACCCATACAATGCGCACCACCCCGCGATGTTTTTCAGAAACCTATCCTACATTGCCACTGCATGTTCCCTGACCTCCCCATGCTGACCACCCGGCGGTGCTTTTCTCCATCCTACATTGCCACTCACTGCCTATCCTAATTCATACCCTCCGATTCACACCACGCCGTGATGTTTTTCTCACTCCTACTAGTGAATGTAATGTAACACACACCCATACAATGCGCACCACCCCGCGATGTTTTTCAGAAACCTATCCTACATTGCCACTGCATGTTCCCTGACCTCCCCATGCTGACGACCCTGCAGGGCTTTTCTCCATCCTACAATGCCACTCACTGCCTATCCTAATTCAGACCCTCTGATTCACACCATCCCTTGATGTTTTTCTCACTCCTAATAGTGAATGTAATGTTACACACACCCATACAATGCGCCCCACCCCGTGATGTTTTTCTCACTCCTAATAGTGAATGTAATGTAACACACACCCAGACAATGCGCACCACCTCGCGATGTTTTTCAGAAACCTATCCTACATTGCCACTGCATGTTCCCTGACCTCCCCATGCTGACCACCGCGCGGTGCTTTTCTCCATCCTACATTGCCACTCACTGCCTATCCTAATTCAGACCCTCCGATTCACACCACACCGTGATGTTTTTCTCACTCCTAATAGTGAATGTAATGTAACACACACCCATACAATGCGCACCACCCCGTGATGTTTTTCTCACTCCTACTAGTGAATGCAATATAACACACACCCATACAATGTGCACCACCCCTCGATGTTTTTCTCACTCCTACTAGTGAATGTAATGTAACACACACCCATACAATGCCCACCACCCCGCGATATTTTTCAGAAACCTATCATACATTGGAACTGCATGTTCCCTGACCTCCCCATGCTGACCACCCCGCGGTGCTTTTCTCCATCCTACATTGCCACTCACTGCCTATCCTAGTTCAGACCCTCCAATTCACACCACCCCGTGATGTTTTTCTTAATCTTACTAGTGAATGTAATGTTACACACCCGTACAATGCGCACCACCCCGCGATGATTTTCAGAAACCTATCCTACATTGCCACTGCATGTTCCCTGACCTCCCCATGCTGACAACCCCGCGGTGCTTTTCTCCATCCTACATTACCACTCACTGCGTATCCTAATTCAGACCCTCCGATTCACACCACCCCGTGATGTTTTTCTCACTCCTACTAGTGAATGTAATGTAACACACACCCATACAATGCGCACCAGCCCTCGATGTTTTACAGAAACCTATCCTACATTGCCACTGCATGTTCCCTGACCTCCCCATGCTGACCAACCGGCGGTGCTTTTCTCCATCCTACATTGCCACTCACTGCCTATCCTAATTCATACCCTCCGATTCACACCACCCCGTGATGGTTTTCTCACTCCTACTAGTGAATGTAATGTAACACACACCCATACAATGCGCACCACCCCGCGATGTTTTTCAGAAACCTATCCTACATTGCCACTGCATGTTCCCTGACCTCCCCATGCTGACGACCCCGCAGGGCTTTTCTCCATCCTACAATGCCACTCACTGCCTATCCTAATTCAGACCCTCTGATTCACACCACCCGTTGATTTTTTTCTCACTCCTACTAGTGAATGTAATGTAACACACACCCATACAATGCGCACCACCCCGCGATGTTTTTCTCACTACTACTAGTGAATGTAATGTAACACACACCCATAAAATGCGCACCACCCCGCGATGTTTTTCAGAAACCTATCCTACATTGCCACTGCATGTTCCCTGACCTCCACATGCTGACCATCCGGCGGTGCTTTTCTCCATCCTACATTACCACTCACTGCCTATCCTAATTCAGACCCTCCAATTCACTCCATCCCGTGATGTTTTTCTCACTCCTACTAGTGAATGTAATGTAACACACACCGATACAATGCGCACCATCCCGTGATGATTTTCTCACTCCAAATATTGAATGTAATGTAACACACACCCATACAATGCGCACCATCTCGCGATGTTTTTCAGAAACCTATCCTACATTGCCACTGCATGTTCCCTGTCTTCCCCATGCTGACCACCGCGCGGTGCTTTTCTCCATCCTACATTGCCACTCACTGCCTATCCTAATTCAGACCCTCCGATTCACACCACACCGTGATGTTTTTCTCACTCCTAATAGTGAATGTAATGTAACACACACCCATACAATGCGCACCACCCCGTGATGTTTTTCTCACTCCTACTACTGAATGTAATGTAACACACACCCATACAATGCGCACCACCTCGCGATGTTTTTCAGAAACCTATCCTACATTGCCACTGCATGTTCATTGACCTCCCCATGCTGACGACCCCGCAGTGCTTTTCTCCATCCTACATTGCCACTCACTGCCTATCCTAATGCAGACCCTCCGATTCACAGTACCCCGTGATGTTTTTCTCACTCTTACTAGTGAATATAATGTAACACACACGCATACAAGGCGCACCACCCCGCGATGTTTTTCAGAAACCTATCCTACATTGCCACTGCATGTTCCCTGACCTCCCCATGCTGACCACCTCACGGTGCTTTTCTCCATCCTACATTGCCACTCAATGCCTATCCTAATTGAGACACTCCGATTCACACCACCCCGTGATGTTTTTCTCACTCCTACTAGTGAATGTAATGTAACACACACCCATAAAATGCGCACCACCCCGCGACTATTTTCTCACTCCTACTAGTGAATATAATGTAACAAACACCCATACAATGCGCACCACCCCGCAATGTTTTTCAGAAACCTATCCTACAGTGCCACTGCATGTTCCCTGATCTCCCCATGCTGAACACACCGCGGTGGTTTTTTCTCCATCCTAAATTGCCACTCACTGCCTATCCTAATTCATACCCTCCGATTCACAGTACCCCGTGATGTTTTTCTCACTCCTACTAGTGAATATAATGTAACAAACAACCATACAAAGCGCACCACCCCGCGATGTTTTTCAGAAACCTATCCTACATTGCCACTGCATGTTCATTGACCTCCCCATGCTGACGACACCGCAGTGCTTTTCTCCATCCTACATTGCCACTCACTGCCTATCCTAATGCAGACCCTCTGATTCACACCAACCCGTGATGTTTTTCTCACTCCTACTAGTGAATATAATGTAACACACACCCATACAATGCGCACCACCCCGCGATGTTTTTCAGAAACCTATCCTACATTGCCACTGCATGTTCCCTGACCTCCCCATGCAGACCACCCTGCGGAACTTTTCTCCATCCTACATTGCCACTCACTGCCTATCGTAATTCACACCCTCCAATTCACACCACCACGTGATGTTTTTCTCACTCCCACTAGTGAATGTAATGTAACACACACCCATACAATGCGCACCACCCCGCGATGTTTTTCAGAAACCTATCCTACATTGCCACTGCATGTTCCCTGACCTCCCCATGCTGACAACCCCACGGTGCTTTTCTCCATCCTACATTGCCACTCACTGCCTATCCTAATTGAGACACTCCGATTCACACCACCCCGTGATGTTTTTCTCACTCCTACTAGTGAATGTAATGTAACACACACCCATACAATGCGCACCACCCTGCGACTATTTTCTCACTCCTACTAGTGAATATAATGTAACAAACACCCATACAATGCGCACCACCCCGCAATGTTTTTCAGAAACCTATCCTACATTGCCACTGCATGTTCCCTGATCTCCCCATGCTGAACACACCGCGGTGCTTTTCTCCATCCTACATTGCCACTCACTGCCTATCCTTATTCATAGCCTCCGATTCACACCACGCCATGATGTTTTTCTCACTCCTAATAGTGAATGTAATGTAACACACACCCATACAATGCGCACCACCCCGTGATGTTTTTCTCACTCCTACTACTGAATGTAATGTAACACACACCCATACAATGCGCACCACCTCGCGATGTTTTTCAGAAACCTATCCTACATTGCCACTGCATGTTCATTGACCTCCCCATGCTGACGACCCCGCAGTGCTTTTCTCCATCCTACATTGCCACTCACTGCCTATCCTAATGCAGACCCTCCGATTCACAGTACCCCGTGATGTTTTTCTCACTCCTACTAGTGAATATAATGTAACACACACCCATACAATGCGCACCACCCCGCGATGTTTTTCAGAAACCTATCCTACATTGCCACTGCATGTTCCCTGACCTCCCCATACAGACCACCCTGCGGAGCATTTCTCCATCCTACATTGCCACTCACTGCCTATCGTAATTCAGACCCTCCGATTCACACCACCACGTGATGTTTTTCTCACTCCCACTAGTGAATGTAATGTAACACACACCCATACAATGCGCACCACCCCGCGATGTTTTTCAGAAACCTATCCTACATTGCCACTGCATGTTCCCTGACCTCCCCATGCTGAACACCCCACGGTGCTTTTCTCCATCCTACATTGCCACTCAATGCCTATCCTAATTGAGACATTCCGATTCACACCACCCCGTGATGTTTTTCTCACTCCTACTAGTGAATGTAATGTAACACACACCCATAAAATGCGCACCACCCCGCGACTATTTTCTCATTCCTACTAGTGAATATAATGTAACAAACACCCATACAATGCGCACCACCCCGCAATGTTTTTCAGAAACCTATCCTACATTGCCACTGCATGTTCCCTGATCTCCCCATGCTGAACACACCGCGGTGGTTTTTTCTCCATCCTAAATTGCCACTCACTGCCTATCGTAATTCACACCCTCCAATTCACACCACCACGTGATGTTTTTCTCACTCCCACTAGTGAATGTAATGTAACACACACCCATACAATGCGCACCACCCCGCGATGTTTTTCAGAAACCTATCCTACATTGCCACTGCATGTTCCCTGACCTCCCCATGCTGACAACCCCACGGTGCTTTTCTCCATCCTACATTGCCACTCACTGCCTATCCTAATTGAGACACTCCGATTCACACCACCCCGTGATGTTTTTCTCACTCCTACTAGTGAATGTAATGTAACACACACCCATACAATGCGCACCACCCTGCGACTATTTTCTCACTCCTACTAGTGAATATAATGTAACAAACACCCATACAATGCGCACCACCCCGCAATGTTTTTCAGAAACCTATCCTACATTGCCACTGCATGTTCCCTGATCTCCCCATGCTGAACACACCGCGGTGCTTTTCTCCATCCTACATTGCCACTCACTGCCTATCCTTATTCATAGCCTCCGATTCACACCACGCCATGATGTTTTTCTCACTCCTAATAGTGAATGTAATGTAACACACACCCATACAATGCGCACCACCCCGTGATGTTTTTCTCACTCCTACTATAGAATGTAATGTAACACACACCCATACAATGCGCACCACCTCGCGATGTTTTTCAGAAACCTATCCTACATTGCCACTGCATGTTCATTGACCTCACCATGCTGACGACCCCGCAGTGCTTTTCTCCATCCTACATTGCCACTCACTGCCTATCCTAATGCAGACCCTCCGATTCACAGTACCCCGTGATGTTTTTCTCACTCCTACTAGTGAATATAATGTAACACACACCCATACAATGCGCACCACCCCGCGATGTTTTTCAGAAACCTATCCTACATTGCCACTGCATGTTCCCTGACCTCCCCATGCTGACCACCCGGCGGTGCTTTTCTCCATCCTACATTGCCACTCACTGCCTATCCTAATTCATACCCTCCGATTCACACCACGCCGTGATGTTTTTCTCACTCCTACTAGTGAATGTAATGTAACACACACCCATACAATGCGCACCACCCCGCGATGTTTTTCAGAAACCTATCCTACATTGCCACTGCATGTTCCCTGACCTCCCCATGCTGACGACCCTGCAGGGCTTTTCTCCATCCTACAATGCCACTCACTGCCTATCCTAATTCAGACCCTCTGATTCACACCATCCCTTGATGTTTTTCTCACTCCTAATAGTGAATGTAATGTTACACACACCCATACAATGCGCCCCACCCCGTGATGTTTTTCTCACTCCTAATAGTGAATGTAATGTAACACACACCCAGACAATGCGCACCACCTCGCGATGTTTTTCAGAAACCTATCCTACATTGCCACTGCATGTTCCCTGACCTCCCCATGCTGACCACCGCGCGGTGCTTTTCTCCATCCTACATTGCCACTCACTGCCTATCCTAATTCAGACCCTCCGATTCACACCACACCGTGATGTTTTTCTCACTCCTAATAGTGAATGTAATGTAACACACACCCATACAATGCGCACCACCCCGTGATGTTTTTCTCACTCCTACTAGTGAATGCAATATAACACACACCCATACAATGTGCACCACCCCTCGATGTTTTTCTCACTCCTACTAGTGAATGTAATGTAACACACACCCATACAATGCCCACCACCCCGCGATATTTTTCAGAAACCTATCCTACATTGGAACTGCATGTTCCCTGACCTCCCCATGCTGACCACCCCGCGGTGCTTTTCTCCATCCTACATTGCCACTCACTGCCTATCCTAGTTCAGACCCTCCAATTCACACCACCCCGTGATGTTTTTCTTAATCTTACTAGTGAATGTAATGTTACACACCCGTACAATGCGCACCACCCCGCGATGATTTTCAGAAACCTATCCTACATTGCTACTGCATGTTCCCTGACCTCCCCATGCTGACAACCCCGCGGTGCTTTTCTCCATCCTACATTACCACTCACTGCGTATCCTAATTCAGACCCTCCGATTCACACCACCCCGTGATGTTTTTCTCACTCCTACTAGTGAATGTAATGTAACACACACCCATACAATGCGCACCAGCCCGCGATGTTTTACAGAAACCTATCCTACATTGCCACTGCATGTTCCCTGACCTCCCCATGCTGACCAACCGGCGGTGCTTTTCTCCATCCTACATTGCCACTCACTGCCTATCCTAATTCATACCCTCCGATTCACACCACCCCGTGATGGTTTTCTCACTCCTACTAGTGAATGTAATGTAACACACACCCATACAATGCGCACCACCCCGCGATGTTTTTCAGAAACCTATCCTACATTGCCACTGCATGTTCCCTGACCTCCCCATGCTGACGACCCCGCAGGGCTTTTCTCCATCCTACAATGCCACTCACTGCCTATCCTAATTCAGACCCTCTGATTCACACCACCCGTTGATTTTTTTCTCACTCCTACTAGTGAATGTAATGTAACACACACCCATACAATGCGCACCACCCCGCGATGTTTTTCTCACTACTACTAGTGAATGTAATGTAACACACACCCATAAAATGCGCACCACCCCGCGATGTTTTTCAGAAACCTATCCTACATTGCCACTGCATGTTCCCTGACCTCCACATGCTGACCATCCGGCGGTGCTTTTCTCCATCCTACATTACCACTCACTGCCTATCCTAATTCAGACCCTCCAATTCACTCCATCCCGTGATGTTTTTCTCACTCCTACTAGTGAATGTAATGTAACACACACCGATACAATGCGCACCATCCCGTGATGATTTTCTCACTCCAAATATTGAATGTAATGTAACACACACCCATACAATGCGCACCATCTCGCGATGTTTTTCAGAAACCTATCCTACATTGCCACTGCATGTTCCCTGTCTTCCCCATGCTGACCACCGCGCGGTGCTTTTCTCCATCCTACATTGCCACTCACTGCCTATCCTAATTCAGACCCTCCGATTCACACCACACCGTGATGTTTTTCTCACTCCTAATAGTGAATGTAATGTAACACACACCCATACAATGCGCACCACCCCGTGATGTTTTTCTCACTCCTACTACTGAATGTAATGTAACACACACCCATACAATGCGCACCACCTCGCGATGTTTTTCAGAAACCTATCCTACATTGCCACTGCATGTTCATTGACCTCCCCATGCTGACGACCCCGCAGTGCTTTTCTCCATCCTACATTGCCACTCACTGCCTATCCTAATGCAGACCCTCCGATTCACAGTACCCCGTGATGTTTTTCTCACTCCTACTAGTGAATATAATGTAACACACACGCATACAAGGCGCACCACCCCGCGATGTTTTTCAGAAACCTATCCTACATTGCCACTGCATGTTCCCTGACCTCCCCATGCTGACCACCTCACGGTGCTTTTCTCCATCCTACATTGCCACTCAATGCCTATCCTAATTGAGACACTCCGATTCTCACCACCCCGTGATGTTTTTCTCACTCCTACTAGTGAATGTAATGTAACACACACCCATAAAATGCGCACCACCCCGCGACTATTTTCTCACTCCTACTAGTGAATATAATGTAACAAACACCCATACAATGCGCACCACCCCGCAATGTTTTTCAGAAACCTATCCTACAGTGCCACTGCATGTTCCCTGATCTCCCCATGCTGAACACACCGCGGAGGTTTTTTCTCCATCCTAAATTGCCACTCACTGCCTATCCTAATTCATACCCTCCGATTCACAGTACCCCGTGATGTTTTTCTCACTCCTACTAGTGAATATAATGTAACAAACAACCATACAAAGCGCACCACCCCGCGATGTTTTTCAGAAACCTATCCTACATTGCCACTGCATGTTCCCTGACCTCCCCAAGCTGACCAACCCGCGGGGCTTTTCTCCATCCTACAATGCCAATCAATGCCTATCCTAATTCAGACCCTCCGATTCACACCACCCCGTGATGTTTTTCTCACTCCTAATAGTGAATGTAATGTAACACACACCCTTACAATGCGCGCCACCGCGCGATGTTTTTCTCACTCCTACTAGTGAATGTAATGTAAAACACACCCATAAAATGCGCACCACCCCGCGATGTTTTTCTCACTCCTACTAGTGAATGTAATGTAACACACACCCATACAATGCCCACCACCTCGCGATATTTTTCAGAAACCTATCCTACATTGCCACTGCACGTTCCCTGACCTCCCCATGCTGACCACCCCGCGGTGCTTTTCTCCATCCTACATTGCCACTCACTGCCTATCCTAGTTCAGACCCTCCAATTCACACCACCCCGTGATGTTTTTCTTACTCTTACTAGTGAATGTAATGTAACACACACCCATACAATGCGCACCACCCCGCGATGTTTTTCTCACTCCTACTAGTGAATGTAATGTAACACACACGCATACAATGCGCACCACCCCGCGATGTTTTTCTCACTCCTATTAGTGAATATAATGTAACAAACACCCATACAATGCGCACCACCCCGCGATGTTTTACAGAAACCTATCCTACATTGCCACTGCATGTTCCCTGACCTCCCCATGCTGACCACCCGGCGGTGCTTTTCTCCATCCTACATTGCCACTCACTGCCTATCCTAATTCATACCCTCCGATTCACACCACCCCGTGATGTTTTTCTCACTCCTACTAGTGAATGTAATGTAACACACACCCATACAATGCGCACCACCCCGCGATGTTTTTCAGAAACCTATCCTACATTGCCACTGCATGTTCCCTGATCTCCCCATGCTGACGACCCCGCAGGGCTTTTCTCCATCCTACAATGCCACTCACTGCCTATCCTAATTCAGACCCTCTGATTCACACCACCCGTTGATTTTTTTCTCACTCCTACTAGTGAATGTAATGTAACACACACCCATACAATGCGCACCACCCCGCGATGTTTTTCTCACTACTACTAGTGAATGTAATGTAACACACACCCATAAAATGCGCACCACCCCGCGATGTTTTTCAGAAACCTATCCTACATTGCCACTGCATGTTCCCTGACCTCCACATGCTGACCATCCGGCGGTGCTTTTCTCCATCCTACATTACCACTCACTGCCTATCCTAATTCAGACCCTCCAATTCACTCCATCCCGTGATGTTTTTCTCACTCCTACTAGTGAATGTAATGTAACACACACCGATACAAAGCACACCACCCCGTGATGTTTTTCTCACTCTAAATAGTGAATGTAATGTAACACACACCCATACAATGCGCACCACCCCGCGATGTTTTTCTCACTCCTACTAGTGAATGTAATGTAACACACACCCATAAAATGCGCACCACCCCGCGATGTTTTTCAGAAACCTATCCTACATTGCCACTGCATGTTCCCTGACCTCCCCATGCTGACAACCCCGCGGTGCTTTTCTCCATCCTACATTACCACTCACTGCGTATCCTAATTCAGACCCTCCAATTCACACCACCCCGTGATGTTTTTCTCACTCCTACTAGTGAATGTAATGTAACACAAACCCATACAATGCGCACCACCCTGTGATGTTTTTCTCACGCCTACTATTGAATGCAATATAACACACACCCATACAATGTGCACCACCCCTCGATGTTTTTCTCACTCCTACTAGTGAATGTAATGTAACACACACCCATACAATGCCCACCACCCCGCGATATTTTTCAGAAACCTATCCTACATAAGAACTGCATGTTCCCTTACCTCCCCATGCTGACCACCCCGCGGTGCTTTTCTCCATCCTACATTGCCACTCACTGCCTATCCTAGTTCAGACCCTCCAATTCACACCACCCCGTGATGTTTTTCTTACTCTTACTAGTGAATGTAATGTAACACACATCCATACAATGCGCACCACCCCGGAATGTTTTTCTCACTACTACTAGTGAATGTAATGTAACACACACGCATACAAGCGCACCACCCCACGATGTTTTGCTCACTCCTAATAGTGAATGTAATGTAACACACACCCATACAATGCGCACCAACCCGCGATGTTTTTCTCACTCGTACTAGTGAATGTAATGTAACGCACACCCATACAATGCGCACCACCCCACGATGATTTTCAGAAACCTATGCTACATTGCCACTGCATGTTCCCTGACCTCCCCATGCTGACCAACGCGCGGTGCTTTTCTCCATCCTACATTGCCACTCACTGCCTATCCTAATTCAGACCCTCTGATTCACACCACACCGTGATGTTTTTCTCACTCCTAATAGTGAATGTAATGTAACACACACTCATACAATGCGCACCACCCCGTGATGTTTTTCTCACTCCTACTAGTGAATGTAATGTAACACACACCCATAGAATGCGCACCACCCCGCGATGTTTTTCAGAAACCTATCCTACATTGCCACTGCATGTTCATTGACCTCCCCATGCTGACGACACCGCAGTGCTTTTCTCCATCCTACATTGCCACTCACTGCCTATCCTAATGCAGACCCTCCGATTCACACCACCCCGTGATGTTTTTCTCACTCCTACTAGTGAATATAATGTAACACACACCCATACAATGCGCACCACCCCGCGATGTTTTTCTCACTGCTACTAGTGAATGTAATGTAACACACACGCATACAATGCGCACCACCCCACGATGTTTTGCTCACTCCTACTAGTGAATATAATGTAACAAACACCCATACAATGCGCACGACCTCGCGATGTTTTTCAGAAACCTATCCTACATTGCCACTGCATATTCCCTGACCTCCCCATGCTGACCACCCCGCGGTGCTTTTCTCCATCCTACATTGCCACTCACTGCCTATCCTAATTCATACCCTCCGATTCACACCACCCCGTGATGTTTTTCTCACTCCTACTAGTGAATGTAATGTAACACACACCCATAAAATGCGCAACACCCCGCGATGTTTTTCAGAAACCTATCCTACATTGCCACTGCATTTTCCCTGACTTCCCCATGCTGACGACACCGCAGGGCTTTTCTCCATCCTACAATGCCACTCACTGCCTATCATAATTCAGACCCTCCGATTCACACCACCCCTTGATGTTTTTCTCACTCCTAATAGTAAATGTAATGTAACACACACCCACACAATGCGAACCAACCCGCGATGTTTTTCTCACTCCTACTAGTGAATGTAATGTAACACACACCCATACAATGCGCACCACCCCGCGATGATTTTCAGAAACCTATCCTACATTGCCACTGCATGTTCCCTGACCTCCCCATGCTGACCACCCTGCGGTGCTTTTCTCCATCCTACATTGCCACTCACTGCCTATCCTAATTCAGACACTCCGATTCACACCACCCCGTGATGTTTTTCTCACTCCTAATAGTGAATGTAATGTAACACACACCCATACAATGCGCACCACCCCGTGGTGTTTTTCTCACTCCTACTAGTGAATGTAATGTAACACACACCCATACAATGCCCACCACCCCGCGATATTTTTCAGAAACCTATCCTACATTGGAACTGCATGTTCCCTGACCTCCCCATGCTGACCACCCCGCGGTGCTTTTCTCCATCCTACATTGCCACTCACTGCCTATCCCAGTTCAGACCCTCCAATTCACACCACCCCGCGATGTTTTTCTCACTCCTACTAGTGAATGTAATGTAACACACACGCACACAATGCGCACCACCCCACGATGTTTTGCTCACTCCTAATAGTGAATGTAATGTAACACACACCCATACAATGCGCATCAACCCGCAATGTTTTTCTCACTCGTACTAGTGAATGTAATGTAACACACACCCATACAATGTGCACCACCCCGCGATGTTTTTCAGAAACCTATCCTACAGTGCCACTGCATGTTCATTGACCTCCCCATGCTGACTACCCCGCAGTGCTTTTCTCCATCCTACATTGCCACTCACTGCCTATCCTAATGCAGACCCTCCGATTCACACCACCCCGTGATTTTTTTCTCACTCCTACTAGTGAATATAATGTAACACACACCCATACAATGCGCACCACCCCGCGATGTTTTTCAGAAACCTATCCTACATTGCCACTGCATGTTCCCTGACCTCCCCATGCAGACCACCCTGCGGAGCTTTTCTACATCCTACATTGCCACTCACTGCCTATCGTAATTCAGACCCTCCGATTCACACCACCACGTGATGTTTTTCTCACTCCCACTAGTGAATGTAATGTAACACACACCCATACAATGCGCGCCACCGCGCGATGTTTTTCTCACTCCTACTAGTGAATGTAATGTAACACACACCCATAAAATGCGCACCACCCCGCGATGTTTTTCAGAAACCTATCCTACATTGCCACTGCATATTCCCTGACCTCCCCATGCTGACAACCCCGCGGTGCTTTTCTCCATCCTACCTTACCACTCACTGCGTATCCTAATTCAGACCCTCCAATTCACACCACCCCGTGATGTTTTTCTCACTCCTACTAGTGAATGTAATGTAACACACACCCATACAATGCGCACCACCCCGTGATGTTTTTCTCACGCCTACTAGTGAATGCAATATAACACACACCCATACAATGTGCACCACCCCTCGATGTTTTTCTCACCCCTACTAGTGAATGTAATGTAACACACACCCATACAATGCCCACCACCCCGCGATATTTTTCAGAAACCTATCCTACATTGGAACTGCATGTTCCCTGACCTCCCCATGCTGACCACCCCGCGGTGCTTTTCTCCATCCTACATTGCCACACACTGCCTATCCTAGTTCAGACCCTCCAATTCACACCACCCCGTGATGTTTTTCTTACTCTTACTAGTGAATGTAATGTAACACACACCCATACAATGCGCACCACCCCGCGATGTTTTTCTCACTCCTACTAGTGAATGTAATGTAACACACACTTATACAATGCGCACCACCCCACGATGTTTTGCTCACTCCTACTAGTGAATATAATGTAACAAACACCCATACAATCCGCACGACCCCGCGATGTTTTTCGGAAAGCTATCATACATTGCCACTGCATGTTCCCTAACCTCCCCATGCTGACCACCCCGCGGTGCTTTTCTCCATCCTACATTGCCACTCACTGCCTATCCTAATTCATACCCTCCGATTCACACCACCCCGTGATGTTTTTCTCACTCCTACTAGTGAATGTAATGTAACACACACCCATACAATGCGCAACGCCCCGCGATGTTTTTCAGAAAACTATCCTACATTGCCACTGCATTTTCCCTGACTTCCCCATGCTGACGACCCCGCAGGGCTTTTCTGAATCCTACAATGCCACTCACTGCCTATCCTAATTCAGACCCTCCGATTCACACCACCTCTTGATGTTTTTCTCACTCCTAATAGTGAATGTAATGTAACACACACCCATACAATGTGAACCACCCCGCGATGTTTTTCTCACTCCTACTAGTGAATGTAATGTAACACACACCCATACAATGCGCACCACCCCGTGATGTTTTTCTCACTCCTACTAGTGAATGTAATGTAACACACACCCATACAATGCGCACCACCCCGCGATGTTTTTCAGAAACCTATCCTACATTGCCACTGCATGTTCATTGACCTCCCCATGCTGACGACCCCGCGGTGCTTTTCTCCATCCTACATTGCCACTCACTGCCTATCCTAATGCAGACCCTCCGATTGACACCACCCCGTGATGTTTTTCTCACTCCTACTAGTGAATATAATATAACACACACCCATACAATGCGCACCACCCCGCGATATTTTTCAGAAACCTATCCTACATTGCCACTGCATGTTCCCTGTCCTCCCCATGCAGACCACCCCGCGGAGCTTTTCTCCATCCTACATTGCCACTCACTGCCTATCGTAATTCAGACCCTCCGATTCACACCACTACATGATGTTTTTCTCACTCCCACTAGTGAATGTAATGTAACACACACCGATACAATGCGCACCACCCCGCGATGTTTTTCAGAAACCTATCCTACATTGCCACTGCATGTTCACTGACCTCCCCATGCTGATCAACCCGCGGGGCTTTTCTCCATCCTACAATGCCAATCAATGCCTATCCTAATTCAGACCCTCCGATTCACACCACCCCGTGATGTTTTTCTCACTCCTACTAGAGAATGTAATGTAACACACACCCATACAATGCGCGCCACCGCGCGACGTTTTTCTCACTCCTACTAGTGAATGTAATGTAACACACACCCATAAAATGCGCACCACCCCGCGATGTTTTTCAGAAACCTATCCTACATTGCCACTGCATGTTCCCTGACCTCCCCATGCTGACAACCCCGCGGTGCTTTTCTCCATCCTACATTACCACTCACTGCGTATCCTAATTCAGACCCTCCAATTCACACCACCCCGTGATGTTTTTCTCACTCCTACTAGTGAAAGTAATGTAACATAAACCCATACAATGCGCACCACCCTGTGATGTTTTTCTCACGCCTACTATTGAATGCAATATAACACACACCCATACAATGTGCACCACCCCTCGATGTTTTTCTCACTCCTACTAGTGAATGTAATGTAACACACACCCATACAATGCCCACCACCCCGCGATATTTTTCAGAAACCTATCCTACATAAGAACTGCATGTTCCCTGACCTCCCCATGCTGACCACCCCGCGGTGCTTTTCTCCATCCTACATTGCCACTCACTGCCTATCCTAGTTCAGACCCTCCAATTCACACCACCCCGTGATGTTTTTCTTACTCTTACTAGTGAATGTAATGTAACACACATCCATACAATGCGCACCACCCCCGGAATGTTTTTCTCACTACTACTAGTGAATGTAATGTAACACACACGCATACAATGCGCACAACCCCACGATGTTTTGCTCACTCCTAATAGTGAATGTAATGTAACACAAACCCATACAATGCGCACCAACCCGCGATGTTTTTATCACTCGTACTAGTGAATGTAATGTAATGCACACCCATACAATGGGCACCACCCCGCGATGATTTTCAGAAACCTATGCTACATTGCCACTGAATGTTCCCTGACCTCCCCATGCTGACCACCGCGCAGTGCTTTTCTCCATCCTACATTGCCACTCACTGCCTATCCTAATTCAGACCCTCTGATTCACACCACACCGTGATGTTTTTCTCACTCCTAATAGTGAATGTAATGTAACACACACTCATACAATGCGCACCACCCCGTGATGTTTTTCTCACTCCTACTAGTGAATGTAATGTAACACACACCCATAGAATGCGCACCACCACGCGATGTTTTACAGAAACCTATCCTACATTGCCATTGCATGTTCATTTACCTCCCCATGCTGACGACACCGCAGTGCTTTTCTCCATCCTACATTGCCACTCACTGCCTATCCTAATGCAGACCCTCCGATTCACACCACCCCGTGATGTTTTTCTCACTCCTACTAGTGAATATAATGTAACACACACCCATACAATGCGCACCACCCCAGATGTTTTTCTCACTGCTACTAGTGAATGTAATGTAACACACACGCATACAATGCGCACCACCCCACGATGTTTTGCTCACTCCTACTAGTGAATATAATGTAACAAACACCCATACAATGCGCACGACCCCGCGATGTTTTTCAGAAACCTATCCTACATTGCCACTGCATATTCCCTGACCTCCCCATGCTGACCACCCCGCGGTGCTTTTCTCTATCCTACATTGCCACTCACTGCCTATCCTAATTCATACCCTCCGATTCACACCACCCCGTGATGTTTTTCTCACTCCTACTAGTGAATGTAATGTAACACACACCCATACAATGCGCAACACCCCGCGATGTTTTTCAGAAACCTATCCTACATTGCCACTGCATTTTCCCTGACTTCCCCATGCTGACGACACCGCAGGGCTTTTCTCCATCCTACAATGCCACTCACTGCCTATCCTAATTCAGACCCTCCGATTCACACCACCCCTTGATGTTTTTCTCACTCCTAATAGTAAATGTAATGTAACACACACACACACAATGCGAACCAAACCGCGATGTTTTTCTCACTCCTACTAGTGAATGTAATGTAACACACACCCATACAATGCGCACCACCCCGCGATGATTTTCAGAAACCTATCCTACATTGCCACTGCATGTTCCCTGACCTCCCCATGCTGACCACCCTGCGGTGCTTTTCTCCATCCTACATTGCCACTCACTGCCTATCCTAATTCAGACACTCCGATTCACACCACCCCGTGATGTTTTTCTCACTCCTAATAGTGAATGTAATGTAACACACACCCATACAATGCGCACCACCCCGTGATGTTTTTCTCACTCCTACTAGTGAATGTAATGTAACACACACCCATACAATGCCCACCACCCCGCGATATTTTTCAGAAACCTATCCTACATTGGAACTGCATGTTCCCTGACCTCCCCATGCTGACCACCCCGCGGTGCTTTTCTCCATCCTACATTGCCACTCACTGCCTATCCCAGTTCAGACCCTCCAATTCACACCACCCCGTGATGTTTTTCTTACTCTTACTAGTGAATGTAATCTAACACACATCCATACAATGCGCACCACCCCGCGATGTTTTTCTCACTCCTACTAGTGAATGTAATGTAACACACACGCACACAATGCGCACCACCCCACGATGTTTTGCTCACTCCTAATAGTGAATGTAATGTAACACACACCCATACAATGCGCATCAACCCGCAATGTTTTTCTCACTCGTACTAGTGAATGTAATGTAACACACACCCATAGAATGCGCACCACCCCGCGATGATTTTCAGAAACCTATCCTACATTGCCACTGCATGTTCCCTGACCTCCCCATGCTGACCACAGCGCGGTGCTTTTCTCCATCCTACATTGCCACTCACTGCCTATCCTAATTCAGACCCTCCGATTCACACCTCACCGTGATGTTTTTCTCACTCCTAATAGTGAATGTAATGTAACACACACCCATACAATGCGCACCACCCCGTAATGTTTTTCTCACTCCTACTTGTGAATGTAATGTAACACACACCCATACAATGTGCACCACCCCGCGATGTTTTTCAGAAACCTATCCTACATTGCCACTGCATGTTCATTGACCTCCCCATGCTGACTACCCCGCAGTGCTTTTCTCCATCCTACATTGCCACTCACTGCCTATCCTAATGCAGACCCTCCGATTCACACCACCCCGTGATTTTTTTCTCACTCCTACTAGTGAATATAATGTAACACACACCCATACAATGCGCAACACCCCGCGATGTTTTTCAGAAACCTATCCTACATTGCCACTGCATATTCCCTGACCTCCCCATGCAGACCACCCTGCGGAGCTTTTCTACATCCTACATTGCCACTCACTGCCTATCGTAATTCAGACCCTCCGATTCACACCACCACGTGATGTTTTTCTCACTCCCACTAGTGAATGTAATGTAACACACACCCATACAATGCGCGCCACCGCGCGATGTTTTTCTCACTCCTACTAGTGAATGTAATGTAACACACACCCATAAAATGCGCACCACCCCGCGATGTTTTTCAGAAACATATCCTACCTTGCCACTGCATATTCCCTGACCTCCCCATGCTGACAACCCCGCGGTGCTTTTCTCCATCCTACCTTACCACTCACTGCGTATCCTAATTCAGACACTCCAATTCACACCACCCCGTGATGTTTTTCTCACTCCTACTAGTGAATGTAATGTAACACACACCCATACAATGCGCACCACCCCGTGATGTTTTTCTCACGCCTACTAGTGAATGCAATATAACACACACCCATACAATGTGCACCACCCCTCGATGTTTTTCTCACTCCTACTAGTGAATGTAATGTAACACACACCCATACAATGCCCACCACCCCGCGATATTTTTCAGAAACCTATCCTACATTGGAACTGCATGTTCCCTGACCTCCCCATGCTGACCACCCCGCGGTGGTTTTCTCCATCCTACATTGCCACTCACTGCCTATCCTAGTTCAGACCCTCCAATTCACACCACCCCGTGATGTTTTTCTTACTCTTACTAGTGAATGTAATGTAACACACACCCATACAATGCGCACCACCCCGCGATGTTTTTCTCACTCCTACTAGTGAATGTAATGTAACACACACGCATACAATGCGCACCACCCCACGATATTTTGATCACTCCTACTAGTGAATATAATGTAACAAACACCCATACAATGCGCACGACCCCGCGATGTTTTTCGGAAACCTATCCTACATTGCCACTGCATGTTCCCTAACCTCCCCATGCTGACCACCCCGCGGTGCTTTTCTCCATCCTACATTGCCACTCACTGCCTATCCTAATTCATACCCTCCGATTCACACCACCCCGTGATGTTTTTCTCACTCCTACTAGTGAATGTAATGTAACACACACCCATACAATGCGCAACGCCCCGCGATGTTTTTCAGAAAACTATCCTACATTGCCACTGCATTTTCCCTGACTTCCCCATGCTGACGACCCCGCAGGGCTTTTCTGAATCCTACAATGCCACTCACTGCCTATCCTAATTCAGACCCTCCGATTCACACCACCCCTTGATGTTTTTCTCACTCCTAATAGTGAATGTAATGTAACACACACCCATACAATGTGAACCACCCCGTGATGTTTTTCTCACTCCTACTAGTGAAAGTAATGTAACACACACCCATACAATGCGCACCACCCCGTGATGTTTTTCTCACTCCTACTAGTGAATGTAATGTAACACACACCCATACAATGCGCACCACCCTGCGATGTTTTTCAGAAACCTATCCTACATTGCCACTGCATATTCCCTGACCTCCCCATGCTGACAACCCCGCGGTGCTTTTCTCCATCCTACCTTACCACTCACTGCGTATCCTAATTCAGACCCTCCAATTCACACCACCCCGTGATGTTTTTCTCACTCCTACTAGTGAATGTAATGTAACACACACCCATACAATGCGCACCACCCCGTGATGTTTTTCTCACGCCTACTAGTGAATGCAATATAACACACACCCATACAATGTGCACCACCCCTCGATGTTTTTCTCACCCCTACTAGTGAATGTAATGTAACACACACCCATACAATGCCCACCACCCCGCGATATTTTTCAGAAACCTATCCTACATTGGAACTGCATGTTCCCTGACCTCCCCATGCTGACCACCCCGCGGTGCTTTTCTCCATCCTACATTGCCACACACTGCCTATCCTAGTTCAGACCCTCCAATTCACACCACCCCGTGATGTTTTTCTTACTCTTACTAGTGAATGTAATGTAACACACACCCATACAATGCGCACCACCCCGCGATGTTTTTCTCACTCCTACTAGTGAATGTAATGTAACACACACTTATACAATGCGCACCACCCCACGATGTTTTGCTCACTCCTACTAGTGAATATAATGTAACAAACACCCATACAATGCGCACGACCCCGCGATGTTTTTCGGAAAGCTATCATACATTGCCACTGCATGTTCCCTAACCTCCCCATGCTGACCACCCCGCGGTGCTTTTCTCCATCCTACATTGCCACTCACTGCCTATCCTAATTCATACCCTCCGATTCACACCACCCCGTGATGTTTTTCTCACTCCTACTAGTGAATGTAATGTAACACACACCCATACAATGCGCAACGCCCCGCGATGTTTTTCAGAAAACTATCCTACATTGCCACTGCATTTTCCCTGACTTCCCCATGCTGACGACCCCGCAGGGCTTTTCTGAATCCTACAATGCCACTCACTGCCTATCCTAATTCAGACCCTCCGATTCACACCACCTCTTGATGTTTTTCTCACTCCTAATAGTGAATGTAATGTAACACACACCCATACAATGTGAACCACCCCGCGATGTTTTTCTCACTCCTACTAGTGAATGTAATGTAACACACACCCATACAATGCGCACCACCCTGTGATGTTTTTCTCACTCCTACTAGTGAATGTAATGTAACACACACCCATACAATGCGCACCACCCCGCGATGTTTTTCAGAAACCTATCCTACATTGCCACTGCATGTTCATTGACCTCCCCATGCTGACGACCCCGCGGTGCTTTTCTCCATCCTACATTGCCACTCACTGCCTATCCTAATGCAGACCCTCCGATTGACACCACCCCGTGATGTTTTTCTCACTCCTACTAGTGAATATAATATAACACACACCCATACAATGCGCACCACCCCGCGATATTTTTCAGAAACCTATCCTACATTGCCACTGCATGTTCCCTGTCCTCCCCATGCAGACCACCCCGCGGAGCTTTTCTCCATCCTACATTGCCACTCACTGCCTATCGTAATTCAGACCCTCCGATTCACACCACTACATGATGTTTTTCTCACTCCCACTAGTGAATGTAATGTAACACACACCGATACAATGCGCACCACCCCGCGATGTTTTTCAGAAACCTATCCTACATTGCCACTGCATGTTCACTGACCTCCCCATGCTGATCAACCCGCGGGGCTTTTCTCCATCCTACAATGCCAATCAATGCCTATCCTAATTCAGACCCTCCGATTCACACCACCCCGTGATGTTTTTCTCACTCCTACTAGAGAATGTAATGTAACACACACCCATAAAATGCGCACCACCCCGCGATGTTTTTCAGAAACCTATCCTACATTGCCACTGCATGTTCCCTGACCTCCCCATGCTGACAACCCCGCGGTGCTTTTCTCCATCCTACATTACCACTCACTGCGTATCCTAATTCAGACCCTCCAATTCACACCACCCCGTGATGTTTTTCTCACTCCTACTAGTGAAAGTAATGTAACATAAACCCATACAATGCGCACCACCCTGTGATGTTTTTCTCACGCCTACTATTGAATGCAATATAACACACACCCATACAATGTGCACCACCCCTCGATGTTTTTCTCACTCCTACTAGTGAATGTAATGTAACACACACCCATACAATGCCCACCACCCCGCGATATTTTTCAGAAACCTATCCTACATAAGAACTGCATGTTCCCTGACCTCCCCATGCTGACCACCCCGCGGTGCTTTTCTCCATCCTACATTGCCACTCACTGCCTATCCTAGTTCAGACCCTCCAATTCACACCACCCCGTGATGTTTTTCTTACTCTTACTAGTGAATGTAATGTAACACACATCCATACAATGCGCACCACCCCCGGAATGTTTTTCTCACTACAACTAGTGAATGTAATGTAACACACACGCATACAATGCGCACAACCCCACGATGTTTTGCTCACTCCTAATAGTGAATGTAATGTAACACAAACCCATACAATGCGCACCAACCCGCGATGTTTTTATCACTCGTACTAGTGAATGTAATGTAATGCACACCCATACAATGGGCACCACCCCGCGATGATTTTCAGAAACCTATGCTACATTGCCACTGAATGTTCCCTGATCTCCCCATGCTGACCACCGCGCGGTGCTTTTCTCCATCCTACATTGCCACTCACTGCCTATCCTAATTCAGACCCTCTGATTCACACCACACCGTGATGTTTTTCTCACTCCTAATAGTGAATGTAATGTAACACACACTCATACAATGCGCACCACCCCGTGATGTTTTTCTCACTCCTACTAGTGAATGTAATGTAACACACACCCATAGAATGCGCACCACCACGCGATGTTTTACAGAAACCTATCCTACATTGCCATTGCATGTTCATTGACCTCCCCATGCTGACGACACCGCAGTGCTTTTCTCCATCCTACATTGCCACTCACTGCCTATCCTAATGCAGACCCTCCGATTCACACCACCCCGTGATGTTTTTCTCACTCCTACTAGTGAATATAATGTAACACACACTCATACAATGCGCACCACCCCAGATGTTTTTCTCACTGCTACTAGTGAATGTAATGTAACACACACGCATACAATGCGCACCACCCCACGATGTTTTGCTCACTCCTACTAGTGAATATAATGTAACAAACACCCATACAATGCGCACGACCCCGCGATGTTTTTCAGAAACCTATCCTACATTGCCACTGCATATTCCCTGACCTCCCCATGCTGACCACCCCGCGGTGCTTTTCTCCATCCTACATTGCCACTCACTGCCTATCCTAATTCATACCCTCCGATTCACACCACCCCGTGATGTTTTTCTCACTCCTACTAGTGAATGTAATGTAACACACACCCATACAATGCGCAACACCCCGCGATGTTTTTCAGAAACCTATCCTACATTGCCACTGCATTTTCCCTGACTTCCCCATGCTGACGACACCGCAGGGCTTTTCTCCATCCTACAATGCCACTCACTGCCTATCCTAATTCAGACCCTCCGATTCACACCACCCCTTGATGTTTTTCTCACTCCTAATAGTAAATGTAATGTAACACACACACACACAATGTGAACCAAACCGCGATGTTTTTCTCACTCCTACTAGTGAATGTAATGTAACACACACCCATACAATGCGCACCACCCCGCGATGATTTTCAGAAACCTATCCTACATTGCCACTGCATGTTCCCTGACCTCCCCATGCTGACCACCCTGCGGTGCTTTTCTCCATCCTACATTGCCACTCACTGCCTATCCTAATTCAGACACTCCGATTCACACCACCCCGTGATGTTTTTCTCACTCCTAATAGTGAATGTAATGTAACACACACCCATACAATGCGCACCACCCCGTGATGTTTTTCTCACTCCTACTAGTGAATGTAATGTAACACACACCCATACAATGCGCACGACCCCGCGATATTTTTCAGAAACCTATCCTACATTGGAACTGCATGTTTCCTGAACTCCCCATGCTGACCACCCCGCGGTGCTTTTCTCCATCCTACATTGCCACTCACTGCCTATCCCAGTTCAGACCCTCCAATTCACACCACCCCGTGATGTTTTTCTTACTCTTACTAGTGAATGTAATCTAACACACACCCATACAATGCGCACCACCCCGCGATGTTTTTCTCACTCCTACTAGTGAATGTAATGTAACACACACGCACACAATGCGCACCACCCCACGATGTTTTGCTCACTCCTAATAGTGAATGTAATGTAACACACACCCATACAATGCGCATCAACCCGCAATGTTTTTCTCACTCGTACTAGTGAATGTAATGTAACACACACCCATAGAATGCGCACCACCCCGCGATGATTTTCAGAAACCTATCCTACATTGCCACTGCATGTTCCCTGACCTCCCCATGCTGACCACAGCGCGGTGCTTTTCTCCATCCTACATTGCCACTCACTGCCTATCCTAATTCAGACCCTCCGATTCACACCTCACCGTGATGTTTTTCTCACTCCTAATAGTGAATGTAATGTAACACACACCCATACAATGCGCACCACCCCGTAATGTTTTTCTCACTCCTACTTGTGAATGTAATGTAACACACACCCATACAATGTGCACCACCCCGCGATGTTTTTCAGAAACCTATCCTACATTGCCACTGCATGTTCATTGACCTCCCCATGCTGACTACCCCGCAGTGCTTTTCTCCATCCTACATTGCCACTCACTGCCTATCCTAATGCAGACCCTCCGATTCACACCACCCCGTGATTTTTTTCTCACTCCTACTAGTGAATATAATGTAACACACACCCATACAATGCGCACCACCCCGCGATGTTTTTCAGAAACCTATCCTACATTGCCACTGCATATTCCCTGACCTCCCCATGCAGACCACCCTGCGGAGCTTTTCTACATCCTACATTGCCACTCACTGCCTATCGTAATTCAGACCCTCCGATTCACACCACCACGTGATGTTTTTCTCACTCCCACTAGTGAATGTAATGTAACACACACCCATACAATGCGCGCCACCGCGCGATGTTTTTCTCACTCCTACTAGTGAATGTAATGTAACACACACCCATAAAATGCGCACCACCCCGCGATGTTTTTCAGAAACCTATCCTACCTTGCCACTGCATATTCCCTGACCTCCCCATGCTGACAACCCCGCGGTGCTTTTCTCCATCCTACCTTACCACTCACTGCGTATCCTAATTCAGACCCTCCAATTCACACCACCCCGTGATGTTTTTCTCACTCCTACTAGTGAATGTAATGTAACACACACCCATACAATGCGCACCACCCCGTGATGTTTTTCTCACGCCTACTAGTGAATGCAATATAACACACACCCATACAATGTGCACCACCCCTTGATGTTTTTCTCACTCCTACTAGTGAATGTAATGTAACACACACCCATACAATGCCCACCACCCCGCGATATTTTCAGAAACCTATCCTACATTGGAACTGCATGTTCCCTGACCTCCCCATGCTGACCACCCCGCGGTGCTTTTCTCCATCCTGCATTGCCACTCACTGCCTATCCTAGTTCAGACCCTCCAATTCACACCACCCCGTGATGTTTTTCTTACTCTTACTAGTGAATGTAATGTAACACACACCCATACAATGCGCACCACCCCGCGATGTTTTTCTCACTCCTACTAGTGAATGTAATGTAACACACACGCATACAATGCGCACCACCCCACGATATTTTGATCACTTCTACTAGTGAATATAATGTAACAAACACCCATACAATGCGCACGACCCCGCGATGTTTTTCGGAAACCTATCCTACATTGCCACTGCATGTTCCCTAACCTCCCCATGCTGACCACCCCGCGGTGCTTTTCTCCATCCTACATTGCCACTCACTGCCTATCCTAATTCATACCCTCTGATTCACACCACCCCGTGATGTTTTTCTCACTCCTACTAGTGAATGTAATGTAACACACACCCATACAATGCGCAACGCCCCGCGATGTTTTTCAGAAAACTATCCTACATTGCCACTGCATTTTCCCTGACTTCCCCATGCTGACGACCCCGCAGGGCTTTTCTGAATCCTACAATGCCACTCACTGCCTATCCTAATTCAGACCCTCCGATTCACACCACACCTTGATGTTTTTCTCACTCCTAATAGTGAATGTAATGTAACACACACCCATACAATGTGAACCACCCCGTGATGTTTTTCTCACTCCTACTAGTGAATGTAATGTAACACACACCCATACAATGCGCACCACCCCGTGATGTTTTTCTCACTCCTACTAGTGAATGTAATGTAACACACACCCATACAATGCGCACCACCCTGCGATGTTTTTCAGAAACCTATCCTACATTGCCACTGCATGTTCATTGACCTCCCCATGCTGACGACCCCGCGGTGCTTTTCTCCATCCTACATTGCCACTCACTGCCTATCCTAATGCAGAACCTCCGATTGACACCACCCCGTGATGTTTTTCTCACTCCTACTAGTGAATATAATATAACACACACCCATACAATGCGCACCACCCCGCGATATTTTTCAGAAACCTATCCTACATTGCCACTGCATGTTCCCTGTCCTCCCCATGCAGACCACCCCGCGGAGCTTTTCTCCATCCTACATTGCCACTCACTGCCTATCGTAATTCAGACCCTCCGATTCACACCACTACGTGATGTTTTTCTCACTCCCACTAGTGAATGTAATGTAACACACACCGATACAATGCGCACAATCCCGCGATGTTTTTCAGAAACCTATCCTACATTGCCACTGCATGTTCCCTGACCTCCCCATGCTGACCACCCCATGGTGCTTTTCTCCATCCTACATTGCTACTCACTGCCTATCCTAATTGAGACACTCCGATTCACACCACCCCGTGATGTTTTTCTCACTCCTACTAGTGAATGTAATGTAACACACACCCCTATAATGCGCACCTCCCCGCGACTTTTTTCTCACTCCTACTAGTGAATATAATGTAACAAACACCCATACAATGCGCACCACCCCGCGATGTTTTTCAGAAACCTATCCTACATTGCCACTGCATGTTCCCTGACCTCCCGAAGCTGACCACACACGGTGCTTTTCTCCGTCCTACATTGCCACTCACTGCCTATCCTAATTCAGACCCTCCAATTCACACCACCCCGTGATGTTTTTCTCACTCCTACTAGTGAATGTAATGTAACACACACCCATACAATGCACAAAACCCCGCGATGTTTTTCAGAAACCTATCCTACATTGCCACTGCATGTTCCCTGACGTCCCCATGCTGACCACCCCGCGGGGCTTTTCTCCATCCTACAATGCCAATCACTGCCCATCCTAATTCAGACCCTCCGATTCACACCACCCCGTGATGTTTTTCTCACTCCTACTAGTGAATGTAATGTAACACACACCCATACAATGTGCGCCACCACGCGATGTTTTTCTCACTCCTACTAGTGAATGTAATGTAACACACACCCATACAATGCGCACCACCCCACGATGATTTTCAGAAACCTATCCTACATTGCCACTGCACGTTCCCTGACCTCCCCATGCTGTCCACCCCGCGGTGCTTTTCACCATCCTACATTGCCACTCACTGCCTATCCTAATTCAGACCCTCTGATTCACACCACCCCGTGATGTTTTTCTCACTCCTAATAGTGAATATAATGTAACACACACCCATACAATGCGCACCAGCCCGTGATGTTTTTCTCACTCCTACTAGTGAATGCAATGTAACACACACCCATACAATGCGCACCACCCCGCGATGTTTTTCAGAAACCTATCCTTCATTGCCACTGCATGTTCCCTGACCTCCCCATGCAGACCACCCCGCGGAGCTTTTCTCCATCCTACATTGCCACTCACTGCCTATCGTAATTCAGACCCTCCGATTCACACCACCACGTGATGTTTTTCTCACTCCCACCAGTGAATGTAATGTAACACACACCCATACAATGCGCACCACCCCGCGATGTTTTTCAGAAACCTATCCTACATTGCCACGGCATGTTCCCTGACCTCCCCATGCTGACCACCCCGCGGGGCTTTTCTCCATCCTACAATGCCAATCAATGCCTATCCTAATTCAGACCCTCTGATTCACACCACCCCGTCATGTTTTTCTCACTCCTAATAGTGAATGTAATGTAACACACCCATACAATGCGCACCTCCCCGTGATGTTTTTCTCACTCCTACTAGTGAATGTAATGTAACACACACCCATACAATGCGCAACACCCCGCGATGTTTTTCAGAAACCTATCCTACATTGCCACTGCATTTTCGCTGACTTCCCCATGCTGACGACCCCGCAGGGCTTTTCTCCATCCTACAATGCCACTCACTGCCTATCCTAATTCAGACCCTCCGATTCACACCACCCCTTGATGTTTTTCTCACTCCTAATAGTGAATGTAATGTAACACACACCCATACAATGCGAACCACCCCGCGATGTTTTTCTCACTCCTAATAGTGAATGTAATGTAGCACACACCCATAAAATGCGCACCACCCCGCGATGATTTTCAGAAACCTATCCTACATTGCCACTGCATGTTCCCTGACCTCCCCATGCTGACCACCCCGCGGTGCTTTTCTCCATCGTACATTGCAACTCACTGCCTATCCTAATTCAGACACTCCGATTCACACCACCCCGTGATGTTTTTCTCACTCCTAATAGTGAATGTAATGTAACACACCCATACAATGCGCACCTCCCCGTGATGTTTTTCTCACTCCTAGTAGTGAATGTAATGTAACACACACCCATACAATGTGCACCACCCCTCGATGTTTTTCTCACTCCTACTAGTGAATGTAATGTAACACACACCCATACAATGCCCACCACCCCGCGATGTTTTTCAGAAACCTATCCTACATTGCCACTGCATATTCCCTGACCTCCCCATGCTGACAACCCCGCGGTGCTTTTCTCCATCCTACCTTACCACTCACAGCGTATCCTAATTCAGACCCTCCAATTCACACCACCCCGTGATGTTTTTCTCACTCCTACTAGTGAATGTAATGTAACACACACCCATACAATGCGCACCACCCCGTGATGTTTTTCTCACGCCTACTAGTGAATGCAATATAACACACACCCATACAATGTGCACCACCCCTCGATATTTTTCTCACTCCTACTAGTGAATGTAATGTAACACACACCCATACAATGCCCACCACCCCGCGATATTTTTCAGAAACCTATCCTACATTGGAACTGCATGTTCCCTGACCTCCCCTTGCTGACCACCCCGCGGTGCTTTTCTCCATCCTACATTGCCACTCACTGCCTATCCTAGTTCAGACCCTCCAATTCACACCACCCCGTGATGTTTTTCTTACTCTTACTAGTGAATGTAATGTAACACACACCCATACAATGCGCACCACCCCGCGATTTTTTTCTCACTCCTACTAGTGAATGTAATGTAACACACACTTATACAATGCGCACCACCCCACGATGTTTTGCTCACTCCTACTAGTGAATATAATGTAACAAACACCCATACAATGCGCACGACCCCGCGATGTTTTTCGGAAACCTATCCTACATTGCCACTGCATGTTCCCTAACCTCCCCATGCTGACCACCCCGCGGTGCTTTTCTCCATCCTACATTGCCACTCACTGCCTATCCTAAATCATACCCTCCGATTCACACCACCCCGTGATGTTTTTCTCACTCCTACTAGTGAATGTAATGTAACACACACCCATACAATGCGCAACGCCCCGCGATGTTTTTCAGAAAACTATCCTACATTGCCACTGCATTTTCCCTGACTTCCCCATGCTGACGACCCCGCAGGGCTTTTCTGAATCCTACAATGCCACTCACTGCCTATCCTAATTCTGACCCTCCGATTCACACCACCCCTTGATGTTTTTCTCACTCCTAATAGTGAATGTAATGTAACACACACCCATACAATGTGAACCACCCCGCGATGTTTTTCTCA
Organism: Cavia porcellus; assembly: GCF_034190915.1. Lineage (NCBI taxonomy): Eukaryota > Metazoa > Chordata > Mammalia > Rodentia > Caviidae > Cavia > Cavia porcellus. Next base: position 1,589,916 of record NW_026947556.1, read on the forward strand.
CTCCTACTAGTGAATGTAATGTAACACACACCCATACAATGCGCACCACCCCGTGATGTTTTTCTCACTCCTACTAGTGAATGTAATGTAACACACACCCATACAATGCACACCACCCCGCGATGTTTTTCAGAAACCTATCCTACATTGCCACTGCATGTTCATTGACCTCCCCATGCTGACGACCCCGCGGTGCTTTTCTCCATCCTACATCGCCACTCACTGCCTATCCTAACGCAGACCCTCCGATTGACACCACCCCGTGATGTTTTTCTCACTCCTACTAGTGAATATAATATAACACACACCCATACAATGCGCACCACCCCGCGATATTTTTCAGAAACCTATCCTACATTGCCACTGCATGTTCCCTGTCCTCCCCATGCAGACGACCCCGCGGAGCTTTTCTCCATCCTACATTGCCACTCACTGCCTATCGTAATTCAGACCCTCCGATTCACACCACTACGTGATGTTTTTCTCACTCCCACTAGTGAATGTAATGTAACACACACCGATACAATGCGCACCACCCCGCGATGTTTTTCAGAAACCTATCCTACATTGCCACTGCATGTTCCCTGACCTCCCCATGCTGATCAACCCGCGGGGCTTTTCTCCATCCTACAATGCCAATCAATGCCTATCCTAATTCAGACCCTCCGATTCACACCACCCCGTGATGTTTTTCTCACTCCTACTAGTGAATGTAATGTAACACACACCCATAAAATGCGCACCACCCCGCGATGTTTTTCAGAAACCTATCCTACATTGCCACTGCATGTTCCCTGACCTCCCCATGCTGACAACCCCGCGGTGCTTTTCTCCTTCCTACATTACCACTCACTGCGTATCCTAATTCAGACCCTCCAATTCACACCACCCCGTGATGTTTTTCTCACTCCTACTAGTGAATGTAATGTAACACAAACCCATACAATGCGCACCACCCTGTGATGTTTTTCTCACGCCTACTATTGAATGCAATATAACACACACCCATACAATGTGCACCACCCCTCGATGTTTTTCTCACTCCTACTAGTGAATGTAATGTAACACACACCCATACAATGCCCACCACCCCGCGATATTTTTCAGAAACCTATCCTACATAAGAACTGCATGTTCCCTGACCTCCCCATGCTGACCACCCCGCGGTGCTTTTCTCCATCCTACATTGCCACTCACTGCCTATCCTAGTTCAGACCCTCCAATTCACACCACCCCGTGATGTTTTTCTTACTCTTACTAGTGAATGTAATGTAACACACATCCATACAATGCGCACCACCCCGGAATGTTTTTCTCACTACTACTAGTGAATGTAATGTAACACACACGCATACAATGCGCACAACCCCACGATGTTTTGCTCACTCCTAATAGTGAATGTAATGTAACACAAACCCATACAATGCGCACCAACCCGCGATGTTTTTCTCACTCGTACTAGTGAATGTAATGTAACGCACACCCATACAATGCGCACCAGCCCGCGATGATTTTCAGAAACCTATGCTACATTGCCACTGCATGTTCCCTGACCTCCCCATGCTGACCACCGCGTGGTGCTTTTCTCCATCCTACATTGCCACTCACTGCCTATCCTAATTCAGACCCTCTGATTCACACCACACCGTGATGTTTTTCTCACTCCTAATAGTGAATGTAATGTAACACACACTCATACAATGCGCACCACCCCGTGATGTTTTTCTCACTCCTACTAGTGAATGTAATGTAACACACACCCATAGAATGCGCACCACCACGCGATGTTTTACAGAAACCTATCCTACATTGCCACTGCATGTTCATTGACCTCCCCATGCTGACGACACCGCAGTGCTTTTCTCCATCCTACATTGCCACTCACTGCCTATCCTAATGCAGACCCTCCGATTCACACCACCCCGTGATGTTTTTCTCACTTCTACTAGTGAATATAATGTAACACACACCCATACAATGCGCACCACCCCGCGATGTTTTTCTCACTGCTACTAGTGAATGTAATGTAACACACACGCATACAATGCGCAACACCCCACGATGTTTTGCTCACTCCTACTAGTGAATGTAATGTAACACACACCCATACAATGCCCACCACCCCGCGATATTTTTCAGAAACCTATCCTACATTGGAACTGCATGTTCCCTGACCTCCCCATGCTGACCACCCCGCGGTGCTTTTCTCCATCCTACATTGCCACTCACTGCCTATCCCAGTACAGACCCTCCAATTCACACCACCCCGTGATGTTTTTCTTACTCTTACTAGTGAATGTAATGTAACACACACCCATACAATGCGCACCACCCCGCGATGTTTTTCTCACTCCTACTAGTGAATGTAATGTAACACACACGCACACAATGCGCACCACCCCACGATGTTTTGCTCACTCCTAATAGTGAATGTAATGTAACACACACCCATACAATGCGCACCAACCCGCAATGTTTTTCTCACTCGTACTAGTGAATGTAATGTAACACACACCCATACAATGCGCACCACCCCGCGATGATTTTCAGAAACCTATCCTACATTGCCACTGCATGTTCCCTGACCTCCCCATGCTGACCACAGCGCGGTGCTTTTCTCCATCCTACATTGCCACTCACTGCCTATCCTAATTCAGACCCTCCGATTCACACCACACCGTGATGTTTTTCTCACTCCTAATAGTGAATGTAATGTAACACACACCCATACAATGCGCACCACCCCGTAATGTTTTTCTCACTCCTATTAGTGAATGTAATGTAACACACACCCATACAATGTGCACCACCCCGCGATGTTTTTCAGAAACCTATCCTACATTGCCACTGCATGTTCATTGACCTCCCCATGCTGACTACCCCGCAGTGCTTTTCTCCATCCTACATTGCCACTCACTGCCTATCCTAATGCAGACCCTCCGATTCACACCACCCCATGATTTTTTTCTCACTCCTACTAGTGAATATAATGTAACACACACCCATACAATGCGCACCACCCCGCGATGTTTTTCAGAAACCTATCCTACATTGCCACTGCATGTTCCCTGACCTCCCCATGCAGACCACCCTGCAGAGCTTTTCTACATCCTACATTGCCACTCACTGCCTATCGTAATTCAGACCCTCCGATTCACACCACCACCTGATGTTTTTCTCACTCCCACTAGTGAATGTAATGTAACACACACCCATACAATGCGCGCCACCGCGCGATGTTTTTCTCACTCCTACTAATGAATGTAATGTAACACACACCCATAAAATGCGCACCACCCCGCGATGTTTTTCAGAAACCTATCCTACATTGCCACTGCATATTCCCTGACCTCCCCATGCTGACAACCCCGCGGTGCTTTTCTCCATCCTACCTTACCACTCACTGCGTATCCTAATTCAGACCCTCCAATTCACCCCACCCCGTGATGTTTTTCTCACTCCTACTAGTGAATGTAATGTAACACACACCCATACAATGCGCACCACCCCGTGATGTTTTTCTCACGCCTACTAGTGAATGCAATATAACACACACCCATACAATGTGCACCACCCCTCGATGTTTTTCTCACTCCTACTAGTGAATGTAATGTAACACACACCCATACAATGCCCACCACCCCGCGATATTTTTCAGAAACCTATCCTACATTGGAACTGCATGTTCCCTGACCTCGCCATGCTGACCACCCCGCGGTGCTTTTCTCCATCCTACATTGCCACTCACTGCCTATCCTAGTTCAGACCGTCCAATTCACACCACCCCGTGATGTTTTTCTTACTCTTACTAGTGAATGTAATGTAACACACACCCATACAATGCGCACCACCCCGCGATGTTTTTCTCACTCCTACTAGTGAATGTAATGTAACACACACGCATACAATGCGCACCACCCCACGATATTTTGCTCACTCCTACTAGTGAATATAATGTAACAAACACCCATACAATGCGCACGACCCCGCGATGTTTTTCGGAAACCTATCCTACATTGCCACTGCATGTTCCCTAACCTCCCCATGCTGACCACCCCGCGGTGCTTTTCTCCATCCTACATTGCCACTCACTGCCTATCCTAATTCATACCCTCCGATTCACACCACCCCGTGATGTTTTTCTCACTCCTACTAGTGAATGTAATGTAACACACACCCATACAATGCGCAACGCCCCGCGATGTTTTTCAGAAAACTATCCTACATTGCCACTGCATTTTCCCTGACTTCCCCATGCTGACGACCCCGCAGGTCTTTTCTGAATTCTACAATGCCACTCACTGCCTATCCTAATTCAGACCCTCCGATTCACACCACCCCTTGATGTTTTTCTCACTCCTAATAGTGAATGTAATATAACACACACCCATACAATGTGAACCACCCCGCGATGTTTTTCTCACTCCTACTAGTGAATGTAATGTAACACACACCCATACAATGCACACCACCCCGTGATGTTTTTCTCACTCCTACTAGTGAATGTAATGTAACACACACCCATACAATGAGCACCACCCTGCGATGTTTTTCAGAAACCTATCCTACATTGCCACTGCATGTTCATTGACCTCCCCATGCTGACGACCCCGCGGTGCTTTTCTCCATCCTACATTGCCACTCACTGCCTATCCTAATGCAGACCCTCCGATTGACACCACCCCGTGATGTTTTTCTCACTCCTACTAGTGAATATAATATAACACACACCCATACAATGCGCACCACCCCGCGATATTTTTCAGAAACCTATCCTACATTGCCACTGCATGTTCCCTGTCCTCCCCATGCAGACCACCCCGCGGAGCTTTTCTCCATCCTACATGGCCACTCACTGCCTATCGTAATTCAGACCCTCCGATTCACACCACCACGTGATGTTTTTCTCACTCCCACTAGTGAATGTAATGTAACACACACCGATACAATGCGCACAACCCCGCGATGTTTTTCAGAAACCTATCCTACATTGCCACTGCATGTTCCCTGACCTCCCCATGCTGACCACCCCATGGTGCTTTTCTCCATCCTACATTGCTACTCACTGCCTATCCTAATTGAGACACTCCGATTCACACCACCCCGTGATGTTTTTCTCACTCCTACTAGTGAATGTAATGTAACACACACCCCTATAATGCGCACCTCCCCGCGACTTTTTTCTCACTCCTACTAGTGAATATAATGTAACAAACACCCATACAATGCGCACCACCCCGCGATGTTTTTCAGAAACCTATCCTACATTGCCACTGCATGTTCCCTGACCTCCCGAAGCTGACCACCCCGCGGTGCTTTTCTCCGTCCTACATTGCCACTCACTGCCTATCCTAATTCAGACCCTCCAATTCACACCACCCCGTGATGTTTTTCTCACTCCTACTAGTGAATGTAATGTAACACACACCCATACAATGCACAAAACCCCGCGATGTTTTTCAGAAACCTATCCTACATTGCCACTGCATGTTCCCTGACGTCCCCATGCTGACCACCCCGCGGGGCTTTTCTCCATCCTACAATGCCAATCACTGCCCATCCTAATTCAGACCCTCCGATTCACACCACCCCGTGATGTTTTTCTCACTCCTACTAGTGAATGTAATGTAACACACACCCATACAATGTGCGCCACCGCGCGATGTTTTTCTCACTCCTACTAGTGAATGTAATGTAACACACACCCATACAATGCGCACCACCCCGCGATGTTTTTCAGAAACCTATCCTACATTGCCACGGCATGTTCCCTGACCTCCCCATGCTGACCACCCCGCGGGGCTTTTCTCCATCCTACAATGCCAATCAATGCCTATCCTAATTCAGACCCTCCGATTCACACCACCCCGTCATGTTTTTCTCACTCCTAATAGTGAATGTAATGTAGCACACACCCATAAAATGCGCACCACCCCGCGATGATTTTCAGAAACCTATCCTACATTGCCACTGCATGTTCCCTGACCTCCCCATGCTGACCACCCCGTGGTGCTTTTCTCCATCGTACATTGCAACTCACTGCCTATCCTAATTCAGACACTCTGATTCACACCACCCCGTGATGTTTTTCTCACTCCTAATAGTGAATGTAATGTAACACACCCATACAATGCGCACCACCCCGTGATGTTTTTCTCACTCCTAGTAGTGAATGTAATGTAACACACGCCCATACAAAGCGCACCACCCCGCGATGTTTTTCAGAAACCTATCCTACATTGCCACTGCATGTTCATTGACCTCCCCATGCTGACGACCCCGCGGTGCTTTTCTCCATCCTACATTGCCACTCACTGCCTATCCTAATGCAGACCCTCCGATTCACACCACCCCGTGATGTTTTTCTCACTCCTAATAGTGAATGTAATGTAACACACACGCATACTATGCGCACCACCCCATGATGTTTTGCTCAATCCTACTAGTGAATATAATATAACACACACCCATACAATGCGCACCACCCCGCGATGTTTTTCAGAAACCTATCCTACATTGCCACTGCATGTTCCCTGTCCTCCCCATGCAGACCACCCTGCGGAGCTTTTCTCCATCCTACATTGCCACTCACTGCCTATCGTAATTCAGACCCTCCGATTCACACCACTACGTGATGTTTTTCTCACTCCCACTAGTGAATGTAATGTAACACACACCCATATAATGCGCACCTCCCCGCGACTTTTTTCTCACTCCTACTAGTGAATATAATGTAACAAACACCCATACAATGCGCACCACCCCGCGATGTTTTTCAGAAACCTATCCTACATTGCCACTGCATGTTCCCTGACCTCCCCATGCTGACCACCCCGCGGTGCTTTTCTCCATCCTACATTGCCACTCACTGCCTATCCTAATTCATACCCTCCTATTCACACCACCCCGTGATGTTTTTCTCACTCCTACTAGTGAATGTAATGTAACACACACCCATACAATGCACACCACCCCGCGATGTTTTTCAGAAACCTATCCTACATTGCCACTGCATGTTCCCTGACGTCCCCATGCTGACCACCCCGCGGGGCTTTTCTCCATCCTACAATGCCAATCAATGCCTATCCTAATTCAGACCCTCCGATTCACACCACCCCGTCATGTTTTTCTCACTCCTACTAGTGAATGTAATGTAACACACACCCATACAATGCGCACCACCCCGCGATGTTTCTCTCACTCCTACTAGTGAATATAATGTAACAAACACCCATACAATGCGCACCAACCCGCGATGTTTTTCTCACTCCTACTAGTGAATGTAATGTAACACACACCCATACAATGCGAACCAACCCGCGATGTTTTTCTCACTCCTACTAGTGAATGTAATGAAACACACACCCATACAATGCCCACCACTCCGCGATGATTTTCAGAAACCTATCCTACATTGCCACTGCATGTTCCCTGACCTCCCCATGCTGACCACCCCGCGGTGCTTTTCTCCATCCTGCATTGCCACTCACTGCCTATCCTAATTCATACCCTCCGATTCACACCACCCCGTGATGTTTTTCTCACTCCTACTAGTGAATGTAATGTAACACACACCCATACAATGCGCACCACCCCGCGATGTTTTTCAGAAACCTATCCTACATTGCCACTGCATGTTCATTGACCTCCCCATGCTGACGACCCCGCGGTGCTTTTCTCCATCCTACATTGCCACTCACTGCCTATCCTAATGCAGACCCTCCGATTGACACCACCCCGTGATGTTTTTCTCACTCCTACTAGTGAATATAATATAACACACACCCATACAATGCGCACCACCCCGCGATATTTTTCAGAAACCTATCCTACATTGCCACTGCATGTTCCCTGTCCTCCCTATGCAGACCACCCCGCGGAGCTTTTCTCCATCCTACATGGCCACTCACTGCCTATCGTAATTCAGACCCTCCGATTCACACCACCACGTGATGTTTTTCTCACTCCCACTAGTGAATGTAATGTAACACACACCGATACAATGCGCACAACCCCGCGATGTTTTTCAGAAACCTATCCTACATTGCCACTGCATGTTCCCTGACCTCCCCATGCTGACCACCCCATGGTGCTTTTCTCCATCCTACATTGCTACTCACTGCCTATCCTAATTGAGACACTCCGATTCACACCACCCCGTGATGTTTTTCTCACTCCTACTAGTGAATGTAATGTAACACACACCCCTATAATGCGCACCTCCCCGCGACTTTTTTCTCACTCCTACTAGTGAATATAATGTAACAAACACCCATACAATGCGCACCACCCCGCGATGTTTTTCAGAAACCTATCCTACATTGCCACTGCATGTTCCCTGACCTCCCGAAGCTGACCACCCCGCGGTGCTTTTCTCCGTCCTACATTGCCACTCACTGCCTATCCTAATTCATACCCTCCAATTCACACCACCCCGTGATGTTTTTCTCACTCCTACTAGTGAATGTAATGTAACACACACCCATACAATGCACAAAACCCCGCGATGTTTTTCAGAAACCTATCCTACATTGCCACTGCATGTTCCCTGACGTCCCCATGCTGACCACCCCGCGGGGCTTTTCTCCATCCTACAATGCCAATCACTGCCCATCCTAATTCAGACCCTCCGATTCACACCACCCCGTGATGTTTTTCTCACTCCTACTAGTGAATGTAATGTAACACACACCCATACAATGTGCGCCACCGCGCGATGTTTTTCTCACTCCTACTAGTGAATGTAATGTAACACACACCCATACAATGCGCACCACCCCGCGATGTTTTTCAGAAACCTATCCTTCATTGCCACTGCATGTTCCCTGACCTCCCCATGCAGACCACCCCGCGGAGCTTTTCTCCATCCTACATTGCCACTCACTGCCTATCGTAATTCAGACCCTCCGATTCACACCACCACGTGATGTTTTTCTCACTCCCACCAGTGAATGTAATGTAACACACACCCATACAATGCGCACCACCCCGCGATGTTTTTCAGAAACCTATCCTACATTGCCACGGCATGTTCCCTGACCTCCCCATGCTGACCACCCCGCGGGGCTTTTCTCCATCCTACAATGCCAATCAATGCCTATCCTAATTCAGACCCTCCGATTCACACCACCCCGTCATGTTTTTCTCACTCCTAATAGTGAATGTAATGTAGCACACACCCATAAAATGCGCACCACCCCGCGATGATTTTCAGAAACCTATCCTACATTGCCACTGCATGTTCCCTGACCTCCCCATGCTGACCACCCCGCGGTGCTTTTCTCCATCGTACATTGCAACTCACTGCCTATCCTAATTCAGACACTCTGATTCACACCACCCCGTGATGTTTTTCTCACTCCTAATAGTGAATGTAATGTAACACACCCATACAATGCGCACCACCCCGTGATGTTTTTCTCACTCCTAGTAGTGAATGTAATGTAACACACGCCCATACAAAGCGCACCACCCCGCGATGTTTTTCAGAAACCTATCCTACATTGCCACTGCATGTTCATTGACCTCCCCATGCTGACGACCCCGCGGTGCTTTTCTCCATCCTACATTGCCACTCACTGCCTATCCTAATGCAGACCCTCCGATTCACACCACCCCGTGATGTTTTTCTCACTCCTAATAGTGAATGTAATGTAACACACACGCATACTATGCGCACCACCCCATGATGTTTTGCTCAATCCTACTAGTGAATATAATATAACACACACCCATACAATGCGCACCACCCCGCGATGTTTTTCAGAAACCTATCCTACATTGCCACTGCATGTTCCCTGTCCTCCCCATGCAGACCACCCTGCGGAGCTTTTCTCCATCCTACATTGCCACTCACTGCCTATCGTAATTCAGACCCTCCGATTCACACCACTACGTGATGTTTTTCTCACTCCCACTAGTGAATGTAATGTAACACACACCCATATAATGCGCACCTCCCCGCGACTTTTTTCTCACTCCTACTAGTGAATATAATGTAACAAACACCCATACAATGCGCACCACCCCGCGATGTTTTTCAGAAACCTATCCTACATTGCCACTGCATGTTCCCTGACCTCCCCATGCTGACCACCCCGCGGTGCTTTTCTCCATCCTACATTGCCACTCACTGCCTATCCTAATTCATACCCTCCTATTCACACCACCCCGTGATGTTTTTCTCACTCCTACTAGTGAATGTAATGTAACACACACCCATACAATGCACACCACCCCGCGATGTTTTTCAGAAACCTATCCTACATTGCCACTGCATGTTCCCTGACGTCCCCATGCTGACCACCCCGCGGGGCTTTTCTCCATCCTACAATGCCAATCAATGCCTATCCTAATTCAGACCCTCCGATTCACACCACCCCGTCATGTTTTTCTCACTCCTACTAGTGAATGTAATGTAACACACACCCATACAATGCGCACCACCCCGCGATGTTTCTCTCACTCCTACTAGTGAATATAATGTAACAAACACCCATACAATGCGCACCAACCCGCGATGTTTTTCTCACTCCTACTAGTGAATGTAATGTAACACACACCCATACAATGCGAACCAACCCGCGATGTTTTTCTCACTCCTACTAGTGAATGTAATGAAACACACACCCATACAATGCCCACCACTCCGCGATGATTTTCAGAAACCTATCCTACATTGCCACTGCATGTTCCCTGACCTCCCCATGCTGACCACCCCGCGGTGCTTTTCTCCATCCTGCATTGCCACTCACTGCCTATCCTAATTCATACCCTCCGATTCACACCACCCCGTGATGTTTTTCTCACTCCTACTAGTGAATGTAATGTAACACACACCCATACAATGCGCACCACCCCGCGATGTTTTTCAGCAAACTATCCTACATTGCCACTGCATGTTCCCTGACCTCCCCATGCTGACCACCCCGCGGGGCTTTTCTCCATCCTACAATGCCAATCACTGCCCATCCTAATTCAGACCCTCCGATTCACACCACCCCGTGATGTTTTTCTCACTCCTACTAGTGAATGTAATGTAACACACACCCATACAATGCGCGCCACCGCGCGATGTTTTTCTCACTCCTACTCGTGAATGTAATGTAACACACACCCATACAATGCGCACCACCCCACGATGATTTTTAGAAACCTATCCTACATTGCCACTGCATGTTCCCTGACCTCCCCATGCTGACCACCCCGCGGTGCTTTTCTCCATCCTACATTGCCACTCACTGCCTATCCTAATTCAGACCCTCTGATTCACACCACCCCGTGATGTTTTTCTCACTCCTAATAGTGAATGTAATGTAACACACACCCATACAATGCGCACCAGCCCGTGATGTTTTTCTCACTCTTACTAGTGAATGCAATGTAACACACACCCATACAATGCGCAACACCCCGCGATGTTTTTCAGAAACCTATCCTACATTGCCACTGCATGTTCATTGACCTCCCCATGCTGACGACCCCGCGGTGCTTTTCTTCATCCTACATTGCCACTCACTGCCTATCCTAATGCAGACCCTCCGATTCACATCACCCTGTGATGTTTTTCTCACTCCTACTAGTGAATATAATGTAACACACACCCATACAATGCGCACCACCCCGCGATGTTTTTCAGAAACCTATCCTTCATTGCCACTGCATGTTCCCTGACCTCCCCATGCAGACCACCCCACGGAGCTTTTCTCCATCCTACATTGCCACTCACTGCCTATCGTAATTCAGACCCTCCGATTCACACCACCCCGTGATGTTTTTCTCACTCCTACTAGTGAATATAATGTAACACACAGCCATACAATGCGCACCACCCTGCGACTATTTTCTCACTCCTACTAGTGAATGTAATGTAACACACACCCATACAATGCCCACCACCCCGCGATATTTTTCAGAAACCTATCCTACATTGGAACTGCATGTTCCCTGACTTCCCCATGCTGACCACCCCGCGGTGCTTTTCTCCATCCTACATTGCCACTCACTGCCTATCCTAGTTCAGACCCTCCAATTCACACCACCCTGTGATGTTTTTCTTACTCTTACTAGTGAATGTAATGTAACACACACCCATACAATGGGCACCACCCCGTGATGTTTTTCTCACTCCTACTAGTGAATGTAATGTAACACACACCCATACAATGCGCACCACCCCGTGATGTTTTTCTCACTCCTATTAGTGAATGTAATGTAACACACACCCATACAATGCGCACTACCCCGTGATGTTTTTCAGAAACCTATCCTACATTGCCACTGCATGTTCCCTGACCTCCCCATGCTAACCACCCCGCGGTGCTTTTCTCCATCCTACATTGCCACTCACTGCCTATCCTAGTTCAGACCCTCCAATTCACACTACCCCGTGATGTTTTTCTTACTCTTACTAGTGAATGTAATGTAACACACACCCATACAATGCGCACCACCCCGCGATGTTTTTCTCACTCCTACTAGTGAATGTAATGTAACACACACGCATACTATGCGCACCACACCATGATGTTTTGCTCAATCCTACTAGTGAATATAATGTAACAAACACCCATACAATGCGCACGACCCCGCGATGTTTTTCAGAAACCTATCCTACATTGCCACTGCATGTTCCCTGACCTCCCCATGCTGACCACCCCGCGGTGCTTTTCTCCATCCTACATTGCCACTCACTGCCTATCCTAATTCATACCCTCCGATTCACACCACCCTGTGATGTTTTTCTCACTCCTACTAGTGAATGTAATGTAACACACACCCATACAATGCGCAACACCCCGCGATGTTTTTCAGAAACCTATCCTACATTGCCACTGCATTTTCCCTGACTTCCCCATGCTGACGACCCCGCAGGGCTTTTCTCCATCCTACAATGCCACTCACTGCCTATCCTAATTCAGACCCTCCGATTCACACCACCCCTTGATGTTTTTCTCACTCCTAATAGTGAATGTAATGTAACACACACCCACACAATGCGAACCAACCCGCGATGTTTTTCTCACTCCTACTAGTGAATGTAATGTAACACACATCCATACAATGCGCACCACCCCGCGATGATTTTCAGAAACCTATCCTACATTGCCACTGCATGTTCCCTGACCTCCCCATGCTGACCACCTCGCGGTGCTTTTCTAAATCCTACATTGCCACTCACTGCCTATCCTAATTCAGACACTCCGATTCACACCACCCCGTGATGTTTTTCTCACTCCTAATAGTGAATGTAATGTAACACACACCCATACAATGCGCACCACCCCGTGATGTTTTTCTCACTCCTACTAGTGAATGTAATGTAACACACACCCATACAATGCCCACCACCCGCGATATTTTTCAGAAACCTATCCTACATTGGAACTGCACGTTCCCTGACCTCCCCATGCTGACCAGCCCGCGGTGCTTTTCTCCATCCTACATTGCCACTCACTGCCTATCCCAGTTCAGACCCTCCAATTCACACCACCCCGTGATGTTTTTCTTACTCTTACTAGTGAATGTAATGTAACACACACCCATACAATGCGCACCACCCCGCGATGTTTTTCTCACTCCTACTAGTGAATGTAATGTAACACACACGCACACAATGCGCACCACCCCACGATGTTTTGCTCACTCCTAATAGTGAATGTAATGTAACACACACCCATACAATGCGCACCAACCCGCAATGTTTTTCTCACTCGTACTAGTGAATGTAATGTAACACACAGCCATACAATGCGCACCACCCCGCGATGATTTTCAGAAACCTATCCTACATTGCCACTGCATGTTCCCTGACCTCCCCATGCTGACTACCCCGCAGTGCTTTTCTCCATCCTACATTGCCACTCACTGCCTATCCTAATTCAGACCCTCCGATTCACACCACCCCGTGATTTTTTTCTCACTCCTACTAGTGAATATAATGTAACACACACCCATGCAATGCGCACCACCCCGCGATGTTTTTCAGAAACCTATCCTACATTGCCAATGCATGTTCCCTGACCTCCCCATGCAGACCACCCTGCGGAGCTTTTCTCCATCCTACATTGCCACTCACTGCCTATCGTAATTCAGACCCTCCGATTCACACCACCACGTGATGTTTTTCTCACTCCCACTTGTGAATGTAATGTAACACACACCCATACAATGCGCGCCACCGCGAGATGTTTTTCTCACTCCTACTAGTGAATGTAATGTAACACACACCCATAAAATGCGCACCACCCCGCGATGTTTTTCAGAAACCTATCCTACATTGCCACTGCATATTCCCTGACCTCCCCATGCTGACAACCCCGCGGTGCTTTTCTCCATCCTACATTACCACACACTGCGTATCCTAATTCAGACCCTCCAATTCACACCACCCCGTGATGTTTTTCTCACTCCTACTAGTGAATGTAATGTAACACACACCCATACAATGCGCACCACCCCGTGATGTTTTTCTCACGCCTACTAGTGAATGCAATATAACACACACCCATACAATGTGCACCACCCCTCGATGTTTTTCTCACTCCTACTAGTGAATGTAATGTAACACACACCCATACAATGCCCACCACCCCGCGATATTTTTCAGAAACCTATCCTACATTGGAACTGCATGTTCCCTGACCTCCCCATGCTGACCACCCCGCGGGGCTTTTCTCCATCCTACATTGCCACTCACTGCCTATCCTAGTTCAGACCCTCCAATTCACACCACCCTGTGATGTTTTTCTTACTCTTACTAGTGAATGTAATGTAACACACACCCATACAATGCGCACCACCTCGCGATGTTTTTCTCACTCCTACTAGTGAATGTAATGTAACACACACGCATACAATGCGCACCACCCCATGATGTTTTGCTCACTCCTACTAGTGAATATAATGTAACAAACACCCATAAAATGCGCACGACCCCGCGATTTTTTCAGAAACCTATCCTACATTGCCACTGCATGTTCCCTGACCTCCCCATGCTGACCACCCCGCGGTGCTTTTCTCCATCCTACATTGCCACTCACTGCCTATCCTAATTCATACCCTCCGATTCACACCACCCCGTGATGTTTTTCTCACTCCTACTAGTGAATGTGATGTAACACACACCCATACAATGCGCAACACCCCGCGATGTTTTGCAGAAACCTATCCTACATTGCCACTGCATTTTCCCTGACTTCCCCATGCTGACGACCCCGCAGGGCTTTTCTCCATCCTACAATGCCACTCACTGCCTATCCTAATTCAGACCCTCCGATTCACACCACCCCTTGATGTTTTTCTCACTCCTAATAGTGAATGTAATGTAACACACACCCATACAATGTGAACCACCCCGCGATGTTTTTCTCACTCCTACTAGTGAATGTAATGTAACACACACCCATAAAATGCGCACCACCCCGCGATGATTTTCCGAAACCTATCCTACATTGCCACTGCATGTTCCCTGACCTCCCCATGCTGACCACCACGCGGTGCTTTTCTCCATCCTACATTGCCACTCACTGCCTATCCTAATTCAGACCCTCCGATTCACACCACCCCGTGATGTTTTTCAAACTCCTAATCGTGAATGTAATGTAACACACACCCATACAATGCGCACCACCTCGTGATGTTTTTCTCACTCCTACTAGTGAATGTAATGTAACACACACCCATACAATGCGCACCACCCCGCGATGTTTTTCAGAAACCTATCCTACATTGCCACTGCATGTTCATTGACCTCCCCATGCTGACGACCCCATGGTGCTTTTCTCCATCCTACATTGCCACTCACTGCCTATCCTAATGCAGACCCTCCGATTGACACCACCCCGTGATGTTTTTCTGACTCCTACTAGTGAATATAATATAACACACACCCATACAATGCGCACCACCCCGCGATATTTTTCAGAAACCTATCCTACATTGCCACTGCATGTTCCCTGTCCTCCCCATGCAGACCACCCCGCGGAGCTTTTCTCCATCCTACATTGCCACTCACTGCCTATTGTAATTCAGACCCTCCGATTCACACCACTACGTGATGTTTTTCTGACTCCCACTAGTGAATGTAATGTAACTCACACCGATACATTGCGCACCACCCAGCGATGTTTTTCAGAAACCTATCCTACATTGCCACTGCATGTTCCCTGACCTCCCCATGCTGACCACCCCATGGTGCTTTTCTCCATCCTACATTGCCACTCACTGCCTATCCTAATTGAGACACTCCGATTCACACCACCCCGTGATGTTTTTCTCACACCTACTAGTGAATGTAATGTAACACACACCCATATAATGCGCACCTCCCCGCGACTTTTTTCTCACTCCTACTAGTGAATATAATGTAACAAACACTCATACAATGCGCACCACCCCGCGATGTTTTTCAGAAACCTATCCTACATTGCCACTGCATGTTCCCTGACCTCCCCATGCTGACCACCCCGCGGTGCTTTTCTCCATCCTACATTGCCACTCACTGCCTATCCTAATTCATACCCTCCGATTCACACCACCCCGTGATGTTTTTCTCACTCCTACTAGTAAATGTAATGTAACACACACCCATACAATGCGCAACACCCCGCGATGTTTTTCAGAAACCTATCCTACATTGCCACTGCATTTTCCCTGACTTCCCCATGCTGACGACCCCGCAGGGCTTTTCTCCATCCTACAATGCCACTCACTGCCTATCCTAATTCAGACCCTCCGATTCACACCACCCCTTGATGTTTTTCTCACTCCTAATAGTGAATGTAATGTAACACACACCCACACAATGCGAACCAACCCGCGATGTTTCTCTCACTCCTACTAGTGAATGTAATGTAACACACATCCATACAATGCGCACCACCCCGCGATGATTTTCCGAAACCTATCCTACATTGCCACTGCATGTTCCCTGACCTCCCCATGCTGACCACCCCGCGGTGCTTTTCTAAATCCTACATTGCCACTCACTGCCTATCCTAATTCAGACACTCCGATTCACACCACCCCGTGATGTTTTTCTCACTCCTAATAGTGAATGTAATGTAACACACACCCATACAATGCCCACCACCCGCGATATTTTTCAGAAACCTATCCTACATTGGAACTGCACGTTCCCTGACCTCCCCATGCTGACCACCCCGCGGTGCTTTTCTCCATCCTACATTGCCACTCACTGCCTATCCCAGTTCAGACCCTCCAATTCACACCACCCCGTGATGTTTTTCTTACTCTTACTAGTGAATGTAATGTAACACACACCCATACAATGCGCACCACCCCGCGATGTTTTTCTCACTCCTACTAGTGAATGTAATGTAACACACACGCACACAATGCGCACCACCCCACGATGTTTTGCTCACTCCTAATAGTGAATGTAATGTAACACACACCCATACAATGCGCACCAACCCGCAATGTTTTTCTCACTCGTACTAGTGAATGTAATGTAACACACAGCCATACAATGCGCACCACCCCGCGATGATTTTCAGAAACCTATCCTACATTGCCACTGCATGTTCCCTGACCTCCCCATGCTGACTACCCCGCAGTGCTTTTCTCCATCCTATATTGCCACTCACTGCCTATCCTAATGCAGACCCTCCGATTCACACCACCCCGTGATTTTTTTCTCACTCCTACTAGTGAATATAATGTGACACACACCCATGCAATGCGCACCACCCCGCGATGTTTTTCAGAAACCTATCCTACATTGCCACTGCATGTTCCCTGACCTCCCCATGCAGACCACCCTGCGGAGCTTTTCTCCATCCTACATTGCCACTCACTGCCTATCGTAATTCAGACCCTCCGATTCACACCACCACGTGATGTTTTTCTCACTCCCACTAGTGAATGTAATGTAACACACACCCATACAATGCGCGCCACCGCGCGATGTTTTTCTCACTCCTACTAGTGAATGTAATGTAACACACACCCATGAAATGCGCACCACCCCGCGATGTTTTTCAGAAACCTATCCTACATTGCCACTGCATATTCCCTGACCTCCCCATGCTGACAACCCCGCGGTGCTTTTCTCCATCCTACATTACCACACACTGCGTATCCTAATTCAGACCCTCCAATTCACACCACCCCGTGATGTTTTTCTCACTCCTACTAGTGAATGTAATGTAACACACACCCATACAATGCGCACCACCCCGTGATGTTTTTCTCACGCCTACTAGTGAATGCAATATAACACACACCCATACAATGTGCACCACCCCTCGATGTTTTTCTCACTCCTACTAGTGAATGTAATGTAACACACACCCATACAATGCCCACCACCCCGCGATATTTTTCAGAAACCTATCCTACATTGGAACTGCATGTTCCCTGACCTCCCCATGCTGACCACCCCGCGGGGCTTTTCTCCATCCTACATTGCCACTCACTGCCTATCCTAGTTCAGACCCTCCAATTCACACCACCCCGTGATGTTTTTCTTACTCTTACTAGTGAATGTAATGTAACACACACCCATACAATGCGCACCACCTCGCGATGTTTTTCTCACTCCTACTAGTGAATGTAATGTAACACACACGCATACAATGCGCACCACCCCATGATGTTTTGCTCACTCCTACTAGTGAATATAATGTAACAAACACCCATAAAATGCGCACGACACCGCGATGTTTTTCAGAAACCTATCCTACATTGCCACTGCATGTTCCCTGACCTCCCCATGCTGACCACCCCGCGGTGCTTTTCTCCATCCTACATTGCCACTCACTGCCTATCCTAATTCATACCCTCCGATTCACACCACCCCGTGATGTTTTTCTCACTCCTACTAGTGAATGTGATGTAACACACACCCATACAATGCGCAACACCCCGCGATGTTTTGCAGAAACCTATCCTACATTGCCACTGCATGTTCCCTGACCTCCCCATGCAGACCACCCCGCGGAGCTTTTCTCCATCCTACATTGCCACTCACTGCCTATCGTAATTCAGACCCTCCGATTCACACCACTACGTGATGTTTTTCTCACTCCCACTAGTGAATGTAATGTAACTCACACCGATACATTGCGCACCACCCCGCGATGTTTTTCAGAAACCTATCCGACATTGCCACTGCATGTTCCCTGACCTCCCCATGCTGACCACCCCATGGTGCTTTTCTCCATCCTACATTGCTACTCACTGCCTATCCTAATTGAGACACTCCGATTCACACCACCCCGTGATGTTTTTCTCACACCTACTAGTGAATGTAATGTAACACACACCCATATAATGCGCACCTCCCCGCGAATTTTTCTCACTCCTACTAGTAAATATAATGTAACAAACACTCATACAATGCGCACCACCCCGCGATGTTTTTCAGAAACCTATCCTACATTGCCACTGCATGTTCCCTGACCTCCCCATGCTGACCACCCCGCGGTGCTTTTCTCCATCCTACATTGCCACTCACTGCCTATCCTAATTCAGACCCTCCGATTCACACCACCCCGTGATGTTTTTCTCACTCCTACTAGTGAATGTAATGTAACACACACCCATACAATGCACACCACCCCGCGATGTTTTTCAGAAACCTATCCTACATTGCCACTGCATGTTCCCTGACGTCCCCATGCTGACCACCCCGCGGGGCTTTTCTCCATCCTACAATGCCAATCAATGGCTATCCTAATTCAGACCCTCCGATTCACACCACCCCGTCATGTTTTTCTCACTCCTACTAGTGAATGTAATGTAACACACACCCATACAATGCGCACCACCCCGCGATGTTTCTCTCACTCCTACTAGTGAATATAATGTAACAAACACCTATACAATGCGCACCACCCCGCGATGATTTTCAGAAACCTATCCTACATTGCCACTGCATGTTCCCTGACCTCCCCATGCTGACCAACCCGCGGTGCTTTTCTCCATCCTGCATTGCCACTCACTACCTATCCTAATTCATACCCTCCGATTCACACCACCCCGTGATGTTTTTCTCACTCCTACTAGTGAATGTAATGTAACACACACCCATACAATTCGCACCACCCCGCGATGTTTTTCAGCAAACTATCCTACATTGCCACTGCATGTTCCCTGACTTCCCCATGCTGACCACCCCGCGGGGCTTTTCTCCATCCTACAATGCCAATCACTGCCCATCCTAATTCAGACCCTCCGATTCACACCACCCCGTGATGTTTTTCTCACTCCTACTAGTGAATGTAATGTAACACACACACATACAATGCCCACCACCCGCGATATTTTTCAGAAACCTATCCTACATTGGAACTGCACGTTCCCTGACCTCCCCATGCTGACCACCCCGCGGTGCTTTTCTCCATCCTACATTGCCACTCACTGCCTATCCCAGTTCAGACCCTCCAATTCACACCACCCCGTGATGTTTTTCTTACTCTTACTAGTGAATGTAATGTAACACACACCCATACAATGCGCACCACCCCGCGATGTTTTTCTCACTCCTACTAGTAAATGTAATGTAACACACACGCACACAATGCGCACCACCCCACGATGTTTTGCTCACTCCTAATAGTGAATGTAATGTAACACACACCCATACAATGCGCACCAACCCGCAATGTTTTTCGCACTCGTACTAGTGAATGTAATGTAACACACAGCCATACAATGCGCACCACCTCGCGATGATTTTCAGAAACCTATCCTACAATGCCACTGCATGTTCCCTGACCTCCCCATGCTGACTACCCCGCAGTGCTTTTCTCCATCCTACATTGCCACTCACTGCCTATCCTAATGCAGACCCTCCGATTCACACCACCCCGTGATTTTTTTCTCACTCCTACTAGTGAATATAATGTAACACACACCCATGCAATGCGCACCACCCCGCGATGTTTTTCAGAAACCTATCCTACATTGCCACTGCATGTTCCCTGACCTCCCCATGCAGACCACCCTGCGGAGCTTTTCTCCATCCTACATTGCCACTCACTGCCTATCGTAATTCAGACCCTCCGATTCACACCACCACGTGATGTTTTTCTCACTCCCACTAGTGAATGTAATGTAACACACACCCATACAATGCGCGCCACCGCGCGATGTTTTTCTCACTCCTACTAGTGAATGTAATGTAACACACACCCATAAAATGCGCACCACCCCGCGATGTTTTTCAGAAACCTATCCTACATTGCCACTGCATATTCCCTGACCTCCCCATGTTGACAACCCCGCGGTGCTTTTCTCCATCCTACATTACCACACACTGCGTATCCTAATTCAGACCCTCCAATTCACACCACCCCGTGATGTTTTTCTCACTCCTACTAGTGAATGTAATGTAACACACACCCATACAATGCGCACCACCCCGTGATGTTTTTCTCACGCCTACTAGTGAATGCAATATAACACACACCCATACAATGTGCACCACCCCTCGATGTTTTTCTCACTCCTACTAGTGAATGTAATGTAACACACACCCATACAATGCCCACCACCCCGCGATATTTTTCAGAAACCTATCCTACATTGGAACTGCATGTTCCCTGACCTCCCCATGCTGACCACCCCGCGGGGCTTTTCTCCATCCTACATTGCCACTCACTGCCTATCCTAGTTCAGACCCTCCAATTCACACCACCCCGTGATGTTTTTCTTACTCTTACTAGTGAATGTAATGTAACACACACCCATACAATGCGCACCACCTCGCGATGTTTTTCTCACTCCTACTAGTGAATGTAATGTAACACACACGCATACAATGCGCACCACCCCATGATGTTTTGCTCACTCCTACTAGTGAATATAATGTAACAAACACCCATAAAATGCGCACGACACCGCGAAGTTTTTCAGAAACCTATCCTACATTGCCACTGCATGTTCCCTGACCTCCCCATGCTGACCACCCCGCGGTGCTTTTCTCCATCCTACATTGCCACTCACTGCCTATCCTAATTCATACCCTCCGATTCACACCACCCCGTGATGTTTTTCTCACTCCTACTAGTGAATGTGATGTAACACACACCCATACAATGCGCAACACCCCGCGATGTTTTGCAGAAACCTATCCTACATTGCCACTGCATGTTCCCTGACCTCCCCATGCAGACCACCCCGCGGAGCTTTTCTCCATCCTACATTGCCACTCACTGCCTATCGTAATTCAGACCCTCCGATTCACACCACTACGTGATGTTTTTCTCACTCCCACTAGTGAATGTAATGTAACTCACACCGATACATTGCGCACCACCCCGCGATGTTTTTCAGAAACCTATCCTACATTGCCACTGCATGTTCCCTGACCTCCCCATGCTGACCACCCCATGGTGCTTTTCTCCATCCTACATTGCTACTCACTGCCTATCCTAATTGAGACACTCCGATTCACACCACCCCGTGATGTTTTTCTCACACCTACTAGTGAATGTAATGTAACACACACCCATATAATGCGCACCTCCCCGCGAATTTTTCTCACTCCTACTAGTGAATATAATGTAACAAACACTCATACAATGCGCACCACCCCGCGATGTTTTTCAGAAACCTATCCTACATTGCCACTGCATGTTCCCTGACCTCCCCATGCTGACCACCCCGCGGTGCTTTTCTCCATCCTACATTGCCACTCACTGCCTATCCTAATTCAGACCCTCCGATTCACACCACCCCGTGATGTTTTTCTCACTCCTACTAGTGAATGTAATGTAACACACACCCATACAATGCACACCACCCCGCGATGTTTTTCAGAAACCTATCCTACATTGCCACTGCATGTTCCCTGACGTCCCCATGCTGACCACCCCGCGGGGCTTTTCTCCATCCTACAATGCCAATCAATGCCTATCCTAATTCAGACCCTCCGATTCACACCACCCCGTCATGTTTTTCTCACTCCTACTAGTGAATGTAATGTAACACACACCCATACAATGCGCACCACCCCGCGATGTTTCTCTCACTCCTACTAGTGAATATAATGTAACAAACACCTATACAATGCGCACCACCCCGCGATGATTTTCAGAAACCTATCCTACATTGCCACTGCATGTTCCCTAACCTCCCCATGCTGACCAACCCGCGGTGCTTTTCTCCATCCTGCATTGCCACTCACTGCCTATCCTAATTCATACCCTCCGATTCACACCACCCCGTGATGTTTTTCTCACTCCTACTAGTGAATGTAATGTAACACACACCCATACAATTCGCACCACCCCGCGATGTTTTTCAGCAAACTATCCTACATTGCCACTGCATGTTCCCTGACTTCCCCATGCTGACCACCCCGCGGGGCTTTTCTCCATCCTACAATGCCAATCACTGCCCATCCTAATTCAGACCCTCCGATTCACACCACCCCGTGATGTTTTTCTCACTCCTACTAGTGAATGTAATGTAACACACACACATACAATGCCCACCACCCGCGATATTTTTCAGAAACCTATCCTACATTGGAACTGCACGTTCCCTGACCTCCCCATGCTGACCACCCCGCGGTGCTTTTCTCCATCCTACATTGCCACTCACTGCCTATCCCAGTTCAGACCCTCCAATTCACACCACCCCGTGATGTTTTTCTTACTCTTACTAGTGAATGTAATGTAACACACACCCATACAATGCGCACCACCCCGCGATGTTTTTCTCACTCCTACTAGTAAATGTAATGTAACACACACGCACACAATGCGCACCACCCCACGATGTTTTGCTCACTCCTAATAGTGAATGTAATGTAACACACACCCATACAATGCGCACCAACCCGCAATGTTTTTCGCACTCGTACTAGTGAATGTAATGTAACACACAGCCATACAATGCGCACCACCTCGCGATGATTTTCAGAAACCTATCCTACAATGCCACTGCATGTTCCCTGACCTCCCCATGCTGACTACCCCGCAGTGCTTTTCTCCATCCTACATTGCCACTCACTGCCTATCCTAATGCAGACCCTCCGATTCACACCACCCCGTGATTTTTTTCTCACTCCTACTAGTGAATATAATGTAACACACACCCATGCAATGCGCACCACCCCGCGATGTTTTTCAGAAACCTATCCTACATTGCCACTGCATGTTCCCTGACCTCCCCATGCAGACCACCCTGCGGAGCTTTTCTCCATCCTACATTGCCACTCACTGCCTATCGTAATTCAGACCCTCCGATTCACACCACCACGTGATGTTTTTCTCACTCCCACTAGTGAATGTAATGTAACACACACCCATATAATGCGCGCCACCGCGCGATGTTTTTCTCACTCCTACTAGTGAATGTAATGTAACACACACCCATAAAATGCGCACCACCCCGCGATGTTTTTCAGAAACCTATCCTACATTGCCACTGCATATTCCCTGACCTCCCAATGCTGACAACCCCACGGTGCTTTTCTCCATCCTACATTACCACACACTGCGTATCCTAATTCAGACCCTCCAATTCACACCACCCCGTGATGTTTTTCTCACTCCTACTAGTGAATGTAAAGTAACACACACCCATACAATGCGCACCACCCCGTGATGTTTTTCTCACGCCTACTAGTGAATGCAATATAACACACACCCATACAATGTGCACCACCCCTCGATGTTTTTCTCACTCCTACTAGTGAATGTAATGTAACACACACCCATACAATGACCACCACCCCGCGATATTTTTCAGAAACCTATCCTACATTGGAACTGCATGTTCGCTGACCTCCCCATGCTGACCACCCCGCGGGGCTTTTCTCCATCCTACATTACCACACACTGCGTATCCTAATTCAGACCCTCCAATTCACACCGCCCCGTGATGTTTTTCTCACTCCTACTAGTGAATGTAATGTAACACACACCCATACAATGCGCACCACCCCGTGATGTTTTTCTCACGCCTACTAGTGGATGCAATATAACACACACCCATACAATGTGCACCACCCCTCGATGTTTTTCTCACTCCTACTAGTGAATGTAATGTAACACACACCCATACAATGCCCACCACCCCGCGATATTTTTCAGAAACCTATCCTACATTGGAACTGCATGTTCCCTGACCTCCCCATGCTGACCACACCGCGGGGCTTTTCTCCATCCTACATTGCCACTCACTGCCTATCCTAGTTCAGACCCTCCAATTCACACCACCCCGTGATGTTTTTCTTACTCTTACTAGTGAATGTAATGTAACACACACCCATACAATGCGCACCACCTCGCGATGTTTTTCTCACTCCTACTAGTGAATGTAATGTAACACACACGCATACAATGCGCACCACCCCATGATGTTTTGCTCACTCCTACTAGTGAATATAATGTAACAAACACCCATAAAATGCGCACGACCCCGCGATGTTTTTCAGAAACCTATCCTACATTGCCACTGCATGTTCCCTGACCTCCCCATGCTGACCACCCCGCGGTGCTTTTCTCCATCCTACATTGCCACGCACTGCCTATCCTAATTCATACCCTCCGATTCACACCACCCCGTGATGTTTTTCTCACTCCTACTAGTGAATGTGATGTAACACACACCCATACAATGCGCAACACCCCGCGATGTTTTGCAGAAACCTATCCTACATTGCCACTGCATTTTCCCTGACTTCCCCATGCTGACGACCCCGCAGGGCTTTTCTCCATCCTACATTGCCACTCACTGCCTATCCTAATTCAGACCCTCCGATTCACACCACCCCTTGATGTTTTTCTCACTCCTAATAGTGAATGTAATGTAACACACACCCATACAATGTGAACCACCCCGCGATGTTTTTCTCACTCCTACTAGTGAATGTAATGTAACACACACCCATATAATGCGCACCACCCCGCGATGATTTTCCGAAACCTATCCTACATTGCCACTGCATGTTCCCTGACCTCCCCATGCTGACCACCACGCGGTGCTTTTCTCCATCCTACATTGCCACTCACTGCCTATCCTAATTCAGACCCTCCGATTCACACCACCCCGTGATGTTTTTCAAACTCCTAATCGTGAATGTAATGTAACACACACCCATACAATGCGCACCACCCCGTGATGTTTTTCTCACTCCTACTAGTGAATGTAATGTAACACACACCCATACAATGCGCACCACCCCGCGATGTTTTTCAGAAACCTATCTTACATTGCCACTGCATGTTCATTGACCTCCCCATGCTGACGACCCCATGGTGCTTTTCTCCATCCTACATTGCCACTCACTGCCTATCCTAATGCAGACCCTCCGATTGACACCACTACGTGATGTTTTTCTCACTCCCACTAGTGAATGTAATGTAACACACACCCATACAATGCGCACCACGCCGTGATGTTTTTCTCACGCCTACTAGTGAATGCAATATAACACACACCCATACAATGTGCACCACCCCTCGATGTTTTTCTCACTCCTACTAGTGAATGTAATGTAACACACACCCATACAATGCCCACCACCCCGCGATATTTTTCAGAAACCTATCCTACATTGGAACTGCATGTTCCCTGACCTCCCCATGCTGACCACCCCGCGGGGCTTTTCTCCATCCTACATTGCCACTCACTGCCTATCCTAGTTCAGACCCTCCAATTCACACCACCACGTGATGTTTTTCTTACTCTTACTAGTGAATGTAATGTAACACACACCCATACAATGCGCACCACCTCGCGATGTTTTTCTCACTCCTACTAGTGAATGTAATGTAACACACACGCATACACTGCGCACCACCCCATGATGTTTTGCTCACTCCTACTAGTGAATATAATGTAACAAACACCCATAAAATGCGCACGACCCCGCGATGTATTTCAGAAACCTATCCTACATTGCCACTGCATGTTCCCTGACCTCCCCATGCTGACCACCCCGCGGTGCTTTTCTCCATCCTACATTGCCACTCACTGCCTATCCTAATTCAGACCCTCCGATTCACACCACCCCGTGATGATTTTCAAACTCCTAATAGTGAATGTAATGTAACACACACCCATACAATGCGCACCACCCCGTGATGTTTTTCTCACTCCTACTAGTGAATGTAATGTAACACACACCCATACAATGCGCACCACCCCGCGATGTTTTTCAGAAACCTATCCTACATTGCCACTGCATGTTCATTGACCTCCCCATGCTGACGACCCCGTGGTGCTTTTCTCCATCCTACATTGCCACTCACTGCCTATCCTAATGCAGACCCTCCGATTGACACCACCCCGTGATGTTTTTCTCACTCCTACTAGTGAATATAATATAACACACACCCATACAATGCGCACCACCCCGCGATATTTTTCAGAAACCTATCCTACATTGCCACTGCATGTTCCCTGTCCTCCCCATGCAGACCACCCCGCGGAGCTTTTCTCCATCCTACGTTGCCACTCACTGCCTATCGTAATTCAGACCCTCCGATTCACACCACTACGTGATGTTTTTCTCACTCCCACTATTGAATGTAATGTAACTCACACCGATACATTGCGCACCACCCCGCGATGTTTTTCAGGAACCTATCCTACATTGCCACTGCATGTTCCCTGACCTCCCCATGCTGACCACCCCATGGTGCTTTTCTCCATCCTACATTGCTACTCACTGCCTATCCTAATTGAGACACTCCGATTCACACCACCCCGTGATGTTTTTCTCCCACCTACTAGTGAATGTAATGTAACACACACCCATATAATGCGCACCTCCCCGCGACTTTTTTCTCACTCCTACTAGTGAATATAATGTAACAAACACTCATACAATGCGCACCACCCCGCGATGTTTTTCAGAAACCTATCCTACATTGCCACTGCATGTTCCCTGACCTCCCCATGCTGACAACCCCGCGGTGCTTTTCTCCATCCTACATTGCCACTCACTGCCTATCCTAATTCAGACCCTCCGATTCACACCACCCCGTGATGTTTTTCTCACTCCTACTAGTGAATGTAATGTAACACACACCCATACAATGCACACCACCCCGCGATGTTTTTCAGAAACCTATCCTACATTGCCACTGCATGTTCCCTGACGTTCCAATGCTGACCACCCCGCGGGGCTTTTCTCCATCCTACAATGCCAATCAATGCCTATCCTAATTCAGACCCTCCGATTCACACCACCCCGTCATGTTTTTCTCACTCCTACTAGTGAATGTAATGTAACACACACCCATACAATGCGCACCACCCCGCGATGTTTCTCTCACTCCTACTAGTGAATATAATGTAACAAACACCCATACAATGCGCACCACCCCGCGATGATTTTCAGAAACCTATCCTACATTGCCACTGCATGTTCTCTGACCTCCCCATGCTGACCAACCCGCGGTGCTTTTCTCCATCCTGCATTGCCACTCACTACCTATCCTAATTCATACCCTCCGATTCACACCACCCCGTGATGTTTTTCTCACTCCTACTAGTGAATGTAATGTAACACACACCCATACAATGCGCACCACCCCGCGATGTTTTTCAGCAAACTATCCTACATTGCCACTGCATGTTCCCTGACCTCCCCATGCTGACCACCCCGCGGGGCTTTTCTCCATCCTACAATGCCAATCACTGCCCATCCTAATTCAGACCCTCCGATTCACACCACCCCGTGATGTTTTTCTCACTCCTACTAGTGAATGTAATGTAACACACACCCATACAATGCGCACCACCCCACGATGATTTTCAGAAACCTATCCTACATTGCCACTGCATGTTCCCTGACCTCCCCATGCTGACCACCCCGCGGTGCTTTTCTCCATCCTACATTGCCACTCACTGCCTATCCTAATTCAGACCCTCTGATTCACACCACCCCGTGATGTTTTTCTCACTCCTAATAGTGAATGTAATGTAACACACACCCATACAATGCGCACCAGCCCGTGATGTTTTTCTCACTCCTACTAGTGAATGCAATGTAACACACACCCATACAATGCGCAACACCCCGCGATGTTTTTCAGAAACCTATCCTACATTGCCACTGCATGTTCATTGACCTCACCATGCTGACGACCCCGCGGTGCTTTTCTTCATCCTACATTGCCACTCACTGCCTATCCTAATGCAGAACCTCCGATTCACACCACCCCGTGATGTTTTTCTCACTCCTACTAGTAAATATAATGTAACACACACCCATACAATGCGCAACACCCCGCGATGTTTTTCGGAAACCTATCCTTCATTGCCACTGCATGTTCCCTGACCTCCCCATGCAGACCACCCCGCGGAGCTTTTCTCCATCCGACATTGCCACTCACTGCCTATCGTAATTCAGACCCTCCGATTCACACCACCACGTGATGTTTTTCTCGCTCCCACTAGTGAATGTAATGTAACACACACCCATACAATGCGCACCACCCCGCGATGTTTTTCAGAAACCTATCCTACATTGCCACTGCATGTTCCCTGACCTCCCCATGCTGACCACCCCACGGTGCTCTTCTCCATCCTACATTGCCACTCACTGCCTATCCTAATTGAGACACTCCGATTCACACCACCCCGTGATGTTTTTCTCACTCCTACTAGTGAATGTAATGTAACACACACCCGTACAATGCGCACCACCCCTCGACTTTTTTCTCACTCCTACTAGTGAATATAATGTAACAAACACCCATACAATGCGCACCACCCCGCGATGTTTTTCAGAAACCTATCCTACATTGCCACGGCATGTTCCCTGAACTCCCCATGCTGACCACCCCGCGGGGCTTTTCTCCATCCTACAATGCCAATCAATGCATATCCTAATTCAGACCCTCCGATTCACACCACCCCGTCATGTTTTTCTCACTCCTACTAGTGAATCTAATGTAACACACTCCCATACAATGCGCACCACCCCGCGATGTTTCTCTCACTCCTACTAGTGAATATAATGTAAAAAACACCCATACAATGCGCACCACCCCGCGATGATTTTCAGAAACCTATCCTACATTGCCACTGCATGTTCCCTGACCTCCCCATGCTGACCAACCCGCAGTGCTTTTCTCCATCCTGCATTGCCACTCACTACCTATCCTAATTTATACCCTCCGATTCACACCACCCCGTGATGTTTTTCTCACTCCTACTAGTGAATGTAATGTAACACACACCCATACAATGCGCACCACCCAGCGATGTTTTTCAGAAAACTATCCTACATTGCCACTGCATGTTCATTGACCTCCCCATGCTGACCACCCCGCGGTGCTTTTCTCCATCCTACATTGCCACTCACTGCCTATCCTAATTCAGACCCTCTGATTCACACCACCCCGTGATGTTTTTCTCACTCCTAATAGTGAATGTAATGTAACACACACCCATACAATGCGCACCAGCCCATGATGTTTTTCTCACTCCTACTAGTGAATGCAATGTAACACACACCCATACAATGCGCACCACCCCGCGATGTTTTTCAGAAACATATCCTACATTGCCACTGCATGTTCCCTGACCTCCCCATGCTGACCACCCCACGGTGCTTTTCTCCATCCTACATTGCCACTCACTGCCTATCCTAATTGAGACACTCCGATTCACACCACCCCGTGATGTTTCTCTCACTCCTACTGGTGAATGTAATGTAACACACACCCATACAATGCGCACCACCCCGCGACTTTTTTCTCACTCCTACTAGTGAATATAATGTAACAAACACCCATACAATGCGCACCACCCCGCGATGTTTTTCAGAAACCTATCCTACATTGCCACAGCATGTTCCCTGACCTCCCCATGCTGACCACCCCGCGGTGCTTTTCTCCATCCTACATTGCCACTCACTGCCTATCCTAATTCATACCCTCCGATTCACACCACCCCGTGATGTTTTTCTCACTCCTACTAGTGAATGTAATGTAACACACACCCATACAATGCGCGCCACCGCGCGATGTTTTTCTCACTCCTACTAGTGAATGTAATGTAACACACACCCATACAATGGGCACCACCCCACGATGATTTTCAAAAACCTATCCTACATTGCCACTGCATGTTCCCTGACCTCCCCATGCTGACCACTCCGCGGTGCTTTTCTCCATCCTACATTGCCACTCACTGCCTATTCTAATTCAGACCCTCTGATTCACACCACCCCGTGATGTTTTTCTCACTCCTAATAGTGAATGTAATGTAACACACACCCATACAATGCGCACCAGCCCATGATGTTTTTCTCACTCCTACTAGTGAATGCAATGTAACACACACCCATACAATCCGCACCACGCCGCGATGTTTTTCAGAAACCTATCCTACATTTCCACTGCATGTTCCCTGACCTCCCCATGCAGACGACCCCGCGGAGCTTTTCTCCATCCTACATTGCCACTCACTGCCTATCGTAATTCAGACCCTCCGATTCACTCCACCACGTGATGTTTTTCTCACTCCCACTAGTTAATGTAATGTACCACACACCCATACAATGCGCACCACCCCGCGATGGTTTTCAGAAACCTATCCTACATTGCCACTGCATGTTCCCTGACTTCCCCATGCTGACCACCCCACGGTGCTCTTCTCCATCCTACATTGCCACTCACTGCCTATCCTAATTGAGACACTCCGATTCACACCACCCCGTGATGTTTTTCTCACTCCTACTAGTGAATGTAATGTAACACACACCCATACAATGCGCACCACCCCGCGACTTTTTTCTCACTTCTACTAGTGAATATAATGTAACAAACACCCATACAATGCGCACCACCCCGCGATGTTTTCCAGAAACCTATCCTACATTGCCACTGCATGTTCCCTGACCTCCCCATGCTGACCACCCCGCGGGGCTTTTCTCCATCCTACATTGCTACTCACTGCCTATTCTAATTCATACCCTGCGATTCACACCACCCCGTGATGTTTTTCTCACTCCTACTAGTGAATGTAATGTAACACACACCCATACAATGCGCACCACCCCGCGATGTTTTTCAGAAAGCTATCCTACATTGCCACGGCATGTTCCCTGACCTCCTCATGCTGACCACCCCGCGGGGCTTTTCTCCATCCTACAATGCCAATCAATGCCTATCCTAATTCAGACCCTCCGATTCACACCACCCCGTCATGTTTTTCTCACTCCTACTAGTGAATATAATGTAACACACACCCATACAATGCGCAACACCCCGCGATGTTTTTCAGAAACCTATCCTACATTGCCACTGCATTTTCCCTGACTTCCCCATGCTGACGACCCCGCAGGGCTTTGCTCCATCCTACAATGCCACTCACTGCCTATCCTAATTCAGACCCTCCGATTCACACCACCCCTTGATGTTTTACTCACTCCTAATAGTGAATGTAATGTAACACACACCCATACAATGCGCACCTCCCCGTGATGTTTTTCTCACTCCTACTAGTGAATGTAATGTAACACACACCCATACAATGCGCAAACCCGGCGATGTTTTTCAGAAACCTATCCTACATTGCCACTGCATGTTCCCTGACCTCCCCATGCTGACCACCCCGCGGTGCTTTTCTCCATCCTACATTGCCACTCACTGCCTATCCTAATTCATACCCTCCTATTCACACCACCCCGTGATGTTTTTCTCACTCCTACTAGTGAATGTAATGTAACACACACCCATACAATGCACACCACCTCGCGATGTTTTTCAGAAACCTATCCTACATTGCCACTGAATGTTCCCTGACGTCCCCATGCTGACCACCCCGCGGGGCTTTTCTCCATCCTACAATGCCAATCAATGCCTATCCTAATTCAGACCCTCCGATTCACACCACCCCGTCATGTTTTTCTCACTCCTACTAGTGAATGTAATGTAACACACACCCATACAATGCGCACCACCCCGCGATGTTTCTCTCACTCCGACTAGTGAATATAATGTAACAAACACCCATACAATGCGCACCACCCCGCGATGATTTTCAGAAACCTATCCTACATTGCCACTGCATGTTCCCTGACCTCCCCATGCTGACCAACCCGCGGTGCTTTTCTCCATCCTGCATTGCCACTCACTGCCTATCCTAA
This sequence comes from Cavia porcellus, assembly GCF_034190915.1. Classification (NCBI taxonomy): domain Eukaryota; kingdom Metazoa; phylum Chordata; class Mammalia; order Rodentia; family Caviidae; genus Cavia; species Cavia porcellus. The sequence continues at coordinate 1,623,004 of NW_026947556.1, forward strand.
TTCATACCCTCCGATTCACACCACCCCGTGATGTTTTTCTCACTCCTACTAGTGAATGTAATGTAACACACACCCATACAATGCGCACCACCCCGCGATGTTTTTCAGCAAACTATCCTACATTGCCACTGCATGTTCCCTGACCTCCCCATGCTGACCACCCCGCGGGGCTTTTCTCCATCCTAGAATGCCAATCACTGCCCATCCTAATTCAGACCCTCCGATTCACACCACCCCGTGATGTTTTTCTCACTCCTACTAGTGAATGTAATGTAACACACACCCATACAATGCGAGCCACCGCGCGATGTTTTTCTCACTCCTACTAGTGAATGTAATGTAACACACACCCATACAATGCGCACCACCCCACGATGATTTTCAGAAACCTATCCTACATTGCCACTGCATGTTCCCTGACCTCCCCATGCTGACCACCCCGCGGTGCTTTTCTCCATCCTACATTGCCACTCACTGCCTATCCTAATTCAGATCCTCTGATTCACACCACCCCGTGATGTTTTTCTCACTCCTAATAGTGAATGTAATGTAACACACACCCATACAATGCGCACCAGCCCGTGATGTTTTTCTCACTCCTACTAGTGAATGTAATGTAACACACACCCATACAATGCGCGCCACCGCGCGATGGTTTTCTCACTCCTACTAGTGAATGTAATGTAAAACACACCCATAAAATGCGCACCACCCCGCGATGTTTTTCAGAAACCTATCCTACATTGCCACTGCATGTTCCCTGACCTCCCCATGCTGACAACCCCGCAGTGCTTTTCTCCATCCTATATTACCACTCACTGCGTATCCTAATTCAGACCCTCCAATTCACACCACCCCGTGATGTTTTTCTCACTCCTACTAGTGAATGTAATGTAACACACACCCATACAATGCGCACCACCCCGTGATGTTTTTCTCACGCCTACTAGTGAATGCAATATAACACACACCCATACAATGTGCACCACCCCTCGATGTTTTTCTCAGTCCTACTAGTGAATGTAATGTAACACACACCCATACAATGCCCACCACCCCGCGATATTTTTCAGAAACCTATCCTACATTGGAACTGCATGTTCCCTGACCTCCCCATGCTGACCACCCCCGGGTGCTTTTCTCCATCCTATATTACCACTCACTGCGTATCCTAATTCAGACCCTCCAATTCACACCACCCCGTGATGTTTTTCTTACTCTTACTAGTGAATGTAATGTAACACACACCCATACAATGCGCACCACCCCGCGATGTTTTTCTCACTCCTACTAGTGAATGTAATGTAACACACACCCATACAATGCGCACCACCCCACGATGTTTTGCTCACTCCTACTAGTGAATATAATGTAACAAACACCCATACAATGCGCACGACCCCGCGATGTTTTTCAGAAACCTATCCTACATTGCCACTGCATGTTCCCTGACCTCCCCATGCTGACCACCCCGCGGTGCTTTTCTCCATCCTACATTGCCACTCACTGCCTATCCTAATTCATACCCTCCGATTCACAACACCCCGTGATGTTTTTCTTACTCCTACTAGTGAATGTAATGTAACACACACCCATACAATGTGCAACACCCCGCAATGTTTTTCAGAAACCTATCCTACATTGCCACTGCATTTTCCCTGACTTCCCCATGCTGACGACCCCGCAGGGCTTTTCTCCATCCTACAATGCCACTCACTGCGTATCCTAATTCAGACCCTCCGATTCACACCACCCCTTGATGTTTTTCTCACTCCTAATAGTGAATGTAATGTAACACACACTCATACAATGCGAACCACCCCGCGATGTTTCTCTCACTCCTACTAGTGAATATAATGTAACAAACACCCATACAATGCGCACCACCCAGCGATGATTTTCAGAAACTTATCCTACATTGCCACTGCATGTTCCCTGACCTCCCCATGCTGACCACCCCGCGGGGCTTTTCTCCATCCTACAATGCCAATCACTGCCCATCCTAATTCAGATCCTCCGATTCACACAACCCCGTGATGTTTTTCTCACTCCTACTAGTGAATGTAATGTAACACACACCCATAAAATGCGCAACACTCCGGGATGTTTTTCAGAAACCTATCCTACTTTGCCACTGCATGTTCCCTGACCTCCCCATGCAGACCACACTGCGGAGCTTTTCTCCATCCTACATTGCCACTCACTGCCTATCGTAATTCAGACCCTCCGATTCACACCACCACGTGATGTTTTTCTCACTCCCACTAGTGAATGTAATGTAACACACACCCATACAATGCGCACCACCCCGCGATGTTTTTCAGAAACCTATCCTACATTGCCACTGCATGTTCCCTGACCTCCCCATGCTGACCACCCCACGGTGCTTTTCTCCATCCTACATTGCCACTCACTGCCTATCCTAATTGAGACACTCCGATTCACACCACCCCGTGATGTTTTTCTCATTCCTACTACTAGTGAATGTAATGTAACACACACCCATAAAATGCGCACCACCCCGCGATGTGTTTCAGAAACCTATCCTACATTGCCACTGCATGTTCCCTGACCTCCCCATGCGGACAACCCCGCGGTGCTTTTCTCCATCCTACATTACCACTCACTACGTATCCTAATTCAGACCCTCCAATTCACACCACCCCGTGATGTTTTTCTCACTCCTACTAGTGAATGTAATGTAACACACACCCATACAATGCGCACCACCCCGTGATGTTTTTCTCACGCCTACTAGTGAATGCAATATAACACACACCCATACAATGTGCACCACCCCTCGATGTTTTTCTCACTCCTACTAGTGAATGTAATGCAACACACACCCATACAATGCCCACCACCCAGCGATATTTTTCAGAAACCTATCCTACAATGGAACTGCATGTTCCCTGACCTCCCCATGCTGACCAACCCGCGGTGCATTTCTCCATCCTATATTACCACTCACTGCGTATCCTAATTCAGACCCTCCAATTCACACCACCCCGTGATGTTTTTCTTACTCTTACTAGTGAATGTAATGTAACACACACCCATACAATGCGCACCACCCCGCGATGTTTTTCTCACTCCTACTAGTGAATGTAATGTAACACACACGCATACAATGCGCACCACCCCACGATGTTTTGCTCACTCCTACTAGTGAATGTAATGTAACAAACACCCATACAATGCGCACCACCCCGCGATGTTTTTCAGAAACCTATCCTACATTGCCACTGCATGTTCCCTGACCTCCCCATGCTGACCACCCCGCGGTGCTTTTCTCCATCCTACATTGCCACTCACTGCCTATCCTAATTCATACCCTCCGATTCACACCACCCCGTGATGTTTTTCTCACTCCTACTAGTGAATGTAATGTAACACACACCCATACAATGCGCAACACCCCGCGATGTTTTTCAGAAACCTATCCTACATTGCCACTGCATTTTCCCTGACTTCCCCATGCTGACGACCCCGCAGGGCTTTTCTCCATCCTACAATGCCACTCACTGCCTATCCTAATTCAGACCCTCCGATTCACACCACCCCTTGATGTTTTTCTCACTCCTAATAGTGAATGTAATGTAACACACACTCATACAATGCGAACCACCCTGCGATGTTTTTCTCACTCCTACTAGTGAATGTAATGTAACACACACCCATACAATGCGCACCACCCCGCGATGATTTTCAGAAACGTATCCTACATTGCCACTGCATGTTCCCTGACCTCCCCATGCTGACCACCCAGCGGTGCTTTTCTCCATCCTACATTGCCACTCACTGACTATCCTAATTCAGAACCTCTGATTCACACCACCCCGTGATGTTTTTCTCACTCCTAATAGTGAATGTAATGTAACACACACCCATACAATGCGCACCAGCCCGTGATGTTTTTCTCACTCCTACTAGTGAATGCAATGTAACACACACCCATACAATGCGCAACACCCCGCGATGTTTTTCAGAAACCTATCCTACATTGCCACTGCATGTTCATTGACCTCCCCATGCTGACGACCCCGCGGTGCTTTTCTCCATCCTACATTGCCACTCACTGCCTATCCTAATGCAGACCCTCCGATTCACACCACCCCGTGATGTTTTTCTCACTCCTACTAGTGAATATAATGTAACACACACCCATACAATGCGCACCACCCTGCGACTATTTTCTCACTCCTACTAGAGAATATAATGTAACACACACCCATACAATGCGCACCACCCCGTGATGTTTTTCTCACGCCTACTAGTGAATGCAATATAACACACACTCATACAATGTGCACCACCCCTCGATGCTTTTCTCACTCCTACTAGTGAATGCAATGTAACACACACCCATACAATGCCCACCACCCCGCAATATTTTTCAGAAACCTATCCTACATTGGAACTGCATGTTCCCTGACCTCCATATGCTGACCACCCCGCGGTGCTTTTCTCCATCCTACATTGCCACTCACTGCCTATCCTAGTTCAGACCCTCCAATTCACACCACCCCGTGATGTTTTTCTTACTCTTACTAGTGAATGTAATGTAACACACACCCATACAATGGGCACCACCCCGTGATGTTTTTCTCACTCCTACTAGTGAATGTAATGTAACACACACCCATACAATGCGCACCACCCCGTGATGTTTTTCTCACTCCTATTAGTGAATGTAATGTAACACACACCCATACAATGCGCACTACCCCGTAATGTTTTTCAGAAACCTATCCTACATTGCCACTGCATGTTCCCTGACCTCCCCATGCTGACAACCCCGCGGTGCTTTTCTCCATCCTACATTGCCACTCACTGCCTATCCTAGTTCAGACCCTCCAATTCACACTACCCCGTGATGTTTTTCTTACTCTTACTAGTGAATGTAATGTAACACACACCCATACAATGCGCACCACCCCGCGATGTTTTTCTCACTCCTACTAGTGAATGTAATGTAACACACACGCATACAATGCGCACCACCCCACGATATTTTGCTCAATCCTACTAGTGAATATAATGTAACAAACACCCATACAATGCACACGACCCCGCGATGTTTTTCAGAAACCTATCCTACATTGCCACTGCATGTTCCCTGACCTCCCCATGCTGACCACCCCGCGGTGCTTTTCTCCATCCTACATTGCCACTCACTGCCTATCCTAATTCATACCCTCCGATTCACACCACCCCGTGATGTTTTTCTCACTCCTACTAGTGAATGTAATGTAACACACACCCATACAATGCGCAACACCCCGCGATGTTTTTCAGAAACCTATCCTACATTGCCACTGCATTTTCCCTGACTTCCCCATGCTGACGACTCCGCAGGGCTTTTCTCCATCCTACAATGCCACTCACTGCCTATCCTAATTCAGACCCTCCGATTCACACCACCCCTTGATGTTTTTCTCACTCCTAATAGTGAATGTAATGTAACACACACCCACACAATGCGAACCAACCCGCGATGTTTTTCTCACTCCTACTAGTGAATGTAATGTAACACACATCCATACAATGCGCACCACCCCGCGATGATTTTCAGAAACCTATCCTACATTGCCACTGCATGTTCCCTGAGCTCCCCATGCTGACCACCCCGCGGTGCTTTTCTAAATCCTACATTGCCACTCACTGCCTATCCTAATTCAGACACTCCGATTCACACCACCCCGTGATGTTTTTCTCACTCCTAATAGTGAATGTAATGTAACACACACCCATACAATGCGCACCACCCCGTGATGTTTTTCTCACTCCTACTAGTGAATGTAATATAACACACACCCATACAATGCCCACCACCCGCGATATTTTTCAGAAACCTATCCTACATTGGAACTGCACGTTCCCTGACCCCCCCATGCTGACCACCCCGCCGTGCTTTTCTCCATCCTACATTGCCACTCACTGCCTATCACAGTTCAGACCCTCCAATTCCCACCACCCCGTGATGTTTTTCTTACTCTTACTAGTGAATGTAATGTAACACACACCCATACAATGCGCACCACCCCGCGATGTTTTTCTCACTCCTACTAGTGAATGTAATGTAACACACACGCACACAATGCGCACCACCGAACGATGTTTTGCTCACTCCTAATAGTGAATGTAATGTAACACACACCCATACAATGCGCACCACCCCGCGATGATTTTCAGAAACCTATCCTACATTGCCACTGCATGTTCCCTGACCTCCCCATACTGAACACCACGCGGTGCTTTTCTCCATCCTACATTGCCACTCACTGCCTATCCTAATTCAGACCCTCCGATTCACACCACCCCGTGATGTTTTTCAAACTCCTAATCGTGAATGTAATGTGACACACACCCATACAATGCGCACCACCCCGTGATGTTTTTCTCACTCCTACTAGTTAATGTAATGTAACACACACCCATACAATGCGCACCACCCCGCGATGTTTTTCAGAAACCTATCCTACTTTGCCACTGCATGTTCATTGACCTCCCCATGCTGACGACCCCGTGGTGCTTTTCTCCATCCTACATTGCCACTCACTGCCTATCCTAATGCAGACCCTCCGATTGACACCACCCCGTGATGTTTTTCTCACTCCTACTAGTGAATATAATATAACACACACCCATACAATGCGCACCACCCCGCGATATTTTTCAGAAACCTATCCTACATTGCCACTGCATGTTCCCTGTCCTCCCCATGCAGACCACCCCGCGGAGCTTTTCTCCATCCTACATTGCCACTCACTGCCTATCGTAATTCAGACCCTCCGATTCACACCACTACGTGATGTTTTTCTCACTCCCACTAGTGAATGTAATGTAACTCACACCGATACATTGCGCACCACCCCGCGATGTTTTTCAGAAACCTATCCTACATTGCCACTGCATGTTCCCTGACCTCCCCATGCTGACCACCCCATGGTGCTTTTCTCCATCCTACATTGCTACTCACTGCCTATCCTAATTGAGACACTCCGATTCACACCACCCCGTGATGTTTTTCTCACACCTACTAGTGAATGTAATGTAACACACACCCATATAATGCGCACCTCCCCGCGACTTTTTTCTCACTCCTACTAGTGAATATAATGTAACAAACACTCATACAATGCGCACCACCCCACGATGTTTTTCAGAAACCTATCCTACATTGCCACTGCTTGTTCCCTGACCTCCCCATGCTGACCACCCCGCGGTGCTTTTCTCCATCCTACATTGCCACTCACTGCCTATCCTAATTCAGACCCTCCGATTCACACCACCCCGTGATGTTTTTCTCACTCCTACTAGTGAATGTAATGTAACACACACCCATACAATGCACACCACCCCGCGATGTTTTTCAGAAACCTATCCTACATTGCCACTGCATGTTCCCTGTCCTCCCCATGCTGACCACCCCGCGGTGCTTTTCTCCATCCTACATTGCCACTCACTGCCTATCCTAATTCAGACCCTCCGATTCACACCACCCCGTGATGTTTTTCTCACTCCTACTAGTGAATGTAATGTAACACACACCCATACAATGCACACCACCCCGCGATGTTTTTCAGAAACCTATCCTACATTGCCACTGCATGTTCCCTGACGTCCCCATGCTGACCACCCCGCGGAGCTTTTCTCCATCCTACAATGCCAATCAATGCCTATCCTAATTCAGATCCTCCGATTCACACCACCCCGTCATGTTTTTCTCACTCCTACTAGTGAATGTAATGTAACACACACCCATACAATGCGCACCACCCCGCGAAGTTTCTCTCACTCCTACTAGTGAATATAATGTAACAAACACCCATACAATGCGCACCACCCCGCGATGATTTTCAGAAACCTATCCTACATTGCCACTGCATGTTCCCTGACCTCCCCATGCTGACCAACCCGCGGTGCTTTTCTCCATCCTGCATTGCCACTCACTACCTATCCTAATTCATACCCTCCGATTCACACCACCCCGTCATGTTTTTCTCACTCCTACTAGTGAATGTAATGTAACACACACCCATACAATTCGCACCACCCCGCGATGTTTTTCAGCAAACTATCCTACATTGCCACTGCATGTTCCCTGACCTCCCCATGCTGACCACCCCGCGGGGCTTTTCTCCATCCTACAATGCCAATCACTGCCCATCCTAATTCAGACCCTCCGATTCACACCACTCCGTGATGTTTTTCTCACTCCTACTAGTGAATGTAATGTAACACACACCCATACAATGCCCACCACCCGCGATATTTTTCAGAAACCTATCCTACATTGGAACTGCACGTTCCCTGACCTCCCCATGCTGACCACCCCGCGGTGCTTTTCTCCATCCTACATTGCCACTCACTGCCTATCCCAGTTCAGACCCTCCAATTCACACCACCCCGTGATGTTTTTCTTACTCTTACTAGTGAATGTAATGTAACACACACCCATACAATGCGCACCACCCCGCGATGTTTTTCTCACTCCTACTAGTGAATGTAATGTAACACACACGCACACAATGCCCACCACCCGCGATATTTTTCAGAAACCTATCCTACATTGGAACTGCACGTTCCCTGACCTCCCCATGCAGACCACCCTGCGGAGCTTTTCTCCATCCTACATTGCCACTCACTGCCTATCGTAATTCAGACCCTCCGATTCACACAACCACGTGATGTTTTTCTCACTCCCACTAGTGAATGTAATGTAACACACACCCATACAATGCGCGCCACCGCGCGATGTTTTTCTCACTCCTACTAGTGAATGTAATGTAACACACACCCATAAAATGCGCTCCACCCCGCGATGTTTTTCAGAAACCTATCCTACATTGCCACTGCATATTCCCTGACCTCCCCATGCTGACAACCCCGCAGTGCTTTTCTCCATCCTACATTACCACACACTGCGTATCCTAATTCAGACCCTCCAATTCACACCACCCCGTGATGTTTTTCTCACTCCTACTAGTGAATGTAATGTAACACACACCCATACAATGCGCACCACCCCGTGATGTTTTTCTCACGCCTACTAGTGAATGCAATATAACACACACCCATACAATGTGCACCACCCCTCGATGTTTTTCTCACTCCTACTAGTGAATGTAATGTAACACACACCCATACAATGCCCACCACCCCGCGATATTTTTCAGAAACCTATCCTACATTGGAACTGCATGTTCCCTGACCTCCCCATGCTGACCACCCCGCGGGGCTTTTCTCCATCCTACATTGCCACTCACTGCCTATCCTAGTTCAGACCCTCCAATTCACACCACCCCGTGATGTTTTTCTTACTCTTACTAGTGAATGTAATGTAACACACACCCATACAATGCGCACCACCTCGCGATGTTTTTCTCACTCCTACTAGTGAATGTAATGTAACACACACGCATACAATGCGCACCACCCCATGATGTTTTGCTCACTCCTACTAGTGAATATAATGTAACAAACACCCATAAAATGCGCACGACCCCGCGATGTTTTTCAGAAACCTATCCTACATTGCCACTGCATGTTCCCTGACCTCCCCATGCTGACCACCCCGCGGTGCTTTTCTCCATCCTACATTGCCACTCACTGCCTATCCTAATTCATACCCTCCGATTCACACCACCCCGTGATGTTTTTCTCACTCCTACTAGTGAATGTGATGTAACACACACCCATACAATGCGCAACACCCCGCGATGTTTTGCAGAAACCTATCCTACATTGCCACTGCATTTTCCCTGACTTCCCCATGCTGACGACCCCGCAGGGCTTTTCTCCATCCTACAATGCCACTCACTGCCTATCCTAATTCAGACCCTCCGATTCACACCACCCCTTGATGTTTTTCTCACTCCTAATAGTGAATGTAATGTAACACACACCCATACAATGTGAACCACCCCGCGATGTTTTTCTCACTCCTACTAGTGAATGTCATGTAACACACACCCATAAAATGCGCACCACCCCGCGATGATTTTCCGAAACCTATCCTACATTGCCACTGCATGTTCCCTGACCTCCCCATGCTGACCACCCCGCGGTGCTTTTCTCCATCCTACATTGCCACTCACTGCCTATCCTAATTCAGACCCTCCGATTCACACCACCCCGTGATGTTTTTCAAACTCCTAATAGTGAATGTAATGTAACACACACCCATACAATGCGCACCACCCCGTGATGTTTTTCTCACTCCTACTAGTGAATGTAATGTAACACACACGCACACAATGCGCACCACCCCACGATGTTTTGCTCACTCCTAATAGTGAATGTAATGTAACACACACCCATACAATGCGCACCAACCCGCAATGTTTTTCTCACTCGTACTAGTGAATGTAATGTAACACACAGCCATACAATGCGCACCACCCCGCGATGATTTTCAGAAACCTATCCTACATTGCCACTGCATGTTCCCTGACCTCCCCATGCTGACTACCCCGCAGTGCTTTTCTCCATCCTACATTGCCACTCACTGCCTATCCTAATGCAGACCCTCCGATTCACACCACCCCGTGATTTTTTTCTCACTCCTACTAGTGAATATAATGTAACACACACCCATGCAATGCGCACCACCCCGCGATGTTTTTCAGAAACCTATCCTACATTGCCACTGCATGTTCCCTGACCTCCCCATGCAGACCACCCTGCGGAGCTTTTCTCCATCCTACATTGCCACTCACTGCCTATCGTAATTCAGACCCTCCGATTCACACCACCACGTGATGTTTTTCTCACTCCCACTAGTGAATGTAATGTAACACACACCCATACAATGCGCGCCACCGCGCGATGTTTTTCTCACTCCTACTAGTGAATGTAATGTAACACACACACATAAAATGCGCACCACCCCGCGATGTTTTTCAGAAACCTATCCTACATTGCCACTGCATGTTCCCTGACGTCCCCATGCTGACAACCCCGCGGTGCTTTTCTCCATCCTACATTACCACACACTGCGTATCCTAATTCAGACCCTCCAATTCACACCACCCCGTGATGTTTTTCTCACTCCTACTAGTGAATGTAATGTAACACACACCCATACAATGCGCACCACCCCGTGATGTTTTTCTCACGCCTACTAGTGAATGCAATATAACACACACCCATACAATGTGCACCACCCCTCGATGTTTTTCTCACTCCTACTAGTGAATGTAATGTAACACACACCCATACAATGCCCACCACCCCGCGATATTTTTCAGAAACCTATCCTACATTGGAACTGCATGTTCCCTGACCTCCCCATGCTGACCACCCCGCGGGGCTTTTCTCCATCCTACATTGCCACTCACTGCCTATCCTAGTTCAGACCCTCCAATTCACACCACCCCGTGATGTTTTTCTTACTCTTACTAGTGAATGTAATGTAACACACACCCATACAATGCGCACCACTCGCGATGTTTTTCTCACTCCTACTAGTGAATGTAATGTAACACACACGCATACAATGCGCACCACCCCATAATGTTTTGCTCACTCCTACTAGTGAATATAATGTAACAAACACCCATAAAATGCGCACGACCCCGCGATGTTTTTCAGAAACCTATCCTACATTGCCACTGCATGTTCCCTGACCTCCCCATGCTGACCACCCCGCGGTGCTTTTCTCCATCCTACATTGCCACTCACTGCCTATCCTAATTCATACCCTCCGATTCACACCACCCCGTGATGTTTTTCTCACTCCTACTAGTGAATGTGATGTAACACACACCCATACAATGCGCAACACCCCGCGATGTTTTGCACAAACCTATCCTACATTGCCACTGCATTTTCCCTGACTTCCCCATGCTGACGACCCCGCAGGGCTTTTCTCCATCCTACAATGCCACTCACTGCCTATCCTAATTCAGACCCTCCGATTCACACCACCCCTTGATGTTTTTCTCACTCCTAATAGTGAATGTAATGTAACACACACCCATACAATGTGAACCACCCCGCAATGTTTTTCTCACTCCTACTAGTGAATGTAATGTAACACACACCCATAAAATGCGCACCACCCCGCGATGATTTTCCGAAACCTATCCTACATTGCCACTGCATGTTCCCTGACCTCCCCATGCTGACCACCCCGCGGTGCTTTTCTCCATCCTACATTGCCACTCACTGCTTATCCTAATTCAGACCCTCCGATTCACACCACCCCGTGATGTTTTTCAAACTCCTAATAGTGAATGTAATGTAACACACACCCATACAATGCGCACCACCCCGTGATGTTTTTCAGAAACCTATCCTACATTGCCACTGCATGTTCCCTGACCTCCCCATGCTGACCACCCCGCGGTGCTTTTCTCCATCCTACATTGCCACTCACTGCTTATCCTAATTCAGACCCTCCGATTCACACCAGTACGTGATGTTTTTCTCACTCCCACTAGTGAATGTAATGTAACTCACACCGATACATTGCGCACCACCCCGCGATGTTTTTCAGAAACCTATCCTACATTGCCACTGCATGTTCCCTGACCTCCCCATGCTGACCAACCCATGGTGCTTTTCTCCATCCTACATTGCTACTCACTGCCTATCCTAATTGAGACACTCCGATTCACACCACCCCGTGATGTTTTTCTCACACCTACTAGTGAATGTAATGTAACACACACCCATATAATGCGCACCTCCCCGCGACTTTTTTCTCACTCCTACTAGTGAATATAATGTAACGAACACTCATACAATGCGCACCACCCCGCGATGATTTTCAGAAACCTATCCTACATTGCCACTGCATGTTCCCTGACCTCCCCATGCTGACCAACCCGCGGTGCTTTTCTCCATCCTGCATTGCCACTCACTACCTATCCTAATTCATACCCTCCGATTCACACCACCCCGTGATGTTTTTCTCACTCCTACTAGTGAATGTAATGTAACACACACCCATACAATGCGCACCACCCCGCGATGTTTTTCAGCAAACTATCCTACATTGCCACTGCATGTTCCCTGACCTCCCCATGCTGACCACCCCGCGGGGCTTTTCTCCATCCTACAATGCCAATCACTGCCCATCCTAATTCAGACCCTCCGATTCACACCACCCCGTGATGTTTTTCTCACTCCTACTAGTGAATGTAATGTAACACACACCCATACAATGCGCGCCACCGCGCGATGTTTTTCTCACTCCTACTAGTGAATGTAATGTAACACACACCCATACAATGCGCACCACCCCACGATGATTTTCAGAAACCTATCCTACATTGCCACTGCATGTTCCCTGACCTCCCCATGCTGACCACCCCGCGGTGCTTTTCTCCATCCTACATTGCCACTCACTGCCTATCCTAATTCAGACCCTCTGATTCACACCACCCCGTGATGTTTTTCTCACTCCTAATAGTGAATGTAATGTAACACACACCCATACACAGCGCACCAGCCCGTGATGTTTTTCTCACTCCTACTAGTGAATGCAATGTAACACACACCCATACAATGCGCAACACCCCGCGATGTTTTTCAGAAACCTATCCTACATTGCCACTGCATGTTCATTGACCTCCCCATGCTGACGACCCCGCGGTTCTTTTCTTCATCCTACATTGCCACTCACTGCCTATTCTAATGCAGAACCTCCGATTCACACCACCCCGTGATGTTTTTCTCACTCCTACTAGTGAATATAATGTAACACACACCCATACAATGCGCAACACCCCGCGATGTTTTTCCGAAACCTATCCTTCATTGCCACTGCATGTTCCCTGACCTCCCCATGCAGACCACCCCGCGGAGCTTTTCTCCATCCTACATTGCCACTCACTGCCTATCGTAATTCAGACACTCCGATTCACACCACCCCGTGATGTTTTTCTCACTCCTACTAGTGAATGTAATGTAACACACACCCATACAATGCGCACCACCCCTCGACTTTTTTCTCACTCCTACTAGTGAATATAATGTAACAAACACCCATACAATGCGCACCACCCCGCGATGTTTTTCAGAAACATATCCTACATTGCCACTGCATGTTCCCTGACCTCCCCATGCTGACCAACCCGCGGTGCTTTTCTCCATCCTGCATTGCCACTCACTACCTATCCTAATTCATACCCTCCGATTCACACCACCCCGTGATGTTTTTCTCACTCCTACTAGTGAATGTAATGTAACACACACCCATACAATGCGCACCACCCCGCGATGTTTTTCAGAAAACTATCCTACATTGCCACTGCATGTTCCCTGACCTCCCCATGCTGACCACCCCGCGGTGCTTTTCTCCATCCTACATTGCCACTCACTGCCTATCCTAATTCAGACCCTCTGATTCACACCACCCCGTGATGTTTTTCTCACTCCTAATAGTGAATGTAATGTAACACACACCCATACAATGCGCACCAGCCCATGATGTTTTTCTCACTCCTACTAGTGAATGCAGTGTAACACACACCCATACAATGCGCAACACCCCGCGATGTTTTTCAGAAACCTATCCTACATTGCCACTGCATGTTCATTGACCTCCCCATGCTGACGACCCCGCGGTGCTTTTCTTCATCCTACATTGCCACTCACTGCCTATCGTAATTCAGACCCTCCGATTCACACCACCACGTGATGTTTTTCTCACTCCCACTAGTGAATGTAATGTAACACACACCCATACAATGCGCACCACCCCGCGATGTTTTTCAGAAACATATCCTACATTGCCACTGCATGTTCCCTGACCTCCCCATGCTGACCACCCCACGGTGCTCTTCTCCATCCTACATTGCCACTCACTGCCTATCCTAATGGAGACACTCCGATTCACACCACCCCGTGATGTTTCTCTCACTCCTACTGGTGAATGTAATGTAACACACACCCATACAATGCGCACCACCCCGCGACTTTTTTCTCACTCCTACTAGTGAATATAATGTAACAAACACCCATACAATGCGCACCACCCCGCGATGTTTTTCAGAAACCTATCCTACATTGCCACTGCATGTTCCCTGACCTCCCCATGCTGACCACCCCGCGGTGCTTTTCTCCATCCTACATTGCCACTCACTGCCTATCCTAATTCATACCCTCCGATTCACACCACCCCGTGATGTTTTTCTCACTCCTACTAGTGAATGTAATGTAACACACAACCATACAATGCGCACCACACCGCGATGTTTTTCAGAAAGCTATCCTACATTGCCACGGCATGTTCCCCGACCTCCCCATGCTGACCACCCCGCGGGGCTTTTCTCCATCCTACAATGCCAATCAATGCCTATCCTAATTCAGACCCTCCGATTCACACCACCCCGTCATGTTTTTCTCACTCCTACTAGTGAATGTAATGTAACACACACCCATACAATGCCCACCACCCTGCGATGTTTCTCTCACTCCTACTAGTGAATATAATGTAACAAACACCCATACAATGCGCACCACCCCGCGATGATTTTCAGAAACCTATCCTACATTGCCACTGCATGTTCCCTGACCTCACCATGCTGACCAACCCGCGGTGCTTTTCTCCATCCTGCATTGCCACTCACTGCCTATCCTAATTCATACCCTCCGATTCACACCACCCCGTGATGTTTTTCTCACTCCTACTAGTGAATGTAATGTAACACACACCCATTCAATGCGCACCACCCCGCGATGTTTTTCAGCAAACTATCCTACATTGCCACTGCATGTTCCCTGACCTCCCCATGCTGACCACCCCGCGGGGCTTTTCTCCATCCTACAATGCCAATCACTGCCCATCCTAATTCAGACCCTCCGATTCACACCACCCCGTGATGTTTTTCTCACTCCTACTAGTGAATGTAATGTAACACACACCCATACAATGCGCGCCACCGCGCGATGTTTTTCTCACTCCTACTAGTGAATGTAATGTAACACACACCCATACAATGGGCACCACCCCACGATGATTTTCAGAAACCTATCCTACATTGCCACTGCATGTTCCCTGACCTCCCCATGCTGACCACTCCGCGGTGCTTTTCTCCATCCTACATTGCCACTCACTGCCTATCCTAATTCAGACCCTCTGATTCACACCACCCCGTGATGTTTTTCTCACTCCTAATAGTGAATGTAATGTAACACACACCCATACAATGCGCACCAGCCCATGATGTTTATCTCACTCCTACTAGTGAATGCAATGTAACACACACCCATACAATCCGCACCACCCCGCGATGTTTTTCAGAAACCTATCCTACATTGCCACTGCATGTTCCCTGACCTCCCCATGCAGACGACCCCGCGGAGCTTTTCTCCATCCTACATTGCCACTTACTGCCTATCGTAATTCAGACCCTCCGATTCACACCACCACGTGTTGTTTTTCTCACTCCCACTAGTTAATGTAATGTAACACACACCCATACAATGCGCACCACCCCGCGATGGTTTTCAGAAACCTATCCTACATTGCCACTGCATGTTCCCTGACCTCCCCATGCTGACCACCCCACGGTGCTCTTCTCCATCCTACATTGCCACTCACTGCCTATCCTAATTGAGACACTCCGATTCACACCACCCCGTGATGTTTTTCTCACTCCTACTGGTGAATGTAATGTAACACACACCCATACAATGCGCACCACCCCGCGACTTTTTTCTCACTCCTACTAGTGAATATAATGTAACAAACACCCATACAATGCGCACCACCCCGCGATGTTTTTCAGAAACCTATCCTACATTGCCACTGCATGTTCCCTGACCTCCCCATGCTGACCACCCCGCGGGGCTTTTCTCCATCCTACATTGCCACTCACTGCCTATCCTAATTCATACCCTCCGATTCACACCACCCCGTGATGTTTTTCTCACTCCTACTAGTGAATGTAATGTAACACACACCCATACAATGCGCACCACCCCGCGATGTTTTTCAGAAAGCTATCCTACATTGCCACGGCATGTTCCCTGACCTCCTCATGCTGACCACCCCGCGGGGCTTTTCTCCATCCTACAATGCCAATCAATGCCTATCCTAATTCAGACCCTCCGATTCACACCACCCCGTCATGTTTTTCTCACTCCTACTAGTGAATGTAATGTAACACACACCCATACAATGCGCAACACCCCGCGATGTTTTTCTGAAACCTATCCTACATTGCCACTGCATTTTCCCTGACTTCCCCATGCTGAGGACCCCGCAGGGCTTTGCTCCATCCTACAATGCCACTCACTGCCTATCCTAATTCAGACCCTCCGATTCACACCACCCCTTGATGTTTTTCTCACTCCTAATAGTGAATGTAATGTAACACACACCCATACAATGCGCACCTCCCCGTGATGTTTTTCTCACTCCTACTAGTGAATGTAATGTAACACACACCCATACAATGCGCAACACCCGGCGATGTTTTTCAGAAACCTATCCTACATTGCCACTGCATGTTCCCTGACCTCCCCATGCTGACCACCCCGCGGTGCTTTTCTCCATCCTACATTGCCACTCACTGCCTATCCTAATTCATACCCTCCGAATCACACCACCCCGTGATGTTTTTCTCACTCCTACTAGTGAATGTAATGTAACACACACCCATACAATGCACACCACCTCGCGATGTGTTTCAGAAACCTATCCTACATTGCCGCTGCATGTTCCCTGACGTCCCCATGCTGACCACCCCGCGGTGCTTTTCTCCATCCTACATTGCCACTCACTGCCTATCCTAATTCATACCCTCCGATTCACACCACCCCGTGATGTTTTTCTCACTCCTACTAGTGAATATAATGAAACAAACACCCATACAATGCGCACCACCCCGCGATGATTTTCAGAAACCTATCCTACATTGCACTGCATGTTCCCTGACCTCCCCATGCTGACCACCCCGCGGGGCTTTTCTCCATCCTAGAATGCCAATCACTGCCCATCCTAATTCAGACCCTCCGATTCACACCACCCCGTGATGTTTTTCTCACTCCTACTAGTGAATGTAATGTAACACACACCCATACAATGCGCGCCACCGCGCGATGTTTTTCTCACTCCTACTAGTGAATGTAATGTAACACACACCCATACAATGCGCACCACCCCACGATGATTTTCAGAAACCTATCCTACATTGCCACTGCATGTTCCCTGACCTCCCCATGCTGACCACCCCGCGGTGCTTTTCTCCATCCTACATTGCCACTCACTGCCTATCCTAATTCAGATCCTCTGATTCACACCACCCCGTGATGTTTTTCTCACTCCTAATAGTGAATGTAATGTAACACACACCCATACAATGCGCACCAGCCCGTGATGTTTTTCTCACTCCTACTAGTGAATGCAATGTAACACACACCCATACAATGCGCAACACCCCGCGACTTTTTTCTCACTCCTACTAGTGAATATAATGTAACAAACACCCATACAATGCGCACCACCCCGCGATGTTTTTCAGAAACCTATCCTACATTGCCACTGCATGTTCCCTGACCTCCCGATGCTGACCACCCTGCGCGGCTTTTCTCCATCCTACATTGCCACTCACTGCCTATCCTAATTCATACCCTCCGATTCACACCACCCCGTGATGTTTTTCTCACTCCTAATAGTGAATGTAATGTAACACACACCCATACAATGCGCACCACCCCGCGATGTTTTTCAGAAACCTATCCTACATTGCCACTGCATGTTCCCTGACCTCCCCATGCTGACCACCCCGCGGGCTTTTCTCCATCCTACAATGCCAATCACTGCCCATTCTAATTCAGATCCTCCGATTCACACCACCCCGTGATGTTTTTCTCACTCCTACTAGTGAAAGTAATGTAACACACACCCATACAATGCGCGCCACCGCGCGATGTTTTTCTCACTCCTACTAGTGAATGTAATGTAACACACACCCATAAAATGCGCACCACCCCGGGATG
Source organism: Cavia porcellus (assembly GCF_034190915.1). Lineage (NCBI taxonomy): Eukaryota > Metazoa > Chordata > Mammalia > Rodentia > Caviidae > Cavia > Cavia porcellus. The sequence continues at coordinate 1,641,964 of NW_026947556.1, forward strand.
TTTTTCAGAAACCTATCCTACATTGCCACTGCATGTTCCCTGACCTCCCCATGCAGACCAACCTGCGGAGCTTTTCTCCATCCTTCGTTGCCACTCACTGCCTATCGTAATTCAGACCCTCCGATTCACACCACCACGTTATGTTTTTCTCACTCCCACTAGTGAATGTAATGTAACACACACCCATACAATGCGCACCACCCCGCGATGTTTTTCAGAAACCTATCCTACATTGCCACTGCATGTTCCCTGACCTCCCCATGCTGAGCACCCCACGGTGCTTTTCTCCATCCTACATTGCCACTCACTGCCTATCCTAATTGAGACACTCCGATTCACACCAACCCGTGAAGTTTTTCTCACTCCTACTAGTGAATGTAATGTAACACACACCCATACAATGCGCGCCACCGCGCGATGTTTTTCTCACTCCTACTAGTGAATGTAATGTAACACACACCCATAAAATGCGCACCACCCCGCGATGTTTTTCAGAAACCTATCCTACATTGCCACTGCATGTTCCCTGACCTCCCCATGCTGACAACCCCGCAGTGCTTTTCTCCATCCTACATTACCACTCACTGCGTATCCTAATTCAGACCCTCCAGTTCACACCACCCCGTGATGTTTTTCTCACTCCTACTAGTGAATGTAATGTAACACACACCCATACAATGCGCACCACCCCGTGATGTTTTTCTCACGCCTACTAGTGAATGCAATATAACACACACCCATACAATGTGCACCACCCCTCGATGTTTTTCTCACTCCTACTAGTGAATGTAATGTAACACACACCCATACAATGCCCACCACCCCGCGATATTTTTCAGAAACCTATCCTACATTGGAACTGCATGTTCCCTGACCTCCCCATGCTGACCACCCCGCGGTGCTTTTCTCCATCCTATATTACCACTCACTGCGTATCCTAATTCAGACCCTCCAATTCACACCACCCCGTGATGTTTTTCTTACTCTTACTAGTGAATGTAATGTAACACACACCCATACAATGCGCACCACCCCGCGATGTTTTTCTCACTCCTACTAGTGAATGTAATGTAACACACACCCATACAATGCGCACCACCCCACGATGTTCTGCTCACTCCTACTAGTGAATATAATGTAACAAACACCCATACAATGCGCACGACCCCGCGATGTTTTTCAGAAACCTATCCTACATTGCCACTGCATGTTCCCTGACCTCCCCATGCTGACAACCCGCGGTGCTTTTCTCCATCCTACATTGCCACTCACTGCCTATCCTAATTCATACCCTCCGATTCACACCACCCCGTGATGTATTTCTCACTCCTACTAGTGAATGTAATGTAACACACACCCATACAATGCGCAACACCCCGCAATGTTTTTCAGAAACCTATCCTACATTGCCACTGCATTTTCCCTGACTTCCCCATGCTGAGGACCCCGCAGGGCTTTTCTCCATCCTACAATACCACTCACTGCGTATCCTAATTCAGACCCTCCGATTCACACCACCCCTTGATGTTTTTCTCACTCCTAATAGTGAATGTAATGTAACACACACTCATACAATGCGAACCACCCCGCGATGTTTTTCTCACTCCTACTAGTGAATGTAAGCTAACACACACCCATACAATGCGCACCTCCCCGCGATGTTTCTCTCACTCCTACTAGTGAATATAATGTAACAAACACCCATACAATGCGCACCACCCCGCGATGATTTTCAGAAACTTATCCTACATTGCCACTGCATGTTCCCTGACCTCCCCATGCTGACCACCCCGCGGGGCTTTTCTCCATCCTACAATGCCAATCACTGCCCATCCTAATTCAGATCCTCCGATTCACACCACCCCGTGATGTTTTTCTCACTCCTACTTGTGAAAGTAATGTAACACACACCCATACAATGCGCGCCACTGCGCGATGTTTTTCTCACTCCTACTAGTGAATGTAATGTAACACACACCCATAAAATGCGCAACACTCCGGGATGTTTTTCAGAAACCTATCCTACTTTGCCACTGCATGTTCCCTGACCTCCCCATGCAGACCACACTGCGGAGCTTTTCTCCATCCTACATTGCCACTCCCTGCCTATCGTAATTCAGACCCTCCGATTCACACCACCTCGTGATGTTTTTCTCACTCACACTAGTGAATGTAATGTAACACACACCCATACAATGCGCACCACCCCGCGATGTTTTTCAGAAACCTATCCTACATTGCCACTGCATGTTCCCTGACCTCCCCATGCTGACCACACCACGGTGCTTTTCTCCATCCTACATTGCCATTCACTGCCTATCCTAATTGAGACACTCCGATTCACACCACCCCGTGATGTTTTTCTCACGCCTACTAGTGAATGTAATGTAACACACACCCATAAAATGCGCACCACCCCGCGATGTTTTTTAGAAACCTATCCTACATTGCCACTGCATGTTCCCTGACCTCCCCATGCTGACCACCCCACGGTGCTTTTCTCCATCCTACATTACCACTCACTACGTATCCTAATTCAGACCCTCCAATTCACACCACCCCGTGATGTTTTTCTCACTCCTACTAGTGAATGTAATGTAACACACACCCATACAATGCGCACCTCCCGCGACTTTTTTCTCACTCCTACTAGTGAATATAATGTAACAAACACCCATACAATGCGCACCACCCCGCGATGTTTTTCAGAAACCTATCCTACATTGCCACTGCATGTTCCCTGAACTCCCCATGCTGACCACCCCGCGGTGCTTTTCTCCATCCTACATTGCCACTCACTGCCTATCCTAATTCAGACCCTCCAATTCACTCCACCCCGTGATGTTTTTCAGCAAACTATCCTACATTGCCACTGCATGTTCCCTGACCTCCCCATGCAGACCACCCCGCGGAGCTTTTCTCCATCCTACATTGCCACTCACTGCTTATCGTAATTCAGACCCTCCGATTCACACCACCACGTGATGTTTTTCTCACTCCCACTAGTGAATGTAATGTAACACACACCCATACAATGCGCACCACCCCACGATGATTTTCAGAAACCTATCCTACATTGGCACTGCATGTTCCCTGACCTCCCCATGCTGACCACCCCACCGTGCTCTTCTCCATCCTACATTGCCACGCACTGCCTATCCTAATTGAGACACTCCGATTCACACCACCCCGTGATGTTTTTCTCACTCCTACTAGTGAATGTAATGTAACACACACCCATACAATGCGCACCACCCCGCGATGTTTTTCTCACTCCTACTAGTGAATGTAATGTAACACACACGCATACAATGCGCACCACCCCACGATGTTTTGCTCACTCCTACTAGTGAATGTAATGTAACAAACACCCATACAATGCGCACCACCCCGCGATGTTTTTCTCACTCCTACTAGTGAATGTAATGTGACACACACGCATACAATGCGCACCACCCCACGATGTTTTGCTCACTCCTACTAGTGAATGTAATGTAACAAACACCCATACAATGCGCACCACCCCGCGATGTTTTTCACAAACCTATCCTACATTGCCACTGCATGTTCCCTGACCTCCCCATGCTGACCACCCCGCGGTGCTTTTCTCCATCCTACATTGCCACTCACTGCCTATCCTAATTCATACCCTCCGATTCACACCACCCCGTGATGTTTTTCTCACTCCTACTAGTGAATGTAATGTAACACACACCCATAAAATGCGCAACACCCCGCGATATTTTTCAGAAACCTATCCTACATTGCCACTGCATTTTCCCTGACTTCCCCATGCTGACGACCCCGCAGGGCTTTTCTCCATCCTACAATGCCACTCACTGCCTATCCTAATTCAGACCCTCTGATTCACACCACCCCTTGATGTTTTTCTCACTCCTAATAGTGAATGTAATGTAACACACACTCATACAATGCGAACCACCCTGCGATGTTTTTCTCACTCCTACTAGTGAATGTAATGTAACACACACCCATACAATGCGCACCACCCCGCGATGATTTTCAGAAATGTATCCTACATTGCCACTGCATGTTCCCTGACCTCCCCATGCTGACCACCCCGCGGTGCTTTTCTCCATCCTACATTGCCACTCACTGCCTATCCTAATTCAGACACTCCGATTCACACCACCCCATGATGTTTTTCTCACTCCTAATAGTGAAAGTAATGTAACACACACCCATACAATGCGCACCACCCCGTGATGTTTTTCTCACTCCTACTAGTGAATGTAATGTAACACACACCCATAAAATGCGCACCACCCCGCGATGTTTTTCAGAAACCTATCCTACATTGCCACTGCATGTTCCCTGACCTCCCCATGCGGACAACCCCGTGGTGCTTTTCTCCATCCTACATTACCACTCACTACGTATCCTAATTCAGACCCTCCAATTCACACCACGCCATGATGTTTTTGTCACTCCTACTAGTGAATGTAATGTAACACACACCCATACAATGCGCACCACCCCGTGATGTTTTTCTCACGCCTACTAGTGAATGCAATATAACACACACCCATACAATGTGCACCACCCCTCGATGTTTTTATCACTCCTACTAGTGAATGTAATGCAACACACACCCATACAATGCCCACCACCCAGCGATATTTTTCAGAAACCTATCCTACATTGGCACTGCATGTTCCCTGACCTCCCCATGCTGACCACCCCACGGTGCTCTTCTCCATCCTACATTGCCACTCACTGCCTATCCTAATTGAGACACTCCGATTCACACCACCCCGTGATGTTTTTCTCACTCCTACTAGTGAATGTAATGTAACACACACCCATACAATGCGCACCACCCCGCGATGTTTTTCTCACTCCTACTAGTGAATGTAATGTAACACACACGCATACAATGCGCACCACCCCACGATGTTTTGCTCACTCCTACTAGTGAATGTAATGTAACAAACACCCATACAGTGCGCACCACCCCGCGATGTTTTTCAGAAACCTATCCTACATTGCCACTGCATGTTCCCTGACCTCCCCATGCTGACCACCCTGCGGTGCTTTTCTCCATCCTACATTGCCACTCACTGCCTATCCTAATTCATACCCTCCGATTCACACCACCCCGTGATGTTTTTCTCACTCCTACTAGTGAATGTAATGTAACACACACCCATACAATGCGCACCACCCCGCGATGATTTTCAGAAACGTATCCTACATTGCCACTGCATGTTCCCTGACCTCCCCATGCTGACCACCCCGCGGTGCTTTTCTCCATCCTACATTGCCACTCACTGCCTATCCTAATTCAGACACTCCGATTCACACCACCCCATGATGTTTTTCTCACTCCTACTAGTGAATATAATGTAACACACACCCATACAATGCGCACCACCCCGCGATGTTTTTCAGAAACCTATCCTACATTGCCACTGCATGTTCCCTGTCCTCCCCATGCAGACCACCCCGCGGAGCTTTTCTCCATCCTACGTTGCCACTCACTGCCTATCGTATTTAAGACCCTCCGATTCACACCACCACGTGATGTTTTTCTCACTCCCACTAGTGAATGTAATGTAACACACACCCATACAATGCGCACCACCCCGCGATGATTTTCAGAAACCTATCCTACATTGCCACTGCATGTTAACTGACCTCCCCATGCTGACCACCCCATGGTGCTTTTCTCCATCCTACATTGCCACTCACTGCCTATCCTAATTGAGACACTCCGATTCACACCACCCCGTGATGTTTTTCTCACTCCTACTAGTGAATGTAATGTAACACACACCCATACAATGCGCACCTCCCGCGACTTTTTTCTCACTCCTACTAGTGAATATAATGCAACAAACACCCATACAATGCGCACCACCCCGCGATGTTTTTCAGAAACCTATCCTACATTGCCACTGCATTTTCCCTGACTTCCCCATGCTGACGACCCCTCAGGGCTTTTCTCCATCCTACAATGCCACTCACTGCCTATCCTAATTCAGACCCTCCGATTCACACCACCCCTTGATGTTTTTCTCACTCCTAATAGTGAATGTAATGTAACACACACTCATACAATGCGAACCACCCTGCGATGTTTTTCTCACTCCTACTAGTGAATGTAATGTAACACACACCCATACAATGCGCACCACCCCGCGATGATTTTCAGAAACGTATCCTACATTGCCACTGCATGTTCCCTGACCTCCCCATGCTGACCACCCCGCGGTGCTTGTCTCCATCCTACATTGCCACTCACTGCCTATCCTAATTCAGACACTCCGATTCACACCACCCCATGATGTTTTTCTCACTCCTAATAGTGAATGCAATGTAACACGCACCCATACAATGCGCACCACCCCGTGATGTTTTTCTCACTCCTACTAATGAATGTAATGTAACACACACCCATACAATGCGCACCACCCCGCGATGTTTTTCAGAAACCTATCCTACATTGCCACTGCATGTTCATTGACCTCCCCATGCTGACGACCCCGCGGTGCTTTTCTCCATCCTACATTGCCACTCACTGCCTATCCTAATGCAGACCCTCCGATTGACACCACCCGGTGATGTTTTTCTCACTCCTACTAGTGAATATAATGTAACACCCACCCATACAATGCGCACCACCCCGCGATGTTTTTCAGAAACCTATCCTACATTGCCACTGCATGTTCCCTGTCCTCCCCATGCAGACCACCCCGCGGAGCTTTTCTCCATCCTACGTTGCCACTCACTGCCTATCGTATTTAAGACCCTCCGATTCACACCACGTGATGTTTTTCTCACTCCCACTAGTGAATGTAATGTAACACACACCCATACAATGCGCACCACCCCGCGATGATTTTCAGAAACCTATCCTACATTGCCACTGCATGTTAACTGACCTCCCCATGCTGACCACCCCATGGTGCTTTTCTCCATCCTACATTGCCACTCACTGCCTATCCTAATTGAGACACTCCGATTCACACCACCCCGTCATGTTTTTCTCACTCCTACTAGTGAATGTAATGTAACACACACCCATACAATGCGCACCTCCCGCGACTTTTTTCTCACTCCTACTAGTGAATATAATGTAACAAACACCCATACAATGCGCACCACCCCGCGATGTTTTTCAGAAACCTATCCTACATTGCCACTGGATGTTCCCTGAACTCCCCATGCTGACCACCCCGCGGTGCTTTTCTCCATCCTACATTGCCACTCACTGCCTATCCTAATTCAGACCCTCCAATTCACTCCACCCCGTGATGTTTTTCAGCAAACTATCCTACATTGCCACTGCATGTTCCCTGACCTCCCCATGCAGACCACCCCGCGGTGCTTTTCTCCATCCTACATTACCACTCACTGCATATCCTAATTCAGACCCTCCAATTCACACCACCCCGTGATGTATTTCTCACACCTACTAGTGAATGTAATGTAACACACACCCATACAATGCGCACCACCCCGTGATGTTTTTCTCACGCCTACTAGTGAATGCAATATAACACACACCCATACAATGCGCACCACCCCGCGATATTTTTCTCACTCCTACTAGTGAATGTAATGTAACACACACCCATACAATGCCCACCACCTCGCGATATTTTTCAGAAACCTATCCTACATTGCCACTGCATGTTCCCTGACCTCCCCATGCTGACCACCCCGTGGTGCTTTTCTCCATTCTACATTGCCACTCACTGCCTATCCTAGTTCAGACCCTCCAATTCACACCACCCCGTGATGTTTTTCTTACTCTTACTCGTGAATGTAATGTAACTCACACCCATACAATGCGCACCACCCCGCGATGTTTTTCTCACTCCTACTAGTGAATGTAATGTAACACACACGCATACAATGCGCACCACCCCGCGATGTTTTTCTCACTCCTACTAGTGAATATAATGTAACAAGCACCCATACAATGCGCACCACCCCGCGTTGTTTTTCAGAAACCTATCCTACATTGCCACTGCATGTTCCCTGAACTCCCCATGATGACGACCCCGCAGGGCTTTTCTCCATCCTACAATGCCACTCACTGCCTATCCTAATTCAGACCCTCCGATTCACACCACCCCTTGATGTTTTTCTCACTCCTACTAGTGAATGTAATGTAACACACACCCATACAATGCGCACCACCCCGCGATGTTTTTCTCACTCCTACTAGTGAATGTAATGTAACACACACCCATAAAATGCGCACCACCTCGCGATGTTTTTCAGAAACCTATCCTACATTGCCACTGCATGTTCCCTGACCTCTACATGCTGACCACCCGGTGGTGCTTTTCTCCATCCTACATTACCACTCACTGCCTATCCTAATTCAGACCCTTCAATTCACACCACCCCGTGATGTTTTTCACACTCCTACTAGTGAATGTAATGTAACACACACCGATACAATGCGCACCAGCCCGTGATGTTTTTCTCACTCCTACTAGTGAATATAATGTAACACACAACCATACAATGCGCACCACCCCGCGATGTTTTTCTCACTCCTACTAGTGAATGTAATGTAACACACACCCATACAATGCGCACCACCCCGTGATGTTTTTCTCACGCCTACTAGTGAATGCAATATAACACAGACCCATACAATGCGCACCACCCCGCGATATTTTTCTCACTCCTACTAGTGAATGTAATGTAACACAAACCCATACAATGCGCACCACCCCGCGATGATTTTCAGAAACCTATCCTACATTGCCACTGCATGTTCCCTGACCTCCCCATGCTGACCACCGCACGGTGCTTTTCTCCATCCTACATTGCCACTCACTGCCTATCCTAATTCAGACCCTCCGATTCACACCACACCGTGATGTTTTTCTCACTCCTAATAGTGAATGTAATGTAACACACACCCATACAATGCGCACCACCCCGTGATGTTTTTCTCACTCCTACTAGTGAATGTAATGTAACACACACCCATACAATGCGCACCACCCCGCGATGTTTTTCAGAAACCTATCCTACATTGCCACTGCATGTTCATTGACCTCCCCATGCTGAGGACCCCGCAGTGCTTTTCTCCATCCTACATTGCCACTCACTGCCTATCCTAATGCAGACCCTCCGATTCACACCACCCCGTGATGTTTTTCTCACTCCTACTAGTGAATGTAATGTAACACACACCCATACAATGCGCACCACCCCGTGATGTTTTTCTCACGCCTACTAGTGAATGCAATATAACACACACCCATACAATGCGCACCACCCCGCGATATTTTTCTCACTCCTACTAGTGAATGTAATGTAACACACACCCATACAATGCGCACGACCCCGCGATGATTTTCAGAAACCTATCCTACATTGCCACTGCATGTTCCCTGACCTCCCCATGCTGACCACCGCGCGGTACTTTTCTCCATCCTACATTGCCACTCACTGCCTATCTAATTCAGACCCTCCGATTCACACCACACCGTTATGTTTTTCTCACTAATAGTGAATGTAATGTAACACACACCCATACAATGCGCACCACGCCGTGATGTTTTTCTCACTCCTACTAGTGAATGTAATGTAACACACACCCATACAATGCGCACCACCCCGCGATGTTTTTCAGAAACCTATCCTACATTGCCACTGCATGTTCATTGACCTCCCCATGCTGACGACCCCGCAGTGCTTTTCTCCATCCTACATTGCCACTCACTGCCTATCCTAATGCAGACCCTCCGATTCACACCACCCCGTGATGTTTTTCTCACTCCTACTAGTGAATATAATGTAACACACACCCATACAATGCGAACCACCCCGCGATGTTTTTCAGAAACCTATCCTACATTGCCACTGCATGTTCCCTGACCTCCCCATGCAGACCACCCTGCGGAGCTTTTCTCCATCCTACATTGCCACTCACTGCCTATCGTAATTCAGACCCTCCGATTCACACCACCACGTGATGTTTTTCTCACTCCCACTAGTGAATGTAATGTAACACACACCCATACAATGCGCACCACCCCAAGATGTTTTTCAGAAACCTATCCTACATTGCCACTGCATGTTCCCTGACCTCCCCATGCTGACCACCAAACGGTGCTTTTCTCCATCCTACATTGCCACTCACTGCCTATCCTAATTGAGACACTCCTATTCACACCACCCCGTGATGTTTTTCTCACTCCTACTAGTGAATGTAATGTAACACACACCCATACAATGCGCACCACCCCGCGAATATTTTCTCACTCCTACTAGTGAATATAATGTAACAAACACCCATACAATGCGCACCACCCCGCAATGTTTTTCAGAAACCTATCCTACATTGCCACTGCATGTTCCCTGATCTCCCCATGCTGAACACACCGCGGTGCTTTTCTCCATCCTACATTGCCACTCACTGCATATCCTAATTCATACCCTCCGATTCACACCACCCCAAGATGTTTTTCTCACTCCTAATAGTGAATGTAATGTAACAAACACCCATACAATGTGCACCACCCCGCGATGGTTTTCAGACACCTATCCTACATTGCCACTGCATGTTCCCTGACCTCCCCATGCTGACCAGTCCGCGGGGCTTTTCTCCATCCTACAATGCCAATCAATGCCTATCCTAATTCAGACCCTCCGATTCACACCACCCCGTGATGTTTTTCTCACTCCTACTAGTGAATGTAATGTAACACACACCCATACAATGCGCGCTATCACGCGATGTTTTTCTCACTCCTACTAGTGAATGTAATGTAACACACACCCATAAAATGTGCACCACCCCGCGATGTTTTTTAGAAACCTATCCTACATTGCCACTGCACGTTCCCTGACCTCCCCATGCTGACAACCCCGCGGTGCTTTTCTCCATCCTACATTACCACTCACTGTGTATCCTAATTCAGACCCTCCAATTCACACCACCCCGTGATGTTTTTCTCACTCCTACTAGTGAATGTAATGTAACACACACCCATAAAATGCGCACCACCCCGTGATGTTTTTCTCACGCCTACTAGTGAATGCAATATAACACACACCCATGCAATGTGCACCACCCCTCGATGTTTTTCTCACTCCTACTCATGAATGTAATGTAACAAACACCCATACAATGCCCACCACCCCGCGATATTTTTCAGAAACCTATCCTACATTGCCACTGCATGTTCCCTGACCTCCCCATGCTGACAACCCCGCGGTGCTTTTCTCCATCCTACATTGCCACTCGCTGCCTATCCTAGTTCAGACCCTCCGATTCACACCACCCCGTGATGTTTTTCTTACTCTTAGTAGTGAATGTAATGTAACACACACCAATACAATGCGCACCACCCCGCGATGCTTTTCTCACTCCTACTAGTGAATGTAATGTAACACACACGCATACAATGCGCACCACCCCACGAGGTTTTGCTCAATCCTACTAGTGAATATAATGTAACAAACACCCATACAATTCGCACGACCCCGCGATGTTTTTCAGAAACCTATCATACATTGCCACTGCATGTTCGCTGACCTCCCCATGCTGACCACCCTGCGGTGCTTTTCTCCATCCTACATTGCCACTCACTGCCTATCCTAATTCATACCCTCCGATTCACACCACCCCGTGATGTTTTTCTCACCCCTACTAGTGAATGTAATGTAACACACACCCATGCAATGCGCAACACCCCGCGATGATTTTCAGAAACCTATCCTATATTGCCACTGCATTTTCCCTGACTTCCCCATGATGACGACCCCACAGGGCTTTTCTCCATCCTACAATGCCACTCACTGCCTATCCTAATTCAGACCCTCCGATTCAAACCACCCATTGATGTTTTTCTCACTCCTAATAGTGAATGTAATGTAACACACACCCATACAATGCGCACCACCCCGCGATGTTTTTCTCACTCCTACTAGTGAATGTAATGTAACACACACCCATACAATGCGCACCACCCCGCGATGTTTTTCTCACTCCTACTAGTGAATGTAATGTAACACACACCCATAAAATGCGCACCACCCCGCGATGTTTTTCAGAAAACTATCCTACATTGCCACTGCATGTTCCCTGACCTCCCCATGCTGACAACCCCGCGGTGCTTTTCTCCATCCTACATTACCACTCACTGCGTATCCTAGTTCAGACCCTCCAATTCACACCACCCCGTGATGTTTTTCTCACTCCTACTAGTGAATGTAATGTAACACACACCCATACAATGTGCACCACCCCGTGATGTTTTTCTCACGCCTACTAGTGAATGCAATATAACACAAATCCATACAATGTGAACCACCCCTCGATGTTTTTCTCACTCCTACTAGTGAATGTAATGTAACACACACCCATACAATGCCCACCACTCCGCGATATTTTTCAGAAACCTATCCTACATTGGAACTGCATGTTCCCTGACCTCCCCATGCTGACCACCCCGCGGTGCTTTTCTCCATCCTACATTGCCACTCACTGCCTATCCTAGTTCAGACCCTCCAATTCACACCACCCCGTGATGTTTTTCTTACTCTTACTAGTGAATGTAATGTAACACACAAACATACAATGCGCACCACCCCGCGATGTTTTTCTGACTCCTACTAGTGAATGTAATGTAACACACACGCATACAATGCGCACCATCCCACGATGTTTTGCTCACTCCTACTAGTGAATTTCATGTAACAAACACCCATACAATGCGCACGACCACGCGATGTTTTTCAGAAACCTATCCTACATTGCCACTGCATGTTCCCTGACCTCCCCATGCTGACCACCCTGCGGTGCTTTTCTCCATCCTACATTGCCACTCACTGCCTATCCTAATTCATACCCTCCGATTCACACCACCCCGTGATGTTTTTCTCACTCCTAATAGTGAATGTGATGTAACACACACCCATACAATGCGCAACACCCCGCGATGTTTTTCAGAAACCTATCCTACATTGCCACTGCATTTTCCCTGACTTCCCCATGATGACGACCCCGCAGGGCTTTTCTCCATCCTACAATGCCACTCACTGCCTATCCTAATTCAGACCCTCCGATTCACACCACCCTTTGATGTTTTTCTCACTCCTAATAGTGAATGTAATGTAACACACACCCATACAATGCGCACCACCCCGCGATGTTTTTCTCACTCCTACTAGTGAATGTAATGTAACACACACCCATACAATGCGCACCACGCCGCGATGATTTTCAGAAACCTATACTACATTGCCACGGCATGTTCCCTGACCTCCCCATGCTGACCACCCTGCGGTGCTTTTCTCCATCCTACATTGCCACTCACTGCCTATCCTAATTCAGACACTCCGATTCACACCACCCCGTGATGTTTTTCTCACTCCTAATACTGAATGTAATGTAACATACACCCATACAATGCGCACCACCCCGTGATGTTTTTCTCACTCCTACTAGTGAATGTAATGTAACACACACCCATACAATGCGCACCACCCCGCGATGTTTTTCAGAAACCTATCCTACATTGCCACTGCATGTTCATTGACATCCCCATGCTGACGACCCCGCGGTGCTTTTCTCCATCCTACATTGCCACTCACTGCCTATCCTAATGCAGACCCTCCGATTGACACCACCCCGTGATGTTTTTCTCACTGCTACTAGTGAATATAATGTAAGAAACAGCCATACAATGCGCACCACCCCGCGATGTTTTTCAGAAACCTATCCTACATTGCCACTGCATGTTCCATGACCTCCCCATGCTGACCACCCCGCGGTGCTTTTCTCCATCATACATTGCCACTCACTGCCTATCCTAATTCATACCCTCCGATTCACACCACCCCGTGATGTTTTTCTCACTCCTACTAGTGAGTGTAATGTAACACACACCCATACAATGCGCACCACCCCATGATGTTTTTCTCACTCCTACTAGTGAATGTAATGTAACACACACCCATACAATGCGCACCAAACCGCGATGTTTTTCTCACTCCTACTAGTGAATGTAATGTAACACACACCCATACAATGCCCACCACCCCGCGATATTTTTCAGAAACCTATCCTACATTGCCACTGCATGTTCCCTGACCTCCCCATGCTGACGACCCCGCAGGGCTTTTCTCCATCCTTCAATGCCACTCGCTGCCTATCCTAATTCAGACCCTCCGATTCACACCACCCCTTGATGTTTTTCTCACTCCTACTAGTGAATGTAATGTAACACACACCCATAAAATGCGCACAAACCCGCGATGTTTTTCAGAAACCTATCCTACATTGCCACTGCATGTTCCCTGACCTCCCCATGCTGACCACCCGGCGGTGCTTTTCTCCATCCTACATTACCACTCACTGCCTATCCTAATTCAGACCCTCCAATTCACTCCACCCCGTGATGTTTTTCTCACTCCTACTAGTGAATTTAATGTAACACACACCGATACAATGCGCACCACCCCGTGATGTTTTTCTCACTCCTAATAGTGAATGTAATGTAACACACACTCATACAATGCGCACCACCCCGCGATGTTTTTCTCACTCCTACTAGTGAATGTAATGTAACACACACCCATACAATGCGCACGACCCCGCGATGATTTTCAGAAACCTATCCTACATTGCCACTGCATGTTCCCTGACCTCCCCATGCTGACCACCCCGCGGTGCTTTTCTCCATCCTATACTGCCACTCACTGCCTATCCTAATTCAGACCCTCCGATTCACACCACACCGTGATGTTTTTCTCACTCCTAATAGTGAATGTAATGTAACACACACCCATACAATGCGCACCACCCCGTGATGTTTTTCTCACTCCTACTAGTGAATGTAATGTAACACACACCCATACAATGCGCACCACCCCGCGATGTTTTTCAGAAACCTATCCTACATTGCCACTGCACGTTCATTGACCTCCCCATGCTGACGACCCCGCGGTGCTTTTCTCCATCCTACATTGCCACTCACTGCCTATCCTAATGCAGACCCTCCGATTCACACCACCGCGTGATGTTTTTCTCACTCCTACTAGTGAATATAATGTAACACACACACATACAATGCGCACCACCCCGCGATGTTTTTCAGAAACCTATCCTACATTGCCACTGCATGTTCCCTGACCTCCCCATGCAGACCAACCTGCGGAGCTTTTCTCCATCCTACATTGCCACTCACTGCCTATCGTAATTCAGACCCTCCGATTCACACGACCACGTGATGTTTTTCTCACTCCCACTAGTGAATGTAATGTAACACACACCCATACAATGCGCACCACCCCGCGATGTTTTTCAGCAACCTATCCTACATTGCCACTGCATGTTCCCTGACCTCCCCATGCTGACCACCCCGCGGGGCTTTTCTCCATCCTACAATGCCAATCACTGCCCATCCTAATTCAGACCCTCCGATTCACACCACCCCGTGATGTTTTTCTCACTCCTACTAGTGAATGTAATGTAACACACACCCATACAATGCGCGCCACCACGCGATGTTTTTCTCACTCCTACTAGTGAATGTAATGTAACACACACCCATAAAATGCGCACCACCCCGCGATGTTTTTCAGAAACCTATCCTACATTGCCACTGCATGTTCCCTGACCTCCCCATGCTGACCACCCCGCGATGCTTTTCTCCATCCTACATTACCACGCACTGCGTATCCTAATTCAGACCCTCCAATTCACACCACCCCGTGATGTTTTTCTCACTCCTACTAGTGAATGCAATGTAACACACACCCATACAATGCGCACCACCCCGTGATGTTTTTCTCACGCCTACTAGTGAATGCAATATAACACACACCCATACAATGCGCACCAACCCACGATGTTTTTCTCACTCCTACTAGTGAATGTAATGTAACACACACCCATACAATGCCCACCACCCCGCGATATTTTTCAGAAACCTATCCTACATTGCCACTGCATGTTCCCTGACCTCCCCATGCTGACGACCCCGCAGGGCTTTTCTCCATCCTCCAATGCCACTCGCTGCCTATCCTAATTCAGACCCTCCGATTCTCACCACCCCTTGATGTTTTTCTCACTTCTACTAGTGAATGTAATGTAACACACACCCATACAATGCGCACCACCCCGCGATGTTTTTCTCACTCCTACTAGTGAATGTAATGTAACACACACCCATACAATGCGCACGACCCCGCGATGATTTTCAGAAACCTATCCTACATTGCCACTGCATGTTCCCTGACCTCCCCATGCTGACCACCCCGCGGTGCTTTTCTCCATCCTACATTGCCACTCACTGCCTATCCTAATTCAGACCCTCCGATTCACACCACACCGTGATGTTTTTCTCACTCCTACAAGTGAATGTAATGTAACACACACCCATACAATGCGCGCCACCACGCGATGTTTTTCTCACTCCTACTAGTGAATGTAATGTAACACACACCCATAAAATGCGCACCACCCCGCGATGTTTTTCAGAAACCTATCCTACATTGCCACTGCATGTTCCCTGACCTCCCCATGCTGACCACCCTGCGGTGCTTTTCTCCATCCTACATTACCACGCACTGCGTATCCTAATTCAGACCCTCCAATTCACACCACCCCGTGATGTTTTTCTCACTCCTACTAGTGAATGTAATGTAACACACACCCATACAATGCGCACCACCCCGTGATGTTTTTCTCACGCCTACTAGTGGATGCAATATAACACACACCCATACAATGCGCACCAAACCGCGATGTTTTTCTCACTCCTACTAGTGAATGTAATGTAACACACACCCATACAATGCCCACCACCCCGCGATATTTTTCAGAAACCTATCGTACATTGCCACTGCATGTTCCCTGACCTCCCCATGCTGACGACCCCGCAGGGCTTTTCTCCATCCTCCAATGCCACTCGCTGCCTATCCTAATTCAGACCCTCCGATTCACACCACCCCTTGATGTTTTTCTCACTCCTACTAGTGAATGTAATGTAACACACACCCATACAATGCGCACCACCCCACGATGTTTTTCTCACTCCTACTAGTGAATGTAATGTAACACACACCCATAAAATGCGCACAAACCCGCGATGTTTTTCAGAAACCTATCCTACATTGCCACTGCATGTTCCCTGACCTCCCCATGCTGACCACCCGGCGGTGCTTTTCTCCATCCTACATTACCACTCACTGCCTATCCTAATTCAGACCCTCCAATTCACTCCACCCCGTGATGTTTTTCTCACTCCTATTAGTGAATGTAATGTAACACACACCGATACCATGCGAACCACCCCATGATGTTTTTCTCACTCCTACTAGTGAATGTAATGTAACACACACCCATACAATGCGCACCACCCCGCGATGTTTTTCAGAAACCTATCCTACATTGCCACTGCACGTTCATTGACCTCCCCATGCTGACGACCCCGCGGTGCTTTTCTCCATCCTACATTGCCACTCACTGCCTATCCTAATGCAGACCCTCCGATTCACACCACCCCGTGATGTTTTTCTCACTCCTACTAGTGAATATAATGTAACACACACACATACAATGCGCACCACCCCGCGATGTTTTTCAGAAACCTATCCTACATTGCCACTGCATGTTCCCTGACCTCCCCATGCAGACCACCCTGCGGAGATTTTCTCCATCCTACATTGCCACGCACTGCCTATCGTAATTCAGACCCTCCGATTCACACGACCACGTGATGTTTTTCTCACTCCCACTAGTGAATGTAATGTAACACACACCCATACAATGCGCACCACCCCGCGATGTTTTTCAGAAACCTATCTTACATTGCCACTGCATGTTCCCTGACTTCCCCATGCTGACCACCCCATGGTGCTTTTCTCCATCCTACATTGCCACTCACTGTCTATCCTAATTGAGACACTCCGATTCACACCACCCCGTGATGTTTTTCTCACTCCTGCTAGTGAATGTAATGTAACACACACCCATACAATGCGCACCACCCCGCGACTTTTTTCTCACTCCTACTAGTGAATATAATGTAACAAATACCCATACAATGCGCACCACCCGGCGATGTTTTTCAGAAACCTATCCTACATTGCCACTGCATGTTCCCTGACCTCCCCATGCTGACCACCCCGCCGTGCTTTTCTCCATCCTACATTGCCACTCACTGCCTATCGTAATTCAGACCCTCCGATTCACACCACCACGTGATGTTTTTCTCACTCCCACTAGTGAATGTAATGTTAACACACACCCATACAATGCGCACCACCCCGCGATGTTTTTCAGAAACCTATCCTGCATTGCCACTGCATGTTCCCTGACCTCGCCATGCTGACCACCCCACGGTGCTTTTCTCCATCCTACATTGCCACTCACTGCCTATCCTAATTGAGACACTCCGATTCACACCACCTCGTGATGTTTTTCTCACTCCTACTAGTGAATGTAATGTAACACACACCCATACCATGCGCACCTCCCCGCGACTTTTTTCTCACTCCTACTAGTGAATATAATGTAACAAACACCAATACAATGCGCACCACCCCGCGATGTTTTTCAGAAACCTATCCTACATTGCCACTGCATGTTCCCTGACCTCCCCATGCTGACCACCCCGCGGTGCTTTTTTCCATCCTACATTGCCACTCACTGCCTATCCTAATTCTAACCCTCCGATTCACACCACCCCGTGATGTTTTTCTCACTCCTACTAGTGAATGTAATGTAACACACACCCATACAATGCGCAACACCCCGCGATGTTTTTCAGAAACCTATCCTACATTGCCACTGCATGTTCCCTGACCTCCCCATGCTGACCAATCCGCGGGGCTTTTCTGCATCCCACAATGCCAATCAATGCCTATCCTAATTCATACCCTCCGATTCACACCACCCCGTGATGTTTTTCTCACTCCTACTAGTGAATGTAATGTAACACACACCCATACAATGCGCGCTACCGCGCGATGATTTTCTCACTCCTACTAGTGAATGTAATGTAACACACACCCATAAAATGCGCACCACCCCGCGATGTTTTTCAGAAACCTATCCTACATTGCCACTGCATGTTCCCTGACCTCCCCATGCTGACAACCCCGCGGTGCTTTTCTCCATCCCAGATTACCACTCACTGCCTATCCTAGTTCAGACCCTCCAATTCACACCACCCCGTGATGTTTTTCTCATTCCTACTAGTGAATGTAATGTGACACACGCCCATACAATGCGCACCACCCCGTGATGTTTTTCTCACGCCTACTAGTGAATGCAATATAACACACACCCATACAATGTGCACCACCCCTCGATGTTTTTCTCACTCCTACTAGTGAATGTAATGTAACACACACCCATACAATGCCCACCACCCCGCGATATTATTCAGAAACCTATCCTACATTGGAACTGCATGTTCCCTGACCTCCCCATGCTGACCACCCCGCGGTGCTTTTCTCCATCCTACATTGCCACTCAATGCCTATCCTAGTTCAGACCCTCCAATTCACACCACCCCGTGATGTTTTTCTTACTCTTACTAGTGAATGTAATGTAACACACACCCATACAATGCGCACCACCCCGCGATGTTTTTCTCACTCCTACTAGTGAATGTAATGTAACACACACGCATACAATGCGCACCACCCCACGATGTTTTGCTCACTCCTACTAGTGCATATAATGTAACAAACACCCATACAATTCGCACGACCCCGCGATGTTTTTCACAAACCTATCCTACATTGCCACTGCATGTTCCATGACCTCCCCATGCTTACCACCCCGCGGTGCTTTTCTCCATCCTACATTGCCACTCACTGCCTATCCTAATTCATACCCTCCGATTCACACCACCCCGTGATGTTTTTCTCACTGCTACTAGTGAATGTAATGTAACACACACCCATACAATGCGCAACACCCCGCGATGTTTTTCAGAAACCTATCCTACATTGCCACTGCATTTTCCCTGACTTCCCCATGATGACGAACCCGCAGGGTTTTTCTCCATCCTACAATGACACTCACTGCCTATCCTAATTCAGACCCTCGGATTCACACCACCCCTTGATGTTTTTCTCACTCCTAATAGTGAATTTAATGTAACACACACCCATACAATGCGCACCACCCCGCGATGTTTTTCTCACTCCTACTAGTGAATGTAATGTAACACACACCCATACAATGCGCACGACCCTGCGATGATTTTCAGAAACCTATCCTACATTGCCACTGCATGTTCCCTGACCTCCCCATGCTGACCACCCCGCGGTGCTTTTCTTCATCCTACATTGCCACTCACTGCCTATCCTAATTCAGACCCTCCGATTCACACCACACCGTGATGTTTTTCTAACTCCTACTAGTGAATGTAATGTACTGTAATGTAATGTAATGTACACACCCATACAATGCGCGCCACCACGCGATGTTTTTCTCACTCCTACTAGTGAATGTAATGTAACACACACCCTTAAAATGCGCACCACCCCGCGATGTTTTTCAGAAACCTATCCTACATTGCCACTGTATGTTCCCTGACCTCCCCATGCTGACCACCCTGCGTTGCTTTTCTCCATCCTACATTACCACGCACTGCGTATCCTAATTCAGACCCTCCAATTCACACCACCCCGTGATGTTTTTCTCACTCCTACTAGTGAATGTAATGTAACACACACCCATACAATGCGCACCACCCCGTGATGTTTTTCTCACGCCTACTAGTGAATGCAATATAACACACACCCATACAATGCGCACCAACCCGCGATGTTTTTCTCACTCCTACTAGTGAATGTAATGTAACACACACCCATACAATGCCCACCACCCCGCGATATTTTTCAGAAACCTATCCTACATTGCCACTGCATGTTCCCTGACCTCCACATGCTGTCGACTACCAGGGCTTTTCTCCATCCTCCAATGCCACTCGCTGCCTATCCGAATTCAGACCCTCCGATTCACACCACACCTTGATGTTTTTCTCACTCCTAATAGTGAATGTAATGTAACACACACCCATACAATGCGCACCACCCCGCGATGTTTTTCTCACTCCTACTAGTGAATGTAATGTAACACACACCCATAAAATGCGCACAAACCCGCGATGTTTTTCAGAAACCTATCCTACATTGCCACTGCATGTTCCCTGACCTCCCCATGCTGACCACCCGGCGGTGCTTTTCTCCATCCTACATTACCACTCGCTGCCTATCCTAATTCAGACCCTCCAATTCACTCCACCCCGTGATGTTTTTCTCACTCCTACTAGTGAATGTAATGTAACACACACCGATACAATGCGCACCACCCCGTGATGTTTTTCTCACTCCTACTAGTGAATGTAATGTAACACACACCCATACAATGCGCACCACCCCGCGATGTTTTTCTCACTCCTACTAGTGAATGTAATGTAACACACACCCATACAATGCGCACGACCCCGCGATGATTTTCAGAAACCTATCCTACATTGCCACTGCATGTTCCCTGACCTCCCCATGCTGACCACCCCCGGTGCTTTTCTCCATCCTACATTGCCACTCACTGCCTATCCTAATTCAGACCCTCCGATTCCCACCACACTGTGATGTTTTTCTCACTCCTAATAGTGAATGTAATGTAACACACACCCATACAATGCGCACCACCCCGTGATGTTTTTCTCACTCCTACTTGTGAATGTAATGTAACACACACCCATACAATGGGCACCACCCCGCGATGTTTTTCAGAAACCTATCCTACATTGCCATTGCATGTTCATTGACCTCCCCATGCTGACGACCCCGCGGTGCTTTTCTCCATCCTACATTGCCACTCACTGCCTATCCTAATGCAGACCATCCGATTCACACCACCCCGTGATGTTTTTCTCACTCCTAGTAGTGAATATAATGTAACACACACGCATACAATGCACACCACCCCTCGATGTTTTTCAGAAACCTATCCTACATTGCCACTGCATGTTCCCTGACCTCCCCATGCAGACCACCCTGCGGAGCTTTTCTCCATCCTACATTGCCACTCACTGCCTATCGTAATTCAGACCCTCCGATTCACACGACCACGTGATGTTTTTCTCACTCCCACTAGTGAATGTAATGTAACACACACCCATACAATGCGCACCACCCCGCGATGTTTTTCAGAAACCTATCCTACATTGCCACTGCATGTTCCCTGACTTCCCCATGCTGACCACCCCACGGTGCTTTACTCCATCCTACATTGCCACTCACTGTCTATCCTAACTGAGACACTCCGATTCACACCACCCCGTGATGTTTTTCTCACTCCTGCTAGTGAATGTAATGTAACACACACCCATACAATGCGCACCACCCCGCGACATTTTTCTCACTCCTACTAGTGAATATAATGTAACAAACACCCATACAATGCGCACCACCCCGCGATGTTTTTCAGAAACCTATCCTACATTGCCACTGCATGTTCCCTGACCTCCCCATGCTGACCAACCCGCGGTGCTTTTCTCCATCCTACATTGCCACTCACTGCCTATCGTAATTCAGACCCTCCCATTCACACCACCACGTGATGTTTTTCTCACTCCCACTAGTGAATGTAATGTAACACACACCCATACAATGCGCACCACCCCGCGATGTTTTTCAGAAAACTATCCTACATTGCCACTGCATGTTCCCTGACCTCGCCATGCTGACCACCCACGGTGCTTTTCTCCATCCTACATTGCCACTCACTGCCTATCCTAATTGAGACACTCCGATTCACACCACCCCGTGATGTTTTTCTCACTCCTACTAGTGAATGTAATGTAACACACACCCATACAATGCGCACCTCCCCGCGACTTTTTTCTCACTCCTACTAGTGAAATTAATGTAACACACACCCATACAATGCGCACCACCCCGCGATATTTTTCAGAAACCTATCCTACATTGCCACTGCATGTTCCCTGACCTCCCCATGCTGAACACACCGCGGTGCTTTTCTCCATCCTACAATGCCACTCACTGCCTATCCTAGTTCAGTCCCTCCAATTCACACCACCCCGTGATGTTTTTCTTACTCTTACTAGTGAATGTATTGTAACACACACCCATACAATGCGCACCACCCCGCGATGTTTTTCTCACTCCTACTAGTGAATGTAATGTAACACACACGCATATAATGCGCACCACCCCGCGATGTTTTTCTCACTCCTACTAGTGAATATAATGTAACAAACACCCATACAATGCGCACCACCCCGCGATGTTTTTCAGAAACCTATCCTACATTGCCACTGCATGTTCCCTGACCTCCCCATGCTGACCACCCCGCGGTGCTTTTCTCCATCCTACATTGCCACTCAGTGCCTATCCTAATTCAGACCGTCCGATTCACACCACCCCGTGATGTTTTTCTCACTCCTACTAGTGAATGTAATGTAACACACACCCATACAATGCGCACCACCCCGCGATGTTTTTCAGAAACCTATCCTACATTGCCACTGCATGTTCCCTGACCTCCCCATGCTGACGACCCCGCAGGGCTTTTCTCCATCCCTCAATGCCACTCACTGCCTATCCTAATTCAGACCCTCCGATACACACCACCCCTTGATGTTTTTCTCACTCCTACTAGTGAATGTAATGTAACACACACCCATAAAATGCGCACCACCCCGCGATGTTTTTCTCACTCCTACTAGTGAATGTAATGTAACACACACCCATAAAATGCGCACCACCCCGCGATGTTTTTCAGAAACCTATCCTACATTGCCACTGCATGTTCCGTGACCTCCCCATGCTGACCACCCGGCGGTGCTTTTCTCCATCCTACATTACCACTCACTGCCTATGCTAATTCAGACCCTCCAATTCACTCCACCCCGTGATGTTTTTCTCACTCCTACTAGTGAATGTAATGTAACACACACCGATACAATGCGCACCACCCCGTGATGTTTTTCTCACTCCTACTAGTGAATGTAATGTAACAAACACCCATACAATGCGCACCACCCCGTGATGTTTTTTTCACTCCTACTAGTGAATGTAATGTATCACAAACCCATACAATGCGCACCACCTCGCGATGTTTTTCAGAAACCTATCCTACATTGCCACTGCATGTTCCCTGACCTCCCCATGCTGTCCACACCACGGTGCTTATCTCCATCCTACATTGCCACTCACTGCCTATCCTAATTGAGACACTCTGATTCACACCACCCCGTGATGTTTTTCTCACTCCTACTAGTGAATGTAATGTAACACACACCCATTCAATGCGCACCACCCCGCGACTTTTTTCTCACTCCTACTAGTGAATATAATCTAACAAACACCCATACAAGGCGCACCACCCCGCGATGTTTTTCAGAAACCTATCCTACATTGCCACTGCATGTTCCCTGACCTCCCCATGCTGACCACCCCGCAGTGCTTTTCTCCATCCTACATTGCCACTCACTGCCTATCCTAATTCATACCCTCCGATTCACACCACCCCGTGATGTTTTTCTCACTCCTACTAGTGAATGTAATGTAACACACACCCACACAATGTGCACCACCCCGCGATGTTTTTCAGAAACCTATCCTACATTGCCACTGCATGTTCCCTGACCTTCCCATGCTGACCACCCCGCGGGGCTTTTCTCCATCCTACAATGCCAATCAATGCCTATCCTAATTGAGACCCTCCGATTCACACCACCCCGTGATGTTTTTCTCACTCCTACTAGTGAATGTAATGTAACATACACCCATACAATGCGCACCACCCCTTGATGTTTTTCTCACTCCTACTAGTGAATGTAATGTAACACACACCCATACAATGCGCACCACCCCGCGATGTTTTTCTCACTCCTACTATTGAATGCAATGTAATACACACCCATACAATGCGCACCACCCCGCGATGTTTTTGTCACTCCTACTTTTGAATGTAATGTAACACACACCCATACAATGCGCACCACCCCGTTATGTTTTTCAGAAACCTATCCTACATTGCCACTGCATGTTCCCTGACCTCCCCATGCTGACCACCCCGCGGTGCTTTTCTCCATCCTACATTGCCACTCACTGCCTATCCTAATTCAGACCCTCCGATTCACACCACCCCGTGATGTTTTCTTACTCTTACTAGTGAATGTAATGTAACACACACCCATACAATGCGCACCACCCCATGATCTTTTTCTCACTCCTACTAGTGAATGTAATGTAACACACACCCATACAATGCGCACCACCCCGTGATGTTTTTCTCACTCCTACTAGTGAATGTAATGTAACACACACCCATACAATGCGCACCACCCCGCGATGTTTTTCAGAAACCTATCCTACATTTCCACTGCATGTTCCCTGACCTCCCCAAGCTGACGACCCCGCAGGGCTTTTCTCCATCCTACAATGCCACTCACTGCCTATCCTAATTCATACCCTCCGATTCACACCACCCCGTGATGTTTTTCTCACTCCTACTAGTGAATGTCATGTAACACACACCCATACAATGCGCACCACCCCGTGATGTTTTTCTCACTCCTACTAGTGAATGTAATGTAACACACACCCATACAATGCGCACCACCCCGCGATGATTTTCAGAAACCTATCCTACATTGCCACTGCATGTTCATTGACCTCCCCATGCTGACGACCCCGCGGTGTTTTTCTCCATCCTACATTGAAACTCACTGCCTATCCTAATGCAGACCCTCCAATTCACACCACCCCGTGATGTTTTTCTCACTCCTGCTAGTGAATGGTAATGTAACACACACCCATACAATGCGCACCACCCCGCGATGTTTTTCAGAAACCTATCCTACATTGCCACTGCATATTCCCTGACCTCCCCATGCTGACCACCCCGCGGTGCTTTTCTCCATCCTACATTGCCACTCACTGCCTATCGTAATTCAGTCCCTCCGATTCTTTCCACCCCGTGATGTTTTTCTCTCTCCCACTAGTGAATGTAATGTAACACACAACCATACAATGCGCACCACCCCGCGATGTTTTTCAAAAACCTCTCCTACATTGCCACTGCATGTTCCCTGACCTCCCCAAGCTGACCACCCCACGGTGCTTTTCTCCATCCTACATTGCCACTCACTGCCTATCCTAATTGAGACATTCCAATTCACACCACCCCGTGATGTTTTTCTCACTCCTACTAGTGAATGTAACACACACCCATACAATGCGCACCACCCCGCGATGTTTTTTTCACTCCTACTAGTGAATGTAATGTAACACACACCCATACAATGCGCACGACCACGCGATGATTTTCAGAAACCTATCGTACATTGCCACTGCATGTTCCCTGACCTCCCCATGCTGACCATCCCGCGGTGCTTTTCTCCATCCTACATTGCCACTCACTGCCTAACCTAATTCAGACCCTCCGATTCACACCACACCGTGATGTTTTTCTCACTCCTAATAGTGAATGTAATGTAACACACACCCATACAATGCGCACCACCCCGTGATGTTTTTCTCACTCCTACTAGTGAATGTAAAGTAACACACACCCATACAATGCCCACCACCCCGCGATGTTTTTCAGAAACCTATCCTACATTGCCACTGCATGTTCATTGACCTCCCCATGCTGACGACACCGCGGTGCTTTTCTCCATCCTACATTGCCACTCACTGCCTATCCTAATGCAGACCCTCCGATTCACACCACCCCGTGATGTTTTTCTCACTCCTACTAGTGAATATAATGTAACACACACACATACAATGCGCACCACCCCGCGATGTTTTTCAGAAACCTATCTTACATTGCCACTGCATGTTCCCTGACCTCCACATGCAGACCACCCTGCGGAGCTTTTCTCCATCCTACATTGCCACTCACTGCCTATCGTAATTCAGACCCTCCGATTCACACGACCACGTGATGTTTTTCTCACTCAAACTAGTGAATGTAATGTAACACACACCCATACAATGCGCACCACCCCGCGATGTTTTTCAGAAACCTATCCTACATTGCCTCTGCATGTTCCCTGACTTCCCCATGCTGACCACCCCACGGTGCTTTTCTCCATCCTAAATTGCCACTGACTGCCTATCCTAATTGAGACACTTCGATTCACACCACCTCGTGATGTTTTTCGCACTCCTACTAGTGAATGTAATGTAACACACACCCATACAATGCGCACCTCCCCGCGACTTTTTTCTCACTCCTACTAGTGAATATAATGTAACAAACACCCATACAATGCGCACCACCCCGCGATGTTTTTCAGAAACCTATCCTACATTGCCACTGCATGTTCCCTGACCTCCCCATGCTGACCAGCCCGCAGTGCTTTTCTCCATCCTACATTGCCACTCACTGCCTATCCTAATTCATACCCTCCGATTCACACCACCCCGTGATGTTTTTCTCACTCCTACTAGTGAATGTAATGTAACACACACCCACACAATGCGCACCACCCCGCGATGTTTTTCAGAAACCTATCCTACATTGCCACTGCATGTTCCCTGACCTCCCCATGCTGACCACCCGGCGGTGCTTTTCTCCATCCTACATTACCACTCACTGCCTATCCTAATTCAGACCCTCCAATTCACTCCACCCCGTGATGTTTTTCTCACTCCTACTAGTGAATGTAATGTAACACACACCGATACAATGCGCACCACCCCGTGATGTTTTTCTCACTCCTACTAGTGAATGTAATGTAACAAACACCCATACAATGCGCACCACCCCGTGATGTTTTTTTCACTCCTACTAGTGAATGTAATGTATCACAAACCCATACAATGCGCACCACCTCGCGATGTTTTTCAGAAACCTATCCTACATTGCCACTGCATGTTCCCTGACCTCCCCATGCTGTCCACACCACGGTGCTTATCTCCATCCTACATTGCCACTCACTGCCTATCCTAATTGAGACACTCTGATTCACACCACCCCGTGATGTTTTTCTCACTCCTACTAGTGAATGTAATGTAACACACACCCATTCAATGCGCACCACCCCGCGAATTTTTTCTCACTCCTACTAGTGAATATAATCTAACAAACACCCATACAAGGCGCACCACCCCGCGATGTTTTTCAGAAACCTATCCTACATTGCCACTGCATGTTCCCTGACCTCCCCATGCTGACCACCCCGCAGTGCTTTTCTCCATCCTACATTGCCACTCACTGCCTATCCTAATTCATACCCTCCGATTCACACCACCCCGTGATGTTTTTCTCACTCCTACTAGTGAATGTAATGTAACACACACCCACACAATGTGCACCACCCCGCGATGTTTTTCAGAAACCTATCCTACATTGCCACTGCATGTTCCCTGACCTTCCCATGCTGACCACCCCGCGGGGCTTTTCTCCATCCTACAATGCCAATCAATGCCTATCCTAATTGAGACCCTCCGATTCACACCACCCCGTGATGTTTTTCTCACTCCTACTAGTGAATGTAATGTAACACACACCCATACAATGCGCACCACCCCTTGATGTTTTTCTCACTCCTACTAGTGAATGTAATGTAACACACACCCATACAATGCGCACCACCCCGCGATGTTTTTCTCACTCCTACTATTGAATGCAATGTAATACACACCCATACAATGCGCACCACCCCGCGATGTTTTTGTCACTCCTACTTTTGAATGTAATGTAACACACACCCATACAATGCGCACCACCCCGTTATGTTTTTCAGAAACCTATCCTACATTGCCACTGCATGTTCCCTGACCTCCCCATGCTGACCACCCCGCGGTGCTTTTCTCCATCCTACATTGCCACTCACTGCCTATCCTAATTCAGACCCTCCGATTCACACCACCCCGTGATGTTTTCTTACTCTTACTAGTGAATGTAATGTAACACACACCCATACAATGCGCACCACCCCATGATCTTTTTCTCACTCCTATTAGTGAATGTAATGTAACACACACCCATACAATGCGCACCACCCCGCGATGTTTTTCTCACTTCTACTAGTGAATGTAATGTAACACACACCCATACAATGCGCACCACCCCGCGATGTTTTTTAGAAACCTATCCTACATTGCCACTGCATGTTCCCTGACCTCCCCATGCTGACCACCCCGCGGTGCTTTTCTCCATCCTACATTGCCACTCACTGCCTATCCTAATTCATACCCTCCGATTCACACCACCCCGTGATGTTTTTCTCACTCCTACTAGTGAATGTAATGTAACACACACCCATACAATGCGCACCACCCCGCGATGTTTTTCAGAAACCTATCCTACATTTCCACTGCATGTTCCCTGACCTCCCCAAGCTGACGACCCCGCAGGGCTTTTCTCCATCCTACAATGCCACTCACTGCCTATCCTAATTCATACCCTCCGATTCACACCACCCCGTGATGTTTTTTTCACTCCTACTAGTGAATGTCATGTAACACACACCCATACAATGCGCACCACCCCGTGATGTTTTTCTCACTCCTACTAGTGAATGTAATGTAACACACACCCATACAATGCGCACCACCCCGCGATGATTTTCAGAAACCTATCCTACATTGCCACTGCATGTTCATTGACCTCCCCATGCTGACGACCCCGCGGTGTTTTTCTCCATCCTACATTGAAACTCACTGCCTATCCTAATGCAGACCCTCCAATTCACACCACCCCGTGATGTTTTTCTCACTCCTACTAGTGAATGGTAATGTAACACACACCCATACAATGCGCACCACCCCGCGATGTTTTTCAGAAACCTATCCTACATTGCCACTGCATATTCCCTGACCTCCCCATGCTGACCACCCCGCGGTGCTTTTCTCCATCCTACATTGCCACTCACTGCCTATCGTAATTCAGTCCCTCCGATTCTTTCCACCCCGTGATGTTTTTCTCTCTCCCACTAGTGAATGTAATGTAACACACAACCATACAATGCGCACCACCCCGCGATGTTTTTCAAAAACCTCTCCTACATTGCCACTGCATGTTCCCTGACCTCCCCAAGCTGACCACCCCACGGTGCTTTTCTCCATCCTACATTGCCACTCACTGCCTATCCTAATTGAGACATTCCAATTCACACCACCCCGTGATGTTTTTCTCACTCCTACTAGTGAATGTAACACACACCCATACAATGCGCACCACCCCGCGATGTTTTTTTCACTCCTACTAGTGAATGTAATGTAACACACACCCATACAATGCGCACGACCACGCGATGATTTTCAGAAACCTATCGTACATTGCCACTGCATGTTCCCTGACCTCCCCATGCTGACCATCCCGCGGTGCTTTTCTCCATCCTACATTGCCACTCACTGCCTAACCTAATTCAGACCCTCCGATTCACACCACACCGTGATGTTTTTCTCACTCCTAATAGTGAATGTAATGTAACACACACCCATACAATGCGCACCACCCCGTGATGTTTTTCTCACTCCTACTAGTGAATGTAAAGTAACACACACCCATACAATGCGCACCACCCCGCGATGTTTTTCAGAAACCTATCCTACATTGCCACTGCATGTTCATTGACCTCCCCATGCTGACGACGCCGCGGTGCTTTTCTCCATCCTACATTGCCACTCACTGCCTAACCTAATTCAGACCCTCCGATTCACACCACACCGTGATGTTTTTCTCACTCCTACTAGTGAATGTAATGTAACACACACCCATACAATGCGCACCACCCCATGATCTTTTTCTCACTCCTACTAGTGAATGTAATGTAACACACACACATACAATGCGCACCACCCCGCGATGTTTTTCAGAAACCTATCTTAAACCTATCTTACATTGCCACTGCATGTTCCCTGACCTCCACATGCAGACCACCCTGCGGAGCTTTTCTCCATCCTACATTGCCACTCACTGCCTATCGTAATTCAGACCCTCCGATTCACACGACCACGTGATGTTTTTCTCACTCAAACTAGTGAATGTAATGTAACACACACCCATACAATGCGCACCACCCCGCGATGTTTTTCAGAAACCTATCCTACATTGCCTCTGCATGTTCCCTGACTTCCCCATGCTGACCACCCCACGGTGCTTTTCTCCATCCTAAATTGCCACTGACTGCCTATCCTAATTGAGACACTTCGATTCACACCACCTCGTGATGTTTTTCGCACTCCTACTAGTGAATGTAATGTAACACACACCCATACAATGCGCACCTCCCCGCGACTTTTTTCTCACTCCTACTAGTGAATATAATGTAACAAACACCCATACAATGCGCACCACCCCGCGATGTTTTTCAGAAACCTATCCTACATTGCCACTGCATGTTCCCTGACCTCCCCATGCTGACCAGCCCGCAGTGCTTTTCTCCATCCTACATTGCCACTCACTGCCTATCCTAATTCATACCCTCCGATTCACAACACCCCGTGATGTTTTTCTCACTCCTACTAGTGAATGTAATGTAACACACACCCACACAATGCGCACCACCCCGCGATGTTTTTCAGAAACCTATCCTACATTGCCACTGCATGTTCCCTGACCTCCCCATGCTGACCACCCGGCGGTGCTTTTCTCCATCCTACATTACCACTCACTGCCTATCCTAATTCAGACCCTCCAATTCACTCCACCCCGTGATGTTTTTCTCACTCCTACTAGTGAATTTAATGTAACACACACCGATACAATGCGCACCACCCCGTGATGTTTTTCTCACTCCTAATAGTGATTGTAATGTAACACACACTCATACAATGCGCACCACCCCGCGATGTTTTTCTCACTCCTACTAGTGAATTTAATGTAACACACACCGATACAATGCGCACCACCCCGTGATGTTTTTCTCACTCCTAATAGTGAATGTAATGTAACACACACTCATACAATGCGCACCACCCCGCGATGTTTTTCAGAAACCTATCCTACATTGCCACTGCACGTTCATTGACCTCCCCATGCTGACGACCCCGCGGTGCTTTTCTCCATCCTACATTGCCACTCACTGCCTATCCTAATGCAGACCCTCCGATTCACACCACCGCGTGATGTTTTTCTAACTCCTATTAGTGAATATAATGTAACACACACACATACAATGCGCACTACCCCGCGATGTTTTTCAGAAACCTATCCTACATTGCCACTGCATGTTCCCTGACCTCCCCATGCAGACCACCCTGCGGAGCTTTTCTCCATCCTACATTGCCACTCACTGCCTATCGTAATTCAGACCCTCCGATTCACACGACCACGTGATGTTTTTCTCACTCCCACTAGGGAATGTAATGTAACACACACCCATACAATGCGCACCACCCCGCGATGTTTTTCAGCAACCTATCCTACATTGCCACTGCATGTTCCCTGACCTCCCCATGCTGACCACCCCGCGGGGCTTTTCTCCATCCTACAATGCCAATCACTGCCCATCCTAATTCAGACCCTCCGATTCACACCACCCCGTGATGTTTTTCTCACTCCTACTAGTGAATGTAATGTAACACACACCCATACAATGCGCGCCACCACGCGATGTTTTTCTCACTCCTACTAGTGAATGTAATGTAACACACACCCATAAAATGCGCACCACCCCGCGATGTTTTTCAGAAACCTATCCTACATTGCCACTGCATGTTCCCTGACCTCCCCATGCTGACCACCCCGCGATGCTTTTCTCCATCCTACATTACCACGCACTGCGTATCCTAATTCAGACCCTCCAATTCACACCACCCCGTGATGTTTTTCTCACTCCTACTAGTGAATGTAATGTAACACACACCCATACAATGCGCACCACCCCGTGATGTTTTTCTCACGCCTACTAGTGAATGCAATATAACACACACCCATACAATGCGCACCAACCCACGATGTTTTTCTCACTCCTACTAGTGAATGTAATGTAACACACACCCATACAATGCCCACCACCCCGCGATATTTTTCAGAAACCTATCCTACATTGCCACTGCATGTTCCCTGACCTCCCCATGCTGACGACCCCGCAGGGCTTTTCTCCATCCTCCAATGCCACTCGCTGCCTATCCTAATTCAGACCCTCCGATTCTCACCACCCCTTGATGTTTTTCTCACTTCTACTAGTGAATGTAATGTAACACACACCCATACAATGCGCACCACCCCGCGATGTTTTTCTCACTCCTACTAGTGAATGTAATGTAACACACACACATAAAATGCGCACAACCCCGCGATGTTTTTCAGAAACCTATCCTACATTGCCACTGCATGTTCCCTGACCTCCCCATGCTGACCACCCGGCATTGCTTTTCTCCATCCTACATTACCACTCACTGCCTATCCTAATTCAGACCCTCCAATTCACTCCACCCCGTGATGTTTTTCTCAATCCTACTAGTGAATGTAATGTAACACACACCGATACAATGCGCACCACCCCGTGATGTTTTTCTCACTCCTACTAGTGAATGTAATGTAACACACACCCATACAATGCGCACCACTCCGCGATGTTTTTCTCACTCCTACTAGTGAATGTAATGTAACACACACCCATACAATGCGCACGACCCCGCGATGATTTTCAGAAACGTATCCTACATTGCCACTGCATGTTCCCTGACCTCCCCATGCTGACCACCCCGCGGTGCTTTTCTCCATCCTACATTGCCACTCACTGCCTATCCTAATTCAGACCCTCCGATTCACACCACACCGTGATGTTTTTCTAACTCCTACAAGTGAATGTAATGTATCACACACCCATACAATGCGCGCCACCACGCGATGTTTTTCTCACTCCTACTAGTGAATGTAATGTAACACACACCCATAAAATGCGCACCACCCCGCGATGTTTTTCAGAAACCTATCCTACATTGCCACTGCATGTTCCCTGACCTCCCCATGCTGACCACCCTGCGGTGCTTTTCTCCATCCTACATTACCACGCACTGCGTATCCTAATTCAGACCCTCCAATTCACACCACCCCGTGATGTTTTTCTCACTCCTACTAGTGAATGTAATGTAACACACACCCATACAATGCGCACCACCCCGTGATGTTTTTCTCACGCCTACTAGTGGATGCAATATAACACACACCCATACAATGCGCACCAAACCGCGATGTTTTTCTCACTCCTACTAGTGAATGTAATGTAACACACACCCATACAATGCCCACCACCCCGCGATATTTTTCAGAAACCTATCCTACATTGCCACTGCATGTTCCCTGACCTCCCCATGCTGACGACCCCGCAGGGCTTTTCTCCATCCTCCAATGCCACTCGCTGCCTATCCTAATTCAGACCCTCCGATTCACACCACCCCTTGATGTTTTTCTCACTCCTACTAGTGAATGTAATGTAACACACACCCATACAATGCGCACCACCCCGCGATGTTTTTCTCACTCCTACTAGTGAATGTAATGTAACACACACCCATAAAATGCGCACAAACCCGCGATGTTTTTCAGAAACCTATCCTACATTGCCCCTGCATGTTCCCTGACCTCCCCATGCTGACCACCCGGCGGTGCTTTTCTCCATCCTACATTACCACTCACTGCCTATCCTAATTCAGACCCTCCAAATCACTCCACCCCGTGATGTTTTTCTCAATCCTACTAGTGAATGTAATGTAACACACA
Source organism: Cavia porcellus (assembly GCF_034190915.1). NCBI lineage: Eukaryota > Metazoa > Chordata > Mammalia > Rodentia > Caviidae > Cavia > Cavia porcellus. The sequence goes on from NW_026947556.1 coordinate 1,676,651, forward strand.
CCGATACAATGCGAACCACCCCATGATGTTTTTCTCACTCCTACTAGTGAATGTAATGTAACACACACCCATACAATTCGCACCACCCCGCGATGTTTTTCAGAAACCTATCCTACATTGCCACTGCACGTTCATTGACCTCCCCATGCTGACGACCCCGCGGTGCTTTTCTCCATCCTACATTGCCACTCACTGCCTATCCTAATGCAGACCCTCCGATTCACACCACCCCGTGATGTTTTTCTCACTCCTACTAGTGAATGTAATGTAACACACACCCATACAATGCGCACCACCCCGCGACTTTTTTCTCACTCCTACTAGTGAATATAATGTAACAAATACCCATACAATGCGCACCACCCGGCGATGTTTTTCAGAAACCTATCCTACATTGCCACTGCATGTTCCCTGACCTCCCCATGCTGACCACCCCGCCGTGCTTTTCTCCATCCTACATTGCCACTCACTGCCTATCGTAATTCAGACCCTCCGATTCACACCACCACGTGATGTTTTTCTCACTCCCACTAGTGAATGTAATGTTAACACACACCCATACAATGCGCACCACCCCGCGATGTTTTTCAGAAACCTATCCTGCATTGCCACTGCATGTTCCCTGACCTCGCCATGCTGACCACCCCACGGTGCTTTTCTCCATCCTACATTGCCACTCACTGCCTATCCTAATTGAGACACTCCGATTCACACCACCTCGTGATGTTTTTCTCACTCCTACTAGTGAATGTAATGTAACACACACCCATACCATGCGCACCTGCCCGCGACTTTTTTCTCACTCCTACTAGTGAATATAATGTAACAAACACCAATACAATGCGCACCACCCCGCGATGTTTTTCAGAAACCTATCCTACATTGCCACTGCATGTTCCCTGACCTCCCCATGCTGACCACCCCGCGGTGCTTTTTTCCATCCTACATTGCCACTCACTGCCTATCCTAATTCTAACCCTCCGATTCACACCACCCCGTGATGTTTTTCTCACTCCTACTAGTGAATGTAATGTAACACACACCCATACAATGCGCAACACCCCGCGATGTTTTTCAGAAACCTATCCTACATTGCCACTGCATGTTCCCTGACCTCCCCATGCTGACCAATCCGCGGGGCTTTTCTTCATCCTACAATGCCAATCAATGCCTATCCTAATTCATACCCTCCGATTCACACCACCCCGTGATGTTTTTCTCACTCCTACTAGTGAATGTAATGTAACACACACCCATACAATGCGCGCTACCGCGCGATGATTTTCTCACTCCTACTAGTGAATGTAATGTAACACACACCCATAAAATGCGCACCACCCCGCGATGTTTTTCAGAAACCTATCCTACATTGCCACTGCATGTTCCCTGACCTCCCCATGCTGACAACCCCGCGGTGCTTTTCTCCATCCCAGATTACCACTCACTGCCTATCCTAGTTCACACCCTCCAATTCACACCACCCCGTGATGTTTTTCTCATTCCTACTAGTGAATGTAATGTGACACACGCCCATACAATGCGCACCACCCCGTGATGTTTTTCTCACGCCTACTAGTGAATGCAATATAACACACACCCATACAATGTGCACCACCCCTCGATGTTTTTCTCACTCCTACTAGTGAATGTAATGTAACACACACCCATACAATGCCCACCACCCCGCGATATTTTTCAGAAACCTATCCTACATTGGAACTGCATGTTCCCTGACCTCCCCATGCTGACCACACCGCGGTGCTTTTCTCCATCCTACATTGCCACTCACTGCCTATCCTAGTTCAGACCCTCCAATTCACACCACCCCGTGATGTTTTTCTTACTCTTACTAGTGAATGTAATGTAACACACACCCATACAATGCGCACCACCCCGCGATGTTTTTCTCAATCCTACTAGTGAATGTAATGTAACACACACGCATACAATGCGCACCACCCCACGATGTTTTGCTCACTCCTACTAGTGAATATAATGTAACAAACACCCATACAATTCGCACGACCCCGCGATGTTTTTCACAAACCTATCCTACATTGCCACTGCATGTTCCCTGACCTCCCCATGCTTACCACCCCGCGGTGCTTTTCTCCATCCTACATTGCCACTCAGTGCCTATCCTAATTCATACCCTCCGATTCACACCACCCCGTGATGTTTTTCTCACTGCTACTAGTGAATGTAATGTAACACACACCCATACAATGCGCAACACCCTGCGATGTTTTTCAGAAACCTATCCTACATTGCCACTGCAGTTTCCCTGACTTCCCCATGATGACGAACCCGCAGGGTTTTTCTCCATCCTACAATGACACTCACTGCCTATCCTAATTCAGACCCTCGGATTCACACCACCCCTTGATGTTTTTCTCACTCCTAATAGTGAATGTAATGTAACACACACCCATACAATGCGCACCACCCCGCGATGTTTTTCTCACTCTTACTAGTGAATGTAATGTAACACACACCCATACAATGCGCACGACCCTGCGATGATTTTCAGAAACCTATCCTACATTGCCACTGCATGTTCCCTGACCTCCCCATGCTGACCACCCCGCGGTGCTTTTCTTCATCCTACATTGCCACTCACTGCCTATCCTAATTCAGACCCTCCGATTCACACCACACCGTGATGTTTTTCTAACTCCTACTAGTGAATGTAATGTACTGTAATGTAATGTAATGTACACACCCATACAATGCGCGCCACCACGCGATGTTTTTCTCACTCCTACTAGTGAATGTAATGTAACACACACCCATAAAATGCGCACCACCCCGCGATGTTTTTCAGAAACCTATCCTACATTGCCACTGCATGTTCCCTGACCTCCCCATGCTGACCACCCTGCGTTGCTTTTCTCCATCCTACATTACCACGCACTGCGTATCCTAATTCAGACCCTCCAATTCACACCACCCCGTGATGTTTTTCTCACTCCTACTAGTGAATGTAATGTAACACACACCCATACAATGCGCACCACCCCGTGATGTTTTTCTCACGCCTACTAGTGAATGCAATATAACACACACCCATACAATGCGCACCAACCCGCGATGTTTTTCTCACTCCTACTAGTGAATGTAATGTAACACACACCCATAAAATGCGCACAAACCCGCAATGTTTTTCAGAAACCTATCCTACATTGCCACTGCATGTTCCCTGACCTCCCCATGCTGACCACCCGGCGGTGCTTTTCTCCATCCTACATTACCACTCGCTGCCTATCCTAATTCAGACCCTCCAATTCACTCCACCCCGTGATGTTTTTCTCACTCCTACTAGTGAATGTAATGTAACACACACCGATACAATGCGCACCACCCCGTGATGTTTTTCTCACTCCTACTAGTGAATGTAATGTAACACACACCCATACAATGCTCACCACCCCGCGATGTTTTTCTCACTCCTACTAGTGAATGTAATGTAACACACACCCATACAATGCGCACGACCACGCGATGATTTTCAGAAACCTATCCTACATTGCCACTGCATGTTCCCTGACCTCCCCATGCTGACCACCCCCGGTGCTTTTCTCCATCCTACATTGCCACTCACTGCCTATCCTAATTCAGACCCTCCGATTCCCACCACACTGTGATGTTTTTCTCACTCCTAATAGTGAATGTAATGTAACACACACCCATACAATGCGCACCACCCCGTGATGTTTTTCTCACTCCTACTTGTGAATGTAATGTAACACACACCCATACAATGGGCACCACCCCGCGATGTTTTTCAGAAACCTATCCTACATTGCCACTGCATGTTCATTGACCTCCCCATGCTGACGACCCCGCGGTGCTTTTCTCCATCCTACATTGCCACTCACTGCCTATCCTAATGCAGACCATCCGATTCACACCACCCCGTGATGTTTTTCTCACTCCTAGTAGTGAATATAATGTAACACACACACATACAATGTGCACCACCCCGCGATGTTTTTCAGAAACCTATCCTACATTGCCACTGCATGTTCCCTGACCTCCCCATGCAGACCACCCTGCGGAGCTTTTCTCCATCCTACATTGCCACTCACTGCCTATCGTAATTCAGACCCTCCGATTCACACGACCACGTGATGTTTTTCTCACTCCCACTAGTGAATGTAATGTAACACACACCCATACAATGCGCACCACCCCGCGATGTTTTTCAGAAACCTATCCTACATTGCCACTGCATGTTCCCTGACTTCCCCATGCTGACCACCCCACGGTGCTTTACTCCATCCTACATTGCCACTCACTGTCTATCCTAACTGAGACACTCCGATTCACACCACCCCGTGATGTTTTTCTCACTCCTGCTAGTGAATGTAATGTAACACACACCCATACAATGCGCACCACCCCGCGACTTTTTTCTCACTCCTACTAGTGAATATAATGTAACAAACACCCATACAATGCGCACCACCCCGCCATGTTTTTCAGAAACCTATCCTACATTGCCACTGCATGTTCCCTGACCTCCCCATGCTGACCAACCCGCGGTGCTTTTCTCCATCCTACATTGCCACTCACTGCCTATCGTAATTCAGACCCTCCGATTCACACCACCACGTGATGTTTTTCTCACTCCCACTAGTGAATGTAATGTAACACACACCCATACAATGCGCACCACCCCGCGATGTTTTTCAGAAAACTATCCTACATTGCCACTGCATGTTCCCTGACCTCGCCATACTGACCACCCACGGTGCTTTTCTCCATCCTACATTGCCACTCACTGCCTATCCTAATTGAGACACTCCGATTCACACCACCCCGTGATGTTTTTCTCACTCCTACTAGTGAATGTAATGTAACACACACCCATACAATGCGCACCTCCCCGCGACTTTTTTCTCACTCCTACTAGTGAATATAATATAACACACACCCATACAATGCGCACCACCCCGCGATGTTTTTCAGAAACCTATCCTACATTGCCACTGCATGTTCCCTGACCTCCCCATGCTGACCACCCCGCGGTGCTTTTCTCCATCCTACATTACCACTCACTGCCTATGCTAATTCAGACCCTCCAATTCACTCCACCCCGTGATGTTTTTCTCACTCCTACTAGTGAATGTAATGTAACACAAACCGATACAATGCGCACCACCCCGTGATGTTTTTCTCACTCCTACTAGTGAATGTAATGTAACACACACCCATACAATGCGCACCACCCCGCGATGTTTTTCTCACTCCTACTAGTGAATGTAATGTAACACACACGCATATAATGCGCACCACCCCGCGATGTTTTTCTCACTCCTACTAGTGAATAGAATGTAACAAACACCCATACAATTCGCACCACCCCGCGATGTTTTTCAGAAACCTATCCTACATTGCCACTGCATGTTCCCTGACCTCCCCATGCTGACCACCCCGCGGTGCTTTTCTCCATCCTACATTGCCACTCACTGCCTATCCTAATTCAGACCGTCCGATTCACACCACCCCGTGATGTTTTTCTCACTCCTACTAGTGAATGTAATGTAACACACACCCATACAATGCGCACCACCCCGCGATGTTTTTCAGAAACCTATCCTACATTGCCACTGCATGTTCCCTGACCTCCCCATGCTGATGACCCCGCAGAGCTTTTCTCCATCCCTCAATGCCACTCACTGCCTATCCTAATTCAGACCCTCCGATACACACCACCCCTTGATGTTTTTCTCACTCCTACTAGTGAATGTAATGTAACACACACCCATAAAATGCGCACCACCCCGCGATGTTTTTCTCACTCCTACTAGTGAATGTAATGTAACACACACCCATAAAATGCGCACCACCCCGCGATGTTTTTCAGAAACCTATCCTACATTGCCACTGCATGTTCCGTGACCTCCCCATGCTGACCACCCGGCGGTGCTTTTCTCCATCCTACATTACCACTCACTGCCTATGCTAATTCAGACCCTCCAATTCACTCCACCCCGTGATGTTTTTCTCACTCCTACTAGTGAATGTAATGTAACACACACCGATACAATGCGCACCACCCCGTGATGTTTTTCTCACTCCTACTAGTGAATGTAATGTAACAAACACCCATACAATGCGCACCACCCCGTGATGTTTTTTTCACTCCTACTAGTGAATGTAATGTATCACAAACCCATACAATGCGCACCACCTCGCGATGTTTTTCAGAAACCTATCCTACATTGCCACTGCATGTTCCCTGACCTCCCCATGCTGTCCACACCACGGTGCTTATCTCCATCCTACATTGCCACTCACTGCCTATCCTAATTGAGACACTCTGATTCACACCACCCCGTGATGTTTTTCTCACTCCTACTAGTGAATGTAATGTAACACACACCCATTCAATGCGCACCACCCCGCGACTTTTTTCTCACTCCTACTAGTGAATATAATCTAACAAACACCCATACAAGGCGCACCACCCCGCGATGTTTTTCAGAAACCTATCCTACATTGCAACTGCATGTTCCCTGAACTCCCCATGCTGACCACCCCGCAGTGCTTTTCTCCATCCTACATTGCCACTCACTGCCTATCCTAATTCATACCCTCCGATTCACACCACCCCGTGATGTTTTTCTCACTCCTACTAGTGAATGTAATGTAACACACACCCACACAATGTGCACCACCCCGCGATGTTTTTCAGAAACCTATCCTACATTGCCACTGCATGTTCCCTGACCTCCCCATGCTAACCACCCCGCGGGGCTTTTCTCCATCCTACAATGCCAATCAATGCCTATCCTAATTGAGACCCTCCGATTCACACCACCCCGTGATGTTTTTCTCACTCCTACTAGTGAATGTAATGTAACACACACCCATACAATGCGCACCACCCCGCGATGTTTTTCAGAAACCTATCCTACATTGCCACTGCATGTTCCCTGACCTACCCATGCTGACCACACCGCGGTGCTGTTCTCCATCCTACATTACCACACACAGCGTATCCTAATTCAGACCCTCCGATTCACACCACCCCGTGATGTTTTTCTCACTCCTACTAGTGAATGTAATGTAACACACACCCATACAATGCGCACCACCCCGTGATGTTTTTCTCACGCCTACTAGTGAATGCAATATAACACACACCCATACAATGCGCACCACCCCGCGATATTTTTCTCACTCCTACTAGTGAATGTAATGTAACACACACCCATACAATGCCCACCACCCCGCGATGTTTTTCAGAAACCTATCCTACATTGCCACTGCATGTTCCCTGACCTCCCCATGCTGACCACCCCGCGGTGCTTTTCTCCATCCTACATTGCCACTCACTGCCTATCCTAATTCATACCCTCCGATTCACACCACCCCGTGATGTTTTTCTCACTCCTACTAGTGAATGTAATGTAACACACACCCATACAATGCGCACCACCCCGCGATGTTTTTCAGAAACCTATCCTACATTTCCACTGCATGTTCCCTGACCTCCCCAAGCTGACGACCCCGCAGGGCTTTTCTCCATCCTACAATGCCACTCACTGCCTATCCTAATTCATACCCTCCGATTCACACCACCCCGTGATGTTTTTCTCACTCCTACTAGTGAATGTCATGTAACACACACCCATACAATGCGCACCACCCCGTGATGTTTTTCTCACTCCTACTAGTGAATGTAATGTAACACACACCCATACAATGCGCACCACCCCGCGATGATTTTCAGAAACCTATCCTACATTGCCACTGCATGTTCATTGACCTCCCCATGCTGACGACCCCGCGGTGTTTTTCTCCATCCTACATTGAAACTCACTGCCTATCCTAATGCAGACCCTCCAATTCACACCACCCCGTGATGTTTTTCTCACTCCTACTAGTGAATGGTAATGTAACACACACCCATACAATGCGCACCACCCCGCGATGTTTTTCAGAAACCTATCCTACATTGCCACTGCATATTCCCTGACCTCCCCATGCTGACCACCCCGCGGTGCTTTTCTCCATCCTACATTGCCACTCACTGCCTATCGTAATTCAGTCCCTCCGATTCTTTCCACCCCGTGATGTTTTTCTCTCTCCCACTAGTGAATGTAATGTAACACACAACCATACAATGCGCACCACCCCGCGATGTTTTTCAAAAACCTCTCCTACATTGCCACTGCATGTTCCCTGACCTCCCCAAGCTGACCACCCCACGGTGCTTTTCTCCATCCTACATTGCCACTCACTGCCTATCCTAATTGAGACATTCCAATTCACACCACCCCGTGATGTTTTTCTCACTCCTACTAGTGAATGTAACACACACCCATACAATGCGCACCACCCCGCGATGTTTTTTTCACTCCTACTAGTGAATGTAATGTAACACACACCCATACAATGCGCACGACCACGCGATGATTTTCAGAAACCTATCGTACATTGCCACTGCATGTTCCCTGACCTCCCCATGCTGACCATCCCGCGGTGCTTTTCTCCATCCTACATTGCCACTCACTGCCTAACCTAATTCAGACCCTCCGATTCACACCACACCGTGATGTTTTTCTCACTCCTAATAGTGAATGTAATGTAACACACACCCATACAATGCGCACCACCCCGTGATGTTTTTCTCACTCCTACTAGTGAATGTAAAGTAACACACACCCATACAATGCGCACCACCCCGCGATGTTTTTCAGAAACCTATCCTACATTGCCACTGCATGTTCATTGACCTCCCCATGCTGACGACCCCGCAGTGCTTTTCTCCATCCTACATTGCCACTCACTGCCTATCCTAATGCAGACCCTCCGATTCACACCACCCCGTGATGTTTTTCTCACTCCTACTAGTGAATATAATGTAACACACACACATACAATGCGCACCACCCCGCGATGTTTTTCAGAAACCTATCTTACATTGCCACCGCATGTTCCCTGACCTCCACATGCAGACCACCCTGCGGAGCTTTTCTCCATCCTACATTGCCACTCACTGCCTATCGTAATTCAGACCCTCCGATTCACACGACCACGTGATGTTTTTCTCACTCAAAGTAGTGAATGTAATGTAACACACACCCATACAATGCGCACCACCCCGCGATGTTTTTCAGAAACCAATCCTACATTGCCTCTGCATGTTCCCTGACTTCCCCATGCTGACCACCCCACGGTGCTTTTCTCCATCCTAAATTGCCACTGACTGCCTATCCTAATTGAGACACTTCGATTCACACCACCTCGTGATGTTTTTCGCACTCCTACTAGTGAATGTAATGTAACACACACCCATACAATGCGCACCTCCCCGCGACTTTTTTCTCACTCCTACTAGTGAATATAATGTAACAAACACCCATACAATGCGCACCACCCCGCGATGTTTTTCAGAAACCTATCCTACATTGCCACTGCATGTTCCCTGACCTCCCCATGCTGACCAGCCCGCAGTGCTTTTCTCCATCCTACATTGCCACTCACTGCCTATCCTAATTCATACCCTCCGATTCACACCACCCCGTGATGTTTTTCTCACTCCTACTAGTGAATGTAATGTAACACACACCCATACAATGCGCACCACCCCGCGATGTTTTTCAGAAACCTATCCTACATTGCCACTGCATGTTCCCTGACCTCCCCATGCTGACCACACCGCGGTGCTGTTCTCCATCCTACATTACCACGCACAGCGTATCCTAATTCAGACCCTCCGATTCACACCACCCCGTGATGTTTTTCTCACTCCTACTAGTGAATGTAATGTAACACACACCCATACAATGCGCACCACCCCGTGATGTTTTTCTCACGCCTACTAGTGAATGCAATATAACACACACCCATACAATGCGCACCACCCCGCGATATTTTTCTCACTCCTACTAGTGAATGTAATGTAACACACACCCATACAATGCCCACCACCCCGCGATATTTTTCAGAAACCTATCCTACATTGCCACTGCATGTTCCCTGACCTCCCCATGCTGACCACCCCGCGGTGCTTTTCTCCATCCTACAATGCCACTCACTGCCTATCCTAGTTCAGTCCTTCCAATTCACACCACCCCGTGATGTTTTTCTCACTCCTACTAGTGAATGTAATGTAACACACACCCATACAATGCGCACAACCCCGCGATATTTTTCTCACTCCTACTAGTGAATGTATTGTAACACACACCCATACAATGCGCACCACCCCGCGATGTATTTCTCACTCCTACTAGTGAATGTAATGTAACACACACGCATACAATGCGCACCGCCCCGCGATGTTTTTCAGAAACCTATCCTACATTGCCACTGCATGTTCCCTGACCTCCCCATGCTGACCACCCCGCGGTGCTTTTCTCCATCCTACATTGCCACTCACTGCCTATCCTAATTCAGACCCTCCGATTCACACCACCCCGTGATGTTTTTCTCACTCCTACTAGTGAATGTAATTTAACACACACCCATACAATGAGCACCACCCCGCGATGTTTTTCAGAAACCTATCCTACATTGCCACTGCATGTTCCCTGACCTCCCCATTCTGACGAGCCCGCAGGGCTGTTCTCCATCCTACAATGCCACTCACTGCCTATCCTAATTCAGACCCTCCGATTCACACCACCCCTTGATGTTTTTCTCACTCCTACTAGTGAATGTAATGTAACACACACCATACAATGCGCACCACCCCGCGATGTTTTTCTCACTCCTACTATTGAATGAAATGTAACACACACCCATACAATGCGCACCACCCCGCGATGTTTTTTTCACTCCTACTAGTGAATGAAATGTAACACACACCCATACAATGCGCACCACCCCGCGATGTTTTTCTCACTCCTACTATTGAATGCAATGTAACACACACCCATACAATGCGCACCACCCCGCGATGTTTTTGTCACTCCTACTAGTGAATGTAATGTAACACACACCCATACAATGCGCACCACCCCGCGATGTTTTTCAGAAACCTATCCTACATTGCCACTGCATGTTCCCTGACCTCCCCATGCTGACCACCCCGCGGTGCTTTTCTCCATCCTACATTGCCACTCACTGCCTATCCTAATTCAGACCCTCCAATTCACACAACCCCGTGATGTTTTCTTACTCTTACTAGTGAATGTAATGTAACACACACCCATACAATGCGCACCACCCCATGATATTTTTCTCACTCCTACTAGTGAATGTAATGTAACACACACCCATACAATGCGCACCACCCCGCGATGTTTTTCTCACTCCTACTAGTGAATGTAATGTAACACACACCCATACAATGCGCACCACCCCGCGATGTTTTTCAGAAACCTATCCTACATTGCCACTGCATGTTCCCTGACCTCCCCATGCTGACCACCCCGCGGTGCTTTTCTCCATCCTACATTGCCACTCACTGCCTATCCTAATTCATACTCTCCGATTCACACCACCCCGTGATGTTTTTCTCACTCCTACTAGTGAATGTAATGTAACACACACCCATACAATGCGCACCACCCCGCGATGTTTTTCAGAAACCTATCCTACATTGCCTCTGCATGTTCCCTGACTTCCCCATGCTGACCACCCCACGGTGCTTTTCTCCATCCTAAATTGCCACTGACTGCCTATCCTAATTGAGACACTTCGATTCACACCACCTCGTGATGTTTTTCGCACTCCTACTAGTGAATGTAATATAACACACACCCATACAATGCGCACCTCCCCGCGACCTTTTTCTCACTCCTACTAGTGAATATAATGTAACAAACACCCATACAATGCGCACCACCCCGCGATGTTTTTCAGAAACCTATCCTACATTGCCACTGCATGTTCCCTGACCTCCCCATGCTGACCAGCCCGCAGTGCTTTTCTCCATCCTACATTGCCACTCACTGCCTATCCTAATTCATACCCTCCGATTCACACCACCCCGTGATGTTTTTCTCACTCCTACTAGTGAATGTAATGTAACACACACCCATACAATGCGCACCACCCCGCGATGTTTTTCAGAAACCTATCCTACATTGCCACTGCATGTTCCCTGACCTACCCATGCTGACCACACCGCGGTGCTGTTCTCCATCCTACATTACCACACACAGCGTATCCTAATTCAGACCCTCCGATTCACACCACCCCGTGATGTTTTTCTCACTCCTACTAGTGAATGTAATGTAACACACACCCATACAATGCGCACCACCCCGTGATGTTTTTCTCACGCCTACTAGTGAATGCAATATAACACACACCCATACAATGCGCACCACCCCGCGATATTTTTCTCACTCCTACTAGTGAATGTAATGTAACACACACCCATACAATGCCCACCACCCCGCGATGTTTTTCAGAAACCTATCCTACATTGCCACTGCATGTTCCCTGACCTCCCCATGCTGACCACCCCGCGGTGCTTTTCTCCATCCTACATTGCCACTCACTGCCTATCCTAATTCATACCCTCCGATTCACACCACCCCGTGATGTTTTTCTCACTCCTACTAGTGAATGTAATGTAACACACACCCATACAATGCGCACCACCCCGCGATGTTTTTCAGAAACCTATCCTACATTTCCACTGCATGTTCCCTGACCTCCCCAAGCTGACGACCCCGCAGGGCTTTTCTCCATCCTACAATGCCACTCACTGCCTATCCTAATTCATACCCTCTGATTCACACCACCCCGTGATGTTTTTCTCACTCCTACTAGTGAATGTCATGTAACACACACCCATACAATGCGCACCACCCCGTGATGTTTTTCTCACTCCTACTAGTGAATGTAATGTAACACACACCCATACAATGCGCACCACCCCGCGATGATTTTCAGAAACCTATCCTACATTGCCACTGCATGTTCATTGACCTCCCCATGCTGACGACCCCGCGGTGTTTTTCTCCATCCTACATTGAAACTCACTGCCTATCCTAATGCAGACCCTCCAATTCACACCACCCCGTGATGTTTTTCTCACTCCTACTAGTGAATGGTAATGTAACACACACCCATACAATGCGCACCACCCCGCGATGTTTTTCAGAAACCTATCCTACATTGCCACTGCATATTCCCTGACCTCCCCATGCTGACCACCCCGCGGTGCTTTTCTCCATCCTACATTGCCACTCACTGCCTATCGTAATTCAGTCCCTCCGATTCTTTCCACCCCGTGATGTTTTTCTCTCTCCCACTAGTGAATGTAATGTAACACACAACCATACAATGCGCACCACCCCGCGATGTTTTTCAAAAACCTCTCCTACATTGCCACTGCATGTTCCCTGACCTCCCCAAGCTGACCACCCCACGGTGCTTTTCTCCATCCTACATTGCCACTCACTGCCTATCCTAATTGAGACATTCCAATTCACACCACCCCGTGATGTTTTTCTCACTCCTACTAGTGAATGTAACACACACCCATACAATGCGCACCACCCCGCGATGTTTTTTTCACTCCTACTAGTGAATGTAATGTAACACACACCCATACAATGCGCACGACCACGCGATGATTTTCAGAAACCTATCGTACATTGCCACTGCATGTTCCCTGACCTCCCCATGCTGACCATCCCGCGGTGCTTTTCTCCATCCTACATTGCCACTCACTGCCTAACCTAATTCAGACCCTCCGATTCACACCACACCGTGATGTTTTTCTCACTCCTAATAGTGAATGTAATGTAACACACACCCATACAATGCGCACCACCCCGTGATGTTTTTCTCACTCCTACTAGTGAATGTAAAGTAACACACACCCATACAATGCGCACCACCCCGCGATGTTTTTCAGAAACCTATCCTACATTGCCACTGCATGTTCATTGACCTCCCCATGCTGACGACACCGCAGTGCTTTTCTCCATCCTACATTGCCACTCACTGCCTATCCTAATGCAGACCCTCCGATTCACACCACCCCGTGATGTTTTTCTCACTCCTACTAGTGAATATAATGTAACACACACACATACAATGCGCACCACCCCGCGATGTTTTTCAGAAACCTATCTTACATTGCCACTGCATGTTCCCTGACCTCCACATGCAGACCACCCTGCGGAGCTTTTCTCCATCCTACATTGCCACTCACTGCCTATCGTAATTCAGACCCTCCGATTCACACGACCACGTGATGTTTTTCTCACTCAAACTAGTGAATGTAATGTAACACACACCCATACAATGCGCACCACCCCGCGATGTTTTTCAGAAACCTATCCTACATTGCCTCTGCATGTTCCCTGACTTCCCCATGCTGACCACCCCACGGTGCTTTTCTCCATCCTAAATTGCCACTGACTGCCTATCCTAATTGAGACACTTCGATTCACACCACCTCGTGATGTTTTTCGCACTCCTACTAGTGAATGTAATGTAACACACACCCATACAATGCGCACCTCCCCGCGACTTTTTTCTCACTCCTACTAGTGAATATAATGTAACAAACACCCATACAATGCGCACCACCCCGCGATGTTTTTCAGAAACCTATCCTACATTGCCACTGCATGTTCCCTGACCTCCCCATGCTGACCAGCCCGCAGTGCTTTTCTCCATCCTACATTGCCACTCACTGCCTATCCTAATTCATACCCTCCGATTCACACCACCCCGTGATGTTTTTCTCACTCCTACTAGTGAATGTAATGTAACACACACCCATACAATGCGCACCACCCCGCGATGTTTTTCAGAAACCTATCCTACATTGCCACTGCATGTTCCCTGACCTCCCCATGCTGACCACACCGCGGTGCTGTTCTCCATCCTACATTACCACGCACAGCGTATCCTAATTCAGACCCTCCGATTCACACCACCCCGTGATGTTTTTCTCACTCCTACTAGTGAATGTAATGTAACACACACCCATACAATGCGCACCACCCCGTGATGTTTTTCTCACGCCTACTAGTGAATGCAATATAACACACACCCATACAATGCGCACCACCCCGCGATATTTTTCTCACTCCTACTAGTGAATGTAATGTAACACACACCCATACAATGCCCACCACCCCGCGATATTTTTCAGAAACCTATCCTACATTGCCACTGCATGTTCCCTGACCTCCCCATGCTGACCACCCCGCGGTGCTTTTCTCCATCCTACAATGCCACTCACTGCCTATCCTAGTTCAGTCCCTCCAATTCACACCACCCCGTGATGTTTTTCTCACTCCTACTAGTGAATGTAATGTAACACACACCCATACAATGCGCACAACCCCGCGATATTTTTCTCACTCCTACTAGTGAATGTATTGTAACACACACCCATACAATGCGCACCACCCCGCGATGTATTTCTCACTCCTACTAGTGAATGTAATGTAACACACACGCATACAATGCGCACCGCCCCGCGATGTTTTTCAGAAACCTATCCTACATTGCCACTGCATGTTCCCTGACCTCCCCATGCTGACCACCCCGCGGTGCTTTTCTCCATCCTACATTGCCACTCACTGCCTATCCTAATTCAGACCCTCCGATTCACACCACCCCGTGATGTTTTTCTCACTCCTACTAGTGAATGTAATTTAACACACACCCATACAATGAGCACCACCCCGCGATGTTTTTCAGAAACCTATCCTACATTGCCACTGCATGTTCCCTGACCTCCCCATTCTGACGAGCCCGCAGGGCTGTTCTCCATCCTACAATGCCACTCACTGCCTATCCTAATTCAGACCCTCCGATTCACACCACCCCTTGATGTTTTTCTCACTCCTACTAGTGAATGTAATGTAACACACACCATACAATGCGCACCACCCCGCGATGTTTTTCTCACTCCTACTATTGAATGAAATGTAACACACACCCATACAATGCGCACCACCCCGCGATGTTTTTTTCACTCCTACTAGTGAATGAAATGTAACACACACCCATACAATGCGCACCACCCCGCGATGTTTTTCTCACTCCTACTATTGAATGCAATGTAACACACACCCATACAATGCGCACCACCCCGCGATGTTTTTGTCACTCCTACTAGTGAATGTAATGTAACACACACCCATACAATGCGCACCACCCCGCGATGTTTTTCAGAAACCTATCCTACATTGCCACTGCATGTTCCCTGACCTCCCCATGCTGACCACCCCGCGGTGCTTTTCTCCATCCTACATTGCCACTCACTGCCTATCCTAATTCAGACCCTCCAATTCACACAACCCCGTGATGTTTTCTTACTCTTACTAGTGAATGTAATGTAACACACACCCATACAATGCGCACCACCCCATGATATTTTTCTCACTCCTACTAGTGAATGTAATGTAACACACACCCATACAATGCGCACCACCCCGCGATGTTTTTCTCACTCCTACTAGTGAATGTAATGTAACACACACCCATACAATGCGCACCACCCCGCGATGTTTTTCAGAAACCTATCCTACATTGCCACTGCATGTTCCCTGACCTCCCCATGCTGACCACCCCGCGGTGCTTTTCTCCATCCTACATTGCCACTCACTGCCTATCCTAATTCATACTCTCCGATTCACACCACCCCGTGATGTTTTTCTCACTCCTACTAGTGAATGTAATGTAACACACACCCATACAATGCGCACCACCCCGTGATGTTTTTTTCACTCCTACTAGTGAATGTAATGTATCACAAACCCATACAATGCGCACCACCTCGCGATGTTTTTCAGAAACCTATCCTACATTGCCACTGCATGTTCCCTGACCTCCCCATGCTTTCCACACCACGGTGCTTATCTCCATCCTACATTGCCACTCACTGCCTATCCTAATTGAGACACTCTGATTCACACCACCCCGTGATGTTTTTCTCACTCCTACTAGTGAATGTAATGTAACACACACCCATTCAATGCGCACCACCCCGCGACTTTTTTCTCACTCCTACTAGTGAATATAATCTAACAAACACCCATACAAGGCGCACCACCCCGCGATGTTTTTCAGAAACCTATCCTACATTGCCACTGCATGTTCCCTGACCTCCCCATGCTGACCACCCCGCAGTGCTTTTCTCCATCCTACATTGCCACTCACTGCCTATCCTAATTCATACCCTCCGATTCACACCACCCCGTGATGTTTTTCTCACTCCTACTAGTGAATGTAATGTAACACACACCCACACAATGTGCACCACCCCGCGATGTTTTTCAGAAACCTATCCTACATTGCCACTGCATGTTCCCAGACCTCCCCATGCTGACCACCCCGCGGGGCTTTTCTCCATCCTACAATGCCAATCAATGCCTATCCTAATTGAGACCCTCCGATTCACACCACCCCGTGATGTTTTTCTCACTCCTACTAGTGAATGTAATGTAATACACACCCATACAATGCGCACCACCCCTTGATGTTTTTCTCACTCCTACTAGTGAATGTAATGTAACACACACCCATACAATGCGCACCACCCCGCGATGTTTTTCTCACTCCTAATATTGAATGCAATGTAACACACACCCATACAATGCGCACCACCCCGCGATGTTTTTGTCACTCCTACTTTTGAATGTAATGTAACACACACCCATACAATGCGCACCACCCCGTTATGTTTTTCAGAAAACTATCCTACATTGCCACTGCATGTTCCCTGACCTCCCCATGCTGACCACCCCGCGGTGCTTTTCTCCATCCTACATTGCCACTCACTGCCTATCCTAATTCAGACCCTCCGATTCACACCACCCCGTGATGTTTTCTTACTCTTACTAGTGAATGTAATGTAACACACACCCATACAATGCGCACCACCCCATGATCTTTTTCTCACTCCTACTAGTGAATGTAATGTAACACACTCCCATACAATGCGCACCACCCCGCGATGTTTTTCTCACTTCTACTAGTGAATGTAATGTAACACACACCCATACAATGCGCAACACCCCGCGATGTTTTTTAGAAACCTATCCTACATTGCCACTGCATGTTCCCTGACCTCCCCATGCTGACCACCCCGCGGTGCTTTTCTCCATCCTACATTGCCACTCACTGCCTATCCTAATTCATACCCTCCGATTCACACCACCCCGTGATGTTTTTCTCACTCCTACTAGTGAATGTAATGTAACACACACCCATACAATGCGCACCACCCCGCGATGTTTTTCAGAAACCTATCCTACATTTCCACTGCATGTTCCCTGACCTCCCCAAGCTGACGACCCCGCAGGGCTTTTCTCCATCCTACAATGCCACTCACTGCCTATCCTAATTCATACCCTCCGATTCACACCACCCCGTGATGTTTTTCTCACTCCTACTAGTGAATGTCATGTAACACACACCCATACAATGCGCACCACCCCGTGATGTTTTTCTCACTCCTACTAGTGAATGTAATGTAACACACACCCATACAATGCGCACCACCCCGCGATGATTTTCAGAAACCTATCCTACATTGCCACTGCATGTTCATTGACCTCCCCATGCTGACGACCCCGCGGTGTTTTTCTCCATCCTACATTGAAACTCACTGCCTATCCTAATGCAGACCCTCCAATTCACACCACCCCGTGATGTTTTTCTCACTCCTACAAGTGAATGGTAATGTAACACACACCCATACAATGCGCACCACCCCGCGATGTTTTTCAGAAACCTATCCTACATTGCCACTGCATATTCCCTGACCTCCCCATGCTGACCACCCCGCGGTGCTTTTCTCCATCCTACATTGCCACTCACTGCCTATCGTAATTCAGTCCCTCCGATTCTTTCCACCCCGTGATGTTTTTCTCTCTCCCACTAGTGAATGTAATGTAACACACAACCATACAATGCGCACCACCCCGCGATGTTTTTCAAAAACCTCTCCTACATTGCCACTGCATGTTCCCTGACCTCCCCAAGCTGACCACCCCACGGTGCTTTTCTCCATCCTACATTGCCACTCACTGCCTATCCTAATTGAGACATTCCAATTCACACCACCCCGTGATGTTTTTCTCACTCCTACTAGTGAATGTAACACACACCCATACAATGCGCACCACCCCGCGATGTTTTTTTCACTCCTACTAGTGAATGTAATGTAACACACACCCATACAATGCGCACGACCACGCGATGATTTTCAGAAACCTATCGTACATTGCCACTGCATGTTCCCTGACCTCCCCATGCTGACCATCCCGCGGTGCTTTTCTCCATCCTACATTGCCACTCACTGCCTAACCTAATTCAGACCCTCCGATTCACACCACACCGTGATGTTTTTCTCACTCCTAATAGTGAATGTAATGTAACACACACCCATACAATGCGCACCACCCCGTGATGTTTTTCTCACTCCTACTAGTGAATGTAAAGTAACACACACCCATACAATGCGCACCACCCCGCGATGTTTTTCAGAAACCTATCCTACATTGCCACTGCATGTTCATTGACCTCCCCATGCTGACGACCCCGCGGTGCTTTTCTCCATCCTACATTGCCACTCACTGCCTATCCTAATGCAGACCCTCCGATTCACACCACCCCGTGATGTTTTTCTCACTCCTACTAGTGAATATAATGTAACACACACACATACAATGCGCACCACCCCGCGATGTTTTTCAGAAACCTATCTTACATTGCCACTGCATGTTCATTGACCTCCACATGCAGACCACCCTGCGGAGCTTTTCTCCATCCTACATTGCCACTCACTGCCTATCGTAATTCAGACCCTCCGATTCACACGACCACGTGATGTTTTTCTCACTCAAACTAGTGAATGTAATGTAACACACACCCATACAATGCGCACCACCCCGCAATGTTTTTCAGAAACCTATCCTACATTGCCTCTGCATGTTCCCTGACTTCCCCATGCTGACCACCCCACGGTGCTTTTCTCCATCCTAAATTGCCACTGACTGCCTATCCTAATTGAGACACTTCGATTCACACCACCTCGTGATGTTTTTCGCACTCCTACTAGTGAATGTAATGTAACACACACCCATACAATGCGCACCTCCCCGCGACTTTTTTCTCACTCCTACTAGTGAATATAATGTAACAAACACCCATACAATGCGCACCACCCCGCGATGTTTTTCAGAAACCTATCCTACATTGCCACTGCATGTTCCCTGACCTCCCCATGCTGACCAGCCCGCAGTGCTTTTCTCCATCCTACATTGCCACTCACTGCCTATCCTAATTCATACCCTCCGATTCACACCACCCCGTGATGTTTTTCTCACTCCTACTAGTGAATGTAATGTAACACACACACATACAATGCGCACCACCCCGCGATGTTTTTCAGAAACCTATCCTACATTGCCACTGCATGTTCCCTGACCTCCCCATGCTGACCACACCGCGGTGCTGTTCTCCATCCTACATTACCACGCACAGCGTATCCTAATTCAGACCCTCCGATTCACACCCCCCCGTGATGTTTTTCTCACTCCTACTAGTGAATGTAATGTAACACACACCCATACAATGCGCACCACCCCGTGATGTTTTTCTCACGCCTACTAGTGAATGCAATATAACACACACCCATACAATGCGCACCACCCCGCGATATTTTTCTCACTCCTACTAGTGAATGTAATGTAACACACACCCATACAATGCCCACCACCCCGCGATATTTTTCAGAAACCTATCCTACATTGCCACTGCATGTTCCCTGACCTCCCCATGCTGACCACCCCGCGGTGCTTTTCTCCATCCTACAATGCCACTCACTGCCTATCCTAGTTCAGTCCCTCCAATTCACACCACCCCGTGATGTTTTTCTCACTCCTACTAGTGAATGTAATGTAACACACACCCATACAATGCGCAACACCCCGCGATGTTTTTTAGAAACCTATCCTACATTGCCACTGCATGTTCCCTGACCTCCCCATGCTGACCACCCCGCGGTGCTTTTCTCCATCCTACATTGCCACTCACTGCCTATCCTAATTCATACCCTCCGATTCACACCACCCCGTGATGTTTTTCTCACTCCTACTAGTGAATGTAATGTAACACACACCCATACAATGCGCACCACCCCGCGATGTTTTTCAGAAACCTATCCTACATTTCCACTGCATGTTCCCTGACCTCCCCAAGCTGACGACCCCGCAGGGCTTTTCTCCATCCTACAATGCCACTCACTGCCTATCCTAATTCATACCCTCCGATTCACACCACCCCGTGATGTTTTTCTCACTCCTACTAGTGAATGTCATGTAACACACACCCATACAATGCGCACCACCCCGTGATGTTTTTCTCACTCCTACTAGTGAATGTAATGTAACACACACCCATACAATGCGCACCACCCCGCGATGATTTTCAGAAACCTATCCTACATTGCCACTGCATGTTCATTGACCTCCCCATGCTGACGACCCCGCGGTGTTTTTCTCCATCCTACATTGAAACTCACTGCCTATCCTAATGCAGACCCTCCAATTCACACCACCCCGTGATGTTTTTCTCACTCCTACTAGTGAATGGTAATGTAACACACACCCATACAATGCGCACCACCCCGCGATGTTTTTCAGAAACCTATCCTACATTGCCACTGCATATTCCCTGACTTCCCCATGCTGACCACCCCGCGGTGCTTTTCTCCATGCTACATTGCCACTCACTGCCTATCGTAATTCAGTCCCTCCGATTCTTTCCACCCCGTGATGTTTTTCTCTCTCCCACTAGTGAATGTAATGTAACACACAACCATACAATGCGCACCACCCCGCGATGTTTTTCAAAAACCTCTCCTACATTGCCACTGCATGTTCCCTGACCTCCCCAAGCTGACCACCCCACGGTGCTTTTCTCCATCCTACATTGCCACTCACTGCCTATCCTAATTGAGACATTCCAATTCACACCACCCCGTGATGTTTTTCTCACTCCTACTAGTGAATGTAACACACACCCATACAATGCGCACCACCCCGCGATGTTTTTTTCACTCCTACTAGTGAATGTAATGTAACACACACCCATACAATGCGCACGACCACGCGATGATTTTCAGAAACCTATCGTACATTGCCACTGCATGTTCCCTGACCTCCCCATGCTGACCATCCCGCGGTGCTTTTCTCCATCCTACATTGCCACTCACTGCCTAACCTAATTCAGACCCTCCGATTCACACCACACCGTGATGTTTTTCTCACTCCTAATAGTGAATGTAATGTAACACACACCCATACAATGCGCACCACCCCGTGATGTTTTTCTCACTCCTACTAGTGAATGTAAAGTAACACACACCCATACAATGCGCACCACCCCGCGATGTTTTTCAGAAACCTATCCTACATTGCCACTGCATGTTCATTGACCTCCCCATGCTGACGACCCCGCGGTGCTTTTCTCCATCCTACATTGCCACTCACTGCCTATCCTAATGCAGACCCTCCGATTCACACCACCCCGTGATGTTTTTCTCACTCCTACTAGTGAATATAATGTAACACACACACATACAATGCGCACCACCCCGCGATGTTTTTCAGAAACCTATCTTACATTGCCACTGCATGTTCCCTGACCTCCACATGCAGACCACCCTGCGGAGCTTTTCTCCATCCTACATTGCCACTCACTGCCTATCGTAATTCAGACCCTCCGATTCACACGACCACGTGATGTTTTTCTCACTCAAACTAGTGAATGTAATGTAACACACACCCATACAATGCGCACCACCCCGCGATGTTTTTCAGAAACCTATCCTACATTGCCTCTGCATGTTCCCTGACTTCCCCATGCTGACCACCCCACGGTGCTTTTCTCCATCCTAAATTGCCACTGACTGCCTATCCTAATTGAGACACTTCGATTCACACCACCTCGTGATGTTTTTCGCACTCCTACTAGTGAATATAATGTAACACACACCCATACAATGCGCACCTCCCCGCGACTTTTTTCTCACTCCTACTAGTGAATATAATGTAACAAACACCCATACAATGCGCACCACCCCGCGATGTTTTTCCGAAACCTATCCTACATTGCCACTGCATGTTCCCTGACCTCCCCATGCTGACCAGCCCGCAGTGCTTTTCTCCATCCTACATTGCCACTCACTGCCTATCCTAATTCATACCCTCCGATTCACACCACCCCGTGATGTTTTTCTCATTCCTACTAGTGAATGTAATGTAACACACACCCATACAATGCGCACCACCCCGCGATGTTTTTCAGAAACCTATCCTACATTGCCACTGCATGTTCCCTGACCTCCCCATGCTGACCACACCGCGGTGCTGTTCTCCATCCTACATTACCACGCACAGCGTATCCTAATTCAGACCCTCCGATTCACACCACCCCGTGATGTTTTTCTCACTCCTACTAGTGAATGTAATGTAACACACACCCATACAATGCGCACCACCCCGTGATGTTTTTCTCACGCCTACTAGTGAATGCAATATAACACACACCCATACAATGCGCACCACCCCGCGATATTTTTCTCACTCCTACTAGTGAATGTAATGTAACACACACCCATACAATGCCCACCACCCCGCGATATTTTTCAGAAACCTATCCTACATTGCCACTGCATGTTCCCTGACCTCCCCATTCTGACGACCCCGCAGGGCTGTTCTCCATCCTACAATGCCACTCACTGCCTATCCTAATTCAGACCCTCCGATTCACACCACCCCTTGATGTTTTTCTCACTCCTACTAGTGAATGTAATGTAACACACACCATACAATGCGCACCACCCCGCGATGTTTTTCTCACTCCTACTATTGAATGAAATGTAACACACACCCATACAATGCGCACCACCCCGCGATGTTTTTTTCACTCCTACTAGTGAATGAAATGTAACACACACCCATACAATGCGCACCACCCCGCGATGTTTTTCTCACTCCTACTATTGAATGCAATGTAACACACACCCATACAATGCGCACCACCCCGCGATGTTTTTGTCACTCCTACTAGTGAATGTAATGTAACACACACCCATACAATGCGCACCACCCCGCGATGTTTTTCAGAAACCTATCCTACATTGCCACTGCATGTTCCCTGACCTCCCCATGCTGACCACCCCGCGGTGCTTTTCTCCATCCTACATTGCCACTCACTGCCTATCCTAATTCAGACCCTCCAATTCACACAACCCCGTGATGTTTTCTTACTCTTACTAGTGAATGTAATGTAACACACACCCATACAAGGCGCACCACCTCATGATATTTTTCTCACTCCTACTAGTGAATGTAATGTAACACACACCCATACAATGCGCACCACCCCGCGATGTTTTTCTCACTCCTACTAGTGAATGTAATGTAACACACACCCATACAATGCGCACCACCCCGCGATGTTTTTCAGAAACCTATCCTACATTGCCACTGCATGTTCCCTGACCTCCCCATGCTGACCACCCCGCGGTGCTTTTCTCCATCCTACATTGCCACTCACTGCCTATCCTAATTCATACTCTCCGATTCACACCACCCCGTGATGTTTTTCTCACTCCTACTAGTGAATGTAATGTAACACACACCCATACAATGCGCACCACCCCGCGATGTTTTTCAGAAACCTATCCTACATTGCCACTGCATGTTCCCTGACCTCCCCATGCTGACGACCCCGCAGGGCTTTTCTCCATCCTACAATGGCACTCACTGCCTATCCTAATTCAGACCCTCCGATTCACACCACCCCTTGATGTTTTTCTCACTCCTACTAGTGAATGTAATGTAACACACACCCATACAATACGCACCAGCCCGCGATGTTTTTCTCAATCCTACTAGTGAATGTAATGTATCACACACCCATACAGTGCGCACCACCCCGCGATGTTTTTCAGAAACCTATCCTACATTACCACTGCATGTTCCCTGACCTCCCCATGCTGACCATCCCGCGGTGCTTTTCTCCATCCTACATTGCCACTCACTGCCTATCCTAATTCAGACCCTCCGATTCACACCACCCCGTGATGTTTTGCTCACTCCTACTAGTGAATGTCATGTAACACACACCCATACAATGCGCACCACCCCGTGATGTTTTTCTCACTCCTACTAGTGAATGTATTGTAACACACAGCCATACAATGTGCACCACCCCGCGATGTTTTTCAGAAACCTATCCTACATTGCCACTGCATGTTCATTGACCTCCCCATGCTGACGACCCCGCGGTGTTTCTGTCCATCCTACATTGAAACTCACTGCCTATCCTAATGCAGACCCTCCGATTCACACCACCCCGTGATGTTTTTCTCACTCCTACTAGTGAATGGTAATGTAACACACACCCGTACAATGCGCACCACCCCGCGATGTTTTTCAGAAACCTATCCTACATTGCCACTGCATATTCCCTGACCTCTCCATGCTGACCACCCCGCGGTGCTTTTCTCCATCCTACATTGCCACTCACTGCCTATCGTAATTCAGTCCCTCCGATTCACACCACCCCGTGATGTTTTTCTCACTCCCACTAGTGAATGTAATGTAACACACAACCATACAATGCGCACCACCCCGCGATGTTTTTCAAAAACCTCTCCTACATTGCCACTGCAT
Source organism: Cavia porcellus (assembly GCF_034190915.1). NCBI lineage: Eukaryota > Metazoa > Chordata > Mammalia > Rodentia > Caviidae > Cavia > Cavia porcellus. The sequence continues at coordinate 1,702,285 of NW_026947556.1, forward strand.
GTTCCCTGACCTCCCCAAGCTGACCACCCCACGGTGCTTTTCTACATCCTACATTGCCACTCACTGCCTATCCTAATTGAGACACTCCGATTCACACCACCCCGTGATGTTTTTCTCACTCCTACTAGAGAATGTAATGTAATACACACCCATACAATGCGCACCACCCCGCGATGTTTTTCTCACTCCTCCTAGTGAATGTAATGTAACACACACCCATACAATGAGCACGACCCCGCGATGATTTTCAGAAACCTACCGTACATTGCCACTGCATGTTCCCTGACCTCCCCATGCTGACCACCCTGCGGTGCTTTTCTCCATCCTACATTGCCACTCACTGCCTAACCTAATTCAGACCCTCCGATTCACACCACACCGTGATGTTTTTCTCACTCCTAATAGTGAATGTAATGTAACACACACTCATACAATGCGCACCACCCCGTGATGTTTTTCTCACTCCTACTAGTGAACGTAATGTAACACACACCCATACAATGCGCACCACCCCGCGATGTTTTTCAGAAACCTATCCTACATTGCCACTGCATGTTCATTGACCTCCCCATGCTGACGACCCCGCGGTGCTTTTCTCCATCCTACATTGCCACTCACTGCCTATCCTAATGCAGACCCTCCGATTCACACCACCCCGTGATGTTTTTCTCACTCCTACTAGTGAATATAATGTAACACACACACATACAATGCGCACCACCCCACGATGTTTTTCAGAAACCTATCCTACATTGCCACTGCATGTTCCCTGACTTCCCCATGCTGACCACCCCACGGTGCTTTTCTCCATCCTACATTGCCACTCACTGTCTATCCTAATTGAGACACTCCGATTCACACCACCACGTGATGTTTTTCTCACTCCCACTAGTGAATGAAAGGTAACACACACCCATACAATGCGCACCACCCCGCGACTTTTTTCTCACTCCTACTAGTGAATATAATGTAACAAACACCAATACAATGCGCACCACCCCGCGATGTTTTTCAGAAACCTATCCTACATTGCCACTGCATGTTCCCTGACCTCCCCATGCTGACCACCCCGCGGTGCTTTTCTCCATCCTACATTGCCACTCACTGCCTATCCTAATTCATACCCTCCGATTCACACCACCCCGTGATGTTTTTCTCACTCCTACTAGTGAATGTAATGTAACACACACCCATACAATGCGCACCACCCCGTGATGTTTTTCTCACTCCTACTATTGAATGCAATGTAACACACACCCATACAATGCGCACCACCCCGCGATGTTTTTCTCACTCCTACTATTGAATGCAATGTAACACACACCCATACAATGCGCACCACCCAGCGATGTTTTTGTCACTCCTACTAGTGAATGTAATGTAACACACACCCATACAATGCGCACCACCCCGCGATGTTTTTCAGAAACCTAACCTACATTGCCACTGCATGTTCCCTGACCTCCCCATGCTGACCACCCCGCGGTGCTTTTCTCCATCCTACATTGCCACTCACTGCCTATCCTAATTCAGACCCTCCGATTCACACCACCCCGTGATGTTTTCTTACACTTACTAGTGAATGTAATGTAACACACACCCATACAATGCGCACCACCCCATGATGTTTTTCTCACTCCTACTAGTGAATGTAATGTAACACACACCCATACAATGCGCACCACCCCGCGATGTTTTTCTCACTCCTACTAGTGAATGTAATGTAACACACAAACATACAATGCGCACCACCCCGCGATGTTTTTCAGAAACCTATCCTACATTGCCACTGCATGTTTCCTGACCTCCCCATGCTGACCACCCCGCCGTGCTTTTCTCCATCCTACATTGCCACTCACTGCCTATCCTAATTCATCCCCTCCGATTCACACCACCCGTGATGTTCTTCTCACTCTTACTAGTGAATGTAATGTAACACACACCCATACAATGCACACCACCCCGCGATGTTTTTCAGAAACCTATCCTACATTGCCACTGCATGTTCCCTGACCTCCCCATGCTGAGGACCCCGCAGGGCTTTTCTCCATCCTACAATGTCACTCACTGCCTATCCTAATTCAGACCCTCCGATTCACACCACCCCTTGATTTTTTTCTCACTCCTACTAGTGAATGTAATGTAACACACACCCATACAATGCGCACCACCCCGCGATGTTTTTCTCACTCCTACTAGTGAATGTAATGTATCACACACCCATACAGTGAGCACCACCCCGCGATGTTTTTCAGAAACCTATCCTACATTGCCACTGCATGTTCCCTGACCTCCCCATGCTGACCACCCCGCGGTGCTTTTCTCCATCCTACATTGCCACTCGCTGCCTATCCTAATTCAGACCCTCCGATTCACACCACCCCGTGATGTTTTTCTCACTCCTACTAGTGAATGTCATGTAACACACACCCATACAATGCGCACCACCCCGCGATGTTTTTCAGAAACCTATCCTACATTGCCACTGCATGTTCCCTGACCTCCCCATGCTGACCACCCCGCGGTGCTTTTCTCCATCCTACATTGCCACTCACTGCCTATCGTAATTCAGTCCCTCCGATTCACACCACCCCGTGATGTTTTTCTCACTCCCACTAGTGAATGTAATGTAACACACAACCATACAATGCGCACCACCCCGCGAAGTTTTTCAAAAACCTCTCCTACATTGCCACTGCATGTTCCCTGACCTCCCCATGCTGACGACCCCGCGGTGTTTTTCTCCATCCTACATTGAAACTCACTGCCTATCCTAATGCAGACCCTCCGATTTACACCACCCCGTGATGTTTTTCTCACTCCTACTAGTGAATGTAATGTAACAAACACCCATACAATGCGCACCACCCCGCGATGTTTTTCAGAAACCAATCCTACATTGCCACTGCATGTTCCCTGACCTCCCCATGCTGACCACCCCGCGGTGCTTTTCTCCATTTTACATTGCCTCTCACTGCCTATCCTAATTCATACCCTCCGATTCACACCACCCCGTGAAGTTTTTCTCACTCCTACTAGTGAATGTAATGTAACACACACCCATAAAATGCGCACCACCCCGCGATGTTTTTCAGAAACCTATCCTACATTGCCACTGCATGTTCCTAGACCTCCCCATGCTGACTACCCCGCGGGGATTTTCTCCATCCTACAATGCCAATCACTGCCTATCCTAACTCAGACTCTTGGATTCACACCACCCCGTGATGTTTTTCTCACTCCTATTAGTGAATGTATTGTAACACACACCCATACAATGCGCACCACCGCGCGATGTTTTTCTCACTCCTACTAGTGAATGTAATGTAACACACACCCATAAAATGCGCAACAACCCTCGACGTTTTTCAGAAACCTATCCTACATTGCCACTGCATGTTCCCTGACCTCCCCATGCTGACGACCCCGCGGTGCTTTTCTCCATCCTACATTACCACTCACTGCGTATCCTAATTCAGACCCTCCAATTCACACCACCCCGTGATGTTTTTCTCACTCCTACTGCTGAATGTAATGTAACACACACCCATACAATGCGTACCACCCCGTGATGTTTTTCTCACTCCTACTAGTGAATGCAATATAACACACACCCATACAATGCGCACCACCCGGCGATGATTTTCTCACTCCTACTAGTGAATGTAATGTAACACACACCCTCACAATGCGCACCACCCCGCGATGTTTTTCAGAAACCTATCCTACATTGCCACTGCATGTTCCCTGACCTCCCCATGCTGACCACCCCGCGGTGCTTTTCTCCATCCTACATTGCCACTCACTGCCTATCCTAGTTCAAACCTTCCAATTCACACCACCCCGTGATGTTTTTCTTACTCTTACTAGTGAATGTAATGTAACACACACCCATACAATGCGCACCACCCCGTGATGTTTTTCTCACTCCTACTAGTGAATGTAATGTAACACAAACCCATACAATGCGCACCCCCCTGCGATGTTTTTCAGAAACCTATCCTACATTGCCACTGCATGTTCCCTGCACTCCCCATGCTGACAACTCCGCATTGCTTTCCTCCATCCAACATTGCCACTCACTGCCTATCCTAATTCAGACCCTCCGATTCACACAACCCCGTAATGTTTTTCTCACTCCTACTAGAGAATGTAATGTAACACACACGCATACAATGCGCACCACCCCGCGATGTTTTTTAGAATCCTATCCTACATTGCCACTGCATGTTCCCTGACCTCCCAATGCTGACCGCCCCGCGGTGCTTTTCTCCTTCCTACATTGCCAATCACTGCCTATCCTAATTCAGACCCTCCGATTCACAGCACCCCGTGATGTTTTTCTCACTCCTACTAGTGAATGTAATGTAACACACACCCATGCAATGCGCACCACCCCGTGATGTTTTTCTCACTCCTACTAGTGAAAGTAATGTAACACACACCCATACAATGCGCACCGCCCCGTGATGTTTTTCTCACTCCTACTAGTAAATGTAATGTAACACACACCCATACAATGCGCACCACCCCGTGATGTTTTTCTCACTCCTACTAGTGAATGTAATGTAACACACACCCATAAAATGTGCACCACCCCGAGATGTTTTTCAGAAACCTATCCTACATTGCCAATGCATGTTCCCTGACCTCCCCATGCTGACCACCCTGTGGTGCTTTTCTCCATCCTACATTACCAATCACTGCGTATCCTAATTCAGAAGCTCCAATTCACACGACCCCGTGATGTTTTTCTCACTCCTACTGCTGAATGTGATGTAACACACACCCATACAATGCGCACCGCCCCGTGATGTATTTCTTACTCTTACTAGTGAATGTAATGTAACACACACCCATACAATGCGCACCACCCCGAGTAGTTTTTCTCACTCCTACTAGTGAATGTAATGTAACACACACCCATTCAATGCGCACCACCCCGCGATGTTTTTCTCACTCCTACTAGTGAATGTAATGTTACACACCCGTACAATGCGCACCACCCCGCGATCATTTTCAGAAACCTATCCTACATTGCCACTGCATGTTCCCTGACCTCCCCATGCTGACTACCCCGCGGTGCTTTTCTCCATCCTACATTGCCACTCACTGCCTATCCATATTCAGACCCTCCGATTCACAGCACCCCGTGATGTTTTTCTCACTCCTACTAGTGAATGTAATGTAACACACACCCATACAATGCGCACCACCCCGTGATGTTTTTCTCACTCCAACTAGTGAATGTCATGTAACACACCCATAATATGCGCACCACTCCACGATGTTTTTCAGAAACCTATCCTACATTGCCACTGCATGTTCCCTGACCTGCCCATGGTGACCACACCGCGTTGCTTTTCTCCATCCTAGAATGCCACTCACTGCCTATCCTAATTCAGACCCTTCGATTCACACCACCCCTTGATGTTTTTCTCACTCCTACTAGTGAATATAATGTAACACACACCCATACAATGCGCACCACGCCGCGATGATTTTCTCACTACTACTAGTGAATGTAATGTAACACACACCCATAAAATGCGCACCACCCCGCGATGTTTTTCAGAAACCTATCCTACATTGCCACTGCATGTTCCCTGACCTCCCCATGCTGACCACCCCGCGGTGCTTTTCTCCATCCTACATTACCACTCACAGCCTATCCTAATTCAGACCCTCCAATTCCCACCACCCCGTGATGTTTTTCTCACTCCTACTAGTGAATGTAATGTAACACACACCCATACAATGCGCACCACCCCGTGATGTTTTTCTCACTCCTACTAGTGAATGTAATGTAACACACACCCATACAATGCGCACCACACCGCGATGTTTTTTAGAAACCTATCCTACATTGCCACTGCATGTTCCCTGACCTCCCAATGCTGACCGCCCCGCGGTGCTTTTCTCCATCCTACATTGCCACTCACTGCCTATCCTAATTCAGACCCTCCGATTCACACCACCCCGTGATGTTTTTCTTACTCTTACTAGTGAATGTAATGTAACACACACCCATACAATGCGCACCACCCCGTGATGTTTTTCTCACTCCTGCTAGTGAATGTAATGTAACACACACCCATACAATGCGCACCACCCCGCGATGTTTTTCAGAAACCTATCCTACATTGCCACTGCATGTTCCCTGCCCTCCACATGCTGACAACCCCGCGTTGCTTTTCTCCATCCAACATTGCCACTCACTGCCTATCCTAATTCAGACCCTCCGATTCACACCACCCCGTGATGTTTTTCTCACTCCTACTAGAGAATGTAATGTAACACACACGCATACAATGCGCACCACCCCGCGATGTTTTTTAGAAACCTATCCTACATTGCCACTGCATGTTCCCTGACCTCCCAATGCTGACCACCCCGCGGTGCTTTTCTCCATCCTACATTGCCACTCACTGCCTATCATAATTCAGACCCTTCGATTCATACCACCCCGTGATGTTTTTCTCACTCCTACTAGTGAATGTAATGTAACACACACCCATTCAATGCGCACCACCCCGCGATGTTTTTCTCACTCCTACTAGTGAATGTAATGTTACACACCCGTACAATGCGCACCACCCCGCGATGATTTTCAGAATCCTATCCTACATTGCCACTGCATGTTCCCTGACCTCCCCAGGCTGACTACCCCGCGGTGCTTTTCTCCCTCCTACATTGCCACTCACTGCCTATCCTAATTCAGACCCTCCGATTCACAGCACCCCGTGATGTTTTTCTCACTCCTACTAGTGAATGTAATGTAACACACACCCATACAATGCACACCACCCCGCGATGTTTTTCAGAAAACTATCCTACATTGCCACTGCATGTTCCCTGACCTCACCATGGTGACCACCCCGCGGTGCTTTTCTCCATCCTACATTGCCACTCACTGCCTATCCTAATACAGACCCTCCGATTCACACCACCCCGTGATGTTTTTCTCACTCCTCCTTGTGAATGTCATGTAACACACACCCATACAATGCGCACCACACCGTGATGTTTTTCTCACTCCTATTAGTGAATGTCATGTAACAAACACCCATACAATGCGCACCACCCCGTGATGTTTTTCTCACTCCTACTAGTGAATGTAATGTAACACACACCCATACAATGCGCACCACCCCGCTATGTTTTTCAGAAACCTATCCTACATTGCCACTGCATGTTCATTGACCTCCCCATGCTGACGACCCCGCGGTGGTTTTCTCCATCCTACATTTCCACTCACTGCCTATCCTAATGCAGACCCTCCAATTCACACCACCCTGTGATGTTTTTCTCACTCCTACTGGTGAATGTAATGTAACACACACCCATACAATGCGCACCATGCCGTGATGTTTTTCAGAAACCTATCCTACATTGCCACTGCATGTTCCCTGACCTCACCATGCTGACCACCCCGCGGTGATTTTCTCCATCCTACATTGCAACTCACTGCCTATCGTAATTCAGTCCCTCCGATTCACACCACCCCGTGATGTTTTTCTCTCTCCCACTAGTGAATGTAATGTAACACCCAACCATACAATGCGCACCACCCCGCGATGTTTTTCAAAAACCAATCCTACATTGCCACTGCATGTTCCCTGACCTCCCCATGCTGACCACCCCGCGGTGCTTTTCTCCATCCTACATTGCCACTCACTGCCTATCCTAATACATACCCTCCGATTCACACCACCCCGTGAAGTTTTTCTCACTCCTACTAGTGAATGTAATGTAACACACACCCATACAATGCGCACCACCCCGCGATGTTTTTCAGAAACCTATCCTACATTGCCACTGCATGTTCCTTGACATCCCCATGCTGACTACGCCGCGGGGCTTTTCTCCATCCTACAATGCCAATCACTGCCTATCCTAATTCAGACCCTCTGATTCACACCACCCCGTGATGTTTTTCTAACTCATACTATTGAATGTAATGTAACACACACCCATACAATGCGCGCCACCCCGTGATGTTTTTCTCACTCCTACTAGTGAATGTAATGTAACACACACCCATACAATGCGCACCACCCCGCGATGTTTTTTAGAAACCTATCCTACATTGCCACTGCATGTTCCGTGACCTCCCAATGCTGACCGCCCCGTGGTGCTTTTCTCCATCCTACATTGCCACTCACTGCCTATCCTAATTCAGACCCTCCGATTCACACCACCCCGTGATGTTTTTCTTACTCTTACTAGTGAATGTAATATAACACACACCCATACAATGCGCACCACCCCGTGATGTTTTTCTCACTCCTGCTAGTGAATGTAATGTAACACACACCCATACAATGCGCACCACCCCGCGATGATTTTCAGAAACCTATCCTACATTGCCACTGCATGTTCCCTGACCTCCCCAGGCTGACTACCCCGCGGTGCTTTTCTCCATCCTACATTGCCACTCACTGCCTATCCTAATTCAGACCCTCCGATTCACAGCACCCCGTGATGTTTTTCTCACTCCTACTAGTGAATGTAATGTAACACACACCCATACAATGCACACCACCCCGCGATGTTTTTCAGAAAACTATCCTACATTGCCACTGCATGTTCCCTGACCTCACCATGGTGACCACCCCGCGGTGCTTTTCTCCATCCTACATTGCCACTCACTGCCTATCCTAATACAGACCCTCCGATTCACACCACCCCGTGATGTTTTTCTCACTCCTCCTAGTGAATGTCATGTAACACACACCCATACAATGCGCACCACCCCGTTATGTTTTTCTCACTCCTACTAGTGAATGTCATGTAACATACACCCATACAATGCGCACCACCCCGTTATGTTTTTCTCACTCCTACTAGTGAATGTCATGTAACACACACCCATACAATGCGCACCACCCCGCGATGTTTTTCAGAAACCTATCCTATATTGCCACTGCATGTTCATTGACCTCCCCATGCTGACGACCTCGCGGTGGTTTTCTCCATCCTACATTGCCACTCACTGCCTATCCTAATGCAGACCCTCCAATTCACACCACCCTGTGATGTTTTTCTCACTCCTACTAGTGAATTTAATGTAACACACACCCATACAATGCGCACCACGCCGCGATGTTTTTCAGAAACCTATAATACATTGCCACTTCATGTTCCCTGACCTCCCCATGCTGACCACCCCGTGGTGCTTTTCTCCATCCTACATTGCCACTCACTGCCTATCGTAATTCAGTCCCTCCGATTCACACCACCCCGTGATGTTTTTCTCTCTCCCACTAGTGAATGTAATGTAACACCCAACCATACAATGCGCACCACCCCGCGATGTTTTTCAAAAACAAATCCTACATTGCCACTGCATGTTCCCTGACCTCCCCATGCTGACCACCCCGTGGTGCTTTTCTCCATCCTACATTGCCATTCACTGCCTATCCTAATACATACCCTCCGATTCACACAACCCCGTGAAGTTTTTCTCACTCCTACTAGCGAATGTAATGTAACACACACCCATACAATGCGCACCACCCCGCGATGTTTTTCAGAAACCTATCCTACATTGCCACTGCATGTTCCTTGACATCCCCATGCTGACTACGCCGCGGGGCTTTTCTCCATCCTACAATGCCAATCACTGCCTATCCTAATTCAGACCCTCCGATTCACACCACCCCGTGATGTTTTTCTCACTCCTACTAGTGAATGTCATGTAACACACACCCATACAATGCCATCACCCCGTGATGTTTTTCTCACTCCTACTAGTGATTGTAATGTAACATACACCCATACAATGCGCACCACCCTGCGATGTTTTTCTCACTCCTACTAGTGAATGTAATGTAACACACATCCATAAAATGCGCACCACCCCGCAATGTTTTTCAGATACCTATCCTACATTGCAAATGCATGTTCCCTGACCTCCCCATGCTGACCACCCCGCGGTGCTTTTCTCCATCCTACATTGCCACTCACTGCCTATACTAATTCAAACCCTCCGATTCACACCACCCCGTGATGTTTTTCTCACTCCTACTAGTGAATGTCATGTAACACACACCCATACAATGCCACCACCCCTTGATGTTTTTCTCACTCCTACTAGTGAATGTAATGTAACACACACCCATACAATGCGCACCACCCCGCGATGTTTTTCAGAAACCTATCCTACATTGCCACTGCATGTTCGTTGACCTCCCCATGCTGACGACCCTGCGGTGCTTTTCTCCATCCTACATTGCCACTCAATGCCTATCCTAATGCAGACCCTCCGATTCACACCACCCCGTGATGTTTTTCTCACTCCTACTAGTGAATGTAATGTAACACACACCCATACAATGCGCACCACGCCGCGATGTTTTTCAGAAACCTATCCTACATTGCCACTGCATGTTCCCTGTCCTCCCCATGCTGACCACCCCGCGATGCTTTTCTCCATCCTACATTGCCACTCACTGCCTATCGTAATTCAGTCCCTCCGATTCACACCACCCCGTGATGTTTTTCTCACTCCCACTAGTGAATGTAATGTAACACACAACCATACAATGCGCACCACCCCGCGATGTTTTTCAAAAACCTATCCTACATTGCCACTGCATGTTCCCTGACCTCCCCAAGCTGAACACCCCACGGTGCTTTTCTCCATCCTACATTGCCACTCACTCGCTATTCTAATTGAGACACTCCGATTCACACCACCCCGTGATGTTTTTCTCACTCCTACTAGTGAATGTAATGTAACTCACACTCATACAATGCGCACCACCCCGCGATGTTTTTCTCACTCCTACTAGTGAATATAATGTAACAAACACCCATACAATGCGCACCACCCCGCGATGTTTTTCAGAAACCAATCCTACATTGCCACTGCATGTTCCCTGACCTCCCCATGCTGACCACCCCACGGTGCTTTTCTGCATCCTACATTGCCACTCACTGCCTATCCTAATACATAACCTCCGATTCACACCACCCCGTGAAGTTTTTCTCACTCCTACTAGTGAATGTAATGTAACACACACCCGTACAATGTGCACCACCCCGTGATGTTTTTCAGAAATCTATCCTACATTGCCACTTCATGTTCCTTGACCTCCCCATGCTGACCACCCCGCGGGGCTTTTCTCCAGCCTACATTGCCACTCACTGCCTATCCTAATTCAGACCCTCCGATTCACACCAGCCCGTGATGTTTTTCTCACTCCTACTAGTGAATGTAATGTAACACACACCCATACAATGCGCACCACCCCGAGTAGTTTTTCTCACTCCTACTAGTGAATGTAATGTAACACACACCCATTCAATGCGCACCACCCCGCGATGTTTTTTGTCACTCCTACTAGTAAATGTAATGTTACACACCCGTACAATGCGCACCACCCCGCGATGATTTTCAGAAACCTATCGTACATTGCCACTGCATGTTCCCTGACCTCCCCATGCTGACTACCCCGCGGTGCTTTTCTCCATCCTACATTGCCACTCACTGCCTATCCTAATTCAGACCCTCCGATTCACAGCACCCCGTGATGTTTTTCTCACTCCTACTAGTGAATGTAATGTAACACACACCCATACAATGCACACCACCCCGCGATGTTTTTCAGAAACCTATCCTACATTGCCACTGCATGTTCCCTGACCTCCCAATGGTGACGACCCCGCGGTGCTTTTCTCCATCCTACAATGCCACTCACTGCCTATCCTAATTCAGACCCTCCGATTCACACCACCCCTTGATGTTTTTCTCACTCCAACTAGTGAATGTAATGTAACACACACCCATACAATGCGCACCACCCCGCGATGTTTTTCTCACTCCTACTAGTGAATGTAATGTAACACACACCCATAAAATGCGCACCACCCCGCGATGTTTTTCAGAAACCTATCCTACATTGCCACTGCATGTTCCCTGACCTCCCCATGCTGACCACCCCGCGGTGCTTTTCTCCATCCTACATTACCACTCACTGCCTATCCTAATTCAGACCCTCCAATTCACACCACCCCGTGATGTTTTTCTCACTCCTACTAGTCAATGTAATGTAACACACACCGATACAATGCGCACTACCCCGTGATGTTTTTCTCACTCCTACTAGTGAATGTAATGTAACACACACCCATACAATGCGCACCACCCCGCGATGTTTTTTAGAAACCTATCCTACATTGCCACTGCATGTTCCCTGTCCTCCCAATGCTGACCGCCCCATGGTGCTTTTCTCCATTCTACATTGCCACTCACTGCCTATCCTAATTCAGACCCTCCGATTCACACCACCCCGTGAAGTTTTTCTTACTCTTACTAGTGAATGTAATGTAACACACACCCATACAATGCACACCACCCCGTGATGTTTTTCTCACTCCTACTAGTGAGTGTAATGTAAAACACACCCATACAGTGCGCACCACCCCGCGATGTTTTTCAGAAACCTATCCTACATTGCCACTGCATGTTCCCTGCCCTCCCCATGCTGACCACCCCGCGATGCTTTTCTCCATCCTACATTGCCACTCACTGCCTATCGTAATTCAGTCCCTCCGATTCACACCACCCCGTGATGTTTTTCTCACTCCCACTAGTGGATGTAATGTAACACACAACCATACAATGCTCACCACCCCACGATGTTTTTCAAAAACCTATCCTACATTGCCACTGCATGTTCCCTGACCTCCCCAAGCTGACCACCCCACGGTGATTTTCTCCATCCTACATTGCCACTCACTGCCTATCCTTATTGAGACACTCTGATTCACACCACCCCGTGATGTTTTTCTCACTCCTACTAGTGAATGTAATGTAACACACACCCATACAATGCGCACCACCCCGCGATGTTTTTCTCACTCCTACTAGTGAATATAATGTAACAAACACCCATACAATGCGCACCACCCCGCGATGTTTTTCAGAAACCAATCCCACATTGCCACTGCATGTTCCCTGACCTCCCCTTGCTGACCACCCCACGGTGCTTTTCTGCATCCTACAATGCCAATCACTGCCTATCCTAATTCAGACACTCCGATTCACACCACCCCGTGATGTTTTTCTCACTCCTACTAGTGAATGTAATGTAACACACACCCATACAATGCGCGCCACCGCGCGATGTTTTTCTCACTCCTACTAGTGAATGTAATGTAACACACACCCATAAAATGCGCACCACCCCGCGATGTTTTTCAGAAACCTATCCTACATTGCCACTGCATGTTCCCTGAACTCCCATGCTAACCACCCCGTGGTGCTTTTCTCCATCCTACATTACCACTCAATGCGTATCCTAATTCAGACCCTCCAATTCACACCACCCCGTGATGTTTTTCTCACTCCTACTGCTGAATGTAATGTAACACACACCGATACAATGCGCACGACTCCTTGATGTTTTTCTCACTCCTACTAGTGAATGTAATGTAACACACACCCATACAATGCGCACGACCCCGCGATGTTTTTTAGAAACCTATCCTACATTGCTACTGCATGTTCCCTGACCTCCCAATGCTGACCGCCCCGCGGTGCTTTTCTCCATCCTACATTGCCACTCACTGCCTATCCTAATTCAGACCCTCCGATTCACAGCACCCCGTGATGTTTTTCTCACTCCTACTAGTGAATGTAATGTAACACACACCCATACAATGCGCACCACCCCGCGATGTTTTTCAGAAACCTATCCTACATTGCCACTGCATGTTCCCTGACCTCCCCATGCTGACCACCCCGCGGTGCTTTTCTTCATCCTACATTACCACTCACTGCCTATCCTAATTCAGACCCTCCAATTCACACCACCCCGTGATGTTTTTCTCACTCCTACTAGTGAATGTAATGTAACACACACCGATACAATGCACACCACCCCGTGATGTTTTTCTCACTCCTACTAGTGAATGTAATGTAAAACACACCCATACAGTGCGCACCACCCCGCGATGTTTTTCAGAAACCTATCCTACATTGCCACTGCATGTTCCCTGCCCTCCCCATGCTGACAACCCCACGTTGCTTTTCTCCATCCCACATTGCCACTCACTGCCTATCCTAATTCAGACCATCCGATTCACACCACCCCGTGATGTTTTTCTCACTCCTACTAGAGAATGTAATGTAACACACACGCATACAATGCGCACCACCCCGCGATGTTTTTTAGAAACCTATCCTACATTGCCACTGCATGTTCCCTGACCTCCCAATGCTGACCGCCCCGCGGTGCTTTTCTCCATCCTACATTGCCACTCACTGCCTATCCTAATTCAGACCCTCCGATTCACAGAACCCCTTGATGTTTTTCTCACTCCTACTAGTGAATGTAATGTAACACACACCCATACAATGCGCACCACCCCGCGATGTTTATCTCACTCCTACTAGTAAATGTAATGTAACACACACCCATAAAATGCGCACCATCCCGCGATGTTTTTCAGAAACCTATCCTACATTGCAAATGCATGTTCCCTGACCTCCCCATGCTGACCACCCCGCGGTGCTTTTCTCCATCCTACATTGCCACTCACTGCCTATCCTAATTCAAACCCTCCGATTCACACCACCCCGTGATGTTTTTCTCACTCCTGCTAGTGAATGTCATGTAACACACACCCATACAATGCCACCACCCCGTGATGTTTTTCTCACTCCTACTAGTGAATGTAATGTAACACACACCCATACAATGTGCACCACCCAGCGATGTTTTTCAGAAACCTATCCTACATTGCCACTGCATGTTCATTGACCTCCCCATGCTGACGACCCCGCGGTGCTTTTCTCCATCCTACATTGCCACTCACTGCCTATCCTAATGCAGACCCTCCGATTCACACCACCCCGTGATGTTTTTCTCACTCCTACTAGTGAATGTAATGTAACACACACCCATACAATGCGCACCACGCCGCAATGTTTTTCAGAAACCTATCCTACATTGCCACTGCATGTTCCCTGACCTCCCCATGCTGACCACCCCGCGATGCTTTCCTCCATCCTACATTGCCACTCACTGCCTATCGTAATTCAGTCCCTCCGATTCACACCACCCCGTGATGTTTTTCTCACTCCCACTAGTGAATGTAATGTAACACACAACCATACAATGCGCACCACCCCGCGATGTTTTTCAAAAACGTATCCTACATTGCCACTGCATGTTCCCTGACCTCCCCAAGCTGACCACCCCACGGTGCTTTTCTCCATCCTACATTGCCACTCACTGCCTATCCTAATTGAGACACTCCAATTCACACCACCCCGTGATGTTTTTCTCACTCCTACTAGTGAATGTAATGTAACACACACCCATACAATGCGCACCACCCCGCGATGTTTTTCTCACTCCTACTAGTGAATATAATGTAACAAACACCCATACAATGCGCACCACCACGCGATGTTTTTCAGAAACCAATCCTACATTGCCACTGCATGTTCCCTTACCTCCCCATGCTGACCACCCCACGGTGCTTTTCTGCATCCTACATTGCCACTCACTGCCTATCCTAACACATAACCTCCGATTCACACCACCCCGTGAAGTTTTTCTCACTCCTACTAGTGAATGTAATGTAACACACACCCATACAATGCGCACCACCCCGAGTAGTTTTTCTCACTCCTACTAGTGAATGTAATGTAACACACACCCATTCAATGCGCACCACCCCGCGATGTTTTTTGTCACTCCTACTAGTGAATGTAATGTTACACACCCGTACAATGCGCACCACCCCGCGATGATTTTCAGAAACCTATCCTACATTGCCACTGCATGTTCCCTGACCTCCCCATGCAGACTACCACGCGGTGCTTTTCTCCATCCTACAGTGCCACTCACTGCCTATCCTAATTCAGACCCTCCGATTCACAGCACCCCGTGATGTTTTTCTCACTCCTACTAGTGAATGTAATGTAACACACACCCATACAATGCACACCACCCCGCGATATTTTTCAGAAACCTATCCTACATTGCTACTGCATGTTCCCTGACCTCCCAATGGTGACCACCCCGCGGTGCTTTTCTCCATCCTACAATGCCACTCACTGCCTATCCTAATTCAGACCCTCCAATTCACACCACCCCGTGATGTTTTTCTCACTCCTACTAGTGAATGTAATGTAACACACACCCATACAATGCGCACCACCCCGCGATGTTTTTTAGAAACCTATCCTACATTGCCACTGCATGTTCCCTGACCTCCCAATGCTGACCGCCCCTCGGTGCTTTTCTCCATCCTACATTGCCACTCACTGCCTATCCTAATTCAGACCCTCCGATTCACACCACCCCGTGATGTTTTTCTTACTCTTACTAGTGAATGTAATGTAACACACACCCATACAATGCACACCACCTCGTGATGTTTTTCTCACTCCTACTAGTGAATGTAATGTAAAACACACCCATACAGTGCGCACCACCCCGCGATGTTTTTCAGAAACCTATCCTACATTGCCACTGCATTTTCCCTGCCCTCCCCATGCTGACAACCCCGCGTTGCTTTTCTCCATCCAACATTGCCACTCACTGCCAATCCTAATTCAGACCCTCCGATTCACACCACCCCGTGATGTTTTTCTCACTCCTACTCGAGAATGTAATGTAACACACACGCATACAATGCGCACCACCCCGCGACGTTTTTTAGAAACCTATCCTACATTGCCACTGCATGTTCCCTGACCTCCCAATTCTGACCGCCCCGCGGTGCTTTTCTCCATCCTACATTGCCACTCACTGCCTATCCTAATGAAGACCCTCCGATTCACACCACCCCGTGATGTTTTTCTCACTCCTACTTGTGAATGTAATGTAACACACACCCATACAATGCGCACCACGCCGCGATGTTTTTCAGAAACCTATCCTACATTGCCACTGCATGTTCCCTGACCTCCCCATGCTGACCACCCCGCGATGCTTTTCTCCATCCTACATTGCCACTCACTGCCTATCGTAATTCAGTCCCTCCGATTCACACCACCCCGTGATGTTTTTCTCACTCCCACTAGTGAATGTAATGTAACACACAACCATACAATGCGCACCACCCCGCGATGTTTTTCAAAAACCTATCCTACATTGCCACTGCATGTTCCCTGACCTCCCCAAGCTGACCACCCCACGGTGCTTTTCTCCATCCTACATTGCCACTCACTGCCTATCCTAATTGAGACACTCCAATTCACACCACCCCGTGATGTTTTTCTCACTCCTACTAGTGAATGTAATGTAAGACACACCCATACAATGCGCACCACCCCGCGATGTTTTTCTCACTCCTACTAGTGAATATAATGTAACAAACACCCATACAATGCGCACCACCCCGCGATGTTTTTCAGAAACCAATCCTACATTGCCACTGCATGTTCCCTTACCTCCCCATGCTGACCACCCCACGGTGCTTTTCTGCATCCTACATTGCCACTCACTGCCTATCCTAATACATAACCTCCGATTCACACCACCCCGTGAAGTTTTTCTCACTCCTACTAGTGAATGTAATGTAACACACACCCGTACAATGTGCACCACCCCGCGATGTTTTTCAGAAACCTATCCTACATTGCCACTGCATGTTCCTTGACCTCCCCATGCTGACTACCCCGCGGGGCTTTTCTCCAGCCTACATTGCCACTCACTGCCTATCCTAATTCAGACCCTCCGATTCACACCACCCCGTGATGTTTTTCTCACTCCTACTAGTAAATGTAATGTAACACACACCCATACAATGCGCACCACCCCGAGTAGTTTTTCTCACTCCTACTAGTGAATGTAATGTAACACACACCCATTCAATGCGCACCACCCCGCGATGTTTTTTGTCACTCCTACTAGTGAATGTAATGTTACACACCCGTACAATGCGCACCACCCCGCGATGATTTTCAGAAACCTATCCTACATTGCCACTGCATGTTCCCTGACCTCCCCATGCTGACTACCACGCGGTGCTTTTCTCCATCCTACATTGCCACTCACTGCCTATCCTAATTGAGACCCTCCGATTCACAGCACCCCGTGATGTTTTTCTCACTCCTACTAGTGAATGTAATTAACACACACCCATACAATGCACACCACCCCGCGATGTTTTTCAGAAACCTATCCTACATTGCTACTGCATGTTCCCTGACCTCCCAATGGTGACCACCCCGCGGTGCTTTTCTCCATCCTACAATGCCACTCACTGCCTATCCTAATTCAGACCCTCCAATTCACACCACCCCTTGATGTTTTTCTCACTCCTACTAGTGAATGTAATGTAACACCCACCGATACAATGCGCACTACCCCGGGATGTTTTTCTCACTCCTACTAGTGAATGTAATGTAACACACACCCATACAATGCGCACCACCCCGCGATGTTTTTTAGAAACCTATCCTACATTGCCACTGCATGTTCCCTGACCTCCCAATGCTGACCGCCCCGCGGTGCTTTTCTCCATCCTACATTGCCACTCACTGCCTATCCTAATTCAGACCCTCCGATTCACACCACCCCGTGATGTTTTTCTTACTCTTACTAGTGAATGTAATGTAACACACACCCATACAATGCACACCACCTCGTGATGTTTCTCTCACTCCTACTAGTGAATGTAATGTAAAACACACCCATACAGTGCGCACCACCCCGCGATGTTTTTCAGAAACCTATCCTACATTGCCACTGCATGTTCCCTGCCCTCCCCATGCTGACAACCCCGCGTTGCTTTTCTCCATCCAACATTGCCACTCACTGCCAATCCTAATTCAGACCCTCCGATTCACACCACCCCGTGATGTTTTTCTCACTCCTACTCGAGAATGTAATGTAACACACACGCATACAATGCGCACCACCCCGCGATGTTTTTTAGAAACCTATCCTACATTGCCACTGCATGTTCCCTGACCTCCCAATGCTGACCGCCCCGCGGTGCTTTTCTCCATCCTACATTGCCACTCACTGCCTATCCTAATTCAGACACTCCGATTCACACCACCCCGTGATGTTTTTCTCACTCCTACTAGTGAATGTAATGTAACACACACCCATTCAATGCGCACCACCCCGCGATGTTTTTCTCACTCCTACTAGTGAATGTAATGTTACACACCCATACAATGCGCACCACCCCGCGATGATTTTCAGAAACCTATCCTACATTGCCACTGCATGTTCCCTGCCCTCCCCATGCTGACCACCCCGCGATGCTTTTCTCCATCCTACATTGCCACTCACTGCCTATCGTAATTCAGTCCCTCCGATTCACACCACCCCGTGATGTTTTTCTCACTCCCACTAGTGGATGTAATGTAACACACAACCATGCAATGCTCACCACCCCACGATGTTTTTCAAAAACCTATCCTACATTGCCACTGCATGTTCCCTGACCTCCCCAAGCTGACCACCCCACGGTGCTTTTCTCCATCCTACATTGCCACTCACTGCCTATCCTTATTGAGACACTCTGATTCACACCACCCCGTGATGTTTTTCTCACTCCTACTAGTGAATGTAATGTAACACACACCCATACAATGCGCACCACCCCGCGATGTTTTTCTCACTCCTACTAGTGAATATAATGTAACAAACACCCATACAATGCGCACCACCCCGCGATGTTTTTCAGAAACCAATCCCACATTGCCACTGCATGTTCCCTGACCTCCCCTTGCTGACCACCCCACGGTGCTTTTCTGCATCCTACAATGCCAATCACTGCCTATCCTAATTCAGACACTCCGATTCACACCACCCCGTGATGTTTTTCTCACTCCTACTAGTGAATGTAATGTAACACACACCCATACAATGCGCGCCACCGCGCGATGTTTTTCTCACTCCTACTAGTGAATGTAATGTAACACACACCCATAAAATGCGCACCACCCCGCGATGTTTTTCAGAAACCTATCCTACATTGCCACTGCATGTTCCCTGACCTCCCCATGCTGACTACCACGCGGTGCTTTTCTCCATCCTACAGTGCCACTCACTGCCTATCCTAATTCAGACCCTCCGATTCACAGCACCCCGTGATGTTTTTCTCACTCCTACTAGTGAATGTAATGTAACACACACCCATACAATGCACACCACCCCGCGATGTTTTTCAGAAACCTATCTTACATTGCTACTGCATGTTCCCTGACCTCCCAATGGTGACCACCCCGCGGTGCTTTTCTCCATCCTACAATGCCACTCACTGCCTATCCTAACTCAGACCCTCCAATTCACACCACCCCGTGATGTTTTTCTCACTCCTACTAGTGAATGTAATGTAACACACACCCATACAATGCGCACCACCCCGCGATGTTTTTTAGAAACCTATCCTACATTGCCACTGCATGTTCCCTGACCTCCCAATGCTGACCGCCCCTCGGTGCTTTTCTCCATCCTACATTGCCACTCACTGCCTATCCTAATTCAGACCCTCCGATTCACACCACCCCGTGATGTTTTTCTTACTCTTACTAGTGAATGTAATGTAACACACACCCATACAATGCACACCACCTCGTGATGTTTTTCTCACTCCTACTAGTGAATGTAATGTAAAACACACCCATACAGTGCGCACCACCCCGCGATGTTTTTCAGAAACCTATCCTACATTGCCACTGCATGTTCCCTGCCCTCCCCATGCTGACAACCCCGCGTTGCTTTTCTCCATCCAACATTGCCACTCACTGCCAATCCTAATTCAGACCCTCCGATTCACACCACCCCGTGATGTTTTTCTCACTCCTACTCGAGAATGTAATGTAACACACACGCATACAATGCGCACCACCCCGCGACGTTTTTTAGAAACCTATCCTACATTGCCACTGCATGTTCCCTGACCTCCCAATTCTGACCGCCCCGCGGTGCTTTTCTCCATCCTACATTGCCACTCACTGCCTATCCTAATTCAGACCCTCCGATTCACAGAACCCCGTGATGTTTTTCTCACTCCTACTAGTGAATGTAATGTAACACACACCCATATAATGCACACCACCCCGCGATGTTTTTCAGAAACCTATCCTACATTGCCACTGCATGTTCCCTGACCTCCCCATAGTGACCACCCCGCGGTGCTTTTCTCCATCCTACCATGCCACTCACTGCCTATACTAATTCAGTCCCTCCGATTCACACCACCCCTTGATGTTTTTCTCACTCCTACTAGTGAATGTAATGTAACACACACCCATACAATGCGCACCACCCCGCGATGTTTTTCTCACTCCTACTAGTAAATGTAATGTAACACACACCCATAAAATGCGCACCATCCCGCGATGTTTTTCAGAAACCTATCCTACATTGCAAATGCATGTTCCCTGACCTCCCCATGCTGACCACCCCGCGGTGCTTTTCTCCATCCTACATTGCCACTCACTGCCTATCCTAATTCAAACCCTCCGATTCACACCACCCCGTGATGTTTTTCTCACTCCTACTATGAATGTCATGTAACACACACCCATACAATGCCACCACCCCGTGATGTTTTTCTCACTCCTACTAGTGAATGTAATGTAACACACACCGATACAATGCGCACCACCCCGCGATGTTTTTCAGAAACCTATCCTACATTGCCACTGCATGTTCATTGACCTCCCCATGCTGACGACCCCGCGGTGCTTTTCTCCATCCTACATTGCCACTCACTGCCTATCCTAATGAAGACCCTCCGATTCACACCACCCCGTGATGTTTTTCTCACTCCTACTTGTGAATGTAATGTAACACACACCCATACAATGCGCACCACGCCGCGATGTTTTTCAGAAACCTATCCTACATTGCCACTGCATGTTCCCTGACCTCCCCATGCTGACCACCCCGCGATGCTTTTCTCCATCCTACATTGCCACTCACTGCCTATCGTAATTCAGTCCCTCCGATTCACACCACCCCGTGATGTTTTTCTCACTCCCACTAGTGAATGTAATGTAACACACAACCATACAATGCGCACCACCCCGCGATGTTTTTCAAAAACCTATCCTACATTGCCACTGCATGTTCCCTGACCTCCCCAAGCTGACCACCCCACGGTGCTTTTCTCCATCCTACATTGCCACTCACTGCCTATCCTAATTGAGACACTCCAATTCACACCACCCCGTGATGTTTTTCTCACTCCTACTAGTGAATGTAATGTAAGACACACCCATACAATGCGCACCACCCCGCGATGTTTTTCTCACTCCTACTAGTGAATATAATGTAACAAACACCCATACAATGCGCACCACCCCGCGATGTTTTTCAGAAACCAATCCTACATTGCCACTGCATGTTCCCTTACCTCCCCATGCTGACCACCCCACGGTGCTTTTCTGCATCCTACATTGCCACTCACTGCCTATCCTAATACATAACCTCCGATTCACACCACCCCGTGAATTTTTTCTCACTCCTAGTAGTGAATGTAATGTAACACACACCCGTACAATGTGCACCACCCCGCGATGTTTTTCAGAAACCTATCCTACATTGCCACTGCATGTTCCTTGACCTCCCCATGCTGACTACCCCGCGGGGCTTTTCTCCAGCCTACATTGCCACTCACTGCCTATCCTAATTCAGACCCTCCGATTCACACCACCCCGTGATGTTTTTCTCACTCCTACTAGTAAATGTAATGTAACAAACACCCATACAATGCGCACCACCCCGAGTAGTTTTTCTCACTCCTACTAGTGAATGTAATGTAACACACACCCATTCAATGCGCACCAGCCCGCGATGTTTTTTGTCACTCCTACTAGTGAATGTAATGTTACACACCCGTACAATGCGCACCACCCCGCGATGATTTTCAGAAACCTATCCTACATTGCCACTGCATGTTCCCTGACCTCCCCATGCTGACTACCACGCGGTGCTTTTCTCCATCCTACATTGCCACTCACTGCCTATCCTAATTCAGACCCTCCGATTCACAGCACCCCGTGATGTTTTTCTCACTCCTACTAGTGAATGTAATTAACACACACCCATACAATGCACACCACCCCGCGATGTTTTTCAGAAACCTATCCTACATTGCTACTGCATGTTCCCTGACCTCCCAATGGTGACCACCCCGCGGTGCTTTTCTCCATTCTACAATGCCACTCACTGCCTATCCTAATTCAGACCCTCCAATTCACACCACCCCTTGATGTTTTTCTCACTCCTACTAGTGAATGTAATGTAACACCCACCGATACAATGCGCACTACCGCGGGATGTTTTTCTCACTCCTACTAGTGAATGTAATGTAACACACACCCATACAATGCGCACCACCCCGCGATGTTTTTTAGAAACCTATCCTACATTGCCACTGCATGTTCCCTGACCTCCCAATGCTGACCGCCCCGCGGTGCTTTTCTCCATCCTACATTGCCACTCACTGCCTATCCTAATTCAGACCCTCCGATTCACACCACCCCGTGATGTTTTTCTTACTCTTACTAGTGAATGTAATGTAACACACACCCATACAATGCACACCACCTCGTGATGTTTTTCTCACTCCTACTAGTGAATGTAATGTAAAACACACCCATACAGTGCGCACCACCCCGCGATGTTTTTCAGAAACCTATCCTACATTGCCACTGCATGTTCCCTGCCCTCCCCATGCTGACAACCCCGCGTTGCTTTTCTCCATCCAACATTGCCACTCACTGCCAATCCTAATTCAGACCCTCCGATTCACACCACCCCGTGATGTTTTTCTCACTCCTACTCGAGAATGTAATGTAACACACACGCATACAATGCGCACCACCCCGCGATGTTTTTTAGAAACCTATCCTACATTGCCACTGCATGTTCCCTGACCTCCCAATGCTGACCGCCCCGCGGTGCTTTTCTCCATCCTACATTGCCACTCACTGCCTATCCTAATTCAGACCCTCCGATTCACACCACCCCGTGATGTTTTTCTCACTCCTACTAGTGAATGTAATGTAACACACACCCATTCAATGCGCACCACCCAGCGATGTTTTTCTCACTCCTACTAGTGAATGTAATGTTACACACCCATACAATGCGCACCACCCCGCGATGATTTTCAGAAACCTATCCTACATTGCCACTGCATGTTCCCTGCCCTCCCCATGCTGACCACCCCGCGATGCTTTTCTCCATCCTACATTGCCACTCACTGCCTATCGTAATTCAGTCCCTCCGATTCACACCACCCCGTGATGTTTTTCTCACTCCCACTAGTGGATGTAATGTAACACACAACCATACAATGCTCACCACCCCACGATGTTTTTCAAAAACCTATCCTACATTGCCACTGCATGTTCCCTGACCTCCCCAAGCTGACCACCCCACGGTGCTTTTCTCCATCCTACATTGCCACTCACTGCCTATCCTTATTGAGACACTCTGATTCACACCACCCCGTGATGTTTTTCTCACTCCTACTAGTGAATGTAATGTAACACACACCCATACAATGCGCACCACCCCGCGATGTTTTTCTCACTCCTACTAGTGAATATAATGTAACAAACACCCATACAATGCGCACCACCCCGCGATGTTTTTCTCACTCCTACTAGTGAATGTAATGTAACACACACCCATAAAATGCGCACCACCCCGCGATGTTTTTTAGAAACCAATCCCACATTGCCACTGCATGTTCCCTGACCTCCCCTTGCTGACCACCCCACGGTGCTTTTCTGCATCCTACAATGCCAATCACTGCCTATCCTAATTCAGACACTCCGATTCACACCACCCCGTGATGTTTTTCTCACTCCTACTAGTGAATGTAATGTAACACACACCCATACAATGCGCGCCACCGCGCGATGTTTTTCTCACTCCTACTAGTGAATGTAATGTAACACACACCCATAAAATGCGCACCACCCCGCGATGTTTTTCAGAAACCTATCCTACATTGCCACTGCATGTTCCCTGAACTCCCATGCTAACCACCCCGTGGTGCTTTTCTCCATCCTACATTACCACTCAATGCGTATCCTAATTCAGGCCCTCCAATTCACACCACCCCGTGATGTTTTTCTCACTCCTACTGCTGAATGTAATGTAACACACACCGATACAATGCGCACGACCCCTTGATGTTTTTCTCACTCCTACTAGTGAATGTAATGTAACACACACCCATACAATGCGCACGACCCCGCGATGTTTTTTAGAAACCTATCCTACATTGCTACTGCATGTTCCCTGACCTCCCAATGCTGACCGCCCCGCGGTGCTTTTCTCCATCCTACATTGCCACTCACTGCCTATCCTAATTCAGACCCTCCGATTCACAGCACCCCGTGATGTTTTTCTCACTCCTACTAGTGAATGTAATGTAACACACACCCATACAATGCGCACCACCCCGCGATGTTTTTCAGAAACCTATCCTACATTGCCACTGCATGTTCCCTGACCTCCCCATGCTGACCACCCCGCGGTGCTTTTCTTCATCCTACATTACCACTCACTGCCTATCCTAATTCAGACCCTCCAATTCACACCACCCCGTGATGTTTTTCTCACTCCTACTAGTGAATGTAATGTAACACACACCGATACAATGCACACCACCTCGTGATGTTTTTCTCACTCCTACTAGTGAATGTAATGTAAAACACACCCATACAGTGCGCACCACCCCGCGATGTTTTTCAGAAACCTATCCTACATTGCCACTGCATGTTCCCTGCCCTCCCCATGCTGACAACCCCACGTTGCTTTTCTCCATCCAACATTGCCACTCACTGCCTATCCTAATTCAGACCATCCGATTCACACCACCCCGTGATGTTTTTCTCACTCCTACTAGAGAATGTAATGTAACACACACGCATACAATGCGCACCACCCCGCGATGTTTTTTAGAAACCTATCCTACATTGCCACTGCATGTTCCCTGACCTCCCAATGCTGACCGCCCCGCGGTGCTTTTCTCCATCCTACATTGCCACTCACTGCCTATCCTAATTCAGACCCTCCGATTCACAGAACCCCTTGATGTTTTTCTCACTCCTACTAGTGAATGTAATGTAACACACACCCATACAATGCGCACCACCCCGCGATGTTTATCTCACTCCTACTAGTAAATGTAATGTAACACACACCCATAAAATGCGCACCATCCCGCGATGTTTTTCAGAAACCTATCCTACATTGCAAATGCATGTTCCCTGACCTCCCCATGTTGACCACCCCGCGGTGCTTTTCTCCATCCTACATTGCCACTCACTGCCTATCCTAATTCAAACCCTCCGATTCACACCACCCCGTGATGTTTTTCTCACTCCTACTAGTGAATGTCATGTAACACACACCCATACAATGCCACCACCCCGTGATGTTTTTCTCACTCCTACTAGTGAATGTAATGTAACACACACCCATACAATGTGCACCACCCCGCGATGTTTTTCAGAAACCTATCCTACATTGCCACTGCATGTTCATTGACCTCCCCATGCTGACGACCCCGCGGTGCTTTTCTCCATCCTACATTGCCACTCACTGCCTATCCTAATGCAGACCCTCCGATTCACACCACCCCGTGATGTTTTTCTCACTCCTACTAGTGAATGTAATGTAACACACACCCATACAATGCGCACCACGCCGCGATGTTTTTCAGAAACCTATCCTACATTGCCACTGCATGTTCCCTGACCTCCCCATGCTGACCACCCCGCGATGCTTTCCTCCATCCTACATTGCCACTCACTGCCTATCGTAATTCAGTCCCTCCGATTCACACCACCCCGTGATGTTTTTCTCACGCCCACTAGTGAATGTAATGTAACACACAACCATACAATGCGCACCACCCTGCGATGTTTTTCAAAAACGTATCCTACATTGCCACTGCATGTTCCCTGACCTCCCCAAGCTGACCACCCCACGGTGCTTTTCTCCATCCTACATTGCCACTCACTGCCTATCCTAATTGAGACACTCCAATTCACACCACCCCGTGATGTTTTTCTCACTCCTACTAGTGAATGTAATGTAACACACACCCATACAATGCGCACCACCCCGCGATGTTTTTCTCACTCCTACTAGTGAATATAATGTAACAAACACCCATACAATGCGCACCACCACGCGATGTTTTTCAGAAACCAATCCTACATTGCCACTGCATGTTCCCTTACCTCCCCATGCTGACCACCCCACGGTGCTTTTCTGCATCCTACATTGCCACTCACTGCCTATCCTAATACATAACCTCCGATTCACACCACCCCGTGAAGTTTTTCTCACTCCTACTAGTGAATGTAATGTAACACACACCCGTACAATGTGCACCACCCCGCGATGTTTTTCAGAAACCTATCCTACATTGCCACTGCATGTTCCTTGACCTCCCCATGCTGACTACCCCGCCGGGCTTTTCTCCAGCCTACATTGCCATTCACTGCCTATCCTAATTCAGACCCTCCGATTCACACCACCCTCGTGATGTTTTTCTCACTCCTACTAGTAAATGTAATGTAACACACACCCATACAATGCGCACCACCCCGAGTAGTTTTTCTCACTCCTACTAGTGAATGTAATGTAACACACACCCATTCAATGCGCACCACCCCGCGATGTTTTTTGTCACTCCTACTAGTGAATGTAATGTTACACACCCGTACAATGCGCACCACCCCGCGATGATTTTCAGAAACCTATCCTACATTGCCACTGCATGTTCCCTGACCTCCCCATGCTGACTACCACGCGGTGCTTTTCTCCATCCTACAGTGCCACTCACTGCCTATCCTAATTCAGACCCTCCGATTCACAGCACCCCGTGATGTTTTTCTCACTCCTACTAGTGAATGTAATGTAACACACACCCATACAATGCACACCACCCCGCGATGTTTTTCAGAAACCTATCCTACATGCTACTGCATGTTCCCTGACCTCCCAATGGTGACCACCCCGCGGTGCTTTTCTCCATCCTACAATGCCACTCACTGCCTATCCTAATTCAGACCCTCCAATTCACACCACCCCGTGATGTTTTTCTCACTCCTACTAGTGAATGTAATGTAAAACACACATACAATGCGCACCACCCCGCGATGTTTTTTAGAAACCTATCCTACATTGCCACTGCATGTTCCCTGACCTCCCAATGCTGACAGCCCCGCGGTGCTTTTCTCCATCCTACATTGCCACTCACTGCCTGTCCTAATTCAGACCCTCCGATTCACACCACCCCGTGATGTTTTTCTTACTCTTACTAGTGAATGTAATGTAACACACACCCATACAATGCACACCACCTCGTGATGTTTTTCTCACTCCTACTAGTGAATGTAATGTAAAACACACCCATACAGTGCGCACCACCCCGCGATGTTTTTCAGAAACCTATCCTACATTGCCACTGCATGTTCCCTGCCCTCCCCATGCTGACAACCCCGCGTTGCTTTTCTCCATCCAACATTGCCACTCACTGCCAATCCTAATTCAGACCCTCCGATTCACACCACCCCGTGATGTTTTTCTCACTCCTACTCGAGAATGTAATGTAACACACACGCATAGAATGCGCACCACCCCGCGATGTTTTTTAGAAACCTATCCTACATTGCCACTGCATGTTCCCTGACCTCCCAATTCTGACCGCCCCGCGGTGCTTTTCTCCATCCTACATTGCCACTCACTGCCTATCCTAATTCAGACCCTCCGATTCACAGAACCCCGTGATGTTTTTCTCACTCCTACTAGTGAATGTAATGTAACACACACCCATATAATGCACACCACCCCGCGATGTTTTTCAGAAACCTATCCTACATTGCCACTGCATGTTCCCTGACCTCACCATAGTGACCACCCCGCGGTGCTTTTCTCCATCCTACCATGCCACTCACTGCCTATACTAATTCAGTCCCTCCGATTCACACCACCCCTTGATGTTTTTCTCACTCCTACTAGTGAATGTAATGTAACACACACCCATACAATGCGCACCACCCCGCGATGTTTTTCTCACTCCTACTAGTAAATGTAATGTAACACACACCCATAAAATGCGCACCATCCCGCGATGTTTTTCAGAAACCTATCCTACATTGCAAATGCATGTTCCCTGACCTCCCCATGCTGACCACCCCGCGGTGCTTTTCTCCATCCTACATTGCCACTCACTGCCTATCCTAATTCAAACCCTCCGATTCACACCACCCCGTGATGTTTTTCTCACTCCTACTATGAATGTCATGTAACACACACCCATACAATGCCACCACCCCGTGATGTTTTTCTCACTCCTACTAGTGAATGTAATGTAACACACACCCATACAATGCGCACCACCCCGCGATGTTTTTCAGAAACCTATCCTACATTGCCACTGCATGTTCATTGACCTCCCCATGCTGACGACCCCGCGGTGCTTTTCTCCATCCTACATTGCCACTCACTGCCTATCCTAATGAAGACCCTCCGATTCACACCACCCCGTGATGTTTTTCTCACTCCTACTAGTGAATGTAATGTAACACACACCCATACAATGCGCACCACGCCGCGATGTTTTTCAGAAACCTATCCTACATTGCCACTGCATGTTCCCTGACCTCCCCATGCTGACCACCCCGCGATGCTTTTCTCCATCCTACATTGCCACTCACTGCCTATCGTAATTCAGTCCCTCCGATTCACACCACCCCGTGATGTTTTTCTCACTCCCACTAGTGAATGTAATGTAACACACAACCATACAATGCGCACCACCCCGCGATGTTTTTCAAAAACCTATCCTACATTGCCACTGCATGTTCCCTGACCTCCCCAAGCTGACCACCCCACGGTGCTTTTCTCCATCCTACATTACCACTCACTGCCTATCCTAATTGAGACACTCCAATTCACACCACCCCGTGATGTTTTTCTCACTCCTACTAGTGAATGTAATGTAAGACACACCCATACAATGCGCACCACCCCGCGATGTTTTTCTCACTCCTACTAGTGAATATAATGTAACAAACACCCATACAATGCGCACCACCCCGCGATGTTTTTCAGAAACCAATCCTACATTGCCACTGCATGTTCCCTTACCTCCCCATGCTGACCACCCCACGGTGCTTTTCTGCATCCTACATTGCCACTCACTGCCTATCCTAATACATAACCTCCGATTCACACCACCCCGTGAAGTTTTTCTCACTCCTACTAGTGAATGTAATGTAACACACACCCGTACAATGTGCACCACCCCGCGATGTTTTTCAGAAACCTATCCTACATTGCCACTGCATGTTCCTTGACCTCCCCATGCTGACTACCCCGCGGGGCTTTTCTCCAGCCTACATTGCCACTCACTGCCTATCCTAATTCAGACCCTCCGATTCACACCACCCCGTGATGTTTTTCTCACTCCTACTAGTAAATGTAATGTAACACACACCCATACAATGCGCACCAC
Organism: Cavia porcellus; assembly: GCF_034190915.1. Taxonomy (NCBI): domain Eukaryota; kingdom Metazoa; phylum Chordata; class Mammalia; order Rodentia; family Caviidae; genus Cavia; species Cavia porcellus. Next base: position 1,732,771 of record NW_026947556.1, read on the forward strand.
CCCGAGTAGTTTTTCTCACTCCTACTAGTGAATGTAATGTAACACACACCCATTCAATGCGCACCACCCCGCGATGTTTTTTGTCACTCCTACTAGTGAATGTAATGTTACACACCCGTACAATGCGCACCACCCCGCGATGATTTTCAGAAACCTATCCTACATTGCCACTGCATGTTCCCTGACCTCCCCATGCTGACTACCACGCGGTGCTTTTCTCCATCCTACATTGCCACTCACTGCCTATCCTAATTCAGACCCTCCGATTCACAGCACCCCGTGATGTTTTTCTCACTCCTACTAGTGAATGTAATGTAACACACACCCATACAATGCACACCACCCGGCGATGTTTTTCAGAAACCTATCCTACATTGCTACTGCATGTTCCCTGACCTCCCAATGGTGACCACCCCGCGGTGCTTTTCTCCATCCTACAATGCCACTCACTGCCTATCCTAATTCAGACCCTCCAATTCACACCACCCCTTGATGTTTTTCTCACTCCTACTAGTGAATGTAATGTAACACCCACCGATACAATGCGCACTACCCCGGGATGTTTTTCTCACTCCTACTAGTGAATGTAATGTAACACACACCCATACAATGCGCACCACCCCGCGATGTTTTTTAGAAACCTATCCTACATTGCCACTGCATGTTCCCTGACCTCCCAATGCTGACCGCCCCTCGGTGCTTTTCTCCATCCTACATTGCCACTCACTGCCTATCCTAATTCAGACCCTCCGATTCACACCACCCCGTGATGTTTTTCTTACTCTTACTAGTGAATGTAATGTAACACACACCCATACAATGCACACCACCTCGTGATGTTTTTCTCACTCCTACTAGTGAATGTAATGTAAAACACACCCATACAGTGCGCACCACCCCGCGATGTTTTTCAGAAACCTATCCTATATTGCCACTGCATGTTCCCTGCCCTCCCCATGCTGACAACCCCGCGTTGCTTTTCTTCATCCAACATTGCCACTCACTGCCAATCCTAATTCAGACCCTCCGATTCACACCACCCCGTGATGTTTTTCTCACTCCTACTCGAGAATGTAATGTAACACACACGCATACAATGCGCACCACCCCGCGATGTTTTTTAGAAACCTATCCTACATTGCCACTGCATGTTCCCTGACCTCCCAATGCTGACCGCCCCGCGGTGCTTTTCTCCATCCTACATTGCCACTCACTGCCTATCCTAATTCAGACCCTCCGATTCACACCACCCCGTGATGTTTTTCTCACTCCTACTAGTGAATGTAATGTAACACACACCCATTCAATGCGCACCACCCCGCGATGTTTTTCTCACTCCTACTAGTGAATGTAATGTTACACACCCATACAATGCGCACCACCCCGCGATGATTTTCAGAAACATATCCTACATTGCCACTGCATGTTCCCTGACCTCCCCATGCTGACTACCCCGCGGTGCTTTTCTCCATTCTACATTGCCACTCACTGCCTATCCTAATTCAGACCCTCCGATTCACAGCACCCCGTGATGTTTTTCTCACTCCTACTAGTGAATGTAATGTAACACACACCCATACAATGCACACCACCCCGCGATGTTTTTCAGAAACCTATCCTACATTGCCACTGCATGTTCCCTGACCTCCCCATAGTCACCACCCCGCGGTGCTTTTCTCCATCCTACAATGCAACTCACTGCCTATACTAATTCAGTCCCTCCGATTCACACCACCCCTTGATGTTTTTCTCACTCCTACTAGTGAATGTCATGTAACACACACCCATACAATGCGCACCACCCCGCGATGTTTTTCTCACTCCTACTAGTAAATGTAATGTAACACACACCCATAAAATGCGCACCATCCCGCGATGTTTTTCAGAAACCTATCCTACATTGCAAATGCATGTTCCCTGACCTCCCCATGCTGACCACCCCGCGGTGCTTTTCTCCATCCTACATTGCCACTCACTGCCTATCCTAATTCAAACCCTCCGATTCACACCACCCCTTGATGTTTTTCTCACTCCTATTAGTGAATATAATGTAACACACACCCATACAATGCGCACCACCCCGTGATGTTTTTCTCACTCCTACTAGTGAATGTAATGTAACACACACCCATACAATGCGCACCACCCCGCGATGTTTTTCAGAAACCTATCCTATATTGCCACTGCATGTTCCCTGACCTCCCCATGCTGACCACCCCGCGATGCTTTTCTCCATCCTACATTGCCACTCACTTCCTATCGTAATTCAGTCCCTCCGATTCACACCACCCCGTGATGTTTTTCTCACTCCCACTAGTGAATGTAATGTAACACACAACCATACAATGCGCACCACCCCGCGATGTTTTTCAAAAACCTATCCTACATTGCCACTGCATGTTCCCTGACCTCCCTAAGCTGACGACCCCACGGTGCTTTTCTCCATCCTACATTGCCACTCACTGCCTATCCTAATTGAGACACTCCAATTCACACCACCCTGTGATGTTTTTCTCACTCCTACTAGTGAATGTAATGTAACACACACCGATACAATGCGCACCACCCCGCGATGTTTTTCTCACTCCTACTAGTGAATATAATGTAACACACACCCATTCAATGCGCACCACCCCGCGAAGTTTTTTGTCACTCCTACTAGTGAATGTAATGTTACACACCCGTACAATGCGCACCACCCCGCGATGATTTTCAGAAACCTATCCTACATTGCCACTGCATGTTCCCTGACCTCCCCATGCTGACTACCCCGCGGTGCTTTTCTCCATCCTACATTGCCACTCACTGCCTATCCTAATTCAGACCCTCCGATTCACAGCACCCCGTGATGTTTTTCTCACTCCTACTAGTGAATGTAATGTAACACACACCCATACAATGCACACCACCCTGCGATGTTTTTCAGAAACCTATCCTACATTGCCACTGCATGTTCCCTGACCTCCCAATGGTGACCACCCCGCGGTGCTTTTCTCCATCCTACAATGCCACTCGCTGCCTATCCTAATTCAGACCCTCCAATTCACACCACCCCGTGATGTTTTTCTCACTCCTACTAGTGAATGTAATGTAACACCCACCGATACAATGCGCACTACCCCGGGATGTTTTTCTCACTCCTACTAGTGAATGTAATGTAACACACACCCATACAATGCGCACCACCCCGCGATGTTTTTTAGAAACCTATCCTACATTGCCACTGCATGTTCCCTGACCTCCCCATGCTGACTACCCCGCGGGGCTTTTCTCCATCGTACAATGCCAATCACTGCCTATCCTAATTCAGACCCTCCGATTCACACCACCACGTGATGTTGTTCTCACTCCTACTAGTGAATGTAATGTAACACAAACCCATACAATGCGCGCCACCGCGCGATGTTTTTCTCACTCCTACTAGTGAATGTAATGTAACACACACCCATACAATGCGCACCACGCCGCGATGTTTTTCAGAAACCTATCCTATATTGCCACTGCATGTTCCCTTACCTCCCCATGCTGACCACTCCACGGTGCTTTTCTGCATCCTACATTGCCACTCACTGCCTATCCTAATACATAACCTCCGATTCACACCACCCCGTGAAGTTTTTCTCACTCCTACTAGTGAATGTAATGTAACACACACCCGTACAATGTGCACCACCCCGCGATGTTTTTCAGAAACCTATCCTACATTGCCACTGCATGTTCCTTGACCTCCCCATGCTGAATACCCCGCGGGGCTTTTCTCCAGCCTACATTGCCACTCACTGCCTATCCTAATTCAGACCCTCCGATTCACACCACCCCGTGATGTTTTTCTCACTCCTACTAGTAAATGTAATGTAACACACACCCATACAATGCGCACCACCCCGAGTAGTTTTTCTCACTCCTACTAGTGAATGTAATGTAACACACACCCATTCAATGCGCACCACCCCGCGATGTTTTTTGTCACTCCTACTAGTGAATGTAATGTTACACACCCGTACAATGCGCACCGCCCCGCGATGATTTTCAGAAACCTATCCTACATTGCCACTGCATGTTCCCTGACCTCCCCATGCTGACTACCACGCGGTGCTTTTCTCCATCCTACATTGCCACTCACTGCCTATCCTAATTCAGACCCTCCGATTCACAGCACCCCGTGATGTTTTTCTCACTCCCACTAGTGAATGTAATGTAACACACACCCATACAATGCACACCACCCCGCGATGTTTTTCAGAAACCTATCCTACATTGCTACTGCATGTTCCCTGACCTCCCAATGGTGACCACCCCGCGGTGCTTTTCTCCATCCTACAATGCCACTCACTGCCTATCCTAATTCAGACCCTCCAATTCACACCACCCCTTGATGTTTTTCTCACTCCTACTAGTGAATGTAATGTAACACCCACCGATACAATGCGCACTACCCCGGGATGTTTTTCTCACTCCTACTAGTGAATGTAATGTAACACACACCCATACAATGCGCACCACCCCGCGATGTTTTTTAGAAACCTATCCTACATTGCCACTGCATGTTCCCTGACCTCCCAATGCTGACCGCCCCGCGGTGCTTTTCTCCATCCTACATTGCCACTCACTGCCTATCCTAATTCAGACCCTCCGATTCACACCACCCCGTGATGTTTTTCTTACTCTTACTAGTGAATGTAATGTAACACACACCCATACAATGCACACCACCTCGTGATGTTTTTCTCACTCCTACTAGTGAATGTAATGTAAAACACACCCATACAGTGCGCACCACCCCGCGATGTTTTTCAGAAACCTATCCTACATTGCCACTGCATGTTCCCTGCCCTCCCCATGCTGACAACCCCGCGTTGCTTTTCTCCATCCAACATTGCCACTCACTGCCAATCCTAATTCAGACCCTCCGATTCACACCACCCCGTGATGTTTTTCTCACTCCTACTCGAGAATGTAATGTAACACACACGCATACAATGCGCACCACCCCGCGATGTTTTTTAGAAACCTATCCTACATTGCCACTGCATGTTCCCTGACCTCCCAATGCTGACCGCCCCGCGGTGCTTTTCTCCATCCTACATTGCCACTCACTGCCTATCCTAATTCAGACCCTCCGATTCACACCACCCCGTGATGTTTTTCTCACTCCTACTAGTGAATGTAATGTAACACACACCCATTCAATGCGCACCACCCCGCGATGTTTTTCTCACTCCTACTAGTGAATGTAATGTTACACACCCATACAATGCGCACCACCCCGCGATGATTTTCAGAAACATATCCTACATTGCCACTGCATGTTCCCTGACCTCCCCATGCTGACTACCCCGCGGTGCTTTTCTCCATTCTACATTGCCACTCACTGCCTATCCTAATTCAGACCCTCCGATTCACAGCACCCCGTGATGTTTTTCTCACTCCTACTAGTGAATGTAATGTAACACACACCCATACAATGCACACCACCCCGCGATGTTTTTCAGAAACCTATCCTACATTGCCACTGCATGTTCCCTGACCTCCCCATAGTCACCACCCCGCGGTGCTTTTCTCCATCCTACAATGCAACTCACTGCCTATACTAATTCAGTCCCTCCGATTCACACCACCCCTTGATGTTTTTCTCACTCCTACTAGTGAATGTAATGTAACACACACCCATACAATGCGCACCACCCCGCGATGTTTTTCTCACTCCTACTAGTAAATGTAATGTAACACACACCCATAAAATGCGCACCATCCCGCGATGTTTTTCAGAAACCTATCCTACATTGCAAATGCATGTTCCCTGACCTCCCCATGCTGACCACCCCGCGGTGCTTTTCTCCATCCTACATTGCCACTCACTGCCTATCCTAATTCAAACCCTCCGATTCACACCACCCCGTGATGTTTTTCTCACTCCTACTAGTGAATGTCATGTAACACACACCCATACAATGCCACCACACCGTGATGTTTTTCTCACTCCTACTAGTGAATGTAATGTAACACACACCCATACAATGCGCACCACCTCGCGATGTTTTTCAGAAACCTATCCTACATTGCCACTGCATGTTCATTGACCTCCCCATGCTGACGACCCCGCGGTGCTTTTCTCCATCCTACATTGCCACTCACTGCCTATCCTAATGCAGACCCTCCGATTCACACCACCCCGTGATGTTTTTCTCACTCCTACTAGTGAATGTCATGTAACACACACCCATACAATGCCACCACCCCGTGATGTTTTTCTCACTCCTACTAGTGAATGTAATGTAACACACACCCATACAATGCGCACCACACCGCGTTGTTTTTCAGCAACCTATCCTACATTGCCACTCCATGTTCATTGACCTCCCCATGCTGACGACCCCGCGGTGCTTTTCTCCATCCTACATTGCCACTCACTGCCTATCCTAATGCAGACCGTCCGATTCACACCACCCCGTGATGTTTTTCTCACTCCTACTAGTGAATGTAATGTAACACACACCCATACAATGCGAACCACGCCGCGATGTTTTTCAGAAACCTATCCTACATTGCCACTGCATGTTCCCTGACCTCCCCATGCTGACCACCCCGCGATGCTTTTCTCCATCCTACATTGCCACTCACTGCCTATCGTAATTCAGTCCCTCTGATTCAGACCACCCCGTGATGTTTTTCTCACTCCCACTAGTGGATGTAATGTAACACACAACCATACAATGCGCACCACCCCACGATGTTTTTCAAAAACCTATCCTACATTGCCACTGCATGTTCCCTGACCTCCCCAAGCTGACCACCCCAGGGTGCTTTTCTCCATCCTACATTGCCACTCACTGCCTATCCTAATTGAGACACTCCGATTCACACCACCCCGTGATGTTTTTCTCACTCCTACTAGTGAATGTAATGTAACACACACCCATACAATGCGAACCACCCCGCGTTGTTTTTCTCAATCCTACTAGTGAATATAATGTAACAAACACCCATACAATGCGCATCACCCCGCGATGTTTTTCAGAAACCAATCCTACATTGCCACTGCATGTTCCCTGACCTCCCCATGCTGACCACCCCACTGTGCTTTTCTGCATCCTACATTGCCACTCACTGCCTATCCTAATACATACCCTCCGATTCACACCACCCCGTGAAGTTTTTCTCACTCCTACTAGTGAATGTAATGTAACACACACCCGTACAATGCGCACCACCCCGCGATGTTTTTCAGAAACCTATCCTACATTGCCACTGCATGTTTCTTGACCTCCCCATGCTGACTACCCCGCGGGGCTTTTCTCCATCCTACAATGCCAATCACTGCCTATCCTAATTCAGACCCTCCGATTCACACCACCCCGTGATGTTTTTCTCACTCCTACTAGTGAATGTAATGTAACACACACCCATAAAATGCGCACGACCCCGCGATGTTTTTCAGAAACCTATCCTACATTGCCACTGCATGTTCCCTGAACTCCCATGCTAACCACCCCCCGGTGCTTTTCTCCATCCTACATTACCACTCAATGCGTATCCTAATTCAGACCCTCCAATTCACACCACCCCGTGATGTTTTTCTCACTCCTAATGCTGAATGTAATGTAACACACACCGATACAATGCGCACCACCCCGTGATGTTTTTCTCACACCTACTAGTGAATGTAATGTAACACACACCCATACAATGTGCACCACCCCGCGATGTTTTTTAGAAACCTATCCTACATTGCCACTGCATGTTCCCTGACCTCCCAATGCTGACCGCCCCGCGGTGCTTTTCTCCATCCTACATTGCCACTCACTGCCTATCCTAATTCAGACCCTCCGATTAACACCACCCCGTGATGGTTTTCTTACTCTTACTAGTGAATGTAATGTAACACACACCCATACAATGCGCACCACCCCGTGATGTTTTTCTCACTGCTACTAGTGAATGTAATGTAATACACACCCATACAATGCGCACCACCCAGCGTTGTTTTTCAGAAACCTATCCTACAATGCCACTGCATGTTCCCTGCCCTCCCCATGCTAACAACCCCGCGTTGCTTTTCTCCATCCAACATTGCCACTCACTGCCTATCCTAATTCAGACCCTCCGATTCACACCACCCCGTGATGTTTTTCTCACTCCTACTAGAGAATGTAATGTAACACACACGCATACAATGCGCACCACCCCGCGATGTTTTTTAGAAACCTATCCTACATTGCCACTGCATGTTCCCTGACCTCCCAATGCTGACCACCCCGCCGTGCTTTTCTCCATCCTACATTGCCACTCACTGCCTATCCTAATTCAGACCCTCCGATTCACACCACCCCGTGATGTTTTTCTCACTCCTACTAGTGAATGTAATGTAACACACACCCATACAATGCGCACCACCCCGAGTAGTTTTTCTCACTCCTACTAGTGAATGTAATGTAACACACACCCATTCAATGCGCACCACCCCGCGATGTTTTTCTCACTCCTACTAGTGAATGTAATGTTACACACCCGTACAATGCGCACCACCCCGCGATGATTTTCAGAAACCTATCCTACATTGCCACTGCATGTTCCCTGACCTCCCCATGCTGACTACCTCGCGGTGCTTTTCTCCATCCTACATTGCCACTCACTGCCTATCCTAATTCAGACCCTCCGATTCACAGCACTCCGTGATGTTTTTCTCACTCCTACTAGTGAATGTAATGTAACAAACACCCATACAATGCGCACCACCCCGCGATGTTTTTCAGAAACCTATCCTACATTGCCACTGCATGTTCCCTGACCTCCCCATGGTGACCACCCCGTGGTGCTTTTCTCCATCCTACAATGCCACTCACTGACTATCCTAATTCAGTCCGTCCGATTCACACCACCCCTTGATGTTTTTCTCACTCCTACTATTGAATGTAATGTAACCCACACCCATACAATGCGCACCACCACGCGATGTTTTTCTCACTCCTACTAGTGAATGTAATGTAACACACACCCATAAAATGCGCACCACCCCGCGATGTTTTTCAGAAACCTATCCTACATTGCCACTGCATGTTCCCTGACCTCCCCATGCTGACCACCCCGCGGTGCTTTTCTCCATCCTACATTGCCACTCACTGCCTATCCTAATTCAGACCCTCCGATTCACACCACCCCGTGATGTTTTTCTCACTCCTACTAGTGAATGTCATGTAACACACACCCATACAATGCGCACGACGCCGCGATGTTTTTCAGAAACCTATCCTACATTGCCACTGCATGTTCCCTGACCTCCCCATGCTGACCACCCCGCGGTGCTTTTCTCCATCCTACATTGCCACTCACTGCCTATCGTAATTAAGTCCCTCCGATTCACACCACCCAGTGATGTTTTTGTCACTCCCACTAGTGAATGTAATGTAACACACAACCATTCAATGCGCACCACCCCGCGTTGTTTTTCAGCAACCTATCCTACATTGCCACTGCATGTTCCTTGACCTCCCCATGCTGACTACCCCGCCGGGCTTTTCTCCATCCTACAATGCCAATCACTGCCTATCCTAATTTTGACCCTCCAATTCACACCACCCCGTGATGTTTTTCTCACTCCTACTAGTGAATGTAATGTAACACACACCCATACAATGCGCGCCACCGCGCGACGTTTTTTTCACTCCTACTAGTGAATGTAATGTAACACAAACCCATAAAATGCGCACCACCCCGCGATGTTTTTCAGAAACCTATCCTACATTGCCACTGCATGTTCATTGACCTCCCCATGCTGACCACCCCGCGGTGCTTTTCTCCATCCTACATTGCCACTCACTGCCTATCCTAGTTCAAACCTTCCAATTCACACCACCCCGTGATGTTTTTCTCACTCCTACTAGTGAATGTAATGTAACACACACCCATACAATGCGCACCACCCCGCGATGTTTTTCAGAAACTTATCCTACATTGGCACTGCATGTTCCCTGACCTCCCCATGCTGACCACCCCGCGGTGCTTTTCTCCATCCAACATTGCCACTCACTGCCTATCCTAATTCAGACCCTCCGCTTCACACCACCCCGTGATGTTTTTCTCACTCCAACTAGAGAATGTAATGTAACACACACGCATACAATGCGCACCACCCCGCGATGTTTTTTAGAAACCTATCCTACATTGCCACTGCATGTTCCCTGACCTCCCAATGCTGACCGCCCCGCGGTGCTTTTCTCCATCCTACATTGCCACTCACTGCCTATCCTAATTCAGACCCTCCGATTCACACCAAACCGTGATGTTTTTCTCACTCCTACTAGTGAATGTATTGTAACACACACCCATACAATGCGACCACCCCGAGTAGTTTTTCTGACTCCTACTAGTGAATGTAATGTAACACACACCCATTCAATGCGCACCACCCCGCGATGTTTTTCTCACTCCTAATAGTGAATGTAATGTAACACACACCCATAAAATGCGCACCACCCCGCGATGTTTTTCAGAAACCTATCCTACATTGCCACTGCATGTTCCCTGACCTCCCCATGCTGACCACCCGGCGGTGCTTTTCTCCATCCTACATTACCACTCACTGCCTATCCTAATTCAGACCCTCCAATTCACACCACCCCGTGATGTTTTTCTCGCTCCTACTAGTGAATGTAATGTAACACACACCGATACAATGCGCACCACCCCGTGATGTTTTTCTCACTCCTACTAGTGAATGTAATGTAACACACACCCATACAATGCGCACCACCACGAGTAGTTTTTCTGACTCCTACTAGTGAATGTAATGTAACACACACCCATTCAATGCGCACCACCCCGCGATGTTTTTCTCACTCCTACTAGTGAATGTAATGTTACACACCCGTACAATGCGCACCACCCCGCGATGATTTTCAGAAACCTATCCTACATTGCCAAAGCATGTTCCCTGACCTCCCCATGCTGACTAACCCTCGGTGCTTTTCTCCATCCTACATTGCCACTCACTACCTATCCTAATTCAGACCCTCCGATTCACAGCACCCCGTGATGATTTTCTCGCTCCTACTAGTGAATGTAATGTAACACACACCCATACAATGCGCACCACCCCGCGATGTTTTTCTCACTCCTAATAGTGAATGTAATGTAACACACACCCATAAAATGCGCATCACCCCGCGATGTTTTTCAGAAACCTATCCTACATTGCCACTGCATGTTCCCTGACCTCCCCATGCTGACCACCCGGTGGTGCTTTTCTCCATCCTACATTACCACTCACTGCCTATCCTAATTCAGACCCTCCAATTCACACCACCCCGTGATGTTTTTCTCGCTCCTACTAGTGAATGTAATGTAACACACACCGATACAATGCGCACCACCCCGTGATGTTTTTCTCACTCCTACTAGTGAATGTAATGTAACACACACCCATACAATGCGCACCACCCCGCGATATTTTTCTCACTCCTACTAGTGAATGTAATGTAACACACACCCATACAATGCGCACCACCCCGCGATGATTTTCAGAAACCTATCCTACATTGCCACTACATGTCCCCTGACCTCCCCATGCTGACCACCCCGCGGTGCTTTTCTCCATCCTACATTGCCACTCACTGCCTATCCTAATTCAGACCCTCCGATTCACACCACCCCGTGATGTTTTTCTCACTCCTAATAGTGAATGTAATGTAACACACACCCATACAATGCGCACCACCCCGTGGTGTTTTTCTCACTCCTACTAGTGAAGGTAATGTAACACACACCCATACAATGCGCACCACGCCGCGATGTTTTTCAGAAACCTATCCTACATTGCCACTGCATGTTCACTGACCTCCCTATGCTGACGACCCCGCGGTGCTTTTCTCCGTCCTACATTTCCACTCACTGCCTATCCTAATTCAGTCCCTCCGATTCACACCACCCCGTGATGTTTTTCTCACTCCTAATAGTGAATGTAATGTAACACCTACCCATACAATGCGCGCCACCGCGCGATGTTTTTCTCACTCCCACTAGTGAATGTAATGTAACACACTCCCATAAAATGCGCACCACCCCACGATGTTTTTCAGAAACCTATCCTACATTGCCACTGCATGTTCCCAGACCTCCCCATGCTGACCACCCCGCGGTGCTTTTCTCCATCCTACATTACCACTCACTGCGTATCCTAATTCAGACACTCCAATTCACACCACCCCGTGATGTTTTTCTCACTCCTACTGCTGAATATAATGTAACACACACCCATACAATGCGCACCACCCCGTGATGTTTTTCTCACTCCTACTAGTGAATGCAATATAACACACACCCATACAATGCGTACCACCCCGCGATGTTTTTCTCACTCCTACTGGTGAATGTAATGTAACACACACCCATACAATGCGCACCACCCCGCGATGTTTTTCAGAAACCTATCCTACATTGCCACTGCATGTTCCCTGACTTCCCCATGCTGACCACCCCGCGGTGCTTTTCTCCATCCTCCATTACCACTCACTGCGTATCCTAATTCAGACCCTCCAATTCACACCACCCCGTGATGTTTTTCTCACTCCTACTGCTGAATGTAATGTAACACACACCCATTCAATGCGTACCACCCCGCGTTGTTTTTCTCACTCCTACTGGTGAATGTAATGTTACACACCCGTACAATGCGCACCACCCCGCGATGAGTTTCAGAAACCTATACTACATTGCCACTGCATGTTCCCTGAACTCCCCATGCTGACCACCCAGCGGTGCTTTTCTCCATCCTACATTGCCACTCACTGCCTATCCTAGTTCAAACCTTCCAATTCACACCACTCCGTGATGTTTTTCTCACTCCTACTAGTGAATGTAATGTAACACACACCCATACAATGCGCACCACCCCGCGATGTTTTTCAGAAACCTATCCTACATTGGCACTGCATGTTCCCTGACATCCCCATGCTGACCACCCCGCGGTGCTTTTCTCCATCCAACATTGCCACTCACTGCCTATCCTAATTCAGACCCTCCGCTTCACACCACCCCGTGATGTTTTTCTCACTCCTACTAGAGAATGTAATGTAACACACACGCATACAATGCGCACCACCCCGCGATGTTTTTTAGAAACCTATCCTACATTGCCACTGCATGTTCCCTGACCTCCCAATGCTGACCGCCCCGCGGTGCTTTTCTCCATCCTACATTGCCACTCACTGCCTATCCTAATTCAGACACTCCGATTCACACCACACCGTGATGTTTTTCTCACTCCTACTAGTGAATGTAATGTAACACACACCCATACAATGCGCACCACCCCGAGTAGTTTTTCTGACTCCTACTAGTGAATGTAATGTAACACACACCCATTCAATGCGCACCACTCCGCGATGTTTTTCTCACTCCTACTAGTGAATGTAATGTAACACACACCCATACAATGCGCACCAACCCGAGTAGTTTTTCTCACTCCTACTAGTGAATGTAATGTAACACACACCCATACAATGCACACCACCCCGAGTAGTTTTTCTGACTCCTACTAGTGAATGTAATGTAACACACACCCATTCAATGCGCACCACTCCGCGATGTTTTTCTCACTCCTACTAGTGAATGTAATGTAACACACACCCATACAATGCGCACCACCCCGAGTAGTTTTTCTCACTCCTACTAGTGAATGTAATGTAACACACACCCATACAATGCGCACCACCCCGAGTAGTTTTTCTCACTCCTACTACTGAATGTAATGTAACACACACCCATACAATGCGCACCACCCCGAGTAGTTTTTCTCACTCCTACTAGTGAATGTAATGTAACACACACCCATTCAATGCGCACCACCCCGCGATGTTTTTCTCACTCCTACTAGTGAATGTAATGTTACACACCCATACAATGCGCACCACCCCGCGATGATTTTCAGAAACCTATCCTACATTGCCACTGCATGTTCCCTGACCTCCCCATGCTGACCACCCCGCGTTGCTTTTCTCCATCCTACATTGCCACTCACTGCCTATCCTAATTCAGACCCTCCGATTCACAGCACCCCGTGATGTTTTTCTCACTCCTACTAGTGAATGTAATGTAACACACACCCATACAATGCGCACCACCCCGCGATGTTTTTCTCACTCCTACTAGTGATTGTAATGTAACACACACCCATAAAATGCGCACCACCCCGCGATGTTTTTCAGAAACCTATCCTACATTGCCACTGCATGTTCCCTGACCTCCATATGCTGACCACCCGGCGGTGCTTTTCTCCATCCTACATTACCACTCACTGCCTATCCTAATTCAGACCCTCCAATTCACACCACCCCGTGATGTTTTTCCCACTCCTACTAGTGAATGTAATGTAACACACACCCATACAATGCGCACCACCCCGTGATGTTTTTCTCACTCCTACTAGTGAATGTAATGTAACACACACCCATACAATGCGCACCACCCCGCGATGTTATTCTCACTCCTACTAGAGAATGTAATGTAACACAAACCCATACAATGCGCACCACCCCGCGATGATTTTCAGAAACCTATCCAACATTGACACTGCATGTTCCCTGACCTCCCCATGCTGACCACCCCGCGGTGCTTTTCTCCATCCTACATTGCCACTCACTGCCTATCCTAATTCAGACCCTCCGATTCACACCACCCCGTGATGTTTTTCTCACTCCTAATAGTGAATGTAATGTAACACATACCCATACAATGCGCACCACCCCGTGATGTTTTTCTCACTCCTACTAGTGAATGTAATGTAACCCACACCCATACAATGCGCACCATGCCGCGATGATTTTCCGAAACCTACCCTACATTGCCACTGCATGTTCCCTGACCTCCCCATGCTGCCCACCCCGCGGTGCTTTTCTCCATCCTACATTGCCACTCACTGCCTATCCTAATTCAGACCCTCCGATTCACAGCACCCCGTGATGTTTTTCTCACTCCTACTAGTGAATGTAATGTAACACACACCCATACAATGCACACCACCCGCGATGTTTTTCAGAAACCTATCCTACATTGCCACTGCATGTTCCCTGACCTCCAAATGGTGACCACCCCGCGGTGCTTTTCTCCATCCTACAATGCCACTCACTGCCTATCCTAATTCAGACCCTCCGATTCACACCACCCCTTGATGTTTTTCTCACTCCTACTAGTGAATGTAATGTAACACACACCCATACAATGCGCACCACCCCGCGATAGTTTTCTCACTCCTACTAGTGAATGTAATGTAACACACACCCATAAAATGCGCACCACCCCGCCATGTTTTTCAGAAACCTATCCTACATTGCCACTGCATGTTCCCTGACCTCCCCATGCTGACCACCCCGCGGTGCTTTTCTCCATCCTACATTGCCACTCACTGCCTACCCTAATTCAGACCCTCCGATTCACAGCACTCTGTGATGTATTTCTCACTCCTACTAGTCAATGTAATGTAACACACACCCATACAATGCACACCACCCCGCGATGTTTTTCAGAAACCTATTCTACATTGCAACTGCCTGTTCCCTGACATCCCCATGCTGACCACCCCGCGGTGCTTTTCTCCATCCTCCATTACCACTCACTGCGTATCCTAATTCAGACCCTCCAATTCACACCACCCCGTGATGTTTTTCTCACTCCTACTGCTGAATGTAATGTAACACACACCCATTCAATGCGTACCACCCCGCGTTGTTTTTCTCACTCCTACTGGTGAATGTAATGTTACACACCCGTACAATGCGCACCACCCCGCGATGATTTTCAGAAACCTATACTACATTGCCACTGCATGTTCCCTGAACTCCCCATGCTGACCACCCCGCGGTGCTTTTCTCCATCCTACATTGCCACTCACTGCCTATCCTAGTTCAAACCTTCCAATTCACACCACCCCGTGATGTTTTTCTCACTCCTACTAGTGAATGTAATGTAACACACACCCATACACTGCGCACCACCCCGCGATGTTTTTCAGAAACCTATCCTACATTGGCACTGCATGTTCCCTGACCTCCCCATGCTGACCACCCCGCGGTGCTTTTCTCCATCCAACATTGCCACTCACTGCCTATCCTAATTCAGACCCTCCGCTTCACACCACCCCGTGATGTTTTTCTCACTCCTACTAGAGAATGTAATGTAACACACACGCATACAATGCGCACCATCCCGCGATGTTTTTTAGAAACCTATCCTACATTGCCACTGCATGTTCCCTGACCTCCCAATGCTGACCGCCCCGCGGTGCTTTTCTCCATCCTACATTGCCACTCACTGCCTATCCTAATTCAGACCCTCCGATTCACACCACACCGTGATGTTTTTCTCACTCCTACTAGTGAATGTAATGTAACACACACCCATACAATGCGCACCACCCCGAGTAGTTTTTCTGACTCCTACTAGTGAATGTAATGTAACACACACCCATACAATGCGCACCACGCCGCGATGTTTTTCAGAAACCTATCCTACATTGCCACTGCATGTTCATTGACCTCCCTATGCTGACGACCCCGCGGTGCTTTTCTCCATCCTACATTGCCACTCACTGCCTATCCTAATTCAGTCCCTCCGATTCACACCACCCCGTGTTGTTTTTCTCACTCCTAATAGTGAATGTAATGTAACACCTACCCATACAATGCGCGCCACCGCGCGATGTTTTTCTCACTCCCACTAGTGAATGTAATGTAACACACACCCATAAAATGCGCACCACCCCACGATGTTTTTCAGAAACCTATTCTACATTGCCACTGCATGTTCCCTGACCTCCCCATGCTGACCACCCCGCGGTGCTTTTCTCCATCCTACATTACCACTCACTGCGTATCCTAATACAGACACTCCAATTCACACCACCCCGTGATGTTTTTCTCACTCCTACTGCTGAATATAATGTAACACACACCCATACAATGCGCACCACCCCGTGATGTTTTTCGCACTCCTACTAGTGAATGTAATGTAACACACACCCATACAATGCGCACCACACCGAGTAGTTTTCCTCACTCCTTCTAGTGAATGTAATGTAACACACACCCATTCAATGCGCACCACCCCGCGATGTTTTTCTCACTCCTACTAGTGAATGTAATGTAACACACACCCATACAATGCGCACCACCCCGAGTAGTTTTTCTCACTCCTACTAGTGAATGTAATGTAACACAAACCCATACAATGCGCACCACTCCGAGTAGTTTTTCTCACTCCTACTAGTGAATGTAATGTAACACACACCCATTCAATGCGCACCACCCCGCGATGTTTTTCTCACTCCTACTAGTGAATGTAATGTTACACACACCCATACAATGCGCACCACCCCGCGATGATTTTCAGAAACCTATCCTACATTGCCACTGCATGTTCCCTGACCTCCCCATGCTGACCACCCCGCGGTGCTTTTCACCATCCTACATTGCCACTCACTGGCTATCCTAATTCAGACCCTCCGATTCACAGCACCCCGTGATGTTTTTCTCACTCCTACTAGTGAATGTAATGTAACACACACCCATACAATGCACACCACCCCGCGTTGTTTTTCAGAAACATTTCCTACATTGCCACAGCATGTTCCCTGACCTCCCCATGGTGACCACCCCGCGGTGCTTTTCTCCATCCTACAATGCCACTCACTGCCTATCCTAATTCAGACCCTCCGATTCACACCACCCCTTGATGTTTTTCTCACTCCTACTAGTGAATGTAATGTAACACACACCCATACAATGCGCACCACCCCGCGATGTTTTTCTCACTCCTACTAGTGATTGTAATGTAACACACACCCATAAAATGCGCACCACCCCGCGATGTTTTTCAGAAACCTATCCTACATTGCCACTGCATGTTCCCTGACCTCCCCATGCTGACCACCCGACGGTGCTTTTCTCCATCCTACATTACCACTCACTGCCTATCCTAATTCAGACACTCCAATTCACACCACCCCGTGATGTTTTTCTCACTCCTACTAGTGAATGTAATGTAACACACACCCATACAATGGGCACCACCCCGCGATGTTTTTCTCACTCCTACTAGTGAATGTAATGTAACACACACCCATACAATGCGCACCACCCCGCGATGATTTTCAGAAACCTATCCTACATTGACACTGCATGTTCCCTGACCTCCCCATGCTGACCACCCCGCGGTGCTTTTCTCCATCCTACATTGCCACTCACTGCCTATCCTAATTCAGACCCTCCCATTCACACCACCCCGTGATGTTTTTCTCACTCCTAATAGCGAATGTAATGTAACACACACCCATACAATGCGCACCACCCCGTGATGTTTTTCTCACTCCTACTAGTGAATGTAATGTAACCCACACCCATACAATGCGCACCATGCCGCAATGATTTTCCGAAACCTATCCTACATTGCCACTGCATGTTCCCTGACCTCCCCATGCTGCCCACCCCGCGGTGCTATTCTCCATCCTACATTGCCACTCACTGCCTATCCTAATTCAGACCCTCCGATTCACAACACCCCGTGATGTTTTTCTCACTCCTAATAGTGAATGTAATGTAACACACACCCATACAATGCGCACCACCCCGCGATAGTTTTCTCACTCCTACTAGTGAATGTAATGTAACACACACCCATAAAATTCGCACCACCCCGCCATGTTTTTCAGAAACCTATCCTACATTGCCACTGCATGTTCCCTGACCTCCCCATGCTGACCACCCCGCGGTGCTTTTCTCCATCCTACATTGCCACTCACTGCCTACCCTAATTCAGACCCTCCGATTCACAGCACTCCGTGATGTATTTCTCACTCCTACTAGTCAATGTAATGTAACACACACCCATACAATGCACACCACCCCGCGATGTTTTTCAGAAACCTATCCTACATTGCCACTGCCTGTTCCCTGACATTCCCCATGCTGACCACCCCGCGGTGCTTTTCTCCATCCTCCATTACCACTCACTGCGTATCTTAATTCAGACCCTCCAATTCACACCACCCTGTGATGTTTTTCTCACTCCTACTGCTGAATGTAATGTAACACACACCCATTCAATGCGTACCAGCCCGCGTTGTTTTTCTCACTCCTACTGGTGAATGTAATGTTACACACCCGTACAATGCGCACCACCCCGCGATGATTTTCAGAAACATATACTACATTGCCACTGCATGTTCCCTGACCTCCCCTTGCTGACCACCCCGCGGTGCTTTTCTCCATCCTACTTTGCCACTCACAGCCTATCTTAATTCAGACCCTCCGATTCACAGCACCCCGCGATGTTTTTCAGAAACCTATCCTACATTGCCACTGCATGTTCCCTGACCTCCCCATGGTGACCACCCCGTGGTGCTTTTCTCCATCCTACAATGCCACTCACTGCCTATCCTAATTCAGTACCTCCGATTCACACCACCCCTTGATGTTTTTCTCACTCCTACTAGTGAATGTAATGTAACACACACCCATACAATGCGCACCACCCCGCGATGTTTTTCTCACTCCTACTAGTGAATGTAATGTAACACACACCCATAAAATGCGCACCACCCCGCGATGTTTTTCAGAACCCTATCCTACATTGCCACTGCATGTTCCCTGACCTCCCCATGCTGACCACACCGCGGTGCTTTTATCCATCCTACATTGCCATTCACTGCCTATCCTAATTCAGACCCTCCGATTCACACCACCCCGTGATGTTTTTCTCACTCCTACTAGTGAATGTCATGTACCACACACCCATACAATGCGCACCACACCGCGATGTTTTTCAGAAACCTATCCTACATTGCCACTGCATGTTCCCTGACCTCCCCATGCTGACCACCCCGCGGTGCTTTTCTCCATCCTACATTGCCACTCACTGCCTATCGTAATTCAGTCCCTCCGATTCACACCACCCCGTGATGTTTTTGTCACTCCCACTAGTGAATGTAATGTAACACACAACCATACAATGCGCACCACCACGCGATGTTTTTCAAAAACCTATCCTACATTGCCACTGCATGTTCCCTGACCTCCCCAAGCTGACCACTCCACGGTGCTTTTTTCCATCCTACATTGCCACTCACTGCCTATCCTAATTGAGACACTCCGATTCACACCACCCCGTGATGTTTTTCTCACTCCTACTAGTGAATGTAATGCAACACACACCCATACAATGCCCACCACCCCGCGATGTTTTTCAGAAACCAATCCTACATTGCCACTGCATGTTCCCTGACCTCCCCATGCTGACCACCCCGCGGTGCTTTTCTCCATCCTACATTGCCACTCACTGCCTATCCTAATGCATACACTCCGATTCACACCACCCCGTGAAGTTTTTCTCACTCCTACTAGTGAATGTAATGTAACACACACCCATACAATGTGCACCACCCCGCGATGTTTTTCAGAAACCTATCCTACATTGCCACTGCATGTTCCTTGACCTCCCATGCTGACTAACCCGCGGGGCTTTTCTCCATCCTACAATGCCAATCACTGCCTATCCTAATTCAGACCCTCCGATTCACACCACCCCGTGATGTTTTTCTCACTCCTACTAGTGAATGTAATGTAACACACACCCATACAATGCGCGCCACCGCACGATGTTTTTCTCACTCCTACTAGTGAATGTAATGTAACACACACCCATAAAATGCGCACCACCCCGCGATGTTTTTCAAAAACCTATCCTACATTGCCACTGCATGTTCCCTGACCTCCCCATGCTGACCACCCCGCAGTGCTTTTCTCCATCCTACATTACCACTCACTGCGTATCCTAATTCAGACCCTCCAATTCACACCACCCCATGATGTTTTTCTCACTCCTACTGCTGAATGTAATGTAACACACACCCATACAATGCGCACCACCCCGTGATATTTTTCTCACTCCTACTAGAGAATGCAATATAACACACACCCATACAATGCGCACCACACCGCGATGTTTTTCTCAATCCTACTAGTGAATGTAATGTAACACACACCCATACAATGCGCACCACCCCGCGATGTTTTTCAGAAACCTATCCTACATTGCCACTGCATGTTCCCTGACCTCCCCATGCTGACCACCCCGCGGTGCTTTTCTCCATCCAACATTGCCACTCACTGCCTATCCTAATTCAGACCCTCCGATTCACACCACCCCGTGATGTTTTTCTCACTCCTACTAGAGAATGTAATGTAACACACACGCATACAATGCGCACCACCCCGCGATGTTTTTTAGAAACCTATCCTACATTGCCACTGCATGTTCCCTGACCTCCCAATGCTGACCGCCCCGCGGTGCTTTTCTCCATCCTACATTGCCACTCACTGCCTATCCTAATTCAGACCCTCCGATTCACACCACCCCGTGATGTTTTTCTCACTCCTACTAGTGAATGTAATGTAACACACACCCATACAATGCGCACCACCCCGAGTAGTTTTTCTCACTCCTACTAGTGAATGTAATGTAACACACACCCATTCAATGCGCACCACCCCGCGATGTTTTTCTCACTCCTACTAGTGAATGTAATGTTACACACCCGTACAATGCGCACCACCCCGCGATGTTTTTCAGAAACCTATCCTACATTGCCACAGCATGTTCCCTGACCTCCCCATGCTGACTAACCCGCGGTGCTTTTCTCCATCCTACATTGCCACTCACTACCTATCCTAATTCAGACTCTCCGATTCATAGCACCCCGTGATGTTTTTTTCACTCCTACTAGTGAATGTAATGTAACACACACCCATAAAATGCACACCACCCCGCGATGTTTTTCAGAAACCTATCCTACATTGCCACTGCATGTTCCCTGACCTCCCCATGCTGACCACCCCGCGGTGCTTTTCTCCATCCTACAATGCCACTCACTGCCTATCCTAATTCAGACCCTCCGATTCACATCACCCCTTGATGTTTTTCTCACTCCTACTAGTGAATGTAATGTAACACACACCCATACAATGCGCACCACCGCGAGTAGTTTTTCTCACTCCTTCTAGTGAATGTAATGTAACACACACCCATTCAATGCGCACCACCCCGCGATGTTTTTCTCACTCCTACTAGTGAATGTTATGTTACACACTCGTACAATGCGCACCACCCCGCGATGATTTTCAGAAACCTATCCTACATTGCCACTGCACGTTCCCTGACCTCCCCATGCTCACCACACCGCGGTGCTTTTCTCCATCCTACATTGCCACTCACTGCCTATCCTAATTCAGACCCACCGATTCACAGCACCCGTGATGTTTTTCTCACTCCTACTAGTGAATGTAATGTAACACACACCCATACATTGCACACCACCCGCGATGTTTTTCAGAAACCTATCCTACATTGCCACTGCATGTTCCCTGACCTCCAAATGGTGACCACACCGCGGTGCTTTTCTCCATCCTACAATGACACTCACTGCCTATCCTAATTCAGACCCTCCGATTCACACCACCCCTTGATGTTTTTCTCACTCCTACTAATGAATTTAATGTAACACACACCCATAATATGCGCACCACCCCGCGATGTTTTTCTCACTCCTACTAGTGAATGTAATGTAACACACACCCATACAATGCGCACCACCCCGCGATGATTTTCAGAAACCTATCCTACATTGCCACTGCATGTTCCCTGACCTCCCCATGCTGACCACCCGGCGGTGCTTTTCTCCATCCTACATTGCCACTCACTGCCTATCCTAATTCAGACCCTCCGATTCACACCACCCCGTGATGTGTTTCTCACTCCTAAAAGTGAATGTAATGTAACACACACCCATACAATGCGCACAACCCCGCAATGTTTTTCTCACTCCTACTAGTGAATGTAATGTAACCCACACCCATACAATGTGCACCATGCCGCGATGATTTTCCGAAACCTATCTTACATTGCCACTGCATGTTCCCTGACCTCCCCATGCTGCCCACCCCGCGGTGCTTTTCTCCATCCTACATTGCCACTCACTGCCTATCCTAATTCAGACCCTCCGATTCACAGCACCCCGTGATGATTTTCTCACTCCTACTAGTGAATGTAATGTAACACACACCCATACAATGCACACCACCCCGCGATGTTTTTCAGAAACCTATCCTACATTGCCACTGCATGTTCCCTGACCTCCAAATGGTGACCACCCCGCGGTGCTTTTCTCCATCCTACAATGCCACTCACTGCCTATCCTAATTCAGACCCTCCGATTCACACCACCCCTTGATGTTTTTCTCACTCCTACTAGTGAATGTAATGTAACACACACCCATACAATGCGCACCACCCCGCGATGGTTTTCTCACTCCTACTAGTGAATGTAATGTAACACACACCGATAAAATGCGCACCACCCCGCGATGTTTTCAGAAGCCTATACTACATTGCCACTGCATGTTCCCTGACCTCCCCATGCTGACCACCCCGCGGTGCTTTTCTCCATCCTACAGTGCCACTCACTGCCTACCCTAATTCAGACCCTCCGATTCACAGCACTCCGTGATGTATTTCTCACTCCTACTAGTCAATGTAATGTAACACACACCCATACAACGCACACCACCCCGCGCTGTTTTTCAGAAACCTATCCTACATTGCCACTGCCTGTTCCCTGACATCCCCATGCTGACCACCCCGCGGTGCTTTTCTCCATCCTACAATGCCACTCACTGCCTATCCTAATTCAGACCCTCCGAATCACACCACCCCTTGATGTTTTTCTCACTCCTACTAGTGAATGTAATGTAACACACACCCATACAATGCGCACCACCCCGCGATGTTTTTCTCACTCCTACTAGTGAATGTAATGTAACACACACCCATAAAATGTGCACAATCCCGCGATGCTTTTCAGAAACCTATCCTACATTGCCACGGCATGTTCCCTGACCTCCCCATGATGACCACCCGGCGGTGCTTTTCTCCATCCTACATTACCACTCACTGCCTATCCTAATTCAAACCCTCCAATTCACACCAACCCGTGATGTTTTTCTCACTCCTACTAGTGAATTTAATGTAACACACACCGATACAATGCGCACCACCCTGTGATGTTTTTCTCACTCCTACTAGTAAATGTAATGTAAAACACATCCATACAATGCGCACCACCCCGCGATGTTTTTCTCACTCCTACTAGTGAATGTAATGTAACACACACCGATACAATGCGCACCACCCAGTGATGTTTTTCTCACTCCTACTAGTGAATGTAATGTAACACACACCCATACAATGCGCACCACCCCGCGATGTTTTTCTCACTCCTACTAGTGAATATAATGTAACACACACCCATACAATGCGCACCACCCCGCGATGTTTTTCAGAAACCTATCCTACATTGCCACTGCATGTTCCCTGACCTCCCCATGCAGACCACCCTGCGGTGCTTTTCTCCATCCTACATTGCCACTCACTGCCTTTCGTAATTCAGACCCTCCGAATCACACCACAACGTGATGTTTTTCTCACTCCCACTAGTGAATGTAATGTAACACACAGCCATACAATGCGCACCACCCCGCGATATTTTTCAGAAACCTATGCTACATTGCCACAGCATGTTCCCTGACCTCCCCATGCTGACCACCCCACGGTGCTTTTCTCCATCCTACATTGCCACTCACTGATTATCCTAATTGAGACACTCCGATTCACACCACCCCGTGATGTTTTTCTCACTCCTATTAGTGAATGTAATGTAACACACATCCATACAATGCGCACCACCCCGCGATGTTTTTCTCACCCCTACTAGTGAATATAATGTAACAAACACCCATATAATGCGCACCACCCCGCGATGTTTTTCAGAAACCTATCCTACATTGCCACTGCATGTTCCCTGACCTCCCCATGCTGACCACGCCGCGGTGCTTTCTCCATCCTACATTGCCACTCACTGCCTATCCTAATTCATACCCTCCGATTCACACCACCCCGTGATGTTTTTCTCACTCCTACTAGTGTAATGTAACACACAACCATACAATGCGCACCACCCCGCGATGTTTTTCAGAATCCTGTCCTACATTGCCACTGCATGTACCCTGAACTCCCCATGCTGACAACCCCGCGGGGCTTTTCTCCATCCTACAATGCCAATCACTGCCTATCCTAATTCTGAACCTCCGATTCACACAAACCCCGTGATGTTTTTCTCACTCCTACTAGTGAATGTAATGTAACACACACCCATACAATGCGCGCCACCGCGCGATGTTTTTCTCACTCCTACTAGTGAATGTAATGTAACACACACCCATAAAATGCGCACCACCCCGCGATGTTTTTCAGAAACCTATCCTACATTGCCACTGCATGTTCCCTGACCTCCACATGCTGACCACCCCGCGGTGCTTTTCTCCATCCTACATTACCACTCACTGCGTATCCTAATTCAGGCCCTCCAATTCACACCACCCCGTGATGTTTTTCTCACTCCTACTAGTGAATGTAATGTAACACACACCCATACAATGCGCACCACCCCATGATATTTTTCTCACTCCTACTAGTGAATGTAATGTAACACACACCCATACAATGCGCACCACGCTGCGATGATTTTCAGAAACCTATCCTACATTGCCACTGCATGTTCATTGACCTCCCCATGCTGACGACCCCGCGTTGCTCTTCTCCATCCTACATTTCCACTCACTGCCTATCCTAATTCAGACCCTCCGATTCACACCACCCCGTGATGTTTTTCTCACTCCTACTAGTGAATGTAATGTAACACACACCCATAAAATGCACACCACCCCGCGATGTTTTTCAGAAACCTATCCTACATTGCCACTGCATGTTCCCTGACCTCCACATGCTGACCACCCCGCGGTGCTTTTCTCCATCCTACATTACCACTCACTGCATATCCTAATTCAGGCCCTCCAATTCACACCACCCCGTGATGTTTTTCTCACTCCTACTAATGAATGTAATGTAACACACACCCATACAATGCGCACCACCCCGTGATGTTTTTCTCACTCCTACTAGTGAATGTAATGTAACACACACCCATACAATGCGCACCACGCTGCGATGATTTTCAGAAACCTATCCTACATTGCCACTGCATGTTCATTGACCTCCCCATGCTGACGACCCCGCGTTGCTCTTCTCCATCCTACATTTCCACTCACTGCCTATCCTAATTCAGACCCTCCGATTCACACCACCCCGTGATGTTTTTCTCACTCCTACTAGTGAATGTAATGTAACACACACCTATACAATGCGCGCCACTGTGCGATGTTTTTCTCACTCCTAATACTGAATGTAATGTAACACACACCCATAAAATGCGCACCACCCCGCGATGTTTTTCAGAAACCTATCCTACATTGCCACTGCATTTTCCCTGACCTCCCCATGCTGACCACCCCACGGTGCTTTTCTCCATCCTACATTACCACTCACTGCGTATCCTAATTCATACCCTCCAATTCACACCACCTCGTGATGTTTTTCTCACTCCTACTGCTGAATGTAATGTAACACACACCCATAAAATGCGCACCACCCCGCGATGTTTTTCAGAAACCTCTCCTACATTGCCACTGCATGTTCCCTGACCTCCCCATGCTGACCACCCCGCAGTGCTTTTCTCCATCCTACATTATCACTCACTGCCTATCCTTATTCACACCCTCCATTCACACCACCCTGTGATGTTTTTCTATCTCCTAATAGTGAATGTAATGTAACACACACCGATACAATGCGCACCACCCAGTGATGTTTTTCTCACTCCTACTAGTGAATGTAATGTAACACACACCCATACAATGCACACCACCCCGCGATGATTTTCAGAAACCTATCCTACATTGCCACTGCATGTTCATTGACCTCCCCATGCTGACGACCCCGCGGTGCTTTTCTCCATCCTACATTGCCACTCACTGCCTATCCTAAGGCAGACCCTCCGATTCACACCACCCCGTGATGTTTTTCTCACTCCTACTAGTGAATATAATGTAACACACACCCATACAATGCGCACCACCCCGCGATGTTTTTCAGAAACCTATCCTACATTGCCACTGCATGTTCCTTGACCTCCCCATGCAGACCACCCCGCGGTGCTTTTCTCCATCCTACATTGCCACTCACTGCCTATCGTAATTCAAACCCTCCTATTCACACCACCACGTGATGTTTTTCTCACTCCCACTAGTGAATGTAATGTAACACACAGCCATACAATGCGCACCACCCCGCGATGTTTTTCTCACTCCTACTACTGAATATAATGTAACAAACACCCATATAATGCGCACCACCCCGCGATGTTTTTCAGAAACCTATCCTAGATTGCCACTGCATGTTCCCTGACCTCCCCATGCTGACCACCCCGCGGTGCTTTTCTCCATCCTACATTGCCACTCACTGCCTATCCTAATTCATACCCTCCGATTCACACCACCCTGTGATGTTTTTCTCACTCCTACTAGTGTAATGCAACACACACCCATACAATGCGCACCACCCCGCGATGTTTTTCAGAAACCTATCCTACATTGCCACTGCATGTACCCTGACCTCCCCATGCTGACCACCCCGCGGGGCTTTTCTCCATCTTACAATGCCAATCACTGCCTATCCTAATTCAGACCCTCCGATTCACACCACCCCGTGATGTTTTTCTCACTCCTACTAGTGAATGTAATGTAACACACACCCATACAATGCGCGCCACCGCGCGATGTTTCTCTCACTCCTACGAGTGAAAGTAATGTAACACACACCCATAAAATGCGCACCACCCCGCGATGTTTTTCAGAAACCTCTCCTACATTGCCACTGCATGTTCCCTGACCTCCCCATGTTGACCGCCCCGCGGTGATTTTCTCCATCCTACATTGCCACTCACTGCCTATCCTAATTCAGCCCCTCCGATTCACACCACCCCGTGATGTTTTTCTTACTCTTACTAGTGAATGTAATGTAACACACACCCATACAATGAGCACCACCACGTGATGTTTTTCTCACTCCTACTAGTGAATGTAATGTAACACACACCCATACAATGCGCACCAACCCGCGATGTTTTTCTCACTCCTACTGGTAAATGTAATGTAACACAAACGCATACAATGGGCACTACCCCGCGATGTTTTTCAGAAACCTATCCTACATTGCCACTGCATGTTCCCTGACCTCCCCATGCTGACCACCCCGCGGAGCTTTTTTCCATCCGACAATGCGACTCACTGCCTATCCTAATTCAGACCCTCCGATTCACACCATCCCGTAATGTTTTTCTCACTCCTACTAGTGAATGTAATGGAACACACAACCATACAATGCGCACCACCCCGTGATATTTTTCTCACTCCTACTAGTGAATGTAATGTAACAAACACCCATACAATGCGCACCACCCTGCGATGTTTTTCAGAAACCTATCCTACATTGCCGCTGCATGTTCCCTGACCTCCCCATGCTGACGACCCCGCGTGGCTCTTCTCCATCCTACATTTCCACTCACTGCCTATCCTAATTCAGACCCTCCGATTCACACCACCCCGTGATGTTTTTCTCACTCCTACTAGTGAATGTAATGTAACACACTCCCATACAATGCGCGCCACCGCGCGATGTTTTTCTCACTCCTAATACTGAATGTAATGTAACACACACCCATAAAATGCGCACCACCCCGCGATGTTTTTCAGAAACCTATCCTACATTGCCACTGCATGTACCCTGACCTCCCCATGCTGACCACCCCGCGGGGCTTTTCTCCATCCTACAATGCCAATCACTGCCTATCCTAATTCAGACCCTCCGATTCACACCACCCCGTGATGTTTTTCTCACTCCTACTAGTGAATGTAATGTAACACACACCCATACAATGCGCGCCACCGCGCGATGTTTCTCTCACTCCTACTAGTGAATGTAATGTAACACACACCCATAAAATGCGCACCACCCCGCGATGTTTTTCAGAAACCTATCCTACATTGCCACTGCATGTTCCCTGACCTCCACATGCTGACCACCCCGCGGTGCTTTTCTCCATCCAACATTGCCACTCACTGCCTATCCTAATTCAGACCCTCCGATTCACACCACTCCGTGATGTTTTTCTCACTCCTACTAGAGAATGTAATGTAACACACACGCATACAATGCGCACCACCCCGCGATGTTTTTTAGAAACCTATCCTACATTGCCACTGCATGTTCCCTGACCTCCCAATGCTGATCGCCCCGCGGTGCTTTTCTCCATCCTACATTGCCACTCACTGCCTATCCTAATTCAGACCCTCCGATTCACACCACCCCGTGATGTTTTTCTCACTCCTACTAGTGAATGTAATGTAACACACACCCATACAATGCGCACCACCCCGAGTAGTTTTTCTCACTCCTACTAGTGAATGTAATGTAACACACACCCATTCAATGCGCACCACCCCGCGATGTTTTTCTCACTCCTACTAGTGAATGTAATGTTACACACCCGTACAATGCGCACCACCCCGCGATGTTTTTCAGAAACCTATCCTACATTGCCACAGCATGTTCCCTGACCTCCCCATGCTGACTAACCAGCGGTGCTTTTCTCCATCCTACATTGCCACTCACTACCTATCCTAATTCAGACTCTCCGATTCATAGCACCCCGTGATGTTTTTTTCACTCCTACTAGTGAATGTAATGTAACACACACCCATAAAATGCACATCACCCCGCGATGTTTTTCAGAAACCTATCCTACATTGCCACTGCATGTTCCCTGACCTCCCCATGCTGACTAACCCGCGGTGCTTTTCTCCATCCTACATTTCCACTCACTGCCTATCCTAATTCAGACCCTCCAATTCACACCACCCCGTGATGTTTTTCTCACTCCTACTAGTGAATGTAATGTAGCACACACCCATACAATGCGCACCACCCCGTGATGTTTTTCTCACTCCTACTATTGAATGCAATGTAACACACACCCATACAATGCGCACCACCCCGCGATGTTTTTCTCACTCCTACTAGTGAATGTAATGTTACACACACCCATACAATGTGCACCACCCCGCGATGTTTTTCAGAAACCTCTCCTACATTGCCACTGCATGTTCCCTGACCTCCCCATGTTGACCGCCCCGCGGTGATTTTCTCCATCCTACATTGCCACTCACTGCCTATCCTAATTCAGCCCCTCCGATTCACACCACCCCGTGATGTTTTTCTTACTCTTACTAGTGAATGTAATGTAACACACACCCATACAATGCGCACCACCACGTGATGTTTTTCTCACTCCTACTAGTGAATGTAATGTAACAAACACCCATACAATGCGCACCACCCTGCGATGTTTTTCAGAAACCTATCCTACATTGCCACTGCATGTTCCCTGACCTCCCCATGCTGACGACCCCGCGTTGCTCTTCTCCATCCTACATTTCCACTCACTGCCTATCCTAATTCAGACCCTCCGATTCACACCACCCCGTGATGTTTTTCTCACTCCTACTAGTGAATGTAATGTAACACACACCCATACAATGCGCGCCACCGCGCGATGTTTTTCTCACTCCTAATACTGAATGTAATGTAACACACACCCATAAAATGCGCACCACCCCGCGATGTTTTTCAGAAACCTATCCTACATTGCCACTGCATGTTCCCTGACCTCCCCATGCTGACCACCCCGCGGTGCTTTTCTCCATTCTACATTACCACTCACTGCGTATCCTAATTCATACCCTCCAATTCACACTACCCCGTGATGTTTTTCTCACTCCTACTGCTGAATGTAATGTAACACACACCCATAAAATGCGCACCACCCCGCGATATTTTTCAGAAACCTATCCTACATTGCCACTGCATGTTCCCTGACCTCCCCATGCTGACCACCCCGCAGTGCTTTTCTCCATCCTGCATTATCACTCACTGCCTATCCTAATTCACACCCTCCAATTCACACCACCCCGTGATGTTTTTCTATCTCCTAATAGTGAATGTAATGTAACACACACCAATACAATGCGCACCACCCAGTGATGTTTTTCTCACTCCTACTAGTGAATGTAATGTAACACACACCCATACAATGCGCACCACCCCGCGATGATTTTCAGAAACCTATCCTACATTGCCACTGCATGTTCATTGACCTCCCCATGCTGATGACCCCGCGGGGCTTTTCTCCATCCTACATTGCCACTCACTGCCTATCCTAATGCAGACCCTCCGATTCACACCACCCCGTGATGTTTTTCTCACTCCTACTAGTGAATATAATGTAACACACACCCATACAATGCACACCACCCCGCGATGTTTTTCAGAAACCTATCCTACATTGCCACTGCATGTTCCCTGACCTCCCCATGCTGACCACCCCGCGGTGCTTTTCTCCATCCTACATTACCACTCACTGCGTATCCTAATTCATACCCTCCAATTCACACCACCCCGTGATGTTTTTCTCACTCCTACTGCTGAATGTAATGTAACACACACCCATAAAATGCGCACCACCCCGCGATGTTTTTCAGAAACCTATCCTACATTGCCACTGCATGTTCCCTGACCTCCCCATGCTGACCACCCCGCAGTGCTTTTCTCCATCCTACATTATCACTCACTGCCTATCCTAATTCACACCCTCCAATTCACACCACCCCGTGATGTTTTTCTATCTCCTAATAGTGAATGTAA
The DNA here is from genome assembly GCF_034190915.1 of Cavia porcellus. Classification (NCBI taxonomy): domain Eukaryota; kingdom Metazoa; phylum Chordata; class Mammalia; order Rodentia; family Caviidae; genus Cavia; species Cavia porcellus. The sequence continues at coordinate 1,764,523 of NW_026947556.1, forward strand.
TGTAACACACACCGATACAATGCGCACCACCCAGTGATGTTTTCTCACTCCTACTAGTGAATGTAATGTAACACACACCCATACAATGCGCACCACCCCGCGATGATTTTCAGAAACCTATCCTACATTGCCACTGCATGTTCATTGACCTCCCCATGCTGACGACCCCGCGGTGCTTTTCTCCATCCTACATTGCCACTCACTGCCTATCCTAATGCAGACCCTCCGATTCACACCACCTCGTGATGTTTTTCTCACTCTTACTAGTGAATATAATGTAACACACACCCATACAATGCGCACCACCCTGCGATGTTTTTCAGAAACCTGTCCTACATTGCCACTGCATGTACCCTGACCTCCCCATGCTGACAAACCCGCGGGGCTTTTCTCCATCCTACAATGCCAATCACTGCCTATCCTAATTCAGAACCTCCGATTCACACCACCCCGTGATGTTTTTCTCACTCCTACTAGTGAATGTAATGTAACACACACCCATACAATGCGCGCCACCGTGCGATGTTTTTCTCACTCCTACTAGTGAATGTAATGTAACACACACCCATAAAATGCGCACCACCCCGCGATGTTTTTCAGAAACCTATCCTACATTGCCACTGCATGTTCCCTGACCTCCACATGCTGACCACCCCGCGGTGCTTTTCTCCATCCTACATTACCACTCACTGCGTATCCTAATTCAGGCCCTCCAATTCACACCACCCCGTGATGTTTTTCTCACTCCTACTAGTGAATGTAATGTAACACACACCCATACAATGCGCACCACCCCGTGATGTTTTTCTCACTCCTACTAGTGAATGTAATGTAACACACACCCATACAATGCGCACCACGCTGCGATGATTTTCAGAAACCTATCCTACATTGCCACTGCATGTTCATTGACCTCCCCATGCTGACGACCCCGCGTTGCTCTTCTCCATCCTACATTTCCACTCACTGCCTATCCTAATTCAGACCCTCCGATTCACACCACCCCATGATGTTTTTCTCACTCCTACTAGTGAATGTAATGTAACACACACCCATACAATGCGCGCCACCGCGCGATGTTTTTCTCACTCCTAATACTGAATGTAATGTAACACACACCCATAAAATGCGCACCACCCCGCGATGTTTTTCAGAAACCTATCCTACATTGCCACTGCATGTTCCCTGACCTCCCCATGCTGACCACCGCGCGGTGCTTTTCTCCATCCTACATTACCACTCACTGCGTATCCTAATTCATACCCTCCAATTCACACCACCCCGTGATGTTTTTCTCACTCCTACTGCTGAATGTAATGTAACACACACCCATAAAATGCGCACCACCCCGCGATGTTTTTCAGAAACCTATCCTACATTGCCACTGCATGTTCCCTGACCTCCCCATGCTGACCACCCCGCAGTGCTTTTCTCCATCCTACATTATCACTCACTGCCTATCCTAATTCACACCCTCCAATTCACACCACCCCGTGATGTTTTTCTATCTCCTAATAGTGAATGTAATGTAACACACACCGATACAATGCGCACCTCCCAGTGATGTTTTTCTCACTCCTACTAGTGAATGTAATGTAACACACACCCATACAATGCGCGCCACGGCGCGATGTTTCTCTCACTCCTACTAGTGAATGTAATGTAACACACACCCATAAAATGCGCACCACCCCGCGATGTTTTTCAGAAACCTATCCTACATTGCCACTGCATGTTCCCTGACCTCCACATGCTGACCACCCCGCGGTGCTTTTCTCCATCCAACATTGCCACTCACTGCCTATCCTAATTCAGACCCTCCGATTCACACCACCCCGTGATGTTTTTCTCACTCCTACTAGAGAATGTAATGTAACACACACGCATACAATGCGCACCACCCCGCGATGTTTTTTAGAAACCTATCCTACATTGCCACTGCATGTTCCCTGTCCTCCCAATGCTGATCGCCCCGCGGTGCTTTTCTCCATCCTACATTGCCACTCACTGCCTATCCTAATTCAGACACTCCGATTCACACCACCCCGTGATGTTTTTCTCACTCCTACTAGTGAATGTAATGTAACACACACCCATACAATGCGCGCCACCGCGCGATGTTTTTCTCACTCCTAATACTGAATGTAATGTAACACACACCCATAAAATGCGCACCACCCCGCGATGTTTTTCAGAAACCTATCCTACATTGCCACTGCATGTTAGCTGACCTCCCCATGCTGACCACCCCGCGGTGCTTTTCTCCATTCTACATTACCACTCACTGCGTATCCTAATTCATACCCTCCAATTCACACTACCCCGTGATGTTTTTCTCACTCCTACTGCTGAATGTAATGTAACACACACCCATAAAATGCGCACCACCCCGCGATATTTTTCAGAAACCTATCCTACATTGCCACTGCATGTTCCCTGACCTCCCCATGCTGACCACCCCGCAGTGCTTTTCTCCATCCTGCATTATCACTCACTGCCTATCCTAATTCACACCCTCCAATTCACACCACCCCGTGATGTTTTTCTCTCTCCTAATAGTGAATGTAATGTAACACACACCAATACAATGCGCACCACCCAGTGATGTTTTTCTCACTCCTACTAGTGAATGTAATGTAACACACACCCATACAATGCGCACCACCCCGCGATGATTTTCAGAAACCTATCCTACATTGCCACTGCATGTTCAATGACCTCCCCATGCTGATGACCCCGCGGTGCTTTTCTCCATCCTACATTGCCACTCACTGCCTATCCTAATGCAGACCCTCCGATTCACACCACCCCGTGATGTTTTTCTCACTCCTACTAGTGAATATAATGTAACACACACCCATACAATGCGCACCACCCCGCGATGTTTTTCAGAAACCTATCCTACATTGCCACTGCATGTTACCTGACCTCCCCATGCTGACTAACCCGCGGTGCTTTTCTCCATCCTACATTTCCACTCACTGCCTATCCTAATTCAGACCCTCCAATTCACACCACCCCGTGATGTTTTTCTCACTCCTACTAGTGAATGTAATGTAACACACACCCATACAATGCGCACCACCCCGTGATGTTTTTCTCACTCCTACTATTGAATGCAATGTAACACACACCCATACAATGCGCACCACCCCGCGATGTTTTTCTCACTCCTACTAGTGAATGTAATGTTACACACACCCATACAATGTGCACCACCCCGCGATGTTTTTCAGAAACCTCTCCTACATTGCCACTGCATGTTCCCTGACCTCCCCATGTTGACCGCCCCGCGGTGATTTTCTCCATCCTACATTGCCACTCACTGCCTATCCTAATTCAGCCCCTCCGATTCACACCACCCCGTGATGTTTTTCTTACTCTTACTAGTGAATGTAATGTAACACACACCCATACAATGCGCACCACCACGTGATGTTTTTCTCACTCCTACTAGTGAATGTAATGTAACAAACACCCATACAATGCGCACCACCCTGCGATGTTTTTCAGAAACCTATCCTACATTGCCACTGCATGTTCCCTGACCTCCCCATGCTGACGACCCCGCGTTGCTCTTCTCCATCCTACATTTCCACTCACTGCCTATCCTAATTCAGACCCTCGGATTCACACCACCCCGTGATGTTTTTCTCACTCCTACTAGTGAATGTAATGTAACACACACCCATACAATGCGCGCCACCGCGCGATGTTTTTCTCACTCCTAATACTGAATGTAATGTAACACACACCCATAAAATGCGCACCACCCCGCGATGTTTTTCAGAAACCTATCCTACATTGCCACTGCATGTTCCCTGACCTCCCCATGCTGACCACCCCGCGGTGCTTTTCTCCATTCTACATTACCACTCACTGCGTATCCTAATTCATACCCTCCAATTCACACTACCCCGTGATGTTTTTCTCACTCCTACTGCTGAATGTAATGTAACACACACCCATAAAATGCGCACCACCCCGCGATATTTTTCAGAAACCTATCCTACATTGCCACTGCATGTTCCCTGACCTCCCCATGCTGACCACCCCGCAGTGCTTTTCTCCATCCTGCATTATCACTCACTGCCTATCCTAATTCACACCCTCCAATTCACACCACCCCGTGATGTTTTTCTATCTCCTAATAGTGAATGTAATGTAACACACACCGATACAATGCGCACCACCCAGTGATGTTTTTCTCACTCCTACTAGTGAATGTAATGTAACACACACCCATACAATGCGCACCACCCCGCGATGATTTTCAGAAACCTATCCTACATTGCCACTGCATGTTCATTGACCTCCCCATGCTGATGACCCCGCGGTGCTTTTCTCCATCCTACATTGCCACTCACTGCCTATCCTAATGCAGACCCTCCGATTCACACCACCCCGTGATGTTTTTCTCACTCCTACTAGTGAATATAATGTAACACACACCCATACAATGCGCACCACCCCGCGATGTTTTTCAGAAACCTATCCTACATTGCCACTGCATGTTCCCTGACCTCCCCATGCTGACCACCCCGCGGTGCTTTTCTCCATCCTACATTACCACTCACTGCGTATCCTAATTCATACCCTCCAATTCACACCACCCCGTGATGTTTTTCTCACTCCTACTGCTGAATGTAATGTAACACACACCCATAAAATGCGCACCACCCCGCGATGTTTTTCAGAAACCTATCCTACATTGCCACTGCATGTTCCTTGACCTCCCCATGCTGACCACCCCGCAGTGATTTTCTCCATCCTACATTATCACTCACTGCCTATCCTAATTCACACCCTCCAATTCACACCACCCCGTGATGTTTTTCTATCTCCTAATAGTGAATGTAATGTAACACACACCGATACAATGCGCACCACCCAGTGATGTTTTCTCACTCCTACTAGTGAATGTAATGTAACACACACCATACAATGCGCACCACCCCGCGATGATTTTCAGAAACCTATCCTACATTGCCACTGCATGTTCATTGACCTCCCCATGCTGACGACCCCGCGGTGCTTTTCTCCATCCTACATTGCCACTCACTGCCTATCTTAATTCAAACCCTCCTATTCACACCACCACGTGATGTTTTTCTCACTCCCACTAGTGAATGTAATGTAACACACAGCCATACAATGCGCACCACCCCGCGATGTTTTTCTCACTCCTACTACTGAATATAATGTAACAAACACCCATATAATGCGCACCACCCCGCGATGTTTTTCAGAAACCTATCCTAGATTGCCAATGCATGTTCCCTGACCTCCCCATGCTGACCACCCCGCGGTGCTTTTCTCCATCCTACATTGCTACTCAGTGCCTATCCTAATTCATACCCTCCGATTCACACCACCCCGTGATGTTTTTCTCACTCCTACTAGTGTAATGTCACACACACCCATACAATGCGCACCACCCCGCGATGTTTTTCAGAAACCTATCCTACATTGCCACTGCATGTACCCTGACCTCCCCATGCTGACCACCCCGCAGGGCTTTTCTCCATCCTACAATGCCAATCACTGCCTATCCTAATTCAGACCCTCTGATTCACACCACTCCGTGATGTTTTTCTCACTCCTACTAGTGAATGTAATGTAACACACACCCATACAATGCGCGCCACCGCGCGATGTTTCTCTCACTCCTACTAGTGAATGTAATGTAACACACACCCATAAAATGCGCACCACCCCGCGATGTTTTTCAGAAACCTATCCTACATTGCCACTGCATGTTCCCTGACCTCCACATGCTGACCACCCCGCGGTGCTTTTCTCCATCCTACATTACCACTCACTGCGTATCCTAATTCAGACCCTCCAATTCACACCACCCCGTGATGTTTTTCTCACTCCTACTACTGAATGTAATGTAACACACACCCATACAATGCGCACCACCCCGTGATGTTTTTCTCACTCCTACTATTGAATGCAATGTAACACACACCCATACAATGCGCACCACCCCGCGATGTTTTTCTCACTCCTACTAGTGAATGTAATGTAACACACACCCATACAATGTGCACCACCCCGCGATGTTTTTCAGAAACCTCTCCTACATTGCCACTGCATGTTCCCTGACCTCCCCATGTTGACTGCCCCGCGGTGATTTTCTCCATCCTACATTGCCACTCACTGCCTATCCTAATTCAGTTCCTCCGATTAACACCACCCCGTGATGTTTTTCTTACTCTTACTAGTGAATGTAATGTAACACACACCCATACAATGCGCACCACCACGCGATGTTTTTCTCACTCCTACTGGTAAATGTAATGTAACACAAACGCATACAATGGGCACCACCCCGCGATGTTTTTCAGAAACCTATCCTACATTGCCACTGCATGTTCCCTGACCTCCCCATGCTGACCACCCCGCGGGGCTTTTTTCCATCCGACAATGCCACTCACTGCCTATCCTAATTCAGACCCTCCGATTCACACCACCCCGTAATGTTTTTCTCACTCCTAATGGTGAATGTAATGTAACACACAACCATACAATGCGCACCACCCCGTGATATTTTTCTCACTCCTACTAGTGAATGTAATGTAACAAACACCCATACAATGCGCACCACCCTGCGATGTTTTTCAGAAACCTATCCTACATTGCCACTGCATGTTCCCTGACCTCCCCATGCTGACCACCCCGCGGGGCTTTTCTCCATCCTACAATGCCAATCACTGCCTATCCTAATTCAGACCCTCCGATTCACACCACCCCGTGATGTTTTTCTCACTCCTACTAGTGAATGTAATGTAACACACACCCATACAATGCGCACCACCCCGCGATGTTTTTCTCACTCCTAATAGCGAATGTAATGTAACACACAACCATACAATGCGCACCACCCCGCGATGTTTTTCAGAAACCTATCCTACATTGCCACTGCATGTTCCCTGACATCCCCATGCTGACCACCCCGCGGTGCTTTTCTCCATCCTACATTGCCACTCACTGCCAATCCTAATTCATACGCTCCGATTCACCCCACCCCGTGATGTTTTTGTCACTCCTACTAGTGAATGTAATGTAACACACACCCATACAATGCGCCCCACCCCGCGATATTTTTCAGAAACCTATCCTACAGTGCCACTACATGTTCCCTGACCTCCCCATGCTGACGACCTCGCAGAGGTTTTCTCGATCCTACAATGCCACTCACTGCCTATCCTAATTCAGACCCTCCGATTCACACCACCCCGTGATGTTTTTCTCACTCCTACTAGTGAATGTAATGTAACACACACCCATACAATGCGCACCACCCCGAGTAGTTTTTCTCATTCCTACTAGTGAATGTAATGTAACACACAACCATTCAATGCGCACCACCCCGCGATGTTTTTGTCACTCCTACTAGTGAATGTAATGTTACTCACCCGTACAATGCGCACCACCCCGCGATGATTTTCAGAAACCTATCCTACATTGCCACTGCATGTTCCATGACCTCCCCATGCTGACCACCCAGCGGTGCTTTTCTCCATCCTACATTGCCACTCACTGCCTATCCTAATTCAGACCCTCCGATTCACAGCACCCCGTGATGTTTTTCTCACTCCTACTAGTCAATGTAATGTAACACACACCCATACAATGCACACCACCCCGCGATGTTTTTCAGAAACCTATCCTACATTGCCACTGCCTTTTCCCTGACATCCCCATGGTGACCACCCCGCGGTGCTTTTCTCCATCCTACAATGCCACTCACTGCCTATCCTAATTCAGACCCTCCGATTCACACCAGCCCTTGATGTTTTTCTCACTCCTACTAGTGAATGTAATGTAACACACATCCATACCATGCGCACCACCCCGCGATGTTTTTCTCACTCCTACTAGTGAATGTAATGTAACACACACCCATACAATGCGCACCACCCCGCTATGATTTTCAGAAACCTATCCTACATTGACACTGCATGTTCCCTGACCTCCCCATGCTGACCACCCCGTGGTGCTTTTCTCCATCCTACATTGCCACTCACTGCCTATCCTAATTCAGACCCTCCGATTCACACCACCCCGTGATGTTTTTCTCACTCCTAATAGTGAATGTAATGTAACACACACCCATACAATGCGCACCACCCCGTGATGTTTTTCTCACTCCTACTAGTGAATGTAATGTAACACACACCCATACAATGCGCACCACGCCGCGATGTTTTTCAGAAACCTATCCTACATTGCCACTGCATGTTCATTGTCCTCCCCATGCTGACGACCCGGCGGTGTTCTTCTCCATCCTACATTGCCACTCACTGCCTATCCTAATTCAGACACTCTGATTCACACCACCCCGTGATGTTTTTCTCACTCCTGCTAGTGAATGTAATGTAACACACACCCATACAATGCGCACCACCCCGTGATGTTTTTCTCACTGCTACTAGTGAATGTAATGTAACACACACGCATACAATGCGCACCACCCCACGATGTTTTGCTCACTCCTACTAGTGAATATAATGTAACAAACACCCATAAAATGCGCACCACCCCGCGATGTTTTTCAGAAACCTATCCTACATTGCCACTGCATGTTCCCTGACCTCCACATGCTGACCACCCCGCGGTGCTTTTCTCCATCCTACATTACCACTCACTGCGTATCCTAATTCAGACCCTCCAATTCACACCACCCCGTGATGTTTTTCTCACTCCTACTAGTGAATGTAATGTAACACACACCCATACAATGCGCACCACCCCGTGATGTTTTTCTCACTCCTACTATTGAATGCAATGTAACACACACCCATACAATGCGCACCACCCCGTGATGTTTTTCTCACTCCTACTAGTGAATGTAATGTAACACACACCCATACAATGCGCACCACACCGAGTAGTTTTCCTCACTCCTTCTAGTGAATGTAATGTAACACACACCCATTCAATGCGCACCACCCCGCGATGTTTTTCTCACTCCTACTAGTGAATGTAATGTAACACACACCCATACAATGCGCACCACCCCGAGTAGTTTTTCTCACTCCTACTAGTGAATGTAATGTAACACAAACCCATACAATGCGCACCACTCCGAGTAGTTTTTCTCACTCCTACTAGTGAATGTAATGTAACACACACCCATTCAATGCGCACCACCCCGCGATGTTTTTCTCACTCCTACTAGTGAATGTAATGTTACACACCCATACAATGCGCACCACCCCGCGATGATTTTCAGAAACCAATCCTACATTGCCACTGCATGTTCCCTGACCTCCCCATGCTGACCACCCCGCGGTGCTTTTCACCATCCTACATTGCCACTCACTGCCTATCCTAATTCAGACCCTCCGATTCACAGCACCCCGTGATGTTTTTCTCACTCCTACTAGTGAATGTAATGTAACACACACCCATACAATGCACACCACCCCGCGTTGTTTTTCAGAAACATTTCCTACATTGCCACAGCATGTTCCCTGACCTCCCCATGGTGACCACCCCGCGGTGCGTTTCTCCATCCTACAATGCCACTCACTGCCTATCCTAATTCAGACCCTCCGATTCACACCACCCCTTGATGTTTTTCTCACTCCTACTAGTGAATGTAATGTAACACACACCCATACAATGCGCACCACCCCGCGATGTTTTTCTCACTCCTACTAGTGATTGTAATGTAACACACACCCATAAAATGCGCACCACCCCGCGATGTTTTTCAGAAACCTATCCTACATTGCCTCTGCATGTTCCCTGACCTCCCCATGCTGACCACCCGACGGTGCTTTTCTCCATCCTACATTACCACTCACTGCCTATCCTAATTCAGACACTCCATTTCACACCACCCCATGATGTTTTTCTCACTCCTACTAGTGAATGTAATGTAACACACACCGATACAATGCGCACCACCCCGTGATGTTTTTCTCACTCCTACTAGTGAATGTAATGTAACACACACCCATACAATGGGCACCACCCCGCGATGTTTTTCTCACTCCTACTAGTGAATGTAATGTAACACACACCCATACAATGCGCACCACCCCGCGATGATTTTCAGAAACCTATCCTACATTGACACTGCATGTTCCCTGACCTCCCCATGCTGACCACCCCGCGGTGCTTTTCTCCATCCTACATTGCCACTCACTGCCTATCCTAATTCAGACCCTCCAATTCACACCACCCCGTGATGTTTTTCTCACTCCTTATAGTGAATGTAATGTAACACACACCCATACAATGCGCACCACCCCGTGATGTTTTTCTCACTCCTACTAGTGAATGTAATGTAACCCACACCCATACAATGCGCACCATGCCGCAATGATTTTCCGAAACCTATCCTACATTGCCACTGCATGTTCCCTGACCTCCCCATGCTGCCCACCCCGCGGTGCTATTCTCCATCCTACATTGCCACTCACTGCCTATCCTAATTCAGACCCTCCGATTCACAGCACCCCGTGATGTTTTTCTCACTCCTAATAGTGAATGTAATGTAACACACACCCATACAATGCGCACCACCCCGCGATAGTTTTCTCACTCCTACTAGTGAATGTAATGTAACACACACCCATAAAATGCGCACCACCCCGCCATGTTTTTCAGAAACCTATCCTACATTGCCACTGCATGTTCCCTGACCTCCCCATGCTGACCACCCCGCGGTGCTTTTCTCCATCCTACATTGCCACTCACTGCCTACCCTAATTCAGACCCTCCGATTCACAGCACTCCGTGATGTATTTCTCACTCCTACTAGTCAATGTAATGTAACACACACCCATACAATGCACACCACCCCGCGATGTTTTTCAGAAACCTATCCTACATTGCCACTGCCTGTTCCCTGACATTCCCCATGCTGACCACCCCGCGGTGCTTTTCTCCATCCTCCATTACCACTCACTGCGTATCTTAATTCAGACCCTCCAATTCACACCACCCCGTGATGTTTTTCTCACTCCTACTGCTGAATGTAATGTAACACACACCCATTCAATGCGTACCAGCCCGTGTTGTTTTTCTCACTCCTACTGGTGAATGTAATGTTACACACCCGTACAATGCGCACCACCCCGCGATGATTTTCAGAAACATATACTACATTGCCACTCATGTTCCCTGACCTCTCCTTGCTGACCACCCCGCGGTGCTTTTCTCCATCCTACTTTGCCACTCACAGCCTATCTTAATTCAGACCCTCCGATTCACAGCACCCCGCGATGTTTTTCAGAAACCTATCCTACATTGCCACTGCATGTTCCCTGACCTCCCCATGGTGACCACCCCGTGGTGCTTTTCTCCATCCTACAATGCCACTCACTGCCTATCCTAATTCAGTACCTCCGATTCACACCACCCCTTGATGTTTTTCTCACTCCTACTAGTGAATGTAATGTAACACACACCCATACAATGCGCACCACCCCGCGATGTTTTTCTCACTCCTACTAGTGAATGTAATGTAACACACACCCATAAAATGCGCACCACCCCGCGATGTTTTTCAGAACCCTATCCTACATTGCCACTGCATGTTCCCTGACCTCCCCATGCTGACCACCCCGCGGTGCTTTTGTCCATCCTACATTGCCACTCACTGCCTATCCTAATTCAGACCCTCCGATTCACACCACCCCGTGATGTTTTTCTCACTCCTACTAGTGAATGTCATGTACCACACACCCATACAATGCGCACCACACCGCGATGTTTTTCAGAAAATTATCCTACATTGCCACTGCATGTTCCCTGACCTCCCCATGCTGACCACCCCGCGGTGCTTTTCTCCATCCTACATTGCCACTCACTGCCTATCGTAATTCAGTCCCTCCGATTCACACCACCCCGTGATGTTTTTGTCACTCCCACTAGTGAATGTAATGTAACACACAACCATACAATGCGCACCACCACGCGATGTTTTTCAAAAACCTATCCTACATTGCCACTGCATGTTCCCTGACCTCCCCAAGCTGACCACTCCACGGTGCTTTTTTCCATCCTACATTGCCACTCACTGCCTATCCTAATTGAGACACTCCAATTCACACCACCCCGTGATGTTTTTCTCACTCCTACTAGTGAATGTAATGCAACACACACCCATACAATGCCCACCACCCCGCGATGTTTTTCAGAAACCAATCCTACATTGCCACTGCATGTTCCCTGACCTCCCGATGCTGACCACCCCGCGGTGCTTTTCTCCATCCTACATTGCCACTCACTGCCTATCCTAATGCATACACTCCGATTCACACCACCCCGTGAAGTTTTTCTCACTCCTACTAGTGAATGTAATGTAACACACACCCATACAATGTGCACCACCCCGCGATGTTTTTCAGAAACCTATCCTACATTGCCACTGCATGTTCCTTGACCTCCCCATGCTGACTAACCCGCGGGGCTTTTCTCCATCCTACAATGCCAATCACTGCCTATCCTAATTCAGACCCTCCGATTCACACCACCCCGTGATGTTTTTCTCACTCCTACTAGTGAATGTAATGTAACACACACCCATACAATGCGCGCCACCGCACGATGTTTTTCTCACTCCTACTAGTGAATGTAATGTAACACACACCCATAAAATGCGCACCACCCCGCGATGTTTTTCAAAAACCTATCCTACATTGCCACTGCATGTTCCCTGACCTCCCCATGCTGACCACCCCGCAGTGCTTTTCTCCATCCTACATTACCACTCTCTGCGTATCCTAATTCAGACCCTCCAATTCACACCACCCCATGATGTTTTTCTCACTCCTACTGCTGAATGTAATGTAACAAACACCCATACAATGCGCACCACCCCGTGATATTTTTCTCACTCCTACTAGAGAATGCAATATAACACACACCCATACAATGCCCACCACACCGCGATGTTTTTCTCAATCCTACTAGTGAATGTAATGTAACACACACCCATACAATGCGCACCACCCCGCGATGTTTTTCAGAAACCTATCCTACATTGCCACTGCATGTTCCCTGACCTCCCCATGCTGACCACCCCGCGGTGCTTTTCTCCATCCAACATTGCCACTCACTGCCTATCCTAATTCAGACCCTCCGATTCACACCACCCCGTGATGTTTTTCTCACTCCTACTAGAGAATGTAATGTAACACTCACGCATACAATGCGCACCACCCCGCGATGTTTTTTAGAAACCTATCCTACATTGCCACTGCATGTTCCCTGACCTCCCAATGCTGACCGCCCCGCGGTGCTTTTCTCCATCCTACATTGCCACTCACTGCCTATCCTAATTCAGACCCTCCGATTCACACCACCCCGTGAAGTTTTTCTCACTCCTACTAGTGAATGTAATGTAACACACACCCATACAATGCGCACCACCCCGAGTAGTTTTTCTCACTCCTACTAGTGAATGTAATGTAACACACACCCATTCAATGCGCACCACCCCGCGATGTTTTTCTCACTCCTACTAGTGAATGTAATGTTACACACCCGTACAATGCGCACCACCCCGCGATGTTTTTCAGAAACCTATCCTACATTGCCACAGCATGTTCCCTGACCTCCCCATGCTGACTAACCCGCGGTGCTTTTCTCCATCCTACATTGCCACTCACTACCTATCCTAATTCAGACTCTCCGATTCATAGCACCCCGTGATGTTTTTTTCACTCCTACTAGTGAATGTAATGTAACACACACCCATAAAATGCACACCACCCCGCGATGTTTTTCAGAAACCTATCCTACATTGCCACTGCATGTTCCCTGACCTCCCCATGCTGACCACCCCGCGGTGCTTTTCTCCATCCTACAATGCCACTCACTGCCTATCCTAATTCAGACCCACCGATTCACAGCACCCCGTGATGTTTTTCTCACTCCTACTAGTGAATGTAATGTAACACACACCCATACATTGCACACCACCCCGCGATGTTTTTCACAAACCTATCCTACATTGCCACTGCATGTTCCCTGACCTCCCCATGCTTACCACCCCGCGGTACTTTTCTCCATCCTACAATGACACTCACTGCCTATCCTAATTCAGACCCTCCGAATCACACCACCCCTTGATGTTTTTCTCACTCCTACTAATGAATGTAATGTAACACACACCCATAATATGCGCACCACCCCGCGATATTTTTCTCACTCCTACTAGTGAATGTAATGTAACACACACCCATACAATGCGCACCACCCCGCGATGATTTTCAGAAACCTATCCTACATTGCCACTGCATGTTCCCTGACCTCCCCATGCTGACCACCCGGCGGTGCTTTTCTCCATCCTACATTGCCACTCACTGCCTATCCTAATTCAGACCCTCCGATTCACACCACCCCGTGATGTGTTTCTCACTCCTAAAAGTGAATGTAATGTAACACACACCCATACAATGCGCACCACCCCGCGATGTTTTTCTCACTCCTACTAGTGAATGTAATGTAACCCACACCCATACAATGTGCAACATGCCGCGATGATTTTCCGAAACCTATCTTACATTGCCACTGCATGTTCCCTGACCTCCCCATGCTGCCCACCCCGCGGTGCTTTTCTCCATCCTACATTGCCACTCACTGCCTATCCTAATTCAGACCCTCCGATTCACAGCACCCCGTGATGATTTTCTCACTCCTACTAGTGAATGTAATGTAACACACACCCATACAATGCACACCACCCCGCGATGTTTTTCAGAAACCTATCCTACATTGCCACTGCATGTTCCCTGACCTCCAAATGGTGACCACCCCGCGGTGCTTTTCTCCATCCTACAATGCCACTCACTGCCTATCCTAATTCAGACCCTCCGATTCACACCACCCCTTGATGTTTTTCTCACTCCTACTAGTGAATGTAATGTAACACACACCCATACAATGCGCACCACCCCGCGATGGTTTTCTCACTCCTACTAGTGAATGTAATGTAACACACACCGATAAAATCCGCACCACCCCGCGATGTTTTCAGAAGCCTATACTACATTGCCACTGCATGTTCCCTGACCTCCCCATGCTGACCACCCCGCGGTGCTTTTCTCCATCCTACAGTGCCACTCACTGCCTAACCTAATTCAGACCCTCCGATTCACAGCACTCCGTGATGTATTTCTCACTCCTACTAGTCAATGTAATGTAACACACACCCATACAACGCACACCACCCCGCGCTGTTTTTCAGAAACCTATCCTACATTGCCACTGCCTGTTCCCTGACATCCCCATGCTGACCACCCCGCGGTGCTTTTCTCCATCCTACAATGCCACTCACTGCCTATCCTAATTCAGACCCTCCGAATCACACCACCCCTTGATGTTTTTCTCACTCCTACTAGTGAATGTAATGTAACACACACCCATACAATGCGCACCACCCCGCGATGTTTTTCTCACTCCTACTAGTGAATGTAATGTAACACACACCCATAAAATGTGCACCATCCCGCGATGCTTTTCAGAAACCTATCCTACATTGCCACGGCATGTTCCCTGACCTCCCCATGCTGACCACCCGGCGGTGCTTTTCTCCATCCTACATTACCACTCACTGCCTATCCTAATTCAAACCCTCCAATTCACACCAACCCGTGATGTTTTTCTCACTCCTACTAGTGAATTTAATGTAACACACACCGATACAATGCGCACCACCCTGTGATGTTTTTCTCACTCCTACTAGTAAATGTAATGTAAAACACATCCATACAATGCGCACCACCCCGCGATGTTTTTCTCACTCCTACTAGTGAATGTAATGTAACACACACCGATACAATGCGCACCACCCAGTGATGTTTTTCTCACTCCTACTAGTGAATGTAATGTAACACACACCCATACAATGCGCACCACCCCGCGATGTTTTTCTCACTCCTACTAGTGAATATAATGTAACACACACCCATACAATGCGAACCACCCCGCGATGTTTTTCAGAAACCTATCCTACATTGCCACTGCATGTTCCCTGACCTCCCCATGCAGACCACCCTGCGGTGCTTTTCTCCATCCTACATTGCCACTCACTGCCTTTCGTAATTCAGACCCTCCGAATCACACCACAACGTGATGTTTTTCTCACTCCCACTAGTGAATGTAATGTAACACACAGCCATACAATGCGCACCACCCCGCGATATTTTTCAGAAACCTATGCTACATTGCCACAGCATGTTCCCTGACCTCCCCATGCTGACCACCCCACGGTGCTTTTCTCCATCCTACATTGCCACTCACTGATTATCCTAATTGAGACACTCCGATTCACACCACCCCGTGATGTTTTTCTCACTCCTATTAGTGAATGTAATGTAACACACATCCATACAATGCGCACCACCCCGCGATGTTTTTCTCACCCCTACTAGTGAATATAATGTAACAAACACCCATATAATGCGCACCACCCCGCGATGTTTTTCAGAAAGCTATCCTACATTGCCACTGCCTGTTCCCTGACCTCCCCATGCTGACCACGCCGCGGTGCTTTTCTCCATCCTACATTGCCACTCACTGCCTATCCTAATTCATACCCTCCGATTCACACCACCCCGTGATGTTTTTCTCACTCCTACTAGTGTAATGTAACACACAACCATACAATGCGCACCACCCCGCGATGTTTTTCAGAATCCTGTCCTACATTGCCACTGCATGTACCCTGAACTCCCCATGCTGACAACCCCACGGGGCTTTTCTCCATCCTACAATGCCAATCACTGCCTATCCTAATTCTGAACCTCCGATTCACACAAACCCCGTGATGTTTTTCTCACTCCTACTAGTGAATGTAATGTAACACACACCCATACAATGCGCGCCACCGCGCGATGTTTTTCTCACTCCTACTAGTGAATGTAATGTAACACACACCCATAAAATGCGCACCACCCCGCGATGTTTTTCAGAAACCTATCCTACATTGCCACTGCATGTTCCCTGACCTCCACATGCTGACCACCCCGCGGTGCTTTTCTCCATCCTACATTACCACTCACTGCGTATCCTAATTCAGGCCCTCCAATTCACACCACCCCGTGATGTTTTTCTCACTCCTACTAGTGAATGTAATGTAACACACACCCATACAATGCGCACCACCCCATGATATTTTTCTCACTCCTACTAGTGAATGTAATGTAACACACACCCATACAATGCGCACCACGCTGCGATGATTCTCAGAAACCTATCCTACATTGCCACTGCATGTTCATTGACCTCCCCATGCTGACGACCCCGCGTTGCTCTTCTCCATCCTACATTTCCACTCACTGCCTATCCTAATTCAGACCCTCCGATTCACACCACCCCGTGATGTTTTTCTCACTCCTACTAGTGAATGTAATGTAACACACACCCATAAAATGCACACCACCCCGCGATGTTTTTCAGAAACCTATCCTACATTGCCACTGCATGTTCCCTGACCTCCACATGCTGACCACCCCGCGGTGCTTTTCTCCATCCTACATTACCACTCACTGCATATCCTAATTCAGGCCCTCCAATTCACACCACCCCGTGATGTTTTTCTCACTCCTACTAGTGAATGTAATGTAACACACACCCATACAATGCGCACCACCCCGTGATGTTTTTCTCACTCCTACTAGTGAATGTAATGTAACACACACCCATACAATGCGCACCACGCTGCGATGATTTTCAGAAACCTATCCTACATTGCCACTGCATGTTCATTGACCTCCCCATGCTGACGACCCCGCGTTGCTCTTCTCCATCCTACATTTCCACTCACTGCCTATCCTAATTCAGACCCTCCGATTCACACCACCCCGTGATGTTTTTCTCACTCCTACTAGTGAATGTAATGTAACACACACCTATACAATGCGCACCACTGCGCGATGTTTTTCTCACTCCTAATACTGAATGTAATGTAACACACACCCATAAAATGCGCACCACCCCGCGATGTTTTTCAGAAACCTATCCTACATTGCCACTGCATGTTCCCTGACCTCCCCATGCTGACCACCCCATGGTGCTTTTCTCCATCCTACATTACCACTCACTGCGTATCCTAATTCATACCCTCCAATTCACACCACCCCGTGATGTTTTTCTCACTCCTACTGCTGAATGTAATGTAACACACACCCATAAAATGCGCACCACCCCGCGATGTTTTTCAGAAACCTATCCTACATTGCCACTGCATGTTCCCTGACCTCCCCATGCTGACCACCCCGCAGTGCTTTTCTCCATCCTACATTATCACTCACTGCCTATCCTTATTCACACCCTCCAATTCACACCACCCTGTGATGTTTTTCTATCTCCTAATAGTGAATGTAATGTAACACACACCGATACAATGCGCACCACCCAGTGATGTTTTTCTCACTCCTACTAGTGAATGTAATGTAACACACACCCATACAATGCGCACCACCCCGCGATGATTTTCAGAAACCTATCCTACATTGCCACTGCATGTTCATTGACCTCCCCATGCTGACGACCCCGCGGTGCTTTTCTCCATCCTACATTGCCACTCACTGCCTATCCTAAGGCAGACCCTCCGATTCACACCACCCCGTGATGTTTTTCTCACTCCTACTAGTGAATATAATGTAACACACACCCATACAATGCGCACCACCCCGCGATGTTTTTCAGAAACCTATCCTACATTGCCACTGCATGTTCCTTGACCTCCCCATGCAGACCACCCCGCGGTGCTTTTCTCCATCCTACATTGCCACTCACTGCCTATCGTAATTCAAACCCTCCTATTCACACCACCACGTGATGTTTTTCTCACTCCCACTAGTGAATGTAATGTAACACACAGCCATACAATGCGCACCACCCCGCGATGTTTTTCTCACTCCTACTACTGAATATAATGTAACAAACACCCATATAATGCGCACCACCCCGCGATGTTTTTCAGAAACGTATCCTAGATTGCCACTGCATGTTCCCTGACCTCCCCATGCTGACCACCCCGCGGTGCTTTTCTCCATCCTACATTGCCACTCACTGCCTATCCTAATTCATACCCTCCGATTCACACCACCCTGTGATGTTTTTCTCACTCCTACTAGTGTAATGCAACACACACCCATACAATGCGCACCACCCTGCGATGTTTTTCAGAAACCTATCCTACATTGCCACTGCATGTACCCTGACCTCCCCATGCTGACCACCCCGCGGGGCTTTTCTCCATCCTACAATGCCAATCACTGCCTATCCTAATTCAGACCCTCCGATTCACACCACCCCGTGATGTTTTTCTCACTCCTACTAGTGAATGTAATGTAACACACACCCATACAATGCGCGCCACCGCGCGATGTTTCTCTCACTCCTACGAGTGAAAGTAATGTAACACACACCCATAAAATGCGCACCACCCCGCGATGTTTTTCAGAAACCTCTCCTACATTGCCACTGCATGTTCCCTGACCTCCCCATGTTGACCGCCCCGCGGTGATTTTCTCCATCCTACATTGCCACTCACTGCCTATCCTAATTCAGCCCCTCCGATTCACACCACCCCGTGATGTTTTTCTTACTCTTACTAGTGAATGTAATGTAACACACACCCATACAATGAGCACCACCACGTGATGTTTTTCTCACTCCTACTAGTGAATGTAATGTAACACACACCCATACAATGCGCACCAACCCGCGATGTTTTTCTCACTCCTACTGGTAAATGTAATGTAACACAAACGCATACAATGGGCACTACCCCGCGATGTTTTTCAGAAACCTATCCTACATTGCCACTGCATGTTCCCTGACCTCCCCATGCTGACCACCCCGCGGAGCTTTTTTCCATCCGACAATGCCACTCACTGCCTATCCTAATTCAGACCCTCCGATTCACACCATCCCGTAATGTTTTTCTCACTCCTACTAGTGAATGTAATGTAACACACAACCATACAATGCGCACCACCCCGTGATATTTTTCTCACTCCTACTAGTGAATGTAATGTAACAAACACCCATACAATGCGCACCACCCTGCGATGTTTTTCAGAAACCTATCCTACATTGCCGCTGCATGTTCCCTGACCTCCCCATGCTGACGACCCCGCGTGGCTCTTCTCCATCCTACATTTCCACTCACTGCCTATCCTAATTCAGACCCTCCGATTCACACCACCCCGTGATGTTTTTCTCACTCCTACTAGTGAATGTAATGTAACACACTCCCATACAATGCGCGCCACCGCGCGATGTTTTTCTCACTCCTAATACTGAATGTAATGTAACACACTCCCATAAAATGCGCACCACCCCGCGATGTTTTTCAGAAACCTATCCTACATTGCCACTGCATGTACCCTGACCTCCCCATGCTGACCACCCCGCGGGGCTTTTCTCCATCCTACAATGCCAATCACTGCCTATCCTAATTCAGACCCTCCGATTCACACCACCCCGTGATGTTTTTCTCACTCCTACTAGTGAATGTAATGTAACACACACCCATACAATGCGCGCCTCCGCGCGATGTTTCTCTCACTCCTACTAGTGAATGTAATGTAACACACACCCATAAAATGCGCACCACCCCGCGATGTTTTTCAGAAACCTATCCTACATTGCCACTGCATGTTCCCTGACCTCCACATGCTGACCACCCCGCGGTGCTTTTCTCCATCCAACATTGCCACTCACTGCCTATCCTAATTCAGACCCTCCGATTCACACCACCCCGTGATGTTTTTCTCACTCCTACTAGAGAATGTAATGTAACACACACGCATACAATGCGCACCACCCCGCGATGTTTTTTAGAAACCTATCCTACATTGCCACTGCATGTTCCCTGACCTCCCAATGCTGATCGCCCCGCGGTGCTTTTCTCCATCCTACATTGCCACTCACTGCCTATCCTAATTCAGACCCTCCGATTCACACCACCCTGTGATGTTTTTCTCACTCCTACTAGTGAATGTAATGTAACACACACCCATACAATGCGCACCACCCCGAGTAGTTTTTCTCACTCCTACTAGTGAATGTAATGTAACACACACCCATTCAATGCGCACCACCCCGCGATGTTTTTCTCACTCCTACTAGTGAATGTAATGTTACACACCCGTACAATGCGCACCACCCCGCGATGTTTTTCAGAAACCTATCCTACATTGCCACAGCATGTTCCCTGACCTCCCCATGCTGACTAACCAGCGGTGCTTTTCTCCATCCTACATTGCCACTCACTACCTATCCTAATTCAGACTCTCCGATTCATAGCACCCCGTGATGTTTTTTTCACTCCTACTAGTGAATGTAATGTAACACACACCCATAAAATGCACATCACCCCGCGATGTTTTTCAGAAACCTATCCTACATTGCCACTGCATGTTCCCTGACCTCCCCATGCTGACTAACCCGCGGTGCTTTTCTCCATCCTACATTTCCACCCACTGCCTATCCTAATTCAGACCCTCCAATTCACACCACCCCGTGATGTTTTTCTCACTCCTACTAGTGAATGTAATGTAACACACACCCATACAATGCGCACCACCCCGTGATGTTTTTCTCACTCCTACTATTGAATGCAATGTAACACACACCCATACAATGCGCACCACCCCGCGATGTTTTTCTCACTCCTACTAGTGAATGTAATGTTACACACACCCATACAATGTGCACCACCCCGCGATGTTTTTCAGAAACCTCTCCTACATTGCCACTGCATGTTCCCTGACCTGCCCATGTTGACCGCACCGCGGTGATTTTCTCCATCCTACATTGCCACTCACTGCCTATCCTAATTCAGCCCCTCCGATTCACACCACCCCGTGATGTTTTTCTTACTCTTACTAGTGAATGTAATGTAACACACACCCATACAATGCGCACCACCACGTGATGTTTTTCTCACTCCTACTAGTGAATGTAATGTAACAAACACCCATACAATGCGCACCACCCTGCGATGTTTTTCAGAAACCTATCCTACATTGCCACTGCATGTTCCCTGACCTCCCCATGCTGACGACCCCGCGTTGCTCTTCTCCATCCTACATTTCCACTCACTGCCTATCCTAATTCAGACCCTCCGATTCACACCACCCCGTGATGTTTTTCTCACTCCTACTAGTGAATGTAATGTAACACACACCCATACAATGCGCGCCACCGCGCGATGTTTTTCTCACTCCTAATACTGAATGTAATGTAACACACACCCATAAAATGCGCACCACCCCGCGATGTTTTTCAGAAACCTATCCTACATTGCCACTGCATGTTCCCTGACCTCCCCATGCTGACCACCCCGCGGTGCTTTTCTCCATTCTACATTACCACTCACTGCGTATCCTAATTCATACCCTCCAATTCACACTACCCCGTGATGTTTTTCTCACTCCTACTGCTGAATGTAATGTAACACACACCCATAAAATGCGCACCACCCCGCGATATTTTTCAGAAACCTATCCTACATTGCCACTGCATGTTCCCTGACCTCCCCATGCTGACCACCCCGCAGTGCTTTTCTCCATCCTGCATTATCACTCACTGCCTATCCTAATTCACACCCTCCAATTCACACCACCCCGTGATGTTTTTCTATCTCCTAATAGTGAATGTAATGTAACACACACCAATACAATGCGCACCACCCAGTGATGTTTTTCTCACTCCTACTAGTGAATGTAATGTAACACACACCCATACAATGCGCACCACCCCGCGATGATTTTCAGAAACCTATCCTACATTGCCACTGCATGTTCATTGACCTCCCCATGCTGATGACCCCGCGGGGCTTTTCTCCATCCTACATTGCCACTCACTGCCTATCCTAATGCAGACCCTCCGATTCACACCACCCCGTGATGTTTTTCTCACTCCTACTAGTGAATATAATGTAACACACACCCATACAATGCGCACCACCCCGCGATGTTTTTCAGAAACCTATCCTACATTGCCACTGCATGTTCCCTGACCTCCCCATGCTGACCACCCCGCGGTGCTTTTCTCCATCCTACATTACCACTCACTGCGTATCCTAATTCATACCCTCCAATTCACACCACCCCGTGATGTTTTTCTCACTCCTACTGCTGAATGTAATGTAACACACACCCATAAAATGCGCACCACCCCGCGATGTTTTTCAGAAACCTATCCTACATTGCCATTGCATGTTCCCTGACCTCCCCATGCTGACCACCCCGCAGTGCTTTTCTCCATCCTACATTATCACTCACTGCCTATCCTAATTCACACCCTCCAATTCACACCACCCCGTGATGTTTTTCTATCTCCTAATAGTGAATGTAATGTAACACACACCGATACAATGCGCACCACCCAGTGATGTTTTCTCACTCCTACTAGTGAATGTAATGTAACACACACCCATACAATGCGCACCACCCCGCGATGATTTTCAGAAACCTATCCTACATTGCCACTGCATGTTCATTGACCTCCCCATGCTGACGACCCCGCGGTGCTTTTCTCCATCCTACATTGCCACTCACTGCCTATCCTAATGCAGACCCTCCGATTCACACCACCTCGTGATGTTTTTCTCACTCTTACTAGTGAATATAATGTAACACACACCCATACAATGCGCACCACCCTGCGATGTTTTTCAGAAACCTGTCCTACATTGCCACTGCATGTACCCTGACCTCCCCATGCTGACAACCCCGCGGGGCTTTTCTCCATCCTACAATGCCAATCACTGCCTATCCTAATTCAGAACCTCCGATTCACACCACCCCGTGATGTTTTTCTCACTCCTACTAGTGAATGTAATGTAACACACACCCATACAATGCGCGCCACCGCGCGATATTTTTCTCACTCCTACTAGTGAATGTAATGTAACACACACCCATAAAATGCGCACCACCAGTCGATGTTTTTCAGAAACCTATCCTACATTGCCACTGCATGTTCCCTGACCTCCACATGCTGACCACCCCGCGGTGCTTTTCTCCATCCTACATTACCACTCACTGCGTATCCTAATTCAGGCCCTCCAATTCACACCACCCCGTGATGTTTTTCTCACTCCTACTAGTGAATGTAATGTAACACACACCCATACAATGCGCACCACCCCGTGATGTTTTTCTCACTCCTACTAGTGAATGTAATGTAACACACACCCATACAATGCGCACCACGCTGCGATGATTTTCAGAAACCTATCCTACATTGCCACTGCATGTTCATTGACCTCCCCATGCTGACGACCCCGCGTTGCTCTTCTCCATCCTACATTTCCACTCACTGCCTATCCTAATTCAGACCCTCCGATTCACACCACCCCGTGATGTTTTTCTCACTCCTACTAGTGAATGTAATGTAACACACACCCATACAATGAGCGCCACCGCGCGATGTTTTTCTCACTCCTAATACTGAATGTAATGTAACACACACCCATAAAATGCGCACCACCCTGCGATGTTTTTCAGAAACCTATCCTACATTGCCACTGCATGTTCCCTGACCTCCCCATGCTGACCACCCCGCGGTGCTTTTCTCCATCCTACATTACCACTCACTGCGTATCCTAATTCATACCCTCCAATTCACACCACCCCGTGATGTTTTTCTCACTCCTACTGCTGAATGTAATGTAACACACACCCATACAATGCGCACCACCCCGCGATGTTTTTCAGAAACCTGTCCTACATTGCCACTGCATGTACCCTGACCTCCCCATGCTGACAACCCCGCGGGGCTTTTCTCCATCCTACAATGCCAATCACTGCCTATCCTAATTCAGAACCTCCGATGCACACCACCCCGTGATGTTTTTCTCACTCCTACTAGTGAATGTAATGTAACACACACCCATACAATGCGCGCCACCGCGCGATGTTTTTCTCACTCCTACTAGTGAATGTAATGTAACACACACCCATAAAATGCGCACCACCCCGCGATGTTTTTCAGAAACCTATCCTACATTGCCACTGCATGTTCCCTGACCTCCACATGTTGACCACCCCGCGGTGCTTTTCTCCATCCTACATTACCACTCACTGCGTAACCTAATTCAGGCCCTCCAATTCACACCACCCCGTGATGTTTTTCTCACTCCTACTAGTGAATGTAATGTAACACACACCCATACAATGCGCACCACCCCGTGATGTTTTTCTCACTCCTACTAGTGAATGTAATGTAACACACACCCATACAATGCGCACCACGCTGCGATGATTTTCAGAAACCTATCCTACATTGCCACTGCATGTTCATTGACCTCCCCATGCTGACGACCCCGCGTTGCTCTTCTCCATCCTACATTTCCACTCACTGCCTATCCTAATTCAGACCCTCCGATTCACACCACCCCATGATGTTTTTCTCACTCCTACTAGTGAATGTAATGTAACACACACCCATACAATGCGCGCCACCGCGCGATGTTTTTCTCACTCCTAATACTGAATGTAATGTAACACACACCCATAAAATGCGCACCACCCCGCGATGTTTTTCAGAAACCTATCCTACATTGCCACTGCATGTTCCCTGACCTCCCCATGCTGACCACCGCGCGGTGCTTTTCTCCGTCCTACATTACCACTCACTGCGTATCCTAATTCATACCCTCCAATTCACACCACCCCGTGATGTTTTTCTCACTCCTACTGCTGAATGTAATGTAACACACACCCATAAAATGCGCACCACCCCGCGATGTTTTTCAGAAACCTATCCTACATTGCCATTGCATGTTCCCTGACCTCCCCATGCTGACCACCCCGCAGTGCTTTTCTCCATCCTACATTATCACTCACTGCCTATCCTAATTCACACCCTCCAATTCACACCACCCCGTGATGTTTTTCTATCTCCTAATAGTGAATGTAATGTAACACGCACCGATACAATGCGCACCTCCCAGTGATGTTTTTCTCACTCCTACTAGTGAATGTAATGTAACACACACCCATACAATGCGCGCCACCGCGCGATGTTTCTCTCACTCCTACTAGTGAATGTAATGTAACACACACCCATAAAATGCGCACCACCCCGCGATATTTTTCAGAAACCTATCCTACATTGCCACTGCATGTTCCCTGACCTCCCCATGCTGACCACCCCGCAGTGCTTTTCTCCATCCTGCATTATCACTCACTGCCTATCCTAATTCACACCCTCCAATTCACACCACCCCGTGATGTTTTTCTATCTCCTAATAGTGAATGTAATGTAACACACACCAATACAATGCGCACCACCCAGTGATGTTTTTCTCACTCCTACTAGTGAATGTAATGTAACACACACCCATACAATGCGCACCACCCCGCGATGATTTTCAGAAACCTATCCTACATTGCCACTGCATGTTCATTGACCTCCCCATGCTGATGACCCCGCGGTGCTTTTCTCCATCCTACATTGCCACTCACTGCCTATCCTAATGCAGACCCTCCGATTCACACCACCCCGTGATGTTTTTCTCACTCCTTCTAGTGAATATAATGTAACACACACCCATACAATGCGCACCACCCCGCGATGTTTTTCAGAAACCTATCCTACATTGCCACTGCATGTTCCCTGACCTCCCCATGCTGACCACCCCGCGGTGCTTTTCTCCATCCTACATTACCACTCACTGCGTATCCTAATTCATACCCTCCAATTCACACCACCCCGTGATGTTTTTCTCACTCCTACTGCTGAATGTAATGTAACACACACCCATAAAATGCGCACCACCCCGCGATGTTTTTCAGAAACCTATCCTACATTGCCACTGCATGTTCCCTGACCTCCCCATGCTGACCACCCCGCAGTGCTTTTCTCCATCCTACATTATCACTCACTGCCTATCCTAATTCACACCCTCCAATTCACACCACCCCGTGATGTTTTTCTATCTCCTAATAGTGAATGTAATGTAACACACACCGATACAATGCGCACCACCCAGTGATGTTTTCTCACTCCTACTAGTGAATGTAATGTAACACACACCCATACAATGCGCACCACCCCGCGATGATTTTCAGAAACCTATCCTACATTGCCACTGCATGTTCATTGACCTCCCCATGCTGACGACCCCGCGGTGCTTTTCTCCATCCTACATTGCCACTCACTGCCTATCCTAATGCAGACCCTCCGATTCACACCACCTCGTGATGTTTTTCTCACTCTTACTAGTGAATATAATGTAACACACACCCATACAATGCGCACCACCCTGCGATGTTTTTCAGAAACCTGTCCTACATTGCCACTGCATGTACCCTGACCTCCCCATGCTGACAACCCCACGGGGCTTTTCTCCATCCTACAATGCCAATCACTGCCTATCCTAATTCAGAACCTCCGATTCACACCACCCCGTGATGTTTTTCTCACTCCTACTAGTGAATGTAATGTAACACACACCCATACAATGCGCGCCACCGCGCGATATTTTTCTCACTCCTACTAGTGAATGTAATGTAACACACACCCATAAAATGCGCACCACCAGTCGATGTTTTTCAGAAACCTATCCTACATTGCCACTGCATGTTCCCTGACCTCCCCATGTTGACCGCCCCGCGGTGATTTTCTCCATCCTACATTGCCACTCACTGCCTATCCTAATTCAGCCCCTCCGATTCACACCACCCCGTGATGTTTTTCTTACTCTTACTAGTGAATGTAATGTAACACACACCCATACAATGAGCACCACCACGTGATGTTTTTCTCACTCCTACTAGTGAATGTAATGTAACACACACCCATACAATGCGCACCAACCCGCGATGTTTTTCTCACTCCTACTGGTAAATGTAATGTAACACAAACGCATACAATGGGCACTACCCCGCGATGTTTTTCAGAAACCTATCCTACATTGCCACTGCATGTTCCCTGACCTCCCCATGCTGACCACCCCGCGGAGCTTTTTTCCATCCGACAATGCCACTCACTGCCTATCCTAATTCAGACCCTCCGATTCACACCATCCCGTAATGTTTTTCTCACTCCTACTAGTGAATGTAATGTAACACACAACCATACAATGCGCACCACCCCGTGATATTTTTCTCACTCCTACTAGTGAATGTAATGTAACAAACACCCATACAATGCGCACCACCCTGCGATGTTTTTCAGAAACCTATCCTACATTGCCGCTGCATGTTCCCTGACCTCCCCATGCTGACGACCCCGCGTGGCTCTTCTCCATCCTACATTTCCACTCACTGCCTATCCTAATTCAGACCCTCCGATTCACACCACCCCGTGATGTTTTTCTCACTCCTACTAGTGAATGTAATGTAACACACTCCCATACAATGCGCGCCACCGCGCGATGTTTTTCTCACTCCTAATACTGAATGTAATGTAACACACTCCCATAAAATGCGCACCACCCCGCGATGTTTTTCAGAAACCTATCCTACATTGCCACTGCATGTACCCTGACCTCCCCATGCTGACCACCCCGCGGGGCTTTTCTCCATCCTACAATGCCAATCACTGCCTATCCTAATTCAGACCCTCCGATTCACACCACCCCGTGATGTTTTTCTCACTCCTACTAGTGAATGTAATGTAACACACACCCATACAATGCGCGCCACCGCGCGATGTTTCTCTCACTCCTACTAGTGAATGTAATGTAACACACACCCATAAAATGCGCACCACCCCGCGATGTTTTTCAGAAACCTATCCTACATTGCCACTGCATGTTCCCTGACCTCCACATGCTGACCACCCCGCGGTGCTTTTCTCCATCCAACATTGCCACTCACTGCCTATCCTAATTCAGACCCTCCGATTCACACCACCCCGTGATGTTTTTCTCACTCCTACTAGAGAATGTAATGTAACACACACGCATACAATGCGCACCACCCCGCGATGTTTTTTAGAAACCTATCCTACATTGCCACTGCATGTTCCCTGACCTCCCAATGCTGATCGCCCCGCGGTGCTTTTCTCCATCCTACATTGCCACTCACTGCCTATCCTAATTCAGACCCTCCGATTCACACCACCCCGTGATGTTTTTCTCACTCCTACTAGTGAATGTAATGTAACACACACCCATACAATGCGCACCACCCCGAGTAGTTTTTCTCACTCCTACTAGTGAATGTAATGTAACACACACCCATTCAATGCGCACCACCCCGCGATGTTTTTCTCACTCCTACTAGTGAATGTAATGTTACACACCCGTACAATGCGCACCACCCCGCGATGTTTTTCAGAAACCTATCCTACATTGCCACAGCATGTTCCCTGACCTCCCCATGCTGACTAACCAGCGGTGCTTTTCTCCATCCTACATTGCCACTCACTACCTATCCTAATTCAGACTCTCCGATTCATAGCACCCCGTGATGTTTTTTTCACTCCTACTAGTGAATGTAATGTAACACACACCCATAAAATGCACATCACCCCGCGATGTTTTTCAGAAACCTATCCTACATTGCCACTGCATGTTCCCTGACCTCCCCATGCTGACTAACCCGCGGTGCTTTTCTCCATCCTACATTTCCACTCACTGCCTATCCTAATTCAGACCCTCCAATTCACACCACCCCGTGATGTTTTTCTCACTCCTACTAGTGAATGTAATGTAACACACACCCATACAATGCGCACCACCCCGTGATGTTTTTCTCACTCCTACTATTGAATGCAATGTAACACACACCCATACAATGCGCACCACCCCGCGATGTTTTTCTCACTCCTACTAGTGAATGTAATGTTACACACACCCATACAATGTGCACCACCCCGCGATGTTTTTCAGAAACCTCTCCTACATTGCCACTGCATGTTCCCTGACCTCCCCATGTTGACCGCCCCGCGGTGATTTTCTCCATCCTACATTGCCACTCACTGCCTATCCTAATTCAGCCCCTCCGATTCACACCACCCCGTGATGTTTTTCTTACTCTTACTAGTGAATGTAATGTAACACACACCCATACAATGCGCACCACCACGTGATGTTTTTCTCACTCCTACTAGTGAATGTAATGTAACAAACACCCATACAATGCGCACCACCCTGCGATGTTTTTCA
The DNA here is from genome assembly GCF_034190915.1 of Cavia porcellus. Lineage (NCBI taxonomy): Eukaryota > Metazoa > Chordata > Mammalia > Rodentia > Caviidae > Cavia > Cavia porcellus. The sequence continues at coordinate 1,794,635 of NW_026947556.1, forward strand.
GAAACCTATCCTACATTGCCACTGCATGTTCCCTGACCTCCCCATGCTGACGACCCCGCGTTGCTCTTCTCCATCCTACATTTCCACTCACTGCCTATCCTAATTCAGACCCTCCGATTCACACCACCCCGTGATGTTTTTCTCACTCCTACTAGTGAATGTAATGTAACACACACCCATACAATGCGCGCCACCGCGCGATGTTTTTCTCACTCCTAATACTGAATGTAATGTAACACACACCCATAAAATGCGCACCACCCCGCGATGTTTTTCAGAAACCTATCCTACATTGCCACTGCATGTTCCCTGACCTCCCCATGCTGACCACCCCGCGGTGCTTTTCTCCATTCTACATTACCACTCACTGCGTATCCTAATTCATACCCTCCAATTCACACTACCCCGTGATGTTTTTCTCACTCCTACTGCTGAATGTAATGTAACACACACCCATAAAATGCGCACCACCCCGCGATATTTTTCAGAAACCTATCCTACATTGCCACTGCATGTTCCCTGACCTCCCCATGCTGACCACCCCGCAGTGCTTTTCTCCATCCTGCATTATCACTCACTGCCTATCCTAATTCACACCCTCCAATTCACACCACCCCGTGATGTTTTTCTATCTCCTAATAGTGAATGTAATGTAACACACACCAATACAATGCGCACCACCCAGTGATGTTTTTCTCACTCCTACTAGTGAATGTAATGTAACACACACCCATACAATGCGCACCACCCCGCGATGATTTTCAGAAACCTATCCTACATTGCCACTGCATGTTCATTGACCTCCCCATGCTGATGACCCCGCGGGGCTTTTCTCCATCCTACATTGCCACTCACTGCCTATCCTAATGCAGACCCTCCGATTCACACCACCCCGTGATGTTTTTCTCACTCCTACTAGTGAATATAATGTAACACACACCCATACAATGCGCACCACCCCGCGATGTTTTTCAGAAACCTATCCTACATTGCCACTGCATGTTCCCTGACCTCCCCATGCTGACCACCCCGCGGTGCTTTTCTCCATCCTACATTACCACTCACTGCGTATCCTAATTCATACCCTCCAATTCACACCACCCCGTGATGTTTTTCTCACTCCTACTGCTGAATGTAATGTAACACACACCCATAAAATGCGCACCACCCCGCGATGTTTTTCAGAAACCTATCCTACATTGCCACTGCATGTTCCCTGACCTCCCCATGCTGACCACCCCGCAGTGCTTTTCTCCATCCTACATTATCACTCACTGCCTATCCTAATTCACACCCTCCAATTCACACCACCCCGTGATGTTTTTCTATCTCCTAATAGTGAATGTAATGTAACACACACCGATACAATGCGCACCACCCAGTGATGTTTTCTCACTCCTACTAGTGAATGTAATGTAACACACACCCATACAATGCGCACCACCCCGCGATGATTTTCAGAAACCTATCCTACATTGCCACTGCATGTTCATTGACCTCCCCATGCTGACGACCCCGCGGTGATTTTCTCCATCCTACATTGCCACTCACTGCCTATCCTAATGCAGACCCTCCGATTCACATCACCTCGTGATGTTTTTCTCACTCTTACTAGTGAATATAATGTAACACACACCCATACAATGCGCACCACCCTGCGATGTTTTTCAGAAACCTGTCCTACATTGCCACTGCATGTACCCTGACCTCCCCATGCTGACAACCCCGCGGGGCTTTTCTCCATCCTACAATGCCAATCACTGCCTATCCTAATTCAGAACCTCCGATTCACACCACCCCGTGATGTTTTTCTCACTCCTACTAGTGAATGTAATGTAACACACACCCATACAATGCGCGCCACCGCGCGATATTTTTCTCACTCCTACTAGTGAATGTAATGTAACACACACCCATAAAATGCGCACCACCAGTCGATGTTTTTCAGAAACCTATCCTACATTGCCACTGCATGTTCCCTGACCTCCACATGCTGACCACCCCGCGGTGCTTTTCTCCATCCTACATTACCACTCACTGCGTATCCTAATTCAGGCCCTCCAATTCACACCACCCCGTGATGTTTTTCTCACTCCTACTAGTGAATGTAATGTAACACACACCCATACAATGCGCACCACCCCGTGATGTTTTTCTCACTCCTACTAGTGAATGTAATGTAACACACACCCATACAATGCGCACCACGCTGCGATGATTTTCAGAAACCTATCCTACATTGCCACTGCATGTTCATTGACCTCCCCATGCTGACGACCCCGCGTTGCTCTTCTCCATCCTACATTTCCACTCACTGCCTATCCTAATTCAGACCCTCCGATTCACACCACCCCGTGATGTTTTTCTCACTCCTACTAGTGAATGTAATGTAACACACACCCATACAATGTGCGCCACCGCGCGATGTTTTTCTCACTCCTAATACTGAATGTAATGTAACACACACCCATAAAATGCGCACCACCCTGCGATGTTTTTCAGAAACCTATCCTACATTGCCACTGCATGTTCCCTGACCTCCCCATGCTGACCACCCCGCGGTGCTTTTCTCCATCCTACATTACCACTCACTGCGTATCCTAATTCATACCCTCCAATTCACACCACCCCGTGATGTTTTTCTCACTCCTACTGCTGAATGTAATGTAACACACACCCATACAATGCGCACCACCCCGCGATGTTTTTCAGAAACCTGTCCTACATTGCCACTGCATGTACCCTGACCTCCCCATGCTGACAACCCCGCGGGGCTTTTCTCCATCCTACAATGCCAATCACTGCCTATCCTAATTCAGAACCTCCGATTCACACCACCCCGTGATGTTTTTCTCACTCCTACTAGTGAATGTAATGTAACACACACCCATACAATGCGCGCCACCGCGCGATGTTTTTCTCACTCCTACTAGTGAATGTAATGTAACACACACCCATAAAATGCGCACCACCCCGCGATGTTTTTCAGAAACCTATCCTACATTGCCACTGCATGTTCCCTGACCTCCACATGTTGACCACCCCGCGGTGCTTTTCTCCATCCTACATTACCACTCACTGCGTATCCTAATTCAGGCCCTCCAATTCACACCACCCCGTGATGTTTTTCTCACTCCTACTAGTGAATGTAATGTAACACACACCCATACAATGCGCACCACCCCGTGATGTTTTTCTCACTCCTACTAGTGAATGTAATGTAACACACACCCATACAATGCGCACCACGCTGCGATGATTTTCAGAAACCTATCCTACATTGCCACTGCATGTTCATTGACCTCCCCATGCTGACGACCCCGCGTTGCTCTTCTCCATCCTACATTTCCACTCACTGCCTATCCTAATTCAGACCCTCCGATTCACACCACCCCATGATGTTTTTCTCACTCCTACTAGTGAATGTAATGTAACACACACCCATACAATGCGCGCCACCGCGCGATGTTTTTCTCACTCCTAATACTGAATGTAATGTAACACACACCCATAAAATGCGCACCACCCCGCGATGTTTTTCAGAAACCTATCCTACATTGCCACTGCATGTTCCCTGACCTCCCCATGCTGACCACCGCGCGGTGCTTTTCTCCATCCTACATTACCACTCACTGCGTATCCTAATTCATACCCTCCAATTCACACCACCCCGTGATGTTTTTCTCACTCCTACTGCTGAATGTAATGTAACACACACCCATAAAATGCGCACCACCCCGCGATGTTTTTCAGAAACCTATCCTACATTGCCACTGCATGTTCCCTGACCTCCCCATGCTGACCATCCCGCAGTGCTTTTCTCCATCCTACATTATCACTCACTGCCTATCCTAATTCACACCCTCCAATTCACACCACCCCGTGATGTTTTTCTATCTCCTAATAGTGAATGTAATGTAACACACACCGATACAATGCGCACCTCCCAGTGATGTTTTTCTCACTCCTACTAGTGAATGTAATGTAACACACACCCATACAATGCGCGCCACCGCGCGATGTTTCTCTCACTCCTACTAGTGAATGTAATGTAACACACACCCATAAAATGCGCACCACCCCGCGATGTTTTTCAGAAACCTATCCTACATTGCCACTGCATGTTCCCTGACCTCCACATGCTGACCACCCCGCGGTGCTTTTCTCCATCCAACATTGCCACTCACTGCCTTTCCTAATTCAGACCCTCCGATTCACACCACCCCGTGATGTTTTTCTCACTCCTACTAGAGAATGTAATGTAACACACAGGCATACAATGCGCACCACCCCGCGATGTTTTTTAGAAACCTATCCTACATTGCCACTGCATGTTCCCTGACCTCCCAATGCTGATCGCCCCGCGGTGCTTTTCTCCATCCTACATTGCCACTCACTGCCTGTCCTAATTCAGACCCTCCGATTCACACCACCCCGTGATGTTTTTCTCATTCCTACTAGTGAATGTAATGTAACACACACCCATACAATGCGCGCCACCGCGCGATGTTTTTCTCACTCCTAATACTGAATGTAATGTAACACACACCCATAAAATGAGCACCACCCCGCGATGTTTTTCAGAAACCTATCCTACATTGCCACTGCATGTTCCCTGACCTCCCCATGCTGACCACACCGCGGTGCTTTTCTCCATTCTACATTACCACTCACTGCGTATCCTAATTCATACCCTCCAATTCACACTACCCCGTGATGTTTTTCTCACTCCTACTGCTGAATGTAATATAACACACACCCATAAAATGCGCACCACCCCGCGATATTTTTCAGAAACCTATCCTACATTGCCACTGCATGTTCCCTGACCTCCCCATGCTGACCACCCCGCAGTGCTTTTCTCCATCCTGCATTATCACTCACTGCCTATCCTAATTCACACCCTCCAATTCACACCACCCCGTGATGTTTTTCTCTCTCCTAATAGTGAATGTAATGTAACACACACCAATACAATGCGCACCACCCAGTGATGTTTTTCTCACTCCTACTAGTGAATGTAATGTAACACACACCCATACAATGCGCACCACCCCGCGATGATTTTCAGAAACCTATCCTACATTGCCACTGCATGTTCAATGACCTCCCCATGCTGATGACCCCGCGGTGCTTTTCTCCATCCTACATTGCCACTCACTGCCTATCCTAATGCAGACCCTCCGATTCACACCACCCCGTGATGTTTTTCTCACTCCTACTAGTGAATATAATGTAACACACACCCATACAATGCGCACCACCCCGCGATGTTTTTCAGAAACCTATCCTACATTGCCACTGCATGTTCCCTGACCTCCCCATGCTGACTAACCCGCGGTGCTTTTCTCCATCCTACATTTCCACTCACTGCCTATCCTAATTCAGACCCTCCAATTCACACCACCCCGTGATGTTTTTCTCACTCCTACTAGTGAATGTAATGTAACACACACCCATACAATGCGCACCACCCCGTGATGTTTTTCTCACTCCTACTATTGAATGCAATGTAACACACACCCATACAATGCGCACCACCCCGCGATGTTTTTCTCACTCCTACTAGTGAATGTAATGTTACACACACCCATACAATGTGCACCACCCCGCGATGTTTTTCAGAAACCTCTCCTACATTGCCACTGCATGTTCCCTGACCTCCCCATGTTGACCGCCCCGCGGTGATTTTCTCCATCCTACATTGCCACTCACTGCCTATCCTAATTCAGCCCCTCCGATTCACACCACCCCGTGATGTTTTTCTTACTCTTACTAGTGAATGTAATGTAACACACACCCATACAACGCGCGCCACCGCGCGATGTTTTTCTCACTCCTAATACTGAATGTAATGTAACACACACCCATAAAATGCGCACCACCCCGCGATGTTTTTCAGAAACCTATCCTACATTGCCACTGCATGTTCCCTGACCTCCCCATGCTGACCACCACGCGGTGCTTTTCTCCATTCTACATTACCACTCACTGCGTATCCTAATTCATACCCTCCAATTCACACTACCACGTGATGTTTTTCTCACTCCTACTGCTGAATGTAATGTAACACACACCCATAAAATGCGCACCACCCCGCGATATTTTTCAGAAACCTATCCTACATTGCCACTGCATGTTCCCTGACCTCCCCATGCTGACCACCCCGCAGTGCTTTTCTCCATCCTGCATTATCACTCACTGCCTATCCTAATTCACACCCTCCAATTCACACCACCGCGTGATGTTTTTCTATCTCCTAATAGTGAATGTAATGTAACACACACCAATACAATGCGCACCACCCAGTGATGTTTTTCTCACTCCTACTAGTGAATGTAATGTAACACACACCCATACAATGCGCACCACCCCGCGATGATTTTCAGAAACCTATCCTACATTGCCACTGCATGTTCATTGACCTCCCCATGCTGATGACCCCGCGGTGCTTTTCTCCATCCTACATTGCCACTCCCTGCCTATCCTAATGCAGACCCTCCGATTCACACCACCCCGTGATGTTTTTCTCACTCCTACTAGTGAATATAATGTAACACACACCCATACAATGCGCACCACCCCGCGATGTTTTTCAGAAACCTATCCTACATTGCCACTGCATGTTCCCTGACCTCCCCATGCTGACCACCCCGCGGTGCTTTTCTCCATCCTACATTACCACTCACTGCGTATCCTAATTCATACCCTCCAATTCACACCACCCCGTGATGTTTTTCTCACTCCTACTGCTGAATGTAATGTAACACACACCCATAAAATGCGCACCACCCCGCGATGTTTTTCAGAAACCTATCCTACATTGCCACTGCATGTTCCCTGACCTCCCCATGCTGACCACCCCGCAGTGCTTTTCTCCATCCTACATTATCACTCACTGCCTATCCTAATTCACACCCTCCAATTCACACCACCCCGTGATGTTTTTCTATCTCCTAATAGTGAATGTAATGTAACACACACCGATACAATGCGCACCACCCAGTGATGTTTTCTCACTCCTACTAGTGAATGTAATGTAACACACACCCATACAATGCGCACCACCCCGCGATGATTTTCAGAAACCTATCCTACATTGCCACTGCATGTTCATTGACCTCCCCATGCTGACGACCCCGCGGTGCTTTTCTCCATCCTACATTGCCACTCACTGCCTATCCTAATGCAGACCCTCCGATTCACACCACCTCGTGATGTTTTTCTCACTCTTACTAGTGAATATAATGTAACACACACCCATACAATGCGCACCACCCTGCGATGTTTTTCAGAAACCTGTCCTACATTGCCACTGCATGTACCCTGACCTCCCCATGCTGACAACCCCACGGGGCTTTTCTCCATCCTACAATGCCAATCACTGCCTATCCTAATTCAGAACCTCCGATTCACACCACCCCGTGATGTTTTTCTCACTCCTACTAGTGAATGTAATGTAACACACACCCATACAATGCGCGCCACCGCGCGATATTTTTCTCACTCCTACTAGTGAATGTAATGTAACACACACCCATAAAATGCGCACCACCAGTCGATGTTTTTCAGAAACCTATCCTACATTGCCACTGCATGTTCCCTGACCTCCACATGCTGACCACCCCGCGGTGCTTTTCTCCATCCTACATTACCACTCACTGCGTATCCTAATTCAGGCCCTCCAATTCACACCACCCCGTGATGTTTTTCTCACTCCTACTAGTGAATGTAATGTAACACACACCCATACAATGCGCACCACCCCGTGATGTTTTTCTCACTCCTACTAGTGAATGTAATGTAACACACACCCATACAATGCGCACCACGCTGCGATGATTTTCAGAAACCTATCCTACATTGCCACAGCATGTTCATTGACCTCCCCATGCTGACGACCCCGCGTTGCTCTTCTCCATCCTACATTTCCACTCACTGCCTATCCTAATTCAGACCCTCCGATTCACACCACCCCGTGTTTTTCTCACTCCTACTGCTGAATGTAATGTAACACACACCCATACAATGCGCACCACCCCGCGATGTTTTTCAGAAACCTATCCTAGATTGCCACTGCATGTTCCCTGACCTCCCCATGCTGACCACCCCGCGGTGCTTTTCTCCATCCTACATTGCCACTCACTGCCTATCCTAATTCATATCCTCCGATTCACACCACCCCGTGATGTTTTTCTCACTCCCACTAGTGAATGTAATGTAACACACACCCATACAATGCGCGCCACCGCGCGATGTTTCTCTCACTCCTACTAGTGAATGTAATGTAACACACACCCATAAAATGCGCACCACCCCGCGATGTTTTTCAGAAACCTATCCTACATTGCCACTGCATGTTTCCTGACCTCCACATGCTGACCACCCCGCGGTGCTTTTCTCCATCCTACATTACCACTCACTGCGTATCCTAATTCAGACCCTCCAATTCACACCACCCCGTGATGTTTTTCTCACTCCTACTACTGAATGTAATGTAACACACACCCATACAATGCGCACCACCCCGTGATGTTTTTCTCACTCCTACTATTGAATGCAATGTAACACACACCCATACAATGCGCACCACCCCGCGATGTTTTTCTCACTCCTACTAGTGAATGTAATGTAACACACACCCATACAATGTGCACCACCCCGCGATGTTTTTCAGAAACCTCTCCTACATTGCCACTGCATGTTCCCTGACCTCCCCATGTTGACTGCCCCGCGGTGATTTTCTCCATCCTACATTGCCACTCACTGCCTATCCTAATTCAGTTCCTCTGATTAACACCACCCCGTGATGTTTTTCTTACTCTTACTAGTGAATGTAATGTAACACACACCCATACAATGCGCACCACCACGTGATGTTTTTCTCACTCCTACTAGTGAATGTAATGTAACACACACCCATACAATGCGCACCACCCCGCGATGTTTTCTCACTCCTACTGGTAAATGTAATGTAACACAAACGCATACAATGGGCACCACCCCGCGATGTTTTTCAGAAACCTATCCTACATTGCCACTGCATGTTCCCTGACCTCCCCATGCTGACCACCCCGCGGGGCTTTTTTCCATCCGACAATGCCACTCACTGCCTATCCTAATTCAGACCCTCCGATTCACACCACCCCGTAATGTTTTTCTCACTCCTAATGGTGAATGTAATGTAACACACAACCATACAATGCGCACCACCCCGTGATATTTTTCTCACTCCTACTAGTGAATGTAATGTAACAAACACCCATACAATGCGCACCACCCTGCGATGTTTTTCAGAAACCTATCCTACATTGCCACTGCATGTTCCCTGACCTCCCCATGCTGACCACCCCGCGGGGCTTTTCTCCATCCTACAATGCCAATCACTGCCTATCCTAATTCAGACCCTCCGATTCACACCACCCCGCGATGTTTTTCTCACTCCTAATAGCGAATGTAATGTAACACACAACCATACAATGCGCACCACCCCGCGATGTTTTTCAGAAACCTATCCTACATTGCCACTGCATGTTCCCTGACATCCCCATGCTGACCACCCCGCGGTGCTTTTCTCCATCCTACATTGCCACTCACTGCCAATCCTAATTCATACGCTCCGATTCACCCCACCCCGTGATGTTTTTGTCACTCCTACTAGTGAATGTAATGTAACACACACCCATACAATGCGCACCACCCCGCGATATTTTTCAGAAACCTATCCTACATTGCCACTACATGTTCCCTGACCTCCCCATGCTGACGACCTCGCAGAGGTTTTCTCGATCCTACAATGCCACTCACTGCCTATCCTAATTCAGACCCTCCGATTCACACCACCCCGTGATGTTTTTCTCACTCCTACTAGTGAATGTAATGTAACACACACCCATACAATGCGCACCACCCCGAGTAGTTTTTCTCATTCCTACTAGTGAATGTAATGTAACACACAACCATTCAATGCGCACCACCCCGCGATGTTTTTGTCACTCCTACTAGTGAATGTAATGTTACTCACCCGTACAATGCGCACCACCCCGCGATGATTTTCAGAAACCTATCCTACATTGCCACTGCATGTTCCATGACCTCCCCATGCTGACCACCCAGCGGTGCTTTTCTCCATCCTACATTGCCACTCACTGCCTATCCTAATTCAGACCCTCCGATTCACAGCACCCCGTGATGTTTTTCTCACTCCTACTAGTCAATGTAATGTAACACACACCCATACAATGCACACCACCCCGCGATGTTTTTCAGAAACCTATCCTACATTGCCACTGCCTGTTCCCTGACATCCCCATGGTGACCACCCCGCGGTGCTTTTCTCCATCCTACAATGCCACTCACTGCCTATCCTAATTCAGACCCTCCGATTCACACCAGCCCTTGATGTTTTTCTCACTCCTACTAGTGAATGTAATGTAACACACATCCATACCATGCGCACCACCCCGCGATGTTTTTCTCACTCCTACTAGTGAATGTAATGTAACACACACCCATACAATGCGCACCACCCCGCTATGATTTTCAGAAACCTATCCTACATTGACACTGCATGTTCCCTGACCTCCCCATGCTGACCACCCCGTGGTGCTTTTCTCCATCCTACATTGCCACTCACTGCCTATCCTAATTCAGACCCTCCGATTCACACCACCCCGTGATGTTTTTCTCACTCCTAATAGTGAATGTAATGTAACACACACCCATACAATGCGCACCACCCCGTGATGTTTTTCTCACTCCTACTAGTGAATGTAATGTAACACACACCCATACAATGCGCACCACGCCGCGATGTTTTTCAGAAACCTATCCTACATTGCCACTGCATGTTCATTGTCCTCCCCATGCTGACGACCCGGCGGTGTTCTTCTCCATCCTACATTGCCACTCACTGCCTATCCTAATTCAGACCCTCTGATTCACACCACCCCTTGATGTTTTTCTCACTCCTACTAGTGAATGTAATGTAACACACACCCATACAATGCGCACCACCCCGTGATGTTTTTCTCACTCCTACTAGTGAATGTAATGTAACACACACCGATACAATGCGCACCACCCCGCGATGTTTTTCTCACTGCTACTAGTGAATGTAATGTAACACACACGCATACAATGTGCACCACCCCACGATGTTTTGCTCACTCCTACTAGTGAATATAATGTAACAAACACCCATAAAATGCGCACCACCCCGCGATGTTTTTCAAAAACCTATCCTACATTGCCACTGCATGTTCCCTGACCTCCACATGCTGACCACCCCGCGGTGCTTTTCTCCATCCTACATTACCACTCACTGCGTATCCTAATTCAGACCCTCCAATTCACACCACCCCGTGATGTTTTTCTCACTCCTACTAGTGAATGTAATGTAACACACACCCATACAATGCACACCACCCCGTGATGTTTTTCTCACTCCTACTATTGAATGCAATGTAACACACACCCATACAATGCGCACCACCCCGCAATGTTTTTCTCACTCCTACTAGTGAATGTAATGTAACACACACCCATACAATGTGCACCACCCCGCGATGTTTTTCAGAAACCTCTCCTACATTGCCACTGCATGTTCCCTGACCTCCCCATGTTGACCGCCCCGCGGTGATTTTCTCCATCCTACATTGCCACTCACTGCCTATCCTAATTCAGTTCCTCCGATTCACACCACCCCGTGATGTTTTTCTTACTCTTACTAGTGAATGTAATGTAACACACACCCATACAATGCGCACCACCACGTGATGTTTTTCTCACTCCTACTAGTGAATGTAATGTAACACACACCCATACAATGCGCACCACCCCGCGATGTTTTTCTCACTCCTACTGGTAAATGTAATGTAACACAAACGCATACAATGGGCACCATCCCGCGATGTTTTTCAGAAACCTATCCTACATTGCCACTGCATGTTCCCTGACCTCCCCATGCTGACCACCCCGCGGGGCTTTTTTCCATCCGACAATGCCACTCACTGCCTATCCTAATTCAGACCCTCCGATTCACACCACCGCGTAATGTTTTTCTCACTCCTACTACTGAATGTAATGTAACACACACCCATACAATGCGCACCACCCCGCGATATTTTTCAGAAACCTATCCTACATTGCCACTACATGTTCCCTGACCTCCCCATGCTGACGACCTCGCAGAGGTTTTCTCGATCCTACAATGCCACTCACTGCCTATCCTAATTCAGACCCTCCGATTCACACCACCCCGTGATGTTTTTCTCACTCCTACTAGTGAATGTAATGTAACACACACCCATACAATGCGCACCACCCCGAGTAGTTTTTCTCATTCCTACTAGTGAATGTAATGTAACACACAACCATTCAATGCGCACCACCCCGCGATGTTTTTGTCACTCCTACTAGTGAATGTAATGTTACTCACCCGTACAATGCGCACCACCCCGCGATGATTTTCAGAAACCTATCCTACATTGCCACTGCATGTTCCATGACCTCCCCATGCTGACCACCCAGCGGTGCTTTTCTCCATCCTACATTGCCACTCACTGCCTATCCTAATTCAGACCCTCCGATTCACAGCACCCCGTGATGTTTTTCTCACTCCTACTAGTCAATGTAATGTAACACACACCCATACAATGCACACCACCCCGCGATGTTTTTCAGAAACCTATCCTACATTGCCACTGCCTGTTCCCTGACATCCCCATGGTGACCACCCCGCGGTGCTTTTCTCCATCCTACAATGCCACTCACTGCCTATCCTAATTCAGACCATCCGATTCACACCAGCCCTTGATGTTTTTCTCACTCCTACTAGTGAATGTAATGTAACACACATCCATACCATGCGCACCACCCCGCGATGTTTTTCTCACTCCTACTAGTGAATGTAATGTAACACACACCCATACAATGCGCACCACCCCGTTATGATTTTCAGAAACCTATCCTACATTGACACTGCATGTTCCCTGACCTCCCCATGCTGACCACCCCGTGGTGCTTTTCTCCATCCTACATTGCCACTCACTGCCTATCCTAATTCAGACCCTCCGATTCACACCACCCCGTGATGTTTTTCTCACTCCTAATAGTGAATGTAATGTAACACACACCCATACAATGCGCACCATCCCGTGATGTTTTTCTCACTCCTACTAGTGAATGTAATGTAACACACACCCATACAATGCGCACCACGCCGCGATGTTTTTCAGAAACCTATCCTACCTTGCCACTGCATGTTCATTGTCCTCCCCATGCTGACGACCCGGCGGTGTTCTTCTCCATCCTACATTGCCACTCACTGCCTATCCTAATTCAGACCCTCTGATTCACACCACCCCGTGATGTTTTTCTCACTCCTACTAGTGAATGTAATGTAACACACACCCATACAATGCGCACCACCCCGTGATGTTTTTCTCACTCCTACTAGTGAATGTAATGTAACACACACCGATACAATGCGCACCACCCCGCGATGTTTTTCTCACTGCTACTAGTGAATGTAATGTAACACACACGCATACAATGCGCACCACCCCACGATGTTTTGCTCACTCCTACTAGTGAATATAATGTAACAAACACCCATAAAATGCGCACCACCCCGCGATGTTTTTCAGAAACCTATCCTACATTGCCACTGCATGTTCCCTGACCTCCACATGCTGACCACCCCGCGGTGCTTTTCTCCATCCTACATTACCACTCACTGCGTATCCTAATTCAGACCCTCCAATTCACACCACCCCGTGATGTTTTTCTCACTCCTACTAGTGAATGTAATGTAACACACACCCATACAATGCGCACCACCCCGTGATGTTTTTCTCACTCCTACTATTGAATGCAATGTAACACACACCCATACAATGCGCACCACCCCGCGATGTTTTTCTCACTCCTACTAGTGAATGTAATGTAACACACACCCATACAATGTGCACCACCCCGCGATGTTTTTCAGAAACCTCTCCTACATTGCCACTGCATGTTCCCTGACCTCCCCATGTTGACCGCCCCGCGGTGATTTTCTCCATCCTACATTGCCACTCACTGACTATCCTAATTCAGTTCCTCCGATTCACACCACCCCGTGATGTTTTTCTTACTCTTACTAGTGAATGTAATGTAACACACACCCATACAATGCGCACGACCACGTGATGTTTTTCTCACTCCTACTAGTGAATGTAATGTAACACACACCCATACAATGCGCACCACCCCGCGATGTTTTTCTCACTCCTACTGGTAAATGTAATGTAACACAAACGCATACAATGGGCACCACCCCGCGATGTTTTTCAGAAACCTATCCTACATTGCCACTGCATGTTCCCTGACCTCCCCATGCTGACCACCCCGCGGGGCTTTTTTCCATCCGACAATGCCACTCACTGCCTATCCTAATTCAGACTCTCCGATTCACACCACCGCGTAATGTTTTTCTCACTCCTACTACTGAATGTAATGTAACACACAACCATACAATGCGCACCACCCCGTGATATTTTTCTCACTCCTACTAGTGAATGTAATGTAACACACACCCATACAATGCGCACCACCCCGCGATGTTTTTCTCACTCCTACTAGTGAATGTAATGTAACACACAACCACACAATGCGCACCACCCCGCGATGTTTTTCAGAAACCTATCCTACATTGCCACTGCATGTTCCCTGACATCCCCATGCTGACCACCCCGCGGTGCTTTTCTCCATCCTACATTGCCACTCACTGCCTATCCTAATTCATACCCTCCGATTCCCCCCACCCCGTGATGTTTTTGTCACTCCTACTAGTGAATGTAATGTAACACACACCCATACAATGCGCACCACCCCGCGATGTTTTTCAGAAACCTATCCTACATTGCCACTACATGTTCCCTGACCTCCCCATGCTGACGACCTCGCAGAAGTTTTCTCGATCCTACAATGCCACTCACTGCCTATCCTAATTCAGACCCTCCGATTCACACCACCCCGTGATGTTTTTCTCACTCCTACTAGTGAATGTAATGTAACACACACCCATACAATGCGCACCACCCCGTGTAGTTTTTCTCATTCCTACTAGTGAATGTAATGTAACACACAACCATTCAATGCGCACCACCCCGCGATGTTTTTCTCACTCCTACTAGTGAATGTAATGTTACTCACCCATACAATGCGCACCACCCCGCGATGATTTTCAGAAACCTATCCTACATTGCCACTGCATGTTCCCTGACCTCCCCATGCTGACCACCCCGTGGTGCTTTTCTCCATCCTACATTGCCACTCACTGCCTATCCTAATTCAGACCCTCCGATTCACACCTCCCCGTGATGTTTTTCTCACTCCTAATAGTGAATGTAATGTAACACACACCCATACAATGCGCACCACCCCGTGATGTTTTTCTCACTCCTACTAGTGAATGTAATGTAACACACACCCATACAATGCCCACCACCCAGCGATATTTTTCAGAAACCTATCCTACATTGGAACTGCATGTTCCCTGACCTCCCCATGGTGACCACCCTGCGTTGCTTTTCTCCATCCTACATTACCACTCACTGCGTATCCTAATTCATACCCTCCAATTCAAACCACCCAGTGATGTTTTTCTCACTCCTACTGCTGAATGTAATGTAACACACACCCATTGAATGCGCACCACCCTGCGATGTTTTTCTCACTCCTACTAGTGAATGTAATGTTACACACCAGTACAATGCGCAGCACCCCGCGATGATTTTCAGAAACCTATCCTACATTGCCACTGCATGTTCCATGACCTCCCCACGCTGACCACCCCGCGGTGATTTTCTCCATCCTACAATGCCACTCACTGCCTATCCTAATTCAGACCCTCCGATTCACAGCACCCCGCGATGTTTTTCAGAAACCTATCCTACACTGCCACTGTATGTTCCCTGACCTCCCCATGCTGAACACCCGGGGGTGCTTTTCTCCATCCTACATTACCACTCACTGCCTATCCTAATTCACACCCTCCAATTCACACCACCCCGTGATGTTTTTCTCACTCCTACTAGTGAATGTAATGTAACACACACCGATACAATGCGCACCACCCAGTGATGTTTTTCTCACTCCTACTAGTGAATGTAATGTAACACACACCCATATAATGCGCACCACCCCGCGATGTTTTTCTCACTCCTACTAGTGAATATAATGTAACACACACCCATACAATGCGCCCAACCCCGCGATGTTTTTCAGAAACCTATCCTACATAGCCACTGCATGTTCCCTGACCTCCCCATGCAGACCACCCCGCGGTGCTTTTCTCCATCCTACATTGCCACTCACTGCCTATCGTAATTCAGACCCTCCGATTCACACCACCACGTGATGTTTTTCTCACTCCCACTAGTGAATGTAATGTAACATACAGCCATACAATGCGCACCACCCCGCGATATTTTTCAGAAACCTATCCTAAATTGCCACTGCATATTCCCTGACCTCTCCATGCTGACCACCCCACGGTGCTTTTCTCCATCCTACATTGCCACTAACTGCCTATCCTAATGCAGACCCTCCGATTCACATCACCCCGTGAAGTTTTTCTCACTCCTACTAGTGAATGTAATGTAACACACACCCATACAATGCGCACCACCCCGCGATGTTTTTCAGAAACCTATCCTACATTGCCACTGCATGTTCCTTGACATCCCCATGCTGACTACGCCGCGGGGCTTTTCTCCATCCTACAATGCCAATCACTGCCTATCCTAATTCAGACCCTCCGATTCACACCACCCCGTGATGTTTTTCTCACTCCTACTATTGAATGTAATGTAACACACACCCATACAATGCACACCACCCCGCGATGTTTTTCTCACTCCTACTAGTGAATGTAATGTAACACACACCCATAAAATCGCACCACCCCGCGATGTTTTTCAGAAACCTGTCCAACATTGCCACTGCATGTTCCCTGACCTCCCCATGCTGACCACCCCGCGGTGCTTTTCTCCATCCTACATTACCACTCACTGCCTATCCTAATTCAGACCCTCCAATTCACACCACCCCGTGATGTTTTTCTCACTCCTACTAGTGAATGTAATGTAACACACACCCATACAATGCGCACCACCCCGTGATGTTATTCTCACTCCTACTAGTGCATGTAATGTAACACACACCCATACAATGCGCACCACCCCGCGATGTTTTTTAGAAACCGATCCTACATTGCCACTGCATGTTCCCTGACCTCGCAATGCTGACCGCCCCGCGGTGCTTTTCTCCATCCTACATTGCCACTCACTGCCTATCCTAATTCAGACACTCCGATTCACACCACCCCGTGATGTTTTTCTTACTCTTACTAGTGAATGTAATGTAACACACACCCATACAATGCGCACCACCCCGTGATGTTTTTCTCACTCCTACTAGTGAATGTAATGTAACACACACCCATACAATGCGCAACAACCCGAGTAGTTTTTCTCATTCCTACTAGTGAATGTAATGTAACACAAACCCATTCAATGCGCACCACCCCGCGATGTTTTTCTCACTCCTACTAGTGAATGTAATGTTACACACCCATACAATGCGCATCACCCCGCGATGATTTTCAGAAACCTATCCTACATTGCCACTGCATGTTCCCTGACCTCCCCATGCTGACTACCCCGCGGTGCTTTTCTCCATTCTACATTGCCACTCACTGCCTATCCTAATTCAGACCCTCCGATTCACAGCACCCCGTGAGGTTTTTCTCACTCCTACTAGTGAATGTAATGTAACACACACCCATACAATGCACACCACCCCGCGATGTTTTTCAGAAACCTATACTACATTGCCACTGCATGTTCCCTAACCTCCCAATGCTGACCACCCCGCGGTGCTTTTCTCCATCCTACAATGCCACTCACTGCCTATCCTAATTCAGTCCCTCCGATTCACACCACCCCTTGATGTTTTTCTCACTCCTACTAGTGAATGTAATGTAACACACACCCATACAATGCGCACCACCCCGCGATGTTTTTCTCACTCCTACTAGTGAATGTAATGTAACACACACCCATAAAATGCGCACCACCCCGCGATGTTTTTCAGAAACCTATCCTACATTGCAACTGCATGTTTCCTGACCTCCCCATGCTGACCACCCCGCGGTGCTTTTCTCCATCCTACATTGCCATTCACTGCCTATCCTAATTCAGACCCTCCGATTCACACCTCCCCGTGATGATTTTCTCACTCCTACTAGTGAATGTCATGTAACACACACCCATACAATGCCACCACCCCGTTATGTTTTTCTCACTCCTACTAGTGAATGTAATGTTACACACCCGTACAATGCGCACCACCCCGCGATGATTTTCAGAAACCTATCCTACATTGCCACTGCATGTTCCCTGACCTCCCCATGCTGACTACCCCGCGGTGATTTCTCCATCCTACATTGCCACTCACTGCCTATCCATATTCAGACCCTCCGATTCACAGCACCCCGTGATGTTTTTCTCACTCCTACTAGTGAATGTAATGTAACACACACCCATACAATGCACACCACACCGCGATGTTTTTCAGAAACCTATCCTACATTGCCACTGAATGTTCCCTGACCTGCCCATGGTGACCACCCCGCAGTGCTTTTCTCCATCCTAGAATGCCACTCACTGCCTATCCTAATTCAGACCCTCCGATTCACACCACCCCTTGATGTTTTTCTCACTCCTATTAGTGAATATAATGTAACACACACCCATACAATGCGCACCACCCCATGATGTTTTTCTCACTCCTACTAGTGAATGTAATGTAACACACACCCATACAATGCGCACCACCCCGCGATGTTTTTTAGAAACCTATCCTACATTGCCACTGCATGTTCCCTGACCTCCCAATGCTGACCGCCCCGCGGTGCTTTTCTCCATCCTACATTGCCACTCACTGCCTATCCTAATTCAGATCCTCCGATTCACACCACCCCGTGATGTTTTTCTCACTCCTACTAGTGAATGTAATGTAACACACACCCATACAATGCGCACCACCCCGCGATGTTTTTTGTCACTCCTAGTAGTGAATGTAATGTTACACACCCGTACAATGCGCACCACCCCGCGATGATTTTCAGAAACCTATCCTACATTGCCACTGCATGTTCCCTGCCCTCCCCATGCTGTCAACCCCGCGTTGCTTTTCTCCATCCAACATTGCCACTCACTGCCTATCCTAATTCAGACCCTCCGATTCACACCACCCCGTGATGTTTTTCTCACTCCTACTAGAGAATGTAATGTAACACACACGCATACAATGCGCACCACCCCGCGATGTTTTTTAGAAACCTATCCTACATTGTCACTGCATGTTCCCTGACCTCCCAATGCTGACCACCCCGCGGTGCTTTTCTCCATCCTACATTGCCACTCACTGCCTATCCTAATTCAGACCCTCCGATTCACACCACCCCGTGATGTTTTTCTCAGTCCTACTAGTGAATGTAATGTAACACACACCCATTCAATGCGCACCACCCCGCGATGTTTTTCTCACTCCTACTAGTGAATGTGATGTTATACACCCGTACAATGCGCACCACCCCGCGATGATTTTCAGAAACCTATCCTACATTGCCACTGCATGTTCCCTGACCTCACCATGGTGACCACCCCGTGGTGCTTTTCTCCATCCTACATTGCCACTCACTGCCTATCCTAATAGAGACCCTCCGATTCACACCACCCCGTGATGTTTTTCTCACTCCTACTAGTGAATGTCATGTAACACACACCCATACAATGCGCACCACGCCGTGATGTTTTTCTCACTCCTACTAGTGAATGTCATGTAACACACACGCATACAATGCGCACCACCCCGTGATGTTTTTCTCACTCCTACTAGTGAATGTAATGTAACACATACCCATACAATGCACACAACACCGCGATGTTTTTCAGAAACCTATCCTACATTGCCACTGCATGTTCACTGACCTGCCCATGCTGACCACCCCGCGGTGCTTTTCTCCATCCTACATTGCCACTCACTGCCTATCCTAGTTCAAACCTTCCAATTCACACCACCCCGTGATGTTTTTCTTACTCTTACTAGTGAATGTAATGTAACACACACCCATACAGTGCGTACCACCCCGTGATGTTTTTCTCACTCCTACTAGTGAATGTAATGTAACACAAACCCATTCAATGCGCACCACCCCGCGATGTTTTTCTCACTCCTACTAGTGAATGTAATGTTACACACCCGTACAATGCGCACCACCCCGCGATGATTTTCAGAAACCTATCCTACATTGCCACTGCATGTTCCCTGACCTCCCCATGCTGACGACCCCGCGGTGCTTTTCTCCATCCTACATTGCCACTCACTGCCTATCCTAATGCAGACCCTCCAATTCACACCACCTCGTGATGTTTTTCTCACTCCTACTAGTGAATGTAATGTAACACACACCCATACAATGCGCACCACGCCGCGATGTTTTTCAGAAACCTATCCTACATTGCCACTGCATGTTCCCTGACCTCCCCATGCTGACCACCCGCGGTGCTTTTCTCCATCCTACATTGCCACTCACTGCCTATCCTAATACATACACTCCGATTCACACCACCCCGTGAAGTTTTTCTCACTCCTACTAGAGAATGTAATGTAACACACACCCATACAATGCGCACCACCGCGTGATGTTTTTCTCACTCCTACTAGGAATGCAATATAACACACACCCATACAATGCGCACCACCCAGCGATGTTTTTCTCACTCCTACTAGTGAATGTAATGTAACACATACCCAAACAATGCACACAACACCGCGATGTTTTTCAGAAACCTATCCTACATTGCCACTGCATGTTCACTGACCTGCCCATGCTGACCACCCCGCGGTGCTTTTCTCCATCCTACATTGCCACTCACTGCCTATCCTAGTTCAAACCTTCCAATTCACACCACCCCGTGATGTTTTTCTTACTCTTACTAGTGAATGTAATGTAACACACACCCATAGAATGCGCACCACCCCGAGTAGTTTTTCTCACTCCTACTAGTGAATGTAATGTAACACAAACCCATTCAATGCGCACCACCCCGCGATGTTTTTCTCACTCCTACTAGTGAATGTAATGTTACACACCCGTACAATGCGCACCACCCCGCGATGATTTTCAGAAACCTATCCTACATTGCCACTGCATGTTCCCTGACCTCCCCATGCTGACGACCCCGCGGTGCTTTTCTCCATCCTACATTGCCACTCACTGCCTATCCTAATGCAGACCCTCCAATTCACACCACCTCGTGATGTTTTTCTCACTCCTACTAGTGAATGTAATGTAACACACACCCATACAATGCGCACCACGCCGCGATGTTTTTCAGAAACCTATCCTACATTGCCACTGCATGTTCCCTGACCTCCCCATGCTGACCACCCGCGGTGCTTTTCTCCATCCTACATTGCCACTCACTGCCTATCCTAATACATACCCTCCGATTCACACCACCCCGTGAAGTTTTTCTCACTCCTACTAGAGAATGTAATGTAACACACACCCATACAATGCGCACCACCGCGTGATGATTTTCTCACTCCTACTAGTGAATGCAATATAACACACACCCATACAATGCGCACCACCCAGCGATGTTTTTCTCACTCCTACTAGTGAATGTAATGTAACACATACCCATACAATGCACACAACACCGCGATGTTTTTCAGAAACCTATCCTACATTGCCACTGCATGTTCACTGACCTGCCCATGCTGACCACCCCGCGGTGCTTTTCTCCATCCTACATTGCCACTCACTGCCTATCCTAGTTCAAACCTTCCAATTCACACCACCCCGTGATGTTTTTCTTACTCTTACTAGTGAATGTAATGTAACACACACTCATACAATGCGCACCACCCCGAGTAGTTTTTCTCACTCCTACTAGTGAATGTAATGTAACACAAACCCATTCAATGCGCACCACCCCGCGATGTTTTTCTCACTCCTACTAGTGAATGTAATGTTACACACCCGTACAATGCGCACCACCCCGCGATGATTTTCAGAAACCTATCCTACATTGCCACTGCATGTTCCCTGACCTCCCCATGCTGACTACCCCGCGGTGATTTCTCCATCCTACATTGCCACTCACTGCCTATCCATATTCAGACCCTCCGATTCACAGCACCCCGTGATGTTTTTCTCACTCCTACTAGTGAATGTAATGTAACACACACCCATACAATGCACACCACACCGCGATGTTTTTCAGAAACCTATCCTACATTGCCACTGAATGTTCCCTGACCTGCCCATGGTGACCACCCCGCAGTGCTTTTCTCCATCCTAGAATGCCACTCACTGCCTATCCTAATTCAGACCCTCCGATTCACACCACCCCTTGATGTTTTTCTCACTCCTATTAGTGAATATAATGTAACACACACCCATACAATGCGCACCACCCCGCGATGATTTTCTCACTCCTACTAGTGAATGTAATGTAACACACACCCATAAAATGCGCACCACCCCGCGATGTTTTTCAGAAACCTATCCTACATTGCCACTGCATGTTCCCTGACCTCCCCATGCTGACCACCCCGCGGTGCTTTTCTCCATCCTACATTACCACTCACTGCCTATCCTTATTCAGACCCTCCAATTCACACCACCCCGTGATGTTTTTCTCAC
Organism: Cavia porcellus; assembly: GCF_034190915.1. Taxonomy (NCBI): domain Eukaryota; kingdom Metazoa; phylum Chordata; class Mammalia; order Rodentia; family Caviidae; genus Cavia; species Cavia porcellus. The sequence continues at coordinate 1,817,403 of NW_026947556.1, forward strand.
TCCTACTAGTGAATGTAATGTAACACACACCCATACAATGCGCACCACCCCATGATGTTTTTCTCACTCCTACTAGTGAATGTAATGTAACACACACCCATACAATGCGCACCACCCCGCGATGTTTTTTACAAACCTATCCTACATTGCCACTGCATGTTCCCTGACCTCCCAATGCTGACCGCCCCGCGGTGCTTTTCTCCATCCTACATTGCCACTCACTGCCTATCCTAATTCAGATCCTCCGATTCACACCACCCCGTGATGTTTTTCTTACTCTTACTAGTGAATGTAATGTAACACACACCCATACAATGCGCACCACCCCGTGATGTTTTTCTCACTCCTACTAGTGAATGTAATGTAACACACACCCATACAATGCGCACCACCCCGCGATGTTTTATGTCACTCCTAGTAGTGAATGTAATGTTACACACCCGTACAATGCGCACCACCCCGCGATGATTTTCAGAAACCTATCCTACATTGCCACTGCATGTTCCCTGCCCTCCCCATGCTGTCAACCCCGCGTTGCTTTTCTCCATCCAACATTGCCACTCACTGCCTATCCTAATTCAGACCCTCCGATTCACACCACCCCGTGATGTTTTTCTCACTCCTACTAGAGAAAATAATGTAACACACACGCATACAATGCGCACCACCCCGCGATGTTTTTTAGAAACCTATCCTACATTGTCACTGCATGTTCCCTGACCTCCCAATGCTGACCACCCCGCGGTGCTTTTCTCCATCCTACATTGCCACTCACTGCCTATCCTAATTCAGACCCTCCGATTCACACCACCCCGTGATGTTTTTCTCAGTCCTACTAGTGAATGTAATGTAACACACACCCATTCAATGCGCACCACCCCGCGATGTTTTTCTCACTCCTACTAGTGAATGTGATGTTATACACCCGTACAATGCGCAGCACCCCGCGATGATTTTCAGAAACATATCCTACATTGCCACTGCATGTTCCCTGACCTCACCATGGTGACCACCCCGTGGTGCTTTTCTCCATCCTACATTGCCACTCACTGCCTATCCTAATACAGACCCTCCGATTCACACCACCCCGTGATGTTTTTCTCACTACTACTAGTGAATGTCATGTAACACACACCCATACAATGCGCACCACCCCGTGATGTTTTTCTCACTCCTACTAGTGAATGTCATGTAACACACACCCATACAATGCGCACCACCCCGTGATGTTTTTCTCACTCCTACTAGTGAATGTAATGTAACACACACCCATACAATGCGCACCACCCCGCGATGTTTTTCAGAAACCTATCCGACATTGCCACTGCATGTTCATTGACCTCCCCATGCTGACGACCCCGCGGTGCTTTTCTCCATCCTACATTGCCACTCACTGCCTATCCTAATGCAGACCCTCCAATTCACACCACCTCGTGATGTTTTTCTCACTCCTACTAGTGAATGTAATGTAACACACACCCATACAATGCGCACCACGCCGCGATGTTTTTCAGAAACCTATCCTACATTGCCACTGCATGTTCCCTGACCTCCCCATGCTGACCACCCGCTGTGCTTTTCTCCATCCTACATTGCCACTCACTGCCTATCCTAATACATACCCTTCGATTCACACCACCCCGTGAAGTTTTTCTCACTCCTACTAGAGAATGTAATGTAACACACCCCCATACAATGCGCACCACCGTGTGATGTTTTTCTCACTCCTACTAGTGAATGCAATATAACACACACCCATACAATGCGCACCACCCAGCGATGTTTTTCTCACTCCTACTAGTGAATGTAATGTAACACATACCCATACAATGCACACAACACCGCGATGTTTTTCAGAAACCTATCCTACATTGCCACTGCATGTTCACTGACCTGCCCATGCTGACCACCCCGCGGTGCTTTTCTCCATCCTACATTGCCACTCACTGCCTATCCTAGTTCAAACCTTCCAATTCACACCACCCCGTGATGTTTTTCTTACTCTTACTAGTGAATGTAATGTAACACACACCCATACAGTGCGTACCACCCCGTGATGTTTTTCTCACTCCTACTAGTGAATGTAATGTAAAACAAACCCATTCAATGCGCACCACCCCGCGATGTTTTTCTCACTCCTACTAGTGAATGTAATGTTACACACCCGTACAATGCGCACCACCCCGCGATGATTTTCAGAAACCTATCCTACATTGCCACTGCATGTTCCCTGACCTCCCCATGCTGACGACCCCGCGGTGCTTTTCTCCATCCTACATTGCCACTCACTGCCTATCCTAATGCAGACCCTCCAATTCACACCACCTCGTGATGTTTTTCTCACTCCTACTAGTGAATGTAATGTAACACACACCCATACAATGCGCACCACGCCGCGATGTTTTTCAGAAACCTATCCTACATTGCCACTGCATGTTCCCTGACCTCCCCATGCTGACCACCCGCGGTGCTTTTCTCCATCCTACATTGCCACTCACTGCCTATCCTAATACATACCCTCCGATTCACACCACCCCGTGAAGTTTTTCTCACTCCTACTAGAGAATGTAATGTAACACACACCCATACAATGCGCACCACCGCGTGATGTTTTTCTCACTCCTACTAGTGAATGCAATATAACACACACCCATACAATGCGCACCACCCAGCGATGTTTTTCTCACTCCTACTAGTGAATGTAATGTAACACATACCCATACAATGCACACAACACCGCGATGTTTTTCAGAAACCTATCCTACATTGCCACTGCATGTTCACTGACCTGCCCATGCTGACCACCCCGCGGTGCTTTTCTCCATCCTACATTGCCACTCACTGCCTATCCTAGTTCAAACCTTCCAATTCACACAACCCCGTGATGTTTTTCTTACTCTTACTAGTGAATGTAATGTAACACACACCCATACAATGCGCACCACCCCGAGTAGTTTTTCTCACTCCTACTAGTGAATGTAATGTAACACAAACCCATTCAATGCGCACCACCCCGCGATGTTTTTCTCACTCCTACTAGTGAATGTAATGTTACACACCCGTACAATGCGCACCACCCCGCGATGATTTTCAGAAACCTATCCTACATTGCCACTGCATGTTCCCTGACCTCCCCATGCTGACTACCCAGCGGTGATTTCTCCATCCTACATTGCCACTCACTGCCTATCCATATTCAGACCCTCCGATTCACAGCACCCCGTGATGTTTTTCTCACTCCTACAAGTGAATGTAATGTAACACACACCCATACAATGCACACCACACCGCGATGTTTTTCAGAAACCTATCCTACATTGCCACTGCATGTTCCCTGACCTGCCCATGGTGACCACCCCGCAGTGCTTTTCTCCATCCTAGAATGCCACTCACTGCCTATCCTAATTCAGACCCTCCGATTCACACCACCCCTTGATGTTTTTCTCACTCCTACTAGTGAATATAATGTAACACACACCCATACAATGCGCACCACCACGCGATGATTTTCTCACTCCTACTAGTGAATGTAATGTAACACACACCCATAAAATGCGCACCACCCCGCGATGTTTTTCAGAAACCTATCCTACATTGCCACTGCATGTTCCCTGACCTCCCCATGCTGACCACCCCGCGGTGCTTTTCTCCATCCTACATTACCACTCACTGCCTATCCTTATTCAGACCCTCTAATTCACAACACCCCGTGATGTTTTTCTCACTCCTATTAGTGAATGTAATGTAACACACACCCATACAATGCGCACCACCCCGTGATGTTTATCTCACTCCTACTAGTGAATGTAATGTAACACACACCCATACAATGCGCACCACCCCGCGATGTTTTTTAGAAACCTATCCTACATTGCCACTGCATGTTCCCTGAACTCCCAATGCTGACCGCCCCGCGGTGCTTTTCTCCATCCTACATTGCCACTCACTGCCTATCCTAATTCAGACCCTCCGATTCACTCCACCCCGTGATGTTTTTCTTACTCTTACTAGTGAATGTAATGTAACACACACCCATACAATGCGCACCACCCCGTGATGTTTTTCTCACTCCTACTAGTGAATGTAATGTAACACACACCCATACAAAGCGCACCACACCGCGATGTTTTTTGTCACTCCTAGTAGTGAATGTAATGTTACACACCCGTACAATGCGCACCACCCCGCGATGATTTTCAGAAACCTATCCTACATTGCCACTGCATGTTCCCTGCCCTCCACATGCTGTCAACCCCGCGTTGCTTTTCTCCATCCAACATTGCCACTCACTGCCTATCCTAATTCAGACCCTCCGATTCACACCACCCCGTGATGTTTTTCTCAGTCCTACTAGTGAATGTAATGTAACACACACCCATTCAATGCGCACCACCCCGCGATGTTTTTCTCACTCCTACTAGTGAATGTGATGTTATACACCCGTACAATGCACACCACCCCGCGATGATTTTCAGAAACCTATCCTACATTGCCACTGCATGTTCCCTGACCTCACCATGGTGACCACCCCGTGGTGCTTTTCTCCATCCTACATTGCCACTCACTGCCTATCCTAATACAGACCCTCCGATTCACACCACCCCGTGATGTTTTTCTCACTCCTACTAGTGAATGTCATGTAACACACACCCATACAATGCGCACCACCCCGTGATGTTTTTCTCACTCCTACTAGTGAATGTCATGTAACACACACCCATACAATGCGCACCACCCCGTGATGTTTTTCTCACTCCTACTAGTGAATGTAATGTAACACACACCCATACAATGCGCACCACCCCGCGATGTTTTTCAGAAACCTATCCTACATTGCCACTGCATGTTCATTGACCTCCCCATGCTGATGACCCCGCGGTGCTTTTCTCCATCCTACATTGCCACTCACTGCCTATCCTCATGCAGACCCTCCAATTCACACCACCTCGTGATGTTTTTCTCACTCCTACTAGTGAATGTAATGTAACACACACCCATACAATGCGCACCACGCCGCGATGTTTTTCAGAAACCTATCCTACATTGCCACTGCATGTTCCCTGACCTCCCCATGCTGACCACCCGCGGTGCTTTTCTCCATCCTACATTGCCACTCACTGCCTATCCTAATACATACCCTCCGATTCACACCACCCCGTGAAGTTTTTCTCACTCCTACTAGAGAATGTAATGTAACACACACCCATACAATGCGCACCACCGCGTGATGTTTTTCTCACTCCTACTAGTGAATGCAATATAACACACACCCATACAATGCGCACCACCCAGCGATGTTTTTCTCACTCCTACTACTGAATGTAATGTAACACATACCCATACAATGCACACAACACCGCGATGTTTTTCAGAAACCTATCCTACATTGCCACTGCATGTTCACTGACCTGCCCATGCTGACCACCCCGCGGTGCTTTTCTCCATCCTACATTGCCACTCACTGCCTATCCTAGTTCAAACCTTCCAATTCACACCACCCCGTGATGTTTTTCTTACTCTTACTAGTGAATGTAATGTGACACACACCCATACAATGCGCACCACCCCGAGTAGTTTTTCTCACTCCTACTAGTGAATGTAATGTAACACAAACCCATTCAATGCGCACCACCCCGCGATGTTTTTCTCACTCCTACTAGTGAATGTAATGTTACACACCCGTACAATGCGCACCACTCCGCGATGATTTTCAGAAACCTATCCTACATTGCCACTGCATGTTCCCTGACCTCCCCATGATGACTACCCCGCGGTGCTTTCTCCATCCTACATTGCCACTCACTGCCTATCCATATTCAGACCCTCCGATTCACAGCACCCCGTGATGTTTTTCTCACTCCTACTAGTGAATGTAATGTAACACACACCCATACAATGCACACCACACCGCGACGTTTTTCAGAAACCTATCCTACATTGCCACTGAATGTTCCCTGACCTGCCCATAGTGACCACCCCGCAGTGCTTTTCTCCATCCTAGAATGCCACTCACTGCCTATCCTAATTCAGACCCTCCGATTCACACCACCCCTTGATGTTTTTCTCACTCCTATTAGTGAATATAATGTAACACACACCCATACAATGCGCACCACCCCGCGATGATTTTCTCACTCCTACTAGTGAATGTAATGTAACACACACCCATAAAATGCGCACCACCCCGCGATGTTTTTCAGAAACCTATCCTACATTGCCACTGCATGTTCCCTGACCTCCCCATGCTGACCACCCCGCGGTGCTTTTCTCCATCCTACATTACCACTCACTGCCTATCCTTATTCAGACCCTCCAATTCACACCACCCCGTGATGTTTTTCTCACTCCTACTAGTGAATGTAATGTAACACACACCCATACAATGCGCACCACCCCGTGATGTTTTTCTCACTCCTACTAGTGAATATAATGTAACACACACCCATACAATGCGCACCACCCCGCGATGTTTTTTAGAAACCTATCCTACATTGCCACTGCATGTTCCCTGACCTCCCAATGCTGACCGCCCCGCGGTGCTTTTCTCCATCCTACATTGCCACTCACTGCCTATCCTAATTCAGATCCTCCGATTCACACCGCCCCGTGATGTTTTTCTTACTCTTACTAGTGAATGTAATGTAACACACACCCATACAATGCGCACTACCCCGTGATGTTTTTCTCACTCCTACTAGTGAATGTAATGTAACACACACCCATACAATGCGCACCACCCCGCGATGTTTTTTGTCACTCCTAGTAGTGAATGTAATGTTACACACCCGTACAATGCGCACCACCCCGCGATGATTTTCAGAAACCTATCCTACATTGCCACTGCATGTTCCCTGCCCTCCCCATGCTGTCAACCCCGCGTTGCTTTTCTCCATCCAACATTGCCACTCACTGCCTATCCTAATTCAGACCCTCCGATTCACACCACCCCGTGATGTTTTTCTCACTCCTACTAGAGAATGTAATGTAACACACACGCATACAATGCGCACCACCCCGCGATGTTTTTTAGAAACCTATCCTACATTGTCACTGCATGTTCCCTGACCTCCCAATGCTGACCACCCCGCGGTGCTTTTCTCCATCCTACATTGCCACTCACTGCCTATCCTAATTCAGACCCTCCGATTCACACCACCCCGTGATGTTTTTCTCAGTCCTACTAGTGAATGTAATGTAACACACACCCATTCAATGCGCACCACCCCGCGATGTTTTTCTCACTCCTACTAGTGAATGTGATGTTATACACCCGTACAATGCGCACCACCCCGCGATGATTTTCAGAAACCTATCCTACATTGCCACTGCATGTTCCCTGACCTCACCATGGTGACCACTCCGTGGTGCTTTTCTCCATCCTACATTGCCACTCACTGCCTATCCTAATACAGACCCTCCGATTCACACCACCCCGTGATGTTTTTCTCACTCCTACTAGTGAATGTCATGTAACACACACCCATACAATGCGCACCACCCCGTGATGTTTTTCTCACTCCTACTAGTGAATGTCATGTAACACACACCCATACAATGCGCACCACCCCGTGATGTTTTTCTCACTCCTACTAGTGAATGTAATGTAACACACACCCATACAATGCGCACCACCCCGCGATGTTTTTCAGAAGCCTATCCTACATTGCCACTGCATGTTCATTGACCTCCCCCCTGACGACCCCGCGGTGCTTTTCTCCATCCTACATTGCCACTCACTGCCTATCCTAATGCAGACCCTCCAATTCACACCACCTCGTGATGTTTTTCTCACTCCTACTAGTGAATGTAATGTAACACACACCCATACAATGCGCACCACGCCGCGATGTTTTTCAGAAACCTATCCTACATTGCCACTGCATGTTCCCTGACCTCCCCATGCTGACCACCCGCGGTGCTTTTCTCCATCCTACATTGCCACTCACTGCCTATCCTAATACATACCCTCCGATTCACACCACCCCGTGAAGTTTTTCTCACTCCTACTAGAGAATGTAATGTAACACACACCCATACAATGCGCACCACCGTGTGATGTTTTTCTCACTCCTACTAGTGAATGCAATATAACACACACCCATACAATGCGCACCACCCAGCGATGTTTTTCTCACTCCTACTAGTGAATGTAATGTAACACATACCCATACAATGCACACAACACCGCGATGTTTTTCAGAAACCTATCCTACATTGCCACTGCATGTTCACTGACCTGCCCATGCTGACCACCCCGCGGTGCTTTTCTCCATCCTACATTGCCACTCACTGCCTATCCTAGTTCAAACCTTCCAATTCACACCACCCCGTGATGTTTTTCTTACTCTTACTAGTGAATGTAATGTAACACACACCCATACAATGCGCACCACCCCAAGTAGTTTTTCTCACTCCTACTAGTGAATGTAATGTAACACAAACCCATTCAATGCGCACCACCCCGCGATGTTTTTCTCACTCCTACTAGTGAATGTAATGTTACACACCCGTACAATGCGCACCACCCCGCGATGATTTTCAGAAACCTGTCCTACATTGCCACTGCATGTTCCCTGACCTCCCCATGCTGACTACCCCGCGGTGATTTCTCCATCCTACATTGCCACTCACTGCCTATCCATATTCAAACCCTCCGATTCACAGCACCCCGTGATGTTTTTCTCACTCCTACTAGTGAATGTAATGTAACACACACCCATACAATGCACACCACACCGCGATGTATTTCAGAAACCTATCCTACATTGCCACTGAATGTTCCCTGACCTGCCCATGGTGACCACCCCGCAGTGCTTTTCTCCATCCTAGAATGCCACTCACTGCCTATCCTAATTCAGACCCTCCGATTCACACCACCCCTTGATGTTTTTCTCACTCCTATTAGTGAATATAATGTAACACACACCCATACAATGCGCACCACCCCGCGATGATTTTCTCACTCCTACTAGTGAATGTAATGTAACACACACCCATAAAATGCGCACCACCCCGCGATGTTTTTCAGAAACCTATCCTACATTGCCACTGCATGTTCCCTGACCTCCCCATGCTGACCACCCCGCGGTGCTTTTCTCCATCCTACATTACCACTCACTGCCTATCCTTATTCAGACCCTCCAATTCACACCACCCCGTGATGTTTTTCTCACTCCTACTAGTGAATGTAATGTAACACACACCCATACAATGCGCACCACCCCGTGATGTTTTTCTCACTCCTACTAGTGAATGTAATGTAACACACACCCATACAATGCGCACCACCCCGCGATGTTTTTTAGAAACCTATCCTACATTGCCACTGCATGTTCCCTGACCTCCCAATGCTGACCGCCCCGCGGTGCTTTTCTCCATCCTACATTGCCACTCACTGCCTATCCTAATTCAGATCCTCCGATTCACACCACCCCGTGATGTTTTTCTTACTCTTACTAGTGAATGTAATGTAACACACACCCATACAATGCGCACCACCCCGTGATGTTTTTCTCACTCCTACTAGTGAATGTAATGTAACACACACCCATACAATGCGCACCACCCCGCGATGTTTTTTGTCACTCCTAGTAGTGAATGTAATGTTACACACCCGTACAATGCGCACCACCCCGCGATGATTTTCAGAAACCTATCCTACATTGCCACTGCATGTTCCCTGCCCTCCCCATGCTGTCAACCCCGCGTTGCTTTTCTCCATCCAACATTGCCACTCACTGCCTATCCTAATTCAGACCCTCCGATTCACACCACCCCGTGATGTTTTTCTCACTCCTACTAGAGAATGTAATGTAACACACACGCATACAATGCGCACCACCCCGCGATGTTTTTTAGAAACCTATCCTACATTGCCACTGCATGTTCCCTGACCTCCCAATGCTGACCACCCCGCGGTGCTTTTCTCCATCCTACATTGCCACTCACTGCCTATCCTAATTCAGACCCTCCGATTCACACCACCCCGTGATGTTTTTCTCAGTCCTACTAGTGAATGTAATGTAACACACACCCATTCAATGCGCACCACCCCGCGATGTTTTTCTCACTCCTACTAGTGAATGTGATGTTATACACCCGTACAATGCGAACAACCCCGCGATGATTTTCAGAAACCTATCCTACATTGCCACTGCATGTTCCCTGACCTCACGCTGGTGACCACCCCGTGGTGCTTTTCTCCATCCTACATTGCCACTCGCTGCCTATCCTAATACAGACCCTCCGATTCACACCACCCCGTGATGTTTTTCTCACTCCTACTAGTGAATGTCATGTAACACACACCCATACAATGCGCACCACCCCGTGATGTTTTTCTCACTCCTACTAGTGAATGTCATGTAACACACACCCATACAATGCGCACCACCCCGTGATGTTTTTCTCACTCCTACTAGTGAATGTAATGTAACACACACCCATACAATGCGCACCACCCCGCGATGTTTTTCAGAACCCTATCCTACATTGCCACTGCATGTTCATTGACCTCCCCCCTGACGACCCCGCGGTGCTTTTCTCCATCCTACATTGCCACTCACTGCCTATCCTAATGCAGACCCTCCAATTCACACCACCTCATGATGTTTTTCTCACTCCTACTAGTGAATGTAATGTAACACACACCCATACAATGCGCACCACGCCGCGATGTTTTTCAGAAACCTATCCTACATTGCCACTGCATGTTCCCTGACCTCCCCATGCTGACCACCCACGGTGCTTTTCTCCATCCTACATTGCCACTCACTGCCTATCCTAATACATACCCTCCGATTCACACCACCCCGTGAAGTTTTTCTCACTCCTACTAGAGAATGTAATGTAACACACACCCATACAATGCGCACCACCGTGTGATGTTTTTCTCACTCCTACTAGTGAATGCAATATAACACACACCCATACAATGCGCACCACCCAGCGATGTTTTTCTCACTCCTACTAGTGAATGTAATGTAACACATACCCATACAATGCACACAACACCGCGATGTTTTTCAGAAACCTATCCTACATTGCCACTGCATGTTCACTGACCTGCCCATGCTGACCACCCCGCGGTGCTTTTCTCCATCCTACATTGCCACTCACTGCCTATCCTAGTTCAAACCTTCCAATTCACACCACCCCGTGATGTTTTTCTTACTCTTACTAGTGAATGTAATGTAACACACACCCATACAATGCGCACCACCCCAAGTAGTTTTTCTCACTCCTACTAGTGAATGTAATGTAACACAAACCCATTCAATGCGCACCACCCCGCGATGTTTTTCTCACTCCTACTAGTGAATGTAATGTTACACACCCGTACAATGCGCACCACCCCGCGATGATTTTCAGAAACCTGTCCTACATTGCCACTGCATGTTCCCTGACCTCCCCATGCTGACTACCCCGCGGTGATTTCTCCATCCTACATTGCCACTCACTGCCTATCCATATTCAGACCCTCCGATTCACAGCACCCCGTGATGTTTTTCTCACTCCTACTAGTGAATGTAATGTAACACACACCCATACAATGCACACCACACCGCGATGTATTTCAGAAACCTATCCTACATTGCCACTGAATGTTCCCTGACCTGCCCATGGTGACCACCCCGCAGTGCTTTTCTCCATCCTAGAATGCCACTCACTGCCTATCCTAATTCAGACCCTCCAATTCACACCACCCCGTGATGTTTTTCTCACTCCTACTCGTGAATGTAATGTAACACACACCCATTCATTGCGCACCACCCCGCGATGTTTTTCTCACTCGTACTAGTGAATGTGATGTTACACACCCGTACAATGCGCACCACCCCGCGATGATTTTCAGAAACCTATCCTACATTGCCACTGCATGTTCCCTGACCTCACCATGGTGACCACCCCGTGGTGCTTTTCTCCATCCTACATTGCCACTCACTGCCTATCCTAATACAGACCCTCCGATTCACACCACCACGTGATGTTATTCTCACTCCTACTAGTGAATGTCATGTAACACACACCCATACAATGCGCACCACCCCGTGATGTTTTTCTCACTCCTACTAGTGAATGTCATGTAACACACACCCATACAATGCGCACCACCCCGTGATGTTTTTCTCACTCCTACTAGTGAATGTAATGTAACACACACCCATACAATGCGCACCACCCCGCGATGTTTTTCAGAAACCTATCCTACATTGCCACTGCATGTTCATTGACCTCCCCATGCTGACGACCCCGCAGTGCTTTTCTCCATCCTATATTGCCACTCACTGCCTATCCTAATGCAGACCCTCCAATTCACACCACCCCGTGATGTTTTTCTCACTCCTACTAGTGAATGTAATGTAACACATACCCATACAATGCGCACCACGCCGCGATGTTTTTCAGAAACCTATCCTACATTGCCACTGCATGTTCCCTGACCTCCCCATGCTGACCAGCCCGCGGTGCTTTTCTCCATCCTACATTGCCACTCACTGCCTATCCTAATACATACCCTCCGATTCACACCACCCCGTGAAGTTTTTCTCACTCCTACTAGTGAATGTAATGTAACACACACCGATACAATGCGCACCACCCCGCGATGTTTTTCAGAAACCTATCATACATTGCCACTGCATGTTCCTTGACATCCCCATGCTGACTACGCCGTGCGGCTTTTCTCCATCCTACAATGCCAATCACTGCCTATCCTAATTCAGACCCTCCGATTCACACCACCCCGTGATGTTTTTCTCACTCCTACTATTGAATGGAATGTAACACACACCCATACAATGCGCGCCACCGCGCGATGTTTTTCTCACTCCTACTAGTGAATGTAATGGAACACACACCCATAAAATGCGCACCACCCCGCGATGTTTTTCAGAAATCTATCCTACATTGCCACTGCATGTTCCCTGACGTCCCCATGCTGACCACCCCGCGGTGCTTTTCTCCATCCTACATTACCACTCACTGCGTATCCTAATTCAGACCCTCCAATTCACACCACCCCGTGATGTTTTCCTCACTCCTACTGCTGAATGTAATGTAACACACACCCATACAATGCGCACCACCGCGTGATGTTTTTCTCACTCCTACTAGTGAATGCAATATAACACACACCCATACAATGCGCACCACCCCGCGATGTTTTTCTCACTCCTACTAGTGAATGTAATGTAACACACACCCATACAATGCGCACCACCCCGCGATGTTTTTCACAAACCTATCCTACATTGCCACTGCATGTTCCCTGACCTCCCCATGCTGACCACACCCCGGTGCTTTTCTCCATCCTACATTGCCACTCACTGCCTATCCTAGTTCAAACCTTCCAATTCACACCACCTCGTGATGTTTTTCTTACTCTTACTAGTGAATGTAATGTAACACACACCCATACAATGCGCACCACCCCGCGATGTTTTTCAGAAACCTATCCTACATTGCCACTGCATGTTCCCTGACCTGCCCATGGTGACCACCCCGCAGTGCGTTTCTCCATCCTAGAATGCCACTCACTGCCTATCCTAATTCAGACCCTCCTATTCACACCACCCCTTGATGTTTTTCTCACTCCTACTAGTGAATATAATGTAACACACACCCATACAGTGCGCACCACCCTGCGATGATTTTCTCACTCCTACTAGTGAATGGAATGTAACACACACCCATAAAATGCGCACCACCCCGCGATGTTTTTCAGAAACCTATCCTACATTGCCACTGCATGTTCCCTGACCTCCCCATGCTGACCACCCCGCGCTGCTTTTCCCCATCCTACATTACCACTCACTGCCTATCCTTATTCAGACACTCCAATTCACACCACCCCGTGATGTTTTTCTCACTCCTACTAGTGAATGTAATGTAACACACACCCATACAATGCGCACCACCCCATGATGTTTTTCTCACTCCTACTAGTGAATGTAATGTAACACACACCCATACAATGCGCACCACCCCGCGATGTTTTTTAGAAACCTATCCTACATTGCCACTGCATGTTCCCTGACCTCCCAATGCTGACCGCCCCGCGGTGCTTTTCTCCATCCTACATTGCCACTCACTGCCTATCCTAATTCAGACCCTCCGATTCACACCACCCCGTGATGTTTTTCTTACTCTTACTAGTGAATGTAATGTAACACACACCCATACAATGCGCACCACCCCGTGATGTTTTTCTCACTCCTACTAGTGAATGTAATGTAACACACACCAATACAATGCGCACCACCCCGTGATGTTTTTCAGAAACCTATCCTACATTGCCACTGCATGTTCCCTGCCCTCCCCATGCTGACAACCCCGCGTTGCTTTTCTCCATCCAACATTGCCACTCACTGCCTATCCTAATTCAGACCCTCCGATTCACACCACCCCGTGATGTTTTTCTCACTCCTACTAGTGAATGTCATGTAACACACACCCATACAATGCGCACCACCCCGTGATGTTTTTCTCACTCCTACTAGTGAATGTAATGTAACACACACCCATACAATGCGCACCACCCCGCGATGTTTTTCAGAAACCTATCCTACATTGCCACTGCATGTTCATTGACCTCCCCATGCTGACGACCCCGCGGTGCTTTTCTCCATCCTACATTGCCACTCACTGCCTATCCTAATGCAGACCCTCCAATTCACACCACCCCGTGATGTTTTTCTCACTCCTACTAGTGAATGTAATGTAACACACACCCATACAATGCGCACCACGCCGCGATGTTTTTCAGAAACCTATCCTACATTGCCACTGCATGTTCCCTGACCTCCCCATGCTGACCACCCCGCGGTGCTTTTCTCCATCCTGCATTGCCACTCACTGCCTATCCTAATACATACCCTCCGATTCACACCACCCCGTGAAGTTTTTCTCACTCCTACTAGTGAATGTAATGTAACACACACCCATACAATGCGCACCACCCCGCGATGTTTTTCAGAAACCTATCCTACATTGCCACTGCATGTTCCTTGACATCCCCATGCTGTCTACGCCGCGGGGCTTTTCTCCACACTACAATGCCAATCACTGCGTATCCTAATTCAGACCCTCCGATTCACACCACACCGTGATGTTTTTCTCACTCCTACTATTGAATGGAATGTAACACACACCCATACAATGCGCGCCACCGCGCGATGTTTTTCTCACTCCTACTAGTGAATGTAATGGAACACACACCCATAAAATGCACACCACCCCGCGATGTTTTTCAGAAACCTATCCTACATTGCCACTGCATGTTCCCTGACGTCCCCATGCTGACCACCCTGCGGTGCTTTTCTCCATCCTACATTACCACTCATTGCGTATCCTAATTCAGACCCTCCAATTCACACCACCCCGTGATGTTTTTCTCACTCCTACTGCTGAATGTAATGTAACACACACCCATACAATGCGCACCACCCCGTGATGTTTTTCTCACTCCTACTAGTGAATGCAATATAACACACACCCATACAATGCGCACCACCCCGCGATGTTTTTCTCACTCCTACTAGTGAATGTAATGTAACACACACCCATACAATGCGCACCACCCCGCGATGTTTTTTGTCACTCCTAGTAGTGAATGTAATGTTACACACCCGTACAATGCGCACCACCCCGCGATGATTTTCAGAAACCTATCCTACATTGCCACTGCATGTTCCCTGACCTCCCCATGCTGACTACCCTGCGGTGCTTTTCTCCATCCTATATTGCCACTCACTGCCTATCCTAATTCAGACCCTCCGATTCACAGCACCCCGTGATGTTTTTCTCACTCCTACTAGTGAATGTAATGTAACACACACCCATACAATGCACACCACCCCGCGATGTTTTTCAGAAACCTATCCTACATTGCCATTGCATGTTCCCTGACGTCCCCATGGTGACCACCCTGCGGTGCTTTTCTCCATCCTACATTACCACTCATTGCGTATCCTAATTCAGACCCTCCAATTCACACCACCCCGTGATGTTTTTCTCACACCTACTGCTGAATGTAATGTAACAGACACCCATACAATGCGCACCACCCCGTGATGTTTTTCTCACTCCTACTAGTGAATGCAATATAACACACACCCATACAATGCGCACCACCCCGCGATGTTTTTCTCACTCCTACTAGTGAATGTAATGTAACACACACCCATACAATGCGCACCACCCCGCGATGTTTTTTGTCACTCCTAGTAGTGAATGTAATGTTACACACCCGTACAATGCGCACCACCCCGCGATGATTTTCAGAAACCTATCCTACATTGCCACTGCATGTTCCCTGACCTCCCCCTGGTGACCACCCCGCGGTGCTTTTCTCCATCCTACAATGCCACTCACTGCCTATCCTAATTAAGACCCTCCGATTCACACCACCACTTGATGTTTTTGTCACTCCTACTAGTGAATGTAATGTAACACACACCCATAAAATGCGCACCACCCCGCGATGTTTTTCTCACTCCTACTAGTGAATGTAATGTAACACACACCCATACAATGCGCACCACCCCGCGATGTTTTTTAGAAACCTATCCTACATTGCCACTGCATGTTCCCTGACCTCCCAATGCTGACCGCCCCGCGGTGCTTTTCTCCATCCTACATTGCCACTCACTGCCTATCCTAATTCAGACCCTCCGATTCACACCACCCCGTGATGTTTTTCTCACTCCTACTAGTGAATGTAATGTAACACACACATACAATGCGCACCACCCCGAGTAGTTTTTCTCACTCCTACTAGTGAATGTAATGTAACACACACCCATACAATGCGCACCACCCCGAGTAGTTTTTCTCACTCCTACTAGTGAATGTAATGTAACACACACCCATTCAATGCGCACCACCCCGCGATGTTTTTCAGAAACCTATCCTACATTGCAACTGCATGTTTCCTGACCTCCCCATGCTGACCACCCCGCGGTGCTTTTCTCCATCCTACATTGCCACTCACTGCCTATCCTAATTCAGACCCTCCGATTCACACCACCCCGTGATGTTTTTCTCACTCCTACTAGTGAATGTCATGTAACACACAACCATACAATGCTACCACCCCGTTATGTTTTTCTCACTCCTACTAGTGAATGTAATGTAACACACACCCATACAATGCGCACCACCCCGCGATGTTTTTCAGAAACCTATCCTACATTGCCACTGCATGTTCATTGACGTCCCCATGCTGACGACCCCGCGGTGCTTTTCTCCATCCTACATTGCCACTCACTGCCTATCCTAATACAGACCCTCCGATTCACACCACCCCGTGATGTTTTTCTCACTCCTACTATTGAATGTAATGTAACACACACCCATACAATGCGCACCACGCCGCGATGTGTTTCAGAAACCTATCCTACATTGCCACTGCATGTTCCCTGACCTCCCCATGCTGACCACCCCGCGATGCTTTTCTCCATCCTACATTGCCACTCACTGTCTATCGTAATTCAGTCCCTCCGATTCACACCACCCCGTGATGTTTTTCTCACTCCCACTAGTGAATGTAATGTAACACACAACCATACAATGCGCACCACCCCGCGATGTTTTTCAAAAACTTATCCTACATTGCCACTGCATGTTCCCTGACCTCCCCAAGCTGACCACCCCACGGTGCTTTTCTCCATCATACATTGCCACTCACTGCCTATCCTAATTGACACACTCCGATTCACACCACCCCGTGATGTTTTTCTCACTCCTACTAGTGAATGTAATGTAACACACACCCATACAATGCGCACCACCCCGCGATGTTTTTCTCACTCCTACTAGTGAATATAATGTAACAAACACCCATACAATGCGCACCACCCCGCGATGTTTTTCAGAAACCAATCCTACATTGCCACTGCATGTTCCCTGACCTCCCGATGCTGACCACCCCACGTTGCTTTTCTGCATCCTACATTGCCACTCACTGCCTATCCTAATACATAACCTCCGATTCACACCACCCCGTGAAGTTTTTCTCACTCCTACTAGTGAATGTAATGTAACACACACCCGTACAATGCGCACCACCCCGCGATGTTTTTCAGAAACCTATCCTACATTGCCACTGCATGTTCCTTGCCCTCCCCATGCTGACTACCCCGCGGGGCTTTTCTCCATCCTACATTGCCACTCACTGCCTATCCTAAATCAGACCCTCCGATTCACACCACCCCGTGATGTTTTTCTCACTCCTACTAGTGAATGTAATGTAACACACACCCATACAATGCGCACCACCACGAGTAGTTTTTCTCACTCCTACTAGTGAATGTAATGTAACACACACCCATTCAATGCGCACCACCCCGCGATGTTTTTTGTCACTCCTACTAGTGAATGTAATGTTACACACCCGTACAATGCGCACCACCCCGCTCTGATTTTCAGAAACCTATCCTACATTGCCACTGCATGTTCCCTGACCTCCCCATGCTGACCACCCCGCGATGCTTTTCTCCATCCTACATTGCCACTCACTGCCTATCGTAATTCAGTCCCTCCGATTCACACCACCACGTGATGTTTTTCTCACTCCCACTAGTGAATGTAATGTAACACACAGCCATACAATGGGCACCACCCCGCGATATTTTTCAGAAACCTATCCTAAATTGCCACTGCATGTTCCCTGACCTCTCCATGCTGACCACCCCACGGTGCTTTTCTCCATCCTACATTGCCACTCACTGCCTATCCTAATGCAGACCCTCCGATTCACACCACCCCGTGATGTTTTTCTCACTCCTACTAGTGAATGTAATGTAACACACACCCATACAATGCGCACCACCCTGCGATGTTTTTCTCACTCCTACTAGTGAATATTATGTAACAAACACCCATACAATGCGCACCACCCCGCGATGTTTTTCAGAAACCAATCCTACATTGCCACTGCATGTTCCCCGACCTCCCCATGCTGACCGCCCCGCGGTGCTTTTCTCCATCCTACATTGCCACTCACTGCCTATCCTAATACATACCCTCCGATTCACACCACCCCGTGAAGTTTTTCTCACTCCTACTAGTGAATGTAATGTAACACAAACCCAAACAATGCGCACCACCCCGCGATGTTTTTCAGAAACCTATCCTACATTGCCACTGCATGTTCCTTGACCTCCCCATGCTGACTATCCCGCGGGGCTTTTCTGCATCCTACAATGCCAATCACTGCCTATCCTAATTCAGACCCTGTGATTCACACCACCCCGTGATGTTTTTCTCACTCCTACTAGTGAATGTAATGTAACACACACCCATACAATGCATGCCACCGGGCGATGTTTTTCTCACTCCCACTAGTGAATGTAATGTAACACACACCCATAAAATGCGCACCACCCCGCGATGTTTTTCAGAAACCTATCCTACATTGCCACTGCATGTTCCCTGACCTCCCCATGCTGACCACCCTGTGGTGCTTTTCTCCATCCTACATTACCACTCACTGCGTATCCTAATTCAGACCCTCCAATTCACACCACCCCGTGATCTTTTTCTCACTCCTACTGCTGAATGTGATGTAACACACACCCATACAATGCGCACCACCCCGTGATGTTTTTCTCACTCCTACTAGTGAATGCAATATAACACACACCCATACAATGCGCACCACCCCGCGATGTTTTTCTCACTCCTACTAGTGAATGTAATGTAACACACACGCATACAATGCGCACCAACCCGCGATGTTTTTCAGAAACCTATCCTACATTGCCACTGCATGTTCCCTGACCTCCCCATGCTGACCACCCCGCGGTGCATTTCTCCATCCTACATTGCCACTCACTGCCTATCCTAGTTCAAACCTTCCAATTCACACCACCCCGTGATGTTTTTCTTACTCTTACTAGTGAATGTAATGTAACACACACCCATACAATGCGCACCACCCCGAGTAGTTTTTCTCACTCCTACTAGTGAATGTAATGTAACACACACCCATTCAATGCGCACCACGCCGCGATGTTTTTCTCACTCCTACTAGTGAATGTAATGTTACACACCCGTACAATGCGCACCACCCCGCGATGATTTTCAGAAACCTATCCTACATTGCCACTGCATGTTCCCTGACCTCCCCATGCTGACTACCCCGCGGTGCTTTTCTCCATCCTACATTGCCACTCACTGCCTATCCATATTCAGACCCTCCAATTCACACCACCCCGTGATGTTTTTCTCACTCCTACTAGTGAATGTAATGTAACACACACCGATACAATGCGCACCACCCCGTGATGTTTTTCTCACTCCAATAGTGAATGTAATGTAACACACACCCATACAATGCGCACTACCCCGCGATGTTTTTTAGAAACCTATCCTACATTGCCACTGCATGTTCCCTGACCTGCCAATGCTGACCGCCCCTCGGTGCTTTTCTCCATCCTATATTGCCACTCACTGCCTATCCTAATTCAGACCCTCCGATTCACACCACCCCGTGATGTTTTTCTTACTCTTACTAGTGAATGTAATGTAACACACACCCATACAATGCGCACCACCCCGTGATGTTTTTCTCACTCCTACTCATGAATGTAATGTAACACACACCCATAAAATGCGCACCACCCCGCGATGTTTTTCTCACTCCTACTAGTGAATGTAATGTTACACACCCGTACAATGCGCACCACCCCGCGATGATTTTCAGAAACCTATCCTACATTGCCACTGCATGTTCTCTGACCTCCCCAGGCTGACTAACCGGCGGTGCTTTTCTCCATCCTACATTGCCACTCACTGCCTATCCTAATTCAGACCCTCCGATTCACAGCACCCCGTGATGTTTTTCTCACTCCTACTAGTGAATGTAATGTAACACACACCCATACAATGCACACCACCCCGCGATGTTTTTCAGAAACCTATCCTACATTGCCACTGCATGTTACCTGACCTCACCATGGTGACCACCCTGCGGTGCTTTTCTCCATCCTACATTGCCACTCACTGCCTATCCTAATACAGACCCTCCGATTCACATCACCCCGTGATGTTTTTCTCACTCCTACTAATGAATGTCATGTAACACACACCCATACAATGCGCATCACCCCGGGATGTTTTTTTCACTCCTACTAGTGAATGTCATGTAACACACACCCATACAATGCGCACCACCCCGTGATGTTTTTCTCACTCCTACTAGTGAATGTAATGTAACACACACCCATACAATGCGCACCACCCCGCGATGTTTTTCAGAAACCTATCCTACATTGCCACTGCATGTTCATTGACCTCCCCATGCTGACGACCCGGCGGTGCTTTTCTCCATCCTACATTGCCACTCACTGCCTATCCTAATGTAGACCCTCCAATTCACACCACCCCGTGATGTTTTTCTCACTCCTACTAGTGAATGTAATGTAACACACACCCATACAATGCGCACCACCCCGCGATGTTTTTCTCACTCCTACTAGTGAATATTATGTAACAAACACCCATACAATGCACACCACCCCGCGATGTTTTTCAGAAACCAATCCTACATTGCCACTGCATGTTCCCTGACCTCCCCATGCTGACCACCCCGCGGTGCTTTTCTCCATCCTACATTGCCACTCACTGCCTATCCTAATACATACCCTCCGATTCACACCACCCCGTGAAGTTTTTCTCACTCCTACTAGTGAATGTAATGTAACACACACCCATACAATGCGCACCACCCCGCGATGTTTTTCAGAAACCTATCCTACATTGCCACTGCATGTTCCTTGACATCCCCATGCTGACTACGCTGCGGGGCTTTTCTCCATCCTTCAAGGCCAATCACTGCCTATCCTAATTCAGACCCTCCGATTCACACCAACCCGTGATGTTTTTCTCACTCCTACTATTGAATGAAATGTAACACACACCCATACAATGCGCGCCACCGCGCGATGTTTTTCTCACTCCTACTAGTGAATGTAATGTAACACACACCCATAAAATGCGCACCACCCCGCGATGTTTTTCAGAAACCTATCCTACATTGCCACTGCATGTTCCCTGACGTCCCCATGCTGACCACCCCGCGGTGCTTTTCTCCATCCTACATTACCACTCACTGCGTATCCTGATTCAGACCCTCCAATTCACAACACCCCGTGATGTTTTTCTCACTCCTACTGCTGAATGTAATGTAACACACACCCATACAATGCGCACCACCCCGTGATGTTTTTCTGACTCCTACTAGTGAATGCAATATAACACACACCCATACAATGCGCACCACCCCGCGATGTTTTTCTCACTCCTACTAGTGAATGTAATGTAACACACACCCATACAATGCGCACCACCCCGCGATGTTTTTTGTCACTCCTACTAGTGAATGTAATGTTACACACCCGTACAATGCGCACCACACCGCGATGATTTTCAGAAACCTATCCTACATTGCCACTGCATGTTCCCTGACCTCCCCATACTGACTACCCCACGGTGCTTTTCTCCATCCTACATTGCCACTCACTGCCTATCCTAATTCAGACCCTCCGATTCACAGCACCCCGTGATGTTTTTCTCACTCCTACTCGTGAATGTAATGTAACACACACCCATACAATGCACACCACCCCGCGATGTTTTTCAGAAACCTATCCTACCTTGCCACAGCATGTTCCCTGACCTCCCCATGGTGACCACCCCGCGGTGCTTTTCTCCATCCTACAATGCCACTCACTGCCTATCCTAATTTAGACCCTCCGATTAACACCACCCCTTGATGTTTTTCTCACTCCTACTAGTGAATGTAATGTAACACACACCCATACAATGCGCACCACCCCGCGATGTTTTTCTCACTCCTACTAGTGAATGTAATGTAACACACACCCATAAAATGCGCACCACCCCGCGATGTTTTTCAGACACCTATCCTACATTGCCACTGCATGTTCCCTGACCTCCCCATGCTGACCACCCCGCGGTGCTTTCCTCCATCCTACATTACCACTCACTGCCTATCCTAATTCAGACCCTCCAATTCACACCACCCCGTGATGTTTTTCTCACTCTTACTAGTGAATGTAATGTAACACACACCCATACAATGCGCACCACCCCGTGATGTTTTTCTCACTCCTACTAGTGAATGTAATGTAACACACACCCATACAATGCGCACCACCCCGCGATGTTTTTTAGAAACCTATCCTACATTGCCACTGCATGTTCCCTGACATCCCAATGCTGACCGTCCCGCGGTGCTTTTCTCCATCCTACATTGCCACTCACTGCCTATCCTAATTCAGACCCTCCGATTCACACCACCCCGTGATGTTTTTCTTACTCTTACTAGTGAATGTAATGTAACACACACCCATACAATGCGCACCACCCCGTGATGTTTTTCTCACTCCTACTAGTGAATGTAATGTAACACACACCCATACAATGCGCACCACCCCGCGATGTTTTTCAGAAATCTATCCTACATTGCCACTGCATGTTCCCTGCCCTCCCCATGCTGACAACCCCGCGTTGCTTTTCTCCATCCAACATTGCCACTCACTGCCTATCCTAATTCAGACCCTCCGATTCACACCAACCCGTGATGTTTTTCTCACTCCTACTAGAGAATGTAATGTAACACACACGCATACAATGCGCACCACCCCGCGATGTTTTTAAGAAACCTATCCTACATTGCCACTGCATGTTCTCTGACCTCCCAATGCTGACCGCCCCGCGGTGCTTTTCTCCATCCTACATTGCCACTCACTGCCTATCCTAATTCAGACCCTCCGATTCACACCACCCCGTGATGTTTTTCTCACTCCTACTAGTGAATGTAATGTAACACACACCCATACAATGCGCACCACCCCGAGTAGTTTTTCTCACTCCTACTAGTGAATGTAATGTAACACACACCCATTCAATGCGCACCACCCCGCGATGTTTTTCTCATTCCTACTAGTGAATGTAATGTTACACACCCATACAATGCGCACCACCCCGCGATGATTTTCAGAAACCTATCCTACATTGCCACTGCATGTTCCCTGACCTCCCCATGCTGATTACCCCGCGGTGCTTTTCTCCATTCTACATTGCCACTCACTGCCTATCCTAATTCAGACGCTCCGATTCACAGCACCCCGTGATGTTTTTCTCACTCCTACTAGTGAATGTAATGTAACACACACCCATACAATGCGCACCACCCCGCGATGTTTTTCAGAGACCTATCCTACATTGCCACTGAATGTTCCCTGACCTGCCCATGGTGACCACCCCGCGGTGCTTTTCTCCAACCTAGAATGCCACTCACTGCCTATCCTAATTCAGACCCTCCGATTCACACCACCCCTTGATGTTTTTCTCACTCCTACTAGTGAATATAATGTAACACACACCCATACAATGCGCACCACCCCGCGATGATTTTCTCACTCCTACTAGTGAATGTAATGTAACACACACCCATAAAATGCGCACCACCCCGCGATGTTTTTCAGAAACCTATCCTACATTGCCACTGCATGTTCCCTGACCTCCCCATGATGACCACCCCGCGGTGCTTTTCTCCATCCTACATTACCACTCACTGCCTATCCTAATTCAGACACTCCAATTCACACCACCCCGTGATGTTTTTCTCACTCCTACTAGTGAATGTAATGTAACACACACCGATACAATGCGCACCACCCCGTGATGTTTTTCACACTCCTACTGCTGAATGTAATGTAACTCACACCCATTCAATGCGCACCACCCCGCGATGTTTTTCTCACTCCTACTAGTGAATGTCATGTAACACACACCCATACAATGCGCACCACCCCGTGATGCTTTTCTCACTCCTACTAGTGAATGTAATGTAACACACACCCATACAATGCGCACCACCCCGCGATGTTTTTCAGAAACCTATCCTACATTGCCACTGCATGTTCATTGACCTCCCCATGCTGACGACCCCGCGGTGCTTTTCTCCATCCTACATTGCCACTCACTGCCTATCGTAATTCAGTCCCTCCGATTCACACCACCCCGTGATGTTTTTCTCTCTCCCACTAGTGAATGTAATGTAACACCCAACCATACAATGCGCACCACCCCGCGATGTTTTTCAAAAACCTATCCTACATTGCCACTGCATGTTCCCTGACCTCCCCAATCTGACCACCCCACGGTGCTTTTCTCCATCCTACATTGCCACTCACTGCCTATCCTAATTGAGACACTCCGATTCACACCACCCCGTGATGTTTTTCTCACTCCTACTAGTGAATGTAATGTAACACACACCCATACAATGCGCACCACCCCGCGATGTTTTTCTCACTCCTACTAGTGAATATTATGTAACAAACACCCATACAATGCGCACCACCCCGCGATGTTTTTCAGAAACCAATCCTACATTGCCACTGCATGTTCCCTGACCTCCCCATGCTGACCACCCCGCGGTGCTTTTCTCCATCCTACATTGCCACTCACTGCCTATCCTAATACACACCCTCCGATTCACACCACCCCGTGAAGTTTTTCTCACTCCTACTAGTGAATGTAATGTAACACACACCCATACAATGCGCACCACCCCGCGATATTTTTCAGAAACCTATCCTACATTGCCACTGCATGTTCCTTGACATCCCCATGCTGACTACGCTGCGGGGCTTTTCTCCATCCTACAATGCCAATCACTGCCTATCCTAATTCAGACCCTCCGATTCACACCACCCCGTGATGTTTTTCTCACTCCTAGTATTGAATGGAATGTAACACACAGCCATACAATGCGCGCCACCGCGTGATGTTTTTCTCACTCCTACTAGTGAATGTAATGTAACACACACCCATAAAATGCGCACCACCCCGCGATGTTTTTCAGAAACCTATCCGACATTGCCACTGCATGTTCCCTGACGTCCCCATGCTGACCACCCCGTGGTGCTTTTCTCCATCCTACATTACCACTCACTGCGTATCCTGATTCAGACCCTCCAATTCACACCACCCCGTGATATTTTTCTCACTCCTACTGCTGAATGTAATGTAACACACACCCATACGATGCGCACCACGCCGTGATGTTTTTCTGACTCCTACTAGTGAATGCAATATAACACACACCCATACAATGCGCACCACCCCACGATGTTTTTCTCACTCCTACTAGTGAATGTAATGTAACACACACCCATACAATGCGCACCACCCCGCGATGTTTTTTGTCACTCCTACTAGTGAATGTAATGTTACACACCCGTACAATGCG
Source organism: Cavia porcellus (assembly GCF_034190915.1). NCBI lineage: Eukaryota > Metazoa > Chordata > Mammalia > Rodentia > Caviidae > Cavia > Cavia porcellus. The sequence continues at coordinate 1,843,690 of NW_026947556.1, forward strand.
CACCACCCCGCGATGATTTTCAGAAACTTATCCTACATTGCCACTGCATGTTCCCTGACCTCCCCAGGCTGACTACCCCGTGGTGCTTTTCTCCATCCTACATTGCCACTCACTGCCTATCCTAATTCAGACCCTCCGATTCACAGCACCCCGTGATGTTTTTCTCACTCCTACTAGTGAATGTAATGTAACACACACCCATTCAATGCGCACCACCCCGCGATGTTTTTCTCACTCCTACTAGTGAATGTAATGTTACACACCCATACAATGCGCACCACCCCGCGATGATTTTCAGAAACATATCCTACATTGCCACTGCACGTTCCCTGACCTCCCCAGGCTGACTACCCCGCGGTGCTTTTCTCCATCCTACATTGCCACTCACTGCCTATCCTAATTCAGACCCTCCGATTCACAGCACCCCGTGATGTTTTTCTCACTCCTACTAGTGAATGTAATGTAACACACACCCATACAATGCACACCACCCCGTGATGTTTTTCAGAAACCTATCCTACATTGCCACTGCATGTTACCTGACCTCACCATGGTGACCACCCTGCGGTGCTTTTCTCCATCCTACATTGCCACTCACTGCCTATCCTAATACAGACCCTCCGATTCACACCACCCCGTGATGTTTTTCTCACTCCTACTAATGAATGTCATGTAACACACACCCATACAATGCGCACCACCCCGTGATGTTTTTCTCACTCCTACTAGTGAATGTCATGTAACACACACCCATACAATGCGCACCACCCCGTGATGTTTTTCTCACTCCTACTAGTGAATGTAATGTAACACACACCCATACAATGCGCACCACCCCGCGATGTTTTTCAGAAACCTATCCTACATTGCCACTGCATGTTCATTGACCTCCCCATGCTGACGACCCCGCGGTGCTTTTCTCCATCCTACATTGCCACTCACTGCGTATCCTAATGTAGACCCTCCAATTCACACCACCCCGTGATGTTTTTCTCACTCCTACTAGTGAATGTAATGTAACACACACCCATACAATGCGCACCACGCCGCGATGTTTTTCAGAAACCTATCCTACATTGCCACTGCATGTTCCCTGACCTCCCCATGCTGACCACCCCGCGGTGCTTTTCTCCATCCTACATTGCCACTCACTGCCTATGGTAATTCAGTCCCTCCGATTCACACCAACCCGTGATGTTTTTCTCACTCCTACTAGAGAATGTAATGTAACACACACGCATACAATGCGCACCACCCCGCGATGTTTTTAAGAAACCTATCCTACATTGCCACTGCATGTTCTCTGACCTCCCATTGCTGACCGCCCCGCGGTGCTTTTCTCCATCCTACATTGCCACTCACTGCCTATCCTAATTCAGACCCTCCGATTCACACCACCCCGTGATGTTTTTCTCACTCCTACTAGTGAATGTAATGTAACACACACCCATACAATGCGCACCACCCCGAGTAGTTTTTCTCACTCCTACTAGTGAATGTAATGTAACACACACCCATTCAATGCGCACCACCCCGCGATGTTTTTCTCATTCCTACTAGTGAATGTAATGTTACACACCCATACAATGCGCACCACCCCGCGATGATTTTCAGAAACCTATCCTACATTGCCACTGCATGTTCCCTGACCTCCCCATGCTGATTACCCCGCGGTGCTTTTCTCCATTCTACATTGCCACTCACTGCCTATCCTAATTCAGACGCTCCGATTCACAGCACCCCGTGATGTTTTTCTCACTCCTACTAGTGAATGTAATGTAACACACACCCATACAATGCGCACCACCCCGCGATGTTTTTCAGAGACCTATCCTACATTGCCACTGAATGTTCCCTGACCTGCCCATGGTGACCACCCCGCGGTGCTTTTCTCCAACCTAGAATGCCACTCACTGCCTATCCTAATTCAGACCCTCCGATTCACACCACCCCTTGATGTTTTTCTCACTCCTACTAGTGAATATAATGTAACACACACCCATACAATGCGCACCACCCCGCGATGATTTTCTCACTCCTACTAGTGAATGTAATGTAACACACACCCATAAAATGCGCACCACCCCGCGATGTTTTTCAGAAACCTATCCTACATTGCCACTGCATGTTCCCTGACCTCCCCATGCTGACCACCCCGCGTTGCTTTTCTCCATCCTACATTACCACTCACTGCCTATCCTAATTCAGACACTCCAATTCACACCACCCCGTGATGTTTTTCTCACTCCTACTAGTGAATGTAATGTAACACACACCGATACAATGCGCACCACCCCGTGATGTTTTTCACACTCCTACTGCTGAATGTAATGTAACTCACACCCATTCAATGCGCACCACCCCGCGATGTTTTTCTCACTCCTACTAGTGAATGTCATGTAACACACACCCATACAATGCGCACCACCCCGTGATGTTTTTCTCACTCCTACTAGTGAATGTAATGTAACACACACCCATACAATGCGCACCACCCCGCGATGTTTTTCAGAAACCTATCCTACATTGCCACTGCATGTTCATTGACCTCCCATTGCTGACGACCCCGCGGTGCTTTTCTCCATCCTACATTGCCACTCACTGCCTATCGTAATTCAGTCCCTCCGATTCACACCACCCCGTGATGTTTTTCTCTCTCCCACTAGTGAATGTAATGTAACACCCAACCATACAATGCGCACCACCCCGCGATGTTTTTCAAAAACCTATCCTACATTGCCACTGCATGTTCCCTGACCTCCCCAATCTGACCACCCCACGGTGCTTTTCTCCATCCTACATTGCCACTCACTGCCTATCCTAATTGAGACACTCCGATTCACACCACCCCGTGATGTTTTTCTCACTCCTACTAGTGAATGTAATGTAACACACACCCATACAATGCGCACCACCCCGCGATATTTTTCAGAAACCTATCCTACATTGCCACTGCATGTTCCTTGACATCCCCATGCTGACTACGCTGCGGGGCTTTTCTCCATCCTACAATGCCAATCACTGCCTATCCTAATTCAGACCCTCCGATTCACACCACCCCGTGATGTTTTTCTCACTCCTAGTATTGAATGGAATGTAACACACAGCCATACAATGCGCGCCACCGCGTGATGTTTTTCTCACTCCTACTAGTGAATGTAATGTAACACACACCCATAAAATGCGCACCACCCCGCGATGTTTTTCAGAAACCTATCCGACATTGCCACTGCATGTTCCCTGACGTCCCCATGCTGACCACCCCGTGGTGCTTTTCTCCATCCTACATTACCACTCACTGCGTATCCTGATTCAGACCCTCCAATTCACACCACCCCGTGATATTTTTCTCACTCCTACTGCTGAATGTAATGTAACACACACCCATACGATGCGCACCACGCCGTGATGTTTTTCTGACTCCTACTAGTGAATGCAATATAACACACACCCATACAATGCGCACCACCCCACGATGTTTTTCTCACTCCTACTAGTGAATGTAATGTAACACACACCCATACAATGCGCACCACCCCGCGATGTTTTTTGTCACTCCTACTAGTGAATGTAATGTTACACACCCGTACAATGCGCACCACCCCGCGATGATTTTCAGAAACTTATCCTACATTGCCACTGCATGTTCCCTGACCTCCCCAGGCTGACTACCCCGTGGTGCTTTTCTCCATCCTACATTGCCACTCACTGCCTATCCTAATTCAGACCCTCCGATTCACAGCACCCCGTGATGTTTTTCTCACTCCTACTAGTGAATGTAATGTAACACACACCCATTCAATGCGCACCACCCCGCGATGTTTTTCTCACTCCTACTAGTGAATGTAATGTTACACACCCATACAATGCGCACCACCCCGCGATGATTTTCAGAAACATATCCTACATTGCCACTGCACGTTCCCTGACCTCCCCAGGCTGACTACCCCGCGGTGCTTTTCTCCATCCTACATTGCCACTCACTGCCTATCCTAATTCAGACCCTCCGATTCACAGCACCCCGTGATGTTTTTCTCACTCCTACTAGTGAATGTAATGTAACACACACCCATACAATGCACACCACCCCGTGATGTTTTTCAGAAACCTATCCTACATTGCCACTGCATGTTACCTGACCTCACCATGGTGACCACCCTGCGGTGCTTTTCTCCATCCTACATTGCCACTCACTGCCTATCCTAATACAGACCCTCCGATTCACACCACCCCGTGATGTTTTTCTCACTCCTACTAATGAATGTCATGTAACACACACCCATACAATGCGCACCACCCCGTGATGTTTTTCTCACTCCTACTAGTGAATGTCATGTAACACACACCCATACAATGCGCACCACCCCGTGATGTTTTTCTCACTCCTACTAGTGAATGTAATGTAACACACACCCATACAATGCGCACCACCCCGTGATGTTTTTCTCATTCCTACTAGTGAATCTAATGTAACACACACCCATACAATGCGCACCACCACGTGATGTTTTTCTCACTCCTACTAGTGAATGTAATGTAACAAACACCCATACAATGCGCACCACCACGTGATGTTTTTCTCACTCCTACTAGTGAATGTAATGTAACACACACCCATACAATGCGCACCACCCCGCGATGTTTTTCAGAAACCTATCCTACATTGCCACTGCATGTTCATTGACCTCCCCAGGCTGACTACCCCGCGGTGCTTTTCTCCATCCTACATTGCCACTCACTGCGTATCCTAATGTAGACCCTCCAATTCACACCACCCCGTGATGTTTTTCTCACTCCTACTAGTGAATGTAATGTAACACACACCCATACAATGCGCACCACGCCGCGATGTTTTTCAGAAACCTATCCTACATTGCCACTGCATGTTCCCTGACCTCCCCATGCTGACCACCCCGCGGTGCTTTTCTCCATCCTACATTGCCACTCACTGCCTATGGTAATTCAGTCCCTCCGATTCACACCACCCCGTGATGTTTTTCTCTCTCCCACTAGTGAATGTAATGTAACACCCAACCATACAATGCGCACCACCCCGCGATGTTTTTCAAAAACCTATCCTACATTGCCACTGCATGTTCCCTGACCTCCCCAAGCTGACCACCCCACGGTGCTTTTCTCCATCCTACATTGCCACTCACTGCCTATCCTAATTGAGACACTCCGATTCACACCAACCCGTGATGTTTTTCTCACTCCTACTAGTGAATGTAATGCAACACACACCCATACAATGCGCACCACCCCGCGATGTTTTTCTCACTCCTACTAGTGAATATTATGTAACAAACACCCATACAATGCGCACCACCACGCGATGTTTTTCAGAAACCAATCCTACATTGCCACTGCATGTTCCCTGACCTCCCCATGCTGACCACCCCGCGGTGCTTTTCTCCATCCTACATTGCCACTCACTGCCTATCCTAATACACACCCTCCGATTCACACCACTCCGTGAAGTTTTTCTCACTCCTACTAGTGAATGTAATGTAACACACACCCATACAATGCGCACCACCCCGCGATATTTTTCAGAAACCTATCCTACATTGCCACTGCATGTTCATTGACCTCCCCATGCTGACGACCCCGCGGTGCTTTTCTCCATCCTACATTGCCACTCACTGCGTATCCTAATGTAGACCCTCCAATTCACACCACCCCGTGATGTTTTTCTCACTCCTACTAGTGAATGTAATGTAACACACACCCATACAATGCGCACCACGCCGCGATGTTTTTCAGAAACATATCCTACATTGCCACTGCATGTTCCCTGACCTCCCCATGCTGACCACCCCGCGGTGCTTTTCTCCATCCTACATTGCCACTCACTGCCTATCGTAATTCAGTCCCTCCGATTCACACCACCCCGTGATGTTTTTCTCTCTCCCACTAGTGAATGTAATGTAACACCCAACCATACAATGCGCACCACCCCGCGATGTTTTTCAAAAACCTATCCTACATTGCCACTGCATGTTCCCTGACCTCCCCAAGCTGACCACCCCACGTTGCTTTTCTCCATCCTACATTGCCACTCACTGCCTATCCTAATTGAGACACTCCGATTCACACCACCCCGTGATGTTTTTCTCACTCCTACTAGTGAATGTAATGTAACACACACCCATACAATGCGCACCACCCCGCGATGTTTTTCTCACTCCTACTAGTGAATATTATGTAACACACACCCATACAATGCGCACCACCCCGCGATATTTTTCAGAAACCTATCCTACATTGCCACTGCATGTTCCTTGACATCCCCATGCTGACTACGCTGCGGGGCTTTTCTCCATCCTACAATGCCAATCACTGCCTATCCTAATTCAGACCCTCCGATTCACACCACCCCGTGATGTTTTTCTCACTCCTAGTATTGAATGGAATGTAACACACAGCCATACAATGCGCGCCACCGCGCGATGTTTTTCTCACTCCTACTAGTGAATGTAATGTAACACACACCCATAAAATGCGCACCACCCCGCGATGTTTTTCAGAAACCTATCCGACATTGCCACTGCATGTTCCCTGACGTCCCCATGCTGACCACCCCGTGGTGCTTTTCTCCATCCTACATTACCACTCACTGCGTATCCTGATTCAGACCCTCCAATTCACACCACCCCGTGATGTTTTTCTCACTCCTACTGCTGAATGTAATGTAACACACACCCATACAATGCGCACCACGCCGTGATGTTTTTCTGACTCCTACTAGTGAATGCAATATAACACACACCCATACAATGCGCACCACCCCGCGATGTTTTTCTCACTCCTACTAGTGAATGTAATGTAACACACACCCATACAATGCGCACCACCCCGCGATGTTTTTTGTCACTCCTACTAGTGAATGTAATGTTACACACCCGTACAATGCGCACCACCCCGCGATGATTTTCAGAAACCTATCCTACATTGCCACTGCATGTTCCCTGACCTCCCTAGGCTGACTACCCCGCGGTGCTTTTCTCCATCCTACATTGCCACTCACTGCCTATCCTAATTCAGACCCTCCGATTCACAGCACCCCGTGATGTTTTTCTCACTCCTACTAGTGAATGTAATGTAACACACACCCATTCAATGCGCACCACCCCGCGATGTTTTTCTCACTCCTACTAGTGAATGTAATGTTACACACCCGTACAATGCGCACCACCCCGCGATGATTTTCAGAAACATATCCTACATTGCCACTGCATGTTCCCTGACCTCCCCAGGCTGACTACCCCGCGGTGCTTTTCTCCATCCTACATTGCCACTCACTGCCTATCCTAATTCAGACCCTCCGATTCACAGCACCCCGTGATGTTTTTCTCACTCCTACTAGTGAATGTAATGTAACACACACCCATACAATGCACACCACCCCGTGATGTTTTTCAGAAACCTATCCTACATTGCCACTGCATGTTACCTGACCTCACCATGGTGACCACCCTGCGGTGCTTTTCTCCATCCTACATTGCCACTCACTGCCTATCCTAATACAGACCCTCCGATTCACACCACCCCGTGATGTTTTTCTCACTCCTACTAATGAATGTCATGTAACACACACCCATACAATGCGCACCACCCCGTGATGTTTTTCTCACTCCTACTAGTGAATGTCATGTAACACACACCCATATAATGCGCACCACCCCGTGATGTTTTTCTCACTCCTACTAGTGAATGTAATGTAACACACACCCATACAATGCGCACCACCCCGCGATGTTTTTCAGAAACCTATCCTACATTGCCACTGCATGTTCATTGACCTCCCCATGCTGACGACCCCGCGGTGCTTTTCTCCATCCTACATTGCCACTCACTGCGTATCCTAATGTAGACCCTCCAATTCACACCACCCCGTGATGTTTTTTTCACTCCTACTAGTGAATGTAATGTAACACACACCCATACAATGCGCACCACGCCGCGATGTTTTTCAGACACCTATCCTACATTGCCACTGCATGTTCCCTGACCTCCCCATGCTGACCACCCCGCGGTGCTTTTCTCCATCCTACATTGCCACTCACTGCCTATCGTAATTCAGTCCCTACGATTCACACCACCCCGTGATGTTTTTCTCTCTCCCACTAGTGAATGTAATGTAACACCCAACCATACAATGCGCACCACCCCGCGATGTTTTTCAAAAACCTATCCTACATTGCCACTGCATGTTCCCTGACCTCCCCAAGCTGACCACCCCACGGTGCTTTTCTCCATCCTACATTGCCACTCACTGCCTATCCTAATTGAGACACTCTGATTCACACCACCCCGTGATGTTTTTCTCACTCCTACTAGTGAATGTAATATAACACACACCCATACAATGCGCACCACCCCGCGATGTTTTTCTCACTCCTACTAGTGAATATTATGTAACAAACACCCATACAATGCGCACCACCACGCGATGTTTTTCAGAAACCAATCCTACATTGCCACTGCATGTTCCCTGACCTCCCCATGCTGACCACCCCGCGGTGCTTTTCTCCATGCTACATTGCCACTCATTGCCTATCCTAATACACACCCTCCGATTCACACCACCCCGTGAAGTTTTTCTCACTCCTACTAGTGAATGTAATGTAACACACACCAATACAATGCGCACCACCCCGCGATATTTTTCAGAAACCTATCCTACATTGCCACTGCATGTTCCTTGACATCCCCATGCTGACTACGCTGCGGGGCTTTTCTCCATCCTACAATGCCAATCACTGCCTATCCTAATTCAGACCCTCCGATTCACACCACCCCGTGATGTTTTTCTCACTCCTAGTATTGAATGGAATGTAACACACAGCCATACAATGCCCGCCACCGCGCGATGTTTTTCTCACTCCTACTAGTGAATGTAATGTAACACACACCCATAAAATGCGCACCACCCCGCGATGTTTTTCAGAAACCTATCCGACATTGCCACTGCATGTTCCCTGACGTCCCCATGCTGAACACCCCGTGGTGCTTTTCTCCATCCTACATTACCACTCACTGCGTATCCTGATTCAGACCCTCCAATTCACACCACCCCGTGATGTTTTTCTCACTCCTACTGCTGAATGTAATGTAACACACACCCATACAATGCGCACCACGCCGTGATGTTTTTCTGACTCCTACTAGTGAATGCAATATAACACACACCCATACAATGCGCACCACCCCGCGATGTTTTTCTCACTCCTACTAGTGAATGTAATGTAACACACACCCATACAATGCGCACCACCCCGCGATGTTTTTTGTCACTCCTACTAGTGAATGTAATGTTACACACCCGTACAATGCGCACCACCCCGCGATGATTTTCAGAAACCTATCCTACATTGCCACTGCATGTTCCCTGACCTCCCCATACTGACTACCCCACGGTGCTTTTCTCCATCCTACATTGCCACTCACTGCCTATCCTAATTCAGACCCTCCGATTCACAGCACCCCGTGATGTTTTTCTCACTCCTACTAGTGAATGTAATGTAACACACACCCATACAATGCACACCACCCCGCGATGTTTTTCAGAAACCTATCCTACATTGCCACTGCATGTTCCCTGACCTCCCCATGGTGACCACCCCGCGGTGCTTTTCTCCATCCTATATTACCACTCACTGCCTATCCTAATTCAGACCCTCCAATTCACACCACCCCGTGATGTTTTTCTCACTCCTACTAGTGAATGTAATGTAACACACACCCATACAATGCGCACCACCCCGTGATGTTTTTCTCAATCCTACTAGTGAATGTAATGTAACACACACCCATACAATGCGCACCACCCTGCGATGTTTTTTAGAAACCTATCCTACATTGCCACTGCATGTTCCCTGACCTCCCAATGCTGACCGCCCCGCGGTGCTTTTCTCCAACCTACATTGCCACTCACTGCCTATCCTAATTCAGACCCTCCGATTCACACCACCCCTTGATGTTTTTCTTACTCTTACTAGTGAATGTAATGTAACACACAACCATACAATGCGCACCACCCCGTGATGTTTTTCTCACTCCTACTAGTGAATGTAATGTAACACACACCCATACAATGCGCACCACACCGCGATGTTTTTCAGAAACCTATCCTACATTGCCACTGCATGTTCCCTGCCCTCCCCATGCTGACAACCCCGCGTTGCTTTTCTCCATCCAACATTGCCACTCACTGCCTATCCTAATTCAGACCCTCCGATTCACACCACCCCGTGATGTTTTTCTCACTCCTACTAGAGAATGTAATGTAACACACACGCATACAATGCGCACCACCCCGCGATGTTTTTTAGAAACCTATCCTACATTGCCACTGCATGTTCCCTGACCTCCGCATGCTGACAACCCCGCGTTGCTTTTCTCCATCCAACATTGCCACTCACTGCCTATCCTAATTCAGACCCTCCGATTCACACCACCCCATGATGTTTTTCTCACTCCTACTAGTGAATGTAATGTAACACACACCCATACAATGCGCACCACCCCGAGTAGTTTTTCTCACTCCTACTAGTGAATGTAATATAACACAGACCCATACAATGCGCACCACCCCGCGATGTTTTTTGTCACTCCTACTAGTGAATGTAATGTTACACACCCATACAATGCGCACCACCCTGAGTAGTTTTTCTCACTCCTACTAGTGAAATTAATGTAACACACACCCATTCAATGCGCACCACCCCGCGATGTTTTTTGTCACTCCTACTAGTGAATGTAATGTTACACACCCATACAATGCGCACCACCCCGCGATGATTTTCAGAAACCTATCCTACATTGCCACTGCATGTTCCCTGACCTCCCCATGCTGACTACCCCGCGGTGCTTTTCTCCATCCTACATTGCCACTCACTGCCTATCCTAATTGAGACACTCCGATTCACACCACCCCATGATGTTTTTCTCACTCCTACTAGTGAATGTTATGTAACACACACCCATACAATGCGCACCACCCCGCGATGTTTTTCTCACTCCTACTAGTGAATATTATGTAACAAACACCCATACAATGCGCACCACCCCGCGATGTTTTTCAGAAACCAATCCTACATTGCCACTGCATGTTCCCTGACCCCCCCATGCTGACCACCCCGCGGTGCTTTTCTCCATCCTACATTGCCACTCACTGCCTATCCTAATACATACCCTCCGATTCACACCACCCCGTGAAGTTTTTCTCACTCCTACTAGTGAATGTAATGTAACACACAAACATACAATTCGCACTACCCTGCGATGTTTTTCAGAAACCTATCCTACATTGCCACTGCATGTTCCTTGACATCCCCATGCTGACTACGCCGCGGGGCTTTTCTCCATCCTACAATGCCAATCACTGCCTATCCTAATTCAGACCCTCCGATTCACACCACCCGGGATGTTTTTCTCACTCCTACTATTGAATGTAATGTAACACACACCCATACAATGCGCGCCACCGCGCGATGTTTTTCTCACTCCTACTAGTGAATGTAATGTAACACACACCCATAAAATGCGCACCACGCCGCGATGTTTTTCAGAAACCTATCCTACATTGCCACTGCATGTTCCCTGACCTCCCCATGCTGACCACCCCGCGATGCTTTTCTCCATCCTACATTGCCACTCACTGCCTATTGTAATTCAGTCCCTCCGATTCACACCACCCCGTGATGTTTTTCTCACTCCCACTAGTGAATGTAATGTAACACACAACCATACAATGCGCACCACCCCGCGATGTTTTTCAAAAACCTACCCTACATTGCCACTGCATGTTCCCTGACCTCCCCAAGCTGACCACCCCACGGTGCTTTTCTGCATCCTACATTGCCACTCACTGCCTATCCTAATACATAACCTCCTATTCACACCACCCCGTGAAGTTTTTCTCACTCCTACTAGTGAATGTAATGTAACACACACCCATACAATGCGCACCACCCCGCGATGTTTTTCTCACTCCTACTAGTGAATATAATGTAACAAACACCCATACAATGCGCACCACCCCGCGATGTTTTTCAGAAACCAATCCTACATTGCCACTGCATGTTCCCTGTCCTCCCCATGCTGACCACCCCACGGTGCTTTTCTGCATCCTACATTGCCACTCACTGCCTATCCTAATACATAACCTCCGATTCACACCACCCCGTGAAGTTTTTCTCACTCCTACTAGTGAATGTAATGTAACACACACCCGTACAATGCGCACCACCCCGCGATGTTTTTCAGAAACCTATCCTACATTGCCACTGCAGGTTCCTTGACCTCCCCATGCTGACTACCCCGCGGGGCTTTTCTCCATCCTACATTGCCACTCACTGCCTATCCTAATTCAGACCCTCCGATTCACACCACCCCGTGATGTTTTTCTCACTCCTACGAGTGAATGTAATGTAACACACGCCCATACAATGCACACCACCCCGAGTAGTTATTCTCACTCCTACTAGTGAATGTAATGTAACACACACCCATTCAATGCGCACCACCCCGCGATGTTTTTTGTCACTCCTACTAGTGAATGTAATGTTACACACCCGTACAATGCGCACCACCCCGCGATGTTTTTCAGAAACCTATCCTACATTGCCACTGCATGTTCCTTGACATCCCCATGCTGACTACGCCGCGGGGCTTTTCTCCATCCTACAATGCCAATCACTGCCTATTCTAATTCAGACCCTCCGATTCACACCACCCCGTGATGTTTTTCTCACTCCTACTATTGAATGTAATGTAACACACACCCATACAATGCGCGCCACCGCGCGATGTTTTTCTCACTCCTACTAGTGAATGTAATGTAACACACACCCATAAAATGCGCACCACCCCGCGATGTTTTTCAGAAACCTATCCTACATTGCCACTGCATGTTCCCTGACGTCCCCATGCTGACCACCCCGCGGTGCTTTTCTCCATCCTACATTACCACTCACTGCGTATCCTAATTCAGACCCTCAAATTCACACCAACCCGTGATGTTTTTCTCACTCCTACTGCTGAATGTAATGTAACACACACCCATACAATGCGCACCACCCCGTGATGTTTTTCTCACTCCTTCTAGTGAATGCAATATAACACACACCCATACAATTCCCACCCCCCCCGCGATGTTTTTCTCACTCCTACTAGTGAATGTAATGTAACACACACCCATACAATGCGCACCACCCCGCGATGTTTTTTGTCACCCCTACTAGTGTATGTAATGTTACACACCCGTACAATGCGCACCAACCCGCGATGATTTTCAGAAACCTATCCTACATTGCCACTGCTTGTTCCCTGACCTCCCCATGCTGACTACGCCGCGGTGATTTTCTCCATCCTACATTGCCACTCACTGCCTATCCTAATTCAGACCCTCCGATTCACAGCACCCCGTGATGTTTTTCTCACTCCTACTAGTGAATGTAATGTAACACACACCCATACAATGCACACCACCCCGCGATGTTTTTCAGAAACCTATCCTACATTTCCACTTCATGTTCCCTGACCTCCCTATGGTGACCACCCCGCGGTACTTTTCTCCATCCTACAATGCCACTCACTGCCTATCCTAATTCAGACCCTCCGATTCACACCACCCCTTGATGTTTTTCTCACTCCTACTAGTGAATGTAATGTAACACACACCCATAAAATGCGCACCACCCCGCGATGTTTTTCAGAAACATATCCTACATGCCACTGCATGTTCCCTGACCTCCCCATGCTGAGCACCCCGCGGTGCTTTTCTACATCCTACATTACCACTCACTGCCTATCCTAATTCAGACCCTCCAATTCACACCACCCCGTGATGTTTTTCTCACTCCTACTAGTGAATATAATGTAACACACACCCATACAATGCGCACCACCCCGTGATGTTTTTCTCACTCCTACTAGTGAATGTAATGTAACACACACCCATACAATGCGCACCACCCCGCGATGTTTTTTACAAACCCATCCTGCATTGCCACTGCATGTTCCCTGACCTCCCAATGCTGACCGCCCCGCGGTGCTTTTCTCAATCCTACATTGCCACTCACTGCCTATCCTAATTCAGACCCTCCGATTCACACCACCCCGTGATGTTTTTCTTACTCTTACTAGTGAATGTAATGTAACACACACCCATACAATGCGCACCACCCCGTGATGTTTTTCTCACTCCTACTAGTGAATGTAATGTAACACACACCCATACAATGCGCACCACCCCGCGATGTTTTTCAGAAACCTATCCTACATTGCCACTGCATGTTCCCTGCCCTCCCCATGCTGACAACCCCGCGTTGCTTTTCTCCATCCAACATTGCCACTCACTGCCTATCCTAATTCAGACCCTCCGATTCACACCACCCCGTGATGCTTTTCTCACTCCTACTAGAGAATGTAATGTAACACACACATATACAATGCGCACCACCCCGCGATGTTTTTTAGAAACCTATCCTACATTGCCACTGCATGTTCCCTGACCTCCCAATGCTGACCGCCCCGCGGTGCTTTTCTCCATCCTACATTGCCACTCACTGCCTATCCTAATTCAGACCCTCCGATTCACACCACCCCGTGATGTTTTTCTCACTTCTACTAGTGAATGTAATGTAACACACACCCATACAATGCGCACCACCCCGAGTAGTTTTTCTCACTCCTAATAGTGAATGTAATGTAACACACACCCATTCAATGCGCACCACCCCGCGATGTTTTTCTCACTCCTACTAGTGAATGTAATGTTACACACCCGTACAATGCGCACCACCCCGCGATGATTTTCAGAAACATATCCTATATTGCCACTGCATGTTCCCTGACCTCCCCATGCTGACTATCCCGCGGTGCTTTTCTCCATTCTACATTGCCACTCACTGCCTATCCTAATTCAGACCCTCCGATTCACAGCACCCCGTGATGTTTTTCTCACTCCTACTAGTGAATGTAATGTAACACACACCCATACAATGCGCTCCACCCCGCGATGTTTTTCTCACTCCTACTAGTGAATGTAATGTAACACACACCCATAAAATGTGCACCACCCCGCGATGTTTTTCAGAAACCTATCCTACATTGCCACTGCATGTTCCCTGAACTCCCCATGCTGACCACCCCGCGGTGCTTTTCTCCATCCTACATTGCCACTCACTGCCTATCCTAATTCAGACCCTCCGATTCACACCACCCCGTGATGTTTTTCTCACTCCTACTAGTGAATGTCATGTAACACACACCCATACAATGCCACCACCCCGTGATGTTTTTCTCACTCCTACTAGTGAATGTAATGTAACACACACCCATACAATGCGCACCACCCCGCGATGTTTTTCAGAAACCTATCCTACATTGCCACTGCATGTTCATTGACCTCCCCATGCTGACCACCCCGCGGTGCTTTTCTCCATCCTACATTGCCACTCACTGCCTATCCTAATTGAGACACTCCGATTCACACCACCCCGTGATGTTTTTCTCACTCCTACTAGTGAATGTAATGTAACACACACCCATACAATGCGCACCACCCCGCGATGTTTTTTAGAAACCTATCCTACATTGCCACTGCATGTTCCCTGACCTCCCAATGCTGACCGCCCCGCGTTGCTTTTCTCCATCCTACATTGCCACTCAGTGCCTATCCTAATTCAGACCCTCCGATTCACACCACCCCGTGATTTTTTTCTTACTCTTACTAGTGAATGTAATGTAACACACACGCATACAATGCGCACCACCCCGTGATGTTTTTCTCACTGCTACTAGTGAATGTAATGTAACACACACCCATACAATGCGCACAACCCAGCGATGTTTTTCAGAAACCTATCCTACATTGGCACTGCATGTTCCCGGCCCTCCCCATGCTGACAACCCGGCGTTGCTTTTCTCCATCCAACATTGCCACTCACTGCCTATCCTAATTCAGACCCTCCGATTCACACCACCCCGTGATGTTTTTCTCACTCCTACTAGAGAATGTAATGTAACACACACGCATACAATGCGCACCACACCGCGATGTTTTTTAGAAACCTATCCTACATTGCAACTGCATGTTCCCTGACCTCCCAATGCTGACCGCCCCGCGGTGCTTTTCTCCATCCTACATTGCCACTCACTGCCTATCCTAATTCAGACCCTCCGATTCACACCACCCCGTGATGTTTTTCTTACTCTTACTAGTGAATGTAATGTAACACACACCCATACAATGCGCACCACCCCGTGATGTTTTTCTCACTCCTACTAGTGAATGTAATGTAACACACACCCATCCAATGCGCACCACACCGCGATGTTTTTCAGAAACCTATCCTACATTGCCACTGCATGTTCCCTGCCCTCCCCATGCTGACAACCCCGCGTTGCTTTTCTCCATCCAACATTGCCACTCCCTGCCTATCCTAATTCAGACCCTCCGATTCACACCACCCCGTGATGTTTTTCTCACTCCTACTAGAGAATGTAATGTAACACACACGCATACAATGCGCACCACCCCGCGATGTTTTTTAGAAACCTATCCTACATTGCCACTGCATGTTCCCTGACCTCCCAATGCTGACCGCCACGCGGTGCTTTTCTCCATCCTACATTACCACTCACTGCTTATCCTAATTCAGACCCTCCGATTCACACCACCCCGTGATGTTTTTCTCACTCCTACTAGTGAATGTAATGTAACACACACCCATACAATGCGCACCACCCCGAGTAGTTTTTCTCACTCCTACTAGTGAATGTAATGTAACACACACCCATAAAATGCGCACCACCCCGCGATGTTTTTCAGAAACCTATCCTACATTGCCACTGCATGTTCCCTGACCTCCCCATGCTGACCACCCCGCGGTGCTTATATGCATCCTACATTGCCACTCACTGCCTATCCCAATTCAGACCCTCCGATTCACACCACCCCGTGATGTTTTTCTCCCTCTTTCTAGTGAATGTCATTTAACACACACCCATACAATGCGCACCACGCCGCGATGTTTTTCAGAAACCTTACCTACATTGCCACTGCATGTTCCCTGACCTCCCCATGCTGACCACCCCGCGATGCTTTTCTCCATCCTACATTAACACTCACTGCGTATCCTAATTCAGACCCTCCAATTCACACCACCCGATGATGTTTTTCTCACTCCTACTGCTGAATGTAATGTAACACACCCATAAAATGCGCACCACCCCGTGATGTTTTTCTCAGGCGTACTAGAGAATGCAATATAACACACACCCATACAATGCGAACCACCCCGCGATGTTTTTCTCACTCCTACTAGTGAATGTAATGTAACACACACGCATACAATGTGCACCACACCGCGATGTTTTTCAGAAACCTATCCTACATTGCCACTGCATCTTCCCTGACCTCCCCATGCTGACCGCCCCGCGGTGCTTTTCTCCATCCTACATTGCCACTCAGTGCCTATCCTAATTCAGACCCTCCGATTCACACCACCCCGTGATTTTTTTCTTACTCTTACTAGTGAATGTAATGTAACACACACCCATACAATGCGCACCACCCCGTGATGTTTTTCTCACTGCTACTAGTGAATGTAATGTAACACACACCCATACAATGCGCACCACCCAGCGATGTTTTTCAGAAACCTATCCTACATTGCCACTGCATGTTCCCGGCCCTCCCCATGCTGACAACCCGGCGTTGCTTTTCCCAATCCAACATTGCCACTCACTGCCTATCCTAATTCAGACCCTCCGATTCACACCAACACGTGATGTTTTTCTCACTCCTACTAGAGAATGTAATGTAACACACACGCATACAATGCGCACCACACCGCGATGTTTTTTAGAAACCTATCCTACATTGCAACTGCATGTTCCCTGACCTCCCAATGCTGACCGCCCCGCGGTGCTTTTCTCCATCCTACATTGCCACTCACTGCCTATCCTAATTCAGACCCTCCGATTCACACCACCCCGTGATGTTTTTCTTACTCTTACTAGTGAATGTAGTGTAACACACACCCATACAATGCGCACCACCCCGTGATGTTTTTCTCACTCCTACTAGTGAATGTAATGTAACACACACCCATGCAATGCGCACCACCCCGCGATGTTTTTCAGAAACCTATCCTACATTGCCACTGCATGTTCCCTGCCCTCCCCATGCTGACAACCCCGCGTTGCTTTTCTCCATCCAACATTGCCACTCACTGCCTATCCTAATTCAGACCCTCCGATTCACACCACCCCGTGATGTTTTTCTCACTCCTACTAGAGAATGTAATGTAACACACACGCATACAATGCGCACCACCCCGCGATGTTTTTCAGAAACCTATCCTACATTGCCACTGCATGTTCCCTGACCTCCCCATGCTGACCACCCCGCGGTGCTTATATGCATCCTACATTGCCACTCACTGCCTATCCTAATTCAGACCCTCCGATTCACACCACCCCGTGATGTTTTTTCCCTCCTTCTAGTGAATGTCATTTAACACACACCCATACAATGCGCACCACGCCGCGATGTTTTTCAGAAACCTTACCTACATTGCCACTGCATGTTCCCTGACCTCCCCATGCTGACCACCCCGCGATGCTTTTCTCCATTTTACATTAACACTCACTGCGTATCCTAATTCAGACCCTCCAATTCACACCACCCGATGATGTTTTTCTCACTCCTACTGCTGAATGTAATGTAACACACCCATACAATGCGCACCACCCCGTGATGTTTTTCTCACGCGTACTAGAGAATGCAATATAACACACACCCATACAATGCGAACCACCCCGCGATGTTTTTCTCACTCCTACTAGTGAATGTAATGTAACACACACCCATACAATGCGCACCACCCCGCGATGTTTTTCAGAAACCTATCCTACATTGCCACTGCATGTTCCCTGCACTCCCCATGCTGACAACCCCGCGTTGCTTTTCTCCATCCAACATTGCCACTCACTGCCTATCCTAATTCAGACCCTCCGATTCACACCACCCCGTGATGCTTTTCTCACTCCTACTAGAGAATGTAATGTAACACACACGCATACAATGCGCACCACCCCGCGATGTTTTTTAGAAACCTATCCTACATTGCCACTGCATGTTCCCTGACCTCCCAATGCTGACCGCCCCGCGGTGCTTTTCTCCATCCTACATTGCCACTCACTGCCTATCCTAATTCAGACCCTCCGATTCACACCACCCCGTGATGTTTTTCTCACTCCTACTAGTGAATGTAATGTAACACACACCCATACAATGCGCACCACCCCGAGTAGTTTTTCTCACTCCTACTAGTGAATGTAATGTAACACACACCCATTCAATGCGCACCACCCCGCGATGTTTTTCTCACTCCTACTAGTGAATGTAATGTTACACACCTGTACAATGCGCACCACCCCGCGATGATTTTCAGAAACATATCCTATATTGCCACTGCATGTTCCCTGACCTCCCCATGCTGACTATCCCGCGGTGCTTTTCTCCATTCTACATTGCCACTCACTGCCTATCCTAATTCAGACCCTCCGATTCACAGCACCCCGTGATGTTTTTCTCACTCCTACTAGTGAATGTAATGTAACACACACACATACAATGCGCTCCACCCCGCGATGTTTTTCTCACTCCTACTAGTGAATGTAATGTAACACACACCCATAAAATGCGCACCACCCCGCGATGTTTTTCAGAAACCTATCCTACATTGCCACTGCATGTTCCCTGAACTCCCCATGCTGACCACCCCGCGGTGCTTTTCTCCATCCTACATTGCCACTCACTGCCTATCCTAATTCAGACCCTCCGATTCACACCAACCCGTGATGTTTTTCTCACTCCTACTAGTGAATGTCATGTAACACACACCCATACAATGCCACCACCCCGTGATGTTTTTCTCACTCCTACTAGTGAATGTAATGTAACACACACCCATACAATGCGCACCACCCCGCGATGTTTTTCAGAAACCTATCCTACATTGCCACTGCATGTTCATTGACCTCCCCATGCTGACCACCCCGCGGTGCTTTTCTCCATCCTACATTGCCACTCACTGCCTATCCTAATGCAGACCCTCCGATTCACACCACCCCGTGTTGTTTTTCTCACTCCTACTAGTGAATGTAATGTAACACACACCCATACAATGCGCACCACGCCGCGATGTTTTTCAGAAACCTATCCTACATTGCCACTGCATGTTCCCTGACCTCCCCATGCTGACCACCCCGCGATGCTTTTCTCCATCCTACATTGCCACTCACTGCCTATCCTAATTCAGTCCCTCCGATTCACACCACCCCGTGATGTTTTTCTCACTCCCACTAGTGGATGTAATGTAACACACAACCATACAATGCGCACCACCCCGCGATGTTTTTCAAAAACCTATCCTACATTGCCACTGCATGTTCCCTGACCTCCCCAAGCTGACCACCCCACGGTGCTTTTCTCCATCCTACATTGCCACTCACTGCCTATCCTAATTGAGACACTCCGATTCACACCACCCCGTGATGTTTTTCTCACTCCTACTAGTGAATGTAATGTAACACACACCCATACAATGCGCACCACCCCGCGATGTTTTTTAGAAACCTATCCTACATTGCCACAGCATGTTCCCTGACCTCCCAATGCTGACCGCCCCGCGGTGCTTTTCTCCATCCTACATTGCCACTCAGTGCCTATCCTAATTCAGACCCTCCGATTCACACCACCCCGTGATTTTTTTCTTACTCTTACTAGTGAATGTAATGTAACACACACCCATACAATGCGCACCACCCCGTGATGTTTTTCTCACTGCTACTAGTGAATGTAATGTAACACACACCCATACAATGCGCACAACCCAGCGATGTTTTTCAGAAACCTATCCTACATTGCCACTGCATGTTCCCGGCCCTCCCCATGCTGACAACCTGGCGTTGCTTTTCTCCATCCAACATTGCCACTCACTGCCTATCCTAATTCAGACCCTCCGATTCACACCACCCCGTGATGTTTTTCTCACTCCTACTAGAGAATGTAATGTAACACACACGCATACAATGCGCACCACACCGCGATGTTTTTTAGAAACCTATCCTACATTGCAACTGCATGTTCCCTGACCTCCCAATGCTGACCGCCCCGCGGTGCTTTTCTCCATCCTACATTGCCACTCACTGCCTATCCTAATTCAGACCCTCCGATTCACACCACCCCGTGATGTTTTTCTTACTCTTACTAGTGAATGTAATGTAACACACACCCATACAATGCGCACCACCCCGTGATGTTTTTCTCACTCCTACTAGTGAATGTAATGTAACACACACCCATCCAATGCGCACCACACCGCGATGTTTTTCAGAAACCTATCCTACATTGCCACTGCATGTTCCCTGCCCTCCCCATGCTGACAACCCCGCGTTGCTTTTCTCCATCCAACATTGCCACTCACTGCCTATCCTAATTCAGACCCTCCGATTCACACCACCCCGTGATGTTTTTCTCACTCCTACTAGAGAATGTAATGTAACACACACGCATACAATGCGCACCACCCCGCGATGTTTTTTAGAAACCTATCCTACATTGCCACTGCATGTTCCCTGACCTCCCAATGCTGACCGCCACGCGGTGCTTTTCTCCATCCTACATTACCACTCACTGCTTATCCTAATTCAGACCCTCCGATTCACACCACCCCGTGATGTTTTTCTCACTCCTACTAGTGAATGTAATGTAACACACACCCATACAATGCGCACCACCCCGAGTAGTTTTTCTCACTCCTACTAGTGAATGTAATGTAACACACACCCATAAAATGCGCACCACCCCGCGATGTTTTTCAGAAACCTATCCTACATTGCCACTGCATGTTCCCTGACCTCCCCATGCTGACCACCCCGCGGTGCTTATATGCATCCTACATTGCCACTCACTGCCTATCCTAATTCAGACCCTCCGATTCACACCACCCCGTGATGTTTTTCTCCCTCTTTCTAGTGAATGTCATTTAACACACACCCATACAATGCGCACCACGCCGCGATGTTTTTCAGAAACCTTACCTACATTGCCACTGCATGTTCCCTGACCTCCCCATGCTGACCACCCCGCGATGCTTTTCTCCATCCTACATTAACACTCACTGCGTATCCTAATTCAGACCCTCCAATTCACACCACCCGATGATGTTTTTCTCACTCCTACTGCTGAATGTAATGTAACACACCCATAAAATGCGCACCACCCCGTGATGTTTTTCTCACGCGTACTAGAGAATGCAATATAACACACACCCATACATTGCGAACCACCCCGCGATGTTTTTCTCACTCCTACTAGTGAATGTAATGTAACACACACGCATACAATGCGCACCACACCGCGATGTTTTTCAGAAACCTATCCTACATTGCCACTGCATCTTCCCTGACCTCCCCATACTGACAACCCGGCGTTGCTTTTCCCAATCCAACATTGCCACTCACTGCCTATCCTAATTTAGACCCTCCGATTCACACCAACACGTGATGTTTTTCTCACTCCTACTAGAGAATGTAATGTAACACAAACGCATACAATGCGCACCACACCGCGATGTTTTTTAGAAACCTATCCTACATTGCAACTGCATGTTCCCTTACCTCCCAATGCTGACCGCCCCGCGGTGCTTTTCTCCATCCTACATTGCCACTCACTGCCTATCCTAATTCAGACCCTCCGATTCACACCACCCCGTGATGTTTTTCTTACTCTTACTAGTGAATGTAGTGTAACACACACCCATACAATGCGCACCACCCCGTGATGTTTTTCTCACTCCTACTAGTGAATGTAATGTAACACACACCCATACAATGCGCACCACCCCGCGATGTTTTTCAGAAACCTATCCTACATTGCCACTGCATGTTCCCTGCCCTCCCCATGCTGACAACCCCGCGTTGCTTTTCTCCATCCAACATTGCCACTCACTGATTATTCTAATTCAGACCCTCCGATTCACACCACCCCGTGATGTTTTTCTCACTCCTACTAGAGAATGTAATGTAACACACACGCATACAATGCGCACCACCCCGCGATGTTTTTCAGAAACCTATCCTACATTGCCACTGCATGTTCCCTGACCTCCCCATGCTGACCACCCCGCGGTGCTTATATGCATCCTACATTGCCACTCACTGCCTATCCTAATTCAGACCCTCCGATTCACACCACCCCGTGATGTTTTTTCCCTCCTTCTAGTGAATGTCATTTAACACACACCCATACAATGCGCACCACGCCGCGATGTTTTTCAGAAACCTTACCTACATTGCCACTGCATGTTCCCTGACCTCCCCATGCTGACCACCCCGCGATGCTTTTCTCCATCCTACATTAACACTCACTGCGTATCCTAATTCAGACCCTCCAATTCACACCACCCGATGATGTTTTTCTCACTCCTACTGCTGAATGTAATGTAACACACCCATACAATGCGCACCACACCGTGATGTTTTTCTCACGCGTACTAGAGAATGCAATATAACACACACCCATACAATGCGAACCACCCCGCGATGTTTTTCTCACTCCTACTAGTGAATGTAATGTAACACACACCCATACAATGCGCACCACCCCGCGATGTTTTTCAGAAACCTATCCTACATTGCCACTGCATGTTCCCTGCCCTCCCCATGCTGACAACCCCGCGTTGCTTTTCTCCATCCAACATTGCCACTCACTGCCTATCCTAATTCAGACCCTCCGATTCACACCACCCCGTGATGCTTTTCTCACTCCTACTAGAGAATGTAATGTAACACACACGCATACAATGCGCACCACCCCGCGATGTTTTTTAGAAACCTATCCTACATTGCCACTGCATGTTCCCTGACCTCCCAATGCTGACCGCCCCGCGGTGCTTTTCTCCATCCTACATTGCCACTCACTGCCTATCCTAATTCAGACCCTCCGATTCACACCACCCCGTGATGTTTTTCTCACTCCTACTAGTGAATGTAATGTAACACACACCCATACAATGCGCACCACCCCGAGTAGTTTTTCTCACTCCTACTAGTGAATGTAATGTAACACACACCCATTCAATGCGCACCACCCCGCGATGTTTTTCTCACTCCTACTAGTGAATGTAATGTTACACACCCGTACAATGCGCACCACCCCGCGATGATTTTCAGAAACATATCCTATATTGCCACTGCATGTTCCCTGACCTCCCCATGCTGACTATCCCGCGGTGCTTTTCTCCATTCTACATTGCCACTCACTGCCTATCCTAATTCAGACCCTCCGATTCACAGCACCCCGTGATGTTTTTCTCACTCCTACTAGTGAATGTAATGTAACACACACCCATACAATGCGCTCCACCGCGCGATGTTTTTCTCACTCCTACTAGTGTATGTAATGTAACACACACCCATAAAATGCGCACCACCCCGCGATGTTTTTCAGAAACCTATCCTACATTGCCACTGCATGTTCCCTGAACTCCCCATGCTGACCACCCCGCGGTGCTTTTCCCATCCTACATTGCCACTCACTGCCTATCGTAATCAGTCCCTCCGATTCACACCACCCCGTGATGTTTTTGTCAATCCCACTAGTGAATGTAATGTAACACACAACCATACAATGCGCACCACCACGCGATGTTTTTCAAAAACCTATCCTACATTGCCACTGCATGTTCCCTGACCTCCCCAAGCTCACCACCCCACGGTGCTTTTCTCCATCCTACATTGCCACTCACTGCCTATCCTAATTGAGACACTCCGATTCACACCACCCCATGATGTTTTTCTCACTCCTACTAGTGAATGTAATGTAACACACACCCATACAATGCGCACCACCCCGCGATGTTTTTCAGAAACCAATCCTACATTGCCACTGCATGTTCCCTGACCTCCCCATGATGACCACCCCGCGGTGCTTTTCTCCATCCTACATTGCCACTCAGTGCCTATCCTAATGCAGACCCTCCGATTCACACCACCCCGTGATGTTTTTCTCACTCCTACTAGAGAATGTAGTGTAACACCCACGCATACAATGCGCACCACCCCGCGATGTTTTTTAGAAACCTATCCTACATTGCCACTGCATGTTCCCTGACCTCCCAGTGCTGACCGCCCCGTGGTGCTTTTCTCCATCCTACATTGCCACTCACTGCCTATCCTAATTCAGACCCTCCGATTCACACCACCCCGTGATGCTTTTCTCACTCCTACTAGTGAATGTAATGTAACACACAACCATACAATGTGCACGACCCCGGGATGTTTTTCAGAAACCTATCCTACATTGCCACAGCATGTTCCCTGCCCTCCACATGCTGACAACCCCGCGTTGCTTTTCTCCATCCAACATTGCCACTCACTGCCTATCCTAATTCAGACCCTCCGATTCACACCACCCCGTGATGTTTTTCTCACTCCTACTAGAGAATGTAATGTAACACCCACGCATACAATGCGCACCACCCCGCGATGTTTTTTAGAAACCTATCCTACATTGCCACTGCATGTTCCCTGACCTCTCAATGCTGACCGCCCCGCGGTGCTTTTCTCCATCCTACATTGCCACTCACTGCCTATCCTAATTCAGACCCTCCGATTCACACCACCCCGTGATGTTTTTCTCACTCCTACTAGTGAATGTAATGTAACACACACCCATACAATGCGCACCACCCCGAGTAGTTTTTCTCACTCCTACTAGTGAATGTAATGTAACACACACCCATTCAATGCGCACCACCCCGCGATGTTTTTCTCACTCCTACTAGTGAATGTAATGTTACACACCCGTACAATGCGCACCACCCCGCGATGATTTTCAGAAACCTGTCCTACATTGCCACTGCATGTTCCCTGACCTCCCCATGCTGACTAACCCGCGGTGCTTTTCTCCATCCTACATTGCCACTCACTACCTATTCTAATTCAGACCCTCCGATTCACAGCACCCCGTGATGTTTTTCTCACTCCTACTAGTGAATGTAATGTAACACACACCCATACGATGCACACCACCCCGCGATGTTTTTCAGAAACCTATCCTACATTGCCACTGCATGTTCCCTGACCTCCCCATGCTGACCACCCCGCGGTGCTTTTCTCCATCCTACAATGCCAATCAATTCCTATCCTAATTCAGACCCTCCGATTCACATCACCCCTTGATGTTTTTCTCACTCCTACTAGTGAATGTAATGTAACACACACCCATAAAATGTGCACCACCCGGGATGTTTTTCAGAAACCTATCCTACATTGCCACTGCATGTTCCCTGAACTCCCATGCTAACCACTCCGCGGTGCTTTTCTCCATCCTACATTACCACTCAATGCGTATCCTAATTCAGACCCTCCAATTCACACCACCCCGTGATGTTTTTCTCACTCCTACTGCTGAATGTAATGTAACACACACCGATACAATGCGCACCACCACGTGATGTTTTTCTCACTCCTACTAGTGAATGTAATGTAACACACACCCATACAATGCGCACCACACCGCGATGTTTTTTAGAAACCTATCCTACATTGCCACTGCATGTTCCCTGACCTCCTAATGCTGACCGCCACGCGGTGCTTTTCTCCATCCTACATTGCCACTCACTGCCTATCCTAATTCAGACCCTCCGATTCACACCACCCCGTGATTTTTTTCTTACTCTTACTAGTGAATGTAATGTAACACACACCCATACAATGCGCACCACCCCGTGATGTTTTTCTCACTGCTACTAGTGAATGTAATGTAACACACACCCATACAATGCGCACCACCCAGCGATGTTTTTCAGAAACCTATCCTACATTGCCACTGCATGTTCCAGTCCGTCCCCATGCTGACAACCCCGCGTTGCTTTTCTCCATCCAACATTGCCACTCACTGCCTATCCTAATTCAGACCCTCCGATTCACACCAACCCGTGATGTTTTTCTCACTTCTACTAGAGAATGTAATGTAACGCACACGCATACAATGCGCACCACCCCGCGATGTTTTTTAGAAACCTATCCTACATTGCAAGTGCATGTTCCCTGACCTCCCAATGCTGACCGCCCCGCGGTGCTTTTCTCCATCCTACATTGCCACTCACTGCCTATCCTAATTCAGACCCTCCGATTCACACCACCCCGTGATGTCTTTCTCACTCCTACTAGTGAATGTAATGTAACACACACCCATACAATGCGCACCACCCCGCGATGTTTTTCTCACTCCTACTAGTGAATGTAATGTTACACACCCGTACAATGCGCACCACCCCGCGATGATTTTCAGAAACATATCCTACATTGCCACTGCATGTTCCCTGACCTCCCCATGCTGACTACCCCGCGGTGCTTTTCACCAACCTACATTGCCACTCACTGCCTATCCTAATTCAGAGCCTCCGATTCACAGCACTCCGTGATGTTTTTCTCACTCCTACTAATGAATGTAATGTAACACACATCCATACAATGCACACCACCCCGCGATGTTTTTCAGAAACCTATCCTACATTGCCACTGCATGTTCCCTGACCTCCCCATGTTGACCACCCCGTGGTGCTTTTCTCCATCCTACAATGCCACTCACTGCCTATCCTAATTCAGTCCCTCCGATTCACACCACCCCTTGATGTTTTTCTCACTCCTACTAGTGAATGTAATGTAACACACACCCTTACAATGCGCACCACCCCGCGATGTTTTTCTCAGTCCTACTAGTGAATGTAATGTAACACACACCCATAAAATGCGCACCACCCCGCGATGTTTTTCAGAAACCTATCCTACATTGCCACTGCATGTTCCCTGACCTCCCCATGCTGACCACCCCGCGGTGCTTTATCCATCCTACATTGCCACTCACTGCCTATCCTAATTCAGACCCTCCGATTCACACCACCCCGTGATGTTTTTCTCACTCCTATTAGTGAATGTCATGTAACACACACCCATACAATGCGCACCACGCCGCGATGTTTTTCAGAAACCTATCCTACATTGCCACTGCATGTTCCCTGACCTCCACATGCTGACCACCCCGCGATGCTTTTCTCCATCCTACATTACCACTCACTGCGTATCCTAATTCAGACCCTCCAATTCACACCACCCCATGATGTTTTTTTCACTCCTACTGCTGAATGTAATGTAACACACCCATACAATGCGCACCACCCCGTGATGTTTTTCTCACGCCTACTAGAGAATGCAATATAACACACACTCATACAATGCGAACCACCCCGCGATGTTTTTCTCACTCCTACTAGTGAATGTAATGTAACACACACCCATACAATGCGCACCACCCCGCGATGTTTTTCACAAACCTATCCTACATTGCCACTGCATGTTCCCTGACCTCCCCATGCTGACCACCCTGCGGTGCTTTTCTCCATCCTACATTGCCACTCACTGCCTATCCTAGTTCAAACCTTCCAATTCACACCACCCCGTGATGTTTTTCTTACTCTTACTAGTGAATGTAATGTAACACACACCCATACAATGCGCACCACCCCGTGATGTTTTTCTCACTCGTACTAGAGAATGTAATGTAACACACACCCATACAATGCGCACGACCCCGCGATGTTTTTCAGAAACCTATCCTACATTGCCACTGCATGTTCCCTGCCCTCCCCATGCTGACAACCCCGCGTTGCTTTTCTCCATCCAACATTGCCACTCACTGCCTATCCTAATTCAGACCCTCCGATTCACACCACCCCGTGATGCTTTTCTCACTCCTACTAGAGAATGTAATGTAACACACACATATACAATGCGCACCACCCCGCGATGTTTTTTAGAAACCTATCCTACATTGCCACTGCATGTTCCCTGACCTCCCAATGCTGACCGCCCCGCGGTGCTTTTCTCCATCCTACATTGCCACTCACTGCCTATCGTAATTCAGTCCCTCCGATTCACACCACCCCGTGATGTTTTTGTCACTCCCACTAGTGAATGTAATGTAACACACACCCATACAATGCGCACCACCCCGCGATGTTTTTCAGAAACCTATCGTACATTGCCACTGCATGTTCCCTGACCTCCCCATGATGACCACCCCGCGGTGCTTTTCTCCATCCTACATTGCCACTCACTGCCTATCCTAATACATACCCTCCGATTCACACCACCCCGTGAAGTTTTTCTCACTCCTACTAGTGAATGTAATGTAACACACACCCATACAATGCGCACCACCCCGCGATGTTTTTCAGAAACCTATCCTACATTGCCACTGCATGTTCCTTGACCTCCCCATGCTGACTACCCCGCGGTGCTTTTCTCCATCCTACAATGCCAATCACTGCCTATCCTAATTCAGACCCTCCGATTCACACCACCCCGTGATGTTTTTCTCACTCCTACTAGTGAATGTAATGAAACACACACACATACAATGCGCGCCACCGCGCGATGTTTTTCTCACTCCTACTAGTGAATGTAATGTAACACACACCCATAAAATGCGCACCACCCCGCGATGTTTTTCAGAAACCTATCCTACATTGCCACTGCATGTTCCCTGACCTCCCCATGCTGACCACCCCGCGCTGCTTTTCTCCATCCTACATTATCACTCACTGCGTATCCTAATTCAGACCCTCCGATTCACACCACCCCATGATGTTTTTCTCACTCCTACTGCTGAATGTAATGTAACACACACCCATACAATGCGCACCACCCCGTGATGTTTTTCTAACTCCTACTAGAGAATGCAATATAACACACACCCATACAATGCGAACCACCCCGCGATGTTTTTCTCACTCCTACTAGTGAATGTAATGTAACACACACCCATACAATGCGCACCACCCCCTGATGTTTTTCAGAAACCTATCCTACATTGCCACTGCATGTTCCCTGACCTCCCAATGCTGACCACCCCGTGGTGCTTTTCTCCATCCTACATTGCCACTCACTGCCTATCCTAGTTCAAACCTTCCAATTCACACCACCCCGTGATGTTTTTCTTGCTCTTACTAGTGAATGTAATGTAACACACACCCATACAATGCGCACCACCCCGTGATGCTTTTCTCACTCCTACTAGTGAATGTAATGTAACACACACCCATACAATGCGCACGACCCCGCGATGTTTTTCAGAAACCTATCCTACATTACCACTGCATGTTCCCTGCCCTCCACATGCTGACAACCCCGCGTTGCTTTTCTCCATCCAACATTGCCACTCACTGCCTATCCTAATTCAGACCCTCCGATTCACACCACCCCGTGATGTTTTTCTCACTCCTACTAGAGAATGTAATTTAACACACACGCATACAATGCGCACCACCCCGCGATGTTTTTTAGAAACCTATCCTAAATTGCCACTGCATGTTCCCTGACCTCCCAATGCTGACCGCCCCGCGGTGCTTTTCTCCATCCTACATTGCCACTCACTGCCTATCCTAATTCAGACCCTCCGATTCACACCACACCGTGATGTTTTTCTCACTCCTAATAGTGAATGTAATGTAACACACACCCATACAATGCGCACCACCCCGAGTAGTTTTTCTCACTCCTACTAGTGAATGTAATGTAACACACACCCATTCAATGCATACCACCCCGCGATGTTTTTCTCACTCCTACTAGTGAATGTAATGTTACACACCCGTACAATGCGCACCACCCCGCAATGATTTTCAGAAACCTATCCTACATTGCCACAGCATGTTCCCTGACCTCTCCATGCTGACTAACCCGCGGTGCTTTTCTCCATCCTACATTGCCACTCACTACGTATCCTAATTCAGACCCTCCGATTCACATCACCCCTTGATGTTTTTCTCACTCCTACTAGTGAATGTAATGTAACACACACCCATACAATGCGCACCACCCCGCGATGTTTTTCTCACTCCTACTAGTGAATGTAATGTAACACACACCCATAAAATGCGCACCACCCCGCGATGTTTTTCAGAAACCAATCCTACATTGCCACTGTATGTCCCCTGACCTCCCCATGCTGACCACCTGGCGGTGCTTTTCTCCATCCTACATTACCACTCACTGCCTATCCTAATTCAGACCCTCCAATTCACACCACCCCGTGATGTTTTTCTCATTCCTACTAGTGAATGTAATGTAACACACACCGATACAATGCGCACCACCCCGTGATGTTTTTCTCACTCCTACTAGTGAATGTAATGTAACACACACACATACAATGCGCACCACCCCGCGATATTTTTCTCACTCCTACTAGTGAATGTAATGTAACACACCCATAGAATGCGCACCACCCCGCGATTATTTTCAGAAACCTATTCTACATTGCCACTGTATGTCCCCTGACCTCCCCATGCTGACGACCCCGCGGTGCTTTTCTCCATCCTACAATGCCACTCACTGCCTATCCTAATTCAGTCCCTCCGATTCACACCACCCCGTGATGTTTTTCTCACACCTAATAGTGAATGTAATGTAACACCTACCCATACAAGGCACGCCACCGCGAGATGTTTTTCTCACTCCTACTGCAGAACGTAATGTAACACACACCCATACAATGCGCACCACCCGGTGATGTTTTTCTCACTCCTACTGCAGAACGTAATGTAACACACACCCATACAATGCGCACCACCCGGTGATGTTTTTCTCACTCCTACTAGTGAATGCAATATATCACACACCCATACAATGCGCACCACCCCGTGATGTTTTTCTCACTCATACTGGTGAATGTAATGTAACACACACCCATACTATGCGCACCACCCCGCGATGTTTTTCAGAAACCTATCCTACATTGCCACTGCATGTTCCCTGACCTCCCCATGCTGACCACCCCGCGGTGCTTTTCTCCATCCTACACTGCCACTCACTGCCTATCCTAGTTCAGACCCTCCAATTCACACCACCCCGTGATGTTTTTCTTACTCTTACTTGTGAATGTAATGTAACACACACCCATACAATGCGCACCACACCGTGATGTTTTTTAAAAACCTATCCTACATTGCCACTGCATGTTCCCTGACCTCTCAATGCTGACCGCCCCGCGGTGCTTTTCTCCATCCTACATTGCCACTCACTGCCTATCCTAATTCAGACCCTCCGATTCACACCACCCCGTGATGTTTTTCTCACTCCTACTAGTGAATGTAATGTAACACACACCCATACAATGCGCACCACCCCGAGTAGTTTTTCTCACTCCTTCTAGTGAATGTAATGTAACACACACCCATTCAATGCGCACCACCCCGCGATGTTTTCCTCACTCCTACTAGTGAATGTAATGTTACACACCCGTACAATGCGCACCACCGCGATGATTTTCAGAAACCTATCCTACATTGCCACTGCATGTTCCCTGATCTCCCCATGCTGACCACCCCGCGGTGCTTTTCTCCATCCTGCATTGCCCCTCACTGCCTACCCTAATTCAGACCTTCCGATTCACAGCACCCCGTTATGTTTTTCTCACTCCTACTAGTGAATGTAATGTAACACACACCCATACAATGCACACCACCCCGCGATGTTTTTCAGAAACCTATCCTACATTGCCACTGCATGTTCCCTGACCTCCCCATGGTGACCACCCCGCGGTGCTTTTCTCCATCCTACATTACCACTCACTGCATATCCTAATTCAGACCCTCCAATTCACACCACCCCGTGATGTTTTTCTCACTCCTACTAGTGAATGTAATGTAACACACACCGATACAATGCGCACCACCCCGTGATGTTTTTCTCACTCCTACTAGTAAATGTAATGTAAAACACATCCATACAATGCGCACCACCCCGCGATGTTTTTCTCACTCTTACTAGTGAATGTAATGTAACACACACCCATACAATGCGCACCACGCGATGATTTTCAGAAACCTATCCTACATTTACACTGCATGTTCCCTGACCTCCCCATGCTGAACACCCCGCGGTGCTTTTCTCCATCCTACATTGCCACTCACTGCCTATCCTAATTCAGACCCTCCGATTCACACCACCCCGTGATGTTTTTCTCACTCCTAATTGTGAATGTAATGTAACACACACCCATACAATGCGCACCACCCGTGATGTTTTTCTCACTCCTACTAGTGAATGTAATGTAACACACACCCATACAATGCGCACCACGCCGCGATGTTTTTCATAAACCTATCCTACATTGCCACTGCATGTTCATTGACCTCCCCATGCTGACGACCCCGCGGTGCTCTTCTCCATCGTACATTGCCACTCACTGCCTATCCTAATTCAGACCCTCCGATTCACACCACCCCGTGATGTTTTTCTCACTCCTACTAGTGAATGTAATGTAACACACACCCATACAATGCGCGCCACCGCGCGATGTTTTTCTCACTCCTACTAGTGAATGTAATGTAACACACACCCATGAAATGCGAACCACCCCGCGATGTTTTTCAGAAACCTATCCTACATTGCCACTGCATATTCCCTGACCTCCCCATGCTGACCACCCCGCGGTGCTTTTCTCCATCCTCCATTACCACTCACTGCGTATCCTAATTCAGACCCTCTAATTCACACCACCCCTTGATGTTTTTCTCACTCCTACTGCTCAATGTAATGTAACACACACCCATTCAATGCGTACCACACCGCGTTGTTTTTCTCACTCCTACTGGTGAATGTAATGTTACACACCCGTACAATGCGCACCACCCCGTGATGCTTTTCAGAAACCTATCCTACATTGCCACTGCATGTTCCCTGACCTCCCCATGCTGAACACCCCGCGGTGCTTTTCTCCATCCTACATTGCCACTCACTGCCTATCCTAATTCAGACCCTCCGATTCACAGCACCCCGCGATGTTTTTCAGAAACCTATCCTACATTGCCACTGCATGTTCCCTGACCTCCCCATGCTGACCACCCCGCGGTGCTTTTCTCCATTCTACATTACCACTCACTGCCTATCCTAATGCAGACCCTCCGATTCACACCACCCCGTGATGTTTTTCTCACTCCTACTAGTGAATATAATGTAACACACACCCATACAATGCGCACCACCCCGCGATGTTTTTCTGAAACCTATCCTACATTGCCACTGCATGTTCCCTGACCTCCCCATGCAGACCACCCCGCGATGCTTTTCTCCATCCTACATTGCCACTCACTGCCTATCGTAATTCAGACCCTCCGATTCACACCACCACGTGATGTTTATCTCACTCCCACTAGTGAATGTAATGTAACACACAGCCATACAATGCGCACCACCCCGCGATATTTTTCAGAAACCTATCCTACATTGCCACTGCATGTTCCCTGACCTCCCCATGCTGACCACCCCACGGTGCTTTTCTCCATCCTACATTGCCACTCACTGCCTATCCTAATTGAGACACTCCGATTCACACCACCCCGTGATGTTTTTCTCACTCCTACTAGTGAATGTAATGTAACACACATCCATACAATGCGCACCACCCCGCGATGTTTTTCTTACTCCTACTAGTGAATATAATGTAACAAACACCCATATAATGCGCACCACCCCGCGATGTTTTTCAGAAACCTATCCTACATTGCCACTGCATGTTCCCAGACCTCCCCATGCGGACCACGCCGCGGTGCTTTTCTCCATCCTACATTGCCACTCACTGCCTATCCTAATTCATACCCTCCGATTCACACAACCCCGTGATGTTTTTCTCACTCCCACTAGTGTAATGTAACACACAACTATACAATGCGCACCACCCCACGATGTTTTTCAGAAACCTATCCTACATTGCCACTGCATGTACCCTGACCTCCCCATGCTGACCGCCCTGCGGTGCTTTTCTCCATCCTACATTGCCACTCACTGCCTATCCTAATTCACAACCTCCGATTCACACCACCCCGTGATGTTTTTCTCACTCCTACTTGTGAATGTAATGTAACACACACCCATACAATGGGCGCCACCGCGCGATGTTTTTCTCACTCCTACTAGTGAATGTAATGTAACACACACCCATAAAATGCGCACCACACCGCGATGTTTTTCAGAAACCTATCCTACATTGCCACTGCATGTTCCCTGACCTCCACATGCTGACCACCCCGCGGTGCTTTTCTCCATCCTACATTGCCACTCACTGCCTATCCTAATTCAGACCCTCCGATTCACACCACCCCTTGATGTTTTTCTCACTCCTACTAGTGAATGTAATGTAACACACACCCATACAATGCGCACCACCCCGCGATGTTTTTCTCACACCTACTAGTGAATGTAATGTAACACACACCCATAAAATGCGCACCCTCCCGCGATGCTTTTCAGAAACCTATCCTACATTGCCACTGCATGTTCCCTGACCTCCCCATGCTGAACACCCCGCGGTGCTTTTCTCCATCCTACATTGCCACTCACTGCCTATCCTAATTCAGACCCTCCGATTCACACCACCCCGTGATGTTTTTCTCCCTCCTAATTGTGAATGTAATGTAACACACACCCATACAATGCGCACCACCCGTGATGTTTTTCTCACTCCTACTAGTGAATGTAATGTAACACACACCCATACAATGCGCACCACGCCGCGATGTTTTTCATAAACCTATCCTACATTGCCACTGCATGTTCATTGACCTCCCCATGCTGACGACCCCGCGGTGCTCTTCTCCATCCTACATTGCCACTCACTGCGTATCCTAATTCAGACCCTCTAATTCACACCACCCCTTGATGTTTTTCTCACTCCTACTGCTCAATGTAATGTAACACACACCCATTCAATGCGTACCACACCGCGTTGTTTTTCTCACTCCTACTGGTGAATGTAATGTTACACACCCGTACAATGCGCACCACCCCGCGATGCTTTTCAGAAACCTATCCTACATTGCCACTGCATGTTCCCTGACCTCCCCATGCTGAACACCCCGCGGTGCTTTTCTCCATCCTACATTGCCACTCACTGCCTATCCTAATTCAGACCCTCCGATTCACAGCACCCCGCGATATTTTTCAGAAACCTATCCTACATTGCCACTGCATGTTCCCTGACCTCCCCATGCTGACCACCCCGCGGTGCTTTTCTCCATTCTACATTACCACTCACTGCCTATCCTAATGCAGACCCTCCGATTCACACCACCCCGTGATGTTTTTCTCACTCCTACTAGTGAATATAATGTAACACACACCCATACAATGCGCACCACCCCGCGATGTTTTTCAGAAACCTATCCTACATTGCCACTGCATGTTCCCTGACCTCCCCATGCAGACCACCCCGCGATGCTTTTCTCGATCCTACATTGCCACTCACTGCCTATCGTAATTCAGACCCTCCGATTCACACCACCACGTGATGTTTATCTCACTCCCACTAGTGAATGTAATGTAACACACAGCCATACAATGCGCACCACCCCGCGATATTTTTCAGAAACCTATCCTACATTGCCACTGCATGTTCCCTGACCTCCCCATGCTGACCACCCCACGGTGCTTTTCTCCATCCTACATTGCCACTCACTGCCTATCCTAATTGAGACACTCCGATTCACACCACCCCGTGATGTTTTTCTCACTCCTACTAGTGAATGTAATGTAACACACATCCATACAATGCGCACCACCCCGCGATGTTTTTCTTACTCCTACTAGTGAATATAATGTAACAAACACCCATATAATGCGCACCACCCCGCGATGTTTTTCAGAAACCTATCCTACATTGCCACTGCATGTTCCCTGACCTCCCCATGCTGACCACGCCGCGGTGCTTTTCTCCATCCTACATTGCCACTCACTGCCTATCCTAATTCATACCCTCCGATTCACACAACCCCGTGATGTTTTTCTCACTCCCACTAGTGTAATGTAACACACAACTATACAATGCGCACCACCCCACGATGTTTTTCAGAAACCTATCCTACATTGCCACTGCATGTACCCTGACCTCCCCATGCTGACCGCCCCGCGGTGCTTTTCTCCATCCTACATTGCCACTCACTGCCTATCCTAATTCACAACCTCCGATTCACACCACCCCGTGATGTTTTTCTCACTCCTACTAGTAAATGTAATGTAACACACACCCATACAATGGGCGCCACCGCGCGATGTTTTTCTCACTCCTACTAGTGAATGTAATGTAACACACACCCATAAAATGCGCACCACTCCGCGATGTTTTTCAGAAACCTATCCTACATTGCCACTGCATGTTCCCTGACCTCCACATGCTGACCACCCCGCGGTGCTTTTCTCCATCCTACATTACCACTCACTGCGTATCCTAATTCAGAACCTCCAATTCACACCACCCCGTGATGTTTTTCTCACTCCTACTAGTGAATGTAATGTAACACACACCCATACAATGCGCACCACCCCGTGATGTATTTCTCACTCCTACTAGTGAATGTATTGTAACACACACCCATACAATGCGCACCACCCCGCGATGTTTTTCTCACTCCTACTAGTGAAAGTAATGTAACATACACCAATACAATGCTCACCACCCCGTGATGTTTTTCTCACTCCTACTAATGAATGTAATGTAACACACACATACAATGCACAGCACCCCGTGATGATTTTCTCACTCCTACTAGTGAATCTAATGTAACACTCACCCATACAATGCGCACCACCCCGTGATGTTTTTCTCACTCCTACTAGTGAATCTAATGTAACACACACCCATACAATGCGCAACACCCCGTGATGTTTTTCTCACTCCTACTAGTGAATGTAATGTAACACACACCCATACAATGCGCACCACCCCGTAATGTTTTACTCACTCCTACTAGTGAATGTAATGTAACACACACCCATACAATGCGCACCACCCCGTGATGTTTTTCTCACTCCTACTAGTGAATGTAATGTAACACACACATACAATGCACAGCACCCCGTGATGTTTTTCTCACTCCTACTAGTGAATCTAATGTAACACACACCCATACAATGCCACCACCCCGTGATGTTTTTCTCACTCCTACTAGTGAAAGTAATGTAACACACACCCATACAATGCGCATCGCCCCGTGATGTTTTTCTCACTCCTACTAGTGAAAGTAATGTAACATTCCCATACAATGCGCACCGCCCCGTGATGTTTTTCTCACTCCTACTAGTGAATGTAATGTAACACACACCCATACAATGCGCACCACCCCGTGATGTTTTTCTCACTCCTACTAGTGAAAGTAATGTAACACACACCCATACAATGCGCACCGCCCCGTGATGTTTTTCTCACTCCTACTAGTGAATCTAATGTAACACACACCCATACAATGCGCACCGCCCCGTGATGTTTTTCTCACTCCTACTAGTGAATCTAATGTAACACACACCCATACAATGCGCACCGCCCCATGATGTTTTTCTCACTCCTACTAGTGAAAGTAATGTAACACACACCCATACAATGCGCACCGCCCCGTGACGTTTTTTCTCACTCCTACTAGTGAATCTAATGTAACACACACCCATACAATGCGCACCACCCCGTGATGTTTTTCTCACTCCTACTAGTGAAAGTAATGTAACATACACCCATACATTGCGCACCACCCCGTGATGTTTTTCTCACTCCTACTAGTTAGTGTAATGTAACACACACCCATACAATGCGCACCACCCCGTGATGTTTTTCTCACTCCTACTAGTGAATCTAATGTAACACACACCCATACAATGCGCACCACCCCGTGAAGTTTTTCTCACTCCTACTAGTGAATCTAATGTAACACACACCCATACAATGCGCACCACCCCGTGATGTTTTTCTCACTCCTACTAGTGAATCTAATGTAACACACACCCATACAATGCGCACCACCCCGTGATGTTTTTCTCACTCCTACTAGTGAATGTAATGTAACACACACCCATACAATGCGCACCACCCCGTGATGTTTTTCTCACTCCTACTAGTGAATGTAATGTAACACACACATACAATGCGCACCACCCCGTGATGTTTTTCTCACTCCTACTAGTGAAAGTAATGTAACACACACCCATACAATGCGCATTGCCCCGTGATGTTTTTCTCACTCCTACTAGTGAAAGTAATGTAACATTATCATACAATGCGCACCGCCCCGTGATGTTTTTCTCACTCCTACTAGTGAATGTAATGTAACACACACCCATACAATGCGCACCACCCCGTGATGTTTTTCTCACTCCTACTAGTGAATCTAATGTAACACACACCCATACAATGCGCACCACCCTGTGATGTTTTTCTCACTCCTACTAGTGAATCTAATGTACCACACACCCATACAATGCGCACCACGCCGTGATGTTTTTCTCACTCCTACTAGTGAATGTAATGTAACACACACCCATTCAATGCGCACCACGGCGTGATGTTTTTCTCACTCCTACTAGTAAATGTAATGTAACACACACCCATACAATGCGCACCACCCCGTGATGTTTTTCTCACTCGTACTAGTGAATGTAATGTAACACACACCCATACAATGCGCACCACCCCGTGATGTTTTTCTCACTCCTACTAGTGAATCTAATGTAACACACACCCATACAATGCGCACCGCCCCGTGATGTTTTTCTCACTCCTACTAGTGAATGTAATGTAACACACACCCATACAATGCGCACCACCCCGTGATGTTTTTCTCACTCCTACTAGTGAATGTAATGTAACACACACCCATACAATGCGCACCTCCCCGTGATGATTTTCTCACTCCTACTAGTGAATGTAATGTAACACACACCCATACAATGCGCACCACCCCGTGATGTTTTTCTCACTCCTACTAGTGAATCTAATGTAACACACACCCATCCAATGCGCACCACCCCGTGATGTTTTTCTCACTCCTACTAGTGAATGTAATGTAACACACACCCATACAATGCGCACCGCCCCGTGATGTTTTTCTCACTCCTACTAGTGAATGTAATGTAACACACAACCATACAATGCGCACCACCCCGTGATGATTTTCTCACTCCTACTAGTGAATCTAATGTAACACACACCCATACAATGCGCACCGCCCCGTGATGTTTTTCTCAATCCTACTAGTGAAAGTAATGTAACACACACCCATACATGCGCACCGCCTCGTGATGTTTTTCTCACTCCTACTAGTGAAAGTAATGTAACAGACACCAGACAATGCGCACTGCCCCGTGATATTTTTCTCACTCTTACTAGTGAATGTAATGTAACAGACACCTATACAATGCGCACCACCCCGTGATGTTTTTCTCACTGCTACTAGTGAATCTAATGTAACACACACCCATACATTGCGCACCGCCCCGTGAAGTTTTTCTCACTCCTACTAGTGAATGTAATGTAACACACACCCATACAATGCGCACCGCCCCGTGATGTTTTTCTCACTCCTACTAGTGAATGTAATGTAACACACAACCATACAATGCGCACCACCCCGTGATGATTTTCTCACTCCTACTAGTGAATCCAATGTAACACACACCCATACAATGCGCACCACCCCGTGATGATTTTCTCACTCCTACTAGTGAATCTAATGTAACACACACCCATACAATGCGCACCGCCCCGTGATGTTTTTCTCACTCCTACTAGTGAAAGTAATGTAACACACACCCATACAATGCGCACCGCCCCGTGATGTTTTTGTCACTCCTACTAGTGAAAATAATGTAACACACACCCATACAATGCGCACCACCCCGTGATGTTTTTCTCACTCCTACAAGTGAATCTAATGTAACACACACCCATACAATGCGCACAACCCCGTGATGTTTTTCTCACTCCTACTAGTGAATCTAATGTAACACACACCCATACAATGCACACCACCCCGTGATGTTTTTCTCACTCCTACTAGTGAATCTAATGTAACACACACCCATATAATGCGCACCACCCCGTGATGTTTTTCTCACTCCGAATAGTGAATGTAATGTAACACACACCCATACAATGCGCACCACCCCGTGATGTTTTTCTGACTCCTACTAGTGAATCTAATGTAACACACACCGATACAATGCGCACCACCCCGTGATGTTTTTCTCACTCCTACTAGTGAATCTAATGTAACACACACCCATACAATGCGCACCGCCCCGTGATGTTTTTCTCACTCCTACTAGTGAATCTAATGTAACACACACCCATACAATGCGCACCACCCCGTGATGTTTTTCTCACTGCTACTAGTGAATCTAATGTAACACACACCCATACAATGCGCACCACCCCGTGATGTTTTTCTCACTGCTACTAGTGAATCTAATGTAACACACACCCATACAATGCGCACCACCCCGTGATGTTTTTCTCACTCCTACTAGTGAATCTAATGTAACACACACCCATACAATGCGCACCACCCCGTGATGTTTTTCTCACTGCTACTAGTGAATCTAATGTAACACACACCCATACAATGCGCACCACCCCGTGATGTTTTTCTCACTGCTACTAGTGAATCTAATGTAACACACACCCATACAATGCGCACCACCCCGTGATGTTTTTCTCACTCCTACTAGTGAATGTAATGTAACACATACCCATACAATGCGCACCACCCCGTGATGTTTTTCTCACACCTACTAGTGAATGTATTGTAACACACACCCATACAATGCGCACCACCCCGTGATGTTTTTCTCACTCCTACTAGTGAATGTAATGTAACACACACCCATACAATGCGCACCACCCCGTGATGTTTTTCTCACTCCTACTAGTGAATCTAATGTAACACACACACATACAATGCGCACCACCCCGTGATGTTTTTCTCACACCTACTAGTGAATGTAATGTAACACACACCCATACAATGCGCACCACCCCGTGATGTTTTTCTCACTCCTACTAGTGAATGTAATGTAACACACACCCATACAATGCGCACCACCCAGTGATGTTTTTCTCACTCCTACAAGTGAATCTAATGTAACACACACCCATACAATGCGCACCACCCCGTGATGTTTTTCTCACTCCTACTAGTGAATGTAATGTAACACACACCCATACAATGCGCACCACCCCGTGATGTTTTTCTCACTCCTACTAGTGAATGTAATGTAACACACACCCATACAATGCGCACCACCCCGTGATGATTTTCTCACTCCTACTAGAGAATGTAATGTAACACACACCC
This sequence comes from Cavia porcellus, assembly GCF_034190915.1. Lineage (NCBI taxonomy): Eukaryota > Metazoa > Chordata > Mammalia > Rodentia > Caviidae > Cavia > Cavia porcellus. Next base: position 1,885,956 of record NW_026947556.1, read on the forward strand.
ATACAATGCGCACCGCCCCGTGATGTTTTTCTCACTCCTACTAGTGAATCTAATGTAACAGACACCCATACAATGCGCACCACCCCGTGATGTTTTTCTCACTCCTACTAGTGAATCTAATGTAACACACACCCATACAATGCGCACCACCCCGTGATGTTTTTCTCACTCCTACTAGTGAATCTAATGTAACACACACCCATACAATGCGGACCGCCCCGTGATGTTTTTCTCACTCCTACTAGTGAATCTAATGTAACACACACCCATACAATGCGCTCCGCCCCGTGATGTTTTTCTCACTCCTACTAGTGAAAGTAATGTAACACACACCCATACAATGCGCACCGCTCCGTGATGTTTTTCTCACTCCTACTAGTGAATGTAATGTAACGCACACCCATACAATGCGCACCACCCCGTGATGTTTTACTCACTCCTACTAGTTAATCTAATGTAACGCACACCCATACAATGCGCACCACCCCGTGATGTTTTTCTCACTCCTACTAGTGAATCTAATGTAACACACACCCATACAATGCGCACCGCCCCGTGATGTTTTTCTCACTCCTACTAGTGAATGTAATGTAACACACACCCATACAATGCGCACCGCCCCGTGATGTTTTTCTCACTCCTACTAGTGAATGTAATGTAACACACACCCATACAATGCGCACCGCCCCGTGATGTTTTTCTCACTCCTACTAGTGAATCTAATGTAACACACACCCATACAATGCGCACCGCCCCGTGATGTTTTTCTCACTCCTACTAGTGAATGTAATGTAACACACACCCATACAATGCGCACCACCCCGTGATGTTTTTCTCACTCCTACTAGTGAATCTAATGTAACACACACCCATAGAATGCGCACCACCCCGTGATGTTTTTCTCACTCCTACTAGTGAATCTAATGTACCACACACCCATACAATGCGCACCACGCCGTGATGTTTTTCTCACTCCTACTAGTGAATGTAATGTAACACACACCCATACAATGCGCACCACGGCGTGATGTTTTTCTCACTCCTACTAGTAAATGTAATGTAACACACACCCATACAATGCGCACCACCCCGTGATGTTTTTCTCACTCCTACTAGTGAATGTAATGTAACACACACCCATACAATGCGCACCACCCCGTGATGTTTTTCTCACTCCTACTAGTGAAAGTAATGTAACACACACCCATCCAATGCGCACCGCCCCGTGATGTTTTTCTCACTCCTACTAGTGAATGTAATGTAACACACACCCATACAATGCGCACCACCCCGTGATGTTTTTCTCACTCCTACTAGTGAATGTAATGTAACACACACCCATACAATGCGCACCTCCCCGTGATGATTTTCTCACTCCTACTAGTGAATGTAATGTAACACACACCCATACAATGCGCACCACCCCGTGATGATTTTCTCACTCCTACAAGTGAATCTAATGTAACACACACCCATCCAATGCGCACCACCCCGTGATGTTTTTCTCACTCCTACTAGTGAATGTAATGTAACACACACCCATACAATGCGCACCACCCCGTGATGTTTTTCTCACTCCTACTAGTGAATGTAATGTAACACACAACCATACAATGCGCACCACCCCGTGATGATTTTCTCACTCCTACTAGTGAATCTAATGTAACACACACCCATACAATGAGCACCGCCCCGTGATGTTTTTCTCAATCCTACTAGTGAAAGTAATGTAACACACACCCATACAATGCGCAACACCCCGTGATGTTTTTCTCACTCCTACTAGTGAATGTAATGTAACACACACCCATACAATGCGCACCACCCCGTGATGTTTTTCTCACTCCTACTAGTGAATCTAATGTAACACACACCGATACAATGCGCACCACCCCGTGATGTTTTTCTCACTCCTACTAGTGAATCTAATGTAACACACACCCATACAATGCGCACCACCCCGTGATGTTTTTCTCACTCCTACTAGTGAATCTAATGTAACACACACCCATACAATGCGCACCGCCCCGTGATGTTTTTCTCACTCCTACTAGTGAATCTAATGTAACACACACCCATACAATGCGCACCACCCCGTGATGTTTTTCTCACTGCTACTAGTGAATGTAATGTAACACACACCCATACAATGCGCACCACCCCGTGATGTTTTTCTCACTCCTACTAGTGAATGTAATGTAACACACACCCATACAATGCGCACCACCCCGTGATGTTTTTCTCACACCTACTAGTGAATGTATTGTAACACACACCCATACAATGCGCACCACCCCGTGATGTTTTTCTCACTCCTACTAGTGAATGTAATGTAACACACACCCATACAATGCGCACCACCCCGTGATGTTTTTCTCACTCCTACTAGTGAATCTAATGTAACACACACACATACAATGCGCACCACCCCGTGATGTTTTTCTCACACCTACTAGTGAATGTAATGTAACACACACCCATACAATGCGCACCACCCCGTGATGTTTTTCTCACTCCTACTAGTGAATGTAATGTAACACACACCCATACAGTGCGCACCACCCCGTGATGTTTTTCTCACTCCTACAAGTGAATCTAATGTAACACACACCCATACAATGCGCACCACCCCGTGATGTTTTTTTCACTCCTACTAGTGAATGTAATGTAACACACACCCATACAGTGCGCACCACCCCGTGATGTTTTTCTCACTCCTACTAGTGAATGTAATGTAACACACACCCATACAATGCGCACCACCCCGTGATGATTTTCTCACTCCTACTAGAGAATGTAATGTAACACACACCCATACAATGCGCACCGCCCCGTGATGTTTTTCTCACTCCTACTAGTGAATCTAATGTAACACACACCCATACAATGCGCACCGCCCCGTGATGTTTTTCTCACTCCTACTAGTGAAAGTAATGTAACACACACCCATACAATGCGCACCACCCCGTGATGTTTTTCTCACTCCTACTAGTGAATCTAATGTAACACACACCCATACAATGCGCACCACCCCGTGATGTTTTTCTCACTCCTACTAGTGAATCTAATGTAACACACACCCATACAATGCGGACCGCCCCGTGATGTTTTTCTCACTCCTACTAGTGAATCTAATGTAACACACACCCATACAATGCGCACAACCCCGTGATGTTTTTCTCACTCCTACTAGTGAATCTAATGTAACACACACCCATACAATGCGCACCACCCCGTGATGTTTTTCTCACTCCTACTAGTGAATCTAATGTAACACACACCCATACAATGCGCACCACCCCGTGATGTTTTTCTCACTCCTACTAGTGAATGTAATGTAACACACACCCATACAATGCGCACCACCCCGTGATGTTTTTCTCACTCCTACTAGTGAATCTAATGTAACACACACCGATACAATGCGCACCACCCCGTGATGTTTTTCTCACTCCTACTAGTGAATCTAATGTAACACACACCCATACAATGCGCACCGCCCCGTGATGTTTTTCTCACTCCTACTAGTGAATCTAATGTAACACACACCCATACAATGCGCACCGCCCCGTGATGTTTTTCTCACTCCTACTAGTGAATCTAATGTAACACACACCCATACAATGCGCACCACCCCGTGATGTTTTTCTCACTGCTACTAGTGAATCTAATGTAACACACACCCATACAATGCGCACCACCCCGTGATGTTTTTCTCACTCCTACTAGTGAATGTAATGTAACACACACCCATACAATGCGCACCACCCCGTGATGTTTTTCTCACACCTACTAGTGAATGTATTGTAACACACACCCATACAATGCGCACCACCCCGTGATGTTTTTCTCACTCCTACTAGTGAATGTAATGTAACACACACCCATACAATGCGCACCACCCCGTGATGTTTTTCTCACTCCTACTAGTGAATATAATGTAACACACACTCATACAATGCGCACCACCCCGTGATGTTTTTCTCACACCTACTAGTGAATGTAATGTAACACCCACCCATACAATGCGCACCACCCCGTGATGTTTTTCTCACTCCTACTAGTGAATGTAATGTAACACACACCCATACAATGCGCACCACCCCGTGATGTTTTTCTCACTCCTACAAGTGAATCTAATGTAACACACACCCATACAATGCACACCACCCCGTGATGTTTTTCTCACTCCTACTAGTGAATGTAATGTAACACACACCCATACAGTGCGCACCACCCCGTGATGTTTTTCTCACTCCTACTAGTGAATGTAATGTAACACACACCCATACAATGCGCACCACCCCGTGATGATTTTCTCACTCCTACTAGAGAATGTAATGTAACACACACCCATACAATGCGCACCGCCCCGTGATGTTTTTCTCACTCCTACTAGTGAATCTAATGTAACACACACCCATACAATGCGCACCGCCCCGTGATGTTTTTCTCACTCCTACTAGTGAAAGTAATGTAACACACACCCATACAATGCGCACCGCCCCGTGATGTTTTTCTCACTCCTACTAGTGAATCTAATGTAACACACACCCATACAATGCGCACCACCCCGTGATGTTTTTCTCACTCCTACTAGTGAATCTAATGTAACACACACCCATACAATGCGGACCGCCCCGTGATGTTTTTCTCACTCCTACTATTGAATCTAATGTAACACACACCCATACAATGCGCTCCGCCCCGTGATGTTTTTCTCACTCCTACTAGTGAATGTAATGTAACACACACCCATACAATGCGCACCGCTCTGTGATGTTTTTCTCACTCCTACTAGTGAATGTAATGTAACGCACACCCATACAATGCGCACCATCCCGTGATGTTTTTCTCACTCCTACTAGTTAATCTAATGTAACGCACACCCATACAATACGCACCACCCCGTGATGTTTTTCTCACTCCTACTAGTGAATCTAATGTAACACACACCCATACAATGCGCACCGCCCCGTGATGTTTTTCTCAATCCTACTAGTGAATGTAATGTAACACACACCCATACAATGCGCACCGCCCCGTGATGTTTTTCTCACTCCTACTAGTGAATGTAATGTAACACACACCCATACAATGCGCACCGCCCCGTGATGTTTTTCTCACTCCTACTAGTGAATCTAATGTAACACACACCCATACAATGCGCACCGCCCCGTGATGTTTTTCTCACTCCTACTAGTGAATCTAATGTAACACACACCCATACAATGCGCACCGCCCCGTGATGTTTTTCTCACTCCTACTAGTGAAAGTAATGTAACACACACCCATACAATGCGCACCGCCCCGTGATGTTTTTCTCACTCCTACTAGTGAATCTGATGTAACACACACCCATACAATGCGCACCACCCCGTGATGTTTTTCTCACTCCTACTAGTGAGTGTAATGTAACACACACCCATACAATGCGCACCACCCTGTGATGTTTTTCTCACTCCTACTAGTGAATCTAATGTAACACACACCCATACAATGCGCACCACCCCGTGATGTTTTTTTCACTCCTACTAGTGAATCTAATGTAACACACACCCATACAATGCGCACCACCCCGTGATGTTTTTCTCACTCCTACTAGTGAATCTAATGTAACACACACCCATACATTGCGCACCACCCCGTGATGTTTTTCTCACTCCTACTAGTGAATGTAATGTAACACACACCCATACAATGCACACCACCCCGTGATGTTTTTCTCACTCCTAATAGTGAATGTAATGTAACACACACCCATACAATGCGCACCAACCCGTGATGTTTTTCTCACTCGTACTAGTGAATGTCATGTAACACACAACCTTACAATGCGCACCACCCCGTGATGTTTTTGTCACTCCTACTAGTGAATGTAATGTAACACACACTCACACAATGCAGACCACCCCTGATATTTTTGTCACTCCTACTAGTGAATGTAATGTAACACACACCCATACAATGCGCACCACCCCGTGATGTTTTTCTCACTCCTACTAGTGAATCTAATGTAACACACACCCATACAATGCGCACCACCCCGTGATGTTTTTCTCACTCCTACTAGTGAATCTAATGTAACACACACCCATACAATGCGAACGACCCCGTGATGTTTTTCTCACTCCTACTAGTGAATCTAATGTAACACACACCCATACAATGCGCACCACCCCGTGATGTTTTTCTCACTCCTACTAGTGAATGTAATGTAAAACACACCCATACAATGCGCACCACCCCGTGATGTTTTTCTCACTCCTACTAGTGAATGTAATGTAACACACACCCATACAATGCGCACCACCCCATGATGTTTTTCTCACTCCTACTAGTGAATGTCATGTAACACACACCCATACAATGCGCACCACCCCGTGATGTTTTTGTCACTCCTACTAGTGAATGTAATGTAACACACACCCATACAATGCAGACCACCCCTGATGTTTTTGTCACTCCTACTAGTGAATGTAATGTAACACACATCCATACAATGCGCACCACCCCGTGATGTTTTTCTCACTCCTACTAGTGAATCTAATGTAACACACAGCCATACAATGCGCACCACCCCGTGATGTTTTTCTCACTCCTACTAGTGAAAGTAATGTAACACACACCCATACAATGCGCACCACCCCGTGTTTTTCTCATTCCTACTAGTGAATCTAATGTAACACACACCCATACAATGCGCACCACCCCGTGATGTTTTTCTCACTCCTACTAGTGAATGTAATGTAACAAACACCCATACAATGCGCACCACCCCGTGATGTTTTTCTCACTCCTACTAGTGAATCTAATGTAACACACACCCATACAATGCGCACCACCCCGTGATGTTTTTCTCACTCCTACTAGTGAATGTAATGTAACACACACCCATACAATGCGCACCACCCCGTGATGTTTTTCTCATTCCTACTAATGAATCTAATGTAACACACACCCATACAATGTCCACCACCCCGTGATGTTTTACTCACTCCTACTAGTGAATGTAATGTAACACACACCCATACAATGCACACCACCCGTGATGTTTTTCTCACTCTTACTAGTGAATCTAATGTAACACACACCCATACAATGCGCACCACCCCGTGATGTTTTTCTCAATCCTACTAGTGAATGTAATGTAACACACACCCATACAATGCGCACCACCCCGTGATGTTTTTCTCATTCCTACTAGTGAATCTAATGTAACACACACCCATACAATGCGCACCACCCCGTGATGTTTTTCTCACTCCTACTAGTGAATGTAATGTAACAAACACCCATACAATGCGCAACACCCCGTGATGTTTTTCTCACTCCTACTAGTGAATCTAATGTAACACACACCCATACAATGCGCACCACCCCGTGATGTTTTTTCTCACTTCTACTAGTGAATCTAATGTAACACACACCCATACAATGCGCACCGCCCCGTGATGTTTTTCTCACTCCTACTAGTGAAAGTAATGTAACACACACCCATACAATGCGCACCGCTCCGTGATGTTTTTCTCACTCCTACTAGTGAATGTAATGTAACGCACACCCATACAATGCGCACCACCCCGTGATGTTTTTCTCACTCCTACTAGTGAATCTAATGTAACGCACACCCATACAATGCGCACCACCCCGTGGTGTTTTTCTCACTCCTACTAGTGAATCTAATGTAACACACACCCATACAATGCGCACCGCCCCGTGATGTTTTTCTCACTCCTACTAGTGAATCTAATGTAACACACACCCATACAATGCGCACCGCCCCGTGATGTTTTTCTCTCTCCTACTAGTGAATGTAATGTAACACACACCCATACAATGCGCACCACCCCGTGATGTTTTTCTCACTCCTACTAGTGAATGTAATGTAACACACACCCATACAATGCGCACCGCCCCGTGATGTTTTTCTCACTCCTACTAGTGAATCTAATGTAACACACACCCATACAATGCGCACCGCCCCGTGATGTTTTTCTCACTCCTACTAGTGAATCTAATGTAACACACACCCATACAATGCGCACTGCCCCGTGATGTTTTTCTCACTCCTACTAGTGAAAGTAATGTAACACACACCCATACAATGCGCACCGCCCCGTGATGTTTTTCTCACTCCTACTAGTGAATCCAATGTAACACACACCCATACAATGCGCACCACCCCGTGATGTTTTTCTCACTCCTACTAGTGAGTGTAATGTAACACACACCCATACAATGCGCACCACCCCGTGATGTTTTTCTCACTCCTACTAGTGAATCTAATGTAACACACACCCATACAATGCGCACCACCCCGTGATGTTTTTCTCACTCCTACTAGTGAATCTAATGTAACACACACCCATACAATGCGCACCACCCCGTGATGTTTTTCTCACTCCTACTAGTGAATCTAATGTAACACACACCCATACAATGCGCACCACCCCGTGATGTTTTTCTCACTCCTACTAATGAATGTAATGTAACACACACCCATACAATGCGCACCACCCCGTGATGTTTTTCTCACTCCTACTAGTGAATGTAATGTAACACACACCCATACAATGCGCAACACCCCGTGATGTTTTTCTCACTCCTACTAGTGAATGTCATGTAACACACACCCTTACAATGCGCACCACCCCGTGATGTTTTTGTCACTCCTACTAGTGAATGTAATGTAACACACACTCATACAATGCAGACCACCCCTGATGTTTTTGTCACTCCTACTAGTGAATGTAATGTAACACACACCCATACAATGCGCACCACCCCGTGATGTTTTTCTCACTCCTACTAGTGAATCTAATGTAACACACAGCCATACAATGCGCACCACCCCGTGATGTTTTTCTCACTCCTACTAGTGAATGTAATGTAACACACACCCATACAATGCGCACCACCCCGTGTTTTTCTCATTCCTACTAGTGAATCTAATGTAACACACACCCATACAATGCGCACCACCCCGTGATATTTTTCTCACTCCTACTAGTGAATGTAATGTAACAAACACCCATACAATGCGCACCACCCCGTGATGTTTTTCTCACTCCTACTAGTGAATCTAATGTAACACACACCCATACAATGCGCACCACCCCGTGATGTTTTTCTCATTCCTACTAGTGAATGTAATGTAACACACACCCATACAATGCGCACCACCCCGTGATGTTTTTCTCATTCCTACTAGTGAATCTAATGTAACACACACCCATACAATGTCCACCACCCCGTGATGTTTTTCTCACTCCTACTAGTGAATGGAATATAACACACACCCATACAATGCGCACCACCCCGTGATGTTTTTCTCACTCTTACTAGTGAATCTAATGTAACACACACCCATACAATGCGCACCACCCCGTGATGTTTTTCTCACTCCTACTAGTGAATGTAATGTAACACACACCCATACAATGCGCACCACCCCGTGATGTTTTTCTCATTCCTACTAGTGAATCTAATGTAACACACACCCATACAATGCGCACCACCACGTGATGTTTTTCTCACTCCTACTAGTGAATGTAATGTAACAAACACCCATACAATGCGCAACACCCCGTGATGTTTTTCTCACTCCTACTAGTGAATCTAATGTAACACACACCCATAAAATGCGCACCACCCCGTGATGTTTTCCTCACTCCTACTAGTGAATGTAATGTAACACACACCCATACAATGCGCACCACCCCGTGATGTTTTTCTCATTCCTACTATTGAATCTAATGTAACACACACCCATACAATGCGCACCACCCCGTGATGTTTTTCTCACTCCTACTAGTGAATGTAATGTAACACACACCCATACAATGCGCCCCACCCCGTGATGTTTTTCTCACTCCTACTAGTGAATGTAATGTAACACACACCCATACAATGCGCACCACCCCGTGATGTTTTTCTCACTCCTACTAGTGAATGTAATGTAACACACACCCATACAATGCGCACCACCCCGTGATGTTTTTCTCATTCCTACTAGTGAATCTAATGTAACACACACCCATACAATGCGCACCACCCCGTGATGTTTTTCTCACTCCTACTAGTGAATGTATTGTAACAAACACGCATAAAATGCGCACCACCCCGTGATGTTTTTCTCACTCCTACTAGTGAATCTAATGTAACACACACCCATACAATGCGCACCACCCCGTGATGTTTTTCTCACTCCTACTAGTGAATGTAATGTAACACACACCCATACAATGCGCACCACCCCGTGATGTTTTTCTCACTCCTACTAGTGAATCTATTGTAACACACACCCATACAATGCGCACCACCCCGTGATGTTTTTCTCACTCCTACTAGTGAATGTAATGTAACAAACACCCATACAATGCGCACCACACCGTGATGTTTTTCTCACTCCTACTAGTGAATCTAATGTAACACACACCCATACTATGCGCACCACAACGTGATGTTTTTCTAACTCCTACTAGTGAATGTAATGTAACACACACCCATACAATGCGCACCACCCCGTGATGTTTTTCTCACCCCTACTAGTGAATCTAATGTAACACACACCCATACAATGCGCACCACCCCGTGATGTTTTTCTCACTCCTACTAGTGAATCTAATGTAACACACACCCATACAATGCGCACCACCCCGTGATGTTTTTCTCACTCCTACTAGTGAATCTAATGTAACACACACCCATACAATGCGCACCACCCCGTGATGTTTTTCTCACTCCTACTAGTGAATCTAATGTAACACACCCATACAATGCGCACCACCCCGTGATGTTTTTCTCACTCCTACTAGTGAATCTAATGTAACACACACCCATACAATGCGCACCACCCCGTGATGTTTTTCTCACTCCTACTAGTGAATGTAATGTAACACACACCCATACAATGCGCACCACCCCGTGATGTTTTTGTCACTCCTACTAGTGAATGTAATGTAACACACACCCATACAATGCGCTCCACCCCGTGATGTTTTTCTCACTCCTACTAGTGAATGTAATGTAACACACAGCCATACAATGCGCACCACCCCGTGATGTTTTTCTCATTCCTACTAGTGAATCTAATGTAACACACAGCCATACAATGCGCAGCAACCCGTGATGTTTTTCTCACTCCTACTAGTGAATGTAATGTAACACACACCCATACAATGCGCACCACCCCGTGATGTTTTTCTCACTGCTACTAGTGAATGTAAAGTAACACAAACCCATACAGTGCGCACCACCCCGTGATGTTTTTCTCACTGCTACTAGTGAATCTAATGTAACACACACCCATACAATGCGCACCACCCCGTGATGTTTTTCTCACAACTACTAGTGAATGTAATGTAACAGACACCTATACAATGCGCACCACCCCGTGATGTTTTTCTCACTGCTACTAGTGAATCTAATGTAACACACACCCATACATTGCGCACCGCCCCGTGAAGTTTTTCTCACTCCTACTAGTGAATGTAATGTAACACACACCCATACAATGCGCACCTCCCCGTGATGTTTTTCTCACTCCTACTAGTGAATGTAATGTAACACACAACCATACAATGCGCACCGCCCCGTGATGATTTTCTCACTCCTACTAGTGAATCCAATGTAACACACACCCATACAATGTGCACCACCCCGTGATGATTTTCTCACTCCTACTAGTGAATCTAATGTAACACACACCAATACAATGCGCACCGCCCCGTGATGTTTTTCTCACTCCTACTAGTGAAAGTAATGTAACACACACCCATACAATGCGCACCGCCCCGTGATGTTTTTCTCACTCCTACTAGTGAATCTAATGTAACACACACCCATACAATGCGCACCACCCCGTGATGTTTTTCTCACTCCTACTAGTGAATCTAATGTAACACACACCCATACAATGCGGACCGCCCCGTGATGTTTTTCTCACTCCTACTAGTGAATCTAATATAACACACACCCATACAATTCGCTCCGCACCGTGATGTTTTTCTCACTCCTACTAGTGAAAGTAATGTAACAAACACCCATACAATGCGCACCGCTCCGTGATGTTTTTCTCACTCCTACTAGTGAATGTAATGTAACGCACACCCATACAATGCGCACCACCCCGTGATGTTTTTCTCACTCCTACTAGTTAATCTAATGTAACGCACACCCATACAATGCGCACCACCCCGTGATGTTTTTCTCACTCCTACTAGTGAATCTAATGTAACACACACCCATACAATGCGCACCGCCCCGTGATGTTTTTCTCACTCCTACTAGTGAATGTAATGTAACACACACCCATACAATGCGCACCGCCCCGTGATGTTTTTCTCACTCCTGCTAGTGAATGTAATGTAACACACACCCATACAATGCGCACCGCCCCGTGATGTTTTTCTCACTCCTACTAGTGAATCTAATGTAACACACACCCATACAATGCGCACCGCCCCGTGATGTTTTTCTCACTCCTACTAGTGAATCTAATGTAACACACACCCATACAATGCGCACCGCCCCGTGATGTTTTTCTCACTCCTACTAGTGAAAGTAATGTAACACACACCCATAAAATGCGCACCGCCCCGTGATGTTTTTCTCACTCCTACTAGTGAATCTAATGTAACACACACCCATACAATGCGCACCACCCCGTGATGTTTTTCTCACTCCTACTAGTGAGTGTAATGTAACACACACCCATACAATGCGCACCACCCCATGATGTTTTTCTCACTCCTACTAGTGAATCTAATGTAACACACACCCATACAATGCGCACCACCCCGTGATGTTTTTTTCACTCCTACTAGTGAATCTAATGTAACACACACCCATACAATGCGCACCACCCCGTGATGTTTTTCTCACTCCTACTAGTGAATCTAATGTAACACACACCCATACATTGCGCACCACCCCGTGATGTTTTTCTCACTCCTACTAGTGAATGTAATGTAACACACACCCATACAATGCGCACCACCCCGTGATGTTTTTCTCACTCCTAATAGTGAATGTAATGTAACACACACCCATACAATGCGCACCAACCCGTGATGTTTTTCTCACTCGTACTAGTGAATGTCATGTAACACACAACCTTACACTGCGCACCGCCCCGTGATGTTTTTCTCACTCCTACTAGTGAATCTAATGTAACACACACCCATACAATGCGCACCGCCCCGTGATGTTTTTCTCACTCCTACTAGTGAATGTAATGTAACACACACCCATACAATGCGCACCACCCCGTGATGTTTTTCTCACTCCTACTAGTGAATGTAATGTAACACACACCCATACAATGCGCACCGCCCCGTGATGTTTTTCTCACTCCTACTAGTGAATCTAATGTAACACACACCCGTACAATGCGCACCGCCCCGTGATGTTTTTCTCACTCCTACTAGTGAATCTAATGTAACACACACCCATACAATGCGCACTGCCCCGTGATGTTTTTCTCACTCCTACTAGTGAAAGTAATGTAACACACACCCATACAATGCGCACCGCCCCGTGATGTTCTTCTCACTCCTACTAGTGAATCCAATGTAACACACACCCATACAATGCGCACCACCCCGTGATGTTTTTCTCACTCCTACTAGTGAGAGTAATGTAACACACACCCATACAATGCGCACCACCCCGTGATGTTTTTCTCACTCCTACTAGTGAATCTAATGTAACACACACCCATACAATGCGCACCACCCCGTGATGTTTTACTCACTCCTACTAGTGAATCTAATGTAACACACACCCATACAATGCGCACCACCCCGTGATGTTTTTCTCACTCCTACTAGTGAATGTAATGTAACACACATCCATACAATGCGCACCACCCCGTGATGTTTTTCTCACTCCTACTAGTGAATGTAATGTAACACACACCCATACAATGCGCACCACCCCATGATGTTTTTCTCACTCCTACTAGTGAATGTCATGTAACACACACCCATACAATGCGCACCACCCCGTGATGTTTTTGTCACTCCTACTAGTGAATGTAATGTAACACACACCCATACAATGCAGACCACCCCTGATGTTTTTGTCACTCCTACTAGTGAATGTAATGTAACACACACCCATACAATGCGCACCACCCCGTGATGTTTTTCTCACTCCTACTAGTGAATCTAATGTAACACACAGCCATACAATGCGCACCACCCCGTGATGTTTTTCTCACTCCTACTAGTGAATGTAATGTAACACACACCCATACAATGCGCACCACCCCGTGTTTTTCTCATTCCTACTAGTGAATCTAATGTAACACACACCCATACAATGCGCACCACCCCGTGATGTTTTTCTCACTCCTACTAGTGAATGTAATGTAACAAACACCCATACAATGCGCACCACCCCGTGATGTTTTTCTCACTCCTACTAGTGAATCTAATGTAACACACACCCATACAATGCGCACCACCCCGTGATGTTTTTCTCATTCCTACTAGTGAATGTAATGTAACACACACCCATACAATGCGCACCACCCCGTGATGTTTTTCTCATTCCTACTAGTGAAACTAATGTAACACACACCCATACAATGTCCACCACCCCGTGATGTTTTTCTCACTCCTACTAGTGAATGGAATATAACACACACCCATACAATGCGCACCACCCCGTGATGTTTTTCTCACTCTTACTAGTGAATCTAATGTAACACACACCCATACAATGCGCACCACACCGTGATGTTTTTCTCACTCCTACTAGTGAATGTAATGTAACACACACCCATACAATGCGCACCACCCCGTGATGTTTTTCTCATTCCTACTAGTGAATCTAATGTAACACACACCCATACAATGCGCACCACCACGTGATGTTTTTCTCACTCCTACTAGTGAATGTAATGTAACAAACACCCATACAATGCGCAACACCCCGTGATGTTTTTCTCACTCCTACTAGTGAATCTAATGTAACACACACCCATAAAATGCGCACCACCCCGTGATGTTTTCCTCACTCCTACTAGTGAATGTAATGTAACACACACCCATACAATGCGCACCACCCCGTGATGTTTTTCTCATTCCTACTAGTGCATCTAATGTAACACACACCCATACAATGCGCACCACCCCGTGATGTTTTTCTCACTCCTACTAGTGAATGTAATGTAACACACACCCATACAATGCGCCCCACCCCGTGATGTTTTTCTCACTCCTACTAGTGAATCTAATGTAACACACACCCATACAATGCGCACCACAACGTGATGTTTTTCTAACTCCTACTAGTGAATGTAATGTAACACACACCCATACAATGCGCACCACCCCGTGATGTTTTTCTCACTCCTACTAGTGAATGTAATGTAACAAACACGCATAAAATGCGCACCACCACGTGATGTTTTTCTCACTCCTACTAGTGAATCTAATGTAACACACACCCATACAATGCGCACCACCCCGTGATGTTTTTCTCACTCCTACTAGTGAATCTAATGTAACACACACCCATACAATGCGCACCACCCCGTGATGTTTTTCTCACTCCTACTAGTGAATCTAATGTAACACACCCATACAATGCGCACCACCCCGTGATGTTTTTCTCACTCCTACTAGTGAATCTAATGTAACACACACCCATACAATGCGCACCACCCCGTGATGTTTTTCTCACTCCTACTAGTGAATGTAATGTAACACACACCCATACAATGCGCACCACCCCGTGATGTTTTTGTCACTCCTAATAGTGAATGTAATGTAACACACACCCATACAATGCGCTCCACCCCGTGATGTTTTTCTCACTCCTACTAGTGAATGTAATGTAACACACAGCCATACAATGCGCACCACCCCGTGATGTTTTTCTCATTCCTACTAGTGAATCTAATGTAACACACAGCCATACAATGCGCAGCACCCCGTGATGTTTTTCTCACTCCTACTAGTGAATGTAATGTAACACACACCCATACAATGCGCACCACCCCGTGATGTTTTTCTCACTGCTACTAGTGAATGTAAAGTAACACACACCCATACAGTGCGCACCACCCCGTGATGTTTTTCTCACTGCTACTAGTGAATCTAATGTAACACACACCCATACAATGCGCACCACCCCGTGATGTTTTTCTCACAACTACTAGTGAATGTAATGTAACAGACACCTATACAATGCGCACCACCCCGTGATGTTTTTCTCACTGCTACTAGTGAATCTAATGTAACACACACCCATACATTGCGCACCGCCCCGTGAAGTTTTTCTCACTCCTACTAGTGAATGTAATGTAACACACACCCATACAATGCGCACCTCCCCGTGATGTTTTTCGCACTCCTACTAGTGAATGTAATGTAACACACAACCATACAATGCGCACCGCCCCGTGATGATTTTCTCACTCCTACTAGTGAATCCAATGTAACACACACCCATACAATGCGCACCACCCCGTGATGATTTTCTCACTCCTACTAGTGAATCTAATGTAACACACACCCATACAATGCGCACCGCCCCGTGATGTTTTTCTCACTCCTACTAGTGAAAGTAATGTAACACACACCCATACAATGCGCACCGCCCCGTGATGTTTTTCTCACTCCTACTAGTGAATCTAATGTAACACACACCCATACAATGCGCACCACCCCGTGATGTTTTTCTCACTCCTACTAGTGAATCTAATGTAACACACACCCATACAATGCGGACCGCCCCGTGATGTTTTTCTCACTCCTACTAGTGAATCTAATATAACGCACACCCATACAATGCGCTCCGCCCCGTGATGTTTTTCTCACTCCTACTAGTGAAAGTAATGTAACACACACCCATACAATGCGCACCGCTCCGTGATGTTTTTCTCACTCCTACTAGTGAATGTAATGTAACGCACACCCATACAATGCGCACCACCCCGTGATGTTTTTCTCACTCCTACTAGTTAATCTAATGTAACGCACACCCATACAATGCGCACCACCCCGTGATGTTTTTCTCACTCCTACTAGTGAATCTAATGTAACACACACCCATACAATGCGCACCGCCCCGTGATGTTTTTCTCACTCCTACTAGTGAATGTAATGTAACACACACCCATACAATGCGCACCGCCCCGTGATGTTTTTCTCACTCCTACTAGTGAATGTAATGTAACACACACCCATACAATGCGCACCGCCCCGTGATGTTTTTCTCACTCCTACTAGTGAATCTAATGTAACACACACCCATACAATGCGCACCGCCCCGTGATGTTTTTCTCACTCCTACTAGTGAATCTAATGTAACACACACCCATACAATGCGCACCGCCCCGTGATGTTTTTCTCACTCCTACTAGTGAAAGTAATGTAACACACACCCATAAAATGCGCACCGCCCCGTGATGTTTTTCTCACTCCTACTAGTGAATCTAATGTAACACACACCCATACAATGCGCACCACCCCGTGATGTTTTTCTCACTCCTACTAGTGAGTGTAATGTAACACACACCCATACAATGCGCACCACCCCGTGATGTTTTTCTCACTCCTACTAGTGAATCTAATGTAACACACACCCATACAATGCGCACCACCCCGTGATGTTTTTTTCACTCCTACTAGTGAATCTAATGTAACACACACCCATACAATGCGCACCACCCCGTGATGTTTTTCTCACTCCTACTAGTGAATCTAATGTAACACACACCCATACATTGCGCACCACCCCGTGATGTTTTTCTCACTCCTACTAGTGAATGTAATGTAACACACACCCATATAATGCGCACCACCCCGTGATGTTTTTCTCACTCCTAATAGTGAATGTAATGTAACACACACCCATACAATGCGCACCAACCCGTGATGTTTTTCTCACTCGTACTAGTGAATGTCATGTAACACACAACCTTACAATGCGCACCACCCCGTGATGTTTTTGTCACTCCTACTAGTGAATGTAATGTAACACACACTCATACAATGCAGACCACCCCTGATATTTTTGTCACTCCTACTAGTGAATGTAATGTAACACACACCCATACAATGCACACCACCCCGTGATGTTTTTCTCACTCCTACTAGTGAATCTAATGTAACACACACCCATACAATGCGCACCACCCCGTGATGTTTTTCTCACTCCTACTAGTGAATCTAATGTAACACACACCCATACAATGCGAACGACCCCGTGATGTTTTACTCACTCCTACTAGTGAATCTAATGTAACACACACCCATACAATGCGCACCACCCCGTGATGTTTTTCTCACTCCTACTAGTGAATGTAATGTAACACACACCCATACAATGTGCACCACCCCGTGATATTTTTCTCACTCCTACTAGTGAATGTAATGTAACACACACCCATACAATGCACACCACCCCATGATGTTTTTCTCACTCCTACTAGTGAATGTCATGTAACACACACCCATACAATGCGCACCACACCGTGATGTTTTTATCACTCCTACTAGTGAATGTAATGTAACACACACCCATACAATGCAGACCACCCCTGATGTTTTTGTCACTCCTACTAGTGAATGTAATGTAACACACATCCATACAATGCGCACCACCCCGTGATGTTTTTCTCACTCCTACTAGTGAATCTAATGTAACACACAGCCATACAATGCGCACCACCCCGTGATGTTTTTCTCAATCCTACTAGTGAATGTAATGTAACACACACCCATACAATGCGCACCACCCCGTGATGTTTTTCTCACTCCTACTAGTGAATCTAATGTAACACACAGCCATACAATGCGCACCACCCCGTGATGTTTTTCTCACTCCTACTAGTGAATGTAATGTAACACACATCCATACAATGCGCACCACCCCGTGATGTTTTTCTCACTCCTACTAGTGAATCTAATGTAACACACAGCCATACAATGCGCACCACCCCGTGATGTTTTTCTCAATCCTACTAGTGAATGTAATGTAACACACACCCATACAATGCGCACCACCCCGTGATGTTTTTCTCATTCCTACTAGTGAATCTAATGTAACACACACCCATACAATGCGCACCACCCCGTGATGTTTTTCTCACTCCTACTAGTGAATGTAATGTAACAAACACCCATACAATGCGCAACACCCCGTGATGTTTTTCTCACTCCTACTAGTGAATCTAATGTAACACACACCCATACAATGCGCACCACCCCGTGATGTTTTTCTCACTTCTACTTGTGAATCTAATGTAACACACACCCATACAATGCGCACCGCCCCGTGATGTTTTTCTCACTCCTACTAGTGAAAGTAATGTAACACACACCCATACAATGCGCACCGCTCCGTGATGTTTTTCTCACTCCTACTAATGAATGTAATGTAACGCACACCCATACAATGCGCACCACCCCGTGATGTTTTTCTCACTCCTACTAGTGAATCTAATGTAACGCACACCCATACAATGCGCCCCACCCCGTGATGTTTTTCTCACTCCTACTAGTGAATCTAATGTAACACACAGCCATACAATGCGCACCGCCCCGTGATGTTTTTCTCACTCCTACTAGTGAATCTAATGTAACACACACCCATACAATGCGCACCGCCCCGTGATGTTTTTCTCACTCCTACTAGTGAATGTAATGTAACACACACCCATACAATGCGCACCACCCCGTGATGTTTTTCTCACTCCTACTAGTGAATGTAATGTAACACACACCCATACAATGCGCACCGCCCCGTGATGTTTTTCTCACTCCTACTAGTGAATCTAATGTAACACACACCCGTACAATGCGCACCGCCCCGTGATGTTTTTCTCACTCCTACTAGTGAATCTAATGTAACACACACCCATACAATGCGCACTGCCCCGTGATGTTTTTCTCACTCCTACTAGTGAAAGTAATGTAACACACACCCATACAATGCGCACCGCCCCGTGATGTTCTTCTCACTCCTACTAGTGAATCCAATGTAACACACACCCATACAATGCGCACCACCCCGTGATGTTTTTCTCACTCCTACTAGTGAGTGTAATGTAACACACACCCATACAATGCGCACCACCCCGTGATGTTTTTCTCACTCCTACTAGTGAATCTAATGTAACACACACCCATACAATGCGCACCACCCCGTGATGTTTTTCTCACTCCTACTAGTGAATCTAATGTAACACACACCCATACAATGCGCACCACCCCGTGATGTTTTTCTCACTCCTACTAGTGAATCTAATGTAACACACACCCATACAATGCGCACCACCCCGTGATGTTTTTCTCACTCCTACTAATGAATGTAATGTAACACACACCCATACAATGCGCACCACCCCGTGATGTTTTTCTCACTCCTACTAGTGAATGTAATGTAACACACACCCATACAATGCGCAACACCCCGTGATGTTTTTCTCACTCCTACTAGTGAATGTCATGTAACACACACCCTTACAATGCGCACCACCCCGTGATGTTTTTGTCACTCCTACTAGTGAATGTAATGTAACACACACTCATATAATGCAGACCACCCCTGATGTTTTTGTCACTCCTACTAGTGAATGTAATGTAACACACACCCATACAATGCGCACCACCCCGTGATGTTTTTCTCACTCCTACTAGTGAATCTAATGTAACACACACCCATACAATGCTCACCACCCCGTGATGTTTTTCTCACTCCTACTAGTGAATCTAATGTAACACACACCCATACAATGCGCACGACCCCGTGATGTTTTACTCACTCCTACTAGTGAATCTAATGTAACACACACCCATACAATGCGCACCACCCCGTGATGTTTTTCTCACTCCTACTAGTGAATGTAATGTAACACACATCCATACAATGCGCACCACCCCGTGATGTTTTTCTCACTCCTACTAGTGAATGTAATGTAACACACACCCATACAATGCGCACCACCCCATGATGTTTTTCTCACTCCTACTAGTGAATGTCATGTAACACA
Organism: Cavia porcellus; assembly: GCF_034190915.1. Taxonomy (NCBI): domain Eukaryota; kingdom Metazoa; phylum Chordata; class Mammalia; order Rodentia; family Caviidae; genus Cavia; species Cavia porcellus. The sequence continues at coordinate 1,906,969 of NW_026947556.1, forward strand.
CACCCATACAATGCGCACCACCCCGTGATGTTTTTGTCACTCCTACTAGTGAATGTAATGTAACACACACCCATACAATGCAGACCACCCCTGATGTTTTTGTCACTCCTACTAGTGAATGTAATGTAACACACACCCATACAATGCGCACCACCCCGTGATGTTTTTCTCACTCCTACTAGTGAATCTAATGTAACACACAGCCATACAATGCGCACCACCCCGTGATGTTTTTCTCACTCCTACTAGTGAATGTAATGTAACACACACCCATACAATGCGCACCACCCCGTGTTTTTCTCATTCCTACTAGTGAATCTAATGTAACACACACCCATACAATGCGCACCACCCCGTGATGTTTTTCTCACTCCTACTAGTGAATGTAATGTAACAAACACCCATACAATGCGCACCACCCCGTGATGTTTTTCTCACTCCTACTAGTGAATCTAATGTAACACACACCCATACAATGCGCACCACCCCGTGATGTTTTTCTCATTCCTACTAGTGAATGTAATGTAACACACACCCATACAATGCGCACCACCCCGTGATGTTTTTCTCATTCCTACTAGTGAAACTAATGTAACACACACCCATACAATGTCCACCACCCCGTGATGTTTTTCTCACTCCTACTAGTGAATGGAATATAACACACACCCATACAATGCGCACCACCCCGTGATGTTTTTCTCACTCTTACTAGTGAATCTAATGTAACACACACCCATACAATGCGCACCACACCGTGATGTTTTTCTCACTCCTACTAGTGAATGTAATGTAACACACACCCATACAATGCGCACCACCCCGTGATGTTTTTCTCATTCCTACTAGTGAATCTAATGTAACACACACCCATACAATGCGCACCACCACGTGATGTTTTTCTCACTGCTACTAGTGAATGTAATGTAACAAACACCCATACAATGCGCAACACCCCGTGATGTTTTTCTCACTCCTACTAGTGAATCTAATGTAACACACACCCATAAAATGCGCACCACCCCGTGATGTTTTCCTCACTCCTACTAGTGAATGTAATGTAACACACACCCATACAATGCGCACCACCCCGTGATGTTTTTCTCATTCCTACTAGTGCATCTAATGTAACACACACCCATACAATGCGCACCACCCCGTGATGTTTTTCTCACTCCTACTAGTGAATGTAATGTAACACACACCCATACAATGCGCCCCACCCCGTGATGTTTTTCTCACTCCTACTAGTGAATCTAATGTAACACACACCCATACAATGCGCACCACCCCGTGATGTTTTTGTCACTCCTACTAGTGAATGTAATGTAACACACACCCATACAATGCGCACCACCCCGTGATGTTTTTCTCATTCCTACTAGTGAATCTAATGTAACACACACCCATAAAATGCGCACCACCCCGTGATGTTTTTCTCACTCCTACTAGTGAATGTAATGTAACAAACACGCATAAAATGCGCACCACCACGTGATGTTTTTCTCACTCCTACTAGTGAATCTAATGTAACACACACCCATACAATGCGCACCACCCCGTGATGTTTTTCTCACTCCTACTAGTGAATGTAATGTAACACACACCCATACAATGCGCACCACCCCGTGATGTTTTTCTCACTCCTACTAGTGAATCTAATGTAACACACACCCATACAATGCGCACCACCCCGTGATGTTTTTCTCACTCCTACTAGTGAATCTAATGTAACACACACCCATACAATGCGCACCACCCCGTGATGTTTTTCTAACTCCTACTAGTGAATGTAATGTAACACACACCCATACAATGCGCACCACCCCGTGATGTTTTTCTCACCCCTACTAGTGAATCTAATGTAACACACACCCATACAATGCGTACCACCCCGTGATGTTTTTCTCACTCCTACTAGTGAATCTAATGTAACACACACCCATACCATGCGCACCACCCCGTGATGTTTTTCTCACTCCTACTAGTGAATCTAATGTAACACACACCCATACCATGCGCACCACCCCGTGATGTTTTTCTCACTTCTACTAGTGAATCTAATGTAACACACACCCATACAATGCGCACCACCCCGTGATGTTTTTCTCACCCCTACTAGTGAATCTAATGTAACACACACCCATACAATGCGCACCACCCCGTGATGTTTTTCTCACTCCTACTAGTGAATCTAATGTAACACACACCCATACATTGCGCACCACCCCGTGATGTTTTTCTCACTCCTACTAGTGAATGTAATGTAACACACACCCATACAATGCGCACCACCCCGTGATGTTTTTCTCACTCCTAATAGTGAATGTAATGTAACACACACCCATACAATGCGCACCAACCCGTGATGTTTTTCTCACTCGTACTAGTGAATGTCATGTAACACACAACCTTACAATGCGCACCACCCCGTGATGTTTTTGTCACTCCTACTAGTGAATGTAATGTAACACACACTCATACAATGCAGACCACCCCTGATATTTTTGTCACTCCTACTAGTGAATGTAATGTAACACACACCCATACAATGCACACCACCCCGTGATGTTTTTCTCACTCCTACTAGTGAATCTAATGTAACACACACCCATACAATGCGCACCACCCCGTGATGTTTTTCTCACTCCTACTAGTGAATCTAATGTAACACACACCCATACAATGCGAACGACCCCGTGATGTTTTACTCACTCCTACTAGTGAATCTAATGTAACACACACCCATACAATGCGCACCACCATGATGTTTTTCTCACTCCTACTAGTGAATGTAATGTAACACACACCCATACAATGTGCACCACCCCGTGATGTTTTTCTCACTCCTACTAGTGAATGTAATGTAACACACACCCATACAATGCGCACCACCCCATGATGTTTTTCTCACTCCTACTAGTGAATGTCATGTAACACACACCCATACAATGCGCACCACACCGTGATGTTTTTGTCACTCCTACTAGTGAATGTAATGTAACACACACCCATACAATGCAGACCACCCCTGATGTTTTTGTCACTCCTACTAGTGAATGTAATGTAACACACATCCATACAATGCGCACCACCCCGTGATGTTTTTCTCACTCCTACTAGTGAATCTAATGTAACACACAGCCATACAATGCGCACCACCCCGTGATGTTTTTCTCAATCCTACTAGTGAATGTAATGTAACACACACCCATACAATGCGCACCACCCCGTGATGTTTTTCTCACTCCTACTAGTGAATGTAATGTAACACACATCCATACAATGCGCACCACCCCGTGATGTTTTTCTCACTCCTACTAGTGAATCTAATGTAACACACAGCCATACAATGCGCACCACCCCGTGATGTTTTTCTCAATCCTACTAGTGAATGTAATGTAACACACACCCATACAATGCGCACCACCCCGTGATGTTTTTCTCATTCCTACTAGTGAATCTAATGTAACACACACCCATACAATGCGCACCACCCCGTGATGTTTTTCTCACTCCTACTAGTGAATGTAATGTAACAAACACCCATACAATGCGCAACACCCCGTGATGTTTTTCTCACTCCTACTAGTGAATCTAATGTAACACACACCCATACAATGCGCACCACCCCGTGATGTTTTTCTCACTTCTACTAGTGAATCTAATGTAACACACACCCATACAATGCGCACCGCCCCGTGATGTTTTTCTCACTCCTACTAGTGAAAGTAATGTAACACACACCCATACAATGCGCACCGCTCCGTGATGTTTTTCTCACTCCTACTAATGAATGTAATGTAACGCACACCCATACAATGCGCACCACCCCGTGATGTTTTTCTCACTCCTACTAGTGAATCTAATGTAACGCACACCCATACAATGCGCCCCACCCCGTGATGTTTTTCTCACTCCTACTAGTGAATCTAATGTAACACACAGCCATACAATGCGCACCGCCCCGTGATGTTTTTCTCACTCCTACTAGTGAATCTAATGTAACACACACCCATACAATGCGCACCACCCCGTGATGTTTTTCTCACTCCTACTAGTGAATGTAATGTAACACACACCCATACAATGCGCACCACCCCGTGATGTTTTTCTCACTCCTACTAGTGAATGTAATGTAACACACACCCATACAATGCGCACCGCCCCGTGATGTTTTTCTCACTCCTACTAGTGAATCTAATGTAACACACACCCGTACAATGCGCACCGCCCCGTGATGTTTTTCTCACTCCTACTAGTGAATCTAATGTAACACACACCCATACAATGCGCACCGCCCCGTGATGTTTTTCTCACTCCTACTAGTGAATCCAATGTAACACACACCCATACAATGCGCACCACCCCGTGATGTTTTTCTCACTCCTACTAGTGAGTGTAATGTAACACACACCCATACAATGCGCACCACCCCGTGATGTTTTTCTCTCTCCTACTAGTGAATCTAATGTAACACACACCCATACAATGCGCACCAACCCGTGATGTTTTTCTCACTCCTACTAGTGAATCTAATGTAACACACACCCATACAATGCGCACCACCCCGTGATGTTTTTCTCACTCCTACTAGTGAATCTAATGTAACACACACCCATACAATGCGCACCACCCCGTGATGTTTTTCTCACTCCTACTAATGAATGTAATGTAACACACACCCATACAATGCGCACCACCCCGTGATGTTTTTCTCACTCCTACTAGTGAATGTAATGTAACACACACCCATACAATGCGCAACACCCCGTGATGTTTTTCTCACTCCTACTAGTGAATGTCATGTAACACACAGCCTTACAATGCGCACCACCCCGTGATGTTTTTGTCACTCCTACTAGTGAATGTAATGTAACACACACTCATACAATGCAGACCACCCCTGATGTTTTTGTCACTCCTACTAGTGAATGTAATGTAACACACACCCATACAATGCGCACCACCCCGTGATGTTTTTCTCACTCCTACTAGTGAATCTAATGTAACACACACCCATACAATGCTCACCACCCCGTGATGTTTTTCTCACTCCTACTAGTGAATCTAATGTAACACACACCCATACAATGCGCACGACCCCGTGATGTTTTACTCACTCCTACTAGTCAATCTAATGTAACACACACCCATACAATGCGCACCACCCCGTGATGTTTTTCTCACTCCTACTAGTGAATGTAATGTAACACACATCCATACAATGCGCACCACCCCGTGATGTTTTTCTCACTCCTACTAGTGAATGTAATGTAACACACACCCATACAATGCGCACCACCCCATGATGTTTTTCTCACTCCTACTAGTGAATGTCATGTAACACACACCCATACAATGCGCACCACCCCGTGATGTTTTTGTCACTCCTACTAGTGAATGTAATGTAACACACACCCATACAATGCAGACCACCCCTGATGTTTTTGTCACTCCTACTAGTGAATGTAATGTAACACACACCCATACAATGCGCACCATCCCGTGATGTTTTTCTCACTCCTACTAGTGAATCTAATGTAACACACAGCCATACAATGCGCACCACCCCGTGATGTTTTTCTCACTCCTACTAGTGAATGTAATGTAACACACACCCATACAATGCGCACCACCCCGTGTTTTTCTCATTCCTACTAGTGAATCTAATGTAACACACACCCATACAATGCGCACCACCCCGTGATGTTTTTCTCACTCCTACTAGTGAATGTAATGTAACAAACACCCATACAATGCGCACCACCCCGTGATGTTTTTCTCACTCCTACTAGTGAATCTAATGTAACACACACCCATACAATGCGCACCACCCCGTGATGTTTTTCTCATTCCTACTAGTGAATGTAATGTAACACACACCCATACAATGCGCACCACCCCGTGATGTTTTTCTCATTCCTACTAGTGAAACTAATGTAACACACACCCATACAATGTCCACCACCCCGTGATGTTTTTCTCACTCCTACTAGTGAATGGAATATAACACACACCCATACAATGCGCACCACCCCGTGATGTTTTTCTCACTCTTACTAGTGAATCTAATGTAACACACACCCATACAATGCGCACCACACCGTGATGTTTTTCTCACTCCTACTAGTGAATGTAATGTAACACACACCCATACAATGCGCACCACCCCGTGATGTTTTTCTCATTCCTACTAGTGAATCTAATGTAACACACACCCATACAATGCGCACCACCACGTGATGTTTTTCTCACTCCTACTAGTGAATGTAATGTAACAAACACCCATACAATGCGCAACACCCCGTGATGTTTTTCTCACTCCTACTAGTGAATCTAATGTAACACACACCCATAAAATGCGCACCACCCCGTGATGTTTTCCTCACTCCTAATAGTGAATGTAATGTAACAAACACGCATAAAATGCGCACCACCACGTGATGTTTTTCTCACTCCTACTAGTGAATCTAATGTAACACACACCCATACAATGCGCACCACCCCGTGATGTTTTTCTCACTCCTACTAGTGAATCTAATGTAACACACACCCATACAATGCGCACCACCCCGTGATGTTTTTCTCACTCCTACTAGTGAATCTAATGTAACACACACCCATACAATGCGCACCACCCCGTGATGTTTTTCTAACTCCTACTAGTGAATGTAATGTAACACACACCCATACAATGCGCACCACCCCGTGATGTTTTTCTCACCCCTACTAGTGAATCTAATGTAACACACACCCATACAATGCGCACCACCCCGTGATGTTTTTCTCACTCCTACTAGTGAATCTAATGTAACACACACCCATACCATGCGCACCACCCCGTGATGTTTTTCTCACTCCTACTAGTGAATCTAATGTAACACACACCCATACCATGCGCACCACCCCGTGATGTTTTTCTCACTCCTACTATTGAATGTAATGTAACACACACCCATACAATGCGCACCACCCCGTGATGTTTTTCTCACCCCTACTAGTGAATCTAATGTAACACACACCCATACAATGCGCACCACCCCGTGATGTTTTTCTCACTCCTACTAGTGAATCTAATGTAACACACACCCATACCATGCGCACCACCCCGTGATGTTTTTCTCACTCCTACTAGTGAATCTAATGTAACACACACCCATACCATGCGCACCACCCCGTGATGTTTTTCTCACTCCTACTAGTGAATCTAATGTAACACACACCCATACAATGCGCACCACCCCGTGATGTTTTTCTCACTCCTACTAGTGAATCTAATGTAACACACACCCATACAATGCGCACCACCCCGTGATGTTTTTCTCACTCCTACTAGTGAATCTAATGTAACACACCCATACAATGCGCACCACCCCGTGATGTTTTTCTCACTCCTACTAGTGAATGTAATGTAACACACACCCATACAATGCGCACCACCCCGTGATATTTTTGTCACTCCTACTAGTGAATGTAATGTAACACACACCCATACAATGCGCTCCACCCCGTGATGTTTTTCTCACTCCTACTAGTGAATGTAATGTAACACACAGCCATACAATGCGCACCACCCCGTGATGTTTTTCTCATTCCTACTAGTGAATCTAATGTAACACACAGCCATACAATGCGCAGCACCCCGTAATGTTTTTCTCACTCCTACTAGTGAATGTAATGTAACACACACCCATACAATGCGCACCACCCCGTGATGTTTTTCTCACTGCTACTAGTGAATGTAAAGTAACACACACCCATACAGTGCGCACCACCCCATGATGTTTTTCTCACTGCTACTAGTGAATCTAATGTAACACACACCCATACAATGCGCACCACCCCGTGATGTTTTTCTCACTCCTACTAGTGAATGTAATGTAACACACACCCATACAATGCGCACCACCCCGTGATGTTTTTCTCACTCCTACTAGTGAATGTAATGTAACACACACCCATACAATGCGCACCACGCCATGATGTTTTTCTCACTGCTACTAGTGAATGTAATGTAACACATACCCATACAATGCGCACCACCCCGTGATGTTTTTCTCACTGCTACTAGTGAATGTAATGTAACACACACCCATACAATGCGCACCACCCCGTGATATTTTTCTCACTCCTACTAGTGAATGTAATGTAACACACACCCATACAATGCGCACCACACCGTGATGTTTTTCTCACTCCTACTAGTGAATGTAATGTAACACACACCCATACAATGCGCACCAACCCGTGTTGTTTTTCTCACTCCTATTAGTGAATGTAATGTAACACACACCCATACAATGCGCACCACCCCGTGATGTTTTTCTCACTCCTACTAGTGAATGTAATGTAACACACACCCATACAATGCGCACCACCCCGTGATGTTTTTCTCACTCCTACTAGTGAATGTCATGTAACACACACCCATACAATGCGCACCACCCCGTGATGTTTTTGTCACTCCTACTAGTGAATGTAATGTAACACACACCCATACAATGCAGACCACCCCTGATGTTTTTGTCACTCCTACTAGTGAATGTAATGTAACAAACACCCATACAATGCGCACCACCACGTGATGTTTTTCTCACTCCTACTAGTGAATCTAATGTAACACACAGCCATACAATGCGCACCACTCCGTGATGTTTTTCTCACTCCTACTAGTGAATGTAATGTAACACACACCCATACAATGCGCACCACCCCGTGATGTTTTTCTCATTCCTACTAGTGAATCTAATGTAACACACAGCCATACAATGTGCACCACCCCGTGATGTTTTTCTCTCTTCTACTAGTGAATGTAATGTAACAAACACCCATACAATGCGCACCACCCCGTGATGTTTTTCTCACTCCTACTAGTGAATCTAATGTAACACACACCCATACAATGCGCACCACCCCGTGATGTTTTTCTCACTCCTACTAGTGAATGTAATGTAACACACACCCATACAATGCGCACCACCCCGTGATGTTTTTCTCATTCCTACTAGTGAATCTAATGTAACACACACCCATACAATGTCCACCACCCCGTGATGTTTTTCTCACTCCTACTAGTGAATGTAATGTAACACACACCCATACAATGCGCACCACCCCGTGATGTTTTTCTCACTCCTACTAGTGAATCTAATGTAACACACACCCATACAATGCGCACCACCCCGTGATGTTTTTCTCACTCCTACTAGTGAATGTAATGTAACACACACCCATACAGTGCGCACCACCCCGTGATGTTTTTCTCATTCCTACTAGTGAATCTAATGTAACACACACCCATACAATGCGCACTACCCCGTGATGTTTTTCTCACTCCTACTAGTGAATGTAATGTAACAAACACCCATACAATGCGCAACACCCCGTGATGTTTTTCTCACTCCTACTAGTGAATCTAATGTAACACACACCCATAAAATGTGCACCACCCCGTGATATTTTTCTCACTCCTACTAGTGAATGTAATGTAACACACACCCATACAATGCGCACCACCCCGTGATGTTTTTTTCATTCCTAGTAGTGAATCTAATGTAACACACACCCATACAATGCGCACCACCCCGTGATGTTTTTCTCACTCCTACTAGTGAATGTAATGTAACACACACCCATACAATGCGCCCCACCCCGTGATGTTTTTGTCACTCCTACTAGTGAATCTAATGTAACACACACCCATACAATGCGCACCACCCCGTGATGTTTTTCTCACTCCTACTAGTGAATGTAATGTAACACACACCCATACAATGCGCACCACCCCGTGATGTTTTTCTCATTCCTACTAGTGAATCTAATGTAACACACACCCATACAATGCGCACCACCCCGTGATGTTTTTCTCACTCCTACTAGTGAATGTAATGTAACAAACACGCATACAATGCGCACCACCCCGTGATGTTTTTCTCACTCCTACTAGTGAATCTAATGTAACACACACACATACAATGCGCACCACCCCGTGATGTTTTTCTCACTCCTACTAGTGAATGTAATGTAACACACACCCATACAATGCGCACCACCCGGTGATGTTTTTCTCACTCCTACTAGTGAATGTAATGTAACACACACCCATACAATGCGCCCCACCCCGTGATGTTTTTCTCACTCCTACTAGTGAATCTAATGTAACACACACCCATACAATGCGCAGCACCCCGTGATGTTTTTCTCACTCCTACTAGTGAATGTAATGTAACACACACCCATACAATGCGCACCACCCCGTGATGTTTTTCTCACTGCTACTAGTGAATGTAAAGTAACACACACCCATACAGTGCGCACCACCCCGTGATGTTTTTCTCACTGCTACTAGTGAATCTAATGTAACACACACCCATACAATGCGCACCACCCCGTGATGTTTTTCTCACTCCTACTAGTGAATGTAATGTAACACACACCCATAAAATGCGCACCACCTCGTGATGTTTTTCTCACTGCTACTAGTGAATGTAATGTAACACACACCCATACAATGCGCACCACGCCATGATGTTTTTCTCACTGCTACTAGTGAATGTAATGTAACACATACCCATACAATGCGCAACACCCCGTGATGTTTTTCTCACTGCTACTAGTGAATGTAATGTAACACACACCCATACAATGCGCACCACCCCGTGATATTTTTCTCACTCCTAGTAGTGAATGTAATGTAACACACACCCATACAATGCGCACCACACCGTGATGTTTTTCTCACTCCTACTAGTGAATGTAATGTAACACAAACCCATACAATGCGCACCAACCCGTGTTGTTTTTCTCACTCCTATTAGTGAATGTAATGTAACACACACCCATACAATGCGCACCACCCCGTGATGTTTTACTCACTCCTACTAGTGAATCTAATGTAACACACACCCATACAATGCGCACCACCCCGTGATGTTTTTCTCACTCCTACTAGTGAATGTAATGTAACACACACCCATACAATGCGCACCACCCCGTGATGTTTTTCTCACTCCTACTAGTGAATGTAATGTAACAAACACCCATAAAATGCGCACCACCCCGTGATGTTTTTCTCACTCCTACTATTGAATGTAATGTAACACACACCCATACAATGCGCACCACCCCGTGATGTTTTTCTCACTCCTACTAGTGAATGTAATGTAACACACACCCATACAGTGCGCACCACCCCGTGATGTTTTTCTCATTCCTACTAGTGAATCTAATGTAACACACACCGATACAATGCGCACTACCCCGTGATGTTTTTCTCACTAGTACTAGTGTATGTAATGTAACAAACACCCATACAATGCGCAACACCCCGTGATGTTTTTCTCACTCCTACTAGTGAATCTAATGTAACACACACCCATAAAATGTGCACCACCCCGTGATGTTTTTCTCACTCCTACTAGTGAATGTAATGTAACACACACCCATACAATGCGCACCACCCCGTGATGTTTTTTTCATTCCTAGTAGTGAATCTAATGTAACACACACCCATATAATGCGCACCACCCCGTGATGTTTTTCTCACTCCTACTAGTGAATGTAATGTAACACACACCCATACAATGCGCCCCACCCCGTGATGTTTTTCTCACTCCTACTAGTGAATCTAATGTAACACACACCCATACAATGCGCACCACCCGTGATGTTTTTCTCACTCCTACTAGTGAATGTAATGTAACACACACCCATACAATGCGCACCACCCCGTGATGTTTTTCTCATTCCTACTAGTGAATCTAATGTAACACACACCCATACAATGCGCACCACCCCGTGATGTTTTTCTCACTCCTACTAGTGAATGTAATGTAACAAACACGCATACAATGCGCACCACCCCGTGATGTTTTTCTCACTCCTACTAGTGAATCTAATGTAACACACACCCATACAATGCGCACCACCCCGTGATGTTTTTCTCACTCCTACTAGTGAATGTAATGTAACACACACCCATACAATGCGCACCACCCCGTGATGATTTTCTCACTCCTACTAGTTAATCTAATGTAACACACACCCATACAATGCGCACCACCCGTGATGTTTTTCTCACTCCTACTAGTGAATGTAATGTAACAAACACCCATACAATGCTCACCACCCCGTGATGTTTTTCTCACTCCTACTAGTGAATCTAATGTAACACACACCCATACAATGCGCACCACCCCGTGATGTTTTTCTCATTCCTACTAGTGAATCTAATGTAACACACACCCTTACAATGCGCACCACCCCGTGATGTTTTTCTCATTCCTACTAGTGAATGTAATGTAACAAACACGCATACAATGCGCACCACCCCGTGATGTTTTTCTCACTCCTACTAGTGAATCTAATGTAACACACACCCATACAATGCGCACCACCCCGTGATGTTTTTCTCACTCGTACTAGTGAATGTAATGTAACACACACCCATACAATGCGCCCCACCCCGTGATGTTTTTCTCACTCCTACTAGTGAATCTAATGTAACACACACCCATACAATGCGCAGCACCCCGTGATGTTTTTCTCACTCCTACTAGTGAATGTAATGTAACACACACCCATACAATGCGCACCACCCCGTGATGTTTTTCTCACTGCTACTAGTGAATGTAAAGTAACACACACCCATACAGTGCGCACCACCCCGTGATGTTTTTCTCACTGCTACTAGTGAATCTAATGTAACACACACCCATACAATGCGCACCACCCCGTGATGTTTTTCTCACTCCTACTAGTGAATGTAATGTAACACACACCCATACAATGCGCACCACCTCGTGATGTTTTTCTCACTGCTACTAGTGAATGTAATGTAACACACACCCATACAATGCGCACCACGCCATGATGTTTTTCTCACTGCTACTAGTGAATGTAATGTAACACATACCCATACAATGCGCAACACCCCGTGATGTTTTTCTCACTGCTACTAGTGAATGTAATGTAACACACACCCATACAATGCGCACCACCCCGTGATATTTTTCTCACTCCTAGTAGTGAATGTAATGTAACACACACCCATACAATGCGCACCACACCGTGATGTTTTTCTCACTCCTACTAGTGAATGTAATGTAACACACACCCATACATTGCGCACCAACCCGTGTTGTTTTTCTCACTCCTATTAGTGAATGAAATGTAACACACACCCATACAATGCGCACCACCCCGTGATGTTTTTCTCACTCTTACTAGTGGATCTAATGTAACACACACCCATACAATGCGCACCACCCCGTGATGTTTTTCTCACTCCTACTAGTGAATGTAATGTAACACACACCCATACAGTGCGCACCACCCCGTGATGTTTTTCTCATTCCTACTAGTGAATCTAATGTAACACACACCCATACAATGCGCACTACCCCGTGATGTTTTTCTCACTCCTACTAGTGAATGTAATGTAACAAACACCCATAAAATGCGCACCACCCCGTGATGTTTTTCTCACTCCTACTATTGAATGTAATGTAACACACACCCATACAATGCGCACCACCCCGTGATGTTTTTTTCATTCCTAGTAGTGAATCTAATGTAACACACACCCATACAATGCGCACCACCCCGTGATGTTTTTCTCACTCCTACTAGTGAATGTAATGTAACACACACCCATACAATGCGCCCCACCCCGTGATGTTTTTCTCACTCCTACTAGTGAATCTAATGTAACACACACCCATACAATGCGCACCACCCCGTGATGTTTTTCTCACTCCTACTATTGAATGTAATGTAACACACACCCATACAATGCGCACCACCCCGTGATGTTTTTTTCATTCCTAGTAGTGAATCTAATGTAACACACACCCATACAATGCGCACCACCCCGTGATGTTTTTCTCACTCCTACTAGTGAATGTAATGTAACACACACCCATACAATGCGCACCACCCCGTGATGTTTTTTTCATTCCTAGTAGTGAATCTAATGTAACACACACCCATACAATGCGCACCACCCCGTGATGTTTTTCTCACTCCTACTAGTGAATGTAATGTAACACACACCCATACAATGCGCCCCACCCCGTGATGGTTTTCTCACTCCTACTAGTGAATCTAATGTAACACACACCCATACAATGCGCACCACCCGTGATGTTTTTCTCACTCCTACTAGTGAATGTAATGTAACACACACCCATACAATGCGCACCACCCCGTGATGTTTTTCTCATTCCTACTAGTGAATCTAATGTAACACACACCCATACAATGCGCACCACCCCGTGATGTTTTTCTCACTCCTACTAGTGAATGTAATGTAACAAACACGCATACAATGTGCACCACCCCGTGATGTTTTTCTCACTCCTACTAGTGAATCTAATGTAACACACACCCATACAATGCGCACCACCCCGTGATGTTTTTCTCACTCCTACTAGTGAATGTAATGTAACACACACCCATACAATGCGCACCACCCCGTGATGATTTTCTCACTCCTACTAGTTAATCTAATGTAACACACACCCATACAATGCGCACCACCCGTGATGTTTTTCTCACTCCTACTAGTGAATGTAATGTAACAAACACCCATACAATGCTCACCACCCCGTGATGTTTTTCTCACTCCTACTAGTGAATCTAATGTAACACACACCCATACAATGCGCACCACCCCGTGATGTTTTTCTCATTCCTACTAGTGAATCTAATGTAACACACACCCTTACAATGCGCACCACCCCGTGATGATTTTCTCACTCCTACTAGTGAATGTAATGTAACAAACACGCATACAATGCGCACCACCCCGTGATGTTTTTCTCACTCCTACTAGTGAATCTAATGTAACACACACCCATACAATGCGCACCACCCCGTGATGTTTTTCTCATTCCTACTAGTGAATCTAATGTAACACACACCCTTACAATGCGCACCACCCCGTGATGTTTTTCTCACTGCTACTAGTGAATGTAAAGTAACACACACCCATACAGTGCGCACCACCCCGTGATGTTTTTCTCACTGCTACTAGTGAATCTAATGTAACACACACCCATACAATGCGCACCACCCCGTGATGTTTTTCTCACTCCTACTAGTGAATGTAATGTAACACACACCCATACAATGCGCACCACCTCGTGATGTTTTTCTCACTGCTACTAGTGAATGTAATGTAACACACACCCATACAATGCGCACCACGCCATGATGTTTTTCTCACTGCTACTAGTGAATGTAATGTAACACATACCCATACAATGCGCAACACCCCGTGATGTTTTTCTCACTGCTACTAGTGAATGTAATGTAACACACACCCATACAATGCGCACCACCCCGTGATATTTTTCTCACTCCTAGTAGTGAATGTAATGTAACACACACCCATACAATGCGCACCACACCGTGATGTTTTTCTCACTCCTACTAGTGAATGTAATGTAACACACACCCATACAATGCGCACCAACCCGTGTTGTTTTTCTCACTCCTATTAGTGAATGAAATGTAACACACACCCATACAATGCGCACCACCCCGTGATGTTTTACTCACTCCTACTAGTGAATCTAATGTAACACACACCCATACAATGCGCACCACCCCATGATGTTTTTCTCACTCCTACTAGTGAATGTAATGTAACACACACCCATACAATGCGCACCACCCCGTGATATTTTTCTCACTCCTACTAGTGAATGTAATGTAACACACACCCATACAATGCCCACCACCCCGTGATGTTTTTCTCATTCCTACTAGTGAATCTAATGTAACACACACTAATACAATGTCCACCACCCCGTGATGTTTTTCTCACTCCTACTAGTGAATGTAATGTAACACACACCCATACAATGCGCACCACCCCGTGATGTTTTTCTCACTCCTACTAGTGAATCTAATGTAACACACACCCATACAATGCGCACCACCCCGTGATGTTTTTCTCACTCCTACTAGTGAATGTAATGTAACACACACCCATACAGTGCGCACCACCCCGTGATGTTTTTCTCATTCCTACTAGTGAATTTAATGTAACACACACCCATACAATGCGCACTACCCCGTGATGTTTTTCTCACTCCTACTAGTGAATGTAATGTAACAAACACCCATAAAATGCGCACCACCCCGTGATGTTTTTCTCACTCCTACTATTGAATGTAATGTAACACACACCCATACAATGCGCACCACCCCGTGATGTTTTTTTCATTCCTAGTAGTGAATCTAATGTAACACACACCCATACAATGCGCACCACCCCGTGATGTTTTTCTCACTCCTACTAGTGAATGTAATGTAACACACACCCATACAATGCGCCCCACCCCGTGATGTTTTTCTCACTCCTACTAGTGAATCTAATGTAACACACACCCATACAATGCGCACCACCCCGTGATGTTTTTCTCACTCCTACTAGTGAATCTAATGTAACACACACCCATACAATGCGGACCGCCCCGTGATGTTTTTCTCACTCCTACTAGTGAATGTAATGTAACACACACCCATACAATGCGCACCGCCCCGTGATGTTTTTCGCACTCCTACTAGTGAATGTAATGTAACAAACACGCATACAATGCGCACCACCCCGTGATGTTTTTCTCACTCCTACTAGTGAATCTAATGTAACACACACCCATACAATGCGCACCACCCCGTGATGTTTTTCTCACTCCTACTAGTGAATGTAATGTAACACACACCCATACAATGCGCACCACCCCGTGATGTTTTTCTCACTCCTACTAGTTAATCTAATGTAACACACACCCATACAATGCGCACCACCCGTGATGTTTTTCTCACTCCTACTAGTGAATGTAATGTAACAAACACCCATACAATGCTCACCACCCCGTGATGTTTTTCTCACTCCTACTAGTGAATCTAATGTAACACACACCCATACAATGCGCACCACCCCGTGATGTTTTTCTCACTCCTACTAGTGAATGTAATGTAACACACACCCATACAATGCGCACCACCCCGTGATGTTTTTCTCACTCCTACTAGTGAATGTAATGTAACACACACCCATACAATGCGCACCACCCCGTGATGTTTTTCTCACTCCTACTAGTTAATCTAATGTAACACACACCCATACAATGCGCACCACCCGTGATGTTTTTCTCACTCCTACTAGTGAATGTAATGTAACAAACACCCATACAATGCTCACCACCCCGTGATGTTTTTCTCATTCCTACTAGTGAATCTAATGTAACACACACCCATACAATGCGCACCACCCCGTGATGTTTTTCTCACTCCTACTAGTGAATCTAATGTAACACACACCCATACAATGCGCACCACCCCGTGATGTTTTTCTAACTCCTACTAGTGAATGTAATGTAACACACACCCATACAATGCGCACCACCCCGTGATGTTTTTCTCACCCCTACTAGTGAATCTAATGTAACACACACCCATACAATGCGCACCACCCCGTGATGTTTTTCTCACTCCTACTAGTGAATCTAATGTAACACACACCCATACAATGCGCACCACCCCGTGATGTTTTTCTCACTCCTACTAGTGAATCTAATGTAACACACACCCATACAATGCGGACCGCCCCGTGATGTTTTTCTCACTCCTACTAGTGAATGTAATGTAACACACACCCATACAATGCGCACCGCCCCGTGATGTTTTTCGCACTCCTACTAGTGAATGTAATGTAACAAACACGCATACAATGTGCACCACCCCGTGATGTTTTTCTCACTCCTACTAGTGAATCTAATGTAACACACACCCATACAATGCGCACCACCCCGTGATGTTTTTCTCATTCCTACTAGTGAATCTAATGTAACACACACCCATACAATGCGCACCACCCCGTGATGTTTTTCTCACTCCTACTAGTGAATGTAATGTAACAAACACGCATACAATGCGCACCACCCCGTGATGTTTTTCTCACTCCTACTAGTGAATCTAATGTAACACACACCCATACAATGCGCACCACCCCGTGATGTTTTTCTCACTCCTACTAGTGAATGTAATGTAACACACACCCATACAATGCGCACCACCCCGTGATGTTTTTCTCACTCCTACTAGTTAATCTAATGTAACACACACCCATACAATGCGCACCACCCGTGATGTTTTTCTCACTCCTACTAGTGAATGTAATGTAACAAACACCCATACAATGCTCACCACCCCGTGATGTTTTTCTCACTCCTACTAGTGAATCTAATGTAACACACACCCATACAATGCGCACCACCCCGTGATGTTTTTCTCACTCCTACTAGTGAATGTAATGTAACACACACCCATACAATGCGCACCACCCCGTGATGTTTTTCTCACTCCTACTAGTGAATGTAATGTAACACACACCCATACAATGCGCACCACCCCGTGATGTTTTTCTCACTCCTACTAGTTAATCTAATGTAACACACACCCATACAATGCGCACCACCCGTGATGTTTTTCTCACTCCTACTAGTGAATGTAATGTAACAAACACCCATACAATGCTCACCACCCCGTGATGTTTTTCTCATTCCTACTAGTGAATCTAATGTAACACACACCCATACAATGCGCACCACCCCGTGATGTTTTTCTCACTCCTACTAGTGAATCTAATGTAACACACACCCATACAATGCGCACCACCCCGTGATGTTTTTCTAACTCCTACTAGTGAATGTAACGTAACACACACCCATACCATGCGCACCACCCCGTGATGTTTTTCTCACCCCTACTAGTGAATCTAATGTAACACACACCCATACAATGCGCACCACCCCGTGATGTTTTTCTCACTCCTACTAGTGAATCTAATGTAACACACACCCATACAATGCGCACCACCCCGTGATGTTTTTCTCACTCCTACTAGTGAATCTAATGTAACACACCCATACAATGCGCACCACCCCGTGATGTTTTTCTCACTCCTACTAGTGAATCTAATGTAACACACACCCATACAATGCGCACCACCCCGTGATGTTTTTCTCACTCCTACTAGTGAATGTAATGTAACACACACCCATACAATGCGCACCACCCCGTGATGTTTTTGTCACTCCTACTAGTGAATGTAATGTAACACACACCCATACAATGCGCACCACCCCGTGATGTTTTTCTCACTCCTACTAGTGAATGTAATGTAACACACAGCCATACAATGCGCAGCACCCCGTGATGTTTTTCTCACTCCTACTAGTGAATGTAATGTAACACACACCCATACAATGCACACCACCCCGTGATGTTTTTCTCACTGCTACTAGTGAATGTAAAGTAACACACACCCATACAGTGCGCACCACCCCGTGATGTTTTTCTCACTGCTACTAGTGAATCTAATGTAACACACACCCATACAATGCGCACTACCCCGTGATGTTTTTCTCACTCCTACTAGTGAATGTAATGTAACAAACACCCATAAAATGCGCACCACCCCGTGATGTTTTTCTCATTCCTACTATTGAATGTAATGTAACACACACCCATACAATGCGCACCACCCCGTGATGTTTTTTTCATTCCTAGTAGTGAATCTAATGTAACACACACCCATACAATGCGCACCACCCCGTGATGTTTTTCTCACTCCTACTAGTGAATGTAATGTAACACACACCCATACAATGCGCCCCACCCCGTGATGTTTTTCTCACTCCTGCTAGTGAATCTAATGTAACACACACCCATACAATGCGCACCACCCCGTGATGTTTTTCTAACTCCTACTAGTGAATGTAATGTAACACACACCCATACAATGCGCACCACCCCGTGATGTTTTTCTCACCCCTAGTAGTGAATCTAATGTAACACACACCCATACAATGCGCACCACCCCGTGATGTTTTTCTCACTCCTACTAGTGAATGTAATGTAACACACACCCATACAATGCGCACCACCCCGTGATGTTTTTCTCACTCCTACTAGTGAATCTAATGTAACACACACCCATACAATGCGCACCACCCCGTGATGTTTTTCTCATTCCTACTAGTGAATCTAATGTAACACACACCCATACAATGCGCACCACCCCGTGATGTTTTTCTCACTCCTACTAGTGAATCTAATGTAACACACACCCATACAATGCGCACCACCCCGTGATGTTTTTCTAACTCCTACTAGTGAATGTAATGTAACACACACCCATACAATGCGCACCACCCCGTGATGTTTTTCTCACCCCTACTAGTGAATCTAATGTAACACACACCCATACAATGCGCACCACCCCGTGATGTTTTTCTCACTCCTACTAGTGAATCTAATGTAACACACACCCATACAATGCGCACCACCCCGTGATGTTTTTCTCACTCCTACTAGTGAATCTAATGCAACACACCCATACAATGCGCACCACCCCGTGATGTTTTTCTCACTCCTACTAGTGAATCTAATGTAACACACACCCATACAATGCGCACCACCCCGTGATGTTTTTCTCACTCCTACTAGTGAATGTAATGTAACACACACCCATACAATGCTCACCACCCCGTGATGTTTTTGTCACTCCTACTAGTGAATGTAATGTAACACACACCCATACAATGCGCCCCACCCCGTGATGTTTTTCTCACTCCTACTAGTGAATGTAATGTAACACACAGCCATACAATGCGCAGCACCCGTGATGTTTTTCTCACTCCTACTAGTGAATGTAATGTAACACACACCCATACAATGCACACCACCCCGTGATGTTTTTCTCACTGCTACTAGTGAATGTAAAGTAACACACACCCATACAGTGCGCACCACCCCGTGATGTTTTTCTCACTGCTACTAGTGAATCTAATGTAACACACACCCATACAATGCGCACTACCCCGTGATGTTTTTCTCACTCCTACTAGTGAATGTAATGTAACAAACACCCATAAAATGCGCACCACCCCGTGATGTTTTTCTCACTCCTACTATTGAATGTAATGTAACACACACCCATACAATGCGCACCACCCCGTGATGTTTTTTTCATTCCTAGTAGTGAATCTAATGTAACACACCCATACAATGCGCACCACCCCGTGATGTTTTTCTCACTCCTACTAGTGAATGTAATGTAACACACACCCATACAATGCGCCCCACCCCGTGATGTTTTTCTCACTCCTACTAGTGAATCTAATGTAACACACACCCATACAATGCGCACCACCCCGTGATGTTTTTCTCACTCCTACTAGTGAATCTAATGTAACACACACCCATACAATGCGGACCGCCCCGTGATGTTTTTCTCACTCCTACTAGTGAATGTAATGTAACACACACCCATACAATGCGCACCACCCCGTGATGTTTTTGTCACTCCTACTAGTGAATGTAATGTAACACACACCCATACAATGCGCCCCCACCCCGTGATGTTTTTCTCACTCCTACTAGTGAATGTAATGTAACACACAGCCATACAATGCGCAGCACCCCGTGATGTTTTTCTCACTCCTACTAGTGAATGTAATGTAACACACACCCATACAATGCACACCACCCCGTGATGTTTTCTCACTGCTACTAGTGAATGTAAAGTAACACACACCCATACAGTGCGCACCACCCCGTGATGTTTTTCTCACTGCTACTAGTGAATCTAATGTAACACACACCCATACAATGCGCACCACCCCGTGATGTTTTTCTCACTCCTACTAGTGAATGTAATGTAACACACACCCATACAATGCGCACCACCCCGTGATGTTTTTCTCACTGCTACTAGTGAATGTAATGTAACACACACCCATACAATGCGCACCACGCCATGATGTTTTTCTCACTGCTACTAGTGAATGTAATGTAACACATACCCATACAATGCGCACCACCCCGTGATGTTTTTCTCACTGCTACTAGTGAATGTAATGTAACACACACCCATACAATGCGCACCACCCGTGATATTTTCTCACTCCTACTAGTGAATGTAATGTAACACACACCCATACAATGCGCACCACACCGTGATGTTTTTCTCACTCCTACTAGTGAATGTAATGTACCACACACCCATACAATGCACACCAACCCGTGATGTTTTTCTCACTCCTACTAGTGAATCTAATGTAACACACACCCATACAATGCGCACCACCCCGTGATGTTTTTCTCACTCCTACTAGTGAATCTAATGTAACACACACCCATACAATGCGCACGACCCCGTGATGTTTTACTCACTCCTACTAGTGAATCTAATGTAACACACACCCATACAATGCGCAGCACCCCGTGATGTTTTTCTCACTCCTACTAGTGAATGTAATGTAACACACACCCATACAATGCGCACCACCCCGTGATGTTTTTCTCACTCCTACTAGTGAATGTAATGTACACACACCCATACAATGCGCACCACCCCGTGATGTTTTTCTCACTCCTACTAGTGAATGTCATGTAACACACACCATACAATGCGCACCACCCCGTGATGTTTTTGTCACTCCTACTAGTGAATGTAATGTAACACACACCGATACAATGCAGACCACCCCTGATGTTTTTGTCACTCCTACTAGTGAATGTAATGTAACACACACCCATACAATGCGCCCCACCCCGTGATGTTTTTCTCACTCCTACTAGTGAATGTAATGTAACACACAGCCATACAATGCGCAGCACCCCGTGATGTTTTTCTCACTCCTACTAGTGAATGTAATGTAACACACACCCATACAATGCACACCACCCCGTGATGTTTTTCTCACTGCTACTAGTGAATGTAAAGTAACACACACCCCATACAGTGCGCACCACCCCGTGATGTTTTTCTCACTGCTACTAGTGAATCTAATGTAACACACACCCATACAATGCGCACCACCCCGTGATGTTTTTCTCACTCCTACTAGTGAATGTAATGTAACACACAC
Source organism: Cavia porcellus (assembly GCF_034190915.1). Taxonomy (NCBI): domain Eukaryota; kingdom Metazoa; phylum Chordata; class Mammalia; order Rodentia; family Caviidae; genus Cavia; species Cavia porcellus. The sequence goes on from NW_026947556.1 coordinate 1,929,918, forward strand.
CCATACAATGCGCACCACACCCGTGATGTTTTTCTCACTCCTACTAGTGAATGTAATGTAACACACACCCATACAATGCGCACCACACCGTGATGTTTTTCTCACTCCTACTAGTGAATGTAATGTAACACACACCCATACAATGCACACCAACCCGTGTTGTTTTTATCACTCCTATTAGTGGATGTAATGTAACACACACCCATACAATGCGCACCACCCGTGATGTTTTTCTCACTCCTACTAGTGAATCTAATGTAACACACACCCATACAATGCGCACCACCCCGTGATGTTTTTCTCACTCCTACTAGTGAATCTAATGTAAAACACACCCATACAATGCGCACGACCCCGTGATGTTTTACTCACTCCTACTAGTGAATCTAATGTAACACACACCCATACAATGCGCAGCACCCGTGATGTTTTTCTCACTCCTACTAGTGAATGTAATGTAACACACACCCATACAATGCGCACCACCCCGTGATGTTTTTCTCACTCCTACTAGTGAATGTAATGTAACACACACCCATACAATGCGCACCACCCCGTGATGTTTTTCTCACTCCTACTAGTGAATGTCATGTAACACACACCCATACAATGCGCACCACCCCGTGATGTTTTGTCACTCCTACTAGTGAATGTAATGTAACACACAACGATACAATGCAGACCACCCCTGATGTTTTTGTCACTCCTACTAGTGAATGTAATGTAACACACACCCATACAATGCGCACCACCCCGTGATGTTTTTCTCACTCCTACTAGTGAATCTAATGTAACACACAGCCATACAATGCGCACCACCCCGTGATGTTTTTCTCACTCCTACTAGTGAATGTAATGTAACACGCACCCATACAATGCGCACCACCCCGTGATGTTTCTCTCATTCCTACTAGTGAATCTAATGTAACACACAGCCATACAATGCGCACCACCCCATGATGTTTTTCTCACTTCTACTAGTGAATGTAATGTAACAAACACCCATACAATGCGCACCACCCCGTGATGTTTTTCTCACTCCTACTAGTGAATCTAATGTAACACACACCCATACAATGCGCACCACCCCGTGATGTTTTTCTCACTCCTACTAGTGAATGTAATGTAACACACACCCATACAATGCGCCACCACCCCGTGATGTTTTTCTCATTCCTACTAGTGAATCTAATGTAACACACACCCATACAATGTCCACCACCCCGTGATGTTTTTCTCACTCCTACTAGTGAATGTAATATAACACACACCCATACAATGCGCACCACCCCGTGATGTTTTTCTCACTCCTACTAGTGAATCTAATGTAACACACCCCATACAATGCGCACCACCCCGTGATGTTTTTCTCACTCCTACTAGTGAATGTAATGTAACACACACCCATACAATGCGCACCACCCCGTGATGTTTTTCCCATTCCTACTAGTGAATCTAATGTAACACACACCCATACAATGCGCACTACCCCGTGATGTTTTTCTCACTCGTACTAGTGAATGTAATGTAACAAACACCCATACAATGCGCAACACCCCGTGATGTTTTTCTCACTCCTACTAGTGAATCTAATGTAACACACACCCATAAAATGCGCACCACCCCGTGATGTTTTTCTCACTCCTACTAGTGAATGTAATGTAACACACACCCATACAATGCGCACCACCCCGTGATGTTTTTTTCATTCCTAGTAGTGAATCTAATGTAACACACACCCATACAATGCGCACCACCCCGTGATGTTTTTCTCACTCCTACTAGTGAATGTAATGTAACACACACCCATACAATGCGTCCCACCCTGTGATGTTTATCTCACTCCTACTAGTGAATCTAATGTAACACACACCCATACAATGCGCACCACCCCGTGATGTTTTTCTCACTCCTACTAGTGAATGTAATGTAACACACACCCATACAATGCGCACCACCCCGTGATGTTTTTCTCATTCCTACTAGTGAATCTAATGTAACACACACCCATACAATGCGCACCACCCCGTGATGTTTTTCTCACTCCTACTAGTGAATGTAATGTAACAAACACGCATACAATGCGCACCACCCCGTGATTTTTCTCTCACTCCTACTAGTGAATCTAATGTAACACACACCCATACAATGCGCACCACCCCGTGATGTTTTTCTCACTCCTACTAGTGAATGTAATGTAACACACACCCATACAATGCGCACCACCCCGTGATGTTTTTCTCACTCCTACTAGTTAATCTAATGTAACACACACCCATACAATGCGCACCACCCGTGATGTTTTTCTCACTCCTACTAGTGAATGTAATGTAACAAACACCCATACAATGCTCACCACCCCGTGATGTTTTTCTCACTCCTACTAGTGAATCTAATGTAACACACACCCATACAATGCGCACCACCCCGTGATGTTTTTCTAACTCCTACTAGTGAATGTAATGTAACACACACCCATACAATGCGCACCACCCCGTGATGTTTTTCTCACCCCTACTAGTGAATCTAATGTAACACACACCCATACAATGCGCACCACCCCGTGATGTTTTTCTCACTCCTACTAGTGAATCTAATGTAACACACACCCATACAATGCGCACCACCCCGTGATGTTTTTCTCACTCCTACTAGTGAATCTAATGTAACACAAACCCATACAATGCGCACCACCCCGTGATGTTTTTGTCACTCCTACTAGTGAATGTAATGTAATACACACCCAAACAATGCGTTCCACCCCGTGATGTTTTTCTCACTCCTACTAGTGAATCTAATTTAACACACACCCATACAATGCGCACCACCCCGTGATGTTTTTCTCACTCCTACTAGTGAATCTAATGTAACACACAGCCATACAATGCGCAGCACCCCGTGATGTTTTTCTCACTCCTACTAGTGAATGTAATGTAACACACACCCATACAATGCGCACCACCCGTGATGTTTTTCTCACTGCTACTAGTGAATGTAAAGTAACACACACCCATACAGTGCGCACCACCCCGTGATGTTTTTCTCACTGCTACTAGTGAATCTAATGTAACACACACCCATACAATGCGCACCACTCCGTGATGTTTTTCTCACTCCTACTAGTGAATGTAATGTAACACACACCCATACAATGCGCACCACCCCGTGATGTTTTTGTCACTGCTACTAGTGAATGTAATGTAACACACACCCATACAATGCGCACCACGCCATGATGTTTTTCTCACTGCTACTAGTGAATGTAATGTAACACATACCCATACAATGCGCACCACCCCGTGATGTTTTTCTCACTGCTACTAGTGAATGTAATGTAACACACACCCATACAATGCGCACCACCCCGTGATATTTTTCTCACTCCTACTAGTGAATGTAATGTAACACACACCCATACAATGCGCACCAATCCGTGATGTTTTTCTCACTCCTACTAGTGAATGTAATGTAACACACACCCATACAATGCGCACCAACCCGTGTTGTTTTTCTCACTCCTATTAGTGAATGTAATGTAACACACACCCATACAATGCGCACCACCCCGTGATGTTTTTCTCACTCCTACTAGTGAAACTAATGTAACACACAGCCATACAATGCGCACCACCCGCGATGTTTTTCAGAAACCTATCCTACATTGCCACTGCATGTTCCCAAACCTCCCCATGCTGACCACCCCGTGGTGCTTTTCTCCATGCTACATTGCCACTCACTGCCTATCCTAATTCAGACCCTGCGATTCACACCACCCCGTGATGTTTTTCTCACTTCTACTAGTGAATGTAATGTAACACACACCCATATAATGCACACCACACCGTGATGTTTTTCTCACTCCTACTAGTGAATGTAATGTAACACACACCCATACAATGCGCACCACCCCGTGATGATTTCTCACTCCTACTAGTGAATGTAATGTAACACACACCCATACAATGCGCACCACCCCGTGATGTTTTTCTCACTCCTACTAGTGAATGTAATGTAACACACACCCATACAATGCGCACCACCCCGTGATGTTTTTCTCACTCCTACTAGTGAATCTAAAGTAACACACACCCATACAATGCGCACCACCCCGTGATGTTTTTCTCACTCCTACTAGTGAATCTAATGTAACACACACCCATACAATGCGCACCACCCCGTGATGTTTTTCTCACTCCTACTAGTGAATCTAATGTAACACACACCCATACAATGCGCACCACCCCGTGTTGTTTTTCTCACTCCTACTAGTGAATCTAATGTAACACACACCCATACAATGCGCACCACCCCGTGATGTTTTTCTCACTCCTACTTGTGAATGTAATGTAACACACACCCATACAATGCGCACCACCCCGTGATGTTTTTGTCACTCCTAGTAGTGAATCTAATGTAACACACACCCATACAATGCGCACCACCCCGTGATGTTTTTCTCACTCCTACTAGTGAATGTAATGTAACAAACACCCATACAATGCGCACCACCCCGTGATGTTTTTCTCACTCCTACTAGTGAATCTAATGTAACACACACCCATACAATGCGCACCACCCCGTGATGTTTTTCTCACTCCTACTAGTGAATGTAATGTAACACACACCCATACAATGCGCACCACCCCGTGATGTTTTTCTCATTCCTACTAGTGAATCTAATGTAACACACACCCATACAATGTCCACCACCCCGTGATGTTTTTCTCACTCCTACTAGTGAATGTAATATAACACACACCCATACAATGCGCACCACCCCGTGATGTTTTTCTCACTCCTACTAGTGAATCTAATGTAACACACACCCATACAATGCGCACCACCCCGTGATGTTTTTCTCACTCCTACTAGTGAATGTAATGTAACACACACCCATACAATGCGCACCACCCCGTGATGTTTTTCTCATTCCTACTAGTGAATCTAATGTAACACACACCCATACAATGCGCACTACCCCGTGATGTTTTTCTCACTCGTACTAGTGAATGTAATGTAACAAACACCCATACAATGCGCAACACCCCGTGATGTTTTTCTCACTCCTACTAGTGAATCTAATGTAACACACACCCATAAAATGCGCACCACCCCGTGATGTTTTTCTCACTCCTACTAGTGAATGTAATGTAACACACACCCATACAATGCGCACCACCCCGTGATGTTTTTTTCATTCCTAGTAGTGAATCTAATGTAACACACACCCATACAATGCGCACCACCCCGTGATGTTTTTCTCACTCCTACTAGTGAATGTAATGTAACACACACCCATACAATGCGCCCCACCCTGTGATGTTTTTCTCACTCCTACTAGTGAATCTAATGTAACACACACCCATACAATGCGCACCACCCCGTGATGTTTTTCTCACTCCTACTAGTGAATGTAATGTAACACACACCCATACAATGCGCACCACCCGTGATGTTTTTCTCATTCCTACTAGTGAATCTAATGTAACACACACCCATACAATGCGCACCACCCCGTGATGTTTTTCTCACTCCTACTAGTGAATGTAATGTAACAAACACGCATACAATGCGCACACCCCGTGATGTTTTTCTCACTGCTACTAGTGAATCTAATGTAACACACACCCATACAATGCGCACCACCCGTGATGTTTTTCTCACTCCTACTAGTGAATGTAATGTAACACACACCCATACAATGCGCACCACCCCGTGATGTTTTTCTCACTCCTACTAGTTAATCTAATGTAACACACACCCATACAATGCGCACCACCCGTGATGTTTTTCTCACTCCTACTAGTGAATGTAATGTAACAAACACCCATACAATGCTCACCACCCCGTGATGTTTTTCTCACTCCTACTAGTGAATCTAATGTAACACACACCATACAATGCGCACCACCCCGTGATGTTTTTCTAACTCCTACTAGTGAATGTAATGTAACACACACCCATACAATGCGCACCACCCCGTGATGTTTTTCTCACCCCTACTAGTGAATCTAATGTAACACACACCCATACAATGCGCACCACCCCGTGATGTTTTTCTCACTCCTACTAGTGAATCTAATGTAACACACACCCATACAATGCGCACCACCCCGTGATGTTTTTCTCACTCCTACTAGTGAATCTAATGTAACACAAACCCATACAATGCGCACCACCCGTGATGTTTTTGTCACTCCTACTAGTGAATGTAATGTAATACACACCCATACAATGCGTTCCACCCCGTGATGTTTTTCTCACTCCTACTAGTGAATCTAATTTAACACACACCCATACAATGCGCACCACCCGTGATGTTTTTCTCACTCCTACTAGTGAATCTAATGTAACACACAGCCATACAATGCGCAGCACCCCGTGATGTTTTCTCACTCCTACTAGTGAATGTAATGTAACACACACCCATACAATGCGCACCACCCGTGATGTTTTTCTCACTGCTACTAGTGAATGTAAAGTAACACACACCCATACAGTGCGCACACCCCGTGATGTTTTTCTCACTGCTACTAGTGAATCTAATGTAACACACACCCATACAATGCGCACCACTCCGTGATGTTTTTCTCACTCCTACTAGTGAATGTAATGTAACACACACCCATACAATGCGCACCACCCCGTGATGTTTTTGTCACTGCTACTAGTGAATGTAATGTAACACAAACCCATACAATGCGCACCACGCCATGATGTTTTTCTCACTGCTACTAGTGAATGTAATGTAACACATACCCATACAATGCGCACCACCCGTGATGTTTTTCTCACTGCTACTAGTGAATGTAATGTAACACACACCCATACAATGCGCACCACCCCGTGATATTTTTCTCACTCCTACTAGTGAATGTAATGTAACACACACCCATACAATGCGCACCAATCCGTGATGTTTTTCTCACTCCTACTAGTGAATGTAATGTAACACACACCCATACAATGCGCACCAACCCGTGTTGTTTTTCTCACTCCTATTAGTGAATGTAATGTAACACACACCCATACAATGCGCACCACCCCGTGATGTTTTTCTCACTCCTACTAGTGAAACTAATGTAACACACAGCCATACAATGCGCACCACCCGCGATGTTTTTCAGAAACCTATCCTACATTGCCACTGCATGTTCCCAAACCTCCCCATGCTGACCACCCCGTGGTGCTTTTCTCCATGCTACATTGCCACTCACTGCCTATCCTAATTCAGACCCTCCGATTCACACCACCCCGTGATGTTTTTCTCACTTCTACTAGTGAATGTAATGTAACACACACCCATATAATGCACACCACACCGTGATGTTTTTCTCACTCCTACTAGTGAATGTAATGTAACACACACCCATACAATGCGCACCACCCCGTGATGATTTCTCACTCCTACTAGTGAATGTAATGTAACACACACCCATACAATGCGCACCACCCCGTGACGTTTTTCTCACTCCTACTAGTGAATGTAATGTAACACACACCCATACAATGCGCACCACCCCGTGATGTTTTTCTCACTCCTACTAGTGAATCTAATGTAACACACACCCATACAATGCGCACCACCCCGTGATGTTTTTCTCACTCCTACTAGTGAATCTAATGTAACACACACCCATACAATGCGCACCACCCCGTGATGTTTTTCTCACTCCTACTAGTGAATCTAATGTAACACACACCCATACAATGCGCACCACCCCGTGTTGTTTTTCTCACTCCTACTAGTGAATCTAATGTAACACACACCCATACAATGCGCACCACCCCGTGATGTTTTTCTCACTCCTACTTGTGAATGTAATGTAACACACACCCATACAATGCGCACCACCCCGTGATGTTTTTGTCACTCCTACTAGTGAATCTAATGTAACACACACCCATAAAATGCGCACCACCCCGTGATGTTTTTCTCACTCCTACTAGTGAATGTAATGTAACACACACCCATACAATGCGCACCACCCCTTGATGTTTTTTTCATTCCTAGTAGTGAATCTAATGTAACACACACCCATACAATGCGCACCACCCCGTGATGTTTTTCTCACTCCTACTAGTGAATGTAATGTAACACACACCCATACAATGCGCCCCACCCTGTGATGTTTTTCTCACTCCTACTAGTGAATCTAATGTAACACACACCCATACAATGCGCACCACCCCGTGATGTTTTTCTCACTCCTACTAGTGAATGTAATGTAACACACACCCATACAATGCGCACCACCCCGTGATGTTTTTCTCATTCCTACTAGTGAATCTAATGTAACACACACCCATACAATGCGCACCACCCCGTGATGTTTTTCTCACTCCTACTAGTGAATGTAATGTAACAAACACGCATACAATGCGCACCACCCCGTGATGTTTCTCTCACTCCTACTAGTGAATCTAATGTAACACACACCCATACAATGCGCACCACCCCGTGATGTTTTTCTCACTCCTACTAGTGAATGTAATGTAACACACACCCATACAATGCGCACCACCCCGTGATGTTTTTCTCACTCCTACTAGTTAATCTAATGTAACACACACCCATACAATGCGCACCACCCGTGATGTTTTTCTCACTCCTACTAGTGAATGTAATGTAACAAACACCCATACAATGCTCACCACCCCGTGATGTTTTTCTCACTCCTACTAGTGAATCTAATGTAACACACACCCATACAATGCGCACCACCCCGTGATGTTTTTCTAACTCCTACTAGTGAATGTAATGTAACACACACCCATACAATGCGTACCACCCCGTGATGTTTTTCTCACCCCTACTAGTGAATCTAATGTAACACACACCCATACAATGCGCACCACCCCGTGATGTTTTTCTCACTCCTACTAGTGAATCTAATGTAACACACACCCATACAATGCGCACCACCCCGTGATGTTTTTCTCACTCCTACTAGTGAATCTAATGTAACACAAACCCATACAATGCGCACCACCCCGTGTTGTTTTTGTCACTCCTACTAGTGAATGTAATGTAATACACACCCATACAATGCGCTCCACCCCGTGATGTTTTTCTCACTCCTACTAGTGAATCTAATTTAACACACACCCATACAATGCGCACCACCCCGTGATGTTTTTCTCACTCCTACTAGTGAATCTAATGTAACACACAGCCATACAATGCGCAGCACCCCGTGATGTTTTTCTCACTCCTACTAGTGAATGTAATGTAACACACACCCATACAATGCGCACCACCCCGTGATGTTTTTCTCACTGCTACTAGTGAATGTAAAGTAACACACACCCATACAGTGCGCACCACCCCGTGATGTTTTTCTCACTGCTACTAGTGAATCTAATGTAACACACACCCATACAATGCGCACCACTCCGTGATGTTTTTCTCACTCCTACTAGTGAATGTAATGTAACACACACCCATACAATGCGCACCACCTCGTGATGTTTTTGTCACTGCTACTAGTGAATGTAATGTAACACACACCCATACAATGCGCACCACGCCATGATGTTTTTCTCACTGCTACTAGTGAATGTAATGTAACACATACCCATACAATGCGCACCACCCCGTGATGTTTTTCTCACTGCTACTAGTGAATGTAATGTAACACACACCCATACAATGCGCACCACCCCGTGATATTTTTCTCACTCCTACTAGTGAATGTAATGTAACACACACCCATACAATGCGCACCAATCCGTGATGTTTTTCTCACTCCTACTAGTGAATGTAATGTAACACACACCCATACAATGCGCACCAACCCGTGTTGTTTTTCTCACTCCTATTAGTGAATGTAATGTAACACACACCCATACAATGCGCACCACCCCGTGATGTTTTTCTCACTCCTACTAGTGAAACTAATGTAACACACAGCCATACAATGCGCACCACCCGCGATGTTTTTCAGAAACCTATCCTACATTGCCACTGCATGTTCCCAAACCTCCCCATGCTGACCACCCCGTGGTGCTTTTCTCCATGCTACATTGCCACTCACTGCCTATCCTAATTCAGACCCTCCGATTCACACCACCCCGTGATGTTTTTCTCACTTCTACTAGTGAATGTAATGTAACACACACCCATATAATGCACACCACTCCGTGATGTTTTTCTCACTCCTACTAGTGAATGTAATGTAACACACACCCATACAATGCGCACCACCCCGTGATGATTTCTCACTCCTACTAGTGAATGTAATGTAACACACACCCATACAATGCGCACCACCCCGTGATGTTTTTCTCACTCCTACTAGTGAATGTAATGTAACACACACCCATACAATGCGCACCACCCCGTGATGTTTTTCTCACTCCTACTAGTGAATCTAATGTAACACACACCCATACAATGCGCACCACACCGTGATGTTTTTCTCACTCCTACTAGTGAATCTAATGTAACACACACCCATACAATGCGCACCACCCCGTGTTGTTTTTCACACTCCTACTAGTGAATCTAATGTAACACACACCCATACAATGCGCACCACCCCGTGATGTTTTTCTCACTCCTACTTGTGAATGTAATGTAACACACACCCATACAATGCGCACCACCCCGTGATGTTTTTGTCACTCCTACTAGTGAATGTAATGTAACACACACCCATACAATGCGCACCACCCCGTGATGTTTTTCTCACTCCTACTAGTGAATCTAATGTAACACACAGCCATACAATGCGCAGCACCCCGTGATGTTTTTCTCACTCCTACTAGTGAATGTAATATAACACACACCCATCCAATGCGCACCACCCCGTGATGTTTTTCTCACTGCTACTAGTGAATGTAAAGTAACACACAACCATACAGTGCGCACCACCCCTTGATGTTTTTCTCACTGCTACTAGTGAATCTAATGTAACACACACCCATACAATGCGCACCACCCCTTGATGTTTTTCTCACTCGTACTAGTGCATGTAATGTAACACACACCATAACAATGCGCACCACCCCGTGATGTTTTTCTCACTGCTACTAGTGAATGTAATGTAACACACACCCATACAATGCGCACCACGCCATGATGTTTTTCTCACTGCTACTAGTGAATGTAATGTAACACATACCCATACAATGCGCACCACCCCGTGATGTTTTTCTCACTGCTACTAGTGAATGTAATGTAACACACACCCATACAATGCGCACCACCCCGTGATATTTTTCTCACTCCTACTAGTGAATGTAATGTAACACACACCCATACAATGCGCACCACACCGTGATGTTTTTCTCACTCCTACTAGTGAATGTAATGTAACACACACCCATACAATGCGCACCAACCCGTGTTGTTTTTCTCACTCCTACTAGTGAATGTAATGTAACACACACCCATACAATGCGCACCACCCCGTGATGTTTTTCTCACTCCTACTAGTGAATCTAATGTAACACACACCCATACAATGCGCACCACCCCGTGATGTTTTTCTCACTGCTACTAGTGAATCTAATGTAACACACACCCATACAATGCGCACCACCCCGTGATGTTTTTCTCACTGCTACTAGTGAATCTAATGTAACACACACCAATACAATGCGCACCACCCCGTGATGTTTTTCTCACTCCTACTACTGAATGTAATGTAACACACACCCATACAATGCGCACCACCCCGTGATGTTTTTCTCACTCCTACTAGTGAATGTAATGTAACACACACCCATACAATGCGCACCACCCCGTGATGTTTTTCTCACTCCTACTACTGAATGTAATGTAACACACACCCATACAATGCGCACCACCCCGTGATGTTTTTCTCACTCCTACTAGTGAATGTAATGTAACACACACCCATACAATGCGCACCACCCCGTGATGTTTTTCTCACTCCTACTAGTGAATGTAAAGTAACACACAACCATACAGTGCGCACCACCCCGTGATGTTTTTCTCACTGCTACTAGTGAATCTAATGTAACACACACCCATACAATGCGCACCACCCCTTGATGTTTTTCTCACTCGTACTAGTGCATGTAATGTAACACACACCATAACAATGCGCACCACCCCGTGATGTTTTTCTCACTGCTACTAGTGAATGTAATGTAACACACACCCATACAATGCGCACCACGCCATGATGTTTTTCTCACTGCTACTAGTGAATGTAATGTAACACATACCCATACAATGCGCACCACCCCGTGATGTTTTTCTCACTGCTACTATTGAATGTAATGTAACACACACCCATACAATGCGCACCACCCCGTGATATTTTTCTCACTCCTACTAGTGAATGTAATGTAACACACACCCATACAATGCGCACCACACCGTGATGTTTTTCTCACTCCTACTAGTGAATGTAATGTAACACACACCCATACAATGCGCACCAACCCGTGTTGTTTTTCTCACTCCTATTAGTGAATGTAATGTAACACACACCCATACAATGCGCACCACCCCGTGATGTTTTTCTCACTCCTACTAGTGAATCTAATGTAACACACACCCATACAATGCGCACCACCCCGTGATGTTTTTCTCACTGCTACTAGTGAATCTAATGTAACACACACCCATACAATGCGCACCACCCCGTGATGTTTTTCTCACTGCTACTAGTGAATCTAATGTAACACACACCCATACAATGCGCACCACCCCGTGATGTTTTTCTCACTCCTACTAGTGAATGTAATGTAACACACACCCATACAATGCGCACCACCCTGTGATGTTTTTCTCACTCCTACTAGTGAATGTAATGTAACACACACCCATACAATGCGCACCACCCCGTGATGTTTTTCTCACTCCTACTACTGAATGTAATGTAACACACACCCATACAATGCGCACCACCCCGTGATGTTTTTCTCACTCCTACTAGTGAATGTAATGTAACACACACCCATACAATGCGCACCACCCCGTGATGTTTTTCTCACTCCTACTAGTGAATGTCATGTAACACACACCCATACAATGCGCACCACCCCGTGATGTTTTTCTCACTCCTACTAGTGAATGTAATGTAACACACACCCATACAATGCGCACCACCCCGTGATGTTTTTCTCACTCCTACTACTGAATGTAATGTAACACACACCCATACAATGCGCACCACCCCGTGATGTTTCTCTCATTCCTACTAGTGAATCTAATGTAACACACAGCCATACAATGCGCACCACCCCATGATGTTTTTCTCACTTCTACTAGTGAATGTAATGTAACAAACACCCATACAATGCGCACCACCCCGTGATGTTTTTCTCACTCCTACTAGTGAATCTAATGTAACACACACCCATACAATGCGCACCACCCCGTGATGTTTTTCTCACTCCTACTAGTGAATGTAATGTAACACACACCCATACAATGCGCACCACCCCGTGATGTTTTTCTCATTCCTACTAGTGAATCTAATGTAACACACACCCATAAAATGTCCACCACCCCGTGATGTTTTTCTCACTCCTACTAGTGAATGTAATGTAACACACACCCATACAATGCGCACCACCCCGTGATGTTTTTCTCACTCCTACTAGTGAATCTAATGTAACACACACCCATACAATGCGCACCACCCCGTGATGTTTTTCTCACTCCTACTAGTGAATGTAATGTAACACACACCCATACAATGCGCACCACCCCATGATGTTTTTCTCACTTCTACTAGTGAATGTAATGTAACAAACACCCATACAATGCGCACCACCCCGTGATGTTTTTCTCACTCCTACTAGTTAATCTACTGTAACACACACCCATACAATGCGCACCACCCCGTGATGTTTTTCTCACTCCTACTAGTGAATCTAATGTAACACACAGCCATACAATGCGCAGCACCCCGTGATGTTTTTCTCACTCCTACTAGTGAATGTAATGTAACACACACCCATAAAATGCGCACCACCCCGTGATGTTTTTCTCACTGCTACTAGTGAATGTAAAGTAACACACACCCATACAGTGCGCACCACCCCGTGATGTTTTTCTCACTGCTACTAGTGAATCTAATGTAACACACACCCATACAATGCGCACCACCCCGTGATGTTTTTCTCACTCCTACTAGTGAATGTAATGTAACACACACCCATACAATGCGCACCACGCCATGATGTTTTTCTCACTGCTACTAGTGAATGTAATGTAACACATACCCATACAATGCGCACCACCCCGTGATGTTTTTCTCACTGCTACTAGTGAATGTAATGTAACACACACCCATACAATGCGCACCACCCCGTGATATTTTTCTCACTCCTACTAGTGAATGTAATGTAACACACACCCATACAATGCGCACCAATCCGTGATGTTTTTCTCACTCCTACTAGTGAATGTAATGTAACACACACCCATACAATGCGCACCAACCCGTGTTGTTTTTCTCACTCCTATTAGTGAATGTAATGTAACACACACCCATACAATGCGCACCACCCCGTGATGTTTTTCTCACTCCTACTAGTGAAACTAATGTAACACACAGCCATACAATGCGCACCACCCGCGATGTTTTTCAGAAACCTATCCTACATTGCCACTGCATGTTCCCAAACCTCCCCATGCTGACCACCCCGTGGTGCTTTTCTCCATGCTACATTGCCACTCACTGCCTATCCTAATTCAGACCCTCCGATTCACACCACCCCGTGATGTTTTTCTCACTTCTACTAGTGAATGTAATGTAACACACACCCATATAATGCACACCACACCGTGATGTTTTTCTCACTCCTACTAGTGAATGTAATGTAACACACACCCATACAATGCGCACCACCCCGTGATGATTTCTCACTCCTACTAGTGAATGTAATGTAACACACACCCATACAATGCGCACCACCCCGTGATGTTTTTCTCACTCCTACTAGTGAATATAATGTAATACACATCCATACAATGCGCACCACCCCGTGATGTTTTTCTCACTCCTACTAGTGAATCTAATGTAACACACACCCATACAATGCGCACGACCCCGTGATGTTTTTCTCACTCCTACTAGTGAATCTAATGTAACACACACCCATACAATGCGCACCACCCCGTGATGTTTTTCTCACTCCTACTAGTGAATCTAATGTAACACACACCCATACAATGCGCACCACCCCGTGTTGTTTTTCTCACTCCTACTAGTGAATCTAATGTAACACACACCCATACAATGCGCACCACCCCGTGATGTTTTTCTCACTCCTACTTGTGAATGTAATGTAACACACACCCATACAATGCGCACCACCCCGTGATGTTTTTGTCACTCCTACTAGTGAATGTAATGTAACACACACCCATACAATGCGCACCACCCCGTGATGTTTTTCTCACTCCTACTAGTGAATCTAATGTAACACACAGCCATACAATGCGCAGCACCCCGTGATGTTTTTCTCACTCCTACTAGTGAATGTAATGTAACACACACCCATCCAATGCGCACCACCCCGTGATGTTTTTCTCACTGCTACTAGTGAATGTAAAGTAACACACACCCATACAGTGCGCACCACCCCGTGATGTTTTTCTCACTGCTACTAGTGAATCTAATGTAACACACACCCATACAATGCGCACCACCCCTTGATGTTTTTCTCACTCGTACTAGTGAATGTAATGTAACACACACCATAACAATGCGCACCACCCCGTGATGTTTTTCTCACTGCTACTAGTGAATGTAATGTAACACACACCCATACAATGCGCACCACGCCATGATGTTTTTCTCACTGCTACTAGTGAATGTAATGTAACACATACCCATACAATGCGCACCACCCCGTGATGTTTTTCTCACTGCTACTAGTGAATGTAATGTAACACACACCCATACAATGCGCACCACCCCGTGATATTTTTCTCACTCCTACTAGTGAATGTAATGTAACACACACCCATACAATGCGCACCACACCGTGATGTTTTTCTCACTCCTACTAGTGAATGTAATGTAACACACACCCATACAATGCGCACCAACCCGTGTTGTTTTTCTCACTCCTATTAGTGAATGTAATGTAACACACACCCATACAATGCGCACCACCCCGTGATGTTTTTCTCACTCCTACTAGTGAATCTAATGTAACACACACCCATACAATGCGCACCACCCCGTGATGTTTTTCTCACTGCTACTAGTGAATCTAATGTAACACACACCCATACAATGCGCACCACCCCGTGATTTTTTCTCACTGCTACTAGTGAATCTAATGTAACACACACCCATACAATGCGCACCACCCCGTGATGTTTTTCTCACTCCTACTAGTGAATGTAATGTAACACACACCCATACAATGCGCACCACCCTGTGATGTTTTTCTCACTCCTACTAGTGAATGTAATGTAACACACACCCATACAATGCGCACCACCCCGTGATGTTTTTCTCACTCCTACTACTGAATGTAATGTAACACACACCCATACAATGCGCACCACCCCGTGATGTTTTTCTCACTCCTACTAGTGAATGTAATGTAACACACACCCATACAATGCGCACCACCCCGTGATGTTTTTCTCACTCCTACTAGTGAATGTCATGTAACACACACCCATACAATGCGCACCACCCCGTGATGTTTTTCTCACTCCTACTAGTGAATGTAATGTAACACACACCCATACAATGCAGACCACCCCTGATGTTTTTGTCACTCCTACTAGTGAATGTAATGTAACACACACCCATACAATGCGCACCACCCCGTGATGTTTTTCTCACTCCTACTAGTGAATCTAATGTAACACACAGCCATACAATGCGCACCACCCCGTGATGTTTTTCTCACTCCTACTAGTGAATGTAATGTAACACACACCCATACAATGCGCACCACCCCGTGATGTTTCTCTCATTCCTACTAGTGAATCTAATGTAACACACAGCCATACAATGCGCACCACCCCATGATGTTTTTCTCACTTCTACTAGTGAATGTAATGTAACAAACACCCATACAATGCGCACCACCCCGTGATGTTTTTCTCACTCCTACTAGTGAATCTAATGTACACACACCCATACAATGCGCACCACCCCGTGATGTTTTTCTCACTCCTACTAGTGAATGTAATGTAACACACACCCATACAATGCGCACCACCCCGTGATGTTTTTCTCATTCCTACTAGTGAATCTAATGTAACACACACCCATAAAATGTCCACCACCCCGTGATGTTTTTCTCACTCCTACTAGTGAATGTAATGTAACACACACCCATACAATGCGCACCACCCCGTGATGTTTTTCTCACTCCTACTAGTGAATCTAATGTAACACACACCCATACAATGCGCACCACCCCGTGATGTTTTTCTCACTCCTACTAGTGAATGTAATGTAACACACACCCATACAATGCGCACCACCCCATGATGTTTTTCTCACTTCTACTAGTGAATGTAATGTAACAAACACCCATACAATGCGCACCACCCCGTGATGTTTTTCTCACTCCTACTAGTTAATCTAATGTAACACACACCCATACAATGCGCACCACCCCGTGATGTTTTTCTCACTCCTACTAGTGAATCTAATGTAACACACAGCCATACAATGCGCAGCACCCCGTGATGTTTTTCTCACTCCTACTAGTGAATGTAATGTAACACACACCCATAAAATGCGCACCACCCCGTGATGTTTTTCTCACTGCTACTAGTGAATGTAAAGTAACACACACCCATACAGTGCGCACCACCCCGTGATGTTTTTCTCACTGCTACTAGTGAGTCTAATGTAACACACACCCATACAATGCGCACCACCCCGTGATGTTTTTCTCACTCCTACTAGTGAATGTAATGTAACACACACCCATACAATGCGCACCACGCCATGATGTTTTTCTCACTGCTACTAGTGAATGTAATGTAACACATACCCATACAATGCGCACCACCCCGTGATGTTTTTCTCACTGCTACTAGTGAATGTAATGTAACACACACCCATACAATGCGCACCACCCCGTGATATTTTTCTCACTCCTACTAGTGAATGTAATGTAACACACACCCATACAATGCGCACCAATCCGTGATGTTTTTCTCACTCCTACTAGTGAATGTAATGTAACACACACCCATACAATGCGCACCAACCCGTGTTGTTTTTCTCACTCCTATTAGTGAATGTAATGTAACACACACCCATACAATGCGCACCACCCCGTGATGTTTTTCTCACTCCTACTAGTGAAACTAATGTAACACACAGCCATACAATGCGCACCACCCGCGATGTTTTTCAGAAACCTATCCTACATTGCCACTGCATGTTCCCAAACCTCCCCATGCTGACCACCCCGTGGTGCTTTTCTCCATGCTACATTGCCACTCACTGCCTATCCTAATTCAGACCCTCCGATTCACACCACCCCGTGATGTTTTTCTCACTTCTACTAGTGAATGTAATGTAACACACACCCATATAATGCACACCACACCGTGATGTTTTTCTCACTCCTACTAGTGAATGTAATGTAACACACACCCATACAATGCGCACCACCCCGTGATGATTTCTCACTCCTACTAGTGAATGTAATGTAACACACACCCATACAATGCGCACCACCCCGTGATGTTTTTCTCACTCCTACTAGTGAATGTAATGTAATACACATCCATACAATGCGCACCACCCCGTGATGTTTTTCTCACTCCTACTAGTGAATCTAATGTAACACACACCCATACAATGCGCACGACCCCGTGATGTTTTTCTCACTCCTACTAGTGAATCTAATGTAACACACACCCATACAATGCGCACCACCCCGTGATGTTTTTCTCACTCCTACTAGTGAATCTAATGTAACACACACCCATACAATGCGCACCACCCCGTGATGTTTTTCTCACTCCTACTTGTGAATGTAATGTAACACACACCCATACAATGCGCACCACCCCGTGATGTTTTTGTCACTCCTACTAGTGAATGTAATGTAACACACACCCATACAATGCGCACCACCCCGTGATGTTTTTCTCACTCCTACTAGTGAATCTAATGTAACACACAGCCATACAATGCGCAGCACCCCGTGATGTTTTTCTCACTCCTACTAGTGAATGTAATGTAACACACACCCATCCAATGCGCACCACCACGTGATGTTTTTCTCACTGCTACTAGTGAATGTAAAGTAACACACACCCATACAGTGCGCACCACCCCGTGATGTTTTTCTCACTGCTACTAGTGAATCTAATGTAACACACACCCATACAATGCGCACCACCCCTTGATGTTTTTCTCACTCGTACTAGTGAATGTAATGTAACACACACCATAACAATGCGCACCACCCCGTGATGTTTTTCTCACTGCTACTAGTGAATGTAATGTAACACACACCCATACAATGCGCACCACGCCATGATGTTTTTCTCACTGCTACTAGTGAATGTAATGTAACACATACCCATACAATGCGCACCACCCCGTGATGTTTTTCTCACTGCTACTAGTGAATGTAATGTAACACACACCCATACAATGCGCACCACCCCGTGATATTTTTCTCACTCCTACTAGTGAATGTAATGTAACACACACCCATACAATGCGCACCACACCGTGATGTTTTTCTCACTCCTACTAGTGAATGTAATGTAACACACACCCATACAATGCGCACCAACCCGTGTTGTTTTTCTCACTCCTATTAGTGAATGTAATGTAACACACACCCATACAATGCGCACCACCCCGTGATGTTTTTCTCACTCCTACTAGTGAATCTAATGTAACACACACCCATACAATGCGCACCACCCCGTGATGTTTTTCTCACTGCTACTAGTGAATCTAATGTAACACACACCCATACAATGCGCACCACCCCGTGATTTTTTCTCACTGCTACTAGTGAATCTAATGTAACACACACCCATACAATGCGCACCACCCCGTGATGTTTTTCTCACTCCTACTAGTGAATGTAATGTAACACACACCCATACAATGCGCACCACCCTGTGATGTTTTTCTCACTCCTACTAGTGAATGTAATGTAACACACACCCATACAATGCGCACCACCCCGTGATGTTTTTCTCACTCCTACTACTGAATGTAATGTAACACACACCCATACAATGCGCACCACCCCGTGATGTTTTTCTCACTCCTACTAGTGAATGTAATGTAACACACACCCATACAATGCGCACCACCCCGTGATGTTTTTCTCACTCCTACTAGTGAATGTCATGTAACACACACCCATACAATGCGCACCACCCCGTGATGTTTTTCTCACTCCTACTAGTGAATGTAATGTAACACACACCCATACAATGCAGACCACCCCTGATGTTTTTGTCACTCCTACTAGTGAATGTAATGTAACACACACCCATACAATGCGCACCACCCCGTGATGTTTTTCTCACTCCTACTAGTGAATCTAATGTAACACACAGCCATACAATGCGCACCACCCCGTGATGTTTTTCTCACTCCTACTAGTGAATGTAATGTAACACACACCCATACAATGCGCACCACCCCGTGATGTTTCTCTCATTCCTACTAGTGAATCTAATGTAACACACAGCCATACAATGCGCACCACCCCATGATGTTTTTCTCACTTCTACTAGTGAATGTAATGTAACAAACACCCATACAATGCGCACCACCCCGTGATGTTTTTCTCACTCCTACTAGTGAATCTAATGTACACACACCCATACAATGCGCACCACCCCGTGATGTTTTTCTCACTCCTACTAGTGAATGTAATGTAACACACACCCATACAATGCGCACCACCCCGTGATGTTTTTCTCATTCCTACTAGTGAATCTAATGTAACACACACCCATAAAATGTCCACCACCCCGTGATGTTTTTCTCACTCCTACTAGTGAATGTAATGTAACACACACCCATACAATGCGCACCACCCCGTGATGTTTTTCTCACTCCTACTAGTGAATCTAATGTAACACACACCCATACAATGCGCACCACCCCGTGATGTTTTTCTCACTCCTACTAGTGAATGTAATGTAACACACACCCATACAATGCGCACCACCCCATGATGTTTTTCTCACTTCTACTAGTGAATGTAATGTAACAAACACCCATACAATGCGCACCACCCCGTGATGTTTTTCTCACTCCTACTAGTTAATCTAATGTAACACACACCCATACAATGCGCACCACCCCGTGATGTTTTTCTCACTCCTACTAGTGAATCTAATGTAACACACAGCCATACAATGCGCAGCACCCCGTGATGTTTTTCTCACTCCTACTAGTGAATGTAATGTAACACACACCCATAAAATGCGCACCACCCCGTGATGTTTTTCTCACTGCTACTAGTGAATGTAAAGTAACACACACCCATACAGTGCGCACCACCCCGTGATGTTTTTCTCACTGCTACTAGTGAGTCTAATGTAACACACACCCATACAATGCGCACCACCCCGTGATGTTTTTCTCACTCCTACTAGTGAATGTAATGTAACACACACCCATACAATGCGCACCACGCCATGATGTTTTTCTCACTGCTACTAGTGAATGTAATGTAACACATACCCATACAATGCGCACCACCCCGTGATGTTTTTCTCACTGCTACTAGTGAATGTAATGTAACACACACCCATACAATGCGCACCACCCCGTGATATTTTTCTCACTCCTACTAGTGAATGTAATGTAACACACACCCATACAATGCGCACCAATCCGTGATGTTTTTCTCACTCCTACTAGTGAATGTAATGTAACACACACCCATACAATGCGCACCAACCCGTGTTGTTTTTCTCACTCCTATTAGTGAATGTAATGTAACACACACCCATACAATGCGCACCACCCCGTGATGTTTTTCTCACTCCTACTAGTGAAACTAATGTAACACACAGCCATACAATGCGCACCACCCGCGATGTTTTTCAGAAACCTATCCTACATTGCCACTGCATGTTCCCAAACCTCCCCATGCTGACCACCCCGTGGTGCTTTTCTCCATGCTACATTGCCACTCACTGCCTATCCTAATTCAGACCCTCCGATTCACACCACCCCGTGATGTTTTTCTCACTTCTACTAGTGAATGTAATGTAACACACACCCATATAATGCACACCACACCGTGATGTTTTTCTCACTCCTACTAGTGAATGTAATGTAACACACACCCATACAATGCGCACCACCCCGTGATGATTTCTCACTCCTACTAGTGAATGTAATGTAACACACACCCATACAATGCGCACCACCCCGTGATGTTTTTCTCACTCCTACTAGTGAATGTAATGTAATACACATCCATACAATGCGCACCACCCCGTGATGTTTTTCTCACTCCTACTAGTGAATCTAATGTAACACACACCCATACAATGCGCACGACCCCGTGATGTTTTTCTCACTCCTACTAGTGAATCTAATGTAACACACACCCATACAATGCGCACCACCCCGTGATGTTTTTCTCACTCCTACTAGTGAATCTAATGTAACACACACCCATACAATGCGCACCACCCCGTGATGTTTTTCTCACTCCTACTTGTGAATGTAATGTAACACACACCCATACAATGCGCACCACCCCGTGATGTTTTTGTCACTCCTACTAGTGAATGTAATGTAACACACACCCATACAATGCGCACCACCCCGTGATGTTTTTCTCACTCCTACTAGTGAATCTAATGTAACACACAGCCATACAATGCGCAGCACCCCGTGATGTTTTTCTCACTCCTACTAGTGAATGTAATGTAACACACACCCATCCAATGCGCACCACCCCGTGATGTTTTTCTCACTGCTACTAGTGAATGTAAAGTAACACACACCCATACAGTGCGCACCACCCCGTGATGTTTTTCTCACTGCTACTAGTGAATCTAATGTAACACACACCCATACAATGCGCACCACCCCTTGATGTTTTTCTCACTCGTACTAGTGAATGTAATGTAACACACACCATAACAATGCGCACCACCCCGTGATGTTTTTCTCACTGCTACTAGTGAATGTAATGTAACACACACCCATACAATGCGCACCACGCCATGATGTTTTTCTCACTGCTACTAGTGAATGTAATGTAACACATACCCATACAATGCGCACCACCCCGTGATGTTTTTCTCACTGCTACTAGTGAATGTAATGTAACACACACCCATACAATGCGCACCACCCCGTGATATTTTTCTCACTCCTACTAGTGAATGTAATGTAACACACACCCATACAATGCGCACCACACCGTGATGTTTTTCTCACTCCTACTAGTGAATGTAATGTAACACACACCCATACAATGCGCACCAACCCGTGTTGTTTTTCTCACTCCTATTAGTGAATGTAATGTAACACACACCCATACAATGCGCACCACCCCGTGATGTTTTTCTCACTCCTACTAGTGAATCTAATGTAACACACACCCATACAATGCGCACCACCCCGTGATGTTTTTCTCACTCCTACTAGTGAATCTAATGTAACACACACCCATACAATGCGCACGACCCCGTGATGCTTTACTCACTCCTACTA
This sequence comes from Cavia porcellus, assembly GCF_034190915.1. Lineage (NCBI taxonomy): Eukaryota > Metazoa > Chordata > Mammalia > Rodentia > Caviidae > Cavia > Cavia porcellus. Next base: position 1,953,566 of record NW_026947556.1, read on the forward strand.
GTGAATCTAATGTAACACACACCCATACAATGCGCAGCACCCCGTGATGTTTTTCTCACTCCTACTAGTGAATGTCATGTAACACACACCCATACAATGCACACCACCCCGTGATGTTTTTCTCACTCCTACTAGTGAATGTAATGTAATACACACCCATACAATGCGCACCACCCCGTGATGTTTTTCTCACTCCTACTAGTGAATGTCATGTAACACACACCCATACAATGCGCACCACCCCGTGATGTTTTTGTCACTCCTACTAGTGAATGTAATGTAACACACACCCATACAATGCAGACCACTCCTGATGTTTTTGTCACTCCTACTAGTGAATGTAATGTAACACACACCCATACAATGCGCACCACCCCGTGATGTTTTTCTCACTCCTACTAGTGAATCTAATGTAACACACAGCCATACAATGCGCACCATTCCGTGATGTTTTTCTCACTCCTACTAGTGAATGTAATGTAACACACACCCATACAATGCGCACCACCCCGTGATGTTTTTCTCATTCCTACTAGTGAATCTAATGTAACAGACAGCCATACAATGCGCACCACCCCGTGATGTTTTTCTCACTTCTACTAGTGAATGTAATGTAACAAACACCCATACAATGCGCACCACCCCGTGATGTTTTTCTCACTCCTACTAGTGAATCTAATGTAACACACACCCATACAATGCGCACCACCCCGTGATGTTTTTCTCACTCCTACTAGTGAATGTAATGTAACACACACCCATACAGTGCGCACCACCCCGTGATGTTTTTCTCATTCCTACTAGTGAATCTAATGTAACACACACCCATACAATGTCCACCACCCCGTGATGTTTTTCTCACTCCTACTAGTGAATGTAATGTAACACACACCCATACAATGCGCACCACCCCGTGATGTTTTTCTCACTCCTACTAGTGAATCTAATGTAACACACACCCATACAATGCGCACCACCCCGTGTTGTTTTTCTCACTCCTACTAGTGAATCTAATGTAACACACACCCATACAATGCGCACCACCCCGTGATGTTTTTCTCACTCCTACTTGTGAATGTAATGTAACACACACCCATACAATGCGCACCACCCCGTGATGTTTTTGTCACTCCTACTAGTGAATGTAATGTAACACACACCCATACAATGCGCACCACCCCGTGATGTTTTTCTCACTCCTACTAGTGAATCTAATGTAACACACAGCCATACAATGCGCAGCACCCCGTGATGTTTTTCTCACTCCTACTAGTGAATGTAATGTAACACACACCCATCCAATGCGCACCACCCCGTGATGTTTTTCTCACTGCTACTAGTGAATGTAAAGTAACACACACCCATACAGTGCGCACCACCCCATGATGTTTTTCTCACTGCTACTAGTGAATCTAATGTAACACACACCCATACAATGCGCACCAGCCCTTGATGTTTTTCTCACTCGTACTAGTGAATGTAATGTAACACACACCATAACAATGCGCACCACCCCGTGATGTTTTTCTCACTGCTACTAGTGAATGTAATGTAACACACACCCATAAAATGCGCACCACGCCATGATGTTTTTCTCACTCCTACTAGTGAATCTAATGTAACACACACCCATACAATGCGCACGACCCCGTGATGTTTTACTCAATCCTACTAGTGAATCTAATGTAACACACACCCATACAATGCGCACCACCCCGTGAAGTTTTTCTCACTCCTACTAGTGAATGTAATGTAACACACACCCATACAATGCGCACCACCCCGTGATGTTTTTCTCACTCCTACTAGTGAATGTAATGTAACACACACCCATACAATGCGCACCACCCCGTGATGTTTTTCTCACTCCTACTAGTGAATGTCATGTAACACACACCCATACAATGCGCACCACCCCGTGATGTTTTTGTCACTCCTACTAGTGAATGTAATGTAACACACACCCATACAATGCAGACCACCCCTGATGTTTTTGTCACTCCTACTAGTGAATGTAATGTAACACACACCCATACAATGCGCACGACCCCGTGATGTTTTTCTCACTCCTACTAGTGAATCTAATGTAACACACAGCCATACAATGCGCACCACTCCGTGATGTTTTTCTCACTCCTACTAGTGAATGTAATGTAACACACACCCATACAATGCGCACCACCCCGTGATGTTTTTCTCATTCCTACTAGGGAATCTAATGTAACACACAGCCATACAATGCGCACCACCCCGTGATGTTTTTCTCACTTCTACTAGTGAATGTAATGTAACAAACACCCATACAATGCGCACCACCCCGTGATGTTTTTCTCACTCCTACTAGTGAATCTAATGTAACACACACCCATACAATGCGCACCACCCCGTGATGTTTTTCTCACTCCTACTAGTGAATGTAATGTAACACACACCCATACAATGCGCACCACCCCGTGATGTTTTTCTCATTCCTACTAGTGAATCTAATGTAACACACACCCATACAATGTCCACCACCCCGTTATGGTTTTCTCACTCCTACTAGTGAATGTAATGTAACACACACCCATACAATGCGCACCACCCCGTGATGTTTTTCTCACTCCTACTAGTGAATCTAATGTAACACACACCCATACAATGCGCACCACCCCGTGATGTTTTTCTCACTCCTACTAGTGAATGTAATGTAACACACACCCATACAATGCGCACCACCCCGTGATGTTTTTCTCATTACTACTAGTGAATCTAATGTAACACACACCCATACAATGCGCACTACCCCGTGATGTTTTTCTCACTCCTACTAGTGAATGTAATGTAACAAACACCCATACAATGCGCAACACCCCGTGATGTTTTTCTCACTCCTACTAGTGAATCTAATGTAACACACACCCATAAAATGCGCACCACCCCGTGATGTTTTTCTCACTCCTACTAGTGAATGTAATGTAACACACACCCATACAATGCGCACCACCCCGTGATGTTTTTCTCACTCCTACTAGTGAATGTCATGTAACACACACCCTTACAATGCGCACCACCCCGTGATGTTTTTGTCACTCCTACTAGTGAATGTAATGTAACACACACCCATACAATGCAGACCACCCCTGATGTTTTTGTCACTCCTACTAGTGAATGTAATGTAACACACACCCATACAATGCGCACCACCCCGTGATGTTTTTCTCACTCCTACTAGTGAATCTAATGTAACACACAGCCATACAATGCGCACCACTCCGTGATGTTTTTCTCACTCCTACTAGTGAATGTAATGTAACACACACCCATACAATGCGCACCACCCCGTGATGTTTTTCTCATTCCTACTAGTGAATCTAATGTAACACACAGCCATACAATGCGCACCACCCCGTGATGTTTTTCTCACTTCTACTAGTGAATGTAATGTAACAAACACCCATAAAATGCGCACCACCCTGTGATGTTTTTCTCACTCCTACTAGTGAATCTAATGTAACACACACCCATACAATGCGCACCACCCCGTGATGTTTTTCTCACTCCTACTAGTGAATGTAATGTAACACACACCCATACAATGCGCACCACCCCGTGATGTTTTTCTCATTCCTACTAGAGAATCTAATGTAACACACACCCATACAATGTCCACCACCCCGTGATGTTTTTCTCACTCCTACTAGTGAATGTAATGTAACACACACCCATACAATGCGCACCACCCCGTGATGTTTTTCTCATTCCTACTAGTGAATCTAATGTAACACACACCCATACAATGCGCACCACCCCGTGATGTTTTTCTCACTCCTACTAGTGAATGTAATGTAACAGACACCCATACAATGCGCACCACCCCGTGATGTTGTTCTCATTCCTACTAGTGAATCTAATGTAACACACACCCATACAATGCGCACTACCCCGTGATGTTTTTCTCACTCCTACTAGTGAATGTAATGTAACAAACACCCATACAATGCGCAACACCCCGTGATGTTTTTCTCACTCCTACTAGTGAATCTAATGTAACACACACCCATAAAATGCGCACCACCCCGTGATGTTTTTCTCACTCCTACTAGTGAATGTAATGTAACACACACCCATACAATGCGCACCACCCCGTGATGTTTTTTTCATTCCTAGTAGTGAATCTAATGTAACACACACCCATACAATGCGCACCACCCCGTGATGTTTTTCTCACTCCTACTAGTGAATGTAATGTAACACACACCCATACAATGCGCCCCACCCCGTGATGTTTTTCTCACTCCTACTAGTGAATCTAGTGTAACACACACCCATACAATGCGCACCACCCCGTGATGTTTTTCTCACTCCTACTAGTGAATGTAATGTAACACACACCCATACAATGCGCACCACCCCGTGATGTTTTTCTCATTCCTACTAGTGAATCTAATGTAACACACACCCATACAATGCGCACCACCCCGTGATGTTTTTCTCACTCCTACTAGTGAATGTAATGTAACACACACCCATACAATGCACACCGCCCCGTGATGTTTTTCTCACTCCTACTAGTGAATGTAATGTAACAAACACGCATAAAATGCGCACCACCCCGTGATGTTTTTCTCACTCCTACTAGTGAATCTAATGTAACACACACCCATACAATGCGCACCACCCCGTGATGTTTTTCTAACTCCTACTAGTGAATGTAATGTAACACACACCCATACAATGCGCACCACCCCGTGATGTTTTTCTCACCCCTACTAGTGAATCTAATGTAACACACACCCATACAATGCGCACCACCCCGTGATGTTTTTCTCACTCCTAGTAGTGAATCTAATGTAACACACACCCATACAATGCGCACCACCCCGTGATGTTTTTCTCACTCCTACTAGTGAATCTAATGTAACACACACCCATACAATGCGCACCACCCCGTGATGTTTTTCTCACTCCTACTAGTGAATCTAATGTAACACACAGCCATACAATGCGCAGCACCCCGTGATGTTTTTCTCACTCCTACTAGTGAATGTAATGTAACACACACCCATACAATGCGCACCACCCCGTGATGTTTTTCTCACTGCTACTAGTGAATGTAAAGTAACACACACCCATACAGTGCGCACCACCCCGTGATGTTTTTCTCACTGCTACTAGTGAATCTAATGTAACACACACCCATACAATGCGCACCACCCCGTGATGTTTTTCTCACTCCTACTAGTGAATGTAATGTAACACACACCCATACAATGCGCACCACCCCGTGATGTTTTTGTCACTGCTACTAGTGAATGTAATGTAACACACACACATACAATGCGCACCACGCCATGATGTTTTCTCACTGCTACTAGTGAATGTAATGTAACACATACCCATACAATGCGCACCACCCCGTGATGTTTTTCTCACTGCTACTAGTGAATGTAATGTAACACACACCCATACAATGCGCACCACCCCGTGATATTTTTCTCACTCCTACTAGTGAATGTAATGTAACACACACCCATACAATGCGCACCAATCCGTGATGTTTTTCTCACTCCTACTAGTGAATGTAATGTAACACACACCCATACAATGCGCACCAACCCGTGTTGTTTTTCTCACTCCTATTAGTGAATGTAATGTAACACACACCCATACAATGCGCACCACCCCGTGATGTTTTTCTCACTCCTACTAGTGAAACTAATGTAACACACAGCCATACAATGCGCACCAACCGCGATGTTTTTCAGAAACCTATCCTACATTGCCACTGCATGTTCCCAAACCTCCCCATGCTGACCACCCCGTGGTGCTTTTCTCCATGCTACATTGCCACTCACTGCCTATCCTAATTCAGACCCTCCGATTCACACCACCCCGTGATGTTTTTCTCACTTCTACTAGTGAATGTAATGTAACACACACCCATATAATGCACACCACACCGTGATGTTTTTCTCACTCCTACTAGTGAATGTAATGTAACACACACCCATACAATGCGCACCACCCCGTGATGATTTCTCACTCCTACTAGTGAATGTAATGTAACACACACCCATACAATGCGCACCACCCCGTGATGTTTTTCTCACTCCTACTAGTGAATGTAATGTAACACACACCCATACAATGCGCACCACCCCGTGATGTTTTTCTCACTCCTACTAGTGAATCTAATGTAACACACACCCATACAATGCGCACCACCCCGTGATGTTTTTCTCACTCCTAGTAGTGAATCTAATGTAACACACACCCATACAATGCGCACCACCCCGTGATGTTTTTCTCACTCCTACTAGTGACTGTAATGTAACACACACCCATACAATGCGCACCACCCCGTGATGTTTTTCTCATTCCTACTAGTGAATCTAATGTAACACACACCCATACAATACGCACCACCCCGTGATGTTTTTCTCACTCCTACTAGTGAATGTAATGTAACACACACCCATACAATGCACACCGCCCCGTGATGTTTTTCTCACTCCTACTAGTGAATGTAATGTAACAAACACGCATACAATGCGCACCACCCCGTGATGTTTTTCTCACTCCTACTAGTGAATCTAATGTAACACACACCCATACAATGCGCACCACCCCGTGATGTTTTTCTAACTCCTACTAGTGAATGTAATGTAACACACACCCATACAATGCGCACCACCCCGTGATGTTTTTCTCACCCCTACTAGTGAATCTAATGTAACACACACCCATACAATGCGCACCACCCCGTGATGTTTTTCTCACTCCTAGTAGTGAATCTAATGTAACACACACCCATACAATGCGCACCACCCCGTGATGTTTTTCTCACTCCTACTAGTGAATCTAATGTAACACACACCCATACAATGCGCACCACCCCGTGATGTTTTTCTCACTCCTACTAGTGAATCTAATGTAACACACAGCCATACAATGCGCAGCACCCCGTGATGTTTTTCTCACTCCTACTAGTGAATGTAATGTAACACACACCCATACAATGCGCACCACCCCGTGATGTTTTTCTCACTGCTACTAGTGAATGTAAAGTAACACACACCCATACAGTGCGCACCACCCCGTGATGTTTTTCTCACTGCTACTAGTGAATCTAATGTAACACACACCCATACAATGCGCACCACCCCGTGATGTTTTTCTCACTCCTACTAGTGAATGTAATGTAACACACACCCATACAATGCGCACCACCCCGTGATGTTTTTGTCACTGCTACTAGTGAATGTAATGTAACACACACCCATACAATGCGCACCACGCCATGATGTTTTCTCACTGCTACTAGTGAATGTAATGTAACACATACCCATACAATGCGCACCACCCCGTGATGTTTTTCTCACTGCTACTAGTGAATGTAATGTAACACACACCCATACAATACGCACCACCCCGTGATAATTTTCTCACTCCCACTAGTGAATGTAATGTAACACACACCCATACAATGCGCACCAATCCGTGATGTTTTTCTCACTCCTACTAGTGAATGTAATGTAACACACACCCATACAATGCGCACCAACCCGTGTTGTTTTTCTCACTCCTATTAGTGAATGTAATGTAACACACACCCATACAATGCGCACCACCCCGTGATGTTTTTCTCACTCCTACTAGTGAAACTAATGTAACACACAGCCATACAATGCGCACCACCCGCGATGTTTTTCAGAAACCTATCCTACATTGCCACTGCATGTTCCCAAACCTCCCCATGCTGACCACCCCGTGGTGCTTTTCTCCATGCTATATTGCCACTCACTGCCTATCCTAATTCAGACCCTCCGATTCACACCACCCCGTGATGTTTTTCTCACTTATACTAGTGAATGTAATGTAACACACACCCATATAATGCACACCACACCGTGATGTTTTTCTCACTCCTACTAGTGAATGTAATGTAACACACACCCATACAATGCGCACCACCCCGTGATGATTTCTCACTCCTACTAGTGAATGTAATGTAACACACACCCATACAATGCGCACCACCCCGTGATGTTTTTCTCACTCCTACTAGTGAATGTAATGTAACACACACCCATACAATGCGCACCACCCCGTGATGTTTTTCTCACTCCTACTAGTGAATCTAATGTAACACACACCCATACAATGCGCACCACCCCGTGATGTTTTTCTCACTCCTACTAGTGAATCTAATGTAACACACACCCATACAATGCGCACCACCCAGTGTTGTTTTTCTCACTCCTACTAGTGAATCTAATGTAACACACACCCATACAATGCGCACCACCCCGTGATGTTTTTCTCACTCCTACTTGTGAATGTAATGTAACACACACCCATACAATGCGCACCACCCCGTGATGTTTTTGTCACTCCTACTAGTGAATGTAATGTAACACACACCCATACAATGCGCACCACCCCGTGATGTTTTTCTCACTCCTACTAGTGAATCTAATGTAACACACAGCCATACAATGCGCAGCACCCCGTGATGTTTTTCTCACTCCTACTAGTGAATGTAATGTAACACACACCCATACAATGCGCACCACCCCGTGATGTTTTTCTCACTGCTACTAGTGAATGTAAAGTAACACACACCCATACAGTGCGCACCACCCCGTGATGTTTTTCTCACTGCTACTAGTCAATCTAATGTAACACACACCCATACAATGCGCACCACCCCTTGATGTTTTTCTCACTCGTACTAGTGAATGTAATGTAACACACACCATAACAATGCGCACCACCCCGTGATGTTTTTCTCACTGCTACTAGTGAATGTAATGTAACACACACCCATACAATGCGCACTACGCCATGATGTTTTTCTCACTGCTGCTAGTGAATGTAATGTAACACATACCCATACAATGCGCACCACCCCGTGATGTTTTTCTCACTGCTACTAGTGAATGTAGTGTAACACACACACATACAATGCGCACCACCCCGTGATGTTTTTCTCACTCCTACTAGTGAATGTAATGTAACACACACCCATACAATGCGCACCACACCGTGATGTTTTTCTCACTCCTACTAGTGAATGTAATGTAACACACACCCATACAATGCGCACCAACCCGTATTTTTTTCTCACTCCTATTAGTGAATGTAATGTAACACACACCCATACAATGCGCACCACCCCGTGATGTTTTTCTCACTCCTACTAGTGAAACTAATGTAACACACAGCCATAAAATGCGCACCACCCGCGATGTTTTTCAGAAACCTATCCTACATTGCCACTGCATGTTCCCAAACCTCCCCATGCTGACCACTCCATGGTGCTTTTCTCCATGCTACATTGCCACTCACTGCCTATCTTAATTCAGACCCTCCGATTCACACCACACCGTGATGTTTTTCTCACTTCTACTAGTGAATGTAATGTACCACACACCCATATAATGCACACCACACCGTGATGTTTTTCTCACTCCTACTAGTGAATGTAATGTAACACACACCCATACAATGCGCACCACCCCGTGATGATTTCTCACTCCTACTAGTGAATGTAATGTAACATACACCCATACAATGCGCACCACCCCGTGATGTTTTTCTCACTCCTACTAGTGAATGTAATGTAACACACACCCATAAAATGCGCACCACCCCGTGATGTTTTTCTCACTGCTACTAGTGAATCTAATGTAACACACACCCATACAATGCGCACCACCCCGTGATGTTTTTCTCACTGCTACTAGTGAATGTAATGTAACACACACCCATACAATGCGCACCACCCCGTGATGTTTTTCTCACTGCTACTAGTGAATGTAATGTAACACACACCCATACAATGCGCACCACCCCGTGATTTTTTTCGCACTCCTACTAGTGAATGTAATGTAACACACACCCATACAATGCGCACCACCCCGTGATGTTTTTCTCACTCTTACTAGTGAAATTAATGTAACACACACGCATACAATGCGCACCACCCCGTGATGTTTTTCTCACTCCTACTAGTGAATGTAATGTAACACACACCCATACAATGCGCACCACCCCGTGATGTTTTTCTCACTCCTACTAGTGAATGTAATGTAACACACACCCATACAATGCGCACCACCCCGTGATGTTTTTCTCACTCCTACTAGTGAATGTAATGTAACACACACCCATACAATGCGCACCACCCCGTGATGTTTTTCTCACTCCTACTAGTGAATCTAATGTAACACACACCCATACAATGCGCACCACCCCGTGATGTTTTTCTCACTCCTACTAGTGAATGTAATGTAACACACACCCATACAATGCGCACCCCCCCGTGATGTTTTTCTCACTCCTACTAGTGAATGTAATGTAACACACACCCATACAATGCGCACCACCCTGTGATGTTTTTCTCACTCCTATTAGTGAATGTAATGTAACACACACCCATACAATGCGCACCACCCCGTGATGTTTTTCTCACTCCTACTAGTGAATGTAATGTAACACACACCCATACAATGCGCACCACCCCGCGATGTTTTTCAGAAACCTATCCTACATTGCCACTGCATGTTCCCTGACCTCCCAATGCTGACCACCCCGCGGTGCTTTTCTCCATGCTACATTGCCACTCACTGCCTATCCTAATTCAGACCCTCCGATTCACACCACCCCGTGATGTTTTTCTCACTTCTACTAGTGAATGTAATGTAACACACACCCATACAATGCGCACCACCCCGTGATGTTTTTCTCACTCCTACTAGTGAATGTAATGTAACACACACCCATACAATGCGCACCACCCCGTGATGATTTCTCACTCCTACTAGTGAATGTAATGTAACACACACCCATACAATGCGCACCACCCCGTGATGTTTTTCTCACTCTTACTAGTGAAAGTAATGTAACACACACGCATACAATGCGCACCACCCCGTGATGTTTTTCTCACTCCTACTAGTGAATGTAATGTAACAAACACCCATACAATGCGCACCACACCGTGATGTTTTCCTCACTCCTACTAGTGAATGTAATGTAACACACACCCATACAATGCGCACCACCCCGTTATGATTTTCTCACTCCTACTAGTGAATCTAATGTAACACACACCCATACAATGTGCAGAAACACCGTGATGTTTTTCTCACTCCTAGTAGTGAATGTAATGTAACACACACCCATACAATGCGCACCACCCCGTGATGTTTTTCTCACTCCTAGTAGTGAATGTAATGTAACACACACCCATACAATGCGCACCACCCCGTGATGTTTTTCTCACTCCTAGTAGTGAATGCAATGTAACACACACCCATACAATGCACACCACCCCGTGATGTTTTTCTCAGGTCTACTAGTGAATGTAATGTAACACACACCCATACAATGCGCACCACCCCGTGATGTGTTTCTCACTCCTACTAGTGAATGTAATGTAACACACACCCATACAATGCGCAGCACCCCGTGATGTTTTTGTCACTCCTACTAGTGAATGTAATGTAACACACACCCATACAATGCGCACCACCCCGTGATGTTTTTCTCACTCCTACTAGTGAATCTAATGTAACACACACCCATACAATGCGCACCACCCCGTGATGTTTTTCTCACTCCTACTAGTGAATGTAATGTAACACACACCCATACAATGCGCACCACCCCGTGATGTTTTTCTCACTCCTATTAGTGAATGTAATGTAACACACACCCATACAATGCGCACCACACCATGATGTTTTTCTCACTCCTACTAGTGAATGTAATGTAACACACACCCATACAATGCGCACCACCCGGTGATGTTTTTCTCACTCCTACTAGTGAATGTAATGTAACACACACCCATACAATGCGCATCACCCCGTGATGTTTTTCACACTCCTACTAGTGAATGTAATGTAACACACACCCATGCAATGGGCACCACCCCGTGATGTTTTTCTCACTCCTACTAGTGAATGTAATGTAACACACACCCATACAATGCGCACCACCCCGTGATGTTTTTCTCACTCCTACTAGTGAATCTAATGTAACACACACCCATACAATGCGCACCACCCCGTGATGTTTTTCTCACTCCTACTAGTGAATCGAATGTAACACACAGCCATACAATGCGCACCACCCCGTGATGTTTTTCTCACTCCTATTAGTGAATGTAATGTAACACACACCCATACAATGCGCACCACCCCGTGATGTTTTTCTCACTCATACTAGTGAATGTAATGTAACACACACCCATACAATGCGCACCACCCCATGATGTTTTTCTCACTCCTACTAGTGAATGTAATGTAACACACACCCATACAATGCGCACCACCCCGTGATGTTTTTCTCACTCCTACTAGTGAATGTAATGTAACACACACCCATACAATGCGCACCACCCCGTGATGTTTTTCACATTCCTACTAGTGAATGTAATGTAACACACACCCATACAATGCGCACCACCCCGTGATGTTTTTCTCACTCCTACTAGTGAATGTAATGTAACACACACCCATACAATGCGCACCACCCCGTGATGTTTTTCTCACTCCTACTAGTGAATCTAATGTAACACACACCCATACAATGCGCACCACCCCGTGATTGTTTTCTCACTCCTACTAGTGAATGTAATGTAACACACACCCATACAATGCGCACCACCCCGTGATGTTTTTCTCACTCTTACTAGTGAAAGTAATGTAAAACACACGCATACAATGCGCACCACCCCGTGATGTTTTTCTCACTCCTACTAGTGAATGTAATGTAACAAACACCCATACAATGCGCACCACCCCGTGATGTTTTCCTCACTCCTACTAGTGAATGTAATGTAACACACACCCATACAATGCGCACAACCCCGTGATGATTTTCTCACTCCTACTAGTGAATCTAATGTAACACACACCCATACAATGTGCAGAAACACCGTGATGTTTTTCTCACTCCTACTAGTGAATGTAATGTAACACACACCCATACAATGCGCACCACCCCGTGATGTTTTTCTCACTCCTAGTAGTGAATGTAATGTAACACACACCCATACAATGCGCACCACCCCGTGATGTTTTTCTCACTCCTAGTAGTGAATGCAATGTAACACACACCCATACAATGCACACCACCCCGTGATGTTTTTCTCAGGTCTACTAGTGAATGTAATGTAACACACACCCATACAATGCGCACCACCCCGTGATGTGTTTCTCACTCCTACTAGTGAATGTAATGTAACACACACCCATACAATGCGCAGCACCCCGTGATGTTTTTGTCACTCCTACTAGTGAATGTAATGTAACACACACCCATACAATGCGCAACACCCCGTGATGTTTTTCTCACTCCTACTAGTGAATCTAATGTAACACACACCCATACAATGCGCACCACCCCGTGATGTTTTTCTCACTCCTACTAGTGAATCTAATGTAACACGCACCATACAATGCGCACCACCCCGTGATGTTTTTCTCACTCCTATTAGTGAATGTAATGTAACACACACCCATACAATGCGCACCACACCATGATGTTTTTCTCACTCCTACTAGTGAATGTAATGTAACACACACCCATACAATGCGCACCACCCCGTGATGTTTTTCTCACTCCTACTAGTGAATGTAATGTAACACACACCCATACAATGCGCATCACCCCGTGATGTTTTTCACACTCCTACTAGTGAATGTAATGTAACACACACCCATGCAATGGGCACCACCCCGTGATGTTTTTCTCACTCCTACTAGTGAATGTAATGTAACACACACCCATACAATGCGCACCACCCCGTGATGTTTTTGTCACTGCTACTAGTGAATGTAATGTAACACACACCCATACAATGCGCACCACGCCATGATGTTTTCTCACTGCTACTAGTGAATGTAATGTAACACATACCCATACAATGCGCACCACCCCGTGATGTTTTTCTCACTGCTACTAGTGAATGTAATGTAACACACACCCATACAATGCGCACCACCCCGTGATATTTTTCTCACTCCTACTAGTGAATGTAATGTAACACACACCCATACAATGCGCACCAATCCGTGATGTTTTTCTCACTCCTACTAGTGAATGTAATGTAACACACACCCATACAATGCGCACCAACCCGTGTTGTTTTTCTCACTCCTATTAGTGAATGTAATGTAACACACACCCATACAATGCGCACCACCCCGTGATGTTTTTCTCACTCCTACTAGTGAAACTAATGTAACACACAGCCATACAATGCGCACCACCCGCGATGTTTTTCAGAAACCTATCCTACATTGCCACTGCATGTTCCCAAACCTCCCCATGCTGACCACCCCGTGGTGCTTTTCTCAATGCTACATTGCCACTCACTGCCTATCCTAATTCAGACCCTCCGATTCACACCACCCCGTGATGTTTTTCTCACTTCTACTAGTGAATGTAATGTAACACACACCCATATAATGCACACCACACCGTGATGTTTTTCTCACTCCTACTAGTGAATGTAATGTAACACACACCCATACAATGCGCACCACCCCGTGATGATTTCTCACTCCTACTAGTGAATGTAATGTAACACACACCCATACAATGCGCACCACCCCGTGATGTTTTTCTCACTCCTACTAGTGAATGTAATGTAACACACACCCATACAATGCGCACCACCCCGTGATGTTTTTCTCACTCCTACTAGTGAATCTAATGTAACACACACCCATACAATGCGCACCACCCCGTGATGTTTTTCTCACTCCTACTAGTGAATCTAATGTAACACACACCCATACAATGCGCACCACCCCGTGATGTTTTTCTCACTCCTACTAGTGAATCTAATGTAACACACACCCATACAATGCGCACCACCCAGTGTTGTTTTTCTCACTCCTACTAGTGAATCTAATGTAACACACACCCATACAATGCGCACCACCCCGTGATGTTTTTCTCACTCCTACTTGTGAATGTAATGTAACACACACCCATACAATGCGCACCACCCCGTGATGTTTTTGTCACTCCTACTAGTGAATGTAATGTAACACACACCCATACAATGCGCACCACCCCGTGATGTTTTTCTCACTGCTACTAGTGAATGTAAAGTAACACACACCCATACAGTGCGCACCACCCCGTGATGTTTTTCTCACTGCTACTAGTCAATCTAATGTAACACACACCCATACAATGCGCACCACCCCTTGATGTTTTTCTCACTCGTACTAGTGAATGTAATGTAACACACACCATAACAATGCGCACCACCCCGTGATGTTTTTCTCACTGCTACTAGTGAATGTAATGTAACACACACCCATACAATGCGCACTACGCCATGATGTTTTTCTCACTGCTGCTAGTGAATGTAATGTAACACATACCCATACAATGCACACCACCCCGTGATGTTTTTCTCACTGCTACTAGTGAATGTAGTTTAACACACACACATACAATGCGCACCACCCCGTGATGTTTTTCTCACTCCTACTAGTGAATGTAATGTAACACACACCCATACAATGCGCACCACACCGTGATGTTTTTCTCACTCCTACTAGTGAATGTAATGTAACACACACCCATACAATGCGCACCAACCCGTATTGTTTTTCTCACTCCTATTAGTGAATGTAATGTAACACACACCCATACAATGCGCACCACCCCGTGATGTTTTTCTCACTCCTACTAGTGAAACTAATGTAACACACAGCCAGAAAATGCGCACCACCCGCGATGTTTTTCAGAAACCTATCCTACATTGCCACTGCATGTTCCCAAACCTCCCCATGCTGACCACTCCATGGTGCTTTTCTCCATGCTACATTGCCAATCACTGCCTATCTTAATTCAGACCCTCCGATTCACACCACACCGTGATGTTTTTCTCACTTCTACTAGTGAATGTAATGTACCACACACCCATATAATGCACACCACACCGTGATGTTTTTCTCACTCCTACTAGTGAATGTAATGTAACACACACCCATACAATGCGCACCACCCCGTGATGATTTCTCACTCCTACTAGTGAATGTAATGTAACATACACCCATACAATGCGCACCACCCCGTGATGTTTTTCTCACTCCTACTAGTGAATGTAATGTAACACACACCCATAAAATGCGCACCACCCCGTGATGTTTTTCTCACTCCTACTAGTGAATCTAATGTAACACACACCCATACAATGCGCACCACCCCGTGATGTTTTTCTCACTGCTACTAGTGAATGTAATGTAACACACACCCATACAATGCGCACCACCCCGTGATGTTTTTCTCACTGCTACTAGTGAATGTAATGTAACACACACCCATACAATGCGCACCACCCCGTGATTTTTTTCTCACTCCTACTAGTGAATGTAATGTAACACACACCCATACAATGCGCACCACACCGTGATGTTTTTCTCACTCTTACTAGTGAAATTAATGTAACACACACGCATACAATGCGCACCACCCCGTGATGTTTTTCTCACTCCTACTAGTGAATGTAATGTAACACACACCCATACAATGCGCACCACCCCGTGATGTTTTTCTCATTCCTACTAGTGAATGTAATGTAACACACACCCATACAATGCGCACCACCCCATGATGTTTTTCTCACTCCTACTAGTGAATGTAATGTAACACACACCCATACAATGCGCACCACCCCGTGATGTTTTTCTCACTCCTACTAGTGAATCTAATGTAACACACACCCATACAATGCGCACCACCCCGTGATGTTTTTCTCACTCCTACTAGTGAATGTAATGTAACACACACCCATACAATGCGCACCCCCCCGTGATGTTTTTCTCACTCCTACTAGTGAATGTAATGTAACACACACCCATACAATGCGCACCACCCTGTGATGTTTTTCTCACTCCTATTAGTGAATGTAATGTAACACACACCCATACAATGCGCACCACCCCGTGATGTTTTTCTCACTCCTACTAGTGAATGTAATGTAACACACACCCATACAATGCGCACCACCCCGCGATGTTTTTCAGAAACCTATCCTACATTGCCACTGCATGTTCCCTGACCTCCCCATGCTGACCACCCCGCGGTGCTTTTCTCCATGCTACATTGCCACTCACTGCCTATCCTAATTCAGACCCTCCGATTCACACCACCCCGTGATGTTTTTCTCACTTCTACTAGTGAATGTAATGTAACACACACCCATACAATGCGCACCACCCCGTGATGTTTTTCTCACTCCTACTAGTGAATGTAATGTAACACACACCCATACAATGCGCACCACCCCGTGATGATTTCTCACTCCTACTAGTGAATGTAATGTAACACACACCCATACAATGCGCACCACCCCGTGATGTTTTTCTCACTCTTACTAGTGAAAGTAATGTAACACACATGCATACAATGCGCACCACCCCGTGATGTTTTTCTCACTCCTACTAGTGAATGTAATGTAACAAACACCCATACAATGCGCACCACACCGTGATGTTTTCCTCACTCCTACTAGTGAATGTAATGTAACACACACCCATACAATGCGCACCACCCCGTTATGATTTTCTCACTCCTACTAGTGAATCTAATGTAACACACACCCATACAATGTGCAGAAACACCGTGATGTTTTTCTCACTCCTACTAGTGAATGTAATGTAACACACACCCATACAATGCGCACCACCCCGTGATGTTTTTCTCACTCCTAGTAGTGAATGTAATGTAACACACACCCATACAATGCGCACCACCCCGTGATGTTTTTCTCACTCCTAGTAGTGAATGCAATGTAACACACACCCATACAATGCACACCACCCCGTGATGTTTTTCTCAGGTCTACTAGTGAATGTAATGTAACACACACCCATACAATGCGCACCACCCCGTGATGTGTTTCTCACTCCTACTAGTGAATGTAATGTAACACACACCCATACAATGCGCAGCACCCCGTGATGTTTTTGTCACTCCTACTAGTGAATGTAATGTAACACACACCCATACAATGCGCACCACCCCGTGATGTTTTTCTCACTCCTACTAGTGAATCTAATGTAACACACACCCATACAATGCGCACCACCCCGTGATGTTTTTCTCACTCCTACTAGTGAATGTAATGTAACACACACCCATACAATGCGCACCACCCCGTGATGTTTTTCTCACTCCTATTAGTGAATGTAATGTAACACACACCCATACAATGCGCACCACACCATGATGTTTTTCTCACTCCTACTAGTGAATGTAATGTAACACACACCCATACAATGCGCACCACCCCGTGATGTTTTTCTCACTCCTACTAGTGAATGTAATGTAACACACACCCATACAATGCGCATCACCCCGTGATGTTTTTCACACTCCTACTAGTGAATGTAATGTAACACACACCCATGCAATGGGCACCACCCCGTGATGTTTTTCTCACTCCTACTAGTGAATCTAATGTAACACACACCCATACAATGCGCACCACCCCGTGATGTTTTTCTCACTCCTACTAGTGAATCTAATGTAACACACACCCATACAATGCGCACCACCCCGTGATGTTTTTCTCACTCCTACTAGTGAATCGAATGTAACACACAGCCATACAATGCGCACCACCCCGTGATGTTTTTCTCACTCCTATTAGTGAATGTAATGTAACACACACCCATACAATGCGCACCACCCCGTGATGTTTTTCTCACTCATACTAGTGAATGTAATGTAACACACACCCATACAATGCGCACCACCCCATGATGTTTTTCTCACTCCTACTAGTGAATGTAATGTAACACACACCCATACAATGCGCACCACCCCGTGATGTTTTTCTCACTCCTACTAGTGAATGTAATGTAACACACACCCATACAATGCGCACCACCCCGTGATGTTTTTCACATTCCTACTAGTGAATGTAATGTAACACACACCCATACAATGCGCACCACCCCGTGATGTTTTTCTCACTCCTACTAGTGAATGTAATGTAACACACACCCATACAATGCGCACCACCCCGTGATGTTTTTCTCACTCCTACTAGTGAATCTAATGTAACACACACCCATACAATGCGCACCACCCCGTGATTGTTTTCTCACTCCTACTAGTGAATGTAATGTAACACACACCCATACAATGCGCACCACCCCGTGATGTTTTTCTCACTCTTACTAGTGAAAGTAATGTAAAACACACGCATACAATGCGCACCACCCCGTGATGTTTTTCTCACTCCTACTAGTGAATGTAATGTAACAAACACCCATACAATGCGCACCACCCCGTGATGTTTTCCTCACTCCTACTAGTGAATGTAATGTAACACACACCCATACAATGCGCACAACCCCGTGATGATTTTCTCACTCCTACTAGTGAATCTAATGTAACACACACCCATACAATGTGCAGAAACACCGTGATGTTTTTCTCACTCCTACTAGTGAATGTAATGTAACACACACCCATACAATGCGCACCACCCCGTGATGTTTTTCTCACTCCTAGTAGTGAATGTAATGTAACACACACCCATACAATGCGCACCACCCCGTGATGTTTTTCTCACTCCTAGTAGTGAATGCAATGTAACACACACCCATACAATGCACACCACCCCGTGATGTTTTTCTCAGGTCTACTAGTGAATGTAATGTAACACACACCCATACAATGCGCACCACCCCGTGATGTGTTTCTCACTCCTAGTAGTGAATGTAATGTAACACACACCCATACAATGCGCAGCACCCCGTGATGTTTTTCTCAGGTCTACTAGTGAATGTAATGTAACACACACCCATACAATGCGCACCACCCCGTGATGTGTTTCTCACTCCTACTAGTGAATGTAATGTAACACACACCCATACAATGCGCAGCACCCCGTGATGTTTTTGTCACTCCTACTAGTGAATGTAATGTAACACACACCCATACAATGCGCAACACCCCGTGATGTTTTTCTCACTCCTACTAGTGAATCTAATGTAACACACACCCATACAATGCGCACCACCCCGTGATGTTTTTCTCACTCCTACTAGTGAATCTAATGTAACACGCACCATACAATGCGCACCACCCCGTGATGTTTTTCTCACTCCTATTAGTGAATGTAATGTAACACACACCCATACAATGCGCACCACACCATGATGTTTTTTTCACTCCTACTAGTGAATGTAATGTAACACACACCCATACAATGCGCACCACCCCGTGATGTTTTTCTCACTCCTACTAGTGAATGTAATGTAACACACACCCATACAATGCGCATCACCCCGTGATGTTTTTCACACTCCTACTAGTGAATGTAATGTAACACACACCCATGCAATGGGCACCACCCCGTGATGTTTTTCTCACTCCTACTAGTGAATGTAATGTAACACACACCCATACAATGCGCACCACCCCGTGATGTTTTTCTCACTCCTACTAGTGAATCTAATGTAACACACACCCATACAATGCGCACCACCCCGTGATGTTTTTCTCACTCCTACTAGTGAATGTAATTTAACACACACCCATACAGTGCGCACCACCCCGTGATGTTTTTCTCACTCCTACTAGTGAATGTAATGTAACACACACCCATACAGTGCGCACAACCCCGTGATGTTTTTCTCACTGCTACTAGTGAATCTAAAGTAACACACACCCATACAGTGCGCACCACCCCGTGATGTTTTTCTCACTGCTACTAGTGAATCTAATGTAATACACACCCATACAATGCGCACCACCCCGTCATGTTTTTCTCATTCCTACTAGTGAATCTAATGTAACACACACCCATACAATGCGCACCACCCCGTGATGTTTTTCTCACTCCTACTAGTGAATGTAATGTAACACACACCCATACAATGCGCACCACCCGGTGATGTTTTTCTCATTGCTACTAGTGAATGTAATGTAACACACACCCATACAATGCGCACTGCCCCGTGATGTTTTTCTCACTCCTACTAGAGAATGTAATGTAACACACACAAATACAATGCGCACCACCCCGTGATGTTTTTCTCACTCCTACTAGTGAATGTAATGTAACACAAACCCATACAATGCGCACCACCCCGTGATGTTTTTCTCACTCCTACTAGTGAATGTAATGTAACACACACCCATACAATGCGCACCACCCCGTGATGTTTTTCTCACTCCTACTAGTGAATCTAATGTAACACACACCCATACAATGCGCACCACACCGTGATGTTTTTGTCACTCCTACTAGTGAATGTAATGTAACACACACCCATACAGTGCCCACCACCCCGTGATGTTTTTCTCACTCCTACTAGTGAATGTAATGTAACACACACCCATACAGTGCGCACCAACCCGTGATGTTTTTCTCACTCCTACTAGTGAATCTAATGTAACACACACCCATACAATGCGCACCACCCCGTGATTGTTTTCTCACTCCTACTAGTGAATGTAATGTAACACACACCCATACAATGCGCACCACCCCGTGATGTTTTTCTCACTCTTACTAGTGAAAGTAATGTAACACACACGCATACAATGCGCACCACCCCGTGATGTTTTTCTCACTCCTACTAGTGAATGTAATGTAACACACACCCATACAATGCGCACCACCCCGTGATGTTTTTCTCACTCCTACTAGTGAATGTAATGTAACACACACCCATACAATGCGCACCACCCCGTGATGTTTTTCTCACTCCTACTAGTGAATGTAATGTAACACACACCCATACAATGCGCACCACCCCGTGATGTTTTTCTCACTCCTACTAGTGAATGTAATGTAACACACACCCATACAATGCGCACCACCCCGTGATGTTTTTCTCACTCCTACTAGTGAAAGTAATGTAACACACACCCATACAATGCGCACCACTCCGTGATGTTTTTCTCACTCCTACTAGTGAATGTAATGTAACAAACACCCATACAATGCGCACCACCCCGTGATGTTTTCCTCACTCCTACTAGTGAATGTAATGTAACACACACCCATACAATGCGCACCACCCCGTGATGATTTTCTCACTCCTACTAGTGAATCTAATGTAACACACAACCATACAATGTGCAGAAACACCGTGATGTTTTTCTCACTCCTACTAGTGAATGTAATGTAACACACACCCATACAATGCGCACCACCCCGTGATGTTGTTCTCACTCCTAGTAGTGAATGTAATGTAACACACACCCATACAATGCGCACCACCCCGTGATGTTTTTCTCACTCCTAGTAGTGAATGCAATGTAACAGACACCCATACAATGCACACCACCCCGTGATGTTTTTCTCAGATCTACTAGTGAATGTAATGTAACACACACCCATACAATGCGCACCACCCCGTGATGTGTTTCTCACTCCTACTAGTGAATGTAATGTAACACACACCCATACAATGCGCAGCACCCCGTGATGTTTTTGTCACTCCTACTAGTGAATGTAATGTAACACACACCCATACAATGCGCAACACCCCGTGATGTTTTCTCACTCCTACTAGTGAATCTAATGTAACACACACCCATACAATGCGCACCACCCTGTGATGTTTTTCTCACTCCTACTAGTGAATCTAATGTAACACGCACCATACAATGCGCACCACCCCGTGATGTTTTTCTCACTCCTATTAGTGAATGTAATGTAACACACACCCATACAATGCGCACCACACCATGATGTTTTTCTCACTCCTACTAGTGAATGTAATGTAACACACACCCATACAATGCGCACCACCCCGTGATGTTTTTCTCACTCCTACTAGTGAATGTAATGTAACACACACCCATACAATGCGCATCACCCCGTGATGTTTTTCACACTCCTACTAGTGAATGTAATGTAACACACACCCATGCAATGGGCACCACCCCGTGATGTTTTTCTCACTCCTACTAGTGAATGTAATGTAACACACACCCATACAATGCGCACCACCCCGTGATGTTTTTCTCACTCCTACTAGTGAATCTAATGTAACACACACCCATACAATGCGCACCACCCCGTGATGTTTTTCTCACTCCTACTAGTGAATCTAATGTAACACACAGCCATACAATGCGCACCACCCCGTGATGTTTTTCTCACTCCTATTAGTGAATGTAATGTAACACACACCCATACAATGCGCACCACCCGGTGATGTTTTTCTCACTCCTACTAGTGAATCTAATGTAACACACACCCATACAATGCGCACCACCCCGTGATGTTTTTCTCACTCCTACTAGTGAATGTAATGTAACACACACCCATACAATGCGCACCACCCCGGGATGTTTTTGTCACTCCTAATAGTGAATGTAATTTAACACACACCCATACAGTGCGCACCACCCCGTGATGTTTTTCTCACTCCTACTAGTGAATGTAATGTAACACACACCCATACAGTGCGCACAACCCCGTGATGTTTTTCTCACTGCTACTAGTGAATCTAAAGTAACACACACCCATACAATGCGCACCACCCCGTGATGTTTTTCTCACTGCTACTAGTGAATCTAATGTAATACACACCCATACAATGCGCACCACCCCGTGATGTTTTTCTCATTCCTACTAGTGAATCTAATGTAACACACACCCATACAATGCGCACCACCCCGTGATGTTTTTCTCACTCCTACTAGTGAATGTAATGTAACACACACCCATACAATGCGCACCACCCCGTGATGTTTTTCTCACTGCTACTAGTGAATGTAATGTAACACACACCCATACAATGCGCACTGCCCCGTGATGTTTTTCTCACTCCTACTAGAGAATGTAATGTAACACACACAAATACAATGCGCATCACCCCGTGATGTTTTTCTCACTCCTACTAGTGAATGTAATGTAACACAAACCCATACAATGCGCACCACCCCGTGATGTTTTTCTCACTCCTACTAGTGAATGTAATGTAACACACACCCATGCAGTGCCCACCACCCCGTGATGTTTTTCTCACTCCTACTAGTGAATGTAATGTAACACACACCCATACAGTGCGCACCAACCCGTGATGTTTTTCTCACTGCTACTAGTGAATCTAAAGTAACACACACCAATACAGTGCGCACCACCCCGTGTTGTTTTTCTCACTGCTACTAGTGAATCTAATGTAACACACACCCATACAATGCGCACCACCCCGTGATGTTTTTCTCACTCCTACTAGTGAATCTAATGTAACACACACCCATACAATGCGCACCACCCCGCGATGTTTTTCAGAAACCTATCCTACATTGCCACTGCATATTCCCTGACCTCCACATGCTGACCACCCCGCGGTGCTTTACTCCATGCTACATTGCCACTCACTGCCTATCCTAATTCAGACCCTCCGATTCACACCACCACGTGATGTTTTTCTCACTTCTACTAGTGAATGTAATGTAACACACACCCATACAATGCGCACCACCCCGTGATGTTTTTCTCTCTCCTACTAGTGAATGTAATGTAACACACACCCATACAATGCGCACCACCCCGTGAAGTTTTTCTCACTCCTACTAGTGCATGTAATGTAACACACACCCATACAATGCGCACCACCCCGTGATGTTTTTCTCACTCCTACTAGTGAATGTAATGTAACACACACCCATACAATGCGCACCACCCCGTGATGTTTTTCTCACTCCTACTAGTGAATGTAATGTAACACACACCCATACAATGCGCAACACCCCGTGATGTTTTTCTCACTCCTACTAGTGAATCTAATGTAACACACACCCATACAATGCGCACCACACCGTGATGTTTTTCTCACTCCTACTAGTGAATGTAATGTAACAAAAAACCCATACAAGGCGCACCAACACGTGTTGTTTTTCTCACTCCTATTAGTGAATGTAATGTAACACACACCCATACAATGCGCACCACCCCGTGATGTTTTTCTCACTCCTACTAGTGCATGTAATGTAACACACACCCACACAATGCGCACCACCCCGTGATGTTTTTCTCACTCCTACTAGTGAATGTAATGTAACACACACCCATACAATGCGCACCACACCGTGATGTTTTTCAGACTCCTACTAGTGAATGTAATGTAACACACACCCATACAATGCGCAACACCCCGTGATGTTTTTCTCACTCCTACTAGTGGATCTAATGTAACACACACCCATACAATGCGCACCACCCCGTGATGTTTTTTCACTCCTACTAGTGAATCTAATGTAACACACACCCATACAATGCGCACCACCCCGTGATGTTTTTCTCACTGCTACTAGTGAATGTAATGTAACACACACCCATACAATGCGCACTGCCCCGTGATGTTTTTCTCACTCCTACTAGAGAATGTAATGTAACACACACAAATACAATGCGCACCACCCCGTGATGTTTTTCTCACTCCTACTAGTGAATGTAATGTAACACAAACCCATACAATGCGCACCACCCCGTGATGTTTTTCTCACTCCTACTAGTGAATGTAATGTAACACACACCCATACAATGCGCACCACCCCGTGATGTTTTTCTCACTCCTACTAGTGAATCTAATGTAACACACACCCATACAATGCGCACCACACCGTGATGTTTTTCTCACTCCTACTAGTGAATCTAATGTAACACACACCCATACAATGCGCACCACCCAGTGTTGTTTTTCTCACTCCTACTAGTGAATCTAATGTAACACACACCCATACAATGCGCACCACCCCGTGATGTTTTTCTCACTCCTACTAGTGAATGTAATGTAACACACACCCATACAATGCGCACCACCCCGTGATGTTTTTCTCACTCCTACTAGTGAATCTAATGTAACACACACCCATACAATGCGCACCACCCCGTGATGTTTTTCTCACTCCTACTAGTGAATCTAATGTAACACACACCCATACAATGCGCACCACCCAGTGTTGTTTTTCTCACTCCTACTAGTGAATCTAATGTAACACACACCCATACAATGCGCACCACCCCGTGATGTTTTTCTCACTCCTACTTGTGAATGTAATGTAACACACACCCATACAATGCGCACCACCCCGTGATGTTTTTGTCACTCCTACTAGTGAATGTAATGTAACACACACCCATACAATGCGCACCACCCCGTGATGTTTTTCTCACTCCTACTAGTGAATCTAATGTAACACACAGCCATACAATGCGCAGCACCCCGTGATGTTTTTCTCACTCCTACTAGTGAATGTAATGTAACACACACCCATACAATGCGCACCACCCCGTGATGTTTTTCTCACTGCTACTAGTGAATGTAAAGTAACACACACCCATACAGTGCGCACCACCCCGTGATGTTTTTCTCACTGCTACTAGTCAATCTAATGTAACACACACCCATACAATGCGCACCACCCCTTGATGTTTTTCTCACTCGTACTAGTGAATGTAATGTAACACACACCATAACAATGCGCACCACCCCGTGATGTTTTTCTCACTGCTACTAGTGAATGTAATGTAACACACACCCATACAATGCGCACTACGCCATGATGTTTTTCTCACTGCTGCTAGTGAATGTAATGTAACACATACCCATACAATGCGCACCACCCCGTGATGTTTTTCTCACTGCTACTAGTGAATGTAGTGTAACACACACACATACAATGCGCACCACCCCGTGATGTTTTTCTCACTCCTACTAGTGAATGTAATGTAACACACACCCATACAATGCGCACCACACCGTGATGTTTTTCTCACTCCTACTAGTGAATGTAATGTAACACACACCCATACAATGCGCACCAACCCGTATTGTTTTTCTCACTCCTATTAGTGAATGTAATGTAACACACACCCATACAATGCGCACCACCCCGTGATGTTTTTCTCACTCCTACTAGTGAAACTAATGTAACACACAGCCATAAAATGCGCACCACCCGCGATGTTTTTCAGAAACCTATCCTACATTGCCACTGCATGTTCCCAAACCTCCCCATGCTGACCACTCCATGGTGCTTTTCTCCATGCTACATTGCCACTCACTGCCTATCTTAATTCAGACCCTCCGATTCACACCACACCGTGATGTTTTTCTCACTTCTACTAGTGAATGTAATGTACCACACACCCATATAATGCACACCACACCGTGATGTTTTTCTCACTCCTACTAGTGAATGTAATGTAACACACACCCATACAATGCGCACCACCCCGTGATGATTTCTCACTCCTACTAGTGAATGTAATGTAACATACACCCATACAATGCGCACCACCCCGTGATGTTTTTCTCACTCCTACTAGTGAATGTAATGTAACACACACCCATAAAATGCGCACCACCCCGTGATGTTTTTCTCACTCCTACTAGTGAATCTAATGTAACACACACCCATACAATGCGCACCACCCCGTGATGTTTTTCTCACTGCTACTAGTGAATGTAATGTAACACACACCCATACAATGCGCACCACCCCGTGATGTTTTTCTCACTGCTACTAGTGAATGTAATGTAACACACACCCATACAATGCGCACCACCCCGTGATTTTTTTCGCACTCCTACTAGTGAATGTAATGTAACACACACCCATACAATGCGCACCACCCCGTGATGTTTTTCTCACTCTTACTAGTGAAATTAATGTAACACACACGCATACAATGCGCACCACCCCGTGATGTTTTTCTCACTCCTACTAGTGAATGTAATGTAACACACACCCATACAATGCGCACCACCCCGTGATGTTTTTCTCACTCCTACTAGTGAATGTAATGTAACACACACCCATACAATGCGCACCACCCCGTGATGTTTTTCTCACTCCTACTAGTGAATGTAATGTAACACACACCCATACAATGCGCACCACCCCGTGATGTTTTTCTCACTCCTACTAGTGAATCTAATGTAACACACACCCATACAATGCGCACCACCCCGTGATGTTTTTCTCACTCCTACTAGTGAATGTAATGTAACACACACCCATACAATGCGCACCCCCCCGTGATGTTTTTCTCACTCCTACTAGTGAATGTAATGTAACACACACCCATACAATGCGCACCACCCTGTGATGTTTTTCTCACTCCTATTAGTGAATGTAATGTAACACACACCCATACAATGCGCACCACCCCGTGATGTTTTTCTCACTCCTACTAGTGAATGTAATGTAACACACACCCATACAATGCGCACCACCCCGCGATGTTTTTCAGAAACCTATCCTACATTGCCACTGCATGTTCCCTGACCTCCCCATGCTGACCACCCCGCGGTGCTTTTCTCCATGCTACATTGCCACTCACTGCCTATCCTAATTCAGACCCTCCGATTCACACCACCCCGTGATGTTTTTCTCACTTCTACTAGTGACTGTAATGTAACACACACCCATACAATGCGCACCACCCCGTGATGTTTTTCTCACTCCTACTAGTGAATGTAATGTAACACACACCCATACAATGCGCACCACCCCGTGATGATTTCTCACTCCTACTAGTGAATGTAATGTAACACACACCCATACAATGCGCACCACCCCGTGATGTTTTTCTCACTCTTACTAGTGAAAGTAATGTAACACACACGCATACAATGCGCACCACCCCGTGATGTTTTTCTCACTCCTACTAGTGAATGTAATGTAACAAACACCCATACAATGCGCACCACACCGTGATGTTTTCCTCACTCCTACTAGTGAATGTAATGTAACACACACCCATACAATGCGCACCACCCCGTTATGATTTTCTCACTCCTACTAGTGAATCTAATGTAACACACACCCATACAATGTGCAGAAACACCGTGATGTTTTTCTCACTCCTAGTAGTGAATGTAATGTAACACACACCCATACAATGCGCACCACCCCGTGATGTTTTTCTCACTCCTAGTAGTGAATGTAATGTAACACACACCCATACAATGCGCACCACCCCGTGATGTTTTTCTCACTCCTAGTAGTGAATGCAATGTAACACACACCCATACAATGCACACCACCCCGTGATGTTTTTCTCAGGTCTACTAGTGAATGTAATGTAACACACACCCATACAATGCGCACCACCCCGTGATGTGTTTCTCACTCCTACTAGTGAATGTAATGTAACACACACCCATACAATGCGCAGCACCCCGTGATGTTTTTGTCACTCCTACTAGTGAATGTAATGTAACACACACCCATACAATGCGCACCACCCCGTGATGTTTTTCTCACTCCTACTAGTGAATCTAATGTAACACACACCCATACAATGCGCACCACCCCGTGATGTTTTTCTCACTCCTACTAGTGAATGTAATGTAACACACACCCATACAATGCGCACCACCCCGTGATGTTTTTCTCACTCCTATTAGTGAATGTAATGTAACACACACCCATACAATGCGCACCACACCATGATGTTTTTCTCACTCCTACTAGTGAATGTAATGTAACACACACCCATACAATGCGCACCACCCCGTGATGTTTTTCTCACTCCTACTAGTGAATGTAATGTAACACACACCCATACAATGCGCATCACCCCGTGATGTTTTTCACACTCCTACTAGTGAATGTAATGTAACACACACCCATGCAATGGGCACCACCCCGTGATGTTTTTCTCACTCCTACTAGTGAATGTAATGTAACACACACCCATACAATGCGCACCACCCCGTGATGTTTTTCTCACTCCTACTAGTGAATCTAATGTAACACACACCCATACAATGCGCACCACCCCGTGATGTTTTTCTCACTCCTACTAGTGAATCGAATGTAACACACAGCCATACAATGCGCACCACCCCGTGATGTTTTTCTCACTCCTATTAGTGAATGTAATGTAACACACACCCATACAATGCGCACCACCCCGTGATGTTTTTCTCACTCATACTAGTGAATGTAATGTAACACACACCCATACAATGCGCACCACCCCATGATGTTTTTCTCACTCCTACTAGTGAATGTAATGTAACACACACCCATACAATGCGCACCACCCCGTGATGTTTTTCTCACTCCTACTAGTGAATGTAATGTAACACACACCCATACAATGCGCACCACCCCGTGATGTTTTTCACATTCCTACTAGTGAATGTAATGTAACACACACCCATACAATGCGCACCACCCCGTGATGTTTTTCTCACTCCTACTAGTGAATGTAATGTAACACACACCCATACAATGCGCACCACCCCGTGATGTTTTTCTCACTCCTACTAGTGAATCTAATGTAACACACACCCATACAATGCGCACCACCCCGTGATTGTTTTCTCACTCCTACTAGTGAATGTAATGTAACACACACCCATACAATGCGCACCACCCCGTGATGTTTTTCTCACTCTTACTAGTGAAAGTAATGTAAAACACACGCATACAATGCGCACCACCCCGTGATGTTTTTCTCACTCCTACTAGTGAATGTAATGTAACAAACACCCATACAATGCGCACCACCCCGTGATGTTTTCCTCACTCCTACTAGTGAATGTAATGTAACACACACCCATACAATGCGCACAACCCCGTGATGATTTTCTCACTCCTACTAGTGAATCTAATGTAACACACACCCATACAATGTGCAGAAACACCGTGATGTTTTTCTCACTCCTACTAGTGAATGTAATGTAACACACACCCATACAATGCGCACCACCCCGTGATGTTTTTCTCACTCCTAGTAGTGAATGTAATGTAACACACACCCATACAATGCGCACCACCCCGTGATGTTTTTCTCACTCCTAGTAGTGAATGCAATGTAACACACACCCATACAATGCACACCACCCCGTGATGTTTTTCTCAGGTCTACTAGTGAATGTAATGTAACACACACCCATACAATGCGCACCACCCCGTGATGTGTTTCTCACTCCTACTAGTGAATGTAATGTAACACACACCCATACAATGCGCAGCACCCCGTGATGTTTTTGTCACTCCTACTAGTGAATGTAATGTAACACACACCCATACAATGCGCAACACCCCGTGATGTTTTTCTCACTCCTACTAGTGAATCTAATGTAACACACACCCATACAATGCGCACCACCCCGTGATGTTTTTCTCACTCCTACTAGTGAATCTAATGTAACACGCACCATACAATGCGCACCACCCCGTGATGTTTTTCTCACTCCTATTAGTGAATGTAATGTAACACACACCCATACAATGCGCACCACACCATGATGTTTTTCTCACTCCTACTAGTGAATGTAATGTAACACACACCCATACAATGCGCACCACCCCGTGATGTTTTTCTCACTCCTACTAGTGAATGTAATGTAACACACACCCATACAATGCGCATCACCCCGTGATGTTTTTCACACTCCTACTAGTGAATGTAATGTAACACACACCCATGCAATGGGCACCACCCCGTGATGTTTTTCTCACTCCTACTAGTGAATGTAATGTAACACACACCCATACAATGCGCACCACCCCGTGATGTTTTTGTCACTGCTACTAGTGAATGTAATGTAACACACACCCATACAATGCGCACCACGCCATGATGTTTTCTCACTGCTACTAGTGAATGTAATGTAACACATACCCATACAATGCGCACCACCCCGTGATGTTTTTCTCACTGCTACTAGTGAATGTAATGTAACACACACCCATACAATGCGCACCACCCCGTGATATTTTTCTCACTCCTACTAGTGAATGTAATGTAACACACACCCATACAATGCGCACCAATCCGTGATGTTTTTCTCACTCCTACTAGTGAATGTAATGTAACACACACCCATACAATGCGCACCAACCCGTGTTGTTTTTCTCACTCCTATTAGTGAATGTAATGTAACACACACCCATACAATGCGCACCACCCCGTGATGTTTTTCTCACTCCTACTAGTGAAACTAATGTAACACACAGCCATACAATGCGCACCACCCGCGATGTTTTTCAGAAACCTATCCTACATTGCCACTGCATGTTCCCAAACCTCCCCATGCTGACCACCCCGTGGTGCTTTTCTCAATGCTACATTGCCACTCACTGCCTATCCTAATTCAGACCCTCCGATTCACACCACCCCGTGATGTTTTTCTCACTTCTACTAGTGAATGTAATGTAACACACACCCATATAATGCACACCACACCGTGATGTTTTTCTCACTCCTACTAGTGAATGTAATGTAACACACACCCATACAATGCGCACCACCCCGTGATGATTTCTCACTCCTACTAGTGAATGTAATGTAACACACACCCATACAATGCGCACCACCCCGTGATGTTTTTCTCACTCCTACTAGTGAATGTAATGTAACACACACCCATACAATGCGCACCACCCCGTGATGTTTTTCTCACTCCTACTAGTGAATCTAATGTAACACACACCCATACAATGCGCACCACCCCGTGATGTTTTTCTCACTCCTACTAGTGAATCTAATGTAACACACACCCATACAATGCGCACCACCCCGTGATGTTTTTCTCACTCCTACTAGTGAATCTAATGTAACACACACCCATACAATGCGCACCACCCAGTGTTGTTTTTCTCACTCCTACTAGTGAATCTAATGTAACACACACCCATACAATGCGCACCACCCCGTGATGTTTTTCTCACTCCTACTTGTGAATGTAATGTAACACACACCCATACAATGCGCACCACCCCGTGATGTTTTTGTCACTCCTACTAGTGAATGTAATGTAACACACACCCATACAATGCGCACCACCCCGTGATGTTTTTCTCACTCCTACTAGTGAATCTAATGTAACACACAGCCATACAATGCGCAGCACCCCGTGATGTTTTTCTCACTCCTACTAGTGAATGTAATGTAACACACACCCATACAATGCGCACCACCCCGTGATGTTTTTCTCACTGCTACTAGTGAATGTAAAGTAACACACACCCATACAGTGCGCACCACCCCGTGATGTTTTTCTCACTGCTACTAGTCAATCTAATGTAACACACACCCATACAATGCGCACCACCCCTTGATGTTTTTCTCACTCGTACTAGTGAATGTAATGTAACACACACCATAACAATGCGCACCACCCCGTGATGTTTTTCTCACTGCTACTAGTGAATGTAATGTAACACACACCCATACAATGCGCACTACGCCATGATGTTTTTCTCACTGCTGCTAGTGAATGTAATGTAACACATACCCATACAATGCACACCACCCCGTGATGTTTTTCTCACTGCTACTAGTGAATGTAGTTTAACACACACACATACAATGCGCACCACCCCGTGATGTTTTTCTCACTCCTACTAGTGAATGTAATGTAACACACACCCATACAATGCGCACCACACCGTGATGTTTTTCTCACTCCTACTAGTGAATGTAATGTAACACACACCCATACAATGCGCACCAACCCGTATTGTTTTTCTCACTCCTATTAGTGAATGTAATGTAACACACACCCATACAATGCGCACCACCCCGTGATGTTTTTCTCACTCCTACTAGTGAAACTAATGTAACACACAGCCATAAAATGCGCACCACCCGCGATGTTTTTCAGAAACCTATCCTACATTGCCACTGCATGTTCCCAAACCTCCCCATGCTGACCACTCCATGGTGCTTTTCTCCATGCTACATTGCCACTCACTGCCTATCTTAATTCAGACCCTCCGATTCACACCACACCGTGATGTTTTTCTCACTTCTACTAGTGAATGTAATGTACCACACACCCATATAATGCACACCACACCGTGATGTTTTTCTCACTCCTACTAGTGAATGTAATGTAACACACACCCATACAATGCGCACCACCCCGTGATGATTTCTCACTCCTACTAGTGAATGTAATGTAACATACACCCATACAATGCGCACCACCCCGTGATGTTTTTCTCACTCCTACTAGTGAATGTAATGTAACACACACCCATAAAATGCGCACCACCCCGTGATGTTTTTCTCACTCCTACTAGTGAATCTAATGTAACACACACCCATACAATGCGCACCACCCCGTGATGTTTTTCTCACTGCTACTAGTGAATGTAATGTAACACACACCCATACAATGCGCACCACCCCGTGATGTTTTTCTCACTGCTACTAGTGAATGTAATGTAACACACACCCATACAATGCGCACCACCCCGTGATTTTTTTCTCACTCCTACTAGTGAATGTAATGTAACACACACCCATACAATGCGCACCACACCGTGATGTTTTTCTCACTCTTACTAGTGAAATTAATGTAACACACACGCATACAATGCGCACCACCCCGTGATGTTTTTCTCACTCCTACTAGTGAATGTAATGTAACACACACCCATACAATGCGCACCACCCCGTGATGTTTTTCTCATTCCTACTAGTGAATGTAATGTAACACACACCCATACAATGCGCACCACCCCGTGATGTTTTTCTCACTCCTACTAGTGAATGTAATGTAACACACACCCATACAATGCGCACCACCCCGTGATGTTTTTCTCACTCCTACTAGTGAATCTAATGTAACACACACCCATACAATGCGCACCACCCCGTGATGTTTTTCTCACTCCTACTAGTGAATGTAATGTAACACACACCCATACAATGCGCACCCCCCCGTGATGTTTTTCTCACTCCTACTAGTGAATGTAATGTAACACACACCCATACAATGCGCACCACCCTGTGATGTTTTTCTCACTCCTATTAGTGAATGTAATGTAACACACACCCATACAATGCGCACCACCCCGTGATGTTTTTCTCACTCCTACTAGTGAATGTAATGTAACACACACCCATACAATGCGCACCACCCCGCGATGTTTTTCAGAAACCTATCCTACATTGCCACTGCATGTTCCCTGACCTCCCCATGCTGACCACCCCGCGGTGCTTTTCTCCATGCTACATTGCCACTCACTGCCTATCCTAATTCAGACCCTCCGATTCACACCACCCCGTGATGTTTTTCTCACTTCTACTAGTGAATGTAATGTAACACACACCCATACAATTCGCACCACCCCGTGATGTTTTTCTCACTCCTACTAGTGAATGTAATGTAACACACACCCATACAATGCGCACCACCCCGTGATGATTTCTCACTCCTACTAGTGAATGTAATGTAACACACACCCATACAATGCGCACCACCCCGTGATGTTTTTCTCACTCTTACTAGTGAAAGTAATGTAACACACACGCATACAATGCGCACCACCCCGTGATGTTTTTCTCACTCCTACTAGTGAATGTAATGTAACAAACACCCATACAATGCGCACCACACCGTGATGTTTTCCTCACTCCTACTAGTGAATGTAATGTAACACACACCCATACAATGCGCACCACCCCGTTATGATTTTCTCACTCCTACTAGTGAATCTAATGTAACACACACCCATACAATGTGCAGAAACACCGTGATGTTTTTCTCACTCCTACTAGTGAATGTAATGTAACACACACCCATACAATGCGCACCACCCCGTGATGTTTTTCTTACTCCTAGTAGTGAATGTAATGTAACACACACCCATACAATGCGCACCACCCCGTGATGTTTTTCTCACTCCTAGTAGTGAATGCAATGTAACACACACCCATACAATGCACACCACCCCGTGATGTTTTTCTCAGGTCTACTAGTGAATGTAATGTAACACACACCCATACAATGCGCACCACCCCGTGATGTGTTTCTCACTCCTACTAGTGAATGTAATGTAACACACACCCATACAATGCGCAGCACCCCGTGATGTTTTTGTCACTCCTACTAGTGAATGTAATGTAACACACACCCATACAATGCGCACCACCCCGTGATGTTTTTCTCACTCCTACTAGTGAATCTAATGTAACACACACCCATACAATGCGCAGCACCCCGTGATGTTTTTGTCACTCCTACTAGTGAATGTAATGTAACACACACCCATACAATGCGCACCACCCCGTGATGTTTTTCTCACTCCTATTAGTGAATGTAATGTAACACACACCCATACAATGCGCACCACACCATGATGTTTTTCTCACTCCTACTAGTGAATGTAATGTAACACACACCCATACAATGCGCACCACCCCGTGATGTTTTTCTCACTCCTACTAGTGAATGTAATGTAACACACACCCATACAATGCGCATCACCCCGTGATGTTTTTCACACTCCTACTAGTGAATGTAATGTAACACACACCCATGCAATGGGCACCACCCCGTGATGTTTTTCTCACTCCTACTAGTGAATGTAATGTAACACACACCCATACAATGCGCACCACCCCGTGATGTTTTTCTCACTCCTACTAGTGAATCTAATGTAACACACACCCATACAATGCGCACCACCCCGTGATGTTTTTCTCACTCCTACTAGTGAATCGAATGTAACACACAGCCATACAATGCGCACCACCCCGTGATGTTTTTCTCACTCCTATTAGTGAATGTAATGTAACACACACCCATACAATGCGCACCACCCCGTGATGTTTTTCTCACTCATACTAGTGAATGTAATGTAACACACACCCATACAATGCGCACCACCCCATGATGTTTTTCTCACTCCTACTAGTGAATGTAATGTAACACACACCCATACAATGCGCACCACCCCGTGATGTTTTTCTCACTCCTACTAGTGAATGTAATGTAACACACACCCATACAATGCGCACCACCCCGTGATGTTTTTCACATTCCTACTAGTGAATGTAATGTAACACACACCCATACAATGCGCACCACCCCGTGATGTTTTTCTCACTCCTACTAGTGAATGTAATGTAACACACACCCATACAATGCGCACCACCCCGTGATGTTTTTCTCACTCCTACTAGTGAATCTAATGTAACACACACCCATACAATGCGCACCACCCCGTGATTGTTTTCTCACTCCTACTAGTGAATGTAATGTAACACACACCCATACAATGCGCACCACCCCGTGATGTTTTTCTCACTCTTACTAGTGAAAGTAATGTAAAACACACGCATACAATGCGCACCGCCCCGTGATGTTTTTCTCACTCCTACTAGTGAATGTAATGTAACAAACACCCATACAATGCGCACCACCCCGTGATGTTTTCCTCACTCCTACTAGTGAATGTAATGTAACACACACCCATACAATGCGCACAACCCCGTGATGATTTTCTCACTCCTACTAGTGAATCTAATGTAACACACACCCATACAATGTGCAGAAACACCGTGATGTTTTTCTCACTCCTACTAGTGAATGTAATGTAACACACACCCATACAATGCGCACCACCCCGTGATGTTTTTCTCACTCCTAGTAGTGAATGTAATGTAACACACACCCATACAATGCGCACCACCCCGTGATGTTTTTCTCACTCCTAGTAGTGAATGCAATGTAACACACACCCATACAATGCACACCACCCCGTGATGTTTTTCTCAGGTCTACTAGTGAATGTAATGTAACACACACCCATACAATGCGCACCACCCCGTGATGTGTTTCTCACTCCTAGTAGTGAATGTAATGTAACACACACCCATACAATGCGCAGCACCCCGTGATGTTTTTCTCAGGTCTACTAGTGAATGTAATGTAACACACACCCATACAATGCGCACCACCCCGTGATGTGTTTCTCACTCCTACTAGTGAATGTAATGTAACACACACCCATACAATGCGCAGCACCCCGTGATGTTTTTGTCACTCCTACTAGTGAATGTAATGTAACACACACCCATACAATGCGCAACACCCCGTGATGTTTTTCTCACTCCTACTAGTGAATCTAATGTAACACACACCCATACAATGCGCACCACCCCGTGATGTTTTTCTCACTCCTACTAGTGAATCTAATGTAACACGCACCATACAATGCGCACCACCCCGTGATGTTTTTCTCACTCCTATTAGTGAATGTAATGTAACACACACCCATACAATGCGCACCACACCATGATGTTTTTCTCACTCCTACTAGTGAATGTAATGTAACACACACCCATACAATGCGCACCACCCCGTGATGTTTTTCTCACTCCTACTAGTGAATGTAATGTAACACACACCCATACAATGCGCATCACCCCGTGATGTTTTTCACACTCCTACTAGTGAATGTAATGTAACACACACCCATGCAATGGGCACCACCCCGTGATGTTTTTCTCACTCCTACTAGTGAATGTAATGTAACACACACCCATACAATGCGCACCACCCCGTGATGTTTTTCTCACTCCTACTAGTGAATCTAATGTAACACACACCCATACAATGCGCACCTCCCCGTGATGTTTTTCTCACTCCTACTAGTGAATCTAATGTAACACACAGCCATACAATGCGCACCACCGCATGATGTTTTTCTCACTCCTATTAGTGAATGTAATGTAACACACACCCATACAATGCGCACCACACCGTGATGTTTTTCTCACTCCTTCTAGTGAATCTAATGTAACACACACCCATACAATGCGCACCACCCCGTGATGTTTTTCTCACTCCTACTAGTGAATGTAATGTAACACACACCCATACAATGCGCACCACCCCGGGATGTTTTTGTCACTCCTACTAGTGAATGTAATTTAACACACACCCATACAGTGCGCACCACCCCGTGATGTTTTTCTCACTCCTACTAGTGAATGTAATGTAACACACACCCATACAGTGCGCACAACCCCGTGATGTTTTTCTCACTGCTACTAGTGAATCTAAAGTAACACACACCCATACAGTGCGCACCACCCCGTGATGTTTTTCTCACTGCTACTAGTGAATCTAATGTAATACACACCCATACAATGCGCACCACCCCGTCATGTTTTTCTCATTCCTACTAGTGAATCTAATGTAACACACACCCATACAATGCGCACCACCCCGTGATGTTTTTCTCACTCCTACTAGTGAATGTAATGTAACACACACCCATACAATGCGCACCACCCGGTGATGTTTTTCTCATTGCTACTAGTGAATGTAATGTAACACACACCCATACAATGCGCACTGCCCCGTGATGTTTTTCTCACTCCTACTAGAGAATGTAATGTAACACACACAAATACAATGCGCACCACCCCGTGATGTTTTTCTCACTCCTACTAGTGAATGTAATGTAACACAAACCCATACAATGCGCACCACCCCGTGATGTTTTT
The DNA here is from genome assembly GCF_034190915.1 of Cavia porcellus. NCBI lineage: Eukaryota > Metazoa > Chordata > Mammalia > Rodentia > Caviidae > Cavia > Cavia porcellus. The sequence goes on from NW_026947556.1 coordinate 1,992,840, forward strand.
CTCACTCCTACTAGTGAATGTAATGTAACACACACCCATACAATGCGCACCACCCCGTGATGTTTTTCTCACTCCTACTAGTGAATCTAATGTAACACACACCCATACAATGCGCACCACACCGTGATGTTTTTGTCACTCCTACTAGTGAATGTAATGTAACACACACCCATACAGTGCCCACCACCCCGTGATGTTTTTCTCACTCCTACTAGTGAATGTAATGTAACACACACCCATACAGTGCGCACCAACCCGTGATGTTTTTCTCACTCCTACTAGTGAATCTAATGTAACACACACCCATACAATGCGCACCACCCCGTGATTGTTTTCTCACTCCTACTAGTGAATGTAATGTAACACACACCCATACAATGCGCACCACCCCGTGATGTTTTTCTCACTCTTACTAGTGAAAGTAATGTAACACACACGCATACAATGCGCACCACCCCGTGATGTTTTTCTCACTCCTACTAGTGAATGTAATGTAACACACACCCATACAATGCGCACCACCCCGTGATGTTTTTCTCACTCCTACTAGTGAATGTAATGTAACACACACCCATACAATGCGCACCACCCCGTGATGTTTTTCTCACTCCTACTAGTGAATGTAATGTAACACACACCCATACAATGCGCACCACCCCGTGATGTTTTTCTCACTCCTACTAGTGAATGTAATGTAACACACACCCATACAATGCGCACCACCCCGTGATGTTTTTCTCACTCCTACTAGTGAAAGTAATGTAACACACACCCATACAATGCGCACCACTCCGTGATGTTTTTCTCACTCCTACTAGTGAATGTAATGTAACAAACACCCATACAATGCGCACCACCCCGTGATGTTTTCCTCACTCCTACTAGTGAATGTAATGTAACACACACCCATACAATGCGCACCACCCCGTGATGATTTTCTCACTCCTACTAGTGAATCTAATGTAACACACAACCATACAATGTGCAGAAACACCGTGATGTTTTTCTCACTCCTACTAGTGAATGTAATGTAACACACACCCATACAATGCGCACCACCCCGTGATGTTGTTCTCACTCCTAGTAGTGAATGTAATGTAACACACACCCATACAATGCGCACCACCCCGTGATGTTTTTCTCACTCCTAGTAGTGAATGCAATGTAACAGACACCCATACAATGCACACCACCCCGTGATGTTTTTCTCAGATCTACTAGTGAATGTAATGTAACACACACCCATACAATGCGCACCACCCCGTGATGTGTTTCTCACTCCTACTAGTGAATGTAATGTAACACACACCCATACAATGCGCAGCACCCCGTGATGTTTTTGTCACTCCTACTAGTGAATGTAATGTAACACACACCCATACAATGCGCAACACCCCGTGATGTTTTCTCACTCCTACTAGTGAATCTAATGTAACACACACCCATACAATGCGCACCACCCTGTGATGTTTTTCTCACTCCTACTAGTGAATCTAATGTAACACGCACCATACAATGCGCACCACCCCGTGATGTTTTTCTCACTCCTATTAGTGAATGTAATGTAACACACACCCATACAATGCGCACCACACCATGATGTTTTTCTCACTCCTACTAGTGAATGTAATGTAACACACACCCATACAATGCGCCCACCCCGTGATGTTTTTCTCACTCCTACTAGTGAATGTAATGTAACACACACCCATACAATGCGCATCACCCCGTGATGTTTTTCACACTCCTACTAGTGAATGTAATGTAACACACACCCATGCAATGGGCACCACCCCGTGATGTTTTTCTCACTCCTACTAGTGAATGTAATGTAACACACACCCATACAATGCGCACCACCCCGTGATGTTTTTCTCACTCCTACTAGTGAATCTAATGTAACACACACCCATACAATGCGCACCACCCCGTGATGTTTTTCTCACTCCTACTAGTGAATCTAATGTAACACACAGCCATACAATGCGCACCACCCCGTGATGTTTTTCTCACTCCTATTAGTGAATGTAATGTAACACACACCCATACAATGCGCACCACCCCGTGATGTTTTTCTCACTCCTACTAGTGAATCTAATGTAACACACACCCATACAATGCGCACCACCCCGTGATGTTTTTCTCACTCCTACTAGTGAATGTAATGTAACACACACCCATACAATGCGCACCACCCCGGGATGTTTTTGTCACTCCTAATAGTGAATGTAATTTAACACACACCCATACAGTGCGCACCACCCCGTGATGTTTTTCTCACTCCTACTAGTGAATGTAATGTAACACACACCCATACAGTGCGCACAACCCCGTGATGTTTTTCTCACTGCTACTAGTGAATCTAAAGTAACACACACCCATACAATGCGCACCACCCCGTGATGTTTTTCTCACTGCTACTAGTGAATCTAATGTAATACACACCCATACAATGCGCACCACCCCGTGATGTTTTTCTCATTCCTACTAGTGAATCTAATGTAACACACACCCATACAATGCGCACCACCCCGTGATGTTTTTCTCACTCCTACTAGTGAATGTAATGTAACACACACCCATACAATGCGCACCACCCCGTGATGTTTTTCTCACTGCTACTAGTGAATGTAATGTAACACACACCCATACAATGCGCACTGCCCCGTGATGTTTTTCTCACTCCTACTAGAGAATGTAATGTAACACACACAAATACAATGCGCATCACCCCGTGATGTTTTTCTCACTCCTACTAGTGAATGTAATGTAACACAAACCCATACAATGCGCACCACCCCGTGATGTTTTTCTCACTCCTACTAGTGAATGTAATGTAACACACACCCATACAGTGCCCACCACCCCGTGATGTTTTTCTCACTCCTACTAGTGAATGTAATGTAACACACACCCATACAGTGCGCACCAACCCGTGATGTTTTTCTCACTGCTACTAGTGAATCTAAAGTAACACACACCAATACAGTGCGCACCACCCCGTGTTGTTTTTCTCACTGCTACTAGTGAATCTAATGTAACACACACCCATACAATGCGCACCACCCCGTGATGTTTTTCTCACTCCTACTAGTGAATCTAATGTAACACACACCCATACAATGCGCACCACCCCGCGATGTTTTTCAGAAACCTATCCTACATTGCCACTGCATATTCCCTGACCTCCACATGCTGACCACCCCGCGGTGCTTTACTCCATGCTACATTGCCACTCACTGCCTATCCTAATTCAGACCCTCCGATTCACACCACCACGTGATGTTTTTCTCACTTCTACTAGTGAATGTAATGTAACACACACCCATACAATGCGCACCACCCCGTGATGTTTTTCTCTCTCCTACTAGTGAATGTAATGTAACACACACCCATACAATGCGCACCACCCCGTGAAGTTTTTCTCACTCCTACTAGTGCATGTAATGTAACACACACCCATACAATGCGCACCACCCCGTGATGTTTTTCTCACTCCTACTAGTGAATGTAATGTAACACACACCCATACAATGCGCACCACCCCGTGATGTTTTTCTCACTCCTACTAGTGAATGTAATGTAACACACACCCATACAATGCGCAACACCCCGTGATGTTTTTCTCACTCCTACTAGTGAATCTAATGTAACACACACCCATACAATGCGCACCACACCGTGATGTTTTTCTCACTCCTACTAGTGAATGTAATGTAACAAAAAACCCATACAAGGCGCACCAACACGTGTTGTTTTTCTCACTCCTATTAGTGAATGTAATGTAACACACACCCATACAATGCGCACCACCCCGTGATGTTTTTCTCACTCCTACTAGTGCATGTAATGTAACACACACCCACACAATGCGCACCACCCCGTGATGTTTTTCTCACTCCTACTAGTGAATGTAATGTAACACACACCCATACAATGCGCACCACACCGTGATGTTTTTCTCACTCCTACTAGTGAATGTAATGTAACACACACCCATACAATGCGCAACACCCCGTGATGTTTTTCTCACTCCTACTAGTGGATCTAATGTAACACACACCCATACAATGCGCACCACCCCGTGATGTTTTTTCACTCCTACTAGTGAATCTAATGTAACACACACCCATACAATGCGCACCACCCCGTGATGTTTTTCTCACTGCTACTAGTGAATGTAATGTAACACACACCCATACAATGCGCACTGCCCCGTGATGTTTTTCTCACTCCTACTAGAGAATGTAATGTAACACACACAAATACAATGCGCACCACCCCGTGATGTTTTTCTCACTCCTACTAGTGAATGTAATGTAACACAAACCCATACAATGCGCACCACCCCGTGATGTTTTTCTCACTCCTACTAGTGAATGTAATGTAACACACACCCATACAATGCGCACCACCCCGTGATGTTTTTCTCACTCCTACTAGTGAATCTAATGTAACACACACCCATACAATGCGCACCACACCGTGATGTTTTTGTCACTCCTACTAGTGAATGTAATGTAACACACACCCATACAGTGCCCACCACCCCGTGATGTTTTTCTCACTCCTACTAGTGAATGTAATGTAACACACACCCATACAGTGCGCACCAACCCGTGATGTTTTTCTCACTCCTACTAGTGAATCTAATGTAACACACACCCATACAATGCGCACCACCCCGTGATTGTTTTCTCACTCCTACTAGTGAATGTAATGTAACACACACCCATACAATGCGCACCACCCCGTGATGTTTTTCTCACTCTTACTAGTGAAAGTAATGTAACACACACGCATACAATGCGCACCACCCCGTGATGTTTTTCTCACTCCTACTAGTGAATGTAATGTAACACACACCCATACAATGCGCACCACCCCGTGATGTTTTTCTCACTCCTACTAGTGAATGTAATGTAACACACACCCATACAATGCGCACCACCCCGTGATGTTTTTCTCACTCCTACTAGTGAATGTAATGTAACACACACCCATACAATGCGCACCACCCCGTGATGTTTTTCTCACTCCTACTAGTGAATGTAATGTAACACACACCCATACAATGCGCACCACCCCGTGATGTTTTTCTCACTCCTACTAGTGAAAGTAATGTAACACACACCCATACAATGCGCACCACTCCGTGATGTTTTTCTCACTCCTACTAGTGAATGTAATGTAACAAACACCCATACAATGCGCACCACCCCGTGATGTTTTCCTCACTCCTACTAGTGAATGTAATGTAACACACACCCATACAATGCGCACCACCCCGTGATGATTTTCTCACTCCTACTAGTGAATCTAATGTAACACACAACCATACAATGTGCAGAAACACCGTGATGTTTTTCTCACTCCTACTAGTGAATGTAATGTAACACACACCCATACAATGCGCACCACCCCGTGATGTTGTTCTCACTCCTAGTAGTGAATGTAATGTAACACACACCCATACAATGCGCACCACCCCGTGATGTTTTTCTCACTCCTAGTAGTGAATGCAATGTAACCGACACCCATACAATGCACACCACCCCGTGATGTTTTTCTCAGGTCTACTAGTGAATGTAATGTAACACACACCCATACAATGCGCACCACCCCGTGATGTGTTTCTCACTCCTACTAGTGAATGTAATGTAACACACACCCATACAATGCGCAGCACCCCGTGATGTTTTTGTCACTCCTACTAGTGAATGTAATGTAACACACACCCATACAATGCGCAACACCCCGTGATGTTTTCTCACTCCTACTAGTGAATCTAATGTAACACACACCCATACAATGCGCACCACCCCGTGAAGTTTTTCTCACTCCTACTAGTGCATGTAATGTAACACACACCCATACAATGCGCACCACCCCGTGATGTTTTTCTCACTCCTACTAGTGAATGTAATGTAACACACACCCATACAATGCGCACCACCCCGTGATGTTTTTCTCACTCCTACTAGTGAATGTAATGTAACACACACCCATACAATGCGCAACACCCCGTGATGTTTTTCTCACTCCTACTAGTGAATCTAATGTAACACACACCCATACAATGCGCACCACACCGTGATGTTTTTCTCACTCCTACTAGTGAATGTAATGTAACAAAAAACCCATACAAGGCGCACCAACACGTGTTGTTTTTCTCACTCCTATTAGTGAATGTAATGTAACACACACCCATACAATGCGCACCACCCCGTGATGTTTTTCTCACTCCTACTAGTGCATGTAATGTAACACACACCCACACAATGCGCACCACCCCGTGATGTTTTTCTCACTCCTACTAGTGAATGTAATGTAACACACACCCATACAATGCGCACCACACCGTGATGTTTTTCTCACTCCTACTAGTGAATGTAATGTAACACACACCCATACAATGCGCAACACCCCGTGATGTTTTTCTCACTCCTACTAGTGGATCTAATGTAACACACACCCATACAATGCGCACCACCCCGTGATGTTTTTTCACTCCTACTAGTGAATCTAATGTAACACACACCCATACAATGCGCACCACCCCGTGATGTTTTTCTCACTGCTACTAGTGAATGTAATGTAACACACACCCATACAATGCGCACTGCCCCGTGATGTTTTTCTCACTCCTACTAGAGAATGTAATGTAACACACACAAATACAATGCGCACCACCCCGTGATGTTTTTCTCACTCCTACTAGTGAATGTAATGTAACACAAACCCATACAATGCGCACCACCCCGTGATGTTTTTCTCACTCCTACTAGTGAATGTAATGTAACACACACCCATACAATGCGCACCACCCCGTGATGTTTTTCTCACTCCTACTAGTGAATCTAATGTAACACACACCCATACAATGCGCACCACACCGTGATGTTTTTGTCACTCCTACTAGTGAATGTAATGTAACACACACCCATACAGTGCCCACCACCCCGTGATGTTTTTCTCACTCCTACTAGTGAATGTAATGTAACACACACCCATACAGTGCGCACCAACCCGTGATGTTTTTCTCACTCCTACTAGTGAATCTAATGTAACACACACCCATACAATGCGCACCACCCCGTGATTGTTTTCTCACTCCTACTAGTGAATGTAATGTAACACACACCCATACAATGCGCACCACCCCGTGATGTTTTTCTCACTCTTACTAGTGAAAGTAATGTAACACACACGCATACAATGCGCACCACCCCGTGATGTTTTTCTCACTCCTACTAGTGAATGTAATGTAACACACACCCATACAATGCGCACCACCCCGTGATGTTTTTCTCACTCCTACTAGTGAATGTAATGTAACACACACCCATACAATGCGCACCACCCCGTGATGTTTTTCTCACTCCTACTAGTGAATGTAATGTAACACACACCCATACAATGCGCACCACCCCGTGATGTTTTTCTCACTCCTACTAGTGAATGTAATGTAACACACACCCATACAATGCGCACCACCCCGTGATGTTTTTCTCACTCCTACTAGTGAAAGTAATGTAACACACACCCATACAATGCGCACCACTCCGTGATGTTTTTCTCACTCCTACTAGTGAATGTAATGTAACAAACACCCATACAATGCGCACCACCCCGTGATGTTTTCCTCACTCCTACTAGTGAATGTAATGTAACACACACCCATACAATGCGCACCACCCCGTGATGATTTTCTCACTCCTACTAGTGAATCTAATGTAACACACAACCATACAATGTGCAGAAACACCGTGATGTTTTTCTCACTCCTACTAGTGAATGTAATGTAACACACACCCATACAATGCGCACCACCCCGTGATGTTGTTCTCACTCCTAGTAGTGAATGTAATGTAACACACACCCATACAATGCGCACCACCCCGTGATGTTTTTCTCACTCCTAGTAGTGAATGCAATGTAACAGACACCCATACAATGCACACCACCCCGTGATGTTTTTCTCAGGTCTACTAGTGAATGTAATGTAACACACACCCATACAATGCGCACCACCCCGTGATGTGTTTCTCACTCCTACTAGTGAATGTAATGTAACACACACCCATACAATGCGCAGCACCCCGTGATGTTTTTGTCACTCCTACTAGTGAATGTAATGTAACACACACCCATACAATGCGCAACACCCCGTGATGTTTTCTCACTCCTACTAGTGAATCTAATGTAACACACACCCATACAATGCGCACCACCCCGTGATGTTTTTCTCACTCCTACTAGTGAATCTAATGTAACACGCACCATACAATGCGCACCACCCCGTGATGTTTTTCTCACTCCTATTAGTGAATGTAATGTAACACACACCCATACAATGCGCACCACACCATGATGTTTTTCTCACTCCTACTAGTGAATGTAATGTAACACACACCCATACAATGCGCACCACCCCGTGATGTTTTTCTCACTCCTACTAGTGAATGTAATTTAACACACACCCATACAATGCGCATCACCCCGTGATGTTTTTCACACTCCTACTAGTGAATGTAATGTAACACACACCCATGCAATGGGCACCACCCCGTGATGTTTTTCTCACTCCTACTAGTGAATGTAATGTAACACACACCCATACAATGCGCACCACCCCGTGATGTTTTTCTCACTCCTACTAGTGAATCTAATGTAACACACACCCATACAATGCGCACCACCCCGTGATGTTTTTCTCACTCCTACTAGTGAATCTAATGTAACACACAGCCATACAATGCGCACCACCCCGTGATGTTTTTCTCACTCCTATTAGTGAATGTAATGTAACACACACCCATACAATGCGCACCACCCCGTGATGTTTTTCTCACTCCTACTAGTGAATCTAATGTAACACACACCCATACAATGCGCACCACCCCGTGATGTTTTTCTCACTCCTACTAGTGAATGTAATGTAACACACACCCATACAATGCGCACCACCCCGGGATGTTTTTGTCACTCCTAATAGTGAATGTAATTTAACACACACCCATACAGTGCGCACCACCCCGTGATGTTTTTCTCACTCCTACTAGTGAATGTAATGTAACACACACCCATACAGTGCGCACAACCCCGTGATGTTTTTCTCACTGCTACTAGTGAATCTAAAGTAACACACACCCATACAATGCGCACCACCCCGTGATGTTTTTCTCACTGCTACTAGTGAATCTAATGTAATACACACCCATACAATGCGCACCACCCCGTGATGTTTTTCTCATTCCTACTAGTGAATCTAATGTAACACACACCCATACAATGCGCACCACCCCGTGATGTTTTTCTCACTCCTACTAGTGAATGTAATGTAACACACACCCATACAATGCGCACCACCCCGTGATGTTTTTCTCACTGCTACTAGTGAATGTAATGTAACACACACCCATACAATGCGCACTGCCCCGTGATGTTTTTCTCACTCCTACTAGAGAATGTAATGTAACACACACAAATACAATGCGCATCACCCCGTGATGTTTTTCTCACTCCTACTAGTGAATGTAATGTAACACAAACCCATACAATGCGCACCACCCCGTGATGTTTTTCTCACTCCTACTAGTGAATGTAATGTAACACACACCCATACAGTGCCCACCACCCCGTGATGTTTTTCTCACTCCTACTAGTGAATGTAATGTAACACACACCCATACAGTGCGCACCAACCCGTGATGTTTTTCTCACTGCTACTAGTGAATCTAAAGTAACACACACCAATACAGTGCGCACCACCCCGTGTTGTTTTTCTCACTGCTACTAGTGAATCTAATGTAACACACACCCATACAATGCGCACCACCCCGTGATGTTTTTCTCACTCCTACTAGTGAATCTAATGTAACACACACCCATACAATGCGCACCACCCCGCGATGTTTTTCAGAAACCTATCCTACATTGCCACTGCATATTCCCTGACCTCCACATGCTGACCACCCCGCGGTGCTTTTCTCCATGCTACATTGCCACTCACTGCCTATCCTAATTCAGACCCTCCGATTCACACCACCACGTGATGTTTTTCTCACTTCTACTAGTGAATGTAATGTAACACACACCCATACAATGCGCACCACCCCGTGATGTTTTTCTCTCTCCTACTAGTGAATGTAATGTAACACACACCCATACAATGCGCACCACCCCGTGATGATTTCTCACTCCTACTAGTGAATGTAATGTAACACACACCCATACAATGCGCACCACCCCGTGATGTTTTTCTCACTCCTACTAGTGAATGTAATGTAACACACACCCATACAATGCGCACCACCCCGTGAAGTTTTTCTCACTCCTACTAGTGCATGTAATGTAACACACACCCATACAATGCGCACCACCCCGTGATGTTTTTCTCACTCCTACTAGTGAATGTAATGTAACACACACCCATACAATGCGCACCACCCCGTGATGTTTTTCTCACTCCTACTAGTGAATGTAATGTAACACACACCCATACAATGCGCAACACCCCGTGATGTTTTTCTCACTCCTACTAGTGAATCTAATGTAACACACACCCATACAATGCGCACCACACCGTGATGTTTTTCTCACTCCTACTAGTGAATGTAATGTAACAAAAAACCCATACAAGGCGCACCAACACGTGTTGTTTTTCTCACTCCTATTAGTGAATGTAATGTAACACACACCCATACAATGCGCACCACCCCGTGATGTTTTTCTCACTCCTACTAGTGCATGTAATGTAACACACACCCACACAATGCGCACCACCCCGTGATGTTTTTCTCACTCCTACTAGTGAATGTAATGTAACACACACCCATACAATGCGCACCACACCGTGATGTTTTTCTCACTCCTACTAGTGAATGTAATGTAACACACACCCATACAATGCGCAACACCCCGTGATGTTTTTCTCACTCCTACTAGTGGATCTAATGTAACACACACCCATACAATGCGCACCACCCCGTGATGTTTTTTCACTCCTACTAGTGAATCTAATGTAACACACACCCATACAATGCGCACCACCCCGTGATGTTTTTCTCACTGCTACTAGTGAATGTAATGTAACACACACCCATACAATGCGCACCACCCCGTGAGGTTTTTCTCACTGCTACTAGTGAATGTAATGTAACACACACCCATACAATGTGCACCACCCCGTGATTTTTTTCTCACTCCTACTAGTGAATGTAATGTAACACACACCCATACAATGCGCACCACCCCGTGATGTTTTTCTCACTCTTACTAGTGAAAGTAATGTAACACACACGCATACAATGCGCACCACCCCGTGATGTTTTTCTCACTCCTACTAGTGAATGTAATGTAACACACACCCATACAATGCGCACCACCCCGTGATGTTTTTCTCACTCCTACTAGTGAATGTAATGTAACACACACCCATACAATGCGCACCACCCCGTGATGTTTTTCTCACTCCTACTAGTGAATGTAATGTAACAAACACCCATACAATGCGCACCACCCCGTGATGTTTTTCTCACTCCTACTAGTCAATGTAATGTAACACACACCCATAAAATGCGCACCGCCCCTTGATGTTTTTCTCACTCCTACTAGTGAATGTAATGTAACACACACCCATACAATGCGCACCACCCCGTGATGTTTTTCTCACTCCTACTAGAGAATGTAATGTAACACACACCCATACAACGCGCACCACCCCGTGATGTTTTTCTCACTCCTACTAGTGAATCTAATGTAACACACACCCATACAATGCGCACCACCCCGTGATGTTTTTCTCACTCCTACTAGTGAATCTAATGTAACACACACCCATACAATGCGCACCACCCCGTGATGTTTTTCTCACTCCTATTAGTGAATGTAATGTAACACACACCCATACAATGCACACCACCCCGTGATGTTTTTCTCACTCCTACTAGTGAATCTAATGTAACACACACCCATACAATGCGCACTACCCCGCGATGTTTTTCAGAAACCTATCCTACATTGCCACTGCATGTTCCCTGACCTCCCCATGCTGACCACCCCGCGGTGCTTTTCTCCATGCTACATTGCCACTCACTGCCTATCCTAATTCAGACCCTCCGATTCACACCACCCCGTGATGTTTTTCTCACTTCTACTAGTGAATGTAATGTAACACACACCCATACAATGCGCACCACCCCGTGATGTTTTTCTCACTCCTACTAGTGAATGTAATGTAACACACACCCATACAATGCGCACCACCCCGTGATGTTTTTCTCACTCCTACTAGTGAATCTAATGTAACACACACCCATTCAATGCGCACCACCCCGTGATGTTTTTCTCACTCCTACTAGTGAATGTAATGTAACACAAACCCATACAATGCGCACCACCCCGTGATGTTTTTCTCACTCCTACTAGTGAATCTAACGTAACACACACCCTTACAATGCGCACCACCCCGTGATGTTTTTCTCACTCCTACTAGTGAATCTAATGTAACACACACCCATACAATGCGCACCACCCCGTGATGTTTTTCTCACTCCTACTAGTGAATCTAATGTAACACACACCCATACAATGCGCACCACCCCGTGATGTTTTTCTCACTGCTACTAGTGAATGTAATGTAACACACACCCATACAATGCGCACCAACCCGTGATGTTTTTCTCACAGCTACTAGTGAATATAATGTAATACACACCCATACAATGGGCACCACCCCGCGATGTTTTTCAGAAACCTATTCTACATTGCCACTGAATGTTCCCTGACCTCCCCATGCTGACCACCCCGCGGTGCTTTTCTCCATGCTACATTGCCACTCACTGCATATCCTAATTCAGACCCTCCGATTCACACCACCCCGTGATGTTTTTCTCACTTCTACTAGTGAATGTAATGTAACACACACCCATACAATGCGCACCACCCCGTGATGATTTCTCACTCCTACTAGTGAATGTAATGTAACACACACCCATACAATGCGCAGCACCCCGTGATGTTTTTGTCACTCCTACTAGTGAATGTAATGTAACACACACCCATACAATGCGCAACACCCCGTGATGTTTTCTCACTCCTACTAGTGAATCTAATGTAACACACACCCATACAATGCGCACCACCCCGTGATGTTTTTCTCACTCCTACTAGTGAATCTAATGTAACACGCACCATACAATGCGCACCACCCCGTGATGTTTTTCTCACTCCTATTAGTGAATGTAATGTAACACACACCCATACAATGCGCACCACACCATGATGTTTTTCTCACTCCTACTAGTGAATGTAATGTAACACACACCCATACAATGCGCACCACCCCGTGATGTTTTTCTCACTCCTACTAGTGAATGTAATGTAACACACACCCATACAATGCGCATCACCCCGTGATGTTTTTCACACTCCTACTAGTGAATGTAATGTAACACACACCCATGCAATGGGCACCACCCCGTGATGTTTTTCTCACTCCTACTAGTGAATGTAATGTAACACACACCCATACAATGCGCACCACCCCGTGATGTTTTTCTCACTCCTACTAGTGAATCTAATGTAACACACACCCATACAATGCGCACCACCCCGTGATGTTTTTCTCACTCCTACTAGTGAATCTAATGTAACACACAGCCATACAATGCGCACCACCCCGTGATGTTTTTCTCACTCCTATTAGTGAATGTAATGTAACACACACCCATACAATGCGCACCACCCCGTGATGTTTTTCTCACTCCTACTAGTGAATCTAATGTAACACACACCCATACAATGCGCACCACCCCGTGATGTTTTTCTCACTCCTACTAGTGAATGTAATGTAACACACACCCATACAATGCGCACCACCCCGGGATGTTTTTGTCACTCCTAATAGTGAATGTAATTTAACACACACCCATACAGTGCGCACCACCCCGTGATGTTTTTCTCACTCCTACTAGTGAATGTAATGTAACACACACCCATACAGTGCGCACAACCCCGTGATGTTTTTCTCACTGCTACTAGTGAATCTAAAGTAACACACACCCATACAATGCGCACCACCCCGTGATGTTTTTCTCACTGCTACTAGTGAATCTAATGTAATACACACCCATACAATGCGCACCACCCCGTGATGTTTTTCTCATTCCTACTAGTGAATCTAATGTAACACACACCCATACAATGCGCACCACCCCGTGATGTTTTTCTCACTCCTACTAGTGAATGTAATGTAACACACACCCATACAATGCGCACCACCCCGTGATGTTTTTCTCACTGCTACTAGTGAATGTAATGTAACACACACCCATACAATGCGCACTGCCCCGTGATGTTTTTCTCACTCCTACTAGAGAATGTAATGTAACACACACAAATACAATGCGCATCACCCCGTGATGTTTTTCTCACTCCTACTAGTGAATGTAATGTAACACAAACCCATACAATGCGCACCACCCCGTGATGTTTTTCTCACTCCTACTAGTGAATGTAATGTAACACACACCCATACAGTGCCCACCACCCCGTGATGTTTTTCTCACTCCTACTAGTGAATGTAATGTAACACACACCCATACAGTGCGCTCCAACCCGTGATGTTTTTCTCACTGCTACTAGTGAATCTAAAGTAACACACACCAATACAGTGCGCACCACCCCGTGTTGTTTTTCTCACTGCTACTAGTGAATCTAATGTAACACACACCCATACAATGCGCACCACCCCGTGATGTTTTTCTCACTCCTACTAGTGAATCTAATGTAACACACACCCATACAATGCGCACCACCTCGCGATGTTTTTCAGAAACCTATCCTACATTGCCACTGCATATTCCCTGACCTCCCCATGCTGACCACCCCGCGGTGCTTTTCTCCATGCTACATTGCCACTCACTGCCTATCCTAATTCAGACCCTCCGATTCACACCACCACGTGATGTTTTTCTCACTTCTACTAGTGAATGTAATGTAACACACACCCATACAATGCGCACCACCCCGTGATGTTTTTCTCTCTCCTACCAGTGAATGTAATGTAACACACACCCATACAATGCGCACCACCCCGTGATGATTTCTCACTCCTACTAGTGAATGTAATGTAACACACACCCATACAATGCGCACCACCCCGTGATGTTTTTCTCACTCCTACTAGTGAATGTAATGTAACACACACCCATACAATGCGCACCACCCGTGAAGTTTTTCTCACTCCTACTAGTGCATGTAATGTAACACACACCCATACAATGCGCACCACCCCGTGATGTTTTTCTCACTCCTACTAGTGAATGTAATGTAACACACACCCATACAATGCGCACCACCCCGTGATGTTTTTCTCACTCCTACTAGTGAATGTAATGTAACACACACCCACACAATGCGCACCACCCCGTGATGTTTTTCTCACTCCTACTAGTGAATGTAATGTAACACACACCCATACAATGCGCACCACACCGTGATGTTTTTCTCACTCCTACTAGTGAATGTAATGTAACACACACCCATACAATGCGCAACACCCCGTGATGTTTTTCTCACTCCTACTAGTGGATCTAATGTAACACACACCCATACAATGCGCACCACCCCGTGATGTTTTTTCACTCCTACTAGTGAATCTAATGTAACACACACCCATACAATGCGCACCACCCCGTGATGTTTTTCTCACTGCTACTAGTGAATGTAATGTAACACACACCCATACAATGCGCACCACCCCGTGAGGTTTTTCTCACTGCTACTAGTGAATGTAATGTAACACACACCCATACAATGTGCACCACCCCGTGATTTTTTTCTCACTCCTACTAGTGAATGTAATGTAACACACACCCATACAATGCGCACCACCCCGTGATGTTTTTCTCACTCTTACTAGTGAAAGTAATGTAACACACAGGCATACAATGCGCACCACCCCGTGATGTTTTTCTCACTCCTACTAGTGAATGTAATGTAACACACACCCATACAATGCGCACCACCCCGTGATGTTTTTCTCACTCCTACTAGTGAATGTAATGTAACACACACCCATACAATGCGCACCACCCCGTGATGTTTTTCTCACTCCTACTAGTGAATGTAATGTAACAAACACCCATACAATGCGCACCACCCCGTGATGTTTTTCTCACTCCTACTAGTCAATGTAATGTAACACACACCCATAAAATGCGCACCGCCCCTTGATGTTTTTCTCACTCCTACTAGTGAATGTAATGTAACACACACCCATACAATGCGCACCACCCCGTGATGTTTTTCTCACTCCTACTAGAGAATGTAATGTAACACACACCCATACAATGCGCACCACCCCGTGATGTTTTTCTCACTCCTACTAGTGAATCTAATGTAACACACACCCATACAATGCGCACCACCCCGGGATGTTTTTCTCACTCCTACTAGTGAATGTAATGTAACACACACCCATACAATGCGCACCACCCCGTGATGTTTTTCTCACTCCTATTAGTGAATGTAATGTAACACACACCCATACAATGCACACCACCCCGTGATGTTTTTCTCACTCCTACTAGTGAATCTAATGTAACACACACCCATACAATGCGCACTACCCCGCGATGTTTTTCAGAAACCTATCCTACATTGCCACTGCATGTTCCCTGACCTCCCCATGCTGACCACCCCGCGGTGCTTTTCTCCATGCTACATTGCCACTCACTGCCTATCCTAATTCAGACCCTCCGATTCACACCACCCCGTGATGTTTTTCTCACTTCTACTAGTGAATGTAATGTAACACACACCCATACAATGCACACCACCCCGTGATGTTTTTCTCACTCCTACTAGTGAATGTAATGTAACACACACCCATACAATGCGCACCACCCCGTGATGTTTTTCTCACTCCTACTAGTGAATCTAATGTAACACACACCCATTCAATGCACACCACCCCGTGATGTTTTTCTCACTCCTACTAGTGAATGTAATGTAACACAAACCCATACAATGCGCACCACCCCGTGATGTTTTTCTCACTCCTACTAGTGAATCTAACGTAACACACACCCTTACAATGCGCACCACCCCGTGATGTTTTTCTCACTCCTACTAGTGAATCTAATGTAACACACACCCATACAATGCGCACCACCCCGTGATGTTTTTCTCACTCCTACTAGTGAATCTAATGTAACACACACCCATACAATGCGCACCACCCCGTGATGTTTTTCTCACTGCTACTAGTGAATGTAATGTAACACACACCCATACAATGCGCACCAACCCGTGATGTTTTTCTCACAGCTACTAGTGAATATAATGTAATACACACCCATACAATGGGCACCACCCCGCGATGTTTTTCAGAAACCTATTCTACATTGCCACTGAATGTTCCCTGACCTCCCCATGCTGACCACCCCGCGGTGCTTTTCTCCATGCTACATTGCCACTCACTGCCTATCCTAATTCAGACCCTCCGATTCACACCACCCCGTGATGTTTTTCTCACTTCTACTAGTGAATGTAATGTAACACACACCCATACAATGCGCACCACCCCGTGATGATTTCTCACTCCTACTAGTGAATGTAATGTAACACACACCCATACAATGCGCACCACCCCGTGATGATTTCTCACTCCTACTAGTGAATGTAATGTAACACACACCCATACAATGCGCACCACCCTGTGATGATTTCTCACTCCTACTAGTGAATGTAATGTAACACACACCCATACAATGCGCACCAGCCCGTGATGTTTTTCTCACTCCTACTAGTGAATGTAATGTAACACACACCCATACAATGCGCACCACCCCGTGAAGATTTTCTCACTCCTACTAGTGAATGTAATATAACACACACCCATACAATGCGCACCACCCCGTGATGTTTTTCTCACTCCTATTAGTGAATGTGACGTAACACACACCCATACAATGCGCACCACCCCGTGATGTTTTTCTCACTCCTACTAGTTAATCTAATGTAACACACACCCATACAATGCGCACCACCCCGCGATGTTTTTCAGAAACCTATCCTACATTGCCACTGCATGTTCCCTGACCTCCCCTTGCTGACCACCCCGCGGTGCTTTCCTCCATGCTACATTGCCACTCACTGCCTATCCTAATTCAGACCCTCAGATTCACACCACCCCGTGATGCTTTTCTCACTTCTACTAGTGAATGTAATGTAACACACACCCATACAATGCGCACCACCCCGTGATGTTTTTCTCACTCTTACTAGTGAATGTAATGTAACACAAACCCATACAATGCGCACCACCCCGTGATGATTTCTCACTCCTACTAGTGAATGTAATGTAACACACACCCATACAGTGCGCACCACCCCGTGATGTTTTTCTCACTCCTACTAGTGAATGTAATGTAACACACACCCATACAATGCGCACCACCCCGTGATGTTTTTCTCACTCCTACTAGTGCATGTAATGTAACACACACCCATAAAATGCGCACCACCCCGTGATGTTTTTCTCACTCCTACTAGTGAATGTAATGTAACACACACCCATACAATGCGCACCACCCCGTGATGTTTTTCTCACTCCTACTAGTGAATGTAATGTAACACACACCCATACAATGCGCACCACCCCGTGATGTTTTTCTGACTCCTACTAGTGAATCTAATGTAACACACACCCATACAATGCGCACCACCCCGTGATGTTTTTCTCACTGCTACTAGTGAATGTAATGTAACACACACCCATACAATGCGCACCACACCGTGATGTTATTCTCACCCCTAGTAGTGAATGTAATGTAACACACACCCATACAATGCACACCACACCGTGATGTTTTTCTCACTCCTACTAGTGAATCTAATATAACACACACCCATACAATGCGCACCACCCCGTGATGTTTTTCTGACTCCTACTAGTGAATCTAATGTAACACACACCCATAAAATGCGCACCACCCCGTGATGTTTTTCTCACTCCTACTAGTGAATGTAATGTAACACACACCCATACAATGCGCACCACCCCGTGATGTTTTTCTCACTCCTACTAGTGAATGTAATGTAACACACACCCATACAGTGCGCACCACCCCGTGATGTTTTTCTCACTCCTACTAGTGAATCTAATGTAACACACACCCATACAATGCGCACCACCCCGTGATGTTTTTCTCACTGCTACTAGTGAATGTAATGTAACACACACCCATACAATGCGCACCACACCGTGATGTTATTCTCACCCCTAGTAGTGAATGTAATGTAACACACACCCATACAATGCACACCACACCGTGATGTTTTTCTCACTCCTACTAGTGAATCTAATATAACACACACCCATACAATGCGCACCACACCGCGATGTTTTTCAGAAACCTATCCTACATTGCCACTGCATGTTCCCTGACCTCCCCATGCTGACCACCCCGCGGTGCTTTTCTCCATGGTACATTGCCACTCACTGCCTATCCTAATTCAGACCCTCAGATTCACACCACCCCGTGATGTTTTTCTCACTTCTACTAGTGAATGTAATGTAACACACACCCATACAATGCGCACCACCCCGTGATGTTTTTCTCACTCCTACTAGTGAATGTAATGTAACACATACCCATACAATGCGCACCACCCCGTGATGATTTCTCACTCCTACTAGTGAATGTAATGTAACACACACCCATACAGTGCGCACCACCCCGTGATGTTTTTCTCACTGCTACTAGTGAATCTAAAGTAACACACACCAATACAGTGCGCACCACCCCGTGATGTTTTTCTCACTCCTACTAGTGCATGTAATGTAACACACACCCATACAATGCGCACCACCCCGTGATGTTTTTCTCACTCCTACTAGTGAATGTAATGTAACACACACCCATACAATGCGCACCACCCCGTGATGTTTTTCTCACTCCGACTAGTGAATGTAATGTAACACACACCCATACAATGCGCACCACCCCGTGATGTTTTTCTGACTCCTACTAGTGAATCTAATGTAACACACACCCATACAATGCGCACCACCCCGTGATGTTTTTCTCACTGCTACTAGTGAATGTAATGTAACACACACCCATACAATGCGCACCACCACGTGATGTTTTTCTCACTACTACTAGTGAATGTATTGTAACACACACCCATACAATGCGCACCACCCCGTGATGTTTTTCTCACTCCTACTAGTGAATCTAATGTAACACACACCCATACAATGCGCACCACCCCGCGATGTTTTTCAGAAACCTATCCTACATTGCCACTGCATGTTCCCTGACTTCCCCATGCTGACCACCCCGCGGTGCTTTTCTCCATGCTACATTGCCACTCACTGCCTATCCTAATTCAGACCCTCCGATTCACACCACCCCGTGATGTTTTTCTCACTTCTACTAGTGAATGTAATGTAACACACACCCATACAATGCGCACCACCCCGTGATGTTTTTCTCACTCCTACTAGTGAATGTAATGTAACACACACCCATACAATGCGCACCACCCCGTGATGTTTTTCTCACTCCTACTAGTGAATCTAATATAACACACACCCATACAATGCGCACCACCCCGCGATGTTTTTCAGAAACCTATCCTACATTGCCACTGCATGTTCCCTGACCTCCCCATGCTGACCACCCCGCGGTGCTTTTCTCCATGCTACATTGCCACTCACTGCCTATCCTAATTCAGACCCTCAGATTCACACCACCCCGTGATGTTTTTCTCACTTCTACTAGTGAATGTAATGTAACACACACCCATACAATGCGCACCACCCCGTGATGTTTTTCTCACTCCTACTAGTGAATGTAATGTAACACACACCCATACAATGCGCACCACCCCGTGATGATTTCTCACTCCTACTAGTGAATGTAATGCAACACACACCCATACAGTGCACACCACCCCGTGATGTTTTTCTCACTCCTACTAGTGAATGTAATGTAACACACACCCATACAATGCGCACCACCCCGTGATGTTTTTCTCACTCCTACTAGTGCATGTAATGTAACACACACCCATACAATGCGCACCACCCCGTGATGTTTTTCTCACTCCTACTAGTGAATGTAATGTAACACACACCCATACAATGCGCACCACCCCGTGATGTTTTTCTCACTCCTACTAGTGAATGTAATGTAACACACACCCATACAATGCGCACCACCCCGTGATGTTTTTCTGACTCCTACTAGTGAATCTAATGTAACACACACCCATACAATGCGCACCACCCCGTGATGTTTTTCTCACTGCTACTAGTGTATGTAATGTAACACACACCCATACAATGCGCACCACCCCGTGATGTTTTTCTCACTCCTACTAGTGAATGTATTGTAACACACACCCATACAATGCGCACCACCCCGTGATGTTTTTCTCACTCCTACTAGTGAATGTAATGTAACACACACCCATACAATGCGCACCACACCGCGATGTTATTCTCACCCCTAGTAGTGAATGTAATGTAACACACACGCATACAATGCGCACCACCCCGCGATGTTTTTTTCACTCCTACTAGTGAATATAATGTAACAAACACCCATACAATGCGCACCACCCCGCGATGTTTTTCAGAAACCTATCCTACATTGCCACTGCATGTTCCTTGACCTCCCCATGCTGACCACCCCGCGGTGCTTTTCTCCATCCTACATTGCCACTCACTGCCTATCCTAATTCATACACACCACCCCGTGATGTTTTTCTCACTCCTACTAGTGAATGTAATGTAACACACACCCATACAATGCGCACCACCCCGCGATGTTTTTCAGAAACCTATCCTACATTGCCACTGCATGTTCCCTGACGTCCCCATGCTGACCACCCCGCGGGGCTTTTCTCCATCCTACAATGCCAATCAAGGCCTATCCTAATTCAGACCCTCCGATTCACACCACCCCGTCATGTTTTTCTCACTCCTACCAGTGAATGTAATGTAACACACACCCATACAATGCGCACCACCCCGCGATGTTTCTCTCACTCCTACTAGTGAATATAATGTAACAAACACCCATACAATGCGCACCACCCCGCGATGTTTCTCTCACTCCTACTAGTGAATATAATGTAACAAACACCCATACAATGCGCACCAACCCGCGATGATTTTCAGAAACCTATCCTACATTGCCACTGCATGTTCGCTGACCTCCCCATGCTGACCACCCCGCGGTGCTTTTCTCCATCCTACATTGCCACTCACTGCCTATGCTAATTCATACCCTCCGATTCACACCACCCCGTGATGTTTTTCTCACTCCTACTAGTGAATGTAATGTAACACACACCCATACAATGCGCACCACCCCGCGATGTTTTTCAGAAACCTATCCTATATTGACACTGCATGTTCCCTGACCTCCCCATGCTGACGACCCCGCAGGGGTTTTCTCCATCCTACAATGCCACTCACTGCCTAATCTAATTCAGACACTCCGATTCACACCACCCCTTGATGTTTTTCTCACTCGTACTAGTGAATGTAATGCAACACACACCCATACAATGCGCACCACCCCGCGATGTTTTTCTCACTCTTACTAGTGAATGTAATGTAACACACACCCATACAATGCGCACCACCCCGTGATGTTTTTCTCACTCCTACTAGTGAATGTAATGTAACACACACCCATACAATGCGCACCACCCCGCGATATTTTTCAGAAAGCTATCCTACATTGCCACGGCATGTTCCCTGACCTCCCCATGCTGACCACCCCGCGGTGCTTTTCTCCATCCTACAATGCAAATCAATGCCTATCCTAATTCAAACCCTCCGATTCACAACACCCCGTCATGTTTTTCTCACTCCTATTAGTGAATGTAATGTAACACACACCCATACAATGCGCACCACCCCGCGATGTTTCTCTCACTCCTACTAGTGAATATAATGTAACAAACACCCATACAATGCGCACCACCCCGCGATGATTTTCAGAAACTTATCCTACATTGCCACTGCATGTTCCCTGACCTCCCCATGCTGACCAAACCGCGGTGCTTTTCTCCATCCTACATTGCCACTCACTGCCTATCCTAATTCATACCCTCCGATTCACACCACCCCGTGATGTTTTTCTCACTCCTACTAGTGAATGTAATGTAACACACACCCATACAATGCGCACCACCCCGCGATGTTTTTCAGAAACCTATCCTACATTGCCACTGCATGTTCCCTGACCTCCCCATGCTGACCACCCCGCGGGGCTTTTCTCCATCCTACAATGCCAATCACTGCCCATCCTAATTCAGATCCTCCGATTCACACCACCCCGTGATGTTTTTCTCACTCCTACTAGTGAAAGTAATGTAACATACACCCATACAATGCGCGCCACCGCGCGATGTTTTTCTCACTCCTACTAGTGAATGTAATTTAACACACACCCATAAAATGCGCACCACCCCGGGATGTTTTTCAGAAACATATCATACATTGCCACTGCATGTTCCCTGACCTCCCCATGCTGACAACCCCGCGGTGCTTTTCTCCATCCTACATTACCACTCACTGCATATCCTAATTCAGACCCTCCAATTCACACACCCCGTGATGTTTTTCTCACTCCTACTAGTGAATGTAATGTAACACACACCCATACAATGCGCACCACCCCGTGATGTTTTTCTCACGCCTACTAGTGAATGCAATATAACACATACCCATACAATGCGCACCACCCCGCGATGTTTTTCTCACTCATACTAGTGAATGTAATGTAACACACACCCATACAATGCGCACCACCCCGCGATATTTTTCTCACTCCTACTAGTGAATATAATGTAACAAACACCCATACAATGCGCACCACCCCGCGATGTTTTTCAGAAACCTATCCTACATTGCCACTGCATGTTCCCTGACCTCCCCATGCTGACCACCCCGCGGTGCTTTTCTCCATCCTACATTGCCACTCATTGCCTATCCTAATTCATACCCTCCGATTCACACCACCCCGTGATGTTTTTCTCACTCCTACTAGTGAATGTAATGTAACACACACCCATACAATGCGCACCACCCCGCGATGTTTTTCAGAAACCTATCCTACATTGCCACTGCATGTTCCCTGACCTCCCCATGCTGACGACCCCGCAGGGCTTTTCTCCATCCTACATTTCCACTCACTGCCTATCCTAATTCAGACCCTCCGATTCACACCACCCCGTGATGTTTTTCTCACTCCTACTAGTGAATGTCATGTAACACACACCCATACAGTGCGCACCACACCGTGATGTTTTTCTCACTCCTACTAGTGAATGTAATGTAACACACACCCATAAAATGCGCACCACCCCGCGATGTTTTTCAGAAACCTATCCTACATTGCCACTGCATGTTCCCTGACCTCCCCATGCTGACAAACCCGCGGTGCTTTTCTCCATCCTACATTACCACTCACTGCGTATCCTAATTCAGACCCTCCAATTCACACCACCCCGTGATGTTTTTCTCACTTCTACTAGTGAATGTAATGTAACACACACCCATACAATGCGCACCACCCCGTGATGTTTTTCTCACTCCTACTAGTGAATGTAATGTAACACATACCCATACAATGCGCACCACCCCGTGATGATTTCTCACTCCTACTAGTGAATGTAATGTAACACACACCCATACAGTGCGCACCACCCCGTGATGTTTTTCTCACTCCTACTAGTGAATGTAATGTAACACACACCCATACAATTCGCACCACCCCGTGATGTTTTTCTCACTCCTACTAGTGCATGTAATGTAACACACACCCATACAATGCGCACCACCCCGTGATGTTTTTCTCACTCCTACTAGTGAATGTAATGTAACACACACCCATACAATGCGCACCACCCCGTGATGTTTTTCTCACTCCTACTAGTGAATGTAATGTAACACACACCCATACAATGCGCACCACCCCGTGATGTTTTTCTGACTCCTACTAGTGAATCTAATGTAACACACACCCATACAATGCGCACCACCCCGTGATGTTTTTCTCACTGCTACTAGTGAATGTAATGTAACACACACCCATACAATGCGCACCACCACGTGATGTTTTTCTCACTCCTACTAGTGAATGTATTGTAACACACACCCATACAATGCGCACCACCCCGTGATGTTTTTCTCACTCCTACTAGTGAATCTAATGTAACACACACCCATACAATGCGCACCACCCCGCGATGTTTTTCAGAAACCTATCCTACATTGCCACTGCATGTTCCCTGACCTCCCCATGCTGACCACCCCGCGGTGCTTTTCTCCATGCTACATTGCCACTCACTGCCTATCCTAATTCAGACCCTCCGATTCACACCACCCCGTGATGTTTTTCTCACTTCTACTAGTGAATGTAATGTAACACACACCCATACAATGCGCACCACCCCGTGATGTTTTTCTCACTCCTACTAGTGAATGTAATGTAACACACACCCCTACAATGCGCACCACCCCGTGATGTTTTTCTCACTCCTACTAGTGAATCTAATGTAACACACACCCATT
Organism: Cavia porcellus; assembly: GCF_034190915.1. Taxonomy (NCBI): domain Eukaryota; kingdom Metazoa; phylum Chordata; class Mammalia; order Rodentia; family Caviidae; genus Cavia; species Cavia porcellus. The sequence continues at coordinate 2,018,452 of NW_026947556.1, forward strand.
CAATGCGCACCACCCCGTGATGTTTTTCTCACTCCTACTAGTGAATGTAATGTAACACAAACCCATACAATGCGCACCACCCCGTGATGTTTTTCTCACTCCTACTAGTGAATCTAACGTAACACACACCCTTACAATGCGCACCACCCCGTGATGTTTTTCTCACTCCTACTAGTGAATCTAATGTAACACACACCCATTCAATGCGCACCACCCCGTGATGTTTTTCTCACTCCTACTAGTGAATCTAATGTAACACACACCCATACAATGCGCACCACCCCGTGATGTTTTTCTCACTGCTACTAGTGAATGTAATGTAACACACACCTATACAATGCGCACCAACCCGTGATGTTTTTCTCACTGCTACTAGTGAATATAATGTAACACACACCCATACAATGGGCACCACCCCGCGATGTTTTTCAGAAACCTATCCTACATTGCCACTGAATGTTCCCTGACCTCCCCATGCTGACCACCCCGCGGTGCTTTTCTCCATGCTACATTGCCACTCACTGCCTATCCTAATTCAGACCCTCCGATTCACACCACCCCGTGATGTTTTTCTCACTTCTACTAGTGAATAAAATGTAACCCACACCCATACAATGCGCACCACCCCGTGATGATTTCTCACTCCTACTAGTGAATGTAATGTAACACACACCCATACAATGCGCACCACCCCGTGATGATTTCTCACTCCTACTAGTGAATGTAATGTAACACACACCCATACAATGCGCACCACCCCGTGATGATTTCTCACTCCTACTAGTGAATGTAATGTAACACACACCCATACAATGCGCACCACCCCGTGATGTTTTTCTCACTCCTACTAGTGAATGTAATGTAACACACACCCATACAATGCCCACCACCCCGTGAAGTTTTTCTCACTCCTACTAGTGAATGTAATGTAACACACACCCATACAATGCACACCACCCTGTGATGTTTTTCTCACTCCTACTAGTGAATGTAATGTAACACACACCCGTACAATGCGCACCACACCGTGATGTTATTCTCACCCCTAGTAGTGAATGTAATGTAACACACACCCATACAATGCACACCACCCCGTGATGTTTTTCTCACTCCTACTAGTGAATCTAATATAACACACACCCATACAATGCGCACCACCCCGCGATGTTTTTCAGAAACCTATCCTACATTGCCACTGCATGTTCCCTGACCTCCCCATGCTGACCACCCCGCGGTGCTTTTCTCCATGCTACATTGCCACTCACTGCCTATCCTAATTCAGACCCTCAGATTCACACCACCCCGTGATGTTTTTCTCACTTCTACTAGTGAATGTAATGTAACACACACCCATACAATGCGCACCACCCCGTGATGTTTTTCTCACTCCTACTAGTGAATGTAATGTAACACACACCCATACAATGCGCACCACCCCGTGATGATTTCTCACTCCTACTAGTGAATGTAATGCAACACACACCCATACAGTGAACACCACCCCGTGATGTTTTTCTCACTCCTACTAGTGAATGTAATGTAACACACACCCATACAATGCGCACCACCCCGTGATGTTTTTCTCACTCCTACTAGTGCATGTAATGTAACACACACCCATACAATGCGCACCACCCCGTGATGTTTTTCTCACTCATACTAGTGAATGTAATGTAACACACACCCATACAATGCGCACCACCCCGTGATGTTTTTCACACTCCTACTAGTGAATGTAATGTAACACACACCCATACAATGCGCACCACCCCGTGATGTTTTTCTGACTCCTACTAGTGAATCTAATGTAACACACACCCATACAATGCGCACCACCCCGTGATGTTTTTCTCACTGCTACTAGTGAATGTAATGTAACACACACCCATACAATGCGCACCACCCCGTGATGTTTTTCTCACTCCTACTAGTGAATGTATTGTAACACACACCCATACAATGCGCACCACCCCGTGATGTTTTTCTCACTCCTACTAGTGAATGTAATGTAACACACACCCATACAATGCGCACCACACCGCGATGTTATTCTCACCCCTAGTAGTGAATGTAATGTAACACACACGCATACAATGCGCACCACCCCGCGATGTTTTTTTCACTCCTACTAGTGAATATAATGTAACAAACACCCATACAATGCGCACCACCCCGCGATGTTTTTCAGAAACCTATCCTACATTGCCACTGCATGTTCCTTGACCTCCCCATGCTGACCACCCCGCGGTGCTTTTCTCCATCCTACATTGCCACTCACTGCCTATCCTAATTCATACACACCACCCCGTGATGTTTTTCTCACTCCTACTAGTGAATGTAATGTAACACACACCCATACAATGCGCACCACCCCGCGATGTTTTTCAGAAACCTATCCTACATTGCCACTGCATGTTCCCTGACGTCCCCATGCTGACCACCCCGCGGGGCTTTTCTCCATCCTACAATGCCAATCAAGGCCTATCCTAATTCAGACCCTCCGATTCACACCACCCCGTCATGTTTTTCTCACTCCTACCAGTGAATGTAATGTAACACACACCCATACAATGCGCACCACCCCGCGATGTTTCTCTCACTCCTACTAGTGAATATAATGTAACAAACATCCATACAATGCGCACCACCCCGCGATGTTTCTCTCACTCCTACTAGTGAATATAATGTAACAAACACCCATACAATGCGCACCAACCCGCGATGATTTTCAGAAACCTATCCTACATTGCCACTGCATGTTCGCTGACCTCCCCATGCTGACCACCCCGCGGTGCTTTTCTCCATCCTACATTGCCACTCACTGCCTATGCTAATTCATACCCTCCGATTCACACCACCCCGTGATGTTTTTCTCACTCCTACTAGTGAATGTAATGTAACACACACCCATACAATGCGCACCACCCCGCGATGTTTTTCAGAAACCTATCCTATATTGACACTGCATGTTCCCTGACCTCCCCATGCTGACGACCCCGCAGGGGTTTTCTCCATCCTACAATGCCACTCACTGCCTAATCTAATTCAGACACTCCGATTCACACCACCCCTTGATGTTTTTCTCACTCGTACTAGTGAATGTAATGCAACACACACCCATACAATGCGCACCACCCCGCGATGTTTTTCTCACTCTTACTAGTGAATGTAATGTAACACACACCCATACAATGCGCACCACCCCGTGATGTTTTTCTCACTCCTACTAGTGAATGTAATGTAACACACACCCATACAATGCGCACCACCCCGCGATATTTTTCAGAAAGCTATCCTACATTGCCACGGCATGTTCCCTGACCTCCCCATGCTGACCACCCCGCGGTGCTTTTCTCCATCCTACAATGCAAATCAATGCCTATCCTAATTCAAACCCTCCGATTCACAACACCCCGTCATGTTTTTCTCACTCCTATTAGTGAATGTAATGTAACACACACCCATACAATGCGCACCACCCCGCGATGTTTCTCTCACTCCTACTAGTGAATATAATGTAACAAACACCCATACAATGCGCACCACCCCGCGATGATTTTCAGAAACTTATCCTACATTGCCACTGCATGTTCCCTGACCTCCCCATGCTGACCAAACCGCGGTGCTTTTCTCCATCCTACATTGCCACTCACTGCCTATCCTAATTCATACCCTCCGATTCACACCACCCCGTGATGTTTTTCTCACTCCTACTAGTGAATGTAATGTAACACACACCCATACAATGCGCACCACCCCGCGATGTTTTTCAGAAACCTATCCTACATTGCCACTGCATGTTCCCTGACCTCCCCATGCTGACCACCCCGCGGGGCTTTTCTCCATCCTACAATGCCAATCACTGCCCATCCTAATTCAGATCCTCCGATTCACACCACCCCGTGATGTTTTTCTCACTCCTACTAGTGAAAGTAATGTAACACACACCCATACAATGCGCGCCACCGCGCGATGTTTTTCTCACTCCTACTAGTGAATGTAATTTAACACACACCCATAAAATGCGCACCACCCCGGGATGTTTTTCAGAAACATATCATACATTGCCACTGCATGTTCCCTGACCTCCCCATGCTGACAACCCCGCGGTGCTTTTCTCCATCCTACATTACCACTCACTGCATATCCTAATTCAGACCCTCCAATTCACACACCCCGTGATGTTTTTCTCACTCCTACTAGTGAATGTAATGTAACACACACCCATACAATGCGCACCACCCCGTGATGTTTTTCTCACGCCTACTAGTGAATGCAATATAACACATACCCATACAATGCGCACCACCCCGCGATGTTTTTCTCACTCATACTAGTGAATGTAATGTAACACACACCCATACAATGCGCACCACCCCGCGATATTTTTCTCACTCCTACTAGTGAATATAATGTAACAAACACCCATACAATGCGCACCACCCCGCGATGTTTTTCAGAAACCTATCCTACATTGCCACTGCATGTTCCCTGACCTCCCCATGCTGACCACCCCGCGGTGCTTTTCTCCATCCTACATTGCCACTCATTGCCTATCCTAATTCACACCCTCCGATTCACACCACCCCGTGATGTTTTTCTCACTCCTACTAGTGAATGTAATGTAACACACACCCATACAATGCGCACCACCCCGCGATGTTTTTCAGAAACCTATCCTACATTGCCACTGCATGTTCCCTGACCTCCCCATGCTGACGACCCCGCAGGGCTTTTCTCCATCCTACAATGCCACTCACTGCCTATCTTAATTCAGACCCTCCGATTCACACCACCCCTTGATGTTTTTCTCACTCCTACTAGTGAATGTAATGTAACACACACCCATACAATGCGCACCACCCCGCGATGTTTTTCTCACTCCTACTAGTGAATGTAATGTATCACACACCCATACAGTGAGCACCACCCCGCGATGTTTTTCAGAAACCTATCCTACATTGCCACTGCATGTTCCCTGACCTCCCCATGCTGACCACCCCGCGGTGCTTTTCTCCATCCTACATTTCCACTCACTGCCTATCCTAATTCAGACCCTCCGATTCACACCACCCCGTGATGTTTTTCTCACTCCTACTAGTGAATGTCATGTAACACACACCCATACAGTGCGCACCACACCGTGATGTTTTTCTCACTCCTACTAGTGAATGTAATGTAACACACACCCATAAAATGCGCACCACCCCGCGATGTTTTTCAGAAACCTATCCTACATTGCCACTGCATGTTCCCTGACCTCCCCATGCTGACAAACCCGCGGTGCTTTTCTCCATCCTACATTACCACTCACTGCGTATCCTAATTCAGACCCTCCAATTCACACCACCCCGTGATGTTTTTCTCACTCCTACTAGTGAATGTAATGTAACACACACCCATACAATGTGCACCACCCCGTGATGTTTTTCTCACGGCTACTAGTGAATGCAATATAACACACACACATACAATGTGCACCACCCCTCGATGTTTTTCTCACTCCTACTAGTGAATGTAATGTAACACACACCCATACAATGCCCACCACCCCGCGATATTTTTCAGAAACCTATCCTACATTGGAACTGCATGTTCCCTGACCTCCCCATGCTGACCGCCCCGCGGTGCTTTTCTCCATCCTACATTGCCACTCACTGCCTATCCTAGTTCAGACACACCAATTCACACCACCCCGTGATGTTTTTCTTACTCTTACTAGTGAATGTAATGTAACACACACCCATACAATGCGCACCACCCCGCGATGTTTTTCTCACTCCTACTAGTGAATGTAATGTAACACACACGCGTACAATGCGCACCACCCCACGATGTTTTGCTCACTCCTAATAGTGAATGTAATGTAACACACACCCATACAATGCGCACCAACCCGCGATGTTTTTCTCACTCGTACTAGTGAATGTAATGTAACACACACCCATACAATGCGCACCACCCCGTGATGATTTTCAGAAACCTATCCTACATTGCCACTGCATGTTCCCTGACCTCCCCATGCTGACCACCGCGCGGTGCTTTTCTCCATCCTACATTGCCACTCACTGCCTATCCTAATTCAGACCCTCCGATTCACACCACACCGTGATGTTTTTCTCACTCCTAATAGTGAATGTAATATAACACACACCCATACAATGCGCACCACCCCGTGATGTTTTTCTCACTCCTACTAGTGAATGTAATGTAACACACACCCATAGAATGCGCACCACCCCGCGATGTTTTTCAGAAACCTATCCTACATTGCCACTGCATGTTCATTGACCTCCCCATGCTGACGACCCCGCAGTGCTTTTCTACATCCTACATTGCCACTCACTGCCTATCCTAATGCATACCCTCCGATTCACACCACCCCGTGATGTTTTTCTCACTCCTACTAGTGAATGTAATGTAACACACACCCATACAATGCGCACCACCCCGCGATGTTTTTCAGAAACCTATCCTACGTTGCCACTGCATGTTCCCTGACCTCCCCATGCTGACGACACCGCAGGGCTTTTCTCCATCCTACAATGCCACTCCCTGCCTATCCTAATTCAGACCCTCCGGTTCACACCACCCCTTGATGTTTTTCTCACTCCTACTAGTGAATGTAATGTAACACACACCCATACAATGCGCACCACCCCATGATGTTTTTCTCACTCCTACTAGTGAATGTAATGTATCACACACCCATACAGTGAGCAGCACCCCGTGATGTTTTTCAGAAACCTATCCTACATTGCCACTGCATGTTCCCTGACCTCCCCATGCTGACCACCCCGCGGTGCTTTTCTCCATCCTACAATGCAAATCAATGCCTATCCTAATTCAAACCCTCCGATTCACAACACCCCGTCATGTTTTTCTCACTCCTATTAGTGAATGTAATGTAACACACACCCATACAATGCGCACCACCCCGCGATGTTTCTCTCACTCCTACTAGTGAATATAATGTAACAAACACCCATACAATGCGCACCACCCCGCGATGATTTTCAGAAACTTATCCTACATTGCCACTGCATGTTCCCTGACCTCCCCATGCTGACCAAACCGCGGTGCTTTTCTCCATCCTACATTGCCACTCACTGCCTATCCTAATTCATACCCTCCGATTCACACCACCCCGTGATGTTTTTCTCACTCCTACTAGTGAATGTAATGTAACACACACCCATACAATGCGCACCACCCCGCGATGTTTTTCAGAAACCTATCCTACATTGCCACTGCATGTTCCCTGACCTCCCCATGCTGACCACCCCGCGGGGCTTTTCTCCATCCTACAATGCCAATCACTGCCCATCCTAATTCAGATCCTCCGATTCACACCACCCCGTGATGTTTTTCTCACTCCTACTAGTGAAAGTAATGTAACACACACCCATACAATGCGCGCCACCGCGCGATGTTTTTCTCACTCCTACTAGTGAATGTAATTTAACACACACCCATAAAATGCGCACCACCCCGGGATGTTTTTCAGAAACATATCATACATTGCCACTGCATGTTCCCTGACCTCCCCATGCTGACAACCCCGCGGTGCTTTTCTCCATCCTACATTACCACTCACTGCATATCCTAATTCAGACCCTCCAATTCACACCACCCCGTGATGTTTTTCTCACTCCTACTAGTGAATGTAATGTAACACACACCCATACAATGCGCACCACCCCGTGATGTTTTTCTCACGCCTACTAGTGAATGCAATATAACACATACCCATACAATGCGCACCACCCCGCGATGTTTTTCTCACTCATACTAGTGAATGTAATGTAACACACACCCATACAATGCCCACCACCTCGCGATATTTTTCAGAAACCTATCCTACATTGCCACTGCATGTTCCCTGACCTCCCCATGCTGACCACCCCGCGGTGTTTTTCTCCATCCTACATTGCCACTCACTGCCTATCCTAGTTCAGACCCTCCAATTCACACCACCCTGTGATCTTTTTCTTACTCTTAATAGTGAATGTAATGTAACACACACGCATACAATGCGCACCACCCCGCGATGTTTTTCTCACTCCTACTAGTGAATATAATGTAACAAACACCCATACAATGCGCACCACCCCGCGATGTTTTTCAGAAACCTATCCTACATTGCCACTGCATGTTCCCTGACCTCCCCATGCTGACCACCCCGCGGTGCTTTTCTCCATCCTACATTGCCACTCATTGCCTATCCTAATTCATACCCTCCTATTCACACCACCCCGTGATGTTTTTCTCACTCCTACTAGTGAATGTAATGTAACACACACCCATACAATGCGCACCACCCCGCGATGTTTTTCAGAAACCTATCCTACATTGCCACTGCATGTTCCCTGACCTCCCCATGCTGACGACCCCGCAGGGCTTTTCTCCATCCTACAATGCCACTCACTGCCTATCTTAATTCAGACCCTCCGATTCACACCACCCCTTGATGTTTTTCTCACTCCTACTAGTGAATGTAATGTAACACACACCCATACAATGCGCACCACCCCGCGATGTTTTTCTCACTCCTACTAGTGAATGTAATGTATCACACACCCATACAGTGAGCACCACCCCGCGATGTTTTTCAGAAACCTATCCTACATTGCCACTGCATGTTCCCTGACCTCCCCATGCTGACCACCCCGCGGTGCTTTTCTCCATCCTACATTTCCACTCACTGCCTATCCTAATTCAGACCCTCCGATTCACACCACCCCATGATGTTTTTCTCACTCCTACTAGTGAATGTCATGTAACACACACCCATACAGTGCGCACCACCCCGTGATGTTTTTCTCACTCCTACTAGTGAATGTAATGTAACACACACCCATACAATGCGCACCACCCCATGATGTTTTTCTCACTCCTACTAGTGAATGTAATGTATCACACACCCATACAGTGAGCAGCACCCCGTGATGTTTTTCAGAAACCTATCCTACATTGCCACTGCATGTTCCCTGACCTCCCCATGCTGACCACCCCACGGTGCTTTTCTCCATCCTACATTTCCACTCACTGCCTATCCTAATTCAGACCCTCCGATTCACACCACCCCGTGATGTTTTTCTCACTCCTACTAGTGAATGTCATGTAACACACACCCATACAATGCGCACCACCCCGTGATGTTTTTCTCATTCCTACTAGTGAATGTAATGTAACACACACCCATACAATGCGCACCACCCCGTGATGTTTTTTATACTCCTACTAGTGAATGAAATGTAACACACACCCATAAAATGCGCACCACCCCGCGATATTTTTCAGAAACCTATCTTACATTTCCACTGCATGTTCCCTGACCTCCCCATGCTGACAACCCCGCGGTGCTTTTCTCCATCCTACATTACCACTCACTGCGTATCCTAATTCAGACCCTCCAATTCACACCACCCCGTGATGTTTTTCTCACTCCTACTAGTGAATGTAATGTAACACACACCCATACAATGCGCACCAACCCGTGATGTTTTTCTCACGGCTACTAGTGAATGCAATATAACACACACCCATACAATGTGCACCACCCCTCGATGTTTTTCTCACTCCTACTAGTGAATGTAATGTAATACACACATATACAATGCCCACCACCCCGCGATATTTTTCAGAAACCTATCCTACATTGGAACTGCATGTTACCTGACCTCCCCATGCTGACCACCCCGCGGTGCTTTTCTCCATCCTACATTGCCACTCACTGCCTATCCTAGTTCAGACCCTCCAATTCACACCATCCCGTGATGTTTTTCTTACTCTTACTAGTGAATGTAATGTAACACACACCCATACAATGCGCACCACCCCGTGATGTTTTTCTCACTCCTACTAGTGAATGTAATGTAACACACACCCATCCAATGCGCACCACCCCGTGATGATTTCTCACTCCTACTAGTGAATGTAATGCAACACACACCCATACAGTGAACACCACCCCGTGATGTTTTTCTCACTCCTACTAGTGAATGTAATGTAACACACACCCATACAATGCGCACCACCCCGTGATGTTTTTCTCACTCCTACTAGTGCATGTAATGTAACACACACCCATACAATGCGCACCACCCCGTGATGTTTTTCTCACTCCTACTAGTGAATGTAATGTAACACACACCCATACAATGCGCACCACCCCGTGATGTTTTTCACACTCCTACTAGTGAATGTAATGTAACACACACCCATACAATGCGCACCACCCCGTGATGTTTTTCTGACTCCTACTAGTGAATCTAATGTAACACACACCCATACAATGCGCACCACCCCGTGATGTTTTTCTCACTGCTACTAGTGAATGTAATGTAACACACACCCATACAATGCGCACCACCCCGTGATGTTTTTCTCACTCCTACTAGTGAATGTATTGTAACACACACCCATACAATGCGCACTACCCCGTGATGTTTTTCTCACTCCTACTAGTGAATGTAATGTAACACACACCCATACAATGCGCACCACACCGCGATGTTATTCTCACCCCTAGTAGTGAATGTAATGTAACACACACGCATACAATGCGCACCACCCCGCGATGTTTTTTTCACTCCTACTAGTGAATATAATGTAACAAACACCCATACAATGCGCACCACCCCGCGATGTTTTTCAGAAACCTATCCTACATTGCCACTGCATGTTCCTTGACCTCCCCATGCTGACCACCCCGCGGTGCTTTTCTCCATCCTACATTGCCACTCACTGCCTATCCTAATTCATACACACCACCCCGTGATGTTTTTCTCACTCCTACTAGTGAATGTAATGTAACACACACCCATACAATGCGCACCACCCCGCGATGTTTTTCAGAAACCTATCCTACATTGCCACTGCATGTTCCCTGACGTCCCCATGCTGACCACCCCGCGGGGCTTTTCTCCATCCTACAATGCCAATCAAGGCCTATCCTAATTCAGACCCTCCGATTCACACCACCCCGTCATGTTTTTCTCACTCCTACCAGTGAATGTAATGTAACACACACCCATACAATGCGCACCACCCCGCGATGTTTCTCTCACTCCTACTAGTGAATATAATGTAACAAACATCCATACAATGCGCACCACCCCGCGATGTTTCTCTCACTCCTACTAGTGAATATAATGTAACAAACACCCATACAATGCGCACCAACCCGCGATGATTTTCAGAAACCTATCCTACATTGCCACTGCATGTTCGCTGACCTCCCCATGCTGACCACCCCGCGGTGCTTTTCTCCATCCTACATTGCCACTCACTGCCTATGCTAATTCATACCCTCCGATTCACACCACCCCGTGATGTTTTTCTCACTCCTACTAGTGAATGTAATGTAAGACACACCCATACAATGCGCACCACCCCGCGATGTTTTTCAGAAACCTATCCTATATTGACACTGCATGTTCCCTGACCTCCCCATGCTGACGACCCCGCAGGGGTTTTCTCCATCCTACAATGCCACTCACTGCCTATTCTAATTCAGACACTCCGATTCACACCACCCCTTGATGTTTTTCTCACTCGTACTAGTGAATGTAATGCAACACACACCCATACAATGCGCACCACCCCGCGATGTTTTTCTCACTCTTACTAGTGAATGTAATGTAACACACACCCATACAATGCGCACCACCCCGTGATGTTTTTCTCACTCCTACTAGTGAATGTAATGTAACACACACCCATACAATGCGCACCACCCCGCGATATTTTTCAGAAAGCTATCCTACATTGCCACGGCATGTTCCCTGACCTCCCCATGCTGTCCACCCCGCGGTGCTTTTCTCCATCCTACAATGCAAATCAATGCCTATCCTAATTCAAACCCTCCGATTCACAACACCCCGTCATGTTTTTCTCACTCCTATTAGTGAATGTAATGTAACACACACCCATACAATGCGCACCACCCAGCGATGTTTCTCTCACTCCTACTAGTGAATATAATGTAACAAACACCCATACAATGCGCACCACCCCGCGATGATTTTCAGAAACTTATCCTACATTGCCACTGCATGTTCCCTGACCTCCCCATGCTGACCAAACCGCGGTGCTTTTCTCCATCCTACATTGCCACTCACTGCCTATCCTAATTCATACCCTCCGATTCACACCACCCCGTGATGTTTTTCTCACTCCTACTAGTGAATGTAATGTAACACACACCCATACAATGCGCACCACCCCGCGATGTTTTTCAGAAACCTATCCTACATTGCCACTGCATGTTCCCTGACCTCCCCATGCTGACCACCCCGCGGGGCTTTTCTCCATCCTACAATGCCAATCACTGCCCATCCTAATTCAGATCCTCCGATTCACACCACCCCGTGATGTTTTTCTCACTCCTACTAGTGAAAGTAATGTAACACACACCCATACAATGCGCGCCACCGCGCGATGTTTTTCTCACTCCTACTAGTGAATGTAATTTAACACACACCCATAAAATGCGCACCACCCCGGGATGTTTTTCAGAAACATATCATACATTGCCACTGCATGTTCCCTGACCTCCCCATGCTGACAACCCCGCGGTGCTTTTCTCCATCCTACATTACCACTCACTGCATATCCTAATTCAGACCCTCCAATTCACACACCCCGTGATGTTTTTCTCACTCCTACTAGTGAATGTAATGTAACACACACCCATACAATGCGCACCACCCCGTGATGTTTTTCTCACGCCTACTAGTGAATGCAATATAACACATACCCATACAATGCGCACCACCCCGCGATGTTTTTCTCACTCATACTAGTGAATGTAATGTAACACACACCCATACAATGCGCACCACCCCGCGATATTTTTCTCACTCCTACTAGTGAATATAATGTAACAAACACCCATACAATGCGCACCACCCCGCGATGTTTTTCAGAAACCTATCCTACATTGCCACTGCATGTTCCCTGACCTCCCCATGCTGACCACCCCGCGGTGCTTTTCTCCATCCTACATTGCCACTCATTGCCTATCCTAATTCATACCCTCCGATTCACACCACCCCGTGATGTTTTTCTCACTCCTACTAGTGAATGTAATGTAACACACACCCATACAATGCGCACCACCCCGCGATGTTTTTCAGAAACCTATCCTACATTGCCACTGCATGTTCCCTGACCTCCCCATGCTGACGACCCCGCAGGGCTTTTCTCCATCCTACAATGCCACTCACTGCCTATCTTAATTCAGACCCTCCGATTCACACCACCCCTTGATGTTTTTCTCACTCCTACTAGTGAATGTAATGTAACACACACCCATACAATGCGCACCACCCCGCGATGTTTTTCTCACTCCTACTAGTGAATGTAATGTATCACACACCCATACAGTGAGCACCACCCCGCGATGTTTTTCAGAAACCTATCCTACATTGCCACTGCATGTTCCCTGACCTCCCCATGCTGACCACCCCGCGGTGCTTTTCTCCATCCTACATTTCCACTCACTGCCTATCCTAATTCAGACCCTCCGATTCACACCACCCCGTGATGTTTTTCTCACTCCTACTAGTGAATGTCATGTAACACACACCCATACAGTGCGCACCACACCGTGATGTTTTTCTCACTCCTACTAGTGAATGTAATGTAACACACACCCATAAAATGCGCACCACCCCGCGATGTTTTTCAGAAACCTATCCTACATTGCCACTGCATGTTCCCTGACCTCCCCATGCTGACAAACCCGCGGTGCTTTTCTCCATCCTACATTACCACTCACTGCGTATCCTAATTCAGACCCTCCAATTCACACCACCCCGTGATGTTTTTCTCACTCCTACTAGTGAATGTAATGTAACACACACCCATACAATGTGCACCACCCCGTGATGTTTTTCTCACGGCTACTAGTGAATGCAATATAACACACACACATACAATGTGCACCACCCCTCGATGTTTTTCTCACTCCTACTAGTGAATGTAATGTAACACACACCCATACAATGCCCACCACCCCGCGATATTTTTCAGAAACCTATCCTACATTGGAACTGCATGTTCCCTGACCTCCCCATGCTGACCACCCCGCGGTGCTTTTCTCCATCCTACATTGCCACTCACTGCCTATCCTAGTTCAGACACACCAATTCACACCACCCCGTGATGTTTTTCTTACTCTTACTAGTGAATGTAATGTAACACACACCCATACAATGCGCACCACCCCGCGATGTTTTTCTCACTCCTACTAGTGAATGTAATGTAACACACACGCGTACAATGCGCACCACCCCACGATGTTTTGCTCACTCCTAATAGTGAATGTAATGTAACACACACCCATACAATGCGCACCAACCCGCGATGTTTTTCTCACTCGTACTAGTGAATGTAATGTAACACACACCCATACAATGCGCACCACCCCGTGATGATTTTCAGAAACCTATCCTACATTGCCACTGCATGTTCCCTGACCTCCCCATGCTGACCACCGCGCGGTGCTTTTCTCCATCCTACATTGCCACTCACTGCCTATCCTAATTCAGACCCTCCGATTCACACCACACCGTGATGTTTTTCTCACTCCTAATAGTGAATGTAATATAACACACACCCATACAATGCGCACCACCCCGTGATGTTTTTCTCACTCCTACTAGTGAATGTAATGTAACACACACCCATAGAATGCGCACCACCCCGCGATGTTTTTCAGAAACCTATCCTACATTGCCACTGCATGTTCATTGACCTCCCCATGCTGACGACCCCGCAGTGCTTTTCTACATCCTACATTGCCACTCACTGCCTATCCTAATGCAGACCCTCCGATTCACACCACCCCGTGATGTTTTTCTCACTCCTACTAGTGAATGTAATGTAACACACACCCATACAATGCGCACCACCCCGCGATGTTTTTCAGAAACCTATCCTACGTTGCCACTGCATGTTCCCTGACCTCCCCATGCTGACGACACCGCAGGGCTTTTCTCCATCCTACAATGCCACTCCCTGCCTATCCTAATTCAGACCCTCCGATTCACACCACCCCTTGATGTTTTTCTCACTCCTACTAGTGAATGTAATGTAACACACACCCATACAATGCGCACCACCCCATGATGTTTTTCTCACTCCTACTAGTGAATGTAATGTATCACACACCCATACAGTGAGCAGCACCCCGTGATGTTTTTCAGAAACCTATCCTACATTGCCACTGCATGTTCCCTGACCTCCCCATGCTGACCACCCCGCGGTGCTTTTCTCCATCCTACAATGCAAATCAATGCCTATCCTAATTCAAACCCTCCGATTCACAACACCCCGTCATGTTTTTCTCACTCCTATTAGTGAATGTAATGTAACACACACCCATACAATGCGCACCACCCCGCGATGTTTCTCTCACTCCTACTAGTGAATATAATGTAACAAACACCCATACAATGCGCACCACCCCGCGATGATTTTCAGAAACTTATCCTACATTGCCACTGCATGTTCCCTGACCTCCCCATGCTGACCAAACCGCGGTGCTTTTCTCCATCCTACATTGCCACTCACTGCCTATCCTAATTCATACCCTCCGATTCACACCACCCCGTGATGTTTTTCTCACTCCTACTAGTGAATGTAATGTAACACACACCCATACAATGCGCACCACCCCGCGATGTTTTTCAGAAACCTATCCTACATTGCCACTGCATGTTCCCTGACCTCCCCATGCTGACCACCCCGCGGGGCTTTTCTCCATCCTACAATGCCAATCACTGCCCATCCTAATTCAGATCCTCCGATTCACACCACCCCGTGATGTTTTTCTCACTCCTACTAGTGAAAGTAATGTAACACACACCCATACAATGCGCGCCACCGCGCGATGTTTTTCTCACTCCTACTAGTGAATGTAATTTAACACACACCCATAAAATGCGCACCACCCCGGGATGTTTTTCAGAAACATATCATACATTGCCACTGCATGTTCCCTGACCTCCCCATGCTGACAACCCCGCGGTGCTTTTCTCCATCCTACATTACCACTCACTGCATATCCTAATTCAGACCCTCCAATTCACACCACCCCGTGATGTTTTTCTCACTCCTACTAGTGAATGTAATGTAACACACACCCATACAATGCGCACCACCCCGTGATGTTTTTCTCACGCCTACTAGTGAATGCAATATAACACATACCCATACAATGCGCACCACCCCGCGATGTTTTTCTCACTCATACTAGTGAATGTAATGTAACACACACCCATACAATGCCCACCACCTCGCGATATTTTTCAGAAACCTATCCTACATTGCCACTGCATGTTCCCTGACCTCCCCATGCTGACCACCCCGCGGTGCTTTTCTCCATCCTACATTGCCACTCACTGCCTATCCTAGTTCAGACCCTCCAATTCACACCACCCTGTGATCTTTTTCTTACTCTTAATAGTGAATGTAATGTAACACACACGCATACAATGCGCACCACCCCGCGATGTTTTTCTCACTCCTACTAGTGAATATAATGTAACAAACACCCATACAATGCGCACCACCCCGCGATGTTTTTCAGAAACCTATCCTACATTGCCACTGCATGTTCCCTGACCTCCCCATGCTGACCACCCCGCGGTGCTTTTCTCCATCCTACATTGCCACTCATTGCCTATCCTAATTCATACCCTCCTATTCACACCACCCCGTGATGTTTTTCTCACTCCTACTAGTGAATGTAATGTAACACACACCCATACAATGCGCACCACCCCGCGATGTTTTTCAGAAACCTATCCTACATTGCCACTGCATGTTCCCTGACCTCCCCATGCTGACGACCCCGCAGGGCTTTTCTCCATCCTACAATGCCACTCACTGCCTATCTTAATTCAGACCCTCCGATTCACACCACCCCTTGATGTTTTTCTCACTCCTACTAGTGAATGTAATGTAACACACACCCATACAATGCGCACCACCCCGCGATGTTTTTCTCACTCCTACTAGTGAATGTAATGTATCACACACCCATACAGTGAGCACCACCCCGCGATGTTTTTCAGAAACCTATCCTACATTGCCACTGCATGTTCCCTGACCTCCCCATGCTGACCACCCCGCGGTGCTTTTCTCCATCCTACATTTCCACTCACTGCCTATCCTAATTCAGACCCTCCGATTCACACCACCCCATGATGTTTTTCTCACTCCTACTAGTGAATGTCATGTAACACACACCCATACAGTGCGCACCACCCCGTGATGTTTTTCTCACTCCTACTAGGGAATGTAATGTAACACACACACATAAAATGCGCACCACCCCGCGATGTTTTTCAGAAACCTATCCTACATTGCCACTGCATGTTCCCTGACCTCCCCATGCTGACAAACCCGCGGTGCTTTTCTCCATCCTACATTACCACTCACTGCGTATCCTAATTCAGACCCTCCAATTCACACCACCCCGTGATGTTTTTCTCACTCCTACTAGTGAATGTAATGTAACACACACCCATACAATGCGCACCACCCCGTGATGTTTTTCTCACGGCTACTAGTGAATGCAATATAACACACACACATACAATGTGCACCACCCCTCGATGTTTTTCTCACTCCTACTAGTGAATGTAATGTAACACACACCCATACAATGCCCACCACCCCGCGATATTTTTCAGAAACCTATCCTACATTGGAACTGCATGTTCCCTGACCTCCCCATGCTGACCACCCCGCGGTGCTTTTCTCCATCCTACATTGCCACTCACTGCCTATCCTAGTTCAGACACACCAATTCACACCACCCCGTGATGTTTTTCTTACTCTTACTAGTGAATGTAATGTAACACACACCCATACAATGCGCACCACCCCGCGATGTTTTTCTCACTCCTACTAGTGAATGTAATGTAACACACACGCGTACAATGCGCACCACCCCACGATGTTTTGCTCACTCCTAATAGTGAATGTAATGTAACACACACCCATAAAATGCGCACCAACCCGCGATGTTTTTCTCACTCGTACTAGTGAATGTAATGTAACACACACCCATACAATGCGCACCACCCCGTGATGATTTTCAGAAACCTATCCTACATTGCCACTGCATGTTCCCTGACCTCCCCATGCTGACCACCGCGCGGTGCTTTTCTCCATCCTACATTGCCACTCACTGCCTATCCTAATTCAGACCCTCCGATTCACACCACACCGTGATGTTTTTCTCACTCCTAATAGTGAATGTAATATAACACACACCCATACAATGCGCACCACCCCGTGATGTTTTTCTCACTCCTACTAGTGAATGTAATGTAACACACACCCATACAATGCGCACCACCCCGCGATGTTTTTCAGAAACCTATCCTACATTGCCACTGCATGTTCCCTGACCTCCCCATGCTGACGACACCGCAGGGCTTTTCTCCATCCTACAATGCCACTCACTGCCTATCCTAATTCAGACCCTCCGATTCACACCACCCCTTGATGTTTTTCTCACTCCTACTAGTGAATGTAATGTAACACACACCCATACAATGCGCACCACCCCATGATGTTTTTCTCACTCCTACTAGTGAATGTAATGTATCACACACCCATACAGTGAGCAGCACCCCGTGATGTTTTTCAGAAACCTATCCTACATTGCCACTGCATGTTCCCTGACCTCCCCATGCTGACCACCCCGCGGTGCTTTTCTCCATCCTACATTTCCACTCACTGCCTATCCTAATTCAGACCCTCCGATTCACACCACCCCGTGATGTTTTTCTCACTCCTACTAGTGAATGTCATGTAACACACACCCATACAATGCGCACCACCCCGTGATGTTTTTCTCATTCCTACTAGTGAATGTAATGTAACACACACCCATACAATGCGCACCACCCCGTGATGTTTTTTATACTCCTACTAGTGAATGTAATGTAACACACACCCATAAAATGCGCACCACCCCGCGATATTTTTCAGAAACCTATCTTACATTTCCACTGCATGTTCCCTGACCTCCCCATGCTGACAACCCCGCGGTGCTTTTCTCCATCCTACATTACCACTCACTGCGTATCCTAATTCAGACCCTCCAATTCACACCACCCCGTGATGTTTTTCTCACTCCTACTAGTGAATGTAATGTAACACACACCCATACAATGCGCACCAACCCGTGATGTTTTTCTCACGGCTACTAGTGAATGCAATATAACACACACCCATACAATGTGCACCACCCCTCGATGTTTTTCTCACTCCTACTAGTGAATGTAATGTAATACACACATATACAATGCCCACCACCCCGCGATATTTTTCAGAAACCTATCCTACATTGGAACTGCATGTTACCTGACCTCCCCATGCTGACCACCCCGCGGTGCTTTTCTCCATCCTACATTGCCACTCACTGCCTATCCTAGTTCAGACCCTCCAATTCACACCATCCCGTGATGTTTTTCTTACTCTTACTAGTGAATGTAATGTAACACACACCCATACAATGCACACCACCCCGCGATGTTTTTCTCACTCCTACTAGTGAATGTAATGTAACACACACGCATACAATGCGCACCACCCCACGATGTTTTGCTCACTCCTAATAGTGAATGTAATGTAACACACACCCATACAATGCACACCAACCCGCGATGTTTTTCTCACTCGTACTAGTGAATGTAATGTAACACACACCCATACAATGCGCACCACCCCGTGATGATTTTCAGAAACCTATCCTACATTGCCACTGCATGTTCCCTGACCTCCCCATGCTGACCACCGCGCGGTGCTTTTCTCCATCCTACATTGCCACTCACTGCCTATCCTAATTCAGACCCTCCGATTCACACCACACCGTGATGTTTTTCTCACTCCTAATAGTGAATGTAATGTAACACACACCCATACAATGCGCACCACCCCGTGATGTTTTTCTCACTCCTACTAGTGAATGTAATGTAACACACACCCATAGAATGCGCACCACCCCGCGATGTTTTTCAGAAACCTATCCTACATTGCCACTGCATGTTCATTGACCTCCCCATGCTGACGACCCCGCAGTGCTTTTCTACATCCTACATTGCCACTCACTGCCTATCCTAATGCAGACCCTCCGATTCACACCACCCCGTGATGTTTTTCTCACTCCTACTAGTGAATATAATGTAACACACACCCATACAATGTGCACCACCCCGCGATGTTTTTCAGAAACCTATCCTACATTGCCACTGCATGTTCCCTGACCTCCCCATGCAGACCACCCTGCGGAGCTTTTCTCCATCCTACATTGCCACTCACTGCCTATCGTAATTCACACCCACCGATTCACACCACCACGTGAAGTTTTTCTCACTCCCACTAGTGAATGTAATGTAACACACTCCCATACAATGCGCACCACCCCGCGATGTTTTTCAGAAACCTATCCTACATTGCCACTGCATGTTCATTGACCTCCCCATGCTGACGACCCCGCAGTGCTTTTCTCCATCCTACATTGCCACTCACTGCCTATCCTAATTCATACCCTCCGATTCACACCACGCCATGATGTTTTTCTCACTTCTAATAGTGAATGTAATGTAACACACACCCATACAATGCGCACCACCCCGCGATGTTTTTCAGAAACCTATCCTACATTGCCACTGCATGTTCCCTGACCTCCCCATGCTGACCAACGCGCGGGGCTTTTCTCCATCCTACAATGCCAATCAATGCCTATCCTAATTCAGACCCTCCGATTCACACCACCCCGTGATGTTTTTCTCACTCCTACTAGTGAATGTAATGTAACACACACCCATACAATGCGCGCCACCGCGCGATGTTTTTCTCACTCCTACTAGTGAATGTAATGTAACACACACCCATAAAATTCGCACCACCCCACGATGTTTTTCAGAAACCTATCCTACATTGCCACTGCATGTTCCCTGACCTCCCCATGCTGACAACCCCGCGGTGCTTTTCTCCATCCTACATTACCACTCACTGCATATCCTAATTCAGACCCTCCAATTCACACCACCCCGTGATGTTTTTCTCACTCCAACTAGTGAATATAATGTAACACACACCCATACAATGCCCACCACCCCGCGATATTTTTCAGAAACCTATCCTACATTGGAACTGCATGTTCCCTGACCTCCCCATGCTGACCACCCCGCGGTGCTTTTCTCCATCCTACATTGCCACTCACTGCCTATCCTAGTTCAGACCCTCCAATTCACACCACCCCGTGATGTTTTTCTTACTCTTACTAGTGAATGTAATGTAACACACACCCATACAATGCGCACCACCCCGCGATGTTTTTCTCACTCCTACTAGTGAATGTAATGTAACACACACGCATACAATGCGCACCACCCCACGATGTTTTTCTCACTCCTACTAGTGAATGTAATGTAACACACACCCATACAATGCGCACCGCCCCGTGATGTTTTTCTCACTCCTACTAGTGAATGTAATGTAACACACACCCATACAATACCCACCACCCCGCGATATTTTTCAGAAACCTATCCTACATTGGAACTGCATGTTCCCTGACCTCCCCATGCTGACCACCCCGCGGTGCTTTTCTCCATCCTACATTGCCACTCACTGCCTATCCCAGTTCAGACCATCCAATTCACACCACCCCGTGATGTTTTTCTCACTCCTACTAGTGAATGTAATGTATCACACACCCATAAAATGCGCACCACCCCGCGATGTTTTTCATAAACCTATCCTACATTGCCACTGCATGTTCCCTGACCTCCACATGCTGACCATCCGGCGGTGCTTTTCTCCATCCTACATTACCACTCACTGCCTACCCTAATTCAGACCCTCCGATTCACACCACACCGTGATGTTTTTCTCACTCCTAATAGTGAATGTAATGTAACACACACCCATACAATGCGCACCACCCCGTGATGTTTTTCTCACGCCTACTAGTGAATGAAATATAACACACACCCATACAATGCGCACCACCCCGCGATGTTTTTCTCACTCCTACTAGTGAATGTAATGTAACACACACCCATACAATGCACACCACCTCGCGATATTTTTCAGAAACCTATCCTACATTGCCACTGCATGTTCCCTGACCTCCCCATGCTGACCACACCGCGGTGCTTTTCTCCATCCTACATTGCCACTCACTGCCTATCCTAGTTCAGACCCTCCAATTCACACCACCCCGCGATGTTTTTCTCACTCCTACTAGTGAATGTAATGTAACACACACGCATACAATGCGCACCACCCCGCGATGTTTTTCTCACTCCTACTAGTGAATATAATGTAACAAACACCCATACAATGCGCACCACCCCGCGATGTTTTTCAGAAACCTATCCTACATTGCCACTGCATGTTCCCTGACCACCCCATGCTGACCACCCGGCGGTGCTTTTCTCCATCCTACATTGCCACTCACTGCCTATCCTAATTCATACCCTCCGATTCACACCACCCCGTGATGTTTTTCTCACTCCTACTAGTGAATGTAATGTAACACACACCCATACAATGCGCACCACCCCGCGATGTTTTTCAGAAACCTATCCTACATTGCCACTGCATGTTCCCTGACCTCCCCATGCTGACGACCCCGCAGGGCTTTTCTCCATCCTACAATGCCACTCACTGCCTATCCTAATTCAGACCCTCTGATTCACACCACCCCTTGATGTTTTTCTCACTCCTACTAGTGAATGTAATGTAACACACACCCATACAATGCGCACCACCCCGCGATGTTTTTCTCACTCCTACTAGTGAATGTAATGTATCACACACCCATAAAATGCGCACCACCCCGCGATGTTTTTCAGAAACCTATCCTACATTGCCACTGCATGTTCCCTGACCTCCCCATGCTGACCACCGCGCGGTGCTTTTCTCCATCCTACATTGCCACTCACTGCCTATCCTAATTCAGACACTCCGATTCACACCACACCGTGATGTTTTTCTCACTCCTAATAGTGAATGTAATGTAACACACACCCATACAATGCGCACCACCCCGTGATGTTTTTCTCACTCTTACTAGTGAATGTAATGTAACACACACCCATAGAATGCGCACCACCCCGCGATGTTTTTCAGAAACCTATCCTACATTGCCACTGCATGTTCATTGACCTCCCCATGCTGACGACCCCGCAGTGCTTTTCTCCATCCTACATTGCCACTCACTGCCTATCCTAATGCAGACCCTCTGATTCACACCACCCCGTGATGTTTTTCTCACTCCTACTAGTGAATATAATGTAACACACACCCATACAATGCGCACCACCCCGCGATGTTTTGCAGAAACCTATCCTACATTGCCACTGCATGTTCCCTGACCTCCCCATGCAGACCACCCTGCGGTGCTTTTCTCCATCCTACATTGCCACTCACTGCCTATCGTAATTCACACCCTCCGATTCACACCACCACGTGATGTTTTTCTCACTCCCACTAGTGAATGTAATGTAACACACACCCATACAATGCGCACCACCCCGCGATGTTTTTCAGAAACCTATCCTACATTGCCACTGCATGTTCCCTGACCTCCCCATGCTGACAACCCCACGGTGCTTTTCTCCATCCTACATTGCCACTCACTGCCTATCCTAATTGAGACACTCCGATTCACACCACCCCGTGATGTTTTTCTCACTCCTACTAGTGAATGTAATGTAACACACACACATACAATGCGCACCACCCTGCGACTATTTTCTCAATCCTACTAGTGAATATAATGTAACAAACACCCATACAATGCGCACCACCCCGCAATGTTTTTCAGAAACCTATCCTACATTGCCACTGCATGTTCCCTGACCTCCCCATGCTGACCACCGCGCGGTGCTTTTCTCCATCCTACATTGCCACTCACTGCCTATCCTAATTCAGACACTCCGATTCACACCACACCGTGATGTTTTTCTCACTCTTACTAGTGAATGTAATGTAACACACACCCATAGAATGCGCACCACCCCGCGATGTTTTTCAGAAACCTATCCTACATTGCCACTGCATGTTCATTGACCTCCCCATGCTGACGACCCCGCAGTGCTTTTCTCCATCCTACATTGCCACTCACTGCCTATCCTAATGCAGACCCTCTGATTCACACCACCCCGTGATGTTTTTCTCACTCCTACTAGTGAATATAATGTAACACACACCCATACAATGCGCACCACCCCGCGATGTTTTGCAGAAACCTATCCTACATTGCCACTGCATGTTCCTTGACCTCCCCATGCAGACCACCCTGCGGTGCTTTTCTCCATCCTACATTGCCACTCACTGCCTATCGTAATTCACACCCTCCGATTCACACCACCACGTGATGTTTTTCTCACTCCCACTAGTGAATGTAATGTAACACACACCCATACAATGCGCACCACCCCGCGATGTTTTTCAGAAACCTATCCTACATTGCCACTGCATGTTCCCTGACCTCCCCATGCTGACAACCCCACGGTGCTTTTCTCCATCCTACATTGCCACTCACTGCCTATCCTAATTGAGACACTCCGATTCACACCACCCCGTGATGTTTTTCTCACTCCTACTAGTGAATGTAATGTAACACACACCCATACAATGCGCACCACCCTGCGACTATTTTCTCAATCCTACTAGTGAATATAATGTAACAAACACCCATACAATGCGCACCACCCCGCAATGTTTTTCAGAAACCTATCCTACATTGCCACTGCATGTTCCCTGATCTCCCCATGCTGAACACACCGCGGTGCTTTTCTCCATCCGACATTGCCACTCACTGCCTATCCTAATTCATACCCTCCGATTCACACCACGCCATGATGTTTTTCTCACTCCTAATAGTGAATGTAATTTAACACACACCCATACAATGCGCACCACCCCGCGATGTTTTTCAGAAACCTATCCTACATTGCCACTGCATGTTCCCTGACCTCCCCATGCTGACCAACCCGCGGGGCTTTTCTCCATCCTACAATGCCAATCAATGCCTATCCTAATTCAGACCCTCCGATTCACACCACCCCGTGATGTTTTTCTCACTCCTACTAGTGAATGTAATGTAACACACACCCATACAATGCGCGCCACCGCGCGATGTTTTTCTCACTCCTACTAGTGAATGTAATGTAACACACACCCATACAATGCCCACCACCCCGCGATATTTTTCAGAAACCTATCCTACATTGGAACTGCATGTTCCCTGACCTCCCCATGCTGACCACCCCGCGGTGCTTTTCTCCATCCTACATTACCACTCACTGCCTATCCCAGTTCAGACCCTCCAATTCACACCACTCCGTGATGTTTTTCTTACTCTTACTAGTAAATGTAATGTAACACACACCCATACAATGCGCACCACCCCGCGATGTTTTTCTCACTCCTACTAGTGAATGTAATGTAACACACACGCATACAATGCGCACCACCCCACGATGTTTTGCTCACTCCTAATAGTGAATGTAATGTAACACACACCCATACAATGCGCACCAACCCGCAATGTTTTTCTCACTCGTACTAGTGAATGTAATGTAACACACACCCATACAATGCCCACCACCTCGCGATATTTTTCAGAAACCTATCCTACATTGCCACTGCATGTTCCCTGACCTCCCGATGCTGACCACCCCGCGGTGCTTTTCTCCATCCTACATTGCCACTCACTGCCTATCCTAGTTCAGACCCTCCAATTCACACCACCCCGTGATGTTTTTCTTACTCTTACTAGTGAATGTAATGTAACACACACCCATACAATGCGCACCACCCCACAATGTTTTTCTCACTCCTACTAGTGAATGTAATGTAACACACACGCATACAATGCGCACCACCCCGCGATGTTTTTCTCACTCCTACTAGTGAATATAATGTAACAAACACCCATACAATGCGCACCACCCCGCGATGTTTTTCAGAAACCTATCCTACATTGCCACTGCATGTTCCCTGACCTCCCCATGCTGACCACCCGGCGGTGCTTTCCTCCATCCTACATTGCCACTCACTGCCTATCCTAATTCATACCCTCCGATTCACACCACCCCGTGATGTTTTTCTCACTCCTACTCGTGAATGTAATGTAACACACACCCATACAATGCGCACCACCCCGCGATGTTTTTCAGAAACCTATCCTACATTGCCACTGCATGTTCCCTGACCTCCCCATGCTGACGACCCCGCAGAGCTTTTCTCCATCCTACAATGCCACTCACTGCCTATCCTAATTCAGACCCTCTGATTCAAACCACCCCTTGATGTTTTTCTCACTCCTACTAGTGAATGTAATGTAACACACACCCATACAATGCGCACCACCCTGCGATGTTTTTCTCACTCCTACTAGTGAATGTAATGTAACACACACCCATAAAATGCGCACCACCCCGCGATGTTTTTCAGAAACCTATCCTACATTGCCACTGCATGTTCCCTGACCTCCACATGCTGACCATCCGGCGGTGCTTTTCTCCATCCTACATTACCACTCACTGCCTATCCTAATTCAGACCCTCCGATTCACACCACACCGTGATGTTTTTCTCACTCCTAATAGTGAATGTAATGTAACACACACCCATACAATGCGCACCACCCCGTGATGTTTTTCTCACTCCTACTAGTGAATGTAATGTAACACACACCCATACAATGCGC
Organism: Cavia porcellus; assembly: GCF_034190915.1. Classification (NCBI taxonomy): domain Eukaryota; kingdom Metazoa; phylum Chordata; class Mammalia; order Rodentia; family Caviidae; genus Cavia; species Cavia porcellus. The sequence continues at coordinate 2,045,212 of NW_026947556.1, forward strand.
ACCACCTCACGATGTTTTTCATAAACCTATCCTACATTGCCACTGCATGTTGATTGACCTCCCCATGCTGACGATCCCGCAGTGCTTTTCTCCATCCTAGATTGCCACTCACTGCCTATCCTAATGCAGACCCTCCGATTCACACTACCCCGTGATGTTTTTCTCACTCCTACTAGTGAATATAATGTAACACACACCCATACAATGCGCACCACCCCGCGATGTTTTTCAGAAACCTATCCTTCATTGCCACTGCATGTTCCCTGACCTCCCCATGCAGACCACCCTGCGGAGCATTTCTCCATCCTACATTGCCACTCACTGCCTATCGTAATTCAGACCCTCCGTTTCACACCACCACGTGATGTTTTTCTCACTCGCACTAGTGAATGTAATGTAACACACACCCATACAATGCGCACCACCCCGCGATGTTTTTCAGAAACCTATCCTACATTGCCACTGCATGTTCCCTGACCTCCCCATGCTGACCACCCCACGGTGCTTTTCTCCATCCTACATTGCCACTCAATGCCTATCCTAATTGAGACACTCCGATTCACACCACCCCGTGATGATTTTCTCACTCCTACTAGTGAATGTAATGTAACACACACCCATACAATGCGCACCACCCCGCGACTATTTTCTCACTCCTACTAGTGAATATAATGTAACAAACAGCCATACAATGCGCACCACCCCGCAATGTTTTTCAGAAACCTATTCTACATTGCCACTGCATGTTCCCTGACCTCCCCATGCTGACCACCGCGCGGTGCTTTTCTCCATCCTACATTGCCACTCACTGCCTATCCTAATTCAGACCCTCCGATTCACACCACAACGTGATGTTTTTCTCACTCCTAATAGTGAATGTAATGTAACACACACCCATACAATGCGCACCACCCCGTGATGTTTTTCTCACTCCTACTAGTGAATGTAATGTAACACACACCCATAGAATGCGCACCACCCCGCGATGTTTTTCAGAAACCTATCCTACATTGCCACTGCATGTTCATTGACCTCCCCATGCTGACGACCCCGCAGTGCTTTTCTCCATCCTACATTGCCACTCACTGCCTATCCTAATGCAGACCCTCCGATTCACACCACCCCGTGATGTTTTTCTCACTCCTACTAGTGAATATAATGTAACACACACCCATACAATGCGCACCACCCCGCGATGTTTTTCAGAAACCTATACTACATTGCCACTGCATGTTCCCTGACCTCCCCATGCATACCACCCTGCGGAGCTTTTCTCCATCCTACATTGCCACTCACTGCCTATCGTAATTCACACCCTCCGATTCACCCCACCACGTGATGTTTTTCTCACTCCCACTAGTGAATGTAATGTAACACACACCCATACAATGCGCACCACCCCGCGATGTTTTTCAGAAACCTATCCTACATTGCCACTGCATGTTCCCTGACCTCCCCATGCTGACAACCCCACGGTGCTTTTCTCCATCCTACATTGCCACTCACTGCCTATCCTAATTGAGACACTCCGATTCACACCACCCCGTGATGTTTTTCTCACTCCTACTAGTGAATGTAATGTAAAACACACCCATACAATGCGCACCACCCTGCGAATATTTTCTCACTCCTACTAGTGAATATAATGTAACAAACACCCATACAATGCGCACCACCCCACAATGTTTTTCAGAAACCTATCCTACATTGCCACTGCATGTTCCCTGTTCTCCCCTTGCTGAACACACCGCGGTGCTTTTCTCCATCCTACATTGCCACTCACTGCCTATCCTAATTCATACCCTCCGATTCACACCACGCCATGATGTTTTTCTCACTCCTAATAGTGAATGTAATGTAACACACACCCATACAATGCACACCACCCCGCGATGTTTTTCAGAAACCTATCCTACATTGCCACTGCATGTTCCCTGACCTCCCCATGCTGACCAACCCGCGGGGCTTTTCTCCATCCTACAATGCCAATCAATGCCTATCCTAATTCAGACCCTCCGATTCACACCACCCCGTGATGTTTTTCTCACTCCTACTAGTGAATGTAATGTAACACACACCCATACAATGCGCGCCACCGAGCGATGTTTTTCTCACTCCTACTAGTGAATGTAATGTAACACACACCCATACAATGCCCACCACCCCGCGATATTTTTCAGAAACCTATCCTACATTGGAACTGCATGTTCCCTGACCTCCCCATGCTGACCAACCCGCGGTGCTTTTCTCCATCCTACATTGCCACTCACTGCCTATCCCAGTTGAGACCCTCCAATTCACACCACCCCGTGATGTTTTTCTTACTCTTACTAGTGAATGTAATGTAACACACACCCATACAATGCGCACCACCCCGCGATGTTTTTCTCACTCCTACTAGTGAATGTAATGTAACACACACCCATACAATGCGCACCACCCCACGATGTTTTGCTCACTCCTAATAGTGAATGTAATGTAACACACACCCATACAATGCGCACCAACCCGCAATGTTTTTCTCACTCGTACTAGTGAATGTAATGTAACACACACCCATACAATGCGCACCACCCCGTGATGATTTTCAGAAACCTATCCTACATTGCCACTGCATGTTCCCTGACCTCCCCATGCTGACCACCGCACGGTGCTTTTCTCCATCCTACATTGCCACTCACTGCCTATCCTAATGCAGACCCTCCGATTCACACCACACCGTGATGTTTTTCTCACTCTTAATAGTGAATGTAATGTAACACACACCCATACAATGCGCACCACCCCGTAATGTTTTTCTCACTCCTACTAGTGAATGTAATGTAACACACACCCATACAATGCGCACCACCCCGCGATGTTTTTCAGAAACCTATCCTACATTGCCACTGCATGTTCATTGACCTCCCCATGCTGACTACCCCGCAGTGCTTTTCTCCATCCTACATTGCCACTCACTGCCTATCCTAATGCAGAACCTCCGATTCACACCACCACGTGATGTTTTTCTCACTCCTACTAGTGAATGTAATGTAACACACACCCATTCAATGCGCACCACCCCGCGATGTTTTTCTCACTCCTACTAGTGAATGTAATGTAACACACACCCATATAATGCGCACCTCCCCGCGACTTTTTCTCACTCCTACTAGTGAATATAATGTAACAAACACCCATACAATGCGCACCACCCCGCGATGTTTTTCAGAAACCTATCCTACATTGCCACTGCATGTTCCCTGACCTCCCCAAGCTGACCAACCCGCGGGGCTTTTCTCCATCCTACAATGCCAATCAATGCGTATCCTAATTCAGACCCTCCGATTCTCACCACCCCGTGATGTTTTTCTCACTCCTACTAGTGAATGTAATGTAACACACACCCATACAATGCGCGCCACCGCGCGATGTTTTTCTCACTCCTACTAGTGAATGTAATGTAACACACACCCATACAATGCCCACCACCTCGCGATATTTTTCAGAAACCTATGTTACATTGCCACTGCATGTTCCCTGACCTCCCCATGCTGACCACCCCGCGGTGCTTTTCTCCATCCTACATTGCCACTCACTGCCTATCCTAGTTCAGACCGTCCAATTCACACCACCCCGTGATGTTTTTCTTACTCTTACTAGTGAATGTAATGTAACACACAGCCATACAATGCGCACCACCCCGCGATGTTTTTCTCACTCCTACTAGTGAATGTAATGTAACACACACGCATACAATGCGCACCACCCCGCGATGTTTTTCTCACTCCTACTAGTGAATATAATGTAACAAACACCCATACAATGCGCACCACCCCGCGATGTTTTTCAGAAACCTATCCTACATTGCCACTGCATGTTCCCTGACCTCCCCATACTGACCACCCGGCGGTGCTTTTCTCCATCCTACATTGCCACTCACTGCCTATCCTAATTCATACCCTCCGATTCACACCACCCCGTGATGTTTTTCTCACTCCTACTAGTGAATGTAATGTAACACACACCCATACAATGCGCACCATCCCGCGATGTTTTTCAGAAACCTATCCTACATTGCCACTGCATGTTCCCTGACCTCCCCATACTGACCACCCGGCGGTGCTTTTCTCCATCCTACATTGCCACTCACTGCCTATCCTAATTCATACCCTCCGATTCACACCACCCCGTGATGTTTTTCTCACTCCTACTAGTGAATGTAATGTAACACACACCCATACAATGCGCACCATCCCGCGATGTTTTTCAGAAACCTATCCTACATTGCCACTGCATGTTGCCTGACCTCCCCATGCTGACGACCCCGCAGGGCTTTTCTCCATCCTACAATGCCACTCACTGCCTATCCTAATTCAGACCCTCTGATTCACACCACCCCTTGATGTTTTTCTCACTCCTACTAGTGAATGTAATGTAACACACACCCATACAATGCGCAACACCCCGCGATGTTTTTCTCACTCCTACTAGTGAATGTAATGTAACACACACCCATAAAAAGCGCACGACCCCGCGATCTTTTTCAGAAACCTATCCTACATTGCCACTGCATGTTCCCTGACCTCCACATGCTGACCATCCGGCGGTGCTTTTCTCCATCCTACATTACCACTCACTGCCTATCCTAATTCAGACCCTCCGATTCACACCACACCATGATGTTTTTCGCACTCCTAATAGTGAATGTAATGTAACACACACCCATACAATGCGCACCACCCCGTGATGTTTTTCTCACTCCTACTAGTGAATGTAATGTAACACACACCCATACAATGCGCACCACCTCGCGATGTTTTTCAGAAACCTATCCTACATTGCCACTGCATGTTCCCTGACCTCCCCATGCTGACGACCCCGCAGTGCACTTCTCCATCCTACATTGCCACTCACTGCCTATCCTAATGCAGACCCTCCGATTCACACCACCACGTTATGTTTTTCTCACTCCTACTAGTGAATATAATGTAACACACACCCATACAATGCGCACCACCCCGCGATGTTTTTCAGAAACCTATCCTACATTGCCACTGCATGTTCCCTGACCTCCCCATTCAGACCACCCTGCGGAGCATTTCTCCATCCTACATTGCCACTCACTGCCTATCGTAATTCAGACCCTCTGATTCACACCACCACGTGATGTTTTTCTCACTCCCACTAGTGAATGTAATGTAACACACACCCATACCATGCGCACCACCCCGCGATGTTTTTCAGAAACCTATCCTACATTGCCACTGCATGTTCCCTGACCTCCCCATGCTGACCACCCCACGGTGCTTTTCTCCATCCTACATTGCCACTCACTGCCTATCCTAATTCATACCCTCCGATTCACACCACCCCGTGATGTTTTTCTCACTCCTACTATTGAATGTAATGTAACACACACCCATACAATGCGCACCACCCCGCGACTATTTTCTCACTCCTACTAGTGAATATAATGTAACAAACACCCATACAATGCGCACCACCCCGCAATGTTTTTCAGAAACCTATCCTACATTGCCACTGCATGTTCCCTGACCTCCCCATGCTGACCACCGCGCGGTGCTTTTCTCCATCCTACATTGCCACTCACTGCCTATCCTAATTCAGACCTTCCGATTCACACCACACCGTGATGTTTTTCTCACTCCTAATAGTGAATGTAATGTAACACACACCCATACAATGCGCACCACCCCGTGATGTTTTTCTCACTCCTAATAGTGAATGTAATGTAACACACACCCATACAATGCGCACCACCTCGCGATGTTTTTCAGAAACCTATCCTATATTGCCACTGCATGTTCCCTGACCTCCCCATGCTGACGACCCCACAGTGCTTTTCTCCATCCTACATTGCCACTCACTGCCTATCCTAATGCAGACCCTCTGATTCACACCACCCCGTGATGTTTTTCTCACTCCTACTAGTGAATGTAATGTAACACACACCCATACAATGCGCACCACCTCGCGATGTTTTTCAGAAACCTATCCTATATTGCCACTGCATGTTCCCTGACCTCCCCATGCTGACCACTGCGCGGTGCTTTTCTCCATCCTACATTGCCACTCACTGCCTATCCTAATTCAGACCCTCCGATTCACACCACACCGTGATGTTTTTCTCACTCCTAATAGTGAATGTAATGTAACACACACCCATACAATACGCACCACCCTGTGACGTTTTTCTCACTCCTACTAGTGAATGTAATGTAACACACACCCATACAATGCGCACCACCTCGCGATGTTTTTCAGAAACCTATCCTACATTGCCACTGCATGTTAATTGACCTCCCCATGCTGACGACCCCGCAGTGCTTTTCTCCATCCTACATTGCCACTCACTGCCTATCCTAATGCAGACCCTCCGATTCACACTACCCCGTGATGTTTTTCTCACTCCTACTAGTGAATATAATGTAACACACACCCATACAATGCGCACCACCCTGCGACTATTTTCTCACTCCTACTAGTGAATATAATGTAACAAACACCCATACAATGTGCACCAACCCGCGATGTTTTTCAGAAACCTATCCTACATTGCCACTGCATGTTCACTGACCTCCCCAAGCTGACCAACCCGCGGGGCTTTTCTCCATCCTACAATGCCAATCAATGCCTATCCTAATTCAGACCCTCCGATTCACACCACCCCGTGATGTTTTTCTCACTCCTACTAGTGAATGTAATGTAACACACACCCATACAATGCGCGCCACCGCGCGATGTTTTTCTCACTCCTACTAGTGAATGTAATGTAACACACACCCATAAAATGCGCACCACCCAGCGATGTTTTTCAGAAACCTATCCTACATTGCCACTGCATGTTCCCTGACCTCCCCATGCTGACAACCCCGCGGTGCTTTTCTCCATCCTACATTACCACTCACTGCGTATCCTAATTCAGACACTCCAATTCACACCACCCCGTGATGTTTTTCTCACTCCTACTAGTGAATGTAATGTAACACACACCCATACCATGCGCACCACCCCGTGATGTTTTTCTCCCGCCTAATAGTGAATGCAATATAACACACCCCCATACAATGCGCACCACCCCGCGATGTTTTTCTCACTCCTACTAGTGAATGTAATGTAACCCACACCCATACAATGCGCACCACCTCGCGATGTTTTTCAGAAACCTATCCTACATTGCCACTGCATGTTCCCTGACCTCCCCATGCTGACCACCGCGCGGTGCTTTTCTCCATCCTACATTGCCACTCACTGCCTATCCTAGTTCAGACCCTCCAATTCACACCACCCAGTGATGTTTTTCTTACTCTTACTAGTGAATGTAATGTAACACACACCCATACAATGTGCACCAACCCGCGATGTTTTTCTCACTCCTACTAGTGAATATAATGTAACAAACACCCATACAATGCGCACCACCCCGCGATGTTTTTCAGAAACCTATTCTACATTGCCACTACATGTTCACTGACCTCCCCATGCTGACCACCCGGCGGTGCTTTTCTCCATCCTACATTGCCACTCACTGCCTATCCTAATTCATACCCTCCGATTCACACCACCCCGTGATGTTTTTCTCACTCCTACTAGTGAATGTAATGTAACACACACCCATACAATGCGCACCACCCCGCGATGTTTTTCAGAAACCTGTCCTACATTGCCACTGCATGTTCCCTGACCTCCCCATGCTGACGACCCCGCAGGGCTTTTCTCCATCCTACAATGCCACTCACTGCCTATCCTAATTCAGACACTCTGATTCACACCACCCCTTGATGTTTTTCTCACTCCTACTAGTGAATGTAATGTAACACACACCGATACAATGCGCACCACCCCGTGATGTTTTTCTCATTCCTAATAGTGAATGTAATGTAACACACACCCATACAATGCGCACCACCTCGCGATGTTTTTCAGAAACCTATCCTACATTGCCACTGCATGTTCCCTGACCTCCCCATGCTGACCACCGCGCGGTGCTTTTCTCCATCCTACATTGCCACTCACTGCCTATCCTAATTCAGACCCTCCGATTCACACCACACAGTGATGTTTTTCTCACTCCTACTAGTGAATGTAATGTAACACACACCCATACAATGCGCACCACCCTGCGACTATTTTCTCACTCCTACTAGTGAATATAATGTAACAAACACCCATACAATGCGCACCACCCCGCAATGTTTTTCAGAAACCTATCCTACATTGCCACTGCATGTTCCCTGATCTCCCCATGCTGAACACACCGCGGTGCTTTTCTCCATCCTACATTGCCACTCACTGCCTATCCTAATTCATAGCCTCCGATTCACACCACGCCATGATGTTTTTCTCACTCCTAATAGTGAATGTAATGTAAAATACACCCATACAATGCGCACCACCCCGCGATGTTTTTCAGAAACCTATCCTACATTGCCACTGCATGTTCCCTGACCTCTCCATGCTGACCAACCCGCGGGGCTTTTCTCCATCCTACAATGCCAATCAGTGCCTATCCTAATTCAGACCCTCCGATGCACACCACCCCGTGATGTTTTTCTCACTCCTACTAGTGAATGTAATGTAACAAACACCCATACAATGCGCGCCACCGCGCGATGTTTTTCTCACTCCTACTAGTGAATGTAATGTAACACACACCCATACAATGCGCGCCACCGCGCGATGTTTTTCTCACTCCTACTAGTGAATGTAATGTAACACACACCCATAAAATGCGCACCACCCCACGATGTTTTTCAGAAACCTATCCTACATTGCCACTGCATGTTCCCTGACCTCCCCATGCTGACAACCCCGCAGGGCTTTTCTCCATCCTACATTACCACTCACTGCGTATCCTAATTCAGACCCTCCAATTCACACCACCCCGTGATGTTTTTCTCACTCCTACTAGTGAATATAATGTAACACACACCCATACAATGCGCACCACCCCGTGATGTTTTTCTCACGCCTACTAGTGAATGCAATATAACACACACTAATACAATGTGCACCACGCCTCGCTGCTTTTCTCACTCCTACTAGTGAATGTAATGTAACACACACCCATACAATGCCCACCACCCCGCGATATTTTTCAGAAACCTATCCTACATTGGAACTGCATGTTCCCTGACCTCCCCATGCTGACCACCCCGCGGTGCTTTTCTCCATCCTACATTGCCACTCACTGCCTATCCTAGTTCAGACCCTCCAATTCACACCACCCCGTGATGTTTTTCTTACTCTTACTAGTGAATGTAATGTAACACACACCCATACAATGCGCACCACCCCGCGATGTTTTTCTCACTCCTACTGGTGAATGTAATGTAACACAAACGCATACAATGCGCACCACCCCACGATGTTTTGCTCACTCCTACTAGTGAATATAATGTAACAAACACCCATACAATGCGCACGACCCCGCAATGTTTTTCAGAAACCTATCCTACATTGCCACTGCATGTTCCCTGACCTCCCCATGCTGACCACCCCACGGTGCTTTTCTCCATCCTACATTGCCACTCACTGCCTATCCTAATTCATAACCTCCGATTCACACCACCCCGTGATGTTTTTCTCACTCCTACTAGTGAATGTAATGTAACACACACCCATACAATGTGCAACACCCCGCGATGTTTTTCAGAAACCTATCCTACATTGCCACTGCATTTTCCCTGACTTCCCCATGCTGACGACCCCGCAGGGCTTTTCTCCATCCTACAATGCCACTCACTGCCTATCCTAATTCAGACACTCCGATTCACACCACCCCTTGATGTTTTTCTCACTCCTAATAGTGAATGTAATGTAACACACACCCATACAATGCGCGCCACCGCGCGATGTTTTTCTCACTCCTACTAGTGAATGTAATGTAACACACACCCATAAAATGTGCACCACCCCGCGATGTTTTTCAGAAACCTATCCTACATTGCCACTGCATGTTCCCTGACCTCCCCATGCTGACAACCCCGCGGTGCTTTTCTCCATCCTACATTACCACTCACTGCGTATCCTAATTCAGACCCTCCAATTCACACCACCCCGTGATGTTTTTCTCACTCCTACTAGTGAATGTAATGTAACACACACCCATACAATGCGCACCACCCCGTGATGTTTTTCTCACGCCTACTAGTGAATGCAATATAACACACACCCATACAATGCGCACCACCCCGTGATGTTTTTCTCACTCCTACTAGTGAATGTAATGTAACACACACGCATACAATGCGCACCACCCCTTCGAATTTTTTCTCACTCCTACTAGTGAATATAATGTAACAAACACCCATACAATGCGCACCACCCCGCGATGTTTTTCAGAAACCTATCCTACATTGCCACTGCATGTTCCCTGACCTCCCCATGCTGACCACACGGCGGTGCTTTTCTCCATCCTACATTGCCACTCACTGCCTATACTAATTCATACCCTCCGATTCACACCACCCCGTGATGTTTTTCTCACTCCTACTAGTGAATGTAATGTAACAAACACCCATACAATGCGCACCACCCCGCGATGTTTTTCAGAAACCTATCCTACATTGCCACTGCATGTTCCCTGACCTCCCCATGCTGACGACACCGTAGGGCTTTTCTCCATCCTACAATGCCACTCACTGCCTATCCTAATTCAGACCCTCTGATTCACACCACCCCTTGATGTTTTTCTCACTCCTACTAGTGAATGTAATGTAACACACACCCATACAATGCGCACCACCCCGCGATGTTTTTCTCACTCCTACTAGTGAATGTAATGTAACACACACCGATACAATGCGCACCACCCCATGATGTTTTTCTCACTCCTAATAGTGAATGTAATGTAACACACACCCATACAATGCGCACCACCTCGCGATGTTTTTCAGAAACCTATCCTACATTGCCACTGCATGTTCCCTGACCTCCCCATGCTGACCACCGCGCGGTGCTTTTCTCCATCCTACATTGCCACTCACTGCCTATCCTAATTCAGACCCTCCGATTCACACCACACCGTGATGTTTTTCTCACTCCTAATAGTGAATGTAATGTAACACACACCCATACAATGCGCACCACCCCGTGACGTTTTTCTCACTCCTACTAGTGAATGTAATGTAACACACACCCATACAATGCGCACCACCTCGCGATGTTTTTCAGAAACCTATCCTACATTGCCACTGCATGTTCATTGACCTCCCCATGCTGACGACCCCGCAGTGCTTTTCTCCATCCTACATTGCCACTCACTGCCTACCCTAATGCAGACCCTCCGATTCACACTACCCCGTGATGTTTTTCTCACTCCTACTAGTGAATATAATGTAACACACACCCATACAATGCGCACCACCCTGCGACTATTTTCTCACTCCTACTAGTGAATATAATGTAACAAACACCCATACAATGCGCACCAAACCGCGATGTTTTTCAGAAACCTATCCTACATTGCCACTGCATGTTCCCTGACCTCCCCAAGCTGACCAACCCGTGGGGCTTTTCTCCATCCTACAATGCCAATCAATGCCTATCCTAGTTCAGACCCTCTAATTCACACCACCCCGTGATGTTTTTCTTACTCTTACTAGTGAATGTAATGTAACACACACCCATACAATGCGCACCACCCCGCGATGTTTTTCTCACTCCTACTAGTGAATGTAATGTAACACAGACGCATACAATGCGCACCACCCCGCGATGTTTTTCTCACTCCTACTAGTGAATATAATGTAACAAACACCCACACAATGCGCACCACCCCGCGATGTTTTTCAGAAACCTATCCTACATTGCCACTGCATGTTCCCTGACCTCCCCATGCTGACCAGCCGGCGGTGCTTTTCTCCATCCTACATTGCCACTCACTGCCTATCCTAATTCATACCCTCCGATTCACACCAACCCGTGATGTTTTTCTCACTCCTACTAGTGAATGTAATGTAACACACACCCATACAATGCGCACCACCCCGCGATGTTTTTCAGAAACCTATCCTACATTGCCACTGCATGTTCCCTGACCTCCCCATGCTGACGACACCGTAGGGCTTTTCTCCGTCCTACAATGCCACTCACTGCCTATCCTAATTCAGACCCTCTGATTCACACCACCCCTTGATGTTTTTCTCACTCCTACTAGTGAATGTAATGTAACACACACCCATACAATGCGCACCACCCCGCGATGTTTTTCTCACTCCTAATAGTGAATGTAATGTAACACACACCGATACAATGCGCACCACCCCATGATGTTTTTCTCACTCCTAATAGTGAATGTAATGTAACACACACCCATAGAATGCGCACCACCTCGCGATGTTTTTCAGAAACCTATCCTACATTGCCACTGCATGTTCCCTGACCTCCCCATGCTGACCACCGCGCGGTGCTTTTCTCCATCCTACATTGCCACTCACTGCCTATCCTAATTCAGACCCTCCGATTCACACCACACCGTGATGTTTTTCTCACTCCTAATAGTGAATGTAATGTAACACACACCCATACATTGCGCACCACCCCGTGACGTTTTTCTCACTCCTACTAGTGAATGTAATGTAACACACACCCATACAATGCGCACCACCTCGCGATGTTTTTCAGAAACCTATCCTACATTGCCACTGCATGTTCCCTGACCTCCCCATGCTGACAACCCCGCGGTGCTTTTCTCCATCCTACATTACCACTTACTGCATATCCTAATTCAGACCCTCCAATTCACACCACCCCGTGATGTTTTTCTCACTCCTACTAGAGAATGTAATGTAACACACACGCATACAATGCGCACCACCCCGCGATGTTTTTTAGAAACCTATCCTTCATTGCCACTGCATGTGGCATTGTAGGCACTGCATTCCCTGACCTCCCCAAGCTGACCAACCCGCGGGGCTTTTCTCCATCCTACAATGCCAATCAATGCCTATCCTAATTCAGACCCTCCGATTCACACCACCCCGTGATGTTTTTCTCACTCCTACTAGTGAATGTAATGTAACACACAACCATACAATGCGCACCACACCGCGATGTTTTTCAGAAAGCTATCCTACATTGCCACGGCATGTTCCCCGACCTCCCCATGCTGACCACCCCGCGGGGCTTTTCTCCATCCTACAATGCCAATCAATGCCTATCCTAATTCAGACCCTCCGATTCACACCACCCCGTGATGTTTTTCTCACTCCTACTAGTGAATATTATGTAACACACACCCATACAATGCGCACCACCCTGCGACTATTTTCTCACTCCTACTAGTGAATATAATGTAACAAACACCCATACAATGCGCACCAACCCGCGATGTTTTTCAGCAACCTATCCTACATTGCCACTGCATGTTCCCTGACCTCCCCAAGCTCACCAACCCGCGGGGCTTTACTCCATCCTACAATGCCAATCAATGCCTATCCTAATTCAGACCCTCCGATTCACACCACCCCGTGACGTTTTTCTCACTCCTACTAGTGAATGTAATGTAACACACACCCATACAATGCGCACCACCTCGCGATGTTTTTCAGAAACCTATCCTACATTGCCACTGCATGTTCCCTGACCTCCCAATGCTGACAACCCCGCGGTGCTTTTCTCCATCCTACATTACCACTCACTGCATATCCTAATTCAGACCCTCCAATTCACACCACCCCGTGATGTTTTTCTCACTCCTACTAGTGAATGTAATGTAACACACACCCATACAATGCGCACCACCCCGTGATGTTTTTCTCCCGCCTAATAGTGAATGCAATATAACACACACCCATACAATGCGCACTACCCCGCGATGTTTTTCTCACTCCTACTAGTGAATGTAATGTAACACACACCCATACAATGCCCACCACCTCGCGATATTTTTCAGAAACCTATCCTACATTGCCACTGCATGTTCCATGACCTCCCCATGCTGACCACCCCGCGGTGCTTTTCTCCATCCTACATTGCCACTCACTGCCTATCCTAGTTCAGACCCTCCAATTCACACCACCTCGTGATGTTTTTCTTACTCTTACTAGTTAATGTAATGTAACACACACCCATACAACGCGCACCACCCCGCGATGTTTTTCTCACTCCTACTAGTGAATGTAATGTAACACACACGCATACAATGCGCACCACCCCGCGATGTTTTTCTCACTCCTACTAGTGAATATAATGTAACAAACACCCATACAATGCGCACCACCCCGCGATGTTTTTCAGAAACCTATCCTACATTGCCACTGCATGTTCCCTGACCTCCCCATGCTGACCACCCGGCGGTGCTTTTCTACATCCTACATTGCCACTCACTGCCTATCCTAATTCATACCCTCCGATTCACACCACCCCGTGATGTTTTTCTCACTCCTGCTAGTGAATGTAATGTAACACACACCCATACAATGCGCACATCCCGCGATGTTTTTCAGAAACCTATCCTACATTGCCACTGCATGTTCCCTGACCTCCCCATGCTGACCACCCGGCGGTGCTTTTCTCCATCCTACATTGCCACTCACTGCCTATCCTAATTCATACCCTCCGATTCACACCACCCCGTGATGTTTTTCTCACTCCTACTAGTGAATGTAATGTAACACACACCCATACAATGCGCACCACCCCGCGGTGTTTTTCAGAAACTTATCCTACATTGCCACTGCATGTTCCCTGACCTCCCCATGCTGACGACCCCGCAGGGCTTGTCTCCATCCTACAATGCCACTCACTGCCTATCCTAATTCAGACCGTCTGATTCACACCACCCCTTGATGTTTTTCTCACTCCTACTAGTGAATGTAATGTAACACACACCCATAAAATGCGCAACACCCCGCGATGTTTTTCTCACTCCTACTAGTGAATGTAATGTAACACACACCCATAAAATGCGCACCACCCCGCGATGTTTTTCAGAAACCTATCCTACATTGCCACTGCATGTTCCCTGACCTCCACATGCTGACCATCCGGCGGTGCTTTTCTCCATCCTACATTACCACTCACTGCCTATCCTAATTCAGACCCTCCGATTCACACTACACCGTGATGTTTTTCTCACTCCTAATAGTGAATGTAATGTAACACACACCCATAAAATGCGCACCACCCCGTGATGTTTTTCTCACTCCTACTAGTGAATGCAATGTAAAACACACCCATACAATGCGCACCACCTCGCGATGTTTTTCAGAAACCTATCCTACATTGCCACTGCATGTTCATTGAACTCCCCATGCTGACGACCCCGCAGTGCTTTTCTCCATTCTACATTGCCACTCACTGCCTATCCTAATGCAGACCCTCCGATTCACACTAACCCGTGATGTTTTTCTCACTCCTACTAGTGAATATAATGTAACACACACCCATACAATGCGCACCACCCCGCGATGTTTTTCAGAAACCTATCCTACATTGCCACTGCATGTTCCCTGACCTCCCCATGCAGACCACCCTGCGGAGCATTTCTCAATCCTACATAGCCACTCACTGCCTATCGTAATTCAGACCCTCCGATTCACACCACAACGTGATGTTTTTCTCACTCCCACTAGTGAATGTAATGTAACACACACCCATACAATGCGCACCAACCCGCGATGTTTTTCAGAAACCTATCCTACATTGCCACTGCATGTTCCCTGACCTCCCCATGCTGACCACCCCACGGTGCTTTTCTCCATCCTACATTGCCACTCAATGCCTATCCTAATTGAGACACTCCGATTCACACCACACCGTGATGTTTTTCTCACTCCTATTAGTGAATGTAATGTAACACACACCCATACAATGTGCACCACCCCGCGACTATTTTCTCACTCCTACTAGTGAATATAATGTAACAAACACCCATACAATGCGCACCACCCCGCAATGTTTTTCAGAAACCTATCCTACATTGCCACTGCATGTTCCCTGACCTCCCCATGCTGACCACCGCACGGTGATTTTCTCCATCCTACATTGCCACTCACTGCCTATCCTAATGCAGACCCTCCGATTCACACTACCCCGTGATGTTTTTCTCACTCCTACTAGTGAATATAATGTAACACACACCCATACAATGCGCACCACCCTGCGACTATTTTCTCACTCCTACTAGTGAATATAATGTAACAAACACCCATACAATGTGCACCAACCCGCGATGTTTTTCAGAAACCTATCCTACATTGCCACTGCATGTTCACTGACATCTCCAAGCTGACCAACCCGCGGGGCTTTTCTCCATCCTACAATGCCAATCAATGCCTATCCTAATTCAGACCCTCCGATTCACACCACCCCGTGATGTTTTTCTCACTCCTACTAGTGAATGTAATGTAACACACACCCATACAATGCGCGCCACCGCGCGATGTTTTTCTCACTCCTACTAGTGAATGTAATGTAACACACACCCATAAAATGCGCACCACCCAGCGATGTTTTTCAGAAACCTATCCTACATTGCCACTGCATGTTCCCTGACCTCCCCATGCTGACAACCCCGCGGTGCTTTTCTCCATCCTACATTACCACTCACTGCGTATCCTAATTCAGACCCTCCAATTCACACCACCCCGTGATGTTTTTCTCACTCCTACTAGTGAATGTAATGTAACACACACCCATACCATGCGCACCACCCCGTGATGTTTTTCTCCCGCCTAATAGTGAATGCAATATAACACACCCCCATAAAATGCGCACCACCCCGTGATGTTTTTCTCACTCCTACTAGTGAATGTAATGTAACACACACCCATACAATGTGCACCAACCCGCGATGTTTTTCTCACTCCTACTAGTGAATATAATGTAACAAACACCCATACAATGCGCACCACCCCGCGATGTTTTTCAGAAACCTATTCTACATTGCCACTGCATGTTCACAGACCTCCCCATGCTGACCACCCGGCGGTGCTTTTCTCCATCCTACATTGCCACTCACTGCCTATCCTAATTCATACCCTCCGATTCACACCACCCCGTGATGTTTTTCTCACTCCTACTAGTGAATGTAATGTAACACACACCCATACAATGCGCACCACCCCGCGATGTTTTTCAGAAACCTGTCCTACATTGCCACTGCATGTTCCCTGACCTCCCCATGCTGACGACCCCGCAGGGCT
The DNA here is from genome assembly GCF_034190915.1 of Cavia porcellus. NCBI lineage: Eukaryota > Metazoa > Chordata > Mammalia > Rodentia > Caviidae > Cavia > Cavia porcellus. The sequence goes on from NW_026947556.1 coordinate 2,062,365, forward strand.
TTTCTCCATCCTACAATGCCACTCACTGCCTATCCTAATTCAGACACTCTGATTCACACCACCCCTTGATGTTTTTCTCACTCCTACTAGTGAATGTAATGTAACACACACCGATACAATGCGCACCACCCCGTGATGTTTTTCTCATTCCTAATAGTGAATGTAATGTAACACACACCCATACAATGCGCACCACCTCGCGATGTTTTTCAGAAACCTATCCTACATTGCCACTGCATGTTCCCTGACCTCCCCATGCTGACCACCGCGTGGTGCTTTTCTCCATCCTACATTGCCACTCACTGCCTATCCTAATTCAGACCCTCCGATTCACACCACACAGTGATGTTTTTCTCACTCCTACTAGTGAATGTAATGTAACACACACCCATACAATGCGCACCACCCTGCGACTATTTTCTCACTCCTACTAGTGAATATAATGTAACAAACACCCATACAATGCGCACCACCCCGCAATGTTTTTCAGAAACCTATCCTACATTGCCACTGCATGTTCCCTGATCTCCCCATGCTGAACACACCGCGGTGCTTTTCTCCATCCTACATTGCCACTCACTGCCTATCCTAATTCATAGCCTCCGATTCACACCACGCCATGATGTTTTTCTCACTCCTAATAGTGAATGTAATGTAAAATACACCCATACAATGCGCACCACCCCGCGATGTTTTTCAGAAACCTATCCTACATTGCCACTGCATGTTCCCTGACCTCTCCATGCTGACCAACCCGCGGGGCTTTTCTCCATCCTACAATGCCAATCAGTGCCTATCCTAATTCAGACCCTCCGATGCACACCACCCCGTGATGTTTTTCTCACTCCTACTAGTGAATGTAATGTAACAAACACCCATACAATGCGCGCCACCGCGCGATGTTTTTCTCACTCCTACTAGTGAATGTAATGTAACACACACCCATACAATGCGCGCCACCGCGCGATGTTTTTCTCACTCCTACTAGTGAATGTAATGTAACACACACCCATAAAATGCGCACCACCCCACGATGTTTTTCAGAAACCTATCCTACATTGCCACTGCATGTTCCCTGACCTCCCCATGCTGACAACCCCGCAGGGCTTTTCTCCATCCTACATTACCACTCACTGCGTATCCTAATTCAGACCCTCCAATTCACACCACCCCGTGATGTTTTTCTCACTCCTACTAGTGAATATAATGTAACACACACCCATACAATGCGCACCACCCCGTGATGTTTTTCTCACGCCTACTAGTGAATGCAATATAACACACACTAATACAATGTGCACCACGCCTCGATGCTTTTCTCACTCCTACTAGTGAATGTAATGTAACACACACCCATACAATGCCCACCACCCCGCGATATTTTTCAGAAACCTATCCTACATTGGAACTGCATGTTCCCTGACCTCCCCATGCTGACCACCCCGCGGTGCTTTTCTCCATCCTACATTGCCACTCACTGCCTATCCTAGTTCAGACCCTCCAATTCACACCACCCCGTGATGTTTTTCTTACTCTTACTAGTGAATGTAATGTAACACACACCCATACAATGCGCACCACCCCGCGATGTTTTTCTCACTCCTACTGGTGAATGTAATGTAACACACACGCATACAATGCGCACCACCCCAGGATGTTTTGCTCACTCCTACTAGTGAATATAATGTAACAAACACCCATACAATGCGCACGACCCCGCGATGTTTTTCAGAAACCTATCCTACATTGCCACTGCATGTTCCCTGACCTCCCCATGCTGACCACCCCACGGTGCTTTTCTCCATCCTACATTGGCACTCACTGCCTATCCTAATTCATAACCTCCGATTCACACCACCCCGTGATGTTTTTCTCACTCCTACTAGTGAATGTAATGTAACACACACCCATACAATGTGCAACACCCCGCGATGTTTTTCAGAAACCTATCCTACATTGCCACTGCATTTTCCCTGACTTCCCCATGCTGACGACCCCGCAGGGCTTTTCTCCATCCTACAATGCCACTCACTGCCTATCCTAATTCAGACACTCCGATTCACACCACCCCTTGATGTTTTTCTCACTCCTAATAGTGAATGTAATGTAACACACACCCATACAATGCGCGCCACCGCGCGATGTTTTTCTCACTCCTACTAGTGAATGTAATGTAACACACACCCATAAAATGTGCACCACCCCGCGATGTTTTTCAGAAACCTATCCTACATTGCCACTGCATGTTCCCTGACCTCCCCATGCTGACAACCCCGCGGTGCTTTTCTCCATCCTACATTACCACTCACTGCGTATCCTAATTCAGACCCTCCAATTCACACCACGCCGTGATGTTTTTCTCACTCCTACTAGTGAATGTAATGTAACACACACCCTTACAATGCGCACCACCCCGTGATGTTTTTCTCACGCCTACTAGTGAATGCAATATAACACACACCCATACAATGCGCACCACCCCGTGATGTTTTTCTCACTCCTACTAGTGAATGTAATGTAACACACACGCATACAATGCGCACCACCCCTTCGAATTTTTTCTCACTCCTACTAGTGAATATAATGTAACAAACACCCATACAATGCGCACCACCCCGCGATGTTTTTCAGAAACCTATCCTACATTGCCACTGCATGTTCCCTGACCTCCCCATGCTGACCACCCGGCGGTGCTTTTCTCCATCCTACATTGCCACTCACTGCCTATCCTAATTCATACCCTCCGATTCACACCACCCCGTGATGTTTTTCTCACTCCTACTAGTGAATGTAATGTAACAAACACCCATACAATGCGCACCACCCCGCGATGTTTTTCAGAAACCTATCCTACATTGCCACTGCATGTTCCCTGACCTCCCCATGCTGACGACACCGTAGGGCTTTTCTCCATCCTACAATGCCACTCACTGCCTATCCTAATTCAGACCCTCTGATTCACACCACCCCTTGATGTTTTTCTCACTCCTACTAGTGAATGTAATGTAACACACACCCATACAATGCGCACCACCCCGCGATGTTTTTCTCACTCCTACTAGTGAATGTAATGTAACACACACCGATACAATGCGCACCACCCCATGATGTTTTTCTCACTCCTAATAGTGAATGTAATGTAACACACACCCATACAATGCGCACCACCTCGCGATGTTTTTCAGAAACCTATCCTACATTGCCACTGCATGTTCCCTGACCTCCCCATGCTGACCACCGCGCGGTGCTTTTCTCCATCCTACATTGCCACTCACTGCCTATCCTAATTCAGACCCTCCGATTCACACCACACCGTGATGTTTTTCTCACTCCTAATAGTGAATGTAATGTAACACACACCCATACAATGCGCACCACCCCGTGACGTTTTTCTCACTCCTACTAGTGAATGTAATGTAACACACACCCATACAATGCGCACCACCTCGCGATGTTTTTCAGAAACCTATCCTACATTGCCACTGCATGTTCATTGACCTCCCCATGCTGACGACCCCGCAGTGCTTTTCTCCATCCTACATTGCCACTCACTGCCTATCCTAATGCAGACCCTCCGATTCACACTACCCCGTGATGTTTTTCTCACTCCTACTAGTGAATATAATGTAACACACACCCATACAATGCGCACCACCCTGCGACTATTTTCTCACTCCTACTAGTGAATATAATGTAACAAACACCCATACAATGCGCACCAAACCGCGATGTTTTTCAGAAACCTATCCTACATTGCCACTGCATGTTCCCTGACCTCCCCAAGCTGACCAACCCGCGGGGCTTTTCTCCATCCTACAATGCCAATCAATGCCTATCCTAGTTCAGACCCTCCAATTCACACCACCCCGTGATGTTTTTCTTACTCTTACTAGTGAATGTAATGTAACACACACCCATACAATGCGCACCACCCCGCGATGTTTTTCTCACTCCTACTAGTGAATGTAATGTAACACAGACGCATACAATGCGCACCACCCCGCGATGTTTTTCTCACTCCTACTAGTGAATATAATGTAACAAACACCCACACAATGCGCACCACCCCGCGATGTTTTTCAGAAACCTATCCTACATTGCCACTGCATGTTCCCTGACCTCCCCATGCTGACCAGCCGGCGGTGCTTTTCTCCATCCTACATTGCCACTCACTGCCTATCCTAATTCATACCCTCCGATTCACACCACCCCGTGATGTTTTTCTCACTCCTACTAGTGAATGTAATGTAACACACACCCATACAATGCGCACCACCCCGCGATGTTTTTCAGAAACCTATCCTACATTGCCACTGCATGTTCCCTGACCTCCCCATGCTGACGACACCGTAGGGCTTTTCTCCGTCCTACAATGCCACTCACTGCCTATCCTAATTCAGACCCTCTGATTCACACCACCCCTTGATGTTTTTCTCACTCCTACTAGTGAATGTAATGTAACACACACCCATACAATGCGCACCACCCCGCGATGTTTTTCTCACTCCTACTAGTGAATGTAATGTAACACACACCGATACAATGCGCACCACCCCATGATGTTTTTCTCACTCCTAATAGTGAATGTAATGTAACACACACCCATACAATGCGCACCACCTCGCGATGTTTTTCAGAAACCTATCCTACATTGCCACTGCATGTTCCATGACCTCCCCAAGCTCACCAACCCGCGGGGCTTTTCTCCATCCTACAATGCCAATCAATGCCTATCCTAATTCAGACCCTCCGATTCACACCACCCCGTGATGTTTTTCTCACGCCTACTAGTGAATGTATTGTAACACACACCCATACAATGCGCGCCACCGCGCGATGTTTTTCTCACTCCTACTAGTGAATGTAATGTAACACACACGCATACAATGCGCACCACCCCGCGATGTTTTTCTCACTCCTACTAGTGAATATAATGTAACAAACACCCATACAATGCGCACCACCCCGCGATGTTTTTCAGAAACCTATCCTACATTGCCACTGCATGTTCCCTGACCTCCCCATGCTGACGACCCCGCAAGCGTTTTCTCCATCCTACAATGCCACTCACTGCCTATCCTAATTCAGACCCTCTGATTCACACCACCCCTTGATGTTTTTCTCACTCCTACTAGTGAATGTAATGTAACACACACCCAAACAATGCGCACCACCCCGCGATGTTTTTCTCACTCCTACTAGTGAATGTAATGTAACACACACCGATACAATGCGCACCACCCCGTGTTGTTTTTCTCACTCCTAATAGTGAATGTAATGTAACACACACCCATACAATGCGCGCCACCGCGCGAAGTTTTTCTCACTCCTACTAGTGAATGTAATGTAACACACACCCATAAAATGCGCACCACCCCGCGATGTTTTTCAGAAACCTATCCTACATTGCCACTGCATGTTCCCTGACCTCCCCATGCTGACCACCGCGCGGTGCTTTTCTCCATCCTACATTGCCACTCACTGCCTGTCCTAATTCAGACCCTCCGATTCACACCACACCGTGATGTTTTTCTCACTCCTAATAGTGAATGTAATGTAACACACACCCATACAATGCGCACCACCCCGTGACGTTTTTCTCACTCCTACTAGTGAATGTAATGTAACACACACCCATACAATGCGCACCACCTCGCGATGTTTTTCAGAAAACTATCCTACATTGCCACTGCATGTTCATTGACCTCCCCATGCTGACGACCCCGCAGTGCTTTTCTCCATCCTACATTGCCACTCACTGCCTATCCTAATGCAGACCCTCCGATTCACACTACCCCGTGATGTTTTTCTCACTCCTACTAGTGAATATAATGTAACACACACCCATACAATGCGCACCACCCTGCGACTATTTTCTCACTCCTACTAGTGAATATAATGTAACAAACACCCATACAATGCGCACCACCCCGCGATGTTTTTCAGAAACCTATCCTACATTGCCACTGCATGTTCCCTGACCTCCCCAAGCTGACCAACCCGCGGGGCTTTTCTCCATCCTACATTGCCACTCACTGCCTATCCTAGTTCAGACCCTCCAATTCACACCACCCCGTGATGTTTTTCTTACTCTTACTAGTTAATGTAATGTAACACACACCCATACAATGCGCACCACCCCGCGATGTTTTTCTCACTCCTACTAGTGAATGTAATGTAACACACACGCATACAATGCGCACCACCCCGCGATGTTTTTCTCACTCCTACTAGTGAATATAATGTAACAAACACCCATACAATGCGCACCACCCCGCGATGTTTTTCAGAAACCTATCCTACATTGCCACTGCATGTTCCCTGACCTCCCCATGCTGACCACCCGGCGGTGCTTTTCTCCATCCTACATTGCCACTCACTGCCTATCCTAATTCATACCCTCCGATTCACACCACCCCGTGATGTTTTTCTCACTCCTGCTAGTGAATGTAATGTAACACACACCCATACAATGCGCACCATCCCGCGATGTTTTTCAGAAACCTATCCTACATTGCCACTGCATGTTCCCTGACCTCCCCATGCTGACCACCCGGCGGTGCTTTTCTCCATCCTACATTGCCACTCACTGCCTATCCTAATTCATACCCTCCGATTCACACCACCCCGTGATGTTTTTCTCACTCCTACTAGTGAATGTAATGTAACACACACCCATACAATGCGCACCACCCCGCGATGTTTTTCAGAAACCTATCCTACATTGCCACTGCATGTTCCCTGACCTCCCCATGCTGACGACCCCGCAGGGCTTTTCTCCATCCTACAATGCCACTCACTGCCTATCCTAATTCAGACCCTCTGATTCACACCACCCCTTGATGTTTTTCTCACTCCTACTAGTGAATGTAATTTAACACACACCCATACAATGCGCAACACCCCGCGATGTTTTTCTCACTCCTACTAGTGAATGTAATGTAACACACACCTATAAAATGCGCACCACCCCGCGATGTTTTTCAGAAACCTATCCTACATTGCCACTGCATGTTCCCTGACCTCCACATGCTGACCATCCGGCGGTGCTTTTCTCCATCCTACATTACCACTCACTGCCTATCCTAATTCAGACCCTCCGATTCACACCACACCGTGATGTTTTTCTCACTCCTAATAGTGAATGTAATGTAACACACACCCATACAATGCACACCACCCCGTGATGTTTTTCTCACTCCTACTAGTGAATGCAATGTAAAACACACCCATACAATGCGCACCACCTCGCGATGTTTTTCAGAAACCTATCCTACATTGCCACTGCATGTTCATTGAACTCCCCATGCTGACGACCCCGCAGTGCTTTTCTCCATTCTACATTGCCACTCACTGCCTATCCTAATGCAGACCCTCCGATTCACACTACCCCGTGATGTTTTTCTCACTCCTACTAGTGAATATAATGTAACACACACCCATACAATGCGCACCACCCCGCGATGTTTTTCAGAAACCTATCCTACATTGCCACTGCATGTTCCCTGACCTCCCCATGCAGACCACCCTGCGGAGCATTTCTCCATCCTACATTGCCACTCACTGCCTATCGTAATTCAGACCCTCCGATTCACACCACCACGTGATGTTTTTCTCACTCCCACTAGTGAATGTAATGTAACACACACCCATACAATGCGCACCAACCCGCGATGTTTTTCAGAAACCTATCCTACATTGCCACTGCATGTTCCCTGACCTCCCCATGCTGACCACCCCACGGTGCTTTTCTCCATCCTACATTGCCACTCAATGCCTATCCTAATTGAGACACTCCGATTCACACCACACCGTGATGTTTTTCTCACTCCTACTAGTGAATGTAATGTAACACACACCCATACAATGCGCACCACCCCGCGACTATTTTCTCACTCCTACTAGTGAATATAATGTAACAAACACCCATACAATGCGCACCAGCCCGCAATGTTTTTCAGAAACCTATCCTACATTGCCACTGCATGTTCCCTGACCTCCCCATGCTGACCACCGCACGGTGATTTTCTCCATCCTACATTGCCACTCACTGCCTATCCTAATTCAGACCCTCCGATTCACACCACACCGTGATGTTTTTCTCACTCCTAATAGTGAATGTAATGTAACACACACCCATACAATGCGCACCACCCCGTGATGTTTTTCTCACTCCTACTAGTGAATGTAATGTAACACACACCCATAGAATGCGCACCACCCCGCGATGTTTTTCAGAAACCTATCCTACATTGCCACTGCATGTTCATTGACCTCCCCATGCTGACGACACCGCAGTGCTTTTCTCCATCCTACATTGCCACTCACTGCCTATCCTAATGCAGACCCTCTGATTCACACCAACCCGTGATGTTTTTCTCACTCCTACTAGTGAATATAATGTAACACACACCCATTCAATGCGCACCACCCCGCGATGTTTTTCAGAAACCTATCCTACATTGCCACTGCATGTTCCCTGACCTCCCCATGCAGACCACCCTGCGGAACTTTTCTCCATCCTACATTGCCACTCACTGCCTATCGTAATTCACACCCTCCAATTCACACCACCACGTGATGTTTTTCTCACTCCCACTAGTGAATGTAATGTAACACACACCCATACAATGCGCACCACCCCGCGATATTTTTCAGAAACCTATCCTACATTGCCACTGCATGTTCCCTGACCTCCCCATGCTGACAACCCCACGGTGCTTTTCTCCATCCTACATTGCCACTCACTGCCTATCCTAATTGAGACACTCCGATTCACACCACCCCGTGATGTTTTTCTCACTCCTACTAGTGAATGTAATGTAACACACACCCATACAATGCGCACCACCCTGCGACTATTTTCTCACTCCTACTAGTGAATATAATGTAACAAACACCCATACAATGCGCACCACCCCGCAATGTTTTTCAGAAACCTATCCTACATTGCCACTGCATGTTCCCTGATCTCCCCATGCTGAACACACCGCGGTGCTTTTCTCCATCCTACATTGCCACTCACTGCCTATCCTTATTCATAGCCTCCGATTCACACCACGCCATGATGTTTTTCTCACTCCTAATAGTGAATGTAATGTAACACACACCCATACAATGCGCACCACCCCGTGATGTTTTTCTCACTCCTACTACTGAATGTAATGTAACACACACCCATACAATGCCCACCACCTCGCGATGTTTTTCAGAAACCTATCCTACATTGCCACTGCATGTTCATTGACCTCCCCATGCTGACGACCCCGCAGTGCTTTTCTCCATCCTACATTGCCACTCACTGCCTATCCTAATGCAGACCCTCCGATTCACAGTACCCCGTGATGTTTTTCTCACTCCTACTAGTGAATATAATGTAACACACACCCATACAATGCGCACCACCCCGCGATGTTTTTCAGAAACCTATCCTACATTGCCACTGCATGTTCCCTGACCTCCCCATACAGACCACCCTGCGGAGCATTTCTCCATCCTACATTGCCACTCACTGCCTATCGTAATTCAGACCCTCCGATTCACACCACCACGTGATGTTTTTCTCACTCCCACTAGTGAATGTAATGTAACACACACCCATACAATGCGCACCACCCCGCGATGTTTTTCAGAAACCTATCCTACATTGCCACTGCATGTTCCCTGACCTCCCCATGCTGAACACCCCACGGTGCTTTTCTCCATCCTACATTGCCACTCAATGCCTATCCTAATTGAGACATTCCGATTCACACCACCCCGTGATGTTTTTCTCACTCCTACTAGTGAATTTAATGTAACACACACCCATAAAATGCGCACCACCCCGCGACTATTTTCTCACTCCTACTAGTGAATATAATGTAACAAACACCCATACAATGCGCACCACCCCGCAATGTTTTTCAGAAACCTATCCTACATTGCCACTGCATGTTCCCTGATCTCCCCATGCTGAACACACCGCGGTGGTTTTTTCTCCATCCTAAATTGCCACTCACTGCCTATCGTAATTCACACCCTCCAATTCACACCACCACGTGATGTTTTTCTCACTCCCATTAGTGAATGTAATGTAACACACACCCATACAATGCGCACCACCCCGCGATGTTTTTCAGAAACCTATCCTACATTGCCACTGCATGTTCCCTGACATCCCCATGCTGACAACCCCACGGTGCTTTTCTCCTTCCTACATTGCCACTCACTGCCTATCCTAATTGAGACACTCCGATTCACACCACCCCGTGATGTTTTTCTCACTCCTACTAGTGAATGTAATGTAACACACACCCATACAATGCGCACCACCCTGCGACTATTTTCTCACTCCTACTAGTGAATATAATGTAACAAACACCCATACAATGCGCACCACCCCGCAATGTTTTTCAGAAACCTATCCTACATTGCCACTGCATGTTCCCTGATCTCCCCATGCTGAACACACCGCGGTGCTTTTCTCCATCCTACATTGCCACTCACTGCCTATCCTTATTCATAGCCTCCGATTCACACCACGCCATGATGTTTTTCTCACTCCTAATAGTGAATGTAATGTAACACACACCCATACAATGCGCACCACCCCGTGATGTTTTTCTCACTCCTACTACTGAATGTAATGTAACACACACCCATACAATGCGCACCACCTCGCGATGTTTTTCAGAAACCTATCCTACATTGCCACTGCATGTTCATTGACCTCCCCATGCTGACGACCCCGCAGTGCTTTTCTCCATCCTACATTGCCACTCACTGCCTATCCTAATGCAGACCCTCCGATTCACAGTACCCCGTGATGTTTTTCTCACTCCTACTACTGAATATAATGTAACACACACCCATACAATGCGCACCACCCCGCGATGTTTTTCAGAAACCTATCCTACATTGCCACTGCATGTTCCCTGACCTCCCCATGCTGACCACCCGGCGGTGCTTTTCTCCATCCTACATTGCCACTCACTGCCTATCCTAATTCATACCCTCCGATTCACACCACGCCGTGATGTTTTTCTCACTCCTACTAGTGAATGTAATGTAACACACACCCATACAATGCGCACCACCCCGCGATGTTTTTCAGAAACCTATCCTACATTGCCACTGCATGTTCCCTGACCTCCCCATGCTGACGACCCTGCAGGGCTTTTCTCCATCCTACAATGCCACTCACTGCCTATCCTAATTCAGACCCTCTGATTCACACCACCCCTTGATGTTTTTCTCACTCCTAATAGTGAATGTAATGTAACACACACCCATACAATGCGCACCACCTCGCGATGTTTTTCAGAAACCTATCCTACATTGCCACTGCATGTTCCCTGACCTCCCCATGCTGACCACCGCGCGGTGCTTTTCTCCATCCTACATTGCCACTCACTGCCTATCCTAATTCAGACCCTCCGATTCACACCACCCCGTGATGTTTTTCTCACTCCTAATAGTGAATGTAATGTAACACACACCCAGACAATGCGCACCACCTCGCGATGTTTTTCAGAAACCTATCCTACATTGCCACTGCATGTTCCCTGACCTCCCCATGCTGACCACCGCGCGGTGCTTTTCTCCATCCTACATTGCCACTCACTGCCTATCCTAATTCAGACCCTCCGATTCACACCACACTGTGATGTTTTTCTCACTCCTAATAGTGAATGTAATGTAACACACACCCATACAATGCGCACCACCCCGTGATGTTTTTCTCACTCCTACTAGTGAATGCAATATAACACACACCCATACAATGTGCACCACCCCTCGATGTTTTTCTCACTCCTACTAGTGAATGTAATGTAACACACACCCATACAATGCCCACCACCTCGCGATATTTTTCAGAAACCTATCCTACATTGGAACTGCATGTTCCCTGACCTCCCCATGCTGACCACCCCGCGGTGCTTTTCTCCATCCTACATTGCCACTCACTGCCTATCCTAGTTCAGACCCTCCAGTTCACACCACCCCGTGATGTTTTTCTTACTCTTACTAGTGAATGTAATGTTACACACCCGTACAATGCGCACCACCCCGCGATGATTTTCAGAAACCTATCCTACATTGCCACTGCATGTTCCCTGACCTCCCCATGCTGACAACCCCGCGGTGCTTTTCTCCATCCTACATTACCACTCACTGCGTATCCTAATTCAGACCCTCCGATTCACACCACCCCGTGATGTTTTTCTCACTCCTACTAGTGAATGTAATGTAACACACACCCATACAATGCGCACCAGCCCGCGATGTTTTACAGAAACCTATCCTACATTGCCACTGCATGTTCCCTGACCTCCCCATGCTGACCACCCGGCGGTGCTTTTCTCCATCCTACATTGCCACTCACTGCCTATCCTAATTCATACCCTCCGATTCACACCACCCCGTGATGGTTTTCTCACTCCTACTAGTGAATGTAATGTAACACACACCCATACAATGCGCACCACCCCGCGATGTTTTTCAGAAACCTATCCTACATTGCCACTGCATGTTCCCTGACCTCCCCATGCTGACGACCCCGCAGGGCTTTTCTCCATCCTACAATGCCACTCACTGCCTATCCTAATTCAGACCCTCTGATTCACACCACCCGTTGATTTTTTTCTCACTCCTACTAGTGAATGTAATGTAACACACACCCATACAATGCGCACCACCCCGCGATGTTTTTCTCACTACTACTAGTGAATGTAATGTAACACACACCCATAAAATGCGCACCACCCCGCGATGTTTTTCAGAAACCTATCCTACATTGCCACTGCATGTTCCCTGACCTCCACATGCTGACCATCCGGCGGTGCTTTTCTCCATCCTACATTACCACTCACTGCCTATCCTAATTCAGACCCTCCAATTCACTCCATCCCGTGATGTTTTTCTCACTCCTACTAGTGAATGTAATGTAACACACACCGATACAATGCGCACCATCCCGTGATGTTTTTCTCACTCCAAATAGTGAATGTAATGTAACACACACCCATACAATGCGCACCATCTCGCGATGTTTTTCAGAAACCTATCCTACATTGCCACTGCATGTTCCCTGACTTCCCCATGCTGACCACCGCGCGGTGCTTTTCTCCATCCTACATTGCCACTCACTGCCTATCCTAATTCAGACCCTCCGATTCACACCACACCGTGATGTTTTTCTCACTCCTAATAGTGAATGTAATGTAACACACACCCATACAATGCGCACCACCCCGTGATGTTTTTCTCACTCCTACTACTGAATGTAATGTAACACACACCCATACAATGCGCACCACCTCGCGATGTTTTTCAGAAACCTATCCTACATTGCCACTGCATGTTCATTGACCTCCCCATGCTGACGACCCCGCAGTGCTTTTCTCCATCCTACATTGCCACTCACTGCCTATCCTAATGCAGACCCTCCGATTCACAGTACCCCGTGATGTTTTTCTCACTCCTACTAGTGAATATAATGTAACACACACGCATACAAGGCGCACCACCCCGCGATGTTTTTCAGAAACCTATCCTACATTGCCACTGCATGTTCCCTGACCTCCCCATGCAGACCACCCTCCGGAGCATTTCTCCATCCTACATTGCCACTCACTGCCTATCGTAATTCAGACCCTCCGATTCACACCACCACGTGATGTTTTTCTCACTCCCACTAGTGAATGTAATGTAACACACACCCATACAATGCGCACCACCCCACGATGTTTTTCAGAAACCTATCCTACATTGCCACTGCATGTTCCCTGACCTCCCCATGCTGACCACCCCACGGTGCTTTTCTCCATCCTACATTGCCACTCAATGCCTATCCTAATTGAGACACTCCGATTCACACCACCCCGTGATGTTTTTCTCACTCCTACTAGTGAATGTAATGTAACACACACCCATAAAATGCGCACCACCCCGCGACTATTTTCTCACTCCTACTAGTGAATATAATGTAACAAACACCCATACAATGCGCACCACCCCGCAATGTTTTTCAGAAACCTATCCTACAGTGCCACTGCATGTTCCCTGATCTCCCCATGCTGAACACACCGCGGTGGTTTTTTCTCCATCTTAAATTGCCACTCACTGCCTATCCTAATTCATACCCTCCGATTCACAGTACCCCGTGATGTTTTTCTCACTCCTACTAGTGAATATAATGTAACAAACAACCATACAAAGCGCACCACCCCGCGATGTTTTTCAGAAACCTATCCTACATTGCCACTGCATGTTCCCTGACCTCCCCAAGCTGACCAACCCGCGGGGCTTTTCTCCATCCTACAATGCCAATCAATGCCTATCCTAATTCAGACCCTCCGATTCACACCACCCCGTGATGTTTTTCTCACTCCTAATAGTGAATGTAATGTAACACACACCCGTACAATGCGCGGCACCGCGCGATGTTTTTCTCACTCCTACTAGTGAATGTAATGTAACACACACCCATAAAATGCGCACCACCCCGCGATGTTTTTCTCACTCCTACTAGTGAATGTAATGTAACACACACCCATACAATGCCCACCACCTCGCGATATTTTTCAGAAACCTATCCTACATTGCCACTGCACGTTCCCTGACCTCCCCATGCTGACCACCCCGCGGTGCTTTTCTCCATCCTACATTGCCACTCACTGCCTATCCTAGTTCAGACCCTCCAATTCACACCACCCCGTGATGTTTTTCTTACTCTTACTAGTGAATGTAATGTAACACACACCCATACAATGCGCACCACCCCGCGATGTTTTTCAGAAACCTATCGTACATTGCCACTGCATGTTCATTGACCTCCCCATGCTGACGACACCGCAGTGCTTTTCTCCATCCTACATTGCCACTCACTGCCTATCCTAATGCAGACCCTCCGATTCACACCACCCCGTGATGTTTTTCTCACTCCTACTAGTGAATATAATGTAACACACACCCATTCAATGCGCACCACCCCGCGATGTTTTTCTCACTGCTACTAGTGAATGTAATGTAACACACACCCATACAATGCGCACCACCCCGCGATGTTTTTCTCACTACTACTAGTGAATATAATGTAACACACACCCATAAAATGTGCAACACCCCGCGATGTTTTTCAGAAACCTATCCTACATTGCCACTGCATTTTCCCTGACTTCCCCATGCTGACGACACCGCAGGGCTTTTCTCCATCCTACAATGCCACTCACTGCCTATCCTAATTCAGACCCTCCGATTCACACCACCCCTTGATGTTTTTCTCACTCCTAATAGTAAATGTAATGTAACACACACCCACACAATGCGAACCAACCCGCGATGTTTTTCTCACTCCTACTAGTGAATGTAATGTAACACACACCCATACAATGCGCACCACCCCGCGATGATTTTCAGAAACCTATCCTACATTGCCACTGCATGTTCCCTGACCTCCCCATGCTGACCACCCTGCGGTGCTTTTCTCCATCCTACATTGCCACTCACTGCCTATCCTAATTCAGACACTCCGATTCACACCACCCCGTGATGTTTTTCTCACTCCTAATAGTGAATGTAATGTAACACACACCCATACAATGCGCACCACCCCGTGGTGTTTTTCTCACTCCTACTAGTGAATGTAATGTAACACACACCCATACAATGCCCACCACCCCGCGATATTTTTCAGAAACCTATCCTACATTGGAACTGCATGTTCCCTGACCTCCCCATGCTGACCACCCCGCGGTGCTTTTCTCCATCCTACATTGCCACTCACTGCCTATCCCAGTTCAGACCCTCCAATTCACACCACCCCGTGATGTTTTTCTTACTCTTACTAGTGAATGTAATGTAACACACACCCATACAATGCGCACCACCCACGATGTTTTTCTCACTCCTACTAGTGAATGTAATGTAACACACACGCACACAATGCGCACCACCCCACGATGTTTTGCTCACTCCTAATAGTGAATGTAATGTAACACACACCCATACAATGCTTACCAACCCGCAATGTTTTTCTCACTCGTACTAGTGAATGTAATGTAACACACACCAATACAATGTGCACCACCCCGCGATGTTTTTCAGAAACCTATCCTACAGTGCCACTGCATGTTCATTGACCTCCCCATGCTGACTACCCCGCAGTGCTTTTCTCCATCCTACATTGCCACTCACTGCCTATCCTAATGCAGACCCTCCGATTCACACCACCCCGTGATTTTTTTCTCACTCCTACTAGTGAATATAATGTAACACACACCCATACAATGCGCACCACCCCGCGATGTTTTTCAGAAACCTATCCTACATTGCCACTGCATGTTCCCTGACCTCCCCATGCAGACCACCCTGCGGAGCTTTTCTACATCCTACATTGCCACTCACTGCCTATCGTAATTCAGACCCTCCGATTCACACCACCACGTGATGTTTTTCTCACTCCCACTAGTGAATGTAATGTAACACACACCCATACAATGCGCGCCACCGCGCGATGTTTTTCTCACTCCTACTAGTGAATGTAATGTAACACACACCCATAAAATGCGCACCACCCCGCGATGTTTTTCAGAAACCTATCCTACATTGCCACTGCATATTCCCTGACCTCCCCATGCTGACAACCCCGCGGTGCTTTTCTCCATCCTACCTTACCACTCACTGCGTATCCTAATTCAGACCCTCCAATTCACACCACCCCGTGATGTTTTTCTCACTCCTACTAGTGAATGTAATGTAACACACACCCATACAATGCACACCACCCCGTGATGTTTTTCTCACGCCTACTAGTGAATGCAATATAACACACACCCATACAATGTGCACCACCCCTCGATGTTTTTCTCACTCCTACTAGTGAATGTAATGTAACACACACCCATACAATGCCCACCACCCCGCGATATTTTTCAGAAACCTATCCTACATTGGAACTGCATGTTCCCTGACCTCCCCATGCTGACCACCCCGCGGTGCTTTTCTCCATCCTACATTGCCACACACTGCCTATCCTAGTTCAGACCCTCCAATTCACACCACCCCGTGATGTTTTTCTTACTCTTACTAGTGAATGTAATGTAACACACACCCATACAATGCGCACCACCCCGCGATGTTTTTCTCACTCCTACTAGTGAATGTAATGTAACACACACGCATACAATGCGCACCACCCCACGATGTTTTGCTCACTCCTACTAGTGAATATAATGTAACAAACACCCATACAATGCGCACGACCCCGCGATGTTTTTCGGAAACCTATCCTACATTGCCACTGCATGTTCCCTAACCTCCCCATGCTGACCACCCCGCGGTGCTTTTCTCCATCCTACATTGCCACTCACTGCCTATCGTAATTCATACCCTCCGATTCACACCACCCCGTGATGTTTTTCTCACTCCTACTAGTGAATGTAATGTAACACACACCCATACAATGCGCAACGCCCCGCGATGTTTTTCAGAAAACTATCCTACATTGCCACTGTATTTTCCCTGACTTCCCCATGCTGACGACCCCGCAGGGCTTTTCTGAATCCTACAATGCCACTCACTGCCTATCCTAATTCAGACCCTCCGATTCACACCACCCCTTGATGTTTTTCTCACTCCTAATAGTGAATTTAATGTAACACACACCCATACAATGTGAACCACCCCGCGATGTTTTTCTCACTCCTACTAGTGAATGTAATGTAACACACACCCATACAATGCGCACCACCCCGTGATGTTTTTCTCACTCCTACTAGTGAATGTAATGTAACACACACCCATACAATGCGCACCACCCCGCGATGTTTTTCAGAAACCTATCCTACATTGCCACTGCATGTTCATTGACCTCCCCATGCTGACGACCCCGCGGTGCTTTTCTCCATCCTACATTGCCACTCACTGCCTATCCTAATGCAGACCCTCCGATTGACACCACCCCGTGATGTTTTTCTCACTCCAACTAGTGAATATAATATAACACACACCCATACAATGCGCACCACCCCGCGATATTTTTCAGAAACCTATCCTACATTGCCACTGCATGTTCCCTGTCCTCCCCATGCAGACCACCCCGCGGAGCTTTTCTCCATCCTACATTGCCACTCACTGCCTATCGTAATTC
The DNA here is from genome assembly GCF_034190915.1 of Cavia porcellus. Lineage (NCBI taxonomy): Eukaryota > Metazoa > Chordata > Mammalia > Rodentia > Caviidae > Cavia > Cavia porcellus. Next base: position 2,080,498 of record NW_026947556.1, read on the forward strand.
AGACCCTCCGATTCACACCACTACATGATGTTTTTCTCACTCCCACTAGTGAATGTAATGTAACACACACCGATACAATGCGCACCACCCCGCGATGTTTTTCAGAAACCTATCCTACATTGCCACTGCATGTTCCCTGACCTCCCCATGCTGATCAACCCGCGGGGCTTTTCTCCATCCTACAATGCCAATCAATGCCTATCCTAATTCAGACCCTCCGATTCACACCACCCCGTGATGTTTTTCTCACTCCTACTAGTGAATGTAATGTAACACACACCCATACAATGCGCGCCACCGCGCGACGTTTTTCTCACTCCTACTAGTGAATGTAATGTAACACACACCCATAAAATGCGCACCACCCCGCGATGTTTTTCAGAAACCTATCCTACATTGCCACTGCATGTTCCCTGACCTCCCCATGCTGACAACCCCGCGGTGCTTTTCTCCATCCTACATTACCACTCACTGCGTATCCTAATTCAGACCCTCCAATTCACACCACCCCGTGATGTTTTTCTCACTCCTACTAGTGAATGTAATGTAACATAAACCCATACAATGCGCACCACCCTGTGATGTTTTTCTCACGCCTACTATTGAATGCAATATAACACACACCCATACAATGTGCACCACCCCTCGATGTTTTTCTCACTCCTACTAGTGAATGTAATGTAACACACACCCATACAATGCCCACCACCCCGCGATATTTTTCAGAAACCTATCCTACATAAGAACTGCATGTTCCCTGACCTCCCCATGCTGACCACCCCGCGGTGCTTTTCTCCATCCTACATTGCCACTCACTGCCTATCCTAGTTCAGACCCTCCAATTCACACCACCCCGTGATGTTTTTCTTACTCTTACTAGTGAATGTAATGTAACACACATCCATACAATGCGCACCACCCCCGGAATGTTTTTCTCACTACTACTAGTGAATGTAATGTAACACACACGCATACAATGCGCACAACCCCACGATGTTTTGCTCACTCCTAATAGTGAATGTAATGTAACACAAACCCATACAATGCGCACCAACCCGCGATGTTTTTATCACTCGTACCAGTGAATGTAATGTAATGCACACCCATACAATGGGCACCACCCCGCGATGATTTTCAGAAACCTATGCTACATTGCCACTGCATGTTCCCTGACCTCCCCATGCTGACCACCGCGCGGTGCTTTTCTCCATCCTACATTGCCACTCACTGCCTATCCTAATTCAGACCCTCTGATTCACACCACACCGTGATGTTTTTCTCACTCCTAATAGTGAATGTAATGTAACACACACTCATACAATGCGCACCACCACGCGATGTTTTTCAGAAACCTATCCTACATTGCCACTGCATGTTCCCTGACCTCCCCATGCTGACCACCCCGCGGTGCTTTTCTCCATCCTACATGGCCACTCACTGCCTATCCTAATTCAGACCCTCCGATTCACACCACCCCGTGATGTTTTTCTCACTCCTACTAGTGAATGTAATGTAACACACATCCATACAATGTGCACCACTCCGTGAAGTTTTTCTCACTCCTAGTGAATGTAACACACACCCATACAATGCGCACCACCCCGTGATGTTTTTTTCACTCCTACTAGTGAATGTAATGTAACACACACCCATACAATGCGCACCACCCCGCGATGTTTTTCACAAACCTATCCTACATTGCCACTGCTTGTTCCCTGACCTCCCCATGCTGAACACCCCGCGTTGCTTTTCTCCATCCTACATTGCCACTCACTGCCTATCCTAATTCAGACTCTCCGATTCACACCACCCCGCGATGTTTTTCTCATCCTACTAGTGAATGTAATTTAACACACACCCATACAATGCTCACCACCACGCGATGTTTTTCAGAAACCTATCCTACATTGCCACTGCATGTTCCCTGACCTCCCCATGCTGAGCACCCCGTGGTGCTTTTCTCCATCCTACATTGCCACTCACTGCCTATCCTAATTCAGACCCTTCGATTCACACCACCCCGTGATGTTTTTCTCACTCCTACTAGTGAATGTAATGTAACACACACCCATACAATGCGCACCACTCCGTGATGTTTTTCTCACTCCTACTAGTGAATGTAATGTAACACACACCCATACAATGCGCACCACCCCCTGATGTTTTTCTCACTCCTACTAGTGAATGTAATGTAACACACACCCATACAATGCGCACCACCCCGTGATGATTTTCTCACTCCGACTAGTGAATGTAAAGTAACACACACCCATACAATGCGCACCACCCCGTGATGTTTTTCTCTCTCCTACTAGTGAATGTAATGTAACACCCACCCATACAATGCACACCACCCCGCGATGTTTTTCAGAAACCTTTCCTACATTGCCACTGCATGTTCCCTGACCTCCCCATGCTGACCACCCCGCGGTGATTTTATCCATCCTACATTGCCACTCACTGCCTATCCTAATTCAGACCCTCCGATTCACACCACCCCGTGATGTTTTTCTCACTCCTACTAGTGAATGTAATGTGACACACACCCATACAATGCGCACCACCCCGTGATGTTTTTCTCACTCCTACTAGTGAATGTAATGTAACACACACCCATACAATGTGCACCACCCCGCGATGTTTTTCACAAACCTATCCTACATTGCCACTGCTTGTTCCCTGACCTCCCCATGCTGACCACCCCGCGGTGCTTTTCTCCATCCTACATTGCCACTCACTGCCTATCCTAATTCAGACCCTCCGATTCACACCACCCCGTGATGTTTTTCTCACTCCTACTAGTGAATGTAATGTAACACACACCCATACAATGCGCACCACCCCGTGATGTTTTTCTCACTCCTACTAGTGAATGTAATGTAACACACACCCATACAATGCGCACCACCCCGCGATGTTTTTCACAAACCTATCCTACATTGCCACTGCATGTTCCCTGACCTCCTCATGCTGACCACCCCGCGGTGCCTTTCGCCATCCTACATCGCCACTCACTGCCTATCCTAATTCAGACCCTCCGATTAACACCACCCAGCCATGTTTTTCTCATCCTACTAGTGAATGTAATTTAACACACACCCATAAAATGCGCACCACCACGCGATATGTTTCAGAAACCTATCCTACATTGCCACTGCATGTTCCCTGACCTCCTCATGCTGACCACCCCGCGGTGCCTTTCGCCATCCTACATTGCCACTCACTGCATATCCTAATTCAGAACCTCCGATTCACACCACCCCGTGATGTTTTTCTCACTCCTACTAGTGAATGTAATGTAACACAGACCCATACAATACGCACCACCCCGTGATGTTTTTCTCACTCCTACTAGTGAATGTAATGTAACACACACCCATACAATGCGCACCACCCCGCGATGTTTTTCAGAAACCTATACTACATTGCCACTGCATGTTCCCTGACCGCCCCATGCTGACCACCCCGCGGTGCTTTTCTCCATCCTACATTGCCACTCACTGCCTATCTTAATACAGACCCTCCGATTCACACCACCCCGTGATGTTTTTCTCACTCCTACTAGTGAATGTAATGTAACACACACCCATACAATGCGCACCACCCTGTGATGTTTTTCTCAGTCCTACTGCTGAATGTAATGTAACACACACCCATACAATGCGCACCACCCCGTGATGTTTTTCTCACTCCTACTAGTGAATGTAATGTAACACACACCCATACAATGCGCACCACCTCGCGATGTTTTTCAGAAACCTATCCTACATTGCCACTGCATGTTCCCTGACCTCCCCATGCTGACCACCCCGCGGTGCTTTTCTCTATCCTACATTGCCACTCACTGCCTATCCTAATTCAGACCCTCCGATTCACACAACCCCGTGATGTTTTTCTCACTGCTACTAGTGAATGTAATGTAACACACACCCATACAATGCGCACCACCCCGCGATGTTTTTCAGAAACCTATCCTACATTGCCACTGCATGTTCCCTGACCTCCCCATGCTGACCACCCCGCGGTGCTTTTCTACATCCTACATTGCCACTCACTGCCTATCCTAATTCAGACCCTCCGATTCACACCACCCCGTGATGTTTTTCTCACTCCTACTAGTGAATGTAATATAACACACACCCATACAATGCGCACCACCCCGTGATGTTTTTCTCACTCCTACTCGTGAATGTAATGTAACACACACCCATACAATGCGCACCACTCCGCGATGTTTTTCAAAAACCTATCCTACATTGCCACTGCATGTTCCCTGACCTCAACATGCTGACCACCCAGCGGTGCTTTTCTCCATCCTACATTGCCACTCACTGCCTATCCTAATTCAGACCCTCCGAATCACACCACCCCGTGATGTTTTTCTCACTCCTACAACTGAATGTAATGTAACACACACCCATACAATGCGAACCACCCCGCGATGTTTTTCAGAAACCTATCCTACATTGCCACTGCATGTTCCCTGACCTCCCCATGCTGACCACCCCGCGGTACTTTTATCCATCCTACATTGCCACTCACTGCCTGTCCTAATTCAGAACCTCTGATTCACACGACCCCGTGATGTTTTGCTCAACCTACTAGTGAATGTAATTTAACACACACCCATACAATGCACACCACCCCGCGATGTTTTTCAGAAACCTATCATACATTGCCACTGCATGTTCCCTGACCTCCCCATGCTGACCACCCCGCGGTGATTTTATCCATCATACATTGCCACTCACTGCCTATCCTAATTCAGACCCTCCGATTCACACCGCCCCGTGATGTTTTTCTCACTCCTACTAGTGAATGTAATGTGACACAAACCCATACAATGCGCACCACCCCGTGATGTTTTTCTCACTCCTACTAGTGAATGTAATGTAACACACACCCATACAATGCGCAGCACCCCGCGATGTTTTTCACAAACCTATCCTACATTGCCACTGCTTGTTCCCTGACCTCCCCATGCTGACCACCCCGCGGTGCTTTTCTCCATCCTACATTGCCACTCACTGCCTATCCTTATTCAGACCCTCCGATTCACACCACCCCGTGATGTTTTTCTCACTCCTAGTGAATGTAATGTAACACACACCCATACAATGCGCACCACCCCGTGATGTTTTTCTCACTCCTAATAGTGAATGTAATGTAACACACACCCATACAATGCGGACCACCCCGCGATGTTTTTCAGAAACCTATCCTACATTGCCACTGCATGTTCCCTGACCTCCTCATGCTGACCACCCCGCGGTGCCTTTCGCCATCCTACATTGCCACTCACTGCATATCCTAATTCAGAACCTCCGATTCACACCACCCAGTGATGTTTTTCTCACTCCTAAAAGTGAATGTAATGTAACACACACCCATACAATGCGCACCAACCCGTGATGTTTTTCACACTCCTACTCGTGAAAGTAATGTAACACACACCAATAGAATGCGCACCACCCCGTGATGTTTTTCTCACTCCTACTAGTGAATGTAATGTAGCACACACCATTACAATGCGCACCACCCCGTGATGTTTTTCTCACTCCTACTAGTGAATGTAATGTAACACACACCCATACAATGCACACGACCCCGCGATGTTTTTCAGAAACCTATCCTACATTGCCACTGCATGTTCTCTGTCCTGCCCATGCTGACCACCCCTCAGTGCTTTTCTCCATCCTACAATGCCAATCACTGCCTATCCTAATTCAGACCCTCCGATTCACACCACCCCGTGATGTTTTTCTCACTCCTACGAGTGAATGTAATTTAACACACACCCATACAATGCGCACCACCCCGCGATGTTTTTCAGAAACCTATCCTACATTGCCACGGCATGTTCCCTGACCTCCCCATGCTGACCAACCCGCGGTGCTTTTCTCCATCCTACATTGCCACTCACTGCCTATCCTAATTCAGACCCTCCGATTCACACCACCCCGTGATGTTTTTCTCACTCCTACTAGTGAATGTAATGTAACACACACCCATACAATGCGCACCACCCCGTGATGTTTTTCTCACTCCTACTAGTGAATGTAATGTAACACACACCCATACAATGCGCACCACCCCGTGATGTTTTTCTCTCTCCTACTAGTGAATGTAATGTAACACACACGCATACAATGCGCACGACCCCGCGATGTTTTTCAGAAACCTATCGTACATTGCCACTGCATGTTCCCTGACCTCCCCATGCTGACCACCCCGCGGTACTTTTATCCATCCTACATTGCCACTCACTGCCTGTCCTAATTCAGAACCTCCGATTCACACCACCCCGTGATGTTTTTCTCAACCTACTAGTGAATGTAATTTAACACACACCCATACAATGCACACCACCCCGCGATGTTTTTCAGAAACCTATCCTACATTGCCACTGCATGTTCCCTGACCTCCCCATGCTGACCACCCCGCGGTGATTTTATCCATCCTACATTGCCACTCACTGCCTATCCTAATTCAGACCCTCCGATTCACACCGCCCCGTGATGTTTTTCTCACTCCTACTAGTGAATGTAATGTGACACACACCCATACAATGCGCACCACCCCGTGATGTTTTTCTCACTCCTACTAGTGAATGTAATGTAACACACACCCATACAATGCGCACCACCCCGCGATGTTTTTCACAAACCTATCCTACATTGCCACTGCTTGTTCCCTGACCTCCCCATGCTGACCACCCCGCGGTGCTTTTCTCCATCCTACATTGCCACTCACTGCCTATCCTTATTCAGACCCTCCGATTCACACCACCCCGTGATGTTTTTCTCACTCCTAGTGAATGTAATGTAACACACACCCATACAATGCGCACCACTCCGTGATGTTTTTCTCACTCCTACTAGTGAATGTAATGTAACACACACCCATACAATGCGCACCACCCCGCGATGTTTTTCAGAAACCTATCCTACATTGCCACTGCATGTTTCCTGACCTCCTCATGCTGACCACCCCGCGGTGCCTTTCGCCATCCTACATTGCCACTCACTGCATATCCTAATTCAGAACCTCCGATTCACACCACCCCGTGATGTTTTTCTCACTCCTACTAGTGAATGTAATGTAACACACACCCATACAATGCGCACCACCCCGTGATGTTTTTCACACTCCTACTAGTGAATGTAATGTAACACACACCCATACAATGCGCACCACCCCGCGATGTTTTTCAGAAACCTATCCTCATTGCCACTGCATGTTCCCTGACCTCCCCATGCTGACCACCCCGCATTGCTTTTCTCCATCCTACAATGCCACTCACTGCCTATCTTAATTCAGACCCTCCAATTCACACCACCCCGTGATGTTTTTCTCACTCCTACTAGTGAATGTAATGTAACACACACCCATACAATACGCACCACCCCGCGATGTTTTTCAGAAACCTATCCTACGTTGCCACTGCATGTTCCCTGACCTCCCCATACTGACCACCCAGCGGTGCTTTTCTCTATCCTACGTTGCCACTCACTGCCTATCCTAATTCAGACCCTCCGATTCACACAACCCCGTGATGTTTTTCTCACTGCTACTAGTGAATGTAATGTAACACACACCCATACAATGCGCACCACCCCGCGATGTTTTTCAGAAACCTCTCCTACATTGCCACTGCATGTTCCCTGACCTCCCCATGCTGACCACCCCGCGGTGCTTTTCTACATCCTACATTGCCACTCACTGCCTATCCTAATTCAGACCCTCCGATTCACACCACCCCGTGATGTTTTTCTCACTCCTAATAGTGAATGTAATATAACACACACCCATACAATGCGCACCACCCCGTGATGTTTTTCTCACTCCTACTAGTGAATGTAATGTAATACACACCCATACAATGCGCACCACCCCGTGATGTTTTTCTCACTCCTACTAGTGAATGTAATGTAACACACACCCATACAATGCGCACCACCCCGCGATGTTTTTCAGAAACCTATCCTACATTGCCACTGCATGTTCCCTGACCTCAACATGCTGACCACCCAGCGGTGCTTTTCTCCATCCTACATTGCCACTCACTGCCTATCCTAATTCAGACCCTCCGAATCACACCACTGTGATGTTTTTCTCACTCCTACAAGTGAATGTAATGTAACACACACCCATACAATGCGCACCACCCCGCGATGTTTTTCAGAAACCTATCCTACATTGCCACTGTATGTTCCCTGACCTCCCCATGCTGACCACCCCGCGGTGATTTTATCCATCCTACATTGCCACTCACTGCCTATCCTAATTCACACCCTCCGATTCACACCGCCCCGTGATGTTTTTCTCACTCCTACTAGTGAATGTAATGTGACACACACCCATACAATGCGCACCACCCCGTGATGTTTTTCTCACTCCTACTAGTGAATGTAATGTAACACACACCCATACAATGCGCACCACCCCGCGATGTTTTTCACAAACCTATCCTACATTGCCACTGCTTGTTCCCTGACCTCCCCATGCTGACCATCCCGCGGTGCTTTTCTCCATCCTACATTGCCACTCACTGCCTATCCTTATTCAGACCCTCCGATTCACACCACCCCGTGATGTTTTTCTCACTCCTAGTGAATGTAATGTAACACACACCCATACAATGCGCACCACCCCGTGATGTTTTTCTCACTCCTACTAGTGAATGTAATGTAACACACACCCATACAATGCGCACCACCCCGCGATGTTTTTCAGAAACCTATCCTACATTGCCACTGCATGTTCCCTGACCTCCTCATGCTGACCACCCCGCGGTGCCTTTCGCCATCCTACATTGCCACTCACTGCATATCCTAATTCAGAACCTCCGATTCACACCACCCCGTGATGTTTTTCTCACTCCTACTAGTGAATGTAATGTAACACACACCCATACAATGCGCACCACCCCGTGATGTTTTTCACACTCCTACTAGTGAATGTAATTTAACACACACCCATACAATGCGCACCACCCCGCGATGTTTTTCAGAAAACTATCCTACATTGCCACTGCATGTTCCCTGACCTCCCCATGCTGACCACCCCGCGATGCTTTTCTCCATCCTACATTGCCACTCACTGCCTATCTTAATTCAGACCCTCCGATTCACACCACCCCGTGATGTTTTTCTCACTCCTACTAGTGAATGTAATGTAACACACACCCATACAATGCGCACCACCCCGTGATATTTTTCTCACTCCTACTAGTGAATGTAATGTAACACACACCCATACAATGCGCACCACCCCGTGATGTTTTTCTCACTCCTACGAGTGAATGTAATTTAACACACACCCATACAATGCGCACCACCCCGCGATGTTTTTCAGAAACCTATCCTACATTGCCACTGCATGTTCCCTGACCTCCAAATGATGACCACTCCGCGGTGCTTTTCTCCATCCTACATTGCCACTCACTGCCTCTCCTAATTCAGACCCTCCGATTCACACCACCCCGTGATGTTTTTCTCACTCCTACTAGTGAATGTAATGTAACACACACCCATACAATGCGCACCACCCCGTGATGTTTTTCTCACTCCTACTAGTGAATGTAATGTAACACACACCCATACAATGCGCACCACCCCGTGATGTTTTTCTCACTCCTACTAGTGAATGTAATGTAACACACACGCATACAATGCGCACGACCCCGCGATGTTTTTCAGAAACCTATCCTACATTGCCACTGCATGTTCCCTGACCTCCCCATGCTGACCACCCCGCGGTACTTTTATCCATCCTACATTGCCACTCACTGCCTGTCCTAATTCAGAACCTCCGATTCACACCACCCCGTGATGTTTTTCTCACTCCTACTAGTGAATGTAATGTAACACACACCCATACAATGCGCACCACCCCGCGAAGTTTTTCAGAAACCTATCCTACATTGCCACTGCATGTTCCCTGACCTCCCTTGCTGACCACCCCGCGGTGCTTTTCTTCATCCTACATTGCCACTCACTGCCTATCTTAATTCAGACCCTCCGATTCACACCACCCCGTGATGTTTTTCTCACTGCTACTAGTGAATGTAATGTAACAAACACCCATACAATGCGCACCACCCCGTGATGTTTTTCTCAGTCCTACTAGTGAATGTAATGTAACACACACCCATACAATGCGCACCACCCCGTGATGTTTTTCTCACTCCTACTAGTGAATGTAATGTAACACACACCCATACAATGCGCACCACCCCGCGATGATTTTCAGAAACCTATCCTACATTGCCACTGCATGTTCCCTGACCTCCCCATGCTGACCACCCCGCGGTGCTTTTCTCTATCCTACATTGCCACTCACTGCCTATCCTAATTCAGACACTCCAATTCACACCACCCCGTGATGTTTTTATCACTGCTACTAGTGAATGTAATGTAACACTCACCCATACAATGCGCACCACCCCGCGATGTTTTTCAGAAACCTATCCTACATTGCCACGGCATGTTCCCTGACCTCCCCATGTTGACCACCCCGCGGTGCTTTTCTACATCCTACATTGCCACTCACTGCCTATCCTAATTCAGACCCTCCGATTCACACCACCCCGTGATGTTTTTCTCAGTCCTACTAGTGAATGTAATGTAACACACACCCATACAATGCGCACCACCCCGCCATGTTTTTCAGAAACCTATCCTACATTGCCACTGCATGTTCCCTGACCTCAACATGCTGACCACCCCGCGGTGCTTTTCTCAATCCTACATTGCCACTCACTGCCTATCCTAATTCAGACCCTCCGAATCACACCACCCCGTGATGTTTTTCTCACTCCTACTAGTGAATGTAATGTAACACACACCCATACAATGCGCACCACCCCGTGATGATTTTCTCACTCCGACTAGTGAATGTAATGTAACACACACCCATACAATGCGCACCACCACGCGATGTTTTTCAGAAACCTATCCTACATTGCCACTGCATGTTCCCTGACCTCCCCATGCTGACCACACCGCGGTGCTTTTATCCATCCTACATTGCCACTCACTCCCTATCCTAATTCAGACCCTCCGATTCACACCACCCCGTGATGTTTTTCTCACTCCTACTAGTGAATGTAATGTAACACACACCCATACAATGCGCACCACCCCGTGATGTTTTTCTCACTCCTACTAGTGAATGTAATGTGACCCACACCCATACAATGCGCTCCACCCCGTGATGTTTTTCTCACTCCTACTAGTGAATGTAATGTAACACACACCCATACAATGCGCACCACCCCGCGATGTTTTTCAGAAACCTATCCTACATTGCCACTGATTGTTCCCTGACCTCTCCATGCTGACCACCCCACGGTGCTTTTCTCCATCCTACATTGCCACTGACTGCCTATCCTAATTCAGACCCTCCGATTCACACCACCCCGTGATGTTTTTCTCACTCCTTCTAGTGAATGTAATGTAACACACACCCATACAATGCGCACCACCCCGTGATGTTTTTCTCACTCCTACTAGTGAATGTAATGTAACACACACCCATACAATGCGCACCACCCCGCGATGTTTTTCAGAAACCTATCCTACATTGCCACTGCATGTTCCCTGACCTCCCCATGCTGAAAACCCCGCGGTGCCTTTCGCCATCCTACATTGCCACTCACTGCCTATCCTAATTCAGACCCTCCGATTCACACCACCCCGTGAAGTTTTTCTCATTCCTACTAGTGAATGTAATGTAACACACACCCATACAATGCACACCACCCCGTGATGTTTTTCTCACTCCTACTAGTGAATGTAATGTAACACACACCATTACAATGCGCACCACCCCGTGATGTGTTTCTCACTCCTACTAGTGAATGTAATGTAACACACACCCATACAATGCACACGACCCCGTGATGTTTTTCAGAAACCTATCTTACATTGCCACTGCATGTTCTCTGTCCTCCCCATGCTGACCACCCCTCAGTGCTTTTCTCCATCCTACATTGCCACTCACTGCCTATCCTAATTCAGACCCTCCGATTCACACCACCCCGTGATGTTTTTCTCACTCCTACTAGTGAATGTAATGTAACACACACCCATACAATGCGCACCACCCCGTGATGTTTTTCTCACTCCTACTAGTGAATGTAATGTAACACACACTCATACAATGCGCACCACCCCGTGATGTTTTTCTCACTCCTACTAGTGAATGTAATGTAACACACACGCATACAATGCGCACCACCCCGCGATGTTTTTCAGAAACCTATCCTACATTGCCACTGCATGTTCCCTGACCTCCCCATGCTGACCACCCCGCGGTACTTTTCTCCATCCTACATTGCCACTCACTGCCTGTCCTAATTCAGAACCTCCGATTCACACCACCCCGTGATGTTTTTCTCACTCCTACTAGTGAATATAATGTAACACACACCCATACAATGCGCACCACCCCGTGATGTTTTTCTCACTCCTACTAGTGAATGTAATGTAACACACACCCATACAATGCACACCACACCGCGATGTTTTTCAGAAACCTATCCTACATTGCCACTGCATGTTCCCTGACCTCCACATGCTGACCACCCCGCGGTGATTTTATCCATCCTACATTGCCACTCACTGCCTATCCTAATTCAGACCCTCCGATTCACACCACCCCGTGATGTTTTTCTCACTCATACTAGTGAATGTAATGTGACACACACCCATACAATGCGCACCACCCCGTGATGTTTTTCTCACTCCTACTAGTGAATGTAATGTAACACACACCCAGACAATGCGCACCACCGCGCGATGTTTTTCACAAACCTATCCTACATTGCCACTGCTTGTTCCCTGACCTCCCCATGCTGACCACCCCGCGGTGATTTTCTCCATCCTACATTGCCACTCACTGCCTATCCTAATTCAGACCCTCCGATTCACACCACCCCGCGATGTATTTCTCATCCTACTAGTGAATGTAATTTAACACACTCCCATACAATGCGCACCACCACGCGATGTTTTTCAGAAACCTATCCTACATTGCCACTGCATGTTCCCTGACCTCCCCATGCTGAGCACCCCGCGGTGCTTTTCTCCATCCTACATTGCCACTCACTGCCTATCCTAATTCTGACCCTCCGATTCACACCACCCCATGATGTTTTTCTCACTCCTACTAGTGAATGTAATGTAACACACTCCCATACAATGCGCACCACCCCGTGATGTTTTTCTCACTCCTACTAGTGAATGTAATGTAACACACACCCATACAATGCGTACCACCCCGCGATGTTTTTCAGAAACCTATCCTACATTGCCACTGCATGTTCCCTGACCTCCTCATGCTGACCACCCCGCGGTGCCTTTCGCCATCCTACATTGCCACTCACTGCCTATCCTAATTCACACCCTCCGATTCACACCACCCCGTGATGTTTTTCTCATCCTACTAGTGAATGTAATTTAACACACACCCATACAATGCGCACCACCACGCGATGTTTTTCAGAAACCTATCCTACATTGCCACTGCATGTTCCCTGACCTCCCCATGCTGAGCACACCGCGGTGCTTTTCTCCATCCTACATTGCCACTCACTGCCTATCCTAATTCAAACACTCCGATTCACACCACCCCGTGATGTTTTTCTCACTCCTACTAGTGAAGGTAATGTAACACACACCCATACAATGCACACCACTCCGTGACGTTTTTCTCACTCCTACTAGTGAAAGTAATGTAACACACACCCATACAATGCGCACCACCCCGTGATGTTTTTCTCACTCCTACTAGTGAATGTAATGTAACACACACCCATACAATGCGCCCCACCCCGCGATGTTTTTCAGAAACCTATCCTACATTGCCACTGCATGTTCCCTGACCTCCCCATGCTGACCAGCCCGCGGTGCTTTTCTCCATCCTACATTGCCACTCACTGCCTATCCTAATTCAGACCCTCCGATTCACACCACCCCGTGATGTTTTTCTCATTCCTACTAGTGAATGTAATGTAACACACACCCATACAATGCACACCACCCCGTGATGTTTTTCTCACTCCTACTAGTGAATGTAATGTAACACACACCATTACAATGCGCACCACCCCGTGATGTTTTTCTCACCCTACTAGTGAATGTAATGTAACACACACCCATACAATGCACTCGACCCCGCGATGTTTTTCAGAAACCTATCCTACATTGCCACTGCCTGTTCTCTGTCCTCTCAATGCTGACCACCCCTCAGTGCTTTTCTCCATCCTACATTGCCACTCACTGCCTATCCTTATTCAGACCCTCAGATTCACACCACCCCGTGATGTTTTTCTCACTCCTAGTGAATGTAATGTAACACACACCCATACAATGCGCACCACCCCGTGATGTTTTTCTCACTCCTACTAGTGAATGTAATGTAACACACACCCATACAATGCGCACCACCCCGCGATGTTTTTCAGAAACCTATCCTACATTGCCACTGCATGTTTCCTGACCTCCTCATGCTGACCACCCCGCGGTGCCTTTCGCCATCCTACATTGCCACTCACTGCATATCCTAATTCAGAACCTCCGATTCACACCACCCCGTGATGTTTTTCTCACTCCTACTAGTGAATGTAATGTAACACACACCCATACAATGCGCACCACCCCGTGATGTTTTTCACACTCCTACTAGTGAATGTAATGTAACAGACACCCATACAATGCGCACCACCCCGCGATGTTTTTCAGAAACCTATCCTACATTGCCACTGCATGTTCCCTGACCTCCCCATGCTGACCACCCCGCGGTGCTTTTCTTCATCCTACATTGCCACTCACTGCCTATCTTAATTCAGACCCTCCGATTCACACCACCCCGTGATGTTTTTATCACTCCTACTAGTGAATGTAATGTAACACACACCCATACAATGCGCACCACCCCGCGATGTTTTTCAGAAACCTATCCTACATTGCCACTGCATGTTCCCTGACCTCCTCATGCTGACCACCCCGCGGTGCCTTTCGCCATCCTACATTGCCACTCACTGCCTATCCTAATTCAGACCCTCCGATTAACACCACCCCGCCATGTTTTTGTCATCCTACTAGTGAATGTAATTTAACACACACCCATACAATGCGCACCACCACGCGTTGTTTTTCAGAAACCTATCCTACATTGCCACTGCATGTTCCCTGACCACCCCATGCTGACCACCCCGCGGTGCTTTTCTTCATCCTACATTGCCACTCACTGCCTATCTTAATTCAGACCCTCCGATTCACACCACCCCGTGATGTTTTTCTCACTCCTACTAGTGAATGTAATGTAACAAACACCCATACAATGTGCACCACCCCGTGATGTTTTTCTCAGTCCTACTAGTGAATGTAATGTAACACACACCCATACAATGCGCACCACCCCGTGATGTTTTTCTCACTCCTACTAGTGAATGTAATGTAACACACACCCATACAATGCGCACCACCCCGCGAAGTTTTTCAGAAACCTATCCTACATTGCCACTGCATGTTCCCTGACCTCCCCATGCTGACCACCCCGCGGTGCTTTTCTCTATCCTACATTGCCACTCACTGCCTATCCTAATTCAGACCCTCCAATTCACACCACCCCGTGATGTTTTTCTCACTGCTACTAGTGAATGTAATGTAACACACACCCATACAATGCGCACCACCCCGCGATGTTTTTCAGAAACCTATCCTACATTGCCACTGCATGTTCCCTGACCTCCCCATGCTGACCACCCCGCGGTGCTTTTCTACATCCTACATTGCCACTCACTGCCTATCCTAATTCAGACCCTCCGATTCACACCACCCCGTGATGTTTTTCTCACTCCTACTAGTGAATGTAATGTAACACACACCCATACAATGCGCACCACCCCGCCATGTTTTTCAGAAACCTATCCTACATTGCCACTGCATGTTCCCTGACCTCAACATGCTGACCACCCCGCGGTGCTTTTCTCAATCCTACATTGCCACTCACTGCCTATCCTAATTCAGACCCTCCGAATCACACCACCCCGTGATGTTTTTCAGACTCCTACTAGTGAATGTAATGTAACACACACCCATACAATGCGCACCACCCCGTGATGATTATCTCACTCCGACTAGTGAATGTAATGTAACACACACCCATACAATGCGCACCACCACGTGATGTTTTTCTCACTCCTACTAGTGAATGTAATGAAACACACACCCATACAATGCACACCACCCCGCGATGTTTTTCAGAAACCTATCCTACATTGCCACTGCATGTTCCCTGACCTCCCCATGCTGACCACACCGCGGTGCTTTTATCCATCCTACATTGCCACTCACTGCCTATCCTAATTCAGACCCTCCGATTCACACCACCCCGTGATGTTTTTCTCACTCCTACTAGTGAATGTAATGTAACACACACCCATACAATGCGCACCACCCCGTGATGTTTTTCTCACTCCTACTAGTGAATGTAATGTGACATACACCCATACAATGCGCACCACCCCGTGATGTTTTTCTCACTCCTACTAGTGAATGTAATGTAACACACACCCATACAATGCGCACCACCCCGCGATGTTTTTCAGAAACCTATCCTGCATTGCCACTTCTTGTTCCCTGACCTCCCCATGCTGACCACCCCGCGGTGATTTTCTCCATCCTACATTGCCACTCACTGCCTATCCTAATTCAGACCCTCCGATTCACACCACCCCGCGATGTATTTCTCATCCTACTAGTGAATGTAATTTAACACACTCCCATACAATGCGCACCACCACGCGATGTTTTTCAGAAACCTATCCTACATTGCCACTGCATGTTCCCTGACCTCCCCATGCTGAGCACCCCGCGGTGCTTTTCTCCATCCTACATTGCCACTCACTGCCTATCCTAATTCTGACCCTCCGATTCACACCACCCCATGATGTTTTTCTCACTCCTACTAGTGAATGTAATGTAACACACACCCATACAATGCGCACCACCCCTTGATGTTTTTCTCACTCCTACTAGGGAATGTAATGTAACACACACCCATACAATGCGTACCACCCCGCGATGTTTTTCAGAAACCTATCCTACATTGCCACTGCATGTTCCCTGACCTCCTCATGCTGACCACCCCGCGGTGCCTTTCGCCATCCTACATTGCCACTCACTGCCTATCCTAATTCACACCCTCCGATTCACACCACCCCGTGATGTTTTTCTCATCCTACTAGTGAATGTAATTTAACACACACCCATACAATGCGCACCACCACGCGATGTTTTTCAGAAACCTATCCTACATTGCCACTGCATGTTCCCTGACCTCCCCATGCTGAGCACACCGCGGTGCTTTTCTCCATCCTACATTGCCACTCACTGCCTATCCTAATTCAGACACTCCGATTCACACCACCCCGTGATGTTTTTCTCACTCCTACTAGTGAATGTAATGTAACACACACCCATACAATGCACACCACTCCGTGACGTGTTTCTCACTCCTACTAGTGAAAGTAATGTAACACACACCCATACAATGCGCACCACCCCGTGATGTTTTTCTCACTCCTACTAGTGAATGTAATGTAACACACACCCATACAATGCGCACCACCCCGCGATGTTTTTCAGAAACCTATCCTACATTGCCACTGCATGTTCCCTGACCTCCCCATGCTGACCAGCCCGCGGTGCTTTTCTCCATCCTACATTGCCACTCACTGCCTATCCTAATTCAGACCCTCCGATTCACACCACCCCGTGATGTTTTTCTCATTCCTACTAGTGAAAGTAATGTAACACACTCCCATACAATGCACACCACCCCGTGATGTTTTTCTCACTCCTACTAGTGAATGTAATGTAACACACACCATTACAATGCGCACCACCCCGTGATGTTTTTCTCACCCTACTAGTGAATGTAATGTAACACACACCCATACAATGCACTCGACCCCGCGATGTTTTTCAGAAACCTATCCTACATTGCCACTGCCTGTTCTCTGTCCTCTCAATGCTGACCACCCCTAAGTGCTTTTCTCCATCCTACATTGCCACTCACTGCCTATCCTTATTCAGACCCTCAGATTCACACCACCCCGTGATGTTTTTCTCACTCCTAGTGAATGTAATGTAACACACACCCATACAATGCGCACCACCCCGTGATGTTTTTCTCACTCCTACTAGTGAATGTAATGTAACACACACCCATACAATGCGCACCACCCCGCGATGTTTTTCAGAAACCTATCCTACATTGCCACTGCATGTTTCCTGGCCTCCTCATGCTGACCACCCCGCGGTGCCTTTCGCCATCCTACATTGCCACTCACTGCATATCCTAATTCAGAACCTCCGATTCACACCACCCCGTGATGTTTTTCTCACTCCTACTAGTGAATGTAATGTAACACACACCCATACAATGCGCACCACCCCGTGATGTTTTTCACACTCCTACTAGTGAATGTAATGTAACAGACACCCATACAATGCGCACCACCCCGCGATGTTTTTCAGAAACCTATCCTACATTGCCACTGCATGTTCCCTGACCTCCCCATGCTGACCACCCCGCGGTGCTTTTCTTCATCCTACATTGCCACTCACTGCCTATCTTAATTCAGACCCTCCGATTCACACCACCCCGTGATGTTTTTATCACTCCTACTAGTGAATGTAATGTAACACACACCCATACAATGCGCACCACCCCGCGATGTTTTTCAGAAACCTATCCTACATTGCCACTGCATGTTCCCTGACCTCCTCATGCTGACCACCCCGCGGTGCCTTTCGCCATCCTACATTGCCACTCACTGCCTATCCTAATTCAGACCCTCCGATTAACACCACCCCGCCATGTTTTTGTCATCCTACTAGTGAATGTAATTTAACACACACCCATACAATGCGCACCACCACGCGTTTTTTTTCAGAAACCTATCCTACATTGCCACTGCATGTTCCCTGACCTCCCCATGCTGACCACCCCGCGGTGCTTTTCTTCATCCTACATTGCCACTCACTGCCTATCTTAATTCAGACCCTCCGATTCACACCACCCCGTGATGTTTTTCTCACTCCTACTAGTGAAAGTAATGTAACAAACACCCATACAATGCGCACCACCCCGTTATGTTTTTCTCAGTCCTACTAGTGAATGTAATGTAACACACACCCATACAATGCGCACCACCCCGTGATGTTTTTCTCACTCCTACTAGTGAATGTAATGTAACACACACCCATACAATGCGCACCACCCCGCGATGTTTTTCAGAAACCTATCCTACATTGCCACTGCATGTTCCCTGACCTCCCCATGCTGACCACCCCGCGGTGCTTTTCTCTATCCTACATTGCCACTCACTGCCTATCCTAATTCAGACCCTCCAATTCACACCACCCCGTGATGTTTTTCTCACTGCTACTAGTGAATGTAATGTAACACACACCCATACAATGCGCACCACCCAGCGATGTTTTTCAGAAACCTATCCTACATTGCCACTGCATGTTCCCTGACCTCCCCATGCTGACCACCCCGCGGTGCTTTTCTACATCCTACATTGCCACTCACTGCCTATCCTAATTCAGACCCTCCGATTCACACCACCCCGTGATGTTTTTCTCACTCCTACTAGTGAATGTAATGTAACACACACCCATACAATGCGCACCACCCCGCCATGTTTTTCAGAAACCTATCCTACATTGCCACTGCATGTTCCCTGACCTCAACATGCTGACCACCCCGCGGTGCTTTTCTCAATCCTACATTGCCACTCACTGCCTATCCTAATTCAGACCCTCCGAATCACACCACCCCGTGATGTTTTTCTCACTCCTACTAGTGAATGTAATGTAACACACACCCATACAATGCGCACCACCCCGTGATGATTTTCTCACTCCGACTAGTGAATGTAATGTAACACACACCCATACAATGCGCACCACCACGTGATGTTTTTCTCACTCCTACTAGTGAATGTAATGAAACACACACCCATACAATGCACACCACCCCGCGATGTTTTTCAGAAACCTATCCTACATTGCCACTGCATGTTCCCTGACCTCCCCATGCTGACCACAGCGCGGTGCTTTTATCCATCCTACATTGCCACTCACTGCCTATCCTAATTCAGACCCTCCGATTCACACCACCCCGTGATGTTTTTCTCACTCCTACTAGTGAATGTAATGTAACACACACCCATACAATGCGCACCACCCCGTGATGTTTTTCTCACTCCTACTAGTGAATGTAATGTGACACACACCCATACAATGCGCACCACCCCGTGATGTTTTTCTCACTCCTACTAGTGAATGTAATGTAACACACACCCATACAATGCGCACCACCCCGCGATGTTTTTCAGAAACCTATCCTGCATTGCCACTTCTTGTTCCCTGACCTCTCCATGCTGACCACCCCGCGGTGCTTTTCTCCATCCTACATTGCCACTCACTGCCTATCGTAATTCAGACCCTCCGATTCACACCACCCCGTGATGTTTTTCTCACTCCTTCTAGTGAATGTAATGTAACACACACCCATACAATGCGCACCACCCCGTGATGTTTTTCTCACTCCTACTAGTGAATGTAATATAACACACACCCATACAATGCGCACCACCCCGCGATGTTTTTCAGAAAACTATCCTACATTGCCACTGCATGTTCCCTGACCTCCCCATGCTGACAACCCCGCGGTGCCTTTCGCCATCCTACATTGCCACTCACTGCCTATCCTAATTCAGACCCTCCGATTCACACCACCCCGCGAAGTTTTTCTCATTCCTACTAGTGAATGTAACGTAACACACACCCATACAATGCGCACCACTCCGTGATGTTTTTCTCACTCCTACTAGTGAATGTAATGTAACACACACCCATATAATGCGCACCACCCCGTGATGTTTTTCTCACTCCTACTTGTGAATGTAATGTAACACACACCCATACAATGCGCACGACCATGTGATGATTTTCTCACTCCGAATAGTGAATGTAATGTAACACACACCCATATAATGCGCACCACCCCGTGATGTTTTTCTCAGTCCTACTAGTGAATGTAATGTAACACACACCCATACAATGCGCACCACCCCGTGATGTTTTTCTCACTCCTACTAGTGAATGTAATGTAACACACACCCATACAATGCGCACCACCCCGCGATGTTTTTCAGAAACCTATCCTACATTGCCACTGCATGTTCCCTGACCTCCCCATGCTGACCACCCCGCGGTGCTTTTCTCTATCCTACATTGCCACTCACTTCCTATCCTAATTCAGACCCTCCAATTCACACCACCCCGTGATGTTTTTCTCACTGCTACTAGTGAATGTAATGTAACACACACCCATACAATGCGCACCAACCCGCGATGTTTTTTAGAAACCTATCCTACATTGCCACTGCATGTTCCCTGACCTCCCCATGCTGACCACCCCGCGGTGCTTTTCTACATCCTACATTGCCACTCACTGCCTATCCTAATTCAGACCCTGCGATTCACACCACCCCGTGATGTTTTTCTCACTCCTACTAGTGAATGTAATGTAACACACACCCATACAATGCGCACCACCCCGCCATGTTTTTCAGAAACCTATCCTACATTGCCACTGCATGTTCCCTGACCTCAACATGCTGACCACACCGCGGTGCTTTTCTCAATCCTACATTGCCACTCACTGCCTATCCTAATTCAGACCCTCCGAATCACACCACCCCGTGATGTTTTTCTCACTCCTACTAGTGAATGTAATGTAACACACACCCATACAATGCGCACCACCACGTGATATTTTTCTCACTCCTTCTAGTGAATGTAATGAAACTAACACCCATACAATGCACACCACCCCGCGATGTTTTTCAGAAACCTATCCTACATTGCCACTGCATGTTCCCTGACCTCCCCATGCTGACCACACCGCGGTGCTTTTATCCATCCTACATTGCCACTCACTGCCTATCCTAATTCAGACCCTCCGATTCACACCACCCCGTGATGTTTTTCTCACTCCTACTAGTGAATGTAATGTGACACACACCCATACAATGCGCACCACCCCGTGATCTTTTTCTCACTCCTACTAGTGAATGTAATGTGACACACACCCATACAATGCGCTCCACCCCGTGATGTTTTTCTCACTCCTACTAGTGAATGTAATGTAACACACACCCATACAATGCGCACCACCCCGCGATGATTTTCAGAAACCTATCCTACATTGCCACTGCTTGTTCCCTGACCTCTCCATGCTGACCACCCCACGGTGCTTTTCTCCATCCTACATTGCCACTCACTGCCTATCCTAATTCAGACCCTCCGATTCACACCACCCCGTGATGTTTTTCTCACTCCTTCTAGTGAATGTAATGTAACACACACCCATACAATGCGCACCACACCGTGATGTTTTTCTCACTCCTACTAGTGAATGTAATGTAACACACACCCATACAATGCGCACCACCCCGCGATGTTTTTCAGAAACCTATCCTACATTGCCACTGCATGTTCACTGACCTCCCCATGCTGACAACCCCGCGGTGCCTTTCGCCATCCTACATTGCCACTCACTGCCTATCCTAATTCAGACCCTCCGATTCACATCACCCCGCGAAGTTTTTCTCATTCCTACTAGTGAATGTAATTTAACACACAGCCATACAATGCGCACCACTCCGTGATGTTTTTCTCACTCCTACTAGTGAATGTAATGTAACACACACCCATACAATGCGCACCACCCCGTGATGTTTTTCTCACTCCTACTTGTGAATGTAATGTAACACACACCCATACAATGCGCACGACCATGTGATGATTTTCTCACTCCAAATAGTGAATGTAATGTAACACACACCCATACAATGCGCACCACCCCGTGATGTTTTTCTCACTCCTACTAGTGAATGTAATGTAACACACATCCATACAATGCGCACCACCCCGCGATGTTTTTCACAAACCTATCCTACATTGCCAATGCTTGTTCCCTGACCTCCCCATGCTGACCACCCCGCGGTGCTTTTCTCCATCCTACATTGCCACTCACTGTCTATTATAATTCAGACCCTCCGATTCATACCACCCCGTGATGTTTTTCTCACTCCTACTAGTGAATGTAATGTAACACACACCCATACAATGCGCACCACACCGTGATGTTTTTCTCACTCCTACTAGTGAATGTAATGTAACACACACCCATACAATGCGCACCACCCCGCGATGTTTTTCAGAAACCTATGCTACATTGCCACTGCATGTTCCCTGACAGTCTCATGCTGACCACCCCGCGGTGCCTTTCGCCATCCTACATTGCCACTCACTGCCTATCCTAATTCAGACCCTCCGATTCACACCACCCGTGATGTTTTTCTCACTCCTACTAGTGAATGTAATGTAACACACACCCATACAATGCGCACCACTCCGTGATGTTTTTCTCACTCCTACTAGTGAGTGTAATGTAACACACACCATTACAATGCGCACCACCCCGTGATGTGTTTCTCACTCCTACTAGTGAATGTAATGTAACACACACCCATACAATGCACACGACCCCGCGATGTTTTTCAGAAACCTATCTTACATTGCCACTGCATGTTCTCTGTCCTCCCCATGCTGACCACCCCTCAGTGCTTTTCTCCATCCTACATTGCCACTCACTGCCTATCCTAATTCAGACCCTCCGATTCACACCACCCCGTGATGTTTTTCTCACTCCTACTAGTGAATGTAATGTAACACACACCCATACAATGCGCACTACCCCGTGATGTTTTTCTCACTCCTACTAGTGAATGTAATGTAACACACACCCATACAATGCGCACCACCCCGTGAAGTTTTTCTCACTCCTACTAGTGAATGTAATGTAACACACACGCTACAATGCGCACCACCCCGCGATGTTTTTCAGAAACCTATCCTACATTGCCACTGCATGTTCCCTGACCTCCCCATGCTGACCACCCCGCGGTACTTTTCTCCATCCTACATTGCCACTCACTGCCTGTCCTAATTCAGAACCTCCGATTCACACCACCCCGTGATGTTTTTCTCACTCCTACTAGTGAATATAATGTAACACACACCCATACAATGCGCACCACCCCGTGATGTTTTTCTCACTCCTACTAGTGAATGTAATGTAACACACACCCATACAATGCGCACCACCCCGCGATGTTTTTCAGAAACCTATCCTACATTGCCACTGCATGTTCCCTGACCTCCCCATGCTGACCACCCCGCGGTGCTTTTCTCTATCCTACATTGCCACTCACTTCCTATCCTAATTCAGACCCTCCAATTCACACCACCCCGTGATGTTTTTCTCACTGCTACTAGTGAATGTAATGTAACACACACCCATACAATGCGCACCAACCCGCGATGTTTTTTAGAAACCTATCCTACATTGCCACTGCATGTTCCCTGACCTCCCCATGCTGACCACCCCGCGGTGCTTTTCTACATCCTACATTGCCACTCACTGCCTATCCTAATTCAGACCCTGGGTTTCACACCACCCCGTGATGTTTTTCTCACTCCTACTAGTGAATGTAATGTAACACACACCCATACAATGCGCACCACCCCGCCATGTTTTTCAGAAACCTATCCTACATTGCCACTGCATGTTCCCTGACCTCATCATGCTGACCACACCGCGGTGCTTTTCTCAATCCTACATTGCCACTCACTGCCTATCCTAATTCAGACCCTCCGAATCACACCACCCCGTGATGTTTTTCTCACTCCTACTAGTGAATGTAATGTAACACACACCCATACAATGCGCACCACCCCGTGATGATTTTCTCACTCCGACTAGTGAATATAATGTAACACACACCCATACAATGCGCACCACCACGTGATGTTTTTCTCACTCCTTCTAGTGAATGTAATGAAACACCCATACAATGCACACCACCCCGCGATGTTTTTCAGAAACCTATCCTACATTGCCACTGCATGTTCCCTGACCTCCCCATGCTGACCACACCGCGGTGCTTTTATCCATCCTACATTGCCACTCACTGCCTATCCTAATTCAGACCCTCCGATTCACACCACCCCGTGATGTTTTTCTCACTCCTACTAGTGAATGTAATGTAACACACACCCATACAATGCGCACCACCCCGTGATGTTTTTCTCACTCCTACTAGTGAATGTAATGTGACACACACCCATACAATGCGCTCCACCCCGTGATGTTTTTCTCACTCCTACTAGTGAATGTAATGTAACACACACCCATACAATGCGCACCACCCCGCGATGATTTTCAGAAACCTATCCTACATTGCCACTGCTTGTTCCCTGACCTCTCCATGCTGACCACCCCACGGTGCTTTTCTCCATCCTACATTGCCACTCACTGCCTATCCTAATTCAGACCCTCCGATTCACACCACCCCGTGATGTTTTTCTCACTCCTTCTAGTGAATGTAATGTAACACACACCCATACAATGCGCACCACCCCGTGATGTTTTTCTCACTCCTACTAGTGAATGTAATGTAACACACACCCATACAATGCGCACCACCCCGCGATGTTTTTCAGAAACCTATCCTACATTGCCACTGCATGTTCACTGACCTCCTCATGCTGACAACCCCGCGGTGCCTTTCGCCATCCTACATTGCCACTCACTGCCTATCCTAATTCAGACCCTCCGATTCACATCACCCCGCGAAGTTTTTCTCATTCCTACTAGTGAATGTAATTTAACACACAGCCATACAATGCGCACCACTCCGTGATGTTTTTCTCACTCCTACTAGTGAATGTAATGTAACACACACCCATACAATGCGCACCACCCCGTGATGTTTTTCTCACTCCTACTTGTGAATGTAATGTAACACACACCCATACAATGCGCACGACCATGTGATGATTTTCTCACTCCAAATAGTGAATGTAATGTAACACACACCCATACAATGCGCACCACCCCGTGATGTTTTTCTCACTCCTACTAGTGAATGTAATGTAACACACATCCATACAATGCGCACCACCCCGCGATGTTTTTCACAAACCTATCCTACATTGCCAATGCTTGTTCCCTGACCTCCCCATGCTGACCACCCCGCGGTGCTTTTCTCCATCCTACATTGCCACTCACTGTCTATTATAATTCAGACCCTCCGATTCATACCACCCCGTGATGTTTTTCTCACTCCTACTAGTGAATGTAATGTAACACACACCCATACAATGCGCACCACACCGTGATGTTTTTCTCACTCCTACTAGTGAATGTAATGTAACACACACCCATACAATGCGCACCACCCCGCGATGTTTTTCAGAAACCTATGCTACATTGCCACTGCATGTTCCCTGACCGTCTCATGCTGACCACCCCGCGGTGCCTTTCGCCATCCTACATTGCCACTCACTGCCTATCCTAATTCAGACCCTCCGATTCACACCACCCCGTGATGTTTTTCTCACTCCTACTAGTGAATGTAATGTAACACACACCCATACAATGCGCACCACTCCGTGATGTTTTTCTCACTCCTTCTAGTGAGTGTAATGTAACACACACCATTACAATGCGCACCACACCGTGATGTGTTTCTCACTCCTACTAGTGAATGTAATGTAACACACACCCATACAATGCACACGACCCCGCGATGTTTTTCAGAAACCTATCTTACATTGCCACTGCATGTTCTCTGTCCTCCCCATGCTGACCACCCCTCAGTGCTTTTCTCCATCCTACATTGCCACTCACTGCCTATCCTAATTCAGACCCTCCGATTCACACCACCCCGTGATGTTTTTCTCACTCCTACTAGTGAATGTAATGTAACACACACCCATACAATGCGCACCACCCCGTGATGTTTTTCTCACTCCTACTAGTGAATGTAATGTAACACACACCCATACAATGCGCACCACCCCGTGATGTTTTTCTCACTCCTACTAGTGAATGTAATGTAACTCACACGCATACAATGCGCACCACCCCGCGATGTTTTTCAGAAAACTATCCTACATTGCCACTGCATGTTCCCTGACCTCCCCATGCTGACCACCCCGCGGTACTTTTCTCCATCCTACATTGCCACTCACTGCCTGTCCTAATTCAGAACCTCCGATTCACACCACCCCGTGATGTTTTTCTCACTCCTACTAGTGAATATAATGTAACACACACCCATACAATGCGCACCACCCCGTGATGTTTTTCTCACTCCTACTAGTGAATATAATGTAACACACACCCATACAATGCGCACCACCCCGTGATGTTTTTCTCACTCCTACTAGTGAATGTAATGTAACACACACCCATACAATGCGCACCACCCCGTGATGTTTTTCTCACTCCTACTAGTGAATGTAATGTAACACACACCCAGACAATGCGCACCACCGCGCGATGTTTTTCACAAACCTATCCTACATTGCCACTGCTTGTTCCCTGACCTCCCCATGCTGACCACCCCGCGGTGATTTTCTCCATCCTACATTGCCACTCACTGCCTATCCTAATTCTGACCCTCCGATTCACACTACCCCATGATGTTTTTCTCACTCCTACTAGTGAATGTAATGTAACACACACCCATACAATGCGCACCACCCTGAGATGTTTTTCTCACTCCTACTAGTGAATGTAATGTAACACACACCCATACAATGTGCACCACCCCGCGATGTTTTTCAGAAACCTATCCTACATTGCCTCTGCATGTTCCCTGACCTCCTCATGCTGACCACCCCGCGGTGCCTTTCGCCATCCTACATTGCCACTCACTGCCTATCCTAATTCACACCCTCCGATTCACACCACCCCGTGATGTTTTTCTCATCCTACTAGTGAATGTAATTTAACACACACCCATACAATGCGCACCACCACGCGATGTTTTTCAGAAACCTATCCTACATTGCCACTGCATGTTCCCTGACCTCCCCATGCTGAGCACACCGCGGTGCTTTTCTCCATCCTACATTGCCACTCACTGCCTATCCTAATACAGACACTCCGATTCACACCACCCCGTGATGTTTTTCTCACTGCTACTAGTGAATGTAATGTAACACACACCCATACAATGCACACCACTCCGTGATGTTTTTCTCACTCCTAATAGTGAAAGTAATGTAACACACACCCATACAATGCGCACCACCCCGTGTTGTTTTTCTCACTCCTACTAGTGAATGTAATGTAACACACACCCATACAATGCGCACCACCCCGCGATGTTTTTCAGAAACCTATCCTACATTGCCACTGCATGTTCCCTGACCTCCCCATGCTGACCAGCCCGCGGTGCTTTTCTCCATCCTACATTGCCACTCACTGCCTATCCTAATTCAGACCCTCCGATTCACACCACCCCGTGATGTTTTTCTCATTCCTACTAGTGAATGTAATGTAACACACACCCATACAATGCACACCACCCCGTGATGTTTTTCTCACTCCTACTAGTGAATGTAATGTGACACACACCCATACAATGCGCACCAACCCGTGATGTTTTTCTCACTCCTACTAGTGAATGTAATGTAACACACACCCAGACAATGCGCACCACCCCGCGATGTTTTTCACAAACCTATCCTACATTGCCACTGCTTGTTCCCTGACCTCCCCATGCTGACCACCCCGCGGTGATTTTCTCCATCCTACATTGCCACTCACTGCCTATCCTAATTCAGACCCTCCGATTCACACCACCCCGCGATGTTTTTCTCATCCTACTAGTGAATGAAATTTAACACACTCCCATACAATGCGCACCACCACGCGATGTTTTTCAGAAACCTATCCTACATTGCCACTGCATGTTCCCTGACCTCCCCATGCTGAGCACCCCGCCGTGCTTTTCTCCATCCTACATTGCCACTCACTGCCTATCCTAATTCAGACCCTCCGATTCACACCACCCCATGATGTTTTTCTCACTCCTACTAGTGAATGTAATGTAACACACACCCATACAATGCGCACCACCCCGTGATGTTTTTCTCACTCCTACTAGTGAATGTAATGTAACACACACCCATACAATGCGCACCACCCCGCGATGTTTTTCAGAAATCTATCCTACATTGCCACTGCATGTTCCCTGACCTCCTCATGATGACCACCCCGCGGTGCCTTTCGCCATCCTACATTGCCACTCACTGCCTATCCTAATTCAGACCATCCGATTCACACCACCCCGTGATGTTTTTCTCATCCTACTAGTGAATGTAATTTAACACACACCCATACAATGCACACCACTCCGTGATGTTTTTCTCACTCCTACTAGTGAAAGTAATGTAACACACACCCATACAATGCGCACCACCCCGTGATGTTTTTCTCACTCCTACTAGTGAATGTAATGTAACACACACCCATACAATGCGCACCACCCCGCGATGTTTTTCAGAAATCTATCCTACATTGCCACTGCATGTTCCCTGACCTCCCCATGCTGACCAGCCCGCGGTGCTTTTCTCCATCCTACATTGCCACTCACTGCCTATCCTTATTCAGACCCTCCGATTCACACCACCCCGTGATGTTTTTCTCATTCCTACTAGTGAATGTAATGTAACACACACCCATACAATGCACACCTCCCCGTGATGTTTTTCTCACTCCTACTAGTGAATGTAATGTAACACACACCATTACAATGCGCACCACCCCGTGATGTTTTTCTCACCCTACTAGTGAATGTAATGTAACACACACCCATACAATGCACACGACCCTGCGATGTTTTTCAGAAACCTATCCTACATTGCCACTGCATGTTCCCTGACCTCCCCATGCTGAGCACCCCGCGGTGCTTTTCTCCATCCTACATTGCCACTCACTGCCTATCCTAATTCTGACCCTCCGATTCACACTACCCCATGATGTTTTTCTCACTCCTACTAGTGAATGTAATGTAACACACACCCATACAATGCGCACCACCCCGTGATGTTTTTCTCACTCCTACTAGTGAATGTAATGTAACACACACCCATACAATGCGCACCACCCCGCGATGTTTTTCAGAAACCTATCCTACATTGCCACTGCATGTTCCCTGACCTCCTCATGCTGACCACCCCGCGGTGCCTTTCGCCATCCTACATTGCCTCTCACTGCCTATCCTAATTCACACCCTCCGATTCACACCACCCCGTGATGTTTTTCTCATCCTACTAGTGAATGTAATTTAACACACACCCATACAATGCGCACCACCACGCGATGTTTTTCAGAAACCTATCCTACATTGCCACTGCATGTTCCCTGACCTCCCCATGCTGAGCACACCGCGGTGCTTTTCTCCATCCTACATTGCCACTCACTGCCTATCCTAATTCAGACACTCCGATTCACACCACCCCGTGATGTTTTTCTCACTCCTACTAGTGAATGTAATGTAACACACACCATTACAATGCGCACCACCCCGTGATGTTTTTCTCACCCTACTAGTGAATGTAATGTAACACACACCCATACAATGCACTCGACCCCGCGATATTTTTCAGAAACCTATCCTACATTGCCACTGCCTGTTCTCTGTCCTCTCAATGCTGACCACCCCTCAGTGCTTTTCTCCATCCTACATTGCCACTCACTGCCTATCCTAATTCAGACCCTCCGATTCACACCACGCCGTGATGTTTTTCTCACTCCTACTAGTGAATGTAATGTAACACACACCCATACAATGTGCACCACCCCGTGATGTTTTTCTCACTCCTACTAGTGAATGTAATGTGACACACACCCATACAATGAGCACCAACCCGTGATGTTTTTGTCACTCCTACTAGTGAATGTAATGTAACACACACCCAGACAATGCGCACCACCCCGCGATGTTTTTCAGAAACCTATCCTACATTGCCACTGCTTGTTCCCTGACCTCCCCATGCTGACCACCCCGCGGTGATTTTCTCCATCCTACATTGCCACTCACTGCCTATCCTAATTCAGACCCTCGATTCACACCACCCCGCGATGTTTTTCTCATCCTACTAGTGAATGAAATTTAACACACTCCCATACAATGCGCACCACCACGCGATGTTTTTCAGAAACCTATCCTACATTGCCACTGCATGTTCCCTGACCTCCCCATGCTGAGCACCCCGCCGTGCTTTTCTCCATCCTACATTGCCACTCACTGCCTATCCTAATTCAGACCCTCCGATTCACACCACCCCATGATGTTTTTCTCACTCCTACTAGTGAATGTAATGTAACACACACCCATACAATGCGCACCACCCCGTGATGTTTTTCTCACTCCTACTAGTGAATGTAATGTAACACACACCCATACAATGCGCACCACCCCGCGATGTTTTTCAGAAA
Source organism: Cavia porcellus (assembly GCF_034190915.1). NCBI lineage: Eukaryota > Metazoa > Chordata > Mammalia > Rodentia > Caviidae > Cavia > Cavia porcellus. The sequence goes on from NW_026947556.1 coordinate 2,111,953, forward strand.
CCTATCCTACATTGCCACTGCATGTTCCCTGACCTCCTCATGCTGACCACCCCGCGGTGCCTTTCGCCATCCTACATTGCCACTCACTGCCTATCCTAATTCAGACCCTCCGATTCACACCACCCCGTGATGTTTTTCTCATCCTACTAGTGAATGTAATTTAACACACACCCATACAATGCACACCACTCCGTGATGTTTTTCTCACTCCTACTAGTGAAAGTAATGTAACACACACCCATACAATGCGCACCACCCCGTGATGTTTTTCTCACTCCTACTAGTGAATGTAATGTAACACACACCCATACAATGCGCACCACCCCGCGATGTTTTTCAGAAACCTATCCTACATTGCCACTGCATGTTCCCTGACCTCCCCATGCTGACCAGCCCGCGGTGCTTTTCTCCATCCTACATTGCCACTCACTGCCTATCCTAATTCAGACCCTCCGATTCACACCACCCCGTGATGTTTTTCTCATTCCTACTAGTGAATGTAATGTAACACACACCCATACAATGCACACCTCCCCGTGATGTTTTTCTCACTCCTACTAGTGAATGTAATGTAACACACACCATTACAATGCGCACCACCCCGTGATGTTTTTCTCACCCTACTAGTGAATGTAATGTAACACACACCCATACAATGCACACGACCCTGCGATGTTTTTCAGAAACCTATCCTACATTGCCACTGCATGTTCTCTGTCCTCTCCATGCTGACCACCCCTCAGTGCTTTTCTCCATCCTACATTGCCACTCACTGCCTATCCTAATTCAGGCCCTCCGATTCACACCACCCCGTGATGTTTTTCTCACTCCTACTAGTGAATGTAATGTAACACACACCCATACAATGCGCACCACCCCGTGATGTTTTTCTCACTCCTACTAGTGAATGTAATGTGACACACACCCATACAATGCGCACCACCCCGCGATGTTTTTCAGAAACCTATCCTACATTGCCACTGCATGTTCCCTGACCTCTCCATGCTGACCAGCCCGCGGTGCTTTTCTCCATCCTACATTGCCACTCACTGCCTATCCTAATTCAGACCCTCCGATTCACACCACCCCGTGATGTTTTTCTCACTCCTACTAGTGAATGTAATGTAACACACAACCATACAGTGCGCACCACCCCGTGATGATTTTCTCACTCCGAATAGTGAATGTAATGTAACACACACCCATACAATGCGCACGACCATGTGATGATTTTCTCACTCCGAATAGTGAATGTAATGTAACACACACCCATACAATGCGCACCACCCCGTGATGTTTTTCTCACTCCTACTAGTGAATGTAATGTAACACACATCCATACAATGCGCACCACCCCGCGATGTTTTTCACAATCCTATCCTACATTGCCAATGCTTGTTCCCTGACCTCCCCATGCTGAACACCCCGCGGTGCTTTTCTCCATCCTACATTGCCACTCACTGCCTATTATAATTCAGACCCTCCGATTCACACCACCCCGTGATGTTTTTCTCACTCCTACTAGTGAATGTAATGTAACACACACCCAGACAATGCGCACCACCCCGCGATGTTTTTCACAAACCTATCCTACATTGCCACTGCTTGTTCCCTGACCTCCCCATGCTGACCACCCCGCGGTGATTTTCTCCATCCTACATTGCCACTCACTGCCTATCCTAATTCAGACCCTCCGATTCACACCACCCCGCGATGTTTTTCTCATCCTACTAGTGAATGAAATTTAACACACTCCCATACAATGCGCACCACCACGCGATGTTTTTCAGAAACCTATCCTACATTGCCACTGCATGTTCCCTGACCTCCCCATGCTGAGCACCCCGCCGTGCTTTTCTCCATCCTACATTGCCACTCACTGCCTATCCTAATTCAGACCCTCCGATTCACACCACCCCATGATGTTTTTCTCACTCCTACTAGTGAATGTAATGTAACACACACCCATACAATGCGCACCACCCCGTGATGTTTTTCTCACTCCTACTAGTGAATGTAATGTAACACACACCCATACAATGCGCACCACCCCGCGATGTTTTTCAGAAATCTATCCTACATTGCCACTGCATGTTCCCTGACCTCCTCATGCTGACCACCCCGCGGTGCCTTTCGCCATCCTACATTGCCACTCACTGCCTATCCTAATTCAGACCATCCGATTCACACCACCCCGTGATGTTTTTCTCATCCTACTAGTGAATGTAATTTAACACACACCCATACAATGCACACCACTCCGTGATGTTTTTCTCACTCCTACTAGTGAAAGTAATGTAACACACACCCATACAATGCGCACCACCCCGTGATGTTTTTCTCACTCCTACTAGTGAATGTAATGTAACACACACCCATACAATGCGCACCACCCCGCGATGTTTTTCAGAAATCTATCCTACATTGCCACTGCATGTTCCCTGACCTCCCCATGCTGACCAGCCCGCGGTGCTTTTCTCCATCCTACATTGCCACTCACTGCCTATCCTAATTCAGACCCTCCGATTCACACCACCCCGTGATGTTTTTCTCATTCCTACTAGTGAATGTAATGTAACACACACCCATACAATGCACACCTCCCCGTGATGTTTTTCTCACTCCTACTAGTGAATGTAATGTAACACACACCATTACAATGCGCACCACCCCGTGATGTTTTTCTCACCCTACTAGTGAATGTAATGTAACACACACCCATACAATGCACACGACCCTGCGATGTTTTTCAGAAACCTATCCTACATTGCCACTGCATGTTCCCTGACCTCCCCATGCTGAGCACCCCGCGGTGCTTTTCTCCATCCTACATTGCCACTCACTGCCTATCCTAATTCTGACCCTCCGATTCACACTACCCCATGATGTTTTTCTCACTCCTACTAGTGAATGTAATGTAACACACACCCATACAATGCGCACCACCCCGTGATGTTTTTCTCACTCCTACTAGTGAATGTAATGTAACACACACCCATACAATGCGCACCACCCCGCGATGTTTTTCAGAAACCTATCCTACATTGCCACTGCATGTTCCCTGACCTCCTCATGCTGACCACCCCGCGGTGCCTTTCGCCATCCTACATTGCCACTCACTGCCTATCCTAATTCACACCCTCCGATTCACACCACCCCGTGATGTTTTTCTCATCCTACTAGTGAATGTAATTTAACACACACCCATACAATGCGCACCACCACGCGATGTTTTTCAGAAACCTATCCTACATTGCCACTGCATGTTCCCTGACCTCCCCATGCTGAGCACACCGCGGTGCTTTTCTCCATCCTACATTGCCACTCACTGCCTATCCTAATTCAGACACTCCGATTCACACCACCCCGTGATGTTTTTCTCACTCCTACTAGTGAATGTAATGTAACACACACCATTACAATGCGCACCACCCCGTGATGTTTTTCTCACCCTACTAGTGAATGTAATGTAACACACACCCATACAATGCACTCGACCCGGCGATATTTTTCAGAAACCTATCCTACATTGCCACTGCCTGTTCTCTGTCCTCTCAATGCTGACCACCCCTCAGTGCTTTTCTCCATCCTACATTGCCACTCACTGCCTATCCTAATTCAGACCCTCCGATTCACACCACGCCGTGATGTTTTTCTCACTCCTACTAGTGAATGTAATGTAACACACACCCATACAATGTGCACCACCCCGTGATGTTTTTCTCACTCCTACTAGTGAATGTAATGTGACACACACCCATACAATGAGCACCAACCCGTGATGTTTTTGTCACTCCTACTAGTGAATGTAATGTAACACACACCCAGACAATGCGCACCACCCCGCGATGTTTTTCAGAAACCTATCCTACATTGCCACTGCTTGTTCCCTGACCTCCCCATGCTGACCACCCCGCGGTGATTTTCTCCATCCTACATTGCCACTCACTGCCTATCCTAATTCAGACCCTCGATTCACACCACCCCGCGATGTTTTTCTCATCCTACTAGTGAATGAAATTTAACACACTCCCATACAATGCGCACCACCACGCGATGTTTTTCAGAAACCTATCCTACATTGCCACTGCATGTTCCCTGACCTCCCCATGCTGAGCACCCCGCCGTGCTTTTCTCCATCCTACATTGCCACTCACTGCCTATCCTAATTCAGACCCTCCGATTCACACCACCCCATGATGTTTTTCTCACTCCTACTAGTGAATGTAATGTAACACACACCCATACAATGCGCACCACCCCGTGATGTTTTTCTCACTCCTACTAGTGAATGTAATGTAACACACAACCATACAATGCGCACCACCCCGCGATGTTTTTCAGAAACCTATCCTACATTGCCACTGCATGTTCCCTGACCTCCTCATGCTGACCACCCCGCGGTGCCTTTCGCCATCCTACATTGCCACTCACTGCCTATCCTAATTCAGACCCTCCGATTCACACCACCCCGTGATGTTTTTCTCATCCTACTAGTGAATGTAATTTAACACACACCCATACAATGCACACCACTCCGTGATGTTTTTCTCACTCCTACTAGTGAAAGTAATGTAACACACACCCATACAATGCGCACCACCCCGTGATGTTTTTCTCACTCCTACTAGTGAATGTAATGTAACACACACCCATACAATGCGCACCACCCCGCGATGTTTTTCAGAAACCTATCCTACATTGCCACTGCATGTTCCCTGACCTCCCCATGCTGACCAGCCCGCGGTGCTTTTCTCCATCCTACATTGCCACTCACTGCCTATCCTAATTCAGACCCTCCGATTCACACCACCCCGTGATGTTTTTCTCATTCCTACTAGTGAATGTAATGTAACACACACCCATACAATGCACACCTCCCCGTGATGTTTTTCTCACTCCTACTAGTGAATGTAATGTAACACACACCATTACAATGCGCACCACCCCGTGATGTTTTTCTCACCCTACTAGTGAATGTAATGTAACACACACCCATACAATGCACACGACCCTGCGATGTTTTTCAGAAACCTATCCTACATTGCCACTGCATGTTCTCTGTCCTCTCCATGCTGACCACCCCTCAGTGCTTTTCTCCATCCTACATTGCCACTCACTGCCTATCCTAATTCAGGCCCTCCGATTCACACCACCCCGTGATGTTTTTCTCACTCCTACTAGTGAATGTAATGTAACACACACCCATACAATGCGCACCACGCCGTGATGTTTTTCTCACTCCTACTAGTGAATGTAATGTGACACACACCCATACAATGCGCACCACCCCGCGATGTTTTTCAGAAACCTATCCTACATTGCCACTGCATGTTCCCTGACCTCTCCATGCTGACCAGCCCGCGGTGCTTTTCTCCATCCTACATTACCACTCACTGCCTATCCTAATTCAGACCCTCCGATTCACACCACCCCGTGATGTTTTTCTCACTCCTACTAGTGAATGTAATGTAACACACAACCATACAGTGCGCACCACCCCGTGATGATTTTCTCACTCCGAATAGTGAATGTAATGTAACACACACCCATACAATGCGCACGACCATGTGATGATTTTCTCACTCCGAATAGTGAATGTAATATAACACACACCCATACAATGCGCACCACCCCGTGATGTTTTTCTCACTCCTACTAGTGAATGTAATGTAACACACATCCATACAATGCGCACCACCCCGCGATGTTTTTCACAATCCTATCCTACATTGCCAATGCTTGTTCCCTGACCTCCCCATGCTGAACACCCCGCGGTGCTTTTCTCCATCCTACATTGCCACTCACTGCCTATTATAATTCAGACCCTCCGATTCACACCACCCCGTGATGTTTTTCTCACTCCTACTAGTGAATGTAATGTAACACACACCCATACAATGCGCACCACACCGTGATGTTTTTCTCACTCCTACTAGTGAATGTAATGTAACACACACCCATACAATGCGCACCACCCCGCGATGTTTTTCAGAAACCTATCCTACATTGCCACTGCATGTTCCCTGACCGTCTCATGCTGACCAACCCGCGGTGCCTTTCGCCATCCTACATTGCCACTCACTGCCTATCCTAATTCAGACCCACCGATTCACACCACCCCGCGATGTTTTTCTCATCCTACTAGTGAATGTAATTTAACACACACCCATACAATGCGCACCACCACGCGATGTTTTTCAGAAACCTATCCTACATTGCCACTGCATGTTCCCTGACCTCCCCATGCTGAGCACACCGCGGTGCTTTTCTCCATCCTACATTGCCACTCTCTGCCTATCCTAATTCAGACCCTCCGATTCACACCACCCCGTGATGTTTTTCTCACTCCTACTAGTGAATGTAATGTAACACACACCCATACAATGCGCACCACTCCGTGATGTTTTTCTCACTGCTACTAGTGAGTGTAATGTAACACACACCCATACAATGCGCACCACCCTGTGATGTTTTTCTCACTCCTACTAGTGAATGTAATGTAACACACACCCATACAATGCGCACCACCCCACGATGTTTTTCAGAAACCTATCCTACATTGCCACTGCATGTTCCCTGACCTCCCCATGCTGACCAACCCGCGGTGCTTTTCTCCATCCTACATTGCCACTCACTGCCTATCCTAATTCAGACCCTCCGATTCACACCACCCCGTGATGTTTTTCTCATTCCTACTAGTGAATGTAATGTAACACACACCCATACAATGCACACCATCCCGTGATGTTTTTCTCACTCCTACTAGTGAATGTAATGTAACACACACCATTACAATGCGCACCACCCCGTGATGTTTTTCTCACTCCTACTAGTGAATGTAATGTAACACACACCCATACAATGCACACGACCCCGCGATGTTTTTCAGAAACCTATCCTACATTGCCACTGCATGTTCTCTGTCCTCCCCATGCTGACCATCCCTCAGTGCTTTTCTCCATCCTACATTGCCACTCACTGCCTATCCTAATTCAGACCCTCCGATTCACACCACTCCGTGATGTTTTTCTCACTCCTACTAGTGAAAGTAATGTAACACACACCCATACAATGCGCACCACCCCGTGATGTTTTTCTCACTCCTACTAGTGAATGTAATGTAACACACACCCATACAATGCGCACCACCCCGCGATGTTTTTCAGAAACCTATCCTACATTGCCACTGCATGTTCCCTGACCTCCCCATGCTGACCAGCCCGCGGTGCTTTTCTCCATCCTACATTGCCACTCACTGCCTATCCTAATTCAGACCCTCCGATTCACACCACCCCGTGATGTTTTTCTCATTCCTACTAGTGAATGTAATGTAACACACACCCATACAATGCACACCTCCCCGTGATGTTTTTCTCACTCCTACTAGTGAATGTAATGTAACACACACCATTACAATGTGCACCACCCCGTGATGTTTTTCTCACCCTACTAGTGAATGTAATGTAACACACACCCATACAATGCACACGACCCTGCGATGTTTTTCAGAAACCTATCCTACATTGCCACTGCATGTTCTCTGTCCTCTCCATGCTGACCACCCCTCAGTGCTTTTCTCCATCCTACATTGCCACTCACTGCCTATCCTAATTCAGACCCTCCGATTCACACCACCCCGTGATGTTTTTCTCACTCCTACTAGTGAATGTAATGTAACACACACCCATACAATGCGCACCACCCCGTGATGTTTTTCTCACTCCTACTAGTGAATGTAATGTAACACACACCTATACAATGCGCACGACCCCGCGATGTTTTTCAGAATCCTATCCTACATTGCCACTGCATGTTCCCTGACCTCCCCATGCTGACAACCCCGCGGTGCCTTTCGCCATCCTACATTGCCACTCACTGCCTATCCTAATTCAGACCCTCCGATTCACACCACCCCGCGAAGTTTTTCTCACTCCTACTAGTGAATGTAATGTAACACACACCCATACAATGCGCACCACTCCGTGATGTTTTTCTCACTCCTACTAGTGAATGTAATGTAACACACACCCATACAATGCGCACCACCCCGTGATGTTTTTCTCACTCCTACTAGTGAATGTAATGTGACACACACCCATACAATGCGCACCACCCCGCGATGTTTTTCAGAAACCTATCCTACATTGCCACTGCATGTTCCCTGACCTCCCCATGCTGACCAGCCCGCGGTGCTTTTCTCCATCCTACATTGCCACTCACTGCCTATCCTAATTCAGACCCTCCGATTCACACCACCCCGTGATGTTTTTCTCACTCCTACTAGTGAATGTAATGTAACACACAACCATACAGTGCGCACCACCCCGTGATGATTTTCTCACTCCGAATAGTGAATGTAATGTAACACACACCCATACAATGCGCACGACCATGTGATGATTTTCTCACTCCGATTAGTGAATGTAATGTAACACACACCCATACAATGCGCACCACCCCGTGATGTTTTTCTCACTCCTACTAGTGAATGTAATGTAACACACATCCATACAATGCGCACCACCCCGCGATGTTTTTCACAATCCTATCCTACATTGCCAATGCTTGTTCCCTGACCTCCCCATGCTGAACACCCCGCGGTGCTTTTCTCCATCCTACATTGCCACTCACTGCCTATTATAATTCAGACCCTCCGATTCACACCACCCCGTGATGTTTTTCTCACTCCTACTAGTGAATGTAATGTAACACACACCCATAGAATGCGCACCACACCGTGATGTTTTTCTCACTCCTACTAGTGAATGTAATGTAACACACACCCATACAATGCGCACCACCCCGCGATGTTTTTCAGAAACCTATCCTACATTGCCACTGCATGTTCCCTGACCGTCTCATGCTGACCAACCCGCGGTGCCTTTCGCCATCCTACATTGCCACTCACTGCCTATCCTAATTCAGACCCTCCGATTCACACCACCCCGCGATGTTTTTCTCATCCTACTAGTGAATGTAATTTAACACACACCCATACAATGCGCACCACCACGCGATGTTTTTCAGAAACCTATCCTACATTGCCACTGCATGTTCCCTGACCTCCCCATGCTGAGCACACCGCGGTGCTTTTCTCCATCCTACATTGCCACTCTCTGCCTATCCTAATTCAGACCCTCCGATTCACACCACCCCGTGATGTTTTTCTCACTCCTACTAGTGAATGTAATGTAACACACACCCATACAATGCGCACCACTCCGTGATGTTTTTCTCACTGCTACTAGTGAGTGTAATGTAACACACACCCATACAATGCGCACCACCCTGTGATGTTTTTCTCACTCCTACTAGTGAATGTAATGTAACACACACCCATACAATGCGCACCACCCCACGATGTTTTTCAGAAACCTATCCTACATTGCCACTGCATGTTCCCTGACCTCCCCATGCTGACCAACCCGCGGTGCTTTTCTCCATCCTACATTGCCACTCACTGCCTATCCTAATTCAGACCCTCCGATTCACACCACCCCGTGATGTTTTTCTCATTCCTACTAGTGAATGTAATGTAACACACACCCATACAATGCACACCACCCCGTGATGTTTTTCTCACTCCTACTAGTTAATGTAATGTAACACACACCATTACAATGCGCACCACCCCGTGATGTTTTTCTCACTCCTACTAGTGAATGTAATGTAACACACACCCATACAATGCACACGACCCCGCGATGTTTTTCAGAAACCTATCCTACATTGCCACTGCATGTTCTCTGTCCTCCCCATGCTGACCATCCCTCAGTGCTTTTCTCCATCCTACATTGCCACTCACTGCCTATCCTAATTCAGACCCTCCGATTCACACCACTCCGTGATGTTTTTCTCACTCCTACTAGTGAAAGTAATGTAACACACACCCATACAATGCGCACCACCCCGTGATGTTTTTCTCACTCCTACTAGTGAATGTAATGTAACACACACCCATAAAATGCGCACCACCCCGCGATGTTTTTCAGAAACCTATCCTACATTGCCACTGCATGTTCCCTGACCTCCCCATGCTGACCAGCCCGCGGTGCTTTTCTCCATCCTACATTGCCACTCACTGCCTATCCTAATTCAGACCCTCCGATTCACACCACCCCGTGATGTTTTTCTCATTCCTACTAGTGAATGTAATGTAACACACACCCATACAATGCACACCTCCCCGTGATGTTTTTCTCACTCCTACTAGTGAATGTAATGTAACACACACCATTACAATGTGCACCACCCCGTGATGTTTTTCTCACCCTACTAGTGAATGTAATGTAACACACACCCATACAATGCACACGACCCTGCGATGTTTTTCAGAAACCTATCCTACATTGCCACTGCATGTTCTCTGTCCTCTCCATGCTGACCACCCCTCAGTGCTTTTCTCCATCCTACATTGCCACTCACTGCCTATCCTAATTCAGACCCTCCGATTCACACCACCCCGTGATGTTTTTCTCACTCCTACTAGTGAATGTAATGTAACAAATACCCATACAATGCGCACCACCCCGTGATGTTTTTCTCACTCCTACTAGTGAATGTAATGTAACACACACCCATACAATGCGCACGACCCCGCGATGTTTTTCAGAATCCTATCCTACATTGCCACTGCATGTTCCCTGACCTCCCCATGCTGACAACCCCGCGGTGCCTTTCGCCATCCTACATTGCCACTCACTGCCTATCCTAATTCAGACCCTCCGATTCACACCACCCCGCGAAGTTTTTCTCACTCCTACTAGTGAATGTAATGTAACACACACCCATACAATGCGCACCACTCCGTGATGTTTTTCTCACTCCTACTAGTGAATGTAATGTAACACACACCCATACAATGCGCACCACCCCGTGATGTTTTTCTCACTCCTACTAGTGAATGTAATGTGACACACACCCATACAATGCGCACCACCCCGCGATGTTTTTCAGAAACCTATCCTACATTGCCACTGCATGTTCCCTGACCTCCCCATGCTGACCAGCCCGCGGTGCTTTTCTCCATCCTACATTGCCACTCACTGCCTATCCTAATTCAGACCCTCCGATTCACACCACCCCGTGATGTTTTTCTCACTCCTACTAGTGAATGTAATGTAACACACAACCATACAGTGCGCACCACCCCGTGATGATTTTCTCACTCCGAATAGTGAATGTAATGTAACACACACCCATACAATGCGCACGACCATGTGATGATTTTCTCACTCCGAATAGTGAATGTAATGTAACACACACCCATACAATGCGCACCACCCCGTGATGTTTTTCTCACTCCTACTAGTAAATGTAATGTAACACACATCCATACAATGCGCACCACCCCGCGATGATTTTCACAAACCTATCCTACATTGCCAATGCTTGTTCCCTGACCTCCCCATGCTGAACACCCCGCGGTGCTTTTCTCCATCCTACATTGCCACTCACTGCCTATTATAATTCAGACCCTCCGATTCACACCACCCCGTGATGTTTTTCTCACTCCTACTAGTGAATGTAATGTAACACACACCCATACAATGCGCACCACCCCGTGATGTTTTTCTCACTCCTACTAGTGAATGTAATGTAACACACACCCATACAATGCGCACCACCCCGCGATGTTTTTCAGAAACCTATCCTACATTGCCACTGCATGTTCACTGACCTCCTCATGCTGACCACCCCGCGGTGCCTTTCGCCATCCTACATTGCCACTCACTGCCTATCCTAATTCAGACCCTCCGATTCACACCACCCCGTGATGTTTTTCTCATCCTACTAGTGAATGTAATTTAACACACACCCATACAATGCGCACCACCCCGCGATTTTTTCAGAAACCTATCCTACATTGCCACTGCATGTTCCCTGACCTCCCCATGCTGAGCACACCGCGGTGCTTTTCTCCATCCTACATTGCCACTCACTGCCTATCCTAATTCAGACCCTCCGATTCACACCACCCCGTGATGTTTTTCTCACTCCTACTAGTGAATGTAATGTAACACACACCCATACAATGCACACCACTCCGTGATGTTTTTCTCACTCCTATTAGTGAAAGTAATGTAACACACACCCATACAATGCGCACCACCCCGTGATGTTTTTCTCACTCCTACTAGTGAATGTAATGTAACACTCACCCATACAATGCGCACCACCCCGCGATGTTTTTCAGAAACCTATCCTACATTGCCACTGCATGTTCCCTGACCTCCCCATGCTGACCAGCCCGCGGTGCTTTTCTCCATCCTACATTGCCACTCACTGCCTATCCTAATTCAGACCCTCCGATTCACACCACCCCGTGATGTTTTTCTCATTCCTACTAGTGAATGTAAGGTAACACACACCCATACAATGCACACCTCCCCGTGATGTTTTTCTCACTCCTACTAGTGAATGTAATGTAACACACACCATTACAATGCGCACCACCCCGTGATGTTTTTCTCACCCTACTAGTGAATGCAATGTAACACACACCCATACAATGCACACGACCCTGCGATGTTTTTCAGAAACCTATCCTACATTGCCACTGCATGTTCTCTGTCCTCTCCATGCTGACCACCCCTCAGTGCTTTTCTCCATCCTACATTGCCACTCACTGCCTATCCTAATTCAGACCCTCCGATTCACACCACCCCGTGATGTTTTTCTCACTCCTACTAGTGAATGTAATGTAACACACACCCATACAGTGCGCACCACCCCGTGATGTTTTTCTCACTCCTACTAGTGAATGTAATGTAACACACACACATACAATGCGCACGACCCCGCGATGTTTTTCAGAATCCTATCCTACATTGCCACTGCATGTTCCCTGACCTCCCCATGCTGACAACCCCGCGGTGCCTTTCGCCATCCTACATTGCCACTCACTGCCTATCCTAATTCAGACCCTCCGATTCACACCACCCCGCGAAGTTTTTCTCACTCCTACTAGTGAATGTAATGTAACACACACCCATACAATGCGCACCACTCCGTGATGTTTTTCTCACTCCTACTAGTGAATGTAATGTAACACACACCCATACAATGCGCACCACCCCGTGATGTTTTTCTCACTCCTACTAGTGAATGTAATGTGACACACACCCATACAATGCGCACCACCCCGCGATGTTTTTCAGAAACCTATCCTACATTGCCACTGCATGTTCCCTGACCTCCCCATGCTGACCAGCCCGCGGTGCTTTTCTCCATCCTACATTGCCACTCACTGCCTATCATAATTCAGACCCTCCGATTCACAACACCCCGTGATGTTTTTCTCACTCCTACTAGTGAATGTAATGTAACACACAACCATACAGTGCGCACCACCCCGTGATGATTTTCTCACTCCGAATAGTGAATGTAATGTAACACACACCCATACAATGCGCACGACCATGTGATGATTTTCTCACTCCGAATAGTGAATGTAATGTAACACACACCCATACAATGCGCACCACCCCGTGATGTTTTTCTCACTCCTACTAGTAAATGTAATGTAACACACATCCATACAATGCGCACCACCCCGCGATGTTTTTCACAAACCTATCCTACATTGCCAATGCTTGTTCCCTGACCTCCCCATGCTGAACACCCCGCGGTGCTTTTCTCCATCCTACATTGCCACTCACTGCCTATTATAATTCAGACCCTCCGATTCACACCACCCCGTGATGTTTTTCTCACTCCTACTAGTGAATGTAATGTAACACACACCCATACAATGCGCACCACACCGTGATGTTTTTCTCACTCCTACTAGTGAATGTAATGTAACACACACCCATACAATGCGCACCACCCCGCGATGTTTTTCAGAAACCTATCCTACATTGCCACTGCATGTTCCCTGACCGTCTCATGCTGACCAACCCGCGGTGCCTTTCGCCATCCTACATTGCCACTCACTGCCTATCCTAATTCAGACCCTCCGATTCACACCACCCCGCGATGTTTTTCTCATCCTACTAGTGAATGTAATTTAACACACACCCATACAATGCGCACCACCACGCGATGTTTTTCAGAAACCTATCCTACATTGCCACTGCATGTTCCCTGACCTCCCCATGCTGAGCACACCGCGGTGCTTTTCTCCATCCTACATTGCCACTCTCTGCCTATCCTAATTCAGACCCTCCGATTCACACCACCCTGTGATGTTTTTCTCACTCCTACTAGTGAATGTAATGTAACACACACCCATACAATGCGCACCACTCCGTGATGTTTTTCTCACTGCTACTAGTGAGTGTAATGTAACACACACCCATACAATGCACACCACCCTGTGATGTTTTTCTCATTCCTACTAGTGAATGTAATGTAACACACACCCATACAATGCACACGACCCCGCGATGTTTTTCAGAAACCTATCCTACATTGCCACTGCATGTTCCCTGACCTCCCCATGCTGACCAACCCGCGGTGCTTTTCTCCATCCTACATTGCCACTCACTGCCTATCCTAATTCAGACCCTCCGATTCACACCACCCCGTGATGTTTTTCTCATTCCTACTAGTGAATGTAATGTAACACACACCCATACAATGCACACCACCCCGTGATGTTTTTCTCACTCCTACTAGTGAATGTAATGTAACACACACCATTACAATGTGCACCACCCCGTGATGTTTTTCTCACTCCTACTGGTGAATGTAATGTAACACACACCCATACAATGCACACGACCCCGCGATGTTTTTCAGAAACCTATCCTACATTGCCACTGCATGTTCTCTGTCCTCCCCATACTGACCATCCCTCAGTGCTTTTCTCCATCCTACATTGCCACTCACTGCCTATCCTAATTCAGACCCTCCGATTCACACCACCCCGTGATGTTTTTCTCACTCCTACTAGTGAATGTAATGTAACACACACCCATACAATGTGCACCACCCCGTGATGTTTTTCTCACTCCTACTAGTGAATGTAAAGTAACACACACCCATACAATGCGCACCACCCCGTGATGTTTTTCTCACTCCTACTAGTGAATGTAACGTAACACACATGCATACAATGCGCACCACCCCGCGATGTTTTTCAGAAACCTATCCTACATTGCCACTGCATGTTCCCTGACCTCCCCATGCTGACCACCCCGCGGTACTTTTCTCCATCCTACATTGCCACTCACTGCCTGTCCTAATTCAGAACCTCCGATTCACACCACCCCGTGATGTTTTTCTCACTCCTACTAGTGAATATAATGTAACACACACCCATACAATGCGCACCACCCCGGGATGTTTTTCTCACTCATACTAGTGAATGTAATGTAACACACACCCATACAATACACACCACCCCGTGATGTTTTTCAGAAACCTATCCTACATTGCCACTGCATGTTCCCTGACCTCCCCATGCTGACCACCCCGCGGTGATTTTATCCATCCTACATTGCCACTCACTGCCTATCCTAATTCAGACCCTCCGATTCACACCACCCCGTGATGTTTTTCTCACTCCTAATAGTGAATGTAATGTGAAACACACCCATACAATGCGCACCAACCCGTGATGTTTTTCTCACTCCTACTAGTGAATGTAATGTAACACACACCCATACAATGCGCACCACTCCGTGATGTTTTTCTCACTCCTACTAGTGAATGTAATGTAACACACACCCATACAATGCGCACCACCCCGTGATGTTTTTCTCACTCCTACTAGTGAATGTATTGTGACACACACCCATACAATGCGCACCAACCCGTGAGGTTTTTCTCACTCCTACTAGTGAATGTAATGTAACACACACCCAGACAATGCGCACCACCCCGCGATGTTTTTCACAAACCTATCCTACATTGCCACTGCTTGTTCCCTGACCTCCCCATGCTGACCACCCCGCGGTGATATTCTCCATCCTACATTGCCACTCACTGCCTATCCTAATTCAGACCCTCCGATTCACACCACCCCGCGATGTTTTTCTCATCCTACTAGTGAATGTAATTTAACACACTCCCATACAATGCGCACCACCACGCGATGTTTTTCAGAAACCTATCCTACATTGCCACTGCATGTTCCCTGACCTCCCCATGCTGAGCACCCCGCGGTGCTTTTCTCCATCCTACATTGCCACTCACTGCCTATCCTAATTCAGACCCTCCCATTCACACCACCCCATGATGTTTTTCTCACTCCTACTAGTGAATGTAATGTAACACACACCCATACAATGCGCACCACCCCGTGATGTTTTTCTCACTCCTACTAGTGAATGTAATGTAACACACACCCATACAATGCGCACCACCCCGCGATGTTTTTCAGAAACCTATCCTACATTGCCACTGCATGTTCCCTGACCTCCTCATGCTGACCACCCCGCGGTGCCTTTCGCCATCCTACATTGCCACTCACTGCCTATCCTAATTCAGACCCTCCGATTCACACCACCCCGTGATGTTTTTCTCATCCTACTAGTGAATGTAATTTAACACACACCCATGCAATGCGCACCACCACGCGATGTTTTTCAGAAACCTATCCTATATTGCCACTGCATGTTCCCTCACCTCCCCATGCTGACCACACCGCGGTGCTTTTCTCCATCCTACATTGCCACTCACTGCCTATCCTAATTCAGACCCTCCGATTCACACCACCCCGTGATGTTTTTCTCACTCCTACTAGTGAATGTAATGTAACACACACCCATACAATGCACACCACTCCGTGATGTTTTTCTCACTCCTACTAGTGAAAGTAATGTAACACACACCCATACAATGCGCACCACCCCGTGATGTTTTTCTCACTCCTACTAGTGAATGTAATGTAACACACACCCATACAATGCGCACCACCCCGCGATGTTTTTCAGAAACCTATCCTACATTGCCACTGCATGTTCCCTGACCTCCCCATGCTGACCAGCCCGCGGTGCTTTTCTCCATCCTACATTGCCACTCACTGCCTATCCTAATTCAGACACTCCGATTCACACCACCCCGTGATGTTTTTCTCATTCCTACTAGTGAATGTAATGTAACACACACCCATACAATGCACACCACCCCGTGATGTTTTTCTCACTCCTACTAGTGAATGTAATGTAACACACACCATTACAATGCGCACCACCCCGTGATGTTTTTCTCACCCTACTAGTGAATGTAATGTAACCCACACCCATACAATGCACACGACCCCGCGATGTTTTTCAGAAACCTATCCTACATTGCCACTGCATGTTCTCTGTCCTCTCCATGCTGACCACCCCTCAGTGCTTTTCTCCATCCTACATTGCCATTCACTGCCTATCCTAATTCAGACCCTCCGATTCACACCACCCCGTGATGTTTTTCTCACTCCTACTAGTGAATGTAATGTAACACACACCCATACAATGCGCACCACCCCGTGATGTTTTTCTCACTCCTACTAGTGAATGTAATGTAACACACACCCATACAATGCGCACCACCCCGCGATGTTTTTCAGAAACCTATCCTACATTGCCACTGCATGTTCCCTGACCTCCCCATGCTGACAACCCCGCGGTGCCTTTCGCCATCCTACATTGCCACTCACTGCCTATCCTAATTCAGACACTCCGATTCACACCACCCCACGAAGTTTTTCTCACTCCTACTAGTGAATGTAATGTAACACACACCCATACAATGCGCAACACTCCGTGATGTTTTTCTCACTCCTACTTGTGAATGTAATGTAACACACACCCATACAATGCGCACCACCCCGTGATGTTTTTCTCACTCCTACTAGTGAATGTAATGTGACACACACCCATACAATGCGCACCAACCCGTGATGTTTTTCTCACTCCTACTAGTGAATGTAATGTAACACACACCCAGACAATGCGCACCACCCCGCGATGTTTTTCACAAACCTATCCTGCATTGCCACTGCTTGTTCCCTGACCTTCCCATGTTGACCACCCCGCGGTGATTTTCTCCATCCTACATTGCCACTCACTGCCTATCCTAATTCAGACCCTCCGAATCACACCACCCCGTGATGTTTTTCTCACTCTTACTAGTGAATGTAATGTAACACACACCCATACAATGCGCACCACCCCGCCATGTTTTTCAGAAACCTATCCTACATTGCCACTGCATGTTCCCTGACCTCAACATGCTAACCACCCCGCGGTGCTTTTCTCAATCCTACATTGCCACTCACTGCCTATCCTAATTCAGACCCTCCGAATCACACCACCCCGTGATGTTTTTCTCACTCCTACTAGTGAATGTAATGTAACACACACCCATACAATGCGCACCACCCCGTGATGATTTTCTCACTCCGACTAGTGAATATAATGTAACACACACCCATACAATGCGCACCACCACGTGATGTTTTTCTCACTCCTTCTAGTGAATGTAATGAAACACACACCCATACAATGCACACCACCCCGCGATGTTTTTCAGAAACCTATCCTACATTGCCACTGCATGTTCCCTGACCTCCCCATGCTGACCACACCGCGGTGCTTTTATCCATCCTACATTGCCACTCACTGCCTATCCTAATTCAGACCCTCCGATTCACACCACCCCGTGATGTTTTTCTCACTCCTACTAGTGAATGTAATGTAACAAACACCCATACAATGCGCACCACCCCGTGATGTTTTTCTCACTCCTACTAGTGAATATAATGTGACACACACCCATACAATGCGCTCCACCCCGTGATGTTTTTCTCACTCCTACTAGTGAATGTAATGTAACACACACCCATACAATGCGCACCACCCCGCGATGTTTTTCAGAAACCTATCCTACATTGCCACTGCTTGTTCCCTGACCTCTCCATGCTGACCACCCCGCGGTGCTTTTCTCCATCCTACATTGCCACTCACTGCCTATCCTAATTCAGACCCTCCGATTCACACCACCCCGTGATGTTTTTCTCACTCCTTCTAGTGAATGTAATGTAACACACACCCATACAATGCGCACCACCCCGTGATGTTTTTCTCACTCCTACTAGTGAATGTAATGTAACACACACCCATACAATGCGCACCACCCCGCGATGTTTTTCAGAAACCTATCCTACATTGCCACTGCATGTTCCCTGACCTCCCCATGCTGACAACCCCGCGGTGCCTTTCGCCATCCTACATTGCCACTCACTGCCTATCCTAATTCAGACCCTCTGATTCACCCCACCCCGCGAAGTTTTTCTCATTCCTACTAGTGAATGTAATGTAACACACACCCATACAATGCGCACCACTCCGTGATGTTTTTCTCACTCCTACTAGTGAATGTAATGTAACACACACCCATACAATGCGCACCACCCCGTGATGTTTTTCTCACTCCTACTTGTGAATGTAATGTAACACACACCCATACAATGCGCACGACCATGTGATGATTTTCTCACTCCGAATAGTGAATGTAATGTAACACACACCCATACAATGCGCACCACCCCGTGATGTTTTTCTCACTCCTACTAGTGAATGTAATGTAACACACATCCATACAATGCGCACCACCCCGCGATGTTTTTCACAAACCTATCCTACATTGCCAATGCTTGTTCCCTGACCTCCCCATGCTGACCACCCCGCGGTGCTTTTCTCCATCCTACATTGCCACTCACTGCCTATTATAATTCAGACCCTCCGATTCACACCACCCCGTGATGTTTTTCTCACTCCTACTAGTGAATGTAATGTAACACACACCCATACAATGCGCACCACACCGTGATGTTTTTATCACTCCTACTAGTGAATGTAATGTAACACACACCCATACAATGCGCACCACCCCGCGATGTTTTTCAGAAACCTATCCTACATTGCCACTGCATGTTCCCTGACCGTCTCATGCTGACCACCCAGCGGTGCCTTTCCCAATCCTACATTGCCACTCACTGCCTATCCTAATTCAGACCCTCCGATTCACACCACCCCGTGATGTTTTTCTCACTCCTACTAGTGAATGTAATGTAACACACACCCATACAATGCGCACCACTCCGTGATGTTTTTCTCACTCCTACTAGTGAGTGTAATGTAACACACACCCATACAATGCGCACCACCCTGTGATGTTTTTCTCACTCCTACTAGTGAATGTAATGTAACACACACCCATACAATGCGCACCACCCCACGATGTTTTTCAGAAACCTATCCTACATTGCCACTGCATGTTCCCTAACCTCCCCATGCTGACCACCCCGCGGTGCTTTTCTCCATCCTACATTGCCACTCACTGCCTATCCTAATTAAGACCCTCCGATTCACACCACCCCGTGATGTTTTTCTCATTCCTACTAGTGAATGTAATGTAACACACACCCATACAATGCACACCACCCCGTGATGTTTTTCTCACTCCTACTAGTGAATGTAATGTAACACACTCCATTACAATGCGCACCACCCCGTGATGTTTTTCTCACTCCTACTAGTGAATGTAATGTAACACACACCCATACAATGCACACGACCCCGCGATGTTTTTCAGAAACCTATCTTACATTGCCACTGCATGTTCTCTGTCCTCCCCATGCTGACCACCCCTCAGTGCTTTTCTCCATCCTACATTGCCACTCACTGCCTATCCTAATTCAGACCCTCCGATTCACACCACCCCGCGATGTTTTTCTCACTCCTACTAGTGAATGTAATGTAACACACACCCATACAATGCGCACCACCCCGTGATGTTTTTCTCACTCCTACTAGTGAATGTAATGTAACACACACCCATACAATGCGCACCACCCCGTGATGTTTTTCTCACTCCTACTAGTGAATGTAATGTAACACACACCCATACAATGCGCACCACCCCGTGATGTTTTTCTCACTCCTACTAGTGAATGTAATGTAACACACACCCATACAATGCGCACCACCCCGCGATGTTTTTCAGAAACCTATCCTACATTGCCACTGCATGTTCCCTGACCTCCCCATGCTGACAACCCCGCGGTGCCTTTCGCCATCCTACATTGCCACTCACTGCCTATCCTAATTCAGACACTCCGATTCACACCACCCCACGAAGTTTTTCTCACTCCTACTAGTGAATGTAATGTAACACACACCCATACAATGCGCACCACTCCGTGATGTTTTTCTCACTCCTACTAGTGAATGTAATGTAACACACACCCATACAATGCGCACCACCCCGTGATGTTTTTCTCACTCCTACTAGTGAATGTAATGTGACACACACCCATACAATGCGCACCAACCCGTGAGGTTTTTCTCACTCCTACTAGTGAATGTAATGTAACACACACCCAGACAATGCGCACCACCCCGCGATGTTTTTCACAAACCTATCCTACATTGCCACTGCTTGTTCCCTGACCTCCCCATGCTGACCACCCCGCGGTGATATTCTCCATCCTACATTGCCACTCACTGCCTATCCTAATTCAGACCCTCCGATTCACACCACCCCGCGATGTTTTTCTCATCCTACTAGTGAATGTAATTTAACACACTCCCATACAATGCGCACCACCACGCGATGTTTTTCAGAAACCTATCCTACATTGCCACTGCATGTTCCCTGACCTCCTCATGCTGAGCACCCCGCGGTGCTTTTCTCCATCCTACATTGCCACTCACTGCCTATCCTAATTCAGACCCTCCGATTCACACCACCCCATGATGTTTTTCTCACTCCTAATAGTGAATGTAATGTAACACACACCCATACAATGCGCACCACCCCGTGATGTTTTTCTCACTCCTACTAGTGAATGTAATGTAACACACACCCATACAATGCGCACCACCCCGCGATGTTTTTCAGAAACCTATCCTACAATGCCACTGCATGTTCCCTGACCTCCTCATGCTGACCACCCCGCGGTGCCTTTCGCCATCCTACATTGCCACTCACTGCCTATCCTAATTCAGACCCTCCGATTCACACCACCCCGTGATGTTTTTCTCATTCCTACTAGTGAATGTAATGTAACACACACCCATACAATGCACACCACCCCGTGATGTTTTTCTCACTCCTACTAGTGAATGTAATGTAACACACACCATTACAATGCGCACCACCCCGTGATGTTTTTCTCACCCTACTAGTGAATGTAATGTAACCCACACCCATACAATGCACACGACCCCGCGATGTTTTTCAGAAACCTATCCTACATTGCCACTGCATGTTCTCTGTCCTCTCCATGCTGACCACCCCTCAGTGCTTTTCTCCATCCTACATTGCCATTCACTGCCTATCCTAATTCAGACCCTCCGATTCACACCACCCCGTGATGTTTTTCTCACTCCTACTAGTGAATGTAATGTAACACACACCCATACAATGCGCACCACCCCGTGATGTTTTTCTCACTCCTACTAGTGAATGTAATGTAACACACACCCATACAATGCGCACCACCCCGTGATGTTTTTCTCACTCCTACTAGTGAATGTAATGTGACACACACCCATACAATGCGCACCAACCCGTGATGTTTTTCTCACTCCTACTAGTGAATGTAATGTAACACACACCCAGACAATGCGCACCACCCCGCGATGTTTTTCACAAACCTATCCTGCATTGCCACTGCTTGTTCCCTGACCTCCCCATGTTGACCATCCCGCGGTGATTTTCTCCATCCTACATTGCCACTCACTGCCTATCCTAATTAAGACCCTCCGAATCACACCACCCCGTGATGTTTTTCTCACTCTTACTAGTGAATGTAATGTAACACACACCCATACAATGCGCACCACCCCGCCATGTTTTTCAGAAACCTATCCTACATTGCCACTGCATGTTCCCTGACCTCAACATGCTGACCACCCCGCGGTGCTTTTCTCAATCCTACATTGCCACTCACTGCCTATCCTAATTCAGACCCTCCGAATCACACCACCCCGTGATGTTTTTCTCACTCCTACTAGTGAATGTAATGTAACACACACCCATACAATGCGCACCACCCCGTGATGATTTTCTCACTCCGACTAGTGAATATAATGTAACACACACCCATACAATGCGCACCACCACGTGATGTTTTTCTCACTCCTTCTAGTGAATGTAATGAAACACACACCCATACAATGCACACCACCCCGCGATGTTTTTCAGAAACCTATCCTACATTGCCACTGCATGTTCCCTGACCTCCCCATGCTGACCACACCGCGGTGCTTTTATCCATCCTACATTGCCACTCACTGCCTATCCTAATTCAGACCCTCCGATTCACACCACCCCGTGATGTTTTTCTCACTCCTACTAGTGAATGTAATGTAATAAACACCCATACAATGCGCACCACCCCGTGATGTTTTTCTCACTCCTACTAGTGAATATAATGTGACACACACCCATACAATGCGCTCCACCCCGTGATGTTTTTCTCACTCCTACTAGTGAATGTAATGTAACACACACCCATACAATGCGCACCACCCCGCGATGTTTTTCAGAAACCTATCCTACATTGCCACTGCTTGTTCCCTGACCTCTCCATGCTGACCACCCCGCGGTGCTTTTCTCCATCCTACATTGCCACTCACTGCCTATCCTAATTTAGACCCTCCGATTCACACCACCCCGTGATGTTTTTCTCACTCCTTCTAGTGAATGTAATGTAACACACACCCATACAATGCGCACCACCCCGTGATGTTTTTCTCACTCCTACTAGTGAATGTAATGTAACACACACCCATACAATGCGCACCACCCCGCGATGTTTTTCAGAAACCCATCCTACATTGCCACTGCATGTTCCCTGACCTCCCCATGCTGACAACCCCGCGGTGCCTTTCGCCATCCTACATTGCCACTCACTGCCTATCCTAATTCAGACCCTCTGATTCACCCCACCCCGCGAAGTTTTTCTCATTCCTACTAGTGAATGTAATGTAACACACACCCATACAATGCGCACCACTCCGTGATGTTTTTCTCACTCCTACTAGTGAATGTAATGTAACACACACCCATACAATGCGCACCACCCCGTGATGTTTTTCTCACTCCTACTTGTGAATGTAATGTAACACACACCCATACAATGCGCACGACCATGTGATGATTTTCTCACTCCGAATAGTGAATGTAATGTAACACACACCCATACAATGCGCACCACCCCGTGATGTTTTTCTCACTCCTACTAGTGAATGTAATGTAACACACATCCATACAATGCGCACCACCCCGCGATGTTTTTCACAAACCTATCCTACATTGCCAATGCTTGTTCCCTGACCTCCCCATGCTGACCACCCCGCGGTGCTTTTCTCCATCCTACATTGCCACTCACTGCCTATTATAATTCAGACCCTCCGATTCACACCACCCCGTGATGTTTTTCTCACTCCTACTAGTGAATGTAATGTAACACACACCCATACAATGCGCACCACACCGTGATGTTTTTATCACTCCTACTAGTGAATGTAATGTAACACACACCCATACAATGCGCACCACCCCGCGATGATTTTCAGAAACCTATCCTACATTGCCACTGCATGTTCCCTGACCGTCTCATGCTGACCACCCCGCGGTGCCTTTCGCAATCCTACATTGCCACTCACTGCCTATCCTAATTCAGACCCTCCGATTCACACCACCCCGTGATGTTTTTCTCACTCCTACTAGTGAATGTAATGTAACACACACCCATACAATGCGCACCACTCCGTGATGTTTTTCTCACTCCTACTAGTGAGTGTAATGTAACACACACCCATACAATGCACACCACCCCGTGATGTTTTTCTCACTCCAACTAGTGAATGTAATGTAACACACACCATTACAATGCGCACCACCCCGTGATGTTTTTCTCACTCCTACTAGTGAATGTAATGTAACACACACCCATACAATGCACACGACCCCGCGATGTTTTTCAGAAACCTATCTTACATTGCCACTGCATGTTCTCTGTCCTCCCCATGCTGACCACCCCTCAGTGCTTTTCTCCATCCTACATTGCCACTCACTGCCTATCCTAATTCAGACCCTCCGATTCACACCACCCTGTGATGTTTTTCTCACTCCTACTAGTGAATGTAATGTAACACACACCCATACAATGCGCACCACCCCGCCATGTTTTTCAGAAACCTATCCTACATTGCCACTGCATGTTCCCTGACCTCAACATGCTGACCACCCCGCGGTGCTTTTCTCAATCCTACATTGCCACTCACTGCCTATCCTAATTCAGACCCTCCGAATCACACCACCCCGTGATGTTTTTCTCACTCCTACTAGTGAATGTAATGTAACACACACCCATACAATGCGCACCACCCCGTGATGTTTTTCTCACTCCTACTAGTGAATGTAATGTAACACACACCCATACAATGCGCACCACCCCGCGATGTTTTTCAGAAACCTATCCTACATTGCCACTGCATGTTCCCTGACCTCCCCATGCTGACAACCCCGCGGTGCCTTTCGCCATCCTACATTGCCACTCACTGCCTATCCTAATTCAGACCCTCTGATTCACACCACCCCGCGAAGTTTTTCTCATTCCTACTAGTGAATGTAATGTAACACACACCCATACAATGCGCACCACTCCGTGATGTTTTTCTCACTCCTACTAGTGAATGTAATGTAACACACAGCCATACAATGCGCAACACCCCGTGATGTTTTTCTCACTCCTACTTGTGAATGTAATGTAACAAACACGCATACAATGCGCACGACCATGTGATGATTTTCTCACTCCGAATAGTGAATGTAATGTAACACACACCCATACAATGCGCACCACCCCGTGATGTTTTTCTCACTCCTACTAGTGAATGTAATGTAACACACATCCATACAATGCGCACCACCCCGCGATGTTTTTCACAAACCTATCCTACATTGCCAATGCTTGTTCCCTGAACTCCCCATGCTGACCACCCCGCGGTGCTTTTCTCCATCCTACATTGCCACTCACTGCCTATCCTAATTCAGACCCTCCGATTCACACCACCCCGTGATGTTTTTCTCACTCCTACTAGTGAATGTAATGTAACACACACCCATACAATGCGCACCACCTCGTGATGTTTTTCTCACTCCTACTAGTGAATGTAATGTAACACACACCCATACAATGCGCACCACCCCGCGATGTTTTTCAGAAACATATCCTACATTGCCACTGCATGTTAGCTGACCGTCTCATGCTGACCACCCCGCGGTGCCTTTCGCCATCCTACATTGCCACTCACTGCCTATTCTAATTCAGACCCTCCGATTCACACCACCCCGTGATGTTTTTCTCACTCCTACTAGTGAATGTAATGTAACACACACCCATACAATGCGCACCACTCCGTGATGTTTTTCTCACTCCTACTAGAGAGTGTAATGTAACACACACCCATACAATGCGCACCACCCTGTGATGTTTTTCTCACTCCTACTAGTGAATGTAATGTAACACACACCCATACAATGCGCACCACCCCACGATGTTTTTCAGAAACCTATCCTACATTGCCACTGCATGTTCCCTGACCTCCCCATGCTGACCAACCCGCGGTGCTTTTCTCCATCCTACATTGCCACTCACTGCCTATCCTAATTAAGACCCTCCGATTCACACCACCCCGTGATGTTTTTCTCATTCCTACTAGTGAATGTAATGTAACACACACCCATACAATGCACACCACCCCGTGATGTTTTTCTCACTCCTACTAGTGAATGTAATGTAACACACACCATTACAATGCGCACCACCCCGTGATGTTTTTCTCACTCCTACTAGTGAATGTAATGTAACACACACCCATACAATGCACACGACCCCGCGATGTTTTTCAGAAACCTATCTTACATTGCCACTGCATATTCTCTGTCCTCCCCATGCTGACCACCCCTCAGTGCTTTTCTCCATCCTACATTGCCACTCACTGCCTATCCTAATTCAGACCCTCCGATTCACACCACCCCGTGATGTTTTTCTCACTCCTACTAGTGAATGTAATGTAACACACACCCATACAATGCGCACCACCCCGTGATGTTTTTCTCACTCCTACTAGTGAATGTAATGTAACACACACCCATACAATGCGCACCACCCCGTGATGTTTTTCTCACTCCTACTAGTGAATGTAATGTAACACACACCCATACAATGCGCACCACCCCGCGATGTTTTTCAGAAACCTATCCTACATTGCCACTGCATGTTCCCTGACCTCCCCATGCTGACCACCCCGCGGTACTTTTCTCCATCCTACATTGCCACTCACTGCCTGTCCTAATTCAGAACCTCCGATTCACACCACCCCGTGATGTTTTTCTCACTCCTACTAGTGAATATAATGTAACACACACCCATACAATGCGCACCACCCCGTGATGTTTTTCTCACTCCTACTAGTGAATGTAATGTAACACACACCCATACAATGCACACCACCCCACGATGTTTTTCAGAAACCTATCCTACATTGCCACTGCATGTTCCCTGACCTCCCCATGCTGACCACCCCGCGGTGATTTTATCCATCCTACATTGCCACTCACTGCCTATCCTAATTCAGACCCTCCAATTCACACCACCCCATGATGTTTTTCTCACTCATACTAGTGAATGTAATGTGACACACACCCATACAATGCGCACCACCCCGTGATGTTTTTCTCACTCCTACTAGTGAATGTAATGTAACACACACCCAGACAATGCGCACCACCCCGCGATGTTTTTCACAAACCTATCCTACATTGCCACTGCTTGTTCCCTGACCTCCCCATGCTGACCACCCCGCGGTGATTTTCTCCATCCTACATTGCCACTGACTGCCTATCCTAATTCAGACCCTCCGATTCACACCACCCCGCGATGTGTTTCTCATCCTACTAGTGAATGTAATTTAACACACTCCCATACAATGCGCACCACCACGCGATGTTTTTCAGAAACCTATCCTACATTGCCACTGCATGTTCCCTGACCTCCCCATGCTGAGCACCCCGCGGTGCTTTTCTCCATCCTACATTGCCACTCACTGCCTATCCTAATTCTGACCCTCCGATTCACACCACCCCATGATGTTTTTCTCACTCCTAATAGTGAATGTAATGTAACACACACCCATACAATGCGCACCACCCCGTGATGTTTTTCTCACTCCTACTAGTGAATGTAATGTAACACACACCCATACAATGCGCACCACCCCGCGATGTTTTTCAGAAACCTATCCTACATTGCCACTGCATGTTGCCTGACCTCCCCATGCTGACCACCCCGCGGTGCTTTTCTCCATCCTACATTGCCACTCACTGCCTATTATAATTCAGACCCTCCGATTCACACCACCCCGTGATGTTTTTCTCACTCCTACTAGTGAATGTAATGTAAAACACACCCATACAATGCGCACCACACCGTGATGTTTTTATCAATCCTACTAGTGAATGTAATGTAACACACACCCATACAATGCGCACCACCCCGCGATGTTTTTCAGAAACCTATCCTACATTGCCACTGCATGTTCCATGACCGTCTCATGCTGACCACCCCGCGGTGCCTTTCGCCATCCTACATTGCCACTCACTGCCTATCCTAATTCAGACCCTCCGATTCACACCACCCCGTGATGTTTTTCTCACTCCTACTAGTGAATGTAATGTAACACACACCCATACAATGCGCACCACTCCGTGATGTTTTTCTCACTCCTACTAGTGAGTGTAATGTAACACACACCCATACAATGCGCACCATCCTGTGATGTTTTTCTCACTCCTACTAGTGAATGTAATGTAACACACACCCATACAATGCGCACCACCCCACGATGTTTTTCAGAAACCTATCCTACATTGCCACTGCATGTTCCCTGACCTCCCCATGCTGACCAACCCGCGGTGCTTTTCTCCATCCTACATTGCCACTCACTGCCTATCCTAATTAAGACCCTCCGATTCACACCACCCCGTGATGTTTTTCTCATTCCTACTAGTGAATGTAATGTAACACACACCCATACAATGCACACCACCCCGTGATGTTTTTCTCACTCCTACTAGTGAATGTAATGTAACACACACCATTACAATGCGCACCACCCCGTGATGTTTTTCTCACTCCTACTAGTGAATGTAATGTAACACACACCCATACAATGCACACGACCCCGCGATGTTTTTCAGAAACCTATCTTACATTGCCACTGCATATTCTCTGTCCTCCCCATGCTGACCACCCCTCAGTGCTTTTCTCCATCCTACATTGCCACTCACTGCCTATCCTAATTCAGACCCTCCGATTCACACCACCCCGTGATGTTTTTCTCACTCCTACTAGTGAATGTAATGTAACACACACCCATACAATGCGCACCACCCCGTGATGTTTTTCTCACTCCTACTAGTGAATGTAATGTAACACACACCCATACAATGCGCACCACCCCGTGATGTTTTTCTCACTCCTACTAGTGAATGTAATGTAACACACACGCATACAATGCGCACCACCCCGCGATGTTTTTCAGAAACCTATCCTACATTGCCACTGCATGTTCCCTGACCTCCCCATGCTGACCACCCCGCGGTACTTTTCTACATCCTACATTGCCACTCACTGCCTGTCCTAATTCAGAACCTCCGATTCACACCACCCCGTGATGTTTTTCTCACTCCTACTAGTGAATATAATGTAACACACACCCATACAATGCTCACCACCCCGTGATGTTTTTCTCACTCCTACTAGTGAATGTAATGTAACACACACCCATACAATGCACACCACCCCGCGATGTTTTTCAGAAACCTATCCTACATTGCCACTGCATGTTCCCTGACCTCCCCATGCTGACCACCCCGCGGTGATTTTATCCATCCTACATTGCCACTCACTGCCTATCCTAATTCAGACCCTCCGATTCACACCACCCCGTGATGTTTTTCTAACTCATACTAGTGAATGTAATGTGACACACACCCATACAATGCGCACCACCCCGTGATGTTTTTCTCACTCCTACTAGTGAATGTAATGTAACACACACCCAGACAATGCGCACCACCGCGCGATGTTTTTCACAAACCTATCCTACATTGCCACTGCTTGTTCCCTGACCTCCCCATGCTGACCACCCCGCGGTGATTTTCTCCATCCTACATTGCCACTCACTGCCTATCCTAATTCAGACCCTCCGATTCACACCACCCCGCGATGTATTTCTCATCCTACTAGTGAATGTAATTTAACACACTCCCATACAATGCGCACCACCACGCGATGTTTTTCAGAAACCTATCCTACATTGCCACTGCATGTTCCCTGACCTCCCCATGCTGAGCCCCCTGCGGTGCTTTTCTCCAACCTACATTGCCACTCACTGCCTATCCTAATTCTGACCCTCCGATTCACACCACCCCATGATGTTTTTCTCACTCCTACTAGTGAATGTAATGTAACACACACCCATACAATGCGCACCACCCCGTGATGTTTTTCTCACTCCTACTAGTGAATGTAATGTAACACACACCCATACAATGCGCACCACCCCGCGATGTTTTTCAGAAACCTATCCTACATTGCCACTGCATGTTCCCTGACCTCCTCATGCTGACCACCCCGCGGTACCTTTCGCCATCCTACATTGCCACTCACTGCCTATCCTAATTCACACCCTCCGATTCACACCACCCCGTGATGTTTTTCTCATCCTACTAGTGAATGTAATTTCACACACACCCATACAATGCGCACCACCACGCGATATTTTTCAGAAACCTATCCTACATTGCCACTGCATGTTACCTGACCTCCCCATGTTGAGCACACCGCGGTGCTTTTCTCCATCCTACATTGCCACTCACTGCCTATCCTAATTCAGACACTCCGATTCACACCACCCCGTGATGTTTTTCTCACTCCTACTAGTGAATGTAATGTAACACACACCCCTACAATGCACACCACTCCGTGATGTTTTTCTCACTCCTACTAGTGAAAGTAATGTAACACACACCCATACAATGCGCACCACCCCGTGATGTTTTTCTCACTCCTACTAGTGAATGTAATGTAACACACACCCATACAATGCGCCCCACCCCGCGATGTTTTTCAGAAACCTATCCTACATTGCCACTGCATGTTCCCTGACCTCCCCATGCTGACCAGCCCGCAGTGCTTTTCTCCATCCTACATTGCCACTCACTGCCTATCCTAATTCAGACCCTCCGATTCACACCACCCCGTGATGTTTTTCTCATTCCTACTAGTGAATGTAATGTAACACACACCCATACAATGCACACCACCCCGTGATGTTTTTCTCACTCCTACTAGTGAATGTAATGTAACACACACCATTACAATGCGCACCACCCAGTGATGTTTTTCTCACCCTACTAGTGAATGTAATGTAACACACACCCATACAATGCACTCGACCCCGCGATGTTTTTCAGAAACCTATCCTACATTGCCGCTGCCTGTTCTCTGTCCTCTCAATGCTGACCCCCCCTCAGTGCTTTTCTCCATCCTACATTGCCACTCACTGCCTATCCTAATTCAGACCCTCCGATTCACACCACGCCGTGATGTTTTTCTCACTCCTACTAGTGAATGTAATGTAACACACACCCATACAATGCGCACCACCCCGTGATGTTTTTCTCACTCCTACTAGTGAATGTAATGTAACACACACCCATACAATGGGCACCACCCCGCGATGTTTTTCAGAAACCTATCCTACATTGCCACTTCATGTTCCCTGACCTCCCCATGCTGATAACCCCGCGGTGCCTTTCGCCATCCTACATTGCCACTCACTGCCTATCCTAATTCAGACCCTCCGATTCACACCACCCCACGAAGTTTTTCTCACTCCTACTAGTGAATGTAATGTAACACACACCCATACAATGCGCACCACACCGTGATGTTTTTCTCACTCCTACTAGTGAATGTAATGTAACACACACCCATACAATGCGCACCACCCCGTGATGTTTTTCTCACTCCTACTAGTGAATGTAATGTGACACACACCCATACAATGCGCACCAACCCGTGATGTTTTTCTCACTCCTACTAGTGAATGTAATGTAACACACACCCAGACAATGCGCACCACCCCGCGATGTTTTTCACAAACCTATCCTACATTGCCACTGCATGTTACCTGACCTCCCCATGCTGACCACCCCGCGGTGATTTTATCCATCCTACATTGCCACTCACTGCCTATCCTAATTCAGACCCTCCGATTCACACCACCCCGCGATGTTTTTCTCATTCTACTAGTGAATGAAATTTAACACACTCCGATACAATGCGCACCACCACGCGATGTTTTTCAGAAACCTATCCTACATTGCCACTGCATGTTCCCTGACCTCCCCATGCTGAGCACCCCGCCGTGCTTTTCTCCATCCTACATTGCCACTCACTGCCTATCCTAATTCAGACCCTCCGATTCACACCACCCCATGATGTTTTTCTCACTCCTACTAGTGAATGTAATGTAACACACACCCATACAATGCGCACCACTCCGTGATGTTTTTCTCACTCCTACTAGTGAATGTAATGTAACACACACCCATACAATGCGCACCACCCCGCGATGTTTTTCAGAAACCTATCCTACATTGCCACTGCATGTTCCCTGACCTCCTCATGCTGACCACCCCGCGGTGCCTTTCGCCATCCTACATTGCCACTCACTGCCTATCCTAATTCAGACCCTCCGATTCACACCACCCCGTGATGTTTTTCTCATCCTACTAGTGAATGTAATTTAACACACTCCCATACAATGCACACCACTCCGTGATGTTTTTCTCACTCCTACTAGTGAAAGTAATGTAACACACACCCATACAATGCGCACCACCCCGTGATGTTTTTCTCACTCCTACTAGTGAATGTAATGTAACACACACCCATACAATGCGCACCACCCCGCGATGTTTTTCAGAAACCTATCCTACATTGCCACTGCATGTTCCCTGACCTCCCCATGCTGACCAGCCCGCGGTGCTTTTCTCCATCCTACATTGCCACTCACAGCCTATCCTAATTCAGACCTTACGATTCACACCACCCCGTGATGTTTTTCTCATTCCTACTAGTGAATGTAATGTAACACACACCCATACAATGCACACCTCCCCGTGATGTTTTTCTCACTCCTACTAGTGAATGTAATGTAACACACACCATTACAATGCGCACCACCCCGTGATGTTTTTCTCACCCTACTAGTGAATGTAATGTAACACACACCCATACAATGCACACGACCCTGCGATGTTTTTCAGAAACCTATCCTACATTGCCACTGCATGTTCTCTGTCCTCTCCATGCTGACCACCCCTCGGTGCTTTTCTCCATCCTACATTGCCACTCACTGCCTATCCTAATTCAGACCCTCCGATTCACACCACCCCGTGATGTTTTTCTCACTCCTACTAGTGAATGTAATGTAACACACACCCATACAATGCGCACCACCCCGTGATGTTTTTCTCACTCCTACTAGTGAATGTAATGTAACACACACCCATACAATGCGCACGACCCCGCGATGTTTTTCAGAAACCTATCCTACATTGCCACTGCATGTTCCCTGACCTCCCCATGCTGACAAACCCGCGGTGCCTTTCGCCATCCTACATTGCCACTCACTGCCTATCCTAATTCAGACCCTCCGATTCACACCACCCGGCGAAGTTTTTCTCACTCCTACTAGTGAATGTATTGTAACACACACCCATACAATGCGCACCACTCCGTGATGTTTTTCTCACTCCTACTAGTGAATGTAATGTAACACACACCCATACAATGCGCACCACCCCGTGATGTTTTTCTCACTCCTACTAGTGAATGTAATGTGACACACACCCATACAATTCGCACCACCCCGTGATGTTTTTCAGAAACCTATCCTACATTGCCACTGCATGTTCCCTGACCTCCCCATGCTGACCAGCCCGCGGTGCTTTTCTCCATCCTACATTGCCACTCACTGCCTATCCTAATTCAGACCCTCCGATTCACACCACCCCGTGATGTTTTTCTCACTCCTACTAGTGAATGTAATGTAACACACAACCATACAGTGCGCACCACCCCGTGATGATTTTCTCACTCCGAATAGTGAATGTAATGTAACACACCCATACAATGCGCACGACCATGTGATGATTTTCTCACTCCGAATAGTGAATGTAATGTAACACACACCCATACAATGCACACGACCCCGCGATGTTTTTCAGAAACCTATCCTACATTGCCACTGCATGTTCTCTGTCCTCTCCATGCTGACCACCCCTCAGTGCTTTTCTCCATCCTACATTGCCACTCACTGCCTATCCTAATTCAGACCCTCCGATTCACACCGCCCCACGAAGTTTTTCTCACTCCTACTAGTGAATGTAATGTAACACACACCCATACAATGCGCACCACTCCGTGATGTTTTTCTCACTCCTACTAGTGAATGTAATGTAACACACACCCATACAATGCGCACCACCCCGTGATGTTTTTCTCACTCCTACTAGTGAATGTAATGTAACACACACCCAGACAATGCGCACCACCCCGCGATGTTTTTCACAAACCTATCCTACATTGCCACTACTTGTTCCCTGACCTCCCCATGCTGACCACCCCGCGGTGATTTTCTCCATCCTACATTGCCACACACTGCCTATCCTAATTCAGACCCTCCGATTCACACCACCCCGCGATGTTTTTCTCATCCTACTAGTGAATGTAATTTAACACACACCCATACAATGCGCACCACCACGCGATGTTTTTCAGAAACCTATCCTACATTGCCACTGCATGTTCCCTGACCTCCCCATGCTGAGCACACCGCGGTGATTTTCTCCATCCTACATTGCCACTCTCTGCCTATCCTAATTCAGACCCTCCGATACACACCACCCCGTGATGTTTTTCTCACTCCTACTAGTGAATGTAATGTAACACACACCCATACAATGCGCACCACTCCGTGATGTTTTTCTCACTGCTACTAGTGAGTGTAATGTAACACACACCCATACAATGTGCACCACCCTGTGATGTTTTTCTCACTCCTACTAGTGAATGTAATGTAACACACACCCAGACAATGCGCACCACCCGGCGATGTTTTTCACAAACCTATCCTACATTGCCACTGCTTGTTCCCTGACCTCCCCATGCTGACCACCCCGCGGTGATTTTATCCATCCTACATTGCCACTCACTGCCTATCCTAATTCAGACCCTCCGATTCACACCACCCCGTGATGTTTTTCTCACTCCTACTAGTGAATGTAATGTGACACACACCCATACAATGCGCACCAACCCGTGATGTTTTTCTCAATCCTACTAGTGAATGTAATGTAACACACACCCAGACAATGCGCACCACCCCGCGATGTTTTTCACAAACCTATCCTACATTGCCACTGCTTGTTCCCTGACCTCCTCATGCTGACCACCCCGCGGTGCCTTTCGCCATCCTACATTGCCACTCACTGCCTATCCTAATTCAGACCCTCCGATTCACACCACCCCGTGATGTTTTTCTCATCCTACTAGTGAATGTAATTTAACACACACCCATACAATGCGCACCACCACGCGATGTTTTTCAGAAACCTATCCTACATTGCCACTGCATGTTCCCTGACCTCCCCATGCTGAGCACACCGCGGTGCTTTTCTCCATCCTACATTGCCACTCACTGCCTATCCTAATTCAGACCTTCCAATTCACACCACCCCGTGATGTTTTTCTCACTCCTACTAGTGAATGTAATGTAACACACACCCATACAATGCACACCACTCCGTGATGTTTTTCTCACTACTACTAGTGAAAGTAATGTAACACACACCCATAAAATGCGCACCACCCCGTGATGTTTTTCTCACTCCTACTAGTGAATGTAATGTAACACACACCCATACAATGCGCACCACCCCGCGATGTTTTTCAGAAACCTATCCTACATTGCCACTGCATGTTCCCTGACCTCCCCATGCTGACCAGCCCACGGTGCTTTTCTCCATCCTACATTGCCACTCACTGCCTATCCTAATTCAGACCCTCCGATTCACACCACCCCGTGATGATTTTCTCATTCCTAATAGTGAATGTAATGTAACACACACCCATACAATGCGCACCACCCCGTGATGTTTTTCTCACCCTACTAGTGAATGTAATGTAACACACACCCATACAATGCACACGACCCCGCGATGTTTTTCAGAAACCTATCCTACATTGCCACTGCATGTTCTCTGTCCTCTCCATGCTGACCACCCCTCAGGGCTTTTCTCCATCCTACATTGCCACTCACTGCCTATCCTAATTCAGACCCTCCGATTCACACCACCCCACGAAGTTTTTCTCACTCCTACTAGTGAATGTAATGTAACACACACCCATACAATGCGCACCACTCCGTGATGTTTTTCTCACTCCTACTAGTGAATGTAATGTAACACACACCCATAAAATGCGCACCACCCCGTGATGTTTTTCTCACTCCTACTAGTGAATGTAATGTGACACACACCCATACAATGCGCACCAACCCGTGATGTTTTTCTCACTCCTACTAGTGAATGTAATGTAACACACACCCAGACAATGCGCACCACCCCGCGATGTTTTTCACAAACCTATCCAACATTGCCACTGCTTGTTCCCTGACCTCCCCATGCTGACCACCCCGCGGTGATTTTCTCCATCCTGCATTGCCACTCACTGCCTATCCTAATTCAGACCCTCCGATTCACACCACCCCGCGATGTTTTTCTCATCCTACTAGTGAATGTAATTTAACACACACCCATACAATGCGCACCACCACGCGATGTTTTTCAGAAACCTATCCTACATTGCCACTGCATGTTCCCTGACCTCCCCATGGGGAGCACACCGCGGTGCTTTTCTCCATCCTACATTGCCACTCTCTGCCTATCCTAATTCAGATCCTCCGATTCACACCACCCCGTGATGTTTTTCTCACTCCTACTAGTGAATGTAATGTAACACACACCCATACAATGCGCACCACTCCGTGATGTTTTTCTCACTGCTACTAGTGAGTGTAAGGTAACACACACCCATACAATGTGCACCACCCTGTGATGTTTTTCTCACTCCTACTAGTGAATGTAATGTAACACACACCCATACAATGCGCACAACCCCACGATGTTTTTCAGAAACCTATCCTACATTGCCACTGCATGTTCCCTGACCTCCCCATGCTGACCAACCCGCGGTGGTTTTCTCCATCCT
The DNA here is from genome assembly GCF_034190915.1 of Cavia porcellus. Lineage (NCBI taxonomy): Eukaryota > Metazoa > Chordata > Mammalia > Rodentia > Caviidae > Cavia > Cavia porcellus. The sequence continues at coordinate 2,149,316 of NW_026947556.1, forward strand.
ACATTGCCACTCACTGCCTATCCTAATTCAGACCCTCCGATTCACACCACCCCGTGATGTTTTTCTCATTCCTAATAGTGAATGTAATGTAACACACACCCATACAATGCACACCACCCCGTGATATTTTTCTCACTCCTACTAGTGAATGTAATGTAACACACACCATTACAATGCGCACCACCCCGTGATGTTTTTCTCACTCCTACTAGTGAATGTAATGTAACACACACCCATACAATGCACACGACCCCGCGATGTTTTTCAGAAACCTATCCTACATTGCCACTGCATGTTCTCTGTCCTCCCCATGCTGACCATCCCTCAGTGCTTTTCTCCATCCTACATTGCCACTCACTGCCTATCCTAATTCAGACCCTCCGATTCACACCACCCCGTGATGTTTTTCTCACTCCTACTAGTGAATGTAATGTAACACACACCCATACAATGCGCACCACCCCGTGATGTTTTTCTCACTCCTACTAGTGAATGTAATGTAACACACACCCATACAATGCGCACCACCCCGTGATGTTTTTCTCACTCCTACTAGTGAATGTAACGTAACACACATGCATACAATGCGCACCACCCCGCGATGTTTTTCAGAAACCTATCCTACATTGCCACTGCATGTTCCCTGACCTCCCCATGCTGACCACCCCGCGGTACTTTTCTCCATCCTACATTGCCACTCACTGCCTGTCCTAATTCAGAACCTCCGATTCACACCACCCCGTGATGTTTTTCTCACTCCTACTAGTGAATATAATGTAACACACACCCATACAATGCGCACCACCCCGTGATGTTTTTCTCACTCCTACTAGTGAATGTAATGTAACACACACCCATACAATGCACACCACCCCGTGATGTTTTTCAGAAACCTATCCTACATTGCCACTGCATGTTCCCTGACCTCCCCATGCTGACCACCCGGCGGTGATTTTATCCATCCTACATTGCCACTCACTGCCTATCCTAATTCAGACCCTCCGATTCACACCACCCCGTGATGTTTTTCTCACTCCTACTAGTGAATGTAATGTGACACACACCCATACAATGCGCACCAACCCGTGATGTTTTTCTCAATCCTACTAGTGAATGTAATGTAACACACACCCAGACAATGCGCACCACCCCGCGATGTTTTTCACAAACCTATCCTACATTGCCACTGCTTGTTCCCTGACCTCCTCATGCTGACCACCCCGCGGTGCCTTTCGCCATCCTACATTGCCACTCACTGCCTATCCTAATTCAGACCCTCCGATTCACACCACCCCGTGATGTTTTTCTCATCCTACTAGTGAATGTAATTTAACACACACCCATACAATGCGCACCACCACGCGATGTTTTTCAGAAACCTATCCTACATTGCCACTGCATGTTCCCTGACCTCCCCATGCTGAGCACACCGCGGTGCTTTTCTCCATCCTACATTGCCACTCACTGCCTATCCTAATTCAGACCCTCCAATTCACACCACCCCGTGATGTTTTTCTCACTCCTACTAGTGAATGTAATGTAACACACACCCATAAAATGCGCACCACCCCGTGATGTTTTTCTCACTCCTACTAGTGAATGTAATGTAACACACACCCATACAATGCGCACCAACCCGTGATGTTTTTCTCATCCTACTAGTGAATGTAATTTAACACACACCCATACAATGCGCACCACCACGCGATGTTTTTCAGAAACCTATCCTACATTGCCACTGCATGTTCCATGACCTCCCCATGCTGAGCACACCGCGGTGCTTTTCTCCATCCTACATTGCCACTCTCTGCCTATCCTAATTCAGACCCTCCGATTCACACCACCCCATGATGTTTTTCTCACTCCTACTAGTGAATGTAATGTAACACACACCCATACAATGCGCACCACTCCGTGATGTTTTTCTCACTGCTACTAGTGAGTGTAATGTAACACACACCCATACAATGTGCACCACCCTGTGATGTTTTTCTCACTCCTACTAGTGTATGTAATGTAACACACACCCATACAATGCGCACCACCCCACGATGTTTTTCAGAAACCTATCCTACATTGCCACTGCATGTTCCCTGACCTCCCCATGCTGACCAACCCGCGGTGGTTTTCTCCATCCTACATTGCCACTCACTGCCTATCCTAATTCAGACCCTCCGATTCACACCACCCCGTGATGTTTTTCTCATTCCTACTAGTGAATGTAATGTAACACACACCCATACAATGCACACCACCCCGTGATGTTTTTCTTACTCCTACTAGTGAATGTAATGTAACACACACCATTACAATGCGCACCACCCCGTGATGTTTTTCTCACTCCTACTAGTGAATGTAATGTAACACACACCCATACAATGCACACGACCCCGCGATGTTTTTCAGAAACCTATCCTACATTGCCACTGCATGTTCTCTGTCCTCCCCATGCTGACCATCCCTCAGTGCTTTTCTCCATCCTACATTGCCACTCACTGCCTATCCTAATTCAGACCCTCCGATTCACACCACCCCATGATGTTTTTCTCACTCCTACTAGTGAATGTAATGTAACACACACCCATACAATGCGCACCACCCCGTGATGTTTTTCTCACTCCTACTAGTGAATGTAATGTAACACACACCCATACAATGCGCACCACCCCGTGATGTTTTTCTCACTCCTACTAGTGAATGTAACGTAACACACATGCATACAATGCGCACCACCCCGCGATGTTTTTCAGAAACCTATCCTACATTGCCACTGCATGTTCCCTGACCTCCCCATGCTGACCACCCCGCGGTACTTTTCTCCATCCTACATTGCCACTCACTGCCTGTCCTAATTCAGAACCTCCGATTCACACCACCCCGTGATGTTTTTCTCACTCCTACTAGTGAATATAATGTAACACACACCCATACAATGCGCACCACCCCGTGATGTTTTTCTCACTCCTACTAGTGAATGTAATGTAACACACACCCATACAATGCACACCACCCCGTGATGTTTTTAAGAAACCTATCCTACATTGCCACTGCATGTTCCCTGACCTCCCCATGCTGACCACCCGGCGGTGATTTTATCCATCCTACATTGCCACTCACTGCCTATCCTAATTCAGACCCTCCAATTCACACCACCCCGTGATGATTTTCTCACTCCTACTAGTGAATGTAATGTGACACACACCCATACAATGCGCACCAACCCGTGATGTTTTTCTCAATCCTACTAGTGAATGTAATGTAACACACACCCAGACAATGCGCACCACCCCGCGATGTTTTTCACAAACCTATCCTACATTGCCACTGCTTGTTCCCTGACCTCCTCATGCTGACCACCCCGCGGTGCCTTTCGCCATCCTACATTGCCACTCACTGCCTATCCTAATTCAGACCCTCCGATTCACACCACCCCGTGATGTTTTTCTCATCCTACTAGTGAATGTAATTTAACACACACCCATACAATGCGCACCACCACGCGATGTTTTTCAGAAACCTATCCTACATTGCCACTGCATGTTCCCTGACCTCCCCATGCTGAGCACACCGCGGTGCTTTTCTCCATCCTACATTGCCACTCACTGCCTATCCTAATTCAGACGCTCCAATTCACACCACCCCGTGATGTTTTTCTCACTCCTACTAGTGAATGTAATGTAACACACACCCATACAATGCACATCACTCCGTGATGTTTTTCTCACTACTACTAGTGAAAGTAATGTAACACACACCCATAAAATGCGCACCACCCCGTGATGTTTTTCTCACTCCTACTAGTGAATGTAATGTAACACACACCCATACAATGCGCACCACCCCGCGATGTTTTTCAGAAACCTATCCTACATTGCCACTGCATGTTCCCTGACCTCCCCATGCTGACCAGCCCACGGTGCTTTTCTCCATCCTACATTGCCACTCACTGCCTATCCTAATTCAGACCCTCCGATTCACACCACCCCGTGATGATTTTCTCATTCCTAATAGTGAATGTAATGTAACACACACCCATACAATGCACACCACCCCGTGATGTTTTTCTCACTCCTACTAGTGAATGTAATGTAACACACACCATTACAATGCGCACCACCCCGTGATGTTTTTCTCACCCTACTAGTGAATGTAATGTAACACACACCCATACAATGCACACGACCCCGCGATGTTTTTCAGAAACCTATCCTACATTGCCACTGCATGTTCTCTGTCCTCTCCATGCTGACCACCCCTCAGTGCTTTTCTCCATCCTACATTGCCACTCACTGCCTATCCTAATTCAGACCCTCCGATTCACACCACCCCACGAAGTTTTTCTCACTCCTACTAGTGAATGTAATGTAACACACACCCATACAATGCGCACCACTCCGTGATGTTTTTCTCACTCCTACTAGTGAATGTAATGTAACACACACCCATACAATGCGCACCACCCCGTGATGTTTTTCTCACTCCTACTAGTGAATGTAATGTGACACACACCCATACAATGCGCACCACCCCGCGATGTTTTTCAGAAACCTATCCTACATTGCCACTGCATGTTCCCTGACCTCCCCATGCTGACCAGCCCGCGGTGCTTTTCTCCATCCTACATTGCCACTCACTGCCTATCCTAATTCAGACCCTCCGATTCACACCACCCCGTGATGTTTTTCTCACTCCTACTAGTGAATGTAATGTAACACACAACCATACAGTGCGCACCACCCCGTGATGATTTTCTCACTCCGAATATTGAATGTAATGTAACACACACCCATACAATGCGCACGACCATGTGATGATTTTCTCACTCCGAATAGTGAATGTAATGTAACACACACCCATACAATGCGCACCACCCCGTGATGTTTTTCTCACTCCTACTAGTGAATGTAATGTAACACACATCCATACAATGCGCACCACCCCGCGATGTTTTTCACAAACCTATCCTACGTTGCCAATGCTTGTTCCCTGACCTCCCCATGCTGAACACCCCGCGGTGCTTTTCTCCATCCTACATTGCCACTCACTGCCTATTATAATTCAGACCCTCCGATTCACACCACCCCGTGATGTTTTTCTCACTCCTTATAGTGAATGTAATGTAACACACACCCATACAATGCGCACCACACCGTGATGTTTTTCTCACTCCTACTAGTGAATGTAATGTAACACACACCCATACAATGCGCACCACCCCGCGATGTTTTTCAGAAACCTATCCTACATTGCCACTGCATGTTCCCTGACCGTCTCATGCTGACCAACCCGCGGTGCCTTTCGCCATCCTACATTGCCACTCACTGCCTATCCTAATTCAGACCCTCCGATTCACACCACCCCGCGATGTTTTTCTCATCCTACTAGTGAATCTAATTTAACACACACCCATACAATGCGCACCACCACGCGATGTTTTTCAGAAACCTATCCTACATTGCCACTGCATGTTCCCTGACCTCCCCATGCTGAGCACACCGCGGTGCTTTTCTCCATCCTACATTGCCACTCTCTGCCTATCCTAATTCAGACCCTCCGATTCACACCACCCAGTGATGTTTTTCTCACTCCTACTAGTGAATGTAATGTAACACACACCCATACAATGCGCACCACTCCGTGATGTTTTTCTCACTGCTACTAGTGAGTGTAATGTAACACACACCCATACAATGCGCACCACCCTGTGATGTTTTTCTCACTCCTACTAGTGAATGTAATGTAACACACACCCATACAATGTGCACCACCCCACAATGTTTTTCAGAAACCTATCCTACATTGCCACTGCATGTTCCCTGACCTCCCCATGCTGACCAACCCGCGGTGGTTTTCTCCATCCTACATTGCCACTCACTGCCTATCCTAATTCAGACCCTCCGATTCACACCACCCCGTGATGTTTTTCTCATTCCTACTAGTGAATGTAATGTAACACACACCCATACAATGCACACCACCCCGTGATGTTTTTCTCACTCCTACGAGTGAATGTAATGTAACACACACCATTACAATGCGCACCACCCCGTGATGTTTTTCTCACTCCTACTAGTGAATGTAATGTAACACACACCCATACAATGCACACGACCCCGCGATGTTTTTCAGAAACCTATCCTACATTGCCACTGCATGTTCTCTGTCCTCCCCATGCTGACCATCCCTCAGTGCTTTTCTCCATCCTACATTGCCACTCACTGCCTATCCTAATTCAGACTCTCCGATTCACACCACCCCGTGATGTTTTTCTCACTCCTACTAGTGAATGTAATGTAACACACACCCATACAATGCGCACCACCCCGTGATGTTTTTCTCACTCCTACTAGTGAATGTAATGTAACACACACCCATACAATGCGCACCACCCCGTGATGTTTTTCTCACTCCTACTAGTGAATGTAACGTAACACACATGCATACAATGCGCACCACCCCGCGATGTTTTTCAGAAACCTATCCTACATTGCCACTGCATGTTCCCTGACCTCCCCATGCTGACCACCCCGCGGTACTTTTCTCCATCCTACATTGCCACTCACTGCCTGTCCTAATTCAGAACCTCCGATTCACACCACCCCGTGATGTTTTTCTCACTCCTACTAGTGAATATAATGTAACACACACCCATACAATGCGCACCACCCCGTGATGTTTTTCTCACTCCTACTAGTGAATGTAATGTAACACACAGACATACAATGCACACCACCCCGTAATGTTTTTCAGAAACCTATCCTACATTGCCACTGCATGTTCCCTGACCTCCCCATGCTGACCACCCGGCGGTGATTTTATCCATCCTACATTGCCACTCACTGCCTATCCTAATTCAGATCCTCCGATTCACACCACCCCGTGATGTTTTTCTCACTCCTACTAGTGAATGTAATGTGACACACACCCATACAATGCGCACCAACCCGTGATGTTTTTCTCAATCCTACTAGTGAATGTAATGTAACACACACCCAGACAATGCGCACCACCCCGCGATGTTTTTCACAAACCTATCCTACATTGCCACTGCTTGTTCCCTGACCTCCTCATGCTGACCACCCCGCGGTGCCTTTCGCCATCCTACATTGCCACTCACTGCCTATCCGAATTCAGACCCTCCGATTCACACCACCCCGTGATGTTTTTCTCATCCTACTAGTGAATGTAATTTAACACACACCCATACAATGCGCACCACCACGCGATGTTTTTCAGAAACCTATCCTACATTGCCACTGCATGTTCCCTGACCTCCCCATGCTGAGCACACCGTGGTGCTTTTCTCCATTCTACATTGCCACTCACTGCCTATCCTAATTCAGACCCTCCAATTCACACCACCCCGTGATGTTTTTCTCACTCCTACTAGTGAATGTAATGTAACACACACCCGTACAATGCACACCACTCCGTGATGTTTTTCTCACTCCTACTAGTGAAAGTAATGTAACACACACCCATACAATGCGCACCACCCCGTGATGTTTTTCTCACTCCTACTAGTGAATGTAATGTAACACACACCCATACAATGCGCACCACCCCGCGATGTTTTTCAGAAACCTATCCTACATTGCCACTGCATGTTCCCTGACCTCCCCATGCTGACCAGCCCACGGTGCTTTTCTCCATCCTACATTGCCACTCACTGCCTATCCTAATTCAGACCCTCCGATTCACACCACCCCGTGATGATTTTCTCATTCCTAATAGTGAATGTAATGTAACACACACCCATACAATGCACACCACCCCGTGATGTTTTTCTCACTCCTACTAGTGAATGTAATGTAACACACACCATTACAATGCGCACCACCCCGTGATGTTTTTCTCACCCTACTAGTGAATGTAATGTAACACACACCCATACAATGCACACGACCCCGCGATGTTTTTCAGAAACCTATCCTACATTGCCACTGCATGTTCTCTGTCCTCTCCATGCTGACCACCCCTCAGTGCTTTTCTCCATCCTACATTGCCACTCACTGCCTATCCTAATTCAGACCCTCCGATTCACACCACCCCACGAAGTTTTTCTCACTCCTACTAGTGAATGTAATGTAACACACACCCATACAATGCGCACCACTCCGTGATGTTTTTCTCACTCCTACTAGTGAATGTAATGTAACACACACCCATACAATGCGCACCACCCCGTGATGTTTTTCTCACTCCTACTTGTGAATGTAATGTGACACACACCCATACAATGCGCACCAACCCGTGATGTTTTTTTCACTCCTACTAGTGAATGTAATGTAACACACACCCATACAATGCGCACCACCCCGCGATGTTTTTCACAAACCTATCCTACATTGCCACTGCTTGTTCCCTGACCTCCCCATGCTGACCACCCCGCGGTGATTTTCTCCATCCTACATTGCCACTCACTGCCTATCCTAATTCAGACCCTCCGATTCACACCACCCCGCGATGTTTTTCTCATCCTACTAGTGAATGTAATTTAACACACTCCCATACAATGCGCACAACCACGCGATGTTTTTCAGAAACCTATCCTACATTGCCACTGCATGTTCCCTGACCTCCTCATGCTGACCACCCCGCGGTGCCTTTCGCCATCCTACATTGCCACTCAATGCCTATCCTAATTCAGACCCTCCGATTCACACCACCCCGTGATGTTTTTCTCATCCTACTAGTGAATGTAATTTAACACACACCCATACAATGCGCACCACCACGCGATGTTTTTCAGAAACCTATCCTACATTGCCATTGCATGTTCCCTGACCTCCCCATGCTGAGCACACCGCGGTGCTTTTCTCCATCCTACATTGCCACTCACTGCCTATCCTAATTCAGACCCTCCGATTCACACCACCCCTTGATGTTTTTCTCACTCCTACTAGTGAATGTAATGTAACACACACCCATACAATGCACACCACTCCGTGATGTTTTTCTCACTCCTACTAGTGAAAGTAATGTAACACACACCCATACAATGCGCACCACCCCGTGATGTTTTTCTCACTCCTACTAGTGAATGTAATGTAACACACACCCATACAATGCGCACCACCCCGCGATGTTTTTCAGAAACCTATCCTACATTGCCACTGCATGTTCCCTGACCTCCCCATGCTGACCAGCCCGCGGTGCTTTTCTCCATCCTACATTGCCACTCACTGCCTATCCTAATTCAGACCCTCCGATTCACACCACCCCATAATGTTTTTCTCATTCCTACTAGTGAATGTAATGTAACACACACCCATACAATGCACACCTCCCCGTGATGTTTTTCTCACTCCTACTAGTGAATGTAATGTAACACACACCATTACAATGCGCACCACCCCGTGATGTTTTTCTCACCCTACTAGTGAATGTAATGTAACACACACCCATACAATGCACACGACCCCGCGATGTTTTTCAGAAACCTATCCTACATTGCCACTGCATGTTCTCTGTCCTCTCCATGCTGACCACCCCTCAGTGCTTTTCTCCATCCTACATTGCCACTCACTGCCTATCCTAATTCAGAACCTCCGATTCACACCACCCCGTGATGTTTTTCTCACTCCTACTAGTCAATGTAATGTAACACACACCCATACAATGCGCACCACCCCGTGATGTTTTTCTCACTCCTACTAGTGAATGTAATGTAACACACACCCATACAATGCGCACCACCCCGCGATGTTTTTCAGAAACCTATCCTACATTGCCACTGCATGTTCCCTGACCTCCCCATGCTGACAACCCCGCGGTGCCTTTCGCCATCCTACATTGCCACTCACTGCCTATCCTAATTCAGACCCTCCGATTCACACCACCCCGCGAAGTTTTTCTCACTCCTACTAGTGAATGTAATGTAACACACACCCATACAATGCGCACCACTCCGTGATGTTTTTCTCACTCCTACTAGTGAATGTAATGTAACACACACCCATACAATGCGCACCACCCCGTGATGTTTTTCTCACTCCTACTAGTGAATGTAATGTGACACACACCCATACAATGCGCACCACCCCGTGATGTTTTTCTCACTCCTACTAGTGAATGTAATGTAACACACACCCATACAATGCACACCACCCCGCGATGTTTTTCAGAAACCTATCCTACATTGCCACTGCATGTTCCCTGACCTCCCCATGCTGACCACCCCGCGGTGATTTTATCCATCCTACATTGCCACTCACTGCCTATCCTAATTCAGACCCTCCGATTCACACCACCCCGTGATGTTTTTCTCATCCTACTAGTGAATGTAATTTAACACACACCCATACAATGCGCACCACCACGCGATGTTTTTCAGAAACCTATCCTACATTGCCACTGCATGTTCCCTGACCTCCCCATGCTGAGCACACCGCGGTGCTTTTCTGCATCCTACAGTGCCACTCACTGCCTATCCTAATTCAGACCCTCCAATTCACACCACCCCGTGATGTTTTTCTAACTCCTACTAGTGAATGTAATGTAACCCACACCCATACAATGCACACCACTCCGTGATGTTTTTCTCACTACTACTAGTGAAAGTAATGTAACACACACCCATAAAATGCGCACCACCCCGTGATGTTTTTCTCACTCCTACTAGTGAATGTAATGTAACACACACCCATACAATGCGCACCACCCCGCGATGTTTTTCAGAAACCTATCCTACATTGCCACTGCATGTTCCCTGACCTCCCCATGCTGACCAGCCCACGGTGCTTTTCTCCATCCTACATTGCCACTCACTGCCTATCCTAATTCAGACCCTCCGATTCACACCACCCCGTGATGATTTTCTCATTCCTAATAGTGAATGTAATGTAACACACACCCATACAATGCACACCACCCCGTGATGTTTTTCTCACTCCTACTAGTGAATGTAATGTAACACACACCATTACAATGCGCACCACCCCGTGATGTTTTTCTCACCCTACTAGTGAATGTAATGTAACACACACCCATACAATGCACACGACCCCGCGATGTTTTTCAGAAACCTATCCTACATTGCCACTGCATGTTCTCTGTCCTCTCCATGCTGACCACCCTTCAGTGCTTTTCTCCATCCTACATTGCCACTCACTGCCTATCCTAATTCAGACCCTCCGATTCACACCACCCCACGAAGTTTTTCTCACTCCTACTAGTGAATGTAATGTAACACACACCCATACAATGCGCACCACTCCGTGATGTTTTTCTCACTCCTACTAGTGAATGTAATGTAACACACACCCATACAATGCGCACCACCCCGTGATGTTTTTCTCACTCCTACTAGTGAATGTAATGTGACACACACCCATACAATGCGCACCACCCTGCGATGTTTTTCAGAAACCTATCCTACATTGCCACTGCATGTTCCCTGACCTCCCCATGCTGACCAGCCCGCGGTGCTTTTCTCCATCCTACATTGCCACTCACTGCCTATCCTAATTCAGACCCTCCGATTCACACCACCCCGTGATGTTTTTCTCACTCCTACTAGTGAATGTAATGTAACACACAACCATACAGTGCGCACCACCCCGTGATGATTTTCTCACTCCGAATAGTGAATGTAATGTAACACACACCCATACAATGCGCACGACCATGTGATGATTTTCTCACTCCGAATAGTGAATGTAATGTAACACACACCCATACAATGCGCACCACCCCGTGATGTTTTTCTCACTCCTACTAGTGAATGTAATGTAACACACATCCATACAATGCGCACCACCCCGCGATGTTTTTCACAAACCTATCCTACGTTGCCAATGCTTGTTCCCTGACCTCCCCATGCTGAACACCCCGCGGTGCTTTTCTCCATCCTACATTGCCACTCACTGCCTATTATAATTCAGACCCTCCGATTCACACCACCCCGTGATGTTTTTCTCACTCCTACTAGTGAATGTAATGTAACACACACCCATACAATGCGCACCACACCGTGATGTTTTTCTCACTCCTACTAGTGAATGTAATGTAACACACACCCATACAATGCGCACCACCCCGCGATGTTTTTCAGAAACCTATCCTACATTGCCACTGCATGTTCCCTGACCGTCTCATGCTGACCAACCCGCGGTGCCTTTCGCCATCCTACATTGCCACTGACTGCCTATCCTAATTCAGACCCTCCGATTCACACCACCCCGCGATGTTTTTCTCATCCTACTAGTGAATGTAATTTAACACACACCCATACAATGCGCACCACCACGCGATGTTTTTCAGAAACCTATCCTACATTGCCACTGCATGTTCCCTGACCTCCCCATGCTGAGCACACCGCGGTGCTTTTCTCCATCCTACATTGCCACTCTCTGCCTATCCTAATTCAGACCCTCCGATTCACACCACCCCGTGATGTGTTTCTCACTCCTACTAGTGAATGTAATGTAACACACACCCATACAATGCGCACCACTCCGTGATGTTTTTCTCACTGCTACTAGTGAGTGTAATGTAACACACAACCATACAATGCGCACCACCCTGTGATGTTTTTCTCACTCCTACTAGTGAATGTAATGTAACACACACCCATACAATGCGCACCACCCCACGATGTTTTTCAGAAAACTATCCTACATTGCCACTGCATGTTCCCTGACCTCCCCATGCTGACCAACCCGCGGTGGTTTTCTCCATCCTACATTGCCACTCACTGCCTATCCTAATTCAGACCCTCCGATTCACACCACCCCGTGATGTTTTTCTCATTCCTACTAGTGAATGTAATGTAACACACACCCATACAATGCACACCACCCCGTGATGTTTTTCTCACTCCTCCGAGTGAATGTAATGTAACACACACCATTACAATGCGCACCACCCCGTGATGTTTTTCTCACTCCTACTAGTGAATGTAATGTAACACACACCCATACAATGCACACGACCCCGCGATGTTTTTCAGAAACCTATCCTACATTGCCACTGCATGTTCTCTGTCCTCCCCATGCTGACCATCCCTCAGTGCTTTTCTCCATCCTACATTGCCACTCACTGCCTATCCTAATTCAGACCCTCCGATTCACACCACCCCGTGATGTTTTTCTCACTCCTACTAGTGAATGTAATGTAACACACACCCATATAATGCGCACCACCCCGTGATGTTTTTCTCACTCCTACTAGTGAATGTAATGTAACAACACGCATACAATGCGCACCACCCCGTGATGTTTTTCTCACTCCTACTAGTGAATGTAACGTAACACACATGCATACAATGCGCACCACCCCGCGATGTTTTTCAGAAACCTATCCTACATTGCCACTGCATGTTCCCTGACCTCCCCATGCTGACCACCCCGCGGTACTTTTCTCCATCCTACATTGCCACTCACTGCCTGTCCTAATTCAGAACCTCCGATTCACACCACCCGGTGATGTTTTTCCCACTCCTACTAGTGAATATAATGTAACACACAGCCATACAATGCGTACCACCCCGTGATGTTTTTCTCACCCTACTAGTGAATGTAATGTAACACACACCCATACAATGCACACGACCCCGCGATGTTTTTAAGAAACCTATCCTACATTGCCACTGCATGTTCTCTGTCCTCTAAATGCTGACCACCCCTCAGTGCTTTTCTCCATCCTACATTGCCACTCACTGCCTATCCTAATTCAGACCCTCCGATTCACACCACCCCACGAAGTTTTTCTCACTCCTACTAGTGAATGTAATGTAACACACACCCATACAATGCGCACCACTCCGTGATGTTTTTCTCACTCCTACTAGTGAATGTAATGTAACACACACCCATACAATGCGCACCACCCCGTGATGTTTTTCTCACTCCTACTAGTGAATGTAATGTGACACACACCCACACAATGCGCACCAACCCGTGATGTTTTTCTCACTCCTACTAGTGAATGTAATGTAACACACACCCAGACAATGCGCACCACCCCGCGATGTTTTTCAGAAACCTATCCTACATTGCCACTGCATGTTCCCTGACCTCCTCATGCTGACCACCCCGCGGTGCCTTTCGCCATCCTACATTGCCACTCAATGCCTATCCTAATTCAGACCCTCCGATTCACACCACCCCGTGATGTTTTTCTCATCCTACTAGTGAATGTAATTTAACACACACCCATACAATGCGCACCACCACGCGATGTTTTTCAGAAACCTATCCTACATTGCCACTGCATGTTCCCTGACCTCCCCATGCTGAGCACACCGCGGTGCTTTTCTCCATCCTACATTGCCACTCACTGCCTATCCTAATTCAGACCCTCCGATTCACACCACCCCGTGATGTTTTTCTCACTCCTACTAGTGAATGTAATGTAACACACACCCATACAATGCACACCACTCCGTGATGTTTTTCTCACTCCTACTAGTGAAAGTAATGTAACACACACCCATACAATGCGCACCACCCCGTGATGTTTTTCTCACTCCTACTAGTGAATGTAATGTAACACACACCCATACAATGCGCACCACCCCGCGATGTTTTTCAGAAACCTATCCTACATTGCCACTGCATTTTCCCTGACCTCCCCATGCTGACCAGCCCGCGGTGCTTTTCTCCGTCCTACATTGCCACTCACTGCCTATCCTAATTCAGACCCTCCGATTCACACCACCCCATAATGTTTTTCTCATTCCTACTAGTGAATGTAATGTAACACACACCCATACAATGCACACCTCCCCGTGATGTTTTTCTCACTCCTACTACTGAATGTAATGTAACACACACCATTACAATGCGCACCACCCCGTGATGTTTTTCTCACCCTACTAGTGAATGTAATGTAACACACACCCATACAATGCACACGACCCCGCGATGTTTTTCAGAAACCTATCCTACATTGCCACTGCATGTTCTCTGTCCTCTCCATGCTGACCACCCCTCAGTGCTTTTCTCCATCCTACATTGCCACTCACTGCCTATCCTAATTCAGAACCTCCGATTCACACCACCCCGTGATGTTTTTCTCACTCCTACTAGTGAATGTAATGTAACACACACCCATACAATGCGCACCACCCCGTGATGTTTTTCTCACTCCTACTAGTGAATGTAATGTAACACACACCCATACAATGCGCACCACCCCGCGATGTTTTTCAGAAACCTATCCTACATTGCCACTGCATGTTCCCTGACCTCCCCATGCTGACAACCCCGCGGTGCCTTTCGCCATCCTACATTGCCACTCACTGCCTATCCTAATTCAGACCCTCCGATTCACACCACCCCGCGAAGTTTTTCTCACTCCTACTAGTGAATGTAATGTAACACACACCCATACAATGCGCACCACTCCGTGATGTTTTTCTCACTCCTACTAGTGAATGTAATGTAACACACACCCATACAATGCGCACCACCCCGTGATGTTTTTCTCACTCCTACTAGTGAATGTAATGTAACACACACCCATACAATGCACACCACCCCGCGATGTTTTTCAGAAACCTATCCTACATTGCCACTGCATGTTCCCTGACCTCCCCATGCTGACCACCCCGCGGTGATTTTATCCATCCTACATTGCCACTCACTGCCTATCCTAATTCAGACCCTCCGATTCACACCACCCCGTGATGTTTTTCTCACTCCTACTAGTGAATGTAATGTGACACACACCCATACAATGCGCACCAACCCGAGATGTTTTTCTCACTCCTACTAGTGAATGTAACGTAACACACACCCAGACAATGCGCACCACCCCGCGATGTTTTTCACAAACCTATCCTACATTGCCACTGCTTGTTCCCTGACCTCCCTATGCTGACCACCCCGCGGTGATTTTCTCCATCCTACATTGCCACTCACTGCCTATCCTAATTCAGACCCTCCGATTCACACCACCCCGCGATGTTTTTCTCATCCTACTATTGAATGTAATTTAACACACTCCCATACAATGCGCACCACCACGCGATGTTTTTCAGAAACCTATCCTACATTGCCACTGCATGTTCCCTGACCTCCCCATGCTGAGCACCCCGCGGTGCTTTTCTCCATCCTACATTGCCACAAACTGCCTATCCTAATTCAGACCCTCCGATTCACACCACCCCATGATGTTTTTCTCACTCCTACTAGTGAATTTAATGTAACACACACCCATACAATGCGCACCACCCCGTGATGTTTTTCTCACTCGTACTAGTGAATGTAATGTAACACACACCCATACAATGCGCACCACCCCGCGATGTTTTTCAGAAACCTATCCTACATTGCCACTGCATGTTCCCTGACCTCCTCATGCTGACCACCCCTCGGTGCCTTTCGCCATCCTACATTGCCACTCACTGCCTATCCTAATTCAGACCCTCCGATTCACACCACCCCGTGATGTTTTTCTCATGCTACTAGTGAATGTAATTTAACACACACCCATACAATGCGCACCACCACGCGATGTTTTTCAGAAACCTATCCTACATTGCCACTGCATGTTCCCTGACCTCCCCATGCTGAGCACACCGCGGTGCTTTTCTCCATCCTACATTGCCACTCACTGCCTATCCTAATTCAGACCCTCCGATTCACACCACCCCGTGATGTTTTTCTCACTCCTACTAGTGAATGTAATGTAACACACACCCATACAATGCGCACCACCCCGTGATGTTTTTCTCACTCCTACTAGTGAAAGTAATGTAACACACACCCATACAATGCGCACCACCCCGTGATGTTTTTCTCACTCCTACTAGTGAATGTAATGTAACACACACCCATACATTGCGCACCACCCCGTGATGTTTTTCTCACTCCTACTAGTGAATGTAATGTAACACACACCCATACAATGCGCACCACCCCGCGATGTTTTTTAGAAACCTATCCTACATTGCCACTGCATGTTCCCTGACCTCCCCATGCTGACCAGCCGCGGTGCTTTTCTCCATCCTACATTGCCACTCACTGCCTATCCTAATTCAGAACCTCCGATTCACACCACCCCGTGATGTTTTTCTCACTCCTACTAGTGAATGTAATGTAACACACACCCATACAATGCGCACCACCCCGTGATGTTTTTCTCACTCCTACTAGTGAATGTAATGTAACACACACCCATACAATGCGCACCACCCCGCGATGTTTTTCAGAAACCTATCCTACATTGCCACTGCATGTTCCCTGACCTCCCCATGCTGACAACCCCGCGGTGCCTTTCGCCATCCTACATTGCCACTCACTGCCTATCCTAATTCAGACCCTCCGATTCACACCACCCCGCGAAGTTTTTCTCACTCCTACTAGTGAATGTAATGTAACACACACCCATACAATGCGCACCACCCCGTGATGTTTTTCTCACTCCTACTAGTGAATGTACTGTGACACACACCCATACAATTCGCACCACCCCGTGATGTTTTTCTCACTCCTACTGGTGAATGTAATGTAACACACACCCATACAATGCACACCACCCCGCGATGTTTTTCAGAAACCTATCCTACATTGCCACTGCATGTTCCCTGACCTCCCCATGCTGACCACCCCGCGGTGATTTTATCCATCCTACATTGCCACTCACTGCCTATCCTAATTCAGACCCTCCGATTCACACCACCCCGTGATGTTTTTCTCACTCCTACTAGTGAATGTAATGTGACACACACCCATACAATGCGCACCAACCCGAGATGTTTTTCTCACTCCTACTAGTGAATGTAATGTAACACACACCCAGACAATGCGCACCACCCCGCGATGTTTTTCACAAACCTATCCTACATTGCCACTGCTTGTTCCCTGACCTCCCTATGCTGACCACTCCGCGGTGATTTTCTCCATCCTACATTGCCACTCACTGCCTATCCTAATTCAGACCCTCCGATTCACACCACCCCGCGATGTTTTTCTCATCCTACTAGTGAATGTAATTTAACACACTCCCATACAATGCGCACCACCACGCGATGTTTTTCAGAAACCTATCCTACATTGCCACTGCATGTTCCCTGACCTCCCCATGCTGAGCACCCCGCGGTGCTTTTCTCCATCCTACATTGCCACTCACTGCCTATCCTAATTCAGACCCTCCGATTCACACCACCCCGTGATGTTTTTCTCATCCTACTAGTGAATGTAATTTAACACACACCCATACAATGCGCACCACCATGCGATGTTTTTCAGAAACCTATCCTACATTGCCACTGCATGTTCCCTGACCTCCCCATGCTGAGCACACCGCGGTGCTTTTCTCCATCCTACATTGCCACTCACTGCCTATCCTAATTCAGACCCTCCGATTCACACCACCCCGTGATGTTTTTCTCACTCCTACTAGTGAATGTAATGTAACACACACCCATACAATGCGCACCACCCCGTGATGTTTTTCTCACTCCTACTAGTGAAAGTAATGTAACACACACCCATACAATGCGCACCACCCCGTGATGTTTTTCTCACTCCTACTAGTGAATGTAATGTAACACACACCCATACAATGCGCACCACCCCGTGATGTTTTTCTCACTCCTACTAGTGAATGTAATGTAACACACACCCATACAATGCGCACCACCCCGCGATGTTTTTCAGAAACCTATCCTACATTGCCACTGCATGTTCCCTGACCTCCCCATGGTGACCAGCCCGCGGTGCTTTTCTCCATCCTA
The DNA here is from genome assembly GCF_034190915.1 of Cavia porcellus. Classification (NCBI taxonomy): domain Eukaryota; kingdom Metazoa; phylum Chordata; class Mammalia; order Rodentia; family Caviidae; genus Cavia; species Cavia porcellus. The sequence continues at coordinate 2,168,001 of NW_026947556.1, forward strand.
CATTGCCACTCACTGCCTATCCTAATTCAGACCCTCCGATTCACACCACCCCGTGATGTTTTTCTCATTCCTACTAGTGAATGTAATGTAACACACACCCATACAATGCGCACCACCCCGTGATGTTTTTCTCACTCCTACTAGTGAATGTAATGTAACACACACCATTACAATGCGCACCACCCCGTGATGTTTTTCTCACCCTACTAGTGAATGTAATGTAACACACCCCCATACAATGCACACGACCCCGCGATGTTTTTCAGAAACCTATCCTACATTGCCACTGCATGTTCTCTGTCCTCTCCATGCTGACCACCCCTCAGTGCTTTTCTCCATCCTACAATGCCACTCACTGCCTATCCTAATTCAGACCCTCCGATTCACACCACCCCGTGATGTTTTTCTCACTCCTACTAGTGAATTTAATGTAACACACACCCATACAATGCGCACAACCCCGTGATGTTTTTCTCACTCCTACTAGTGAATGTAATGTAACACACACCCATACAATGCGCACCACCCCGCGATGTTTTTCAGAAACCTATCCTACATTGCCACTGCATGTTCCCTGACCTCCCCATGCTGACAACCCCGCGGTGCCTTTCGCCATCCTACATTGCCACTCACTGCCTATCCTAATTCAGACCCTCTGATTCACACCACCCCACGAAGTTTTTCTCACTCCTACTAGTGAATGTAATGTAACACACACCCATACAATGCGCACCACTCCGTGATGTTTTTCTCACTCCTACTAGTGAATGTAATGTAACACACACCCATACAATGCGCACCACCCCATGATGTTTTTCTCACTCCTACTAGTGAATGTAATGTGACACACACCCATACAATGCGCACCAACCCGTGATGTTTTTCTCACTCCTACTAGTGAATGTAATGTAACACACACCCAGACAATGCGCACCACCCCGCGATGTTTTTCACAAACCTATACTACATTGCCACTGCTTGTTCCCTGACCTCCCCATGCTGACCACCCCGCGGTGATTTTCTCCATCCTACATTGCCACTCACTGCCTATCCTAATTCAGACCCTCCGATTCACACCACCCCGCGATGTTTTTCTCGTCCTACTAGTGAATGTAATTTAACACACTCCCATACAATGCGCACCACCACGCGATGTTTTTCAGAAACCTATCCTACATTGCCACTGCATGTTCCCTGACCTCCCCATGCTGAGCACCCCGCGGTGCTTTTCTCCATCCTACATTGCCACTCACTGCCTATCCTAATTCAGACCCTCCGATTCACACCACCCCATGATGTTTTTCTCACTCCGACTAGTGAATGTAATGTAACACACACCCATACAATGCGTACCACCCCGTGATGTTTTTTCTCACTCCTACTAGTGAATGTAATGTAACACACACCCATACAATGCGCACCACCCCGCGATGTTTTTCAGAAATCTATCCTACATTGCCACTGCATGTTCCCTGACCTCCTCATGCTGACCACCCCGCCATGTCTTTCGCCATCCTACATTGCCACTCACTGCCTATCCTAATTCAGACCCTCCGATTCACACCACCCCGTGATGTTTTTCTCATCCTACTAGTGAATGTAATTTAACACACACCCATACAATGCGCACCACCACGCGATGTTTTTCAGAAACCTATCCTACATTGCCACTGCATGTTCCCTGACCTCCCCATGCTGAGCACACCGCGGTGCTTTTCTCCATCCTACATTGCCACTCACTGCCTATCCTAATTTAGACCCTCCGATTCACACCACCCCGTGATGTTTTTCTCACTCCTACTTGTGAATGTAATGTAACACACACCCATACAATGCACACCTCTCCGTGATGTTTTTCTCACTCCTACTAGTGAAAGTAATGTAACACACACCCATACAATGCGCACCACCCTGTGATGTTTTTCTCACTCCTACTAGTGAATGTAATGTAACACACACCCATACAATGCGCACCACCCCGCGATGTTTTTCAGAAACCTATCCTACATTGCCACTGCATGTTCCCAGACCTCCCCATGCTGACCAGCCCGCGGTGCTTTTCTCCATCCTACATTGCCACTCACTGCCTATCCTAATTCAGACCCTCCGATTCACACCTCCCCGTGATGTTTTTCTCACTCTTACTAGTGAATGTAATGTAACACACACCATTACAATGCGCACCACCCCGTGATGTTTTTCTCACCCTACTAGTGAATGTAATGTAACACACACCCATACAATGCACACGACCCCGCGATGTTTTTCAGAAACCTATCCTACATTGCTAATGCATGTTCTGTGTCCTCTTCATGCTGACCACCCCTCAGTGCTTTTCTCCATCCTACATTGCCACTCACTGCCTATCCTAATTCAGACCCTCCGATTCACACCACCCCGTGATGTTTTTCTCACTCCTACTAGTGAATGTAATGTAACACACACCCATACAATGCGCACCACTCCGTGATGTTTTTCTCACTCCTACTAGTGAATGTAATGTAACACACACCCATACAATGCGCACCACCCCGTGATGTTTTTCTCACTCCTACTAGTGAATGTAATGTGACACACACCCATACAATGCGCACCACCCCGCGATGTTTTTCAGAAACCTATCCTACATTGCCACTGCATGTTCCCTGACCTCCCCATGCTGACCAGCCCGCGGTGCTTTTCTCCATCCTACATTGCCACTCACTGCCTATCCTAATTCAGACCCTCCGATTCACACCACCCCGTGATGTTTTTCTCACTCCTACTAGTGAATGTAATGTAACACACACCCATACAATGCGCACCACCCCGTGATGATTTTCTCACTCCGAATAGTGAATGTAATGTAACACACACCCATGCAATGCGCACCACCCCGTGATGTTTTTCTCACTCCTACTAGTGAATGTAATGTAACACACACCCATACAATGCGCACCACCCCGCGATGTTTTTCAGAAACCTATCCTACTTTGCCATTGCATGTTCCCTGACCTCCCCATCCTGACCACCCCGCGGTGATTTTATCCATCCTACATTGCCACTCACTGCCTATCCTAATTCAGACCCTCCGATTCACACCACCCCGTGATTTTTTTCTCACTCCTACTAGTGAATGTAATGTGACACACACCCAGACAATGCGCACCACCCCGTGATGTTTTTCTCACTCCTACTAGTGAATGTAATGTAACACACACCCATACAATGCGCAAGACCCCGCGATGTTTTTCACAAACCTATCCTACATTGCCAATGCTTGTTCCCTGACCTGCCCATGCTGACCACCCCGCGGTGCTTTTCTCCATCCTACATTGCCACTCACTGCCTATTATAATTCAGACCCTCCGATTCACACCACCCCGTGATGTTTTTCTCACTCCTACTAGTGAATGTAATGTAACACACACCCAATCAATGCGCACCACCCCGTGATGTTTTTCTCACTCCTACTAGTGAATTTAATGTAACACACACCCATACAATGCGCACCACCCCGCGATGTTTTTCAGAAACCTATCCTACATTGCCACTGCATGTTCCCTGACCTCCTCATGCTGACCACCCCGCGGTGCCTTTCGCCATCCTACATTGCCACTCACTGCCTATCCTAATTCAGACCCTCCGATTCACACCACATCGTGATGTTTTTCTCACTCCTACTAGTGAATGTAATGTAACACACACCCATACAATGCGCACCACCCCGTGATGTTTTTCTCACTCCTACTAGTGAATGTAATGTAACACACACCCATACAATGCACACCACCCCGCGATGTTTTTCAGAAACCTATCCTACATTGCCACTGCATGTTCCCAGACCTCCCCATGCTGACCACCCCGCGGTGCTTTTCTCCATCCTACATTGCCACTCACTGCCTATTATAATTCAGTCCCTCCGATTCACACCACCCCGTGATATATTTCTCACTCCTACTAGTGAATGTAATGTAACACACACCCATACAATGCGCACCACCCCGTGATGTTTTTCTCACTCCTACTAGTGAATGTAATGTAACACACACCCATACAATGCGCACCACCCCGCGATGTTTTTCAGAAACCTATCCTACATTGCCACTGCATGTTCCCTGACCTCCTCATGCTGACCACCCCGCGGTGCCTTTCGCCATCCTACATTGCCACTCACTGCCTATCCTAATTCAGACCCTCCGATTCACACCACCCCGCGATGTTTTTCTCATCCTACTAGTGAATGTAATTTAACACACACCCATACAATGCGCACCACCACGCGATGTTTTTCAGAAACCTATCCTACATTGCCACTGCATGTTCCCTGACCTCCCCATGCTGAGCACACCGCGGTGCTTTTCTCCATCCTACATTGCCACTCACTGCCTATCCTAATTCAGACCCTCCGATTTACACCACCCCGTGATGTTTTTCTCACTCCTACTAGTGAATGTAATGTAAAACACACCCATAGAATGCGCACCACTCCGTGATGTTTTTCTCACTCCTAATAGTGAATGTAATGTAACACACACCCATACAATGCGCACCACCCCGTGATGTTTTTCTCACTCCTACTAGAGAATGTAATGTAACACACACCCATACAATGCGCACCACCCCGCCATGTTTTTCAGAAACCTATCCTACATTGCCACTGCATGTTCCCTGACCTCCCCATGCTGACCACCCCGCGGTGATTTTATCCATCCTACATTGCCACTCACTGCCTATCCTAATTCAGACCCTCCGATTCACACCACCCCGTGATGTTTTTCTCACTCCTACTAGTGAATGTAATGTAACACACACCCATACAATGCGCACCACCCCGTGATGTTTTTCTCACTCCTACTAGTGAATGTAATGTAACACACACCCATACAATGCGCACCACCCCGCGATGTTTTTCAGAAACCTATCCTACATTGCCACTGCATGTTCCCTGACCTCCTCATGCTGACCACCCCGCGGTGCCTTTCGCCATCCTACATTGCCACTCACTGCCTATCCTAATTCAGACCCTCCGATTCACACCACATCGTGATGTTTTTCTCACTCCTACTAGTGAATGTAATGTAACACACACCCATACAATGCGCACCACCCCGTGATGATTTTCTCACTCCGAATAGTGAATGTAATGTAACACACACCCATACAATGCGCACCACCCCGCGATGTTTTTCAGAAATCTATCCTACATTGCCACTGCATGTTCCCTGACCTCCTCATGCTGACCACCCCGCGGTGACTTTCGCCATCCTACATTGCCACTCACTGCCTATCCTAATTCAGACCCTCCGATTCACACCACCCCGTGATGTTTTTCTCACTCCTACTAGTGAATGTAATTTAACACACACCCATACAATGCGCACAACCACGCGATGTTTTTCAGAAACCTATCCTACATTGCCACTGCATGTTCCCTGACCTCCCCATGCTGAGCACACCGCGGTGCTTTTCTCCATCCTACATTGCCACTCACTGCCTATCCTAATTCAGACCCTCCGATTCACACCACCCCGTGATGTTTTTCTCACTCCTACTAGTGAATGTAATGTAACACACACCCATACAATGCACACCTCTCCGTGATGTTTTTCTCACTCCTACTAGTGAAAGTAATGTAACACACACCCATACAATGCGCACCACCCTGTGATGTTTTTCTCACTCCTACTAGTGAATGTAATGTAACACACACCCATACAATGCGCACCACCCCGCGATGTTTTTCAGAAACCTATCCTACATTGCCACTGCATGTTCCCAGACCTCCCCATGCTGACCAGCCCGCGGTGCTTTTCTCCATCCTACATTGCCACTCACTGCCTATCCTAATTCAGACGCTCCGATTCACACCACCCCATGATGTTTTTCTCATTCCTACTAGTGAATGTAATGTAACACACACCCATACAATGCACACCTCCCCGTGATGTTTTTCTCACTCCTACTAGTGAATGTAATGTAACACACACCATTACAATGCGCACCACCCCGTGATGTTTTTCTCACCCTACTAGTGAATGTAATGTAACACACACCCATACAATGCACACGACCCCGCGATGTTTTTCAGAAACCTATCCTACATTGCCAATGCATGTTCTCTGTCCTCTTCATGCTGACCACCCCTCAGTGCTTTTCTCCATCCTACATTGCCACTCACTGCCTATCCTAATTCAGACCCTCCGATTCACACCACGCCGTGATATTTTTCTCACTCCTACTTGTGAATGTAATGTAACACACACCCATACAATGTGCACCACCCCGTGATGTTTTTCTCACTCCTACTAGTGAATGTAATGTAACACACACCCATACAATGCGCACCACCCCGCGATGTTTTTCAGAAACCTATCCTACATTGCCACTGCATGTTCCCTGACCTCCCCATGCTGACAACCCCGCGGTGCCTTTCGCCATCCTACATTGCCACTCACTGCCTATCCTAATTCAGACCCTCCGATTCACACCACCCCGCGAAGTTTTTCTAACTCCTACTAGTGAATGTAATGTAACACACACCCATACAATGCGCACCACTCCGTGATGTTTTTCTCACTCCTACTAGTGAATGTAATGTAACACACACCCATACAATGCGCACCACCCCGTGATGTTTTTCTCACTCCTACTAGTGAATGTAATGTGACACACACCCATACAATGCGCACCACCCCGCGATGTTTTTCAGAAACCTATCCTACATTGCCACTGCATGTTCCCTGACCTCCCCATGCTGACCACCCCGCGGTGATTTTATCCATCCTACATTGCCACTCACTGCCTATCCTAATTCAGACCCTCCGATTCACACCACCCCGTGATGTTTTTCTCACTCCTACTAGTGAATGTAATGTAACACACACCCATACAATGCGCACCACCCCGTGATGTTTTTCTCACTCCTACTAGTGAATGTAATGTAACACACACCCATACAATGCGCACCACCCCGCGATGTTTTTCAGAAACCTATCCTACATTGCCACTGCATGTTCCCTGACCTCCTCATGCTGACCACCCCGCGGTGCCTTTCGCCATCCTACATTGCCACTCACTGCCTATCCTAATTCAGACCCTCCGATTCACACCACATCGTGATGTTTTTCTCACTCCTACTAGTGAATGTAATGTAACACACACCCATACAATGCGCACCACCCCGTGATGATTTTCTCACTCCGAATAGTGAATGTAATGTAACACACACCCATACAAGGCGCACCACCCCGCGATGTTTTTCAGAAATCTATCCTACATTGCCACTGCATGTTCCCTGACCTCCTCATGCTGACCACCCCGCGGTGCCTTTCGCCATCCTACATTGCCACTCACTGCCTATCCTAATTCAGACCCTCCGATTCACACCAACCCGTGATGTTTTTCTCATCCTACTAGTGAATGTAATTTAACACACACCCATACAATGCGCACCACCACGCGATGTTTTTCAGAAACCTATCCTACATTGCCACTGCATGTTCCATGACCTCCCCATGCTGAGCACACCGCGGTGCTTTTCTCCATCCTACATTGCCACTCACTGCCTATCCTAATTCAGACCCTCCGATTCACACCACCCCGTGATGTTTTTCTCACTCCTACTAGTGAATGTAATGTAACACACACCCATACAATGCACACCTCTCCGTGATGTTTTTCTCACTCCTACTAGTGAAAGTAATGTAACACACACCCATGCAATGCGCACCACCCTGTGATGTTTTTCTCACTCCTACTAGTGAATGTAATGTAACACACACGCATACAATGCGCACCACCCCGCGATGTTTTTCAGAAACCTATCCTACATTGCCAATGCATGTTCCCAGACCTCCCCATGCTGACCAGCCCGCGGTGCTTTTCTCCATCCTACATTGCCACTCACTGCCTATCCTAATTCAGACGCTCCGATTCACACCACCCCATGATGTTTTTCTCATTCCTACTAGTGAATGTAATGTAACACACACCCATACAATGCACACCTCCCCGTGATGTTTTTCTCACTCCTACTAGTGAATGTAATGTAACACACACCATTACAATGCGCACCACCCCGTGATGTTTTTCTCACCCTACTAGTGAATGTAATGTAACACACACCCATACAATGCACACGACCCCGCGATGTTTTTCAGAAACCTATCCTACATTGCCAATGCATGTTCTCTGTCCTCTTCATGCTGACCACCCCTCAGTGCTTTTCTCCATCCTACATTGCCACTCACTGCCTATCCTAATTCAGACCCTCCGATTCACACCACCCCGTGATGTTTTTCTCACTCCTACTAGTGAATGTAATGTAACACACACCCATACAATGTGCACCACCCCGTGATGTTTTTCTCACTCCTACTAGTGAATGTAATGTAACACACACCCATACAATGCGCACCACCCCGCGATGTTTTTCAGAAACCTATCCTACATTGCCACTGCATGTTCCCTGACCTCCCCATGCTGACAACCCTGCGGTGCCTTTCGCCATCCTACATTGTCACTCACTGCCTATCCTAATTCAGACCCTCCGATTCACACCACCCCGCGAAGTTTTTCTAACTCCTACTAGTGAATGTAATGTAACACACACCCATACAATGTGCACCACTCCGTGATGTTTTTCTCACTCCTACTAGTGAATGTAATGTAACACACACCCATACAATGCGCACCACCCCGTGATGTTTTTCTCACTCCTACTAGTGAATGTAATGTAACACACACCCATACAATGCGCACCACCCCGCGATGTTTTTCAGAAACCTATACTACATTGCCACTGCATGTTCCCTGACCTCCTCATGCTGACCACCCCGCGGTGCCTTTCGCCATCCTACATTGCCACTCACTGCCTATCCTAATTCAGACCCTCCGATTCACACCACATCGTGATGTTTTTCTCACTCCTACTAGTGAATGTAATGTAACACACACCCATACAATGCGCACCACCCCGTGATGATTTTCTCACTCCGAATAGTGAATGTAATGTAACACACACCCATACAATGCGCACCACCCCGCGATGTTTTTCAGAAATCTATCCTACATTGCCACTGCATGTTCCCTGACCTCCTCATGCTGACCACCCCGCGGTGACTTTCGCCATCCTACATTGCCACTCACTGCCTATCCTAATTCAGACCCTCCGATTCACACCACCCCGTGATGTTTTTCTCACTCCTACTAGTGAATGTAATTTAACACACACCCATACAATGCGCACAACCACGCGATGTTTTTCAGAAACCTATCCTACATTGCCACTGCATGTTCCCTGACCTCCCCATGCTGAGCACACCGCGGTGCTTTTCTCCATCCTACATTGCCACTCACTGCCTATCCTAATTCAGACCCTCCGATTCACACCACCCCGTGATGTTTTTCTCACTCCTACTAGTGAATGTAATGTAACACACACCCATACAATGCACACCTCTCCGTGATGTTTTTCTCACTCCTACTAGTGAAAGTAATGTAACACACACCCATACAATGCGCACCACCCTGTGATGTTTTTCTCACTCCTACTAGTGAATGTAATGTAACACACACCCATACAATGCGCACCACCCCGCGATGTTTTTCAGAAACCTATCCTACATTGCCACTGCATGTTCCCAGACCTCCCCATGCTGACCAGCCCGCGGTGCTTTTCTCCATCCTACATTGCCACTCACTGCCTATCCTAATTCAGACGCTCCGATTCACACCACCCCATGATGTTTTTCTCATTCCTACTAGTGAATGTAATGTAACACACACCCATACAATGCACACCTCCCCGTGATGTTTTTCTCACTCCTACTAGTGAATGTAATGTAACACACACCATTACAATGCGCACCACCCCGTGATGTTTTTCTCACCCTACTAGTGAATGTAATGTAACACACACCCATACAATGCACACGACCCCGCGATGTTTTTCAGAAACCTATCCTACATTGCCAATGCATGTTCTCTGTCCTCTTCATGCTGACCACCCCTCAGTGCTTTTCTCCATCGTACATTGCCACTCACTGCCTATCCTAATTCAGACCCTCCGATTCACACCACGCCGTGATATTTTTCTCACTCCTACTTGTGAATGTAATGTAACACACACCCATACAATGTGCACCACCCCGTGATGTTTTTCTCACTCCTACTAGTGAATGTAATGTAACACACACCCATACAATGCGCACCACCCCGCGATGTTTTTCAGAAACCTATCCTACATTGCCACTGCATGTTCCCTGACCTCCCCATGCTGACAACCCCGCGGTGCCTTTCGCCATCCTACATTGCCACTCACTGCCTATCCTAATTCAGACCCTCCGATTCACACCACCCCGCGAAGTTTTTCTAACTCCTACTAGTGAATGTAATGTAACACACACCCATACAATGCGCACCACTCCGTGATGTTTTTCTCACTCCTACTAGTGAATGTAATGTAACACACACCCATACAATGCGCACCACCCCGTGATGTTTTTCTCACTCCTACTAGTGAATGTAATGTGACACACACCCATACAATGCGCACCACCCCGCGATGTTTTTCAGAAACCTATCCTACATTGCCACTGCATGTTCCCTGACCTCCCCATGCTGACCACCCCGCGGTGATTTTATCCATCCTACATTGCCACTCACTGCCTATCCTAATTCAGACCCTCCGATTCACACCACCCCGTGATGTTTTTCTCACTCCTACTAGTGAATGTAATGTAACACACACCCATACAATGCGCACCACCCCGTGATGTTTTTCTCACTCCTACTAGTGAATGTAATGTAACACACACCCATACAATGCGCACCACCCCGCGATGTTTTTCAGAAACCTATCCTACATTGCCACTGCATGTTCCCTGACCTCCTCATGCTGACCACCCCGCGGTGCCTTTCGCCATCCTACATTGCCACTCACTGCCTATCCTAATTCAGACCCTCCGATTCACACCACATCGTGATGTTTTTCTCACTCCTACTAGTGAATGTAATGTAACACACACCCATACAATGCGCACCACCCCGTGATGATTTTCTCACTCCGAATAGTGAATGTAATGTAACACACACCCATACAATGCGCACCACCCCGCGATGTTTTTCAGAAATCTATCCTACATTGCCACTGCATGTTCCCTGACCTCCTCATGCTGACCACCCCGCGGTGCCTTTCGCCATCCTACATTGCCACTCACTGCCTATCCTAATTCAGACCCTCCGATTCACACCAACCCGTGATGTTTTTCTCATCCTACTAGTGAATGTAATTTAACACACACCCATACAATGCGCACCACCACGCGATGTTTTTCAGAAACCTATCCTACATTGCCACTGCATGTTCCATGACCTCCCCATGCTGAGCACACCGCGGTGCTTTTCTCCATCCTACATTGCCACTCACTGCCTATCCTAATTCAGACCCTCCGATTCACACCACCCCGTGATGTTTTTCTCACTCCTACTAGTGAATGTAATGTAACACACACCCATACAATGCACACCTCTCCGTGATGTTTTTCTCACTCCTACTAGTGAAAGTAATGTAACACACACCCATGCAATGCGCACCACCCTGTGATGTTTTTCTCACTCCTACTAGTGAATGTAATGTAACACACACGCATACAATGCGCACCACCCCGCGATGTTTTTCAGAAACCTATCCTACATTGCCAATGCATGTTCCCAGACCTCCCCATGCTGACCAGCCCGCGGTGCTTTTCTCCATCCTACATTGCCACTCACTGCCTATCCTAATTCAGACGCTCCGATTCACACCACCCCATGATGTTTTTCTCATTCCTACTAGTGAATGTAATGTAACACACACCCATACAATGCACACCTCCCCGTGATGTTTTTCTCACTCCTACTAGTGAATGTAATGTAACACACACCATTACAATGCGCACCACCCCGTGATGTTTTTCTCACCCTACTAGTGAATGTAATGTAACACACACCCATACAATGCACACGACCCCGCGATGTTTTTCAGAAACCTATCCTACATTGCCAATGCATGTTCTCTGTCCTCTTTATGCTGACCACCCCTCAGTGCTTTTCTCCATCCTACATTGCCACTCACTGCCTATCCTAATTCAGACCCTCCGATTCACACCACCCCGTGATGTTTTTCTCACTCCTACTAGTGAATGTAATGTAACACACACCCATACAATGTGCACCACCCCGTGATGTTTTTCTCACTCCTACTAGTGAATGTAATGTAACACACACCCATACAATGCGCACCACCCCGCGATGTTTTTCAGAAACCTATCCTACATTGCCACTGCATGTTCCCTGACCTCCCCATGCTGACAACCCTGCGGTGCCTTTCGCCATCCTACATTGTCACTCACTGCCTATCCTAATTCAGACCCTCCGATTCACACCACCCCGCGAAGTTTTTCTAACTCCTACTAGTGAATGTAATGTAACACACACCCATACAATGTGCACCACTCCGTGATGTTTTTCTCACTCCTACTAGTGAATGTAATGTAACACACACCCATACAATGCACACCACCCCGTGATGTTTTTCTCACTCCTACTAGTGAATGTAATGTGACACACACCCATAAATGCGCACCACCCCGCGATGTTTTTCAGAAACCTATCCTACATTGCCACTGCATGTTCCCTGACCTCCCCATGCTGACCACCCCGCGGTGATTTTATCCATCCTACATTGCCACTCACTGCCTATCCTAATTCAGACCCTCCGATTCACACCACCCCGTGATGTTTTTCTCACTCCTACTAGTGAATGTAATGTAACACACACCCATACAATGCGCACCACCCCGTGATGTTTTTCTCACTCCTACTAGTGAATGTAATGTAACACACACCCATACAATGCACACCACCCCGCGATGTTTTTCAGAAACCTATCCTACATTGCCACTGCATGTTCCCTGACCTCCCCATGCTGACCACCCCGCGGTGCTTTTCTCCATCCTACATTGCCACTCACTGCCTATTATAATTCAGACCCTCCGATTCACACCACCCCGTGATATTTTTCTCACTCCTACTAGTGAATATAATGTAACACACACCCATACAATGCGCACCACTCCGTGATGTTTTTCTCACTCCTACTAGTGAATGTAATGTAACACACACCCATACAATGCGCAGCACCCCGTGATGTTTTTCTCACTCCTACTAGTGAATGTAATGTAACACACACCCATACAATGCGCACCACCCCGCGATGTTTTTTAGAAACCTATCCTACATTGCCACTGCATGTTCCCTGACCTCCTCATGCTGACCACCCCGCGGTGCCTTTCGCCATCCTACATTGCCACTCACTGCCTATCCTAATTCAGACCCTCCGATTCACACCACCCCGCGATGTTTTTCTCATCCTACTAGTGAATGTAGTTTAACACACACCCATACAATGCGCACCACCACGCGATGTTTTTCAGAAACCTATCCTACATTGCCACTGCATGTTCCCTGACCTCCCCATGCTGAGCACACCGCGGTGCTTTTCTCCATCCTACATTGCCACTCACTGCCTATTATAATTCAGACCCTCCAATTCACACCACCCCGTGATATTTTTCTCACTCCTACTAGTGAATGTAATGTAACACACACCCATACAATGCGCACCACCCCGCGATGTTTTTCAGAAACCTATCCTACATTGCCACTGCATGTTCCCTGACCTCCTCATGCTGACCACCCCGCGGTGCCTTTCGCCATCCTACATTGCCACTCACTGCCTATCCTAATTCAGACCCTCCGATTCACACCACCCCGCGATGTTTTTCTCATCCTACTAGTGAATGTAATTTAACACACACCCATACAATGCGCACCACCACGCAATGTTTTTCAGAAACCTATCCTACATTGCCACTGCATGTTCCCTGACCTCCCCATGCTGAGCACACCGCGGTGCTTTTCTCCATCCTACATTGCCACTCACTGCCTATCCTAATTCAGACCCTCCGATTTACACCACCCCGTGATGTTTTTCTCACTCCTACTAGTGAATGTAATGTAACACACACCCATACAATGCGCACCACTCCGTGATGTTTTTCTCACTCCTAATAGTGAATGTAATGTAACACACACCCATACAATGCGCACCACCCCGTGATGTTTTTCTCACTCCTACTAGAGAATGTAATGTAACACACACCCATACAATGCGCACCACCCCGCCATGTTTTTCAGAAACCTATCCTACATTGCCACTGCATGTTCCCTGTCCTCCCCATGCTGACCACCCCTCAGTGCTTTTCTCCATCCTACATTGCCACTCACTGCCTATCCTAATTCAGACCCTCCCATTCACACCACCCCGTGATGTTTTTCTCACTCCTACTAGTGAATGTAATTTAACACACACCCATACAATGCGCACCACCCCGCGATGTTTTTCAGAAACCTATCCGACATTGCCACTGCATGTTCCCTGACCTCCCCATGCTGACCACCCCGCGGTGCTTTTCTCCATCCTACATTGCCGCTCACTGCCTATCCTAATGCAGACCCTCCGATTCACACCACCCCGTGATGTTTTTCTCACTCCTACTAGTGAATGTAATGTAACACACACCCATACAATGCGCACCTCACCGTGATGTTTTTCTCACTCCTACTAGTGAATGTAATGTAACACACACCCATACAATGCGCACCACCTCATGATGTTTTTCTCACTCCTACTAGTGTATGTAATGTAACACACACGCATACAATGTGCACCACCCCGCGATGTTTTTCAGAAACCTATCCTACATTGCCACTGCATGTTCCCTGACCTCCCCATGCTGACCACCCCGTGGTACTTTTGTCCATTCTACATTGCCACTCACTGCCTGTCCTAATTCAGAACCTCCGATTCACATCACCCCGTGATGTTTTTCTCACTCCTACTAGTGAATGTAATGTAACACACACCCATACAATGCGCACCACCCCGTGATGTTTTTCTCACTCATACTAGTGAATGTAATGTAACACACACCCATACAATGCACACCACCCCGCGATGTTTTTCAGAAACCTATCCTACATTGCCACTGCATGTTCCCTGACCTCCCCATGCTGACCACCCCGCGGTGATTTTATCCATCCTACATTGCCACTCACTGCCTATCCTGATTCAGACCCTCCGATTCACACCACCCCGTGATGTTTTTCTCACTCCTACTAGTGAATGTAATGTGACACACACCCATACAATGCGCACCAACCCGTGATGTTTTTCTCACTCCTACTAGTGAATGTAATGTAACACACACCCAGACAATGCGCACCACCCCGCGATGTTTTTCACAAACCTATCCTACATTGCCACTGCATGTTCCCTGACCTCCCCATGCTGACCACCCCGCGGTGATTTTCTCCATCCTACATTGCCACTCACTGCCTATCCTTATTCAGACCCTCCGATTCACACCACCCCGTGATGTTTTTCTCACTCCTACTAGTGAAAGTAATGTAACACACACCCATACAATGCGCACCACCCCGCGATGTTTTTCAGAAACCTATCCTACATTGCCACTGCATGTTCCCTGACCTCCTCATGCTGACCACCCCGCGGTGCATTTCGCCATCCTACATTGCCACTCACTGCCTATCCTAATTGACACCCTCCGATTCACACCACCCCGCGATGTTTTTCTCATCCTACTAGTGAATGGAATTTATTACACTCCCATAAAATGCGCACCACCACGCGATGCTTTTCAGAAACATATCCTACATTGCCAGTGCATGTTCCCTGACCTCCCCATGCTGAGAACCCCGCGGTGCTTTTCTCCATCCTACATTGCCACTCACTGCCTATCCTAATTCAGACCCTCCGATTCACACCACCCCGTGATGTTTTTCTCACTCGTACTAGTGAATGTAATGTAACACACACCCATACAATGCGCACCACCCCGTGATGTTTTTCTCACTCCTACTAGTGAATGTAATGTAACACACACCCATACAATGCGCACCACACCGCGATGTTTTTCAGAAACCTATCCTAAATTGCCACTGCATGTTCCCTGACCTCCCCATGCTGACCAGCCCGCGGTGCTTTTCTCCATCCTACATTGCCACTCACTGCCTATCCTAATTCAGACCCTCCGATTCACACCACCCCGTGATGTTTTTCTCATTCCTACTAGTGAATGTAATGTAACACACACCCATACAATGCACACCACCCCGTGATGTTTTTCTCACTCCTACTAGTGAATGTAATGTAACACACACCATTACAAAGCGCACCACCCCGTGATGTTTTTCTCACTCCTACTAGTGAATGTAATGTAACACACACCCATACAATGCACATGACCCCGTGATGTTTTTCAGAAACCTATCCTACATTGCCACTGCATGTTCTCTGTCCTCCCCATGCTGACCACCCCTCAGTGCTTTTCTCCATCCTACATTGCCACTCACTGCCTATCCTAATTCAGACCCTCCGATTCACACCACCCCGTGATGTTTTTCTCACTAATACTAGTGAATGTAATGTAACACACACCCATACAATGCGCACAAACCCGTGATGTTTTTCTCACTCCTACTAGTGAATGTAATGTAACACACACCCATACAATGCGCACCACCCCGCGATGTTTTTCCGAAACCTATCCTACATTGCCACTGCATGTTCTCTTTCCTCCCCATGCTGACCACCCCTCAGTGCTCTTCTCCATCCTAAATTGCCACTCACTGCCTATCCTAATTCAGACCGTCACATTCACACCACCCCGTGATGTTTTTCTCACTCCTACTAGTGAATGTAATGTAACACACACCCATACAATGCGCACCACCCCGTGATGTTTATCTCACTCCTACTAGTGAATGTAATGTAACACACACCCATACAATGCGCACCACCCCGTGATGTTTTTCTCACTCCTATAGTGAATGTAATGTAACACACACGCATACAATGCGCACCACCCCGTGATGTTTATCTCACTCCTACTAGTGAATGTAATGTAACACACACCCATACAATGCGCACCACCCCGTGATGTTTTTCTCACTCCTATAGTGAATGTAATGTAACACACACGCATACAATGCGCACCACCCCGCGATGTTTTTCAGAAACCTATCCTACATTGCCACTGCATGTTCCCTGACCTCCCCATGCTGACCACCCCGCGGTGATTTTATCCATCCTACATTGCCACTCACTGCCTATCCTAATTCAGACTCTCTGATTCACACCACCCCGTGATTTTTTTCTCACTCCTACTAGTGAATGTAATGTGACACACACCCATACAATGCGCACCACCCCGTGATGTTTTTCTCACTCCTACTAGTGAATGTAATGTAACACACACCCATACAATGCGCACCACCCCGCGATGTTTTTCACAAACCTATCCTACATTGCCAATGCTTGTTCCCTGACCTCCCCATGCTGACCACCCCGCGGTGCTTTTCTCCATCCTACATTGCCACTCACTGCCTATTATAATTCAGACCCTCCGATTCACACCACCCCGTGATGTTTTTCTCACTCCTACTAGTGAATGTAATGTAACGCACACCCATACAATGCGCACCACCCCGCGATGTTTTTCAGAAACCTATCCTACATTGCCACTGCATGTTCCCTGACCTCCTCATGCTGACCACCCCGCGGTGCCTTACGCCATCCTACATTGCCACTCACTGCCTATCCTAATTCAGACCCTCCGATTCACACCACCCCGCGATGTTTTTCTCATCCTACTAGTGAATGTCATTTAACACACACCCATACAATGCGCACCACCACGCGATGTTTTTCAGAAACCTATCCTACATTGCCACTGCATGTTCCCTGACCTCCCCATGCTGAGCACACCGTGGTGCTTTTCTCCATCCTACATTGCCACTCACTGCCTATCCTGATTCAGACCCTCCGATTCACACCACCCCGTGATGTTTTTCTCACTCCTACTAGTGAATGTAATGTAACACACACCCATACAATGCGCACCACCCCGTGATGTTTTTCTCACTCCTACTAGTGAATGTAATGTAACACACACCCATACAATGCGCACCACCCCGCGATGTTTTTCAGAAACCTATCCTACATTGCCACTGCATGTTCCCTGACCTCCCCATGCTGACAACCCCGCGGTGCCTTTCGCCATCCTACATTGCCACTCACT
The DNA here is from genome assembly GCF_034190915.1 of Cavia porcellus. Classification (NCBI taxonomy): domain Eukaryota; kingdom Metazoa; phylum Chordata; class Mammalia; order Rodentia; family Caviidae; genus Cavia; species Cavia porcellus. The sequence goes on from NW_026947556.1 coordinate 2,186,186, forward strand.
GCCTATCCTAATTCAGACCCTCCGATTCACACCACCCCGCGAAGTTTTTCTCACTCCTACTAGTGAATGTAATGTAACACACTCCCATACAATGCGCACCACTCCGTGATATTTTTCTCACTCCTACTAGTGAATGTAATGTAACACACACCCATACAATGTGCACCACCCCGTGATGTTTTTCTCACTCCTACTAGTGAATGTAATGTAACACACACCCATACAATGCGCACCACCCCGCGATGTTTTACAGAAACCCATCCTACATTGACACTGCATGTTCCCTGTCCTCCCCATGCTGAGCAGCCCGCGGTGCTTTTCTCCATCCTACATTGCCACTCACTGCCTATCCTAATTCAGACCCTCCGATTCACACCACCCCGTGATGTTTTTCTCACTCCTACTAGTGAATGTAATGTAACACACACCCATACTATGCGCACCACCCCGTGATGATTTTCTCACTCCGAATAGTGAATGTAATGTAACACACACCCATACAATGCGCACCACCCCGTGATGTTTTTCTCACTCCTACTAGTGAATGTAATGTAACACACACCCATACAATGCGCACCACCCCGTGATGTTTTTCTCACTCCTACTAGTGAATGTAATGTAACACACACCCATACAATGCGCACCACCACGCGATGTTTTTCAGAAACCTATCCTACATTGCCACTGCATGTTCCCTGACCTCCCCATGCTGACCACCCCGCGGTGATTTTCTCCATCCTACATTGCCACTCACTGCCTATCCTAATGCAGACCCTCCGATTCACACCACCACGTGATGTTTTTCTCAGTCCTACTAGTGAATGTAATGTAACACACACCCATACAATGCGCACAACCCCGTGATTATTTTCTCACTCCTACTAGTGAAAGTAATGTAACACACACCCATACAATGCGCACCACCCCGCGATGTTTTTCAGAAACCTATCCTACATTGCCACTGCATGTTCCCTGACCTCCTCATGCTGACCACCCCGCGGTGCCTTTCGCCATCCTACATTGCCACTCACTACCTATCCTAATTGAGACCCTCCGATTCACACCACCCCGCGATGTTTTTCTCATCCTACTAGTGAATGGAATTTAACACACTCCCATACAATGCGCACCACCACGCGATGCTTTTCAGAAACATATCCTACATTGCCACTGCATGTTCCCTGACCTCCCCATGCTGAGCACCCCGCGGTGCTTTTCTCCATCCTACATTGCCACTCACTGCCTATCCTAATTCAGACCCTCCGATTCACACCACCCCGTGATGTTTTTCTCACTCCTACTAGTGAATGTAATGTAACACACACCCATACAATGCGCACCACTCCGTGATGTTTTTCTCACTCCTACTAGTGAATGTAATGTAACACACACCCATACAATGCGCACCACCCCGTGATGTTTTTCTCACTCCTACTAGTGAATGTAATGTAACACACACCCATACAATGCACACCACCCCGCGATGTTTTTCAGAAACCTATCCTACATTGCCACTGCATGTTCCCTGACCTCCCCATGCTGACCACCCCGCGGTGATTTTATCCATCCTACAGTGCCACTCACTGCCTATCCTAATTCAGACCATCCGATTCACACCACCCCGTGATTTTTTTCTCACTCCTACTAGTGAATGTAATGTGACACACACCCATACAATGCGCACCACCCCGTGATGTTTTTCTCACTCCTACTAGTGAATGTAACGTAACACACACCCATACAATGCGCACCACCCCGCGATGTTTTTCAGAAACCTATCCTACATTGCCACTGCATGTTCCCTGACCTCCTCATGCTGACCACCCCGCGGTGCCTTTCGCCATCCTACATTGCCACTCACTGCATATCCTAATTCAGACCCTCTGATTCACACCACCCCGCGATGTTTTTCTCATCCTACTAGTGAATGTAATTTAACACACACCCATACAATGCGCACCACCACGCGATGTATTTCAGAAACCTATCCTACATTGCCACTGCATGTTCCCTGACCTCCCCATGCTGAGCACACCGCGGTGCTTTTCTCCATCCTACATTGCCACTCACTGCCTATCCTAATTCAGACCCTCCGATTCACACCACCCCGTGATGTTTTTCTCACTCCTACTAGTGAATGTAATGTAACACACACCCATACAATGCGCACCACCCCGTGATGTTTTTCTCACTCCTACTAGTGAATGTAATGTAACACACACCCATACAATGCGCACCACCCCGCGATGTTTTTCAGAAACCTATCCTACATTGCCACTGCATGTTCCCTGACCTCCCCATGCTGACAACCCCGCGGTGCCTTTCGCCATCCTACATTGCCACTCACTGACTATCCTAATTCAGACCGTCCGATTCACACCACCCCGCGAAGTTTTTCTCACTCCTACTAGTGAATGTAATGTAACACACACCCATACAATGCGCACCACTCCGTGATATTTTTCTCACTCCTACTAGTGAATGTAATGTAACACACACCCATACAATGCGCACCACCCCGTGATGTTTTTCTCACTCCTACTAGTGAATGTAATGTAACACACACCAATACAATGCGCACCACCCCGCGATGTTTTACAGAAACCTATCCTACATTGCCACTGCATGTTCCCTGACCTCCCCATGCTGACCAGCCCGCGGTGCTTTTCTCCATCCTACATTGCCACTCACTGCCTATCCTAATTCAGACCCTCCGATTCACACCACCCCGTGATGTTTTTCTCACTCCTACTAGTGAATGTAATGTAACACACACCCATACAATGCGCACCACCCCGTGATGATTTTCTCACTCCGAATAGTGAATGTAATGTAACACACACCCATACAATGCGCACCACCCCGTGATGTTTTTCTCACTCCTACTAGTGAATGTAATGTAACACACACCCATACAATGCGCACCACCCTGTGATGTTTTTCTCACTCCTACTAGTGAATGTAATGTAACACACACCCATACAATGCGCAGCACCACGCGATGTTTTTCAGAAACCTATCCTACATTGCCACTGCATGTTCCCTGACCTCCCCATGCTGAGCACACCGCGGTGCTTTTCTCCATCCTACATTGCCACTCACTGCCTATCCTAATTCAGACCCTCCGATTCACACCACTCCGTGATGTTTTTCTCACTCCTACTAGTGAATGTAATGGAACACAAACCCATACAATGCGCAACAATTCGTGATGTTTTTCTCACTCCTACTAGTGAATGTAATGTAACACACACCCATACAATGCGCACCACCCCGTGATGTTTTTCTCACTCCTACTAGTGAATGTAATGTAACACACACCCATACAATGCGCACCACCCCGCGATGTTTTTCAGAAACCTATCCTACATTGCCACTGCATGTTCCCTGACCTCCCCATGCTGACCAGCCCGCGGTGCTTTTCTCCATCCTACATTGCCACTCACTGCCTATCCTAATTCAGAACCTCCGATTCACACCACACCGTGATGTTTTTCTCACTCCTACTAGTGAATGTAATGTAACACCCACCCATACAATGCGCACCACCCCGTGATGTTTTTCTCACTCCTACTAGTGAATGTAATGTAACACACACCTATACAATGCGCACCACCCCGCGATGTTTTTCCGAAACCTATCCTACATTTCCACTGCATGTTCCCTTACCTCCCCATGCTGACCACCCCGCGGTGCTTTTATCCATCCTACATTTCCACTCACTGCCTATCCTAATGCAGACCCTCCGATTCACACCACCCCGTGATGTTTTTCTCACTCCTACTAGTGAATGTAATGTAACACACACCCATACAATGCGCACCACCCCGCGATGTTTTTCAGAAACCTATCCTACATTGCCACTGCATGTTCCCTGACCTCCCCATGCTGACCAGCCCGCGGTGCTTTTCTCCATCCTACATTGCCACTCACTGAATATCCTAATTCAGAACCTCCGATTCACACCACACCGTGATGTTTTTCTCACTCCTACTAGTGAATGTAATGTAACACCCACCCATACAATGCGCACCACCCCGTGATGTTTTTCTCACTCCTACTAGTGAAAGTAATGTAACACACACCTATACAATGCGCACCACCCCGCGATGTTTTTCCGAAACCTATCCTACATTTCCACTGCATGTTCCCTTACCTCCCCATGCTGACCACCCCGCGGTGCTTTTCTCCATCCTACATTGCCACTCACTGCCTATCCTAATGCAGACCCTCCGATTCACACCAACCCGTGATGTTTTTCTCACTCCTACTAGTGAATGTAATGTAACACACACCCATACAATGCGCACCACCCCGTGATGTTTTTCTCACTCCTACTAGTGAATGTAATGTAACACACACCCATACAATGCGCACCACCCCGTGATGTTTTTCTCACTCCTACTAGTGAATGTAATGTAACACACACGCATACAATGCGCACCACCCCGCGATGTTTTTCAGAAACCTATCCTACATTGCCACTGCATGTTCCCTGACCTCCCCATGCTGACCACCCCGCGGTACTTTTCTCCATCCTACATTGCCACTCACTGCCTGTCCTAATTCAGAACCTCCGATTCACACCACCCCGTGACGTTTTTCTCACTCCTACTAGTGAATGTAATGTAAAACACACCCATACAATGCGCACCACCCCGTGATGTTTTTCTCACTCCTACTAGTGAATGTAATGTAACACACACGCATACAATGCACACCACCCCGCGATGTTTTTCAGAAACCTATCCTACATTGCCACTGCATGTTCCCTGACCTCCCCATGCTCACCACCCCGCGGTGATTTTATCCATGCTACATTGCCACTCATTGCCTATCCTAATTCAGACCCTCCGATTCACACGACCCCGTGATGTTTTTCTCACTCCTACTAGTGAATGTAATGTAACACACACCCAGACAATGCGCACCACCCCGCGATGTTTTTCACAAACCTATCCTACATTGCCACTGCTTGTTCCCTGACCTCCCCATGCTGACCACCCCGCGGTGATTTTCTCCACCCTACATTGCCACTCACTGCCTATCCTAATTCAGACCCTCCGATTCACACCACCACGTGATGTTTTTCTCACTCCTACTAGTGAGTGTAATGTAACACACACCCATACAATGCGCACCACCCCGTGATGTTTTTCTCACTCCTACTAGTGAAAGTAATGTAACACACACCCATACAATGCGCACCACCCCGCGATGTTTTTCAGAAACCTATCCTACATTGCCACAGCATGTTCCCTGACCTCCTCATGCTGACCACCCCGCGGTGCCTTTCGCCATCCTACATTGCCACTCACTGCCTATCCTAATTCAGACCCTCCGATTCACACCACCCCGCGATGTTTTTCTCATCCTACTAGTGAATGTAATTTAACACACTCCCATACAATGCGCACCACCACGCGATGTATTTCAGAAACCTATCCTACATTGCCACTGCATGTTCCCTTACCTCCCCATGCTGAGCACCCCGCGGTGGTTTTCTCCATCCTACATTGCCACTCACTGCCTATCCTAATTCAGACCCTCCGATTCACACCACCCCGTGATGATTTTCTCACTCCTACTAGTGAATGTAATGTAACACACACCCATACAATGCGCACCACTCCGTGATGTTTTTCTCACTCCTACTAGTGAATGTAATGTAACACACACCCATACAATGCGCACCACCCCGTGATGTTTTTCTCACTCCTACTAGTGAATGTAATGTAACACACACCCATACAATGCGCACCACCCCGCGATGTTTTTCAGAAACCTATCCTACATTGTCACTGCATATTCCCTGACCTCCCCATGCTGACCAGCCCGCGGTGCTTTTCTCCATCCTACATTGCCACTCACTGCCTATCCTAATTCAGACCCTCCGATTCACACCACCCCGTGATGTTTTTCTCATTCCTACTAGTGAATGTAATGTAACACACACCCATACAGTGCACACCACCCCGTGATGTTTTTCTCACTCCTACTAGTGAATGTAATGTAACACACACCATTACAATGCGCACCACACCGTGATGTTTTTCTCACTCCTACTAGTGAATGTAATGTAACACACACCCATACAATGCACACGACCCCGCGATGTTTTTCAGAAACCTATCCTACATTGCCACTGCATGTTCTCTGTCCTCCCCATGCTGACCACCCCTCAGTGATTTTCTCCATCCTACATTGCCACTCACTGCCTATCCTAATTAAGACCCTCCGATTCACACCACCCCGTGATGTTTTTCTCATCCTACTAGTGAATGTAATTTAACACACACCCATACAATGCGCACCACCACGCGATGTTTTTCAGAAACCTATCCTACATTGCCACTGCATGTTCCCTGACCTCCCCTTGCTGACCACCCCGCGGTGCTTTTCTCCATGCTACATTGCGACTCACTGCCTATCCTAATTCAGACCCTCCGATTCACACCACCCTGTGATGTTTTTCTCACTGCTACTAGTGAATGCAATGTAACACACTCCCATATAATGCGCAACACCCCGTGATGTTTTTCTCACTCCTACTAGTGAATGTATTGTAACACACACCCATAAAATGCGCACCACCCCGCAATGTTTTTCAGAAACCTATCCTACATTGCCAATGCATGTTCCCTGACCTCCTCATGCTGACCACCCCGCGGTGCCTTTCGCCATCCTACATTGCCACTCACTGCATATCCTAATTCAGAACCTCCGATTCACACCACCCGTGATGTTTTTCTCACTCCTACTAGTGAATGTAATGTAACACACACCCATACAATGCGCACCACCCCGTGATGTTTTTCTCACTCCTACTAGTGAATGTAATGTAACACACACCCATACAATGCGCACCACCCCGTGATGTTTTTCTCACTCCTACTAGTGAATGTAATGTAACACACACCCATACAATGCGCACCACCCCGCGATGTTTTTCAGAAACCTATCCTACATTGCCACTGCATGTTCCCTGACCTCCCCATGCTGACCACCCCGCGGTGATTTTATCCATCCTACATTGCCACTCACTGCCTATCCTAATTCAGACCCTCCGATTCACACCACCACGTGATGTTTTTCTCACTCCTACTAGTGAATGTAATGTGACACACACCCATACAATGCGCACCAACCCGTGATGTTTTTCGAACTCCTACTAGTGAATGTAATGTAACACACACCCAGACAATGCGCACCACCCCGCGATGTTTTTCACAAACTTATCCTACATTGCCACTGCTTGTTCCCTGACCTCCCCATGCTGACAACCCCGCGGTGATTTTCTCCACCCTACATTGCCACTCACTGCCTATCCTAATTCAGACCCTCCGATTCACACCACCACGTGATGTTTTTCTCACTCCTACTAGTGAATGTAATGTAACACACACCCATACAATGCGCACCACCCCGTGATGTTTTTCTCACTCCTACTAGTGAAAGTAATGTAAGACACACCCATACAATGCGCACCACCCCGCGATGTTTTTCAGAAACCTATCCTACATTGCCACAGCATGCTCCCTGGCCTCCTCATGCTGACCACCCCGCGGTGCCTTTCGCCATCCTACATTGCCACTCACTGCCTATCCTAATTCAGACCCTCCGATTCACACCACCCCGCGATGTTTTTCTCATCCTACTAGTGAATGTAATTTAACACACTCCCATACAATGCGCACCACCACGCGATGTTTTTCAGAAACCTATCCTACATTGCCACTGCATGTTCCCTTACCTCCCCATGCTGAGCACCCCGCGGTGCTTTTCTCCATCCTACATTGCCACTCACTGCCTATCCTAATTCAGACCCTCCGATTCACACCACCCCGTGATGTTTTTCTCACTCCTACTAGTGAATGTAATGTAACACACACCCATACAATGCGCACCACTCCGTGATGTTTTTCTCACTCCTACTAGTGAATGTAATGTAACACACACCCATACAATGCGCACCACCCCGTGATGTTTTTCTCACTCCTACTAGTGAATGTAATGTAACACACACCCATACAATGCGCACCACCCCGCGATGTTTTTCAGAAACCTATCCTACATTGCCACTGCATGTTCCCTGACCTCCCCATGCTGACCAGCCCGCGGTGCTTTTCTCCATCCTACATTGCCACTCACTGCCTATCCTAATTCAGACCCTCCGATTCACACCACCCCGTGATGTTTTTCTCATCCTACTAGTGAATGTAATTTAACACACACCCATACAATGCGCACCACCACGCGATGTTTTTCAGAAACCTATCCTATATTGCCACTGCATGTTCCCTGACGTCCCCATGCTGACCACCCCGCGGTGCTTTTCTCCATGCTACATTGCCACTCACTGCCTATCCTAATTCAGACCCTCCGATTCACACCACCCTGTGATGTTTTTCTCACTCCTACTAGTGAATGCAATGTAACACACTCCCATACAATGCGCAATACCCCGTGATATTTTTCTCACTCCTACTAGTAAATGTAATGTAACACACACCCATACAATGCGCACCACCCCGCAATGTTTTTCAGAAACCTATCCTACATTGCCACTGCATGTTCCCTGACCTCCTCCTGCTGACCACCCCGCGGTGCCTTTCGCCATCCTACATTGCCACTCACTGCATATCCTAATTCAGAACCTCCGATTCACACCACCCCGTGATGTTTTTCTCAATCCTACTAGTGAATGTAATGTAACACACACCCATACAATGCGCACCACCCCGTGATGTTTTTCTCACTCCTACTAGTGAATGTAATGTAACACACACCCATACAATGCGCACCACCCCGCGATGTTTTTCAGAAACCTAGAATACATTGCCACTGCATGTTCCCTGACCTCCCCATGCTGACCACCCCGCGGTGCTTTTCTCCATCCTACATTGCCACTCACTGCCTATCTTAATTCAGACCCTCCGATTCACACCACCCCGTGATGTTTTTCTCACTCCTACTAGTGAATGTAATGTAACACACACCCATACAATGCGCACCACCCCGCGATGTTTTTCAGAAACCTAGAATACATTGCCACTGCATGTTCCCTGACCTCCCCATGCTGACCACCCCGCGGTGCTTTTCTCCATCCTACATTGCCACTCACTGCCTATCTTAATTCAGACCCTCCGATTCACACCACCCTGTGATGTTTTTCTCACTCCTACTAGTGAATGCAATGTAACACACTCCCATACAATGCGCAACACCCCGTGATGTTTTTCTCACTCCTACTAGTAAATGTAATGTAACACACACCCATACAATGCGCACCACCCCGCGATGTTTTTCAGAAACCTATCCTACATTGCCACTGCATGTTCCCTGACCTCCCCATGCTGACCACCCCGCGGTGCTTTTCTACATCCTACATTGCCACTCACTGCCTATCCTAATTCAGACCCTCCGATTCACACCACCCCGTTATGTTTTTCTCACTGCTACTAGTGAATGTAATGTAACACACACCCATACAATGCGCACCACCCCGCGATGTTTTTCAGAAACCTATCCTACATTGCCACTGCATGTTCCCTGACCTCCCCATGCTGACCACCCCGCGGTGCTTTTCTACATCCTACATTGCCACTCACTGCCTATCCTAATTCAGACCCTCCGATTCACACCAACCCGTGATGTTTTTCTCACTCCTACTAGTGAATGTAATATAACACACACCCATACAATGCGCACCACCCCGTGATATTTTTCTCACTCCTACTCGTGAATGTAATGTAACACACACCCATACAATGCCCACCACCCCGCGATGTTTTTCAGAAACCTATCCTACGTTGCCACTGCATGTTCCCTGACCTCAACATGCTGACCACCCCGCGGTGCTTTTCTCCATCCTACATGGCCACTCACTGCCTATCCTAATTCAGACCCTCCGAATCACACCACCCCGTGATGTTTTTCTCACTCCTACTAGTGAATGCAATGTAACACACTCCCATACAATGCGCAACACCCCGTGATGTTTTTCTCACTCCTACTAGTGAATGTAATGTAACACACACCCATACAATGCGCACCACCCCGCAATGTTTTTCAGAAACCTATCCTACATTGCCACTGCATGTTCCCTGACCTCCTCATGCTGACCACCCCGCGGTGCCTTTCGCCATCCTACATTGCCACTCACTGCATATCCTAATTCAGAACCTCCGATTCACACCACCCCGTGATGTTTTTCTCACTCCTACTAGTGAATGTAATGTAACACACACCTATACAATGCGCACCACCCCGTGATGTTTTTCTCACTCCTACTAGTGAATGTAATGTAACACACAGCCATACAATGCGCACCACCCCGTGATGTTTTTCTCACTCCTACTAGTGAATGTAATGTAGCACACACGCATACAATGCGCACCACCCCGCGATGTTTTTCAGAAACCTATCCTACATTGCCACTGCATGTTCCCTGACCTCCCCATGCTGACCACCCCGCGGTACTTTTCTCCATCCTACATTGCCACTCACTGCCTGTCCTAATTCAGAAACTCCGATTCACACCACCCCGTGATGTTTTTCTCACTCCTACTAGTGAATGTAATGTAACACACACCCTTACAATGCGCACCACCCCGTGATGTTTTTGTCACTCCTACTAGTGAATGTAATGTAACACACACGCATACAATGCACACCACCCCGCGATGTTTTTCAGAAACCTATCCTACATTGCCACTGCATGTTCCCTGACCTCCCCATGCTGACCACCCCGCGGTGATTTTATCCATCCTACATTGCCACTCACTGCCTATCCTAATTCAGACCCTCCGATTCACACCGCCCCGTGATGTTTTTCTCACTCCTACTAGTGAATGTAATGTGACACACACCCATACAATGCGCACCAACCCGTGATGTTTTTCTCACTCCTACTAGTGAATGTAATGTAACACACACCCAGACAATGCGCACCACCCCGCGATGTTTTTCACAAACTTATCCTACATTGCCACTGCTTGTTCCCTGACCTCCCCATGCTGACCACCCCGTGGTGATTTTCTCCACCCTACATTGCCACTCACTGTCTATCCTAATTCAGACCCTCCGATTCACACCACCACGTGATGTTTTTCTCACTCCTACTAGTGAATGTAATGTGACACACACCCATACAATGCGCACAACCCCGTGATGTTTTTCTCACTCCTACTAGTGAAAGTAATGTAAGACACACCCATACAATGCGCACCACCCCGCGATGTTTTTCAGAAACCTATCCTACATTGCCACAGCATGTTCCCTGACCTCCTCATGCTGACCACACCGCGGTGCCTTTCGCCATCCTACATTGCCACTCACTGCCTATCCTAATTCAGACCCTCCGATTCACACCACCCGGCGATGTTTTTCTCATCCTACTAGTGAATGTAATTTAACACACTCCCATACAATGCGCACCACCACGCGATGTTTTTCAGAAACCTATCCTACATTGCCACTGCATGTTCCCTTACCTCCCCATGCTGAGCACCCCGCGGTGCTTTTCTCCATCCTACATTGCCACTCACTGCCTATCCTAATTCAGACCCTCCGATTCACACCACCCCGTGATGTTTTTCTCACTCCTACTAGTGAATGTAATGTAACACACACCCATACAATGCGCACCACTCCGTGATGTTTTTCTCACTCCTACTAGTGAATGTAATGTAACACATACCCATACAATGCGCACCACCCCGTGATGTTTTTCTCACTCCTACTAGTGAATGTAATGTAACACACACCCATACAATGCGCACCACCCCGCGATGTTTTTCAGAAACCTATCCTACATTGCCACTGCATGTTCCCAGACCTCCCCATGCTGACCAGCCCGCGGTGATTTTCTCCATCCTACATTGCCACTCACTGCCTATCCTAATTCAGACCCTCCGATTCACACCACCCCGTGATGTTTTTCTCATCCTACTAGTGAATGTAATTTAACACACACCCATACAATGCGCACCACCCCGCGATGTTTTTCAGAAACCTATCCTACATTGCCACTGCATGTTCCCAGACCTCCCCATGCTGACCAGCCCGCGGTGATTTTCTCCATCCTACATTGCCACTCACTGCCTATCCTAATTCAGACCCTCCGATTCACACCACCCCGTGATGTTTTTCTCACTGCTACTAGTGAATGTAATGTAACACACACCCATACAATGCGCACCACCCCGCGATGTTTTTCAGAAACCTATCCTACATTGCCACTGCATGTTCCCTGACCTCCCCATGCTGACCACCCCGCGGTGCTTTTCTACATCCTACATTGCCACTCACTGCCTATCCTAATTCAGACCCTCCGATTCACACCACCCCGTTATGTTTTTCTCACTGCTACTAGTGAATGTAATGTAACACACACCCATACAATGCGCACCACCCCGCGATGTTTTTCAGAAACCTATCCTACATTGCCACTGCATGTTCCCTGACCTCCCCATGCTGACCACCCCGCGGTGCTTTTCTACATCCTACATTGCCACTCACTGCCTATCCTAATTCAAACCCTCCGATTCACACCAACCCGTGATGTTTTTCTCACTCCTACTAGTGAATGTAATATAACACACACCCATACAATGCGCACCACCCCGTGATGTTTTTCTCACTCCTACTCGTGAATGTAATGTAACACACACCCATACAATGCCCACCACCCCGCGATGTTTTTCAGAAACCTATCCTACATTGCCACTGCATGTTCCCTGACCTCAACATGCTGACCACCCCGCGGTGCTTTTCTCTATCCTACATTGCCACTCACTGCCTATCCTAATTCAGACCCTCCGATTCACACCACCCCGTGATGTTTTTCTCACTGCTACTAGTGAATGTAATGTAACACACACACATACAATGCGCACCACCCCGTGATGATTTTCTCACTCCGACTAGTGAATGTAATGTAACACACACCCATACAATGCGCACCACCCCGAGATGATTTTCTCACTCCGACTAGTGAATGTAATGTAACACACACCCATACAATGCGCACCACCCCGTAATGTTTTTCTCACTCCTACTAGTGAATGTAATGTAACACACACCCATAAAATGCACACCACCCCGCGATGTTTTTCAGAACCCTATCCTACATTGCCACTGCATGTTCCCTGACCTCCCCATGCTGACCACACCGCGGTGCTTTTATCCATCCTACATTGCCACTCACTGCCTATCCTAATTCAGACCCTCCGATTCACACCACCCCGTGATGTTTTTCTCACTCGTACTAGTGAATGTAATGTGACACACACCCATACAATGCGCACCTCCCCGTGATGTTTTTCTCACTCCTACTAGTGAATGTAATGTAACACACACCCATACAATGCGCACCACCCCGCGATGTTTTTCAGAAACCTATCCTACATTGCCACTGCTTGTTCCCTGACCTCTCCATGCTGACCACCCCTCGGTGCTTTCCTCCATCCTACATTGCCACTCACTGCCTATCCTAATTCAGACCCTCCGATTCACACCACCCCGTGATGTTTTTCTCACTCCTACTAGTGAATGTAATGTAATACACACCCATACAATGCGCACCACCCCGTGATGTTTTTCTCACTCCTACTAGTGAATGTAATGTAACACACACCCATACAATGCGCACCACCCCGCGATGTTTTTCAGAAACCTATCCTACATTGCCACTGCATGTTCCCTGACCTCCCCATGCTGACAACCCCGCGGTGCCTTTCGCCATCCTACATTGCCACTCACTGCCTATCCTAATTCAGACCCTCCGATTCACACCACCCCGCGATGTTTTTCTCACTCCTACTAGTGAATGTAATGTAACACACACCCATACAATGCGCACCACTCCGTGATGTTTTTCTCACTCCTACTAGTGACTGTAATGTAACACACACCCATACCATGCGCACCACCCCGTGATGTTTTTCTCACTCGTACTAGTGAATGTAATGTAACACACACCCATACAATGCGCACCACCCCGCGATGTTTTTCAGAAACCTATCCTACATTGCCACTGCATGTTCCCTGACCTCCCCATGCTGACCAGCCCGCGGTGCTTTTCTCCATCCTACATTGCCACTCACTGCCTATCCTAATTCAGACCCTCCGATTCACACCACCCCGTGATGTTTTTCTCACTCCTACTAGTGAATGTAATGTAACACACACCCATACAATGCGCACCACCCCGTGATGATTTTCTCACTCCGACTAGAGAATGTAATGTAACACACACCCATACAATGCGCACCACCCCGTGATGATTTTCTCACTCCGACTAGTGAATGTAATGTAACACACACCCATACAATGCGCACCACCCCGTGATGTTTTTCTCACTCCTACTAGTGAATGTAATGTAACACACACAAATACAATGCACCCCACCCCGCGATGTTTTTCAGAACCCTATCCTACATTGCCACTGCATGTTCCCTGACCTCCCCATGCTGACCACCCCGCGGTGCTTTTATCCATCCTACATTGCCACTCACTGCCTATCCTAATTCAGACCCTCCGATTCACACCACCCCGTGATGTTTTTCTCACTCCTATTAGTGAATGTAATGTGACACACACCCATACAATGCGCACCACCCCGTGATGTTTTTCTCACTCCTACTAGTGAATGTAATGTAACACACACCCATACAATGCGCACCACCCCGCGATGTTTTTCAGAAACCTATCCTACATTGCCACTGCTTGTTCCCTGACCTCTCCATGCTGACCACCCCGCGGTGCTTTTCTCCATCCTACCTTGCCACTCACTGCCTATCCTAATTCAGACCCTCCGATTCACACCACCCCGTGATGTTTTTCTCACTCCTACTAGTGAATGTAATGTAACACACACCCATACAATGCGCACCACCCCGTGATGTTTTTCTCACTCCTACTAGTGAATGTAATGTAACACACACCCATACAATGCGCACCACCCCGTGATGCTTTTCTCACTCCTACTAGTGTATGTAATGTAACACACACCCATACAATGCGCACCACCCCGCGATGTTTTTCAGAAACCTATCCTACATTGCCACTGCATGTTCCCTGACCTCCCCATGCTGACCAGCCCGCGGTGCTTTTCTCCATCCTACATTGCCACTCACTGCCTATCCTACTTCAGACCCTCCGATTCACACCACCCCGTGATGTTTTTCTCATTCCTACTAGTGAATGTAATGTAACACACACCCATACAATGCACACCACCCCGTGATGTTTTTCTCACTCCTACTAGTGAATGTAATGTAACACACACCATTACAATGCGCACCACCCCGTGATGTTTTTCTCACTCCTACTAGTGAATGTAATGTAACACATACCCATACAATGCGCACCACCCCGTGATGATTTTCTCACTCCGACTAGAGAATGTAATGTAACACACACCCATACAATGCGCACCACCCCGTGATGATTTTCTCACTCCGACTAGTGAATGTAATGTAACACACACCCATACAATGCGCACCACCCCGTGATGTTTTTCTCACTCCTACTAGTGAATGTAATGTAACACACACAAATACAATGCACACCACCCCGCGATGTTTTTCAGAACCCTATCCTACATTGCCACTGCATGTTCCCTGACCTCCCCATGCTGACCAACCCGCGGTGCTTTTATCCATCCTACATTGCCACTCACTGCCTATCCTAATTCAGACCCTCCGATTTACACCACCCCGTGATGTTTTTCTCACTCCTACTAGTGAATGTAATGTGACACACACCCATACAATGCGCACCACCCCGTGATGTTTTTCTCACTCCAACTAGTGAATGTAATGTAACACACACCCATACAATGCGCACCACCCCGCGATGTTTTTCAGAAACCTATCCTACATTGCCACTGCTTGTTCCCTGACCTCTCCATGCTGACCACCCCGCGGTGCTTTTCTCCATCCTACATTGCCACTCACTGCCTATCCTAATTCAGACCCTCCGATTCACACCACCCCGTGATGTTTTTCTCACTCCTACTAGTGAATGTAATGTAACACACACCCATACAATGCGCACCACCCCGTGATGTTTTTCTCACTCCTACTAGTGAATGTAATGTAACACACACCCATACAATGCGCACCACCCCGCGATCTTTTTCAGAAACCTATCCTACATTGCCACTGCATGTTCCCTGACCTCCTCATGCTGACCACCCCGCGGTGCTTTTCTCCATCCTACATTGCCACTCACTGCCTATCCTAATTCAGACCCTCCGATTCACACCACCCCGCGATGTTTTTCTCACTCCTACTAGTGAATGTAATGTAACACACACCCATACAATGCGCACCACTCCGTGATGTTTTTCTCACTCCTACTAGTGACTGTAATGTAACACACACCCATACAATGCGCACCACCCCGTGATGTTTTTCTCACTCCTTCTAGTGAATGTAACGTAACACACACCCATACAATGCGCACCACCCCGCGATGTTTTTCAGAAACCTATCCTACATTGCCACTGCATGTTCCCTGACCTCCCCCTGCTGAACAGCCCGCGGTGCTTTTCTCCATCCTACATTGCCACTCACTGCCTATCCTAATTTAGACCCTCCGATTCACACCACCCCGTGATGTTTTTCTCACTCCTACTAGTGAATGTAATGTAACACACACCCATACAATGCACACCACCCCTTGATGTTTTTCTCACTCCTACTAGTGAATGTAATGTAACACACACCATTACAATGCGCACCACCCCGTGATGTTTTTCTCACTCCTACTAGTGATTGTAATGTAACACACACCCATACAATGCACACGACCACGCGATGTTTTTCAGAAACCTATCCTACATTGCCACTGCATGTTCTCTGTCCTCCCCATGCTGACCACCCCTCAGTGCTTTTCTCCATCCTACATTGCCACTCACTGCCTATCCTAATTCAGACCCTCCGATTCATACCACCCCGTGATGTTTTTCTCACTCCTACTAGTGAATGTAATGTAACACACACCCATACAATGCGCACCACCCCGTGATGTTTTTCTCACTCCTACTAGTGTATGTAATGTAACACACACCCATACAATGCGCACCACCCCGCGATGTTTTTCAGAAACCTATCCTACATTGCCACTGCATGTCCCTGACCTCCCCATGCTGACCAGCCCGCGGTGCTTTTCTCCATCCTACATTGCCACTCACTGCCTATCCTACTTCAGACCCTCCGATTCACACCACCCCGTGATGTTTTTCTCATTCCTACTAGTGAATGTAATGTAACACACACCCATACAATGCACACCACCCCGTGATGTTTTTCTCACTCCTACTAGTGAATGTAATGTAACACACACCATTACAATGCGCACCACCCCGTGATGTTTTTCTCACTCCTACTAGTGAATGTAATGTAACACATACCCATACAATGCACACGACCCCGCGATGTTTTTCAAAAACCTATCCTACATTGCCACTGCATGTTCTCTGTCCTCCCCATGCTGACAACCACTCAGTTCTTTTCTCCATCCTACATTGCCACTCACTGCCTATCCTAATTCAGACCGTCCCATTCACACCACCCCGTGATGTTTTTCTCACTCCTACTTGTGAATGTAATTTAACACACACCCATACAATGCGCACCACTCCGTGATGTTTTTCTCACTCCTACTAGTGAATGTAATGTAACACACACCCATACAATGCGCACCACCACGCGATGTTTTTCAGAAACCTATCCTACATTGCCACTGCATGTTCCCTGACCTCCCCATGCTGAGCACCCCGCGGTGCTTTTCTCCATCCTACATTGCCACTCACTGCCTATCCTAATTCTGACCCTCCTATTCACACCAACCCGTGATGTTTTTCTCATCCTACTAGTGAATGTAATTTAACACACACCCATACAATGCGCACCACCACGCGATGTTTTTCAGAAACCTATCCTACATTGCCACTGCATGTTCCCTGACCTCCTCATGCTGACCACCCCGCGGTGCCTTTCGCCATCCTACATTGCCACTCACTGCCTATCCTAATTCAGACCCTCCGATTCACACCAACCCGTGATGTTTTTCTCATCCTACTAGTGTATGTAATTTAACACACACCCATACAATGCGCACCACCACGCGATGTTTTTCAGAAACCTATCCTACATTGCCACTGCATGTTCCCTGACCTCCCCATGCTGAGCACACCGCGGTGCTTTTCTCCATCCTACATTGCCACTCACTGCCTATCCTAATTCAGACCCTCCGATTCACACCACCCCGTGATGTTTTTCTCACTCCTACTAGTGAATGTAATGTAACACACACCCATACAATGCACACCTCTCCGTGATGTTTTTCTCACTCCTACTAGTGAAAGTAATGTAACACACACCCATACAATGCGCACCACCCTGTGATGTTTTTCTCACTCCTACTAGTGAATGTAATGTAACACACACCCATACAATGCGCACCACCCCGCGATGTTTTTCAGAAACCTATCCTACATTGCCACTGCATGTTCCCAGACCTCCCCATGCTGACCTGCCCGCTGTGCTTTTCTCCATCCTACATTGCCACTCACTGCCTATCCTAATTCAGACGCTCCGATTCACACCACCCCATGATGTTTTTCTCATTCCTACTAGTGAATGTAATGTAACACACACCCATACAATGCACACCTCCCCGTGATGTTTTTCTCACTCCTACTAGTGAATGTAATGTAACACACACCATTACAATGCGCACCACCCCGTGATGTTTTTCTCACCCTACTAGTGAATGTAATGTAACACACACCCATACAATGCACACGACCCCGCGATGTTTTTCAGAAACCTATCCTACATTGCCAATGCATGTTCTCTGTCCTCTTCATGCTGACCACCCCTCAGTGCTTTTCTCCATCCTACATTGCCACTCACTGCCTTTCCTAATTCAGACCCTCCGATTCACACCACCCCGTGATGTTTTTCTCACTCCTACTAGTGAATGTAATGTAACACACACCCATACAATGTGCACCACCCCGTGATGTTTTTCTCACTTCTACTAGTGAATGTAATGTAACACACACCCATACAATGCGCACCACCCCGCGATGTTTTTCAGAAACCTATCCTACATTGCCACTGCATGTTCCCTGACCTCCCCATGCTGACAACCCCGCAGTGCCTTTCGCCATCCTACATTGCCACTCACTGCCTATCCTAATTCAGACACTCCGATTCACACCACCCCGCGAAGTTTTTCTAACTCCTACTAGTGAATGTAATGTAACACACACCCATACAATGCGCACCACTCCGTGATGTTTTTCTCACTCCTACTAGTGAATGTAATGTAACACACACCCATACAATGCGCACCACCCCGTGATGTTTTTCTCACTCCTACTAGTGAATGTAATGTGACACACACCCATACAATGCGCACCACCCCACGATGTTTTTCAGAAACCTATCCTACATTGCCACTGCATGTTCCCTGACCTCCCCATGCTGACCACCCCGCGGTGATTTTATCCATCCTACATTGCCACTCACTGCCTATCCTAATTCAGACGCTCCGATTCACACCACCCCGTGATGTTTTTCTCACTCCTACTAGTGAATGTAATGTAACACACACCCATACAATGCGCACCACCCCGTGATGTTTTTCTCACTCCTACTAGTGAATGTAATGTAACACACACCCATACAATGCGCACCACCCCGCGATGTTTTTCAGAAACCTATCCTACATTGCCACTGCATGTTCCCTGACCTCCTCATGCTGACCCCCCCGCGGTGCCTTTCGCCATCCTACATTGCCACTCACTGCCTATCCTAATTCAGACCCTCCGATTCACACCAACCCGTGATGTTTTTCTCATCCTACTAGTGAATGTAATTTAACACACACCCATACAATGCGCACCACCACGCGATGTTTTTCAGAAACCTATCCTACATTGCCACTGCATGTTCCCTGACCTCCCCATGCTGAGCACACCGCGGTGCTTTTCTCCATCCTACATTGCCACTCACTGCCTATCCTAATTCAGACCCTCCGATTCACACCACCCCGTGATGTTTTTCTCACTCCTACTAGTGAATGTAATGTAACACACACCCATACAATGCACACCTCTCCGTGATGTTTTTCTCACTCCTACTAGTGAAAGTAATGTAACACACACCCATACAATGCGCACCACCCTGTGATGTTTTTCTCACTCCTACTAGTGAATGTAATGTAACACACACCCATACAATGCGCACCACCCCGCGATGTTTTTCAGAAACCTATCCTACATTGCCACTGCATGTTCCCAGACCTCCCCATGCTGACCAGCCCGCGGTGCTTTTCTCCATCCTACATTGCCACTCACTGCCTATCCTAATTCAGACGCTCCGATTCACACCACCCCATGATGTTTTTCTCATTCCTACTAGTGAATGTAATGTAACACACACCCATACAATGCACACCTCCCCGTGATGTTTTTCTCACTCCTACTAGTGAATGTAATGTAACACACACCATTACAATGCGCACCACCCCGTGATGTTTTTCTCACCCTACTAGTGAATGTAATGTAACACTCACCCATACAATGCACACGACCCCGCGATGTTTTTCAGAAACCTATCCTACATTGCCAATGCATGTTCTCTGTCCTCTTCATGCTGACCACCCCTCAGTGCTTTTCTCCATCCTACATTGCCACTCACTGCCTTTCCTAATTCAGACCCTCCGATTCACACCACCCCGTGATGTTTTTCTCACTCCTACTAGTGAATGTAATGTAACACACACCCATACAATGTGCACCACCCCGTGATGTTTTTCTCACTCCTACTAGTGAATGTAATGTAACACACACCCATACAATGCGCACCACCCCGCGATGTTTTTCAGAAACCTATCCTACATTGCCACTGCATGTTCCCTGACCTCCCCATGCTGACAACCCCGCGGTGCCTTTCGCCATCCTACATTGCCACTCACTGCCTATCCTAATTCAGACCCTCCGATTCACACCACCCCGCGAAGTTTTTCTAACTCCTACTAGTGAATGTAATGTAACACACACCCATACAATGCGCACCACTCCGTGATGTTTTTCTCACTCCTACTAGTGAATGTAATGTAACACACACCCATACAATGCGCACCACCCCGTGATGTTTTTCTCACTCCTACTAGTGAATGTAATGTGACACACACCCATACAATGCGCACCACCCCGCGATGTTTTTCAGAAACCTATCCTACATTGCCACTGCATGTTCCCTGACCTCCCCATGCTGACCACCCCGCGGTGATTTTATCCATCCTACATTGCCACTCACTGCCTATCCTAATTCAGACCCTCCGATTCACACCACCCCGTGATGTTTTTCTCACTCCTACTAGTGAATGTAATGTAACACACACCCATACAATGCGCACCACCCCGTGATGTTTTTCTCACTCCTACTAGTGAATGTAATGTAACACACACCCATACAATGCGCACCACCCCGCGATGTTTTTCAGAAACCTATCCTACATTGCCACTGCATGTTCCCTGACCTCCTCATGCTGACCACCCCGCGGTGCCTTTCGCCATCCTACATTGCCACTCACTGCCTATCCTAATTCAGACCCTCCGATTCACACCACATCGTGATGTTTTTCTCACTCCTACTAGTGAATGTAATGTAACACACACCCATACAATGCGCACCACCCCGTGATGATTTTCTCACTCCGAATAGTGAATGTAATGTAACACACACCCATACAATGCGCACCACCCCGTGATGTTTTTCTCACTCCTACTAGTGAATGTAATGTAACACACACCCATACAATGCACACCACCCCGCGATGTTTTTCAGAAACCTATCCTACATTGCCACTGCATGTTCCCTGACCTCCCCATGCTGACCACCCCGCGGTGCTTTTCTCCATCCTACATTGCCACTCACTGCCTATTATAATTTAGACCCTCCGATTCACACCACCCCGTGATATTTTTCTCACTCCTACTAGTGAATGTAATGTAACACACACCCATACAATGCGCACCACTCCGTGATGTTTTTCTCACTCCTACTAGTGAATGTAATGTAACACACACCCATACAATGCGCACCACCCCGTGATGTTTTTCTCACTCCTACTAGTGAATGTAATGTGACACACACCCATACAATGCGCACCACCCCGCGATGTTTTTCAGAAACCTATCCTACATTGCCACTGCATGTTCCCTGACCTCCCCATGCTGACCACCCCGCGGTGATTTTATCCATCCTACATTGCCACTCACTGCCTATCCTAATTCAGACCCTCCGATTCACACCACCCCGTGATTTTTTTCTCACTCCTACTAGTGAATGTAATGTGACACACACCCATACAATGCGCACCACCCCGTGATGTTTTTCTCACTCCTACTAGTGAATGTAATGTAACACACACCCATACAATGCGCAAGACCCCTCGATGTTTTTCACAAACCTATCCTACATTGCCAATGCTTGTTCCCTGACCTGCCCATGCTGACCACCCCGCGGTGCTTTTCTCCATCCTACATTGCCACTCACTGCCTATTATAATTCAGACCCTCCGATTCACACCACCCCGTGATGTTTTTCTCACTCCTACTAGTGAATGTAATGTAACACACACCCATACAATGCGCACCACCCCGTGATGTTTTTCTCACTCCTACTAGTGAATGTAATGTAACACACACCCATACAATGCGCACCACCCCGCGATGTTTTTCAGAAACCTATCCTACATTGCCACTGCATGTTCCCTGACCTCCCCATGCTGACCAGCCCGCGGTGCTTTTCTCCATCCTACATTGCCACTCACTGCCTATCCTAATTCAGACCCTCCGATTCACACCACCCCGTGATGTTTTTCTCATTTCTACTAGTGAATGTAATGTAACACACACCCATACAATGCACACCACCCCGTGATGTTTTTCTCACTCCTACTAGTGAATGTAATGTAACACACACCATTACAATGCGCACCACCCCGTGATGTTTTTCTCACTCCTACTAGTGAATGTAATGTAACACACACCCATACAATGCACACGACCCCGCGATGCTTTTCAGAAACATATCCTACATTGCCACTCCATGTTCTCTGTCCTCCCCATGCTGACCACCCCTCAGTGCTTTTCTCCATCCTACATTGCCACTCACTGCCTATCCTAATACAGACCCTCCCATTCACACCACCCCGTGATGTTTTTCTCACTACTACTAGTGAATGTAATTTAACACACACCCATACAATGCGCACCACCCCGCGATGTTTTTCACAAACCTATCCTACATTGCCACTGCATGTTACCTGACCTCCCCTTGCTGACCACCCCGCGGTGCTTTTCTACATCCTACATTGCCACTCACTGCCTATTATAATTCAGACCCTCCGATTCACACCACCCCGTGATGTTTTTCTCACTCCTACTAGTGAATGTAATGTAACACACACCCATACAATGCGCACCACACCGTGATGTTTTTCTCACTCCTACTAGTGAATGTAATGTAACACACACCCATTCAATGCGCACCACCCCGCGATGTTTTTCAGAAACCTATCCTACATTGCCACTGCATGTTCCCTGACCTTCTCATGCTGACCACCCCGCGGTGCCTTTCGCCATCCTACATTGCCACTCACTGCCTATCCTAATTCAGACCCTCCGATTCACACCACCCCGCGATGTTTTTCTCATCCTACTAGTGAATGTAATTTAACACACACCCATACGATGCGCACCACCACGCGATGTTTTTCTCACTCCTACTAGTGAATGTAATGTAACACACACCCATACAATGTGCACCACCCCGTGATGTTTTTCTCACTCCTACTAGTGAATGTAATGTAACACACACGCATACAATGCGCACCACCCCGCGATGTTTTTCAGAAACCTATCCTACATTGCCACTGCATGTTCCCTGACCTCCCCATGCTGACCACCCCGCGGTACTTTTCTCCATCCTACATTGCCACTCACTGCCTGTCCTAATTCAGAACCTCCGATTCACACCACCCCGTGATGTTTTTCTCACTCCTACTAGTGAATGTAATGTAACACACACCCATACAATGCGCACCACCCCGTGATGTTTTTCTCACTCCTACTAGTGAATGTAATGTAACACACACCCATACAATGCACACCACCCCGCGATGTTTTTCAGAAACCTATCCTACATTGCCACTGCATGTTCCTTGACCTCCCTATGCTGACCACCCCGAGGGGATTTTATCCATCCTACATTGCCACTCACTGCCTATCCTAATTCAGACCCTCTGATTCACACCACCCCGTGATGTTTTTCTCACTCCTACTAGTGAATCTAATGTAACACACACCCATACAATGCGCACCAACCCGTGATGTTTTTCTCACTCCTACTAGTGAATGTAATGTAACACACACCGATACAATGCGCACCAACCCGTGATGTTTTTCTCATCCTACTAGTGAATAATGTAACACACACCCATACAATGCGCACCACCCCGTGATGTTTTTCTCACTCCTACTAGTGAATCTAATGTAACACACACCCATACAATGCGCACCACCCCGTGATGTTTTTCTCACTCCTACTAGTGAATGTAATGTAACACACACCCATACAATGCGCACCACCCCGTGATGTTTTTCTCACTCCTACTAGTGAATGTAATGTAACACACACCCATACAATGCGCACCACCCCGTGATGTTTTTCTCACTCCTACTAGTGAATGTAATGTAACACACACCCATACAATGCGCACCACCCCGTGATGTTTTTCTCACTCCTACTAGTGAATGTAATGTAACACACACCCATACAATGCGCACCACCCCGTGATGTTTTTCTCACTCCTACTAGTGAATAGAATGTAATACACACCCATACAATGCGCACCACCGCGTGATGTTTTTCTCACTCCTACTAGTGAATCTAATGTAACACACACCCATACAATGCGCACCACCCCGTGATGTTTTTCTCACTCCTACTAGTGAATGTAATGTAACACACACCCATACAATGCGCACCACCCCGTGATGTTTTTCTCACTCCTACTAGTGAATGTAATGTGACACACACCCATACAATGCGCACCACTCCATGATGTTTTTTTCACTCCTACTAGTGAATGTAATGTAACAAACACCCATACAATGCGCACATCCCCGTGATGTTTTTCTCACTCCTACTAGTGAATGTAATGTAACACACAACCATACAATGCGCACCACCCCGCGATGTTTTTCAGAAACCTATCCTACATTGCCACTGCATGTTCCCTGACCTCCCTATGCTGACCACCCCGCGGGGATTTTATCCA
The DNA here is from genome assembly GCF_034190915.1 of Cavia porcellus. Lineage (NCBI taxonomy): Eukaryota > Metazoa > Chordata > Mammalia > Rodentia > Caviidae > Cavia > Cavia porcellus. The sequence continues at coordinate 2,211,560 of NW_026947556.1, forward strand.
TCCTACATTGCCACTCACTGCCTATCCTAATTCAGACCCTCCGATTCACAACACCCCGTGATGTTTTTCTCACTCCTACTAGTGAATGTAATGTGACACACACCCATACAATGCGCACCACCCGGTGATGTTTTTCTCACTCCTACTAGTGAATGTAATGTAACACACACCCAGACAATGCGCCCCACCCGCGATGTTTTTCACAAACCTATCCTACATTGCCACTGCTTGTTCCCTGACCTCCCCATGCTGACCACCCCGCGGTGATTTTCTCTATCCTACATTGCCACTCACTGCCTATCCTAATTCAGACCCTCCGATTCACACCACCCCGTGATGTTTTTCTCACTCCTACTAGTGAATGTAATGTGACACACACCCATACAATGCGCACCACCCCGTGATGTTTTTCTCACTCCTACTAGTGAATCTAATGTAACACACACCCATACAATGCGCACCAACCCGTGATGTTTTTCTCACTCCTACTAGTGAATGTAATGTAACACACACCCATACAATGCGCACCACCCCGTGATGTTTTTCTCACTCCTACTAGTGAATGTAATGTAACACACACCCATACAATGCGCACCACCCCGTGATGTTTTTCTCACTCCTACTAGTGAATCTAATGTAACACACACCCATACAATGCGCACCACCCCGTGATGTTTTTCTCACTCCTACTAGTGAATGTAATGTAACACACACCCATACAATGCGCACCACCCCGTGATGTTTTTCTCACTCCTACTAGTGAATGTAATGTAACACACACCCATACAATGCGCACCACCCCGTGATGTTTTTCTCACTCCTACTAGTGAATGTAATGTAACACACACCCATACAATGCGCACCACCCCGTGATGTTTTTCTCACTCCTAGTAGTGAGTGTAATGTGACCCACACCCATACAATGCGCACCACCCCGTGATGTTTTTCTCACTCCTACTAGTGAATGTAATGTAACACACACCCATACAATGCGCACCACCGCGTGATGTTTTTCTCACTCCTACTAGTGAATCTAATGTAACACACACCCATACAATGCGCACCACCCCGTGATGTTTTTCTCACTCCTACTAGTGAATGTAATGTAACACACACCCATACAATGCGCACCACCCCGTGATGTTTTTCTCACTCCTACTAGTGAATGTAATGTAACACACACCCATACAATGCGCACCACCTCGTGATGTTTTTCTCACTCCTAGTAGTGAATGCAATGTAACACACACCCATACAATGCCCACAACCCCATGATGTTTTTCTCACTCCTACTAGTGTATAGAATGTAACACACACCCATATAATGCGCACCACCGCGTGATGTTTTTCTCACTCATACTAGTGAATCTAATGTAACACACACCCATACAATGCGCACCACCCCGTGATGTTTTTCTCACTCCTACTAGTGAATGTAATGTGACACACACCCATACAATGCGCACCACTCCATGATGTTTTTCTCACTCCTACTAGTGAATGTAATGTAACAAACACCCATACAATGCGAACAACCCCGTGATGTTTTTCTCACTCCTACTAGGGAATGTAATGTAACACACACCCATACAATGCGCACCACCCCGCGATGTTTTTCAGAAACCTATCCTACATTGCCACTGCATGTTCCCTGACCTCCCCATGCTGACCAGCCCGCGGTGCTTTTCTCCATCGTACATTGCCACTCACTGCCTATTCTAATTCAGACCCTCCGATTCACACCACCCCGTGATGTTTTTCTCATTCCTACTAGTGAATGTAATGTAACACACACCCATACAATGCACACCACCCCGTGATGTTTTTCTCACTCCTACTTGTGAATGTAATGTAACACACACCATTACAATGCGCACCACCCCGTGATGTTTTTCTCACTCCTACTAGTGAATGTAATGTAACACACACCCATACAATGCACACGACCCCGCGATGTTTTTCAGAAACATATCCTACATTGCCACTGCATGTTCTCTGTCCTCCCCATGCTGACCACCCCTCAGTGCTTTTCTCCATCCTACATTGCCACTCACTGCCTATCCTAATACAGACCCTCCCATTCACACCAGCCCGTGATGTTTTTCTCACTACTACTAGTGAATGTAATTTAACACACACCCATACAATGCGCACCACCCCGCGATGTTTTTCAGAAACCTATCCTACATTGCCACTGCATGTTACCTGACCTCCCCATGCTGACCACCCCGCGGTGCTTTTCTCCATCCTACATTGCCACTCACTGCCTATTATAATTCAGACCCTCCGATTCACACCACCCCGTGATGTTTTTCTCACTCCTACTAGTGAATGTAATGTAACACACACCCATACAATGCGCACCACACCGTGATGTTTTTCTCACTCCTACTAGTGAATGTAATGTAACACACACCCATTCAATGCGCACCACCCCGCGATGTTTTTCAGAAACCTATCCTACATTGCCACTGCATGTTCCCTGACCTTCTCATGCTGACCACCCCGCGGTGCCTTTCGCCATCCTACATTGCCACTCACTGCCTATCCTAATTCAGACCCTCCGATTCACACCACCCCGCGATGTTTTTCTCATCCTACTAGTGAATGTAATTTAACACACACCCATACGATGCGCACCACCACGCGATGTTTTTCTCACTCCTACTAGTGAATGTAATGTAACACACACCCATACAATGTGCACCACCCCGTGATGTTTTTCTCACTCCTACTAGTGAATGTAATGTAACACACACGCATACAATGCGCACCACCCCGCGATGTTTTTCAGAAACCTATCCTACATTGCCACTGCATGTTCCCTGACCTCCCCATGCTGACCACCCCGCGGTACTTTTCTCCATCCTACATTGCCACTCACTGCCTGTCCTAATTCAGAACCTCCGATTCACACCACCCCGTGATGTTTTTCTCACTCCTACTAGTGAATGTAATGTAACACACACCCATACAATGCGCACCACCCCGTGATGTTTTTCTCACTCCTACTAGTGAATGTAATGTAACACACACCCATACAATGCACACCACCCCGCGATGTTTTTCAGAAACCTATCCTACATTGCCACTGCATGTTCCTTGACCTCCCTATGCTGACCACCCCGAGGGGATTTTATCCATCCTACATTGCCACTCACTGCCTATCCTAATTCAGACCCTCTGATTCACACCACCCCGTGATGTTTTTCTCACTCCTACTAGTGAATCTAATGTAACACACACCCATACAATGCGCACCAACCCGTGATGTTTTTCTCACTCCTACTAGTGAATGTAATGTAACACACACCGATACAATGCGCACCAACCCGTGATGTTTTTCTCATCCTACTAGTGAATAATGTAACACACACCCATACAATGCGCACCACCCCGTGATGTTTTTCTCACTCCTACTAGTGAATCTAATGTAACACACACCCATACAATGCGCACCACCCCGTGATGTTTTTCTCACTCCTACTAGTGAAGGTAATGTAACACACACCCATACAATGCGCACCACCCCGTGATGTTTTTCTCACTCCTACTAGTGAATGTAATGTAACACACACCCATACAATGCGCACCACCCCGTGATGTTTTTCTCACTCCTACTAGTGAATGTAATGTAACACACACCCATACAATGCGCACCACCCCGTGATGTTTTTCTCACTCCTACTAGTGAATGTAATGTAACACACACCCATACAATGCGCACCACCCCGTGATGTTTTTCTCACTCCTACTAGTGAATAGAATGTAACACACACCCATACAATGCGCACCACCGCGTGATGTTTTTCTCACTCCTACTAGTGAATCTAATGTAACACACACCCATACAATGCGCACCACCCCGTGATGTTTTTCTCACTCCTACTAGTGAATGTAATGTAACACACACCCATACAATGCGCACCACCCCGTGATGTTTTTCTCACTACTACTAGTGAATGTAATGTGACACACACCCATACAATGCGCACCACTCCATGATGTTTTTTTCACTCCTACTAGTGAATGTAATGTAACAAACACCCATACAATGCGCACATCCCCGTGATGTTTTTCTCACTCCTACTAGTGAATGTAATGTAACACACACCCATACAATGCGCACCACCCCGCGATGTTTTTCAGAAACCTATCCTACATTGCCACTGCATGTTCCCTGACCTCCCTATGCTGACCACCCCGCGGGGATTTTATCCATCCTACATTGCCACTCACTGCCTATCCTAATTCAGACCCTCCGATTCACAACACCCCGTGATGTTTTTCTCACTCCTACTAGTGAATGCCATGTGACACACACCCATACAATGCGCACCACCCGGTGATGTTTTTCTCACTCCTACTAGTGAATGTAATGTAACACACACCCAGACAATGCGCCCCACCCCGCGATGTTTTTCACAAACCTATCCTACATTGCCACTGCTTGTTCCCTGACCTCCCCATGCTGACCACCCCGCGGTGATTTTCTCTATCCTACATTGCCACTCACTGCCTATCCTAATTCAGACCCTCCGATTCACACCACCCCGTGATGTTTTTCTCACTCCTACTAGTGAATGTAATGTGACACACACCCATACAATGCGCACCACCCCGTGATGTTTTTCTCACTCCTACTAGTGAATCTAATGTAACACACACCCATACAATGCGCACCAACCCGTGATGTTTTTCTCACTCCTACTAGTGAATGTAATGTAACACACACCCATACAATGCGCACCACCCCGTGATGTTTTTCTCACTCCTACTAGTGAATGTAATGTAACACACACCCATACAATGCGCACCACCCCGTGATGTTTTTCTCACTCCTACTAGTGAATCTAATGTAACACACACCCATACAATGCGCACCACCCCGTGATGTTTTTCTCACTCCTACTAGTGAATGTAATGTAACACACACCCATACAATGCGCACCACCCCGTGATGTTTTTCTCACTCCTACTAGTGAATGTAATGTAACACACACCCATACAATGCGCACCACCCCGTGATGTTTTTCTCACTCCTACTAGTGAATGTAATGTAACACACACCCATACAATGCGCACCACCCCGTGATGTTTTTCTCACTCCTAGTAGTGAGTGTAATGTGACCCACACCCATACAATGCGCACCACCCCGTGATGTTTTTCTCACTCCTACTAGTGAATGTAATGTAACACACACCCATACAATGCGCACCACCGCGTGATGTTTTTCTCACTCCTACTAGTGAATCTAATGTAACACACACCCATACAATGCGCACCACCCCGTGATGTTTTTCTCACTCCTACTAGTGAATGTAATGTAACACACACCCATACAATGCGCACCACCCCGTGATGTTTTTCTCACTCCTACTAGTGAATGTAATGTAACACACACCCATACAATGCGCACCACCTCGTGATGTTTTTCTCACTCCTAGTAGTGAATGCAATGTAACACACACCCATACAATGCCCACAACCCCATGATGTTTTTCTCACTCCTACTAGTGTATAGAATGTAACACACACCCATATAATGCGCACCACCGCGTGATGTTTTTCTCACTCATACTAGTGAATCTAATGTAACACACACCCATACAATGCGCACCACCCCGTGATGTTTTTCTCACTCCTACTAGTGAATGTAATGTGACACACACCCATACAATGCGCACCACTCCATGATGTTTTTCTCACTCCTACTAGTGAATGTAATGTAACAAACACCCATACAATGCGAACAACCCCGTGATGTTTTTCTCACTCCTACTAGGGAATGTAATGTAACACACACCCATACAATGCGCACCACCCCGCGATGTTTTTCAGAAACCTATCCTACATTGCCACTGCATGTTCCCTGACCTCCCCATGCTGACCAGCCCGCGGTGCTTTTCTCCATCGTACATTGCCACTCACTGCCTATTCTAATTCAGACCCTCCGATTCACACCACCCCGTGATGTTTTTCTCATTCCTACTAGTGAATGTAATGTAACACACACCCATACAATGCACACCACCCCGTGATGTTTTTCTCACTCCTACTTGTGAATGTAATGTAACACACACCATTACAATGCGCACCACCCCGTGATGTTTTTCTCACTCCTACTAGTGAATGTAATGTAACACACACCCATACAATGCACACGACCCCGCGATGTTTTTCAGAAACATATCCTACATTGCCACTGCATGTTCTCTGTCCTCCCCATGCTGACCACCCCTCAGTGCTTTTCTCCATCCTACATTGCCACTCACTGCCTATCCTAATACAGACCCTCCCATTCACACCACCCCGTGATGTTTTTCTCACTACTACTAGTGAATGTAATTTAACACACACCCATACAATGCGCACCACCCCGCGATGTTTTTCAGAAACCTATCCTACATTGCCACTGCATGTTACCTGACCTCCCCATGCTGACCACCCCGCGGTGCTTTTCTCCATCCTACATTGCCACTCACTGCCTATTATAATTCAGACCCTCCGATTCACACCACCCCGTGATGTTTTTCTCACTCCTACTAGTGAATGTAATGTAACACACACCCATACAATGCGCACCACACCGTGATGTTTTTCTCACTCCTACTAGTGAATGTAATGTAACACACACCCATTCAATGCGCACCACCCCGCGATGTTTTTCAGAAACCTATCCTACCTTGCCACTGCATGTTCCCTGACCTTCTCATGCTGACCACCCCGCGGTGCCTTTCGCCATCCTACATTGCCACTCACTGCCTATCCTAATTCAGACCCTCCGATTCACACCACACCGCGATGTTTTTCTCATCCTACTAGTGAATGTAATTTAACACACACCCATACAATGCGCACCACCACGCGATGTTTTTCTCACTCCTACTAGTGAATGTAATGGAACACACACCCAGACAATGCGCACCACCCCGCGATGTTTTTCACAAACCTATCCTACATTGCCACTGCTTGTTCCCTGACCTCCCCATGCTGACCACCCCGCGGTGATTTTCTCCATCCTACATTGCCACTCACTGCCTATCCTAATTCAGACACTCCGATTCACACCACCCCGTGATGTTTTTCTCACTCCTACTAGTGAATGTAATGTGACACACACCCATACAATGCGCACCACCCCGTGATGTTTTTCTCACTCCTACTAGTGAATGTAATGTAACACACACCCATACAATGCGCACCACCCCGTGATGTTTTTCTCACTCCTACTAGTGAATCTAATGTAACGCACACCCATACAATGCGCACCAACCCGTGATGTTTTTCTCACTCCTACTAGTGAATGTAATGTAACACACACCCATACAATGCGCACCACCCCGTGATGTTTTTCTCACTCCTACTAGTGAATGTAATGTAACACACACCCATACAATGCGCACCACCCCGTGATGTTTTTCTCACTCCTACTAGTGAATCTAATGTAACACACACCCATACAATGCGCACCACCCCATGATGTTTTTCTCACTCCTACTAGTGAATGTAATGTAACACACACCCATACAATGCGCACCACCCCGTGATGTTTTTCTCACTCCTACTAGTGAATGTAATGTAACACACACCCATACAATGCACACCACCCCGTGATGTTTTTCTCACTCCTACTAGTGAATGTAATGTAACACACACCCATACAATGCGCACCACCCCGTGATGTTTTTCTCACTCCTACTAGTGAATGTAATGTAACACACACCCATACAATGCGCACCACCCCGTGATGTTTTTCTCACTCCTAGTAGTGAATAGAATGTAACACACACCCATACAATGCGCACCACCGCGTGATGTTTTTCTCACTCCTACTAGTGAATCTAATGTAACACACACCCATACAATGCGCACCACCCCGTGATGTTTTTCTCACTCCTACTAGTGAATGTAATGTAACACACACCCATACAATGCGCACCACCCCGTGATGTTTTTCTCACTCCTACTAGTGAATGTAATGTAACACACACGCATACAATGCGCACCACCCCGTGATGTTTTTCTCACTCCTACTAGTGAATGTAATGTACCACACACGCATACAATGCGCACCACCCCGTGATGTTTTTCTCACTCCTACTAGTGAATGTAATGTACCACACACGCATACAATGCGCACCACCCCGCGATGTTTTTCAGAAACCTATCCTACATTGCCACTGCATGTTCCCTGACCTCCCCATGCTGACCAGCCCGCGGTGCTTTTCTCCATCCTACATTGCCACTCACTGCCTGTCCTAATTCAGACCCTCCGATTCACACCACCCCGTGATGTTTTTCTCACTCCTACTTGTGAATGTAATGTAACACACACCATTACAATGCGCACCACCCCGTGATGTTTTTCTCACTCCTACTAGTGAATGTAATGTAACACACACCTATACAATGCACACGACCCCGCGATGTTTTTCAGAAACCTATCCTACATTGCCACAGCATGTTCTCTGTCCTCCCCATGCTGACCACCCCTCAGTGCTTTTCTCCATTCTACATTGCCACTCACTGCCTATCCTAATTCAGACCCTCCGATTCACACCACCCCGTGATGTTTTTCTCTCTCCTACTAGTGAATGTAATGTAACACACACCCATACAATGCGCACCACTCCGTGATGTTTTTCTCACTCCTACTAGTGAATGTAATGTAACACACACCCATACAATGCGCACAACCACGCGATGTTTTTCAGAAACCTATCCTACATTGCCACTGCATGTTCCCTGACCTCCCCATGCTGAGCACCCCGCGGTGCTTTTCTCCATCCTACATTGCCACTCACTGCCTATCCTAATTCTGACCCTCATTTTCACACCACCCCGTGATCTTTTTCTCACTCCTACTAGTGAATGTAATGTAACACACACCCATACAATGCGCACCACCCCGTGATGTTTTTCTCACTCCTACTAGTGAATGTAATGTAACACACACGCATACAATGCGCACCACCCCGTGATGTTTTTCTCACTCCTACTAGTGAATGTAATGTACCACACACGCATACAATGCGCACCACCCCGTGATGTTTTTCTCACTCCTACTAGTGAATGTAATGTACCACACACGCATACAATGCGCACCACCCCGCGATGTTTTTCAGAAACCTATCCTACATTGCCACTGCATGTTCCCTGACCTCCCCATGCTGACCAGCCCGCGGTGCTTTTCTCCATCCTACATTGCCACTCACTGCCTGTCCTAATTCAGACCCTCCGATTCACACCACCCCGTGATGTTTTTCTCACTCCTACTTGTGAATGTAATGTAACACACACCATTACAATGCGCACCACCCCGTGATGTTTTTCTCACTCCTACTAGTGAATGTAATGTAACACACACCTATACAATGCACACGACCCCGCGATGTTTTTCAGAAACCTATCCTACATTGCCACAGCATGTTCTCTGTCCTCCCCATGCTGACCACCCCTCAGTGCTTTTCTCCATTCTACATTGCCACTCACTGCCTATCCTAATTCAGACCCTCCGATTCACACCACCCCGTGATGTTTTTCTCTCTCCTACTAGTGAATGTAATGTAACACACACCCATACAATGCGCACCACTCCGTGATGTTTTTCTCACTCCTACTAGTGAATGTAATGTAACACACACCCATACAATGCGCACAACCACGCGATGTTTTTCAGAAACCTATCCTACATTGCCACTGCATGTTCCCTGACCTCCCCATGCTGAGCACCCCGCGGTGCTTTTCTCCATCCTACATTGCCACTCACTGCCTATCCTAATTCTGACCCTCATTTTCACACCACCCCGTGATCTTTTTCTCACTCCTACTAGTGAATGTAATGTAACACACACCCATACAATGCGCACCACTCCATGATGTTTTTCTCACTCCTACTAGTGAATGTAATGTAACACACACCCATACAATGCGCACCACGCCGTGATGTTTTTCTCACTCCTACTAGTGAATGTAATGTAACACACACGCATACAATGCGCACCACCCCGCGATGTTTTTCAGAAACCTATCCTACATTGCCACTGCATGTTCCCTGACCTCCCCATGCTGACCACCCCGCGGTACTTTTCTCCATCCTACATTGGCACTCACTGCCTGTCCTAATTCAGAACCTCCGATTCACACCACCCCGTGATGTTTTTCTCACTCTTACTAGTGAATGTAATGTTACACACACCCATACAATGCGCACCAGCCCGTGATGTTTTTCTCACTCCTACTAGTGAATGTAATGTAACACACACCCATACAATGCACACCACCCCGCGATGTTTTTCAGAAACCTATCCTACATTGCCACTGCATGTTCCCTGACCTCCCTATGCTGACCACCCCGCGGGGATTTTATCCATCCTACATTGCCACTCACTGCCTATCCTAATTCAGACCCTCCGATTCACAACACCCCGTGATGTTTTTCTCACTCCTACTAGTGAATGTAATGTGACACACACCCATACAATGCGCACCACCCCGTGATGTTTTTCTCACTCCTACTAGTGAATGTAATGTAACACACACCCAGACAATGCGCCCCACCCCGCCATGTTTTTCACAAACCTATCCTACATTGCCACTGCTTGTTCCCTGACCTCCCCATGCTGACCACCCCGCGGTGATTTTCTCCATCCTACATTGCCACTCACTGCCTATCCTAATTCAGACCCTCCGATTCACACCACCCCGTGATGTTTTTCTCACTCCTACTAGTGAATGTAATGTGACACACACCCATACAATGCGCACCACCCCGTGATGTTTTTCTCACTCCTACTAGTGAATGTAATGTAACACACACCCATACAATGCGCACCACCCCGTGATGTTTTTCTCACTCCTACTAGTGAATGTAATGTAACACACACCCATACAATGCGCACCACCCCGTGATGTTTTTCTCACTCCTACTAGTGAATGTAATGTAACACACACCCATACAATGCGCACCACCCCGTGATGTTTTTCTCACTCCTACTAGTGAATCTAATGTAACACACACCCATACAATGCGCACCACCCCGTGATGTTTTTCTCACTCCTACTAGTGAATGTAATGTAACACACACCCATACAATGCGCACCACCCCGTGATATTTTTCTCACTCCTACTAGTGAATGTAATGTAACACACACCCATACAATGCGCACCACCCCGTGATGTTTTTCTCACTCCTACTAGTGAATGTAATGTAACACACACCCATACAATGCGCACCACCCCGTGATGTTTTTCTCACTTCTACTAGTGAATGTAATGTAACACACACCCATACAATGCGCACCACCCCGTGATGTTTTTCTCACTCCTACTAGTGAATAGAATGTAACACACACCCATACAATGCGCACCACCGCGTGATGTTTTTCTCACTCCTACTAGTGAATGTAATGTAACACACACCCATACAATGCGCACCACCCCGCGATGTTTTTCAGAAACCTATCCTACATTGCCACTGCATGTTCCCTGACCTCCCCATGCTGACCAGCCCGCGGTGCTTTTCTCCATCGTACATTGCCACTCACTGCCTATCCTAATTCAGACCCTCCGATTCACACCACCCCGTGATGTTTTTCTCATTCCTACTAGTGAATGTAATGTAACACACACCCATACAATGCACACCACCCCGTGATGTTTTTCTCACTCCTACTTGTGAATGTAATGTAACACACACCATTACAATGCGCACCACCCCATGATGTTTTTCTCACTCCTACTAGTGAATGTAATGTAACACACACCCATACAATGCACACGACCCCGCGATGTTTTTCAGAAACATATCCTACATTGCCACTGCATGTTCTCTGTCCTCCCCATGCTGACCACCCCTCAGTGCTTTTCTCCATCCTACATTGCCACTCACTGCCTATCCTAATACAGACCCTCCCATTCACACCACCCCGTGATGTTTTTCTCACTCCTACTAGTGAATGTAATGTAACACACACCCATACAATGCGCACCACACCGTGATGTTTTTCTCACTCCTACTAGTGAATGTAATGTAACACACACCCATTCAATGCGCACCACCCCGCGATGTTTTTCAGAAACCTATCCTACATTGCCACTGCATGTTCCCTGACCTTCTCATGCTGACCACCCCGCGGTGCCTTTCGCCATCCTACATTGCCACTCACTGCCTATCCTAATTCAGACCCTCCGATTCACACCACCCCGCGATGTTTTTCTCATCCTACTAGTGAATGTAATTTAACACACACCCATACAATGCGCACCACCACGCGATGTTTTTCTCACTCCTACTAGTGAATGTAATGGAACACACACCCAGACAATGCGCACCACCCCGCGATGTTTTTCACAAACCTATCCTACATTGCCACTGCTTGTTCCCTGACCTCCCCATGCTGACCACCCCGCGGTGATTTTCTCCATCCTACATTGCCACTCACTGCCTATCCTAATTCAGACACTCCGATTCACACCACCCCGTGATGTTTTTCTCACTCCTACTAGTGAATGTAATGTAACACACACCCATACAATGCGCACCACCCCGTGATGTTTTTCTCACTCCTACTAGTGAATCTAATGTAACACACACCCATACAATGCGCACCACCCCGTGATATTTTTCTCACTCCTACTAGTGAATGTAATGTAACACACACCCATACAATGCGCACCACCCCGTGATGTTTTTCTCACTCCTACTAGTGAATGTAATGTAACACACACCCATACAATGCGCACCACCCCGTGATGTTTTTCTCACTCCTACTAGTGAATGTAATGTAACACACACCCATACAATGCGCACCACCCCGTGATGTTTTTCTCACTCCTACTAGTGAATGTAATGTAACACACACCCATACAATGCGCACCACACCGTGATGTTTTTCTCACTCCTAGTAGTGAATAGAATGTAACACACACCCATACAATGCGCACCACCGCGTGATGTTTTTCTCACTCCTACTAGTGAATCTAATGTAACACACACCCATACAATGCGCACCACCCCGTGATGTTTTTCTCACTCCTACTAGTGAATGTAATGTAACACACACCCATACAATGCGCACCACCCCGTGATGTTTTTCTCACTCCTACTAGTGAATGTAATGTAACACACACGCATACAATGCGCACCACCCCGTGATGTTTTTCTCACTCCTACTAGTGAATGCAATGTACCACACACGCATACAATGCGCACCACCCCGCGATGTTTTTCAGAAACCTATCCTACATTGCCACTGCATGTTCCCTGACCTCCCCATGCTGACCAGCCCGCGGTGCTTTTCTCCATCCTACATTGCAACTCACTGCCTGTCCTAATTCAGACCCTCCGATTCACACCACCCCGTGATGTTTTTCTCATTCCTACTAGTGAATGTAATGTAACACACACCCATACAATGCACACCACCCCGTGATTTTTTTCTCACTCCTACTAGTGAATGTAATGTAACACACACCATTACAATGCGCACCACCCCGTGATGTTTTTCTCACTCCTACTAGTGAATGTAATGTAACACACACCTATACAATGCACACGACCCCGCGATGTTTTTCAGAAACCTATCCTACATTGCCACTGCATGTTCTCTGTCCTCCCCATGCTGACCACCCCTCAGTGCTTTTCTCCATCCTACATTGCCACTCACTGCCTATCCTAATTCAGACCCTCCGATTCACACCACCCCGTGATGTTTTTCTCTCTCCTACTAGTGAATGTAATGTAACACACACCCATACAATGCGCACCACTCCGTGATGTATTTCTCACTCCTACTAGTGAATGTAATGTAACACACACCCATACAATGCGCACCACCACGCGATGTTTTTCAGAAACCTATCCTACATTGCCACTGCATGTTCCCTGACCTCCCCATGCTGAGCACCCCGCGTTGCTTTTCTCCATCCTACATTGCCACTCACCGCCTATCCTAATTCTGACCCTCAGATTCACACCACCCCGTGATGTTTTTCTCACTCCTACTAGTGAATGTAATGTAACACACACCCATACAATGCGCACCACTCCATGATGTTTTTCTCACTCCTACTAGTGAATGTAATGTAACACACACCCATACAATGCGCACCACGCCGTGATGTTTTTCTCACTCCTACTAGTGAATGTAAGGTAACACACACGCATACAATGCGCACCACCCCGCGATGTTTTTCAGAAACCTATCCTACATTGCCACTGCATGTTCCCTGAACTCCCCATGCTGACCACCCCGCGGTACTTTTCTCCATCCTACATTGCCACTCACTGCCTGTCCTAATTGAGAACCTCCGATTCACACCACCCCGTGATGTTTTTCTCACTCCTACTAGTGAATGTAATGTTACACACACCCATACAATGCGCACCAGCCCGTGATGTTTTTCTCACTCCTACTAGTGAATGTAATGTAACACACACCCATACAATGCACACCACCCCGCGATGTTTTTCAGAAACCTATCCTACATTGCCACTGAATGTTCCCTGACCTCCCTATGCTGACCACCCCGCGGGGATTTTATCCATCCTACATTGCCACTCACTGCCTATCCTAATTCAGACCCTCCGATTCACAACACCCTGTGATGTTTTTCTCACTCCTACTAGTGAATGTAATGTGACACACACCCATACAATGCGCACCACCCCGTGATGTTTTTCTCACTCCTACTAGTGAATGTAATGGAACACACACCCAGACATTGCGCCCCACCCCGCCATGTTTTTCACAAACCTATCCTACATTGCCACTGCTTGTTCCCTGACCTCCCCATGCTGACCACCCCGCGGTGATTTTCTCCATCCTAAATTGCCACTCACTGCCTATCCTAATTCAGACCCTCCGATTCACACCACCACGTGATGTTTTTCTCACTCCTACTAGTGAATGTAATGTGACACACATCCATACAATGCGCACCACCCCGTGATGTTTTTCTCACTCCTACTAGTGAATGTAATGTAACACACACCCATACAATGCGCACCACCCCGTGATGTTTTTCTCACTCCTACTAGTGAATGTAATGTAACACACACCCATACAATGCGCACCACCCCGTGATGTTTTTCTCACTCCTACTAATGAATGTAATGTAACACACACCCATACAATGCGCACCACCCCGTGATGTTTTTCTCACTCCAACTAGTGAATCTAATGTAACACACACCCATACAATGCGCACCACCCCGTGATGTTTTTCTCACTCCTACTAGTGAATGTAATGTAACACACACCCATACAATGCGCACCACCCCGTGATATTTTTCTCACTCCTACTAGTGAATGTAATGTAACACACACCCATACAATGCGCACCACCGCGTGATGTTTTTCTCACTCCTACTAGTGAATGTAATGTAACACACACCCATACAATGCGCACCACCCCGAGATGTTTTTCTCACTTCTACTAGTGAATGTAATGTAACACACACCCATACAATGCGCACCACCCCGTGATGTTTTTCTCACTCCTACTAGTGAATAGAATGTAACACACACCCATACAATGCGCACCACCGCGTGATGTTTTTCTCACTCCTACTAGTGAATCTAATGTAACACACACCCATACAATGCGCACCACCCCGTGATGTTTTTCTCACTCCTACTAGTGAATGTAATGTAACACACACGCATACAATGCGCACCACCCCGTGATGTTTTTCTCACTCCTACTAGTGAATGTAATGTAACACAAACCCATACAATGCGCACCACCCCGTGATGTTTTTCTCACTCCTAGTAGTGAATGCAATGTAACACACACCCATACAGTGCCCACAACCCCATGATGTTTTTCTCACTCCTACTAGTGAATAGAATGTAACACACACCCATATAATGCGCACCACCGCGTGATGTTTTTCTCACTCATACTAGTGAATCTAATGTAACACACTCCCATACAATGCGCACCACCCCGTGATGTTTTTCTCACTCCTACTAGTGAATGTAATGTGACACACACCCATAAAATGCGCACCACTCCATGATGTTTTTCTCACTCCTACTAGTGAATGTAATGTAACAAACACCCATACAATGCGAACAACCCCGTGATGTTTTTCTCACTCCTACTAGTGAATGTAATGTAACACACACCCATACAATGCGCACCACCCCGCGATGTTTTTCAGAAACTTATCCTACATTGCCACTGCATGTTACCTGACCTCCCCATGCTGACCACCCCGCGGTGCGTTTCTCCATCCTACATTGCCACTCACTCCCTATTATAATTCAGACCCTCCGTTCACAACACCCCGTGATGTTTTTCTCACTCCTACTAGTGAATGTAATGTAACACACACCCATACAATGCGCACCACACCGTGATGTTTTTCTCACTCCTACTAGTGAATGTAATGGAACACACACCCAGACAATGCGCACCACCCCGCGATGTTTTTCACAAACCTATCCTACATTGCCACTGCTTGTTCCCTGACCTCCCCATGCTGACCACCCCGCGGTGATTTTCTCCATCCTACATTGCCACTCACTGCCTATCCTAATTCAGACCCTCCGATTCACACCACCCCGTGATGTTTTTCTCACTCCTACTAGTGAATGTAATGTGACACACACCCATACAATGCGCACCACCCCGTGATGTTTTTCTCACTCCTACTAGTAAATGTAATGTAACACACACCCATACAATGCGCACCACCCCGTGATGTTTTTCTCACTCCTACAAGTGAATCTAATGTAACACACACCCATACAATGCGCACCAACCCGTGATGTTTTTCTCACTCCTACTAGTGAGTGTAATGTAACACACACCCATACAATGCGCACCACCCCGTGATGTTTTTCTCACTCCTACTAGTGAATGTAATGTAACACACACCCATACAATGCGCACCACCCCGTGATGTTTTTCTCACTCCTACTAGTGAATCTAATGTAACACACACCCATACAATGCGCACCACCCCGTGATGTTTTTCTCACTCCTACTAGTGAATGTAATGTAACACACACCCATACAATGCGCACCACCCCGTGATGTTTTTCTCACTCCTACTAGTGAATGTAATGTAACACACACCCATACAATGCGCACCACCCCGTGATGTTTTTCTCACTCCTACTAGTGAATGTAATGTAACACACACCCATACAATGCGCACCACCCCGTGATGTTTTTCTCACTCCTACTAGTGAATGTAATGTAACACACACCCATACAATGCGCACCACCCCGTGATGTTTTTCTCACTCCTACTAGTGAATGTAATGTAACACACACCCATACAATGCGCACCACCCCGTGATGTTTTTCTCACTCCTACTAGTGAACAGAATGTAACACACACCCATACAATG
Organism: Cavia porcellus; assembly: GCF_034190915.1. Lineage (NCBI taxonomy): Eukaryota > Metazoa > Chordata > Mammalia > Rodentia > Caviidae > Cavia > Cavia porcellus. The sequence continues at coordinate 2,228,931 of NW_026947556.1, forward strand.
CGCACCACCGCGTGATGTTTTTCTCACTCCTACTAGTGAATCTAATGTAACACACACCCATACAATGCGCACCACCCCGTGATGTTTTTCTCACTCCTACTAGTGAATGTAATGTAACACACACCCATACAATGCGCACCACCCCGTGATGTTTTTCTCACTCCTACTAGTGAATGTAATGTAACACACACGCATACAATGTGCACCACCCCGCGATGTTTTTCAGAAACCTATCCTACATTGCCACTGCATGTTCCCTGACCTCCCCATGCTGACCAGCCCGCGGTGCTTATCTCCATCCTACATTGCCACTCACTGCCTGTCCTAATTCAGACCCTCCGATTCACACCACCCCGTGATGTTTTTCTCATTCCTACTAGTGAATGTAATGTAACACACACCCATACAATGCACACCACCCCGTGATTTTTTTCTCACTCCTACTAGTGAATGTAATGTAACACACACCATTATGATGCGCACCACCCCGTGATGTTTTTCTCACTCCTACTAGTGAATGTATTGTAACACACACCTATACAATGCACAAGACCCCGCGATGTTTTTCAGAAACCTATCCTACATTGCCACTGCATGTTCTCTGTCCTACCCATGCTGACCACCCCTCAGTGCTTTTCTCCATCCTACATTGCCACTCACTGCCTATCCTAATTCAGACCCTCCGATTCACACCACCCCGTGATGTTTTTCTCTCTCCTACTAGTGAATGTAATGTAACACACACCCATACAATGCGCACCACTCCGTGATGTTTTTCTCACTCCTACTAGTGAATGTAATGTAACACACAACCATACAATGCGCACCACCCCGCGATGTTTTTCAGAAACCTATCCTACATTGCCACTGCATGTTCCCTGACCTCCCCATGCTGACCAGCGCGCGGTGCTTTTCTCCATCCTACATTGCCACTCACTGCCTATCCTAATTCAGACCCTCCGATTCACACCACCCCGTGATGTTTTTCTCATTCCTACTAGTGAATGTAATGTAACACACACCCATACAATGCACACCACCCCGTGATGTTTTTCTCACTCCTACTAGTGAATGTAATGTAACACACACCATTACAATGCGCACCACCCCGTGATGTTTTTCTCACTCCTACTAGTGAATGTAATGTAACACACACCCATACAATGGGCACCACCCCGTGATGTTTTTCTCACTCCTACTAGTGAATGTAATGTAACACACACCCATACAATGCGCACCACCCCGTGATGTTTTTCTCACTCCTACTAGTGAATAGAATGTAACACACACCCATACAATGCGCACCACCGCGTGATGTTTTTCTCACTCCTACTAGTGAATCTAATGTAACACACACCCATACAATGCGCACCACCCCGTGATGTTTTTCTCACTCCTACTAGTGAATGTAATGTAACACACACCCATACAATGCGCACCACCCCGTGATGTTTTTCTCACTCCTACTAGTGAATGTAATGTACCACACACGCATACAATGCGCACCACCCCGCGATGTTTTTCAGAAACCTATCCTACATTGCCACTGCATGTTCCCTGACCTCCCCATGCTGACCAGCCCGCGGTGCTTTTCTCCATCCTACATTGCCACTCACTGCCTGTCCTAATTCAGACCCTCCGATTCACACCACCCCGTGATGTTTTTCTCATTCCTACTAGTGAATGTAATGTAACCCACACCCATACAATGCACACCACCCCGTGATTTTTTTCTCACTCCTACTAGTGAATGTAATGTAACACACACCATTACAATGCGCACCACCCCGTGATGTTTTTCTCACTCCTACTAGTGAATGTAATGTAACACACACCTATACAATGCACACGACCCCGCGATGTTTTTCAGAAACCTATCCTACATTGCCACTGCATGTTCTCTGTCCTACCCATGCTGACCACCCCTCAGTGCTTTTCTCCATCCTACATTGCCACTCACTGCCTATCCTAATTCAGACCCTCCGATTCACACCACCCCGTGATGTTTTTCTCTCTCCTACTAGTGAATGTAATGTAACACACACCCATACAATGCGCACCACTCCGTGATGTTTTTCTCACTCCTACTAGTGAATGTAATGTAACACACAACCATACAATGCGCACCACCCCGCGATGTTTTTCAGAAACCTATCCTACATTGCCACTGCATGTTCCCTGAGCTCCCCATGCTGACCAGCGCGCGGTGCTTTTCTCCATCCTACATTGCCACTCACTGCCTATCCTAATTCAGACCCTCCGATTCACACCACCCCGTGATGTTTTTCTCATTCCTACTAGTGAATGTAATGTAACACACAACCATACAATGCGCACCACCCCGCGATGTTTTTCAGAAACCTATCCTACATTGCCACTGCATGTTCCCTGACCTCCCCATGCTGACCAGCGCGCGGTGCTTTTCTCCATCCTACATTGCCACTCACTGCCTATCCTAATTCCGACCCTCCGATTCACACCACCCCGTGATGTTTTTCTCACTCCTACTAGTGAATGTAATATAACACACACCTATACAATGCACACGACCCCGCGATGTTTTTCAGAAACCTATCCTACATTGCCACTGCATGTTCTCTGTCCTACCCATGCTGACCACCCCTCAGTGCTTTTCTCCATCCTACATTGCCACTCACTGCCTATCCTAATTCAGACCATCCGATTCACACCACCCCGTGATGTTTTTCTCACTCCTACTAGTGAATGTAATGTAACACACACCCATACAATGCACACCACCCCGTGATGTTTTTCTCACTCCTACTAGTGAATGTAATGTAACACACACCCATACAATGCACACGACCCCGCGATGCTTTTCAGAAACATATCCTACATTGCCACTGCATGTTCTCTGTCCTCCCCATGCTGACCAACCCTCAGTGCTTTTCTCCATCCTACATTGCCACTCACTGCCTATCCTAATACAGACCCTGCCACTCACACCACCCCGTGATGTTTTTCTCACTACTACTAGTGAATGTAATTTAACACACACCCATACAATGCGCTCCACCCCGCGATGTTTTTCAGAAACCTATCCTACATTGCCACTGCATGTTAACTGACCTCCCCATGCTGACCACCCCGCGGTGCTTTTCTCCATCCTACATTGCCACTCACTGCCTATTATAATTCAGACCCTCCGATTCACACCACCCCGTGATGTTTTTCTCACTCCTACTAGTGAATGTAATGTAACACACACCATTACAATGCGCACCACACCGTGATGTTTTTCTCACTCCTACTAGTGAATGTAATGTAACACACACCCATACAATGCGCACCACCCCGCGATGTTTTTCAGAAACCTATCCTACATTGCCACTGCATGTTCCCTGACATTCTCATGCTGACCACCCCGCGGTGCCTTTCGCCATCCTACATTGCCACTCACTGCCTATCCTAATTCAGACCCTCCGATTCACACCACCCCGCGATGTTTTTCTCATCCTACTAGTGAATGTAATTTAACACACACCCATACAATGCGCACCACCACGCGATGTTTTTCTCACTCCTACTAGTGAATGTAATGTAACACACACCCATACAATGCGCACCACCCCGTGATGTTTTTCTCACTCCTACTAGTGAATGTAATGTAACACACACGCATACAATGCGCACCACCCCGTGATGTTTTTCAGAAACCTATCCTACATTGCCACTGCATGTTCCCTGACCTCCCCATGCTGACCACCCCGCGGTACTTTTCTCCATCCTACATTGCCACTCACTGCCTGTCCTAATTCAGAACCTCCGATTCACACCACCCCGTGATGTTTTTCTCACTCCTACTATTGAATGTAATGTAACACACACCCATACAATGCGCACCACCCCGTGATGTTTTTCTCACTCCTACTAGTGAATGTAATGTAACACACACCCATACAATGCACACCACCCCGTGATGTTTTTCAGAAACCTATCCTACATTGCCACTGCATGTTCCCTGACCTCCCTATGCTGACCACCCCGAGGGGATTTTATCCATCCTACATTGCCACTCACTGCCTATCCTAATTCAGACCCTCCGATTCACACCACCCCGTGATGTTTTTCTCACTCCTACTAGTGAATGTAATGTGACACACACCCATACAATGCGCACCACCCCGTGATGTTTTTCTCACTCCTACTAGTGAATGTAATGGAACACACACCCAGACAATGCGCACCACCCCGCGATGTTTTTCACAAACCTATCCTACATTGCCACTGCTTGCTCCCTGACCTCCCCATGCTGACTACCCCGCGGTGATTTTCTCCATCCTACATTGCCACTCACTGCCTATCCTAATTCAGACCCTCCGATTCACACCACCCCGTGATGTTTTTCTCACTCCTACTAGTGAATGTAATGTGACACACACCCATACAATGCGCACCACCCCGTGATGTTTTTCTCACTCCTACTAGTGAATGTAATGTACCACACACCCATACAATGCGCACCACCCCGTGATGTTTTTCTCACTCCTACTAGTGAATCTAATGTAACACACACCCATACAATGCGCACCACCCCGTGATGTTTTTCTCACTCCTACTAATGAATGTAATGTAACACACACCCATACAATGCGCACCACCCCGTGATGTTTTTCTCACTCCAACTAGTGAATCTAATGTAACACACACCCATACAATGCGCACCACCCCGTGATGTTTTTCTCACTCCTACTAGTGAATGTAATGTAACACACACCCATACAATGCGCACCACCCCGTGATATTTTTCTCACTCCTACTAGTGAATGTAATGTAACACACACCCATACAATGCGCACCACCGCGTGATGTTTTTCTCACTCCTACTAGTGAATGTAATGTAACACACACCCATACAATGCGCACCACCCCGAGATGTTTTTCTCACTTCTACTAGTGAATGTAATGTAACACACACCCATACAATGCGCACCACCCCGTGATGTTTTTCTCACTCCTACTAGTGAATAGAATGTAACACACACCCATACAATGCGCACCACCGCGTGATGTTTTTCTCACTCCTACTAGTGAATCTAATGTAACACACACCCATACAATGCGCACCACCCCGTGATGTTTTTCTCACTCCTACTAGTGAATGTAATGTAACACACACCCATACAATGCGCACCACCCCGTGATGTTTTTCTCACTCCTACTAGTGAATGTAATGTAACACACACCCATACAATGCGCACCACCCCGTGATGTTTTTCTCACTCCTAGTAGTGAATGCAATGTAACACACACCCATACAGTGCCCACAACCCCATGATGTTTTTCTCACTCCTACTAGTGAATAGAATGTAACACACACCCATATAATGCGCACCACCGCGTGATGTTTTTCTCACTCATACTAGTGAATCTAATGTAACACACTCCCATACAATGCGCACCACCCCGTGATGTTTTTCTCACTCCTACTAGTGAATGTAATGTGACACACACCCATAAAATGCGCACCACTCCATGATGTTTTTCTCACTCCTACTAGTGAATGTAATGTAACAAACACCCATACAATGCGAACAACCCCGTGATGTTTTTCTCACTCCTACTAGTGAATGTAATGTAACACACACCCATACAATGCGCACCACCCCGCGATGTTTTTCAGAAACTTATCCTACATTGCCACTGCATGTTACCTGACCTCCCCATGCTGACCACCCCGCGGTGCGTTTCTCCATCCTACATTGCCACTCACTGCCTATTATAATTCAGACCCTCCGTTCACAACACCCCGTGATGTTTTTCTCACTCCTACTAGTGAATGTAATGTAACACACACCCATACAATGCGCACCACACCGTGATGTTTTTCTCACTCCTACTAGTGAATGTAATGTAACACACACCCATTCAATGCGCACCACCCCGCGATGTTTTTCAGAAACCTATCCTACATTGCCACTGCATGTTCCCTGACCTTCTCATGCTGACCACCCCGCGGTGCCTTTCGCCATCCTACATTGCCACTCACTGCCTATCCTAATTCAGACCCTCCGATTCACACCACCACGCGATGTTTTTCTCACTCCTACTAGTGAATGTAATGGAACACACACCCAGACAATGCGCACCACCCCGCGATGTTTTTCACAAACCTATCCTACATTGCCACTGCTTGTTCCCTGACCTCCCCATGCTGACCACCCCGCGGTGATTTTCTCCATCCTACATTGCCACTCACTGCCTATCCTAATTCAGACCCTCCGATTCACACCACCCCGTGATGTTTTTCTCACTCCTACTAGTGAATGTAATGTGACACACACCCATACAATGCGCACCACCCCGTGATGTTTTTCTCACTCCTACTAGTAAATGTAATGTAACACACACCCATACAATGCGCACCAACCCGTGATGTTTTTCTCACTCCTACTAGTGAGTGTAATGTAACACACACCCATACAATGCGCACCACCCCGTGATGTTTTTCTCACTCCTACTAGTGAATGTAATGTAACACACACCCATACAATGCGCACCACCCCGTGATGTTTTTCTCACTCCTACTAGTGAATCTAATGTAACACACACCCATACAATGCGCACCACCCCGTGATGTTTTTCTCACTCCTACTAGTGAATGTAATGTAACACACACCCATACAATGCGCACCACCCCGTGATGTTTTTCTCACTCCTACTAGTGAATGTAATGTAACACACACCCATACAATGCGCACCACCCCGTGATGTTTTTCTCACTCCTACTAGTGAATGTAATGTAACACACACCCATACAATGCGCACCACCCCGTGATGTTTTTCTCACTCCTACTAGTGAATGTAATGTAACACACACCCATACAATGCGCACCACCCCGTGATGATTTTCTCACTCCTACTAGTGAATGTAATGTAACACACACCCATACAATGCGCACCACCCCGTGATGTTTTTCTCACTCCTACTAGTGAATAGAATGTAACACACACCCATACAATGCGCACCACCGCGTGATGTTTTTCTCACTCCTACTAGTGAATCTAATGTAACACACACCCATACAATGCGCACCACCCCGTGATGTTTTTCTCACTCCTACTAGTGAATGTAATGTAACACACAACCATACAATGCGCACCACCCCGTGATGTTTTTCTCACTCCTACTAGTGAATGTAATGTAACACACACGCATACAATGTGCACCACCCCGCGATGTTTTTCAGAAACCTATCCTACATTGCCACTGCATGTTCCCTGACCTCCCCATGCTGACCAGCCCGCGGTGCTTATCTCCATCCTACATTGCCACTCACTGCCTGTCCTAATTCAGACCCTCCGATTCACACCACCCCGTGATGTTTTTCTCATTCCTACTAGTGAATGTAATGTAACACACACCCATACAATGCACACCACCCCGTGATTTTTTTCTCACTCCTATTAGTGAATGTAATGTAACACACACCATTATGATGCGCACCACCCCGTGATGTTTTTCTCACTCCTACTAGTGAATGTATTGTAACACACACCTATACAATGCACAAGACCCCGCGATGTTTTTCAGAAACCTATCCTACATTGCCACTGCATGTTCTCTGTCCTACCCATGCTGACCACCCCTCAGTGCTTTTCTCCATCCTACATTGCCACTCACTGCCTATCCTAATTCAGACCCTCCGATTCACACCACCCCGTGATGTTTTTCTCTCTCCTACTAGTGAATGTAATGTAACACACACCCATACAATGCGCACCACTCCGTGATGTTTTTCTCACTCCTACTAGTGAATGTAATGTAACACACAACCATACAATGCGCACCACCCCGCGATGTTTTTCAGAAACCTATCCTACATTGCCACTGCATGTTCCCTGACCTCCCCATGCTGACCAGCGCGCGGTGCTTTTCTCCATCCTACATTGCCACTCACTGCCTATCCTAATTCAGACCCTCCGATTCACACCACCCCGTGATGTTTTTCTCATTCCTACTAGTGAATGTAATGTAACACACACCCATACAATGCACACCACCCCGTGATGTTTTTCTCACTCCTACTAGTGAATGTAATGTAACACACACCATTACAATGCGCACCACCCCGTGATGTTTTTCTCACTCCTACTAGTGAATGTAATGTAACACACACCCATACAATGCGCACCACCCCGTGATGTTTTTCTCACTCCTACTAGTGAATGTAATGTAACACACACCCATACAATGCGCACCACCCCGTGATGTTTTTCTCACTCCTACTAGTGAATAGAATGTAACACACACCCATACAATGCGCACCACCGCGTGATGTTTTTCTCACTCCTACTAGTGAATCTAATGTAACACACACCCATACAATGCGCACCACCCCGTGATGTTTTTCTCACTCCTACTAGTGAATGTAATGTAACACACACCCATACAATGCGCACCACCCCGTGATGTTTTTCTCACTCCTACTAGTGAATGTAATGTACCACACACGCATACAATGCGCACCACCCCGCGATGTTTTTCAGAAACCTATCCTACATTGCCACTGCATGTTCCCTGACCTCCCCATGCTGACCAGCCCGCGGTGCTTTTCTCCATCCTACATTGCCACTCACTGCCTGTCCTAATTCAGACCCTCCGATTCACACCACCCCGTGATGTTTTTCTCATTCCTACTAGTGAATGTAATGTAACCCACACCCATACAATGCACACCACCCCGTGATTTTTTTCTCACTCCTACTAGTGAATGTAATGTAACACACACCATTACAATGCGCACCACCCCGTGATGTTTTTCTCACTCCTACTAGTGAATGTAATGTAACACACACCTATACAATGCACACGACCCCGCGATGTTTTTCAGAAACCTATCCTACATTGCCACTGCATGTTCTCTGTCCTACCCATGCTGACCACCCCTCAGTGCTTTTCTCCATCCTACATTGCCACTCACTGCCTATCCTAATTCAGACCCTCCGATTCACACCACCCCGTGATGTTTTTCTCTCTCCTACTAGTGAATGTAATGTAACACACACCCATACAATGCGCACCACTCCGTGATGTTTTTCTCACTCCTACTAGTGAATGTAATGTAACACACAACCATACAATGCGCACCACCCCGCGATGTTTTTCAGAAACCTATCCTACATTGCCACTGCATGTTCCCTGACCTCCCCATGCTGACCAGCGCGCGGTGCTTTTCTCCATCCTACATTGCCACTCACTGCCTATCCTAATTCAGACCCTCCGATTCACACCACCCCGTGATGTTTTTCTCATTCCTACTAGTGAATGTAATGTAACACACAACCATACAATGCGCACCACCCCGCGATGTTTTTCAGAAACCTATCCTACATTGCCACTGCATGTTCCCTGACCTCCCCATGCTGACCAGCGCGCGGTGCTTTTCTCCATCCTACATTGCCACTCACTGCCTATCCTAATTCCGACCCTCCGATTCACACCACCCCGTGATGTTTTTCTCACTCCTACTAGTGAATGTAATGTAACACACACCTATACAATGCACACGACCCCGCGATGTTTTTCAGAAACCTATCCTACATTGCCACTGCATGTTCTCTGTCCTACCCATGCTGACCACCCCTCAGTGCTTTTCTCCATCCTACATTGCCACTCACTGCCTATCCTAATTCAGACCATCCGATTCACACCACCCCGTGATGTTTTTCTCACTCCTACTAGTGAATGTAATGTAACACACACCCATACAATGCACACCACCCCGTGATGTTTTTCTCACTCCTACTGGTGAATGTAATGTAACACACACCCATACAATGCACACGACCCCGCGATGCTTTTCAGAAACATATCCTACATTGCCACTGCATGTTCTCTGTCCTCCCCATGCTGAGCAACCCTCAGTGCTTTTCTCCATCCTACATTGCCACTCACTGCCTATCCTAATACAGACCCTCCCACTCACACCACCCCGTGATGTTTTTCTCACTACTACTAGTGAATGTAATTTAACACACACCCATACAATGCGCTCCACCCCGCGATGTTTTTCAGAAACCTATCCTACATTGCCACTGCATGTTAACTGACCTCCCCATGCTGACCACCCCGCGGTGCTTTTCTCCATCCTACATTGCCACTCACTGCCTATTATAATTCAGACCCTCCGATTCACACCACCCCGTGATGTTTTTCTCACTCCTACTAGTGAATGTAATGTAACACACACCATTACAATGCGCACCACACCGTGATGTTTTTCTCACTCCTACTAGTGAATGTAATGTAACACACACCCATACAATGCGCACCACCCCGCGATGTTTTTCAGAAACCTATCCTACATTGCCACTGCATGTTCCCTGACATTCTCATGCTGACCACCCCGCGGTGCCTTTCGCCATCCTACATTGCCACTCACTGCCTATCCTAATTCAGACCCTCCGATTCACACCACCCCGCGATGTTTTTCTCATCCTACTAGTGAATGTAATTTAACACACACCCATACAATGCGCACCACCACGCGATGTTTTTCTCACTCCTACTAGTGAATGTAATGTAACACACACCCATACAATGCGCACCACCCCGTGATGTTTTTCTCACTCCTACTAGTGAATGTAATGTAACACACACGCATACAATGCGCACCACCCCGTGATGTTTTTCAGAAACCTATCCTACATTGCCACTGCATGTTCCCTGACCTCCCCATGCTGACCACCCCGCGGTACTTTTCTCCATCCTACATTGCCACTCACTGCCTGTCCTAATTCAGAACCTCCGATTCACACCACCCCGTGATGTTTTTCTCACTCCTACTATTGAATGTAATGTAACACACACCCATACAATGCGCACCACCCCGTGATGTTTTTCTCACTCCTACTAGTGAATGTAATGTAACACACACCCATACAATGCACACCACCCCGTGATGTTTTTCAGAAACCTATCCTACATTGCCACTGCATGTTCCCTGACCTCCCTATGCTGACCACCCCGAGGGGATTTTATCCATCCTACATTGCCACTCACTGCCTATCCTAATTCAGATCCTCCGATTCACACCACCCCGTGATGTTTTTCTCACTCCTACTAGTGAATGTAATGTGACACACACCCATACAATGCGCACCACCCCGTGATGTTTTTCTCACTCCTACTAGTGAATGTAATGGAACACACACCCAGACAATGCGCACCACCCCGCGATGTTTTTCACAAACCTATCCTACATTGCCACTGCTTGCTCCCTGACCTCCCCATGCTGACCACCCCGCGGTGATTTTCTCCATCCTACATTGCCACTCACTGCCTATCCTAATTCAGACCCTCCGATTCACAGCACCCCGTGATGTTTTTCTCACTCCTACTAGTGAATGTAATGTGACACACACCCATACAATGCGCACCACCCCGTGATGTTTTTCTCACTCCTACTAGTGAATGTAATGTACCACACACCCATACAATGCGCACCACCCCGTGATGTTTTTCTCACTCCTACTAGTGAATCTAATGTAACACACACCCATACAATGCGCACCAACCCGTGATGTTTTTCTCACTCCTACTAGTGAATGTAATGTAACACACACCCATACAATGCGCACCACCCCGCGATGTTTTTCAGAAACCTATCCTACATTGCCACTGCATGTTCCCTGACCTTCTCATGCTGACTACCCCGCGGTGCCTTTCGCCATCCTACATTGCCACTCACTGCCTATCCTAATTCAGACCCTCCGATTCACACCACCCCGCAATGTTTTTCTCATCCTACTAGTGAATGTAATTTAACACACACCCATACAATGCGCACCACACGCGATGTTTTTCTCACTCCTACTAGTGAATGTAATGTAACACACACCCATACAATGCGCACCACCCCGGTGATGTTTTTCTCACTCCTACTAGTGAATGTAATGTAACACACACGCATACAATGCGCACCACCCGTGATGTTTTTCAGAAACCTATCCTACATTGCCACTGCATGTTCCCTGACCTCCCCATGCTGACCACCCCGCGGTACTTTTCTCCATCCTACATTGCCACTCACTGCCTGTCCTAATTCAGAACCTCCGATTCACACCACCCCGTGATGTTTTCTCACTCCTACTAGTGAATGTAATGTAACACACACCCATACAATGCGCACCACCCCGTGATGTTTTCTCACTCCTACTAGTGAATGTAATGTAACACACACCCATACAATGCACACCACCCCGTGATGTTTTCAGAAACCTATCCTACATTGCCACTGCATGTTCCCTGACCTCCCTATGCTGCCCACCCCGAGGGGATTTTATCCATCCTACATTGCCACTCACTGCCTATCCTAATTCAGACACTCCGATTCACACCACCCCGTGATGTTTTTCTCACTCCTACTAGTGAATGTAATGTGACACACACCCATACAATGCGCACCACCCCGTGATGTTTTTCTCACTCCTACTAGTGAATGTAATGGAACACACACCCAGGACAATGCGCACCACCCCGTGATGTTTTTCTCACTCCTACTAGTGAATCTAATGTAACACACACCCATACAATGCGCACCACCCCGTGATGTTTTTCTCACTCCTACTAGTGAATGTAATGTAACACACACCCATACAATGCGCACCACCCCGTGATGTTTTTCTCACTCCTACTAGTGAATGTAATGTAACACACACCCATACAATGCGCACCACCCCGTGATGTTTTCTCACTCCTACTAGTGAATGTAATGTAACACACACCCATACAATGCGCACCACCCCGTGATGTTTTTTCTCACTCCTACTAGTGAATGTAATGTAACACACACCCATACAATGCGCACCACCCCGTGATGATTTTCTCACTCCTACTAGTGAATGTAATGTAACACACACCCATACAATGCGCACCACCCCGTGATGTTTTTCTCACTCCTACTAGTGAATAGAATGTAACACACACCCATACAATGCGCACCACCGCGTGATGTTTTTCTCACTCCTACTAGTGAATCTAATGTAACACACACCCATACAATGCGCACCACCCCGTGATGTTTTTCTCACTCCTACTAGTGAATGTAATGTAACACACAACCATACAATGCGCACCACCCCGTGATGTTTTTCTCACTCCTACTAGTGAATGTAATGTAACACACACGCATACAATGTGCACCACCCCGCGATGTTTTTCAGAAACCTATCCTACATTGCCACTGCATGTTCCCTGACCTCCCCATGCTGACCAGCCCGCGGTGCTTATCTCCATCCTACATTGCCACTCACTGCCTGTCCTAATTCAGACCCTCCGATTCACACCACCCCGTGATGTTTTTCTCATTCCTACTAGTGAATGTAATGTAACACACACCCATACAATGCACACCACCCCGTGATTTTTTCTCACTCCTATTAGTGAATGTAATGTAACACACACCATTATGATGCGCACCACCCCGTGATGTTTTTCTCACTCCTACTAGTGAATGTATTGTAACACACACCTATACAATGCACAAGACCCCGCGATGTTTTTCAGAAACCTATCCTACATTGCCACTGCATGTTCTCTGTCCTACCCATGCTGACCACCCCTCAGTGCTTTTCTCCATCCTACATTGCCACTCACTGCCTATCCTAATTCAGACCCTCCGATTCACACCACCCCGTGATGTTTTTCTCTCTCCTACTAGTGAATGTAATGTAACACACACCCATACAATGCGCACCACTCCGTGATGTTTTTCTCACTCCTACTAGTGAATGTAATGTAACACACAACCATACAATGCGCACCACCCCGCGATGTTTTTCAGAAACCTATCCTACATTGCCACTGCATGTTCCCTGACCTCCCCATGCTGACCAGCGCGCGGTGCTTTTCTCCATCCTACATTGCCACTCACTGCCTATCCTAATTCAGACCCTCCGATTCACACCACCCCGTGATGTTTTTCTCATTCCTACTAGTGAATGTAATGTAACACACACCCATACAATGCACACCACCCCGTGATGTTTTTCTCACTCCTACTAGTGAATGTAATGTAACACACACCATTACAATGCGCACCACCCCGTGATGTTTTTCTCACTCCTACTAGTGAATGTAATGTAACACACACCCATACAATGCGCACCACCCCGTGATGTTTTTCTCACTCCTACTAGTGAATGTAATGTAACACACACCCATACAATGCGCACCACCCCGTGATGTTTTTCTCACTCCTACTTAGTGAATAGAATGTAACACACACCCATACAATGCGCACCACCGCGTGATGTTTTTCTCACTCCTACTAGTGAGAATCTAATGTAACACACACCCATACAATGCGCACCACCCCGTGATGTTTTTCTCACTCCTACTAGTGAATGTAATGTAACACACACCCATACAATGCGCACCACCCCGTGATGTTTTTCTCACTCCTACTAGTGAATGTAATGTACCACACACGCATACAATGCGCACCACCCCGCGATGTTTTTCAGAAACCTATCCTACATTGCCACTGCATGTTCCCTGACCTCCCCATGCTGACCAGCCCGCGGTGCTTTTCTCCATCCTACATTGCCACTCACTGCCTGTCCTAATTCAGACCCTCCGATTCACACCACCCCGTGATGTTTTTCTCATTCCTACTAGTGAATGTAATGTAACCCACACCCATACAATGCACACCACCCCGTGATTTTTTTCTCACTCCTACTAGTGAATGTAATGTAACACACACCATTACAATGCGCACCACCCCGTGATGTTTTTCTCACTCCTACTAGTGAATGTAATGTAACACACACCTATACAATGCACACGACCCCGCGATGTTTTTCAGAAACCTATCCTACATTGCCACTGCATGTTCTCTGTCCTACCCATGCTGACCACCCCTCAGTGCTTTTCTCCATCCTACATTGCCACTCACTGCCTATCCTAATTCAGACCCTCCGATTCACACCACCCCGTGATGTTTTTCTCTCTCCTACTAGTGAATGTAATGTAACACACACCCATACAATGCGCACCACTCCGTGATGTTTTTCTCACTCCTACTAGTGAATGTAATGTAACACACAACCATACAATGCGCACCACCCCGCGATGTTTTTCAGAAACCTATCCTACATTGCCACTGCATGTTCCCTGACCTCCCCATGCTGACCAGCGCGCGGTGCTTTTCTCCATCCTACATTGCCACTCACTGCCTATCCTAATTCAGACCCTCCGATTCACACCACCCCGTGATGTTTTTCTCATTCCTACTAGTGAATGTAATGTAACACACAACCATACAATGCGCACCACCCCGCGATGTTTTTCAGAAACCTATCCTACATTGCCACTGCATGTTCCCTGACCTCCCCATGCTGACCAGCGCGCGGTGCTTTTCTCCATCCTACATTGCCACTCACTGCCTATCCTAATTCCGACCCTCCGATTCACACCACCCCGTGATGTTTTTCTCACTCCTACTAGTGAATGTAATGTAACACACACCTATACAATGCACACGACCCCGCGATGTTTTTCAGAAACCTATCCTACATTGCCACTGCATGTTCTCTGTCCTACCCATGCTGACCACCCCTCAGTGCTTTTCTCCATCCTACATTGCCACTCACTGCCTATCCTAATTCAGACCATCCGATTCACACCACCCCGTGATGTTTTTCTCACTCCTACTAGTGAATGTAATGTAACACACACCCATACAATGCACACCACCCCGTGATGTTTTTCTCACTCCTACTGGTGAATGTAATGTAACACACACCCATACAATGCACACGACCCCGCGATGCTTTTCAGAAACATATCCTACATTGCCACTGCATGTTCTCTGTCCTCCCCATGCTGAGCAACCCTCAGTGCTTTTCTCCATCCTACATTGCCACTCACTGCCTATCCTAATACAGACCCTCCCACTCACACCACCCCGTGATGTTTTTCTCACTACTACTAGTGAATGTAATTTAACACACACCCATACAATGCGCTCCACCCCGCGATGTTTTTCAGAAACCTATCCTACATTGCCACTGCATGTTAACTGACCTCCCCATGCTGACCACCCCGCGGTGCTTTTCTCCATCCTACATTGCCACTCACTGCCTATTATAATTCAGACCCTCCGATTCACACCACCCCGTGATGTTTTTCTCACTCCTACTAGTGAATGTAATGTAACACACACCATTACAATGCGCACCACACCGTGATGTTTTTCTCACTCCTACTAGTGAATGTAATGTAACACACACCCATACAATGCGCACCACCCCGCGATGTTTTTCAGAAACCTATCCTACATTGCCACTGCATGTTCCCTGACATTCTCATGCTGACCACCCCGCGGTGCCTTTCGCCATCCTACATTGCCACTCACTGCCTATCCTAATTCAGACCCTCCGATTCACACCACCCCGCGATGTTTTTCTCATCCTACTAGTGAATGTAATTTAACACACACCCATACAATGCGCACCACCACGCGATGTTTTTCTCACTCCTACTAGTGAATGTAATGTAACACACACCCATACAATGCGCACCACCCCGTGATGTTTTTCTCACTCCTACTAGTGAATGTAATGTAACACACACGCATACAATGCGCACCACCCCGTGATGTTTTTCAGAAACCTATCCTACATTGCCACTGCATGTTCCCTGACCTCCCCATGCTGACCACCCCGCGGTACTTTTCTCCATCCTACATTGCCACTCACTGCCTGTCCTAATTCAGAACCTCCGATTCACACCACCCCGTGATGTTTTTCTCACTCCTACTATTGAATGTAATGTAACACACACCCATACAATGCGCACCACCCCGTGATGTTTTTCTCACTCCTACTAGTGAATGTAATGTAACACACACCCATACAATGCACACCACCCCGTGATGTTTTTCAGAAACCTATCCTACATTGCCACTGCATGTTCCCTGACCTCCCTATGCTGACCACCCCGAGGGGATTTTATCCATCCTACATTGCCACTCACTGCCTATCCTAATTCAGATCCTCCGATTCACACCACCCCGTGATGTTTTTCTCACTCCTACTAGTGAATGTAATGTGACACACACCCATACAATGCGCACCACCCCGTGATGTTTTTCTCACTCCTACTAGTGAATGTAATGGAACACACACCCAGACAATGCGCACCACCCCGCGATGTTTTTCACAAACCTATCCTACATTGCCACTGCTTGCTCCCTGACCTCCCCATGCTGACCACCCCGCGGTGATTTTCTCCATCCTACATTGCCACTCACTGCCTATCCTAATTCAGACCCTCCGATTCACAGCACCCCGTGATGTTTTTCTCACTCCTACTAGTGAATGTAATGTGACACACACCCATACAATGCGCACCACCCCGTGATGTTTTTCTCACTCCTACTAGTGAATGTAATGTACCACACACCCATACAATGCGCACCACCCCGTGATGTTTTTCTCACTCCTACTAGTGAATCTAATGTAACACACACCCATACAATGCGCACCAACCCGTGATGTTTTTCTCACTCCTACTAGTGAATGTAATGTAACACACACCCATACAATGCGCACCACCCCGCGATGTTTTTCAGAAACCTATCCTACATTGCCACTGCATGTTCCCTGACCTTCTCATGCTGACTACCCCGCGGTGCCTTTCGCCATCCTACATTGCCACTCACTGCCTATCCTAATTCAGACCCTCCGATTCACACCACCCCGCAATGTTTTTCTCATCCTACTAGTGAATGTAATTTAACACACACCCATACAATGCGCACCACCACGCGATGTTTTTCTCACTCCTACTAGTGAATGTAATGTAACACACACCCATACAATGCGCACCACCCCGTGATGTTTTTCTCACTCCTACTAGTGAATGTAATGTAACACACACGCATACAATGCGCACCACGCCGTGATGTTTTTCAGAAACCTATCCTACATTGCCACTGCATGTTCCCTGACCTCCCCATGCTGACCACCCCGCGGTACTTTTCTCCATCCTACATTGCCACTCACTGCCTGTCCTAATTCAGAACCTCCGATTCACACCACCCCGTGATGTTTTTCTCACTCCTACTAGTGAATGTAATGTAACACACACCCATACAATGCGCACCACCCCGTGATGTTTTTCTCACTCCTACTAGTGAATGTAATGTAACACACACCCATACAATGCACACCACCCCGTGATGTTTTTCAGAAACCTATCCTACATTGCCACTGCATGTTCCCTGACCTCCCTATGCTGCCCACCCCGAGGGGATTTTATCCATCCTACATTGCCACTCACTGCCTATCCTAATTCAGACACTCCGATTCACACCACCCCGTGATGTTTTTCTCACTCCTACTAGTGAATGTAATGTGACACACACCCATACAATGCGCACCACCCCGTGATGTTTTTCTCACTCCTACTAGTGAATGTAATGGAACACACACCCAGACAATGCGCACCACCCCGCGATGTTTTTCACAAACCTATCCTACATTGCCACTGCTTGTTCCCTGACCTCCCCATGCTGACCACCCCGCGGTGATTTTCTCCATCCTACATTGCCACTCACTGCCTATCCTAATTCAGACCCTCCGATTCACACCACCCCGTGATGTTTTTCTCACTCCTACTAGTGAATGTAATGTGACACAGACCCATACAATGCGCACCACCCCGTGATGTTTTTCTCACTCCTACTAGTGAATGTAATGTACCACACACCCATACAATGCGCACCACCCCGTGATGTTTTTCTCACTCCTACTAGTGAATCTAATGTAACACACACCCATACAATGCGCACCAACCCGTGATGTTTTTCTCACTCCTACTAGTGAATGTAATGTAACACACACACATACAATGCGCACCACCCCGTGATGTTTTTTTCACTCCTACTAGTGAATGTAATGTAACACACACCCATACAATGCGGACCACCCAGTGATGTTTTTCTCACTCCTACTAGTGAATGTAATGTAACACACACCCATACAATGCGCACCACCCCGTGATGTTTTTCTCACTCCTACTAGTGAATGTAATGTAACACACACCCATACAATGCGCACCACCCCGTGATGTTTTTCTCACTCCTACTAGTGAATCTAATGTAACACACACCCATACAATGCGCACCACCCCGTGATGTTTTTCTCACTCCTACTAGTGAATGTAATGTAACACACACCCATACAATGCGCAAGACCCCGTGATGTTTTTCTCACTCCTACTAGTGAATGTAATGTAACACACACCCATACAATGCGCACCACCCCGTGATGTTTTTCTCACTCCTACTAGTGAATGTAATGTAACACACATCCATACAATGCGCACCACCCCATGATGTTTTACTCACTCCTACTAGTGAATGTAATGTAACACACACCCATACAATGCGCACCACCCCGTGATGTTTTTCTCACTCCTACTAGTGAATAGAATGTAACACACACCCATACATTGCGCACCACCGCGTGATGTTTTTCTCACTCCTACTAGTGAATGTAATGTAACACACACCCATACAATGCGCACCACCCCGTGATGTTTTTCTCACTCCTACTAGTGAATGTAATGTAACACACACCCATACAATGCGCACCACCCCGTGATGTTTTTCTCACTCCTACTAGTGGATGTAATGTGACACACACCCATACAATGCGCACCACTCCGTGATGTTTTTTTCACTCCTACTAGTGAATGTAATGTAACAAACACCCATACAATGCGCACAACCCCGTGATGTTTTTCTCACTCCTACTAGTGAATCTAATGTAACACACACCCATACAATGCGCACCACCCCGTGATGTTTTTCTCACTCCTACTAGTGAATGTAATGTAACACACACCCATACAATGCGCACCACCCTGCGATGTTTTTCAGAAACCTATCCTACATTGCCACTGCATGTTCCCTGACCTCCCCATGCTGACCAGCGCGCGGTGCTTTTCTCCATCCTACATTGCCACTCACTGCTTTCCTAATTCAGACCCTCCGATTCACACCACCCCGTGATGTTTTTCTCATTCCTACTAGTGAATGTAATGTAACACACACCCATACAATGCACACCACCCCGTGATGTTTTTCTCACTCCTACTAGTGAATGTAATGTAACACACACCATTGCAATGCGCACCACCCCGTGATGTTTTTCTCACTCCTACTAGTGAATGTAATGTAACACACACCCATACAATGCACACGACCCCGCGATGTTTTTCAGAAACATATCCTACATTGCCACTGCATGTTCTCTGTCCTCCCCATGCTGACCACCCCTCAGTGCTTTTCTCCATCCTACATTGCCACTCACTGCCTATCCTAATACTGACCCTCCCATTCACACCACCCCGTGATGTTTTTCTCACTACTACTAGTGAATGTAATTTAACACACACCCATACAATGCGCAAAACCCCGCGATGTTTTTCAGAAACCTATCCTACATTGCCACTGCATGTTACCTGACCTCCCCATGCTGACCACCCCGCGGTGCTTTTCTCCATCCTACATTGCCACTCACTGCCTATCCTAATTCAGACCCTCTGATTCACACCACCCCGTGATGTTTTTCTCACTCCTACTAGTGAATGTAATGTAACACACACCCATACAATGCGCACCACCCCGTGAGGTTTTTCTCACTCCTAGTAGTGAATGTAATGTAACACACACCCATACAATGCGCACCACCCCGTGATGTTTTTCTCACTCCTACTAGTGAATCTAATGTAACACACACCCATACAATGCGCACCACCCCGTGATGTTTTTCTCACTCCTACTAGTGAATGTAATGTAACACACACCCATACAATGCGCACCACCCCGTGATGTTTTTCTCACTCCTACTAGTGAATGTAATGTAACACACACCCATACAATGCGCACCACCCCGTGATGTTTTTCTCACTCCTACTAGTGAATGTAATGTAACACACACCCATACAATGCGCACCACCCCGTGATGTTTTTCTCACTCCTACTAGTGAATGTAATGTAACACACACCCATACAATGCGCACCACCCCGTGATGTTTTTCTCACTCCTACTAGTGAATGTAATGTAACACACACGCATACAATGCGCAACACCCCGCGATGTTTTTCAGAAACCTATCCTACATTGCCACTGCATGTTCCCTGACCTCCCCATGCTGACCACCCCGCGGTACTTTTCTCCATCCTACATTGCCACTCACTGCCTGTCCTAATTCAGAACCTCCGATTCACACCACCCCGTGATGTTTTTCTCACTCCTACTAGTGAATGTAATGTTACACACACCCATACAATGCGCACCAGTCCGTGATGTTTTTCTCACTCCTACTAGTGAATGTAATGTAACACACACCCATACAACGCACACCACCCCGCGATGTTTTTCAGAAACCTATCCTACATTGCCACTGCATGTTCCCTGACCTCCCTATGCTGACCACCCCGCGGGGATTTTATCCATGCTACATTGCCACTCACTGCCTATCCTAATTCAGACCCTCCGATTCACAACACCCCGTGATGTTTTTCTCACTCCTACTAGTGAATGTAATGTGACACACACCCATACAATGCGCACCACCCCGTGATGTTTTTCTCACTCCTACTAGTGAATGTAATGGAACACACACCCAGACAATGCGCACCACCCCGCGATGTTTTTCACAAACCTATCCTACATTGCCACTGCTTGTTCCCTGACCTCCCCATGCTGACCACCCCGCGGTGATTTTCTCCATCCTACATTGCCACTCACTGCCTATCCTAATTCAGACCCTCCGATTCACACCACCCCGTGATGTTTTTCTCACTCCTACTAGTGAATGTAATGTGACACACAACCATACAATGCGCACCACCCCATGATGTTTTTCTCACTCCTACTAGTGAATGTAATGCAACACACACCCATACAATGCGCACCACCCCGTGATGTTTTTCTCACTCCTACTAGTGAATCTAATGTAACACACACCCATACAATGCGCACCAACCCGTGATGTTTTTCTCACTCCTACTAGTGAATGTAATGTAACACACACCAATACAATGCGCACCACCCCGTGATGTTTTTCTCACTCCTACTAGTGAATGTAATGTAACACACACCCATACAATGCGCACCACCCCGTGATGTTTTTCTCACTCCTACTAGTGAATCTAATGTAACACACACCCATACAATGCGCACCACCCCGTGATGTTTTTCTCACTCCTACTAGTGAATGTAATGTAACACACACCCATACAATGCGCACCACCCCGTGATGTTTTTCTCACTCCTACTAGTGAATGTAATGTAACACACACCCATACAATGCTCACCACCCCGTGATGTTTTTCTCACTCCTACTAGTGAATGTAATGTAACACACACCCATACAATGCGCACCACCCCGTGATGTTTTTCTCACTCCTACTAGTGAATGTAATGTAACACACACCCATACAATGCGCACCACCCCGTGATGTTTTTCTCACTCCTACTAGTGAATAGAATGTAACACACACCCATACAATGCGCACCACCGCGTGATGTTTTTCTCACTCCTACTAGTGAATCTAATGTAACACACACCCATACAATGCGCACCACCCCGTGATGTTTTTCTCACTCCTACTAGTGAATGTAATGTAACATACACCCATACAATGCGCACCAGCCCGTGATGTTTTTCTCACTCCTACTAGTGAATGTAATGTAACACACACCCATACAATGCGCACCACCCCGTGATGTTTTTCTCACTCCTAGTAGTGAATGCAATGTAACACACACCCATACAATGCGCACCATCCCGCGATGTTTTTCAGAAACCTATCCTACATTGCCACTGCATGTTCCCTGACCTCCCCATGCTGACCAGCGCGCGGTGCTTTTCTCCATCCAACATTGCCACTCACTGCCTATCCTAATTCAGACCCTCCGATTCACACCACCCCGTGATGTTTTTCTCATTCCTACTAGTGAATGTAATGTAACACACACACATACAATGCACACCACCCCGTGATGTTTTTCTCACTCCTACTAGTGAATGTAATGTAACACACACCATTACAATGCGCACCACCCCGTGATGTTTTTCTCACTCCTACTAGTGAATGTAATGTAACACACACTCATACAATGCACACGACCCCGCGATGTTTTTCAGAAACATATCCTACATTGCCACTGCATGTTCTCTGTCCTCCCCATGCTGACCACACCTCAGTGCTTTTCTCCATCCTACATTGCCACTCACTGCCTATCCTAATACAGACCCTCCCATTCACACCACCCCGTGATGTTTTTCTCACTACTACTAGTGAATGTAATTTAATACACACCCATACAATGCGCACCACCCCGCGATGTTTTTCAGAAACCTATCCTACATTGCCACTGCATGTTACCTGACCTCCCCATGCTGACCACCCCGTGGTGCTTTTCTCCATCCTACATTGCCACTCACTGCCTATCCTAATTCAGACCCTCTGATTCACACCACCCCGTGATGTTTTTCTCACTCCTACTAGTGAATGTAATGTAACACACACCCATACAATGCGCACCACCCCGTGAGTTTTTTCTCACTCCTACTAGTGAATGTAATGTAACACACACCCATACAATGCGCACCACCCCGTGATGTTTTTCTCACTCCTACTAGTGAATCTAATGTAACACACACCCATACAATGCGCACCACCCCGTGATGTTTTTCTCACTCCTACTAGTGAATCTAATGTAACACACACCCATACATTGCGCACCACCCCGTGATGTTTTTCTCACTCCTACTAGTGAATGTAATGTAACACACACCCATACAATGCGCACCACCCCGTGATGTTTTTCTCACTCCTACTAGTGAATCTAATGTAACACACACCCATACAATGCGCACCACCCCGTGATGTTTTTCTCACTCCTACTAGTGAATGTAATGTAACACACACCCATACAATGCGCACCACCCCGTGATGTTTTTCTCACTCCTACTAGTGAATGTAATGTAACACACACCCATACAATGCTCACCACCCCGTGATGTTTTTCTCACTCCTACTAGTGAATGTAATGTAACACACACCCATACAATGCGCACCACCCCGTGATGTTTTTCTCACTCCTACTAGTGAATGTAATGTAACACACACCCATACAATGCGCACCACCCCGTGATGTTTTTCTCACTCCTACTAGTGAATAGAATGTAACACACACCCATACAATGCGCACCACCGCGTGATGTTTTTCTCACTCCTACTAGTGAATCTAATGTAACACACACCCATACAATGCGCACCACCCCGTGATGTTTTTCTCACTCCTACTAGTGAATGTAATGTAACATACACCCATACAATGCGCACCAGCCCGTGATGTTTTTCTCACTCCTACTAGTGAATGTAATGTAACACACACCCATACAATGCGCACCACCCCGTGATGTTTTTCTCACTCCTAGTAGTGAATGCAATGTAACACACACCCATACAATGCGCACCATCCCGCGATGTTTTTCAGAAACCTATCCTACATTGCCACTGCATGTTCCCTGACCTCCCCATGCTGACCAGCGCGCGGTGCTTTTCTCCATCCAACATTGCCACTCACTGCCTATCCTAATTCAGACCCTCCGATTCACACCACCCCGTGATGTTTTTCTCATTCCTACTAGTGAATGTAATGTAACACACACACATACAATGCACACCACCCCGTGATGTTTTTCTCACTCCTACTAGTGAATGTAATGTAACACACACCATTACAATGCGCACCACCCCGTGATGTTTTTCTCACTCCTACTAGTGAATGTAATGTAACACACACTCATACAATGCACACGACCCCGCGATGTTTTTCAGAAACATATCCTACATTGCCACTGCATGTTCTCTGTCCTCCCCATGCTGACCACACCTCAGTGCTTTTCTCCATCCTACATTGCCACTCACTGCCTATCCTAATACAGACCCTCCCATTCACACCACCCCGTGATGTTTTTCTCACTACTACTAGTGAATGTAATTTAATACACACCCATACAATGCGCACCACCCCGCGATGTTTTTCAGAAACCTATCCTACATTGCCACTGCATGTTACCTGACCTCCCCATGCTGACCACCCCGTGGTGCTTTTCTCCATCCTACATTGCCACTCACTGCCTATCCTAATTCAGACCCTCTGATTCACACCACCCCGTGATGTTTTTCTCACTCCTACTAGTGAATGTAATGTAACACACACCCATACAATGCGCACCACCCCGTGAGTTTTTTCTCACTCCTACTAGTGAATGTAATGTAACACACACCCATACAATGCGCACCACCCCGTGATGTTTTTCTCACTCCTACTAGTGAATCTAATGTAACACACACCCATACAATGCGCACCACCCCGTGATGTTTTTCTCACTCCTACTAGTGAATCTAATGTAACACACACCCATACATTGCGCACCACCCCGTGATGTTTTTCTCACTCCTACTAGTGAATGTAATGTAACACACACCCATACAATGCGCACCACCCCGTGATGTTTTTCTCACTCCTACTAGTGAATGTAATGTAACACACACCCATACAATGCGCACCACCCCGTGATGTTTTTCTCACTCCTACTAGTGAATGTAATGTAAGACACACCCATACAATGCGCACCACCCCGTGATGTTTTTCTCACTCCTACTAGTGAATGTAATGTAACACACATGCATACAATGCGCACCACCCCGCGATGTTTTTCCGAAACCTATCCTACATTGCCACTGCATGTTCCCTGACCTCCCCATGCTGACCACCCCGCGGTACTTTTCTCCATCCTACATTGCCACTCACTGCCTGTCCTAATTCAGAACCT
Source organism: Cavia porcellus (assembly GCF_034190915.1). Classification (NCBI taxonomy): domain Eukaryota; kingdom Metazoa; phylum Chordata; class Mammalia; order Rodentia; family Caviidae; genus Cavia; species Cavia porcellus. Next base: position 2,254,828 of record NW_026947556.1, read on the forward strand.
CCGATTCACACCACCCCGTGATGTTTTTCTCACTCCTACTAGTGAATGTAATGTTACACACACCCATACAATGCGCACCAGCCCGTGATGTTTTTCTCACTCCTACTAGTGAATGTAATGTAACACACACCCATACAATGCACACCACCCTGCGATGTTTTTCAGAAACCTATCCTACATTGCCACTGCATGTTCCCTGACCTCCCTATGCTGACCACCCCGCGGGGATTTTATCCATCCTACATTGCCACTCACTGCCTATCCTAATTCAGACACTCCGATTCACAACACCCCGTGATGTTTTTCTCACTCCTACTAGTGAATGTAATGTGACACACACCCATACAATGCGCACCACCCCGTGATGTTTTTCTCACTCCTACTAGTGAATCTAATGTAACACACACCCATACAATGCGCACCACCCCGTGATGTTTTTCTCACTCCTACTAGTGAATGTAATGTAACACACACCCATACAATGCGCACCACCCCGTGATGTTTTTCTCACTCCTAGTAGTGAATGCAATGTAACACACACCCATACAATGCGCACCACCCCATGATGTTTTTCTCACTCCTACTAGTGAATAGAATGTAACACACACCCATACAATGCGCACCACCACGTGATGTTTTTCTCACTCATACTAGTGAATCTAATGTAACACACACCCATACAATGCGCACCACCCCGTGATGTTTTTCTCACTCCTACTAGTGAATGTAATGTGACACACACCCATACAATGCGCACCACCCCGCGATGTTTTTCAGAAACCTATCCTATATTGCCACTGCATGTTACCTGACCTCCCCATGCTGACCACCCCGCAGTGCTTTTCTCCATCCTACATTGCCACTCACTGCCTATTATAATTCAGACCCTCCGATTCACACCACCCCGTGATGTTTTTCTCACTCCTACTAGTGAATGTAATGTAACACACACCCATACAATGCGCACCACACCGTGATGTTTTTCTCACTCCTACTAGTGAATGTAATGTAACACACACCCATACAATGCGCACCACCCCGCGATGTTTTTCAGAAACCTATCCTACATTGCCACTGCATGTTCCCTGACCTTCTCATGCTGACCACCCCGCGGTGCCTTTCGCCATCCTACATTGCCACTCACTGCCTATCCTAATTCAGACCCTCCGATTCACACCACCCGGCGATGTTTTTCTCATCCTACTAGTGAATGTAATTTAACACACACCCATACAATGCGCACCACCACGCGATGTTTTTCTCACTCCTACTAGTGAATGTAATGTAACACACACCCATGCAATGCGCACCACCCCGTGATGTTTTTCTCACTCCTACTAGTGAATGTAATGTAACACACACGCATACAATGCGCACCACCCCGCGATGTTTTTCAGAAACCTATCCTACATTGCCACTGCATGTTCCCTGACCTCCCCATGCTGACCACCCCGCGGTACTGTTCTCCATCCTACATTGCCACTCACTGCCTGTCCTAATTCAAAACCTCCGATTCACACCACCCCGTGATGTTTTTCTCACTCCTACTAGTGAATGTAATGTAACACACACCCATACAATGCGCACCACCCCGTGATGTTTTTCTCACTCCTACTAGTGAATGTAATGTAACACACACCCATACAATGCACACCACCCCGTGATGTTTTTCAGAAACCTATCCTACATTGCCACTGCATGTTCCCTGACCTCCCTATGCTGACCACCCCGAGGGGATTTTATCCATCCTACATTGCCACTCACTGCCTATCCTAATTCAGACCCTCCGATTCACACCACCCCGTGATGTTTTTCTCACTCCTACTAGTGAATGTAATGTGACACACACCCATACAATGCGCACCACCCCGTGATGTTTTTCTCACTCCTACTAGTGAATGTAATGGAACACACACCCAGACAATGCGCACCACCCCGCGATGTTTTTCACAAACCTATCCTACATTGCCACTGCTTGTTCCCTGACCTCCCCATGCTGACCACCCCGCGGTGATTTTCTCCATCCTACATTGCCACTCACTGCCTATCCTAATTCAGACCCTCCGATTCACAACACCCCGTGATGTTTTTCTCACTCCTACTAGTGAATGTAATGTGACACACACCCATACAATGCGCACCACCCCGTGATGTTTTTCTCACTCCTACTAGTGAATGTAATGTAAAACACACCCATACAATGCGCACCACCCCGTGATGTTTTTCTCACTCCTACTAGTGAATGTAATGTAACACACACCCATACAATGCGCACCACCCCGTGATGTTTTTCTCACTCCTACTAGTGAATGTAATGTAACACACACCCATACAATGCGCACCACCCCGTGATGTTTTTCTCACTCCTACTAGTGAATGTAATGTAACACACACCCATACAATGCGCACCACCCCGTGATGTTTTTCTCACTCCTACTAGTGAATGTAATGTAACACACACCCATACAATGCGCACCACCCCGTGATGTTTTTCTCACTCCTACTAGTGAATAGAATGTAACACACACCCATACAATGCGCACCACCGCGTGATGTTTTTCTCACTCCTACTAGTGAATCTAATGTAACACACACCCATACAATGCGCACCACACCGTGATGTTTTTCTCACTCCTACTAGTGAATGTAATGTAACACACACCCGTACAATGCGCACCACCCCGTGATGTTTTTCTCACTCCTACTAGTGAATGTAATGTGACACACACCCATACAATGCGCACCACTCCATGATGTTTTTTTCACTCCTACTAGTGAATGTAATGTAACAAACACCCATACAATGCGCACAACCCCGTGATGTTTTTCTCACTCCTACTAGTGAATGTAATGTAACACACACCCATACAATGCACACCACCCCGCGATGTTTTTCAGAAACCTATCCTACATTGCCACTGCATGTTCCCTGACCTCCCCATGCTAACCAGCACGCGGTGCTTTTCTCCATCCTACATTGCCACTCACTGCCTATCCTAATTCAGACGCTCCGATTCACACCACCCCGTGATGTTTTTCTCATTCCTACTAGTGAATGTAATGTAACACACACCCATACAATGCACACCACCCCGTGATGTTTTTCTCACTCCTACTAGTGAATGTAATGTAACACACACCATTACAATGCGCACCACCCCGTGATGTTTTTCTCACTCCTACTAGTGAATGTAATGTAACACACACCCATACAATGCACACGACCCCGCGATGTTTTTCAGAAACATATCCTACATTGCCACTGCATGTTCTCTGTCCTCCCCATGCTGACCACCACTCAGTGCTTTTCTCCATCCTACATTGCCACTCACTGCCTATCCTAATACAGATACTCCCATTCACACCACCCCGTGATGTTTTTCTCACTACTACTAGTGAATGTAATGTAACACACACCATTACAATGCGCACCACCCCGTGATGTTTTTCTCACTCCTACTAGTGAATGTAATGTAACACACACCCATACAATGCACACGACCCCGCGATGTTTTTCAGAAACCTATCCTACATTGCCACTGCATGTTACCTGACCTCCCCATTCTGACCACCCCGCGGTGCTTTTCTCCATCCTACATTGCCACTCACTGCCTATCCTAATTCAGACCCTCTGATTCACACCACCCAGTGATGTTTTTCTCACTCCTACTAGTGAATGTAATGTAACACACACCCATACAATGCGCACCACCCCGTGAGGTTTTTCTCACTCCTACTAGTGAATGTAATGTAACACACACCCATACAATGCGCACCACCCCGTGATGTTTTTCTCACTCCTACTAGTGAATGTAATGTAACACACACCCATACAATGCGCACCACCCCGTGATGTTTTTCTCACTCCTACTAGTGAATGTAATGTAACACACACCCATACAATGCGCACCAGCCCGTGATGTTTTTCTCACTCCTACTAGTGAATGTAATGTAACACACACCCATACAACGCGCACCACCCCGTGATGTTTTTCTCACTCCTACTAGTGAATGTAATGTAACACACACCCATACAACGCGCACCACCCCGTGATGTTTTTCTCACTCCTACTAGTGAATGTAATGTAACACACACCCATACAATGCGCACCACCCCGTGATGTTTTTCTCACTCCTACTAGTGAATGTAATGTAACACACACGCATACAATGCGCACCACCCCGCGATGTTTTTCAGAAACCTATCCTACATTGCCACTGCATGTTCTCTGACCTCCCCATGCTGACCACCCCGCGGTACTTTTCTCCATCCTACATTGCCACTCATTGCCTGTCCTAATTCAGAACCTCTGATTCACACCACCCCGTGATGTTTTTCTCACTCCTACTAGTGAATGTAATGTTACACACACCCATACAATGCGCACCAGCCCGTGATGTTTTTCTCACTCCTACTAGTGAATGTAATGTAACACACACCCATACAATGCGCACCACCCCGTGGTGTTTTTCTCACTCCTACTAGTGAATGTAATGTAAAACACACCCATACAATGCGCACCACCCCGTGATGGTTTTCTCACTCCTACTAGTGAATCTAATGTAACACACACCCATACAATGCGCACCAACCCGTGATGTTTTTCTCACTCCTACTAGTGAATCTAATGTAACACACACCCATACAATGCGCACCACCCCGTGATGTTTTTCTCACTCCTACTAGTGAATGTAATGTAACACACACCCATACAATGCGCACCACCCCGTGATGTTTTTCTCACTCCTACTAGTGAATCTAATGTAACACACACCCATACAATGCGCACCAGTCCGTGATGTTTTTCTCACTCCTACTAGTGAATGTAATGTAACACACACCCAGACAATGCGCACCACCCCGCGATGTTTTTCACAAACCTATCCTACATTGCCACTGCTTGTTCCCTGACCTCACATGCTGACCACCCCGCGGTGATTTTCTCCATCCTACATTGCCACTCACTGCCTATCCTAATTCAGACCCTCCGATTCACACCACCCCGTGATGTTTTTCTCACTCCTACTAGTGAATGTAATGTGACACACACCCATACAATGCGCACCACCCCGTGATGTTTTTCTCACTCCTACTAGTGAATGTAATGTAACACACACCCATACAATGCACACCACCCAGTGATGTTTTTCTCACTCCTACTAGTGAATCTAATGTAACACACACCCATACAATGCGCACCAACCCGTGATGTTTTTCTCACTCCTACTAGTGAATGTAATGTAACACACACCCATACAATGCGCACCACCCCGTGATGTTTTTCTCACTCCTACTAGTGAATGTAATGTAACACACACCTATACAATGCGCACCACCCCGTGATGTTTTTCTCACTCCTACTAGTGAATGTAATGTGACACACACCCATACAATGCGCACCACTCCATGATGTTTTTTTCACTCCTACTAGTGAATGTAATGTAACAAACACCCATACAATGCGCACAACCCCGTGATGTTTTTCTCACTCCTACTAGTGAATGTAATGTAACACACACCCATACAATGCGCACCACCCCGCGATGTTTCAGAAACTTATCCTACATTGCCACTGCATGTTCCCTGACCTCCCCATGCTGACCAGCACGCGGTGCTTTTCTCCATCCTACATTGCCACTCACTGCCTATCCTAATTCAGACCCTCCGATTCACATCAACCCGTGATGTTTTTCTCATTCCTACTAGTGAATGTAATGTAACACACACCCATACAATGCACACCACCCCGTGATGTTTTTCTCACTCCTACTAGTGAATGTAATGTAACACACACCATTACAATGCGCACCACACCGTGATGTTTTTCTCACTCCTACTAGTGAATGTAATGTAACACACACCCATACAATGCACACGACCCCGCGATGTTTTTCAGAAACATATCCTACATTGCCACTGCATGTTCTCTGTCCTCCCCATGCTGACCACCCCTCAGTGCTTTTCTCCATCCTACATTGCCACTCACTGCCTATCCTAATACAGATCCTCCCATTCACACCACCCCGTGATGTTTTTCTCACTACTACTAGTGAATGTAATGTAACACACACTCATACAATGCGCACCACCCCGCGATGTTTTTCAGAAACCTATCCTACATTGCCACTGCATGTTACCTGACCTCCCCATTCTGACCACCCCGCGGTGCTTTTCTCCATCCTACATTGCCACTCACTGCCTATCCTAATTCAGACCCTCTGATTCACACCACCCCGTGATGTTTTTCTCACTCCTACTAGTGAATGTAATGTAACACACACCCATACAATGCGCACCACCCCGTGATGTTTTTCTCACTCCTACTAGTGAATGTAATGTAACACACACCCATACAATGCGCACCACCCCGTGATGTTTTTCTCACTCCTACTAGTGAATCTAATGTAACACACACCCATACAATCCGCACCACCCCGTGATGTTTTTCTCACTCCTACTAGTGAATGTAATGTAACACACACCCATACAATGCGCACCACCCCGTGATGTTTTTCTCACTCCTACTAGTGAATGTAATGTAACACACACCCATACAATGCGCACCATCCCGTGATGTTTTTCTCACTCCTACTAGTGAATGTAATGTAACACACACCCATACAACGCGCACCACCCCGTGATGTTTTTCTCACTCCTACTAGTGAATGTAATGTAACACACACCCATACAATGCGCACCACCCCGTGATGTTTTTCTCAATCCTACTAGTGAATGTAATGTAACACACACGCATACAATGCGCACCACCCCGCGATGTTTTTCAGAAACCTATCCTACATTGCCACTGCATGTTCTCTGACCTCCCCATGCTGACCACCACGCGGTACTTTTCTCCATCCTACATTGCCACTCATTGCCTGTCCTAATTCAGAACCTCTGATTCACACCACCCCGTGATGTTTTTCTCACTCCTACTAGTGAATGTAATGTTACACACACCCATACAATGCGCACCAGCCCGTGATGTTTTTCTCACTCCTACTAGTGAATGTAATGTAACACACACCCATACAATGCACACCACCCCGCGATGTTTTTCAGAAACCTATCCTACATTGCCACTGCATGTTCCCTGACCTCCCTATGCTGACCACCCCGCGGGGATTTTATCCATCCTACATTGCCACTCACTGCCTATGCTAATTCAGACCCTCCGATTCACAACACCCCGTGATGTTTTTCTCACTCCTACTAGTGAATGTAATGTGACACACACCCATACAATGCGCACCACCCCGTGATGTTTTTCTCACTCCTACTAGTGAATGTAATGTAACACACACCCAGACAATGCGCACCACCCCGCGATGTTTTTCACAAACCTATCCTACATTGCCACTGCTTGTTCCCTGACCTCACATGCTGACCACCCCGCGGTGATTTTCTCCATCCTACATTGCCACTCACTGCCTATCCTAATTCAGACCCTCCGATTCACACCACCCCGTGATGTTTTTCTCATTCCTACTAGTGAATGTAATGTGACACACACCTATACAATGCGCACCACCCCGTGATGTTTTTCTCACTCCTACTAGTGAATGTAATGTAACACACACCCATACAATGCGCACCACCCCGTGATGTTTTTCTCACTCCTACTAGTGAATCTAATGTAACACACACCCATACAATGCGCACCAACCCGTGATGTTTTTCTCACTCCTACTAGTGAATGTAATGTAACACACACCCATACAATGCGCACCACCCCGTGATGTTTTTCTCACTCCTACTAGTGAATGTAATGTAACACACACCCATACAATGCGCACCACCCCGTGATGTTTTTCTCACTCCTACTAGTGAATGTAATGTGACACACACCCATACAATGCGCACCACTCCATGATGTTTTTTTCACTCCTACTAGTGAATGTAATGTAACAAACACCCATACAATGCGCACAACCCCGTGATGTTTTTCTCACTCCTACTAGTGAATGTAATGTAACACACACCCATACAATGCGCACCACCCCGTGATGTTTTTCTCACTCCTACTAGTGAATGTAATGTAACACACACCCATACAATGCGCACCACCCCGTGATGTTTTTCTCACTCCTACTAGTGAATGTAATGTAACACACACCCATACAATGCGCACCACCCCGTGATGTTTTTCTCACTCCTACTAGTGAATGTAATGTAACACACACCCATACAATGCGCACCACCCCGTGATGTTTTTCTCACTCCTACTAGTGAATAGAATGTAACACACACCCATACAATGCGCACCACCGCGTGATGTTTTTCTCACTCCTACTAGTGAATCTAATGTAACACACACCCATACAATGCGCACCACACCGTGATGTTTTTCTCACTCCTACTAGTGAATGTAATGTAACACACACCCGTACAATGCGCACCACCCCGTGATGTTTTTCTCACTCCTACTAGTGAATGTAATGTGACACACACCCATACAATGCGCACCACTCCATGATGTTTTTTTCACTCCTACTAGTGAATGTAATGTAACAAACACCCATACAATGCGCACAACCCCGTGATGTTTTTCTCACTCCTACTAGTGAATGTAATGTAACACACACCCATACAATGCACACCACCCCGCGATGTTTTTCAGAAACCTATCCTACATTGCCACTGCATGTTCCCTGACCTCCCCATGCTAACCAGCACGCGGTGCTTTTCTCCATCCTACATTGCCACTCACTGCCTATCCTAATTCAGACGCTCCGATTCACACCACCCCGTGATGTTTTTCTCATTCCTACTAGTGAATGTAATGTAACACACACCCATACAATGCACACCACCCCGTGATGTTTTTCTCACTCCTACTAGTGAATGTAATGTAACACACACCATTACAATGCGCACCACCCCGTGATGTTTTTCTCACTCCTACTAGTGAATGTAATGTAACACACACCCATACAATGCACACGACCCCGCGATGTTTTTCAGAAACATATCCTACATTGCCACTGCATGTTCTCTGTCCTCCCCATGCTGACCACCACTCAGTGCTTTTCTCCATCCTACATTGCCACTCACTGCCTATCCTAATACAGATACTCCCATTCACACCACCCCGTGATGTTTTTCTCACTACTACTAGTGAATGTAATGTAACACACACCATTACAATGCGCACCACCCCGTGATGTTTTTCTCACTCCTACTAGTGAATGTAATGTAACACACACCCATACAATGCACACGACCCCGCGATGTTTTTCAGAAACCTATCCTACATTGCCACTGCATGTTACCTGACCTCCCCATTCTGACCACCCCGCGGTGCTTTTCTCCATCCTACATTGCCACTCACTGCCTATCCTAATTCAGACCCTCTGATTCACACCACCCAGTGATGTTTTTCTCACTCCTACTAGTGAATGTAATGTAACACACACCCATACAATGCGCACCACCCCGTGAGGTTTTTCTCACTCCTACTAGTGAATGTAATGTAACACACACCCATACAATGCGCACCACCCCGTGATGTTTTTCTCACTCCTACTAGTGAATGTAATGTAACACACACCCATACAATGCGCACCACCCCGTGATGTTTTTCTCACTCCTACTAGTGAATGTAATGTAACACACACCCATACAATGCGCACCAGCCCGTGATGTTTTTCTCACTCCTACTAGTGAATGTAATGTAACACACACCCATACAACGCGCACCACCCCGTGATGTTTTTCTCACTCCTACTAGTGAATGTAATGTAACACACACCCATACAACGCGCACCACCCCGTGATGTTTTTCTCACTCCTACTAGTGAATGTAATGTAACACACACCCATACAATGCGCACCACCCCGTGATGTTTTTCTCACTCCTACTAGTGAATGTAATGTAACACACACGCATACAATGCGCACCACCCCGCGATGTTTTTCAGAAACCTATCCTACATTGCCACTGCATGTTCTCTGACCTCCCCATGCTGACCACCCCGCGGTACTTTTCTCCATCCTACATTGCCACTCATTGCCTGTCCTAATTCAGAACCTCTGATTCACACCACCCCGTGATGTTTTTCTCACTCCTACTAGTGAATGTAATGTTACACACACCCATACAATGCGCACCAGCCCGTGATGTTTTTCTCACTCCTACTAGTGAATGTAATGTAACACACACCCATACAATGCGCACCACCCCGTGGTGTTTTTCTCACTCCTACTAGTGAATGTAATGTAAAACACACCCATACAATGCGCACCACCCCGTGATGGTTTTCTCACTCCTACTAGTGAATCTAATGTAACACACACCCATACAATGCGCACCAACCCGTGATGTTTTTCTCACTCCTACTAGTGAATCTAATGTAACACACACCCATACAATGCGCACCACCCCGTGATGTTTTTCTCACTCCTACTAGTGAATGTAATGTAACACACACCCATACAATGCGCACCACCCCGTGATGTTTTTCTCACTCCTACTAGTGAATCTAATGTAACACACACCCATACAATGCGCACCAGTCCGTGATGTTTTTCTCACTCCTACTAGTGAATGTAATGTAACACACACCCAGACAATGCGCACCACCCCGCGATGTTTTTCACAAACCTATCCTACATTGCCACTGCTTGTTCCCTGACCTCACATGCTGACCACCCCGCGGTGATTTTCTCCATCCTACATTGCCACTCACTGCCTATCCTAATTCAGACCCTCCGATTCACACCACCCCGTGATGTTTTTCTCACTCCTACTAGTGAATGTAATGTGACACACACCCATACAATGCGCACCACCCCGTGATGTTTTTCTCACTCCTACTAGTGAATGTAATGTAACACACACCCATACAATGCACACCACCCAGTGATGTTTTTCTCACTCCTACTAGTGAATCTAATGTAACACACACCCATACAATGCGCACCAACCCGTGATGTTTTTCTCACTCCTACTAGTGAATGTAATGTAACACACACCCATACAATGCGCACCACCCCGTGATGTTTTTCTCACTCCTACTAGTGAATGTAATGTAACACACACCTATACAATGCGCACCACCCCGTGATGTTTTTCTCACTCCTACTAGTGAATGTAATGTGACACACACCCATACAATGCGCACCACTCCATGATGTTTTTTTCACTCCTACTAGTGAATGTAATGTAACAAACACCCATACAATGCGCACAACCCCGTGATGTTTTTCTCACTCCTACTAGTGAATGTAATGTAACACACACCCATACAATGCGCACCACCCGCGATGTTTCAGAAACTTATCCTACATTGCCACTGCATGTTCCCTGACCTCCCCATGCTGACCAGCACGCGGTGCTTTTCTCCATCCTACATTGCCACTCACTGCCTATCCTAATTCAGACCCTCCGATTCACATCAACCCGTGATGTTTTTCTCATTCCTACTAGTGAATGTAATGTAACACACACCCATACAATGCACACCACCCCGTGATGTTTTTCTCACTCCTACTAGTGAATGTAATGTAACACACACCATTACAATGCGCACCACACCGTGATGTTTTTCTCACTCCTACTAGTGAATGTAATGTAACACACACCCATACAATGCACACGACCCCGCGATGTTTTTCAGAAACATATCCTACATTGCCACTGCATGTTCTCTGTCCTCCCCATGCTGACCACCCCTCAGTGCTTTTCTCCATCCTACATTGCCACTCACTGCCTATCCTAATACAGATCCTCCCATTCACACCACCCCGTGATGTTTTTCTCACTACTACTAGTGAATGTAATGTAACACACACTCATACAATGCGCACCACCCCGCGATGTTTTTCAGAAACCTATCCTACATTGCCACTGCATGTTACCTGACCTCCCCATTCTGACCACCCCGCGGTGCTTTTCTCCATCCTACATTGCCACTCACTGCCTATCCTAATTCAGACCCTCTGATTCACACCACCCCGTGATGTTTTTCTCACTCCTACTAGTGAATGTAATGTAACACACACCCATACAATGCGCACCACCCCGTGATGTTTTTCTCACTCCTACTAGTGAATGTAATGTAACACACACCCATACAATGCGCACCACCCCGTGATGTTTTTCTCACTCCTACTAGTGAATCTAATGTAACACACACCCATACAATGCGCACCACCCCGTGATGTTTTTCTCACTCCTACTAGTGAATGTAATGTAACACACACCCATACAATGCGCACCACCCCGTGATGTTTTTCTCACTCCTACTAGTGAATGTAATGTAACACACACCCATACAATGCGCACCATCCCGTGATGTTTTTCTCACTCCTACTAGTGAATGTAATGTAACACACACCCATACAACGCGCACCACCCCGTGATGTTTTTCTCACTCCTACTAGTGAATGTAATGTAACACACACCCATACAATGCGCACCACCCCGTGATGTTTTTCTCAATCCTACTAGTGAATGTAATGTAACACACACGCATACAATGCGCACCACCCCGCGATGTTTTTCAGAAACCTATCCTACATTGCCACTGCATGTTCTCTGACCTCCCCATGCTGACCACCACGCGGTACTTTTCTCCATCCTACATTGCCACTCATTGCCTGTCCTAATTCAGAACCTCTGATTCACACCACCCCGTGATGTTTTTCTCACTCCTACTAGTGAATGTAATGTTACACACACCCATACAATGCGCACCAGCCCGTGATGTTTTTCTCACTCCTACTAGTGAATGTAATGTAACACACACCCATACAATGCACACCACCCCGCGATGTTTTTCAGAAACCTATCCTACATTGCCACTGCATGTTCCCTGACCTCCCTATGCTGACCACCCCGCGGGGATTTTATCCATCCTACATTGCCACTCACTGCCTATGCTAATTCAGACCCTCCGATTCACAACACCCCGTGATGTTTTTCTCACTCCTACTAGTGAATGTAATGTGACACACACCCATACAATGCGCACCACCCCGTGATGTTTTTCTCACTCCTACTAGTGAATGTAATGTAACACACACCCAGACAATGCGCACCACCCCGCGATGTTTTTCACAAACCTATCCTACATTGCCACTGCTTGTTCCCTGACCTCACATGCTGACCACCCCGCGGTGATTTTCTCCATCCTACATTGCCACTCACTGCCTATCCTAATTCAGACCCTCCGATTCACACCACCCCGTGATGTTTTTCTCATTCCTACTAGTGAATGTAATGTGACACACACCTATACAATGCGCACCACCCCGTGATGTTTTTCTCACTCCTACTAGTGAATGTAATGTAACACACACCCATACAATGCGCACCACCCCGTGATGTTTTTCTCACTCCTACTAGTGAATCTAATGTAACACACACCCATACAATGCGCACCAACCCGTGATGTTTTTCTCACTCCTACTAGTGAATGTAATGTAACACACACCCATACAATGCGCACCACCCCGTGATGTTTTTCTCACTCCTACTAGTGAATGTAATGTAACACACACCCATACAATGCGCACCACCCCGTGATGTTTTTCTCACTCCTACTAGTGAATGTAATGTGACACACACCCATACAATGCGCACCACTCCATGATGTTTTTTTCACTCCTACTAGTGAATGTAATGTAACAAACACCCATACAATGCGCACAACCCCGTGATGTTTTTCTCACTCCTACTAGTGAATGTAATGTAACACACACCCATACAATGCGCACCACCCCGCGATGTTTTTCAGAAACCTATCCTACATTGCCACTGCATGTTCCCTGACCTCCCCATGCTGACCAGCACGCGGTGCTTTTCTCCATCCTACATTGCCACTCACTGCCTATCCTAATTCAGACCCTCCGATTCACACCAACCCGTGATGTTTTTCTCATTCCTACTAGTGAATGTAATGTAACACACACCATTACAATGCGCACCACCCCGTGATGTTTTTCTCACTCCTACTAGTGAATGTAATGTAACACACACCCATACAATGCACACGACCCCGCGATGTTTTTCAGAAACATATCCTACATTGCCACTGCATGTTCTCTGTCCTCCCCATGCTGACCACCCCTCAGTGCTTTTCTCCATCCTACATTGCCACTCACTGCCTATCCTAATACAGATCCTCCCATTCACACCACCCCGTGATGTTTTTCTCACTACTACTAGTGAATGTAATGTAACACACACTCATACAATGCGCACCACCCCGCGATGTTTTTCAGAAACCTATCCTACATTGCCACTGCATGTTACCTGACCTCCCCATTCTGACCACCCCGCGGTGCTTTTCTCCATCCTACATTGCCACTCACTGCCTATCCTAATTCAGACCCTCTGATTCACACCACCCCGTGATGTTTTTCTCACTCCTACTAGTGAATGTAATGTAACACACACCCATACAATGCGCACCACCCCGTGATGTTTTTCTCACTCCTACTAGTGAATGTAATGTAACACACACCCATACAATGCGCACCACCCCGTGATGTTTTTCTCACTCCTACTAGTGAATGTAATGTAACACACACCCATACAATGCGCACCACCCCGTGATGTTTTTCTCACTCCTACTAGTGAATGTAATGTAACACACACCCATACAATGCGCACCACCCCGTGATGTTTTTCTCACTCCTACTAGTGAATGTAATGTAACACACACCCATACAATGCGCACCACCCCGTGATGTTTTTCTCACTCCTACTAGTGAATGTAATGTAACACACACCCATACAACGCGCACCACCCCGTGATGTTTTTCTCACTCCTACTAGTGAATGTAATGTAACAGACACCCATACAATGCGCACCACCCCGTGATGTTTTTCTCACTCCTACTAGTGAATGTAATGTAACACACACGCATACAATGCTCACCACCCCGCGATGTTTTTCAGAAACCTATCCTACATTGCCACTGCATGTTCTCTGACCTCCCCATGCTGACCACCCCACGGTACTTTTCTCCATCCTACATTGCCACTCATTGCCTGTCCTAATTCAGAACCTCTGATTCACACCACCCCGTGATGTTTTTCTTACTCCTACTAGTGAATGTAATGTTACACACACCCATACAATGCGCACCAGCCCGTGATGTTTTTCTCACTCCTACTAGTGAATGTAATGTAACACACACCCATACAATGCACACCACCCCGCGATGTTTTTCAGAAACCTATCCTACATTGCCACTGCATGTTCCCTGACCACCCTATGCTGACCACCCCGCGGGGATTTTATCCATCCTACATTGCCACTCACTGCCTATGCTAATTCAGACCCTCCGATTCACAACACCCCGTGATGTTTTTCTCACTCCTACTAGTGAATGTAATGTGACACACACCCATACAATGCGCACCACCCCGTGATGTTTTTCTCACTCCTACTAGTGAATGTAATGTAACACACACCCAGACAATGCGCACCACCCCGCGATGTTTTTCACAAACCTATCCTACATTGCCACTGCTTGTTCCCTGACCTCACATGCTGACCACCCCGCGGTGATTTTCTCCATCCTACATTGCCACTCACTGCCTATCCTAATTCAGACCCTCCGATTAACACCACCCCGTGATGTTTTTCTCACTCCTACTAGTGAATGTAATGTGACACACACCCATACAATGCGCACCACCCCGTGATGTTTTTCTCACTCCTACTAGTGAATGTAATGTAACACACACCCATACAATGCGCACCACCCCATGATGTTTTTCTCACTCCTACTAGTGAATCTAATGTAACACACACCCATACAATGCGCACCAACCCGTGATGTTTTTCTCACTCCTACTAGTGAATGTAATGTAACACACACCCATACAATGCGCACCACCCCGTGATGTTTTTCTCACTCCTACTAGTGAATGTAATGTAACACACACCCATACAATGCGCACCACCCCGTGATGTTTTTCTCACTCCTACTAGTGAATCTAATGTAACACACACCCATACAATGCGCACCACCCCGTGATGTTTTTCTCACTCCTACTAGTGAATGTAATGTAACACACACCCATACAATGCGCACCACCCCGTGATGTTTTTCTCACTCCTACTAGTGAATGTAATGTAACACACACCCATACAATGCGCACCACCCCGTGATGTTTTTCTCACTCCTACTAGTGAATGTAAAGTAACACACACCCATACAATGCGCACCACACCGTGATGTTTTTCTCACTCCTACTAGTGAATGTAATGTAACACACACCCATACAATGCGCACCACCCCGTGATGTTTTTCTCACTCCTACTAGTGAATAGAATGTAACACACACCCATACAATGCGCACCACCGCGTGATGTTTTTCTCACTCCTACTAGTGAATCTAATGTAACACACACCCATACAATGCGCACCACCCCGTGATGTTTTTCTCACTCCTAGTAGTGAATGCAATGTAACACACACCCATACAATGCGCACCACCCCATGATGTTTTTCTCACTCCTACTATTGAATAGAATGTAACACACACCCATACAATGCGCACCACCGCGTGATGTTTTTCTCACTCATACTAGTGAATCTAATGTAACACACACCCATACAATGCGCACCACCCCGTGATGTTTTTCTCACTCCTACTAGTGAATGTAATGTGACACACACCCATACAATGCGCACCACTCCATGATGTTTTTCTCACTCCTACTAGTGAATGTAATGTAACAAACACCCATACAATGCGCACAACCCCGTGATGTTTTTCTCACTCCTACTAGTGAATGTAATGTAACACACACCCATACAATGCGCACCACCCCGCGATGTTTTTCAGAAACCTATCCTACATTGCCACTGCATGTTCCCTGACCTCCCCATGCTGACCAGCCCGCGGTGCTTTTCTCCATCCTACATTGCCACTCACTGCCTATCCTAATTCAGACCCTCCGATTCACACCACCCCGTGATGTTTTTCTCATTCCTACTAGTGAATGTAATGTAACACACACCCATACAATGCACACCACCCCGTGATGTTTTTCTCACTCCTACTTGTGAATGTAATGTAACACACACCATTACAATGCGCACCACCCCGTGATGTTTTTCTCACTCCTACTAGTGAATGTAATGTAACACACACCCATACAATGCACATGACCCCGCGATGTTTTTCAGAAACATATCCTACATTGCCACTGCATGTTCTCTGTCCTCCCAATGCTGACCACCCCTCAGTGCTTTTCTCCATCCTACATTGCCACTCACTGCCTATCCTAATACAGACCCTCCCATTCACACCACCAAGTGATGTTTTTCTCACTACTACTAGTGAATGTAATGTAACACACACCCATACAATGCGCACCACCCCGTGATGTTTTTCTCAGTCCTACTAGTGAATGTAATGTAACACACACCCATACAATGCGCACCACCCCGCGATGTTTTTCAGAAACCTATCCTACATTGCCACTGCATGTTCCCTGACCTCCCCATGCTGACCACCCCGCGG
Organism: Cavia porcellus; assembly: GCF_034190915.1. NCBI lineage: Eukaryota > Metazoa > Chordata > Mammalia > Rodentia > Caviidae > Cavia > Cavia porcellus. The sequence continues at coordinate 2,272,317 of NW_026947556.1, forward strand.
TACTTATCTCCATCCTACATTGCCACTCACTGCCTGTCCTAATTCAGAACCTCCGATTCACACCACCCCGTGATGTTTTTCTCACTCCTACTCGTGAATGTAATGTAACACACACCCATACAATGCGCACCACCCCGTGATGTTTTTCTCACTCCTACTAGTGAATGTAATGTAACACACACCGATACAATGCACACCACCCCGTGATGTTTTACAGAAACCTATCCTGCATTGCCACTGCATGTTCCCTGACCTCCCTATGCTGACCACACCGCGGGGATTTTATCCATCCTACATTGCCACTCACTGCCTATCCTAATTAAGACCCTCCGATTCACACCACCCCGTGATGTTTTTCTCACTCCTACTAGTGAATGTAATGTGACACACACCCATACAATGCGCACCACCCCGTGATGTTTTTCTCACTCCTACTAGTGAATGTAATGTAACACACACCCAGACAATGCGCACCACCCCGCGATGTTTTTCACAAACCTATCCTACATTGCCACTGCTTGTTCCCTGACCTCCCCATGCTGACCACCCCGCGGTGATTTTCTCCATCCTACATTGCCACTCACTGCCTATCCTAATTCAGACCCTCCGATTCACACCACCCCGTGATGTTTTTCTCACTCCTACTAGTGAATGTAATGTGACACACACCCATACAATGCGCACCACCCCGTGATGTTTTTCTCACTCCTACTAGTGAATGTAATGTAAAACACACCCATACAATGCGCACCACCCCGTGATGTTTTTCTCACTCCTACTAGTGAATCTAATGTAACACACACCCATACAATGCGCACCAACCCGTGATGTTTTTCTCACTCCTACTAGTGAATGTAATGTAACACACAACCATACAATGTGCACCACCCCGTGATGTTTTTCTCACTCCTACTAGTGAATGTAATGTAACACACACCCATACAATGCGCACCACCCTGTGATGTTTTTCTCACTCCTACTAGTGAATGTAATGTAACACACACCCATACAATGCGCACCACCCCGTGATGTTTTTCTCACTCCTACTAGTGAATGTAATGTAACACACACCCATACAATGCGCACCACCCCGTGATGTTTTTCTCACTCCTACTAGTGAATGTAATGTAACACACACCCATACAATGCGCACCACCCCGTGATGTTTTTCTCACTCCTACTAGTGAATGTAATGTAACACACACCCATACAATGCGCACCACCCCGTGATGTTTTTCTCACTCCTACTAGTGAATGTAATGTAACACACACCCATACAATGCGCACCACCCCGTGATGTTTTTCTCACTCCTACTAGTGAATAGAATGTAACACACACCCATACAATGCGCACCACCGCGTGATGTTTTTCTCACTCCTACTAGTGAATCTAATGTAACACACACCCATACAATGCGCACCACCCCGAGATGTTTTTCTCACTCCTACTAGTGAATGTAATGTAACACACACCCATACAATGCGCACCACCCCGTGATGTTTTTCTCACTCCTAGTAGTGAATGCAATGTAACACACACCCATACAATGCGCACCACCCCGTGATCTTTTGCTCACTCCTACTAGTGAATGTAATGTAACACACACCCATACAATGCACACCACCCCGTGATATTTTTCTCACTCCTACTAGTGAATGTAATGTAACACACACCCATACAATGCGCACCACCCCATGATGTTTTTCTCACTCCTACTAGTGAATCTAATGTAACACACACCCATACAATGCGCACCACCCCGTGATGTTTTTCTCACTCCTACTAGTGAATGTAATGTAACACACACCCATACAATGCGCACCACCCCGTGATGTTTTTCTCACTCCTATTAGTAAATGTAATGTAACACACACCGATACAATGCGCACCACCCCGTGATGTTTTTCTCACTCCTACTAGTGAATCTAATGTAGCACACACCCATACAATGCGCACCACCCCGCGATGTTTTTCAGAAACCTATCCTACATTGCCACTGCATGTTCCCTGACCTCCCATGCTGACCACCCCGCAGTATTTTTCTCCATCCTACATTGCCACTCACTGCCTATCCTAATTTAGACCCTCCGATTCACACCACCCCGTGATGTTTTTCTCACTCCTAGTAGTGAATGTAATGTAATACACACCCATACAATGCGCACCACCCCGTGATGTTTTTCTCACTCCTACTAGTGAATGTAATGTAACACACACCCATAAAATGCGCACCACCCCGTGATGTTTTTCTCACTCCTACTAGTGAATGTAATGTAACACACACCCATACAATGCGCACCACCCCGTGATGTTATTCTCACTCCTACTAGTTAATGTAACACACACCCATACAATGCGCACCACCTCGTGATGTTTTTCTCACTCCTATTAGAGAATGTAATGTAACACACACCCATACAATGCGCACCACCCCGTGATGTTTTTCTCACTCCTACTAGTGAATCTAATGTAGCACACACCCATACAATGCGCACCACCCCGCGATGTTTTTCAGAAACCTATCCTACATTACCACTGCATGTTCCCTGACCTCCCCATGCTGACCACCCCGCAGTGTTTTTCTCCATCCTACATTGCCACGCACTGCCTATCCTAATTCAGACCCTCCGATTCACACCACCCCGTGATGTTTTTCTCACTCCTACTAGTGAATGTAATGTAACACACACCCATACAATGCGCACCACCCCGTGATTTTTTTCTCACTCCTACTAGTGAATGTAATGTAACACACACCCATACAATGCGCACCACCCCATGATGTTTTTCTCACTCCTACTAGTGAATCTAATGTAACACACACCCATACAATGCGCACCACCCCGTGATGTTTTTCTCACTCCTACTAGTGAATGTAATGTAACACACACCCATACAATGCGCACCACCCGGTGATGTTTTTTCACTCCTACTAGTGAATCTAATGTAACACACACCCATACAATGCGCACCACCCCGTGATGTTTTTCTCACTCCTACTAGTGAATCTAATGTAACACACATCCATACAATGCGCACCACCACGTGATGTTTTTCTCACTCCTACTAGTGAATTTAATGTAACACACACCCATACAATACGCACCACCCCGTGATGTTTTTCTCACTCCTACTAGTGAATCTAATGTAACACACACCCATACAATGCGCACCACTCCGTGATGTTTTTCTCATTCCTACTAGTGAATCTAATGTAACACACACCAATTCAATGCGCACCACCCCGCGATGTTTTTCAGAAACCTATCCTACATTGCCACTGCATGTTCCCTGACCTCCCCATGCTCACCACCCCGCAGTGTTTTTCTCCATCCTACATTGCCACTCACTGCCTATCCTAATTCAGACCCTCCGATTCACACCACCCCGTGATGTTTTTCTCACTCCTACTAGTGAATGTAATGTAACACACACCCATACAATGCCCACCACCCAGTGATGTTTTTCTCACTCTTACTAGTGAATGTAATGTAACACACACCCATAAAAGGCGCACCACCCCGTGATGTTTTTCTCACTCCTACTAGTGAATGTAATGTAACACACACCCATACAATGCGCACCACCCCGTGATGTTTTTCTCACTCCTACTAGTGAATGTAATGTATCACACACCCATACAATGCGCACCACCCCGTGATGTTTTTCTCACTCCTACTAGTGAATGTAATGTAACACACACACATACAATGCCCACCACCCAGTGATGTTTTTCTCACTCTTACTAGTGAATGTAATGTAACACACACCCATAAAAGGCGCACCACCCCGTGATGTTTTTCTCACTCCTACTAGTGAATGTAATGTAACACACACCCATACAATGCGCACCACCCCGTGATGTTTTTCTCACTCCTACTAGTGAATGTAATGTATCACACACCCATACAATGCGCACCACCCCGTGATGTTTTTCTCACTCCTACTAGTGAATGTAATGTAACACACACACATACAATGCGCACCACCCCGTGATGTTTTTCTCATTCCTACTAGTGAATGTAATGTGACACACACCCATACAATGCGCACCACCCCGTGATGTTTTTCTCACTCCTACTAGTGAATGTAATGTAACTCACACCCATACAATGCGCACCACCCCGCGATGTTTTTCAGAAACCTATCCTACATTGCCACTGCATGTTCCCTGACCTCCCCTTGCTGACCACCCCGCGGGGCGTTTCTCCATCCTACATTGCCACGCACTGCCTATCCTAATTCAGACCCTCCGATTCACACCACCCCGTGATGTTTTTCTCACTCCTACTAGTGAATGTAGTGTAACACACACCCATACAATGCGCACCACCCCGTGATTTTTTTCTCACTCCTACTAGTGAATGTAATGTAACACACACCCATACAATGCGCACCACCCCATGATGTTTTTCTCACTCCTACTAGTGAATCTAATGTAACACACAGCCATACAATGCGCACCACCCCGTGATGTTTTTCTCACTCCTACTAGTGAATGTAATGTAACACACACCCATACAATGCGCACCACCCGGTGATGTTTTTTCACTCCTACTAGTGAATCTAATGTAACACACACAAATACAATGCGCACCACCCCGTGATGTTTTTCTCACTCCTACTAGTGAATCTAATGTAACACACATCCATACAATGCGCACCACCACGTGATGTTTTTCTCACTCCTACTAGTGAATGTAATGTAACACACACCCATACAATACGCACCACCCCGTGATGTTTTTCTCACTCCTACTAGTGAATCTAATGTAACACACACCCATACAATGCGCACCACTCCGTGATGATTTTCTCACTCCTACTAGTGAATGTAATGTAACACACACCCATACAATGCGCACCACCCCGTGATGTTTTTCTCACTCCTACTAGTGAATCTAATGTAACACACACCCATACAATGCGCACCACCCCGTGATGTTTTTCTCACTCCTACTAGTGAATGTAATGTAACACACACCCATACACTGCGCACCACTCCGTGATGTTTTTCTCACTCCTACTAGTGAATGTAATGTAACACACACCCATACAATGCGCACCACCCCGTGATGTTTTTCTCACTCCTACTAGTGAATGTAATGTAACACACACCCATACAATGCGCACCACCCCGTGATGTTTTTCTCACTCCTACTAGTGAATGTAATGTAACACACACCCATACAATGCGCACCACCCCGTGATGTTTTTCTCACTCCTACTAGTGAATGTAATGTAACACACACCCATACAATGCGCACCACCCCGTGATGTTTTTCTCACTCCTACTAGTGAATGTAATGTAACACACACCCATACAATGCGCACCACCCCGCGATGTTTTTCAGAAACCTATCCTACATTGCCACTGCATGTTCCCTGACCTCCCCATGCTGACCACCCCGCGGTGCTTTTCTCCATCTTACATTGCCACTCATTGCCTATCCTAATTCAGACCCTCCGATTCACACCACCCCGTGATGTTTTTCTCACTCCTACTAGTGAATGTAATGTAACACACACCCATACAATGCGCACCACCCCGTGATGTTTTTGTCACTCCTACTAGTGAATGTAATGTAACACACACCCATACAATGCGCACCACCCCGTGATGTTTTTCTCACTCCTACTAGTGAATGTAATGTAACACACACCCATACAATGGGCACCACCCCGTGATGTTTTTCTCACTCCTACTAGTGAATGTAATGTAACACACACCCATACAATGCGAACCACCCCGTGATGTTTTTCTCACTCCTACTAGTGAATGTAATGTAACACACACCCATACAATGCGCACCACCCCGTGATGTTTTTCTCACTCCTACTAGTGAATCTAATGTAACACACACCCATACAATGCGCACCACCCCGCGATGTTTTTCAGAAACCTATCCTTCATTGCCACTGCACGTTCCCTGACCTCCCCATGCTGACCACCCCGCGGTACTTTTCTCCATCCTACATTGCCACTCACTGCCTATCCTAATTCAGACCCTCCGATTCACACCACCCCGTGATGTTTTTCTGACTCCTACTAGTGAATGTAATGTAACACACACCTATCCAATGCGCACCACCCCGTGATGTTTTTCTCACTCCTCCTAGTGAATGTAATGTAACACACACCCATACAATGCGCACCACCCCGTGATGTTTTTCTCACTGCTACTAGTGAATGTAATGTAACACACACCCATACAATGCGCACCACCCCGTGATGTTTTTCTCACTCCTACTAGTGAATATAATGTAACACACACCCATACAATGCGCACCACCCCGTGATGTTTTTCTCACTCCTACTAGTGAATGTAATGTAACACACACCCATACAATGCGCACCACCCCGTGATGTTTTTCTCACTCCTACTAGTGAATCTAATGTAACACACACCCAAACAATGCGCACCACCCCGTGATGTTTTTCTCACTCCTACTAGTGAATGTAATGTAACACACACCCATACACTGCGCACCACCCCGTGATGTTTTTCTCACTCCTACTAGTGAATGTAATGTAACACACACCCATACAATGCGCACCACCCCGTGATGTTTTTCTCACTCCTTTCTAGTGAATGTAATGTAACACACACCCATACAATGCGCACCACCCCGTGATGTTTTTCTCACTCCTACTAGTGAATGTAATGTAACACACACCCATACAATGCGCACCACCCCGTGATGTTTTTCTCACTCCTACTAGTGAATGTAATGTAACACACACCCATACAATGCGCACCACCCCGTGATGTTTTTCTCACTCCTACTAGTGAATGTAATGTAACACACACCCATACAATGCGCACCACCCCGCGATGTTTTTCAGAAACCTATCCTACATTGCCACTGCATGTTCCCTGACCTCCCCATGCTGACCACCCCGCGGTGTTTTTCTCCATCTTACATTGCCACTCATTGCCTATCCTAATTCAGACCCTCCGATTCACACCACCCCGTGATGTTTTTCTCACTCCTACTAGTGAATGTAATGTAACACACACCCATACAATGCGCACCACCCCGTGATGTTTTTCTCACTCCTACTTGTGAATGTAATGTAACACACACCCATACAATGCGCACCACCCCGTGATGTTTTTCTCACTCCTAGTAGTGAGTGTAATGTGACCCACACCCATACAATGCGCACCACCCCGTGATGTTTTTCTCATTCCTACTAGTGAATGTAATGTGACACACACCCATACAATGCGCACCACCCCGTGATGTTTTTCTCACTCCTACTAGTGAATGTAATGTAACTCACACCCATACAATGCGCACCACCCCGCGATGTTTTTCAGAAACCTATCCTACATTGCCACTGCATGTTCCCTGACCTCCCCTTGCTGACCACCCCGCGGGGCGTTTCTCCATCCTACATTGCCACGCACTGCCTATCCTAATTCAGACCCTCCGATTCACACCACCCCGTGATGTTTTTCTCACTCCTACTAGTGAATGTAGTGTAACACACACCCATACAATGCGCACCACCCCGTGATTTTTTTCTCACTCCTACTAGTGAATGTAATGTAACACACACCCATACAATGCGCACCACCCCATGATGTTTTTCTCACTCCTACTAGTGAATCTAATGTAACACACAGCCATACAATGCGCACCACCCCGTGATGTTTTTCTCACTCCTACTAGTGAATGTAATGTAACACACACCCATACAATGCGCACCACCCGGTGATGTTTTTTCACTCCTACTAGTGAATCTAATGTAACACACACAAATACAATGCGCACCACCCCGTGATGTTTTTCTCACTCCTACTAGTGAATCTAATGTAACACACATCCATACAATGCGCACCACCACGTGATGTTTTTCTCACTCCTACTAGTGAATGTAATGTAACACACACCCATACAATACGCACCACCCCGTGATGTTTTTCTCACTCCTACTAGTGAATCTAATGTAACACACACCCATACAATGCGCACCACTCCGTGATGATTTTCTCACTCCTACTAGTGAATGTAATGTAACACACACCCATACAATGCGCACCACCCCGTGATGTTTTTCTCACTCCTACTAGTGAATCTAATGTAACACACACCCATACAATGCGCACCACCCCGTGATGTTTTTCTCACTCCTACTAGTGAATGTAATGTAACACACACCCATACACTGCGCACCACTCCGTGATGTTTTTCTCACTCCTACTAGTGAATGTAATGTAACACACACCCATACAATGCGCACCACCCCGTGATGTTTTTCTCACTCCTACTAGTGAATGTAATGTAACACACACCCATACAATGCGCACCACCCCGTGATGTTTTTCTCACTCCTACTAGTGAATGTAATGTAACACACACCCATACAATGCGCACCACCCCGTGATGTTTTTCTCACTCCTACTAGTGAATGTAATGTAACACACACCCATACAATGCGCACCACCCCGTGATGTTTTTCTCACTCCTACTAGTGAATGTAATGTAACACACACCCATACAATGTGCACCACCCCGCGATGTTTTTCAGAAACCTATCCTACATTGCCACTGCATGTTCCCTGACCTCCCCATGCTGACCACCCCGCGGTGCTTTTCTCCATCTTACATTGCCACTCATTGCCTATCCTAATTCAGACCCTCCGATTCACACCACCCCGTGATGTTTTTCTCACTCCTACTAGTGAATGTAATGTAACACACACCCATACAATGCGCACCACCCCGTGATGTTTTTGTCACTCCTACTAGTGAATGTAATGTAACACACACCCATACAATGCGCACCACCCCGTGATGTTTTTCTCACTCCTACTAGTGAATGTAATGTAACACACACCCATACAATGGGCACCACCCCGTGATGTTTTTCTCACTCCTACTAGTGAATGTAATGTAACACACACCCATACAATGCGAACCACCCCGTGATGTTTTTCTCACTCCTACTAGTGAATGTAATGTAACACACACCCATACAATGCGCACCACCCCGTGATGTTTTTCTCACTCCTACTAGTGAATCTAATGTAACACACACCCATACAATGCGCACCACCCCGCGATGTTTTTCAGAAACCTATCCTTCATTGCCACTGCACGTTCCCTGACCTCCCCATGCTGACCACCCCGCGGTACTTTTCTCCATCCTACATTGCCACTCACTGCCTATCCTAATTCAGACCCTCCGATTCACACCACCCCGTGATGTTTTTCTGACTCCTACTAGTGAATGTAATGTAACACACACCTATCCAATGCGCACCACCCCGTGATGTTTTTCTCACTCCTCCTAGTGAATGTAATGTAACACACACCCATACAATGCGCACCACCCCGTGATGTTTTTCTCACTGCTACTAGTGAATGTAATGTAACACACACCCATACAATGCGCACCACCCCGTGATGTTTTTCTCACTCCTACTAGTGAATATAATGTAACACACACCCATACAATGCGCACCACCCCGTGATGTTTTTCTCACTCCTACTAGTGAATGTAATGTAACACACACCCATACAATGCGCACCACCCCGTGATGTTTTTCTCACTCCTACTAGTGAATCTAATGTAACACACACCCAAACAATGCGCACCACCCCGTGATGTTTTTCTCACTCCTACTAGTGAATGTAATGTAACACACACCCATACACTGCGCACCACCCCGTGATGTTTTTCTCACTCCTACTAGTGAATGTAATGTAACACACACCCATACAATGCGCACCACCCCGTGATGTTTTTCTCACTCCTTTCTAGTGAATGTAATGTAACACACACCCATACAATGCGCACCACCCCGTGATGTTTTTCTCACTCCTACTAGTGAATGTAATGTAACACACACCCATACAATGCGCACCACCCCGTGATGTTTTTCTCACTCCTACTAGTGAATGTAATGTAACACACACCCATACAATGCGCACCACCCCGTGATGTTTTTCTCACTCCTACTAGTGAATGTAATGTAACACACACCCATACAATGCGCACCACCCCGCGATGTTTTTCAGAAACCTATCCTACATTGCCACTGCATGTTCCCGAACCTCCCCATGCTGACCACCCCGCGGTGTTTTTCTCCATCTTACATTGCCACTCATTGCCTATCCTAATTCAGACCCTCCGATTCACACCACCCCGTGATGTTTTTCTCACTCCTACTAGTGAATGTAATGTAACACACACCCATACAATGCGCACCACCCCGTGATGTTTTTGTCACTCCTACTAGTGAATGTAATGTAACACACACCCATACAATGTGCACCACCCCGTGATGTTTTTCTCACTCCTAATAGTGAATGTAATGTAACACACACCCATACAATGCGCACCACCCCGTGATGTTTTTCTCACTCCTACTAGTGAATGTAATGTAACACACACCCATACAATGCGCACCACCCCGTGATGTTTTTCTCACTCCTACTAGTGAATGTAATGTAACACACACCCATATAATGCGCACCACCCGGTGATGTTTTTCTCACTCCTACTAGTGAATCTAATGTAACACACACCCATACAATGCGCACCACCCCGCGATGTTTTTCAGAAACCTATCCTACATTGCCACTGCACGTTCCCTGACCTCCCCATGCTGACCACCCCGCGGTACTTTTCTCCATCCTACATTGCCACTCACTGCCTATCCTAATTCAGACCCTCCGATTCACACCACCCCGTGATGTTTTTCTGACTCCTACCAGTGAATGTAATGTAACACACACCCATCCAATGCGCACCACCCCGTGATGTTTTTCTCACTCCTACTACTGAATGTAATGTAACACACACCCATACAATGCGCACCACCCCGTGATGTTTTTCTCACTCCTACTAGTGAATGTAATGTAACACACACCCATACAATGCGCACCACCCCGTGATGTTTTTCTCTCTCCTACTAGTGAATCTAATGTAACACACACCCAAACAATGCGCACCACCCCGTGATGTTTTTCTCACTCCTACTAGTGAATGTAATGTAACACACACCCATACAATGCGCACCACCCCGTGATGTTTTTCTCACTCCTACTAGTGAATGTAATGTAACACACACCCATACAATGCGCACCACCCCGTGATGTTTTTCTCACTCCTACTAGTGAATGTAATGTAACACACACCCATTCAATGCGCACCACCCCGTGATGTTTTTCTCACTCCTACTAGTGAATGTAATGTAACACACACCCATTCAATGCGCACTACCCCGTGATGTTTTTCTCACTCCTATTAGTTAATGTAATGTAAGTCACACCCATACAATGCGCACCACCCCGTGATGTTATTCTCACTCCTACTAGTGAATGTAATGTAACACACACCCATACAATGCGCACCACTCCGTGATGTTTTTCTCACTCCTACTAGGGAATGTAATGTAACACACACCCATACAATGCGCACCACCCCGTGATGTTTTTCTCACTCCTACTAGTGAAAGTAATGTAACACACACCCATACAATGCGCACCACCACGTGATGTTTTTCTCACTCCTACTAGTGAATCTAATGTAACACACACCGATACAATGCGCACCACCCCATGATGTTTTTCTCACTCCTACTAGTGAATCTAATGTAACACACACCCATACAATGCGCACCACCCCGTGATGTTTTTCTCACTCCTACTAGTGAATGTAATGCAACACACACCCATACAATGCGCACCACCCCGTGATGTTTTTCTCACTCCTAGTAGTGAATGTAATGTAACACAAAACCATACAATGCGCACCACCCCGTGATGTTCTTCTCACTCCTACTAGTGAATGTAATGTAACACACACCCATACAATGCGCACCACCCCGTGATGTTTTTCTCACTCCTACTTGTGAATGTAATGTAACACACACCCAAAGAATGCGCACCACCCCGTGATGTTTTTCTCACTCCTACTAGTGAATGTAATGTAACACACACCCATACAATGCGCACCACCCCGTGATATTTTTCTCACTCCTACTAGTGAATGTAATTTAACTCACACCCATACAATGCGCACCACCCCGCGATGTTTTTCAGAAACCTATCCTACATTGCCACTGCATGTTCCCTGACCTCCCCTTGCTGACCACCCCACGGGGCGTTTCTCCATCCTACATTGCCACGCACTGCCTATCCTAATTCAGACCCTCCGATTCACACCACCCCGTGATGTTTTTCTCACTCCTACTAGTGAATCTAATGTAACACACAGCCATACAATGCGCACCACCCCGTGATGTTTTTCTCACTCCTACTAGTGAATGTAATGTAACACACACCCATACAATGCGCACCACCCGGTGATGTTTTTTCACTCCTACTAGTGAATCTAATGTAACACACACCCATACAATGCGCACCACCCCGTGATGTTTTTCTCACTCCTACTAGTGAATCTAATGTAACACACATCCATACAATGCGCACCACCACGTGATGTTTTTCTCACTCCTACTAGTGAATGTAATGTAACACACACCCATACAATACGCACCACCCCGTGATGTTTTTCTCACTCCTACTAGTGAATCTAATGTAACACACACCCATACAATGCGCACCACTCCGTGATGATTTTCTCACTCCTACTAGTGAATGTAATGTAACACACACCCATAAAATGCGCACCACCCCGTGATGTTTTTCTCACTCCTACTAGTGAATCTAATGTAACACACACCCATACAATGCGCACCACCCCGTGATGTTTTTCTCACTCCTACTAGTGAATGTAATGTAACACACACCCATACACTGCGCACCACCCCGTGATGTTTTTCTCACTCCTACTAGTGAATGTAATGTAACACACACCCATACAATGCGCACCACCCCGTGATGTTTTTCTCACTCCTACTAGTGAATGTAATGTAACACACACCCATACAATGCGCACCACCCCGTGACGTTTTTCTCACTCCTACTAGTGAATGTAATGTAACACACACCCATACAATGCGCACCACCCCGTGATGTTTTTCTCACTCCTACTAGTGAATGTAATGTAACACACACCCATACAATGCGCACCACCCCGTGATGTTTTTCTCACTCCTACTAGTGAATGTAATGTAACACACACCCATACAATGCGCACCACCCCGTGATGTTTTTCTCACTCCTACTAGTGAATGTAATGTAACACACACCCATACAATGCGCACCACCCCGCGATGTTTTTCAGAAACCTATCCTACATTGCCACTGCATGTTCCCTGACCTCCCCATGCTGACCACCCCGCGGTGCTTTTCTCCATCTTACATTGCCACTCATTGCCTATCCTAATTCAGACCCTCCGATTCACACCACCCCGTGATGTTTTTCTCACTCCTACTAGTGAATGTAATGTAACACACACCCATACAATGCGCACCACCCCGTGATGTTTTTGTCACTCCTACTAGTGAATGTAATGTAACACACACCCATACAATGCGCACCACCCCGTGATGTTTTTCTCACTCCTAATAGTGAATGTAATGTAACACACACCCATACAATGCGCACCACCCCGTGATGTTTTTCTCACTCCTACTAGTGAATGTAATGTAACACACACCCATACAATGCGCACCACCCCGTGATGTTTTTCTCACTCCTACTAGTGAATGTAATGTAACACACACCCATACAATGCGCACCACCCCGTGATGTTTTTCGCACTCCTACTAGTGAATCTAATGTAACACACACCCATACAATGCGCACCACCCCGCGATGTTTTTCAGAAACCTATCCTACATTGCCACTGCACGTTCCCTGACCTCCCCATGCTGACCACCCCGCGGTACTTTTCTCCATCCTACATTGCCACTCACTGCCTATCCTAATTCAGACCCTCCGATTCACACCACCCCGTGATGTTTTTCTGACTCCTACCAGTGAATGTAATGTAACACACACCCATCCAATGCGCACCACCCCGTGATGTTTTTCTCACTCCTCCTAGTGAATGTAATGTAACACACACCCATACAATGCGCACCACCCCGTGATGTTTTTCTCATTCCTACTAGTGAATCTAATGTAACACACACCCATACAATGCGCACCACCCCGTGAATTTTTTCTCACTCCTACTAGTGAATGTAATGTAACACACACCCATACAATGCGCACCACCCCGTGATGTTTTTCTCACTCCTACTAGTGAATGTAATGTAACACACACCCATACAATGCGCACCACCCCATGATGTTTTTCTCACTCCTACTAGTGAATCTAATGTAACACACACCCAAACAATGCGCACCACCCCGTGATGTTTTTCTCACTCCTACTAGTGAATGTAATGTAACACACACCCATACAATGCGCACCACCCCGTGATGTTTTTCTCACTCCTACTAGTGAATGTAATGTAACACACATCGATACAATGCGCACCACCCCGTGATGTTTTTCTCACTCCTACTAGTGAATGTAATGTAACACACACCCATTCAATGCGCACCATCCCGTGATGTTTTTCTCACTCCTACTAGTGAATGTAATGTAACACACACCCATTCAATGCGCACTACCCCGTGATGTTTTTCTCACTCCTATTAGTGAATGTAATGTAACACACACCCATACAATGCGCACCACCCCGTGATGTTATTCTCACTCCTACTAGTGAATGTAATGTAACACACACCCATACAATGCGCACCACCCCGTGATGTTTTTCTCACTCCTACTAGTGAATCTAATGTAACACACAACCATACAATGCGCACCACATCGTGATGTTTTTCTCACTCCTACTAGTGAATCTAATGTAACACACACCAATACAATGCGCACCACCCCGTGATGTTTTTCTCACTCCTACTAGTGAATCTAATGTAACACACACCCATACAATGCGCACCACCCCGTGATGTTTTTCTCACTCCTACTAGTGAATGTAATGCAACACACACCCATACAATGCGCACCACCCCGTGATGTTTTTCTCACTCCTTGTAGTGAATGTAATGTAACACAAAACCATACAATGCGCACCACCCCGTGATGTTCTTCTCACTCCTACTAGTGAATGTAATGTAACACACACCCATACAATGCGCACCACCCCGTGATGTTTTTCTCACTCCTACTTGTGAATGTAATGTAACACACACCCATACAATGCGCACCACCCCGTGATGTTTTTCTCACTCCTACTAGTGAATGTAATGTAACACACACCCATACAATGCGCACCACCCCGTGATATTTTTCTCACTCCTACTAGTGAATGTAATGTAACTCACACCCATACAATGCGCACCACCCCGCGATGTTTTTCAGAAACCTATCCTACATTGCCACTGCATGTTCCCTGACCTCCCCTTGCTGACCACCCCGCGGGGCGTTTCTCCATCCTACATTGCCACGCACTGCCTATCCTAATTCAGACCCTCCGATTCACACCACCCCGTGATGTTTTTCTCACTCCTACTAGTGAATCTAATGTAACACACAGCCATACAATGCGCACCACCCCGTGATGTTTTTCTCACTCCTACTAGTGAATGTAATGTAACACACACCCATACAATGCGCACCACCCGGTGATGTTTTTTCACTCCTACTAGTGAATCTAATGTAACACACACCCATACAATGCGCACCACCCCGTGATGTTTTTCTCACTCCTACTAGTGAATCTAATGTAACACACATCCATACAATGCGCACCACCACGTGATGTTTTTCTCACTCCTACTAGTGAATGTAATGTAACACACACCCATACAATACGCACCACCCCGTGATGTTTTTCTCACTCCTACTAGTGAATCTAATGTAACACACACCCATACAATGCGCACCACTCCGTGATGATTTTCTCACTCCTACTAGTGAATGTAATGTAACACACACCCATACAATGCGCACCACCCCGTGATGTTTTTCTCACTCCTACTAGTGAATCTAATGTAACACACACCCATACAATGCGCACCACCCCGTGATGTTTTTCTCACTCCTACTAGTGAATGTAATGTAACACACACCCATACACTGCGCACCACCCCGTGATGTTTTTCTCACTCCTACTAATGAATGTAATGTAACACACACCCATACAATGCGCACCACCCCGTGATGTTTTTCTCACTCCTACTAGTGAATGTAATGTAACACACACCCATACAATGCGCACCACCCCGTGACGTTTTTCTCACTCCTACTAGTGAATGTAATGTAACACACACCCATACAATGCGCACCACCCCGTGATGTTTTTCTCACTCCTACTAGTGAATGTAATGTAACACACACCCATACAATGCGCACCACCCCGTGATGTTTTTCTCACTCCTACTAGTGAATGTAATGTAACACACACCCATACAATGCGCACCACCCCGTGATGTTTTTCTCACTCCTACTAGTGAATGTAATGTAACACACACCCATACAATGCGCACCACCCCGCGATGTTTTTCAGAAACCTATCCTACATTGCCACTGCATGTTCCCTGACCTCCCCATGCTGACCACCCCGCGGTGCTTTTCTCCATCTTACATTGCCACTCATTGCCTATCCTAATTCAGACCCTCCGATTCACACCACCCCGTGATGTTTTTCTCACTCCTACTAGTGAATGTAATGTAACACACACCCATACAATGCGCACCACCCCGTGATGTTTTTGTCACTCCTACTAGTGAATGTAATGTAACACACACCCATACAATGCGCACCACCCCGTGATGTTTTTCTCACTCCTAATAGTGAATGTAATGTAACACACACCCATACAATGCGCACCACCCCGTGATGTTTTTCTCACTCCTACTAGTGAATGTAATGTAACACACAC
Source organism: Cavia porcellus (assembly GCF_034190915.1). Lineage (NCBI taxonomy): Eukaryota > Metazoa > Chordata > Mammalia > Rodentia > Caviidae > Cavia > Cavia porcellus. The sequence continues at coordinate 2,289,143 of NW_026947556.1, forward strand.
CCATACAATGCGCACCACCCCGTGATGTTTTTCTCACTCCTACTAGTGAATGTAATGTAACACACACCCATACAATGCGCACCACCCCGTGATGTTTTTCGCACTCCTACTAGTGAATCTAATGTAACACACACCCATACAATGCGCACCACCCCGCGATGTTTTTCAGAAACCTATCCTACATTGCCACTGCACGTTCCCTGACCTCCCCATGCTGACCACCCCGCGGTACTTTTCTCCATCCTACATTGCCACTCACTGCCTATCCTAATTCAGACCCTCCGATTCACACCACCCCGTGATGTTTTTCTGACTCCTACCAGTGAATGTAATGTAACACACACCCATCCAATGCGCACCACCCCGTGATGTTTTTCTCACTCCTCCTAGTGAATGTAATGTAACACACACCCATACAATGCGCACCACCCCGTGATGTTTTTCTCATTCCTACTAGTGAATCTAATGTAACACACACCCATACAATGCGCACCACCCCGTGATGTTTTTCTCACTCCTACTAGTGAATGTAATGTAACACACACCCATACAATGCGCACCACCCCGTGATGTTTTTCTCACTCCTACTAGTGAATGTAATGTAACACACACCCATACAATGCGCACCACCCCATGATGTTTTTCTCACTCCTACTAGTGAATCTAATGTAACACACACCCAAACAATGCGCACCACCCCGTGATGTTTTTCTCACTCGTACTAGTGAATGTAATGTAACACACACCCATACAATGCGCACCACCCCGTGATGTTTTTCTCACTCCTACTAGTGAATGTAATGTAACACACACCGATACAATGCGCACCACCCCGTGATGTTTTTCTCACTCCTACTAGTGAATGTAATGTAACACACACCCATTCAATGCGCACCATCCCGTGATGTTTTTCTCACTCCTACTAGTGAATGTAATGTAACACACACCCATTCAATGCGCACTACCCCGTGATGTTTTTCTCACTCCTATTAGTGAATGTAATGTAACACACACCCATACAATGCGCACCACCCCGTGATGTTATTCTCACTCCTACTAGTGAATGTAATGTAACACACACCCATACAATGCGCACCACCCCGTGATGTTTTTCTCACTCCTACTAGTGAATCTAATGTAACACACAACCATACAATGCGCACCACATCGTGATGTTTTTCTCACTCCTACTAGTGAATCTAATGTAACACACAACCATACAATGCGCACCACCCCGTGATGTTTTTCTCACTCCTACTAGTGAATGTAATGTAACACACACCCATACAATGCGCACCACCCCGTGATGTTTTTCTCACTCCTACTAGTGAATCTATTGTAACACACACCCATACAATGCGCACCACCCCGTGATGTTTTTCTCACTCCTACTAGTGAATGTAATGTAACACACACCCATACAATGTGCACCACCCCGTGATGTTTTTCTCACTCCTACTAGTGAATGTAATGTAACACACACCCATACAATGCGCACCACCCCGTGATGTTTTTCTCACTCCTACTAGTGAATGTAATGTAACACACACCCATTCAATGCGCACCACCCCGTCATGTTTTTCTCACTCCTACTAGTGAATGTAATGTAACACACACCCATACAATGCGCACCACCCCGTGATGTTTTTCTCACTCCTACTAGTGAATGTAATGTAACACACACCCATACAATGCGCACCACCCCGTGATGTTTTTCTCACTCCTACTAGTGAATGTAATGTAACACACACCCATACAATGCGCACCACCCCGTGATGTTTTTCTCACTCCTACTAGTGAATGTAATGTAATACACACCCATACAATGCGCACCACCCCGTGATGTTTTTCAGAAACCTATCCTACATTGCCACTGCATGTTCCCTGACCTCCCCATGCTGACCACCCCGCGGTGCTTTTCTCCATCCTACATTGCCACTCACTGCCTATCCTAATTCAGACCCTCCGATTCACACCACCCCGTGATGTTTTTCTCACTCCTACTAGTGAATGTAATGTAACACACACCCATACAATGCGCACCACCCCGTGATGTTTTTCTCACTCCTCCTAGTGAATGTAATGTAACACACAACCATACAATGCGCACCACCCCGTGATGTTTTTCTCACTCCTACTAGTGAATGTAATGTAACACACACCCATACAATGCGCACCACCCCGTGATGTTTTTCTCACTCCTACTAGTGAATGTAATGTAACACACACCCATAAAATGCGCACCACCCCGTGATGTTTTTCTCACTCATACTAGTGAATGTAATGTAACACACACCCATACAATGCGCACCACTCCGTGATGTTTTTCTCACTCCTACTAGTGAATGTAATGTAACACACACCCATACAATGCGCACCACCCCGCGATGTTTTTCAGAAACCTATCCTACATTGCCACTGCATGTTCCCTGACCTCCCCATGCTGACCACCCCGTGGTGCTTTTCTCCATCCTACATTGCCACTCACTGCCTATCCTAATTCGGACCCTCTGATTCACACCACCCCGTGATGTTTTTCTCACTCCTACTAGTGAATGTAATGTAACACACACCCATGCAATGCGCACCACCCCGTGATGTTTTCTCATTCCTACTAGTGAATATAATGTAACACACACCCATACAATGCGCACCACCCCGTGATGTTTTTCTCACTCCTACTAGTGAATGTAATGTAACACACACCCATACAATGCGCACCACCCCGTGATGTTTTTCTCACTGCTACTAGTGAATGTAATGTAACACACACCCATACAATGCGCACAACCCCGTGATGTTTTTCTCACTCCTACTAGTGAATCTAATGTAACACACACACATACAATGCGCACCACCCCGTGATGTTTTTCTCACTCCTACTAGTGAATCTAATGTAACACACAACCATACAATGCGCACCACCCCGTGATGTTTTTCTCACTCCTACTAGTGAATGTAATGTAACACACACCCATGCAATGCGCACCACCCCGTGATGTTTTTCTCGCTCCTACTAGTGAATCTAATGTAACACACACCCATACAATGCGCACCACCCCGTGATGTTTTTCTCACTCCTACTAGTGAATGTAATGTAACACACACCCATACAATGCGCACCACCCCGTGATGTTTTTCTCACTCCTACTAGTGAATGTAATGTAACACACACCCATACAATGCGCACCACCCCGTGATGTTTTTCTCACTCCTACTAGTGAATCTAATGTAACACACACCCATACAATGCGCACCACCCCGCGATGTTTTTCTCACTTCTACTAGTGAATCTAATGTAACACACACCCATACAATGCGCACCACCCCGCGATGTTTTTCAGAAACCTATCCTACATTGCCACTGCATGTTCCCTGACCTCCCCATGCTCACCACCCCGCAGTGTTTTTCTCCATCCTACATTGCCACTCACTGCCTATTCTAATTCAGACCCTCCGATTCACACCACCCCGTGATGTTTTTCTCACTCCTACTAGTGAATGTAATGTAACACACACCCATACAATGCGCACCACCCAGTGATGTTTTTCTCACTCCTACTAGTGAATGTAATGTAACACACACCCATACAATGCGCACCACCCCGTGATGTTTTTCTCACTCCTACTAGTGAATGTAATGTAACACACACACATACAATGCGCACCACCCTGTGATGTTTTTCTCACTCCTATTAGTGAATGTAATGTAACACACACCCATAAAATGCGCACCACCGCGTGATGTTTTTCTCACTCCTACTAGTGCATCTAAAGTAACACACACCCATACAATGCGCACCACCCCGCGATGTTTTTCAGAAACCTATCCTACATTGCCAGTGCATGTTCCCTGACCTCCCCATGCTGACAAACCCGCGGTGCTTTTCTCCATCCTACATTGCCACTCACTGCCTATCCTAATTCAGAACCTCTGATTCACACCACCCCGTGATGTTTTTCTCACTCCTACTAGTGAATGTAATGTAACACACACCCATACAATGCGCACCACCCCGTGATGTTTTTCTCATTCCTACTAGTGAATCTAATGTAACACACACCCATACAATGCGCACCACCCCGTGATGTTTTTCTCACTCCTACTAGTGAATGTAATGTAACACACACCCATACAATGCGCACCACCCCGTGATGTTTTTCTCACTCCTACTAGTGAATGTAATGTAACACACACCCATACAATGCGCACCACCCCATGATGTTTTTCTCACTCCTACTAGTGAATCTAATGTAACACACACCCAAACAATGCGCACCACCCCGTGATGTTTTTCTCACTCCTACTAGTGAATGTAATGTAACACACACCCATACAATGCGCACCACCCCGTGATGTTTTTCTCACTCCTACTAGTGAATGTAATGTAACACACACCCATAAAATGCGCACCACCCCGTGATGTTTTTCTCACTCATACTAGTGAATGTAATGTAACACACACCCATACAATGCGCACCACTCCGTGATGTTTTTCTCACTCCTACTAGTGAATGTAATGTAACACACACCCATACAATGCGCACCACCCCGCGATGTTTTTCAGAAACCTATCCTACATTGCCACTGCATGTTCCCTGACCTCCCCATGCTGACCACCCCGTGGTGCTTTTCTCCATCCTACATTGCCACTCACTGCCTATCCTAATTCGGACCCTCTGATTCACACCACCCCGTGATGTTTTTCTCACTCCTACTAGTGAATGTAATGTAACACACACCCATGCAATGCGCACCACCCCGTGATGTTTTCTCATTCCTACTAGTGAATATAATGTAACACACACCCATACAATGCGCACCACCCCGTGATGTTTTTCTCACTCCTACTAGTGAATGTAATGTAACACACACCCATACAATGCGCACCACCCCGTGATGTTTTTCTCACTGCTACTAGTGAATGTAATGTAACACACACCCATACAATGCGCACAACCCCGTGATGTTTTTCTCACTCCTACTAGTGAATCTAATGTAACACACACACATACAATGCGCACCACCCCGTGATGTTTTTCTCACTCCTACTAGTGAATCTAATGTAACACACAACCATACAATGCGCACCACCCCGTGATGTTTTTCTCACTCCTACTAGTGAATGTAATGTAACACACACCCATGCAATGCGCACCACCCCGTGATGTTTTTCTCGCTCCTACTAGTGAATCTAATGTAACACACACCCATACAATGCGCACCACCCCGTGATGTTTTTCTCACTCCTACTAGTGAATGTAATGTAACACACACCCATACAATGCGCACCACCCCGTGATGTTTTTCTCACTCCTACTAGTGAATGTAATGTAACACACACCCATACAATGCGCACCACCCCGTGATGTTTTTCTCACTCCTACTAGTGAATCTAATGTAACACACACCCATACAATGCGCACCACCCCGCGATGTTTTTCTCACTTCTACTAGTGAATCTAATGTAACACACACCCATACAATGCGCACCACCCCGCGATGTTTTTCAGAAACCTATCCTACATTGCCACTGCATGTTCCCTGACCTCCCCATGCTCACCACCCCGCAGTGTTTTTCTCCATCCTACATTGCCACTCACTGCCTATTCTAATTCAGACCCTCCGATTCACACCACCCCGTGATGTTTTTCTCACTCCTACTAGTGAATGTAATGTAACACACACCCATACAATGCGCACCACCCAGTGATGTTTTTCTCACTCCTACTAGTGAATGTAATGTAACACACACCCATACAATGCGCACCACCCCGTGATGTTTTTCTCACTCCTACTAGTGAATGTAATGTAACACACACACATACAATGCGCACCACCCTGTGATGTTTTTCTCACTCCTATTAGTGAATGTAATGTAACACACACCCATAAAATGCGCACCACCGCGTGATGTTTTTCTCACTCCTACTAGTGCATCTAAAGTAACACACACCCATACAATGCGCACCACCCCGCGATGTTTTTCAGAAACCTATCCTACATTGCCAGTGCATGTTCCCTGACCTCCCCATGCTGACAAACCCGCGGTGCTTTTCTCCATCCTACATTGCCACTCACTGCCTATCCTAATTCAGAACCTCTGATTCACACCACCCCGTGATGTTTTTCTCACTCCTACTAGTGAATGTAATGTAACACACACCCATACAATGCGCACCACCCCGTGATGTTTTTCTCATTCCTACTAGTGAATCTAATGTAACACACACCCATACAATGCGCACCACCCCGTGATGTTTTTCTCACTCCTACTAGTGAATGTAATGTAACACACACCCATACAATGCGCACCACCCCGTGATGTTTTTCTCACTCCTACTAGTGAATGTAATGTAACACACACCCATACAATGCGCACCACCCCATGATGTTTTTCTCACTCCTACTAGTGAATCTAATGTAACACACACCCAAACAATGCGCACCACCCCGTGATGTTTTTCTCACTCCTACTAGTGAATGTAATGTAACACACACCCATACAATGCGCACCACCCCGTGATGTTTTTCTCACTCCTACTAGTGAATGTAATGTAACACACACCGATACAATGCGCACCACCCCGTGATGTTTTTCTCACTCCTACTAGTGAATGTAATGTAACACACACCCATTCAATGCGCACCATCCCGTGATGTTTTTCTCACTCCTACTAGTGAATGTAATGTAACACACACCCATTCAATGCGCACTACCCCGTGATGTTTTTCTCACTCCTATTAGTGAATGTAATGTAACACACACCCATACAATGCGCACCACCCCGTGATGTTATTCTCACTCCTACTAGTGAATGTAATGTAACACACACCCATACAATGCGCACCACCCCGTGATGTTTTTCTCACTCCTACTAGTGAATCTAATGTAACACACAACCATACAATGCGCACCACATCGTGATGTTTTTCTCACTCCTACTAGTGAATCTAATGTAACACACAACCATACAATGCGCACCACCCCGTGATGTTTTTCTCACTCCTACTAGTGAATGTAATGTAACACACACCCATACAATGCGCACCACCCCGTGATGTTTTTCTCACTCCTACTAGTGAATCTATTGTAACACACACCCATACAATGCGCACCACCCCGTGATGTTTTTCTCACTCCTACTAGTGAATGTAATGTAACACACACCCATACAATGCGCACCACCCCGTGATGTTTTTCTCACTCCTACTAGTGAATGTAATGTAACACACACCCATTCAATGCGCACCACCCCGTCATGTTTTTCTCACTCCTACTAGTGAATGTAATGTAACACACACCCATACAATGCGCACCACCCCGTGATGTTTTTCTCACTCCTACTAGTGAATGTAATGTAACACACACCCATACAATGCGCACCACCCCGTGATGTTTTTCTCACTCCTACTAGTGAATGTAATGTAACACACACCCATACAATGCGCACCACCCCGTGATGTTTTTCTCACTCCTATTAGTGAATGTAATGTAATACACACCCATACAATGCGCACCACCCCGTGATGTTTTTCAGAAACCTATCCTACATTGCCACTGCATGTTCCCTGACCTCCCCATGCTGACCACCCCGCGGTGCTTTTCTCCATCCTACATTGCCACTCACTGCCTATCCTAATTCAGACCCTCCGATTCACACCACCCCGTGATGTTTTTCTCACTCCTACTAGTGAATGTAATGTAACACACACCCATACAATGCGCACCACCCCGTGATGTTTTTCTCACTCCTCCTAGTGAATGTAATGTAACACACACCCATACAATGCGCACCACCCCGTGATGTTTTTCTCACTCCTACTAGTGAATGTAATGTAACACACACCCATACAATGCGCACCACCCCGTGATGTTTTTCTCACTCCTACTAGTGAATGTAATGTAACACACACCCATACAATGCGCACCACCCCATGATGTTTTTCTCACTCCTACTAGTGAATCTAATATAACACACACCCAAACAATGCGCACCACCCCGTGATGTTTTTCTCACTCCTACTAGTGAATGTAATGTAACACACACCCATACAATGCGCACCACCCCGTGATGTTTTTCTCACTCCTACTAGTGAATGTAATGTAACACACACCCATACAATGCGCACCACCCCGTGATGTTTTTCTCACTCCTACTAGTGAATGTAATGTAACACACACCGATACAATGCGCACCACCCCGTGATGTTTTTCTCACTCCTACTAGTGAATGTAATGTAACACACACCCATTCAATGCGCACCATCCCGTGATGTTTTTCTCACTCCTACTAGTGAATGTAATGTAACACACACCCATTCAATGCGCACTACCCCGTGATGTTTTTCTCACTCCTATTAGTGAATGTAATGTAACACACACCCATACAATGCGCACCACCCCGTGATGTTATTCTCACTCCTACTAGTGAATGTAATGTAACACACACCCATACAATGCGCACCACCCCGTGATGTTTTTCTCACTCCTACTAGTGAATCTAATGTAACACACAACCATACAATGCGCACCACATCGTGATGTTTTTCTCACTCCTACTAGTGAATCTAATGTAACACACAACCATACAATGCGCACCACCCCGTGATGTTTTTCTCACTCCTACTAGTGAATGTAATGTAACACACACCCATACAATGCGCACCACCCCGTGATGTTTTTCTCACTCCTACTAGTGAATCTATTGTAACACACACCCATACAATGCGCACCACCCCGTGATGTTTTTCTCACTCCTACTAGTGAATGTAATGTAACACACACCCATACAATGTGCACCACCCCGTGATGTTTTTCTCACTCCTACTAGTGAATGTAATGTAACACACACCCATACAATGCGCACCACCCCGTGATGTTTTTCTCACTCCTACTAGTGAATGTAATGTAACACACACCCATTCAATGCGCACCACCCCGTCATGTTTTTCTCACTCCTACTAGTGAATGTAATGTAACACACACCCATACAATGCGCACCACCCCGTGATGTTTTTCTCACTCCTACTAGTGAATGTAATGTAACACACACCCATACAATGCGCACCACCCCGTGATGTTTTTCTCACTCCTACTAGTGAATGTAATGTAACACACACCCATACAATGCGTACCACCCCGTGATGTTTTTCTCACTCCTACTAGTGAATGTAATGTAATACACACCCATACAATGCGCACCACCCCGTGATGTTTTTCAGAAACCTATCCTACATTGCCACTGCATGTTCCCTGACCTCCCCATGCTGACCACCCCGCGGTGCTTTTCTCCATCCTACATTGCCACTCACTGCCTATCCTAATTCAGACCCTCCGATTCACACCACCCCGTGATGTTTTTCTCACTCCTACTAGTGAATGTAATGTAACACACACCCATACAATGCGCACCACCCCGTGATGTTTTTCTCACTCCTCCTAGTGAATGTAATGTAACACACACCCATACAATGCGCACCACCACGTGATGTTTTTCTCACTCCTACTAGTGAATGTAATGTAACACACACCCATACAATGCGCACCACCCCGTGATGTTTTTCTCACTCCTACTAGTGAATGTAATGTAACACACACCCATAAAATGCGCACCACCCCGTGATGTTTTTCTCACTCATACTAGTGAATGTAATGTAACACACACCCATACAATGCGCACCACTCCGTGATGTTTTTCTCACTCCTACTAGTGAATGTAATGTAACACACACCCATACAATGTGCACCACCCCGCGATGTTTTTCAGAAACCTATCCTACATTGCCACTGCATGTTCCCTGACCTCCCCATGCTGACCACCCCGTGGTGCTTTTCTCCATCCTACATTGCCACTCACTGCCTATCCTAATTCGGACCCTCTGATTCACACCACCCCGTGATGTTTTTCTCACTCCTACTAGTGAATGTAATGTAACACACACCCATGCAATGCGCACCACCCCGTGATGTTTTTCTCATTCCTACTAGTGAATATAATGTAACACACACCCATACAATGCGCACCACCCCGTGATGTTTTTCTCACTCCTACTAGTGAATGTAATGTAACACACACCCATACAATGCGCACCACCCCGTGATGTTTTTCTCACTGCTACTAGTGAATGTAATGTAACACACACCCATACAATGCGCACAACCCCGTGATGTTTTTCTCACTCCTACTAGTGAATCTAATGTAACACACACACATACAATGCGCACCACCCCGTGATGTTTTTCTCACTCCTACTAGTGAATCTAATGTAACACACAACCATACAATGCGCACCACCCCGTGATGTTTTTCTCACTCCTACTAGTGAATGTAATGTAACACACACCCATGCAATGCGCACCACCCCGTGATGTTTTTCTCGCTCCTACTAGTGAATCTAATGTAACACACACCCATACAATGCGCACCACCCCGTGATGTTTTTCTCACTCCTACTAGTGAATGTAATGTAACACACACCCATACAATGCGCACCACCCCGTGATGTTTTTCTCACTCCTACTAGTGAATGTAATGTAACACACACCCATACAATGCGCACCACCCCGTGATGTTTTTCTCACTCCTACTAGTGAATCTAATGTAACACACACCCATACAATGCGCACCACCCCGCGATGTTTTTCTCACTTCTACTAGTGAATCTAATGTAACACACACCCATACAATGCGCACCACCCCGCGATGTTTTTCAGAAACCTATCCTACATTGCCACTGCATGTTCCCTGACCTCCCCATGCTCACCACCCCGCAGTGTTTTTCTCCATCCTACATTGCCACTCACTGCCTATTCTAATTCAGACCCTCCGATTCACACCACCCCGTGATGTTTTTCTCACTCCTACTAGTGAATGTAATGTAACACACACCCATACAATGCGCACCACCCAGTGATGTTTTTCTCACTCCTACTAGTGAATGTAATGTAACACACACCCATACAATGCGCACCACCCCGTGATGTTTTTCTCACTCCTACTAGTGAATGTAATGTAACACACACACATACAATGCGCACCACCCTGTGATGTTTTTCTCACTCCTAGTAGTGAATGTAATGTAACACACACCCATACAATGCGCACCACCGCGTGATGTTTTTCTCACTCCTACTAGTGCATCTAAAGTAACACACACCCATACAATGCGCACCACCCCGCGATGTTTTTCAGAAACCTATCCTACATTGCCAGTGCATGTTCCCTGACCTCCCCATGCTGACAAACCCGCGGTGCTTTTCTCCATCCTACATTGCCACTCACTGCCTATCCTAATTCAGAACCTCTGATTCACACCACCCCGTGATGTTTTTCTCACTCCTACTAGTGAATGTAATGTAACACACACCCATACAATGCGCACCACCCCGTGATGTTTTTCTCATTCCTACTAGTGAATCTAACGTAACACACACCCATACAATGCGCACCACCCCGTGATGTTTTTCTCACTCCTACTAGTGAATGTAATGTAACACACACCCATACAATGCGCACCACCCCGTGATGTTTTTCTCACTCCTACTAGTGAATGTAATGTAACACACACCCATACAATGCGCACCACCCCATGATGTTTTTCTCACTCCTACTAGTGAATCTAATGTAACACACACCCAAACAATGCGCACCACCCCGTGATGTTTTTCTCACTCCTACTAGTGAATGTAATGTAACACACACCCATACAATGCGCACCACCCCGTGATGTTTTTCTCACTCCTACTAGTGAATGTAATGTAACACACACCGATACAATGCGCACCACCCCGTGATGTTTTTCTCACTCCTACTAGTGAATGTAATGTAACACACACCCATACAATGCGCACCACCCCGTGATGTTTTTCTCACTCCTACTAGTGAATGTAATGTAACACACACCCATACAATGCGCACCACCCCGTGATGTTTTTCTCACTCCTACTAGTGAATGTAATGTAACACACACCCATTCAATGCGCACCACCCCGTCATGTTTTTCTCACTCCTACTAGTGAATGTAATGTAACACACACCCATACAATGCGCACCACCCCGTGATGTTTTTCTCACTCCTACTAGTGAATGTAATGTAACACACACCCATACAATGCGCACCACCCCGTGATGTTTTTCTCACTCCTACTAGTGAATGTAATGTAACACACACCCATACAATGCGCACCACCCCGTGATGTTTTTCTCACTCCTATTAGTGAATGTAATGTAATACACACCCATACAATGCGCACCACCCCGTGATGTTTTTCAGAAACCTATCCTACATTGCCACTGCATGTTCCCTGACCTCCCCATGCTGACCACCCCGCGGTGCTTTTCTCCATCCTACATTGCCACTCACTGCCTATCCTAATTCAGACCCTCCGATTCACACCACCCCGTGATGTTTTTCTCACTCCTACTAGTGAATGTAATGTAACACACACCCATACAATGCGCACCACCCCGTGATGTTTTTCTCACTCCTCCTAGTGAATGTAATGTAACACACACCCATACAATGCGCACCACCCCGTGATGTTTTTCTCACTCCTACTAGTGAATGTAATGTAACACACACCCATACAATGCGCACCACCCCGTGATGTTTTTCTCACTCCTACTAGTGAATGTAATGTAACACACACCCATACAATGCGCACCACCCCATGATGTTTTTCTCACTCCTACTAGTGAATCTAATATAACACACACCCAAACAATGCGCACCACCCCGTGATGTTTTTCTCACTCCTACTAGTGAATGTAATGTAACACACACCCATACAATGCGCACCACCCCGTGATGTTTTTCTCACTCCTACTAGTGAATGTAATGTAACACACACCGATACAATGCGCACCACCCCGTGATGTTTTTCTCACTCCTACTAGTGAATGTAATGTAACACACACCCATTCAATGCGCACCATCCCGTGATGTTTTTCTCACTCCTACTAGTGAATGTAATGTAACACACACCCATTCAATGCGCACTACCCCGTGATGTTTTTCTCACTCCTATTAGTGAATGTAATGTAACACACACCCATACAATGCGCACCACCCCGTGATGTTATTCTCACTCCTACTAGTGAATGTAATGTAACACACACCCATACAATGCGCACCACCCCGTGATGTTTTTCTCACTCCTACTAGTGAATCTAATGTAACACACAACCATACAATGCGCACCACATCGTGATGTTTTTCTCACTCCTACTAGTGAATCTAATGTAACACACAACCATACAATGCGCACCACCCCGTGATGTTTTTCTCACTCCTACTAGTGAATGTAATGTAACACACACCCATACAATGCGCACCACCCCGTGATGTTTTTCTCACTCCTACTAGTGAATCTATTGTAACACACACCCATACAATGCGCACCACCCCGTGATGTTTTTCTCACTCCTACTAGTGAATGTAATGTAACACACACCCATACAATGTGCACCACCCCGTGATGTTTTTCTCACTCCTACTAGTGAATGTAATGTAACACACACCCATACAATGCGCACCACCCCGTGATGTTTTTCTCACTCCTACTAGTGAATGTAATGTAACACACACCCATTCAATGCGCACCACCCCGTCATGTTTTTCTCACTCCTACTAGTGAATGTAATGTAACACACACCCATACAATGCGCACCACCCCGTGATGTTTTTCTCACTCCTACTAGTGAATGTAATGTAACACACACCCATACAATGCGCACCACCCCGTGATGTTTTTCTCACTCCTACTAGTGAATGTAATGTAACACACACCCATACAATGCGTACCACCCCGTGATGTTTTTCTCACTCCTACTAGTGAATGTAATGTAATACACACCCATACAATGCGCACCACCCCGTGATGTTTTTCAGAAACCTATCCTACATTGCCACTGCATGTTCCCTGACCTCCCCATGCTGACCACCCCGCGGTGCTTTTCTCCATCCTACATTGCCACTCACTGCCTATCCTAATTCAGACCCTCCGATTCACACCACCCCGTGATGTTTTTCTCACTCCTACTAGTGAATGTAATGTAACACACACCCATACAATGCGCACCACCCCGTGATGTTTTTCTCACTCCTCCTAGTGAATGTAATGTAACACACACCCATACAATGCACACCACCCCGTGATGTTTTTCTCACTCCTACTAGTGAATGTAATGTAACACACACCCATACAATGCGCACCACCCCGTGATGTTTTTCTCACTCCTACTAGTGAATGTAATGTAACACACACCCATAAAATGCGCACCACCCCGTGATGTTTTTCTCACTCATACTAGTGAATGTAATGTAACACACACCCATACAATGCGCACCACTCCGTGATGTTTTTCTCACTCCTACTAGTGAATGTAATGTAACACACACCCATACAATGTGCACCACCCCGCGATGTTTTTCAGAAACCTATCCTACATTGCCACTGCATGTTCCCTGACCTCCCCATGCTGACCACCCCGTGGTGCTTTTCTCCATCCTACATTGCCACTCACTGCCTATCCTAATTCGGACCCTCTGATTCACACCACCCCGTGATGTTTTTCTCACTCCTACTAGTGAATGTAATGTAACACACACCCATGCAATGCGCACCACCCCGTGATGTTTTTCTCATTCCTACTAGTGAATATAATGTAACACACACCCATACAATGCGCACCACCCCGTGATGTTTTTCTCACTCCTACTAGTGAATGTAATGTAACACACACCCATACAATGCGCACCACCCCGTGATGTTTTTCTCACTGCTACTAGTGAATGTAATGTAACACACACCCATACAATGCGCACAACCCCGTGATGTTTTTCTCACTCCTACTAGTGAATCTAATGTAACACACACACATACAATGCGCACCACCCCGTGATGTTTTTCTCACTCCTACTAGTGAATCTAATGTAACACACAACCATACAATGCGCACCACCCCGTGATGTTTTTCTCACTCCTACTAGTGAATGTAATGTAACACACACCCATGCAATGCGCACCACCCCGTGATGTTTTTCTCGCTCCTACTAGTGAATCTAATGTAACACACACCCATACAATGCGCACCACCCCGTGATGTTTTTCTCACTCCTACTAGTGAATGTAATGTAACACACACCCATACAATGCGCACCACCCCGTGATGTTTTTCTCACTCCTACTAGTGAATGTAATGTAACACACACCCATACAATGCGCACCACCCCGTGATGTTTTTCTCACTCCTACTAGTGAATCTAATGTAACACACACCCATACAATGCGCACCACCCCGCGATGTTTTTCTCACTTCTACTAGTGAATCTAATGTAACACACACCCATACAATGCGCACCACCCCGCGATGTTTTTCAGAAACCTATCCTACATTGCCACTGCATGTTCCCTGACCTCCCCATGCTCACCACCCCGCAGTGTTTTTCTCCATCCTACATTGCCACTCACTGCCTATTCTAATTCAGACCCTCCGATTCACACCACCCCGTGATGTTTTTCTCACTCCTACTAGTGAATGTAATGTAACACACACCCATACAATGCGCACCACCCAGTGATGTTTTTCTCACTCCTACTAGTGAATGTAATGTAACACACACCCATACAATGCGCACCACCCCGTGATGTTTTTCTCACTCCTACTAGTGAATGTAATGTAACACACACACATACAATGCGCACCACCCTGTGATGTTTTTCTCACTCCTAGTAGTGAATGTAATGTAACACACACCCATACAATGCGCACCACCGCGTGATGTTTTTCTCACTCCTACTAGTGCATCTAAAGTAACACACACCCATACAATGCGCACCACCCCGCGATGTTTTTCAGAAACCTATCCTACATTGCCAGTGCATGTTCCCTGACCTCCCCATGCTGACAAACCCGCGGTGCTTTTCTCCATCCTACATTGCCACTCACTGCCTATCCTAATTCAGAACCTCTGATTCACACCACCCCGTGATGTTTTTCTCACTCCTACTAGTGAATGTAATGTAACACACACCCATACAATGCGCACCACCCCGTGATGTTTTTCTCATTCCTACTAGTGAATCTAACGTAACACACACCCATACAATGCGCACCACCCCGTGATGTTTTTCTCACTCCTACTAGTGAATGTAATGTAACACACACCCATACAATGCGCACCACCCCGTGATGTTTTTCTCACTCCTACTAGTGAATGTAATGTAACACACACCCATACAATGCGCACCACCCCATGATGTTTTTCTCACTCCTACTAGTGAATCTAATGTAACACACACCCAAACAATGCGCACCACCCCGTGATGTTTTTCTCACTCCTACTAGTGAATGTAATGTAACACACACCCATACAATGCGCACCACCCCGTGATGTTTTTCTCACTCCTACTAGTGAATGTAATGTAACACACACCGATACAATGCGCACCACCCCGTGATGTTTTTCTCACTCCTACTAGTGAATGTAATGTAACACACACCCATTCAATGCGCACCATCCCGTGATGTTTTTCTCACTCCTACTAGTGAATGTAATGTAACACACACCCATTCAATGCGCACTACCCCGTGATGTTTTTCTCACTCCTATTAGTGAATGTAATGTAACACACACCCATACAATGCGCACCACCCCGTGATGTTATTCTCACTCCTACTAGTGAATGTAATGTAACACACACCCATACAATGCGCACCACCCCGTGATGTTTTTCTCACTCCTACTAGTGAATCTAATGTAACACACAACCATACAATGCGCACCACATCGTGATGTTTTTCTCACTCCTACTAGTGAATCTAATGTAACACACAACCATACAATGCGCACCACCCGTGATGTTTTTCTCACTCCTACTAGTGAATGTAATGTAACACACACCCATACAATGCGCACCACCCCGTGATGTTTTTCTCACTCCTACTAGTGAATCTATTGTAACACACACCCATACAATGCGCACCACCCCGTGATGTTTTTCTCACTCCTACTAGTGAATGTAATGTAACACACACCCATACAATGTGCACCACCCCGTGATGTTTATCTCACTCCTACTAGTGAATGTAATGTAACACACACCCATACAATGCGCACCACCCCGTGATGTTTTTCTCACTCCTACTAGTGAATGTAATGTAACACACAACCATTCAATGCGCACCACCCCGTCATGTTTTTCTCACTCCTACTAGTGAATGTAATGTAACACACACCCATACAATGCGCACCACCCCGTGATGTTTTTCTCACTCCTACTAGTGAATGTAATGTAACACACACCCATACAATGCGCACCACCCCGTGATGTTTTTCTCACTCCTACTAGTGAATGTAATGTAACACACACCCATACAATGCGCACCACCCCGTGATGTTTTTCTCACTCCTACTAGTGAATGTAATGTAATACACACCCATACAATGCGCACCACCCCGTGATGTTTTTCAGAAACCTATCCTACATTGCCACTGCATGTTCCCTGACCTCCCCATGCTGACCACCCCGCGGTGCTTTTCTCCATCCTACATTGCCACTCACTGCCTATCCTAATTCAGACCCTCCGATTCACACCACCCCGTGATGTTTTTCTCACTCCTACTAGTGAATGTAATGTAACACACACCCATACAATGCGCACCACCCCGTGATGTTTTTCTCACTCCTCCTAGTGAATGTAATGTAACACACACCCATACAATGCGCACCACCCCGTGATGTTTTTCTCACTCCTACTAGTGAATGTAATGTAACACACACCCATACAATGCGCACCACCCCGTGATGTTTTTCTCACTCCTACTAGTGAATGTAATGTAACACACACCCATAAAATGCGCACCACCCCGTGATGTTTTTCTCACTCATACTAGTGAATGTAATGTAACACACACCCATACAATGCGCACCACTCCGTGATGTTTTTCTCACTCCTACTAGTGAATGTAATGTAACACACACCCATACAATGCGCACCACCCCGCGATGTTTTTCAGAAACCTATCCTACATTGCCACAGCATGTTCCCTGACCTCCCCATGCTGACCACCCCGTGGTGCTTTTCTCCATCCTACATTGCCACTCACTGCCTATCCTAATTCGGACCCTCTGATTCACACCACCCCGTGATGTTTTTCTCACTCCTACTAGTGAATGTAATGTAACACACACCCATGCAATGCGCACCACCCCGTGATGTTTTTCTCATTCCTACTAGTGAATATAATGTAACACACACCCATACAATGCGCACCACCCCGTGATGTTTTTCTCACTCCTACTAGTGAATCTAATGTAACACACACCCATACAATGCGCACCACCCCGTGATGTTTTTCTCACTCCTACTAGTGAATCTAATGTAACACACAACCATACAATGCGCACCACCCCGTGATGTTTTTCTCACTCCTACTAGTGAATGTAATGTAACACACACCCATGCAATGCGCACCACCCCGTGATGTTTTTCTCGCTCCTACTAGTGAATCTAATGTAACACACACCCATACAATGCGCACCACCCCGTGATATTTTTCTCACTCCTACTAGTGAATGTAATGTAACACACACCCATACAATGCGCACCACCCCGTGATGTTTTTCTCACTCCTACTAGTGAATGTAATGTAACACACACCCATACAATGCGCACCACCCCGTGATGTTTTTCTCACTCCTACTAGTGAATCTAATGTAACACACACCCATACAATGCGCACCACCCCGCGATGTTTTTCTCACTTCTACTAGTGAATCTAATGTAACACACACCCATACAATGCGCACCACCCCGCGATGTTTTTCTCACTTCTACTAGTGAATCTAATGTAACACACACCCAGACAATGCGCACCACCCCGTGATGTTTTTCTCACTCCTACTAGTGAATGTAATGTAACACACACCCATACAATGCGCACCACCCCGTGATGTTTTTCTCACTCCTACTAGTGAATGTAATGTAACACACACACATACAATGCGCACCACCCTGTGATGTTTTTCTCACTCCTATTAGTGAATGTAATATAACACACACCCATACAATGCGCACCACCGCGTGATGTTTTTCTCACTCCTACTAGTGAATCTAAAGTAACACACACCCATACAATGCGCACCACCCCGCGATGTTTTTCAGAAACCTATCCTACATTGCCAGTGCATGTTCCCTGACCTCCCCATGCTGACAAACCCGCGGTGCTTTTCTCCATCCTACATTGCCACTCACTGCCTATCCTAATTCAGAACCTCTGATTCACACCACCCCGTGATGTTTTTCTCACTCCTACTAGTGAATGTAATGTAACACACACCCATACAATGCGCACCACCCAGTGATGTTTTTCTCACTACTACTAGTGAATCTAATGTAACACACACCCATACAATGCGCACCACCCCGTGATGTTTTTCTCACTCCTACTAGTGAGTGTAATGTAACACACACCCATACAATGCGCACCACCCCGTGATGTTTTTCTCACTCCTACTAGTGAATGTAATGTA
Source organism: Cavia porcellus (assembly GCF_034190915.1). Lineage (NCBI taxonomy): Eukaryota > Metazoa > Chordata > Mammalia > Rodentia > Caviidae > Cavia > Cavia porcellus. The sequence continues at coordinate 2,308,684 of NW_026947556.1, forward strand.
ACACACACCCATACAATGCGCACCACCCCGCGATGTTTTTCAGAAACCTATCCTACATTGCCACTGCATGTTCCCTGACCTCCCCATGCTGACCACCCCGTGGTGCTTTTCTCCATCCTACATTGCCACTCACTGCCTATCCTAATTCGGACCCTCTGATTCACACCACCCCGTGATGTTTTTCTCACTCCTACTAGTGAATGTAATGTAACACACACCCATGCAATGCGCACCACCCCGTGATGTTTTTCTCACTCCTACTAGTGAATATAATGTAACACACACCCATACAATGCGCACCACCACGTGATGTTTTTCTCACTCCTACTAGTGAATGTAATGGAACACACACCCATACAATGCGCACGACCCCGTGATGTTTTTCTCACTGCTACTAGTGAATGTAATGTAACACACACCCATACAATGCGCACAACCCCGTGATGTTTTTCTCACTCCTACTAGTGAATCTAATGTAACACACACCCATACAATGCGCACCACCCCGTGATGTTTTTCTCACTCCTACTAGTGAATCTAAGGTAACACACAACCATACAATGCGCACCACCCCGTGATGTTTTTCTCACTCCTACTAGTGAATGTAATGTAACACACACCCATGCAATGCGCACCACCCCGTGATGTTTTTCTCGCTCCTACTAGTGAATCTAATGTAACACACACCCATACAATGCGCACCACCCCGTGATGTTTTTCTCACTCCTACTAGTGAATGTAATGTAACACACACCCATACAATGCGCACCACCCCGTGATGTTTTTCTCACTCCTACTAGTGAATGTAATGTAACACACACCCATACAATGCGCACCACCCCGTGATGTTTTTCTCACTCCTACTAGTGAATCTAATGTAACACACACCCATACAATGCGCACCACCCCGCGATGTTTTTCTCACTTCTACTAGTGAATCTAATGTAACACACACCCATACAATGCGCACCACCCCGCGTTGTTTTTCAGAAACCTATCCTACATTGCCACTGCATGTTCCCTGACCTCCCCATGCTCACCACCCCGCAGTGTTTTTCTCCATCCTACATTGACACTCACTGCCTATTCTAATTCAGACCCTCCGATTCACACCACCCCGTGATGTTTTTCTCACTCCTACTAGTGAATGTAATGTAACACACACCCATACAATGCGCACCACCCAGTGATGTTTTTCTCACTCTTACTAGTGAATGTAATGTAACACACACCCATAAAAGGCGCACCACCCCGTGATGTTTTTCTCACTCCTACTAGTGAATGTAATGTAACAGACACCCATACAATGCGCACCACCCCGTGATGTTTTTCTCACTCCTACTAGTGAATGTAATGTAACACACACCCATACAATGCGCACCACCCCGTGATGTTTTTCTCACTCCTACTAGTGAATGTAATGTAACACACACACATACAATGCGCACCACCCTGTGATGTTTTTCTCACTCCTATTAGTGAATGTAATGTAACACACACCCATACAATGCGCACCACCGCGTGATGTTTTTCTCACTCCTACTAGTGAATCTAAAGTAACACACACCCATACAATGCGCACCACCCCGCGATGTTTTTCAGAAACCTATCCTACATTGCCAGTGCATGTTCCCTGACCTCCCCATGCTGACAAACCCGCGGTGCTTTTCTCCATCCTACATTGCCACTCACTGCCTATCCTAATTCAGAACCTCTGATTCACACCACCCCGTGATGTTTTTCTCACTCCTACTAGTGAATGTAATGTAACACACACCCATACAATGCGCACCACCCAGTGATGTTTTTCTCACTACTACTAGTGAATCTAATGTAACACACACCCATACAATGCGCACCACCCCGTGATGTTTTTCTCACTCCTACTAGTGAGTGTAATGTAACACACACCCATACAATGCGCACCACCCCGTGATGTTTTTCTCACTCCTACTAGTGAATGTAATGTAACACACACCCATACAATGCGCACCACCCCGCGATGTTTTTCAGAAACCTATCCTACATTGCCACTGCATGTTCCCTGACCTCCCCATGCTGACCACCCCGTGGTGCTTTTCTCCATCCTACATTACCACTCACTGCCTATCCTAATTCGGACCCTCTGATCCACACCACCCCGTGATGTTTTTCTCACTCCTACTAGTGAATGTAATGTAACACACACCCATGCAATGCGCACCACCCCGTGATGTTTTTCTCACTCCTACTAGTGAATATAATGTAACACACACCCATACAATGCGCACCACCCCGTGATGTTTTTCTCACTCCTACTAGTGAATGTAATGGAACACACACCCATATAATGCGCACGACCCCGTGATGTTTTTCTCACTGCTACTAGTGAATGTAATGTAACACACACCCATACAATGCGCACAACCCCGTGATGTTTTTCTCACTGCTACTAGTGAATGTAATGTAACACACACCCATACAATGCGCACCACCCCGTGATGTTTTTCTCACTCCTACTAGTGAATCTAATGTAACACACAACCATACAATGCGCACCACCCCGTGATGTTTTTCTCACTCCTACTAGTGAATGTAATGTAACACACACCCATGCAATGCGCACCACCCCGTGATGTTTTTCTCGCTCCTACTAGTGAATCTAATGTAACACACACCCATACAATGCGCACCACCCCGTGATGTTTTTCTCACTCCTACTAGTGAATGTAATGTAACACACACCCATACAATGCGCACCACCCCGTGATGTTTTTCTCACTCCTACTAGTGAATCTAATGTAACACACACCCATACAATGCGCACCACCCCGCGATGTTTTTCTCACTTCTACTAGTGAATCTAATGTAACACACACCCATACAATGCGCACCACCCCGCGATGTTTTTCAGAAACCTATCCTACATTGCCACTGCATGTTCCCTGACCTCCCCATGCTCACCACCCCGCAGTGTTTTTCTCCATCCTACATTGCCACTCACTGCCTATTCTAATTCAGACCCTCCGATTCACACCACCCCGTTATGTTTTTCTCACTCCTACTAGTGAATGTAATGTAACACACACCCATACAAGGCGCACCACCCAGTGATGTTTTTCTCACTCTTACTAGTGAATGTAATGTAACACACACCCATAAAAGGCGCACCACCCCGTGATGTTTTTCTCACTCCTACTAGTGAATGTAATGTAACAGACACCCATACAATGCGCACCACCCCGTGATGTTTTTCTCACTCCTACTAGTGAATGTAATGTAACACACACCCATACAATGCGCACCACCCCGTGATGTTTTTCTCACTCCTACTAGTGAATGTAATGTAACACACACACATACAATGCGCACCACCCAGTGATGTTTTTCTCACTCCTATTAGTGAATGTAATGTAACACACACCCATACAATGCGCACCACCGCGTGATGTTTTTCTCACTCCTACTAGTGAATCTAAAGTAACACACACCCATACAATGCGCACCACCCCGCGATGTTTTTCAGAAACCTATCCTACATTGCCACTGCATGTTCCCTGACCTCCCCATGCTGACAAACCCGCGGTGCTTTTCTCCATCCTACATTGCTACTCACTGCCTATCCTAATTCAGAACCTCTGATTCACACCACCCCGTGATGTTTTTCTCACTCCTACTAGTGAATGTAATGTAACACACACCCATACAATGCGCACCACCCAGTGATGTTTTTCTCACTACTACTAGTGAATCTAATGTAACACACACCCATACAGTGCGCACCACCCCGTGATGTTTTTCTCACTCCTACTAGTGAGTGTAATGTAACACACACCCATACAATGCGCACCACCCCGTGATGTTTTTCTCACTCCTACTAGTGAATGTAATGTATCACACACCCATACAATGCGCACCACCCCGTGATGTTTTCTCACTCCTACTAGTGAATGTAATGTAACACACACCAATACAATGCGCACCACCCCGTGATGTTTTTCTCACTCCTACTAGTGAATGTAATGTAACACACACCCATACAATGCGCACCACCCCGTGATGTTTTTCTCACTCCTACTAGTGAATCTAACGTAACACACACCCATACAATGCGCACCACTCCGTGATGTTTTTCTCACTCCTACTAGGGAATGTAATGTAACACACACCCATACAATGCGCACCACCCCGTGATGTTTTTCTCACTCCTACTAGTGAAAGTAATGTAACACACACCCATACAATGCGCACCACCACGTGATGTTTTTCTCACTCCTACTAGTGAATCTAATGTAACACACACCCATACAATGCGCACCACCCCGTGATGTTTTTCTCACTCCTACTAGTGAATCTAATGTAACACACACCCATACAATGCGCACCACCCCGTGATGTTTTTCTCACTCCTACTAGTGAATGTAATGTAACACACACCCATACAATGCGCACCACCCCGTGATGTTTTTCTCACTCCTAGTAGTGAATGTAATGTAACACAAAACCATACAATGCGCACCACCCCGTGATGTTCTTCTCACTCCTACTAGTGAATGTAATGTAACACACACCCATAAAATGCGCACCACCCCGTGATGTTTTTCTCACTCCTACTTGTGAATGTAATGTAACACACACCCATACAATGCGCACCACCCCGTGATGTTTTTCTCACTCCTAGTAGTGAGTGTAATGTGACCCACACCCATGCAATGCGCACCACCCCGTGATGTTTTTCTCACTCCTACTAGTGAATGTAATGTAACACACACCCATACAATGCGCACCACCCCGTGATGTTTTTCTCACTCCTACTAGTGAATGTAATGTAACTCACACCCATACAATGCGCACCACCCCGCGATGTTTTTCAGAAACCTATCCTACATTGCCACTGCATGTTCCCTGACCTCCCCTTGCTGACCACCCCGCGGGGCGTTTCTCCATCCTACATTGCCACGCACTGCCTATCCTAATTCAGACCCTCCGATTCACACCACCCCGTGATGTTTTTCTCACTCCTACTAGTGAATGTAATGTAACACACACCCATACAATGCGCACCACCCCGTGATTTTTTTCTCACTCCTACTAGTGAATGTAATGTAACACACACCCATACAATGCGCACCACCTCATGATGTTTTTCTCACTCCTACTAGTGAATCTAATGTAACACACACCCATACAATGCGCACCACCCCGTGATGTTTTTCTCACTCCTACTAGTGAATGTAATGTAACACACACCCATACAATGAGCACCACCCGGTGATGTTTTTTCACTCCTACAAGTGAATCTAATGTAACACACACCCATAAAATGCGCACCACCCCGTGATGTTTTTCTCACTCCTACTAGTGAATCTAATGTAACACACATCCATACAATGCGCACCACCACGTGATGTTTTTCTCACTCCTACTAGTGAATGTAATGTAACACACACCCATACAATGCGCACCATCCCGTGATGTTTTTCTCACTACTACTAGTGAATCTAATGTAACACACACCCATACAATGCGCACCACTCCGTGATGTTTTTCTCACTCCGACTAGTGAATGTAATGTAACACACACCCATACAATGCGCACCACCCCGTGATGTTTTTCTCACTCCTACTAGTGAATGTAATGTAACACACACCCATACAATGTGCACCACCCCGTGATGTTTTTCTCACTCCTACTAGTGAATGTAATGTAACACACACCCATACAATGCGCACCACCCCGTGATGTTTTTCTCACTCCTACTAGTGAATGTAATGTAACACACACCCATACAATGCGCACCACCCCGCGATGTTTTTCAGAAACCTATCCTACATTGCCACTGCATGTTCCCTGACCTCCCCATGCTGACCACCCCGCGGTGCTTTTCTCCATCTTACATTGCCACTCATTGCCTATCCTAATTCAGACCCTCCGATTCACACCACCCCGTGATGTTTTTCTCACTCCTAATAGTGAATGTAATGTAACACACACCCATACAATGCGCACCACCCCGTGATGTTTTTCTCACTCCTACTAGTGAATCTAATGTAACACACACCCATACAATGCGCACCACCCCGCGATGTTTTTCAGAAACCTATCCTACATTGCCACTGCACGTTCCCTGACCTCCCCATGCTGACCACCTCGCGGTACTTTTCTCCATCCTACATTGCCACTCACTGCCTATCCTAATTCAGACCCTCCGATTCACACCACCCCGTGATGTTTTTCTGACTCCTACCAGTGAATGTAATGTAACACACACCCATCCAATGCGCACCACCCCGTGATGTTTTTCTCACTCCTCCTAGTGAATGTAATGTAACACACACCCATACAATGCGCACCACCCCGTGATGTTTTTCTCACTGCTACTAGTGAATGTAATGTAACACACACCGATACAATGCGCACCACCCCGTGATGTTTTTCTCACTAGTACTAGTGAATGTAATGTAACACACACCCATACAATGCGCACCACCCATGATGTTTTTCTCACTCCTACTAGTGAATGTAATGTAACACACACCCATACAATGCGCACCACCCCGTGATGTTTTTCTCACTCCTACTAGTGAATCTAATGTAACACACACCCAAACAATGCGCACCACCCCGTGATGTTTTTCTCACTCCTACTAGTGAATGTAATGTAACACACACCCATACAATGTGCACCACCCCGTGATGTTTTTCTCACTCCTACTAGTGAATGTAATGTAACACACACCCATACAATGCGCACAACCCCGTGATGTTTTTCTCACTCCTACTAGTGAATGTAATGTAACACACACCCATACAATGCGCACCACCCCGTGATGTTTTTCTCACTCCTACTAGTGAACGTAATGTAACACACACCCATACAATGCGCACCACCCCGTGATGTTTTTCTCACTCCTACTAGTGAACGTAATGTAACACACACCCATACAATGCACACCACCCCGTGATGTTTTTCTCACTCCTACTAGTGAATGTAATGTAACACACACCCATACAATGCGCACCACCCCGTGATGTTTTTCTCACTCCTACTAGTGAATGTAATGTAACACACACCCATACAATGTGCACCACCCCGTGATGTTTTTCTCACTCCTACTAGTGAATGTAATGTAACACACACCCATACAATGCGCACCACCCCGTGATGTTTTTCTCACTCCTACTAGTGAATGTAATGTAACACACACCCATACAATGCGCACCACCCCGCGATGTTTTTCAGAAACCTATCCTACATTGCCACTGCATGTTCCCTGACCTCCCCATGCTGACCACCCCGCGGTGCTTTTCTCCATCTTACATTGCCACTCATTGCCTATCCTAATTCAGACCCTCCGATTCACACCACCCCGTGATGTTTTTCTCACTCCTAATAGTGAATGTAATGTAACACACACCCATACAATGCGCACCACCCCGTGATGTTTTTCTCACTCCTACTAGTGAATCTAATGTAACACACACCCATACAATGCGCACCACCCCGCGATGTTTTTCAGAAACCTATCCTACATTGCCACTGCACGTTCCCTGACCTCCCCATGCTGACCAACTTGCGGTACTTTTCTCCATCCTACATTGCCACTCACTGCCTATCCTAATTCAGACCCTCCGATTCACACCACCCCGTGATGTTTTTCTGACTCCTACCAGTGAATGTAATGTAACACACACCCATCCAATGCGCACCACCCCGTGATGTTTTTCTCACTCCTCCTAGTGAATGTAATGTAACACACACCCATACAAAGCGCACCACCCCGTGATGTTTTTCTCACTGCTACTAGTGAATGTAATGTAACACACACCCATACAATGCGCACCACCCCGTGATGTTTTTCTCACTAGTACTAGTGAATGTAATGTAACACACACCCATACAATGCGCACCACCCATGATGTTTTTCTCACTCCTACTAGTGAATGTAATGTAACACACACCCATACAATGCGCACCACCCCGTGATGTTTTTCTCACTCCTACTAGTGAATCTAATGTAACACACACCCAAACAATGCGCACCACCCCGTGATGTTTTTCTCACTCCTACTAGTGAATGTAATGTAACACACACCCATACAATGCGCACCACCCCGTGATGTTTTTCTCACTCCTACTAGTGAATGTAATGTAACACACACCCATACAATGCGCACCACCCCGTGATGTTTTTCTCACTCCTACTAGTGAATGTAATGTAACACACACCCATACAATGCGCACCACCCCGTGATGTTTTTCTCACTCCTACTAGTGAACGTAATGTAACACACACCCATACAATGCGCACCACATCGTGATGTTTTTCTCACTCCTACTAGTGAACGTAATGTAACACACACCCATACAATGCACACCACCCCGTGATGTTTTTCTCACTCCTACTAGTGAATGTAATGTAACACACACCCATACAATGCGCACCACACCGTGATGTTTTTCTCACTCCTCCTAGTGAATGTAATGTAATACACACCCATACAATGCTCACCACCCCGTGATGTTTTTCTCACTCCTACTAGTGAATGTAATGTAACACACCCCCATACAATGCGCACCACCCCGTGATGTTTTTCTCACTCCTACTAGTGAATGTAATGTAACACACACCCATACAATGCGCACCACCCCGCGATATTTTTCAGAAACCTATCCTACATTGCCACGGCATGTTCCCTGACCTCCCCATGCTGACCACCCAGCGGTGCTTTTCTCCATCTTACATTGCCACTCATTGCCTATCCTAATTCAGACCCTCCGATTCACACCACCCCGTGATGTTTTTCTCACTCCTATCAGTGAATGTAATGTAACACACACCCATACAATGCGCACCACCCCGTGATGTTTTTCTCACTCCTACTAGTGAATGTAATGTAACACACACCCATACAATGCGCACCACCCCGTGATGTTTTTCTCACTCCTAATAGTGAATGTAATGTAACACACACCCATACAATGCGCACCACCCCGTGATGTTTTTCTCACTACTACTAGTCAATATAATGTAACACACACCCATACAATGCGCACCACCCCGTGATGTTTTTCTCACTCCTACTAGGGAATGTAATGTAACACACACCCATACAATGCGCACCACCCCGTGATGTTTTTCTCACTCCTACTAGTGAATCTAATGTAACACACACCCATACAATGCGCACCACCCCGCGATGTTTTTCAGAAACCTATCCTACATTGCCACTGCACGTTCCCTGACCTCCCCATGCTGACCACCCCGCGGTACTTTTCTCCATCCTACATTGCCACTCACTGCCTATCCTAATTCAGACCCTGCGATTCACACCACCCCGTGATGTTTTTCTGACTCCTACCAGTGAATGTAATGTAACACACACCCATACAATGCGCAGCACCCCGTGATGTTTTTCTCACTCCTAATAGTGAATGTAATGTAACACACACCCAAACAATGCGCACCACCCCGTGATGTTTTTCTCACTCCTACTAGTGAATGTAACACACACCCATACAATGCGCACCACCCCGTGATGTTTTTCTCACTCCTACTAGTGAATGTAATGTAACACACACCCATACAATGCGCACCACCCCGTGATGTTTTTCTCACTCCTACTAGTGAATGTAATGTAACAGACACCCATACAATGCGCACCACCCCGTGATGTTTTTCTCACTCCTACTAGTGAATGTAATGTAACACACACCCATACAATGCACACCACACCGTGATGTTTTTCTCACTCCTACTAGTGAATGTAATGTAACACACACCCATGCAATGCGCACCACACCGTGATGTTTTTCTCACTTCTCCTAGTGAATGTAATGTAATACACACCCATACAATGCTCACCACCCCGTGATGTTTTTCTCACTCCTACTAGTGAATGTAATGTAACACACACCCATACAATGCGCACCACCCCGTGATGTTTTTCTCACTCCTACTAGTGAATGTAATGTAACACAAACGCATACAATGCGCACCACCTCGTGATGTTTTTCTCACTCCTACTAGTGAATGTAATGTAACACACACCCATACAATGCGCACCACCCCGTGATGTTTTTCTCACTCCTACTAGTGAATGTAATGTAACACACACCCATACAATGCGCACCACCCCGCGATGTTTTTCAGAAACCTATCCTACATTGCCACTGCATGTTCCCTGACCTCCCCATGCTGACCACCCCGCGGTGCTTTTCTCCATCTTACATTGCCACTCATTGCCTATCCTAATTCAGACCCTCCGATTCACAGCACCCCGTGATGTTTTTCTCACTCCTACTAGTGAATGTAATGTAACACACACCCATACAATGCGCACCACCCCGTGATGTTTTTCTCACTCCTACTAGTGAATGTAATGTAACACACACCCATACAATGCGCACCACCCCGTGATGTTTTTCTCACTCCTAATAGTGAATGTAATGTAACACACACCCATACAATGCGCACCACCCCGTGATGTTTTTCTCACTCCTACTAGTGAATGTAATGTAACACACACCCATACAATGCGCACCACCCCTTGATGTTTTTCTCACTCCTACTAGTGAATGTAATGTAACACACACCCATACAATGCGCACCACCCCGTGATGTTTTTCTCACTCCTACTAGTGAATGTAATGTAACACACACCCATACAATGCGCACCACCCCGTGATGTTTTTCTCACTCCTAATAGTGAATGTAATGTAACACACACCCATACAATGCGCACCACCCCGTGATGTTTTTCTCACTACTACTAGTCAATATAATGTAACACACACCCATACAATGCGCACCACCCCGTGATGTTTTTCTCACTCCTACTAGGGAATGTAATGTAACACACACCCATACAATGCGCACCACCCCGTGATGTTTTTCTCACTCCTACTAGTGAATCTAATGTAACACACACCCATACAATGCGCACCACCCCGCGATGTTTTTCAGAAACCTATCCTACATTGCAACTGCACGTTCCCTGACCTCCCCATGCTGACCACCCCGCGGTACTTTTCTCCATCCTACATTGCCACTCACTGCCTATCCTAATTCAGACCCTGCGATTCACACCACCCCGTGATGTTTTTCTGACTCCTACCAGTGAATGTAATGTAACACACACCCATACAATGCGCAGCACCCCGTGATGTTTTTCTCACTCCTAATAGTGAATGTAATGTAACACACACCCAAACAATGCGCACCACCCCGTGATGTTTTTCTCACTCCTACTAGTGAATGTAACACACACCCATACAGTGCGCACCACCCCGTGATGTTTTTCTCACTCCTACTAGTGAATCTAATGTAACACACATCCATACAATGCGCACCACCCCGTGATGTTTTTCTCACTCCTACTAGTGAATGTAATGTAACACACACCCATACAATGCGCACCACCCCGTGATGTTTTTCTCACTCCTACTAGTGAATGTAATGTAACACACACCCATACAATGCACACCACACCGTGATGTTTTTCTCACTCCTACTAGTGAATGTAATGTAACACACACCCATGCAATGCGCACCACACCGTGATGTTTTTCTCACTCCTCCTAGTGAATGTAATGTAATACACACCCATACAATGCTCACCACCCCGTGATGTTTTTCTCACTCCTACTAGTGAATGTAATGTAACACACACCCATACAATGCGCACCACCCCGTGATGTTTTTCTCACTCCTACTAGTGAATGTAATGTAACACAAACGCATACAATGCGCACCACCTCGTGATGTTTTTCTCACTCCTACTAGTGAATGTAATGTAACACACACCCATACAATGCGCACCACCCCGTGATGTTTTTCTCACTCCTACTAGTGAATGTAATGTAACACACACCCATACAATGCGCACCACCCCGCGATGTTTTTCAGAAACCTATCCTACATTGCCACTGCATGTTCCCTGACCTCCCCATGCTGACCACCCCGCGGTGCTTTTCTCCATCTTACATTGCCACTCATTGCCTATCCTAATTCAGACCCTCCGATTCACAGCACCCCGTGATGTTTTTCTCACTCCTACTAGTGAATGTAATGTAACACACACCCATACAATGCGCACCACCCCGTGATGTTTTTCTCACTCCTACTAGTGAATGTAATGTAACACACACCCATACAATGCGCACCACCCCGTGATGTTTTTCTCACTCCTAATAGTGAATGTAATGTAACACACACCCATACAATGCGCACCACCCCGTGATGTTTTTCTCACTCCTACTAGTGAATGTAATGTAACACACACCCATACAATGCGCATCACCCCTTGATGTTTTTCTCACTCCTACTAGTGAATGTAATGTAACACACACCCATACAATGCGAACCACCCCGTGATGTTTTTCTCACTCCTACTAGTGAATCTAATGTAACACACACCCATACAATGCGCACCACCCCGCGATGTTTTTCAGAAACCTATCCTACATTGCCACTGCACGTTCCCTGACCTCCCCATGCTGACCACCCCGCGGTACTTTTCTCCATCCTACATTGCCACTCACTGCCTATCCTAATTCAGACCCTCCGATTCACACCACCCAGTGATGTTTTTCTGACTCCTACCAGTGAATGTAATGTAACACACACCCATACAATGCGCAGCACCCCGTGATGTTTTTCTCACTCCTACTAGTGAATGTAATGTAACACACACCCATACAATGCGCACCACCCCGTGATGTATTTCTCACTCCTACTAGTGAATGTAATGTAACACACACCCAAACAATGCGCACCACCCCGTGATGTTTTTCTCACTCCTACTATTGAATGTAATGTAACACACACCCATACAATGCGCACCACCCCGTGATGTTTTTCTCACTCCTACTAGTGAATGTAATGGAACACACACCCATACAATGCGCACCACCCCGTGATGTTTTTCAGAAACCTATCCTACATTGCCACTGCATGTTCCGTGACCTCCCCATGCTGACCACCCCGCAGTGCTTTTCTCCATCCTACATTGCCACTCACTGCCTATCCTAATTTAGACCCTCCGATTCACACCACCCCGTGATGTTTTTCTCAGACCTACTAGTGAATGTAATGTCACACAAACCCATACAATGCGCACCACCCCGTGATGTTTTTCTCACTTCTCCTAGTGAATGTAATGTAACACACACCCATACAATGCGCACCACCCCGTGATGTTTTTCTCACTGCTACTAGTGAATGTAATGTAACACACACCCATACAATGCGCACCACCCCGAGATGTTTTTCTCACTGCTACTAGTGAATTTAATGTAACACACACCCATACAATGCGCACAACCACGTGATGTTTTTCTCACTCCTACTACTGAATGTAATGTAACACACACCCATACAATGCGCACCACCCCGTGATGTTTTTCTCACTCCTACTAGTGAATGTAATGTAACACACACCCATACAATGCGCACCACCCCGTGATGTTTTTCTCACTCCTACTAGTGAATGTAATGTAACACACACCCATACAATGCGCACCACCCCATGATGTTTTTCTCATTCCTACTAGTGAATGTAATGTAACACACACCCATACAATGCGCACCACCCCGTGATGTTTTTCTCACTCCTACTAGTGAATGTAATGTAACACACACCCATACAATGCGCACCACCCCGTGATGTTTTTCTCACTCCTACTAGTGAATGTAATGTAACACACACCCAGACAATGCGAACCACCCCGTGATGTTTTTCTCACTCCTACTAGTGAATCTAATGTAATACACACCCATACAATGCGCACCACCCCGCGATGTTTTTATCACTCCTACTAGTGAATGTAATGTAACACACACCCATACAATGCGCACCACCCCGCGATGTTTTTCTCACCCTTACTAGTGAATCTAATGTAACACACACCCATACAATGCGCACCACCCCGCGATGTTTTTCAGAAACCTATCCTACATTGCCACTGCACGTTCCCTGACCTCCCCATGCTGACCACCCCGCGGTACTTTTCTCCATCCTACATTGCCACTCACTGCCTATCCTAATTCAGACCCTGCGATTCACACCACCCTCTGATGTTTTTCTGACTCCTACCAGTGAATGTAATGTAACACACACCCATACAATGCGCAGCACCCCGTGATGTTTTTCTCACTCCTAATAGTGAATGTAATGTAACACACACCCAAACAATGCGCACCACCCCGTGATGTTTTTCTCACTCCTACTAGTGAATGTAACACACACCCATACAATGCGCACCACCCCGTGATGTTTTTCTCACTCCTACTAGTGAATGTAATGTAACACACACCCATACAATGCGCACCACCCCGTGATGTTTTTCTCACTCCTACTAGTGAATGTAATGTAACACACACCCATACAATGCGCACCACCCCGTGATGTTTTTCTCACTCCTACTAGTGAATGTAATGTAACACACACCCATACAATGCACACCACCCCGTGATGTTTTTCTCACTCCTACTAGTGAATGTAATGTAACACACACCCATGCAATGCGCACCACACCGTGATGTTTTTCTCACTCCTCCTAGTGAATGTAATGTAATACACACCCATACAATGCTCACCACCCCGTGATGTTTTTCTCACTCCTACTAGTGAATGTAATGTAACACACACCCATACAATGCGCACCACCCCGTGATGTTTTTCTCACTCCTACTAGTGAATGTAATGTAACACAAACGCATACAATGCGCACCACCTCGTGATGTTTTTCTCACTCCTACTAGTGAATGTAATGTAACACACACCCATACAATGCGCACCACCCCGTGATGTTTTTCTCACTCCTACTAGTGAATGTAATGTAACACACACCCATACAATGCGCACCACCCCGCGATGTTTTTCAGAAACCTATCCTACATTGCCACTGCAGGTTCCCTGACCTCCCCATGCTGACCACCCCGCGGTGCTTTTCTCCATCTTACATTGCCACTCATTGCCTATCCTAATTAAGACCCTCCGATTCACAGCACCCCGTGATGTTTTTCCCACTCCTACTAGTGAATGTAATGTAACACACACCCATACAATGCGCACCACCCCGTGATGTTTTTCTCACTCCTACTAGTGAATGTAATGTAACACACACCCATACAATGCGCACCACCCCGTGATGTTTTTCTCACTCCTAATAGTGAATGTAATGTAACACACACCCATACAATGCGCACCACCCCGTGATGTTTTTCTCACTCCTACTAGTGAATGTAATGTAACACACACCCATACAATGCGCACCACCCCGTGATGTTTTTCTCACTCCTACTAGTGAATCTAATGTAACACACACCCATACAATGCGCACCACCCCGCGATGTTTTTCAGAAACCTATCCTACATTGCCACTGCACGTTCCCTGACCTCCCCATGCTGACCACCCCGCGGTACTTTTCTCCATCCTACATTGCCACTCACTGCCTATCCTAATTCAGACCCTCCGATTCACACCACCCAGTGATGTTTTTCTGACTCCTACCAGTGAATGTAATGTAACACACACCCATACAATGCGCAGCACCCCGTGATGTTTTTCTCACTCCTACTAGTGAATGTAATGTAACACACACCCATACAATGCGCACCACCCCGTGATGTATTTCTCACTCCTACTAGTGAATGTAATGTAACACACACCCAAACAATGCGCACCACCCCGTGATGTTTTTCTCACTCCTACTATTGAATGTAATGTAACACACACCCATACAATGCGCACCACCCCGTGATGTTTTTCTCACTCCTACTAGTGAATGTAATGTAACACACACCCATACAATGCGCACCACCCCGTGATGTTTTTCAGAAACCTATCCTACATTGCCACTGCATGTTCCGTGACCTCCCCATGCTGACCACCCCGCAGTGCTTTTCTCCATCCTACATTGCCACTCACTGCCTATCCTAATTTAGACCCTCCGATTCACACCACCCCGTGATGTTTTTCTCAGACCTACTAGTGAATGTAATGTCACACAAACCCATACAATGCGCACCACCCCGTGATGTTTTTCTCACTTCTCCTAGTGAATGTAATGTAACACACACCCATACAATGCGCACCACCCCGTGATGTTTTTCTCACTGCTACTAGTGAATGTAATGTAACACACACCCATACAATGCGCACCACCCCGAGATGTTTTTCTCACTGCTACTAGTGAATGTAATGTAACACACACCCATACAATGCGCACAACCACGTGATGTTTTTCTCACTCCTACTAGTGAATGTAATGTAACACACACCCATACAATGCGCACCACCCCGTGATGTTTTTCTCACTCCTACTAGTGAATGTAATGTAACACACACCCATACAATGCGCACCACCCCATGATGTTTTTCTCATTCCTACTAGTGAATGTAATGTAACACACACCCATACAATGCGCACCACCCCGTGATGTTTTTCTCACTCCTACTAGTGAATGTAATGTAACACACACCCATACAATGCGCACCACCCCGTGATGTTTTTCTCACTCCTACTAGTGAATGTAATGTAACACACACCCAGACAATGCGCACCACCCCGTGATGTTTTTCTCACTCCTACTAGTGAATCTAATGTAATACACACCCATACAATGCGCACCACCCCGCGATGTTTTTATCACTCCTACTAGTGAATGTAATGTAACACACACCCATACAATGCGCACCACCCCGCGATGTTTTTCTCACTCCTACTAGTGAATGTAATGTAACACACACCCATACAATGCGCACCACCCCGTGATGTTTTTCAGAAACCTATCCTACATTGCCACTGTATGTTCCCTGACCTCCCCATGCTGACCACCCCGCAGGGCTTTTCTCCATCCTACATTGCCACTCACTGCCTATCCTAATTCAGACTCTCCGATTCACACCACCCTGTGATGTTTATCTCACTCCTACTAGTGAATGTAATGTAACACACACCCGTACAATGCGCACCACCCCATGATGTTTTTCTCACTCCTCCTAGTGAATGTAATGTAACACACACCCATACAATGCGCACCACCCCGTGATGTTTTTCTCACTGCTACTAGTGAATGTAATGTAACACAAACCCATACAATGCGCACCACCCCGTGATGTTTTTCTCACTCCTACTAGTGAATGTAATGTAACACACACCCATACAATGCGCACCACCCATGATGTTTTTCTCACTCCTACTAGTGAATGTAATGTAACACACACCCATACAATGCGCACCACCCCGTGATGTTTTTCTCACTCCTGCTAGTGAATCTAATGTAACACACACCCAAACAATGCGCACCACCCCGTGATGTTTTTCTCACTCCTACTAGTGAATGTAATGTAACACACACCCATACAATGCGCACCACCCCGTGATGTTTTTCTCACTCCTACTAGTGAATGTAATGTAACACACACCCATGCAATGCGCACCACCCCGTGATGTTTTTCTCACTCCTACTAGTGAATGTAATGTAACACACACCCATAAAATGCGCACCACCCCGTGATGTTTTTCTCACTCCTACTAGTGAACGTAATGTAACACACACCCATACAATGCGCACCACCCCGTGATGTTTTTCTCACTCCTACTAGTGAACGTAATGTAACACAAACCCATACAATGCACACCACCCCGTGATGTTTTTCTCACTCCTACTAGTGAATGTAATGTAACACACACCCATACAATGCGCACCACACCGTGATGTTTTTCTCACTCCTCCTAGTGAATGTAATGTAATACACACCCATACAATGCTCACCACCCCGTGATGTTTTTCTCACTCCTACTAGTGAATGTAATGTAACACACCCCCATACAATGCGCACCACCCCGTGATGTTTTTCTCACTCCTACTAGTGAATGTAATGTAACACACACCCATACAATGCGCACCACCCCGCGATATTTTTCAGAAACCTATCCTACATTGCCACGGCATGTTCCCTGACCTCCCCATGCTGACCACCCAGCGGTGCTTTTCTCCATCTTACATTGCCACTCATTGCCTATCCTAATTCAGACCCTCCTATTCACACCACCCCGTGATGTTTTTCTCACTCCTATCAGTGAATGTAATGTAACACACACCCATACAATGCGCACCACCCCGTGATGTTTTTTTCACTCCTACTAGTGAATGTAATGTAACACACACCCATACAATGCGCACCACCCCGTGATGTTTTTCTCACTCCTAATAGTGAATGTAATGTAACACACACCCATACAATGCGCACCACCCCGTGATGTTTTTCTCACTCCTACTAGGGAATGTAATGTAACACACACCCATACAATGCGCACCACCCCGTGATGTTTTTCTCACTCCTACTAGTGAATCTAATGTAACACACACCCATACAATGCGCACCACCCCGCGATGTTTTTCAGAAACCTATCCTACATTGCCACTGCACGTTCCCTGACCTCCCCATGCTGACCACCCCGCGGTACTTTTCTCCATCCTACATTGCCACTCACTGCCTATCCTAATTCAGACCCTCCGATTCACACCACCCCGTGATGTTTTTCTGACTCCTACCAGTGAATGTAATGTAACACACACCCATACAATGCGCAGCACCCCGTGATGTTTTTCTCACTCCTACTAGTGAATGTAATGTAACACACACCCAAACAATGCGCACCACCCCGTGATGTTTTTCTCACTCCTACTAGTGAATGTAATGTAACACACACACATACAATGCGCACCACCCCGTGATGTTTTTCTCACTCCTACTAGTGAATGTAACACACACCCATACAATGCGCACCACCCCGTGATGTTTTTCTCACTCCTACTAGTGAATGTAATGTAACACACACCCATACAAGGCGCACCACCCCGTGATGTTTTTCTCACTCCTACTAGTGAACGTAATGTAACACACACCCATACAATGCGCACCACCCCGTGATGTTTTTCTCACTCCTACTAGTGAATGTAATGTAACACACACCCATACAATGCACACCACACCGTGATGTTTTTCTCACTCCTACTAGTGAATGTAATGTAACACACACCCATGCAATGCGCACCACACCGTGATGTTTTTCTCAATCCTCCTAGTGAATGTAATGTAATACACACCCATACAATGCTCACCACCCCGTGATGTTTTTCTCACTCCTACTAGTGAATGTAATGTAACACACACCCATACAATGCGCACCACCCCGTGATGTTTTTCTCACTCCTACTAGTGAATGTAATGTAACACACACCCATACAATGCGCACCACCCCGTGATGTTTTTCTCACTCCTAATAGTGAATGTAATGTAACACACACCCATACAATGCGCACCACCCCGTGATGTTTTTCTCACTACTACTAGTCAATATAATGTAACACACACCCATACAATGCGCACCACCCCGTGATGTTTTTCTCACTCCTACTAGGGAATGTAATGTAACACACACCCATACAATGCGCACCACCCCGTGATGTTTTTCTCACTCCTACTAGTGAATCTAATGTAACACACACCCATACAATGCGCACCACCCCGCGATGTTTTTCAGAAACCTATCCTACATTGCCACTGCACGTTCCCTGACCTCCCCATGCTGACCACCCCGCGGTACTTTTCTCCATCCTACATTGCCACTCACTGCCTATCCTAATTCAGACCCTGCGATTCACACCACCCCGTGATGTTTTTCTGACTCCTACCAGTGAATGTAATGTAACACACACCCATACAATGCGCAGCACCCCGTGATGTTTTTCTCACTCCTAATAGTGAATGTAATGTAACACACACCCAAACAATGCGCACCACCCCGTGATGTTTTTCTCACTCCTACTAGTGAATGTAACACACACCCATACAATGCGCACCACCCCGTGATGTTTTTCTCACTCCTACTAGTGAATGTAATGTAACACACACCCATACAATGCGCACCACCCCGTGATGTTTTTCTCACTCCTACTAGTGAATGTAATGTAACACACACCCATACAATGCGCACCACCCCGTGATGTTTTTCTCACTCCTACTAGTGAATGTAATGTAACACACACCCATACAATGCACACCACACCGTGATGTTTTTCTCACTCCTACTAGTGATTGTAATGTAACACACACCCATGCAATGCGCACCACACCGTGATGTTTTTCTCACTCCTCCTAGTGAATGTAATGTAATACACACCCATACAATGCTCACCACCCCGTGATGTTTTTCTCACTCCTACTAGTGAATGTAATGTAACACACACCCATACAATGCGCACCACCCCGTGATGTTTTTCTCACTCCTACTAGTGAATGTAATGTAACACAAACGCATACAATGCGCACCACCTCGTGATGTTTTTCTCACTCCTACTAGTGAATGTAATGTAACACACACCCATACAATGCGCACCGCCCCGTGATGTTTTTCTCACTCCTACTAGTGAATGTAATGTAACACACACCCATACAATGCGCACCACCCCGCGATGTTTTTCAGAAACCTATCCTACATTGCCACTGCATGTTCCCTGACC
The DNA here is from genome assembly GCF_034190915.1 of Cavia porcellus. NCBI lineage: Eukaryota > Metazoa > Chordata > Mammalia > Rodentia > Caviidae > Cavia > Cavia porcellus. The sequence goes on from NW_026947556.1 coordinate 2,329,202, forward strand.
TCCCCATGCTGACCACCCCGCGGTGCTTTTCTCCATCTTACATTGCCACTCATTGCCTATCCTAATTCAGACCCTCCGATTCACAGCACCCCGTGATGTTTTTCTCACTCCTACTAGTGAATGTAATGTAACACACACCCATACAATGCGCACCACCCCGTGATGTTTTTCTCACTCCTACTAGTGAATGTAATGTAACACACACCCATACAATGCGCACCACCCCGTGATGTTTTTCTCACTCCTAATAGTGAATGTAATGTAACACACACCCATACAATGCGCACCACCCCGTGATGTTTTTCTCACTCCTACTAGTGAATGTAATGTAACACACACCCATACAATGCGCACCACCCCTTGATGTTTTTCTCACTCCTACTAGTGAATGTAATGTAACACGCACCCATACAATGCGCACAACCCCGTGATGTTTTTCTCACTCCTACTAGTGAATCTAATGTAACACACACCCATACAATGCGCACCACCCCGCGATGTTTTTCAGAAACCTATCCTACATTGCCACTGCACGTTCCCTGACCTCCCCATGCTGACCACCCCGCGGTACTTTTCTCCATCCTACATTGCCACTCACTGCCTATCCTAATTCAGACCCTCCGATTCACACCACCCAGTGATGTTTTTCTGACTCCTACCAGTGAATGTAATGTAACACACACCCATACAATGCGCAGCACCCCGTGATGATTTCTCACTCCTACTAGTGAATGTAATGTAACACACACCCATACAATGCGCACCACCCCGTGATGTATTTCTCACTCCTACTAGTGAATGTAATGTAACACACACCCAAACAATGCGCACCACCCCGTGATGTTTTTCTCACTCCTACTATTGAATGTAATGTAACACACACCCATACAATGCGCACCACCCCGTGATGTTTTTCTCACTCCTACTAGTGAATGTAATGTAACACACACCCATACAATGCGCACCACCCCGTGATGTTTTTCAGAAACCTATCCTACATTGCCACTGCATGTTCCGTGACCTCCCCATGCTGACCACCCCGCAGTGCTTTTCTCCATCCTACATTGCCACTCACTGCCTATCCTAATTTAGACCCTCCGATTCACACCACCCCGTGATGTTTTTCTCAGACCTACTAGTGAATGTAATGTCACACAAACCCATACAATGCGCACCACCCCGTGATGTTTTTCTCACTTCTCCTAGTGAATGTAATGTAACACACACCCATACAATGCGCACCACCCCGTGATGTTTTTCTCACTGCTACTAGTGAATGTAATGTAACACACACCCATACAATGCGCACCACCCCGAGATGTTTTTCTCACTGCTACTAGTGAATGTAATGTAACACACACCCATACAATGCGCACAACCACGTGATGTTTTTCTCACTCCTACTACTGAATGTAATGTAACACACACCCATACAATGCGCACCACCCCGTGATGTTTTTCTCACTCCTACTAGTGAATGTAATGTAACACACACCCATACAATGCGCACCACCCCATGATGTTTTTCTCATTCCTACTAGTGAATGTAATGTAACACACACCCATACAATGCGCACCACCCCGTGATGTTTTTCTCACTCCTACTAGTGAATGTAATGTAACACACACGCATACAATGCGCACCACCCCGTGATGTTTTTCTCACTCCTACTAGTGAATGTAATGTAACACACACCCAGACAATGCGCACCACCCCGTGATGTTTTTCTCACTCCTACTAGTGAATCTAATGTAATACACACCCATACAATGCGCACCACCCCGCGATGTTTTTATCACTCCTACTAGTGAATGTAATGTAACACACACCCATACAATGCGCACCACCCCGCGATGTTTTTCTCACTCCTACTAGTGAATCTAATGTAACACACACCCATACAATGCGCACCACCCCGCGATGTTTTTCAGAAACCTATCCTACATTGCCACTGCACGTTCCCTGACCTCCCCATGCTGACCACCCCGCGGTACTTTTCTCCATCCTACATTGCCACTCACTGCCTATCCTAATTCAGACCCTGCGATTCACACCACCCCGTGATGTTTTTCTGACTCCTACCAGTGAATGTAATGTAACACACACCCATACAATGCGCAGCACCCCGTGATGTTTTTCTCACTCCTAATAGTGAATGTAATGTAACACACACCCAAACAATGCGCACCACCCCGTGATGTTTTTCTCACTCCTACTAGTGAATGTAACACACACCCATACAATGCGCACCACCCCGTGATGTTTTTCTCACTCCTACTAGTGAATGTAATGTAACACACACCCATACAATGCGCACCACCCCGTGATGTTTTTCTCACTCCTACTAGTGAATGTAATGTAACACACACCCATACAATGCGCACCACCCCGTGATGTTTTTCTCACTCCTACTAGTGAATGTAATGTAACACACACCCATACAATGCACACCACACCGTGATGTTTTTCTCACTCCTACTAGTGAATGTAATGTAACACACACCCATGCAATGCGCACCACACCGTGATGTTTTTCTCACTCCTCCTAGTGAATGTAATGTAATACACACCCATACAATGCTCACCACCCCGTGATGTTTTTCTCACTCCTACTAGTGAATGTAATGTAACACACACCCATACAATGCGCACCACCCCGTGATGTTTTTCTCACTCCTACTAGTGAATGTAATGTAACACAAACGCATACAATGCGCACCACCTCGTGATGTTTTTCTCACTCCTACTATTGAATGTAATGTAACACACACCCATACAATGCGCACCACCCCGTGATGTTTTTCTCACTCCTACTAGTGAATGTAATGTAACACACACCCATACAATGCGCACCACCCCGCGATGTTTTTCAGAAACCTATCCTACATTGCCACTGCATGTTCCCTGACCTCCCCATGCTGACCACCCCGCGGTGCTTTTCTCCATCTTACATTGCCACTCATTGCCTATCCTAATTCAGACCCTCCGATTCACAGCACCCCGTGATGTTTTTCTCACTCCTACTAGTGAATGTAATGTAACACACACCCATACAATGCGCACCACCCCGTGATGTTTTTCTCACTCCTACTAGTGAATGTAATGTAACACACACCCATACAATGCGCACCACCCCGTGATGTTTTTCTCACTCCTAATAGTGAATGTAATGTAACACACACCCATACAATGCGCACCACCCCGTGATGTTTTTCTCACTCCTACTAGTGAATGTAATGTAACACACACCCATACAATGCGCACCACCCCTTGATGTTTTTCTCACTCCTACTAGTGAATGTAATGTAACACACACCCATACAATGCGCACCACCCCGTGATGTTTTTCTCACTCCTACTAGTGAATCTAATGTAACACACACCCATACAATGCGCACCACCCCGCGATGTTTTTCAGAAACCTATCCTACATTGCCACTGCACGTTCCCTGACCTCCCCATGCTGACCACCCCGCGGTACTTTTCTCCATCCTACATTGCCACTCACTGCCTATCCTAATTCAGACCCTCCGATTCACACCACCCAGTGATGTTTTTCTGACTCCTACCAGTGAATGTAATGTAACACACACCCATACAATGCGCAGCACCCCATGATGTTTTTCTCACTCCTACTAGTGAATGTAATGTAACACACACCCATACAATGCGCACCACCCCGTGATGTATTTCTCACTCCTACTAGTGAATGTAATGTAACACACACCCAAACAATGCGCACCACCCCGTGATGTTTTTCTCACTCCTACTATTGAATGTAATGTAACACACACCCATACAATGCGCACCACCCCGTGATGTTTTTCTCACTCCTACTAGTGAATGTAATGTAACACACACCCATACAATGCGCACCACCCCGTGATGTTTTTCAGAAACCTATCCTACATTGCCACTGCATGTTCCGTGACCTCCCCATGCTGACCACCCCGCAGTGCTTTTCTCCATCCTACATTGCCACTCACTGCCTATCCTAATTTAGACCCTCCGATTCACACCACCCCGTGATGTTTTTCTCAGACCTACTAGTGAATGTAATGTCACACAAACCCATACAATGCGCACCACCCCGTGATGTTTTTCTCACTTCTCCTAGTGAATGTAATGTAACACCCACCCATACAATGCGCACCACCCCGTGATGTTTTTCTCACTGCTACTAGTGAATGTAATGTAACACACACCCATACAATGCGCACCACCCCGAGATGTTTTTCTCACTGCTACTAGTGAATGTAATGTAACACACACCCATACAATGCGCACAACCACGTGATGTTTTTCTCACTCCTACTACTGAATGTAATGTAACACACACCCATACAATGCGCACCACCCCGTGATGTTTTTCTCACTCCTACTAGTGAATGTAATGTAACACACACCCATACAATGCGCACCACCCCGTGATGTTTTTCTCACTCCTACTAGTGAATGTAATGTAACACACACCCATACAATGCGCACCACCCCATGATGTTTTTCTCATTCCTACTAGTGAATGTAATGTAACACACACCCATACAATGCGCACCACCCCGTGATGTTTTTCTCACTCCTACTAGTGAATGTAATGTAACACACACCCATACAATGCGCACCACCCCGTGATGTTTTTCTCACTCCTAATAGTGAATGTAATGTAACACACACCCAGACAATGCGCACCACCCCGTGATGTTTTTCTCACTCCTACTAGTGAATCTAATGTAATACACACCCATACAATGCGCACCACCCCGCGATGTTTTTATCACTCCTACTAGTGAATGTAATGTAACACACACCCATACAATGCGCACCACCCCGCGATGTTTTTCTCACTCCTACTAGTGAATCTAATGTAACACACACCCATACAATGCGCACCACCCCGCGATGTTTTTCAGAAACCTATCCTACATTGCCACTGCACGTTCCCTGACCTCCCCATGCTGACCACCCCGCGGTACTTTTCTCCATCCTACATTGCCACTCACTGCCTATCCTAATTCAGACCCTGCGATTCACACCACCCCGTGATGTTTTTCTGACTCCTACCAGTGAATGTAATGTAACACACACCCATACAATGCGCAGCACCCCGTGATGTTTTTCTCACTCCTAATAGTGAATGTAATGTAACACACACCCAAACAATGCGCACCACCCCGTGATGTTTTTCTCACTCCTACTAGTGAATGTAACACACACCCATACAATGCGCACCACCCCGTGATGTTTTTCTCACTCCTACTAGTGAATGTAATGTAACACACACCCATACAATGCGCACCACCCCGTGATGTTTTTCTCACTCCTACTAGTGAATGTAATGTAACACACACCCATACAATGCGCACCACCCCGTGATGTTTTTCTCACTCCTACTAGTGAATGTAATGTAACACACACCCATACAATGCACACCACACCGTGATGTTTTTCTCACTCCTACTAGTGAATGTAATGTAACACACACCCATGCAATGCGCACCACACCGTGATGTTTTTCTCACTCCTCCTAGTGAATGTAATGTAATACACACCCATACAATGCTCACCACCCCGTGATGTTTTTCTCACTCCTACTAGTGAATGTAATGTAACACACACCCATACAATGCGCACCACCCCGTGATGTTTTTCTCACTCCTACTAGTGAATGTAATGTAACACAAACGCATACAATGCCCACCACCTCGTGATGTTTTTCTCACTCCTACTAGTGAATGTAATGTAACACACACCCATACAATGCGCACCACCCCGTGATGTTTTTCTCACTCCTACTAGTGAATGTAATGTAACACACACCCATACAATGCGCACCACCCCGCGATGTTTTTCAGAAACCTATCCTACATTGCCACTGCATGTTCCCTGACCTCCCCATGCTGACCACCCCGCGGTGCTTTGCTCCATCTTACATTGCCACTCATTGCCTATCCTAATTCAGACCCTCCGATTCACAGCACCCCGTGATGTTTTTCTCACTCCTACTAGTGAATGTAATGTAACACACACCCATACAATGCGCACCACCCCGTGATGTTTTTCTCACTCCTACTAGTGAATGTAATGTAACACACACCCATACAATGCGCACCACCCCGTGATGTTTTTCTCACTCCTAATAGTGAATGTAATGTAACACACACCCATACAATGCGCACCACCCCGTGATGTTTTTCTCACTCCTACTAGTGAATGTAATGTAACACACACCCATACAATGCGCACCACCCCTTGATGTTTTTCTCACTCCTACTAGTGAATGTAATGTAACACACACCCATACAATGCGCACCACCCCGTGATGTTTTTCTCACTCCTACTAGTGAATCTAATGTAACACACACCCATACAATGCGCACCACCCCACGATGTTTTTCAGAAACCTATCCTACATTGCCACTGCACGTTCCCTGACCTCTCCATGCTGACCACCCCGCGGTACTTTTCTCCATCCTACATTGCCACTCACTGCCTATCCTAATTCAGACCCTCCGATTCACACCACCCAGTGATGTTTTTCTGACTCCTACCAGTGAATGTAATGTAACACACACCCATACAATGCGCAGCACCCCGTGATGTTTTTCTCACTCCTACTAGTGAATGTAATGTAACACACACCCATACAATGCACACCACCCCGTGATGTATTTCTCACTCCTACTAGTGAATGTAATGTAACACACACCCAAACAATGCGCACCACCCCGTGATGTTTTTCTCACTCCTACTATTGAATGTAATGTAACACACACCCATACAATGCGCACCACCCCGTGATGTTTTTCTCACTCCTACTAGTGAATATAATGTAACACACACCCATACAATGCGCACCACCCCGTGATGTTTTTCAGAAACCTATCCTACATTGCCACTGCATGTTCCGTGACCTCCCCATGCTGACCACCCCGCAGTGCTTTTCTCCATCCTACATTGCCACTCACTGCCTATCCTAATTTAGACCCTCCGATTCACACCACCCCGTGATGTTTTTCTCAGACCTACTAGTGAATGTAATGTCACACAAACCCATACAATGCGCACCACCCCGTGATGTTTTTCTCACTTCTCCTAGTGAATGTAATGTAACACACACCCATACAATGCGCACCACCCCGTGATGTTTTTCTCAATGCTACTAGTGAATGTAATGTAACACACACCCATACAATGCGCACCACCCCGAGATGTTTTTCTCACTGCTACTAGTGAATGTAATGTAACACACACCCATACAATGCGCACAACCACGTGATGTTTTTCTCACTCCTACTACTGAATGTAATGTAACACACACCCATACAATGCGCACCACCCCGTGATGTTTTTCTCACTCCTACTAGTGAATGTAATGTAACACACACCCATACAATGCGCACCACCCCGTGATGTTTTTCTCACTCCTACTAGTGAATGTAATGTAACACACACCCATACAATGCGCACCACCCCGTGATGTTTTTCTCATTCCTACTAGTGAATGTAATGTAACACACACCCATACAATGCGCACCACCCCGTGATGTTTTTCTCACTCCTACTAGTGAATGTAATGTAACACACACCCATACAATGCGCACCACCCCGTGATGTTTTTCTCACTCCTACTAGTGAATGTAATGTAACACACACCCAGACAATGCGCACCACCCCGTGATGTTTTTCTCACTCCTACTAGTGAATCTAATGTAATACACACCCATACAATGCGCACCACCCCGCGATGTTTTTATCACTCCTACTAGTGAATGTAATGTAACACACACCCATACAATGCGCACCACCCCGCGATGTTTTTCTCACTCCTACTAGTGAATGTAATGTAACACACACCCATACAATGCGCACCACCCCGTGATGTTTTTCTCACTGCTACTAGTGAATGTAATGTAACACAAACCCATACAATGCGCACCACCCCGTGATGTTTTTCTCACTCCTACTAGTGAATGTAATGTAACACACACCCATACAATGCGCACCACCCATGATGTTTTTCTCACTCCTACTAGTGAATGTAATGTAACACACACCCATACAATGCGCACCACCCCGTGATGTTTTTCTCACTCCTGCTAGTGAATCTAATGTAACACACACCCAAACAATGCGCACCACCCCGTGATGTTTTTCTCACTCCTACTAGTGAATGTAATGTAACACACACCCATACAATGCGCACCACCCCGTGATGTTTTTCTCACTCCTACTAGTGAATGTAATGTAACACACACCCATACAATGCGCACCACCCCGTGATGTTTTTCTCACTCCTACTAGTGAATGTAATGTAACACACACCCATACAATGCGCACCACCCCGTGATGTTTTTCTCACTCCTACTAGTGAACGTAATGTAACACACACACATACAATGCGCACCACCCCGTGATGTTTTTCTCACTCCTACTAGTGAACGTAATGTAACACACACCCATACAATGCACACCACCCCGTGATGTTTTTCTCACTCCTACTAGTGAATGTAATGTAACACACACCCATACAATGCGCACCACACCGTGATGTTTTTCTCACTCCTCCTAGTGAATGTAATGTAATACACACCCATACAATGCTCACCACCCCGTGATATTTTTCTCACTCCTACTAGTGAATGTAATGTAACACACCCCCATACAATGCGCACCACCCCGTGATGTTTTTCTCACTCCTACTAGTGAATGTAATGTAACACACACCCATACAATGCGCACCACCCCGCGATATTTTTCAGAAACCTATCCTACATTGCCACGGCATGTTCTCTGACCTCCCCATGCTGACCACCCAGCGGTGCTTTTCTCCATCTTACATTGCCACTCATTGCCTATCCTAATTCAGACCCTCCTATTCACACCACCCCGTGATGTTTTTCTCACTCCTATCAGTGAATGTAATGTAACACACACCCATACAATGCGCACCACCCCGTGATGTTTTTCTCACTCCTACTAGTGAATGTAATGTAACACACACCCATACAATGCGCACCACCCCGTGATGTTTTTCTCACTCCTAATAGTGAATGTAATGTAACACACACCCATACAATGCGCACCACCCCGTGATGTTTTTCTCACTCCTACTAGGGAATGTAATGTAACACACACCCATACAATGCGCACCACCCCGTGATGTTTTTCTCACTCCTACTAGTGAATCTAATGTAACACACACCCATACAATGCGCACCACCCCGCGATGTTTTTCAGAAACCTATCCTACATTGCCACTGCACGTTCCCTGACCTCCCCATGCTGACCACCCCGCGGTACTTTTCTCCATCCTACATTGCCACTCACTGCCTATCCTAATTCAGACCCTCCGATTCACACCACCCCGTGATGTTTTTCTGACTCCTACCAGTGAATGTAATGTAACACACACCCATACAATGCGCAGCACCCCGTGATGTTTTTCTCACTCCTACTAGTGAATGTAATGTAACACACACCCAAACAAGGCGCACCACCCCTTGATGTTTTTCTCACTCCTACTAGTGAATGTAATGTAACACACACACATACAATGCGCACCACCCCGTGATGTTTTTCTCACTCCTACTAGTGAATGTAACACACACCCATACAATGCGCACCACCCCGTGATGTTTTTCTCACTCCTACTAGTGAATGTAATGTAACACACACCCATACAATGCGCACCACCCCGTGATGTTTTTCTCACTCCTACTAGTGAACGTAATGTAACACACACCCATACAATGCGCACCACCCCGTGATGTTTTTCTCACTCCTACTAGTGAATGTAATGTAACACACACCCATACAATGCACACCACACCGTGATGTTTTTCTCACTCCTACTAGTGAATGTAATGTAACACACACCCATGCAATGCGCACCACACCGTGATGTTTTTCTCAATCCTCCTAGTGAATGTAATGTAATACACACCCATACAATGCTCACCACCCCGTGATGTTTTTCTCACTCCTACTAGTGAATGTAATGTAACACACACCCATACAATGCGCACCACCCCGTGATGTTTTTCTCACTCCTACTAGTGAATGTAATGTAACACAAACGCATACAATGCGCACCACCCCGTGATGTTTTTCTCACTCCTACTAGTGAATGTAATGTAACACACACCCATACAATGCGCACCACCCCGTGATGTTTTTCTCACTCCTACTAGTGAATGTAATGTAACACACACCCATACAATGCGCACCACCCCGTGATGTTTTTCTCACTCCTACTAGTGAATGTAATGTAACACACACCCATACAATGCGCACCACCCCGTGATGTTTTTCTCACTCCTACTAGTGAATGTAATGTAACACACACCCATACAATGCGCACCACCCCGTGATGTTTTTCTCACTCCTACTAGTGAATGTAATGTAACACACACCCATACAATGCGCACCACCCCGTGATGTTTTTCTCACTCCTACTAGTGAATGTAATGTAACACACACCCATACAATGCGCACCACCCCGTGATGTTTTTCTCACTCCTACTAGTGAATGTAATGTAACACACACCCATACAATGCGCACCACCACGTGATGTTTTTCTCACTCCTACTAGTGAATGTAATGTAACACACACCCATACAATGCGCACCACCCCGTGATGTTTTTCTCACTCCTACTAGTGAATCTAATGTAACACACACCCATACAATGCGCACCACCCCGCGATGTTTTTATCACTCCTACTAGTGAATGTAATGTAACACACACCCATACAATGCGCACCACCCCGCGATGTTTTTCTCACTCCTACTAGTGAATGTAATGTAACACACACCCATACAATGCGCACCACCCCGTGATGTTTTTCAGAAACCTATCCTACATTGCCACTGTATGTTCCCTGACCTCCCCATGCTGACCACCCCGCAGGGCTTTTCTCCATCCTACATTGCCACTCACTGCCTATCCTAATTCAGACTCTCCGATTCACACCACCCTGTGATGTTTATCTCACTCCTACTAGTGAATGTAATGTAACACACACCCGTACAATGCGCACCACCCCATGATGTTTTTCTCACTCCTCCTAGTGAATGTAATGTAACACACACCCATACAATGCGCACCACCCCGTGATGTTTTTCTCACTGCTACTAGTGAATGTAATGTAACACACACCCATACAATGCGCACCACCCCGTGATGTTTTTCTCACTCCTACTAGTGAATGTAATGTAACACACACCCATACAATGCGCACCACCCCGTGATGTTTTTCTCACTCCTACTAGTGAATGTAATGTAACACACACCCATACTATGCGCACCACCCCGTGATGTTTTTCTCAGTCCTACTAGTGAATGTAATGTAACACACACCCATACAATGCGCACCACCCCGTGATGTTTTTCTCACTACTACTAGTGAATGTAATGTAACACACACCCAAACAATGCGCACCACCCCGTGAAGTTTTTCTCACTCCTACTAGTGAATGTAATGTAACACACACCCATACAATGCGCACCACCCCGTGATGTTTTTCTCACTCCTACTAGTGAATGTAATGTAACACACACCCATACAATGCGTACCACCCCGCGATGTTTTTCAGAAACCTATCCTACATTGCCACTGCATGTTCCCTGACCTCCCCATGCTGACGACACCGCAGTGCTTTTCTCCATCCTACATTGCCACTCACTACCTATCCTAATTCAGACCTTCCGATTCACACCACCCCCTGATGTTTTTCTCACTCCTGCTAGTGAATGTAATGAAACACACACCCATACAATGCGCACCACCCCGTGATGTTTTTCTCACTCCTACTAGTGAACGTAATGTAACACACACCCATACAATGCGCACCACCCCGTGATGTTTTTCTCACTCCTACTAGTGAATGTAATGTAACACACACATACAATGCACACCACCCCGTGATGTTTTTCTCACTCCTACTAGTGAATGTAATGTAACACACACCCATACAATGCGCACCACACCGTGATGTTTTTCTCACTCCTCCTAGTGAATGTAATGTAATACACACCCATACAATGCTCACCACCCCGTGATGTTTTTCTCACTCCTACTAGTGAATGTAATGTAACACACACCAATACAATGCGCACCACCCCGCGATGTTTTTCAGAAACCTATGCTACATTGCCACTGCATGTTCCCTGACCTCCCCATGCTGACCACCCCGCGGTGCTTTTCTCCATCTTACATTGCCACTCATTGCCTATCCTAATTCAGACCCTCCGATTCACAGCACCCCGTGATGTTTTTCTCACTCCTAATAGTGAATGTAATGTAACACACACCCATACAATGCGCACCACCCCGTGATGTTTTTCTCACTCCTACTAGTGAATGTAATGTAACACACACCCATACAATGCGCACCACCCGTGATGTTTTTCTCACTCCTACTAGTGAATGTAATGTAACACACACCCATACAATGCGCACCACCCCGTGATGTTTTTCTCACTCCTACTAGTGAATCTAATGTAACACACACCCATACAATGCGCACCACCCCGCGATGTTTTTCAGAAACCTATCCTACATTGCCACTGCACGTTCCCTGACCTCCCCATGCTGACCACCCCGCGGTACTTTTCTCCATCCTACATTGCCACTCACTGCCTATCCTAATTCAGACCCTCCGATTCACACCACCCCGTGATGTTTTTCCTACTCCTACCAGTGAATGTAATGTAACACACACCCATACAATGCGCAGCACCCCGTGATGTTTTTCTCACTCCTACTAGTGAATGTAATGTAACACACACCCATACAATGCACACCACCCCGTGATGTATTTCTCACTCCTACTAGTGAATGTAATGTAACACACACCCAAACAATGAGCACCACCCCGTGATGTTTTTCTCACTCCTACTAGTGAATGTAATGTAACACACACCCATACAATGCGCACCACCCCGTGATGTTTTTCTCACTCCTACTAGTGAATGTAATGTAACACACACCCATACAATGCGCACCACCCCGTGATGTTTTTCAGAAACCTATCCTACATTGCCACTGCATGTTCCGTGACCTCCCCATGCTGACCACCCCGCAGTGCTTTTCTCCATCCTACATTGCCACTCACTGCCTATCCTAATTCAGACCCTCCGATTCACACCACCCCGTGATGTTTTTCTCAGTCCTACTAGTGAATGTAATGTAACACACACCCATACAATGCGCACCACCCCGTGATGTTTTTCTCACTCCTCCTAGTGAATGTAATGTAACACACACCCATACAATGCGCACCACCCCGTGATGTTTTTCTCACTGCTACTAGTGAATGTAATGTAACACACACCCATACAATGCGCACCACCCCGTGATGTTTTTCTCACTGCTACTAGTGAATGTAATGTAACACACACCCATACAATGCGCACAACCCCGTGATGTTTTTCTCACTCCTACTAGTGAATGTAATGTAACACACACCCATACAATGCGCACCACCCCGTGATGTTTTTCTCACTCCTACTAGTGAATGTAATGTAACACACACCCATACAATGCGCACCACCCCGCGATGTTTTTCTCACTCCTACTAGTGAATGTAATGTAACACACACCCATACAATGCGCACCACCCCGTGGTGTTTTTCTCACTCCTACTAGTGAATCTAATGTAACACAAACCCATACAATGCGCACCACCCCGTGATGTTTTTCTCACTCCTACTAGTGAATGTAATGTAACACACACCCATACAATGCGCACCACCCCGTGATGTTTTTCTCACTCCTACTAGTGAATGTAATGTAACACACACCCATACAATGCGCACCACCCCGTGATGTTTTTCAGAAACCTATCCTACATTGCCACTGTATGTTCCCTGACCTCCCCATGCTGACCACCCCGCAGGGCTTTTCTCCATCCTACATTGCCACTCACTGCCTATCCTAATTCAGACTCTCCGATTCACACCACCCTGTGATGTTTATCTCACTCCTAACAGTGAATGTAATGTAACACACACCCGTACAATGCGCACCACCCCATGATGTTTTTCTCACTGCTACTAGTGAATGTAATGTAACACACACCCATACAATGCGCACCACCCCGTGATGTTTTTCTCACTCCTACTAGTGAATGTAATGTAACACACACCCATACAATGCGCACCACCCGGTGATGTTTTTCTCACTCCTACTAGTGAATGTAATGTAACACACACCCATACAATGCGCACCACCCCATGATCTTTTTCTCACTCCTACTAGTGAATGTAATGTGACACACACCCATACAATGCGCACCACCCCGTGATGTTTTTTTCACTCCCACTAGTGAATGTAATGTAACACACACCCATACAATGCGGACCACCCAGTGATGTTTTTCTCACTCCTACTAGTGAATTTAATGTAACACACACCCATACAATGCGCACCACCCCGTGATGTTTTTCTCACTCCTACTAGTGAATGTAATGTAACACACACCCATACAATGCGCACCACCCCATGATGTTTTTCTCAGTCCTACTAGTGAATGTAATGTAACACACACCCATACAATGCGCACCACCCCGTGATGTTTTTCTCACTCCTACTAGTGAATGTAATGTAACCCACACCCAAACAATGCGCACCACCCCGTGAAGTTTTTCTCACTCCTACTAGTGAATGTAATGTAACACACACCCATACAATGCGCACCACCCCGTGATGTTTTTCTCACTCCTACTAGTGAATGTAATGTAACACACACCCATACAATGCGCACCACCCCGTGATGTTTTTCAGAAACCTATCCTACATTGCCACTGCATGTTCCGTGACCTCCCCATGCTGACCACCCCGCAGTGCTTTTCTCCATCCTACATTGCCACTCACTGCCTATCCTAATTCAGACCCTCCGATTCACACCACCCCGTGATGTTTTTCTCAGTCCTACTAGTGAATGTAATGTAACACACACCCATACAATGCGCACCACCCCGTGATGTTTTTCTCACTCCTCCTAGTGAATGTAATGTAACACACACCCATACAATGCGCACCACCCCGTGATGTTTTTCTCACTGCTACTAGTGATTGTAATGTAACACACACCCATACAATGCGCACCACCCCGTGATGTTTTTCTCACTGCTACTAGTGAATGTAATGTAACACACACCCATACAATGCGCACAACCCCGTGATGTTTTTCTCACTCCTACTAGTGAATGTAATGTAACACACACCCATACAATGCGCACCACCCCGTGATGTTTTTCTCACTCCTACTAGTGAATGTAATGTAACACACACCCATACAATGCGCACCACCCCGCGATGTTTTTCTCACTCCTACTAGTGAATGTAATGTAACACACACCCATACAATGCGCACCACCCCGTGGTGTTTTTCTCACTCCTACTAGTGAATCTAATGTAACACAAACCCATACAATGCGCACCACCCCGTGATGTTTTTCTCACTCCTACTAGTGAATGTAATGTAACACACACCCATACAATGCGCACCACCCCGTGATGTTTTTCTCACTCCTACTAGTGAATGTAATGTAACACACACCCATACAATGCGCACCACCCCGTGATGTTTTTCAGAAACCTATCCTACATTGCCACTGTATGTTCCCTGACCTCCCCATGCTGACCACCCCGCAGGGCTTTTCTCCATCCTACATTGCCACTCACTGCCTATCCTAATTCAGACTCTCCGATTCACACCACCCTGTGATGTTTATCTCACTCCTAACAGTGAATGTAATGTAACACACACCCGTACAATGCGCACCACCCCATGATGTTTTTCTCACTCCTCCTAGTGAATGTAATGTAACACACACCCATACAATGCGCACCACCCCGTGATGTTTTTCTCACTGCTACTAGTGAATGTAATGTAACACACACCCATACAATGCGCACCACCCCGTGATGTTTTTCTCACTCCTACTAGTGAATGTAATGTAACACACACCCATACAATGCGGACCACCCAGTGATGTTTTTCTCACTCCTACTAGTGAATGTAATGTAACACACACCCATACAATGCGCACCACCCCGTGATGTTTTTCTCACTCCTACTAGTGAATGTAATGTAACACACACCCATACAATGCGCACCACCCCATGATGTTTTTCTCAGTCCTACTAGTGAATGTAATGTAACATACACCCATACAATGCGCACCACCCCGTGATGTTTTTCTCACTCCTACTAGTGAATGTAATGTAACCCACACCAAAACAATGCGCACCAACCCGTGAAGTTTTTCTCACTCCTACTAGTGAATGTAATGTAACACACACCCATACAATGCGCACCACCCCGTGATGTTTTTCTCACTCCTACTAGTGAATGTAATGTAACACACACCCATACAATGCGTACCACCCCGCGATGTTTTTCAGAAACCTATCCTACATTGCCACTGCATGTTCCCTGACCTCCCCATGCTGACGACACCGCAGTGCTTTTCTCCATCCTACATTGCCACTCACTGCCTATCCTAATTCAGACCCTCCGATTCACCCCACCCCGTGATGTTTTTCTCACTCCTGCTAGTGAATGTAATGTAACACACACCCATACAATGCGCACCACCCCGTGATGTTTTTCTCACTCCTACTAGTGAATGTAATGTAACACACACCCATACAATGCACACCACCCCTTGATGTTTTTCTCACTCCTACTAGTGAATGTAATGTAACACACACCCATACAATGCGGACCACCCCGCGATGTTTTTCAGAAACCTATCCTACATTGCCACTGCATGTTCCCTGACCTCCCCATGCTGACCACCCCGCGGTGCTTTTCTCCATCTTACATTGCCACTCATTGCCTATCCTAATTCAGACCCTCCGATTCACAGCACCCCGTGATGTTTTTCTGACTCCTACCAGTGAATGTAATGTAACACACACCCATACAATGCGCAGCACCCCGTGATGTTTTTCTCACTCCTACTAGTGAATGTAATGTAACACACACCCATACAATGCGCACCACCCCGTGATGTATTTCTCACTCCTACTAGTGAATGTAATGTAACACACACCCAAACAATGCGCACCACCCCGTGATGTTTTTCTCACTCCTACTAGTGAATGTAATGTAACACACACCCATACAATGCGCACCACCCCGTGATGTTTTTCTCACTCCTACTAGTGAATGTAATGTAACACACACCCATACAATGCGCACCACCCCGTGATGTTTTTCAGAAACCTATCCTACATTGCCACTGCATGTTCCGTGACCTCCCCATGCTGACAACCCCGCAGTGCTTTTCTCCATCCTACATTGCCACTAACTGCCTATCCTAATTCAGACCCTCCGATTCACACCACCCCGTGATGTTTTTCTCAGTCCTACTAGTGAATGTAATGTAACACACACCCATACAATGCGCACCACCCCGTGATGTTTTTCTCACTCCTCCTAGTGAATGTAATGTAACACACACCCATACAATGCGCACCACCCCGTGATTTTTTTCTCACTCCTACTAGTGAATGTAATGTAACACACACCCATACAATGCGCACCACCCCGTGATGTTTTTCTCACTGCTACTGGTGAATGTAATGTAACACACACCCATACAATGCGCACAACCCCGTGATGTTTTTCTCACTCCTACTAGTGAATGTAATGTAACACACACCCATACAATGCGCACCACCCGTGATGTTTTTCTCACTCCTACTAGTGAATGTAATGTAACACACACCCATACAATGCGCACCACCCCGTGATGTTTTTCTCACTCCTACTAGTGAATGTAATGTAACACACACCCATACAATGCGCACCACCCCGTGATGTTTTTCTCACTCCTACTAGTGAATGTAATGTAACACACACCCATACAATGCGCACCACCCCGTGATGTTTTTCTCACTCCTACTAGTGAATGTAATGTAACACACACCCATACACTGCGCACCACCCCGTGATGTTTTTCAGAAACCTATCCTACATTGCCACTGTATGTTCCCTGACCTCCCCATGCTGACCACCCCGCAGGGCTTTTCTCCATCCTACATTGCCACTCACTGCCTATCCTAATTCAGACTCTCCGATTCACACCACCCTGTGATGTTTATCTCACTCCTACTAGTGAATGTAATGTAACAGACACCCGTACAATGCGCACCACCCCATGATGTTTTTCTCACTCCTCCTAGTGAATGTAATGTAACACACACCCATACAATGCGCACCACCCCGTGATGTTTTTCTCACTGCTACTAGTGAATGTAATGTAACACACACCCATACAATGCGCACCACCCCGTGATGTTTTTCTCACTCCTACTAGTGAATGTAATGTAACACACACCCATACAATGCGCACCACCCCGTGATGTTTTTCTCACTCCTACTAGTGAATGTAATGTAACACACACCCATACAATGCGCACCACCCCGTGATCTTTTTCTCACTCCTACTAGTGAATGTAATGTAACACACACCCATACAATGCGCACCACCCCGTGATGTTTTTTTCACTCCTACTAGTGAATGTAATGTAACACACACCCATACAATGCGGACCACCCAGTGATGTTTTTCTCACTCCTACTAGTGAATGTAATGTAACACACACCCATACAATGCGCACCACCCCGTGATGTTTTTCTCACTCCTACTAGTAAATGTAATGTAACACACACCCATACAATGCGCACCACCCCGTGATGTTTTTCTCAGTCCTACTAGTGAATGTAATGTAACACACACCCATACAATGCGCACCACCCCGTGATGTTTTTCTCACTCCTACTAGTGAATGTAATGTAACACACACCCAAACAATGCGCACCACCCCGTGAAGTTTTTCTCACTCCTTCTAGTGAATGCAATGTAACACACACCCATACAATGCGCACCACCCCGTGATGTTTTTCTCACTCCTACTAGTGAATGTAATGTAACACACCCCCATACAATGCGTACCACCCCGGGATGTTTTTCAGAAACCTATCCTACATTGCCACTGCATGTTCCCTGACCTCCCCATGCTGACGACCCCGCAGTGCTTTTCTCCATCCTACATTGCCACTCCCTGCCTATCCTAATTCAGACCCTCCGATTCACACCACCCCGTGATGTTTTTCTCACTCCTGCTAGTGAATGTAATGTAACACACACCCATACAATGCGCACCACCCCGTGATGTTTTTCTCACTCCTACTAGTGAATGTAATGTAACACACACCCATACAATGCGCACCACCCCGTGATGTTTTTCTCACTCCTACTAGTGAATGTAATGTAACACACACCCATACAATGGGCACCACCCCGTGATGTTTTTCTCACTCCTACTAGTCAATGTAATGTAACACACACCCATACAATGCGCACCACCCCGTGATGTTTTTCTCACTCCTACTAGTGAATGTAATGTAACACACATCCATACAATGCGCACCGCCCCGTGATGTTTTTTTTCTGCTACTAGTGAATGTAATGTAACACACACCCATACAATGCGCACCGCCCCGTGATGTTTTTCTCACTCCTACTAGTGAATGTAATGTAACACACACCCATACAATGCGCACCGCCCCGTGATGTTTTTCTCACTCCTACTAGTGAATGTAATGTAACACACACCCATACAATGCGCACCACCCCGTGATGTTTTTCTCACTCCTACTAGTGAATGTAATGTAACACACACCCATACAATGCGCACCACCCCGTGATGTTTTTCTCACTCCTACTAGTGAATGTAATGTAACACACACCCATACAATGCGCACCACCCCGTGATGTTTTTCTCACTCCTACTAGTGAATGTAATGTAACACACACCCATACAATGCCCACCAACCCGTGATGTTTTTCTCACTCCTACTAGTGAATGTAATGTAACACACACCCATACAATGCGCACCACCCCGTGATGTTTTTCTCACTCCTACTAGTGAATGTAATGTAACACACACCCATACAATGCGCACCACCCCGTGATGTTTTTCTCACTCCTACTAGTGAATGTAATGTAACACACACCCATACAATGCGCACCACCCCGTGATGTTTTTCTCACTCCTACTAGTGAATCTAATGTAACACACACCCATACAATGCGCACCACCCCGCGATGTTTTTTTCAGAAACCTATCCTACATTGCCACAGCATGTTCCCTGACCTCCCCATGCTGACCACTCCGCGGTGCGTTTCTCCATCTTACATTGCCACTCACTGCCTATCCTAATTCAGACCCTCCGAGTCACACCACCCCGTGATGTTTTTCTCACTCCTACTAGTGTATGTAATGTAACACACACCCATACAATGCTCACCACCCCATGATGTTTTTCTCACTCCTACTAGTGAATGTAATGTAACACACACCCATACAATGAGCACCACCCCGTGATGTTTTTCTCACTCCTACTAGTGAATGTAATGTAACACACACCCATACGATGCGCACCACCCCGTGATGTTTTTCTCACTCCTACTAGTGAATGTAATGTAACACACACCCAAACAATGCGCACCACCCCGTGAAGTTTTTCTCACTCCTTCTAGTGAATGCAATGTAACACACACCCATACAATGCGCACCACCCCGTGATGTTTTTCTCACTCCTACTAGTGAATGTAATGTAACACACCCCCATACAATGCGTACCACCCCGGGATGTTTTTAAGAAACCTATCCTACATTGCCACTGCATGTTCCCTGACCTCCCCATGCTGACGACCCCGAAGTGCTTTTCTCCATCCTACATTGCCACTCCCTGCCTATCCTAATTCAGACCCTCCGATTCACACCACCCCGTGATGTTTTTCTCACTCCTGCTAGTGAATGTAATGTAACACACACCCATACAATGCGCACCACCCCGTGATGTTTTTCTCACTCCTACTAGTGAATGTAATGTAACACACACCCATACAATGCGCACCACCCCGTGATGTTTTTCTCACTCCTACTAGTGAATGTAATGTAACACACACCCATACAATGGGCACCACCCCGTGATGTTTTTCTCACTCCTACTAGTCAATGTAATGTAACACACACCCATACAATGCGCACCACCCCGTGATGTTTTTCTCACTCCTACTAGTGAATGTAATGTAACACACATCCATACAATGCGCACCGCCCCGTGATGTTTTTTTTCTGCTACTAGTGAATGTAATGTAACACACACCCATACAATGCGCACCGCCCCGTGATGTTTTTCTCACTCCTACTAGTGAATGTAATGTAACACACACCCATACAATGCGCACCGCCCCGTGATGTTTTTCTCACTCCTACTAGTGAATGTAATGTAACACACACCCATACAATGCGCACCACCCCGTGATGTTTTTCTCACTCCTACTAGTGAATGTAATGTAACACACACCCATACAATGCGCACCACCCCGTGATGTTTTTCTCACTCCTACTAGTGAATGTAATGTAACACACACCCATACAATGCGCACCACCCCGTGATGTTTTTCTCACTCCTACTAGTGAATGTAATGTAACACACACCCATACAATGCCCACCAACCCGTGATGTTTTTCTCACGCCTACTAGTGAATGTAATGTAACACACACCCATACAATGCGCACCACCCCGTGATGTTTTTCTCACTCCTACTAGTGAATGTAATGTAACACACACCCATACAATGCGCACCACCCCGTGATGTTTTTCTCACTCCTACTAGTGAATGTAATGTAACACACACCCATACAATGCGCACCACCCCGTGATGTTTTTCTCACTCCTACTAGTGAATCTAATGTAACACACACCCATACAATGCGCACCACCCCGCGATGTTTTTTTCAGAAACCTATCCTACATTGCCACAGCATGTTCCCTGACCTCCCCATGCTGACCACTCCGCAATGCGTTTCTCTATCTTACATTGCCACTCACTGCCTATCCTAATTCAGACCCTCCGAGTCACACCACCCCGTGATGTTTTTCTCACTCCTACTAGTGTATGTAATGTAACACACACCCATACAATGCTCACCACCCCATGATGTTTTTCTCACTCCTACTAGTGAATGTAATGTAACACACACCCATACAATGAGCACCACCCCGTGATGTTTTTCTCACTCCTACTAGTGAATGTAATGTAACACACACCCATACAATGCGCACCACCCCGTGATGTTTTTCTCACTCCTACTAGTGAATGTAATGTAACACACACCCATACAATGCGCACCACCCCGTGATGTTTTTCTCACTCCTCCTAGTGAATGTAATGTAACACACACCCATACAATGCGCACCACCCCGTGATGTTTTTCTCACTGCTACTAGTGAATGTAATGTAACACACACCCATACAATGCGCACCACCCCTTGATGTTTTTCTCACTCCTACTAGTGAATGTAATGTAACACACACCCATACAATGCGCACCACCCCGTGATGTTTTTCTCACTCCTACTAGTGAATGTAATGTAACACACACCCATACAATGCGCACCACCCCGGGATGTTTTTCTCACTCCTACTAGTGAATGTAATGTAACACACACCAATACAATGCGCACCACCCCGTGATGTTTTTCTCACTCCTACTAGTGAATGTAATGTAACACACACCCATACAATGCGCACCACCCCGTGATGTTTTTGTCACTCCTACTAGTGAATGTAATGTAACACACACCCATACAATGCGCACCACCCAGTGATGTTTTTCTACCTCCTAATAGTGAATATAATGTAACACACACGCATACAATGCGCACCACCCCGTGATGTTTTTCTCACTCCTACTAGTGAATGTAATGTAACACACACCCATACAATGCGCACCACCCCGTGATGTTTTTCTCACTCCTACTAGTGAATGTAATGTAACACACACCCATACAATGCGCACCACCCCGTGATGTTTTTCTCACTCCTACTAGTGAATGTAATGTAACACACACCCATACAATGCGCACCAGCCCGTGATCTTTTTCTCACTCCTACTAGTGAATGTAATGTAACACACACCCATACAATGCGCACCACCCCGTGATGTTTTTTTCACTCCTACTAGTGAATGTAATGTAACACAAACCCATACAATGCGGACCACCCAGGGATGTTTTTCTCACTCCTACTAGTGAATGTAATGTAACACACACATATACAATGCGCACCACCCCTTGATGTTTTTCTCACTCCTACTAGTGAATGTAATGTAACACACACCCATACAATGCCCACCAACCCGTGATGTTTTTCTCACTCCTACTAGTGAATGTAATGTAACACACACCCATACAATGCGCACCACCCCGTGATGTTTTTCTCACTCCTACTAGTGAATGTAATGTAACACACACCCATACAATGCTCACCACCCCGTGATGTTTTTCTCACTCCTACTAGTGAATGTAATGTAACACACACCCATACAATGCGCACCACCCCGTGATGTTTTTCTCACTCCTACTAGTGAATCTAATGTAACACACACCCATACAATGCGCACCACCCCGCGATGTTTTTTTCAGAAACCTATCCTACATTGCCACAGCATGTTCCCTGACCTCCCCATGCTGACCACTCCGCGGTGCGTTTCTCCATCTTACATTGCCACTCACTGCCTATCCTAATTCAGACCCTCCGAGTCACACCACCCCGTGATGTTTTTCTCACTCCTGCTAGTGAATGTAATGTAACACACACCCATACAATGCGCACCACCCCGTGATGTTTTTCAGAAACCTATCCTACATTGCCACTGCATGTTCCCTGACCTCCCCATGCTGACGACACCGCAGTGCTTTTCTCCATCCTACATTGCCACTCACTACCTATCCTAATTCAGACCTTCCGATTCACACCACCCCCTGATGTTTTTCTCACTCCTGCTAGTGAATGTAATGAAACACACACCCATACAATGCGCACCACCCCGTGATGTTTTTCTCACTCCTACTAGTGAACGTAATGTAACACACACCCATACAATGCGCACCACCCCGTGATGTTTTTCTCACTCCTACTAGTGAATGTAATGTAACACACACATACAATGCACACCACCCCGTGATGTTTTTCTCACTCCTACTAGTGAATGTAATGTAACACACACCCATACAATGCGCACCACACCGTGATGTTTTTCTCACTCCTCCTAGTGAATGTAATGTAATACACACCCATACAATGCTCACCACCCCGTGATGTTTTTCTCACTCCTACTAGTGAATGTAATGTAACACACACCAATACAATGCGCACCACCCCGCGATGTTTTTCAGAAACCTATGCTACATTGCCACTGCATGTTCCCTGACCTCCCCATGCTGACCACCCCGCGGTGCTTTTCTCCATCTTACATTGCCACTCATTGCCTATCCTAATTCAGACCCTCCGATTCACAGCACCCCGTGATGTTTTTCTCACTCCTAATAGTGAA
Source organism: Cavia porcellus (assembly GCF_034190915.1). Taxonomy (NCBI): domain Eukaryota; kingdom Metazoa; phylum Chordata; class Mammalia; order Rodentia; family Caviidae; genus Cavia; species Cavia porcellus. The sequence continues at coordinate 2,353,636 of NW_026947556.1, forward strand.
TGTAATGTAACACACACCCATACAATGCGCACCACCCCGTGATGTTTTTCTCACTCCTACTAGTGAATGTAATGTAACACACACCCATACAATGCGCACCACCCGTGATGTTTTTCTCACTCCTACTAGTGAATGTAATGTAACACACACCCATACAATGCGCACCACCCCGTGATGTTTTTCTCACTCCTACTAGTGAATCTAATGTAACACACACCCATACAATGCGCACCACCCCGCGATGTTTTTCAGAAACCTATCCTACATTGCCACTGCACGTTCCCTGACCTCCCCATGCTGACCACCCCGCGGTACTTTTCTCCATCCTACATTGCCACTCACTGCCTATCCTAATTCAGACCCTCCGATTCACACCACCCCGTGATGTTTTTCCTACTCCTACCAGTGAATGTAATGTAACACACACCCATACAATGCGCAGCACCCCGTGATGTTTTTCTCACTCCTACTAGTGAATGTAATGTAACACACACCCATACAATGCACACCACCCCGTGATGTATTTCTCACTCCTACTAGTGAATGTAATGTAACACACACCCAAACAATGAGCACCACCCCGTGATGTTTTTCTCACTCCTACTAGTGAATGTAATGTAACACACACCCATACAATGCGCACCACCCCGTGATGTTTTTCTCACTCCTACTAGTGAATGTAATGTAACACACACCCATACAATGCGCACCACCCCGTGATGTTTTTCAGAAACCTATCCTACATTGCCACTGCATGTTCCGTGACCTCCCCATGCTGACCACCCCGCAGTGCTTTTCTCCATCCTACATTGCCACTCACTGCCTATCCTAATTCAGACCCTCCGATTCACACCACCCCGTGATGTTTTTCTCAGTCCTACTAGTGAATGTAATGTAACACACACCCATACAATGCGCACCACCCCGTGATGTTTTTCTCACTCCTCCTAGTGAATGTAATGTAACACACACCCATACAATGCGCACCACCCCGTGATGTTTTTCTCACTGCTACTAGTGAATGTAATGTAACACACACCCATACAATGCGCACCACCCCGTGATGTTTTTCTCACTGCTACTAGTGAATGTAATGTAACACACACCCATACAATGCGCACAACCCCGTGATGTTTTTCTCACTCCTACTAGTGAATGTAATGTAACACACACCCATACAATGCGCACCACCCCGTGATGTTTTTCTCACTCCTACTAGTGAATGTAATGTAACACACACCCATACAATGCGCACCACCCCGCGATGTTTTTCTCACTCCTACTAGTGAATGTAATGTAACACACACCCATACAATGCGCACCACCCCGTGGTGTTTTTCTCACTCCTACTAGTGAATCTAATGTAACACAAACCCATACAATGCGCACCACCCCGTGATGTTTTTCTCACTCCTACTAGTGAATGTAATGTAACACACACCCATACAATGCGCACCACCCCGTGATGTTTTTCTCACTCCTACTAGTGAATGTAATGTAACACACACCCATACAATGCGCACCACCCCGTGATGTTTTTCAGAAACCTATCCTACATTGCCACTGTATGTTCCCTGACCTCCCCATGCTGACCACCCCGCAGGGCTTTTCTCCATCCTACATTGCCACTCACTGCCTATCCTAATTCAGACTCTCCGATTCACACCACCCTGTGATGTTTATCTCACTCCTAACAGTGAATGTAATGTAACACACACCCGTACAATGCGCACCACCCCATGATGTTTTTCTCACTGCTACTAGTGAATGTAATGTAACACACACCCATACAATGCGCACCACCCCGTGATGTTTTTCTCACTCCTACTAGTGAATGTAATGTAACACACACCCATACAATGCGCACCACCCGGTGATGTTTTTCTCACTCCTACTAGTGAATGTAATGTAACACACACCCATACAATGCGCACCACCCCATGATCTTTTTCTCACTCCTACTAGTGAATGTAATGTGACACACACCCATACAATGCGCACCACCCCGTGATGTTTTTTTCACTCCCACTAGTGAATGTAATGTAACACACACCCATACAATGCGGACCACCCAGTGATGTTTTTCTCACTCCTACTAGTGAATTTAATGTAACACACACCCATACAATGCGCACCACCCCGTGATGTTTTTCTCACTCCTACTAGTGAATGTAATGTAACACACACCCATACAATGCGCACCACCCCATGATGTTTTTCTCAGTCCTACTAGTGAATGTAATGTAACACACACCCATACAATGCGCACCACCCCGTGATGTTTTTCTCACTCCTACTAGTGAATGTAATGTAACCCACACCCAAACAATGCGCACCACCCCGTGAAGTTTTTCTCACTCCTACTAGTGAATGTAATGTAACACACACCCATACAATGCGCACCACCCCGTGATGTTTTTCTCACTCCTACTAGTGAATGTAATGTAACACACACCCATACAATGCGCACCACCCCGTGATGTTTTTCAGAAACCTATCCTACATTGCCACTGCATGTTCCGTGACCTCCCCATGCTGACCACCCCGCAGTGCTTTTCTCCATCCTACATTGCCACTCACTGCCTATCCTAATTCAGACCCTCCGATTCACACCACCCCGTGATGTTTTTCTCAGTCCTACTAGTGAATGTAATGTAACACACACCCATACAATGCGCACCACCCCGTGATGTTTTTCTCACTCCTCCTAGTGAATGTAATGTAACACACACCCATACAATGCGCACCACCCCGTGATGTTTTTCTCACTGCTACTAGTGATTGTAATGTAACACACACCCATACAATGCGCACCACCCCGTGATGTTTTTCTCACTGCTACTAGTGAATGTAATGTAACACACACCCATACAATGCGCACAACCCCGTGATGTTTTTCTCACTCCTACTAGTGAATGTAATGTAACACACACCCATACAATGCGCACCACCCCGTGATGTTTTTCTCACTCCTACTAGTGAATGTAATGTAACACACACCCATACAATGCGCACCACCCCGCGATGTTTTTCTCACTCCTACTAGTGAATGTAATGTAACACACACCCATACAATGCGCACCACCCCGTGGTGTTTTTCTCACTCCTACTAGTGAATCTAATGTAACACAAACCCATACAATGCGCACCACCCCGTGATGTTTTTCTCACTCCTACTAGTGAATGTAATGTAACACACACCCATACAATGCGCACCACCCCGTGATGTTTTTCTCACTCCTACTAGTGAATGTAATGTAACACACACCCATACAATGCGCACCACCCCGTGATGTTTTTCAGAAACCTATCCTACATTGCCACTGTATGTTCCCTGACCTCCCCATGCTGACCACCCCGCAGGGCTTTTCTCCATCCTACATTGCCACTCACTGCCTATCCTAATTCAGACTCTCCGATTCACACCACCCTGTGATGTTTATCTCACTCCTAACAGTGAATGTAATGTAACACACACCCGTACAATGCGCACCACCCCATGATGTTTTTCTCACTCCTCCTAGTGAATGTAATGTAACACACACCCATACAATGCGCACCACCCCGTGATGTTTTTCTCACTGCTACTAGTGAATGTAATGTAACACACACCCATACAATGCGCACCACCCCGTGATGTTTTTCTCACTCCTACTAGTGAATGTAATGTAACACACACCCATACAATGCGGACCACCCAGTGATGTTTTTCTCACTCCTACTAGTGAATGTAATGTAACACACACCCATACAATGCGCACCACCCCGTGATGTTTTTCTCACTCCTACTAGTGAATGTAATGTAACACACACCCATACAATGCGCACCACCCCATGATGTTTTTCTCAGTCCTACTAGTGAATGTAATGTAACATACACCCATACAATGCGCACCACCCCGTGATGTTTTTCTCACTCCTACTAGTGAATGTAATGTAACCCACACCAAAACAATGCGCACCAACCCGTGAAGTTTTTCTCACTCCTACTAGTGAATGTAATGTAACACACACCCATACAATGCGCACCACCCCGTGATGTTTTTCTCACTCCTACTAGTGAATGTAATGTAACACACACCCATACAATGCGTACCACCCCGCGATGTTTTTCAGAAACCTATCCTACATTGCCACTGCATGTTCCCTGACCTCCCCATGCTGACGACACCGCAGTGCTTTTCTCCATCCTACATTGCCACTCACTGCCTATCCTAATTCAGACCCTCCGATTCACCCCACCCCGTGATGTTTTTCTCACTCCTGCTAGTGAATGTAATGTAACACACACCCATACAATGCGCACCACCCCGTGATGTTTTTCTCACTCCTACTAGTGAATGTAATGTAACACACACCCATACAATGCACACCACCCCTTGATGTTTTTCTCACTCCTACTAGTGAATGTAATGTAACACACACCCATACAATGCGGACCACCCCGCGATGTTTTTCAGAAACCTATCCTACATTGCCACTGCATGTTCCCTGACCTCCCCATGCTGACCACCCCGCGGTGCTTTTCTCCATCTTACATTGCCACTCATTGCCTATCCTAATTCAGACCCTCCGATTCACAGCACCCCGTGATGTTTTTCTGACTCCTACCAGTGAATGTAATGTAACACACACCCATACAATGCGCAGCACCCCGTGATGTTTTTCTCACTCCTACTAGTGAATGTAATGTAACACACACCCATACAATGCGCACCACCCCGTGATGTATTTCTCACTCCTACTAGTGAATGTAATGTAACACACACCCAAACAATGCGCACCACCCCGTGATGTTTTTCTCACTCCTACTAGTGAATGTAATGTAACACACACCCATACAATGCGCACCACCCCGTGATGTTTTTCTCACTCCTACTAGTGAATGTAATGTAACACACACCCATACAATGCGCACCACCCCGTGATGTTTTTCAGAAACCTATCCTACATTGCCACTGCATGTTCCGTGACCTCCCCATGCTGACAACCCCGCAGTGCTTTTCTCCATCCTACATTGCCACTAACTGCCTATCCTAATTCAGACCCTCCGATTCACACCACCCCGTGATGTTTTTCTCAGTCCTACTAGTGAATGTAATGTAACACACACCCATACAATGCGCACCACCCCGTGATGTTTTTCTCACTCCTCCTAGTGAATGTAATGTAACACACACCCATACAATGCGCACCACCCCGTGATTTTTTTCTCACTCCTACTAGTGAATGTAATGTAACACACACCCATACAATGCGCACCACCCCGTGATGTTTTTCTCACTGCTACTGGTGAATGTAATGTAACACACACCCATACAATGCGCACAACCCCGTGATGTTTTTCTCACTCCTACTAGTGAATGTAATGTAACACACACCCATACAATGCGCACCACCCGTGATGTTTTTCTCACTCCTACTAGTGAATGTAATGTAACACACACCCATACAATGCGCACCACCCCGTGATGTTTTTCTCACTCCTACTAGTGAATGTAATGTAACACACACCCATACAATGCGCACCACCCCGTGATGTTTTTCTCACTCCTACTAGTGAATGTAATGTAACACACACCCATACAATGCGCACCACCCCGTGATGTTTTTCTCACTCCTACTAGTGAATGTAATGTAACACACACCCATACACTGCGCACCACCCCGTGATGTTTTTCAGAAACCTATCCTACATTGCCACTGTATGTTCCCTGACCTCCCCATGCTGACCACCCCGCAGGGCTTTTCTCCATCCTACATTGCCACTCACTGCCTATCCTAATTCAGACTCTCCGATTCACACCACCCTGTGATGTTTATCTCACTCCTACTAGTGAATGTAATGTAACAGACACCCGTACAATGCGCACCACCCCATGATGTTTTTCTCACTCCTCCTAGTGAATGTAATGTAACACACACCCATACAATGCGCACCACCCCGTGATGTTTTTCTCACTGCTACTAGTGAATGTAATGTAACACACACCCATACAATGCGCACCACCCCGTGATGTTTTTCTCACTCCTACTAGTGAATGTAATGTAACACACACCCATACAATGCGCACCACCCCGTGATGTTTTTCTCACTCCTACTAGTGAATGTAATGTAACACACACCCATACAATGCGCACCACCCCGTGATCTTTTTCTCACTCCTACTAGTGAATGTAATGTAACACACACCCATACAATGCGCACCACCCCGTGATGTTTTTTTCACTCCTACTAGTGAATGTAATGTAACACACACCCATACAATGCGGACCACCCAGTGATGTTTTTCTCACTCCTACTAGTGAATGTAATGTAACACACACCCATACAATGCGCACCACCCCGTGATGTTTTTCTCACTCCTACTAGTAAATGTAATGTAACACACACCCATACAATGCGCACCACCCCGTGATGTTTTTCTCAGTCCTACTAGTGAATGTAATGTAACACACACCCATACAATGCGCACCACCCCGTGATGTTTTTCTCACTCCTACTAGTGAATGTAATGTAACACACACCCAAACAATGCGCACCACCCCGTGAAGTTTTTCTCACTCCTTCTAGTGAATGCAATGTAACACACACCCATACAATGCGCACCACCCCGTGATGTTTTTCTCACTCCTACTAGTGAATGTAATGTAACACACCCCCATACAATGCGTACCACCCCGGGATGTTTTTCAGAAACCTATCCTACATTGCCACTGCATGTTCCCTGACCTCCCCATGCTGACGACCCCGCAGTGCTTTTCTCCATCCTACATTGCCACTCCCTGCCTATCCTAATTCAGACCCTCCGATTCACACCACCCCGTGATGTTTTTCTCACTCCTGCTAGTGAATGTAATGTAACACACACCCATACAATGCGCACCACCCCGTGATGTTTTTCTCACTCCTACTAGTGAATGTAATGTAACACACACCCATACAATGCGCACCACCCCGTGATGTTTTTCTCACTCCTACTAGTGAATGTAATGTAACACACACCCATACAATGGGCACCACCCCGTGATGTTTTTCTCACTCCTACTAGTCAATGTAATGTAACACACACCCATACAATGCGCACCACCCCGTGATGTTTTTCTCACTCCTACTAGTGAATGTAATGTAACACACATCCATACAATGCGCACCGCCCCGTGATGTTTTTTTTCTGCTACTAGTGAATGTAATGTAACACACACCCATACAATGCGCACCGCCCCGTGATGTTTTTCTCACTCCTACTAGTGAATGTAATGTAACACACACCCATACAATGCGCACCGCCCCGTGATGTTTTTCTCACTCCTACTAGTGAATGTAATGTAACACACACCCATACAATGCGCACCACCCCGTGATGTTTTTCTCACTCCTACTAGTGAATGTAATGTAACACACACCCATACAATGCGCACCACCCCGTGATGTTTTTCTCACTCCTACTAGTGAATGTAATGTAACACACACCCATACAATGCGCACCACCCCGTGATGTTTTTCTCACTCCTACTAGTGAATGTAATGTAACACACACCCATACAATGCCCACCAACCCGTGATGTTTTTCTCACTCCTACTAGTGAATGTAATGTAACACACACCCATACAATGCGCACCACCCCGTGATGTTTTTCTCACTCCTACTAGTGAATGTAATGTAACACACACCCATACAATGCGCACCACCCCGTGATGTTTTTCTCACTCCTACTAGTGAATGTAATGTAACACACACCCATACAATGCGCACCACCCCGTGATGTTTTTCTCACTCCTACTAGTGAATCTAATGTAACACACACCCATACAATGCGCACCACCCCGCGATGTTTTTTTCAGAAACCTATCCTACATTGCCACAGCATGTTCCCTGACCTCCCCATGCTGACCACTCCGCGGTGCGTTTCTCCATCTTACATTGCCACTCACTGCCTATCCTAATTCAGACCCTCCGAGTCACACCACCCCGTGATGTTTTTCTCACTCCTACTAGTGTATGTAATGTAACACACACCCATACAATGCTCACCACCCCATGATGTTTTTCTCACTCCTACTAGTGAATGTAATGTAACACACACCCATACAATGAGCACCACCCCGTGATGTTTTTCTCACTCCTACTAGTGAATGTAATGTAACACACACCCATACGATGCGCACCACCCCGTGATGTTTTTCTCACTCCTACTAGTGAATGTAATGTAACACACACCCAAACAATGCGCACCACCCCGTGAAGTTTTTCTCACTCCTTCTAGTGAATGCAATGTAACACACACCCATACAATGCGCACCACCCCGTGATGTTTTTCTCACTCCTACTAGTGAATGTAATGTAACACACCCCCATACAATGCGTACCACCCCGGGATGTTTTTAAGAAACCTATCCTACATTGCCACTGCATGTTCCCTGACCTCCCCATGCTGACGACCCCGAAGTGCTTTTCTCCATCCTACATTGCCACTCCCTGCCTATCCTAATTCAGACCCTCCGATTCACACCACCCCGTGATGTTTTTCTCACTCCTGCTAGTGAATGTAATGTAACACACACCCATACAATGCGCACCACCCCGTGATGTTTTTCTCACTCCTACTAGTGAATGTAATGTAACACACACCCATACAATGCGCACCACCCCGTGATGTTTTTCTCACTCCTACTAGTGAATGTAATGTAACACACACCCATACAATGGGCACCACCCCGTGATGTTTTTCTCACTCCTACTAGTCAATGTAATGTAACACACACCCATACAATGCGCACCACCCCGTGATGTTTTTCTCACTCCTACTAGTGAATGTAATGTAACACACATCCATACAATGCGCACCGCCCCGTGATGTTTTTTTTCTGCTACTAGTGAATGTAATGTAACACACACCCATACAATGCGCACCGCCCCGTGATGTTTTTCTCACTCCTACTAGTGAATGTAATGTAACACACACCCATACAATGCGCACCGCCCCGTGATGTTTTTCTCACTCCTACTAGTGAATGTAATGTAACACACACCCATACAATGCGCACCACCCCGTGATGTTTTTCTCACTCCTACTAGTGAATGTAATGTAACACACACCCATACAATGCGCACCACCCCGTGATGTTTTTCTCACTCCTACTAGTGAATGTAATGTAACACACACCCATACAATGCGCACCACCCCGTGATGTTTTTCTCACTCCTACTAGTGAATGTAATGTAACACACACCCATACAATGCCCACCAACCCGTGATGTTTTTCTCACGCCTACTAGTGAATGTAATGTAACACACACCCATACAATGCGCACCACCCCGTGATGTTTTTCTCACTCCTACTAGTGAATGTAATGTAACACACACCCATACAATGCGCACCACCCCGTGATGTTTTTCTCACTCCTACTAGTGAATGTAATGTAACACACACCCATACAATGCGCACCACCCCGTGATGTTTTTCTCACTCCTACTAGTGAATCTAATGTAACACACACCCATACAATGCGCACCACCCCGCGATGTTTTTTTCAGAAACCTATCCTACATTGCCACAGCATGTTCCCTGACCTCCCCATGCTGACCACTCCGCAATGCGTTTCTCTATCTTACATTGCCACTCACTGCCTATCCTAATTCAGACCCTCCGAGTCACACCACCCCGTGATGTTTTTCTCACTCCTACTAGTGTATGTAATGTAACACACACCCATACAATGCTCACCACCCCATGATGTTTTTCTCACTCCTACTAGTGAATGTAATGTAACACACACCCATACAATGAGCACCACCCCGTGATGTTTTTCTCACTCCTACTAGTGAATGTAATGTAACACACACCCATACAATGCGCACCACCCCGTGATGTTTTTCTCACTCCTACTAGTGAATGTAATGTAACACACACCCATACAATGCGCACCACCCCGTGATGTTTTTCTCACTCCTCCTAGTGAATGTAATGTAACACACACCCATACAATGCGCACCACCCCGTGATGTTTTTCTCACTGCTACTAGTGAATGTAATGTAACACACACCCATACAATGCGCACCACCCCTTGATGTTTTTCTCACTCCTACTAGTGAATGTAATGTAACACACACCCATACAATGCGCACCACCCCGTGATGTTTTTCTCACTCCTACTAGTGAATGTAATGTAACACACACCCATACAATGCGCACCACCCCGGGATGTTTTTCTCACTCCTACTAGTGAATGTAATGTAACACACACCAATACAATGCGCACCACCCCGTGATGTTTTTCTCACTCCTACTAGTGAATGTAATGTAACACACACCCATACAATGCGCACCACCCCGTGATGTTTTTGTCACTCCTACTAGTGAATGTAATGTAACACACACCCATACAATGCGCACCACCCAGTGATGTTTTTCTACCTCCTAATAGTGAATATAATGTAACACACACGCATACAATGCGCACCACCCCGTGATGTTTTTCTCACTCCTACTAGTGAATGTAATGTAACACACACCCATACAATGCGCACCACCCCGTGATGTTTTTCTCACTCCTACTAGTGAATGTAATGTAACACACACCCATACAATGCGCACCACCCCGTGATGTTTTTCTCACTCCTACTAGTGAATGTAATGTAACACACACCCATACAATGCGCACCAGCCCGTGATCTTTTTCTCACTCCTACTAGTGAATGTAATGTAACACACACCCATACAATGCGCACCACCCCGTGATGTTTTTTTCACTCCTACTAGTGAATGTAATGTAACACAAACCCATACAATGCGGACCACCCAGGGATGTTTTTCTCACTCCTACTAGTGAATGTAATGTAACACACACATATACAATGCGCACCACCCCTTGATGTTTTTCTCACTCCTACTAGTGAATGTAATGTAACACACACCCATACAATGCCCACCAACCCGTGATGTTTTTCTCACTCCTACTAGTGAATGTAATGTAACACACACCCATACAATGCGCACCACCCCGTGATGTTTTTCTCACTCCTACTAGTGAATGTAATGTAACACACACCCATACAATGCTCACCACCCCGTGATGTTTTTCTCACTCCTACTAGTGAATGTAATGTAACACACACCCATACAATGCGCACCACCCCGTGATGTTTTTCTCACTCCTACTAGTGAATCTAATGTAACACACACCCATACAATGCGCACCACCCCGCGATGTTTTTTTCAGAAACCTATCCTACATTGCCACAGCATGTTCCCTGACCTCCCCATGCTGACCACTCCGCGGTGCGTTTCTCCATCTTACATTGCCACTCACTGCCTATCCTAATTCAGACCCTCCGAGTCACACCACCCCGTGATGTTTTTCTCACTCCTGCTAGTGAATGTAATGTAACACACACCCATACAATGCGCACCACCCCGTGATGTTTTTCTCAGTCCTACTAGTGAATGTAATGTAACACACACCCATACAATGCGCACCACCCCGTGATGTTTTTCTCACTCCTACTAGTGAATGTAATGTAACACACACCCAAACAATGCGCACCACCCCGTGAAGTTTTTCTCACTCCTTGTAGTGAATGCAATGTAACACACACCCATACAATGCGCACCACCCCGTGATGTTTTTCTCACTCCTACTAGTGAATGTAATGTAACACACCCCCATACAATGCGTACCACCCCGGGATGTTTTTCAGAAACCTATCCTACATTGCCACTGCATGTTCCCTGACCTCCCCATGCTGACGACCCCGCAGTGCTTTTCTCCATCCTACATTGCCACTCCCTGCCTATCCTAATTCAGACCCTCCGATTCACACCACCCCGTGATGTTTTTCTCACTCCTGCTAGTGAATGTAATGTAACACACACCCATACAATGCGCACCACCCCGTGATGTTTTTCTCACTCCTACTAGTGAATGTAATGTAACACACACCCATACAATGCGCACCACCCCGTGATGTTTTTCTCACTCCTACTAGTGAATGTAATGTAACACACACCCATACAATGGGCACCACCCCGTGATGTTTTTCTCACTCCTACTAGTCAATGTAATGTAACACACACCCATACAATGCGCACTACCCCGTGATGTTTTTCTCACTCCTACTAGTGAATGTAATGTAACACACATCCATACAATGCGCACCGCCCCGTGATGTTTTTTTTCTGCTACTAGTGAATGTAATGTAACACACACCCATACAATGCGCACCGCCCCGTGATGTTTTTCTCACTCCTACTAGTGAATGTAATGTAACACACACCCATACAATGCGCACCGCCCCATGATGTTTTTCTCACTCCTACTAGTGAATGTAATGTAACACACACCCATACAATGCGCACCACCCCGTGATGATTTTCTCACTCCTACTAGTGAATGTAATGTAACACACACCCATACAATGCGCACCACCCCGTGATGTTTTTCTCACTCCTACTAGTGAATGTAATGTAACACACACCCATACAATGCGCACCACCCCGTGATGTTTTTCTCACTCCTACTAGTGAATGTAATGTAACACACACCCATACAATGCCCACCAACCCGTGATGTTTTTCTCACTCCTACTAGTGAATGTAATGTAACACACACCCATACAATGCGCACCACCCCGTGATGTTTTTCTCACTCCTACTAGTGAATGTAATGTAACACACACCCATACAATGCGCACCACCCCGTGATGTTTTTCTCACTCCTACTAGTGAATGTAATGTAACACACACCCATACAATGCGCACCACCCCGTGATGTTTTTCTCACTCCTACTAGTGAATCTAATGTAACACACACCCATACAATGCGCACCACCCCGCGATGTTTTTTTCAGAAACCTATCCTACATTGCCACAGCATGTTCCCTGACCTCCCCATGCTGACCACTCCGCGGTGCGTTTCTCCATCTTACATTGCCACTCACTGCCTATCCTAATTCAGACCCTCCGAGTCACACCACCCCGTGATGTTTTTCTCACTCCTACTAGTGTATGTAATGTAACACACACCCATACAATGCTCACCACCCCATGATGTTTTTCTCACTCCTACTAGTGAATGTAATGTAACACACACCCATACAATGCGCACCAGCCCGTGATCTTTTTCTCACTCCTACTAGTGAATGTAATGTAACACACACCCATACAATGCGCACCACCCCGTGATGTTTTTTTCACTCCTACTAGTGAATGTAATGTAACACAAACCCATACAATGCGGACCACCCAGGGATGTTTTTCTCACTCCTACTAGTGAATGTAATGTAACACACACATATACAATGCGCACCACCCCTTGATGTTTTTCTCACTCCTACTAGTGAATGTAATGTAACACACACCCATACAATGCCCACCAACCCGTGATGTTTTTCTCACTCCTACTAGTGAATGTAATGTAACACACACCCATACAATGCGCACCACCCCGTGATGTTTTTCTCACTCCTACTAGTGAATGTAATGTAACACACACCCATACAATGCTCACCACCCCGTGATGTTTTTCTCACTCCTACTAGTGAATGTAATGTAACACACACCCATACAATGCGCACCACCCCGTGATGTTTTTCTCACTCCTACTAGTGAATCTAATGTAACACACACCCATACAATGCGCACCACCCCGCGATGTTTTTTTCAGAAACCTATCCTACATTGCCACAGCATGTTCCCTGACCTCCCCATGCTGACCACTCCGCGGTGCGTTTCTCCATCTTACATTGCCACTCACTGCCTATCCTAATTCAGACCCTCCGAGTCACACCACCCCGTGATGTTTTTCTCACTCCTGCTAGTGAATGTAATGTAACACACACCCATACAATGCGCACCACCCCGTGATGTTTTTCTCAGTCCTACTAGTGAATGTAATGTAACACACACCCATACAATGCGCACCACCCCGTGATGTTTTTCTCACTCCTACTAGTGAATGTAATGTAACACACACCCAAACAATGCGCACCACCCCGTGAAGTTTTTCTCACTCCTTGTAGTGAATGCAATGTAACACACACCCATACAATGCGCACCACCCCGTGATGTTTTTCTCACTCCTACTAGTGAATGTAATGTAACACACCCCCATACAATGCGTACCACCCCGGGATGTTTTTCAGAAACCTATCCTACATTGCCACTGCATGTTCCCTGACCTCCCCATGCTGACGACCCCGCAGTGCTTTTCTCCATCCTACATTGCCACTCCCTGCCTATCCTAATTCAGACCCTCCGATTCACACCACCCCGTGATGTTTTTCTCACTCCTGCTAGTGAATGTAATGTAACACACACCCATACAATGCGCACCACCCGTGATGTTTTTCTCACTCCTACTAGTGAATGTAATGTAACACACACCCATACAATGCGCACCACCCCGTGATGTTTTTCTCACTCCTACTAGTGAATGTAATGTAACACACACCCATACAATGGGCACCACCCCGTGATGTTTTTCTCACTCCTACTAGTCAATGTAATGTAACACACACCCATACAATGCGCACTACCCCGTGATGTTTTTCTCACTCCTACTAGTGAATGTAATGTAACACACATCCATACAATGCGCACCGCCCCGTGATGTTTTTTTTCTGCTACTAGTGAATGTAATGTAACACACACCCATACAATGCGCACCGCCCCGTGATGTTTTTCTCACTCCTACTAGTGAATGTAATGTAACACACACCCATACAATGCGCACCGCCCCGTGATGTTTTTCTCACTCCTACTAGTGAATGTAATGTAACACACACCCATACAATGCGCACCACCCCGTGATGTTTTTCTCACTCCTACTAGTGAATGTAATGTAACACACACCCATACAATGCGCACCACCCCGTGATGTTTTTCTCACTCCTACTAGTGAATGTAATGTAACACACACCCATACAATGCGCACCACCCCGTGATGTTTTTCTCACTCCTACTAGTGAATGTAATGTAACACACACCCATACAATGCCCACCAACCCGTGATGTTTTTCTCACTCCTACTAGTGAATGTAATGTAACACACACCCATACAATGCGCACCACCCCGTGATGTTTTTCTCACTCCTACTAGTGAATGTAATGTAACACACACCCATACAATGCGCACCACCCCGTGATGTTTTTCTCACTCCTACTAGTGAATGTAATGTAACACACACCCATACAATGCGCACCACCTCGTGATGTTTTTCTCACTCCTACTAGTGAATCTAATGTAACACACACCCATACAATGCGCACCACCCCGCGATGTTTTTTTCAGAAACCTATCCTACATTGCCACAGCATGTTCCCAGACCTCCCCATGCTGACCACTCCGCGGTGCGTTTCTCCATCTTACATTGCCACTCACTGCCTATCCTAATTCAGACCCTCCGAGTCACACCACCCCGTGATGTTTTTCTCACTCCTACTAGTGTATGTAATGTAACACACACCCATACAATGCTCACCACCCCATGATGTTTTTCTCACTCCTACTAGTGAATGTAATGTAACACACACCCATACAATGAGCACCACCCCGTGATGTTTTTCTCACTCCTACTAGTGAATGTAATGTAACACACACCCATACGATGCGCACCACCCCGTGATGTTTTTCTCACTCCTACTAGTGAATGTAATGTAACACACACCCAAACAATGCGCACCACCCCGTGAAGTTTTTCTCACTCCTTCTAGTGAATGCAATGTAACACACACCCATACAATGCGCACCACCCCGTGATGTTTTTCTCACTCCTACTAGTGAATGTAATGTAACACACCCCCATACAATGCGTACCACCCTGGGATGTTTTTCAGAAACCTATCCTACATTGCCACTGCATGTTCCCTGACCTCCCCATGCTGACGACCCCGCAGTGCTTTTCTCCATCCTACATTGCCACTCCCTGCCTATCCTAATTCAGACCCTCCGATTCACACCACCCCGTGATGTTTTTCTCACTCCTGCTAGTGAATGTAATGTAACACACACCCATACAATGCGCACCACCCCGTGATGTTTTTCTCACTCCTACTAGTGAATGTAATGTAACACACACCCATACAATGCGCACCACCCCGTGATGTTTTTCTCACTCCTACTAGTGAATGTAATGTAACACACACCCATACAATGGGCACCACCCCGTGATGTTTTTCTCACTCCTACTAGTCAATGTAATGTAACACACACCCATACAATGCGCACCACCCCGTGATGTTTTTCTCACTCCTACTAGTGAATGTAATGTAACACACATCCATACAATGCGCACCGCCCCGTGATGTTTTTTTTCTGCTACTAGTGAATGTAATGTAACACACACCCATACAATGCGCACCGCCCCGTGATGTTTTTCTCAATCCTACTAGTGAATGTAATGTAACACACACCCATACAATGCGCACCGCCCCGTGATGTTTTTCTCACTCCTACTAGTGAATGTAATGTAACACACACCCATACAATGCGCACCACCCCGTGATGTTTTTCTCACTCCTACTAGTGAATGTAATGTAACACACACCCATACAATGCGCACCACCCCGTGATGTTTTTCTCACTCCTACTAGTGAATGTAATGTAACACACACCCATACAATGCGCACCACCCCGTGATGTTTTTCTCACTCCTACTAGTGAATGTAATGTAACACACACCCATACAATGCCCACCAACCCGTGATGTTTTTCTCACTCCTACTAGTGAATGTAATGTAACACACACCCATACAATGCGCACCACCCCGTGATGTTTTTCTCACTCCTACTAGTGAATCTAATGTAACACACACCCATACAATGCGCACCACCCCGCGATGTTTTTTTCAGAAACCTATCCTACATTGCCACAGCATGTTCCCTGACCTCCCCATGCTGACCACTCCGCGGTGCGTTTCTCCATCTTACATTGCCACTCACTGCCTATCCTAATTCAGACCCTCCGAGTCACACCACCCCGTGATGTTTTTCTCACTCCTACTAGTGTATGTAATGTAACACACACCCATACAATGCGCACCACCCCGTGATGTTTTTCTCACTCCTACTAGTGAATGTAATGTAACACACACCCATACAATGCTCACCACCCCATGATGTTTTTCTCACTGCTACTAGTGAATGTAATGTAACACACACCCATACAATGCGCACCACCCCTTGATGTTTTTCTCACTCCTACTAGTGAATGTAATGTAACACACACCCATACAATGCGCACCACCCCGTGATGTTTTTCTCACTCCTACTAGTGAATGTAATGTAACACACACCCATACAATGCGCACCACCCCGGGATGTTTTTCTCACTCCTACTAGTGAATGTAATGTAACACACACCAATACAATGCGCACCACCCCGTGATGTTTTTCTCACTCCTACTAGTGAATGTAATGTAACACACACCCATACAATGCGCACCACCCCGCGATGTTTTTCAGAAACCTATCCTACATTGCCACTGCATGTTCCCTGACCTCCCCATGCTGACCACCCCGCGGTGCTTTTCTCCATCTTACATTGCCACTCATTGCCTATCCTAATTCAGACCCTCCGATTCACACCACCCCGTGATGTTTTTCTCACTCCTACTAGTGAATGTAATGTAACACACACCCATACAATGCGCACCACCCCGTGATGTTTTTGTCACTCCTACTAGTGAATGTAATGTAACACACACCCATACAATGCGCACCACCCAGTGATGTTTTTCTACCTCCTAATAGTGAATATAATGTAACACACACGCATACAATGCGCACCACCCCGTGATGTTTTTCTCACTCCTACTAGTGAATGTAATGTAACACACACCCATACAATGCGCACCACCCCGTGATGTTTTTCTCACTCCTACTAGTGAATGTAATGTAACACACACCCATACAATGCGCACCACCCCGTGATGTTTTTCTCACTCCTTGTAGTGAATGTAATGTAACACACATCCATACAATGCGCACCGCCCCGTGATGTTTTTTTTCTGCTACTAGTGAATGTAATGTAACACACACCCATACAATGCGCACCGCCCCGTGATGTTTTTCTCACTCCTACTAGTGAATGTAATGTAACACACACCCATACAATGCGCACCGCCCCATGATGTTTTTCTCACTCCTACTAGTGAATGTAATGTAACACACACCCATACAATGCGCACCACCCCGTGATGATTTTCTCACTCCTACTAGTGAATGTAATGTAACACACACCCATACAATGCGCACCACCCCGTGATGTTTTTCTCACTCCTACTAGTGAATGTAATGTAACACACACCCATACAATGCGCACCACCCCGTGATGTTTTTCTCACTCCTACTAGTGAATGTAATGTAACACACACCCATACAATGCCCACCAACCCGTGATGTTTTTCTCACTCCTACTAGTGAATGTAATGTAACACACACCCATACAATGCGCACCACCCCGTGATGTTTTTCTCACTCCTACTAGTGAATGTAATGTAACACACACCCATACAATGCGCACCACCCCGTGATGTTTTTCTCACTCCTACTAGTGAATGTAATGTAACACACACCCATACAATGCGCACCACCCCGTGATGTTTTTCTCACTCCTACTAGTGAATCTAATGTAACACACACCCATACAATGCGCACCACCCCGCGATGTTTTTTTCAGAAACCTATCCTACATTGCCACAGCATGTTCCCTGACCTCCCCATGCTGACCACTCCGCGGTGCGTTTCTCCATCTTACATTGCCACTCACTGCCTATCCTAATTCAGACCCTCCGAGTCACACCACCCCGTGATGTTTTTCTCACTCCTACTAGTGTATGTAATGTAACACACACCCATACAATGCTCACCACCCCATGATGTTTTTCTCACTCCTACTAGTGAATGTAATGTAACACACACCCATACAATGCGCACCAGCCCGTGATCTTTTTCTCACTCCTACTAGTGAATGTAATGTAACACACACCCATACAATGCGCACCACCCCGTGATGTTTTTTTCACTCCTACTAGTGAATGTAATGTAACACAAACCCATACAATGCGGACCACCCAGGGATGTTTTTCTCACTCCTACTAGTGAATGTAATGTAACACACACATATACAATGCGCACCACCCCTTGATGTTTTTCTCACTCCTACTAGTGAATGTAATGTAACACACACCCATACAATGCCCACCAACCCGTGATGTTTTTCTCACTCCTACTAGTGAATGTAATGTAACACACACCCATACAATGCGCACCACCCCGTGATGTTTTTCTCACTCCTACTAGTGAATGTAATGTAACACACACCCATACAATGCTCACCACCCCGTGATGTTTTTCTCACTCCTACTAGTGAATGTAATGTAACACACACCCATACAATGCGCACCACCCCGTGATGTTTTTCTCACTCCTACTAGTGAATCTAATGTAACACACACCCATACAATGCGCACCACCCCGCGATGTTTTTTTCAGAAACCTATCCTACATTGCCACAGCATGTTCCCTGACCTCCCCATGCTGACCACTCCGCGGTGCGTTTCTCCATCTTACATTGCCACTCACTGCCTATCCTAATTCAGACCCTCCGAGTCACACCACCCCGTGATGTTTTTCTCACTCCTGCTAGTGAATGTAATGTAACACACACCCATACAATGCGCACCACCCCGTGATGTTTTTCTCAGTCCTACTAGTGAATGTAATGTAACACACACCCATACAATGCGCACCACCCCGTGATGTTTTTCTCACTCCTACTAGTGAATGTAATGTAACACACACCCAAACAATGCGCACCACCCCGTGAAGTTTTTCTCACTCCTTGTAGTGAATGCAATGTAACACACACCCATACAATGCGCACCACCCCGTGATGTTTTTCTCACTCCTACTAGTGAATGTAATGTAACACACCCCCATACAATGCGTACCACCCCGGGATGTTTTTCAGAAACCTATCCTACATTGCCACTGCATGTTCCCTGACCTCCCCATGCTGACGACCCCGCAGTGCTTTTCTCCATCCTACATTGCCACTCCCTGCCTATCCTAATTCAGACCCTCCGATTCACACCACCCCGTGATGTTTTTCTCACTCCTGCTAGTGAATGTAATGTAACACACACCCATACAATGCGCACCACCCGTGATGTTTTTCTCACTCCTACTAGTGAATGTAATGTAACACACACCCATACAATGCGCACCACCCCGTGATGTTTTTCTCACTCCTACTAGTGAATGTAATGTAACACACACCCATACAATGGGCACCACCCCGTGATGTTTTTCTCACTCCTACTAGTCAATGTAATGTAACACACACCCATACAATGCGCACTACCCCGTGATGTTTTTCTCACTCCTACTAGTGAATGTAATGTAACACACATCCATACAATGCGCACCGCCCCGTGATGTTTTTTTTCTGCTACTAGTGAATGTAATGTAACACACACCCATACAATGCGCACCGCCCCGTAATGTTTTTCTCACTCCTACTAGTGAATGTAATGTAACACACACCCATACAATGCGCACCGCCCCGTGATGTTTTTCTCACTCCTACTAGTGAATGTAATGTAACACACACCCATACAATGCGCACCACCCCGTGATGTTTTTCTCACTCCTACTAGTGAATGTAATGTAACACACACCCATACAATGCGCACCACCCCGTGATGTTTTTCTCACTCCTACTAGTGAATGTAATGTAACACACACCCATACAATGCGCACCACCCCGTGATGTTTTTCTCACTCCTACTAGTGAATGTAATGTAACACACACCCATACAATGCCCACCAACCCGTGATGTTTTTCTCACTCCTACTAGTGAATGTAATGTAACACACACCCATACAATGCGCACCACCCCGTGATGTTTTTCTCACTCCTACTAGTGAATGTAATGTAACACACACCCATACAATGCGCACCACCCCGTGATGTTTTTCTCACTCCTACTAGTGAATGTAATGTAACACACACCCATACAATGCGCACCACCTCGTGATGTTTTTCTCACTCCTACTAGTGAATCTAATGTAACACACACCCATACAATGCGCACCACCCCGCGATGTTTTTTTCAGAAACCTATCCTACATTGCCACAGCATGTTCCCTGACCTCCCCATGCTGACCACTCCGCGGTGCGTTTCTCCATCTTACATTGCCACTCACTGCCTATCCTAATTCAGACCCTCCGAGTCACACCACCCCGTGATGTTTTTCTCACTCCTACTAGTGTATGTAATGTAACACACACCCATACAATGCTCACCACCCCATGATGTTTTTCTCACTCCTACTAGTGAATGTAATGTAACACACACCCATACAATGAGCACCACCCCGTGATGTTTTTCTCACTCCTACTAGTGAATGTAATGTAACACACACCCATACGATGCGCACCACCCCGTGATGTTTTTCTCACTCCTACTAGTGAATGTAATGTAACACACACCCAAACAATGCGCACCACCCCGTGAAGTTTTTCTCACTCCTTCTAGTGAATGCAATGTAACACACACCCATACAATGCGCACCACCCCGTGATGTTTTTCTCACTCCTACTAGTGAATGTAATGTAACACACCCCCATAAAATGCGTACCACCCCGGGATGTTTTTCAGAAACCTATCCTACATTGCCACTGCATGTTCCCTGACCTCCCCATGCTGACGACCCCGCAGTGCTTTTCTCCATCCTACATTGCCACTCCCTGCCTATCCTAATTCAGACCCTCCGATTCACACCACCCCGTGATGTTTTTCTCACTCCTGCTAGTGAATGTAATGTAACACACACCCATACAATGCGCACCACCCCGTGATGTTTTTCTCACTCCTACTAGTGAATGTAATGTAACACACACCCATACAATGCGCACCACCCCGTGATGTTTTTCTCACTCCTACTAGTGAATGTAATGTAACACACACCCATACAATGGGCACCACCCCGTGATGTTTTTCTCACTCCTACTAGTCAATGTAATGTAACACACACCCATACAATGCGCACCACCCCGTGATGTTTTTCTCACTCCTACTAGTGAATGTAATGTAACACACATCCATACAATGCGCACCGCCCCGTGATGTTTTTTTCTGCTACTAGTGAATGTAATGTAACACACACCCATACAATGCGCACCGCCCCGTGATGTTTTTCTCAATCCTACTAGTGAATGTAATGTAACACACACCCATACAATGCGCACCGCCCCGTGATGTTTTTCTCACTCCTACTAGTGAATGTAATGTAACACACACCCATACAATGCGCACCACCCCGTGATGTTTTTCTCACTCCTACTAGTGAATGTAATGTAACACACACCCATACAATGCGCACCACCCCGTGATGTTTTTCTCACTCCTACTAGTGAATGTAATGTAACACACACCCATACAATGCGCACCACCCCGTGATGTTTTTCTCACTCCTACTAGTGAATGTAATGTAACACACACCCATACAATGCCCACCAACCCGTGATGTTTTTCTCACTCCTACTAGTGAATGTAATGTAACACACACCCATACAATGCGCACCACCCCGTGATGTTTTTCTCACTCCTACTAGTGAATGTAATGTAACACACACCCATACAATGCGCACCACCCCGTGATGTTTTTCTCACTCCTACTAGTGAATGTAATGTAACACACACCCATACAATGCGCACCACCCCGTGATGTTTTTCTCACTCCTACTAGTGAATCTAATGTAACACACACCCATACAATGCGCACCACCCCGCGATGTTTTTTTCAGAAACCTATCCTACATTGCCACAGCATGTTCCCTGACCTCCCCATGCTGACCACTCCGCGGTGCGTTTCTCCATCTTACATTGCCACTCACTGCCTATCCTAATTCAGACCCTCCGAGTCACACCACCCCGTGATGTTTTTCTCACTCCTACTAGTGTATGTAATGTAACACACACCCATACAATGCGCACCACCCCGTGATGTTTTTCTCACTCCTACTAGTGAATGTAATGTAACACACACCCATACAATGCTCACCACCCCATGATGTTTTTCTCACTGCTACTAGTGAATGTAATGTAACACACACCCATACAATGCGCACCACCCCTTGATGTTTTTCTCACTCCTACTAGTGAATGTAATGTAACACACACCCATACAATGCGCACCACCCCGTGATGTTTTTCTCACTCCTACTAGTGAATGTAATGTAACACACACCCATACAATGCGCACCACCCCGGGATGTTTTTCTCACTCCTACTAGTGAATGTAATGTAACACACACCAATACAATGCGCACCACCCCGTGATGTTTTTCTCACTCCTACTAGTGAATGTAATGTAACACACACCCATACAATGCGCACCACCCCGCGATGTTTTTCAGAAACCTATCCTACATTGCCACTGCATGTTCCCTGACCTCCCCATGCTGACCACCCCGCGGTGCTTTTCTCCATCTTACATTGCCACTCATTGCCTATCCTAATTCAGACCCTCCGATTCACACCACCCCGTGATGTTTTTCTCACTCCTACTAGTGAATGTAATGTAACACACACCCATACAATGCGCACCACCCCGTGATGTTTTTGTCACTCCTACTAGTGAATGTAATGTAACACACACCCATACAATGCGCACCACCCAGTGATGTTTTTCTACCTCCTAATAGTGAATATAATGTAACACACACGCATACAATGCGCACCACCCCGTGATGTTTTTCTCACTCCTACTAGTGAATGTGATGTAACACACACCCATACAATGCGCACCACCCCGTGATGTTTTTCTCACTCCTACTAGTGAATGTAATGTAACACACACCCATACAATGCGCACCACCCCGTGATGTTTTTCTCACTCCTACTAGTGAATGTAATGTAACACACACCCATACAATGCGCACCAGCCCGTGATCTTTTTCTCACTCCTACTAGTGAATGTAATGTAACACAAACCCATACAATGCGGACCACCCAGGGATGTTTTTCTCACTCCTACTAGTGAATGTAATGTAACACACACATATACAATGCGCACCACCCCTTGATGTTTTTCTCACTCCTACTAGTGAATGTAATGTAACACACACCCATACAATGCCCACCAACCCGTGATGTTTTTCTCACTCCTACTAGTGAATGTAATGTAACACACACCCATACAATGCGCACCACCCCGTGATGTTTTTCTCACTCCTACTAGTGAATGTAATGTAACACACACCCATACAATGCGCACCACCCCGTGATGTTTTTCTCACTCCTACTAGTGAATGTAATGTAACACACACCCATACAATGCGCACCACCCCGTGATGTTTTTCTCACTCCTACTAGTGAATCTAATGTAACACACACCCATACAATGCGCACCACCCCGCGATGTTTTTTTCAGAAACCTATCCTACATTGCCACAGCATGTTCCCTGACCTCCCCATGCTGACCACTCCGCGGTGCGTTTCTCCATCTTACATTGCCACTCACTGCCTATCCTAATTCAGACCATCCGAGTCACACCACCCCGTGATGTTTTTCTCACTCCTACTAGTGTATGTAATGTAACACACACCCATACAATGCTCACCACCCCATGATGTTTTTCTCACTCCTACTAGTGAATGTAATGTAACACACACCCATACAATGAGCACCACCCCGTGATGTTTTTCTCACTCCTACTAGTGAATGTAATGTAACACACACCCATACAATGCGCACCACCCCGTGATGTTTTTCTCACTCCTACTAGTGAATGTAATGTAACACACACCCATACAATGCGCACCACCCCGTGATGTTTTTCTCACTCCTCCTAGTGAATGTAATGTAACACACACCCATACAATGCGCACCACCCCGTGATGTTTTTCTCACTCCTCCTAGTGAATGTAATGTAACACACACCCATACAATGCGCACCACCCCGGGATGTTTTTCTCACTCCTACTAGTGAATGTAATGTAACACACACCAATACAATGCGCACCACCCCGTGATGTTTTTCTCACTCCTACTAGTGAATGTAATGTAACACACACCCATACAATGCGCACCACCCCGCGATGTTTTTCAGAAACCTATCCTACATTGCCACTGCATGTTCCCTGACCTCCCCATGCTGACCACCCCGCGGTGCTTTTCTCCATCTTACATTGCCACTCATTGCCTATCCTAATTCAGACCCTCCGATTCACACCACCCCGTGATGTTTTTCTCACTCCTACTAGTGAATGTAATGTAACACACACCCATACAATGCGCACCACCCCGTGATGTTTTTGTCACTCCTACTAGTGAATGTAATGTAACACACACCCATACAATGCGCACCACCCAGTGATGTTTTTCTACCTCCTAATAGTGAATATAATGTAACACACACGCATACAATGCGCACCACCCCGTGATGTTTTTCTCACTCCTACTAGTGAATGTAATGTAACACACACCCATACAATGCGCACCACCAGGTGATGTTTTTCTCACTCCTACTAGTGAATGTAATGTAACACACACCCATACAATGCGCACCACCCCGTGATGTTTTTCTCACTCCTACTAGTGAATGTAATGTAACACACACCCATACAATGCGCACCACCCCGTGATCTTTTTCTCACTCCTACTAGTGAATGTAATGTAACACACACCCATACAATGCGCACCACCCCGTGATGTTTTTTTCACTCCTACTAGTGAATGTAATGTAACACAAACCCATACAATGCGGACCACCCAGGGATGTTTTTCTCACTCCTACTAGTGAATGTAATGTAACACACACCCATACAATGCGCACCACCCCTTGATGTTTTTCTCACTCCTACTAGTGAATGTAATGTAACACACACCCATACAATGCGCACCACCCCGTGATCTTTTTCTCACTCCTACTAGTGAATGTAATGTAACACACACCCATACAATGCGCACCACCCCGTGATGTTTTTTTCACTCCTACTAGTGAATGTAATGTAACACACAATCATACAATGCGGACCACCCAGGGATGTTTTTCTCAGTCCTACTAGTGAATGTAATGTAACACACACCCATACAATGCGCACCACCCCGTGATGTTTTTCTCACTCCTACTAGTGAATGTAATCTAACACACACCCAAACAATGCGCACCACCCCGTGATGTTTTTCTCACTCCTACTAGTGAATGTAATGTAAAACACACCCATACAATGCGCACCACCCCGTGATGTTTTTCTCACTCCTACTAGTGAATGTAATGTAACACACACCCATACAATGCGCACCACCCCGTGATGTTTTTCTCACTCCTACTAGTGAATGTAATGTAACACACACCCATACAATGCGCACCACCCCGTGATCTTTTTCTCACTGCTAATAGTGAATGTAATGTAACACACACCCATACAATGCGCACCACCCCGTGATGTTTTTCTCACTCCTACTAGTGAATGTAATGTAATACACACCCATACAATGCGCACCACCCCGTGATGTTTTTCTCACTCCTACTAGTGAATGTAATGTAACACACACCCATACAATGCGCACCACCCCGAGATGTTTTTCTCACTCCTACTAGTGAATGTAATGTAACACACACCCATACAATGTGCACCACCCCGTGATGTTTTTCTCACTCCTACTAGTGAATGTAATGAAACACACACCCATACAATGCGCACCACCCTGTGATGTTTTTCTCACTCCTACTAGTGAATCTAATGTAACACACACCCATACAATGCGCACCACCCCGTGATGTTTTTCTCACTCCTACTAGTGAATCTAATGTAACACACACCCATACAATGCGCACCACCCCGCGATGTTTTTCTCACTCCTACTAGTGAATTTAATGTAACACACACCCATACAATGCGCACCACCCCGTGATGTTTTTCTCACTCCTACTAGTGAATCTAATGTAACACACACCCATACAATGCGCACCACCCCGTGGTGTTTTTCTCACTCCTACTAGTGAATCTAATGTAACACACACCCATACAATGCGCACCCCCCCGTGATGTTTTTCTCACTCCTACTAGTGAATGTAATGTAACACACACCCATACAATGCGCACCACACCGTAATGTTTTTCAGAAACCTATCCTACATTGCCACTGCATGTTCCCTGACCTCCCCATGCTGACCACCCCGCAGGGCTTTTCTCCATCCTACATTGCCACTCACTGCCTATCCTAATTCAGACCCTCCGATTCACACCACCCTGTGATGTTTATCTCACTTCTACTAGTGAATGTAATGTAACACACACCCATACAATGCGCACCACCCCGTGATATTTTTCTCACTCCTCCTAGTGAATGTAATGTAACACACACCCATACAATGCGCACCACCCCGTGATGTTTTTCTCACTGCTACTAGTGAATGTAATGTAACACACACCCATACAATGCGCACCACCCCGTGATGTTTTTCTCACTCCTACTAGTGAATGTAATGTAACACACACCCAAACAATGCGCACCACCCCGTGATGTTTTTCTCACTCCTACTAGTGAATGTAATGTAACACACACCCATACAATGCGCACCACCCCGTGATGTTTTTCTCACTCCTACTAGTGAATGTAATGTAACACACACCCAAACAATGCGCACCACCCCGTGATGTTTTTCTCACTCCTACTAGTGAATGTAATGTAACACACACCCATACAATGCACACCACCCCGGGATGTTTTTCTCACTCCTACTAGTGAATGTAATGTAACACACACCAATACAATGCGCACCACCCCGTGATGTTTTTCTCACTCCTACTAGTGAATGTAATGTAACACACACCCATACAATGTGTACCACCCCGCGATGTTTTTCAGAAACCTATCCTACATTGCCACTGCATGTTCCCTGACCTCCCCATGCTGACCACCCCGCGGTGCTTTTCTCCATCTTACATTGCCACTCATTGCCTATCCTAATTCAGACCCTCCGATTCACACCACCCCGTGATGTTTTTCTCACTCCTACTAGTGAATGTAATGTAACACACACCCATACAATGCGCACCACCCCGTGATGTTTTTGTCACTCCTACTAGTGAATGTAATGTAACACACACCCATACAATGCGCACCACCCCGTGATGTTTTTCTCACTCCTAATAGTGAATGTAATGTAACACACACCCATACAATGCGCACCACCCCGTGATGTTTTTCTCACTCCTACTAGTGAATGTAATGTAACACACACCCATACAATGCGCACCACCCCGTGATGTTTTTCTCACTCCTACTAGTGAATGTAATGTAACACACACCCATACAATGCGCACCACCCCGTGATGTTTTTCTCACTCCTACTAGTGAATGTAATGTAACACACACCCATACAATGCGCACCAACCCGTGATGTTTTTCTCACTCCTACTAGTGAATGTAATGTAACACACACCCATACAATGCGCACCACCCCGTGATGTTTTTCTCACTCCTACTAGTGAATGTAATGTAACACACACCCATACAATGTGCACCACCCCGTGATGTTTTTCTCACTCCTACTAGTGAATGTAATGTAACACACAGCCATACAATGCGCACCACCCCGTGATGTTTTTCTCACTCCTACTAGTGAATCTAATGTAACACACACCCATACAATGCGCACCACCCCTCGATGTTTTTTTCAGAAACCTATCCTACATTGCCACTGCATGTTCCCTGACCTCCCCATGCTGACCACTCCGCGGTGCTTTTCTCCATCTTACATTGCCACTCACTGCCTATCCTAATTCAGACCCTCCGAGTCACACCACCCCGTGATGTTTTTCTCACTCCTACTAGTGTATGTAATGTAACACACACCCATACAATGCTCACCACCCCATGATGTTTTTCTCACTCCTACTAGTGAATGTAATGTAACACACACCCATACAATGAGCACCACCCCGTGATGTTTTTCTCACTCCTACTAGTGAATGTAATGTAACACAAACGCATACAATGCGCACCACCCCGTGATGTTTTTCTCACTCCTACTAGTGAATGTAATGTAACACACACCCATACAATGCGCACCACCCCGTGATGTTTTTCTCACTCCTCCTAGTGAATGTAATGTAACACACACCCATACAATGCGCACCACCCCATGATGTTTTTCTCACTGCTACTAGTGAATGTAATGTAACACACACCCATACAATGCGCACCACCCCTTGATGTTTTTCTCACTCCTACTAGTGAATGTAATGTAACACACACCCATACAATGCGCACCACCCCGTGATGTTTTTCTCACTCCTACTAGTGAATGTAATGTAACACACACCCATACAATGCGCACCACCCCGGGATGTTTTTCTCACTCCTACTAGTGAATGTAATGTAACACACACCAATACAATGCGCACCACCCCGTGATGTTTTTCTCACTCCTACTAGTGAATGTAATGTAACACACACCCATACAATGCGCACCACCCCGCGATGTTTTTCAGAAACCTATCCTACATTGCCATTGCATGTTCCCTGACCTCCCCATGCTGACCACCCCGCGGTGCTTTTCTCCATCTTACATTGCCACTCATTGCCTATCCTAATTCAGACCCTCCGATTCACACCACCCCGTGATGTTTTTCTCACTCCTACTAGTGAATGTAATGTAACACACACCCATACAATGCGCACCACCCCGTGATGTTTTTGTCACTCATACTAGTGAATGTAATGTAACACACACCCATACAATGCGCACCACCCCGTGATGTTTTTCTACCTCCTAATAGTGAATGTAATGTAACACACACCCATACAATGCGCACCACCCCGTGATGTTTTTCTCACTCCTACTAGTGAATGTAATGTAACACACACCCATACAATGTGCACCACCCCGTGATGTTTTTCTCACTCCTACTAGTGAATGTAATGTAAAACACACCCATACAATGCGCACCACCCCGTGATATTTTTCTCACTCCTACTAGTGAATCTAATGTAACACACACCCATACAATGCGCACCACCCCGCTATGTTTTTCAGAAACCTATCCTACATTGCCACTGCAGGTTCCCTGACCTCCCCATGCTGACCACCCCGCGGTACTTTTCTCCATCCTACATTGCCACTCACTGCCTATCCTAATTCAGACCCTCCGATTCACACCACCCCGTGATGTTTTTCTGACTCCTACCAGTGAATGTAATGTAACACACACCCATACAATGCGCACCACCCCGTGATGTTTTTCTCACTCCTACTAGTGAATGTAATGTAACACACACCCATACAATGCGCACCACCCCGTGATGTATCTCTCACTCCTACTAGTGAATGTAATGTAACACACACCCAAACAATGCGCACCACCCCGTGATGTTTTTCTCACTCCTACTAGTGAATGTAATATAACACACACCCATACAATGCGCACCACTCCGTGATGTTTTTCTCACTCCTACTAGTGAATGTAATGTAACACACACCCATACAATGCGCACCACCCCGTGATGTTTTTCAGAAACCTATCCTACATTGCCACTGCATGTTCCGTGACCTCCCCATGCTGACCACCCCGCAGTGCTTTTCTCCATCCTACATTGCCACTCACTGCCTATCCTAATTCAGACCCTCCGATTCACACCACCCCGTGATGTTTTTCTCAGTCCTACTAGTGAATGTAATGTAACACACACCCATACAATGCGCACCACCCCGTGATGTTTTTCTCACTCCTCCTAGTGAATGTAATGTAACACACACCCATACAATGCGCACCACCCCGTGATGTTTTTCTCACTGCTACTAGTGAATGTAATGTAACACACACCCATACAATGCGCACCACCCCGTGATGTTTTTCTCACTGCTACTAGTGAATGTAATGTAACACACACCCAAACAATGCGCACCACCCCGTGATGTTTTTCTCACTCCTACTAGTGAATGTAATGTAACACACACCCATACAATGCGCACCACCCCGTGATGTTTTTCTCACTCCTACTAGTGAATGTAATGTAACACACACCCATACAATGCGCACCACCCCGTGATCTTTTTCTCACTCCTACTAGTGAATGTAATGTAACACACACCCATACAATGCACACCACCCCGTGATGTTTTTTTCACTCCTACCAGTGAATGTAATGTAACACACACCCATACAATGCGGACCACCCAGGGATGTTTTTCTCACTCCTACTAGTGAATGTAATGTAACACACACCCATACAATGCGCACCTCCCCGTGATGTTTTTCTCACTCCCACTAGTGAATGTAATGTAACACACACCCATACAATGCGCACCACCCCGTGATGTTTTTCTCAGTCCTACTAGTGAATGTAATGTAACACACACCCATACAATGCGCACCACCCCGTGATGTTTTTCTCACTCCTACTAGTGAATGTAATGTAACACACACCCAAACAATGCGCACCACCCCGTGATGTTTTTCTCAATCCTACTAGTGAATGTAATGTAACACACACCCATAAAATGCGCACCACCCCGTGATGTTTTTCTCACTCCTACTAGTGAATGTAATGTAACACACACCCATACAATGCGCACCAACCCGTGATGTTTTTCTCACTCCTACTAGTGAATGTAATGTAACACACACCCATACAATGCGCACCACCCCGTGATGTTTTTCACACTCCTACTAGTGAATGTAATGTAACACACACCCATACAATGTGCACCACCCCGTGATGTTTTTCTCACTCCTACTAGTGAATGTAATGTAACACACACCCATACAATGCGCACCACCCCGTGATGTTTTTCTCACTCCTACTAGTGAATCTAATGTAACACACACCCATACAATGCGCACCACCCCTCGATGTTTTTTTCAGAAACCTATCCTACATTGCCACTGCATGTTCCCTGACCTCCCCATGCTGACCACTCCGCGGTGCTTTTCTCCATCTTACATTGCCACTCACTGCCTATACTAATTCAGACCCTCCGAGTCACACCACCCCGTGATGTTTTTCTCACTCCTACTAGTGTATGTAATGTAACACACACCCATACAATGCTCACCACCCCATGATGTTTTTCTCACTCCTACTAGTGAATGTAATGTAACACACACCCATACAATGAGCACCACCCCGTGATGTTTTTCTCACTCCTACTAGTGAATGTAATGTAACACAAACGCATACAATGCGCACCACCCCGTGATGTTTTTCTCACTCCTACTAGTGAATGTAATGTAACACACACCCATACAATGCGCACCACCCCGTGATGTTTTTCTCACTCCTCCTAGTGAATGTAATGTAACACACACCCATACAATGTGCACCACCCCGTGATGTTTTTCTCACTGCTACTAGTGAATGTAATGTAACACACACCCATACAATGCGCACCACCCCTTGATGTTTTTCTCACTCCTACTAGTGAATGTAATGTAACACACACCCATACAATGCGCACCACCCCGTTATGTTTTTCTCACTCCTACTAGTGAATGTAATGTAACACACACCCATACAATGCGCACCACCCCGGGATGTTTTTCTCACTCCTACTAGTGAATGTAATGTAACACACACCAATACAATGCGCACCACCCCGTGATGTTTTTCTCACTCCTACTAGTGAATGTAATGTAACACACACCCATACAATGCGCACCACCCCGCGATGTTTTTCAGAAACCTATCCTACATTGCCATTGCATGTTCCCTGACCTCCCCATGCTGACCACCCCGTGGTGCTTTTCTCCATCTTACATTGCCACTCATTGCCTATCCTAATTCAGACCCTCCGATTCACACCACCCCGTGATGTTTTTCTCACTCCTACTAGTGAATGTAATGTAACACACACCCATACAATGCGCACCACCCCGTGATGTTTTTGTCACTCATACTAGTGAATGTAATGTAACACACACCCATACAATGCGCACCACCCCGTGATGTTTTTCTCACTCCTACTAGTGAATGTAATGTAACACACACCCATACAATGTGCACCACACCGTGATGTTTTTCTCACTCCTACTAGTGAATGTAATGTAAAACACACCCATACAATGCGCACCACCCCGTGATGTTTTTCTCACTCCTACTAGTGAATCTAATGTAACACACACCCATACAATGCGCACCACCCCGCTATGTTTTTCAGAAACCTATCCTACATTGCCACTGCAGGTTCCCTGACCTCCCCATGCTGACCACCCCGCGGTACTTTTCTCCATCCTACATTGCCACTCACTGCCTATCCTAATTCAGACCCTCCGATTCACACCACCCCGTGATGTTTTTCTGACTCCTACCAGTGAATGTAATGTAACACACACCCATACAATGCGCACCACCCCGTGATGTTTTTCTCACTCCTACTAGTGAATGTAATGTAACACACACCCATACAATGCGCACCACCCCGTGATGTATCTCTCACTCCTACTAGTGAATGTAATGTAACACACACCCAAACAATGCGCACCACCCCGTGATGTTTTTCTCACTCCTACTAGTGAATGTAATATAACACACACCCATACAATGCGCACCACTCCGTGATGTTTTTCTCACTCCTACTAGTGAATGTAATGTAACACACACCCATACAATGCGCACCACCCCGTGATGTTTTTCAGAAACCTATCCTACATTGCCACTGCATGTTCCGTGACCTCCCCATGCTGACCACCCCGCAGTGCTTTTCTCCATCCTACATTGCCACTCACTGCCTATCCTAATTCAGACCCTCCGATTCACACCACCCCGTGATGTTTTTCTCAGTCCTACTAGTGAATGTAATGTAACACACACCCATACAATGCGCACCACCCCGTGATGTTTTTCTCACTCCTCCTAGTGAATGTAATGTAACACACACCCATACAATGCGCACCACCCCGTGATGTTTTTCTCACTGCTACTAGTGAATGTAATGTAACACACACCCATACAATGCGCACCACCCCGTGATGTTTTTCTCACTGCTACTAGTGAATGTAATGTAACACACACCCAAACAATGCGCACCACCCCGTGATGTTTTTCTCACTCCTACTAGTGAATGTAATGTAACACACACCCATACAATGCGCACCACCCCGTGATGTTTTTCTCACTCCTACTAGTGAATGTAATGTAACACACACCCATACAATGCGCACCACCCCGTGATCTTTTTCTCACTCCTACTAGTGAATGTAATGTAACACACACCCATACAATGCGCACCACCCCGTGATGTTTTTTTCACTTCTACTAGTGAATGTAATGTAACACACACCCATACAATGCGGACCACCCAGGGATGTTTTTCTCACTCCTACTAGTGAATGTAATGTAACACACACCCATACAATGCGCACCTCCCCGTGATGTTTTTCTCACTCCTACTAGTGAATGTAATGTAACACACACCCATACAATGCGCACCACCCCGTGATGTTTTTCTCAGTCCTACTAGTGAATGTAATGTAACACACACCCATACAATGCGCACCACCCCGTGATGTTTTTCTCACTCCTACTAGTGAATGTAATGTAACACACACCCAAACAATGCGCACCACCCCGTGATGTTTTTCTCAATCCTACTAGTGAATGTAATGTAACACACACCCATACAATGCGCACCACCCCGTGATGTTTTTCTCACTCCTACTAGTGAATGTAATGTAACACACACCCATACAATGCGCACCACCCCGCGATGTTTTTCAGAAACCTATCCTACATTGCCACTGCATGTTCCGTGACCTCCCCATGCTGACGACCCCGCAGTGCTTTTCTCCATCCTACATTGCCACTCACTGCCTATCCTAATTCAGACCCTCCGATTCACACCAACCCGTGAAGTTTTTCTCACTCCTGCTAGTGAATGTAATGTAACACACACCCATACAATGCGCACCACCCTGTGATGTTTTTCTCACTCCTACTAGTGAATGTAATGTAACACACACCGATACAATGCGCACCACCCCGTGATGTTTTTCTCACTCCTACTAGTGAATGTAATGTAACACACACCCATACAATGTGCACCACCCCGTGATGTTTTTCTCACTCCTACTAGTGAATGTAATGAAACACACACCCATACAATGCGCACCACCCCGTGATGTTTTTCTCACTCCTACTAGTGAATCTAATGTAACACACACCCATACAATGCGCACCACCCCGCGATGTTTTTCTCACTCCTACTAGTGAATGTAATGTAACACACACCCATACAATGCGCACCACCCCGTGATGTTTTTCTCTCTCCTACTAGTGAATCTAATGTAACACACACCCATACAATGCGCACCACCCCGTGGTGTTTTTCTCACTCCTACTAGTGAATCTAATGTAACACACACCCATACAATGCGCACCCCCCCCGTGATGTTTTTCTCACTCCTACTAGTGAATGTAATGTAACACACACCCATACAATGCGCACCACCGCGTGATGTTTTTCTCACTCCTACTAGTGAATGTAATGTAACACACACCCATACAATGCGCACCACCCCGTGATGTTTTTCTCAATCCTACTAGTGAATGTAATGTAACACACACCCATACAATGCGCACCACCCCATGATGTTTTTCTCACTGCTACTAGTGAATGTAATGTAACACACACCCAAACAATGCGCACCACCCCGTGATGTTTTTCTCAATCCTACTAGTGAATGTAATGTAACACACACCCATACAATGCGCACCACCCCGTGATGTTTTTCTCACTCCTACTAGTGAATGTAATGTAACACACACCCATACAATGCGCACCACCCCGTGATGTTTTTCAGAAACCTATCCTACATTGCCACTGCATGTTCCCTGACCTCCCCATGCTGACCACCCCGCAGGGTTTTTCTCCATCCTACATTGCTACTCACTGCCTATTCTAATTCAGACCCTCCGATTCACACCACTCTGTGATGTTTATCTCACTTCTACTAGTGAATGTAATGTAACACACACCCATACAATGCGCACCACCCCGTGATGTTTTTCTCACTCCTCCTAGTGAATGTAATGTAACACACACCCATACAATGCGCACCACCCCGTGATGTTTTTCTCACTCCTACGAGTGAATGTAATGTAACACACACCCAAACAATGCGCACCACCCCGTGATGTTTTTCTCACTCCTACTAGTGAATGTAATGTAACACACACCCATACAATGCGCACCACCCCGTGATGCTTTTCTCAATCCTACTAGTGAATGTAATGTAACACACACCCATACAATGCGCACCACCCCGTGATGTTTTTCTCACTCCTACTAATGAATGTAATGTAACACACACCCATACAATGCCCACCACCCCGTGATGTTTTTCTCACTCCTACTAGTGAATGTAATGTAACACACACCCATACAATGCGCACCACCCCGTGATGCTTTTCTCACTCCTACTAGTGAATGTAATGTAACACACACCCATACAATGCGCACCACCCCGTGATGTTTTTCTCACTCCTCCTAGTGAATGTAATGTAACACACACCCATACAATGCGCACCACCCCATGATGTTTTTCTCACTGCTACTAGTGAATGTAATGTAACACACACCCAAACAATGCGCACCACCCCGTGATGTTTTTCTCAATCCTACTAGTGAATGTAATGTAACACACACCCATACAATGCGCACCACCCCATGATGTTTTTCTCACTGCTACTAGTGAATGTAATGTAACACACACCCAAACAATGCGCACCACCCCGTGATGTTTTTCTCAATCCTACTAGTGAATGTAATGTAACACACACCCATACAATGCGCACCACCCCGTGATGTTTTTCTCACTCCTACTAGTGAATGTAATGTAACACACACCCATACAATGCGCACCACCCCGCGATGTTTTTCAGAAACCTATCCTACATTGCCACTGCATGTTCCGTGACCTCCCCATGCTGACGACCCCGCAGTGCTTTTCTCCATCCTACATTGCCACTCACTGCCTATCCTAATTCAGACCCTCCGATTCACACCACCCCGTGAAGTTTTTCTCACTCCTGCTAGTGAATGTAATGTAACACACACCCATACAATGCGCACCACCCCGTGATGTTTTTCTCACTCCTACTAGTGAATGTAATGTAACACACACCGATACAATGCGCACCACCCCGTGATGTTTTTCTCACTCCTACTAGTGAATGTAATGTAACACACACCCATACAATGTGCACCACCCCGTGATGTTTTTCTCACTCCTACTAGTGAATGTAATGAAACACACACCCATACAATGCGCACCACCCCGTGATGTTTTTCTCACTCCTACTAGTGAATCTAATGTAACACACACCCATACAATGCGCACCACCCCGCGATGTTTTTCTCACTCCTACTAGTGAATGTAATGTAACACACACCCATACAATGCGCACCACCCCGTGATGTTTTTCTCTCTCCTACTAGTGAATCTAATGTAACACACACCCATACAATGCGCACCACCCCGTGGTGTTTTTCTCACTCCTACTAGTGAATCTAATGTAACACACACCCATACAATGCGCACCCCCCCCGTGATGTTTTTCTCACTCCTACTAGTGAATGTAATGTAACACACACCCATACAATGCGCACCAAAGCGTGATGTTTTTCTCACTCCTACTAGTGAATGTAATGTAACACACACCCATACAATGCGCACCACCCCGTGATGTTTTTCTCAATCCTACTAGTGAATGTAATGTAACACACACCCATACAATGCGCACCACCCCATGATGTTTTTCTCACTGCTACTAGTGAATGTAATGTAACACACACCCAAACAATGCGCACCACCCCGTGATGTTTTTCTCAATCCTACTAGTGAATGTAATGTAACACACACCCATACAATGCGCACCACCCCGTGATGTTTTTCTCACTCCTACTAGTGAATGTAATGTAACACACACCCATACAATGCGCACCACCCCGTGATGTTTTTCAGAAACCTATCCTACATTGCCACTGCATGTTCCCTGACCTCCCCATGCTGACCACCCCGCAGGGTTTTTCTCCATCCTACATTGCTACTCACTGCCTATTCTAATTCAGACCCTCCGATTCACACCACTCTGTGATGTTTATCTCACTTCTACTAGTGAATGTAATGTAACACACACCCATACAATGCGCACCACCCCGTGATGTTTTTCTCACTCCTCCTAGTGAATGTAATGTAACACACACCCATACAATGCGCACCACCCCGTGATGTTTTTCTCACTCCTACTAGTGAATGTAATGTAACACACACCCAAACAATGCGCACCACCCCGTGATGTTTTTCTCACTCCTACTAGTAAATGTAATGTAACACACACCCATACAATGCGCACCACCCCGTGATGCTTTTCTCAATCCTACTAGTGAATGTAATGTAACACACACCCATACAATGCGCACCACCCCGTGATGTTTTTCTCACTCCTACTAATGAATGTAATGTAACACACACCCATACAATGCCCACCACCCCGTGATGTTTTTCTCACTCCTACTAGTGAATGTAATGTAACACACACCCATACAATGCGCACCACCCCGTGATGCTTTTCTCACTCCTACTAGTGAATGTAATGTAACACACACCCATACAATGCGCACCACCCCGTGATGTTTTTCTCACTCCTCCTAGTGAATGTAATGTAACACACACCCATACAATGCGCACCACCCCATGATGTTTTTCTCACTGCTACTAGTGAATGTAATGTAACACACACCCAAACAATGCGCACCACCCCGTGATGTTTTTCTCAATCCTACTAGTGAATGTAATGTAACACACACCCATACAATGCGCACCACCCCATGATGTTTTTCTCACTGCTACTAGTGAATGTAATGTAACACACACCCAAACAATGCGCACCACCCCGTGATGTTTTTCTCAATCCTACTAGTGAATGTAATGTAACACACACCCATACAATGCGCACCACCCCGTGATGTTTTTCTCACTCCTACTAGTGAATGTAATGTAACACACACCCATACAATGCGCACCACCCCGCGATGTTTTTCAGAAACCTATCCTACATTGCCACTGCATGTTCCGTGACCTCCCCATGCTGACGACCCCGCAGTGCTTTTCTCCATCCTACATTGCCACTCACTGCCTATCCTAATTCAGACCCTCCGATTCACACCACCCCGTGAAGTTTTTCTCACTCCTGCTAGTGAATGTAATGTAACACACACCCATACAATGCGCACCACCCCGTGATGTTTTTCTCACTCCTACTAGTGAATGTAATGTAACACACACCCATACAATGC
Source organism: Cavia porcellus (assembly GCF_034190915.1). NCBI lineage: Eukaryota > Metazoa > Chordata > Mammalia > Rodentia > Caviidae > Cavia > Cavia porcellus. The sequence continues at coordinate 2,392,955 of NW_026947556.1, forward strand.
GCACCACCCCGTGATGTTTTTCTCACTGCTAATAGTGAATGTAATGTAACACACACCCATACAATGCGCACCACCCCGTGATGTTTTTCTCACTCCTACTAGTGAATGTAATGTAACACACACCCATACAATGCGCACCACCCCGTGATGTTTTTCTCACTCCTACTAGTGAATGTAATGTAACACACACCCATACAATGCGCACCACCCCGTGATGTTTTTCTCACTCCTACTAGTGAATGTAATGTAACACACACCGATACAATGCGCACCACCCCGTGATGTTTTTCTCACTCCTACTAGTGAATGTAATGTAACACACACCCATACAATGTGCACCACCCCGTGATGTTTTTCTCACTCCTACTAGTGAATATAATGAAACACACACCCATACAATGCGCACCACCCCGTGATGTTTTTCTCACTCCTACTAGTGAATCTAATGTAACACACACCCATACAATGCGCACCACCCCGCGATGTTTTTCTCACTCCTACTAGTGAATGTAATGTAACACACACCCATACAATGCGCACCACCCCGTGATGTTTTTCTCTCTCCTTCTAGTGAATCTAATGTAACACACACCCATACAATGCGCACCACCCCGTGGTGTTTTTCTCACTCCTACTAGTGAATCTAATGTAACACACACCCATACAATGCGCACCCCCCCCGTGATGTTTTTCTCACTCCTACTAGTGAATGCAATGTAACACACACCCATACATTGCGCACCACCCCGTGATGTTTTTCTCACTCCTACTAGTGAATGTAATGTAACACACACCCATACAATGCGCACCACCCCGTGATGTTTTTCAGAAACCTAACCTACATTGCCACTGCATGTTCCCTGACCTCCCCATGCTGACCACCCCGCAGGGCTTTTCTCCATCCTACATTGCTACTCACTGCCTATTCTAATTCAGACCCTCCGATTCACACCACTCTGTGATGTTTATCTCACTTCTACTAGTGAATGTAATGTAACACACACCCATACAATGCGCACCACCCCGTGATGTTTTTCTCACTCCTCCTAGTGAATGTAATGTAACACACACCCATACAATGCGCACCACCCCGTGATGTTTTTCTCACTCCTACTAGTGAATGTAATGTAACACACACCCAAACAATGCGCACCACCCCGTGATGTTTTTCTCACTCCTACTAGTGAATGTAATGTAACACACACCGATACAATGCGCACCACCCCGTGATGTTTTTCTCAATCCTACTAGTGAATGTAATGTAACACACACCCATACAATGCGCACCACCCCGTGATGTTTTTCTCACTCCTACTAATGAATGTAATGTAACACACACCCATACAATGCCCACCACCCCGTGATGTTTTTCTCACTCCTACTAGTGAATGTAATGTAACACACACCCATACAATGCGCACCACCCCGTGATGCTTTTCTCACTCCTACTAGTGAATGTAATGTAACACACACCCATACAATGCGCACCACCCCGTGATGTTTTTCTCACTCCTCCTAGTGAATGTAATGTAACACACACCCATACAATGCGCACCACCCCATGATGTTTTTCTCACTGCTACTAGTGAATGTAATGTAACACACACCCATACAATGCGCACCACCCCTTGATGTTTTTCTCACTCCTACTAGTGAATGTAATGTAACACACACCCATACAATGCACACCACCCCGTGATGTTTTTCTCACTCCTACTAGTGAATGTAATGGAACACACACCCATACAATGCGCACCACCCCGGGATGTTTTTGTCACTCCTACTAGTGAATGTAATGTAACACACACCCATACAATGCGCACCACCCCGGGATGTTTTTGTCACTCCTACTAGTGAATGTAATATAACACACACCCATAAAATGCGCACCACCCCGTGATGTTTTTCTCACTCCTACTAGTGAATGTAATGTAACACACACCCATACAATGCGCACCACCCCGTGATGTTTTTCTCACCCCTCCTAGTGAATGTAATGTAACACACACCCATACAATGCACACCACCCCATGATGTTTTTCTCACTGCTACTAGTGAATGTAATGTAGCACACACCCATACAATGCGGACCACCCAGGGATGTTTTTCTCACTCCTACTAGTGAATGTAATGTAACACACACCCATACAATGCGCACCTCCCCGTGATGTTTTTCTCACTCCTACTAGTGAATGTAATGTAACACACACCCATACAATGCGCACCACCCCGTGATGTTTTTCTCAGTCCTACTAGTGAATGTAATGTAACACACACCCATACAATGCGCACCACCCCGTGATGTTTTTCTCACTCCTACTAGTGAATGTAATGTAACACACACCCAAACAATGCGCACCACCCCGTGATGTTTTTCTCACTCCTACTAGTGAATGTAATGTAACACACACCCATACAATGCGCACCACCCCGTGATGTTTTTCTCACTCCTACTAGTGAATGTAATGTAACACACACCCATACAATGCGCACCACCCCGCGATGTTTTTCAGAAACCTATCCTACATTGCCACTGCATGTTCCGTGACCTCCCCATGCTGACGACCCCGCAGTGCTTTTCTCCATCCTACATTGCCACTCACTGCCTATCCTAATTCAGACCCTCCGATTCACACCACCCCGTGAAGTTTTTCTCACTCCTGCTAGTGAATGTAATGTAACACACACCCATACAATGCGCACCACCCCGTGATGTTTTTCTCACTCCTACTAGTGAATGTAATGTAACACACACCCATACAATGCGCACCACCCTGCGATGTTTTTTTCAGAAACCTATCCTACATTGCCACTGCATGTTCCCTGACCTCCCCATGCTGACCACCCCGCAGGGCTTTTCTCCATCCTACATTGCTACTCACTGCCTATTCTAATTCAGACCCTCCGATTCACACCACTCTGTGATGTTTATCTCACTTCTACTAGTGAATGTAATGTAACACACACCCATACAATGCGCACCCCCCCGTGATGTTTTTCTCACTCCTACTAGTGAATGTAATGTAACACACACCCATCCAATGCGCACCACCCCGTGATGTTTTTCTCACTCCTACTAGTGAATGTAATGTAACACACACCCATACAATGCGCACCACCCCGTGATGTTTTTCAGAAACCTATCCTACATTGCCACTGCATGTTCCCTGACCTCCCCATGCTGACCACCCCGCAGGGCTTTTCTCCCTCCTACATTGCCATTCACTGCCTATTCTAATTCAGACCCTCCGATTCACACCACTCTGTGATGTTTATCTCACTTCTACTAGTGAATGTAATGTAACACACACCCATACAATGCGCACCACCCCGTGATGTTTTTCTCACTCCTCCTAGTGAATGTAATGTAACACACACCCATACAATGCGCACCACCACGTGATGTTTTTCTCACTGCTACTAGTGAATGTAATGTGACACACACCCATACAATGCGCACCACCCCGTGATGTTTTTCTCACTCCTACTAGTGAATGTAATGTAACACACACCCATACAATGCGCACCACCCCGTGATGTTTTTCTCACTCCTACTAGTGAATGTAATGTAACACACACCCATACAATGCGCACCACCCCCTGATGTTTTTCTCACTCCTACTAGTGAATGTAATGTAACACACACCCAAACAATGCGCACCACCCCGTGATGTTTTTCTCACTCCTACTAGTGAATGTAATGTAACACACACCCATACAATGCACACCACCCCGTGATGTTTTTCTCACTCCTACTAGTGAATGTAATGTAACACACACCCATACAATGCGCACCACCCCGTGATGTTTTTCTCACTCCTACTAGTGAATGTAATGTAACACACACCCATACAATGCGCACCACCCCGTGATGTTTTTCTCACTCCTACTAGTGAATGTAATGTAACACACACCCATACAATGCGCACCACCCCGCGATGTTTTTCTCACTCCTACTAGTGAATGTAATGTAACACACACCCATACAATGCGCACCACCCCGTGATGTTTTTCTCACTCCTCCTAGTGAATGTAATGTAACACACACCCATACAATGCGCACCACCCCATGATGTTTTTCTCACTGCTACTAGTGAATGTAATGTAACACACACCCATACAATGCGCACCACCCCTTGATGTTTTTCTCAATCCTACTAGTGAATGTAATGTAACACACACCCATACAATGCACACCACCCTGTGATGTTTTTCTCACTCCTACTAGTGAATGTAATGTAACACACACCCATACAATGCGCACCACCCCGGGATGTTTTTGTCACTCCTACTAGTGAATGTAATGTAACACACACCCATACAATGCGCACCACCCCGTGATGTTTTTCTCACTCCTACTAGTGAATGTAATGTAACACACACCCATACAATGCGCACCACCCCGTGATGTTTTTCTCACTCCTACTAGTGAATGTAATGTAACACACACCCATACAATGCGCACCACCCCGTGATGTTTTTCTCACTCCTACTAGTGAATGTAATGTAACACACACGCATACAATGCGCACCACCCCGTGATGTTTTTCTCACTCCTACTAGTGAATGTAATGTAACACACACCCATACAATGCGCACAACCCGTGATGTTTTTCTCACTTCTACTAGTGAATGTAATGTAACACACACCCAAACAATGCGCACCACCCCGTGATGTTTTTCTCACTCCTACTAGTGAATGTAATGTAACACACACCCATACAATGCACACCACCCCGGGATGTTTTTCTCACTCCTACTAGTGAATGTAATGTAACACACACCAATACAATGCGCACCACCCCGTGATGTTTTTCTCACTCCTACTAGTGAATGTAATGTAACACACACCCATACAATGTGCACCACCCCGCGATGTTTTTCAGAAACCTATCCTACATTGCCACTGCATGTTCCCTGACCTCCCCATGCTGACCACCCCGCGGTGCTTTTCTCCATCTTACATTGCCACTCATTGCCTATCCTAATTCAGACCCTCCGATTCACACCACCCCGTGATGTTTTTCTCACTCCTACTAGTGAATGTAATGTAACACACACCCATACAATGCGCACCACCCCGTGATGTTTTTCTCACTGCTACTAGTGAATGTAATGTGACACACACCCATACAATGCGCACCACCCCGTGATGTTTTTCTCACTCCTACTAGTGAATGTAATGTAACACACACCCATACAATGCGCACCACCCCGTGATGTTTTTCTCACTCCTACTAGTGAATGTAATGTAACACACACCCATACAATGCGCACCACCCCCTGATGTTTTTCTCACTCCTACTAGTGAATGTAATGTAACACACACCCAAACAATGCGCACCACCCCGTGATGTTTTTCTCACTCCTACTAGTGAATGTAATGTAACACACACCCATACAATGCGCACCACCCCGTGATGTTTTTCTCACTCCTACTAGTGAATGTAATGTAACACACACCCATACAATGCGCACCACCCCGTGATGTTTTTCTCACTCCTACTAGTGAATGTAATGTAACACACACGCATACAATGCGCACCACCCCGTGATGTTTTTCTCACCCTACTAGTGAATGTAATGTAACACACACCCATACAATGCGCACCACCCCGTGATGTTTTTCTCACTCCTACTAGTGAATGTAATGTAACACACACCCAAACAATGCGCACCACCCCGTGATGTTTTTCTCACTCCTACTAGTGAATGTAATGTAACACACACCCATACAATGCGCACCACCCCGGGATGTTTTTCTCACTCCTACTAGTGAATGTAATGTAACACACACCCATACAATGCGCATCACCCCGTGATGTTTTTCTCACTCCTACTAGTGAATGTAATGTAACACACACCCATACAATGCACACCACCCCGGGATGTTTTTCTCACTCCTACTAGTGAATGTAATGTAACACACACCAATACAATGCGCACCACCCCGTGATGTTTTTCTCACTCCTACTAGTGAATGTAATGTAACACACACCCATACAATGTGCACCACCCCGCGATGTTTTTCAGAAACCTATCCTACATTGCCACTGCATGTTCCCTGACCTCCCCATGCTGACCACCCCGCTGTGCTTTTCTCCATCTTACATTGCCACTCATTGCCTATCCTAATTCAGACCCTCCGATTCACACCACCCCGTGATGTTTTTCTCACTCCTACTAGTGAATGTAATGTAACACACACCCATACAATGCGCACCACCCCGTGATGTTTTTGTCACTCCTACTAGTGAATGTAATGTAACACACACCCATACAATGCGCACCACCCCGTGATGTTTTTCTCATTCCTACTAGTGAATGTAATGTAACACACACCCATACAATGTGCACCACCCCGTGATGTTTTTGTCACTCCTACTAGTGAATGTAATGTAACACACACCCATACAATGCGCACCACCCCGTGATGTTTTTCTCACTCCTACTAGTGAATGTAATGTAACACACACCCATACAATGCGCACCACCCCGTGATGTTTTTCTCACTCCTAATAGTGAATGTAATGTAACACACACCCATACAATGCGCACCACCCCGTGATGTTTTTCTCACTCCTACTAGTGAATGTAATGTAACACACACCCATACAATGCGCACCACCCCGTGATGTTTTTCTCACTCCTACTAGTGAATGTAATGTAACACACACCCATACAATGCGCACCACCCCGTGATGTTTTTCTCACTCCTACTAGTGAATGTAATGTAACACACACCCATACAATGCGCACCAACCCGTGATGTTTTTCGCACTCCTACTAGTGAATGTAATGTAACACACACCCATACAATGCGCACCACCCCGTGATGTTTTTCTCACTCCTACTAGTGAATGTAATGTAACACACACCCATACAATGTGCACCACCCCGTGATGTTTTTCTCACTCCTACTAGTGAATGTAATGTAACACACACCCATACAATGCGCACCACCCCGTGATGTTTTTCTCACTCCTACTAGTGAATCTAATGTAACACACACCCATACAATGCGCACCACCCCGCGATGTTTTTTTCAGAAACCTATCCTACATTGCCACTGAATGTTCCCTGACCTCCCCATGCTGACCACTCCGCGGTGCTTTTCTCCATCTTACATTGCCACTCACTGCCTATCCTAATTCAGACCCTCCGATTCACACCACCCCGTGATGTTTTTCTCACTCCTACTAGTGAATGTAATGTAACACACACCCATACAATGCGCACCACCCCGTGATGTTTTTCTCACTCCGAATAGTGAATGTAATGTAACACACACCCATACAATGCGCACCACCCCGTGATGTTTTTCTCACTGCTACTAGTGAATGTAATGTAACACACACCCATACAATGCGCACCACCCCGTGATGTTTTTCTCACTCCTACTAGTGAATGTAATGTAACACACACCCATACAATGCGCACCACCCCGTGATGTTTTTCTCACTCCTCCTAGGGAATGTAATGTAACACACACCCATACAATGCGCACCACCCCATGATGTTTTTCTCACTGCTACTAGTGAATGTAATGTAACACACACCCATACAATGCGCACCACCCCTTGATGTTTTTCTCACTCCTACTAGTGAATGTAATGTAACACACACCCATACAATGCGCACCACCCCGTGATGTTTTTCTCACTCCTACTAGTGAATGTAATGTAACACACACCCATACAATGCGCACCACCCCGGGATGTTTTTGTCACTCCTACTAGTGAATGTAATGTAACACACACCCATACAATGCGCACCACCCCGTGATGTTTTTCTCACTCCTACTAGTGAATGTAATGTAACACACACCCATACAATGCGCACCACCCCGTGATGTTTTTCTCACTCCTACTAGTGAATGTAATGTAACACACACCCATACAATGCGCACAACCCCGTGATGTTTTTCTCACTCCTACTAGTGAATGTAATGAAACACACACGCATACAATGCGCACCACCCCGTGATGTTTTTCTCACTCCTACTAGTGAATGTAATGTAACACACACCCATACAATGCGCACCACCCCGTGATGTTTTTCTCACTCCTACTAGTGAATGTAATGTAACACACACCCAAACAATGCGCACCACCCCGTGATGTTTTTCTCACTCCTACTAGTGAATGTAATGTAACACACACCCATACAATGCACACCACCCCGGGATGTTTTTCTCACTCCTACTAGTGAATGTAATGTAACACACACCAATACAATGCGCACCACCCCGTGATGTTTTTCTCACTCCTACTAGTGAATGTAATGTAACACACACCCATACAATGTGCACCACCCCGCGATGTTTTTCAGAAACCTATCCTACATTGCCACTGCATGTTCCCTGACCTCCCCATGCTGACCACCCCGCGGTGCTTTTCTGCATCTTACATTGCCACTCATTGCCTATCCTAATTCAGACCCTCCGATTCACACCACCCCGTGATGTTTTTCTCACTCCTACTAGTGAATGTAATGTAACACACACCCATACAATGCGCACCACCCCGTGATGTTTTTGTCACTCCTACTAGTGAATGTAATGTAACACACACCCATACAATGCGCACCACCCCGTGATGTTTTTCTCACTCCTACTAGTGAATGTAATGTAACACACACCCATACAATGCGCACCACCCCGTGATGTTTTTCTCACTCCTAATAGTGAATGTAATGTAACACACACCCATACAATGCGCACCACCCCGTGATGTTTTTCTCACTCCTACTAGTGAATGTAATGTAACACACACCCATACAATGCGCACCACCCCGTGATGTTTTTCTCACTCCTACTAGTGAATGTAATGTAACACACACCCATACAATGCGCACCACCCCGTGATGTTTTTCTCACTCCTACTAGTGAATGTAATGTAACACACACCCATACAATGCGCACCACCCCGCGATGTTTTTCAGAAACCTATCCTACATTGCCACTGCATGTTCCCTGACCTCCCCATGCTGACCACCCCGCGGTGCTTTTCTCCATCTTACATTGCCACTCATTGCCTATCCTAATTCAGACCCTCCGATTCACACCACCCCATGATGTTTTTCTCACTCCTACTAGTGAATGTAATGTAACACACACCCATACAATGCGCACCACCCCGTGATGTTTTTGTCACTCCTACTAGTGAATGTAATGTAACACACACCCATACAATGCGCACCACCCCGTGATGTTTTTCTCACTCCTACTAGTGAATGTAATGTAACACACACCCATACAATGCGCACCACCCCGTGATGTTTTTCTCACTCCTACTAGTGAATGTAATGTAACACACACCCATACAATGCGCACCACCCCGTGATGTTTTTCTCACTCCTAATAGTGAATGTAATGTAACACACACCCATACAATGCGCACCACCCCGTGATGTTTTTCTCACTCCTACTAGTGAATGTAATGTAACACACACCCATACAATGCGCACCACCCCGTGATGTTTTTCTCACTCCTACTAGTGAATGTAATGTAACACACACCCATACAATGCGCACCACCCCGTGATGTTTTTCTCACTCCTACTAGTGAATGTAATGTAACACACACCCATACAATGCGCACCAACCCGTGATGTTTTTCTCACTCCTACTAGTGACTGTAATGTAACACACACCCATACAATGCGCACCACCCCGTGATGTTTTTCTCACTCCTACTAGTGAATGTAATGTAACACACACCCATACAATGCGCACCACCCCGTGATGTTTTTCTCACTCCTAATAGTGAATGTAATGTAACACACACCCATACAATGCGCACCACCCCGTGATGTTTTTCTCACTCCTACTAGTGAATGTAATGTAACACACACCCATACAATGCGCACCACCCCGTGATGTTTTTCTCACTCCTACTAGTGAATGTAATGTAACACACACCCATACAATGCGCACCACCCCGTGATGTTTTTCTCACTCCTACTAGTGAATGTAATGTAACACACACCCATACAATGCGCACCACCCCGCGATGTTTTTCAGAAACCTATCCTACATTGCCACTGCATGTTCCCTGACCTCCCCATGCTGACCACCCCGCGGTGCTTTTCTCCATCTTACATTGCCACTCATTGCCTATCCTAATTCAGACCCTCCGATTCACACCACCTCATGATGTTTTTCTCACTCCTACTAGTGAATGTAATGTAACACACACCCATACAATGCGCACCACCCCGTGATGTTTTTGTCACTCCTACTAGTGAATGTAATGTAACACACACCCATACAATGCGCACCACCCCGTGATGTTTTTCTCACTCCTACTAGTGAATGTAATGTAACACACACCCATACAATGCGCACCACCCCGTGATGTTTTTCTCACTCCTACTAGTGAATGTAATGTAACACACACCCATACAATGCGCACCACCCCGTGATGTTTTTCTCACTCCTAATAGTGAATGTAATGTAACACACACCCATACAATGCGCACCACCCCGTGATGTTTTTCTCACTCCTAATAGTGAATGTAATGTAACACACACCCATACAATGCGCACCACCCCGTGATGTTTTTCTCACTCCTACTAGTGAATGTAATGTAACACACACCCATACAATGCGCACCACCCCGTGATGTTTTTCTCACTCCTACTAGTGAATGTAATGTAACACACACCCATACAATGCGCACCAACCCGTGATGTTTTTCTCACTCCTACTAGTGACTGTAATGTAACACACACCCATACAATGCGCACCACCCCGTGATGTTTTTCTCACTCCTACTAGTGAATGTAATGTAACACACACCCATACAATGTGCACCACCCCGTGATGTTTTTCTCACTCCTACTAGTGAATGTAATGTAACACACACCCATACAATGCGCACCACCCCGTGATGTTTTTCTCACTCCTACTAGTGAATCTAATGTAACACACACCCATACAATGCGCACCACCCCGCGATGTTTTTTTCAGAAACCTATCCTACATTGCCACTGCATGTTCCCTGACCTCCCCATGCTGACCACTCCGCGGTGCTTTTCTCCATCTTACATTGCCACTCACTGCCTATCCTAATTCAGACCCTCCGAGTCACACCACCCCGTGATGTTTTTCTCACTCCTACTAGTGTATGTAATGTAACACACACCCATACAATGCTCACCACCCCATGATGTTTTTCTCACTCCTACTAGTGAATGTAATGTAACACACACCCATACAATGAGCACCACCCCGTGATGTTTTTCTCACTCCTCCTAGTGAATGTAATGTAACACACACCCATACAATGCGCACCACCCCGTGATGTTTTTCTCACTCCTACTAGTGAATGTAATGTAACACACACCCATACAATGCGCACCACCCCGTGATGTTTTTCTCACTCCTACTAGTGAATGTAATGTAACACACACCCATACAATGCGCACCAACCCGTGATGTTTTTCTCACTCCTACTAGTGACTGTAATGTAACACACACCCATACAATGCGCACCACCCCGTGATGTTTTTCTCACTCCTACTAGTGAATGTAATGTAACACACACCCATACAATGCGCACCACCCCGTGATGTTTTTCTCACTCCTAATAGTGAATGTAATGTAACACACACCCATACAATGCGCACCACCCCGTGATGTTTTTCTCACTCCTACTAGTGAATGTAATGTAACACACACCCATACAATGCGCACCACCCCGTGATGTTTTTCTCACTCCTACTAGTGAATGTAATGTAACACACACCCATACAATGCGCACCACCCCGTGATGTTTTTCTCACTCCTACTAGTGAATGTAATGTAACACACACCCATACAATGCGCACCACCCCGTGATGTTTTTCAGAAACCTATCCTACATTGCCACTGCATGTTCCCTGACCTCCCCATGCTGACCACACCGCGGTGCTTTTCTCCATCTTACATTGCCACTCATTGCCTATCCTAATTCAGACCCTCCGATTCACACCACCCCATGATGTTTTTCTCACTCCTACTAGTGAATGTAATGTAACACACACCCATACAATGCGCACCACCCCGTGATGTTTTTGTCACTCCTACTAGTGAATGTAATGTAACACACACCCATACAATGCGCACCACCCCGTGATGTTTTTCTCACTCCTACTAGTGAATGTAATGTAACACACACCCATACAATGCGCACCACCCCGTGATGTTTTTCTCACTCCTACTAGTGAATGTAATGTAACACACACCCATACAATGCGCACCACCCCGTGATGTTTTTCTCACTCCTAATAGTGAATGTAATGTAACACACACCCATACAATGCGCACCACCCCGTGATGTTTTTCTCACTCCTACTAGTGAATGTAATGTAACACACACCCATACAATGCGCACCACCCCGTGATGTTTTTCTCACTCCTACTAGTGAATGTAATGTAACACACACCCATACAATGCGCACCACCCCGTGATGTTTTTCTCACTCCTACTAGTGAATGTAATGTAACACACACCCATACAATGCGCACCAACCCGTGATGTTTTTCTCACTCCTACTAGTGACTGTAATGTAACACACACCCATACAATGCGCACCACCCCGTGATGTTTTTCTCACTCCTACTAGTGAATGTAATGTAACACACACCCATACAATGTGCACCACCCCGTGATGTTTTTCTCACTCCTACTAGTGAATGTAATGTAACACACACCCATACAATGCGCACCACCCCGTGATGTTTTTCTCACTCCTACTAGTGAATCTAATGTAACACACACCCATACAATGCGCACCACCCCGCGATGTTTTTTTCAGAAACCTATCCTACATTGCCACTGCATGTTCCCTGACCTCCCCATGCTGACCACTCCGCGGTGCTTTTCTCCATCTTACATTGCCACTCACTGCCTATCCTAATTCAGACCCTCCGAGTCACACCACCCCGTGATGTTTTTCTCACTCCTACTAGTGTATGTAATGTAACACACACCCATACAATGCTCACCACCCCATGATGTTTTTCTCACTCCTACTAGTGAATGTAATGTAACACACACCCATACAATGAGCACCACCCCGTGATGTTTTTCTCACTCCTCCTAGTGAATGTAATGTAACACACACCCATACAATGCGCACCACCCCGTGATGTTTTTCTCACTGCTACTAGTGAATGTAATGTAACACACACCCATACAATGCGCACCACCCCTTGATGTTTTTCTCACTCCTACTAGTGAATGTAATGTAACACACACCCATACAGTGCGCACCACCGCGTGATGTTTTTCTCACTCCTACTAGTGAATGTAATGTAACACACACCCATACAGTGCGCACCACCCCGGGATGTTTTTCTCACTCCTACTAGTGAATGTAATGTAACACACACCCATACAATGCGCACCACCCCGCGATGTTTTTCAGAAACCTATCCTACATTGCCATTGCATGTTCCCTGACCTCCCCATGCTGACCACCCCGCGGTGCTTTTCTCCATCTTACATTGCCACTCATTGCCTATCCTAATTCAGACCCTCCGATTCACACCACCCCGTGATGTTTTTCTCACTCCTACTAGTGAATGTAATGTAACACACACCCATACAATGCGCACCACCCTGTGATATTTTTGTCACTCCTACTAGTGAATGTAATGTAACACACACCCATACAATGCGCACCACCCCGTGATGTTTTTCTACCTCCTAATAGTGAATGTAATGTCACACACACCCATACAATGCGCACCACCCCGTGATGTTTTTCTCACTCCTACTAGTGAATGTAATGTAACACACACCCATACAATGCGCACCACCCCGTGATGTTTTTCTCACTCCTACTAGTGAATGTAATGTAAAACACACCCATACAATGCGCACCACCCCGTGATGTTTTTCTCACTCCTACTAGTGAATCTAATGTAACACACACCCATACAATGCGCACCACCCCGCTATGTTTTTCAGAAACCTATCCTACATTGCCACTGCAGGTTCCCTGACCTCCCCATGCTGACCACCCCGCGGTACTTTTCTCCATCCTACATTGCCACTCACTGCCTATCCTAATTCAGGCCCTCCGATTCACACCACCCCGTGAGGTTTTTCTGACTCCTACCAGTGAATGTAATGTAACACACACCCATACAATGCGCACCACCCCGTGATGTTTTTCTCACTCCTACTAGTGAATGTAATGTAACACACACCCATACAATGTGCACCACCCCGTGATGTATCTCTCACCCCTAGTAGTGAATGTAATGTAACACACACCCATACAATGCGCACCACCCCGTGATGTTTTTCTCACTCCTACTAGTGAATGTAATATAACACACACCCATACAATGCGCACCACCCCGTGATGTTTTTCTCACTCCTACTAGTGAATGTAATGTAACACACACCCATACAATGCGCACCACCCCGTGATGTTTTTCAGAAACCTATCCTACATTGCCACTGCATGTTCCGTGACCTCCCCATGCTGACCACCCCGCAGTGCTTTTCTCCATCCTACATTGCCACTCACTGCCTATCCTAATTCAGACCCTCCGATTCACACCACCCCGTGATGTTTTTCTCAGTCCTACTAGTGAATGTAATGTAACACACACCCATACAATGCGCACCACCCCGTGATGTTTTTCTCACTCCTCCTAGTGAATGTAATGTAACACACACCCATACAATGCGCACCACCCCGTGATGTTTTTCTCACTGCTACTAGTGAATGTAATGTAACACACACCCATACAATGCGCACCACCCCGTGATGTTTTTCTCACTGCTACTAGTGAATGTAATGTAACACACACCCAAACAATGCGCACCACCCCGTGATGTTTTTCTCACTCCTACTAGTGAATGTAATGTAACACACACCCATACAATGCGCACCACCCCGTGATGTTTTTCTCACTCCTACTAGTGAATGTAATGTAACACACACCCATACAATGCGCACCACCCCGTGATCTTTTTCTCACTCCTACTAGTGAATGTAATGTAACACACACCCATACAATGCGCACCACCCCGTGATGTTTTTTTCACTCCTACTAGTGAATGTAATGTAACACACACCCATACAATGCGGACCACCCAGGGATGTTTTTCTCACTCCTACTAGTGAATGTAATGTAACACACACCCATACAATGCGCACCTCCCCGTGATGTTTTTCTCACTCCTACTAGTGAATGTAATGTAACACACACCCATACAATGCGCACCACCCCGTGATGTTTTTCTCAGTCCTACTAGTGAATGTAATGTAACACACACCCATACAATGCGCACCACCCCGTGATGTTTTTCTCACTCCTACTAGTGAATGTAATGTAACACACACCCATACAATGCGCACCACCCCGTGATGTTTTTCTCACTCCTACTAGTGAATGTAATGTAACACACACCCATACAATGCGCACCACCCCGCGATGTTTTTCAGAAACCTATCCTACATTGCCACTGCATGTTCCGTGACCTCCCCATGCTGACGACCCCGCAGTGCTTTTCTCCATCCTACATTGCCACTCACTGCCTATCCTAATTCAGACCCTCCGATTCACACCACCCCGTGAAGTTTTTCTCACTCCTGCTAGTGAATGTAATGTAACACACACCCATACAATGCGCACCACCGCGTGATGTTTTTCTCACTCCTACTAGTGAATGTAATGTAACACACACCCATACAATGCGCACCACCCCGTGATGTTTTTCTCACTCCTACTAGTGAATGTAATGTAACACACACCCATACAATGCGCACCACCCCGTGATGTTTTTCTCACTCCTACTAGTGAATGTAATGTAACACACACCGATACAATGCGCACCACCCCGTGATGTTTTTCTCACTCCTACTAGTGAATGTAATGTAACACACACCCATACAATGTGCACCACCCCGTGATGTTTTTCTCACTCCTACTAGTGAATGTAATGAAACACACACCCATACAATGTGCACCACCCCGTGATGTTTTTCTCACTCCTACTAGTGAATCTAATGTAACACACACCCATACAATGCGCACCACCTCGCGATGTTTTTCTCACTCCTACTAGTGAATGTAATGTAACACACACCCATACAATGCGCACGACCCCGTGATATTTTTCAGAAACCTATCCTACATTTCCACTGCATGTTCCCTGACCTCCCCATGCTGACCACCCCGCAGGGCTTTTCTCCATCCTACATTTCCACTCACTGCCTATTCTAATTTAGACCCTCCGATTCACACCACTCTGTGATGTTTATCTCACTTCTACTAGTGAATGTAATGTAACACACACCCATACAATGCGCACCACCCCGTGATGTTTTTCTCACTCCTCCTAGTGAATGTAATGTAACACACACCCATACAATGCGCACCACCCCGTGATGTTTTTCTCACTGCTACTAGTGAATGTAATGTGACACACACCCATACAATGCGCACCACCCCTTGATGTTTTTCTCGCTCCTACTAGTGAATGTAATGTAACACACACCCATACAATGCGCACCACCCCGTGATGTTTTTCTCACTCCTACTAGTGAATGTAATGTAACACACACCCATACAATGCGCACCACCCCGTGATGTTTTTCTCACTCCTACTAGTGAATGTAATGTAACACACACCCAAACAATGCGCACCACCCCGTGATGTTTTTCTCACTCCTACTAGTGAATGTAATGTAACACACACCCATACAATGCGCACCACAACGTGATGTTTTTCTCAATCCTACTAGTGAATGTAATGTAACACACACCCATACAATGCGCACCACCCCGTGATGTTGTTCTCACTCCTACTAGTGAATGTAATGTAACAGACACCCATACAATGCGCACCACCCCGTGATGTTTTTCTCAATCCTACTAGTGAATGTAATGTAACACACACCCATACAATGCCCACCACCCCGTGATGTTTTTCTCACTCCTACTAGTGAATGTAATGTAACACACACCCATACAATGCGCACCACCCCGTGATGTTTTTCTCACTCCTCCTAGTGAATGTAATGTAACACACACCCATACAATGCGCACCACCCCATGATGTTTTTCTCACTGCTACTAGTGAATGTAATGTAACACACACCCATACAATGCGCACCACCCCTTGATGTTTTTCTCACTCCTACTAGTGAATGTAATGTAACACACACCCATACAATGCACACCACCCCGTGATGTTTTTCTCACTCCTACTAGTGAATGTAATGTAACACACACCCATACAATGCGCACCACCCCGGGATGTTTTTGTCACTCCTACTAGTGAATGTAATGTAACACACACCCATACAATGCGCACCACCCCGTGATGTTTTTCTCACTAGTACTAGTGAATGTAATGTAACACACACCCATACAATGCGCACCACCCCGTGATGTTTTTCTCACTCCTACTAGTGAATGTAATGTAACACACACCCATACAATGCGCACCACCCCGTGATGTTTTTCTCACTCCTACTAGTGAATGTAATATAACACACACCCATACAATGCGCACCACCCCGTGATGTTTTTCTCACTCCTACTAGTGAATCTAATGTAACACACTCCCATACAATGCGCACCACCCCGCGATGTTTTTCAGAAACCTATCCTACATTGCCACTGCACGTTCCCTGACCTCCCCATGCTGACCACCCCGCGGTACTTTTCTCCATCCTACATTGCCACTCACTGCCTATCCTAATTCAGACCCTCCGATTCACACCACCCCGTGATGTTTTTCTGACTCCTACCAGTGAATGGAATGTAACACACACCCATACAATGCGCACCACCCCGTGATGTTTTTCTCACTCCTACTAGTGAATGTAATGTAACACACACCCAAACAATGCGCACCACCCCGTGATGTTTTTTCACTCCTACTAGTGAATGTAATGTAACACACACCCATACAATGCGCACCACCCCGTGATGTTTTTCTCACTCCTACTAGTGAATGTAATGTAACACACACCCATACAATGCGCACCACACCGTGATGTTTTTCAGAAACCTATCCTACATTGCCACTGCATGTTCCGTGACCTCCCCATGCTGACCACCCCGCAGTGCTTTTCTCCATCCTACATTGCCACTAACTGCCTATCCTAATTCAGACCCTCCGATTCACACCACCCCGTGATGTTTTTCTCAGTCCTACTAGTGAATGTAATGTAACACACACCCATACAATGCGCACCACCCCGTGATGTTTTTCTCACTCCTCCTAGTGAATGTAATGTAACACACACCCATACAATGCGCACCACCCCGTGATGTTTTTCTCACTGCTACTAGTGAATGTAATGTAACACACACCCATACAATGCGAACCACCCCGTGATGTTTTTCTCACTGCTACTAGTGAATGTAATGTAACACACACCCATACAATGCGCACCACCCCGTGATGTTTTTCTCACTCCTACTAGTGAATGTAATGTAACACACACCCATACAATGCGCACCACCCCGTGATGTTTTTCTCACTCCTACTAGTGAATGTAATGTAACACACACCCATACAATGCGCACCACCCCGTGATCTTTTTCTCAAACCTACTAGTGAATGTAATGTAACACACACCCATACAATGCGCACCACCCCGTGATGTTTTTTTCACTCCTACTAGTGAATGTAATGTAACACACACCCATACAATGCGGACCACCCAGTGATGTTTTTCTCACTCCTACTAGTGAATGTAATGTAACACACACCCATACAATGCGCACCACCCCGTGATGTTTTTCTCACTCCTACTAGTGAATGTAATGTAACACACACCCATACAATGCGCACCACCCCGTGATGTTTTTCTCAGTCCTACTAGTGAATGTAATGTAACACACACCCATACAATGCGAACCACCCCGTGATGTTTTTCTCACTCCTACTAGTGAATGTAATGTAACACACACCCAAACAATGCGCACCACCCCGTGATGTTTTTCACACTCCTACTAGTGAATGTGATGTAACACACACCCATACAATGCGCACCACCCCGCGATGTTTTTCAGAAACCTATCCTACATTGCCACTGCATGTTCCCTGACCTCCCCATGCTGACGACCCCGCAGTGCTTTTCTCCATCCTACATTGCCACTCACTGCCTATCCTAATTCAGACCCTCCAATTCACACAACCCCGTGATGTTTTTCTCACTCCTGCTAGTGAATGTAATGTAACACACACCCATACAATGCGCACCACACCGTGATGTTTTTCTCACTCCTACTAGTGAATGTAATGTAACACACACCCATACAATGCGCACCACCCCGTGATGTTTTTCTCACTGCTACTAGTGAATGTAATGTAACACACACCCATACAATGCGCACCACCCCGTGATGTTTTTCTCACTCCTACTAGTGAATGTAATGTAACACACACCCATACAGTGCACACCACCCCGTGATGTTTTTCTCACTCCTACTAGTGAATGTAATGTAACACACACCCATACAATGCGCACCACCCCGTGATGTTTTTCTCACTCCTACTAGTGAATGTAATGTAACACACACCCATACAATGCGCACCACCCCGTGATGTTTTTCTCACTCCTACTAGTGAATGTAATGTAACACACACCCATACAATGTGCAACACCCCGTGATGTTTTTCTCACTCCTACTAGTGAATGTAATGTAACACACACCCATACAATGCGCACCACCCCGCGATGTTTTTCTCACTCCTACTAGTGAAGGTAATGTAACACACACCCATACAATGCGCACCACCCCGTGATGTTTTTCTCACTCCTACTAGTGAATCTAATGTAACACACACCCATACAATGCGCACCACCCCGTGGTGTTTTTCTCACTCCTACTAGTGAATCTAATGTAACACACACCCATACAATGCGCACCCCCCCGTGATGTTTTTCTCACTCCTACTAGTGAATGTAATGTAACACACACCCATACAATGCGCACCACCCCGTGATGTTTTTCTCACTCCTACTAGTGAATCTAATGTAACACACACCCATACAATGCGCACCACCCCGCGATGTTTTTCAGAAACCTATCCTACATTGCCACTGCACGTTCCCTGACCTCCCCATGCTGACCACCCCGCGGTACTTTTCTCCATCCTACATTGCCACTCACTGCCTATCCTAATTCAGACCCTCCGATTCACACCACCCCGTGATGTTTTTCTGACTCCTACCTGTGAATGTAATGTAACACACACCCATACAATGCGCACCACCCCGTGATGTTTTTCTCACTCCTACTAGTGAATGTAATGTAACACACACCCATTCAATGCGCACCACCCGTGATGTATTTCTCACTCCTACTAGTGAATGTAATGTAACACACACCCAAACAATGCGCACCACCCCGTGATGTTTTTCTCACTCCTACTAGTGAATGTAATGTAACACACACCCATACAATGCGCACCACCCCGTGATGTTTTTCTCACTCCTACTAGTGAATGTAATGTAACACACACCCATACAATGCGCACCACCCCGTGATGTTTTTCTCAGTCCTACTAGTGAATGTAATGTAACACACACCCAACCAATGCGCACCACCCCGTGATGTTTTTCTCACTCCTACTAGTGAATGTAATGTAACACACACCCAACCAATGCGCACCACCCCGTGATGTTTTTCTCACTCCTACTAGTGAATGTAATGTAACACACACCCATACAATGCGCACCACCCCGTGATGTTTTTCTCACTCCTACTAGTGAATGTAATGTAACACACACTCATACAATGCGCACCACCCCGCGATATTTTTCAGAAACCTATCCTACATTGCCGCTGCATGTTCCCTGACCTCCCCATGCTGACGACCCTGCAGTGCTTTTCTCCATCCTACATTGCCACTCACTGCCTATCCTAATTCGGCCCCTCCGATTCACACCACCCCGTGATGTTTTTCTCACTCCTGCTAGTGAATGTAATGTAACACACACCCATACAATGCGCACCACACCGTGATGTTTTTCTCACTCCTACTAGTGAATGTAATGTAACACACACCCATACAATGCGCACCACCCCGTGATGTTTTTCAGAAACCTATCCTACATTGCCACTGCATGTTCCGTGACCTCCCAATGCTGACCACCCCGCAGTGCTTTTCTCCATCCTACATTGCCACTAACTGCCTATCCTAATTCAGACCCTCCGATTCACACCACCCCGTGATGTTTTTCTCAGTCCTACTAGTGAATGTAATGTAACACACACCCATACAATGCGCACCACCCCGTGATGTTTTTCTCACTCCTCCTAGTGAATGTAATGTAACACACACCCATACAATGCGCACCACCCCGTGATGTTTTTCTCACTGCTACTAGTGAATGTAATGTAACACACACCCATACAATGCGCACCACCCCGTGATGTTTTTCTCACTGCTACTAGTGAATGTAATGTAACACACACCCATACAATGCGCACCACCCCGTGATGTTTTTCTCACTCCTACTAGTGAATGTAATGTAACACACACCCATGCAATGCGCACCACCCCGTGATCTTTTTCTCACACCTACTAGTGAATGTAATGTAACACACACCCATACAATGCGCACCACCCCGTGATGTTTTTCTCACTCCTACTAGTGAATGTAATGTAACACACACCCATACAATGCGGACCACCCAGTGATGTTTTTCTCTCTCCTACTAGTGAATGTAATGTAACACACACCCATACAATGCGCACCACCCCGTGATGTTTTTCTCACTCCTACTAGTGAATGTAATGTAACACACACCCATACAATGCGCACCACCCCGTGATGTTTTTCTCAGTCCTACTAGTGAATGTAATGTAACACACACCCAACCAATGCGCACCACCCCGTGATGTTTTTCTCACTCCTACTAGTGAATGTAATGTAACACACACCCAACCAATGCGCACCACCCCGTGATGTTTTTCTCACTCCTACTAGTGAATGTAATGTAACACACACCCATACAATGCGCACCACCCCGTGATGTTTTTCTCACTCCTACTAGTGAATGTAATGTAACACACACTCATACAATGCGCACCACCCCGCGATATTTTTCAGAAACCTATCCTACATTGCCACTGCATGTTCCCTGACCTCCCCATGCTGACGACCCTGCAGTGCTTTTCTCCATCCTACATTGCCACTCACTGCCTATCCTAATTCGGCCCCTCCGATTCACACCACCCCGTGATGTTTTTCTCACTCCTGCTAGTGAATGTAATGTAACACACACCCATACAATGCGCACCACACCGTGATGTTTTTCTCACTCCTACTAGTGAATGTAATGTAACACACACCCATACAATGCGCACCACCCCGTGATGTTTTTCAGAAACCTATCCTACATTGCCACTGCATGTTCCGTGACCTCCCAATGCTGACCACCCCGCAGTGCTTTTCTCCATCCTACATTGCCACTAACTGCCTATCCTAATTCAGACCCTCCGATTCACACCACCCCGTGATGTTTTTCTCAGTCCTACTAGTGAATGTAATGTAACACACACCCATACAATGCGCACCACCCCGTGATGTTTTTCTCACTCCTCCTAGTGAATGTAATGTAACACACACCCATACAATGCGCACCACCCCGTGATGTTTTTCTCACTGCTACTAGGGAATGTAATGTAACACACACCCATACAATGCGCACCACCCCGTGATGTTTTTCTCACTGCTACTAGTGAATGTAATGTAACACACACCCGTACAATGCACACCACCCCGTGATGTTTTTCTCACTCCTACTAGTGAATGTAATGTAACACACACCCATACAATGCGCACCACCCCGTGATGTTTTTCTCACTCCTACTAGTGAATGTAATGTAACACACACCCATGCAATGCGCACCACACCGTGATCTTTTTCTCACACCTACTAGTGAATGTAATGTAACACACACCCATACAATGCGCACCACCCCGTGATGTTTTTCTCACTCCTACTAGTGAATGTAATGTAACACACACCCATACAATGCGGACCACCCAGTGATGTTTTTCTCACTCCTACTAGTGAATGTAATGTAACACACACCCATACAATGCGCACCACCCCGTGATGTTTTTCTCACTCCTACTAGTGAATGTAATGTAACACACACCCATACAATGCGCACCACCCCGTGATGTTTTTCTCAGTCCTACTAGTGAATGTAATGTAACACACACCCATACAATGCGCACCACCCCGTGATGTTTTTCTCACTCCTACTAGTGAATGTAATGTAACACACACCCAAACAATGCGAACCACCCCGTGATGTTTTTCTCACTCCTACTAGTGAATGTAATGTAACACACACCCATACAATGCGCACCACCCCGTGATGTTTTTCTCACTCCTACTAGTGAATGTAATGTAACACACACCCATACAATGCGCACCACCCCGCGATGTTTTTCAGAAACCTATCCTACATTGCCACTGCATGTTCCCTGACCTCCCCATGCTGACGACCCCGCAGTGCTTTTCTCCATCCTACATTGCCACTCACTGCCTATCCTAATTCAGACCCTCCGATTCACACCACCACGTGATGTTTTTCTCACTCCTGCTAGTGAATGTAATGTAACACACACCCATACAATGCGCACCACACCGTGATGTTTTTCTCACTCCTACTAGTGAATGTAATGTAACACACACCCATACAGTGCGCACCACCCCGTGATGTTTTTCTCACTGCTACTAGTGAATGTAATGTAACACACACCCATACAATGCGCACCACCCCGTGATGTTTTTCTCACTCCTACTAGTGAATGTAATGTAACACACACCCATACAGTGCGCACCACCCCGTGATGTTTTTCTCACTCCTACTAGTGAATGTAATGTAACACACACCCATACAATGCGCACCACCCCGTGATGTTTTTCTCACTCCTACTAGTGAATGTAATGTAACACACACCGATACAATGCGCACCACCCCGTGATGTTTTTCTCACTCCTACTAGTGAATGTAATGTAACACACACCCATAAAATGTGCACCACCCCGTGATGTTTTTCTCACTCCTACTAGTGAATGTAATGTAACACACACCCATACAATGCGCACCACCCCGTGATGTTTTTCTCACGCCTACTAGTGAATCTAATGTAACACACACCCATACAATGCGCACCACCCCGTGGTGTTTTTCTCACTCCTACTAGTGAATCTAATGTAACACACACCCATACAAGGCGCACCCCCCTGTGATTTTTTTCTCACTCCTACTAGTGAATGTAATGTAACACACACCCATACAATGCGCACCACCCCGTGATGTTTTTCTCACTCCTACTAGTGCGTGTAATGTAACACACACCCATACAATGCGCACCACCCCGTGATGTTTTTCAGAAACCTATCCTACATTGCCACTGCATGTTCCCTGACCTCCCCATGCTGACCACCCCGCAGGGCTTTTCTCCATCCTACATTGCCACTCACTGCCTATCCTAATTCAGACCCTCCGATTCACACCACCCTGTGATGTTTATCTCACTTCTACTAGTGAATGTAATGTAACACACACCCATACAATGCGCACCACCCCGTGATATTTTTCTCACTCCTCCTAGTGAATGTAATGTAACACACACCCATACAATGCGCACCACCCCGTGATATTTTTCTCACTGCTACTAGTGAATGTAATGTAACACACACCCATACAATGCGCACCACCCCGTGATGTTTTTCTCACTCCTACTAGTGAATGTGATGTAACACACACCCATACAATGCGCACCACCCCGTGATATTTTTCTCACTCCTACTAGTGAATGTAATGTAACACACACCCATACAATGCGCGCCACCCCGTGATCTTTTTCTCACTCCTACTAGTGAATGTAATGTAACACACACCCATACAATGCGCACCACCCCGTGATGTTTTTTTCACTCCTACTAGTGAATATAATGTAACACACACCCATACAATGCGGACCACCCAGTGATGTTTTTCTCACTCCTACTAGTGAATGTAATGTAACACACACCCATACAATGCGAACCACCCCGTGATGTTTTTCTCACTCCTACTAGTGAATGTAATGTAACACACACCCATACAATGCGCACCACACCGTGATGTTTTTCTCACTCCTACTAGTGAATGTAATGTAACACACACCCATACAATGCGCACCACCCCGCGATGTTTTTCAGAAACCTATCCTACATTGCCACTGCATGTTCCCTGACCTCCCCATGCTGACGACCCCGCAGTGCTTTTCTCCATCCTACATTGCCACTCACTGCCTATCCTAATTCAGACCCTCCGATTCACACCACCCCGTGATGTTTTTCTCACTCCTGCTAGTGAATGTAATGTAACACACACCCATACAATGCGCACCACACCGTGATGTTTTTCTCACTCCTACTAGTGAATGTAATGTAACACACACCCATACAATGCGCACCACCCCGTGATGTTTTTCAGAAACCTATCCTACATTGCCACTGCATGTTCCGTGACCTCCCAATGCTGACCACCCCGCAGTGCTTTTCTCCATCCTACATTGCCACTAACTGCCTATCCTAATTCAGACCCTCCGATTCACACCACCCCGTGATGTTTTTCTCAGTCCTACTAGTGAATGTAATGTAACACACACCCATACAATGCGCACCACCCCGTGATGTTTTTCTCACTCCTCCTAGTGAATGTAATGTAACACACACCCATACAATGCGCACCACCCCGTGATGTTTTTCTCACTGCTACTAGTGAATGTAATGTAACACACACCCATACAATGCGCACCACCCCGTGATGTTTTTCTCACTGCTACTAGTGAATGTAATGTAACACACACCCATACAATGCGCACCACCCCGTGATGTTTTTCTCACTCCTACTAGTGAATGTAATGTAACACACACCCATACAATGCGCACCACCCCGTGATGTTTTTCTCACTCCTACTTGTGAATGTAATGTAACACACACCCATGCAATGCGCACCACCCCGTGATGTTTTTCTCACTCCTACTAGTGAATGTAATGTAACACACACCCATGCAATGCGCACCACCCCGTGATCTTTTTCTCACACCTACTAGTGAATGTAATGTAGCACACACCCATACAATGCGCACCACCCCGTGATGTTTTTCTCACTCCTACTAGTGAATGTAATGTAACACACACCCATACAATGCGGACCACCCAGTGATGTTTTTCTCACTCCTACTAGTGAATGTAATGTAACACACACCCATACAATGCGCACCACCCCGTGATGTTTTTCTCACTCCTACTAGTGAATGTAATGTAACACACACCCATACAATGCGCACCACCCCGTGATGTTTTTCTCAGTCCTACTAGTGAATGTAATGTAACACACACCCATACAATGCGCACCACCCCGTGATGTTTTTCTCACTCCTACTAGTGAATGTAATGTAACACACACCCAAACAATGCGCACCACCCCGTGATGTTTTTCTCACTCCTACTAGTGAATGTAATGTAACACACACCCATACAATGCGCACCACCCCGTGATGTTTTTCAGAAACCTATCCTACATTGCCACTGCATGTTCCGTGACCTCCCAATGCTGACCACCCCGCAGTGCTTTTCTCCATCCTACATTGCCACTCACTGCCTATCCTAATTCAGACCCTCCGATTCACACCACCCCGTGATGTTTTTCTCACTGCTACTAGTGAATGTAATGTAACACACACCCATACAATGCGCACCACCCCGTGATGTTTTTCTCACTCCTACTAGTGAATGTAATGTAACACACACCCATACAGTGCGCACCACCCCGTGATGTTTTTCTCACTCCTACTAGTGAATGTAATGTAACACACACCCATACAATGCGCACCACCCCGTGATGTTTTTCTCACTCCTACTAGTGAATGTAATGTAACACACACCGATACAATGCGCACCACCCCGTGATGTTTTTCTCACTCCTACTAGTGAATGTAATGTAACACACACCCATAAAATGTGCACCACCCCGTGATGTTTTTCTCACTCCTACTAGTGAATGTAATGTAACACACACCCATACAATGCGCACCACCCCGTGATGTTTTTCTCACTCCTACTAGTGAATCTAATGTAACATACACCCATACAATGCGCACCACCCCGCGATGTTTTTCTCACTCCTACTAGTGAAGGTAATGTAACACACACCCATACAATGCGCACCACCCCGTGATGTTTTTCTCACTCCTACTAGTGAATCTAATGTAACACACACCCATACAATGCGCACCACCCCGTGGTGTTTTTCTCACTCCTACTAGTGAATCGAATGTAACACACACCCATACAAGGCGCACCCCCCCGTGATTTTTTTCTCACTCCTACTAGTGAATGTAATGTAACACACACCCATACAATGCGCACCACCCCGTGATGTTTTTCTCACTCCTACTAGTGCGTGTAATGTAACACACACCCATACAATGCGCACCACCCCGTGATGTTTTTCAGAAACCTATCCTACATTGCCACTGCACGTTCCCTGACCTCCCCATGCTGACCACTCCGCGGTGCTTTTCTCCATCTTACATTGCCACTCACTGCCTATCCTAATTCAGACCCTCCGAGTCACACCACCCCGTGATGTTTTTCACACTCCTACTAGTGTATGTAATGTAACACACACCCATACAATGCGCAACACCCCGTGATGTTTTTCTCACTCCTACTAGTGAATGTAATGTAACACACACGCATACAATGCGCACCACCCGGTGATGTTTTTCTCACTCCTACTAGTGAATGTAATGTAACACACACTCATACAATGCGCACCACCCCGTGATGTTTTTCTCACTCCTACTTGTGAATGTAATGTAACACACACCCATACAATGCGCACCACACCGTGATGTTTTTCTCACTCCTACTAGTGAATGTAATGTAACACACACCCATACAATGCGCACCAACCCGCGATGTTTTTCTCACTCCTACTAGTGAATGCAATGTAACACACACCCATACAATGCGCACCACCGCGTGATGTTTTTCTCACTCCTACTAGTGAATGTAATGTAACACACACCCATACAATGCGCACCACCCCGTGATGTTTTTCTCACTCCTACTAGTGAATGTAATGAAACACACACCCATACAATGCGCACCACACCGTGATGTTTTTCTCACTGCTACTAGTGAATGTAATGTAACACACACATACAATGCGCACCACCCCGTGATGTTTTTCTCACTCCTACTAGTGAATGTAATGTAACACACACCCATACAATGCGCACCACCCCGTGATGATTTTCAGAAACCTATCCTACATTGCCACTGCATGTTCCCTGACCTCCCCATGCTGACCACCCCGCAGGGCTTTTCTCCATCCTACATTGCCACTCACTGCCTATCCTAATTCAGACCCTCCGATTCACACCACCCCGTGATGTTTTTCTCACTGCTACTAGTGAATGTAATGTAACACACACCCATACAATGCGTACCACCCCGTGATGTTTTTCTCACTCCTACTAATGAATGTAATGTAACACACACCCATACAATGCGCACCACCCCGTGATGTTTTTCTCACTCCTACTAGTGAATGTAGTGTAACACACACCCATACAATGCGCACCACCCCGTGATGTTTTTCTCACTCCTACTAGTGAATGTAATGTAACACACACCCATACAATGCGCACCACCCCGTGATGTTTTTCTCACTCCTACTAGCGAATGTAATGTAACACACACCCATATAATGCGGACCACCCAGTGATGTTTTTCTCACTCCTACTAGTGAATGTAATGTAACACACACCCATACAATGCGCACCACCCCGTGATGTTTTTCTCACTCCTACTAGTGAATGTAATGTAACACACACCCATACAATGCGCACCACCCCGTGATGTTTTTCTCACTCCTTTTGGTGAATGTAATGTAACACACACCCAAACAATGCGCACCACCCCGTGATGTTTTTCTCACTCCTACTAGTGAATGTAATGTAACACACACCCATACAATGCGCACCACCCCGTGATGTTTTTCTCACTCCTACTAGTGAATGTAATGTAACACACACCCATACAATGCGCACCACCCCGCGATGTTTTTCAGAAACCTATCATACATTGCCACTGCATGTTCCCTGACCTCCCCATGCTGACCACCCCGCAATGCTTTTCTCCATCCTACATTGCCACTCACTGCCTATCCTAATTCAGACCCTCCAATTCACACCACCCCGTGATGTTTTTCTCACTCCTCCTAGTGAATGTAATGTAACACACACCCATACAATGCGCACCACCCCGTGATGTTTTTCTCACTCCTACTAGTGAATGTAATGTAACACACACCCATACAATGCGCACCACCCCGTGATGTTTTTCTCACTCCTACTAGTGAATGTAATGTAACACACACCCATACAATGCGCATCACCCCGTGATGTTTTTCTCACTCCTACTAGTGAATGTAATGTAACACACACCCATACAATGCGCACCACCCCGTGATGTTTTTCTCACTCCTACTAGTGAATGTAATGTAACACACACCCATACAATGCGCACCACCCCGTGATGTTTTTCTCACTCCTACTAGTGAATGTAATGTAACACACACCCATACAATGCGCACCACCCCGTGATGTTTTTCTCACTCCTACTACTGAATCTAATGTAACAAACACCCATACAATGCGCACCACCCCACGATGTTTTTCAGAAACCTATCCTACATTGCCACTGCACGTTCCCTGACCTCCCCATGCTGACCACTCCGCGGTGCTTTTCTCCATCTTACTTTGCCACTCACTGCCTATCCTAATTCAGACCCTCCGAGTCACACCACCCCGTGATGTTTTTCTCACTCCTACTAGTGAATGTAATGTAACACACACCCATACAATGCGCACCACCCCGTGATGTTTTTCTCACTCCTACTAGTTAATGTAATGTAACACACACCCATACAATGCGCACCACCCCGTGATGTTTTTCTCACTCCTACTAGTGAATGTAATGTAACACACACCCATACAATGCGCACCACCCCGTGATGTTTTTCTCACTCCTACTAGTGAATGTAATGTAACACACACCCATACAATGCGCACCACCCCGTGATGTTTTTCTCACTCCTACTAGTGAATGTAATGTAACACACAACCATACAATGCGCACCACCCCGTGATGTTTTTCTCACTCCTACTAGTGAATGTAATGTAACACACACCCATACAATGCGCACCACCCCGTGATGTTTTTCTCACTCCTACTAGTGAATGCAATTTAACACACACCCATACAATGCGCACCACCCCGTGATGTTTTTCTCACTCCTACTAGTGAATCTAATGTAACACACACCCATACAATGCGCACCACCCCGCGATGTTTTTCAGAAACCTATCCTACATTGCCACTGCATGTTCCCTGACCTCCCCATGCTGACCACTCCGCGGTGCTTTTCTCCATCTTACATTGCCACTCACTGCCTATCCTAATTCAGACCCTCCGAGTCACATCACCCCGTGATGTTTTTCACACTCCTACTAGTGTATGTAATGTGACACACACCCGTACAATGCGCAACACCCCGTGATGTTTTTCTCACTCCTACTAGTGAATGTAATGTAACACACACGCATACAATGCGCACCACCCGGTGATGTTTTTCTCACTCCTACTAGTGAATGTAATGTAACACACACCCATACAATTCGCACCACCCCGTGATGTTTTTCTCACTCCTACTAGTGAATGTAATGTAACACACACCCATACAATGCGGAACCACCCCGTGATGTTTTTCTCACTCCTCTTAGTGAATGTAATGTAACACACACCCATACAATGCGCACCACCCCGTGATGTTTTTCTCACTCCTACTAGTGAATGTAATGTAACACACACCCATACAATGCGCACCACAACGTGATGTTTTTCTCACTCCTACTAGTGAATGTAATGTAACACACACCCATACAATGCGCACCACCCCGTGATATTTTTCTCACTCCTACTAGTGAATGTAATGTAACACACACCCATACAATGCGCACCACCCCGTGATGTTTATCAGAAACCTATCCTACATTGCCACTGCATGTTCCCTGACCTCCCCATACTGACCATCCCGCAGGGCTTTTCTCCATGCTACATTGCCACTCACTGCCTATCCTAATTCAGACCCTCCGATTCACACCACCCCGTGAAGTTTTTCTCACTCCTACTAGTGAATGTAATGTAACACACACCCATACAATGCGCACGACCCCGTGATGTTTTTCTCACTCCTACTAGTGAATGTAATGTAACACACACCCATACAATGCGCACCACCCCGTCATGATTTTCTCACTCCTACTAGTGAATCTAATGTAACACACACCCATACAATGCGTACCACCCCGTGATGTTTTTCTCACTGCTACTAGTGAATGTAATGTAACACACACCCATACAATGCGCACCACCCCGTGATGTTTTTCTCCCTCCTACTAGTGAATGTAATGTAACACACACCCATACAATGCGCACCACCCCGTGATGTTTTTCTCACTCCTACTAGTGAATGTAGTGTAACACACACCCATACAATGCGCACCACCCCGTGATGTTTTTCTCACTCCTACTAGTGAATGTAATGTAACACACACCCATACAATGCGCACCA
The DNA here is from genome assembly GCF_034190915.1 of Cavia porcellus. Lineage (NCBI taxonomy): Eukaryota > Metazoa > Chordata > Mammalia > Rodentia > Caviidae > Cavia > Cavia porcellus. The sequence continues at coordinate 2,424,654 of NW_026947556.1, forward strand.
CCCCGTGATGTTTTTCTCACTCCTACTAGTGAATGTAATGTAACACACACCCATACAATGCGGACCACCCAGTGATGTTTTTCTCACTCCTACTAGTGAATGTAATGTAACACACACCCATACAATGCGGACCACCCAGTGATGTTTTTCTCACTCCTACTAGTGAATGTAATGTAACACACACCCATACAATGCGCAACACCCCGTGATGTTTTTCTCACTCCTACTAGTGAATGTAATGTAACACACACCCATAAAATGCGCACCACCCCGTGATGTTTTTCTCACTCCTACTAGTGAATGTAATGTAACACACACCCAAACAATGCGCACCACCCCGTGATGTTTTTCTCACTCCAACTAGTGAATGTAATGTAACACAACCCATAAAATGCGCACCACCCCGTGATGTTTTTCTCACTCCTACTAGTGAATGTAATGTAACACACACCCATACAATGCGCACCACCCCGCGATGTTTTTCAGAAACCTATCATACATTGCCACTGCATGTTCCCTTACCTCCCCATGCTGACCACCCCGCAGTGCTTTTCTCCATCCTACATTGCCACTCACTGCCTATCCTAATTCAGACCCTCCGATTCACACCACCCCGTGATCTTTTTCTCACTCCTACTAGTGAATGTAATGTAACACACACCCATACAATGCGCACCACCCCGTGATGTTTTTCTCACTCCTACTAGTGAATGTAATGTAACACACACCCATACAATGCTCACCACCCCGTGATGTTTTTCTCACTCCTACTAGTGAATGTAATGTAACACACACCCATACAATGCGCACCACCCCATGATGTTTTTCTCACTCCTACTAGTGAATGTAATGTAACACACACCCATACAATGCGCACCACCCCGTGATGTTTTTCTCACTCCTACTAGTGAATGTAATGTAACACACACCCATACAATGTGCACTACCCCGTGATGTTTTTCTCACTCCTACTAGTGAATGTAATGTAACACACACCCATACAATGCGCACCACCCGGTGATGTTTTTCTCACTCCTACTAGTGAATGTAATGTAACACACACCCATACAATGCGCACCACCCCGTGATGTTTTTCTCACTCCTACTTGTGAATGTAATGTAACACACACCCATACAATGCGCACCACCCCGTGATGTTTTTCTCACTCCTACTAGTGAATGTAATCTAACACACACCCATACAATGCGCACCACCCCGTGATGTTTTTCTCACTCCTACTAGTGAATCTAATGTAACACACACCCATACAATTCGCACCACCCCGTGATGTTTTTCTCACTCCTACTAGTGAATGTAATGTAACACACACCCATACAATGCGCACCACCCCGTGATGTTTTTCTCACTCCTCTTAGTGAATGTACTGTAACACACACCCATACAATGCGCACCACCCCGTGATGTTTTTCTCACTCCTACTAGTGAATGTAATGTAACACACACCCATACAATGCGCACCACACCGTGATGTTTTTCTCACTCCTACTAGTGAATGTAATGTAACACACACCCATACAATGCGCACCACCCCGTGATATTTTTCTCACTCTTACTAGTGAATGTAATGTAACACACACCCATACAATGCGCACCACCCCGTGATGTTTATCAGAAACCTATCCTACATTGCCACTGCATGTTCCCTGACCTCCCCATGCTGACCATCCCGCAGGGCTTTTCTCCATCCTACATTGCCACTCACTGCCTATCCTAATTCAGACCCTCCGATTCACACCACCCCGTGATGTTTTTCTCACTCCTACTAGTGAATGTAATGTAACACACACCCATACAATGCGCACCACCCCGTGATGTTTTTCTCACTCCTACTAGTGAATGTAATGTAACACACACCCATACAATGCGCACCACCCCGTCATGATTTTCTCACTCCTACTAGTGAATCTAAAGTAACACACACCCATACAATGCGCACCACCCCGTGATGTTTTTCTCACTCCTAATAGTGAATGTAGTGTAACACACACCCATACAATGCGCACCACCCCGTGATGTTTTTCTCACTCCTACTAGTGAATGTAATGTAACACACACCCATACAATGCGCACCACCCCGTGATGTTTTTCTCACTCCTACTACTGAATGTAATGTAACACACACCCATACAATGCGGACCACCCAGTGATGTTTTTCTCACTCCTACTAGTGAATGTAATGTAACACTCACACATACAATGCGCACCACCCCGTGATGTTTTTCTCACTCCTACTAGTGAATGTAATGTAACACACACCCATACAATGCGCAACACCCCGTGATGTTTTTCTCACTCCTACTAGTGAATGTAATGTAACACACACCCATAAAATGCGCACCACCCCGTGATGTTTTTCTCACTCCTACTAGTGAATGTAATGTAACACACACCCAAACAATGCGCACCACCCCGTGATGTTTTTCTCACTCCTACTAGTGAATGTAATGTAACACACACCCATACAATGCGCACCACCCCGCGATGTTTTTCAGAAACCTATCATACATTGCCACTGCATGTTCCCTGACCTCCCCATGCTGACCACCCCGCAGTGCTTTTCTCCGTCCTACATTGCCACTCACTGCCTATCCTAATTCAGACCCTCCGATTCACACCACCCCGTGATCTTTTTCTCACTCCTACTAGTGAATGTAATGTAACACACACCCATACAATGCGCACCACCCCGTGATGTTTTTCTCACTCCTACTAGTGAATGTAATGTAACACACACCCATACAATGCGCACCACCCCGTGATGTTTTTCTCACTGCTACTAGTGAATGTAATGTAACACACACCCATACAATGCGAACCACCCCGTGATGTTTTTCTCACTCCTACTAATGAATGTAATGTAACACACACCCATACAATGCGCACCACCCCGTGATGTTTTTCTCACTCCTACTAGTGAATGTAATGTAACACACACCCATACAATGCGCACCACCCCGTGATGTTTTTCTCACTCCTACTAGTGAATGTAATGTAACACACACCCATACAATGCGCACCACCACGTGATGTTTTTCTCACTCCTACTAGTGAATGTAATGTAACACACACCCATACAATGCGCACCACCCCGTGATGTTTTTCTCACTCCTACTAGTGAATCTAATGTAACACACACCCATACAATGCGCACCACCCCGTGATGTTTTTCTCACTCCTACTAGTGAATCTAATGTAACACACACCCATACAATGCGCACCACCCCGTGATGTTTTTCTCACTCCTACTAGTGAATCTAATGTAACACACACCCATACAATGCGCACCACCCCACGATGTTTTTCAGAAACCTATCCTACATTGCCACTGCACGTTCCCTGACCTCCCCATGCTGACCACTCCGCGGTGCTTTTCTCCATGTTACTTTGCCACTCACTGCCTATCCTAATTCAGACCCTCCGAGTCACACCACCATGTGATGTTTTTCTCACTCCTACTAGTGAATGTAATGTAACACACACCCATACAATGCGCACCACCCCGTGATGTTTTTCTCACTCCTACTAGTGAATGTAATGTAACACACACCCATACAATGCGCACCACCCCGTGATGTTTTTCTCACTCCTACTAGTGAATGTAGTGTAACACACACCCATACAATGCGCAACACCCCGTGATGTTTTTCTCACTCCTACTAGTGAATGAAATGTAACACACACCCATAAAATGCGCACCACCCCGTGATGTTTTTCTCACTCCTACTAGTGAATGTAATGTAACACACACCCATACAATGCGGACCACCCAGTAATGTTTTTCTCACTCCTACTAGTGAATGTAATGTAACACTCACACATACAATTCGCACCACCCCGTGATGTTTTTCTCACTCCTACTAGTGAATGTAATGTAACACACACCCATACAATGCGCACCACCCCGTGATGTTTTTCTCACTCCTACTAGTGAATGTAGTGTAACACACACCCATACAATGCGCACCACCCCGTGATGTTTTTCTCACTCCTACTAGTGAATGTAATGTAACACACACCCATACAATGCGCACCACCCCGTGATGTTTTTCTCACTCCTACTAGTGAATGTAATGTAACACACACCCATACAATGCGGACCACCCAGTGATGTTTTTCTCACTCCTACTAGTGAATGTAATGTAACACACACCCATACAATGCGGACCACCCAGTGATGTTTTTCTCACTCCTACTAGTGAATGTAATGTAACACACACCCATACAATGCGCAACACCCCGTGATGTTTTTCTCACTCCTACTAGTGAATGTAATGTAACACACACCCATAAAATGCGCACCACCCCGTGATGTTTTTCTCACTCCTACTAGTGAATGTAATGTAACACACACCCAAACAATGCGCACCACCCCGTGATGTTTTTCTCACTCCTACTAGTGAATGTAATGTAACACACACCCATACAATGCGCACCACCCCGTGATGTTTTTCTCACTCCTACTAGTGAATGTAATGTAACACACACCCATACAATGCGCACCACCCCGCGATGTTTTTCAGAAACCTATCATACATTGCCACTGCATGTTCCCTGACCTCCCCATGCTGACCACCCCGCAGTGCTTTTCTCCATCCTACATTGCCACTCACTGCCTATCCTAATTCAGACCCTCCTATTCACACCACCCCGTGATCTTTTTCTCACTCCTACTAGTGAATGTAATGTAACACACACCCATACAATGCGCACCACCCCGTGATGTTTTTCTCACTCCTACTAGTGAATGTAATGTAACACACACCCATACAATGCGCACCACCCCGTGATGTTTTTCTCACTCCTACTAATGAATGTAATGTAACACACACCCATACAATGCGCACCACCCCATGATGTTTTTCTCACTCCTACTAGTGAATGTAATGTAACACACACCCATACAATGCGCACCACCCGGTGATGTTTTTCTCACTCCTACTAGTGAATGTAATGTAACACACACCCATACAATGCGCACCACCCCGTGATGTTTTTCTCACTCCTACTTGTGAATGTAATGTAACACACACCCATACAATGCGCACCAACCCGTGATGTTTTTCTCACTCCTACTAGTGAATGTAATCTAACACACACCCATACAATGCGCACCACCCCGTGATGTTTTTCTCACTCCTACTAGTGAATCTAATGTAACACACACCCATACAATGCGCACCACACCGTGATGTTTTTCTCACTCCTACTAGTGAATGTAATGTAACACACACCCATACAATGCGCACCACCCCGTGATATTTTTCTCACTCTTACTAGTGAATGTAATGTAACACACACCCATACAATGCGCACCACCCCGTGATGTTTATCAGAAACCTATCCTACATTGCCACTGCATGTTCCCTGACCTCCCAATGCTGACCATCCCGCAGGGCTTTTCTCCATCTTACATTGCCACTCACTGCCTATCCTAATTCAGACCCTCCGATTCACACCACCCCGTGATGTTTTTCTCACTCCTACTAGTGAATGTAATGTAACACACACCCATACAATGCGCACCACCCCGTGATGTTTTTCTCACTCCTACTAGTGAATGTAATGTAACACAAACCCATACAATGCGCACCACCCCGTCATGATTTTCTCACTCCTACTAGTGAATCTAATGTAACACACACCCATACAATGCGTACCACCCCGTGATGTTTTTCTCACTCCTACTAGTGAATGTAATGTAACACACACCCATACAATGCGCACCACCCCGTGATGTTTTTCTCACTCCTAATAGTGAATGTAGTGTAACACACACCCATACAATGCGCACCACCCCGTGATGTTTTTCTCACTCCTACTAGTGAATGTAATGTAACACACGCCCATACATTGCGCACCACCCCGTGATGTTTTTCTCACTCCTACTACTGAATGTAATGTAACACACACCCATACAATGCGCACCACCCCGTGATGTTTTTCTCACTCCTACTAGTGAATGTAATGTAACACACACCCATACAATGCGCACCACCCCGTCATGATTTTCTCACTCCTACTAGTGAATCTAATGTAACACACACCCATACAATGCGTACCACCCCGTGATGTTTTTCTCACTCCTACTAGTGAATGTAATGTAACACACACCCATACAATGCGCACCACCCCGTGATGTTTTTCTCACTCCTAATAGTGAATGTAGTGTAACACACACCCATACAATGCGCACCACCCCGTGATGTTTTTCTCACTCCTACTAGTGAATGTAATGTAACACACACCCATACAATGCGCACCACCCCGTGATGTTTTTCTCACTCCTACTACTGAATGTAATGTAACACACACCCATACAATGCGGACCACCCAGTGATGTTTTTCTCACTCCTACTAGTGAATGTAATGTAACACTCACACATACAATGCGCACCACCCCGTGATGTTTTTCTCACTCCTACTAGTGAATGTAATGTAACACACACCCATACAATGCGCAACACCCCGTGATGTTTTTCTCACTCCTACTAGTGAATGTAATGTAACACACACCCATACAATGCGCACCACCCCGCGATGTTTTTCAGAAACCTATCATACTTTGCCACTGCATGTTCCCTGACCTCCCCATGCTGACCACCCCGCAGTGCTTTTCGCCGTCCTACATTGCCACTCACTGCCTATCCTAATTCAGACCCTCCGATTCACACCACCCCGTGATCTTTTTCTCACTCCTACTAGTGAATGTAATGTAACACACACCCATACAATGCGCACCACCCCGTGATGTTTTTCTCACTCCTACTAGTGAATGTAATGTAACACACACCCATACAATGCGCACCACCCCGTGATGTTTTTCTCACTGCTACTAGTGAATGTAATGTAACACACACCCATACAATGCGAACCACCCCGTGATGTTTTTCTCACTCCTACTAATGAATGTAATGTAACACACACCCATACAATGCGCACCACCCCGTGATGTTTTTCTCACTCCTACTAGTGAATGTAATGTTACACACACCCATACAATGCGCACCACCCCGTGATGTTTTTCTCACTCCTACTAGTGAATGTAATGTAACACACACCCATACAATGCGCACCACCACGTGATGTTTTTCTCACTCCTACTAGTGAATGTAATGTAACACACACCCATACAATGCGCACCACCCCGTGATGTTTTTCTCACTCCTACTAGTGAATCTAATGTAACACACACCCATACAATGCGCACCACCCCGTGATGTTTTTCTCACTCCTACTAGTGAATCTAATGTAACACACACCCATACAATGCGCACCACCCCGTGATGTTTTTCTCACTCCTACTAGTGAATCTAATGTAACACACACCCATACAATGCGCACCACCCCACGATGTTTTTCAGAAACCTATCCTACATTGCCACTGCACGTTCCCTGACCTCCCCATGCTGACCACTCCGCGGTGCTTTTCTCCATGTTACTTTGCCACTCACTGCCTATCCTAATTCAGACCCTCCGAGTCACACCACCATGTGATGTTTTTCTCACTCCTACTAGTGAATGTAATGTAACACACACCCATACAATGCGCACCACCCCGTGATGTTTTTCTCACTCCTACTAGTGAATGTAATGTAACACACACCCATACAATGCGCACCACCCCGTGATGTTTTTCTCACTCCTACTAGTGAATGTAGTGTAACACACACCCATACAATGCGCAACACCCCGTGATGTTTTTCTCACTCCTACTAGTGAATGTAATGTAACACACACCCATAAAATGCGCACCACCCCGTGATGTTTTTCTCACTCCTACTAGTGAATGTAATGTAACACACACCCATACAATGCGGACCACCCAGTGATGTTTTTCTCACTCCTACTAGTGAATGTAATGTAACACTCACACATACAATGCGCACCACCCCGTGATGTTTTTCTCACTCCTACTAGTGAATGTAATGTAACAAACACCCATACAATGCGCAACACCCCGTGATGTTTTTCTCACTCCTACTAGTGAATGTAATGTAACACACACCCATAAAATGCGCACCACCCCGTGATGTTTTTCTCACTCCTACTAGTGAATGTAATGTAACACACACCCAAACAATGCGCACCACCCCGTGATGTTTTTCTCACTCCTACTAGTGAATGTAATGTAACACACACCCATACAATGCGCACCACCCCGTGATGTTTTTCTCACTCCTACTAGTGAATGTAATGTAACACACACCCATACAATGCGCACCACCCCGCGATGTTTTTCAGAAACCTATCATACATTGCCACTGCATGTTCCCTGACCTCCCCATGCTGACCACCCCGCAGTGCTTTTCTCCATCCTACATTGCCACTCACTGCCTATCCTAATTCAGACCCTCCGATTCACACCACCCCGTGATCTTTTTCTCACTCCTACTAGTGAATGTAATGTAACACACACCCATACAATACGCAAAACCCCGTGATGTTTTTCTCACTCCTACTAGTGAATGTAATGTAACACACACCCATACAATGCGCACCACCCCGTGATGTTTTTCTCACTGCTACTAGTGAATGTAATGTAACACACACCCATACAATGCGCACCACCCCGTGATGTTTTTCTCACTCCTTCTAATGAATGTAATGTAACACACACCCATACAATGCGCACCACCCCGTGATGTTTTTCTCACTCCTACTAGTGAATGTAATGTAACACACACCCATACAATGCGCACCACCCCGTGATGTTTTTCTCACTCCTACTAGTGAATGTAATGTAACACACACCCATACAATGCGCACCAACCCGTCATGATTTTCTCACTCCTACTAGTGAATCTAAAGTAACACACACCCATACAATGCGCACCACCCCGTGATGTTTTTCTCACTCCTAATAGTGAATGTAGTGTAACACACACCCATACAATGCGCACCACCCCGTGATGTTTTTCTCACTCCTACTAGTGAATGTAATGTAACACACACCCATACAATGCGCACCACCCCGTGATGTTTTTCTCACTCCTACTACTGAATGTAATGTAACACACACCCATACAATGCGGACCACCCAGTGATGTTTTTCTCATTCCTACTAGTGAATGTAATGTAACACTCACACATACAATGCGCACCACCCCGTGATGTTTTTCTCACTCCTACTAGTGAATGTAATGTAACACACACCCATACAATGCGCAACACCCCGTGATGTTTTTCTCACTCCTACTAGTGAATGTAATGTAACACACACCCATACAATGCGCACCACCCCGTGATGTTTTTCTCACTCCTACTAGTGAATGTAATGTAACACACACCCATACAATGCGCACCACCCCGTGATGTTTTTCTCACTCCTACTAGTGAATGTAATGTAACACACACCCATACAATGCGCACCACCCCGTGATGTTTTTCTCACTCCTACTAGTGAATCTAATGTAACACACACCCATACAATGCGCACCACCCCGTGATGTTTTTCTCACTCCTACTAGTGAATCTAATGTAACACACACCCATACAATGCGCACCACCCCACGATGTTTTTCAGAAACCTATCCTACATTGCCACTGCACGTTCCCTGACCTCCCCATGCTGACCACTCTGCGGTGCTTTTCTCCATGTTACTTTGCCACTCACTGCCTATCCTAATTCAGACCCTCCGAGTCACACCACCCCGTGATGTTTTTCTCACTCCTACTAGTGAATGTAATGTAACACACACCCATACAATGCGCACCACCCCGTGATGTTTTTCTCACTCCTACTAGTGAATGTAATGTAACACACACCCATACAATGCGCTCCACCCCGTGATGTTTTTCTCACTCCTACTAGTGAATGTAGTGTAAAACACACCCATACAATGCGCACCACCCCGTGATGTTTTTCTCACTCCTACTAGTGAATGTAATGTAACACACACCCATACAATGCGCACCACCTCGTGATGTTTTTCTCACTCCTACTAGTGAATGTAATGTAACACACACTCATTCAATGCGGACCACCCAGTGATGTTTTTCTCACTCCTACTAGTGAATGTAATGTAACACACACGCATACAATGCGCACCACCCCGTGATGTTTTTCTCACTCCTACTAGTGAATGTAATGTAACACACACCCATACAATGCGCACCACCCCGTGATGTTTTTCTCACTCCTACTAGTGAATGTAATGTAACACACACCCATACAATGCGCACCACCCCGCGATGTTTTTCAGAAACCTATCATACATTGCCACTGCATGTTCCCTGACCTCCCCATGCTGACCACCCCGCAGTGCTTTTCTCCATCCTACATTGCCACTCACTGCCTATCCTAATTCAGACCCTCTGATTCACACCACCCCGTGATGTTTTTCTCACTCCTACTAGTGAATGTAATGTAACACACACCCATACAATGCGCACCACCCCGTGATGTTTTTCTCACTCCTACTAGTGAATGTAATGTAACACACACCCATACAATGCGCACCACCCCGTGATGTTTTTCTCACTCCTACTAGTGAATGTAATGTAACACACACCCATACAATGCGCACCACCCCGTGATGTTTTTCTCACTCCCACTAGTGAATGTAATGTAACACACACCCATACAATGCGCACCACCCCGCGATGTTTTTCTCACTCCTACTAGTGAATGTAATGTAACACACACCCATACAATGCGCACCACCCCGTGATGTTTTTCTCACTCCTACTAGTGAATCTAATGTAACACACACCCATACAATGCGCACCACCCCGTGATGTTTTTCTCACTCCTACTAGTGAATCTAATGTAACACACACCCATACAATGCGCACCACCCCACGATGTTTTTCAGAAACCTATACTACATTGCCACTGCACGTTCCCTGACATCCCCATGCTGACCACTCCGCGGTGCTTTTCTCCATGTTACTTTGCCACTCACTGCCTATCCTAATTCAGACCCTCCGAGTCACACCACCCCGTGATGTTTTTCTCACTCCTACTAGTGAATGTAATGTAACACACACCCATACAATGCGCACCACCCCGTGATGTTTTTCTCACTCCTACTAGTGAATGTAATGTAACACACACCCATACAATGCGCTCCACCCCGTGATGTTTTTTTCACTCCTACTAGTGAATGTAGTGCAAAACACACCCATAAAATGCGCACCACCCCGTGATGTTTTTCTCACTCCTACTAGTGAATGTAATGTAACACACACCCATACAATGCGCACCACCTCGTGATGTTTTTCTCACTCCTACTAGTGAATGTAATGTAACACACACTCATTCAATGCGGACCACCCAGTGATGTTTTTCTCATTCCTACTAGTGAATGTAATGTAACACACACCCATACAATGCGCACCACCCCGTGATGTTTTTCTCACTCCTACTAGTGAATGTAATGTAACACACACCCATAAAATGCGCATCACCCCGTGATGTTTTTCTCACTCCTACTAGTGAATGTAATGTAACACACACCCAAACAATGCGCACCACCCCGTGATGTTTTTCTCACTCCTACTAGTGAATGTAATGTAACACACACCCATACAATGCGCACCACCCCGTGATGTTTTTCTCACTCCTACTAGTGAATGTAATGTAACACACACCCATACAATGCGCACCACCCCGTGATGTTTTTCTCACTCCTACTAGTGAATGTAATGTAACACACACCCATACAATGCGCACCACCCCGTGATGTTTTTCTCACTCCTACTAGTGAATGTAATGTAACACACACCCATACAATGCGCACCACCCCGTGATGTTTTTCTCACTCCTACTAGTGAATGTAATGTAACACACACCCATACAATGCGCACCACCCCGTGATGTTTTTCTCACTCCTAATAGTGAATGTAATGTAACACACACCCATACAATGCGCACCACCCCGTGATGTTTTTCTCACTCCTAATAGTGAATCTAATGTAACACACACCCATACAATGCGCACCACCCCACGATGTTTTTCAGAAACCTATCCTACATTGCCACTGCACGTTCCCTGACCTCCCCATGCTGACCACTCCGCGGTGCTTTTCTCCATGTTACTTTGCCACTCACTGCCTATCCTAATTCAGACCCTCCGAGTCACACCACCCCGTGATGTTTTTCTCACTCCTACTAGTGAATGTAATGTAACACACACCCATACAGTGCGCACCACCACGTGATGTTTTTCTCACTCCTCCTAGTGAATGTAATGTAACACACACCCATACAATGCGCACCACCCGGTGATGTTTTTCTCACTCCTACTAGTGAATGTAATGTAACACACACCCATACAATGCGCACCACCCCGTGATGTTTTTCTCACTCCTAATAGTGAATGTAATGTAACACACACCCATACAATGCGCATCACACCGTGATGTTTTTCTCACTCCTACTAGTGAATGTAATGTAACACACACCCATACAATGCGCACCACCCCGCGATGTTTTTCAGAAACCTATCATACATTGCCACTGCATGTTCCCTGACCTCCCCATGCTGACCACCCCGCAGTGCTTTTCTCCATCCTACATTGCCACTCACTGCATATCCTAATTCAGACCCTCTGATTCACACCACCCCGTGATGTTTTTCTCACTCCTACTAGTGAATGTAATGTAACACACACCCATACAATGCGCACCACCCCGTGATGTTTTTCTCACTCCTACTAGTGAATATAATGTAACACACACCCATACAATGCGCACCACCCCGTGATGTTTTTCTCACTGCTACTAGTGAATGTAATGTAACACACACCCATACAATGCGCACCACCCCGTTATGTTTTTCTCACTTCTACTAGTGAATGTAATGTAACACACACCCATACAATGCGCACCACCCCGTGATGTTTTTCTCACTCCTACTAGTGAATGTAATGTAACACACACCCATACAATGCGCACCACCCCGTGATGTTTTTCTCACTCCTACTAGTGAATGTAATGTAACACACACCCATACAATGCGCACCACCCCGTGATGTTTTTCTCACTCCTACTAGTGAATGTAATGTAACACACACCCATACAATGCGCACCACCCCGTGATGTTTTTCTCACTCCTACTAGTGAATGTAATGTAACACACACCCATACAATGCGCACCACCCCGTGATGTTTTTCTCACTCCTACTAGTGAATGTAATGTAACACACACCCATACAATGCGCACCACCCCGTGATGTTTTTCTCACTCCTACTAGTGAATCTAATGTAACACACACCCATACAATGCGCACCACCCCACGATGTTTTTCAGAAACCTATCCTACATTGCCCCTGCACGTTCCCTGACCTCCCCATGCTGACCACTCCGCGGTGCTTTTCTCCATGTTACTTTGCCACTCACTGCCTCTCCTAATTCAGACCCTCCGAGTCACACCACCCCGTGATGTTTTTCTCACTCCTACTAGTGAATGTAATGTAACACACACCCATACAATGCGCACCACCACGTGATGTTTTTCTCACTCCTCCTAGTGAATGTAATGTAACACACACCCATACAATGCGCACCACCCGGTGATGTTTTTCTCACTCCTACTAGTGAATGTAATGTAACACACACCCATACAATGCGCACCACCCCGTGATGTTTTTCTCACTCCTACTAGTGAATGTAATGTAACATACACCCATACAATGCGCATCACACCGTGATGTTTTTCTCACTCCTACTAGTGAATGTAATGTAACACACACCCATACAATGTGCACCACCCCGTGATGTTTTTCTCACTCCTACTAGTGAATGTAATGTAACACACACCCATACAATGCGCACCACCCCGCGATGTTTTTCAGAAACCTATCATACATTGCCACTGCATGTTCCCTGACCTCCACATGCTGACCACCCCACAGTGCTTTTCTCCATCCTACATTGCCACTCACTGCCTATCCTAATTCAGACCCTCCGATTCACACCACCCCGTGATCTTTTTCTCACTCCTACTAGTGAATGTAATGTAACACACACCCATACAATGCGCACCACCCCGTGATGTTTTTCTCACTCCTACTAGTGAATGTAATGTAACACACACCCATACAATGCGCACCACCCCGTGATGTTTTTCTCACTCCTACTAGTGAATGTAATGTAACACACACCCATACAATGCGCACCACCCCGTGATGTTTTTCTCACTCCTACTAGTGAATGTAATGTAACACACACCCATACAATGCGCACCACCCCGTGATGTTTTTCTCACTCCTACTAGTGAATGTAATGTAACACACACCCATACAATGCGCACCACCCCGTGATGTTTTTCTCACTCCTACTAGTGAATCTAATGTAACACACACCCATACAATGCGCACCACCCCGTGATGTTTTTCTCACTCCTACTAGTGAATCTAATGTAACACACACCCATACAATGCGCACCACCCCACGATGTTTTTCAGAAACCTATCCTACATTGCCACTGCACGTTCCCTGACCTCCCCATGCTGACCACTCCGCGGTGCTTTTCTCCATGTTACTTTGCCACTCACTGCCTATCCTAATTCAGACCCTCCGAGTCACACCACCCCGTGATGTTTTTCTCACTCCTACTAGTGAATGTAATGTAACACACACCCATACAATGCGCACCACCCCGTGATGTTTTTCTCACTCCTACTAGTGAATGTAATGTAACACACACCCATACAATGCGCTCCACCCCGTGATGTTTTTCTCAATCCTACTAGTGAATGTAGTGTAAAACACACCCATACAATGCGCACCACCCCGTGATGTTTTTCTCACTCCTACTAGTGAATGTAATGTAACACACACCCATACAATGCGCACCACCTCGTGATGTTTTTCTCACTCCTACTAGTGAATGTAATGTAACACACACTCATTCAATGCGGACCACCCAGTGATGTTTTTCTCACTCCTACTAGTGAATGTAATGTAACACACACCCATACAATGCGCACCACCCCGTGATGTTTTTCTCACTCCTACTATTGAATGTAATGTAACACACACCCATACAATGCGCATCACCCCGTGATGTTTTTCTCACTCCTACTAGTGAATGTAATGTAACACACACCCAAACAATGCGCACCACCCCGTGATGTTTTTCTCACTCCTACTAGTGAATGTAATGTAACACACACCCATACAATGCGCACCACCCCGTGATGTTTTTCTCACTCCTACTAGTGAATGTAATGTAACACACACCCATACAATGCGCACCACCCCGTGATGTTTTTCTCACTCCTACTAGTGAATGTAATGTAACACACACCCATACAATGCGCACCACCCCGTGATGTTTTTCTCACTCCTACTAGTGAATGTAATGTAACACACACCCATACAATGCGCACCACCCCGTGATGTTTTTCTCACTCCTACTAGTGAATGTAATGTAACACACACCCATACAATGCGCACCACCCCGTGATGTTTTTCTCACTCCTAATAGTGAATGTAATGTAACACACACCCATACAATGCGCACCACCCCGTGATGTTTTTCTCACTCCTACTAGTGAATCTAATGTAACACACACCCATACAATGCGCACCACCCCACGATGTTTTTCAGAAACCTATCCTACATTGCCACTGCACGTTCCCTGACCTCCCCATGCTGACCACTCCGCGGTGCTTGTCTCCATGTTACTTTGCCACTCACTGCCTATCCTAATTCAGACCCTCCGAGTCACACCACCCCGTGATGTTTTTCTCACTCCTACTAGTGAATGTAATGTAACACACACCCATACAGTGCGCACCACCACGTGATGTTTTTCTCACTCCTCCTAGTGAATGTAATGTAACACACACCCTTACAATGCGCACCACCCGGTGATGTTTTTCTCACTCCTACTAGTGAATGTAATGTAACACACACCCATACAATGCGCACCACCCCGTGATGTTTTTCTCACTCCTACTAGTGAATGTAATGTAACACACACCCATACAATGCGCATCACACCGTGATGTTTTTCTCACTCCTACTAGTGAATGTAATGTAACACACACCCATACAATGCGCACCACCCCGTGATGTTTTTCTCACTCCTACTAGTGAATGTAATGTAACACACACCCATACAATGCGCACCACCCCGTGATGTTTTTCTCACTCCTACTAGTGAATATAATGTAACACACACCCATACAATGCGCACCACCCCGTGATGTTTTTCTCACTCCTACTAGTGAATGTAATGTAACACACACCCATACAATGCGCACCACCCGGTGATGTTTTTCTCACTCGTACTAGTGAATGTAATGTAACACACACCCATACAATGCGCACCACCCCGTGATGTTTTTCTCACTCCTACTTGTGAATGTAATGTAACACACACCCATACAATGCGCACCACCCCGTGATGTTTTTCTCACTCCTACTAGTGAATGTAATCTGACACACACCCATACAATGCGCACCACCCCGTGATGTTTTTCTCACTCCTACTAGTGAATCTAATGTAACACACACGCATACAATTCGCACCACCCCGTGATGTTTTTCTCACTCCTACTAGTGAATGTAATGTAACACACACCCATACAATGCGCACCACCCCGTGATGTTTTTCTCACTCCTACTAGTGAATGTAATGTAACACACACCCATACAATGCTCACCACCCCGTGATGTTTTTCTCACTCCTACTAGTGAATGTAATGTAACACACACCCATACAATGCGCACCACACCGTGATGTTTTTCTCACTCCTACTAGTGAATGTAATGTAACACACACCCATACAATGCGCACCACCCCGTGATATTTTTCTCACTCCTACTAGTGAATGTAATGTAACACACACCCATACAATGCGCACCACCCCGTGATGTTTATCAGAAACCTATCCTAAATTGCCACTGCATGTTCCCTGACCTCCCCATGCTGACCATCCCGCAGGGCTTTTCTCCATCCTACATTGCCACTCACTGCCTATCCTAATTCAGACCCTCCGATTCACACCACCCCGTGATGTTTTTCTCACTCCTACTAGTGAATGTAATGTAACACACACCCATACAATGCGCACCACCCCGTGATGTTTTTCTCACTCCTACTAGTGAATGTAATGTAACACACACCCATACAATGCGCACCACCCCGTCATGATTTTCTCACTCTTACTAGTGAATCTAATGTAACACACACCCATACAATGCGTACCACCCCGTGATGTTTTTCTCACTCCTACTAGTGAATGTAATGTAACACACACCCATACAATGCGCACCACCCCGTGATGTTTTTCTCACTCCTACTAGTGAATGTAGTGTAACACACACCCATACAATGCGCACAACCCCGTGATGTTTTTCTCACTCCTACTAGTGAATGTAATGTAACACACACCCATACAATGCGCACCACCCCGTGATGTTTTTCTCACTCCTACTAGTGAATGTAATGTAACACACACCCATACAATGCGGACCACCCAGTGATGTTTTTCTCACTCCTACTAGTGAATGTAACGTAACACTCACACATACAATGCGCACCACCCCGTGATGTTTTTCTCACTCCTACTAGTGAATGTAATGTAACACACACCCATACAATGCGCACCACCCCGTGATGTTTTTCTCACTCCTACTAGTGAATGTAATGTAACACACACCCATAAAATGCGCACCACCCCGTGATGTTTTTCTCACTCCTACTAGTGAATGTAATGTAACACACACCCAAACAATGCGCACCACCCCGTGATGTTTTTCTCACTCCTACTAGTGAATGTAATGTAACACACACCCATACAATGCGCACCACCCCGTGATGTTTTTCTCACTCCTACTAGTGAATGTAATGTAACACACACCCATGCAATGCGCACCACCCCGTGATGTTTTTCTCACTCCTACTAGTGAATCTAATGTAACACACACCCATACAATGCGCACCACCCCGTGATGTTTTTCTCACTCCTACTAGTGAATCTAATGTAACACACACCCATACAATGCGCACCACCCCACGATGTTTTTCAGAAACCTATCCTACATTGCCACTGCACGTTCCCTGACCTCCCCATGCTGACCACTCCGCGGTGCTTTTCTCCATGTTACTTTGCCACTCACTGCCTATCCTAATTCAGACCCTCCGAGTCACACCACCCCGTGATGTTTTTCTCACTCCTACTAGTGAATGTAATGTAACACACACCCATACAATGCGCACCACCCCGTGATGTTTTTCTCACTCCTACTAGTGAATGTAATGTACCACACACCCATACAATGCGCACCACCCCGTGATGTTTTTCTCACTCCTACTAGTGAATGTAGTGTAACACACACCCATACAATGCGCACCACCCCGTGATGTTTTTCTCACTCCTACTAGTGAATGTAATGTAACACACACCCATACAATGCGCACCACCTCGTGATGTTTTTCTCACTCCTACTAGTGAATGTAATGTAACACACACCCATTCAATGCGGACCACCCAGTGATGTTTTTCTCACTCCTACTAGTGAATGTAATGTAACACACACCCATACAATGCGCACCACCACGTGATGTTTTTCTCACTCCTACTAGTGAATGTAATGTAACACACACCCATACAATGCGCACCACCCCGTGATGTTTTTCTCACTCCTACTAGTGAATGTAATGTAACACACACCCATAAAATGCGCACCACCCCGTGATGTTTTTCTCACTCCTACTAATGAATGTAATGTAACACACACCCAAACAATGCGCACCACCCCGTGATGTTTTTCTCACTCCTACTAGTGAATGTAATGTAACACACACCCATACAATGCGCACCACCCCGCGATGTTTTTCAGAAACCTATCATACATTGCCACTGCATGTTCCCTGACCTCCCCATGCTGACCACCCCGCTGTGCTTTTCTCCATCCTACATTGCCACTCACTGCCTATCCTAATTCAGACCCTCCGATTCACACCACCCCGTGATGTTTTTCTCACTCCTACTAGTGAATGTAATGTAACACACACCCATACAATGCGCACCACCCCGTGATGTTTTTCTCACTCGTACTAGTGAATGTAATGTAACACACACCCATACAATGCGCACCACCCCGTGATGTTTTTCTCACTCCTACTTGTGAATGTAATGTAACACACACCCATACAATGCGCACCACCCCGTGATGTTTTTCTCACTCCTACTAGTGAATGTAATCTAACACACACCCATACAATGCGCACCACCCCGTGATGTTTTTCTCACTCCTACTAGTGAATCTAATGTAACACACACCCATACAATTCGCACCACCCCGTGATGTTTTTCTCACTCCTACTAGTGAATGTAATGTAACACACACCCATACAATGCGCACCACCCCGTGATGTTTTTCTCACTCCTACTAGTGAATGTAATGTAACACACACCCATACAATGCTCACCACCCCGTGATGTTTTTCTCACTCCTACTAGTGAATGTAATGTAACACACACCCATACAATGCGCACCACCCCGTGATGTTTATCAGAAACCTATCCTACATTGCCACTGCATGTTCCCTGACCTCCCCATGCTGACCATCCCGCAGGGCTTTTCTCCATCCTACATTGCCACTCACTGCCTATCCTAATTCAGACCCTCTGATTCACACCACCCTGTGATGTTTTTCTCACTCCTACTAGTGAATGTAATGTAACACACACCCATACAATGCGCACCACCCCGTGATGTTTTTCTCACTCCTACTAGTGAATGTAATGTAACACACACCCATACAATGCGCACCACCCCGTCATGATTTTCTCACTCCTACTAGTGAATCTAATGTAACACACACCCATACAATGCGTACCACCCCGTGATGTTTTTCTCACTCCTACTAGTGAATGTAATGTAACACACACCCATACAATGCGCACCACCCCGTGATGTTTTTCTCACTCCTACTAGTGAATGTAGTGTAACACACACCCATACAATGCGCACCACCCCGTGATGTTTTTCTCACTCCTACTAGTGAATGTAATGTAACACACACCCATACAATGCGCACCACCCCGTGATGTTTTTCTCACTCCTACTAGTGAATGTAATGTAACACACACCCATACAATGCGCACCACCCCGTGATGTTTTTCTCACTCCTACTAGTGAATCTAATGTAACACACACCCATACAATGCGCACCACCCCACGATGTTTTTCAGAAACCTATCCTACATTGCCACTGCACGTTCCCTGACCTCCCCATGCTGACCACTCCGCGGTGCTTTTCTCCATGTTACTTTGCCACTCACTGCCTATCCTAATTCAGACCCTCCGAGTCACACCACCCCGTGATGTTTTTCTCACTCCTACTAGTGAATGTAATGTAACACACACCCATACAATGCGCACCACCACGTGATGTTTTTCTCACTCCTCCTAATGAATCTAATGTAACACACACCCAAACAATGCGCACCACCCCGTGATGTTTTTCTCATTCCTAGTAGTGAATGTAATGTAACACACACCCATACAATGCGCACCACCCCGTGATGTTTTTCTCACTCCTACTAGTGAATGTAATGTAACACACACCCATACAATGCGCACCACCCCGTGATGTTTTTCTCACTCCTACTAGTGAATGTAAAGTAACACACCCATACAATGCGCACCACCCCGTGATGTTTTTCTCACTCCTACTAGTGAATGTAATGTAACACACACCCATAAAATGCACACCACACCGTGATGTTTTTCTCACTCCTACTAGTGAATGTAATGTAACACACACCCATACAATGCGCACCACCCCGGGATGTTTTTCTCACTCCTACTAGTGAATCTAATGTAACACACACCCAAACAATGCGCACCACCCCGTGATGTTTTTCTCACTCCTAGTAGTGAATGTAATGTAACACACACCCATACAATGCGCACCACCCCGTGATGTTTTTCTCACTCCTGGTAGTGAATGTAATGTAACACACACCCATACAATGTGCACCACCCCGTTATGTTTTTCTCACTCCTACTAGTGAATGTAATGTAACACACACCCATACAATGCGCACCACCCCGTGATGTTTTTCTCACTCCTACTAGTGAATGTAATGTAACACACACCCATGCAATGCGCACCACACCGTGATGTTTTTCTCACTCCTCCTAGTGAATGTAATGTAACACACACCCATACAATGCGCACCACCCCGTGATGTTTTTCTCACTCCTACTAGTGAATGTAATGTGACACACACCCATACAATGCGGACCACCCAGTGATGTTTTTCTCACTCCTACTAGTGAATGTAATGTAACACACACCCATACAATGCGCACCACCCCGTGATGTTTTTCTCACTCCTACTAGTGAATCTCATGTAACACACACCCATACAATTCGCACCACCCCGTGATGTTTTTCTCACTCCTACTAGTGAATGTAATGTAACACACACCCATACAATGCGCACCACCCTGTGATATTTTTGTCACTCCTCTTAGTGAATGTAATGTAACACACACCCATACAATGCGCACCACCCCGTGATGTTTTTCTCACTCCTACTAGTGAATGTAATGTAACACACACCCATACAATGCGCACCACACCGTGATGTTTTTCTCACTCCTACTAGTGAATGTAATGTAACACACACCCATACAATGCGCACCACCCCGTGATATTTTTCTCACTCCTACTAGTGAATGTAATGTAACACACACCCATACAATGCGCACCACCCCGTGATTTTTTTCAGAAACCTATCCTACATTGCCACTGCATGTTCCCTGACCTCCCCATGCTGACAATCCCGCAGGGCTTTTCTCCATCCTACATTGCCACTCACTGCCTATCCTAATTCAGACCCTCCGATTCACACCACCCCGTGATGTTTTTCTCACTCCTACTAGTGAATGTATTGTAACACACACCCATACAATGCGCACCACCCCGTGATGTTTTTCTCACTCCTACTAGTGAATGTAATGTAACACACACCCATACAATGCGCACCACCCCGTCATGATTTTCTCACTCCTACTAGTGAATCTAATGTAACACACACCCATACAATGCGTACCACTCCGTGATGTTTTTCTCACTCCTACTAGTGAATGTAATGTAACACACACCCATACAATGCGCACCACCCCGTGATGTTTTTCTCACTCCTACTAGTGAATGTAGTGTAACACACACCCATACAATGCGCACCACCCCGTGATGTTTTTCTCACTCCTACTAGTGAATGTAATGTAACACACACCCATACAATGCGCACCACCCCGTGATGTTTTTCTCACTCATACTAGTGAATGTAATGTAACACACACCCATACAATGCGCACCACCCAGTGATGTTTTTCTCACTCCTACTAGTGAATGTAATGTAACACTCACCCATACAATGCGCACCACCCCGTGATGTTTTTCTCACTCCTACTAGTGAATGTAATGTAACACACACCCATACAATGCGCAACACCCCGTGATGTTTTTCTCACTCCTACTAGTGAATGTAATGTAACACACACCCATAAAATGCGCACAACCCCGTGATGTTTAACTCACTCCTACTAGTGAATGTAATGTAACACACACCCAAACAATGCGCACCACCCCGTGATGTTTTTCTCACTCCTACTAGTGAATGTAATGTAACACACACCCATGCAATGCGCACCACCCCGTGATGTTTTTCTCACTCCTACTAGTGAATGTAATGTAACACACACCCATACAATGCGCACCACCCCGCGATGTTTTTCAGAAACCTATCATACATTGCCACTGCTTGTTCCCTGACCTCCCCATGCTGACCACCCCGCATTGCTTTTCTCCATCCTACATTGCCACTCACTGCCTATCCTAATTCAGACCCTCCGATTCACACCACCCCGTGATCTTTTTCTCACTCCTACTAGTGAATGTAATGTAACACACACCCATACAATGCACACCACCCCGTGATGTTTTTCTCACTCCTACTAGTGAATGTAATGTAACACACACCCATACAATGCGCACCACCCCGTGATGTTTTTCTCACTGCTACTAGTGAATGTAATGTAACACACACAAATACAATGCGCACCACCCCGTGATGTTTTTCTCACTCCTACTAATGAATGTAATGTAACACACACCCATACAATGCGCACCACCCCGTGATGTTTTTCTCACTCCTACTAGTGAATGTAATGTAACACACACCCATACAATGCGCACCACCCCGTGATGTTTTTCTCACTCCTACTAGTGAATGTAATGTAACACACACCCATACAATGCGCACCACCCCGTGATGTTTTTCTCACTCCTACTAGTGAATGTAATGTAACACACACCCATACAATGCGCACCACCCCGTGATGTTTTTCTCACTCCTACTAGTGAATGTAATGTAACACACACCCATACAATGCGCACCACTCCGTGATGTTTTTCTCACTCCTACTAGTGAATCTAATGTAACACACACCCATACAATGCGCACCACCCCGTGATGTTTTTCTCACTCCTACTAGTGAATCTAATGTAACACACACCCATACAATGCGCACCACCCCACGATGTTTTTCAGAAACCTATCCTACATTCCCCCTGCACGTTCCCTGACCTCCCCATGCTGACCACTCCGCGGTGCTTTTCTCCATGTTACTTTGCCACTCACTGCCTATCCTAATTCAGACCCTCCGAGTCACACCACCCCGTGATGTTTTTCTCACTCCTACTAGTGAATGTAATGTAACACACACCCATACAATGCGCACCACCCCGTGATGTTTTTCTCACTCCTACTAGTGAATGTAATGTAACACACACCCATACAATACGCACCACCCCGTGATGTTTTTCTCACTCCTACTAGTGAATGTAATGTAACACACACCCATACAATGCGCAACACCCCGTGATGTTTTTCTCACTCCTACTAGTGAATGTAATGTAACACACACCCATACAATGCGCAACACACCGTGATGTTTTTCTCACTCCTACTAGTGAATGTAATGTAACACACACCCATAAAATGCGCACCACCCCGTGATGTTTTTCTCACTCCTACCAGTGAATGTAATGTAACACACACCCAAACAATGCGCACCACCCCGGGATGTTTTTCTCACTCCTACTAGTGAATGTAATGTAACACACACAAATGCAATGCGCACCACCCCGTGATGTTTTTCTCACTTCTACTAGTGAATGTAATGTAACACACACCCATACAATGCGCACCACCCCGTGATGTTTTTCTCACTCCTACTAGTGAATGTAATGTAACACACACCCATACAATGCGCACCACCCCGTGATGTTTTTCTCACTCCTACTAGTGAATGTAATGTAACACACACCCATACAATGCGCACCACCCCGTGATGTTTTTCTCACTCCTACTAGTGAATGTAATGTAACACACACCCATACAATGCGCACCACCCCGTGATGTTTTTCTCACTCCTACTAGTGAATGTAATGTAACACACACCCATACAATGCGCACCACCCCGTGATGTTTTTCTCACTCCTACTAGTGAATCTAATGTAACACACACCCATACAATGCGCACCACCCCACGATGTTTTTCAGAAACCTATCCTACATTGCCACTGCACGTTCCCTGACCTCCCCATGCTGACCACTCCGCGGTGCTTTTCTCCATGTTACTTTGCCACTCACTGCCTATCCTAATTCAGACCCTCCGAGTCACACGACCCCGTGATGTTTTTCTCACTCCTACTAGTGAATGTAATGTAACACACACCCATACAATGCGCACCACCCCGTGATGTTTTTCTCACTCCTCCTAGTGAATGTAATGTAACACACACCCATACAATGCGCACCACCCGGTGATGTTTTTCTCACTCCTACTAGTGAATGTAATGTAACACACACCCAGACAATGCGCACCACCCCGTGATGTTTTTCTCACTCCTAGTAGTGAATGTAATGTAACACACACCCATACAATGCGCACCACACCGTGATGTTTTTCTCACTCCTACTAGTGAATGTAATGTAACACACACCCATACAATGCGCACCACCCCGTGATGTTTTTCTCACTCCTACTAGTGAATGTAATGTAACACACATCCATAAAATGCACACCGCACCGTGATGTTTTTCTCACTCCTACTAGTGAATGTAATGTAACACACACCCATACAATGCGCACCACCCCGTGATGTTTTTCTCACTCCTACTAGTGAATCTAATGTAACACACACCCAAACAATGCGCACCACCCCGTGATGTTTTTCTCACTCCTAGTAGTGAATGTAATGTAACACACACCCATACAATGCGCACCACCCCGTGATGTTTTTCTCACTCCTACTAGTGAATGTAATGTAACACACACCCATACAATGTGCACCACCCCGTGATGTTTTTCTCACTCCTACTAGTGAATGTAATGTAACACACACCCATACAATGCGCACCACCCCGTGATGTTTTTCTCACTCCTACTAGTGAATGTAATGTAACACACACCCATGCAATGCGCACCACACCGTGATGTTTTTCTCACTCCTCCTAGTGAATGTAATGTAACACACACCCATACAATGCACACCACCCCGTGATGTTTTTCTCACTCCTACTAGGGAATGTAATGTGACACACACCCATACAATGCGGACCACCCAGTGATGTTTTTCTCACTCCTACTAGTGAATGTAATGTAACACACACCCATACAATGCGCACCACCCCGTGATGTTTTTCTCACTCCTACTAGTGAATGTAATGTAACACACACCCATAAAATGCGCACAACCCCGTGATGTTTAACTCACTCCTACTAGTGAATGTAATGTAACACACACCCAAACAATGCGCACCACCCCGTGATGTTTTTCTCACTCCTACTAGTGAATGTAATGTAACACACACCCATGCAATGCGCACCACCCCGTGATTTTTTTCTCACTCCTACTAGTGAATGTAATGTAACACACACCCATACAATGCGCACCACCCCGCGATGTTTTTCAGAAACCTATCATACATTGCCACTGCTTGTTCCCTGACCTCCCCATGCTGACCACCCCGCATTGCTTTTCTCATTCCTACATTGCCACTCACTGCTTATCCTAATTCAGACCCTCCGATTCACACCACCCCGTGATATTTTTCTCACTCCTACTAGTGAATGTAATGTAACACACACCCATACAATGCGCACCACCCCGTGATGTTTTTCTCACTCCTACTAGTGAATGTAATGTAACACACACCCATACAATGCGCACCACCCCGTGATGTTTTTCTCACTGCTACTAGTGAATGTAATGTAACACACACCCATACAATGCGCACCACCCCGTGATGTTTTTCTCACTCCTACTAATGAATGTAATGTAACACACACCCATACAATGCGCACCACCCCGTGATGTTTTTCTCACTCCTACTAGTGAATGTAATGTAACACACACCCATACAATGCGCACCACCCAGTGATGTTTTTCTCACTCCTACTAGTGAATGTAATGTAACACACACCCATACAATGCGCACCACCCCGTGATGTTTTTCTCACTCCTACTAGTGAATGTAATGTAACACACACCCATACAATGCGCACCACCCCGTGATGTTTTTCTCACTCCTACTAGTGAATGTAATGTAACACACACCCATACAATGCGCACCACCCCGTGATGTTTTTCTCACTCCTACTAGTGAATAATAATGTAACACACACCCATACAATGCGCACCACCCCGTGATGTTTTTCTCACTCCTACTAGTGAATCTAATGTAACACACACCCATACAATGCGCACCACCCCACGATGTTTTTCAGAAACCTATCCTACATTCCCACTGCACGTTCCCTGAGCTCCCCATGCTGACCACTCCGCGGTGCTTTTCTCCATGTTACTTTGCCACTCACTGCCTATCCTAATTCAGACCCTCCGAGTCACACCACCCCGTGATGTTTTTCTCACTCCTACTAGTGAATGTAATGTAACACACACCCAAACAATGCGCACCACCCCGTGATGTTTTTCTCACTCCTAGTAGTGAATGTAATGTAACACACACCATACAATGCGCACCACCCCGTGATGTTTTTCTCACTCCTAGTAGTGAATGTAATGTAACACACACCCATACAATGTGCACCACCCCGTGATGTTTTTCTCACTCCTACTAGTGAATGTAATGTAACACACACCCATACAATGCGCACCACCCCGTGATGTTTTTCTCACTCCTACTAGTGAATGTAATGTAACACACACCCATGCAATGCGCACCACACCGTGATGTTTTTCTCACTCCTCCTAGTGAATGTAATGTAACACATACCCATACAATGCGCACCACCCCGTGATGTTTTTCTCACTCCTACTAGTGAATGTAATGTGACACACACCCATACAATGCGGACCACCCAGTGATGTTTTTCTTACTCCTACTAGTGAATGTAATGTAACACACACCCATACAATGCGCACCACCCCGTGATGTTTTTCTCACTCCTACTAGTGAATCTAATGTAACACACACCCAAACAATGCGCACCACCCCGTGATGTTTTTCTCACTCCTAGTAGTGAATGTAATGTAACACACACCCATACAATGCGCACCACCCCGTGATGTTTTTCTCACTCCTACTAGTGAATGTAATGTAACACACACCCATACAATGCACACCACCCCGTGATGTTTTTCTCACTCCTACTAGTGAATGTAATGTAACACACACCCATACAATGCGCACCACCCCGTGATGTTTTTCTCACTGCTACTAGTGAATGTAATGTAACACACACAAATACAATGCGCACCACCCCGTGATGTTTTTCTCACTCCTACTAATGAATGTAATGTAACACACACCCATACAATGCGCACCACCCCGTGATGTTTTTCTCACTCCTACTAGTGAATGTAATGTAACACACACCCATACAATGCGCACCACCCCGTGATGTTTTTCTCACTCCTACTAGTGAATGTAATGTAACACACACCCATACAATGCGCACCACCCCGTGATGTTTTTCTCACTCCTACTAGTGAATGTAATGTAACACACACCCATACAATGCGCACCACCCCGTGATGTTTTTCTCACTCCTACTAGTGAATGTAATGTAACACACACCCATACAATGCGCACCACCCCGTGATGTTTTTCTCACTCCTACTAGTGAATCTAATGTAACACACACCCATACAATGCGCACCACCCCGTGATGTTTTTCTCACTCCTACTAGTGAATCTAATGTAACACACACCCATACAATGCGCACCACCCCACGATGTTTTTCAGAAACCTATCCTACATTCCCCATGCACGTTCCCTGACCTCCCCATGCTGACCACTCCGCGGTGCTTTTCTCCATGTTACTTTGCCACTCACTGCCTATCCTAATTCAGACCCTCCGAGTCACACCACCCCGTGATGTTTTTCTCACTCCTACTAGTGAATGTAATGTAACACACACCCATACAATGCGCACCACCCCGTGATGTTTTTCTCACTCCTACTAGTGAATGTAATGTAACACACACCCATACAATACGCACCACCCCGTGATGTTTTTCTCACTCCTACTAGTGAATGTAATGTAACACACACCCATACAATGCGCAACACCCCGTGATGTTTTTCTCACTCCTACTAGTGAATGTAATGTAACACACACCCATACAATGCGCAACACACCGTGATGTTTTTCTCACTCCTACTAGTGAATGTAATGTAACACACACCCATAAAATGCGCACCACCCCGTGATGTTTTTCTCACTCCTACTAGTGAATGTAATGTAACACACACCCAAACAATGCGCACCACCCCGTGATGTTTTTCTCACTCCTACTAGTGAATGTAATGTAACACACACAAATGCAATGCGCACCACCCCGTGATGTTTTTCTCACTTCTACTAGTGAATGTAATGTAACACACACCCATACAATGCGCACCACCCCGTGATGTTTTTCTCACTCCTACTAGTGAATGTAATGTAACACACACCCATACAATGCGCACCACCCCGTGATGTTTTTCTCACTCCTACTAGTGAATGTAATGTAACACACACCCATACAATGCGCACCACCCCGTGATGTTTTTCTCACTCCTACTAGTGAATGTAATGTAACACACACCCATACAATGCGCACCACCCCGTGATGTTTTTCTCACTCCTACTAGTGAATGTAATGTAACACACACCCATACAATGCGCACCACCCCGTGATGTTTTTCTCACTCCTACTAGTGAATCTAATGTAACACACACCCATACAATGCGCACCACCCCACGATGTTTTTCAGAAACCTATCCTACATTGCCACTGCACGTTCCCTGACCTCCCCATGCTGACCACTCCGCGGTGCTTTTCTCCATGTTACTTTGCCACTCACTGCCTATCCTAATTCAGACCCTCCGAGTCACACCACCCCGTGATGTTTTTCTCACTCCTACTAGTGAATGTAATGTAACACACACCCATACAATGCGCACCACCCCGTGATGTTTTTCTCACTCCTCCTAGTGAATGTAATGTAACACACACCCATACAATGCGCACCACCCGGTGATGTTTTTCTCACTCCTACTAGTGAATGTAATGTAACACACACCCAGACAATGCGCACCACCCCGTGATGTTTTTCTCACTCCTAGTAGTGAATGTAATGTAACACACACCCATACAATGCGCACCACACCGTGATGTTTTTCTCACTCCTACTAGTGAATGTAATGTAACACACACCCATACAATGCGCACCACCCCGTGATGTTTTTCTCACTCCTACTAGTGAATGTAATGTAACACACACCCATAAAATGCACACCGCACCGTGATGTTTTTCTCACTCCTACTAGTGAATGTAATGTAACACACACCCATACAATGCGCACCACCCCGTGATGTTTTTCTCACTCCTACTAGTGAATCTAATGTAACACACACCCAAACAATGCGCACCACCCCGTGATGTTTTTCTCACTCCTAGTAGTGAATGTAATGTAACACACACCCATACAATGCGCACCACCCCGTGATGTTTTTCTCACTCCTACTAGTGAATGTAATGTAACACACACCCATACAATGTGCACCACCCCGTGATGTTTTTCTCACTCCTACTAGTGAATGTAATGTAACACACACCCATACAATGCGCACCACCCCGTGATGTTTTTCTCACTCCTACTAGTGAATGTAATGTAACACACACCCATGCAATGCGCACCACACCGTGATGTTTTTCTCACTCCTCCTAGTGAATGTAATGTAACACACACCCATACAATGCACACCACCCCGTGATGTTTTTCTCACTCCTACTAGGGAATGTAATGTGACACACACCCATACAATGCGGACCACCCAGTGATGTTTTTCTCACTCCTACTAGTGAATGTAATGTAACACACACCCATACAATGCGCACCACCCCGTGATGTTTTTCTCACTCCTACTAGTGAATGTAATGTAACACACACCCATAAAATGCGCACAACCCCGTGATGTTTAACTCACTCCTACTAGTGAATGTAATGTAACACACACCCAAACAATGCGCACCACCCCGTGATGTTTTTCTCACTCCTACTAGTGAATGTAATGTAACACACACCCATGCAATGCGCACCACCCCGTGATGTTTTTCTCACTCCTACTAGTGAATGTAATGTAACACACACCCATACAATGCGCACCACCCCGCGATGTTTTTCAGAAACCTATCATACATTGCCACTGCTTGTTCCCTGACCTCCCCATGCTGACCACCCCGCATTGCTTTTCTCATTCCTACATTGCCACTCACTGCCTATCCTAATTCAGACCCTCCGATTCACACCACCCCGTGATATTTTTCTCACTCCTACTAGTGAATGTAATGTAACACACACCCATACAATGCGCACCACCCCGTGATGTTTTTCTCACTCCTACTAGTGAATGTAATGTAACACACACCCATACAATGCGCACCACCCCGTGATGTTTTTCTCACTGCTACTAGTGAATGTAATGTAACACACACCCATACAATGCGCACCACCCCGTGTTGTTTTTCTCACTCCTACTAATGAATGTAATGTAACACACACCCATACAATGCGCACCACCCCGTGATGTTTTTCTCACTCCTACTAGTGAATGTAATGTAACACACACCCATACAATGCGCACCACCCAGTGATGTTTTTCTCACTCCTACTAGTGAATGTAATGTAACACACACCCATACAATGCGCACCACCCCGTGATGTTTTTCTCACTCCTACTAGTGAATGTAATGTAACACACACCCATACAATGCGCACCACCCCGTGATGTTTTTCTCACTCCTACTAGTGAATGTAATGTAACACACACCCATACAATGCACACCACCCCGTGATGTTTTTCTCACTCCTACTACTGAATCTAATGTAACACACACCCATACAATGCACACCACCCCGTGATGTTTTTCTCACTCCTACTAGTGAATCTAATGTAACACACACCCATACAATGCGCACCACCCCACGATGTTTTTCAGAAACCTATCCTACATTCCCACTGCACGTTCCCTGACCTCCCCATGCTGACCACTCCGCGGTGCTTTTCTCCATGTTACTTTGCCACTCACTGCCTATCCTAATTCAGACCCTCCGAGTCACACCACCCCGTGATGTTTTTCTCACTCCTACTAGTGAATGTAATGTAACACACACCCAAACAATGCGCACCACCGCGTGATGTTTTTCTCACTCCTAGTAGTGAATGTAATGTAACACACACCCATACAATGCGCACCACCCCGTGATGTTTTTCTCACTCCTAGTAGTGAATGTAATGTAACACACACCCATACAATGTGCACCACCCCGTGATGTTTTTCTCACTCCTACTAGTGAATGTAATGTAACACACACCCATACAATGCGCACCACCCCGTGATGTTTTTCTCACTCCTACTAGTGAATGTAATGTAACACACACCCATGCAATGCGCACCACACCGTGATGTTTTTCTCACTCCTCCTAGTGAATGTAATGTAACACACACCCATACAATGCGCACCACCCCGTGATGTTTTTCTCACTCCTACTAGTGAATGTAATGTGACACACACCCATACAATGCGGACCACCCAGTGATGTTTTTCTTACTCCTACTAGTGAATGTAATGTAACACACACCCATACAATGCGCACCACCCCGTGATGTTTTTCTCACTCCTACTAGTGAATCTAATGTAACACACACCCAAACAATGCGCACCACCCCGTGATGTTTTTCTCACTCCTAGTAGTGAATGTAATGTAACACACACCCATACAATGCGCACCACCCCGTGATGTTTTTCTCACTCCTACTAGTGAATGTAATGTAACACACACCCATACAATGCGCAACACCCCGTGATGTTTTTCTCACTCCTACTAGTGAATGTAATGTAACACACACCCATACAATGCGCAACACACCGTGATGTTTTTCTCACTCCTACTAGTGAATGTAATGTAACACACACCCATAAAATGCGCACCACCCCGTGATGTTTTTCTCACTCCTACTAGTGAATGTAATGTAACACACACCCAAACAATGCGCACCACCCCGTGATGTTTTTCTCACTCCTACTAGTGAATGTAATGTAACACACACAAATGCAATGCGCACCACCCCGTGATGTTTTTCTCACTTCTACTAGTGAATGTAATGTAACACACACCCATACAATGCGCACCACCCCGTGATGTTTTTCTCACTCCTACTAGTGAATGTAATGTAACACACACCCATACAATGCGCACCACCCCGTGATGTTTTTCTCACTCCTACTAGTGAATGTAATGTAACACACACCCATACAATGCGCACCACCCCGTGATGTTTTTCTCACTCCTACTAGTGAATGTAATGTAACACACACCCATACAATGCGCACCACCCCGTGATGTTTTTCTCACTCCTACTAGTGAATGTAATGTAACACACACCCATACAATCTGCACCACCCCGTGATGTTTTTCTCACTCCTACTAGTGAATGTAATGTAACACACACCCATACAATGCGCACCACCCCGTGATGTTTTTCTCACTCCTACTAGTGAATCTAATGTAACACACACCCATACAATGCGCACCACCCCACGATGTTTTTCAGAAACCTATCCTACATTGCCACTGCACGTTCCCTGACCTCCCCATGCTGACCACTCCGCGGTGCTTTTCTCCATGTTACTATGCCACTCACTGCCTATCCTAATTCAGACCCTCCGAGTCACACCACCCCGTGATGTTTTTCTCACTCCTACTAGTGAATGTAATGTAACACACACCCATACAATGCGCACCACCCCGTGATGTTTTTCTCACTCCTCCTAGTGAATGTAATGTAACACACACCCATACAATGCGCACCACCCGGTGATGTTTTTCTCACTCCTACTAGTGAATGTAATGTAACACACACCCATACAATGCGCACCACCCCGTGATGTTTTTCTCACTCCTAGTAGTGAATGTAATGTAACACACACCCATACAATGCGCACCACACCGTGATGTTTTTCTCACTCCTACTAGTGAATGTAATGTAACACACACCCATACAATGCGCACCACCCCGTGATGTTTTTCTCACTCCTACTAGTGAATGTAATGTAACACACACCCATAAAATGCAAACCACACCGTGATGTTTTTCTCACTCCTACTAGTGAATGTAATGTAACACACACCCATACAATGCGCACCACCCCGTGATGTTTTTCTCACTCCTACTAGTGAATCTAATGTAACACACACCCAAACAATACGCACCACCACGTGATGTTTTTCTCACTCCTAGTAGTGAATGTAATGTAACACACACCCATACAATGCGCACCACCCCGTGATGTTTTTCTCACTCCTACTAGTGAATGTAATGTAACACACACCCATACAATGTGCACCACCCCGTGATGTTTTTCTCACTCCTACTAGTGAATGTAATGTAACACACACCCATACAATGCGCACCACCCCGTGATGTTTTTCTCACTCCTACTAGTGAATGTAATGTAACACACACCCATACAATGCGCACCACCCCGTGATGTTTTTCTCACTCTTACTAGAGAATGTAATGTAACACACACCCATGCAATGCGCACCACACCGTGATGTTTTTCTCACTCCTCCTAGTGAATGTAATGTAACACACACCCATACAATGCACACCACCCCGTGATGTTTTTCTCACTCCTACTAGTGAATGTAATGTAACACACACCCATGCAATGCGCACCACCCCGTGATGTTTTTCTCACTCCTACTAGTGAATGTAATGTAACACACACCCATACAATGCGCACCACCCCGCGATGTTTTTCAGAAACCTATCATACATTGCCACTGCTTGTTCCCTGACCTCCCCATGCTGACCACCCCGCATTGCTTTTCTCCATCCTACATTGCCACTCACTGCCTATCCTAATTCAGACCCTCCGATTCACAAAACCCCGTGATATTTTTTTCACTCCTACTAGTGAATGTAATGTAACACACACCCATACAATGCGCACCACCCCGTGATGTTTTTCTCACTCCTACTAGTGAATCTAATGTAACACACACCCATACAATGCGCACCACCCCGTGATGTTTTTCTCACTGCTACTAGTGAATGTAATGTAACACACACCCATACAATGCGCACCACCCCGTGATGTTTTTCTCACTCCTACTAGTGAATGTAATGTAACACACACCCATACAATGCGCACCACCCAGTGATGTTTTTCTCACTCCTACTAGTGAATGTAATGTAACACACACCCATACAATGCGCACCACCCCGTGATGTTTTTCTCACTCCTACTAGTGAATGTAATGTAACACACACCCATACAATGCGCACCACCCCGTGATGTTTTTCTCACTCCTACTAGTGAATCTAATGTAACACACACCCATTCAATGCGCACCACCCCGTGATGTTTTTCTCACTCCTACTAGTGAATCTAATGTAACACACACCCATACAATGCGCACCACCCCACGATGTTTTTCAGAAACCTACCCTACATTCCCACTGCACGTTCCCTGACCTCCCCATGCTGACCACTCCGCGGTGCTTTTCTCCATGTTACTTTGCCACTCACTGCCTATCCTAATTCAGACCCTCCGAGTCACACCACCCCGTGATGTTTTTCTCACTCCTACTAGTGAATGTAATGTAACACACACCCATACAATGCGCACCACCCCGTGATGTTTTTCTCACTCCTACTAGTGAATGTAATGTAACACACACCCATACAATACGCACCACCCCGTGATGTTTTTCTCACTCCTACTAGTGAATGTAATGTAACACACACCCATACAATGCGCAACACCCCGTGATGTTTTTCTCACTCCTACTAGTGAATGTAATGTAACACACACCCATACAATGCGCAACACACCGTGATGTTTTTCTCACTCCTACTAGTGAATGTAATGTAACACACACCCATAAAATGCGCACCACCCCGTGATGTTTTTCTCACTCCTACTAGTGAATGTAATGTAACACACACCCATACAATGCGCACCACCCGGTGATGTTTTTCTCACTCCTACTAGTGAATGTAATGTAACACACACCCATACAATGCGCACCACCCCGTGATGTTTTTCTCACTCCTACTAGTGAATGTAATGTAACACACA
The DNA here is from genome assembly GCF_034190915.1 of Cavia porcellus. Classification (NCBI taxonomy): domain Eukaryota; kingdom Metazoa; phylum Chordata; class Mammalia; order Rodentia; family Caviidae; genus Cavia; species Cavia porcellus. The sequence goes on from NW_026947556.1 coordinate 2,460,333, forward strand.
CCCATACAATGCGCATCACACCGTGATGTTTTTCTCACTCCTACTAGTGAATGTAATGTAACACACACCCATACAATGCGCACCACCCCGTGATGTTTTTCTCACTCCTACTAGTGAATCTAATGTAACACACACCCATACAATGTGCACCACCCCGTGATGTTTTTCTCATTCCTAGTAGTGAATGTAATGTAACACACACCCATACAATGCGCACCACCCCGTGATGTTTTTCTCACTCCTACTAGTGAATGTAATGTAACACACACCCATACAATGCACACCACCCCGTGATGTTTTTCTCACTCCTACTAGTGAATGTAAAGTAACACACACCCATACAATGCGCACCACCCCGTGATGTTTTTCTCACTCCTACTAGTGAATGTAATGTAACACACACCCATAAAATGCACACCACACCGTGATGTTTTTCTCACTCCTCCTAGTGAATGTAATGTAACACACACACATACAATGCGCACCACCCCGTGATGTTTTTCTCACTCCTACTAGTGAATCTAATGTAACACACACCCAAACAATGCGCACCACCCCGTGATGTTTTTCTCACTCCTAGTAGTGAATGTAATGTAACACACACCCATACAATGCGCACCACCCCGTGATGTTTTTCTCACTCCTACTAATAATGAATGTAATGTAACACACACCCATACAATGTGCACCACCCCGTGATGTTTTTCTCACTCCTACTAGTGAATGTAATGTAACACACACCCATACAATGCGCACCACCCCGTGATGTTTTTCTCACTCCTACTAGTGAATGTAATGTAACACACACCCATGCAATGCGCACCACACCGTGATGTTTTTCTCACTCCTCCTAGTGAATGTAATGTAACACACACCCATACAATGCGCACCACCCCGTGATGTTTTTCTCACTCCTACTAGTGAATGTAATGTGACACACACCCATACAATGCGGACCACCCAGTGATGTTTTTCTCACTCCTACTAGTGAATGTAATGTAACACACACCCATACAATGCGCACCACCCCGTGATGTTTTTCTCACTCCTACTAGTGAATGTAATGAAACACACACCCATACAATGCGCACCACCCCGTGATGTTTTTCTCACTCCTCCTAGTGAATGCAGTGTAACACACACCCATTCAATGCGCACCACCCCGTGATGTTTTTCTCACTCCTACTAGTGAATGTAATGTAACACACACCCATACAATGCGGACCACCCAGTGATGTTTTTTTCACTCCTACTAGTGAATGTAATGTAACACACACCCATACAATGCGCACCACACCGTGATGTTTTTCTCACTCCTACTAGTGAATGTAATGTAACACACACCCATACAATGCGCACCACACCGCGATGTTTTTCAGAAACCTATCCTACATTGCCACTGCACGTTCCCTGACCTCCCCATGCTGACCACTCCGCGGTGCTTTTCTCCATGTTACTTTGCCACTCACTGCCTATCCTAATTCAGACCCTCCGAGTCACACCACCCCGTGATGTTTTTCTCACTCCTACTAGTGAATGTAATGTAACACACACCCATACAATGCGCACCACCCCGTGATGTTTTTCTCACTCCTCCTAGTGAATGTAATGTAACACACACCCATACAATGCGCACCACCCGGTGATGTTTTTCTCACTCCTACTAGTGAATGTAATGTAACACACACCCATACAACGCGCACCACCCCGTGATGTTTTTCTCACTCCTACTAGTGAATGTAATGTAACACACACCCATACAATGCGCATCACACCGTGATGTTTTTCTCACTCCTACTAGTGAATGTAATGTAACACACACCCATACAATGCGCACCACCCCGTGATGTTTTTCTCACTCGTACTAGTGAATCTAATGTAACACACACCCAAACAATGCGCACCACCCCGTGATGTTTTTCTCATTCCTAGTAGTGAATGTAATGTAACACACACCCATACAATGCGCACCACCCCGTGATGTTTTTCTCACTCCTACTAGTGAATGTAATGTAACACACACCCATACAATGCGCACCACCCCGTGATGTTTTTCTCACTCCTACTAGTGAATGTAAAGTAACACACACCCATACAATGCGCACCACCCCGTGATGTTTTTCTCACTCCTACTAGTGAATGTAATGTAACACACACCCATAAAATGCACACCACACCGTGATGTTTTACTCACTCCTACTAGTGAATGTAATGTAACACACACACATACAATGCGCACCACCCCGTGCTGTTTTTCTCACTCCTACTAGTGAATCTAATGTAACACACACCCAAACAATGCGCACCACCCCGTGATGTTTTTCTCACTCCTAGTAGTGAATGTAATGTAACACACACCCATACAATGCGCACCACCCCGTGATGTTTTTCTCACTCCTACTAATAATGAATGTAATGTAACACACACCCATACAATGTGCACCTCCCCGTGATGTTTTTCTCACTCCTACTAGTGAATGTAATGTAACACACACCCATACAATGCGCACCACCCCGTGATGTTTTTCTCACTCCTACTAGTGAATGTAATGTAACACACACCCATGCAATGCGCACCACACCGTGATGTTTTTCTCACTCCTCCTAGTGAATGTAATGTAACACACACCCATACAATGCACACCACCCCGTGATGTTTTTCTCACTCCTACTAGTGAATGTAATGTGACACACACCCATACAATGCGGACCACCCAGTGATGTTTTTCTCACTCCTACTAGTGAATGTAATGTAACACACACCCATACAATGCGCACCACCCCGTGATGTTTTTCTCACTCCTACTAGTGAATGTAATGAAACACACACCCATACAATGCGCACCACCCCGTGATGTTTTTCTCACTCCTCCTAGTGAATGCAATGTAACACACACCCATTCAATGCGCACCACCCCGTGATGTTTTTCTCACTCCTACTAGTGAATGTAATGTAACACACACCCATACAATGCGGACCACACAGTGATGTTTTTCTCACTCCTACTAGTGAATGTAATGTAACACACACCCATACAATGCGCACCACACCGTGATGTTTTTCTCACTCCTACTAGTGAATGTAATGTAACACACACCCATACAATGCGCACCACACCGCGATGTTTTTCAGAAACCTATCATACATTGCCACTGCATGTTCCCTGACCTCACCATGCTGACCACCCCACAGAGTTTTCTCCATCCTACATTGCCACTCACTGCCTATCCTAATTCAGACCTTCCGATTCACACCACCCCGTGATGTTTTTCTCACTCCTACTGGTGAATGTAATGTAACACACACCCATACAATGCGCACCACTCCGTGATGTTTTTCTCACTCCTACTAGTGAATGTAATGTAACACACACCCATACAATGTGCACCACCACGTTATGTTTTTCTCACTCCTACTAGTGAATGTAATGTAACACACACCCATACAATGCGCACCACCCCGTGATGTTTTTCTCACTCCTACTAGTGAATGTAATGTAACACACACCCATACAATGCGCACCACCCCGTGATGTTTTTCTCACTCCTACTAGTGAATGTAATGTAACACACACCCATACAATGCGCACCACCCCGTGATATTTTTCTCACTCCTACTAATGAATCTAATGTAACACACACCCATACAATGCGCACCACCCCACGATGTTTTTCAGAAACCTATCCTACATTGCCACTGCACGTTCCCTGACCTCCCCATGCTGACCACTCCGCGGTGCTTTTCTCCATGTTACTTTGCCACTCACTGCCTATCCTAATTCAGACCCTCCGAGTCACACCACCCCGTGATGTTTTTCTCACTCCTACTAATGAATGTAATGTAACACACACCCATACAATGCGTACCACCCCGTGATGTTTTTCTCACTCCTCCTAGTGAATGTAATGTAACACACACCCATACAATGCGCACCACCCGGTGATGTTTTTCTCACTCCTACTAGTGAATGTAATGTAACACACACCCATACAATGCGCACCACCCCGTGATGTTTTTCTCACTCCTAGTAGTGAATGTAATGTAACACACACCCATACAATGCGCACCACACCGTGATGTTTTTCTCACTCCTACTAGTGAATGTAATGTAACACACACCCATACAATGCGCACCACCCCGTGATGTTTTTCTCACTCCTACTAGTGAATGTAATGTAACACACACCCATAAAATGCACACCACACCGTGATGTTTTTCTCACTCCTACTAGTGAATGTAATGTAACACACACCCATACAATGCGCACCACCCCGTGATGTTTTTCTCACTCCTACTAGTGAATCTAATGTAACACACACCCAAACAATGCGCACCACCCCGTGATGTTTTTCTCACTCCTAGTAGTGAATGTAATGTAACACACACCCATACAATGCGCACCACCCCGTGATGTTTTTCTCACTCCTACTAGTGAACGTAATGTAACACACACCCATACAATGTGCACCACCCCGTGATGTTTTTCTCACTCCTACTAGTGAATGTAATGTAACACACACCCATACAATGCGCACCACCCCGTGATGTTTTTCTCACTCCTAATAGTGAATGTAATGTAACACACACCCATGCAATGCGCACCACACCGTGATGTTTTTCTCACTCCTCCTAGTGAATGTAATGTAACACACACCCATACAATGCACACCACCCCGTGATGTTTTTCTCACTCCTAATAGGGAATGTAATGTGACACACACCCATACAATGCGGACCACCCAGTGATGTTTTTCTCACTCCTACTAGTGAATGTAATGTAACACACACCCATACAATGCGCACCACCCCGTGATGTTTTTCTCACTCCTACTAGTGAATGTAATGTAACACACACCCATAAAATGCGCACAACCCCGTGATGTTTAACTCACTCCTACTAGTGAATGTAATGTAACACACACCCAAACAATGCGCACCACCCCGTGATGTTTTTCTCACTCCTACTAGTGAATGTAATGTAACACACACCCATACAATGCGCACCACCCCATGATGTTTTTCTCACTCCTACTAGTGAATGTAATGTAACACACACCCATGCAATGCGCACCACACCGTGATGTTTTTCTCACTCCTCCTAGTGAATGTAATGTAACACATACCCATACAATGCGCACCACCCCGTGATGTTTTTCTCACTCCTACTAGTGAATGTAATGTGACACACACCCATACAATGCGGACCACCCAGTGATGTTTTTCTCACTCCTACTAGTGAATGTAATGTAACACACACCCATACAATGCGCACCACCCCGTGATGTTTTTCTCACTCCTACTAGTGAATGTAATGAAACACACACCCATACAATGCGCACCACCCCGTGATGTTTTTCTCACTCCTCCTAGTGAATGCAATGTAACACACACCCATTCAATGCGCACCACCCCGTGATGTTTTTCTCACTCCTACTAGTGAATGTAATGTAACACACACCCATACAATGCGGACCACCCAGTGATGTTTTTCTCACTCCTACTAGTGAATGTAATGTAACACACACCCATACAATGCGCACCACACCGTGATGTTTTTCTCACTCCTACTAGTGAATGTAATGTAACACACACCCATACAATGCGCACCACACCGCGATGTTTTTCAGAAACCTATCATACATTGCCACTGCATGTTCCCTGACCTCACCATGCTGACCACCCCACAGAGTTTTCTCCATCCTACATTGCCACTCACTGCCTATCCTAATTCAGACCCTCCGATTCACACCACCCCGTGATGTTTTTCTCACTCCTACTGGTGAATGTAATGTAACACACACCCATACAATGCGCACCACTCCGTGATGTTTTTCTCACTCCTACTAGTGAATGTAATGTAACACACACCCATACAATGTGCACCACCACGTGATGTTTTTCTCACTCCTACTAGTGAATGTAATGTAACACACACCCATACAATTCGCACCACCCCGTGATGTTTTTCTCACTCCTACTAGTGAATGTAATGTAACACACACCCATACAATGCGCACCACCCCGTGATGTTTTTCTCACTCCTACTAGTGAATGTAATGTAACACACACCCATACAATGCGCACCACCCCGTGATGTTTTTCTCACTCCTACTAGTGAATCTAATGTAACACACACCCATACAATGCGCACCACCCCACGATGTTTTTCAGAAACCTATCCTACATTGCCACTGCACGTTCCCTGACCTCCCCATGCTGACCACTCCGCAGTGCTTTTCTCCATGTTACTTTGCCACTCACTGCCTATCCTAATTCAGACCCTCCGAGTCACACCACCCCGTGATGTTTTTCTCACTCCTACTAGTGAATGTAATGTAACACACACCCATACAATGCGCACCACCCCGTGATGTTTTTCTCACTCCTCTTGTGAATGTAATGTAACACACACCCATACAATGCGCACCACCCGGTGATGTTTTTCTCACTCCTACTAGTGAATGTAATGTAACACACACCCATACAATGCGCACCACCCCGTGATGTTTTTCTCACTCCTACTAGTGAATGTAATGTAACACACACCCATACAATGCGCATCACACCGTGATGTTTTTCTCACTCCTACTAGTGAATGTAATGTAACACACACCCATACAATGCGCACCACCCCGTGATGTTTTTCTCACTCGTACTAGTGAATCTAATGTAACACACACCCAAACAATGCGCACCACCCCGTGATGTTTTTCTCATTCCTAGTAGTGAATGTAATGTAACACACATCCATACAATGCGCACCACCCCGTGATGTTTTTCTCACTCCTATTAGTGAATGTAATGTAACACACACCCATACAATGCGCACCACCCCGTGATGTTTTTCTCACTCCTACTAGTGAATGTAAAGTAACACACACCCATACAATGCGCACCACCCCGTGATGTTTTTCTCACTCCTACTATTGAATGTAATGTAACACACACCCATAAAATGCACACCACACCGTGATGTTTTTCTCACTCCTCCTAGTGAATGTAATGTAACACACACCCATACAATGCGCACCACCCCGTGATGTTTTTCTCACTCCTACTAGTGAAAGTAATGTGACACACACCCATACAATGCGGACCACCCAGTGATGTTTTTCTCACTCCTACTAGTGAATGTAATGTAACACACACCCATACAATGCGCACCACCCCGTGATGTTTTTCTCACTCCTACTAGTGAATGTAATGAAACACACACCCATACAATGCGCACCACCCCGTGATGTTTTTCTCACTCCTCCTAGTGAATGCAATGTAACACACACCCATTCAATGCGCACCACCCCGTGATGTTTTTCTCACTCCTACTAGTGAATGTAATGTAACACACACCCATACAATGCGGACCACCCAGTGATGTTTTTCTCACTCCTACTAGTGAATGTAATGTAACACACACCCATACAATGCGCACCACACCGTGATGTTTTTCTCACTCCTACTAGTGAATGTAATGTAACACACACCCATACAATGCACACCACACCGCGATGTTTTTCAGAAACCTATCATACATTGCCACTGCATGTTCCCTGACCTCACCATGCTGACCACCCCACAGAGTTTTCTCCATCCTACATTGCCACTCACTGCCTATCCTAATTCAGACCCTCCGATTCACACCACCCCGTGATGTTTTTCTCACTCCTACTGGTGAATGTAATGTAACACACACCCATACAATGCGCACCACTCCGTGATGTTTTTCTCACTCCTACTAGTGAATGTAATGTAACACACACCCATACAATGTGCACCACCACGTGATGTTTTTCTCACTCCTACTAGTGAATGTAATGTAACACACACCCATACAATGCGCACCACCCCGTGATGTTTTTCTCACTCCTACTAGTGAATGTAATGTAACACACACCCATACAATGCGCACCACCCCGCGATGTTTTTCAGAAACCTATCATACATTGCCACTGCATGTTCCCTGACCTCACCATGATGACCACCCCGCAGTGCTTTTCTCCATCCTACATTGCCACTCACTGCCTATCCTAATTCAGACCCTCCGATTCACACCACCCCGTGATGTTTTTCTAACTCCTACTAGTGAATGTAATGTAACACACACCCATACAATGCGCACCCCCCCGTGATGTATTTCTCACACCTACTAGTGAATGTAATGTAACACACACCCATACAATGTGCACCACCCCGTGATGTTTTTCTCACTGCTACTAGTGAATGTAATGTAACACACACCCATACAATGCGCACCACCCCGTGATGTTTTTCTCACTCCTACTAGTGAATGTAATGTAACACACACCCATACAATGCGCACCACCCCGTGATGTTTTTCTCACGCCTACTAGTGAATGTAATGTAACACACACCCATACAATGCGCACAACCCCGTGATGTTTTTCTCACTCCTACTAGTGAATGTAATGTAACACACACGCATACAATGTGCACCACCCCGTGATGTTTTTCTCACTCCTACTAGTGAATGTAATGTAAAACACACCCATACAATGCGCACCACCCCGTGATGTTTTTCTCACTCCTTCTAGTGAATGTAATGTAACACACACCCATACAATGCGCACCACCCCGTGATGTTTTTCTCACTTTTACTAGTGAATCTAATGTAACACACACCCATACAATGCGCACCACCCTGCGATGTTTTTCAGAAACCTATCCTACATTGCCACTGCATGTTCCCTGACCTCCCCATGCTGACCACTCCGCGGTGCTTTTCTCCATCTTACATTGCCACTCACTGCCTATCCTAATTCAGACCCTCCGAGCAACACCACCCCGTGATGTTTTTCTCACTCCTACTAGTGAATCTAATGTAACACACACCCAAACATTGCGCACCACCCCGTGATGTTTTTCTCATTCCTAGTAGTGAATGTAATGTAACACACACCGATACAATGCGCACCACCCCGTGATGTTTTTCTCACTCCTACTAGTGAATGTAATGTAACACACACCCATGCAATGCGCACCACACCGTGATGTTTTTCTCACTGTTCCTAGTGAATGTAATGTAACACACACCCATACAATGCGCACCACCCCGTGATGTTTTTCTCACTCCTACTAGTGAATGTAATGTGACACACACCCATACAATGCGGACCACCCAGTGATGTTTTTCTCACTCCTACTAGTGAATGTAATGTAACACACACCCATACAATGCGCACCACCCCGTGATGTTTTTCTCACTCCTACTAGTGAATGTAATGTAACACACACCCATACAATGCGCACCACACCGTGATATTTTTCTCACTCCTCCTAGTGAATGCAATGTAACACACACCCATACAATGCGCACCACCCCGTGATGTTTTTCTCACTCCTACTAGTGAATCTAATGTAACACACACCCATACAATGCGCACCACCCCATGATGTTTTTCTCACTCCTACTAGTGAATGTAATGTAACACACACCCATACAATGCGCACCACCCCGTGATGTTTTTCTCACTCCTACTAGTGAAGGTAATGTAACACACACCCATACAATGCGCACCACCCCGTGATGTTTTTCTCACTCCTACTAGTTAATGTAATGTAACACACACCCATACAATGCGCATCACACCGTGATGTTTTTCTCACTCCTACTAGTGAATGTAATGTAACACACACCCATACAATGCGCACCACCCCGTGATGTTTTTCTCACTCCTACTAGTGAATCTAATGTAAACACACCCAAACAATGCGCACCACCCCGTGATGTTTTTCTCACTCCTACTAGTGAATGTAATCTAACACACACCCATACAATGCGGACCACCCAGTGATGCTTTTCTCACTCCTACTAGTGAATGTAATGTAACACACACCCATACAATGCGCACCACACCGTGATGTATTTCTCACTCCTACTAGTGAATGTAATGTAACACACACCCATACAATGCGCACCACACCGCGATGTTTTTCAGAAACTTATCATACATTGCCACTGCATGTTCCCTGACCTCACCATGCTGACCACCCCACAGAGTTTTCTCCATCCTACATTGCCACTCACTGCCTATCCTAATTCAGACCCTCCGATTCACACCACCCCGTGATGTTTTTCTCACTCCTACTAGTGAATGTAATGTAACACACACCCATACAATGTGCACCACCACGTGATGTTTTTCTCACGGCTACTAGTGAATGTAATGTAACACACAGCCATACAATGCGCACCACCCCGTGATGTTTTTCTCATTCCTACTAGTGAATGTAATGTAACACACACCCATACAATGCGCACCACCCCGCGATGTTTTTCAGAAACCTATCATACATTGCCACTGCATGTTCCCTGACCTCACCATGCTGACCACCCCGCAGTGCTTTTCTCCATCCTACATTGCCACTCACTGCCTATCCTAATTCAGACCCTCCGATTCACACCACCCCGTGATGTTATTCTCACTCCTACTAGTGAATGTAATTTAACACACACCCATACAATGCGCACCACCCCGTGATGTATTTCTCACTCCTACTAGTGAATGTAATGTAACACACACCCATACAATGTGCACCACCCCGTGATGTTTTTCTCACTGCTACTAGTGAATGTAATGTAACACACACCCATACAATGCGCACCACCCCGTGATGTTTTTCTCACTCCTACTAGTGAATGTAATGTAACACACACCCATACAATGCGCACCACCCCGTGATGTTTTTCTCACGCCTACTAGTGAATGTAATGTAACACACACCCATACAATGCGCACCACCCCGTGATGTTTTTCTCACTCCTACTAGTGAATGTAGTGTAACACACACCCATACAATGTGCACCACCCCATGATGTTTTTCTCACTCCTACTAGTGAATGTAATGTAACACACACCCATACAATGCGCACCACCCCGTGATGTTTTTCTCACTCCTAGTAGTGAATGTAATGTAACACACACCCATACAATGCGCACCACCCCGTGATGTTTTTCTCACTCTTACTAGTGAATCTAATGTAACACACACCCATACAATGCGCACCACCCCGCGATGTTTTTCAGAAACCTATCCTACATTGCCACTGCATGTTCCCTGACCTCCCCATGCTGACCACTCCGCGGTGCTTTTCTCCATCTTACATTGCCACTCACTGCCTATCCTAATTCAGACCCTCCGAGCAACACCACCCCGTGATGTTTTTCTCACTCCTACTAGTGAATCTAATGTAACACACACCCAAACATTGCGCACCACCCCGTGATGTTTTTCTCATTCCTAGTAGTGAATGTAATGTAACACACACCGATACAATGCGCACCACCCCGTGATGTTTTTCTCACTCCTACTAGTGAATGTAATGTAACACACACCCATGCAATGCGCACCACATGGTGATGTTTTTCTCACTCCTCCTAGTGAATGTAATGTAACACACACCCATACAATGCGCACCACCCCATGATGTTTTTCTCACTCCTACTAGTGAATGTAATGTGACACACACCCATACAATGCGGACCACCCAGTGATGTTTTTCTCACTCCTACTAGTGAATGTAATGTAACACACACCCATACAATGCGCACCACCCCGTGATGTTTTTCTCATTCCTAGTAGTGAATGTAATGTAACACACACCCATACAATGCGCACCACCCCGTGATGTTTTTCTCACTCCTACTAGTGAATGTAATGTAACACACACCCATACAATGCGCACCACCCCGTGATGTTTTTCTCACTCCTACTAGTGAATGTAATGTAACACACACCCATACAATGCGCACCACCCCGTGATGTTTTTCTCACTCCTACTAGTGAATGTAATGTAACACACAGCCATACAATGCGCACCTCCCCGTAATGTTTTTCTCACTCCTACTAGTGAATCTAATGTAACACACACCCATACAATGCGCACCTCCCCGTGATGTTTTTCTCACTGCTACTAGTGAATGTAATGTAACACACAGCCATACAATGCGCACCACCCCGTGATGTTTTTCTCACTCCTACTAGTGAATGTAATGTAACACACACCCATACAATGCGCACCACCCCGCGATGTTTTTCAGAAACCTATCATACATTGCCACTGCATGTTCCCTGACCTCACCATGCTGACCACCCCGCAGTGCTTTTCTCCATCCTACATTGCCACTCACTGCCTATCCTAATTCAGACCCTCCGATTCACACCACCCCGTGATGTTATTCTCACTCCTACTAGTGAATGTAATTTAACACACACCCATACAATGCGCACCACCCCGTGATGTATTTCTCACTCCTACTAGTGAATGTAATGTAACACACACCCATACAATGTGCACCACCCCGTGATGTTTTTCTCACTGCTACTAGTGAATGTAATGTAACACACACCCATACAATGCGCACCACCCCGTGATGTTTTTCTCACTCCTACTAGTGAATGTAATGTAACACACACCCATACAATGCGCACCACCCCGTGATGTTTTTCTCACGCCTACTAGTGAATGTAATGTAACACACACCCATACAATGCGCACCACCCCGTGATGTTTTTCTCACTCCTACTAGTGAATGTAATGTAACACACACCCATACAATGTGCACCACCCCGTGATGTTTTTCTCACTCCTACTAGTGAATGTAATGTAACACACACCCATACAATGCGCACCACCCCGTGATGTTTTTCTCACTCCTACTAGTGAATGTAATGTAACACACACCCATACAATGCGCACCACCCCGTGATGTTTTTCTCACTCTTACTAGTGAATCTAATGTAACACACACCCATACAATGCGCACCACCCCGCGATGTTTTTCAGAAACCTATCCTACATTGCCACTGCATGTTCCCTGACCTCCCCATGCTGACCACTCCGCGGTGCTTTTCTCCATCTTACATTGCCACTCACTGCCTATCCTAATTCAGACCCTCCGAGCAACACCACCCCGTGATGTTTTTCTCACTCCTACTAGTGAATCTAATGTAACACACACCCAAACATTGCGCACCACCCCGTGATGTTTTTCTCATTCCTAGTAGTGAATGTAATGTAACACACACCGATACAATGCTCACCACCCCGTGATGTTTTTCTCACTCCTACTAGTGAATGTAATGTAACACACACCCATGCAATGCGCACCACACCGTGATGTTTTTCTCACTCCTCCTAGTGAATGTAATGTAACACACACCCATACAATGCGCACCACCCCGTGATGTTTTTCTCACTCCTACTAGTGAATGTAATGTGACACACACCCATACAATGCGGACCACCCAGTGATGTTTTTCTCACTCCTACTAGTGAATGTAATGTAACACACACCCATACAATGCGCACCACCCCGTGATGTTTTTCTCACTCCTACTAGTGAATGTAATGTAACACACACCCATACAATGCGCACCACACCGTGATATTTTTCTCACTCCTCCTAGTGAATGTAATGTAACACACACCCATACAATGCGCACCACCCTGTGATGTTTTTCTCACTCCTACTAGTGAATCTAATGTAACACACACCCATACAATGCGCACCACCCCATGATGTTTTTCTCACTCCTACTAGTGAATGTAATGTAACACACACCCATACAATGCGCACCACCCCGTGATGTTTTTCTCACTCTTACTAGTGAATCTAATGTAACACACACCCATACAATGCGCACCACCCCGCGATGTTTTTCAGAAACCTATCCTACTTTGCCACTGCATGTTCCCTGACCTCCCCATGCTGACCACTCCGCGGTGCTTTTCTCCATCTTACATTGCCACTCACTGCCTATCCTAATTCAGACCCTCCGAGCAACACCACCCCGTGATGTTTTTCTCACTCCTACTAGTGAATCTAATGTAACACACACCCAAACATTGCGCACCACCCCGTGATGTTTTTCTCATTCCTAGTAGTGAATGTAATGTAACACACACCGATACAATGCGCACCACCCCGTGATGTTTTTCTCACTCCTACTAGTGAATGTAATGTAACACACACCCATGCAATGCGCACCACACCGTGATGTTTTTCTCACTCCTCCTAGTGAATGTAATGTAACACACACCCATACAATGCGCACCACCCCGTGATGTTTTTCTCACTCCTACTAGTGAATGTAATGTGACACACACCCATACAATGCGGACCACCCAGTGATGTTTTTCTCACTCCTACTAGTGAATGTAATGTAACACACACCCATACAATGCGCACCACCCCGTGATGTTTTTCTCACTCCTACTAGTGAATGTAATGTAACACACACCCATACAATGCGCACCACACCGTGATATTTTTCTCACTCCTCCTAGTGAATGTAATGTAACACACACCCATACAATGCGCACCACCCCGTGATGTTTTTCTCACTCCTACTAGTGAATCTAATGTAACACACACCCATACAATGCGCACCACCCCATGATGTTTTTCTCACTCCTACTAGTGAATGTAATGTAACACACACCCATACAATGCGCACCACCCCGTGATGTTTTTCTCACTCCTACTAGTGAAGGTAATGTAACACACACCCATACAATGCGCACCACCCCGTGATGTTTTTCTCACTCCTACTAGTTAATGTAATGTAACACACACCCATACAATGCGCATCACACCGTGATGTTTTTCTCACTCCTACTAGTGAATGTAATGTAACACACACCCATACAATGCGCACCACCCCGTGATGTTTTTCTCACTCCTACTAGTGAATCTAATGTAACACACACCCAAACAATGCGCACCACCCCGTGATGTTTTTCTCATTCCTAGTAGTGAATGTAATGTAACACACACCCATACAATGCGCACCACCCCGTGATGTTTTTCTCACTCCTACTAGTGAATGTAATGTAACACACACCCATACAATGCGCACCACCCCGTGATGTTTTTCTCACTCCTACTAGTGAATGTAAAGTAACACACACCCATACAATGCGCACCACCCCGTGATGTTTTTCTCACTCCTACTAGTGAATGTAATGTAACACACACCCATAAAATGCACACCACACCGTGATGTTTTTCTCACTCCTACTAGTGAATGTAATGTAACACACACCCATACAATGCGCACCACCCCGTGATGTTTTTCTCACTCCTACTAGTGAATCTAATGTAACACACACCCAAACAATGCGCACCACCCCGTGATGTTTTTCTCACTCCTAGTAGTGAATGTAATGTAACACACACCCATACAATGCGCACCACCCCGTGATGTTTTTCTCACTCCTACTAGTGAATCTAATGTAACACACACCCAAACAATGCGCACCACCCCGTGATGTTTTTCTCACTCCTAGTAGTGAATGTAATGTGACACACACCCATACAATGCGGACCACCCAGTGATGTTTTTCTCATTCCTACTAGTGAATGTAATGTAACACACACCCATACAATGCGCACCACCCCGTGATGTTTTTATCACTCCTACTAGTGAATGTAATGTAACACACACCCATACAATGCGCACCACACCGTGATATTTTTCTCACTCCTCCTAGTGAATGCAATGTAACACACACCCATACAATGCGCACCACCCCGTGATGTTTTTCTCACTCCTACTAGTGAATCTAATGTAACACACACCCATACAATGTGCACCACCCCGTGATGTTTTTCTCACTGCTACTAGTGAATGTAATGTAACACACACCCATACAATGCGCACCACCCCATGATGTTTTTCTCACTCCTACTAGTGAAGGTAATGTAACACACACCCATACAATGCACACCACCCCGTGATGTTTTTCTCACTCCTACTAGTTAATGTAATGTAACACACACCCATACAATGCGCATCACACCGTGATGTTTTTCTCACTCCTACTAGTGAATGTAATGTAACACACACCCATACAATGCGCACCACCCCGTGATGTTTTTCTCACTCCTACTAGTGAATCTAATGTAACACACACCCAAACAATGCGCACCACCCCGTGATGTTTTTCTCACTCCTACTAGTGAATGTAATGTAACACACACCCATACAATGCGCACCACCCCGTGATGTTTTTCTCACTCCTACTAGTGAATGTAAAGTAACACACACCCATACAATGCGCACCACCCCGCGATGTTTTTCTCACTCCTACTAGTGAATGTAATGTAACACACACCCATACAATGCGCACCACCCTGTGATGTTTTTCTCACTCCTACTAGTGAATGTAATGTAACACACACCCATACAATGCGCACCACCCCGTGATGTTTTTCTCACTCTTACTAGTAAATCTAATGTAACACACACCCATACAATGCGCACCACCCCGCGATGTTTTTCAGAAACCTATCCTACATTGCCACTGCATGTTCCCTGACCTCCCCATGCTGACCACTCCGCGGTGCTTTTCTCCATCTTACATTGCCACTCACTGCCTATCCTAATTCAGACCCTCCGAGCAACACCACCCCATGATGTTTTTCTCACTCCTACTAGTGAATCTAATGTAACACACACCCAAACATTGCGCACCACCCCGTGATGTTTTTCTCATTCCTAGTAGTGAATGTAATGTAACACACACCGATACAATGCGCACCACCCCGTGATGTTTTTCTCACTCCTACTAGTGAATGTAATGTAACACACACCTATGCAATGCGCACCACACCGTGATGTTTTTCTCACTCCTCCTAGTGAATGTAATGTAACACACACCCATACAATGCGCACCACCCCGTGATGTATTTCTCACTCCTACTAGTGAATGTAATGTGACACACACCCATACAATGCGGACCACCCAGTGATGTTTTTCTCACTCCTACTAGTGAATGTAATGTAACACACACCCATACAATGCGCACCACACCGTGATATTTTTCTCACTCCTCCTAGTGAATGCAATGTAACACACACCCATACAATGCGCACCACCCCGTGATGTTTTTCTCACTCCTACTAGTGAATCTAATGTAACACACACCCATACAATGTGCACCACCCCATGATGTTTTTCTCACTCCTACTAGTGAATGTAATGTAACACACACCCATACAATGCGCACCACCCCGTGATGTTTTTCTCACTCCTACTAGTGAAGGTAATGTAACACACACCCATACAATGCGCACCACCCCGTGATGTTTTTCTCACTCCTACTAGTTAATGTAATGTAACACACACCCATACAATGCGCATCACACCGTGATGTTTTTCTCACTCCTACTAGTGAATGTAATGTAACACACACCCATACAATGCGCACCACCCCGTGATGTTTTTCTCACTCCTACTAGTGAATCTAATGTAACACACACCCATACAATGCGCACCACCCCATGATGTTTTTCTCACTCCTACTAGTGAATGTAATGTAACACACACCCATACAATGCGCACCACCCCGTGATGTTTTTCTCACTCCTACTAGTGAAGGTAATGTAACACACACCCATACAATGCGCACTGTTGGGAGCCGCAGCCCCGAGCCCGGTCGCCTCACTTGGCGGACGTGAGGCCTGTAGTAAAGAGTGAAGCCTGAGGTAGATTGCCCCTCCCATCGAATATGTTAGTTTCCTGCTTACCGCGTAAACAACCCGCTCAACAATATAGTCTGCCTGGCAACTGATGATGTTAGCCAATCAGCTTGCCTTGCTTAGTTTAACATGATTGGACACTGTACCCGTATATATACCTGTGCCACCCCTGGGCGGAAGAAGAAGCCAGGTAGAAGCCCAAAAGTAAAAGCCCAAAAGGAGCCGCGGAGAGCGGACCGGTAGAGGCTTTGGGGCAGACTGAAGCACAAAAGGAGCCGCGGGGAGCGGACCAGAGGAGGCTTCAGCTGGGAAAACCCAGGGCAGGCTGTACGGAGAAGGAAAATAAAAAGAAAAGGTTGTCCACTACCAAACTTTGTCGTGTGTCCTTCCTGCCGCCCGGGAGCGGACATCGACATTTGGTGGCCCGTACAGGGACTGATCACCCCCGAGACGTGAAAGTGGACAACGCTCCAGTACAGAGCTGCGAGACAGGTGAGTTGGGGATAAGCCTGGGCTCTGGGTGGCGCGCACCTACAGGGCTTTTAGACTCCCCTCAGGCTCACGCGTAAGTGGCGGATTCCTTGGGCCTCACGCGGTGAGTAACATATTAAAAGATGGGAAACATGTTAGGTAGCAACACTAAGAGCGAGGGTGGTTGTGGAGAAAGCTCTCAAGAGCTTACAAAAGTACGCAGGGTATCTGAGCAGGCCCAGTCAGGGAGCTCCCGAGAGGGGTCCGTCAAGGGGAACAAGGATGCTAAGGAGGAGGACGGGGCTCTAGCCTCGGAGTCGTCTGACTCCGAGGACGAGGGAAAGTTGAATGGCAAGGAGGCCAAAGAGACCAGCTGTCAGGAGCCTAAATCGCTCAACAAGGAGTCGCAGGGTTCTTTTCCAGCGTTGCCCCGCGAATTGCGCTCTGCTCAACCTGGTCTGCGGAGGAGTAGAGAGCTCCTGAGCGCTCCCCGGCGCGAGAGGGAGGCGAAGCCTTCCGCCCCACCTTGGGGGCCGTTTCCGGAGGCGATTCCTCGCCACGAGGCGGCCGCCTGGGAGCTCTCTCCCCTTTCGCCAGAACAGGAAGTGATGCACGGGCCCCCATTTTCCGCCCAATCACGGCCGCTGTCTTATGCTCCGCCGCCGGCGGGTCGGTATTTTTACAGGCGGCTTTGGCAGGGGGACGCTTGTCTCATGAGGTACATCCACCTGGGATAGATAGTGGCCCCTACGGGATATTTCCTGTACAAGTAGCTATGGGCCAGGGACGCAATGTATGGGAGCCTTTTGAGATAAAGCAGATTAAAAAACTTAAAAATACAGTTACAACCTTTGGGCCGACTGCGCCTTACACCATTGCCATGCTGGAGAATCTGTCTTCTGGGCCCCTCACCCCCGCGGACTGGATTCAGCTGGCAAAGGCGTGTCTGCCCTCGGGCAGTTACCTGGATTGGCGAGCCTGGTACGCAGAGTTCTCTGCCGAGCAGGCTGAGAAAAACGCCGGTCGAGGAAATGGGAGCTGGGGATTTAGCTTAGCGGCATAAGCGCCTGCCTTGTAAGCAGGCAATCGCCAGTTCGATCCCTGGTACCAATAAAAAAAAAAAAAAAAAAAAAAAAAAAAAAAACGAAAAAGATAAAAATAAAAAATAAAAAATAAAAAACAAAAAGGGGGAGTAAGCCAAGGCCGGCCTCCAAAGGCGCGGTTATCTATGGCATGACAATGGATGGGCCCGGATCCAGTGGTCAGCTGGAACCGAGGCGCGGTTTGTGTTTTCCCACAGGAACCAGGACGAGAACCACTGTGGATACCGGAGAGACTGACACGGGCAACAAAGCCCTCGACTAAAGATCAGACCTGCCCTACTGGAGATCCATCACAGACCAACCAATAAGATGAATAGAAATAGCGGTAGCCCGAAATGGACAAAAAGATCCTCAGGCATATGCATGGCTTGCTCAATTGGCCCACGACCGAGTCTAGATATGGCGGGCATCCCTCATTCTCCTCCATAAGGTGACAATACACAGCAGGGTAGGTGAGTCAATGACGGGTAAGAGCGTGCCTCCCCAGCACGACTCAACCTAAGCCAGGCCCTACCCCATCCTGCACGTAAGCCGCTGGACTGTTAGATGCTGCCCAGGTCTAAATTTCCCTCCGAGGGGATTTCTTTATGGAGAGGAAATGAGTGCAAGCTTGTGTGCATCCAGGTTCCGTCCAGTTTGTGCCTGGCCCTAGAAAAAGGACGAGGGCCTCAGGGCCTTGGCAGACCATGGCATGGCCAACCAGGGTCTAAGCCAAGGACCTACGGTGGGCCTACGCATAGGGCATAAGCCTCTGCACCCAGTCCAGGAAGGGCTACGATGCGCACATTCATAAAAAATAAAATAGGGGGAGATGTTGGGAGCCGCAGCCCCGAGCCCGGTCGCCTCACTTGGCGGACGTGAGGCCTGTAGTAAAGAGTGAAGCCTGAGGTAGATTGCCCCTCCCATCGAATATGTTAGTTTCCTGCTTACCGCGTAAACAACCCGCTCAACAATATAGTCTGCCTGGCAACTGATGATGTTAGCCAATCAGCTTGCCTTGCTTACTTTAACATGATTGGACACTGTACCCGTATATATACCAGTGCCACCCCTGGGCGGAAGAAGAAGCCAGGTAGAAGTCCAAAAGTAAAAGCCCAAAAGGAGCCGCGGAGAGCGGACCGGTAGAGGCTTTGGGGCAGACTGAAGCACAAAAGGAGCCGCGGGGAGCGGACCAGAGGAGGCTTCAGCTGGGAAAACCCAGGGCAGGCTGTACGGAGAAGGAAAATAAAAAGAAAAGGTTGTCCACTACCAAACTTTGTCGTGTGTCCTTCCTGCCGGCCGGGAGCGGACATCGACACCGCACCACCCCGTGATGTTTTTCTCACTCCTACTAGTTAATGTAATGTAACACACACCCATACAATGCGCATCACACCGTGATGTTTTTCTCACTCCTACTAGTGAATGTAATGTAACACACACCCATACAATGCGCACCACCCCGTGATGTTTTTCTCACTCCTACTAGTGAATCTAATGTAACACACACCCAAACAATGCGCACCACCCCGTGATGTTTTTCTCATTCCTAGTAGTGAATGTAATGTAACACACACCCATACAATGCGCACCACCCCGTGATGTTTTTCTCACTCCTACTAGTGAATGTAATGTAACACACACCCATACAATGCGCACCACCCCGTGATGTTTTTCTCATTCCTACTAGTGAATGTAAAGTAACACACACCCATACAATGCGCACCACCCCGTGATGTTTTTCTCACTCCTACTAGTGAATGTAATGTAACACACACCCATAAAATGCACACCACACCGTGATGTTTTTCTCACTCCTACTAGTGAATGTAATGTAACACACACCCATACAATGCGCACCACCCCGTGATGTTTTTCTCACTCCTACTAGTGAATCTAATGTAACACACACCCAAACAATGCGCACCACCCCGTGATGTTTTTCTCACTCCTAGTAGTGAATGTAATGTAACACACACCCATACAATGCGCACCACCCCGTGATGTTTTTCTCACTCCTACTAGTGAATCTAATGTAACACACACCCAAACAATGCGCACCACCCCGTGATGTTTTTCTCACTCCTAGTAGTGAATGTAATGTGACACACACCCATACAATGCGGACCACCCAGTGATGTTTTTGTCACTCCTACTAGTGAATGTAATGTAACACACACCCATACAATGCGCACCACCCCGTGATGTTTTTCTCACTCCTACTAGTGAATGTAATGTAACACACACCCATACAATGCGCACCACACCGTGATATTTTTCTCACTCCTCCTAGTGAATGCAATGTAACACACACCCATACAATGCGCACCACCCCGTGATGTTTTTCTCACTCCTAGTAGTGAATGTAATGTGACACACACCCATACAATGCGGACCACCCAGTGATGTTTTTGTCACTCCTACTAGTGAATGTAATGTAACACACACCCATACAATGCGCACCACCCCGTGATGTTTTTCTCACTCCTACTAGTGAATGTAATGTAACACACACCCATACAATGCGCACCACACCGTGATATTTTTCTCACTCCTCCTAGTGAATGCAATGTAACACACACCCATACAATGCGCACCACCCCGTGATGTTTTTCTCACTCCTACTAGTGAATCTAATGTAACACACACCCATACAATGCGCACCACCCCATGATGTTTTTCTCACTCCTACTAGTGAATGTAATGTAACACACGCCCATACAATGCGCACCACCCCATGATGTTTTTCTCACTCCTACTAGTGAAGGTAATGTAACACACACCCATACAATGCACACCACCCCGTGATGTTTTTCTCACTCCTACTAGTTAATGTAATGTAACACACACCCATACAATGCGCATCACACCGTGATGTTTTTCTCACTCCTACTAGTGAATGTAATGTAACACACACCCATACAATGCGCACCACCCCGTGATGTTTTTCTCACTCCTACTAGTGAATCTAATGTAACACACACCCAAACAATGCGCTCCACCCCGTGATGTTTTTCTCATTCCTAGTAGTGAATGTAATGTAACACACACCCATACAATGCGCACCACCCCGTGATGTTTTTCTCACTCCTACTAGTGAATGTAATGTAACACACACCCATACAATGCGCACCACCCCGTGATGTTTTTCTCACTCCTACTAGTGAATGTAAAGTAACACACACCCATACAATGCGCACCACCCCGTGATGTTTTTCTCAGTCCTACTAGTGAATGTAATGTAACACACACCCATACAATGCGCACCACCCTGTGATGTTTTTCTCACTCCTACTAGTGAATGTAATGTAACACACACCCATACAATGCGCACCACCCCGTGATGTTTTTCTCACTCTTACTAGTAAATCTAATGTAACACACACCCATACAATGCGCACCACCCCGCGATGTTTTTCAGAAACCTATCCTACATTGCCACTGCATGTTCCCTGACCTCCCCATGCTGACCACTCCGCGGTGCTTTTCTCCATCTTACATTGCCACTCACTGCCTATCCTAATTCAGACCCTCCGAGCAACACCACCCCGTGATGTTTTTCTCACTCCGACTAGTGAATCTAATGTAACACACACCCAAACATTGCGCACCACCCCGTGATGTTTTTCTCATTCCTAGTAGTGAATGTAATGTAACACACACCCATACAATGCGCACCACCCCGTGATGTTTTTCTCACTCCTACTAGTGAATGTAATGTAACACACACCCATGCAATGCGCACCACACCGTGATGTTTTTCTCACTCCTCCTAGTGAATGTAATGTAACACACACCCATACAATGCGCACCACCCCGTGATGTATTTCTCACTCCTACTAGTGAATGTAATGTAACACACACCCATACAATGCGCACCACCCCGTGATGTTTTTCACACTCCTACTAGTGAATGTAATGTAACACACACCCATACAATGCGCACCACACCGTGATATTTTTCTCACTCCTCCTAGTGAATGCAATGTAACACACACCCATACAATGCGCACAACCCCGTGATGTTTTTCTCACTCCTACTAGTGAATCTAATGTAACACACACCCATACAATGCGCACCACCCCATGATGTTTTTCTCACTCCTACTAGTGAATGTAATGTAACACACACCCATACAATGCACACCACCCCGTGATGTTTTTCTCACTCCTACTAGTGAAGGTAATGTAACACACACCCATACAATGCGCACCACCCCGTGATGTTTTTCTCACTCCTACTAGTTAATGTAATGTAACACACACCCATACAATGCGCATCACACCGTGATGTTTTTCTCACTCCTACTAGTGAATGTAATGTAACACACACCCATACAATGCGCACCACCCCGAGATGTTTTTCTCACTCCTACTAGTGAATCTAATGTAACACACACCCAAACAATGCGCACCACCCCGTGATGTTTTTCTCATTCCTAGTAGTGAATGTAATGTAACACACACCCATACAATGCGCACCACCCCGTGATGTTTTTCTCACTCCTACTAGTGAATGTAATGTAACACACACCCATACAATGCGCACCACCCCGTGATGTTTTTCTCACTCCTACTAGTGAATGTAAAGTAACACACACCCATACAATGCGCACCACCCCGTGATGTTTTTCTCACTCCTACTAGTGAATGTAATGTAACACACACCCATAAAATGCACACCACACCGTGATGTTTTTCTCACTCCTACTAGTGAATGTAATGTAACACACACCCAAACAATGCGCACCACCCCGTGATGTTTTTTTCACTCCTAGTAGTGAATGTAATGTGACACACACCCATACAATACGGACCACCCAGTGATGTTTTTCTCACTCCTACTAGTGAATGTAAAGTAACACACACCCATACAATGCGCACCACCCCGTGATGTTTTTCTCACTCCTACTAGTGAATGTAATGTAACACACACCCATAAAATGCACACCACCCCGTGATGTTTTTCTCACTCCTACTAGTGAATCTAATGTAACACACACCCAAACAATGCGCACCACCCCGTGATGTTTTTCTCACTCCTAGTAGTGAATGTAATGTGACACACACCCATACAATGCGGACCACCCAGTGATGTTTTTCTCACTCCTACTAGTGAATGTAATGTAACACACACCCATACAATGCGCACCACCCCGTGATGTTTTTCTCACTCCTACTAGTGAATGTAATGTAACACACACCCATACAATGCGCACCACACCGTGATATTTTTCTCACTCCTCCTAGTGAATGCAATGTAACACACACCCATACAATGCGCACCACCCCGTGATGTTTTTCTCACTCCTACTAGTGAATCTAATGTAACACACACCCATACAATGCGCACCACCCCATGATGTTTTTCTCACTCCTACTAGTGAATGTAATGTAACACACACCCATACAATGCGCACCACCCCGTGATGTTTTTCTCACTCCTACTAGTGAAGGTAATGTAACACACACCCATACAATGCACACCACCCCGTGATGTTTTTCTCACTCCTACTAGTTAATGTAATGTAACACACACCCATACAATGCGCATCACACCGTGATGTTTTTCTCACTCCTACTAGTGAATGTAATGTAACACACACCCATACAATGCGCACCACCCCGTGATGTTTTTCTCACTCCTACTAGTGAATCTAATGTAACACACACCCAAACAATGCGCACCACCCCGTGATGTTTTTCTCATTACTAGTAGTGAATGTAATGTAACACACACCCATACAATGCGCACCACCCCGTGATGTATTTCTCACTCCTACTAGTGAATGTAATGTAACACACACCCATACAATGCGCACCACCCCGTGATGTTTTTCTCACTCCTACTAGTGAATGTAAAGTAACACACACCCATACAATGCGCACCACTCCGTGATGTTTTTCTCACTCCTAGTAGTGAATGTAATGTAACACACACCCATAAAATGCACACCACACCGTGATGTTTTTCTCACTCCTACTAGTGAATGTAATGTAACACACACCCATACAATGCGCACCACCCCGTGATGTTTTTCTTACTCCTACTAGTTAATGTAATGTAACACACACCCATACAATGCGCATCACACCGTGATGTTTTTCTCACTCCTACTAGTGAATGTAATGTAACACACACCCATACAATGCGCACCACCCCGTGATGTTTTTCTCACTCCTACTAGTGAATCTAATGTAACACACACCCAAACAATGCGCACCACCCCGTGATGTTTTTCTCATTCCTAGTAGTGAATGTAATGTAACACACACCCATACAATGCGTACCACCCCGTGATGTTTTTCTCACTCCTACTAGTGAATGTAATGTAACACACACCCATACAATGCGCACCACCCCGTGATGTTTTTCTCACTCCTACTAGTGAATGTAAAGTAACACACACCCATACAATGCGCACCACCCCGTGATGTTTTTCTCACTCCTACTAGTGAATGTAATGTAACACACACCCATACAATGCGCACCACCCTGTGATGTTTTTCTCACTCCTACTAGTGAATGTAATGTAACACACACCCATACAATGCGCACCACCCCGTGATGTTTTTCTCACTCTTACTAGTAAATCTAATGTAACACACACCCATACAATGCGCACCACCGCACGATGTTTTTCAGAAACCTATCCTACATTGCCACTGCATGTTCCCTGACCTCCCCATGCTGACCACTCCGCGGTGCTTTTCTCCATCTTACATTGCCACTCACTGCCTATCCTAATTCAGACCCTCCGAGCAACACCACCCCGTGATGTTTTTCTCACTCCTACTAGTGAATCTAATGTAACACACACCTAAACATTGCGCACCACCCCGTGATGTTTTTCTCATTCCTAGTAGTGAATGTAATGTAACACACACCGATACAATGCGCACCACCCCGTGATGTTTTTCTCACTCCTACTAGTGAATGTAATGTAACACACACCCATGCAATGCGCACCACACCGTGATGTTTTTCTCACTCCTCCTAGTGAATGTAATGTAACACACACCCATACAATGCGCACCACCCCGTGATGTATTTCTCACTCCTACTAGTGAATGTAATGTAACACACACCCATACAATTCGCACCACCCCGTGATGTTTTTCTCACTCCTACTAGTGAATGTAATGTAACACACACCCATACAATGCGCACCACACCGTGATATTTTTCTCACTCCTCCTAGTGAATGCAATGTAACACACACCCATACAATGCGCACCACCCCGTGATGTTTTTCTCACTCCTACTAGTGAATCTAATGTAACACACACCCATACAATGCGCACCACCCCATGATGTTTTTCTCACTCCTACTAGTGAATGTAATGTAACACACACCCATACAATGCGCACCACCCCGTGATGTTTTTCTCACTCCTACTAGTGAAGGTAATGTAACACACACCCATACAATGCGCACCACCCCGTGAGGTTTTTCTCACTCCTACTAGTTAATGTAATGTAACACACACCCATACAATGCGCATCACACCGTGATGTTTTTCTCACTCCTACTAGTGAATGTAATGTAACACACACCCATACAATGCGCACCACCCCGTGATGTTTTTCTCACTCCTACTAGTGAATCTAATGTAACACACACCCAAACAATGCGCACCACCCCGTGATGTTTTTCTCATTCCTAGTAGTGAATGTAATGTAACACACACCCATACAATGCGCACCACTCCGTGATGTTTTTCTCACTCCTACTAGTGAATGTAATGTAACACACACCCATACAATGCGCACCACCCCGTGATGTTTTTCTCACTCCTACTAGTGAATGTAAAGTAACACACACCCATACAATGCGCACCACCCCGTGATGTTTTTCTCACTCCTACTAGTGAATGTAATGTAACACACACCCATAAAATGCACACCACACCGTGATGTTTTTCTCACTCCTACTAGTGAATGTAATGTAACACACACCCATACAATGCGCACCACCCCGTGATGTTTTTCTCACTCCTACTAGTGAATCTAATGTAACACACACCCAAACAATGCGCACCACCCCGTGATGTTTTTCTCACTCCTAGTAGTGAATGTAATGTAACACACACCCATACAATGCGCACCACCCCGTGATGTTTTTCTCACTCCTACTAGTGAATCTAATGTAACACACACCCAAACAATGCGCACCACCCCGTGATGTTTTTCTCACTCCTAGTAGTGAATGTAATGTGACACACACCCATACAATGCGGACCACCCAGTGATGTTTTTCTCACTCCTACTAGTGAATGTAATGTAACACACACCCATACAATGCGCACCACCCCGTGATGTTTTTGTCACTCCTACTAGTGAATGTAATGTAACACACACCCATACAATGCGCACCACACCGTGATATTTTTCTCACTCCTCCTAGTGAATGCAATGTAACACACACCCATACAATGCGCACCACCCCGTGATGTTTTTCTCACTCCTACTAGTGAATCTAATGTAACACACACCCATACAATGCGCACCACCCCATGATGTTTTTCTCACTCCTACTAGTGAATGTAATGTAACACACACCCATACAATGCGCACCACCCCGTGATGTTTTTCTCACTCCTACTAGTGAAGGTAATGTAACACACACCCATACAATGCACACCACCCCGTGATGTTTTTCTCACTCCTACTAGTTAATGTAATGTAACACACACCCATACAATGCGCATCACACCGTGATGTTTTTCTCACTCCTACTAGTGAATGTAATGTAACACACACCCATACAATGCGCACCACCCCGTGATGTTTTTCTCACTCCTACTAGTGAATCTAATGTAACACACACCCAAACAATGCGCACCACCCCGTGATGTTTTTCTCATTCCTAGTAGTGAATGTAATGTAACACACACCCATACAATGCGCACCACCCCGTGATGTATTTCTCACTCCTACTAGTGAATGTAATGTAACACACACCCATACAATGCGCACCACCCCGTGATGTTTTTCTCACTCCTACTAGTGAATGTAAAGTAACACACACCCATACAATGCGCACCACCCCGTGATGTTTTTCTCACTCCTAGTAGTGAATGTAATGTAACACACACCCATAAAATGCACACCACACCGTGATGTTTTTCTCACTCCTACTAGTGAATGTAATGTAACACACACCCATACAATGCGCACCACCCCGTGATGTTTTTCTCACTCCTACTAGTGAATCTAATGTAACACACACCCAAACAATGCGCACCACCCCGTGATGTTTTTCTCACTCCTAGTAGTGAATGTAATGTAACACACACCCATACAATGCGCACCACCCCGTGATGTTTTTCTCACTCCTACTAGTGAATGTAATGTAACACACACCCATACAATGTGCACCACCCCGTGATGTTTTTCTCACTCCTACTAGTGAATGTAATGTAACACACACCCATACAATGCGCATCACACCGTGATGTTTTTCTCACTCCTACTAGTGAATGTAATGTAACACACACCCATACAATGCGCACCACCCCGTGATGTTTTTCTCACTCCTACTAGTGAATCTAATGTAACACACACCCAAAC
Organism: Cavia porcellus; assembly: GCF_034190915.1. Taxonomy (NCBI): domain Eukaryota; kingdom Metazoa; phylum Chordata; class Mammalia; order Rodentia; family Caviidae; genus Cavia; species Cavia porcellus. Next base: position 2,488,967 of record NW_026947556.1, read on the forward strand.
AATGCGCACCACCCCGTGATGTTTTTCTCATTCCTAGTAGTGAATGTAATGTAACACATACCCATACAATGCGCACCACCCCGTGATGTTTTTCTCACTCCTACTAGTGAATCTAATGTAACACACACCCAAACAATGCGCACCACCCCGTGATGTTTTTCTCATTCCTAGTAGTGAATGTAATGTAACACACACCCATACAATGCGCACCACCCCGTGATGTTTTTCTCACTCCTACTAGTGAATGTAATGTAACACACACCCATACAATGCGCACCACCCCGTGATGTTTTTCTCACTCCTACTAGTGAATGTAATGTAACACACACCCATACAATGCGCACCACCCCGTGATGTTTTTCTCACTCCTACTAGTGAATGTAAAGTAACACACACCCATACAATGCGCACCACCCCGTGATGTTTTTCTCACTCCTACTAGTGAATGTAATGTAACACACACCCATAAAATGCACACCACACCGTGATGTTTTTCTCACTCCTACTAGTGAATGTAATGTAACACACACCCATACAATGCGCACCACCCCGTGATGTTTTTCTCACTCCTACTAGTGAATCTAATGTAACACACACCCAAACAATGCGCACCACCCCGTGATGTTTTTCTCACTCCTAGTAGTGAATGTAATGTAACACACACCCATACAATGCGCACCACCCCGTGATGTTTTTCTCACTCCTACTAGTGAATCTAATGTAACACACACCCAAACAATGCGCACCACCCCGTGATGTTTTTCTCACTCCTAGTAGTGAATGTAATGTGACACACACCCATACAATGCGGACCACCCAGTGATGTTTTTCTCACTCCTACTAGTGAATGTAATGTAACACCCACCCATACAATGCGCACCACCCCGTGATGTTTTTGTCACTCTTACTAGTGAATGTAATGTAACACACACCCATACAATGCGCACCACACCGTGATATTTTTCTCACTCCTCCTAGTGAATGCAATGTAACACACACCCATACAATGCGCACCACCCCGTGATGTTTTTCTCACTCCTACTAGTGAATCTAATGTAACACACACCCATACAATGCGCACCACCCCATGATGTTTTTCTCACTGCTACTAGTGAATGTAATGTAACACACACCCATACAATGCGCACCACCCCGTGATGTTTTTCTCACTCCTACTAGTGAAGGTAATGTAACACACACCCATACAATGCACACCACCCCGTGATGTTTTTCTCACTCCTACTAGTTAATGTAATGTAACACACACCCATACAATGCGCATCACACCGTGATGTTTTTCTCACTCCTACTAGTGAATGTAATGTAACACACACCCATACAATGCGCACCACCCCGTGATGTTTTTCTCACTCCTACTAGTGAATCTAATGTAACACACACCCAAACAATGCGCACCACCCCGTGATGTTTTTCTCATTCCTAGTAGTGAATGTAATGTAACACACACCCATACAATGCGCACCACCCCGTGATGTATTTCTCACTCCTACTAGTGAATGTAATGTAACACACACCCATACAATGCGCACCACCCCGTGATGTTTTTCTCACTCCTACTAGTGAATGTAAAGTAACACACACCCATACAATGCGCACCACCCCGTGATGTTTTTCTCACTCCTAGTAGTGAATGTAATGTAACACACACCCATAAAATGCACACCACACCGTGATGTTTTTCTCATTCCTACTAGTGAATGTAATGTAACACACACCCATACAATGCGCACCACCCCGTGATGTTTTTCTCACTCCTACTAGTGAATCTAATGTAACACACACCCAAACAATGCGCACCACCCCGTGATGTTTTTCTCACTCCTAGTAGTGAATGTAATGTAACACACACCCATACAATGCGCACCACCCCGTGATGTTTTTCTCACTCCTACTAGTGAATGTAATGTAACACACACCCATACAATGTGCACCACCCCGTGATGTTTTTCTCACTCCTACTAGTGAATGTAATGTAACACACACCCATACAATGCGCATCACACCGTGATGTTTTTCTCACTCCTACTAGTGAATGTAATGTAACACACACCCATACAATGCGCACCACCCCGTGATGTTTTTCTCACTCCTACTAGTGAATCTAATGTAACACACACCCAAACAATGCGCACCACCCCGTGATGTTTTTCTCATTCCTAGTAGTGAATGTAATGTAACACACACCCATACAATGCGCACCACCCCGTGATGTTTTTCTCACTCCTACTAGTGAATGTAATGTAACACACACCCATACAATGCGCACCACCCCGTGATGTTTTTCTCACTCCTACTAGTGAATGTAAAGTAACACACACCCATACAATGCGCACCACCCCGTGATGTTTTTCTCACTCCTACTAGTGAATGTAATGTAACACACACCCATAAAATGCACACCACACCGTGACGTTTTTCTCACTCCTACTAGTGAATGTAATGTAACACACACCCATACAATGCGCACCACCCCGTGATGTTTTTCTCACTCCTACTAGTGAATCTAATGTAACACACACCCAAACAATGCGCACCACCCCGTGATGTTTTTCTCACTCCTAGTAGTGAATGTAATGTAACACACACCCATACAATGCTCATCACCCCGTGATGTTTTTCTCACTCCTACTAGTGAATCTAATGTAACACACACCCAAACAATGCGCACCACCCCGTGATGTTTTTCTCACTCCTAGTAGTGAATGTAATGTGACACACACCCATACAATGCGGACCACCCAGTGATGTTTTTCTCACTCCTACTAGTGAATGTAATGTAACACACACCCATACAATGCGCACCACCCCGTGATGTTTTTCTCACTCCTACTAGTGAATGTAATGTAACACACACCCATACAATGCGCACCACACCGTGATATTTTTCTCACTCCTCCTAGTGAATGCAATGTAACACACACCCATACAATGCGCACCACCCCGTGATGTTTTTCTCACTCCTACTAGTGAATCTAATGTAACACACACCCATACAATGCGCACCACCCCATGATGTTTTTCTCACTCCTACTAGTGAATGTAATGTAACACACGCCCATACAATGCGCACCACCCCGTGATGTTTTTCTCACTCCTACTAGTGAAGGTAATGTAACACACACCCATACAATGCACACCACCCCGTGATGTTTTTCTCACTCCTACTAGTTAATGTAATGTAACACACACCCATACAATGCGCACCACCCCGTGATGTTTTTCTCACTCCTACTAGTGAATGTAATGTAACACACACCCATACAATGCGCACCACCCCGTGATGTTTTTCTCACTCCTACTAGTGAATCTAATGTAACACACACCCAAACAATGCGCACCACCCCGTGATGTTTTTCTCACTCCTAGTAGTGAATGTAATGTAACACACACCCATACAATGCGCACCACCCCGTGATGTATTTCTCACTCCTACTAGTGAATGTAATATAACACACACCCATACAATGCGCACCACCCCGTGATGTATTTCTCACTCCTACTAGTGAATGTAAAGTAACACACACCCATACAATGCGCACCACCCCGTGATGTTTTTCTCACTCCTAGTAGTGAATGTAATGTAACACACACCCATAAAATGCACACCACACCGTGATGTTTTTCTCACTCCTACTAGTGAATGTAATGTAACACACACCCATACAATGCGCACCACCCCGTGATGTTTTTCTCACTCCTACTAGTGAATCTAATGTAACACACACCCAAACAATGCGCACCACCCCGTGATGTTTTTCTCACTCCTAGTAGTGAATGTAATGTAACACACACCCATACAATGCGCACCACCCCGTGATGTTTTTCTCACTCCTACTAGTGAATGTAATGTAACACACACCCATACAATGCGCACCACCCCGTGATGTTTTTCTCACTCCTACTAGTGAATGTAATGTAACACACACCCATACAATGCGCACCACCCCGTGATGTTTTTCTCACTCCTACTAGTGAATGTAATGTAACACACACCCATGCAATGCGCACCACACCGTGATGTTTTTCTCACTCCTCCTAGTGAATGTAATGTAACACACACCCATACAATGCGCACCACTCCGTGATGTTTTTCTCACTCCTACTAGTGAATGTAATGTGACACACACCCATACAATGCGGACCACCCAGTGATGTTTTTCTCACTCCTACTAGTGAATGTAATGTAACACACACCCATACAATGCGCACCACCCCGTGATGTTTTTCTCACTCCTACTAGTGAATGTAATGTAACACACACCCATACAATGCGCACCACACCGTGATGTTTATCTCACTCCTCCTAGTGAATGCAATGTAACACACACCCATATAATGCGCACCACCCCGTGATGTTTTTCTCACTCCTACTAGTGAATGTAATGTAACACACACCCATACAATGCGGACCACCCAGTGATGTTTTTCTCACTCCTACTAGTGAATGTAATGTAACACACACCCATTCAATGCGCACCACCCCGCGATGTTTTTCAGAAACCTATCATACATTGCCACTGCATGTTCCCTGACCTCACCATGCTGACCACCCCGCAGTGCTTTTCTCCATCCTACATTGCCACTCACTGCGTATCCTAATTCAGACCCTCCGATTCACACCACTCCGTGATGTTTTTCTCACTCCTACTAGTGAATGTAATGTAACACACACCCATACAATGCGCACCACCCCGTGATGTTTTTCTCACTCCTACTAGTGAATGTAATGTAACACACACCCATACAATGTGCACCACCACGTGATGTTTTTCTCACTGCTACTAGTGAATGTAATGTAACACACACCCTTACAAGGCGCACCACCCCGTGATGTTTTTCTCACTCCTACTAGTGAATGTAATGTAACACACACCCATACAATGCGCACCACCCCGCGATGTTTTTCAGAAACCTATCATACATTGCCACTGCATGTTCCCTGACCTCACCATGCTGACCACCCCGCAGTGCTTTTCTCCATCCTACATTGCCACTCACTGCCTATCCTAATTCAGACCCTCCGATTCACACCACCACGTGATGTTTTTCTCACTCCTACTAGTGAATGTAATGTAACACACACCCATACAATGCGAACCACCCCGTGATGTATTTCTCACTCCTCCTAGTGAATGTAATGTAACACACACCCATACAATGCGCACCACCCCGTGATGTTTTTCTCACTCCTACTAGTGAATGTAATGTGACACACACCCATACAATGCGGACCACCCAGTGATGTTTTTCTCACTCCTACTAGTGAATGTAATGTAACACACACCCATACAATGCGCACCACCCCGTGATGTTTTTCTCACTCCTACTAGTGAATGTAATGTAACACACACCCATACAGTGCGCACCACACCGTGATGTTTTTCTCACTCCTCCTAGTGAATGCAATGTAACACACACCCATATAATGCGCACCACCCCGTGATGTTTTTCTCACTCCTACTAGTGAATGTAATGTAACACACACCCATACAATGCGCACCACCCCGTGATGTTTTTCTCACTCCTACTAGTGAATGTAAAGTAACACACACCCATACAATGCGCACCACCCCGTGATGTTTTTCTCACTCCTACTAGTGAATGTAATGTAACACACACCCATTCAATGCGCACCACCCCGCGATGTTTTTCAGAAACCTATCATACATTGCCACTGCATGTTCCCTGACCTCACCATGCTGACCACCCCGCAGTGCTTTTCTCCATCCTACATTGCCACTCACTGCCTATCCTAATTCAGACCCTCCGATTCACACCACCCCGTGATGTTTTTCTCACTCCTACTAGTGAATGTAATGTAACACACACCCATACAATGCGCACCACCCCGTGATGTTTTTCTCACTCCTACTAGTGAATGTAATGTAACACACGCCCATACAATGTGCACCACCACGTGATGTTTTTCTCACTGCTACTAGTGAATGTAATGTAACACACACCCATACAATGCGCACCACACCATGATGTTTTTCTCACTCCTCCGAGTGAATGCAATGTAACACACACCCATATAATGCGCACCACCCCGTGATGTTTTTCTCACTCCTACTAGTGAATGTAATGTAACAGACACCCATACAATGCGGAACACCCAGTGATGTTTTTCTCACTCCTACTAGTGAATGTAATGTAACACACACCCATACAATGCGCACCACCCCGTGATGTTTTTCTCACTCCTACTAGTGAATGTAATGTAACACACACCCGTTCAATGCGCACCACCCCGCGATGTTTTTCAGAAACCTATCATACATTGCCACTGCATGTTCCCTGACCTCACCATGCTGAGCACCCCGCAGTGCTTTTCTCCATCCTACATTGCCACTCACTGCCTATCCTAATTCAGACCCTCCGATTCACACCACCCCGTGATGTTTTTCTCACTCCTACTAGTGAATGTAATGTAACACACACCCATACAATGCGCACCACCCCGTGATGTTTTTCTCACTCCTACTAGTGAATGTAATGTAACACACACCCATACAATGTGCACCACCACGTGATGTTTTTCTCACTGCAACTAGTGAATGTAATGTAACACACACCCATACAATGCGCACCACCCCGTGATGTTTTTCTCACTCCTACTAGTGAATGTAATGTAACACACACCCATACAATGCGCACCACCCCGCGATGTTTTTCAGAAACCTATCATACATTGCCACTGCATGTTCCCTGACCTCACCTTGCTGACCACCCCGCAGTGCTTTTCTCCATCCTACATTGCCACTCACTGCCTATCCTAATTCAGACCCTCCGACTCACACCACCCCGTGATGTTTTTCTCACTCCTACTAGTGAATGTAATGTAACACACACCCATACAATGCGCACCACCCCGTGATGTATTTCTCACTCCTACTAGTGAATGTAATGTAACACACACCCATACAATGTGCACCACCCCGTGATGTTTTTCTCACTCCTACTAGTGAAGGTAATGTAACACACACCCATACAATGCGCACCACCCCGTGATGTTTTTCTCACGCCTACTAGTGAATGTAATGTAACACACACCCATACAATGCGCACCACCCCGTGATGTTTTTCTCACTCCTACTAGTGAATGTAATGTAACACACACCCATACAATGCGCACCACCCCGTGATGTTTTTCTCACTCCTACTAGTGAATGCAATGTAACACACACCCATACAATGCGCACCACCCCGTGATGTTTTTCTCACTCCTACTAGTGAATGTAATGTAACACAAACCCATACAATGCGCACCACCCCGTGATGTTTTTCTCACTCCTACTAGTGAATCTAATGTAACACACAGCCATACAATGCGCACCACCCCGCGATGTTTTTCAGAAACCTATCCTACATTGCCACTGCATGTTCCCTGACCTCCCCATGCTGACCACTCCGCGGTGCTATTCCATCTTACATTGCCACTCACTGCCTATCCTAATTCAGACCCTCCGAGAAACACCACCCCGTGATGTTTTTCTCACTCCTACTAGGGAATGTAATGTAACACACACCCATACAATGCGCACCACACCGTGATGTTTTTCTCACTCCTACTAGTGAATGTAATGTAACACACACCCATACAATGCGCACCACCCTGTGATGTTTTTCTCACTCCTACTAGTGAATGTAATGTAACACACACCCATACAATGCGCACCACCCCGTGATGTTTTTCTCACTCCTACTAGTGAATGTAATGTGACACACACCCATACAATGCGCACCACACCGTGATGTTTTTCTCACTCCTACTAGTGACTGTAATGTAACACACACCCATACAATGCGCACCACCCCGTGATGTTTTTCTCACTCCTACTAGTGAATCTAATGTAACACACACCCAAACAATGCGCACCACCCCGTGATGTTTTTCTCACTCCTACTAGTGAATATAATGTAACACACACCCATACAATGCGCACCACCCCTTGATGTTTTTCTCACTCCTACTAGTGAATGTAATGTAACCCACACCCATACAATGCGCACCACCCCGTGATGTTTTTCTCACTCCTACTAGTGAATGTAATGTAACACACACCCATGCAATGCGCACCTCCCCGTGATGTTTTTCTCACTCCTACTAGTGAATGTAATGTAACACACACCCATACAATGTACACCACCCCGTGATGTTTTTCTCACTCCTACTAGTGAATGTAATGTAACACACACCCATACAATGTGCACCACACCGTGATGTTTTACTCACTCCTCCTAGTGAATGTAATGTAACACACACCCATACAATGCGCACCACCCCGTGATGTTTTTCTCACTCCTACTAGTGAATGTAATGTAACACACACCCATACAATGCGCACCACCCCGTGATGTTTTTCTCACTCCTACTAGTGAATGTAATGTAACACAAACCCATACAATGCGCACCACCCCGTGATGTTTTTCTCACTCCTACTAGTGAATGTAATGTAACACACACCCATACAATGCGCACCACCCCGTGATGTTTTTCTCACTCCTACTAGTGAATGTAATGTAACACACACCCATACAATGCGCACCACCCCTTGATGTTTTTCTCACTCCTCCTAGTGAATGTAATGTAACACACACCCATACAATGCGCACCACCCCGTGATGTTTTTCTCACTCCTACTAGTGAATGTAATGTAACACAAACTCATACAATGCGCACCACCCCGTGATGTTTTTCTCACTCCTACTAGTGAATGTAATGTAACACACACCCATACAATGCGCACCACCCCGTGATGTTTTTCTCACTCCTACTAGTGAATGTAATGTAACACACACCCATACAATGCGCACCACCCCGTGATGTTTTTCTCACTCCTACTAGTGAATGTAATGTAACACACACCCATACAGTGCGCACCACACCGTGATGTTTTTCTCACTCCTCCTAGTGAATGCAATGTAACACACACCCATATAATGCGCACCACCCCGTGATGTTTTTCTCACTCCTACTAGTGAATGTAATGTAACACACACCCATACAATGCGCACCACCCCGTGATGTTTTTCTCACTCCTACTAGTGAATGTAAAGTAACACACACCCATACAATGCGCACCACCCCGTGATGTTTTTCTCACTCCTACTAGTGAATGTAATGTAACACACACCCATTCAATGCGCACCACCCCGCGATGTTTTTCAGAAACCTATCATACATTGCCACTGCATGTTCCCTGACCTCACCATGCTGACCACCCCGCAGTGCTTTTCTCCATCCTACATTGCCACTCACTGCCTATCCTAATTCAGACCCTCCGATTCACACCACCCCGTGATGTTTTTCTCACTCCTACTAGTGAATGTAATGTAACACACACCCATACAATGCGCACCACCCCGTGATGTTTTTCTCACTCCTACTAGTGAATGTAATGTAACACACGCCCATACAATGTGCACCACCACGTGATGTTTTTCTCACTGCTACTAGTGAATGTAATGTAACACACACCCATACAATGCGCACCACACCATGATGTTTTTCTCACTCCTCCTAGTGAATGCAATGTAACACACACCCATATAATGCGCACCACCCCGTGATGTTTTTCTCACTCCTACTAGTGAATGTAATGTAACAGACACCCATACAATGCGGAACACCCAGTGATGTTTTTCTCACTCCTACTAGTGAATGTAATGTAACACACACCCATACAATGCGCACCACCCCGTGATGTTTTTCTCACTCCTACTAGTGAATGTAATGTAACACACACCCGTTCAATGCGCACCACCCCGCGATGTTTTTCAGAAACCTATCATACATTGCCACTGCATGTTCCCTGACCTCACCATGCTGAGCACCCCGCAGTGCTTTTCTCCATCCTACATTGCCACTCACTGCCTATCCTAATTCAGACCCTCCGATTCACACCACCCCGTGATGTTTTTCTCACTCCTACTAGTGAATGTAATGTAACACACACCCATACAATGCGCACCACCCCGTGATGTTTTTCTCACTCCTACTAGTGAATGTAATGTAACACACACCCATACAATGTGCACCACCACGTGATGTTTTTCTCACTGCAACTAGTGAATGTAATGTAACACACACCCATACAATGCGCACCACCCCGTGATGTTTTTCTCACTCCTACTAGTGAATGTAATGTAACACACACCCATACAATACGCACCACCCCGCGATGTTTTTCAGAAACCTATCATACATTGCCACTGCATGTTCCCTGACCTCACCTTGCTGACCACCCCGCAGTGCTTTTCTCCATCCTACATTGCCACTCACTGCCTATCCTAATTCAGACCCTCCGACTCACACCACCCCGTGATGTTTTTCTCACTCCTACTAGTGAATGTAATGTAACACACACCCATACAATGCGCACCACCCCGTGATGTATTTCTCACTCCTACTAGTGAATGTAATGTAACACACACCCATACAATGTGCACCACCCCGTGATGTTTTTCTCACTCCTACTAGTGAAGGTAATGTAACACACACCCATACAATGCGCACCACCCCGTGATGTTTTTCTCACGCCTACTAGTGAATGTAATGTAACACACACCCATACAATGCGCACCACCCCGTGATGTTTTTCTCACTCCTACTAGTGAATGTAATGTAACACACACCCATACAATGCGCACCACCCCGTGATGTTTTTCTCACTCCTACTAGTGAATGCAATGTAACACACACCCATACAATGCGCACCACCCCGTGATGTTTTTCTCACTCCTACTAGTGAATGTAATGTAACACAAACCCATACAATGCGCACCACCCCGTGATGTTTTTCTCACTCCTACTAGTGAATCTAATGTAACACACAGCCATACAATGCGCACCACCCCGCGATGTTTTTCAGAAACCTATCCTACATTGCCACTGCATGTTCCCTGACCTCCCCATGCTGACCACTCCGCGGTGCTATTCCATCTTACATTGCCACTCACTGCCTATCCTAATTCAGACCCTCCGAGAAACACCACCCCGTGATGTTTTTCTCACTCCTACTAGGGAATGTAATGTAACACACACCCATACAATGCGCACCACACCGTGATGTTTTTCTCACTCCTACTAGTGAATGTAATGTAACACACACCCATACAATGCGCACCACCCTGTGATGTTTTTCTCACTCCTACTAGTGAATGTAATGTAACACACACCCATACAATGCGCACCACCCCGTGATGTTTTTCTCACTCCTACTAGTGAATGTAATGTGACACACACCCATACAATGCGCACCACACCGTGATGTTTTTCTCACTCCTACTAGTGACTGTAATGTAACACACACCCATACAATGCGCACCACCCCGTGATGTTTTTCTCACTCCTACTAGTGAATCTAATGTAACACACACCCAAACAATGCGCACCACCCCGTGATGTTTTTCTCACTCCTACTAGTGAATATAATGTAACACACACCCATACAATGCGCACCACCCCTTGATGTTTTTCTCACTCCTACTAGTGAATGTAATGTAACCCACACCCATACAATGCGCACCACCCCGTGATGTTTTTCTCACTCCTACTAGTGAATGTAATGTAACACACACCCATGCAATGCGCACCTCCCCGTGATGTTTTTCTCACTCCTACTAGTGAATGTAATGTAACACACACCCATACAATGTACACCACCCCGTGATGTTTTTCTCACTCCTACTAGTGAATGTAATGTAACACACACCCATACAATGTGCACCACACCGTGATGTTTTACTCACTCCTCCTAGTGAATGTAATGTAACACACACCCATACAATGCGCACCACCCCGTGATGTTTTTCTCACTCCTACTAGTGAATGTAATGTAACACACACCCATACAATGCGCACCACCCCGTGATGTTTTTCTCACTCCTACTAGTGAATGTAATGTAACACAAACCCATACAATGCGCACCACCCCGTGATGTTTTTCTCACTCCTACTAGTGAATGTAATGTAACACACACCCATACAATGCGCACCACCCCGTGATGTTTTTCTCACTCCTACTAGTGAATGTAATGTAACACACACCCATACAATGCGCACCACCCCTTGATGTTTTTCTCACTCCTCCTAGTGAATGTAATGTAACACACACCCATACAATGCGCACCACCCCGTGATGTTTTTCTCACTCCTACTAGTGAATGTAATGTAACACAAACTCATACAATGCGCACCACCCCGTGATGTTTTTCTCACTCCTACTAGTGAATGTAATGTAACACACACCCATACAATGCGCACCACCCCGTGATGTTTTTCTCACTCCTACTAGTGAATGTAATGTAACACACACCCATACAATGCGCACCACCCCTTGATGTTTTTCACACTCCTCCTAGTGAATGTAATGTAACACACACCCATACAATGCGCACCACCCCGTGATGTTTTTTTCACTCCTCCTAGTGAATGTAATGTAATACACACCCATACAATGCGCACCACCCCGTGATGTTTTTCTCACTCCTACTAGTGAATGTAATGTAACACACACCCATACAATGCGCACCACCCCGGGATGTTTTTCTCACTCCTACTAGTGAAGGTAATGTAACACACACCCATAAAATGTGCACCACCCCGTGATGTTTTTCTCACTCCTACTAGTGAATGTAATGTAACACACACCCATACAATGCGCACCACCCCGCGATGTTTTTCAGAAACCTATCCTACATTACCACAGCATGTTCCCTGACCTCCCCATGGTGACCATCCCGCGGTGCTTTTCTCCATCTTACATTGCCACTCACTGCCTATCCTAATTCAGACCCTCCGATTCACACCACCCCGTGATGTTTTTTCTCACTCCTAGTAGTGAATGTAATGTAACACACACCCATACTATGCGCACCACCCCGTGATGTTTTTCTCACTCCTACTAGTGAATCTAATGTAACACACACCCAAACAATGCGCACCACCCCGTGATGTTTTTGTCACTCCTAGTAGTGAATGTAATGTAACACACACCCATACAATGCGCACCACCCCGTGATGTTTTTCTCACTCCTACTAGTGAATGTAATGTAACACACACCCATACAATGTGCACCACCCCGTGATGTTTTTCTCACTCCTACTAGTGAATGTAATGTAACACACACCCATACAATGCGCACCACCCCGTGATGTTTTTCTCACTCCTACTAGTGAATGTAATGTAACACACACCCATGCAATGCGCACCACACCGTGATGTTTTTCTCACTCCTCCTAGTGAATGTAATGTAACACACACCCATACAGTGCGTACCACCCCGTGATGTTTTTCTCACTCCTACTAGTGAATGTAATGTGACACACACCCATACAATGCGGACCACCCAGTGATGTTTTTCTCACTCCTACTAGTGAATGTAATGTAACACACACCCATACAATGCGCACCACCCCGTGATGTTTTTCTCACTCCTACTAGTGAATGTAATGTAACACAAATCCATACAATGCGCACCACCCCGTGATGTTTTTCTCACTCCTACTAGTGAATGTAATGTAACACACACCCATACAATGCGCACCACCCCGTGATGTTTTTCTCACTCCTACTAGTGAATGTAATGTAACACACACCCATACAATGCGCACCACCCCTTGATGTTTTTCTCACTCCTCCTAGTGAATGTAATGTAACACACACCCATACAATGCGCACCACCCCGTGATGTTTTTCTCACTCCTACTAGTGAATGTAATGTAACACACATCCATACAATGCGCACCACCCCGTGATGTTTTTCTCACTCCTACTAGTGAATGTAATGTAACACAAACTCATACAATGCGCACCACCCCGTGATGTTTTTCTCACTCCTACTAGTGAATGTAATGTAACACACACCCATACAATGCGCACCACCCCGTGATGTTTTTCTCACTCCTACTAGTGAATGTAATGTAACACACACCCATACAATGCGCACTACCCCTTGATGTTTTTCTCACTCCTCCTAGTGAATGTAATGTAACACACACCCATACAATGCGCACCACCCCGTGATGTTTTTCTCACTCCTCCTAGTGAATGTAATGTAACACACACCCATACAATGCGCACCACCCCGTGATGTTTTTCTCACTCCTACTAGTGAATGTAATGTAACACACACCCATACATTGCGCACCACCCCGGGATGTTTTTCTCACTCCTACTAGTGAATGTAATGTAACACACACCCATAAAATGTGCACCACCCCGTGATGTTTTTCTCACTCCTACTAGTGAATGTAATGTAACACACACCCATACAATGCGCACCACCCCGCGATGTTTTTCAGAAACCTATCCTACATTACCACAGCATGTTCCCTGACCTCCCCATGGTGACCATCCCGCAGTGCTTTTCTCCATCTTACATTGCCACTCACTGCGTATCCTAATTCAGACCCTCCGATTCACACCACCCCGTGATGTTTTTCTCACTCCTAGTAGTGAATGTAATGTAACACACACCCATACAATGCGCACCACCCCGTGATGTTTTTCTCACTCCTACTAGTGAATCTAATGTAACACACACCCAAACAATGCGCACCACCCCGTGATGTTTTTCTCACTCCTAGTAGTGAATGTAATGTAACACACACCCATACAATGCGCACCACCCCGTGATGTTTTTCTCACTCCTACTAGTGAATGTAATGTAACACACACCCATACAATGTGCACCACCCCGTGATGATTTTCTCACTCCTACTAGTGAATGTAATGTAACACACACCCATACAATGCGCACCACCCCTTGATGTTTTTCTCACTCCTCCTAGTGAATGTAATGTAACACACACCCATACAATGCGCACCACCCCGTGATGTTTTTCTCACTCCTCCTAGTGAATGTAATGTAACACACACCCATACAATGCGCACCACCCCGTGATGTTTTTCTCACTCCTACTAGTGAATGTAATGTAACACACACCCATACATTGCGCACCACCCCGGGATGTTTTTCTCACTCCTATTAGTGAAGGTAATGTAACACACACCCATAAAATGTGCACCACCCCGTGATGTTTTTCTCACTCCTACTAGTGAATGTAATGTAACACACACCCATACAATGCGCACCACCCCGCGATGTTTTTCAGAAACCTATCCTACATTACCACAGCATGTTCCCTGACCTCCCCATGGTGACCATCCCGCGGTGCTTTTCTCCATCTTACATTGCCACTCACTGCCTATCCTAATTCAGACCCTCCGATTCACACCACCCCGTGATGTTTTTCTCACTCCTAGTAGTGAATGTAATGTAACACACACCCATACAATGCGCACCACCCCGTGATGTTTTTCTCACTCCTACTAGTGAATCTAATGTAACACACACCCAAACAATGCGCACCACCCCGTGATGTTTTTCTCACTCCTAGTAGTGAATGTAATGTAACACATACCCATACAATGCGCAACACCCCGTGATGTTTTTCTCACTCCTACTAGTGAATGTAATGTAACACACACCCATACAATGCGCACCACCCCGTGATGTTTTTCTCACTCCTACTAGTGAATGTAATGTAACACACACCCATACAATGCGCACCACCCCGTGATGTTTTTCTCACTCCTACTAGTGAATGTAATGTAACACAAACCCATACAATGCGCACCACCCCGTGATGTTTTTCTCACTCCTACTAGTGAATGTAATGTAACACACACCCATACAATGCGCACCACCCCGTGATGTTTTTCTCACTCCTACTAGTGAATGTAATGTAACACACACCCATACAATGCGCACCACCCCTTGATGTTTTTCTCACTCCTCCTAGTGAATGTAATGTAACACACACCCATACAATGCGCACCACCCCGTGATGTTTTTCTCACTCCTACTAGTGAATGTAATGTAACACAAACTCATACAATGCGCACCACCCCGTGATGTTTTTCTCACTCCTACTAGTGAATGTAATGTAACACACACCCATACAATGCGCACCACCCCGTGATGTTTTTCTCACTCCTACTAGTGAATGTAATGTAACACACACCCATACAATGCGCACCACCCCTTGATGTTTTTCTCACTCCTCCTAGTGAATGTAATGTAACACACACCCATACAATGCGCACCACCCCGTGATGTTTTTTTCACTCCTCCTAGTGAATGTAATGTAATACACACCCATACAATGCGCACCACCCCGTGATGTTTTTCTCACTCCTACTAGTGAATGTAATGTAACACACACCCATACAATGCGCACCACCCCGGGATGTTTTTCTCACTCCTACTAGTGAAGGTAATGTAACACACACCCATAAAATGTGCACCACCCCGTGATGTTTTTCTCACTCCTACTAGTGAATGTAATGTAACACACACCCATACAATGCGCACCACCCCGCGATGTTTTTCAGAAACCTATCCTACATTACCACAGCATGTTCCCTGACCTCCCCATGGTGACCATCCCGCGGTGCTTTTCTCCATCTTACATTGCCACTCACTGCCTATCCTAATTCAGACCCTCCGATTCACACCACCCCGTGATGTTTTTCTCACTCCTAGTAGTGAATGTAATGTAACACACACCCATACTATGCGCACCACCCCGTGATGTTTTTCTCACTCCTACTAGTGAATCTAATGTAACACACACCCAAACAATGCGCACCACCCCGTGATGTTTTTGTCACTCCTAGTAGTGAATGTAATGTAACACACACCCATACAATGCGCACCACCCCGTGATGTTTTTCTCACTCCTACTAGTGAATGTAATGTAACACACACCCATAAAATGTGCACCACCCCGTGATGTTTTTCTCACTCCTACTAGTGAATGTAATGTAACACACACCCATACAATGCGCACCACCCCGTGATGTTTTTCTCACTCCTACTAGTGAATGTAATGTAACACACACCCATGCAATGCGCACCACACCGTGATGTTTTTCTCACTCCTCCTAGTGAATGTAATGTAACACACACCCATTCAGTGCGTACCACCCCGTGATGTTTTTCTCACTCCTACTAGTGAATGTAATGTGACACACACCCATACAATGCGGACCACCCAGTGATGTTTTTCTCACTCCTACTAGTGAATGTAATGTAACACACACCCATACAATGCGCACCACCCCGTGATGTTTTTCTCACTCCTACTAGTGAATGTAATGTAACACAAACCCATACAATGCGCACCACCCCGTGATGTTTTTCTCACTCCTACTAGTGAATGTAATGTAACACACACCCATACAATGCGCACCACCCCGTGATGTTTTTCTCACTCCTACTAGTGAATGTAATGTAACACACACCCATACAATGCGCACCACCCCTTGATGTTTTTCTCACTCCTCCTAGTGAATGTAATGTAACACACACCCATACAATGCGCACCACCCCGTGATGTTTTTCTCACTCCTACTAGTGAATGTAATGTAACACACATCCATACAATGCGCACCACCCCGTGATGTTTTTCTCACTCCTACTAGTGAATGTAATGTAACACAAACTCATACAATGCGCACCACCCCGTGATGTTTTTCTCACTCCTACTAGTGAATGTAATGTAACACACACCCATACAATGCGCACCACCCCGTGATGTTTTTCTCACTCCTACTAGTGAATGTAATGTAACACACACCCATACAATGCGCACTACCCCTTGATGTTTTTCTCACTCCTCCTAGTGAATGTAATGTAACACACACCCATACAATGCGCACCACCCCGTGATGTTTTTCTCACTCCTCCTAGTGAATGTAATGTAACACACACCCATACAATGCGCACCACCCCGTGATGTTTTTCTCACTCCTACTAGTGAATGTAATGTAACACACACCCATACATTGCGCACCACCCCGGGATGTTTTTCTCACTCCTACTAGTGAATGTAATGTAACACACACCCATAAAATGTGCACCACCCCGTGATGTTTTTCTCACTCCTACTAGTGAATGTAATGTAACACACACCCATACAATGCGCACCACCCCGTGATGTTTTTCTCACTCTTACTAGTAAATCTAATGTAACACACACCCATACAATGCGCACCACCCCGCGATGTTTTTCAGAAACCTATCCTACATTGCCACTGCATGTTCCCTGACCTCCCCATGCTGACCACTCCGCGGTGCTTTTCTCCATCTTACATTGCCACTCACTGCCTATCCTAATTCAGACCCTCCGAGCCACACCACCCCGTGATGTTTTTCTCACTCCTACTAGTGAATCTAATGTAACACACACCCAAACAATGCGCACCACCCCGTGATGTTTTTCTCATTCCTAGTAGTGAATGTAATGTAACACACACCCATACAATGCGCACCACCCCGTGATGTTTTTCTCACTCCTACTAGTGAATGTAATGTAACACACACCCATACAATGCGCACCACCCCGTGATGTTTTTCTCACTCCTACTAGTGAATGTAATGTAACACACACCCAAACAATGCGCACCACCCCGTGATGTTTTTCTCACTCCTAGTAGTGAATGTAATGTAACACACACCCATACAATGCGCACCACCCCGTGATGTTTTTCTCACTCCTACTAGTGAATGTAATGTAACACACACCCATACAATGTGCACCACCCCGTGATGTTTTTCTCACTCCTACTAGTGAATGTAATGTAACACACACCCATACAATGCGCACCACCCCGTGATGTTTTTCTCACTCCTACTAGTGAATGTAATGTAACACACACCCATACAATGCTCACCACCCCGTGATGTTTTTCTCACTCCTACTAGTGAATGTAATGTAACACACACCCATACAATGCGCACCACCCCGTGATGTTTTTCTCACTCCTACTAGTGAATGTAATGTAACACACACCCATACAATGCGCACCACCCCGTGATGTTTTTCTCACTCCTACTAGTGAATGTAATGTAACACACACCCATACAATGCGCACCACCCCGTGATGATTTTCTCACTCATACTAGTGAATCTAATGTAACACACACCCAAACAATGCGCACCACCCCGTGATGTTTTTCTCACTCCTAGTAGTGAATGTAATGTAACACACACCCATACAATGCGCACCACCCCGTGATGTTTTTCTCACTCCTACTAGTGAATGTAATGTAACACACACCCATACAATGCGCACCACCCCGTGATGTTTTTCTCACTCCTACTAGTGAATGTAATGTAACACACACCCATACAATGCGCACCACCCCGTGATGTTTTTCTCACTCCTACTAGTGAATGTAATGTAACACACACCCATGCAATGCGCACCACACCGTGATGTTTTTCTCACTCCTCCTAGTGAATGTAATGTAACACACACCCATACAATGCGCACCACCCCGTGATGTTTTTCTCACTCCTACTAGTGAATGTAATGTGACACACACCCATACAATTCGGACCACCCAGTGATGTTTTTCTCACTCCTACTAGTGAATGTAATGTAACACACACCCATACAATGCGCACCACCCCGTGATGTTTTTCTCAATCCTACTAGTGAATGTAATGTAACACACACCCATACAATGTGCACCACCCCGTGATTTTTTTCTCACTGCTACTAGTGAATGTAATGTAACACACACCCATACAGTGCGCACCACCCCGTGATGTTTTTCTCACTCCTACTATTGAATGTAATGTAACACACACCCATACAATGCGCACCACCCCGCGATGTTTTTCAGAAACCTATCATACATTGCCACTGCATGTTCCCTGACCTCACCATGCTAACCACCCCGCAGTGCTTTTCTCCATCCTACATTGCCACTCACTGCCTATCCTAATTCAGACACTCCGATTCACACCACCCCATGATGTTTTCCTCACTCCTACTAGTGAATGTAATGTAACACACACCCATACAATGCGCACCACCCCGTGATGTATTTCTCACTCCTACTAGTGAATGTAATGTAACACACACCCATACAATGTGCACCACCCCGTGATGTTTTTCTCACTGCTACTAGTGAATGTAATGTAACACACACCCATACAATGCGCACCACCCCGTGATGTTTTTCTCACTCCTACTAGTGAATGTAATAACACACACCCATACAATGCGCACCACCCCGTGATGTTTTTCTCACTCCTACTAGTGAATGTAATGTAACACACACCCATACAATGCGCACCACCCCGTGATGTTTTTCTCACTCCTACTAGTGAATGTAATGTAACACACACCCATACAATGTGCACCACCCCGTGATGTTTTTCTCACTCCTACTAGTGAATGCAATGTTACACACACCCATACAATGGCACCACCCCGTGATGTTTTTCTCACTCCTACTAGTGAATGTAATGTAACACAAACCCATACAATGCGCACCACCCCGTGATGTTTTTCTCACTCCTACTAGTGAATCTAATGTAACACACAGCCATACAATGCGCACCACCCCGCGATGTTTTTCAGAAACCTATCCTACATTGCCACTGCATGTTCCCTGACCTCCCCATGCTGACCACTCCGCGGTGCTATTCTCCATCTTACATTGCCACTCACTGCCTATCCTAATTCAGACCCTCCGAGCAACACCACCCCGTGATGTTTTTCTCACTCCTACTAGGGAATGTAATGTAACACACACCCATACAATGCGCACCACACCGTGATGTTTTTCTCACTCCTACTAGTGAATGTAATGTAACACACACCCATACAATGCGCACCACCCGGTGATGTTTTTCTCACTCCTACTAGTGAATGTAATGTAACACACACCCATACAATGCGCACCACCCCGTGATGTTTTTCTCACTCCTACTAGTGAATGTAATGTGACACACACCCATACAATGCGCACCACACCGTGATGTTTTTCTCACTACTACTAGTGACTGTAATGTAACACACACCCATACAATGCGCACCACCCCGTGATGTTTTTCTCACTCCTACTAGTGAATCTAATGTAACACACACCCAAACAATGCGCACCACCCCGTGATGTTTTTCTCACTCCTACTAGTGAATATAATGTAACACACACCCATACAATGCGCACCACCCCGTGATGTTTTTCTCACTCCTACTAGTGAATGTAATGTAACACACACCCATACAATGCGCACCACCCCTTGATGTTTTTCTCACTGCTACTAGTGAATGTAATGTAACACACACCCATAAAATGCGCACCACCCCGTGATGTTTTTCTCACTCCTACTAGTGAATGTAATGTAACACACACCCATACAATGCGCACCTCCCCGTGATGTTTTTCTCACTCCTACTAGTGAATGTAATGTAACACACACCCATACAATGTACACCACCCCGTGATGTTTTTCTCACTCCTACTAGTGAATGTAATGTAACACACACCCATACAATGTGCACCACACCGTGATGTTTTACTCACTCCTCCCAGTGAATGTAATGTAACACACACCCATACAATGCGCACCACCCCGTGATGTTTTTCTCACTCCTACTAGTGAATGTAATGTAACACACACCCATACAATGCGCACCACCCCGTGATGTTTTTCTCACTCCTACTAGTGAATGTAATGTAACACAAACCCATACAATGCGCACCACCTCGTGATGTTTTCCTCACTCCTACTAGTGAATGTAATGTAACACACACCCATACAATGCGCACCACCCCGTGATGTTTTTCTCACTCCTACTAGTGAATGTAATGTAACACACACCCATACAATGCACACCACCCCTTGATGTTTTTCTCACTCCTCCTAGTGAATGTAATGTAACACACACCCATACAATGCGCACCACCCCGTGATGTTTTTCTCACTCCTCCTAGTGAATGTAATGTAACACAAACCCATACAATGCGCACCAACCCGTGATGTTTTTCTCACTCCTCCTAGTGAATGTAATGTAACACACACCCATACAATGCGCACCACCCCGTGATGTTTTTCTCACTCCTACTAGTGAATGTAATGTAACACACACCCATACAATGCGCACCACCCTGTGATGTTTTTCTCACTCCTACTAGTGAATGTAATGTAACACAAACCCATACAATGCGCACCAACCCGTGATGTTTTTCTCACTCCTACTAGTGAATGTAATGTAACACACACCCATACAATGTGCACCACCCCGGGATGTTTTTCTCACTCCTACTAGTGAAGGTAATGTAACACACACCCATACAATGCGCACCACCCCGTGATGTTTTTCTCACTCCTACTAGTGAATGTAATGTAACACACACCCATACAATGCGCACCACCCCGCGATGTTTTTCAGAAACCTATCCTACATTACCACAGCATGTTCCCTGACCTCCCCATGGTGACCATCCCGCGGTGCTTTTCTCCATCTTACATTGCCACTCACTGCCTATCCTAATTCAGACCCTCCGATTCACACCACCCCGTGATGTTTTTCTCACTCCTAGTAGTGAATGTAATGTAACACACACCCATACAATGCGCACCACCCCGTGATGTTTTTCTCACTCCTACTAGTGAATGTAATGTAACACACACCCATACAATGCGCACCACCCCGTGATGTTTTTCTCACTCCTCCTACTGAATGTAATGTAACACACACCCATACAATGCGCACCACCCCGTGATGTTTTTCTCACTCCTACTAGTGAATGTAATGTAACACACACCCATACAATGCGCACCACCCCGTGATGTTTTTCTCACTCCTACTAGTGAATGTAATGTAACACACACCCATACAATGCGCACCACGCCGCGATGTTTTTCAGAAACCTATCATACATTGCCACTGCATGTTCCCTGACCTCCCCATGCTGACCACCCCGCAGTGCTTTTCTCCATCCTACATTGCCACTCACTGCCTGTCCTAATTCAGACGCTCTGATTCACACCACACCGTGATGTTTTTCTCACTCCTCCTAGTGAATGCAATGTAACACACACCCATACAATGCGCACCACCCCGTGATGTTTTTCTCACTCCTACTAGTGAATGTAATGTAACACACACCCATACAATGCGCACCACCCCATGATGTTTTTCTCACTCCTACTAGTGAATGTAATGTAACACACACCCATACAATGCGCACCACCCCGTGATGTTTTTCTCACTCCTACTAGTGAATGTAATGTAACACACACCCATACAATGCGCACCACCCCGTGATGTTTTTCTCACTCTTACTAGTTAATGTAATGTAACACACACCCATACAATGCGCACCACCCCGTGATGTTTTTCTCACTCCTACTAGTGAATGTAATGTAACACACACCCATACAATGCGCACCACCCCGTGATGTTTTTCTCACTCCTACTAGTGAATGTAATGTAACACACACCCATACAATGCGCACCACCCCGTGATGTTTTTCTCACTCCTACTAGTGAATCTAATGTAACACACACCCATACAATGTGCACTACCCCGAGATGTTTTTCAGAAACCTATCCTACATTGCCACTGCATGTTCCCTGACCTCCCCATGCTGACCACTCCGCGGTGCTTTTCTCCATCTTACATTGCCACTCACTGCCTATCCTAATTCAGACCCTCCGAGCAACACCAACCCGTGATGTTTTTCTCACTCCTACTAGTGAATCTAATGTAACACACACCCAAACAATGCGCACCACCCCGTGATGTTTTTCTCATTCCTAGTAGTGAATGTAATGTAACACACACCCATACAATGCGCACCACCCCGTGATGTTTTTCTCACTCCTACTAGTGAATGTAATGTAACACACACCCATACAATGCGCACCACCCCGTGATGTTTTTCTCACTCCTACTAGTGAATGTAATGTAACACACACCCAAACAATGCGCACCACCCCGTGATGTTTTTCTCACTCCTAGTAGTGAATGTAATGTAACACACACCCATACAATGCGCACCACCCCGTGATGTTTTTCTCACTCCTACTAGTGAATGTAATGTAACACACACCCATACAATGCGCACCACCCCGTGATGTTTTTCTCACTCCTACTAGTGAATGTAATGTAACACACACCCATACAATGCGCACCACCCGGTGATGTTTTTCTCACTCCTACTAGTGAATGTAATGTAACACACACCCATACAATGCGCACCACCCCGTGATGTTTTTCTCACTCCTACTAGTGAATGTAATGTAACACACACCCATACAATGCGCACCACCCCGTGATGTTTTTCTCACTCCTACTAGTGAATGTAATGTAACACACACCCATACAATGCGCACCACCCCGTGATGTTTTTCTCACTCCTACTAGTGAATCTAATGTAACTCACACCCATACAATGCGCACCACCCCGTGATGTTTTTCTCACTCATACTAGTGAATCTAATGTAACACACACCCAAACAATGCGCACCACCCCGTGATGTTTTTCTCACTCCTAGTAGTGAATGTAATGTAACACACACCCATACAATGCGCACCACCCCGTGATGTTTTTCTCACTCCTACTAGTGAATGTAATGTAACACACACCCATACAATGTGCACCACCCCGTGATGTTTTTCTCACTCCTACTAGTGAATGTAATGTAACACACACCCATACAATGCGCACCACCCCGTGATGTTTTTCTCACTCCTACTAGTGAATGTAATGTAACACACACCCATGCAATGTGCACCACACCGTGATGTTTTTCTCACTCCTCCTAGTGAATGTAATGTAACACACACCCATACAATGCGCACCACCCCGTGATGTTTTTCTCAGTCCTACTAGTGAATGTAATGTGACACACACCCATACAATTCGGACCACCCAGTGATGTTTTTCTCACTCCTACTAGTGAATGTAATGTAACACACACCCATACAATGCGCACCACCCCGTGATGTTTTTCTCACTCCTACTAGTGAATGTAATGTAACACACACCATTACAATGTGCACCACCCCGTGATGTTTTTCTCACTGCTACTAGTGAATGTAATGTAACACACACCCATACAATGCGCACCACCCCGTGATGTTTTTCTCACTCCTACTAGTGAATGTAATGTAACACACACCCATACAATGCGCACCACCCCGCGATGTTTTTCAGAAACCTATCATACATTGCCACTGCATGTTCCCTGCCCTCACCATGCTAACCACCCCGCAGTGCTTTTCTCCATCCTACATTGCCACTCACTGCCTATCCTAATTCAGACACTCCGATTCACACCACCCCATGATGTTTTTCTCACTCCTACTAGTGAATGTAATGTAACACATACCCATACAATGCGCACCACCCCGTGATGTATTTCTCACTCCTACTAGTGAATGTAATGTAACACACACCCATACAATGTGCACCACCCCGTGATGTTTTTCTCACTGCTACTAGTGAATGTAATGTAACACACACCCATACAATGCGCACCACCCCGTGATGTTTTTCTCACTCCTACTAGTGAATGTAATAACACACACCCATACAATGCGCACCACCCCGTGATGTTTTTCTCACTCCTACTAGTGAATGTAATGTAACACACACCCATACAATGCGCACCACCCCGTGATGTTTTTCTCACTCCTACTGGTGAATGTAATGTAACACACACCCATACAATGCGCACCACCCCGTGATGTTTTTCTCACTCCTACTAGTGAATGCAATGTAACACACACCCATACAATGGCACCACCCTGTGATGTTTTTCTCACTCCTACTAGTGAATGTAATGTAACACAAACCCATATTATGCACACCACCCCGTGATGTTTTTCTCACTCCTACTAGTGAATCTAATGTAACACACAGCCATACAATGCGCACCACCCCGCGATGTTTTTCAGAAACCTATCCTACATTGCCACTGCATGTTCCCTGACCTCCCCATGCTGACCACTCCACGGTGCTATTCTCCATCTTACATTGCCACTCACTGCCTATCCTAATTCAGACCCTCCGAGCAACACCACCCCGTGATGTTTTTCTCACTCCTACTAGGGAATGTAATGTAACACACACCCATACAATGCGCACCACACCGTGATGTTTTTCTCACTCCTACTAGTGAATGTAATGTAACACACACCCATACAATGCGCACCACCCGGTGATGTTTTTCTCACTCCTACTAGTGAATGTAATGTAACACACACCCATACAATGCGCACCACCCCGGGATGTTTTTCTCACTCCTACTAGTGAATGTAATGTGACACACACCCATACAATGCGCACCACACCGTGATGTTTTTCTCACTCCTACTAGTGACTGTAATGTAACACACACCCATACAATGCGCACCACCCCGTGATGTTTTTCTCACTCCTACTAGTGAATCTAATGTAACACACACCCAAACAATGCGCACCACCCCGTGATGTTTTTCTCACTCCTACTAGTGAATATAATGTAACACACACCCATACAATGTGCACCACCCCGTGATGTTTTTCTCACTCCTACTAGTGAATGTAATGTAACACACACCCATACAATGCGCACCACCCCGTGATGTATTTCTCACTCCTACTAGTGAATGTAATGTAACACACACCCATACAATGCGCACCACCCCGTGATGTTTTTCTCACTCCTACTAGTGAATGTAATAACACACCCCCATACAATGCGCACCACCCCGTGATGTTTTTCTCACTCCTACTAGTGAATGTAATGTAACACACACCCATACAATGCGCACCACCCCGTGATGTTTTTCTCACTCCTACTAGTGAATGTAATGTAACACACACCCATACAATGCGCACCACCCCGTGATGTTTTTCTCACTCCTACTAGTGAATGTAATGTAACACAAACCCATATTATGCACACCACCCCGTGATGTTTTTCTCACTCCTACTAGTGAATCTAATGTAACACACAGCCATACAATGCGCACCACCCCGCGATGTTTTTCAGAAACCTATCCTACATTGCCACTGCATGTTCCCTGACCTCCCCATGCTGACCACTCCGCGGTGCTATTCTCCATCTTACATTGCCACTCACTGCCTATCCTAATTCAGACCCTCCGAGCAACACCACCCCGTGATGTTTTTCTCACTCCTACTAGGGAATGTAATGTAACACACACCCATACAATGCGCACCACACCGTGCTGTTTTTCTCACTCCTACTAGTGAATGTAATAACACACACCCATACAATGCGCACCACCCCGTGATGTTTTTCTCACTCCTACTAGTGAATGTAATGTAACACACACCCATACAATGCGCACCACCCCGTGATGTTTTTCTCACTCCTACTAGTGAATGTAATGTAACACACACCCATACAATGCGCACCACCCCGTGATGTTTTTCTCACTCCTACTAGTGAATGCAATGTAACACACACCCATACAATGGCACCACCCTGTGATGTTTTTCTCACTCCTACTAGTGAATGTAATGTAACACAAACCCATACAATGCACACCACCCCGTGATGTTTTTCTCACTCCTACTAGTGAATCTAATGTAACACACAGCCATACAATGCGCACCACCCCGCGATGTTTTTCAGAAACCTATCCTACATTGCCACTGCATGTTCCCTGACCTCCCCATGCTGACCACTCCGCGGTGCTATTCTCCATCTTACATTGCCACTCACTGCCTATCCTAATTCAGACCCTCCGAGCAACACCACCCCGTGATGTTTTTCTCACTCCTACTAGGGAATGTAATGTAACACACACCCATACAATGCGCACCACACCGTGATGTTTTTCTCACTCCTACTAGTGAATGTAATGTAACACACACCCATACAATGCGCACCACCCGGTGATGTTTTTCTCACTCCTACTAGTGAATGTAATGTAACACACACCCATACAATGCGCACCACCCCGTGATGTTTTTCTCACTCCTACTAGTGAATGTAATATGACACACACCCATACAATGTGCACCACACCGTGATGTTTTTCTCACTCCTACTAGTGACTGTAATGTAACACACACCCATACAATGCGCACCACCCCGTGATGTTTTTCTCACTCCTACTAGTGAATCTAATGTAACACACACCCAAACAATGCGCACCACCCCGTGATGTTTTTCTCACTCCTACTAGTGAATATAATGTAACACACACCCATACAATGTGCACCACCCCGTGATGTTTTTCTCACTCCTACTAGTGAATGTAATGTAACACACACCCATACAATGCGCACCACCCCTTGATGTTTTTCTCACTGCTACTAGTGAATGTAATGTAACACACACCCATACAATGCGCACCACCCCGTGATGTTTTTCTCACTCCTACTAGTGAATGTAATGTAACACAAACCCATACAATGCGCACCACCCCGTGATGTTTTTCTCACTCCTACTAGTGAATGTAATGTAACACACACGCATACAATGCGCACCACCCCGTGATGTTTTTCTCACTCCTACTAGTGAATGTAATGTAACACACACCCATACAATGCGCACCACCCCTTGATGTTTTTCTCACTCCTCCTAGTGAATGTAATGTAACACACACCCATACAATGCGCACCACCCCGTGATGTTTTTCTCACTCCTACTAGTGAATGTAATGTAACACACACCCATACAATGCGCACCACCCCGTGATGTTTTTCTCACTCCTACTAGTGAATGTAATGTAACACAAACCCATACAATGCGCACCACCCCGTGATGTTTTTCTCACTCCTACTAGTGAATGTAATGTAACACACACCCATACAATGCGCACCACCCCGTGATGTTTTTCTCACTCCTACTAGTGAATGTAATGTAACACACACCCATACAATGCGCACCACCCCTTGATGTTTTTCTCACTCCTCCTAGTGAATGTAATGTAACACACACCCATACAATGCGCACCACCCCGTGATGTTTTTCTGACTCCTCCTAGTGAATGTAATGTAACACACACCCATACAATGCGCACCACCCCGTGATGTTTTTCTCACTCCTACTAGTGAATGTAATGTAACACACACCCATACAATGCGCACCACCCCGGGATGTTTTTCTCACTCCTACTAGTGAAGGTAATGTAACACACACCCATACAATGCGCACCACCCCGTGATGTTTTTCTCACTCCTACTAGTGAATGTAATGTAACACACACCCAAACAATGTGCACCACCCCGCGATGTTTTTCAGAAACCTGTCCTACATTACCACAGCATGTTCCCTGACCTCCCCATGGTGACCATCCCGCGGTGCTTTTCTCCATCTTACATTGCCACTCACTGCCTATCCTAATTCAGACCCTCCGATTCACACCACCCCGTGATGTTTTTCTCACTCCTAGTAGTGAATGTAATGTAACACACACCCATACAATGCGCACCACCCCGTGATGTTTTTCTCACTCCTACTAGTGAATGTAATGTAACACACACCCATACAATGCGCACCACCCCGTGATGTTTTTCTCACTCCTCCTAGTGAATGTAATGTAACACACACCCATACAATCCGCACCACCCCTTGATGTTTTTCTCACTCCTACTAGTGAATGTAATGTAACACACACCCATACAATGAGCACCACCCCGTGATGTTTTTCTCACTCCTACTAGTGAATGTAATGTAACACACACCCATACAATGCGCACCACCCCGTGATGTTTTTCTCACTCCTACTAGTGAATGTAATGTAACACAAACCCATACAGTGGGCACCACCCCGTGATGTTTTTCTCACTCCTACTAGTGAATGTAATGTAACACACACCCATACAATGCGCACCACCCCGTGATGTTTTTCTCACTCCTACTAGTGAATGTAATGTAACACACACCCATACAATGCGCACCACCCCGCGATGTTTTTCAGAAACCTATCATACATTGCCACTGCATGTTCCCTGACCTCCCCATGCTGACCACCCCGCAGTGCTTTTCTCCATCCTACATTGCCACTCACTGCCTGTCCTAATTCAGACGCTCTGATTCACACCACACCGTTATGTTTTTCTCACTCCTACTAGTGAATGTAATGTAACACACACCCATACAATGCGCACCACCCCGTGATGTTTTTCTCACTCCTACTAGTGAATGTAATGTAACACACACCCATACAATGCGCACCACCCCGTAATGTTTTTCTCACTCCTACTAGTGAATGTAATGTAACACACACCCATACAATGCGCACCACCCCGTGATGTTTTTCTCACTCCTACTAGTGAATGTAATGTAACACACACCCATACAATGCGCACCACCCCGTGATGTTTTTCTCACTCCTACTAGTGAATGTAATGTAACACAAACCCATACAGTGGGCACCACCCCGTGATGTTTTTCTCACTCCTACTAGTGAATGTAATGTAACACACACCCATACAATGCGCACCACCCCGTGATGTTTTTCTCACTCCTACTAGTGAATGTAATGTAACACACACCCATACAATGCGCACCACCCCGCGATGTTTTTCAGAAACCTATCATACATTGCCACTGCATGTTCCCTGACCTCCCCATGCTGACCACCCTGCAGTGCTTTTCTCCATCCTACATTGCCACTCACTGCCTGTCCTAATTCAGACGCTCTGATTCACACCACACCGTTATGTTTTTCTCACTCCTACTAGTGAATGTAATGTAACACACACCCGTACAATGCGCACCACCCCGTGATGTTTTTCTCACTCCTACTAGTGAATGTAATGTAACACACACCCATACAATGCGCACCACCCCGTGATGTTTTTCTCACTCCTACTAGTGAATGTAATGTAACACACACCCATACAATGCGCACCACCCCGTGATGTTTTTCTCACTCCTACTAGTGAATGCAATGTAACACACACCCATACAATGTGCACCACCCCGTGATGTTTTTCTCACTCCTACTAGTGAATGTAATGTAACACACACCCATACAATGCGCACCACACCGTGATGTTTTTCTCACTCCTCCTAGTGAATGTAATGTAACACACACCCATACAATGCGCACCACCCCGTGATATTTTTCTCACTCCTACTAGTGAATGTAATGTAACACACACCCATACAATGCGCACCACCCCGCGATGTTTTTCAGAAACCTATCATACATTGCCACTGCATGTTCCCTGACCTCCCCATGCTGACCACCCCGCAGTGCTTTTCTCCATCCTACATTGCCACTCACTGCCTGTCCTAATTCAGACGCTCTGATTCACACCACACCGTGATGTTTTTCTCACTCCTACTAGTGAATGTAATGTAACACACACCCATACAATGCGCACCACCCCGTGATGTTTTTCTCACTCCTACTAGTGAATGTAATGTAACACACACCCATACAATGCGCACCACCCCGTGATGTTTTTCTCACTCCTACTAGTGAATGTAATGTAACACACACCCATACAATGCGCACCACACCGTGATGTTTTTCTCACTCCTCCTAGTGAATGTAATGTAACACAGACCCATACAATGCGCACCACCTCGTGATGTTTTTCTCACTCCTACTAGTGAATGTAATGTAACACACACCCATACAATGCGGACCACCCAGTGATGTTTTTCTCACTCCTACTAGTGAATGTAATGTATCACACACCCATACAATGCGCACCACCCCGTGATGTTTTTCTCACTCCTACTAGTGAATGTAATGTAACACACACCCATACAATGCGCACCACCCCGTGATGTTTTTCTCACTCCTACTAGTGAATGTAATGTAACACACACCCATACAATGCGCACCACCCCGTGATGTTTTTCTCACTCCTACTAGTGAATGTAATGTAACACACACCCATACAATGTGCACCACCCCGTGATGTTTTTCTCACTCCTACTAGTGAATGTAATGTAACACACACCCATACAATGCGCACCACACCGTGATGTTTTTCTCACTCCTCCTAGTGAATGTAATGTAACACACACCCATACAATGCGCACCACCCCGTGATGTTTTTCTCACTCCTACTAGTGAATGTAATGTAACACACACCCATACAATGCGGACCACCCAGTGATGTTTTTCTCACTCCTACTAGTGAATGTAATGTATCACACACCCATACAATGCGCACCACCCCGTGATGTTTTTCTCACTCCTACTAGTGAATGTAATGTAACACACACCCATACAATGCGCACCACCCCGTGATGTTTTTCTCACTCCTCCTAGTGAATGTAATGTAACACACACCCATACAATCCGCACCACCCCTTGATGTTTTTCTCACTCCTACTAGTGAATGTAATGTAACACACACCCATACAATGAGCACCACCCCGTGATGTTTTTCTCACTCCTACTAGTGAATGTAATGTAACACACACCCATACAATGCGCACCACCCCGTGATGTTTTTCTCACTCCTACTAGTGAATGTAATGTAACACAAACCCATACAGTGGGCACCACGCCGTGATGTTTTTCTCACTCCTACTAGTGAATGTAATGTAACACACACCCATACAATGCGCACCACCCCGTGATGTTTTTCTCACTCCTACTAGTGAATGTAATGTAACACACACCCATACAATGCGCACCACCCCGCGATGTTTTTCAGAAACCTATCATACATTGCCACTGCATGTTCCCTGACCTCCCCATGCTGACCACCCCGCAGTGCTTTTCTCCATCCTACATTGCCACTCACTGCCTGTCCTAATTCAGACGCTCTGATTCACACCACACCGTTATGTTTTTCTCACTCCTACTAGTGAATGTAATGTAACACACACCCATACAATGCGCACCACCCCGTGATGTTTTTCTCACTCCTAATAGTGAATGTAATGTAACACACACCCATACAATGCGCACCACCCCGTAATGTTTTTCTCACTCCTACTAGTGAATGTAATGTAACACACACCCATACAATGCGCACCACCCCGTGATGTTTTTCTCACTCCTACTAGTGAATGTAATGTAACACACACCCATACAATGCGCACCACCCCGTGATGTTTTTCTCACTCCTACTAGTGAATGTAATGTAACACAAACCCATACAGTGGGCACCACCCCGTGATGTTTTTCTCACTCCTACTAGTGAATGTAATGTAACACACACCCATACAATGCGCACCACCCCGTGATGTTTTTCTCACTCCTACTAGTGAATGTAATGTAACACACACCCATACAATGCGCACCACCCCGCGATGTTTTTCAGAAACCTATCATACATTGCCACTGCATGTTCCCTGACCTCCCCATGCTGACCACCCTGCAGTGCTTTTCTCCATCCTACATTGCCACTCACTGCCTGTCCTAATTCAGACGCTCTGATTCACACCACACCGTTATGTTTTTCTCACTCCTACTAGTGAATGTAATGTAACACACACCCGTACAATGCGCACCACCCCGTGATGTTTTTCTCACTCCTACTAGTGAATGTAATGTAACACACACCCATACAATGCGCACCACCCCGTGATGTTTTTCTCACTCCTACTAGTGAATGTAATGTAACACACACCCATACAATGCGCACCACCCCGTGATGTTTTTCTCACTCCTACTAGTGAATGCAATGTAACACACACCCATACAATGTGCACCACCCCGTGATGTTTTTCTCACTCCTACTAGTGAATGTAATGTAACACACACCCATACAATGCGCACCACACCGTGATGTTTTTCTCACTCCTCCTAGTGAATGTAATGTAACACACACCCATACAATGCGCACCACCCCGTGATGTTTTTCTCACTCCTACTAGTGAATGTAATGTAACACACACCCATACAATGCGCACCACCCCGCGATGTTTTTCAGAAACCTATCATACATTGCCACTGCATGTTCCCTGACCTCCCCATGCTGACCACCCCGCAGTGCTTTTCTCCATCCTACATTGCCACTCACTGCCTGTCCTAATTCAGACGCTCTGATTCACACCACACCGTGATGTTTTTCTCACTCCTACTAGTGAATGTAATGTAACACACACCCATACAATGCGCACCACCCCGTGATGTTTTTCTCACTCCTACTAGTGAATGTAATGTAACACACACCCATACAATGCGCACCACCCCGTGATGTTTTTCTCACTCCTACTAGTGAATGTAATGTAACACACACCCATACAATGCGCACCACACCGTGATGTTTTTCTCACTCCTCCTAGTGAATGTAATGTAACACAGACCCATACAATGCGCACCACCCCGTGATGTTTTTCTCACTCCTACTAGTGAATGTAATGTAACACACACCCATACAATGCGGACCACCCAGTGATGTTTTTCTCACTCCTACTAGTGAATGTAATGTATCACACACCCATACAATGCGCACCACCCCGTGATGTTTTTCTCACTCCTACTAGTGAATGTAATGTAACACACACCCATACAATGCGCA
The DNA here is from genome assembly GCF_034190915.1 of Cavia porcellus. Taxonomy (NCBI): domain Eukaryota; kingdom Metazoa; phylum Chordata; class Mammalia; order Rodentia; family Caviidae; genus Cavia; species Cavia porcellus. The sequence goes on from NW_026947556.1 coordinate 2,523,276, forward strand.
CCACCCCGTGATGTTTTTCTCACTCCTACTAGTGAATGTAATGTAACACACACCCATACAATGCGCACCACCCCGTGATGTTTTTCTCACTCCTACTAGTGAATGTAATGTAACACACACCCATACAATGTGCACCACCCCGTGATGTTTTTCTCACTCCTACTAGTGAATGTAATGTAACACACACCCATACAATGCGCACCACACCGTGATGTTTTTCTCACTCCTCCTAGTGAATGTAATGTAACACACACCCATACAATGCGCACCACCCCGTGATGTTTTTCTCACTCCTACTAGTGAATGTAATGTAACACACACCCATACAATGCGGACCACCCAGTGATGTTTTTCTCACTCCTACTAGTGAATGTAATGTATCACACACCCATACAATGCGCACCACCCCGTGATGTTTTTCTCACTCCTACTAGTGAATGTAATGTAACACACACCCATACAATGCGCACCACCCCGTGATGTTTTTCTCACTCCTACTAGTGAATGTAATGTAACACGCACCCATAAAATGCGCACCACCCCGTGATGTTTTTCTCACTCCTACTAGTGAATGTAATGTAACACACACCAAAACAATGCGCACCACCCCGTGATGTTTTTCTCACTCCTACTAGTGAATGTAATGTAACACACACCCATACAATGCGCACCACCCCGCGATGTTTTTCAGAAACCTATCATACATTGCCACTGCATGTTCCCTGACCTACCCATGCTGACCACCCCGCAGTGCTTTTCTCCATCCTACATTGCCACTCACTGCCTATCCTAATTCAGACGGTCCGATTCACACCACCCCGTGATGTTTTTCTCACTCCTACTAGTGAATGTAATGTAACACACACCCATACAATGCGCACCACCACGTGATGTTTTTCTCACTGCTACTAGTGAATGTAATGTAACACACATCCATACAATGCGCACCACCCTTGATGTTTTTCTCACTCCTACTAGTGAATGTAATTTAACACACACCCATACAATGCGCACCACCACGTGATGTTTTTCTCACTGCTACTAGTGAATGTAATGTAACACACATCCATACAATGCGCACCACCCTTGATGTTTTTCTCACTCCTACTAGTGAATGCAATGTAACACACACCCATAAAATGCGCACCACCCCTTGATGTTTTTCTCACTCCTACTAGTGAATGTAATGTAACACAAACCCATACAATGCGCACCACCCCGTGATGTTTTTCTCACTGCTACTAGTGAATGTAATGTAACACACACCCATACAATGCGCACCACCCCGTGATGTTTTTCTCACTCCTACTAGTGAATGTAATGTAACACACACCCATACAATGCGCACCACCCCGTGATGTTTTTCTCACTCCTACTAGTGAATGTAATGTAACACACACCCATACAATGCGCACCACCCCGTGATGTTTTTCTCACTCCTACTAGTGAATGTAATGTAACACACACCCATACAATGCGCACCACCCCGTGATGTTTTTCTCACTCCTACTAGTGAATGTAATGTAACACACACCCATACAATGCGCACCACCCCGTGATGTTTTTCTCACTCCTACTAGTGAATGTAATGTAACACAAATCCATACAATGCGCATCACCCCGTGATGTTTTTCTCACTCCTTCTAGTGAATGTAATGTAACACACACGCATACAATGCGCACCACCCCGTGATGTTTTTCTCACTCCTACTAGTGAATCTAATGTAACACACACCCATACAATGCGCACCACCCCACGATGTTTTTCAGAAACCTATCCTACATTGCCACTGCATGTTCCCTGACCTCCCCATGCTGACCACTCCGCGGTGCTTTTCTCCATCTTACATTGCCAATCACTGCCTATCCTAATTCAGACACTCCGAGTCACACCACCCCGTGATGTTTTTCTCACTCCTACTAGTGAATGTAATGTAACACACACCCATACAATGCGCACCACCCCGTGATGTTTTTCTCACTCCTACTAGTGAATGTAATGTAACACACACCCATAAAATGCGCACCACCCCGTGATGTTTTTCTCACTCCTACTAGTGAATGTAATGTAACACACACCCAAACAATGCGCACCACCCCGTGATGTTTTTCTCACTCCTACTATTGAATGTAATGTAACACACACCCATACAATGCGCACCACCCCGTGATGTTTTTCTCACTCCTACTAGTGAATGTAATGTAACACACACCCATACAATGCGCACCACGCCGCGATGTTTTTCAGAAACCTATCATACATTGCCACTGCATGTTCCTTGACCTCCCCATGCTGACCACCCCGCCGTGCTTTTCTCCATCCTACATTGCCACTCACTGCCTATCCTAATTCAGACGGTCCTATTCACACCACCCCGTGATGTTTTTCTCACTCCTACTAGTGAATGTAATGTAACACACACCCATACAATGCGCACCACCCCGTGATGTTTTTCTCACTCCTACTAGTGAATGTAATGTAACACACACCCATACAATGCGCACCACCCCGTGTTTTTCTCACTCCTACTAGTGAATGTAATGTAACACACACCCATACAATGCGCACCACCCCGTGATGTTTTTCTCACTCCTACTAGTGAATGTAATGTAACACACACCCATACAATGCGCACCACCCCGTGATGTTTTTCTCACTCCTACTAGTGAATGTAATATAACACACACCCATACAATGCGCCCCACCCCGTGATGTTTTTCTGACTCCTACTAGTGAATCTAATGTAACACACACCCAAACAATGCGCACCACCCCGTGATGTTTTTCTCACTCCTACTAGTGAATGTAATGGAACACACACCCATACAATGCGCACAACCCCGTGATGTTTTTCTCACTCCTACTAGTGAATGTAATGTAACACACACCCATACAATGCGCACCACCCCGTGATGTTTTTCTCACTCCTACTAGTGAATGTAATGTAACACACACCCATACAATGCACACCACCCCGTGATGTTTTTCTCACTCCTACTAGTGAATGTAATGTAACACACACCCATACAATGCGCACCTCCCCGTGATGTTTTTCTCACTCCTACTAGTGAATGTAATGTAACACACACCCATACAATGCGCACCACCCCGTGATGTTTTTCTCACTCCTACTAGTGAATGTAATGTAACACACACCCATACAATGTGCACCACACCGTGATGTTTTACTCACTCCTCCTAGTGAATGTAATGTAACACACACCCATACAATGCGCACCACCCCGTGATGTTTTTCTCACTCCTACTAGTGAATGTAATGTAACACACACCCATACAATTCGCGCCACCCCGTGATGTTTTTCTCACTCCTACTAGTGAATGTAATGTAACACAAACCCATACAATGCGCACCACCCCGTGATGTTTTTCTCACTCCTACTAGTGAATGTAATGTAACACACACCCATACAATGCGCACCACCCCGTGATGTTTTTCTCACTCCTACTAGTCAATGTAATGTAACACACACCCATACAATGCGCAACACCCCTTGATGTTTTTCTCACTCCTCCTAGTGAATGTAATGTAACACACACCCATACAATGCGCACCACCCCGTGATGTTTTTCTCACTCCTACTAGTGAATGTAATGTAACACACACCCATACAATGCGCACCACCCCTTGATGTTTTTCTCACTCCTACTAGTGAATGTAATGTAACACAAACCCATACAATGCGCACCACCCCGTGATGTTTTTCTCACTCCTACTAGTGAATGTAATGTAACACACACCCATACAATGCGCACCACCCCGTGATGTTTTTCTCACTCCTACTAGTGAATGTAATGTTACACACACCCATAAAATGCGCACCACCCCTTGATGTTTTTCTCACTCCTCCTAGTGAATGTAATGTAACACACACCCATACAATGCGCACCACCCCGTGATGTTTTTCTCACTCCTATTAGTGAATCTAATGTAACACACACCCATACAATGCTCACCACCCCGTGATATTTTTCTCACTCCTACTAGTGAATGTAATGTAACACAAACCCATACAATGCGCACCACCCCGTGATGTTTTTCTCACTCCTCCTAGTGAATGTAATGTAACACACACCCATACAATGGGCACCACCCCGTGATGTTTTTCTCACTGCTATTAGTGAATGTAATGTAACACACACCCATACAATGCGCACAACCCCTTGATGTTTTTCTCACTCCTACTAGTGAATGCAATGTAACACACACCCATACAATGCGCACCACCCCGTGATGTTTTTCTCACTCCTACTAGTGAATGTAATGTAACACACACCCATACAATGCGCACCACCCCGGGATGTTTTTCTCACTCCTACTAGTGAAGGTAATGTAACACACACCCATACAATGCGCACCACCCCGTGATGTTTTTCTCACTCCTACTAGTGAATGTAATGTAACACACACCCATACAATGCGCACCACCCCGCGATATTTTTCAGAAACCTATCCTACATTACCACAGCATGTTCCCTGACCTCCCCATGGTGACTATCCCGCGGTGCTTTTCTCCATCTTACATTGCCACTCACTGCCTATCCTAATTCAGACCCTCCGATTCACACCACCCCGTGATGTTTTTCTCACTCCTAGTAGTGAATGTAATGTAACACACACCCATACAATGCGCACCACCCCGTGATGTTTTTCTCACTCCTACTAGTGAATGTAATGGAACACACACCCATACAATGCGCACCACCCCGTGATGTTTTTCTCACTCCTACTAGTGAATGTAATGTAACACACACCCATACAATGTGCACCACCCGGTGATGTTTTTATCACTCCTACTAGTGAATGTAATGTAACACACACCCATATAATGCGCACCACCCCGTGATGTTTTTCTCACTCCTACTAGTGAATGTAATGTCACACACACCCATACAATGCGCACCACACCATGATGTTTTTCTCACTCCTACTAGTGAATGTAATGTAACACACACCCATACAATGCGCACCACCCCGTGATGTTTTTCTCACTCCTACTAGTGAATCTAATGTAACACACACCCAAACAATGCGCACCACCCCGTGATGTTTTTCTCACTCCTACTAGTGAATGTAATGTAACACACACCCATACAATGCGCACCACCCCGTGATGTTTTTCTCACTCCTACTAGTGAATGTAATGTAACACAAACCCATACAATGCACAGCACCCCGTGATGTTTTTCTCACTCCTCCTAGTGAATGTAATGTAACACACACCCATACAATGCGCACCACCCCGTGATGTTTTTCTCACTGCTATTAGTGAATGTAATGTAACACACACCCATACAATGCGCACCACCCCTTGATGTTTTTCTCACTCCTACTAATGAATGTAATGTAACACACACCCATACAATGCGCACCACCCCGTGATGTTTTTCTCACTCCTACTAGTGAATGTAATGTAACACACACCCATACAATGCGCACCACCCCGTGATGTTTTTCTCACTCCTACTAGTGAAGGTAACATAACACACACCCATACAATGCGCACCACCCCGTGATGTTTTTCTCACTCCTACTAGTGAATGTAATGTAACACACACCCATACAATGCACACCACCCCGCGATGTTTTTCAGAAACCTATCCTACATTGCCACTGCATGTTCCCTGACCTCCCCATGCTGACCATCCCGCGGTGCTTTTCTCCATCTTACATTGCCACTCACTGCCTATCCTAATTCAGACCCTCCGATTCACACAACCCCGTGATGTTTTTCTCACTCCTACTAGTGAATGTAATGTAACACACACCCATACAATGCGCACCACCCCGTGATGTATTTCTCACTCCTACTAGTGAATGTAATGTAACACACACCCATACAATGCGCACCACCCCGTGATGTTTTTCTCACTCCTACTAGTGAATGTAATGTAACACACACCCATACAATGCGCACCACCCCGTGATGTTTTTCTCACTCCTACTAGTGTATGTAATGTAACACACACCCATACAATGCGCACCACCCCGTGATGTTTTTCTCACTCCTACTAGTGAATGTAATGTAACACACAAACATACAATGTGCACCACCCCGTGATGTTTTTCTCACTCCTACTAGTGAATGTAATGTAACACACAACCATACAATGCGCACCACACCGTGATGTTTTTCTCACTCCTCCTAGTGAATGTAATGTAACACACACCCATACAATGCGCACCACCCCGTGATGTTTTTCTCACTCCTACTAGTGAATGTAACGTAACACACACCCATACAATGCGCACCACCCCTTGATGTTTTTCTCACTCCTACTAGTGAATGTAACGTAACACAAACCCATACAATGCGCACCACCCCGTGATGTTTTTCTCACTCCTACTAGTGAATGTAATGTAACACACACCCATACAATACGCACCACCCCGTGATGTTTTTCTCATTCCTACTAGTGAATGTAATGTAACACACACCCATACAATGCGCACCACCCCTTGATGTTTTTCTCACTCCTACTAGTGAATGTAATGTAACACACACCCATACAATGCGCACCACCCCGTGATGTTTTTTTCCTCCAACTAGTGAATGTAATGTAACACACACCCATACAATGCGCACCACCCCGTGATGTTTTTCTCACTCCTACTAGTGAATGTAATGTAACACAAACCCATACAATGGGCACCACCCCGTGATGTTTTTCTCACTCCTACTAGTGAATGTAATGTAACACACACCCATACAATGCGCACCACCCCGTGATGTTTTTCTCACTCCTACTAGTGAATGTAATGTAACACACACCCATACAATGCGCACCACCCCGTGATGTTTTTCTCACTCCTACTAGTGAATGTAATGTAACACAAACCCATACAATGGGCACCACCCCGTGATGTTTTTCTCACTCCTACTAGTGAATGTAATGTAACACACACCCATACAATGCGCACCACCCCGGGATGTTTTTCTCACTCCTACTAGTGAATGTAATGTAACACACACCCATACAATGCGCACCACCCCGTGATGATTTTCTCACTCCTACTAGTGAATGTAATGTATCACACACCCATACAATGCGCACCACCCCGTGATGTTTTTCTCACTCCTACTAGTGAATGTAATGTAACACACACCCATACAATGCGCACCACCCCGTGATGTTTTTCTCACTCCTACTAGTGAATGTAATGTAACACACACCCATAAAATGCGCACCACCCCGTGATGTTTTTCTCACTCCTACTAGTGAATGTAATGTAACACACACCCAAACAATGCGCACCACCCCGTGATGTTTTTCTCACTCCTACTAGTGAATGTAATGTAACACACACCCATACAATGCGCACCACCCCGCGATATTTTTCAGAAACCTATCCTACATTACCACAGCATGTTCCCTGACCTCCCCATGGTGACCATCCCGCGGTGCTTTTCTCCATCTTACATTGCCACTCACTGCCTATCCTAATTCAGACCCTCCGATTCACACCACCCCGTGATATTTTTCTCACTCCTAGTAGTGAATGTAATGTAACACACACCCATACAATGCGCACCACCCCGTGATGTTTTTCTCACTCCTACTAGTGAATGTAATGGAACACACACCGATACAATGCGCACCACCCCGTGATGTTTTTCTCACTCCTACTAGTGAATGTAATGTAACACACACCCATACAATGCGCACCACCCGGTGATGTTTTTCTCACTCCTACTAGTGAATGTAATGTAACACACACCCATACAATGCGCACCACCCCGTGATGTTTTTCTCACTCCTACTAGTGAATGTAATGTAACACACACCCATACAATGCGCACCACCCCGTGATGTTTTTCTCACTCCTACTAGTGAATGTAATGTAACACACACCCATACAATGCGCACCACACCGTGATGTTTTTCTCACTCCTCCTAGTGAATGTAATGTAACACAGACCCATACAATGCGCACCACCCCGTGATGTTTTTCTCACTCCTACTAGTGAATGTAATGTAACACACACCCATACAATGCGGACCACCCAGTGATGTTTTTCTCACTCCTACTAGTGAATGTAATGTATCACACACCCATACAATGCGCACCACCCCGTGATGTTTTTCTCACTCCTACTAGTGAATGTAATGTAACACACACCCATACAATGCGCACCACCCCGTGATGTTTTTCTCACTCCTACTAGTGAATGTAATGTAACACACACCCATACAATGCGCACCACCCCGTGATGTTTTTCTCACTCCTACTAGTGAATGTAATGTAACACACACCCATACAATGTGCACCACCCCGTGATGTTTTTCTCACTCCTACTAGTGAATGTAATGTAACACACACCCATACAATGCGCACCACACCGTGATGTTTTTCTCACTCCTCCTAGTGAATGTAATGTAACACACACCCATACAATGCGCACCACCCCGTGATGTTTTTCTCACTCCTACTAGTGAATGTAATGTAACACACACCCATACAATGCGGACCACCCAGTGATGTTTTTCTCACTCCTACTAGTGAATGTAATGTATCACACACCCATACAATGCGCACCACCCCGTGATGTTTTTCTCACTCCTACTAGTGAAAGTAATGTAACACACACCCATACAATGCGCACCACCCCGTGATGTTTTTCTCACTCCGACTAGTGAATGTAATGTAACACGCACCCATAAAATGCGCACCACCCCGTGATGTTTTTCTCACTCCTAATAGTGAATGTAATGTAACACACACCAAAACAATGCGCACCACCCCGTGATGTTTTTCTCACTCCTACTAGTGAATGTAATGTAACACACACCCATACAATGCGCACCACCCCGCGATGTTTTTCAGAAACCTATCATACATTGCCACTGCATGTTCCCTGACCTACCCATGCTGACCACCCCGCAGTGCTTTTCTCCATCCTACATTGCCACTCACTGCCTATCCTAATTCAGACGGTCCGATTCACACCACCCCGTGATGTTTTTCTCACTCCTACTAGTGAATGTAATGTAACACACACCCATACAATGCGCACCACCACGTGATGTTTTTCTCACTGCTACTAGTGAATGTAATGTAACACACATCCATACAATGCGCACCACCCTTGATGTTTTTCTCACTCCTACTAGTGAATGTAATTTAACACACACCCATACAATGCGCACCACCACGTGATGTTTTTCTCACTGCTACTAGTGAATGTAATGTAACACACATCCATACAATGCGCACCACCCTTGATGTTTTTCTCACTCCTACTAGTGAATGCAATGTAACACACACCCATAAAATGCGCACCACCCCTTGATGTTTTTCTCACTCCTACTAGTGAATGTAATGTAACACAAACCCATACAATGCGCACCACCCCGTGATGTTTTTCTCACTGCTACTAGTGAATGTAATGTAACACACACCCATACAATGCGCACCACCCCGTGATGTTTTTCTCACTCCTACTAGTGAATGTAATGTAACACACACCCATACAATGCGCACCACCCCGTGATGTTTTTCTCACTCCTACTAGTGAATGTAATGTAACACACACCCATACAATGCGCACCACCCCGTGATGTTTTTCTCACTCCTACTAGTGAATGTAATGTAACACACACCCATACAATGCGCACCACCCCGTGATGTTTTTCTCACTCCTACTAGTGAATGTAATGTAACACACACCCATACAATGCGCACCACCCCGTGATGTTTTTCTCACTCCTACTAGTGAATGTAATGTAACACAAATCCATACAATGCGCATCACCCCGTGATGTTTTTCTCACTCCTTCTAGTGAATGTAATGTAACACACACGCATACAATGCGCACCACCCCGTGATGTTTTTCTCACTCCTACTAGTGAATCTAATGTAACACACACCCATACAATGCGCACCACCCCACGATGTTTTTCAGAAACCTATCCTACATTGCCACTGCATGTTCCCTGACCTCCCCATGCTGACCACTCCGCGGTGCTTTTCTCCATCTTACATTGCCAATCACTGCCTATCCTAATTCAGACACTCCGAGTCACACCACCCCGTGATGTTTTTCTCACTCCTACTAGTGAATGTAATGTAACACACACCCATACAATGCGCACCACCCCATGATGTTTTTCTCACTCCTACTAGTGAATGTAATGTAACACACACCCATAAAATGCGCACCACCCCGTGATGTTTTTCTCACTCCTACTAGTGAATGTAATGTAACACACACCCAAACAATGCGCACCACCCCGTGATGTTTTTCTCACTCCTACTATTGAATGTAATGTAACACACACCCATACAATGCGCACCACCCCGTGATGTTTTTCTCACTCCTACTAGTGAATGTAATGTAACACACACCCATACAATGCGCACCACGCCGCGATGTTTTTCAGAAACCTATCATACATTGCCACTGCATGTTCCCTGACCTCCCCATGCTGACCACCCCGCCGTGCTTTTCTCCATCCTACATTGCCACTCACTGCCTATCCTAATTCAGACGGTCCTATTCACACCACCCCGTGATGTTTTTCTCACTCCTACTAGTGAATGTAATGTAACACACACCCATACAATGCGCACCACCCCGTGATGTTTTTCTCACTCCTACTAGTGAATGTAATGTAACACACACCCATACAATGCGCACCACCCCGTGTTTTTCTCACTCCTACTAGTGAATGTAATGTAACACACACCCATACAATGCGCACCACCCCGTGATGTTTTCCTCACTCCTACTAGTGAATGTAATGTAACACACACCCATACAATGCGCACCACCCCGTGATGTTTTTCTCACTCCTACTAGTGAATGTAATATAACACACACCCATACAATGCGCCCCACCCCGTGATGTTTTTCTGACTCCTACTAGTGAATCTAATGTAACACACACCCAAACAATGCGCACCACCCCGTGATGTTTTTCTCACTCCTACTAGTGAATGTAATGGAACACACACCCATACAATGCGCACAACCCCGTGATGTTTTTCTCACTCCTACTAGTGAATGTAATGTAACACACACCCATACAATGCGCACCACCCCGTGATGTTTTTCTCACTCCTACTAGTGAATGTAATGTAACACACACCCATACAATGCACACCACCCCGTGATGTTTTTCTCACTCCTACTAGTGAATGTAATGTAACACACACCCATACAATGCGCACCTCCCCGTGATGTTTTTCTCACTCCTACTAGTGAATGTAATGTAACACACACCCATACAATGCGCACCACCCCGTGATGTTTTTCTCACTCCTACTAGTGAATGTAATGTAACACACACCCATACAATGTGCACCACACCGTGATGTTTTACTCACTCCTCCTAGTGAATGTAATGTAACACACACCCATACAATGCGCACCACCCCGTGATGTTTTTCTCACTCCTACTAGTGAATGTAATGTAACACACACCCATACAATTCGCGCCACCCCGTGATGTTTTTCTCACTCCTACTAGTGAATGTAATGTAACACAAACCCATACAATGCGCACCACCCCGTGATGTTTTTCTCACTCCTACTAGTGAATGTAATGTAACACACACCCATACAATGCGCACCACCCCGTGATGTTTTTCTCACTCCTACTAGTCAATGTAATGTAACACACACCCATACAATGCGCAACACCCCTTGATGTTTTTCTCACTCCTCCTAGTGAATGTAATGTAACACACACCCATACAATGCGCACCACCCCGTGATGTTTTTCTCACTCCTACTAGTGAATGTAATGTAACACACACCCATACAATGCGCACCACCCCTTGATGTTTTTCTCACTCCTACTAGTGAATGTAATGTAACACAAACCCATACAATGCGCACCACCCCGTGATGTTTTTCTCACTCCTACTAGTGAATGTAATGTAACACACACCCATACAATGCGCACCACCCCGTGATGTTTTTCTCACTCCTACTAGTGAATGTAATGTTACACACACCCATAAAATGCGCACCACCCCTTGATGTTTTTCTCACTCCTCCTAGTGAATGTAATGTAACACACACCCATACAATGCGCACCACCCCGTGATGTTTTTCTCACTCCTATTAGTGAATCTAATGTAACACACACCCATACAATGCTCACCACCCCGTGATATTTTTCTCACTCCTACTAGTGAATGTAATGTAACACAAACCCATACAATGCGCACCACCCCGTGATGTTTTTCTCACTCCTCCTAGTGAATGTAATGTAACACACACCCATACAATGGGCACCACCCCGTGATGTTTTTCTCACTGCTATTAGTGAATGTAATGTAACACACACCCATACAATGCGCACAACCCCTTGATGTTTTTCTCACTCCTACTAGTGAATGCAATGTAACACACACCCATACAATGCGCACCACCCCGTGATGTTTTTCTCACTCCTACTAGTGAATGTAATGTAACACACACCCATACAATGCGCACCACCCCGGGATGTTTTTCTCACTCCTACTAGTGAAGGTAATGTAACACACACCCATACAATGCGCACCACCCCGTGATGTTTTTCTCACTCCTACTAGTGAATGTAATGTAACACACACCCATACAATGCGCACCACCCCGCGATATTTTTCAGAAACCTATCCTACATTACCACAGCATGTTCCCTGACCTCCCCATGGTGACTATCCCGCGGTGCTTTTCTCCATCTTACATTGCCACTCACTGCCTATCCTAATTCAGACCCTCCGATTCACACCACCCCGTGATGTTTTTCTCACTCCTAGTAGTGAATGTAATGTAACACACACCCATACAATGCGCACCACCCCGTGATGTTTTTCTCACTCCTACTAGTGAATGTAATGGAACACACACCCATACAATGCGCACCACCCCGTGATGTTTTTCTCACTCCTACTAGTGAATGTAATGTAACACACACCCATACAATGTGCACCACCCGGTGATGTTTTTATCACTCCTACTAGTGAATGTAATGTAACACACACCCATATAATGCGCACCACCCCGTGATGTTTTTCTCACTCCTACTAGTGAATGTAATGTCACACACACCCATACAATGCGCACCACACCATGATGTTTTTCTCACTCCTACTAGTGAATGTAATGTAACACACACCCATACAATGCGCACCACCCCGTGATGTTTTTCTCACTCCTACTAGTGAATCTAATGTAACACACACCCAAACAATGCGCACCACCCCGTGATGTTTTTCTCACTCCTACTAGTGAATGTAATGTAACACACACCCATACAATGCGCACCACCCCGTGATGTTTTTCTCACTCCTACTAGTGAATGTAATGTAACACAAACCCATACAATGCACAGCACCCCGTGATGTTTTTCTCACTCCTCCTAGTGAATGTAATGTAACACACACCCATACAATGCGCACCACCCCGTGATGTTTTTCTCACTGCTATTAGTGAATGTAATGTAACACACACCCATACAATGCGCACCACCCCTTGATGTTTTTCTCACTCCTACTAATGAATGTAATGTAACACACACCCATACAATGCGCACCACCCCGTGATGTTTTTCTCACTCCTACTAGTGAATGTAATGTAACACACACCCATACAATGCGCACCACCCCGTGATGTTTTTCTCACTCCTACTAGTGAAGGTAACGTAACACACACCCATACAATGCGCACCACCCCGTGATGTTTTTCTCACTCCTACTAGTGAATGTAATGTAACACACACCCATACAATGCACACCACCCCGCGATGTTTTTCAGAAACCTATCCTACATTGCCACTGCATGTTCCCTGACCTCCCCATGCTGACCATCCCGCGGTGCTTTTCTCCATCTTACATTGCCACTCACTGCCTATCCTAATTCAGACCCTCCGATTCACACAACCCCGTGATGTTTTTCTCACTCCTACTAGTGAATGTAATGTAACACACACCCATACAATGCGCACCACCCCGTGATGTATTTCTCACTCCTACTAGTGAATGTAATGTAACACACACCCATACAATGCGCACCACCCCGTGATGTTTTTCTCACTCCTACTAGTGAATGTAATGTAACACACACCCATACAATGCGCACCACCCCGTGATGTTTTTCTCACTCCTACTAGTATATGTAATGTAACACACACCCATACAATGCGCACCACCCCGTGATGTTTTTCTCACTCCTACTAGTGAATGTAATGTAACACACAAACATACAATGTGCACCACCCCGTGATGTTTTTCTCACTCCTACTAGTGAATGTAATGTAACACACAACCATACAATGCGCACCACACCGTGATGTTTTTCTCACTCCTCCTAGTGAATGTAATGTAACACACACCCATACAATGCGCACCACCCCGTGATGTTTTTCTCACTCCTACTAGTGAATGTAACGTAACACACACCCATACAATGCGCACCACCCCTTGATGTTTTTCTCACTCCTACTAGTGAATGTAACGTAACACAAACCCATACAATGCGCACCACCCCGTGATGTTTTTCTCACTCCTACTAGTGAATGTAATGTAACACACACCCATACAATACGCACCACCCCGTGATGTTTTTCTCATTCCTACTAGTGAATGTAATGTAACACACACCCATACAATGCGCACCACCCCTTGATGTTTTTCTCACTCCTACTAGTGAATGTAATGTAACACACACCCATACAATGCGCACCACCCCGTGATGTTTTTTTCCTCCAACTAGTGAATGTAATGTAACACACACCCATACAATGCGCACCACCCCGTGATGTTTTTCTCACTCCTACTAGTGAATGTAATGTAACACAAACCCATACAATGGGCACCACCCCGTGATGTTTTTCTCACTCCTACTAGTGAATGTAATGTAACACACACCCATACAATGCGCACCACCCCGTGATGTTTTTCTCACTCCTACTAGTGAATGTAATGTAACACACACCCATACAATGCGGACCACCCAGTGATGATTTTCTCACTCCTACTAGTGAATGTAATGTATCACACACCCATACAATGCGCACCACCCCGTGATGTTTTTCTCACTCCTACTAGTGAATGTAATGTAACACACACCCATACAATGCGCACCACCCCGTGATGTTTTTCTCACTCCTACTAGTGAATGTAATGTAACACACACCCATAAAATGCGCACCACCCCGTGATGTTTTTCTCACTCCTACTAGTGAATGTAATGTAACACACACCCAAACAATGCGCACCACCCCTTGATGTTTTTCTCACTCCTACTAGTGAATGTAATGTAACACACACCCATACAATGCGCACCACCCCGTGATGTTTTTTTCCTCCAACTAGTGAATGTAATGTAACACACACCCATACAATGCGCACCACCCCGTGATGTTTTTCTCACTCCTACTAGTGAATGTAATGTAACACACACCCATACAATGCGCACCACCCCGCGATATTTTTCAGAAACCTATCCTACATTACCACAGCATGTTCCCTGACCTCCCCATGGTGACCATCCCGGGGTGCTTTTCTCCATCTTACATTGCCACTCACTGCCTATCCTAATTCAGACCCTCCGATTCACACCACCCCGTGATATTTTTCTCACTCCTAGTAGTGAATGTAATGTAACACACACCCATACAATGCGCACCACCCCGTGATGTTTTTCTCACTCCTACTAGTGAATGTAATGGAACACACACCGATACAATGCGCACCACCCCGTGATGTTTTTCTCACTCCTACTAGTGAATGTAATGTAACACACACCCATACAATGCGCACCACCCGGTGATGTTTTTATCACTCCTACTAGTGAATGTAATGTAACACACACCCATATAATGCGCACCACCCCGTGATGTTTTTCTCACTCCTACTAGTGAATGTAATGTCACACACACCCATACAATGCGCACCACACCATGATGTTTTTCTCACTCCTACTAGTGAATGTAATGTAACACACACCCATACAATGCGCACCACCCCGTGATGTTTTTCTCACTCCTACTAGTGAATCTAATGTAACACACACCCAAACAATGCGCACCACCCCGTGATGTTTTTCTCACTCATACTAGTGAATGTAATGTAACACACACCCATACAATGCGCACCACCCCGTGATGTTTTTCTCACTCCTACTAGTGAATGTAATGTAACACAAACCCATACAATGCACAGCACCCCGTGATGTTTTTCTCACTCCTCCTAGTGAATGTAATGTAACACACACCCATACAATGCGCACCACCCCGTGATGTTTTTCTCACTGCTATTAGTGAATGTAATGTAACACACACCCATACAATGCGCACCACCCCGTGATGTTTTTCTCACTCCTACTAGTGAATGTAATGTAACACACACCCATACAATGCACACCACCCCGCGATGTTTTTCAGAAACCTATCCTACATTGCCACTGCATGTTCCCTGACCTCCCCATGCTGACCATCCCGCGGTGCTTTTCTCCATCTTACATTGCCACTCACTGCCTATCCTAATTCAGACCCTCCGATTCACACAACCCCGTGATGTTTTTCTCACTCCTACTAGTGAATGTAATGTAACACACACCCATACAATGCGCACCACCCCGTGATGTATTTCTCACTCCTACTAGTGAATGTAATGTAACACACACCCATACAATGCGCACCACCCCGTGATGTTTTTCTCACTCCTACTAGTGAATGGAATGTAACACACACCCATACAATGCGCACCACCCCGTGATGTTTTTCTCACTCCTACTAGTGTATGTAATGTAACACACACCCATACAATGCGCACCACCCCGTGATGTTTTTCTCACTCCTACTAGTGAATGTAATGTAACACACAAACATACAATGTGCACCACCCCGTGATGTTTTTCTCACTCCTACTAGTGAATGTAATGTAACACACAACCATACAATGCGCACCACACCGTGATGTTTTTCTCACTCCTCCTAGTGTATGTAATGTAACACACACCCATACAATGCGCACCACCCCGTGATGTTTTTCTCACTCCTACTAGTGAATGTAACGTAACACACACCCATACAATGCGCACCACCCCTTGATGTTTTTCTCACTCCTACTAGTGAATGTAACGTAACACAAACCCATACAATGCGCACCACCCCGTGATGTTTTTCTCACTCCTACTAGTGAATGTAATGTAACACACACCCATACAATACGCACCACCCCGTGATGTTTTTCTCATTCCTACTAGTGAATGTAATGTAACACACACCCATACAATGCGCACCACCCCTTGATGTTTTTCTCACTCCTACTAGTGAATGTAATGTAACACACACCCATACAATGCGCACCACCCCGTGATGTTTTTTTTCCTCCAACTAGTGAATGTAATGTAACACACACCCATACAATGCGCACCACCCCGTGATGTTTTTCTCACTCCTACTAGTGAATGTAATGTAACACAAACCCATACAATGGGCACCACCCCGTGATGTTTTTCTCACTCCTACTAGTGAATGTAATGTAACACACACCCATACAATGCGCACCACCCCGTGATGTTTTTCTCACTCCTACTAGTGAATGTAATGTAACACACACCCATACAATGCGGACCACCCAGTGATGATTTTCTCACTCCTACTAGTGAATGTAATGTATCACACACCCATACAATGCGCACCACCCCGTGATGTTTTTCTCACTCCTACTAGTGAATGTAATGTAACACACACCCATACAATGCGCACCACCCCGTGATGTTTTTCTCACTCCTACTAGTGAATGTAATGTAACACACACCCATAAAATGCGCACCACCCCGTGATGTTTTTCTCACTCCTACTAGTGAATGTAATGTAACACACACCCAAACAATGCGCACCACCCCGTGATGTTTTTCTCACTCCTACTAGTGAATGTAATGTAACACACACCCATACAATGCGCACCACCCCGCGATATTTTTCAGAAACCTATCCTACATTACCACAGCATGTTCCCTGACCTCCCCATGGTGACCATCCCGCGGTGCTTTTCTCCATCTTACATTGCCACTCACTGCCTATCCTAATTCAGACCCTCCGATTCACACCACCCCGTGATATTTTTCTCACTCCTAGTAGTGAATGTAATGTAACACACACCCATACAATGCGCACCACCCCGTGATGTTTTTCTCACTCCTACTAGTGAATGTAATGGAACACACACCGATACAATGCGCACCACCCCGTGATGTTTTTCTCACTCCTACTAGTGAATGTAATGTAACACACACCCATACAATGCACACCACACGGTGATGTTTTTATCACTCCTACTAGTGAATGTAATGTAACACACACCCATATAATGCGCACCACCCCGTGATGTTTTTCTCACTCCTACTAGTGAATGTAATGTCACACACACCCATACAATGCGCACCACACCATGATGTTTTTCTCACTCCTACTAGTGAATGTAATGTAACACACACCCATACAATGCGCACCACCCCGTGATGTTTTTCTCACTCCTACTAGTGAATCTAATGTAACACACACCCAAACAATGCGCACCACCCCGTGATGTTTTTCTCACTCCTACTAGTGAATGTAATGTAACACACACCCATACAATGCGCACCACCCCGTGATGTTTTTCTCACTCCTACTAGTGAATGTAATGTAACACAAACCCATACAATGCACAGCACCCCGTGATGTTTTTCTCACTCCTCCTAGTGAATGTAATGTAACACACACCCATACAATGCGCACCACCCCGTGATGTTTTTCTCACTGCTATTAGTGAATGTAATGTAACACACACCCATACAATGCGCACCACCCCTTGATGTTTTTCTCACTCCTACTAGTGAATGTAATGTAACACACACCCATACAATGCGCACCACCCCGTGATGTTTTTCTCACTCCTACTAGTGAATGTAATGTAACACACACCCATACAATGCGCACCACCCTGAGATGTTTTTCTCACTCCTACTAGTGAAGGTAACGTAACACTCACCCATACAATGCGCACCACCCCGTGATGTTTTTCTCACTCCTACTAGTGAATGTAATGTAACACACACCCATACAATGCACACCACCCCGCGATGTTTTTCAGAAACCTATCCTACATTGCCACTGCATGTTCCCTGACCTCCCCATGCTGACCATCCCGCGGTGCTTTTCTCCATCTTACATTGCCACTCACTGCCTATCCCAATTCAGACCCTCCGATTCACACCACCCCGTGATGTTTTTCTCACTCCTACTAGTGAATGTAATGTAACACACACCCATACAATGCGCACCACCCCGTGATGTATTTCTCACTCCAACTAGTGAATGTAATGTAACACACACCCATACAATGCGCACCACCCCGTGATGTTTTTCTCACTCCTACTAGTGAATGTAATGTAACACACACCCATACAATGCGCACCACCCCGTGATGTTTTTCTCACTCCTACTAGTGTATGTAATGTAACACACACCCATACAATGCGCACCACCCCGTGATGTTTTTTTCACTCCTACTAGGGAATGTAATGTAACACACACCCATACAATGCGCACCACCCCGTGATGTTTTTCTCACTCCTACTAGTGAATGTAATGTAACACAAACCCATACAATGGGCACCACCCCGTGATGTTTTTCTCACTCCTACTAGTGAATGTAATGTAACACACACCCATACAATGCGCACCACCCCGTGATGTTTTTCTCACTCCTACTAGTGAATGTAATGTAACACACACCCATACAATGCGGACCACCCAGTGATGATTTTCTCACTCCTACTAGTGAATGTAATGTATCACACACCCATACAATGCGCACCACCCCGTGATGTTTTTCTCACTCCTACTAGTGAATGTAATGTAACACACACCTATACAATGCGCACCACCCCGTGATGTTTTTCTCACTCCTACTAGTGAATGTAATGTAACACACACCCATAAAATGCGCACCACCCCGTGATGTTTTTCTCACTCCTACTAGTGAATGTAATGTAACACACACCCAAACAATGTGCACCACCCAGTGATGTTTTTCTCACTCCTAATAGTGAATGTAATGTAACACACACCCATACAATGCGCACCACACCGCGATGTTTTTCAGAAACCTATCATACATTGCCACTGCATGTTCCCTGACCTCCCCATGCTGACCACCCCGCAGTGCTTTTCTCCATCCTACATTGCCACTCACTGCCTATCCTAATTCAGACGGTCCGATTCACACCACCCCGTGATGTTTTTCTCACTCCTACTAGTGAATGTAATGTAACACACACCCATACAATGCGCACCACCCCGTGATGTTTTTCTCACTCCTACCAGTGAAGGTAACGTAACACACACCCATACAATGCGCACCACCCCGTGATGTTTTTCTCACTCCTACTAGTGAATGTAATGTAACACACACCCATACAATGCACACCACCCCGCGATGTTTTTCAGAAACCTATCCTACATTGCCACTGCATGTTCCCTGACCTCCCCATGCTGACCATCCCGCGGTGCTTTACTCCATCTTACATTGCCACTCACTGCCTATCCTAATTCAGACCCTCCGATTCACACTACCCCGTGATGTTTTTCTCACTCCTACTAGTGAATGTAATGTAACACACACCCATACAATGCGCACCACCCCGTGATGTATTTCTCACTCCTACTAGTGAATGTAATGTAACACACACCCATACAATGCGCACCACCCCGTGATGTTTTTCTCACTCCTACTAGTGAATGTAATGTAACACACACCCATACAATGCGCACCACCGCGTGATGTTTTTCTCACTCCTACTAGTGTATGTAATGTAACACACACCCATACAATGCGCACCACCCCGTAATGTTTTTCTCACTCCTACTAGTGAATGTAATGTAACACACACCCATACAATGTGCACCACACCGTGATGTTTTTCTCACTCCTACTAGTGAATGTAATGTAACACACAACCATACAATGCGCACCACACCGTGATGTTTTTCTCACTCCTCCTAGTGAATGTAATGTAACACACACCCATACAATGCGCACCACCCCGTGATGTTTTTCTCACTCCTACTAGTGAATGTAATGTAACACACACCCATACAATGCGCACCACCCCTTGATGTTTTTCTCACTCCTACTAGTGAATGTAACGTAACACAAACCCATACAATGCGCACCACCACATGATGTTTTTCTCACTCCTACTAGTGAATGTAATGTAACACACACCCATACAATGCGCACCACCCCTTGATGTTTTTCGCACTCCTACTAGTGAATGTAATGTAACACACACACATACAATGCGCACCACCCCGTGATGTTTTTTTCACTCCTACTAGTGAATGTAATGTAACACACACCCATACAATGCGCACCACCCCGTGATGTTTTTCTCACTCCTACTAGTGAATGTAATGTAACACAAACCCATACAATGGGCACCACCCCGTGATGTTTTTCTCACTCCTACTAGTGAATGTAATGTAACACACACCCATACAATGCGCACCACCCCGTGATGTTTTTCTCACTCCTACTAGTGAATGTAATGTAACACACACCCATACAATGCGCACCACCCAGTGATGATTTTCTCACTCCTACTAGTGTATGTAATGTAACACACACCCATACAATGCGCACCACCCCGTGATGTTTTTCTCACTCCTACTAGTGAATGTAATGTAACACACACCCATACAATGCGCACCACCCCGTGATGTTTTTCTCACTCCTACTAGTGAATGTAATGTAACACACACCCAAACAATGCGCACCACCCCGTGATGTTTTTCTCACTCCTACTAGTGAATGTAATGTAACACACACCCATACAATGCGCACCACACCGCGATGTTTTTCAGAAACCTATCATACATTGCCACTGCATGTTCCCTGACCTCCCCATGCTGACCACCCCGCAGTGCTTTTCTCCATCCTACATTGCCACTCACTGCCTATCCTAATTCAGACGGTTCGATTCACACCACCCCGAGATGTTTTTCTCACTCCTACTAGTGAATGTAATGTAACACACACCCATACAATGCGCACCACCCCGTGATGTTTTTCTCACTCCTACTAGTGAAGGTAACGTAACACACAACCATACAATGCGCACCACCCCGTGATGTTTTTTTCACTCCTACTAGTGAATGTAATGTAACACACACCCATACAATGCGCACCACCCCGTGATGTTTTTCTCACTCCTACTAGTGAATGTAATGTAACACAAACCCATACAATGCGTACCACCCCTTGATGTTTTTCTCACTCCTACTAGTGAATGTAATGTAACACACACCCATACAATGCGCACCACCCCGTGATGTTTTTCTCATTCCTACTAGTGAATGTAATGTAACACACACCCATACAATGCGCACCACCCCTTGATGTTTTTCTCACTCCTACTAGTGAATGTAATGTAACACACACCCATACAATGCGCACCACCCCGTGATGTTTTTCTCACTCCTACTAGTGAATGTAATGTAACACACACCCATACAATGCACACCACCCCGTGATGTTTTTCTCACTCCTACTAGTGAATGTAATGTAACACACACCCATGCAATGCGCACCACCCCGCGATGTTTTTCAGAAACCTATCATACATTGCCACTGCATGTTCCCTGACTTCCCCATGCTGACCACCCCGCAGTGCTTTTCTCCATCCTACATTGCCACTCACTGCCTATCCTAATTCAGACCCTCTGATTCACACCACCCCGTGATGTTTTTCTCACTCCTACTAGTGAATGTAATGTAACACACACCCATACAATGCGCACCACCCAGTGATGTTTTTCTCACTCCTACTAGTGAATGTAATGTAACACAAACCCATACAATGCGCACCACCCCGTGATGTTTTTCTCACTCCTACTAGTGAATGTAATGTAACACACACCCATACAATGCGCACCACCCCGTGATGTTTTTCTCATTCCTACTAGTGAATGTAATGTAACACACACCCATACAATGCGCACCACCCCTTGATGTTTTTCTCACTCCTACTAGTGAATGTAATGTAACACACACCCATACAATGCGCACCACCCCGTGATGTTTTTCTCACTCCTACTAGTGAATGTAATGTAACACACACCCATACAATGCGCACCACCCCGTGATGTTTTTCTCACTCCTACTAGTGAATGTAATGTAACACACACCCATACAATGCGCACCACCCCGTGATGTTTTTCTCACTCCTACTAGTGAATCTAATGTAACACACACCCATACAATGCGGACCACCCCGTGATGTTTTTCTCACTCCTACTAGTGAATGTAATGTAACACACACCCATACAATGCGCACCACCCCGCGATGTTTTTCAGAAACCAATCATACATTGCCACTGCATGTTCCCTGACCTCCCCATGCTGACCACCCCGCAGTGCTTTTCTCCATCCTACATTGCCACTCACTGCCTATCCTAATTCAGACGGTCCGATTCACACCACCCCGTGATGTTTTTCTCACTCCTACTAGTGAATGTAATGTAACACACACCCATACAATGCGCACCACCCCGTGATGTTTTTCTCACTCCTACTAGTGAATGTAATGTAACACACACCCATACAATGCGCACCACCACGTGATGTTTTTCTCACTGCTACTAGTGAATGTAATGTAACACACACCCATACAATGCGCACCACCCCTTGATGTTTTTCTCACTCCTACTAGTGAATGCAATGTAACACACACCCATACAATGCGCACCACCCCGTGATGTTTTTCTCACTCCTACTAGTGAATGTAATGTAACACACACCCATACAATGCGCACCACCCCGTGATGTTTTTCTCACTCCTACTAGTGAATGTAATGTAACACACACCCATACAATGCGCACCACCCCGTGATGTTTTTCTCACTCCTACTAGTGAATGTAATGTAACACACACCCATACAATGCGCACCACCCCGTGATGTTTTTCTCACTCTTACTAGTGAATGTAATGTAACACACACCCATACAATGCGCACCACCCCGTGATGTTTTTCTCACTCCTACTAGTGAATGTAATGTAACACACACCCATACAATGCGCACCACCCCGTGATGTTTTTCTCACTCCTACTAGTGAATGTAATGTAACACACACCCATACAATGCGCACCACCCCGTGATGTTTTTCTCACTCCTACTAGTGAATCTAATGTAACACACACCCATACAATGCGCACCACCCCACGATGTTTTTCAGAAACCTATCCTACATTGCCACTGCATGTTCCCTGACCTCCCCATGCTGACCACTCCGCGGTGCTTTTCTCCATCTTACATTGCAACTCACTGCCTATCCTAATTCAGACCCTCCGAGTCACACCACCCCGTGATGTTTTTCTCACTCCTACTAGTGAATGTAATGTAACACACACCCATACAATGCGCACCACCCCATGATGTTTTTCTCACTCCTACTAGTGAATGTAATGTAACACACACCCATACAATGCGCACCACCACGTGATGTTTTTCTCATTCCTACTAGTGAATGTAATGTAACACACATCCATACAATGCGCACCACCCCGTGATGTTTTTCTCACTCCTACTAGTGAATGTAATGTAACACACACCCATACAATGTGCACCACCCCGTGATGTTTTTCTCACTCCTACTAGTGAATGTAATGTAACACACACCCATACAATGCGCACCACACCGTGATGTTTTTCTCACTCCTCCTAGTGAATGTAATGTAACACACACCCATACAATGCGCACCACCCCGTGATGTTTTTCTCACTCCTACTAGTGAATGTAATGTAACACACACCCATACAATGCGCACCACCCCGTGATGTTTTTCTCACTCCTACTAGTGAATGTAATGTAACACAAACCCATACAATGCGCACCACCCCGTGATGTTTTTCTCACTCCTACTAGTGAAAGTAATGTAACACACACCCATACAATGCGCACCACCCCGTGATGTTTTTCTCATTCCTACTAGTGAATGTAATGTAACACACACCCATACAATGCGCACCACCCCGTGATGTTTTTCTCACTCCTACTAGTGAATGTAATGTAACACACACCCATACAATGCGCACCACCCCGTGATGTTTTTCTCACTCCTACTAGTGAATGTAATGTAACACACACCCATACAATGCGCACCACCCCGTGATGTTTTTCTCACTCCTACTAGTGAATCTAATGTAACACACACCCATACAATGCGCACCACCCCACGATGTTTTTCAGAAACCTATCCTACATTGCCACTGCATGTTCCCTGACCTCCCCATGCTGACCACTCCGCGGTGCTTTTCTCCATCTTATATTGCCACTCACTGCCTATCCTAATTCAGACCCTCCGAGTCACACCACCCCGTGATGTTTTTCTCACTCCTACTAGTGAATGTAATGTAACACACACCCATACAATGCGCACCACCCCATGATGTTTTTCTCACTCCTACTAGTGAATGTAATGTAACACACACCCATACAATGCGCACCACCCCGTGATGTTTTTCTCATTCCTACTAGTGAATGTAATGTAACACACACCGATACAATGCGCAACACCCCTTGATGTTTTTCTCACTCCTACTAGTGAATGTAATGTAACACACACCCATACAATGCGCACCGCCCCGTGATATTTTTCTCACTCCTACTAGTGAATGTAATGTAACACACACCCATACAATGCGCACCACCCCGTGATGTTTTTCTCACTCCTACTAGTGAATGTAATGTAACACACACCCATACAATGCGCACCACACCGCGATGTTTTTCAGAAACCTATCATACATTGCCACTGCATGTTCCCTGACCTCCCCATGCTGACCACCCCGCAGTGCTTTTCTCCATCCTACATTGCCACTCACTGCCTATCCTAATTCAGACGGTCCGATTCACACCACCCCGTGATGTTTTTCTCACTCCTACTAGTGAATGTAATGTAACACACACCCATACAATGCGCACCACCCCGTGATGTTTTTCTCACTCCTACCAGTGAAGGTAACGTAACACACACCCATACAATGCGCACCACCCCGTGATGTTTTTCTCACTCCTACTAGTGAATGTAATGTAACACACACCCATACAATGCACACCACCCCGCGATGTTTTTCAGAAACCTATCCTACATTGCCACTGCATGTTCCCTGACCTCCCCATGCTGACCATCCCGCGGTGCTTTACTCCATCTTACATTGCCACTCACTGCCTATCCTAATTCAGACCCTCCGATTCACACTACCCCGTGATGTTTTTCTCACTCCTACTAGTGAATGTAATGTAACACACACCCATACAATGCGCACCACCCCGTGATGTATTTCTCACTCCTACTAGTGAATGTAATGTAACACACACCCATACAATGCGCACCACCCCGTGATGTTTTTCTCACTCCTACTAGTGAATGTAATGTAACACACACCCATACAATGCGCACCACCGCGTGATGTTTTTCTCACTCCTACTAGTGTATGTAATGTAACACACACCCATACAATGCGCACCACCCCGTAATGTTTTTCTCACTCCTACTAGTGAATGTAATGTAACACACACCCATACAATGTGCACCACACCGTGATGTTTTTCTCACTCCTACTAGTGAATGTAATGTAACACACAACCATACAATGCGCACCACACCGTGATGTTTTTCTCACTCCTCCTAGTGAATGTAATGTAACACACACCCATACAATGCGCACCACCCCGTGATGTTTTTCTCACTCCTACTAGTGAATGTAATGTAACACACACCCATACAATGCGCACCACCCCTTGATGTTTTTCTCACTCCTACTAGTGAATGTAACGTAACACAAACCCATACAATGCGCACCACCACATGATGTTTTTCTCACTCCTACTAGTGAATGTAATGTAACACACACCCATACAATGCGCACCACCCCTTGATGTTTTTCGCACTCCTACTAGTGAATGTAATGTAACACACACACATACAATGCGCACCACCCCGTGATGTTTTTTTCACTCCTACTAGTGAATGTAATGTAACACACACCCATACAATGCGCACCACCCCGTGATGTTTTTCTCACTCCTACTAGTGAATGTAATGTAACACAAACCCATACAATGGGCACCACCCCGTGATGTTTTTCTCACTCCTACTAGTGAATGTAATGTAACACACACCCATACAATGCGCACCACCCCGTGATGTTTTTCTCACTCCTACTAGTGAATGTAATGTAACACACACCCATACAATGCGCACCACCCAGTGATGATTTTCTCACTCCTACTAGTGTATGTAATGTAACACACACCCATACAATGCGCACCACCCCGTGATGTTTTTCTCACTCCTACTAGTGAATGTAATGTAACACACACCCATACAATGCGCACCACCCCGTGATGTTTTTCTCACTCCTACTAGTGAATGTAATGTAACACACACCCAAACAATGCGCACCACCCCGTGATGTTTTTCTCACTCCTACTAGTGAATGTAATGTAACACACACCCATACAATGCGCACCACACCGCGATGTTTTTCAGAAACCTATCATACATTGCCACTGCATGTTCCCTGACCTCCCCATGCTGACCACCCCGCAGTGCTTTTCTCCATCCTACATTGCCACTCACTGCCTATCCTAATTCAGACGGTTCGATTCACACCACCCCGAGATGTTTTTCTCACTCCTACTAGTGAATGTAATGTAACACACACCCATACAATGCGCACCACCCCGTGATGTTTTTCTCACTCCTACTAGTGAAGGTAACGTAACACACAACCATACAATGCGCACCACCCCGTGATGTTTTTTTCACTCCTACTAGTGAATGTAATGTAACACACACCCATACAATGCGCACCACCCCGTGATGTTTTTCTCACTCCTACTAGTGAATGTAATGTAACACAAACCCATACAATGCGTACCACCCCTTGATGTTTTTCTCACTCCTACTAGTGAATGTAATGTAACACACACCCATACAATGCGCACCACCCCGTGATGTTTTTCTCATTCCTACTAGTGAATGTAATGTAACACACACCCATACAATGCGCACCACCCCTTGATGTTTTTCTCACTCCTACTAGTGAATGTAATGTAACACACACCCATACAATGCGCACCACCCCGTGATGTTTTTCTCACTCCTACTAGTGAATGTAATGTAACACACACCCATACAATGCACACCACCCCGTGATGTTTTTCTCACTCCTACTAGTGAATGTAATGTAACACACACCCATGCAATGCGCACCACCCCGCGATGTTTTTCAGAAACCTATCATACATTGCCACTGCATGTTCCCTGACTTCCCCATGCTGACCACCCCGCAGTGCTTTTCTCCATCCTACATTGCCACTCACTGCCTATCCTAATTCAGACCCTCTGATTCACACCACCCCGTGATGTTTTTCTCACTCCTACTAGTGAATGTAATGTAACACACACCCATACAATGCGCACCACCCAGTGATGTTTTTCTCACTCCTACTAGTGAATGTAATGTAACACAAACCCATACAATGCGCACCACCCCGTGATGTTTTTCTCACTCCTACTAGTGAATGTAATGTAACACACACCCATACAATGCGCACCACCCCGTGATGTTTTTCTCATTCCTACTAGTGAATGTAATGTAACACACACCCATACAATGCGCACCACCCCTTGATGTTTTTCTCACTCCTACTAGTGAATGTAATGTAACACACACCCATACAATGCGCACCACCCCGTGATGTTTTTCTCACTCCTACTAGTGAATGTAATGTAACACACACCCATACAATGCGCACCACCCCGTGATGTTTTTCTCACTCCTACTAGTGAATGTAATGTAACACACACCCATACAATGCGCACCACCCCGTGATGTTTTTCTCACTCCTACTAGTGAATCTAATGTAACACACACCCATACAATGCGGACCACCCCGTGATGTTTTTCTCACTCCTACTAGTGAATGTAATGTAACACACACCCATACAATGCGCACCACCCCGCGATGTTTTTCAGAAACCAATCATACATTGCCACTGCATGTTCCCTGACCTCCCCATGCTGACCACCCCGCAGTGCTTTTCTCCATCCTACATTGCCACTCACTGCCTATCCTAATTCAGACGGTCCGATTCACACCACCCCGTGATGTTTTTCTCACTCCTACTAGTGAATGTAATGTAACACACACCCATACAATGCGCACCACCCCGTGATGTTTTTCTCACTCCTACTAGTGAATGTAATGTAACACACACCCATACAATGCGCACCACCACGTGATGTTTTTCTCACTGCTACTAGTGAATGTAATGTAACACACACCCATACAATGCGCACCACCCCTTGATGTTTTTCTCACTCCTACTAGTGAATGCAATGTAACACACACCCATACAATGCGCACCACCCCGTGATGTTTTTCTCACTCCTACTAGTGAATGTAATGTAACACACACCCATACAATGCGCACCACCCCGTGATGTTTTTCTCACTCCTACTAGTGAATGTAATGTAACACACACCCATACAATGCGCACCACCCCGTGATGTTTTTCTCACTCCTACTAGTGAATGTAATGTAACACACACCCATACAATGCGCACCACCCCGTGATGTTTTTCTCACTCTTACTAGTGAATGTAATGTAACACACACCCATACAATGCGCACCACCCCGTGATGTTTTTCTCACTCCTACTAGTGAATGTAATGTAACACACACCCATACAATGCGCACCACCCCGTGATGTTTTTCTCACTCCTACTAGTGAATGTAATGTAACACACACCCATACAATGCGCACCACCCCGTGATGTTTTTCTCACTCCTACTAGTGAATCTAATGTAACACACACCCATACAATGCGCACCACCCCACGATGTTTTTCAGAAACCTATCCTACATTGCCACTGCATGTTCCCTGACCTCCCCATGCTGACCACTCCGCGGTGCTTTTCTCCATCTTACATTGCAACTCACTGCCTATCCTAATTCAGACCCTCCGAGTCACACCACCCCGTGATGTTTTTCTCACTCCTACTAGTGAATGTAATGTAACACACACCCATACAATGCGCACCACCCCATGATGTTTTTCTCACTCCTACTAGTGAATGTAATGTAACACACACCCATACAATGCGCACCACCACGTGATGTTTTTCTCATTCCTACTAGTGAATGTAATGTAACACACATCCATACAATGCGCACCACCCCGTGATGTTTTTCTCACTCCTACTAGTGAATGTAATGTAACACACACCCATACAATGTGCACCACCCCGTGATGTTTTTCTCACTCCTACTAGTGAATGTAATGTAACACACACCCATACAATGCGCACCACACCGTGATGTTTTTCTCACTCCTCCTAGTGAATGTAATGTAACACACACCCATACAATGCGCACCACCCCGTGATGTTTTTCTCACTCCTACTAGTGAATGTAATGTAACACACACCCATACAATGCGCACCACCCCGTGATGTTTTTCTCACTCCTACTAGTGAATGTAATGTAACACAAACCCATACAATGCGCACCACCCCGTGATGTTTTTCTCACTCCTACTAGTGAAAGTAATGTAACACACACCCATACAATGCGCACCACCCCGTGATGTTTTTCTCATTCCTACTAGTGAATGTAATGTAACACACACCCATACAATGCGCACCACCCCGTGATGTTTTTCTCACTCCTACTAGTGAATGTAATGTAACACACACCCATACAATGCGCACCACCCCGTGATGTTTTTCTCACTCCTACTAGTGAATGTAATGTAACACACACCCATACAATGCGCACCACCCCGTGATGTTTTTCTCACTCCTACTAGTGAATCTAATGTAACACACACCCATACAATGCGCACCACCCCACGATGTTTTTCAGAAACCTATCCTACATTGCCACTGCATGTTCCCTGACCTCCCCATGCTGACCACTCCGCGGTGCTTTTCTCCATCTTATATTGCCACTCACTGCCTATCCTAATTCAGACCCTCCGAGTCACACCACCCCGTGATGTTTTTCTCACTCCTACTAGTGAATGTAATGTAACACACACCCATACAATGCGCACCACCCCATGATGTTTTTCTCACTCCTACTAGTGAATGTAATGTAACACACACCCATACAATGCGCACCACCCCGTGATGTTTTTCTCATTCCTACTAGTGAATGTAATGTAACACACACCGATACAATGCGCAACACCCCTTGATGTTTTTCTCACTCCTACTAGTGAATGTAATGTAACACACACCCATACAATGCGCACCGCCCCGTGATATTTTTCTCACTCCTACTAGTGAATGTAATGTAACACACACCCATACAATGCGCACCACCCCGTGATGTTTTTCTCACTCCTACTAGTGAATGTAATGTAACACACACCCATACAATGCGCACCACCCCGTGATGTTTTTCTCACTCCTACTAGTGAATGTAATGTAACACACACCCATACAATGCGCACCACCCCGTGATGTTTTTCTCACTCCTACTAGTGAATGTAATGTAACACACACCCATACAATGCGCACCACCCCGCGATGTTTTTCAGAAACCTATCATACATTGCCACTGCATGTTCCCTGACCTCCCCATGCTGACCACCCCGCAGTGCTTTTCTCCATCCTACATTGCCACTCACTGCCTATCCTAATTCAGACGGTCCGATTCACACAACCCCGTGATGTTTTTCTCACTCCTACTAGTGAATGTAATGTAACACACACCCATACAATGCGCACCACCCCGTGATGTTTTTCTCACTCCTACTAGTGAATGTAATGTAACACACACCCATACAATGCGCACCACCACGTGATGTTTTTCTCACTGCTACTAGTGAATGTAATGTAACACACACCCATACAATGCGCACCACCCCTTGATGTTTTTCTCACTCCTACTAGTGAATGCAATGTAACACACACCAATACAATGCGCACCACCCCGTGATGTTTTTCTCACTCCTACTAGTGAATGTAATGTAACACACACCCATACAATGCGCACCACCCCGTGATGTTTTTCTCACTGCTACTAGTGAATGTAATGTAACACACACCCATACAATGCGCACCACCCCGTGATGTTTTTCTCACTCCTACTAGTGAATGTAATGTAACACACACCCATACAATGCGCACCACCCCGTGATGTTTTTCTCACTCCTACTAGTGAATGTAATGTAACACACACCCATACAATGCGCACCAACCCGTGATGTTTTTCTCACTCCTACTAGTGAATGTAATGTAACACACACCCATACAATGCGCACCACCCCGTGATGTTTTTCTCACTCCTACTAGTGAATGTAATGTAACACACACCCATACAATGCGCACCACCCCGTGATGTTTTTCTCACTCCTACTAGTGAATCTAATGTAACACACACCCATACAATGCGCACCACCCCACGATGTTTTTCAGAAACCTATCCTACATTGCCACTGCATGTTCCCTGACCTCCCCATGCTGACCACTCCGCGGTGCTTTTCTCCATCTTACATTGCCACTCACTGCCTATCCTAATTCAGACCCTCCGAGTCACACCACCCCGTGATGTTTTTCTCACTCCTACTAGTAAATGTAATGTAACACACACCCATACAATGCGCACCACCCCATGATGTTTTTCTCACTCCTACTAGTGAATGTAATGTTACACACACCCATACAATGCGCACCACCCCGTGATGTTTTTCTCACTCCTACTAGTGAATGTAATGTAACACACACCCATACAATGCGCACCACCCCGTGATGTTTTTCTCACTCCTACTAGTGAATCTAATGTAACACACACCCATACAATGCGCACCACCCCGTGATGTTTTTCTCACTCCTACTAGTGAATGTAATGTAACACACACCCATACAATGCGCACCACCACATGATGTTTTTCTCACTCCTACTAGTGAATGTAATGTAACACACACCCATACAATGCGCACCACCCCGTGATGTTTTTCTCACTCCTACTAGTGAATGTAATGTAACACACACCCATACAATGCGCACCACCCCGTGATGTTTTTCTCACTCCTACTAGTGAAGGTAATGTAACACACACCCATACAATGCGCACCACCCCGGGATGTTTTTCTCACTCCTACTAGTGAAGGTAATGTAACACACACCCATACAATGCGCACCACCCCGTGATGTTTTTCTCACTCCTACTAGTGAATGTAATGTAACACACACCCTTACAATGCGCACCACCCCGCGATGTTTTTCAGAAACCTATCCTACATTACCACAGCATGTTCCCTGACCTCCCCATGGTGACCATCCCGCGGTGCTTTTCTCCATCTTACATTGCCACTCACTGCCTATCCTAATTCAGACCCTCCGATTCACACCACCCCGTGATGTTTTTCTCACTCCTAGTAGTGAATGTAATGTAACACACACCCATACAATGTGCACCACCCCGTGATGTTTTTCTCACTCCTACTAGTGAATGTAATGTAACACACACCCATACAATGCGCACCACCCCGTGATGTTTTTCTCACTCCTACTAGTGAATGTAATGTAACACACACCCATACAATGCGCACCACCCGGTGATGTTTTTATCACTGCTACTAGTGAATGTAATGTAACACACACCCATATAATGCGCACCACACCGTGATGTTTTTCTCACTCCTACTAGTGATTGTAATGTCACACACACCCATACAATTCGCACCACACCATGATGTTTTTCTCACTTCTACTAGTGAATGTAATGTAACACACACCCATACAATGCGCACCACCCAGTGATGTTTTTCTCACTCCTACTAGTGAATCTAATGTAACACACACCCAAACAATGCGCACCACCCCGTGATGTTTTTCTCACTCCTACTAGTGAATGTAATGTAACACACACCCATACAATGCGCACCACCCCATGATGTTTTTCTCACTCCTACTAGTGAATGTAATGTAACACAAACCCATACAATGCACACCACCCCGTGATGTTTTTCTCACTCCTACTAGTGAATGTAATGTAACACAAACCCATACAATGCGCACCACCCCGCGATGTTTTTCAGAAACCTATCCTACATTACCACAGCATGTTCCCTGACCTCCCCATGGTGACCATCCCGCGGTGCTTTTCTCCATCTTACATTGCCACTCACTGCCTATCCTAATTCAGACCCTCCGATTCACACCACCCCGTGATGTTTTTCTCACTCCTAGTAGTGAATGTAATGTAACACACACCCATACAATGCGCACCACCCCGTGATGTTTTTCTCACTCCTACTAGTGAATGTAATGTAACACACACCCATACAATGCGCACCACCCCGTGATGTTTTTCTCACTCCTACTAGTGAATGTAATGTAACACACACCCATACAATGCGCACCACCCGGTGATGTTTTTATCACTGCTACTAGTGAATGTAATGTAACACACACCCATATAATGCGCACCACCCCGTGATGTTTTTCTCACTCCTACTAGTGAATGTAATGTCACACACACCCATACAATGCGCACCACACCATGATGTTTTTCTCACTCCTACTAGTGAATGTAATGTAACACACACCCATACAATGCGCACCACCCCGTGATGTTTTTCTCACTCCTACTAGTGAATCTAATGTAACACACACCCAAACAATGCGCACCACCCCGTGATGTTTTTCTCACTCCTACTAGTGAATGTAATGTAACACACACCCATACAATGCGCACCACCCCGTGATGTTTTTCTCATTTCTACTAGTGAATGTAATGTAACACAAACCCATACAATGCGCACCACTCCGTGATGTTTTTCTCACTCCTCCTAGTGAATGTAATGTAACACACACCCATACAATGCGCACCACCCCGTGATGTTTTTCTCACTCCTACTAGTGAAGGTAACGTAACACACACCCATACATTGCGCACCACCCCGTGATGTTTTTCTCACTCCTACTAGTGAATGTAATGTAACACACACCCATACAATGCACACCACCCCGCGATGTTTTTCAGAAACCTATCCTACATTGCCACTGCATGTTCCCTGACCTCCCCATGCTGACCATCCCGCGGTGCTTTTCTCCATCTTACATTGCCACTCACTGCCTATCCTAATTTAGACCCTCCGATTCACACCACCCCGTGATGTTTTTCTCACTCCTACTAGTGAATGTAATGTAACACACACCCATACAATGCGCACCACCCCGTGATGTATTTCTCACTCCTACTAGTGAATGTAATGTAACACACACCCATACAATGCGCACCACCCCGTGATGTTTTTCTCACTCCTACTAGTGAATGTAATGTAACACACACCCATACAATGCGCACAACCCCGTGATGTTTTTCTCACTCCTACTAGTGTATGTAATGTAACACACACCCATACAATGCGCACCACCCCGTGATGTTTTTCTCACTCCTACTAGTGAATGTAATGTAACACACACCCATACAATGTGCACCACCCCGTGATGTTTTTCTCACTCCTACTAGTGAATGTAATGTAACACACACCCATACAATGCGCACCACACCGTGATGTTTTTCTCACTCCTCCTAGTGAATGTAATGTAACACACACCCATACAATGCGCACCACCCCGTGATGTTTTTCTCACTCCTACTAGTGAATGTAATGTAACACACACCCAAACAATGCGCACCACCCCGTGATGTTTTTCTCACTCCTACTAATGAATGTAATGTAACACACTCCCATACAATGCGCACCACACCGCGATGTTTTTCAGAAACCTATCATACATTGCCACTGCATGTTCCCTGACCTCCCCATGCTGACCACCCCGCAGTGCTTTTCTCCATCCTACATTGCCACTCACTGCCTATCCTAATTCAGACGGTCCGATTCACACCACCCCGTGATGTTTTTCTCACTCCTACTAGTGAATGTAATGTAACACACACCCATACAATGCGCACCACCCCGTGATGTTTTTCTCACTCCTACTAGTGAAGATAACGTAACACACACCCATACAATGCGCACCACCCCGTGATGTTTTTCTCACTCCTACTAGTGAATGTAATGTAACACACACCCATACAATGCGCACCACCCCGTGATGTTTTTCTCATTCCTACTAGTGAATGTAATGTAACACACACCCATACAATGCGCACCACCCCTTGATGTTTTTCTCACTCCTACTAGTGAATGTAATGTAACACACACCCATACAATGCGCACCACCCCGTGATGTTTTTCTCACTCCTACTAGTGAATGTAATGTAACACACACCCATACAATGCGCACCACCCCGTGATGTTTTTCTCACTCCTACTAGTGAATGTAATGTAACACACACCCATACAATGCGCACCACCCCGCGATGTTTTTCAGAAACCTATCATACATTGCCACTGCATGTTACCTGACCTCCCCATGCTGACCACCCCGCAGTGCTTTTCTCCATCCTACATTGCCACTCACTGCCTATCCTAATTCAGACCCTCTGATTCACACCACCCCGTGATGTTTTTCTCACTACTACTAGTGAATGTAATGTAACACACACCCATACAATGCAC
Source organism: Cavia porcellus (assembly GCF_034190915.1). Classification (NCBI taxonomy): domain Eukaryota; kingdom Metazoa; phylum Chordata; class Mammalia; order Rodentia; family Caviidae; genus Cavia; species Cavia porcellus. Next base: position 2,559,900 of record NW_026947556.1, read on the forward strand.
ACCACCCCGTGATGTTTTTCTCACTCCTACTAGTGAATGTAATGTAACACAAACCCATACAATGCGCACCACCCCGTGATGCTTTTCTCACTCCTACTAGTGAATGTAATGTAACACACACCCATACAATGCGCACCACCCCGTGATGTTTTTCTCATTCCTACTAGTGAATGTAATGTAACACACACCCATACAATGCGCACCACCCCTTGATGTTTTTCTCACTCCTACTAGTGAATGTAATGTAACACACACCCATACAATGCGCACCACACCGTGATGTTTTTCTCACTCCTACTAGTGAATGTAATGTAACACACACCCATACAATGCGCACCACCCCGTGATGTTTTTCTCACTCCTACTAGTGAATGTAATGTAACACACACCCATACAATGCGCACCACCACGTGATGTTTTTCTCACTGCTACTAGTGAATGTAATGTAACACACACCCATACAATGCGCACCACCCCTTGATGTTTTTCTCACTCCTACTAGTGAATGCAATGTAACACACACCCATACAATGCGCACCACACTGTGATGTTTTTCTCACTCCTTCTACTGAATGTGATGTAACACACACCCATACAATGCGCACCACCCCGTGATGTTTTTCTCACTGCTACTAGTGAATGTAATGTAACACAGACCCATACAATGCGCACCACCCCGTGATGTTTTTCTCACTCCTACTAGTGAATGTAATGTAACACACACCCATACAATGCGCACCACCCCGTGAAGTTTTTCTCACTCCTACTAGTGAATGTAATGTAACACACACCCATACAATGCGCACCACCCCGTGATGTTTTTCTCACTCCTACTAGTGAATGTAATGTAACACACACCCATACAATGCGCACCACCCCGTGATGTTTTTCTCACTCCTACTAGTGAATGTAATGTAACACACACCCATACAATGCGCACCACCCCGTGATGTTTTTCTCACTCCTACTAGTGAATCTAATGTAACACACACCCATACAATGCGCACCACCCCACGATGTTTTTCAGAAACCTATCCTACATTGCCACTGCATTTTCCCTGACCTCCCCATGCTGACCACTCCGCGGTGCTTTTCTCCATCTTACATTGCCACTCACTGCCTATCCTAATTCAGACCCTCCGAGTCACACCACCCCGTGATGTTTTTCTCACTCCTACTAGTGAATGTAATGTAACACACACCCATACAATGCGCTCCACCCCATGATGTTTTTCTCACTCCTAATATTGAATGTAATGTAACACACACCCATACAATGCGCACCACCCCGTGATGTTTTTCTCATTCCTACTAGTGAATGTAATGTAACACACACCCATACAATGCGCACCACCCCTTGATGTTTTTCTCACTTCTACTAGTGAATGTAATGTAACACACACCCATACAATGCGCACCACCCCGTGATGTTTTTCTCACTCATACTAGTGAATGTAATGTAACACACACCCATACAATGCGCACCACCCCGTGATGTTTTTCTCACTCCTACTAGTGAATGTAATGTAACACACACCCATACAATGCGCACCACCCCGTGATGTTTTTCTCACTCCGACTAGTGAATGTAATGTAACACACACCCATACAATGCGCAACACCCCGTGATGTTTTTCTCACTCCTACTAGTGAATGCAATGTAACACACACCCATACAATGCGCACCACCCCGTGATGTTTTTCTCACTCCTACTAGTGAATGTAATATAACACACACCCATACAATGCGCACCACCCCGTGATGTTTTTCTCACTGCTACTAGTGAATGTAATGTAACACACACCCATACAATGCGCACCACCCCGTGATGTTTTTCTCACTCCTACTAGTGAATGTAATGTAACACACACCCATACAATGCGCACCACCCCGTGATGTTTTTCTCACTCCTACTAGTGAATGTAATGTAACACACACCCATACAATGCGCACCACCCCGTGATGTTTTTCTCACTCCTACTAGTGAATGTAATGTAACACACACCCATACAATGCGCACCACCCCGTGATGTTTTTCTCACTCCTACTAGTGAATGTAATGTAACACACACCCATACAATGCGCACCACCCCGTGATGTTTTTCTCACTCCTACTAGTGAATAAATGTAACACACACCCATACAATGCGCACCACCCCACGATGTTTTTCAGAAACCTATCCTACATTGCCACTGCATGTTCCCTGACCTCCCCATGCTGACCACTCGGCGGTGCTTTTCTCCATCTTACATTGCCACTCACTGCCTATCCTAATTCAGACCCTCCGAGTCACACCACCCCGTGATTTTTTTCTCACTCCTACTAGTGAATGTAATGTAACACACACCCATACAATGCGCACCACCCCATGATGTTTTTCTCACTCCTACTAGTGAATGTAATGTAACACACACCCATACAATGCGCACCACCCCGTGATGTTTTTCTCACTCCTACTAGTGAATGTAATGTAACACACACCCATACAATGCGCACCACGTCGCGTTGTTTTTCAGAAACCTATCATACATTGCCACTGCATGTTCCCTGACCTCCCCATGCTGACCACCCCGCCGTGCTTTTCTCCATCCTACATTGCCAGTCACTGCCTATCCTAATTCCGACGGTCCGATTCACACCACCCCGTGATGTTTTTCTCACTCCTACTAGTGAATGTAATGTAACACACACCCATACAATGCGCACCACCCCGCGATGTTTTTCAGAAACCTATCATACATTGCCACTGCATGTTCCCTAACCTCCCCATGCTGACCACCCCGCAGTGGTTTTCTCCATCCTACATTGCCACTCACTGCCTATCCTAATTCAGAGGGTCCGATTCACACCACCCCGTGATGTTTTTCTCACTCCTACTAGTGAATGTAATGTAACACACACCCATACAATGCGCACCACCGCGTGATGTTTTTCTCACTCCTACTAGTGAATGTAATGTAACACACACCCATACAATGCGCACCACCCCGTGATGTTTTTCTCACTCCTACTAGTGAATGTAATGTAACACACACCCATACAATGCGCACCACCCCGTGATGTTTTTCTCACTCCTACTAGTGAATGTAATGTAACACACACCCATACAATGCGCACCACCCCGTGATGTTTTTCTCACTCCTACTAGTGAATGTAACGTAACACACACCCAAACAATGCGCACCACCCCGTGATGTTTTTCTCACTCCTACTAGTGAATGTAATGTAACACACACCCATACAATGCGCACCACCCCGCGATGTTTTTCAGAAACCTATCATACATTGCCACTGCATGTTCCCTGACCTCCCCATGCTGACCACCCCGCAGTGATTTTCTCCATCCTACATTGCCACTCACTGCCTATCCTAATTCAGACGGTCCGATTCACACCACCCCGTGATGTTTTTCTCACTCCTACTAGTGAATATAATGTAACACACACCCATACAATGCGCACCTCCCCGTGATGTTTTTCTCACTCCTACTAGTGAATGTAATGTAACACACACCCATACAATGCGCACCACACCGTGATGTTTTTCTCACTCCTACTAGTGAATGTAATGTAACACACACCCATACAATGCGCACCACCCCGTGATGTTTTTCTCACTCCTACTAGTGAATGTAATGTAACACACACCCATACATTGCGCACCACCACGTGATGTTTTTCTCACTGCTACTAGTGAATGTAATGTAACACACACCCATACAATGCGCACCACCCCTTGATGTTTTTCTCACTCCTACTAGTGAATGCAATGTAACACACACCCATACAATGCGCACCACCCCGTGATGTTTTTCTCACTCCTTCTAGTGAATGTAATGTAACACACACCCATACAATGCGCACCACCCCGTGATGTTTTTCTCACTGCTACTAGTGAATGCAATGTAACACACACCCATACAATGCGCACCACCCCGTGATGTTTTTCTCACTCCTACTAGTGAATGTAATGTAACACACACCCATACAATGCGCACCACCCCGTGATGTTTTTCTCACTCCTACTAGTGAATGTAATGTTACACACACCCATACAATGCGCACCACCCCGTGATGTTTTTCTCACTCCTACTAGTGAATGTAATGTAACACACACCCATACAATGCGCACCACCCCGTGATGTTTTTCTCACTCCTACTAGTGAATCTAATGTAACACACACCCATACAATGCGCACCACCCCACGATGTTTTTCAGAAACCTATCCTACATTGCCACTGCATGTTCCCTGACCTCCCCATGCTGACCACTCCGCGGTGCTTTTCTCCATCTTACATTGCCACTCACTGCCTATCCTAATTCAGACCCTCCGAGTCACACCACCCCGTGATGTTTTTCTCACTCCTACTAGTGAATGTAATGTAACACACACCCATACAATGCGCACCACCCCATGATGTTTTTCTCACTCCTACAATTGAATGTAATGTAACACACACCCATACAATGCGCACCACCCCGTGATGTTTTTCTCATTCCTACTAGTGAATGTAATGTAACACACACCCATACAATGCGCACCACCCCTTGATGTTTTTCTCACTCCTACTAGTGAATGTAATGTAACACACACCCATACAATGCACACCACCCCGTGATGTTTTTCTCACTCCTACTAGTGAATGTAATGTAACACACACCCATACAATGCGCACCACCCCGTGATGTTTTTCTCACTCCTACTAGTGAATGCAGTGTAACACACACCCATACAATGCGCACCACCCCGTGATGTTTTTCTCACTCCTACTAGTGAATCTATTGTAACACACACCCATACAATGCGCACCACCCCGTGATGTTTTTCTCACTCCTACTAGTGAATGTAATGTAACACACACCCATACAATGCGCACCACTCCGCGATGTTTTTCAGAAACCTATCATACATTGCCACTGCATGTCCCCTGACCTCCCCATGGTGACCACCCCGCAGTGCTTTTCTCCATCCTACATTGCCACTCACTGCCTATCCTAATTCAGACGGTCCGATTCACACCACCCCGTGATGTTTTTCTCACTCCTACTAGTGAATGTAATGTAACACACACCCATAAAATGCGCACCACCCCGTGATGTTTTTCTCACTCCTACTAGTGAATGTAATGTAACACACACCCATACAATGCGCACCACCACGTGATGTTTTTCTCACTCCTACTAGTGAATGCAATGTAACACACACCCATACAGTGCGCACCACCCCGTGATGTTTTTCTCACTCCTACTAGTGAATGTAATGTAACACACACCAATACAATGCGCACCACCCCTTGATGTTTTTCTCACTCCTACTAGTGAATGCAATGTAACACACACCCATACAATGCGCACCACCCCGTGATGTTTTTCTCACTCCTACTAGTGAATGTAATGTAACACACACCCATACAATGCGCACCACCCCGTGATGTTTTTCTCACTGCTACTAGTGAATGTAATGTAACACACACCCATACAATGCGCACCACCCCGTGATGTTTTTCTCAATCCTACTAGTGAATGTAATGTAACACACACCCATACAATGCGCACCACCCCGTGATGTTTTTCTCACTCCTACTAGTGAATGTAATGTAACACACACCCATACAATGCGCACCACCCCGTGATGTTTTTCTCACTCCTACTAGTGAATGTAATGTAACACACACCCATACAATGCGCACCACCCCGTGATGTTTTTCTCACTCCTACTAGTGAATGTAATGTAACACACACCCATACAATGCGCACCACCCCGTGATGTTTTTCTCACTCCTACTAGTGAATGTAATGTAACACACACCCATACAATGCGCACCACCCCACGATGTTTTTCAGAAACCTATCCTACATTGCCACTGCATGTTCCCTGACCTCCCCATGCTGACCACCCCGCCGTGCTTTTCTCCATCCTACATTGCCACTCACTGCCTATCCTAATTCCGACGGTCCGATTCACACCACCCCGTGATGTTTTTCTCACTCCTACTAGTGAATGTAATGTAACACACACCCATACAATGCGCACCACCCCGCGATGTTTTTCAGAAACCTATCCTACATTGCCACTGCATGTTCCCTGACCTCCCCATGCTGACCACCCCGCAGTGGTTTTCTCCATCCTACATTGCCACTCACTGCATATCCTAATTCAGACGGTCCGATTCACACCACCCCGTGATGTTTTTCTCACTCCTACTAGTGAATGTAATGTAACACACACCCATACAATGCGCACCACCCCGTGATGTTTTTCTCACTCCTACTAGTGAATGTAATGTAACACACACCCATACAATGCGCACCACCCCGTGATGATTTTCTCACTCCTACTAGTGAATGTAATGTAACACACACCCATACAATGCGCACCACCCCGTGATGTTTTTCTCACTCCTACTAGTGAATGTAATGTAACACACACCCATACAATGCGCACCACCCCGTGATGTTTTTCTCACTCCTACTAGTGAATGTAATGTAACACACACCCATACAATGCGCACCACCCCGTGATGTTTTTCTCACTCCTACTAGTGAATGTAATGTAACACACACCCAAACAATGCGCACCACCCCGTGATGTTTTTCTCACTCCTACTAGTGAATGTAATCTAACACACACCCATACAATGCGCACCACCCCGCGATGTTTTTCAGAAACCTATCATACATTGCCACTGCATGTTCCCTGACCTCCCCATGCTGACCACCCCGCAGTGCTTTTCTCCATCCTACATTTCCACTCACTGCCTATCCTAATTCAGACGGTCCGATTCACACCACCCCGTGATGTTTTTCTCACTCCTACTAGTGAATGTAATGTAACACACACCCATACAATGCGCACCACCCCGTGATGTTTTTCTCACTCCTACTAGTGAATGTAATGTAACACACACCCATACAATGCGCACCACCACGTGATGTTTTTCTCACTGCTACTAGTGAATGTAATGTAACACACACCCATACAATGCGCACCACCCCTTGATGTTTTTCTCACTCCTACTAGTGAATGCAATGTAACACACACCCATACAATGCGCACCACCCCCTGATGTTTTTCTCACTCCTACTAGTGAATGTAATGTAACACAAACCCATACAATGCGCACCACCGCGTGATGTTTTTCTCACTGCTACTAGTGAATGTAATGTAACACACACCCATACAATGCGCACCACCCCGTGATGTTTTTCTCACTCCTACTAGTGAATGTAATGTAACACACACCCATACAATGCGCACCACCCCGTGATGTTTTTCTCACTCCTACTAGTGAATGTAATGTAACACACACCCATACAATGCGCACCACCCCGTGATGTTTTTCTCACTCCTACTAGTGAATGTAATGTAACACACACCCATACAATGCGCACCACCCCGTGATGTTTTTCTCACTCCTACTAGTGAATGTAATGTAACACACACCCATACAATGCGCACCACCCCGTGATGTTTTTCTCACTCCTACTAGTGAATCTAATGTAACACACACCCATACAATGCGCACCACCCCACGATGTTTTTCAGAAACCTATCCTACATTGCCACTGCATGTTCCCTGACCTCCCCATGCTGACCACTCCGCGGTGCTTTTCTCCATCTTACATTGCCACTCACTGCCTATCCTAATTCAGACGCTCCGAGTCACACCACCCCGTGATGTTTTTCTCACTCCTACTAGTGAATGTAATGTAACACACACCCATACAATGCGCACCACCCCATGATGTTTTTCTCACTCCTACTAGTGAATGTAATGTAACACACACCCATACAATGCGCACCACCCCGTGATGTTTTTCTCACTCCTACTAGTGAATGTAATGTAACCCACACCCATACAATGCGCACCACGCCGCGATGTTTTTCAGAAACCTATCATACATTGCCACTGCATGTTCCCTGACCTCCCCATGCTGACCACCCCGCCGTGCTTTTCTCCATCCTACATTGCCACTCACTGCCTATCCTAATTCCGACGGTCCGCTTCACACCACCCCGTGATGTTTTTCTCACTCCTACTAGTGAATGTAATGTAACACACACCCATACAATGCGCACCACCCCGCGATGTTTTTCAGAAACCTATCATACATTGCCACTGCATGTTCCCTGACCTCCCCATGCTGACCACCCCGCAGTGCTTTTCTCCATCCTACATTGCCACTCACTGCCTATCCTAATTCAGACGGTCCGATTCACACCACCCCGTGATGTTTTTCTCACTCCTACTAGTGAATGTAATGTAACACACACCCATACAATGCGCACCACCCCGTGATGTTTTTCTCACTCCTACTAGTGAATGTAATGTAACACACACCCATACAATGCGCACCACCCTGTGATGTTTTTCTCACTCCTACTAGTGAATGTAATGTAACACACACCCATACAATGCGCACCACCCCGTGATGTTTTTCTCACTGCTACTAGTGAATGTAATGTAACACACGTCCACACAATGCGCACCACCCCGTGATGTTCTTCTCACTCCTACTAGTGAATGTAATGTAACACACACCCATACAATGCGCACCACCCCGTGATGTTTTTCTCACTCCTACTAGTGAATCTAATGTAACACACACCCATACAATGCGCACCACCCCGTGATGTTTTTCTCACTCCTACTAGTGAATGTAATGTAACACACACCCATACAATGCGCACCACCCCGTGATGTTTTTCTCACTCCTACTAGTGAATGTAATGTAACACACACCCATACAATGCGCACCACCCCGTGATGTGTTTCTCACTCCTACTAGTGAATGTAATGCAACACACACCCATACAATGTGCACCACCCCGTGATGTTTTTCTCACTACTACTAGTGAATGTAATGTAACACACACCCATATAATGCGCACCACCCCGTGATGTTTTTCTCACTCCTACTAGTGAATGTAATGTAACACACACCCATACAATGCGCACCACCCCGCGATGTTTTTCAGAAACCTATCCTACATTGCCACTGCATGTTCCCTGACCTCCCCATGCTGACCACTCCGCGGTGCTTTTCTCCATCTTACATTGCCACTCACTGCCTATCCTAATTCAGACCCTCCGAGTCACACCACCCCGTGATGTTTTTCTCACTCCTACTAGTGAATGTAATGTAACACACACCCATACAATGCGCACCACCCCGTGATGTTTTTCTCACTCCTACTAGTGAATGTAATGTAACACACACCCATACCATGCGCACCACCCCGTGATGTTTTTCTCACTCCTACTAGTGAATGTAATGTAACACACACCCATACCATGCGCACCACCCCGTGATGTTTTTCTCACTCCTACTAGTGAATGTAATGTAACACACACCCATACAATGCGCACCACCCCGTGATGTTTTTCTCACTCCTACTACTGAATGTAATGTAACACACGCCCATACAATGCGCACCACCCCGTGATGTTTTTCTCACTCCTACTAGTGAATGTAATGTAACACAAACCCATACAATGCGCACCACCCCGTGATGTTTTTCTCACTCCTACTAGTGAATGTAATGTAACACACACCCATACAATGCGCACCACCCCGTGCTGTTTTTCTCACTCCTACTAGTGAATGTAATGTAACACACACCCATACAATGCGCACCACCCCTTGATGTTTTTCTCACTCCTCCTAGTGAATGTAATGTAACACACACCCATACAATGCGCACCACCCCGTGATGTTTTTCTCACTCCTACTAGTGATTGTAATGTAACACACACCCATACATTGCGCACCACCCCGTGATGTTTTTCTCACTCCTACTAGTGAATGTAATGTAACACAAACCCATACAATGCGCACCACCCCGTGATTTTTTTCTCACTCCTACTAGTGAATGTAATGTAACACACACCCATACAATGCGCACCATCGCACGATGTTTTTCAGAAACCTATCCTACATTGCCACTGCACGTTCCCTGACCTCCCCATGCTGACCATCCCGCGGTGCTTTTCTCCATCTTACATTGCCACTCACTGCCTATCCTAATTCAGACCCTCCGATTCACACCACCCCGTGAGGTTTTTCTCACTCCTAGTAGTGAATGTAATGTAACACACACCCATACAATGCGCACCACTCCGTGATGTTTTTCTCACTCCTACTAGTGAATGTAATGTAACACACACCCATACAATGCGCACCACCCCGTGATGTTTTTCGCACTCCTACTAGTGAATGTAATGTAACACACACCCATACAATGCGCACCACCCCGGGATGTTTTTCTCACTCCTCCTAGTGAATGTAATGTAACACACACCCATACAATGCGCACCACCCCGGGATGTTTTTCTCACTCCTACTAGTGAAGGTAATGTAACACACACCCATACAATGCGCACCACCCCGTGATGTTTTTCTCACTCCTACTAGTGAATCTAATGTAACACACACCCATACAATGCGCACCACCCCGTGATGTTTTTCTCACTCCTACTAGTGAATGTAATGTAACACACACCCATACAATGTGCACCACCCCGTGATGTTTTTCTCACTCCTACTAGTGAATGTAATGTAACACACATCCATACAATGCGCACCACCCCGTGATGTTTTTCTCACTGCTACTAGTGAATGTAATGTAACACACACCCACACAATGCGCACCACCCCGTGATGTTCTTCTACTCCTACTAGTGAATGTAATGTAACACACACCCATACAATGCGCACCACCCCGTGATGTTTTTCTCACTCCTACTAGTGAATGTAATGTAACACACACCCATACAATGCGCACCACCCCGTGATGTTTTTCTCACTCCTACTAGTGAATGTAATGTAACACACACCCATACAATGCGCACCACCCCGTGATGTTTTTCTCACTCCTACTAGTGAATGTAATGTAACACACACCCATACAATGCGCACCACCCCGTGATGTGTTTCTCACTCCTACTAGTGAATGTAATGCAACACACACCCATACAATGTGCACCACCCCGTGATGATTTTCTCACTCCTACTAGTGAATGTAATGTAACACACACCCATACAATGCGCACCACCCCGTGATGTTTTTCTCACTCCTACTAGTGAATCTAATGTAACACACACCCATACAATGCGCACCACCCCACGATATTTTTCAGAAACCTATCCTACATTGCCACTGCATGTTCCCTGACCTCCCCATGCTGACCACTCCGCGGTGCTTTTCTCCATCTTACATTGCCACTCACTGCCTATCCTAATTCAGACCCTCCGAGTCACACCACCCCGTGATGTTTTTCTCACTCCTACTAGTGAATGTAATGTAACACACACCCATACAATGCGCACCACCCCGTGATGTTTTTCTCACTCCTACTAGTGAATGTAATGTAACACACACCCATACCATGCGCACCACCCCGTGATGTTTTTCTCACTCCTACTAGTGAATGTAATGTAACACACACCCATACTATGCGCACCACCCTGTGATGTTTTTCTCACTCCTACTAGTGAATGTAATGTAACACACACCCATACAATGCGCACCACCCCGTGATGTTTTTCTCACTCCTACTAGTGAATGTAATGTAACACACGCCCATACAATGCGCACCACCCCGTGATGTTTTTCTCACTCCTACTAGTGAATGTAATGTAACACAAACCCATACAATGCGCACCACCCCGTGATGTTTTTCTCACTCCTACTAGTGAATGTAATGTAACACACACCCATAAAATGCGCACCACCCCGTGCTGTTTTTCTCACTCCTACTAGTGAATGTAATGTAACACACACCCATACAATGCGCACCACCCCTTGATGTTTTTCTCACTCTTCCTAGTGAATGTAATGTAACACACACCCATACAATGCGCACCACCCCGTGATGTTTTTCTCACTCCTACTAGTGAATGTAATGTAACACACACCCATACATTGCACACCACCCTGTGATGTTTTTCTCACTCCTACTAGTGAATGTAATGTAACACAAACCCATACAATGCGCACCACCCCGTGATTTTTTTCTCACTCCTACTAGTGAATGTAATGTAACACACACCCATACAATGCGCACCACCCCTTGATGTTTTTCTCACTCCTCATAGTGAATGTAATGTAACACACACCCATACAATGCGCACCACCCCGGGATGTTTTTCTCACTCCTACTAGTGAAGGTAATGTAACACACACCCATACAATGCGCACCACCCCGTGATGTTTTTCTCACTCCTACTAGTGAATGTAATGTAACACACACCCATACAATGCGCACCACCCCGCGATGTTTTTCAGAAACCTATCATACATTGCCACTGCATGTTCCCTGACCTCCCCATGCTGACCACCCCGCAGTGGTTTTCTCCATCCTACATTGCCACTCATTGCATATCCTAATTCAGACGGTCCGATTCACACCACCCCGTGATGTTTTTCTCACTCCTACTAGTGAATGTAATGTAACACACACCCATACAATGCGCACCACCCCGTGATGTTTTTCTCACTCCTACTAGTGAATGTAATGTAACACACACCCATACAATGCGCACCACCCCGTGATGTTTTTCTCACTCCTACTAGTGAATGTAATGTAACACACACCCATACAATGCGCACCACCCCGTGATGTTTTTCTCACTCCTACTAGTGAATGTAATGTAACACACACCCATACAATGCGCACCACACCGTGATGTTTTTCTCACTCCTACTAGTGAATGTAATGTAACACACACCCATACAATGCGCACCACCCCGTGATGTTTTTCTCACTCCTACTAGTGAATGTAATGTAACACACACCCAAACAATGCGCACCACCCCGTGATGTTTTTCTCACTCCTACGAGTGAATGTAATGTAACACACACCCATACAATGCGCACCACCCCGCGATATTTTTCAGAAACCTATCATACATTGCCACTGCATGTTCCCTGACCTCCCCATGCTGACCACCCCGCAGTGCTTTTCTCCATCCTACATTGCCACTCACTGCCTATCCTAATTCAGACGGTCCGATTCACACCACCCCGTGATGTTTTTCTCACTCCTACTAGTGAATGTAATGTAACACACACCCATACAATGCGCACCACCCCGTGATGTTTTTCTCACTCCTACTAGTGAATGTAATGTAACACACACCCATACAATGCGCACCACCCCGTGATGTTTTTCTCACTCCTACTAGTGAATGTAATGTAACACACACCCATACAATGCGCACCACCCCGTGATGTTTTTCTCACTCCTACTAGTGAATCTAATGTAACACACACCCATACAATGCGCACCACCCCACGATGTTTTTCAGAAACCTATCCTACATTGCCACTGCATGTTCCCTGACCTCCCCCTGCTGACCACTCCGCGGTGCTTTTCTCCATCTTACATTGCCACTCACTGCCTATCCTAATTCAGACGCTCCGAGTCACACCACCCCGTGATGTTTTTCTCACTCCTACTAGTGAATGTAATGTAACACACACCCATACAATGCGCACCACCCCATGATGTTTTTCTCACTCCTACTAGTGAATGTAATGTAACACACACCCATACAATGCGCACCACCCCGTGATGTTTTTCTCACTCCTACTAGTGAATGTAATGTAACACACACCCATACAATGCGCACCACGCCGCGGTGTTTTTCAGAAACCTATCATACATTGCCACTGCATGTTCCCTGACCTCCCCATGCTGACCACCCCGCCGTGCTTTTCTCCATCCTACATTGCCACTCACTGCCTATCCTAATTCCGACGGTCCGCTTCACACCACCCCGTGATGTTTTTCTCACTCCTACTAGTGAATGTAATGTAACACACACCCATACAATGCGCACCACCCCGCGATGTTTTTCAGAAACCTATCATACATTGCCACTGCATGTTCCCTGACCTCCCCATGCTGACCACCCCGCAGTGCTTTTCTCCATCCTACATTGCCACTCACTGCCTATCCTAATTCAGACCCTCCGAGTCACACCACCCCGTGATGTTTTTCTCACTCCTACTAGTGAATGTAATGTAACACACACCCATACAATGCGCACCACCCCGTGATGTTTTTCTCACTCCTACTAGTGAATGTAATGTAACACACACCCATACCATGCGCACCACCCCGTGATGTTTTTCTCACTCCTACTAGTGAATGTAATGTAACACACACCCATACCATGCGCACCACCCCGTGATGTTTTTCTCACTCCTACTAGTGAATGTAATGTAACACACACCCATACAATGCGCACCACCCCGTGATGTTTTTCTCACTCCTACTACTGAATGTAATGTAACACACGCCCATACAATGCGCACCACCCCGTGATGTTTTTCTCACTCCTACTAGTGAATGTAATGTAACACAAACCCATACAATGCGCACCACCCCGTGATGTTTTTCTCACTCCTACTAGTGAATGTAATGTAACACACACCCATACAATGCGCACCACCCCGTGCTGTTTTTCTCACTCCTACTAGTGAATGTAATGTAACACACACCCATACAATGCGCACCACCCCTTGATGTTTTTCTCACTCCTCCTAGTGAATGTAATGTAACACACACCCATACAATGCGCACCACCCCGTGATGTTTTTCTCAATCCTACTAGTGAATGTAATGTAACACACACCCATACATTGCGCACCACCCCGTGATGTTTTTCTCACTCCTACTAGTGAATGTAATGTAACACAAACCCATACAATGCGCACCACCCCGTGATTTTTTTCTCACTCCTACTAGTGAATGTAATGTAACACACACCCATACAATGTGCACCACCGCACGATGTTTTTCAGAAATCTATCCTACATTGCAACTGCACGTTCCCTGACCTCCCCATGCTGACCATCCCGCGGTGCTTTTCTCCATCTTACATTGCCACTCACTGCCTATCCTAATTCAGACCCTCCGATTCACACCACCCCGTGAGGTTTTTCTCACTCCTAGTACTGAATGTAATGTAACACACACCCATACAATGCGCACCACTCCGTGATGTTTTTCTCACTCCTACTCTTGAATGTAATGTAACACACACCCATACAATGCGCACCACCCCGTGATGTTTTTTGCACTCCTACTAGTGAATGTAATGTAACACACACCCATACAATGCGCACCACCCCGGGATGTTTTTCTCACTCCTCCTAGTGAATGTAATGTAACACACACCCATACAATGCGCACCACCCCGGGATGTTTTTGTCACTCCTACTAGTGAAGGTAATGTAACACACACCCATACAATGCGCACCACCCCGTGATGTTTTTCTCACTCCTACTAGTGAATCTAATGTAACACACACCCATACAATGCGCACCACCCCGTGATGTTTTTCTCACTGCTACTAGTGAATGTAATGTAACACACACTCACACAATGCGCACCACCCCGTGATGTTCTTCTCACTCCTACTAGTGAATGTAATGTAACACACACCCATACAATGCGCACCACCCCGTGATGTTTTTCTCACTTCTACTAGTGAATGTAATGTAACACACACCCATACAATGCGCACCACCCCGTGATGTTTTTCTCACTCCTACTAGTGAATGTAATGTAACACACACCCATACAATGCGCACCACCCCGTGATGTTTTTCTCACTCCTACTAGTGAATGTAATGTAACACACACCCATACAATGCGCACCACCCCGTGATGTGTTTCTCACTCCTACTAGTGAATGTAATGCAACACACACCCATACAATGTGCACCACCCCGTGATGTTTTTCTCACTCCTACTAGTGAATGTAATGTAACACACACCCATACAATGCGCACCACCCCGTGATGTTTTTCTCACTCCTACTAGTGAATCTAATGTAACACACACCCATACAATGCGCACCACCCCGCGATATTTTTCAGAAACCTATCCTACATTGCCACTGCATGTTCCCTGACCTCCCCATGCTGACCACTCCGCGGTGCTTTTCTCCATCTTACATTGCCACTCACTGCCTATCCTAATTCAGACCCTCCGAGTCACACCACCCCGTGATGTTTTTCTCACTCCTACTAGTGAATGTAATGTAACACACACCCATACAATGCGCACCACCCCGTGATGTTTTTCTCACTCCTACTAGTGAATGTAATGTAACACACACCCATACCATGCGCACCACCCCGTGATGTTTTTCTCACTCCTACTAGTGAATGTAATGTAACACACACCCATACCATGCGCACCACCCCGTGATGTTTTTCTCACTCCTACTAGTGAATGTAATGTAACACACACCCATACAATGCGCACCACCCCGTGATGTTTTTCTCACTCCTACTAGTGAATGTAATGTAACACACGCCCATACAATGCGCACCACCCCGTGATGTTTTTCTCACTCCTACTAGTGAATGTAATGTAACACAAACCCATACAATGCGCACCACCCCGTGATGTTTTTCTCACTCCTACTAGTGAATGTAATGTAACACACACCCATACAATGCGCACCACCCCGTGCTGTTTTTCTCACTCCTACTAGTGAATGTAATGTAACACACACCCATACAATGCGCACCACCCCTTGATGTTTTTCTCACTCCTCCTAGTGAATGTAATGTAACACACACCCATACAATGCGCACCACCCCGTGATGTTTTTCTCACTCCTACTAGTGAATGTAATGTAACACACACCCATACATTGCGCACCACCCCGTGATGTTTTTCTCACTCCTACTAGTGAATGTAATGTAACACAAACCCATACAATGCGCACCACCCCGTGATTTTTTTCTCACTCCTACTAGTGAATGTAATGTAACACACACCCATACAATAGGCACCACCCCGTGATGTTTTTCGCACTCCTACTAGTGAATGTAATGTAACACACACCCATACAATGCGCACCACCCCTTGATGTTTTTCTCACTCCTCATAGTGAATGTAATGTAACACACACCCATACAATGCACACCACCCCGGGATGTTTTTCTCACTCCTACTAGTGAAGGTAATGTAACACACACCCATACAATGCGCACCACCCCGTGATGTTTTTCTCACTCCTACTAGTGAATGTAATGTAACACACACCCATACAATGCGCACCACCGCACGATGTTTTTCAGAAACCTATCCTACATTGCCACTGCACGTTCCTGACCTCCCCATGCTGACCATCCCGCGGTGCTTTTCTCCATCTTACATTGCCACTCACTGCCTATCCTAATTCAGACACTCCGATTCACACCACCCCGTGAGGTTTTTCTCACTCCTAGTAGTGAATGTAATGTAACACACAGCCATACAATGCGCACCACTCCGTGATGTTTTTCTCACTCCTACTAGTGAATGTAATGTAACACACACCCATACAATGCGCACCACCCCGTGATGTTTTTCTCACTCCTACTAGTGAATGTAATGTAACACACACCCATACAATGCGCACCACCCCGTGATGTTTTTCTCACTCCTACTAGTGAATGTAATGTAACACACACCCATACAATGCGCACCACACCGTGATGTTTTTCTCACTACTACTAGTGAATGTAATGTAACACACACCCGTACAATGCGCACCACCCCGTGATGTTTTTCTCACTCCTACTAGTGAATCTAATGTAACACACACCCAAACAATGCGCACCACCCCTTGATGTTTTTCTCACTCCTACTAGTGAATGTAATGTAACACACACCGATACAATGCGTACCACCCCGTGATGTTTTTCTCACTCCTACTAGTGAATGTAATGTAACACAAACCCATACAATGCGCACCACCCCGTGATGTTTTTCTCACTCCTCCTAGTGAATGTAATGTAACACACACCCATACAATGCGCACCACCCGTGATGTTTTTCTCACTGCTACTAGTGAATGTAATGTAACACACACCCGTACAATGCGCACCACCCCGTGATGTTTTTCTCACTCCTACTAGTGAATGTAATGTAACACACACCCATACAATGCGCACCACCCGTGATGTTTTTCTCACTGCTACTAGTGAATGTAATGTAACACACACCCGTACAATGCGCACCACCCGTGATGTTTTTCTCACTGCTACTAGTGAATGTAATGTAACACACACCCGTACAATGCGCACCACCCCGTGATGTTTTTCTCACTCCTCCTAGTGAATGTAATGTAACACACACCCATACAATGCGCACCACACCGTGATGTTTTTCTCACTACTACTAGTGAATGTAATGTAACACACACCCGTACAATGCGCACCACCCCGTGATGTTTTTCTCACTCCTACTAGTGAATGTAATGTAACACACACCCATACAATGCGCACCACCCCGTGATGTTTTTTTCACTCCTACTAGTGAATGCAATGTAACACACACCCATACAATGCGCACCATCCCTTGATGTTTTTCTCACTCCTACTAGTGAATGTAATGTAACACAAACCCATACAATGCGCACCACCCCGTGATGTTTTTCTCACTCCTACTAGTGAATGTAATGTAACACACACCCATACAATGCGCACCACCCCGTGATGTTTTTCTCACTCCTACTAGTGAATCTAATGTAACACACACCCATACAATGCGCACCACCCCACGATGTTTTTCAGAAACCTATCCTACATTGCCAGTGCATGTTCCCTGACCTCCCCATGCTGACCACTCCGCGGTGCTTTTCTCCATCTTACATTGCCATTCACTGCCTATCCTAATTCAGACCCTCCGAGTCACACCACCCCGTGATGTTTTTCTCACTCCTACTAGTGAATGTAATGTAACACACACCCATACAACGCGCACCACCCCATGATGTTTTTCTCACTCCTACTAGTGAATGTAATGTAACACACACCCATAAAATGCGCACCACCCCGTGATGTTTTTCACACTCCTACTAGTGAATGTAATGTAACACACACCCAAACAATGCGCACCACCCCGTGATGTTTTTCTCACTCCTACTAGTGAATGTAATGTAACACACACCAATACAATGCGCACCACACCGTGATGTTTTTCTCACTCCTACTAGTGAATGTAATGTAACACACACCCATACAATGCGCACCACGCCGCGATGTTTTTCAGAAACCTATCATATATTGCCACTGCATGTTCCCTGACCTCCCCATGCTGACCACCCCGCAGTGCTTTTCTCCATCCTACATTGCCACTCACTGCCTATCCTAATTCAGACGGTCCGATTCACACCACCCCGTGATGTTTTTCTCACTCCTACTAGTGAATGTAATGTAACACACACCCATACAATGCGCACCACCCCGTGATGTTTTTCTCACTCCTACTAGTGAATGTAATGTAACACACACCCATACAATGCGCACCACCCCGTGATGTTTTTCTCACTCCTACTAGTGAATGTAATGTAACACACACCCATAAAATGCGCACCACGCCGCGATGTTTTTCAGAAACCTATCATACATTGCCACTGCATGTTCCCTGACCTCCCCATGCTGACCACCCCGCAGTGCTTTTCTCCATCCTACATTGCCACTCACTGCCTATCCTAATTCAGACGGTCCGATTCACACCACCCCGTGATGTTTTTCTCACTCCTACTAGTGAATGTAATGTAACACACACCCATACAATGTGCACCACCCCATGATGTTTTTCTCACTCCTACTAGTGAATGTAATGTAACACACACCCATACAATGCGCACCACCCCGTGATGTTTTTCTCACTCCTACTAGTGAATGTAATGTAACACACACCCATACAATGCGCACCACGCCGCGGTGTTTTTCAGAAACCTATCATACATTGCCACTGCATGTTCCCTGACCTCCCCATGCTGACCACCCCGCCGTGCTTTTCTCCATCCTACATTGCCACTCACTGCCTATCCTAATTCCGACGGTCCGCTTCACACCACCCCGTGATGTTTTTCTCACTCCTACTAGTGAATGTAATGTAACACACACCCATACAATGCGCACCACCCCGCGATGTTTTTCAGAAACCTATCATACATTGCCACTGCATGTTCCCTGACCTCCCCATGCTGACCACCCCGCAGTGCTTTTCTCCATCCTACATTGCCACTCACTGCCTATCCTAATTCAGACCCTCCGAGTCACACCACCCCGTGATGTTTTTCTCACTCCTACTAGTGAATGTAATGTAACACACACCCATACAATGCGCACCACCCCGTGATGTTTTTCTCACTCCTACTAGTGAATGTAATGTAACACACACCCATACCATGCGCACCACCCCGTGATGTTTTTCTCACTCCTACTAGTGAATGTAATGTAACACACACCCATACCATGCGCACCACCCCGTGATGTTTTTCTCACTCCTACTAGTGAATGTAATGTAACACACACCCATACAATGCGCACCACCCCGTGATGTTTTTCTCACTCCTACTACTGAATGTAATGTAACACACGCCCATACAATGCGCACCACCCCGTGATGTTTTTCTCACTCCTACTAGTGAATGTAATGTAACACAAACCCATACAATGCGCACCACCCCGTGATGTTTTTCTCACTCCTACTAGTGAATGTAATGTAACACACACCCATACAATGCGCACCACCCCGTGCTGTTTTTCTCACTCCTACTAGTGAATGTAATGTAACACACACCCATACAATGCGCACCACCCCTTGATGTTTTTCTCACTCCTCCTAGTGAATGTAATGTAACACACACCCATACAATGCGCACCACCCCGTGATGTTTTTCTCAATCCTACTAGTGAATGTAATGTAACACACACCCATACATTGCGCACCACCCCGTGATGTTTTTCTCACTCCTACTAGTGAATGTAATGTAACACAAACCCATACAATGCGCACCACCCCGTGATTTTTTTCTCACTCCTACTAGTGAATGTAATGTAACACACACCCATACAATGCGCACCACCGCACGATGTTTTTCAGAAATCTATCCTACATTGCAACTGCACGTTCCCTGACCTCCCCATGCTGACCATCCCGCGGTGCTTTTCTCCATCTTACATTGCCACTCACTGCCTATCCTAATTCAGACCCTCCGATTCACACCACCCCGTGAGGTTTTTCTCACTCCTAGTACTGAATGTAATGTAACACACACCCATACAATGCGCACCACTCCGTGATGTTTTTCTCACTCCTACTCTTGAATGTAATGTAACACACACCCATACAATGCGCACCACCCCGTGATGTTTTTTGCACTCCTACTAGTGAATGTAATGTAACACACACCCATACAATGCGCACCACCCCGGGATGTTTTTCTCACTCCTCCTAGTGAATGTAATGTAACACACACCCATACAATGCGCACCACCCCGGGATGTTTTTGTCACTCCTACTAGTGAAGGTAATGTAACACACACCCATACAATGCGCACCACCCCGTGATGTTTTTCTCACTCCTACTAGTGAATCTAATGTAACACACACCCATACAATGCGCACCACCCCGTGATGTTTTTCTCACTGCTACTAGTGAATGTAATGTAACACACACCCACACAATGCGCACCACCCCGTGATGTTCTTCTCACTCCTACTAGTGAATGTAATGTAACACACACCCATACAATGCGCACCACCCCGTGATGTTTTTCTCACTCCTACTAGTGAATGTAATGTAACACACACCCATACAATGCGCACCACCCCGTGATGTTTTTCTCACTCCTACTAGTGAATGTAATGTAACACACACCCATACAATGCGCACCACCCCGTGATGTTTTTCTCACTCCTACTAGTGAATGTAATGTAACACACACCCATACAATGCGCACCACCCCGTGATGTGTTTCTCACTCCTACTAGTGAATGTAATGCAACACACACCCATACAATGTGCACCACCCCGTGATGTTTTTCTCACTCCTACTAGTGAATGTAATGTAACACACACCCATACAATGCGCACCACCCCGTGATGTTTTTCTCACTCCTACTAGTGAATCTAATGTAACACACACCCATACAATGCGCACCACCCCGCGATATTTTTCAGAAACCTATCCTACATTGCCACTGCATGTTCCCTGACCTCCCCATGCTGACCACTCCGCGGTGCTTTTCTCCATCTTACATTGCCACTCACTGCCTATCCTAATTCAGACCCTCCGAGTCACACCACCCCGTGATGTTTTTCTCACTCCTACTAGTGAATGTAATGTAACACACACCCATACAATGCGCACCACCCCGTGATGTTTTTCTCACTCCTACTAGTGAATGTAATGTAACACACACCCATACCATGCGCACCACCCCGTGATGTTTTTCTCACTCCTACTAGTGAATGTAATGTAACACACACCCATACCATGCGCACCACCCCGTGATGTTTTTCTCACTCCTACTAGTGAATGTAATGTAACACACACCCATACAATGCGCACCACCCCGTGATGTTTTTCTCACTCCTACTAGTGAATGTAATGTAACACACGCCCATACAATGCGCACCACCCCGTGATGTTTTTCTCACTCCTACTAGTGAATGTAATGTAACACAAACCCATACAATGCGCACCACCCCGTGATGTTTTTCTCACTCCTACTAGTGAATGTAATGTAACACACACCCATACAATGCGCACCACCCCGTGCTGTTTTTCTCACTCCTACTAGTGAATGTAATGTAACACACACCCATACAATGCGCACCACCCCTTGATGTTTTTCTCACTCCTCCTAGTGAATGTAATGTAACACACACCCATACAATGCGCACCACCCCGTGATGTTTTTCTCACTCCTACTAGTGAATGTAATGTAACACACACCCATACATTGCGCACCACCCCGTGATGTTTTTCTCACTCCTACTAGTGAATGTAATGTAACACAAACCCATACAATGCGCACCACCCCGTGATTTTTTTCTCACTCCTACTAGTGAATGTAATGTAACACACACCCATACAATAGGCACCACCCCGTGATGTTTTTCGCACTCCTACTAGTGAATGTAATGTAACACACACCCATACAATGCGCACCACCCCTTGATGTTTTTCTCACTCCTCATAGTGAATGTAATGTAACACACACCCATACAATGCGCACCACCCCGGGATGTTTTTCTCACTCCTACTAGTGAAGGTAATGTAACACACACCCATACAATGCGCACCACCCCGTGATGTTTTTCTCACTCCTACTAGTGAATGTAATGTAACACACACCCATACAATGCGCACCACCGCACGATGTTTTTCAGAAACCTATCCTACATTGCCACTGCACGTTCCTGACCTCCCCATGCTGACCATCCCGCGGTGCTTTTCTCCATCTTACATTGCCACTCACTGCCTATCCTAATTCAGACACTCCGATTCACACCACCCCGTGAGGTTTTTCTCACTCCTAGTAGTGAATGTAATGTAACACACAGCCATACAATGCGCACCACTCCGTGATGTTTTTCTCACTCCTACTAGTGAATGTAATGTAACACACACCCATACAATGCGCACCACCCCGTGATGTTTTTCTCACTCCTACTAGTGAATGTAATGTAACACACACCCATACAATGCGCACCACCCCGTGATGTTTTTCTCACTCCTACTAGTGAATGTAATGTAACACACACCCATACAATGCGCACCACACCGTGATGTTTTTCTCACTACTACTAGTGAATGTAATGTAACACACACCCGTACAATGCGCACCACCCCGTGATGTTTTTCTCACTCCTACTAGTGAATCTAATGTAACACACACCCAAACAATGCGCACCACCCCTTGATGTTTTTCTCACTCCTACTAGTGAATGTAATGTAACACACACCGATACAATGCGTACCACCCCGTGATGTTTTTCTCACTCCTACTAGTGAATGTAATGTAACACAAACCCATACAATGCGCACCACCCCGTGATGTTTTTCTCACTCCTCCTAGTGAATGTAATGTAACACACACCCATACAATGCGCACCACCCGTGATGTTTTTCTCACTGCTATTAGTGAATGTAATGTAACACACACCCATACAATGCGCACCACCCCTTGATGTTTTTCTCACTCCTACTAGTGAATGTAATGTAACACACACCCATACAGTGCGCACCACCCCGTGATGTTTTTCTCACTCCTACTAGTGAATGTAATGTAACACACACCCATACAATGCGCACCACCCCGTGATGTTTTTCTCACTCCTACTACTGAATGTAATGTAACACACGCCCATACAATGCGCACCACCCCGTGATGTTTTTCTCACTCCTACTAGTGAATGTAATGTAACACAAACCCATACAATGCGCACCACCCCGTGATGTTTTTCTCACTCCTACTAGTGAATGTAATGTAACACACACCCATACAATGCGCACCACCCCGTGCTGTTTTTCTCACTCCTACTAGTGAATGTAATGTAACACACACCCATACAATGCGCACCACCCCTTGATGTTTTTCTCACTCCTCCTAGTGAATGTAATGTAACACACACCCATACAATGCGCACCACCCCGTGATGTTTTTCTCAATCCTACTAGTGAATGTAATGTAACACACACCCATACATTGCGCACCACCCCGTGATGTTTTTCTCACTCCTACTAGTGAATGTAATGTAACACAAACCCATACAATGCGCACCACCCCGTGATTTTTTTCTCACTCCTACTAGTGAATGTAATGTAACACACACCCATACAATGCGCACCACCGCACGATGTTTTTCAGAAATCTATCCTACATTGCAACTGCACGTTCCCTGACCTCCCCATGCTGACCATCCCGCGGTGCTTTTCTCCATCTTACATTGCCACTCACTGCCTATCCTAATTCAGACCCTCCGATTCACACCACCCCGTGAGGTTTTTCTCACTCCTAGTACTGAATGTAATGTAACACACACCCATACAATGCGCACCACTCCGTGATGTTTTTCTCACTCCTACTCTTGAATGTAATGTAACACACACCCATACAATGCGCACCACCCCGTGATGTTTTTTGCACTCCTACTAGTGAATGTAATGTAACACACACCCATACAATGCGCACCACCCCGGGATGTTTTTCTCACTCCTCCTAGTGAATGTAATGTAACACACACCCATACAATGCGCACCACCCCGGGATGTTTTTGTCACTCCTACTAGTGAAGGTAATGTAACACACACCCATACAATGCGCACCACCCCGTGATGTTTTTCTCACTCCTACTAGTGAATCTAATGTAACACACACCCATACAATGCGCACCACCCCGTGATGTTTTTCTCACTGCTACTAGTGAATGTAATGTAACACACACCCACACAATGCGCACCACCCCGTGATGTTCTTCTCACTCCTACTAGTGAATGTAATGTAACACACACCCATACAATGCGCACCACCCCGTGATGTTTTTCTCACTCCTACTAGTGAATGTAATGTAACACACACCCATACAATGCGCACCACCCCGTGATGTTTTTCTCACTCCTACTAGTGAATGTAATGTAACACACACCCATACAATGCGCACCACCCCGTGATGTTTTTCTCACTCCTACTAGTGAATGTAATGTAACACACACCCATACAATGCGCACCACCCCGTGATGTGTTTCTCACTCCTACTAGTGAATGTAATGCAACACACACCCATACAATGTGCACCACCCCGTGATGTTTTTCTCACTCCTACTAGTGAATGTAATGTAACACACACCCATACAATGCGCA
The DNA here is from genome assembly GCF_034190915.1 of Cavia porcellus. Lineage (NCBI taxonomy): Eukaryota > Metazoa > Chordata > Mammalia > Rodentia > Caviidae > Cavia > Cavia porcellus. The sequence goes on from NW_026947556.1 coordinate 2,585,583, forward strand.
CCACCCCGTGATGTTTTTCTCACTCCTACTAGTGAATCTAATGTAACACACACCCATACAATGCGCACCACCCCGCGATATTTTTCAGAAACCTATCCTACATTGCCACTGCATGTTCCCTGACCTCCCCATGCTGACCACTCCGCGGTGCTTTTCTCCATCTTACATTGCCACTCACTGCCTATCCTAATTCAGACCCTCCGAGTCACACCACCCCGTGATGTTTTTCTCACTCCTACTAGTGAATGTAATGTAACACACACCCATACAATGCGCACCACCCCGTGATGTTTTTCTCACTCCTACTAGTGAATGTAATGTAACACACACCCATACCATGCGCACCACCCCGTGATGTTTTTCTCACTCCTACTAGTGAATGTAATGTAACACACACCCATACCATGCGCACCACCCCGTGATGTTTTTCTCACTCCTACTAGTGAATGTAATGTAACACACACCCATACAATGCGCACCACCCCGTGATGTTTTTCTCACTCCTACTAGTGAATGTAATGTAACACACGCCCATACAATGCGCACCACCCCGTGATGTTTTTCTCACTCCTACTAGTGAATGTAATGTAACACAAACCCATACAATGCGCACCACCCCGTGATGTTTTTCTCACTCCTACTAGTGAATGTAATGTAACACACACCCATACAATGCGCACCACCCCGTGCTGTTTTTCTCACTCCTACTAGTGAATGTAATGTAACACACACCCATACAATGCGCACCACCCCTTGATGTTTTTCTCACTCCTCCTAGTGAATGTAATGTAACACACACCCATACAATGCGCACCACCCCGTGATGTTTTTCTCACTCCTACTAGTGAATGTAATGTAACACACACCCATACATTGCACACCACCCCGTGATGTTTTTCTCACTCCTACTAGTGAATGTAATGTAACACAAACCCATACAATGCGCACCACCCCGTGATTTTTTTCTCACTCCTACTAGTGAATGTAATGTAACACACACCCATACAATAGGCACCACCCCGTGATGTTTTTCGCACTCCTACTAGTGAATGTAATGTAACACACACCCATACAATGCGCACCACCCCTTGATGTTTTTCTCACTCCTCATAGTGAATGTAATGTAACACACACCCATACAATGCGCACCACCCCGGGATGTTTTTCTCACTCCTACTAGTGAAGGTAATGTAACACACACCCATACAATGCGCACCACCCCGTGATGTTTTTCTCACTCCTACTAGTGAATGTAATGTAACACACACCCATACAATGCGCACCACCGCACGATGTTTTTCAGAAACCTATCCTACATTGCCACTGCACGTTCCTGACCTCCCCATGCTGACCATCCCGCGGTGCTTTTCTCCATCTTACATTGCCACTCACTGCCTATCCTAATTCAGACACTCCGATTCACACCACCCCGTGAGGTTTTTCTCACTCCTAGTAGTGAATGTAATGTAACACACAGCCATACAATGCGCACCACTCCGTGATGTTTTTCTCACTCCTACTAGTGAATGTAATGTAACACACACCCATACAATGCGCACCACCCCGTGATGTTTTTCTCACTCCTACTAGTGAATGTAATGTAACACACACCCATACAATGCGCACCACCCCGTGATGTTTTTCTCACTCCTACTAGTGAATGTAATGTAACACACACCCATACAATGCGCACCACACCGTGATGTTTTTCTCACTACTACTAGTGAATGTAATGTAACACACACCCGTACAATGCGCACCACCCCGTGATGTTTTTCTCACTCCTACTAGTGAATCTAATGTAACACACACCCAAACAATGCGCACCACCCCTTGATGTTTTTCTCACTCCTACTAGTGAATGTAATGTAACACACACCGATACAATGCGTACCACCCCGTGATGTTTTTCTCACTCCTACTAGTGAATGTAATGTAACACAAACCCATACAATGCGCACCACCCCGTGATGTTTTTCTCACTCCTCCTAGTGAATGTAATGTAACACACACCCATACAATGCGCACCACCCGTGATGTTTTTCTCACTGCTATTAGTGAATGTAATGTAACACACACCCATACAATGCGCACCACCCCTTGATGTTTTTCTCACTCCTACTAGTGAATGTAATGTAACACACACCCATACAGTGCGCACCACCCCGTGATGTTTTTCTCACTCCTACTAGTGAATGTAATGTAACACACACCCATACAATGCGCACCACCCCGGGATGTTTTTCTCACTCCTACTAATGAAGGTAATGTAACACACACCCATACAATGTGCACCACCCCGTGATGTTTTTCTCACTCCTACTAGTGAATGTAATGTAACACACACCCATACAATGCGCACCACCCCGTGATGTTTTTCTCACTCCTACTAGTGAATGTAATGTAACACACACCCATACAATGCGCACCACCCCGTGATGTTTTTCTCACTCCTACTAGTGAATGCAATGTAACACACACCCATACAATGCGCACCATCCCTTGATGTTTTTCTCACTCCTACTAGTGAATGTAATGTAACACAAACCCATACAATGCGCACCACCCCGTGATGTTTTTCTCACTCCTACTAGTGAATGTAATGTAACACACACCCATACAATGCGCACCACCCCGTGATGTTTTTCTCACTCCTACTAGTGAATCTAATGTAACACACACCCATACAATGCGCACCACCCCACGATGTTTTTCAGAAACCTATCCTACATTGCCAGTGCATGTTCCCTGACCTCCCCATGCTGACCACTCCGCGGTGCTTTTCTCCATCTTACATTGCCATTCACTGCCTATCCTAATTCAGACCCTCCGAGTCACACCACCCCGTGATGTTTTTCTCACTCCTACTAGTGAATGTAATGTAACACACACCCATACAACGCGCACCACCCCATGATGTTTTTCTCACTCCTACTAGTGAATGTAATGTAACACACACCCATAAAATGCGCACCACCCCGTGATGTTTTTCACACTCCTACTAGTGAATGTAATGTAACACACACCCAAACAATGCGCACCACCCCGTGATGTTTTTCTCACTCCTACTAGTGAATGTAATGTAACACACACCAATACAATGCGCACCACACCGTGATGTTTTTCTCACTCCTACTAGTGAATGTAATGTAACACACACCCATACAATGCGCACCACGCCGCGATGTTTTTCAGAAACCTATCATATATTGCCACTGCATGTTCCCTGACCTCCCCATGCTGACCACCCCGCAGTGCTTTTCTCCATCCTACATTGCCACTCACTGCCTATCCTAATTCAGACGGTCCGATTCACACCACCCCGTGATGTTTTTCTCACTCCTACTAGTGAATGTAATGTAACACACACCCATACAATGCGCACCACCCCGTGATGTTTTTCTCACTCCTACTAGTGAATGTAATGTAACACACACCCATACAATGCGCACCACCCCGTGATGTTTTTCTCACTCCTACTAGTGAATGTAATGTAACACACACCCATAAAATGCGCACCACGCCGCGATGTTTTTCAGAAACCTATCATACATTGCCACTGCATGTTCCCTGACCTCCCCATGCTGACCACCCCGCAGTGCTTTTCTCCATCCTACATTGCCACTCACTGCCTATCCTAATTCAGACGGTCCGATTCACACCACCCCGTGATGTTTTTCTCACTCCTACTAGTGAATGTAATGTAACTCACACCCATACAATGTGCACCACCCCGTGATGTTTTTCTCACTCCTACTAGTGAATGTAATGTAACACACACCCATACAATGCGCACCACCCCGTGATGTTTTTCTCACTCCTACTAGTGAATGTAATGTAACACACACCCATACAATGCGCACCACCCCGTGATGTTCTTCTCACTCCTACTAGTGAATGGAATGTAACACACACCCATACAATGCGCACCACCCCGTGATGTTCTTCTCACTCCTACTAGTGAATGTAATGTAACACACACCCATACAATGCGCACCACCCCGTGATGTTTTTCTCACTCCTACTAGTGAATGTAATGTAACACACACCCATACAATGCGCACCACCCCGTGATGTTTTTCTCACTCCTAGTAGTGAATGTAATGTAACACACACCCATACAATGCGCACCACCCCATGATGTTTTTCTCACTCCTACTAGTGAATGTAATGTAACACACACCCATACAATGCGCACCACCCCGTGATGTTTTTCTCACTCCTACTAGGGAATCTAATGTAACACACACCCATACAATGCCCACCACCCCGCGATATTTTTCAGAAACCTATCCTACATTGCCACTGCATGTTCCCTGACCTCCCCATGCTGACCACTCCGCGGTGCTTTTCTCCATCTTACATTGCCACTCAGTGCCTATCCTAATTCAGACCCTCCGAGTCACACCACCCCGTGATGTTTTTCTCACTCCTACTAGTGAATGTAATGTAACACACACCCATACGATGCGCACCACCCCGTGATGTTTTTCTCACTCCTACTAGTGAATGTAATGTAACACACACCCATACAATGCGCACCACCCGGTGATGTTTTTCTCACTCCTACTAGTGAATGTAATGTAACACACACCCATACATTGCGCACCACCCCGTGATGTTTTTCTCACTCCTACTAGTGAATGTAATGTAACACACACCCATACAATGCGCACCACCCCGTGATGTTTTTCTCATTCCTACTAGTGTATGTAATGTAACACAAACCCATACAATGCGCACCACCCCGTGATGTTTTTCTCACTGCTACTAGTGAATGTAATGTAACACACACCCATACAATGCGCACCACCCCGTGATGTTTTTTTCACTCCTACTAGTGAATGTAATGTAACACACACCCATACAATGCGCACCACGCCGTGATATTTTTCGCACTCCTACTAGTGAAAGTAATGTAACACACACCCATACAATGCGCACCACCCCGTCATGTTTTTCTCACTCCTACTAGTGAATGTAATGTAACACACACCCATACAATGCGCACCACCCCGTGATGTTTTTCTCACTCCTACTAGTGAATGTAATGTAACACACACCCATACAATGCGCACCACCCCGTCATGTTTTTCTCACTCCTACTAGTGAATCTAATGTAACACACACACATACAATGCGCACCACCCCGTGATGTTTTTCTCACTCCTAATAGTGAATGTAATGTGACACACACCCATACAATGGGCACCACCCCGTGATGTTTTTCTCACTCCTACTAGTGAATGTAATGTAACACACACCCATACAATGCACACCACCCCGTGATGTTTTTCTCACTCCTACTATTGAATGTATTGTAACACACACCCATACAATGCGCACCACCCCGTGATGTTTTTCTCATCCTACTAGTGAATGTAATGTGACACACACCCATACAATGCGCACCACCCCGTTATGTTTTTCTCACTCCTACTAGTGAATCTAATGTAACACACACCCAAACAATGCGCACCACCCCGTGATGTTTTTCTCACTCCTACTAGTCAATGTAATGTAACACACACCCATACAATGCGCACCACCCCGTGATGTTTTTCTCACTCCTACTAGTGAATCTAATGTAACACACACCCATACAATGCGCACCACCCCGTGATGTTTTTCTCACTCCTACTAGTGAATGTAATGTAACACACACCCATACAATGCGCACCACCCCGTGATGTTTTTCTCACTCCTACTAGTCAATGTAATGTAACACACACCCATAAAATGCACACCACCCCGTGATGTTTTTCTCACTCCTACTAGTGAATGTAATGTAACACAAACCCATACAATGCGCACCACCCCGTGATGTTTTTCTCACTCCTACTAGTGAATCTAATGTAACACACACCCATACAATGCGCACCACCCCGCGATGTTTTTCAGAAACCTATCCTACATTGCCACTGCATGTTCCCTGACCTCCCCATGCTGACCACCCCGCGGTGCTTTTCTCCATCTTACATTGCCACTCACTGCCTATCCTAATTCAGACCCTCCGATTCACACCACCCCGTGATGTGTTTCTCACTCCTAGTAGTGAATGTAATGTAACACACACCCATACAATGCGCACCATCCTGTGATGTTTTTCTCACTCCTACTAGTGAATGTAATGTAACACACACCCATACAATGCGCACCACCCCGTGATGTTTTTCTCACTCCTACTAGTGAATGTAATGTAACACACACCCATACAATGCGCACCACCCCGTGATGTTTTTTCTCACTCCTACTAGTGAATGTAATGTAACACACACCCATACAATGCGCACCACCCCGTGATGTTTATCTCACTCCTACTAGTGAATCTAATGTAACACACACACAAACAATGCGCACCACCCCGTGATGTTTTTCTCACTGCTACTAGTGAATGTAATGTAAAACACACCCATACAATGCGGACCACCCCGTGATGTTTTTCTCACTCCTACTAGTGAATGTAATGTAACACACACCCATACAATGCGCACCACCACGTGATGTTTTTCTCCCTCCTACTAGTGAATCTAATGTAACACACACCCATACAATGCGCACCACCCCGTGATGTTTTTCTCAATCCTACTAGTGAATGTAATGTAACACACACCCATACAATGCGCACCACCCCGTGATGTTTTTTTCACTCCTACTAGTGAATGTAATGTAACACACACCCATACAATGCGCACCACCCCGTGATGTTTTTCGCACTCCTACTAGTGAATGTATTGTAACACACACCCATACAATGCGCACCACCCCATCATGTTTTCTCACTCCTACTAGTGAATCTAATGTAACACACACCAATACAATGCGCACCACCCCATGATGTTTTTCTCACTCCTAGTAGTGAATGTAATGTAACACACACCCATACAATGAGCACCACCCCGTCATGCTTTTCTCACTCCTACTAGTGAATCTAATGTAAAACACACCCATACAATGCGCACCACCCCGTGATGTTTTTCTCACTCCTACTAGTGAATGTAATGTAACACACACCCATACAATGCGCACCACCCTGTGATGTTTTTCTCACTCCTACTAGTGAATGTAATGTAACACACACCCATACAATGCGCACTACCCCGTGATGTTTTTCTCACTCCTACTATTGAATGTATTGTAACACACACCCATACAATGCGCACCACCCCGTGATGTTTTTCTCATCCTACTAGTGAATGTAATGTAACACACACCCATACAATGCGCACCACCCCGTGATGTTTTTCTCACTCCTTCTAGTGAATGTAATGTAACACACACCCATACAATGCGCACCACCCTGTGATGTTTTTCTCACTCCTACTAGTGAATCTAATGTAACACACACCCAAACAATGCACGCCACCCCATGATGTTTTTCTCACTCCTACTAGTGAATGTAATGTAACACACACCTATACAATGCGCACCACCCCGCGATGTTTTTCAGAAACCTATCCTACATTGCCACTGCATGTTCCCTGACCTCCCCATGCTGACCACCCCGCGGTGCTTTTCTCCATCTTACATTGCAACTCACTGCCTATCCTAATTCAGACCCTCCGATTCACACCACCCCGTGATGTTTTTCTCACTCCTAGTAGTGAATGTAATGTAACACACACCCATAAAATGCGCACCACCCCGTGATGTTTTTCTCACTGCTACTAGTGAATGTAATGTAACACACACCCATACAATGCGCACCACCCCATGATGTTTTTCTCACTCCTACTAGTGAATGTAATGTAACACACACCCATACAATGCGCACCACCCCGTGATGTTTTTCTCACTCCTACTAGTGAATGTAATGTAACACACACCCATACAATGCGCACCACCCCGTGATGTTTTTCTCACTCCTACTAGTGAATGTAATGTAACACACACCCATACAATGCGCACCACCCCGTGATGTTTTTCTCACTCCTACTAGTGAATGTAATGTGACACACACCCATACAATGCGCACCACCCCGTGATGTTTTTCTCACTCCTACTAGTGAATGTAATGTGACACACACCCATACAATGCGCACCACCCCGTGATGTTTTTCTCACTCCTACTAGTGAATCTAATGTAACACACACCCATACAATGCGCACCACCCTGCAATGTTTTTCAGAAACCTATCCTACATTGCCACTGCATGTTCCCTGACCTCCCCATGCTGACCACCCCGCGGTGCTTTTCTCCATCTTACATTGCCACTCACTGCCTATCCTAATTCAGACGCTCCGATTCACACCACCCCGTGATGTTTTTCTCACTCCTAGTAGTGAATGTAATGTAACACACACCCATACAATGTGCACCACCCCGTGATGTTTTTCTCACTCCTACTAGTGAATGTAATGTAACACACACCCATACAATGCGCACCACGCCGTGATGTTTTTCTCACTCCTACTAGTGAATGTAATGTAACACACACCCATACAATGCGCACCACCCCGTGATGTTTTTCTCACTCCTACTAGTGAATGTAATGTAACACACACCCATACAATGCGCACCACCCCGTGATGTTTTTCTCACTCCTACTAGTGAATCTAATGTAACACACCCCCATACAATGCGCACCAACCCGTGATGTTTTTCTCACTCCTACTAGTGAATCTAATGTAACACACACCCATATAATGCGCACCACCCCGTGATGTTTTTTTCACTCCTACTAGTGAATGTAATGTAACACACACCCATACAATGCGCACCCCCCCGTGATGTTTTTCTCACTCCTACTAGTGAATGTAATGTAACACACACCCATTCAATGCGCACAACCCCGTGATGTTTTTCTCACTCCTACTAGTGAATGTATTGTAACACACACCCATACAATGCGCACCACCCCGTGATGTTTTTCTCATCCTACTAGTGAATGTAATGTAACACACACCCATACAATGCGCACGACCCCGTGATGCTTTTCTCACTCCTTCTAGTGAATGTAATGTAACACACACCCATACAATGCGCACCACCCCGTGATGTTTTTCTCACTCCTACTAGTGAATCTAATGTAACACACACCCAAACAATGCGCACCACCCCGTGATGTTTTTCTCACTCCTACTAGTGAATGTAATGTAACACACACTCATACAATGCGCACCACCCCGTGATGTTTTTCTCACTCCTAGTAGTGAATGTAATGTAACACACACCCATTCAATGCGCACCACCCTGTGATGTTTTTCTCACTCCTATTAGTGAATGTAAGGTAACACACACCCATACAATGCGCACCACCCCGTTTTGTTTTTCTCACTCCTACTAGTGTATGTAATGTAACACACACCCATACAATGCGCACCACCCCGTGATGTTTTTCTCACTCCTACTAGTGAATCTAATGTAACACACACGCATACAATGCGCACCACCCCGCGATGTTTTTCAGAAACATGTCCTACATTGCCACTGCATGTTCCCTGACCTCCCCATGCTGACCACCCCGCGGTGCTTTTCTCCATCTTACATTGCCACTCACTGCCTATCCTAATTCAGACCCTCCGATTCACACCACCCCGTGATGTTTTTCTCACTCCTACTAGTGAATGTAATGTAACACACACCCATACAATGCGCAAAACACCGTGATGTTTTTCTCACTCCTACTAGTGAATGTAATGTAACACACACCCATACAATGCGCACCACCCCGTGATGTTTTTCTCACTCCTACTAGTGAATGTATTGTAACACACACCCATACAATGCGCACCACCCCGTGATGTTTTTCTCATCCTACTAGTGAATGTATTGTAACACACACCCATACAATGCGCACCACCCCGTGATGTTTTTCTCACTCCTTCTAGTGAATGTAATGTAACCCACACCCATACAATGCGCACCACCCCGTGATGTTTTTCTCACTCCTACTAGTGTATCTAATGTAACACACACCCAAACAATGCGCACCACCCCGTGATGTTTTTCTCACTCCTACTAGTGAATGTAATGTAACACACACTCATACAATGCTCACCACCCCGTGATGTTTTTCTCACTCCTACTAGTGAATGTAATGTAACACACACCCATTCAATGCGCACCACCCCGTGATGTTTTTCTCACTCCTATTAGTGAATGTAATGTAACACACACCCATACAATGCGCACCACCCCGTGATGTTTTTCTCACTCCTACTAGTGTATGTTATGTAACACACCCATACAATGCGCACCACCCCGTGATGTTTTTCTCACTCCTACTGGTGAATGTAATGTAACACACACCCATACAATGCGCACCACCCCGTGATGTTTTTCTCACTCCTACTAGTGAATGTAATGTAACACACACCCATACAATGAGCACCACCCCGTGATGTTTTTCTCACTCATACTAGTGAGTGTAAAGTAACACACACCCATACAATGCACACCACCCCGTGATGTTTTTCTCACTCCTACTAGTGAATGTAATGTAACACACACCCATACAATGCGCACCACCCCGTGATGTTTTTTCTCACTCCTAGTAGTGAATGTAATGTAACACACACCCATACAATGCGCACCACCCCGTGATGTTTTTCTCACTCCTACTAGTGAATCTAATGTAACACACACCCAAACAATGCGCACCACCCCGTGATGTTTTTCTCACTGCTACTAGTGAATCTAATGTAACACACACCCATACAATGCGGACCACCCCGTGATCTTTTTCTAACTCCTACTAGTGAATGTAATGTAACACACACCCATACAATGCGCACCACCCCGTGATGTTTTTCTCACTCCTACTAGTGAATCTAATGTAACACACACCCATACAATGCGCACCACCCCGTGATGTTTTTCTCACTCCTACTAGTGAATCTAATGTAACACACACCCATACAATGCGCACCACCCCGTGATGTTTTTCTCACTCCTACTAGTGAATGTAATGTAACACACACCCATACAATGCGCACCACCCCGTGATGTTTTTCTCACTCCTACTAGTGAATGTAATGTAACACACACCCATACAATGCGCACCACCCCGTGATGTTTTTCTCACTCCTACTAGTGAATCTAATGTAACACACCCCCATACAATGCGCACCAACCCGTGATGTTTTTCTCACTCCTACTAGTGAATCTAATGTAACACACACCCATATAATGCGCACCACCCCGTGATGTTTTTTTCACTCCTACTAGTGAATGTAATGTAACACACACCCATACAATGCGCACCCCCCCGTGATGTTTTTCTCACTCCTACTAGTGAATGTAATGTAACACACACCCATTCAATGCGCACAACCCCGTGATGTTTTTCTCACTCCTACTAGTGAATGTATTGTAACACACACCCATACAATGCGCACCACCCCGTGATGTTTTTCTCATCCTACTAGTGAATGTAATGTAACACACACCCATACAATGCGCACGACCCCGTGATGCTTTTCTCACTCCTTCTAGTGAATGTAATGTAACACACACCCATACAATGCGCACCACCCCGTGATGTTTTTCTCACTCCTACTAGTGAATCTAATGTAACACACACCCAAACAATGCGCACCACCCCGTGATGTTTTTCTCACTCCTACTAGTGAATGTAATGTAACACACACTCATACAATGCGCACCACCCCGTGATGTTTTTCTCACTCCTAGTAGTGAATGTAATGTAACACACACCCATTCAATGCGCACCACCCTGTGATGTTTTTCTCACTCCTATTAGTGAATGTAAGGTAACACACACCCATACAATGCGCACCACCCCGTTTTGTTTTTCTCACTCCTACTAGTGTATGTAATGTAACACACACCCATACAATGCGCACCACCCCGTGATGTTTTTCTCACTCCTACTAGTGAATCTAATGTAACACACACGCATACAATGCGCACCACCCCGCGATGTTTTTCAGAAACATGTCCTACATTGCCACTGCATGTTCCCTGACCTCCCCATGCTGACCACCCCGCGGTGCTTTTCTCCATCTTACATTGCCACTCACTGCCTATCCTAATTCAGACCCTCCGATTCACACCACCCCGTGATGTTTTTCTCACTCCTACTAGTGAATGTAATGTAACACACACCCATACAATGCGCAAAACACCGTGATGTTTTTCTCACTCCTACTAGTGAATGTAATGTAACACACACCCATACAATGCGCACCACCCCGTGATGTTTTTCTCACTCCTACTAGTGAATGTATTGTAACACACACCCATACAATGCGCACCACCCCGTGATGTTTTTCTCATCCTACTAGTGAATGTATTGTAACACACACCCATACAATGCGCACCACCCCGTGATGTTTTTCTCACTCCTTCTAGTGAATGTAATGTAACCCACACCCATACAATGCGCACCACCCCGTGATGTTTTTCTCACTCCTACTAGTGTATCTAATGTAACACACACCCAAACAATGCGCACCACCCCGTGATGTTTTTCTCACTCCTACTAGTGAATGTAATGTAACACACACTCATACAATGCTCACCACCCCGTGATGTTTTTCTCACTCCTACTAGTGAATGTAATGTAACACACACCCATTCAATGCGCACCACCCCGTGATGTTTTTCTCACTCCTATTAGTGAATGTAATGTAACACACACCCATACAATGCGCACCACCCCGTGATGTTTTTCTCACTCCTACTAGTGTATGTTATGTAACACACCCATACAATGCGCACCACCCCGTGATGTTTTTCTCACTCCTACTGGTGAATGTAATGTAACACACACCCATACAATGCGCACCACCCCGTGATGTTTTTCTCACTCCTACTAGTGAATGTAATGTAACACACACCCATACAATGAGCACCACCCCGTGATGTTTTTCTCACTCATACTAGTGAGTGTAAAGTAACACACACCCATACAATGCACACCACCCCGTGATGTTTTTCTCACTCCTACTAGTGAATGTAATGTAACACACACCCATACAATGCGCACCACCCCGTGATGTTTTTTCTCACTCCTAGTAGTGAATGTAATGTAACACACACCCATACAATGCGCACCACCCCGTGATGTTTTTCTCACTCCTACTAGTGAATCTAATGTAACACACACCCAAACAATGCGCACCACCCCGTGATGTTTTTCTCACTGCTACTAGTGAATCTAATGTAACACACACCCATACAATGCGGACCACCCCGTGATCTTTTTCTAACTCCTACTAGTGAATGTAATGTAACACACACCCATACAATGCGCACCACCCCGTGATGTTTTTCTCACTCCTACTAGTGAATCTAATGTAACACACACCCATACAATGCGCACCACCCCGTGATGTTTTTCTCACTCCTACTAGTGAATCTAATGTAACACACACCCATACAATGCGCACCACCCCGTGATGTTTTTCTCACTCCTACTAGTGAATGTAATGTAACACACACCCATACAATGCGCACCACCCCGTGATGTTTTTCGCACTCCTACTAGTGAATGTAATGTAACACACACCCATACAATGCGCACCACCCCATCATGTTTTTCTCACTCCTACTAGTGAATGTAATGTAACACACACCCATACAATGCGCACCACCCCATGATGTTTTTCTCACTCCTAGCAGTGAATGTAATGTAACACACACCCATACAATGCACACCACCCCGTCATGTTTTTCTCACTCCTACTAGTGAATCTAATGTAAAACACACCCATACAATGCGCACCACCCCGTGATGTTTTTCTCACTCCTACTAGTGAATGTAATGTAACACACACCCATACAATGCGCACCACCCTGTGATGTTTTTCTCACTCCTACTAGTGAATGTAATGTAACACACACCCATACAATGCGCACCACCCCGTGATGTTTTTCTCACTCCTACTATTGAATGTATTGTAACACACACCCATACAATGCGCACCACCACGTGATGTTTTTCTCATCCTACTAGTGAATGTAATGTAACACACACCCATACAATGCGCACCACCCCGTGATGTTTTTCTCACTCCTTCTAGTGAATGTAATGTAACACACACCCATACAATGCGCACCACCCCGTGATGTTTTTCTCACTCCTACTAGTGAATCTAATGTAACACACACCCAAACAATGCGCACCACCCCATGATGTTTTTCTCACTCCTACTAGTGTATGTAATGTAACACACACCTATACAATGCGCACCACCCCGCGATGTTTTTCAGAAACCTATCCTACATTGCCACTGCATGTTCCCTGACCTCCCCATGCTGACCACCCCGCGGTGCTTTTCTCCATCTTACATTGCAACTCACTGCCTATCCTAATTCAGACCCTCCGATTCACACCACCCCGTGATGTTTTTCTCACTCCTAGTAGTGAATGTAATGTAACACACACCCATAAAATGCGCACCACCCCGTGATGTTTTTCTCACTGCTACTAGTGAATGTAATGTAACACACACCCATACAATGCGCACCACCCCGTGATGTTTTTCTCACTCCTACTAGTGAATGTAATGTAACACACACCCATACAATGCGCACCACCCCGTGATGTTTTTCTCACTCCTACTAGTGAATCTAATGTAACAAACACCCATACAATGCGCACCACAACGCAATGTTTTTCAGAAACCTATCCTACATTGCCACTGCATGTTCCCTGACCTTCCCATGCTGACCACCCCGCGGTGCTTTTCTCCATCTTACATTGCCACTCACTGCCTATCCTAATTCAGACGCTCCGATTCACACCACTCCGTGATGTTTTTCTCACTCCTAGTAGTGAATGTAATGTAACACACACCCATACAATGTGCACCACCCCGTGATGTTTTTCTCACTCCTACTAGTGAATGTAATGTAACACACACCCATACAATGCGCACCACCCCGTGATGTTTTTCTCACTCCTACTAGTGAATCTAATGTAACACACACCCATACAATGCGCACCACCCCGTGATGTTTTTCTCACTCATACTAGTGAATGTAATGTAACACACACCCATACAATGCGCACCACCCCGTGATGTTTTTCTCACTCCTACTAGTGAATGTAATGTAACACACACCCATACAATGCGCACCACCCCGTGATGTTTTTCTCACTCCTACTAGTGAATGTAATGTAACACACACCCATACAATGCGCACCACTCCGTGATGTTTTTCTCACTCCTACTAGTGAATCTAATGTAACACACACCCATACAATGCGCACCACCCCGTGATGTTTTTCTCACTCCTACTAGTGAATGTAATGTAACACACACCCATATAATGTGCACCACCCCGTGATGTTTTTTTCACTCCTACTAGTGAATGTAATGTAACACACACCCATACAATGCGCACCATCCCGTGATGTTTTTCTCACTCCTACTAGTGAATGTAATATAACACACAACCATAAAATGTGCACCACCCCGTGATGTTTTTCTCACTCCTACTAGTGAATGTAATGTAACACACACCCATACAATGCGCACCACCCCGTCATGTTTTTCTCACTCCTACTAGGGAATCTAATATAACACACACCGATACAATGCGCACCAGCCCGTGATGTTTTTCTCACTCCTACTAGTGAATGTAATGTAACACACACCCATACAATGCGCACCACCCCGTGATGTTTTTCTCACTCCTACTAGTGAATGTAATGTAACACACACCCATACAATGCGCACCACCCCGTGATGTTTTTCTCACTCCTACTAGTGAATGTAATGTAACACAAACCCATACAATGCGCACCACCCTGTGATGTTTTTCTCACTCCTACTAGTGAATGTAATGTAACACACACCCATACAATGAGCACCACCCCGTGATGTTTTTCTCACTCATACTAGTGAGTGTAATGTAACACACACCCATACAATGCGCACCACCCCGTCATGTTTTTCTCACTCCTACTAGTGAATGTAATGTAACACACACCCATACAATGCGCACCACCCCGTGATGTTTTTTCTCACTCCTAGTAGTGAATGTAATGTAACACGCACCCATACAATGCGCACCACCCCGTGATGTTTTTCTCACTCCTACTAGTGAATCTAATGTAACACACACCCAAACAATGCGCACCACCCCGTGATGTTTTTCTCACTGCTACTAGTGAATGTAATGTAACACACACCCATACAATGCGGACCACCCCGTGATGTTTTTCTCACTCCTACTAGTGAATGTAATGTAACACACACCCATACAATGCGCACCACTCCGTGATGTTTTTCTCACTCCTACTAGTGAATCTAATGTAACACACACCCATACAATGCGCACCACCCCGTGATGTTTTTCTCACTCCTACTAGTGAATCTAATGTAACACACACCCATACAATGCGCACCACCCTGTGATGTTTTTCTCACTCCTACTAGTGAATGTAATGTAACACACACCCATACAATGCGCACCACCCCGTGATGTTTTTCTCACTCCTACTAGTGAATGTAATATAACACACACCCATACAATGAGAACCACCCCGCGATGTTTTTGTCAATCATACTAGTGAATCTAATGTAACACACACCCAAACAATGCGCACCACCCCGTGATGTTTTTCTCACTGCTACTAGTGAATGTAATGTAACACACACCCATACAATGCGGACCACCCCGTGATGTTTTTCTCACTCCTACTAGTGAATGTAATGTAACACACACCCATACAATGCGCACCACCCCGTGATGTTTTTCTCACTCCTACTAGTGAATCTAATGTAACACACACCCATACAATGCGCACCACCCCGTGATGTTTTTCTCACTCCTACTAGTGAATCTAATGTAACACACACCCATACAATGCGCACCACCCTGTGATGTTTTTCTCACTCCTACTAGTGAATGTAATGTAACACACACCCATACAATGCGCACCACCCCGTGATGTTTTTCTCACTCCTACTAGTGAATGTAATGTAACACACACCCATACAATGCGCACAGCCCCGTGATGTTTTTCTCACTCCTACTAGTGAATGTAATGTAACACACACCCATACAATGCGCACCACCCCGTGATGTTTTTCTCACTCCTACTAGTGAATGTAATGTAACACACACCCATACAATGCGCACCACCCCGTGATGTTTTTCTCACTCCTACTAGTGAATGTAATGTAACACACACCCATACAATGCGCACCACCCCGTGATGTTTTTCTCACTCCTACTAGTGAATCTAATGTAACACACACCCATACAATGCGCACCACCCCGTGATGTTTTTCTCACTCCTACTAGTGAATCTAATGTAACACACACCCAAACAATGCGCACCACCCCGTGATGTTTTTCTCACTCCTACTAGTGAATGTAATGTAACACACACTCATACAATGCGCACCACCCCGTGATGTTTTTCTCACTCCTAGTAGTGAATGTAATGTAACACACACCCATTCAATGCGCACCACACCGTGATGTTTTTCTCACTCCTACTAGTGAATCTAATATAACACACACCCATACAATGCGCACCACCCCGTGATGTTTTTCTCACTCCTACTAGTGTATGTAATGTAACACACACCCATACAATGCGCACCACCCCGTGATGTTTTTCTCACTCCTACTAGTGAATCTAATGTAACACACACGCATACAATGCGCACCACCCCGCGATGTTTTTCAGAAACATGTCCTACATTGCCACTGCATGTTCCCTGACCTCCCCATGCTGACCACCCCGCGGTGCTTTTCTCCATCTTACATTGCCACTCACTGCCTATACTAATTCAGACCCTCCGATTCACACCACCCCGTGATGTTTTTCTCACTCCTACTAGTGAATGTAATGTAACACACACCCATACAATGCGCAAAACACCGTGATGTTTTTCTCACTCCTACTAGTGAATGTAATGTAACACACACCCATACAATGCGCACCACCCCGTGATGTTTTTCTCACTCCTACTAGTGAATGTATTGTAACACACACCCATACAATGCGCACCACCCCGTGATGTTTTTCTCATCCTACTAGTGAATGTAATGTAACACACACCCATACAATGCGCACCACCCCGTGATGTTTTTCTCACTCCTTCTAGTGAATGTAATGTAACCCACACCCATACAATGCGCACCACCCCGTGATGTTTTTCTCACTCCTACTAGTGAATCTAATGTAACACACACCCAAACAATGCGCACCACCCCGTGATGATTTTCTCACTCCTACTAGTGAATGTAATGTAACACACACTCATACAATGCTCACCACCCCGTGATGTTTTTCTCACTCCTACTAGTGAATGTAATGTAACACAGACCCATTCAATGCGCACCACCCCGTGATGTTTTTCTCACTCCTATTAGTGAATGTAATGTAACACACACCCATACAATGCGCACCACCCCGTGATGTTTTTCTCACTCCTACTAGTGTATGTAATGTAACACACCCATACAATGCGCACCACCCCGTGATGTTTTTCTCACTCCTACTAGTGAATGTAATGTAACACACACCCATACAATGCGCACCACCCCGTGATGTTTTTCTCACTCCTACTAGTGAATGTAATGTAACACACACCCATACAATGAGCACCACCCCGTGATGTTTTTCTCACTCATACTAGTGAGTGTAATGTAACACACACCCATACAATGCACACCACCCCGTGATGTTTTTCTCACTCCTACTAGTGAATGTAATGTAACACACACCCATACAATGCGCACCACCCCGTGATGTTTTTTCTCACTCCTAGTAGTGAATGTAATGTAACACACACGCATACAATGCGCACCACCCCATGATGTTTTTCTCACTCCTACTAGTGAATCTAATGTAACACACACCCAAACAATGCGCACCACACCGTGATGTTTTTCTCACTGCTACTAGTGAATGTAATGTAACACACACCCATACAATGCGGACCACCCCGTGATCTTTTTCTAACTCCTACTAGTGAATGTAATGTAACACACACCCATACAATGCGCACCACCCCGTGATGTTTTTCTCACTCCTACTAGTGAATGTAATGTAACACACACCCATACAATGCGCACCACCCCGTGATGTTTTTCTCACTCCTACTAGTGAATCTAATGTAACACACACCCAAACAATGCGCACCACCCCGTGATGTTTTTCTCACTCCTACTAGTGAATGTAATGTAACACACACTCATACAATGCGCACCACCCCGTGATGTTTTTCTCACTCCTAGTAGTGAATGTAATGTAACACACACCCATTCAATGCGCACCACCCCGTGATGTTTTTCTCACTCCTACTAGTGAATCTAATGTAACACACACCAATACAATGCGCACCACCCCGTGATGTTTTTCTCACTCCTACTAGTGTATGTAATGTAACACACACCCATACAATGCGCACCACCCCGTGATGTTTTTCTCACTCCTACTAGTGAATCTAATGTAACACACACGCATACAATGCGCACCACCCCGCGATGTTTTTCAGAAACATGTCCTACATTGCCACTGCATGTTCCCTGACCTCCCCATGCTGACCACCCCGCGGTGCTTTTCTCCATCTTACATTGCCACTCACTGCCTATACTAATTCAGACCCTCCGATTCACACCACCCCGTGATGTTTTTCTCACTCCTACTAGTGAATGTAATGTAACACACACCCATACAATGCGCAAAACACCGTGATGTTTTTCTCACTCCTACTAGTGAATGTAATGTAACACACACCCATACAATGCGCACCACCCCGTGATGTTTTTCTCACTCCTACTAGTGAATGTATTGTAACACACACCCATACAATGCGCACCACCCCGTGATGTTTTTCTCATCCTACTAGTGAATGTAATGTAACACACACCCATACAATGCGCACCACCCCGTGATGTTTTTCTCACTCCTTCTAGTGAATGTAATGTAACCCACACCCATACAATGCGCACCACCCCGTGATGTTTTTCTCACTCCTACTAGTGAATCTAATGTAACACACACCCAAACAATGCGCACCACCCCGTGATGTTTTTCTCACTCCTACTAGTGAATGTAATGTAACACACACTCATACAATGCTCACCACCCCGTGATGTTTTTCTCACTCCTACTAGTGAATGTAATGTAACACAGACCCATTCAATGCGCACCACCCCGTGATGTTTTTCTCACTCCTATTAGTGAATGTAATGTAACACACACCCATACAATGCGCACCACCCCGTGATGTTTTTCTCACTCCTACTAGTGTATGTAATGTAACACACCCATACAATGCGCACCACCCCGTGATGTTTTTCTCACTCCTACTAGTGAATGTAATGTAACACACACCCATACAATGCGCACCACCCCGTGATGTTTTTCTCACTCCTACTAGTGAATGTAATGTAACACACACCCATACAATGAGCACCACCCCGTGATGTTTTTCTCACTCATACTAGTGAGTGTAATGTAACACACACCCATACAATGCACACCACCCCGTGATGTTTTTCTCACTCCTACTAGTGAATGTAATGTAACACACACCCATACAATGCGCACCACCCCGTGATGTTTTTTCTCACTACTAGTAGTGAATGTAATGTAACACACACGCATACAATGCGCACCACCCCGTGATGTTTTTCTCACTCCTAATAGTGAATCTAATGTAACACACACCCAAACAATGCGCACCACCCCGTGATGTTTTTCTCACTGCTACTAGTGAATGTAATGTAACACACACCCATACAATGCGGACCACCCCGTGATCTTTTTCTAACTCCTACTAGTGAATGTAATGTAACACACACCCATACAATGCGCACCACCCCGTGATGTTTTTCTCACTCCTACTAGTGAATCTAATGTAACACACACCCATACAATGCGCACCACCCCGTCATGTTTTTCTCACTCCTACTAGTGAATCTAATGTAACACACACCCATACAATGCGCACCACCCCGTGATGTTTTTCTCACTCCTACTAGTGAATGTAATGTAACACACACCCATACAATGCGCACCACCCCGTGATGTTTTTCGCACTCCTACTAGTGAATGTAATGTAACACACACCCATACAATGCGAACCACCCCATCATGTTTTTCTCACTCCTACTAGTGAATGTAATGTAACACACACCCATACAATGCGCACCACCCCATGATGTTTTTCTCACTCCTAGTAGTGAATGTAATGTAACACACACCCATACAATGCGCACCACCCCGTCATGTTTTTCTCACTCCTACTAGTGAATCTAATGTAAAACACACCCATACAATGCGCACCACCCCGTGATGTTTTTCTCACTCCTACTAGTGAATGTAATGTAACACACACCCATACAATGCGCACCACCCCGTGATGTTTTTCTCACTCCTACTAGTGAATGTAATGTAACACACACCCATACAATGCGCACCACCCCGTGATGTTTTTCTCACTCCTACTATTGAATGTATTGTAACACATACCCATACAATGCGCACCACCACGTGATGTTTTTCTCATCCTACTAGTGAATGTAATGTAACACACACCCATACAATGCGCACCACCCCGTGATGTTTTTCTCACTCCTTCTAGTGAATGTAATGTAACACACACCCATACAATGCGCACCACCCCGTGATGTTTTTCTCACTCCTACTAGTGAATCTAATGTAACACACACCCAAACAATGCGCACCACCCCATGATGTTTTTCTCACTCCTACTAGTGAATGTAATGTAACACACACCTATACAATGCGCACCACCCCGCGATGTTTTTCAGAAACCTATCCTACATTGCCACTGCATGTTCCCTGACCTCCCCATGCTGACCACCCCGCGGTGCTTTTCTCCATCTTACATTGCAACTCACTGCCTATCCTAATTCAGACCCTCCGATTCACACCACCCCGTGATGTTTTTCTCACTCCTAGTAGTGAATGTAATGTAACACACACCCATAAAATGCGCACCACCCCGTGATGTTTTTCTCACTCCTACTAGTGAATGTAATGTAACACACACCCATACAATGCGCACCACCCCGTGATGTTTTTCTCACTCATACTAGTGAATGTAATGTAACACACACCCATACAATGCGCACCACCCCGTGATGTTTTTCTCACTCCTACTAGTGAATGTAATGTAACACACACCCATACAATGCGCACCACCCCGTGATGTTTTTTCTCACTCCTAGTAGTGAATGTAATGTAACACGCACCCATACAATGCGCACCACCCCGTGATGTTTTTCTCACTCCTACTAGTGAATCTAATGTAACACACACCCAAACAATGCGCACCACCCCGTGATGTTTTTCTCACTGCTACTAGTGAATGTAATGTAACACACACCCATACAATGCGGACCACCCCGTGATGTTTTTCTCACTCCTACTAGTGAATGTAATGTAACACACACCCATACAATGCGCACCACTCCGTGATGTTTTTCTCACTCCTACTAGTGAATCTAATGTAACACACACCCATACAATGCGCACCACCCCGTGATGTTTTTCTCACTCCTACTAGTGAATCTAATGTAACACACACCCATACAATGCGCACCACCCTGTGATGTTTTTCTCACTCCTACTAGTGAATGTAATATAACACACACCCATACAATGAGCACCACCCCGCGATGTTTTTGTCAATCATACTAGTGAATCTAATGTAACACACACCCAAACAATGCGCACCACCCCGTGATGTTTTTCTCACTGCTACTAGTGAATGTAATGTAACACACACCCATACAATGCGGACCACCCCGTGATGTTTTTCTCACTCCTACTAGTGAATGTAATGTAACACACACCCATACAATGCGCACCACCCCGTGATGTTTTTCTCACTCCTACTAGTGAATCTAATGTAACACACACCCATACAATGCGCACCACCCCGTGATGTTTTTCTCACTCCTACTAGTGAATCTAATGTAACACACACCCATACAATGCACACCACCCTGTGATGTTTTTCTCACTCCTACTAGTGAATGTAATGTAACACACACCCATACAATGCGCACCACCCCGTGATGTTTTTCTCACTCCTACTAGTGAATGTAATGTAACACACACCCATACAATGCGCACAGCCCCGTGATGTTTTTCTCACTCCTACTAGTGAATGTAATGTAACACACACCCATACAATGCGCACCACCCCGTGATGTTTTTCTCACTCCTACTAGTGAATGTAATGTAACACACACCCATACAATGCGCACCACCCCGTGATGTTTTTCTCACTCCTACTAGTGAATGTAATGTAACACACACCCATACAATGCGCACCACCCCGTGATGTTTTTCTCACTCCTACTAGTGAATCTAATGTAACACACACCCATACAATGCGCACCACCCCGTGATGTTTTTCTCACTCCTACTAGTGAATCTAATGTAACACACACCCAAACAATGCACACCACCCCGTGATGTTTTTCTCACTCCTACTAGTGAATGTAATGTAACACACACTCATACAATGCGCACCACCCCGTGATGTTTTTCTCACTCCTAGTAGTGAATGTAATGTAACACACACCCATTCAATGCGCACCACCCCGTGATGTTTTTCTCACTCCTACTAGTGAATCTAATGTAACACACACCCATACAATGCGCACCACCCCGTGATGTTTTTCTCACTCCTACTAGTGTATGTAATGTAACACACACCCATACAATGCGCACCACCCCGTGATGTTTTTCTCACTCCTACTAGTGAATCTAATGTAACACACACGCATACAATGCGCACCACCCCGCGATGTTTTTCAGAAACATGTCCTACATTGCCACTGCATGTTCCCTGACCTCCCCATGCTGACCACCCCGCGGTGCTTTTCTCCATCTTACATTGCCACTCACTGCCTATACTAATTCAGACCCTCCGATTCACACCACCCCGTGATGTTTTTCTCACTCCTACTAGTGAATGTAATGTAACACACACCCATACAATGCGCAAAACACCGTGATGTTTTTCTCACTCCTACTAGTGAATGTAATGTAACACACACCCATACAATGCGCACCACCCCGTGATGTTTTTCTCACTCCTACTAGTGAATGTATTGTAACACACACCCATACAATGCGCACCACCCCGTGATGTTTTTCTCATCCTACTAGTGAATGTAATGTAACACACACCCATACAATGCGCACCACCCCGTGATGTTTTTCTCACTCCTTCTAGTGAATGTAATGTAACCCACACCCATACAATGCGCACCACCCCGTGATGTTTTTCTCACTCCTACTAGTGAATCTAATGTAACACACACCCAAACAATGCGCACCACCCCGTGATGTTTTTCTCACTCCTACTAGTGAATGTAATGTAACACACACTCATACAATGCTCACCACCCCGTGATGTTTTTCTCACTCCTACTAGTGAATGTAATGTAACACAGACCCATTCAATGCGCACCACCCCGTGATGTTTTTCTCACTCCTATTAGTGAATGTAATGTAACACACACCCATACAATGCGCACCACCCCGTGATGTTTTTCTCACTCCTACTAGTGAATGTAATGTAACACACACCCATACAATGCGCACCACCCCGTGATGTTTTTCTCACTCCTACTAGTGAATGTAATGTAACACACACCCATACAATGAGCACCACCCCGTGATGTTTTTCTCACTCATACTAGTGAGTGTAATGTAACACACACCCATACAATGCACACCACCCCGTGATGTTTTTCTCACTCCTACTAGTGAATGTAATGTAACACACACCCATACAATGCGCACCACCCCGTGATGTTTTTTCTCACTCCTAGTAGTGAATGTAATGTAACACACACGCATACAATGCGCACCACCCTGTGATGTTTTTCTCACTCCTACTAGTGAATCTAATGTAACACACACCCAAACAATGCGCACCACCCCGTGATGTTTTTCTCACTGCTACTAGTGAATGTAATGTAACACACACCCATACAATGCGGACCACCCCGTGATCTTTTTCTAACTCCTACTAGTGAATGTAATGTAACACACACCCATACAATGCGCACCACCCCGTGATGTTTTTCTCACTCCTACTAGTGAATCTAATGTAACACACACCCATACAATGCGCACCACCCCGTCATGTTTTTCTCACTCCTACTAGTGAATCTAATGTAACACACACCCATACAATGCGCACCACCCCGTGATGTTTTTCTCACTCCTACTAGTGAATGTAATGTAACACACACCCATACAATGCGCACCACCCCGTGATGTTTTTCGCACTCCTACTAGTGAATGTAATGTAACACACACCCATACAATGCGAACCACCCCATCATGTTTTTCTCACTCCTACTAGTGAATGTAATGTAACACACACCCATACAATGCGCACCACCCCATGATGTTTTTCTCACTCCTAGTAGTGAATGTAATGTAACACACACCCATACAATGCGCACCACCCCGTCATGTTTTTCTCACTCCTACTAGTGAATCTAATGTAAAACACACCCATACAATGCGCACCACCCCGTGATGTTTTTCTCACTCCTACTAGTGAATGTAATGTAACACACACCCATACAATGCGCACCACCCCGTGATGTTTTTCTCACTCCTACTAGTGAATGTAATGTAACACACACCCATACAATGCGCACCACCCCGTGATGTTTTTCTCACTCCTACTATTGAATGTATTGTAACACACACCCATACAATGCGCACCACCACGTGATGTTTTTCTCATCCTACTAGTGAATGTAATGTAACACACACCCATACAATGCGCACCACCCCGTGATGTTTTTCTCACTCCTTCTAGTGAATGTAATGTAACACACACCCATACAATGCGCACCACCCCGTGATGTTTTTCTCACTCCTACTAGTGAATCTAATGAAACACACACCCAAACAATGCGCACCACCCCATGATGTTTTTCTCACTCCTACTAGTGAATGTAATGTAACACACACCTATACAATGCGCACCACCCCGCGATGTTTTTCAGAAACCTATCCTACATTGCCACTGCATGTTCCCTGACCTCCCCATGCTGACCACCCCGCGGTGCTTTTCTCCATCTTACATTGCAACTCACTGCCTATCCTAATTCAGACCCTCCGATTCACACCACCCCGTGATGTTTTTCTCACTCCTAGTAGTGAATGTAATGTAACACACACCCATAAAATGCGCACCACCCCGTGATGTTTTTCTCACTCCTACTAGTGAATGTAATGTAACACACACCCATACAATGCGCACCACCCCGTGATGTTTTTCTCACTCCTACTAGTGAATCTAATGTAACACACACCCATACAATGCGCACCACCCTGTGATGTTTTTCTCACTCCTACTAGTGAATGTAATGTAACACACACCCATACAATGCGCACCACCCCGTGATGTTTTTCTCACTCCTACTAGTGAATGTAATGTAACACACACACATACAATGCGCACAGCCCGGTGATGTTTTTCTCACTCCTACTAGTGAATGTAATGTAACACACACCCATACAATGCGCACAGCCCCGTGATGTTTTTCTCACCCCTACTAGTGAATGTAATGTAACACACACCCATACAATGCGCACCACCCCGTGATGTTTTTCTCACCCCTACTAGTGAATGTAATGTAACACACACCCATGCAATGCGCACCACCCCGTGATGTTTTTCTCACTCCTACTACTGAATGTAATGTAACACACACCTATACAATGCGCACCACCCCGTGATATTTTTCTCACTCCTACTAGTGAATGTAATGTAACACACACCCATACAATGAGCACCACCCCGCGATGTTTTTCTCAATCATACTAGTGAATCTAATGTAACACACACCCAAACAATGCGCACCACCCCGTGATGTTTTTCTCACTGCTACTAGTGAATGTAATGTAACACACACCCATACAATGCGGACCACCCCGTGATGTTTTTCTCACTCCTACTAGTGAATGTAATGTAACACACACCCATACAATGCGCACCACCCCGTGATGTTTTTCTCACTCCTACTAGTGAATCTAATGTAACACACACCCATACAATGCGCACCACCCCGTGATGTTTTTCTCACTCCTACTAGTGAATGTAATGTAACACACACCCATACAATGCGCACCACCCCGTGATGTTTTTCTCACTCCTACTAGTGAATGTAATGTAACACACACCCATACAATGCGCACCACCCCGTGATGTTTTTCTCACTCCTACTAGTGAATGTAATGTAACACACACCCATACAATGCGCACCACCCCGTGATGTTTTTCTCACTCCTACTAGTGAATGTAATGTAACACACACCCATACAATGCGCACCACCCCGTGATGTTTTTCTCACTCATACTAGTGAATGTAATGTAACACACACCCATACAATGCGCACCACCCCGTGATGTTTTTCTCACTCCTACTAGTGAATGTAATGTAACACACACCCATACAATGCGCACCACCCCGTGATGTTTTTCTCACTCCTACTAGTGAATGTAATCTAACACACACCCATACAATGCGCACCACCCCGTGATGTTTTTCTCACTCCTACTAGTGAATCTAATGTAACACACACCCATACAATGCGCACCACCCCGTGATGTTTTTCTCACTCCTACTAGTGAATGTAATGTAACACACACCCATACAATGCGCACCACCCCGTGATGTTTTTCTCACTCATACTAGTGAATGTAATGTAACACACACCCATACAATGCGCACCACCCCGTGATGTTTTTCTCACTCCTACTAGTGAATGTAATGTAACACACACCGATACAATGCGCACCACCCCGTGATGTTTTTCTCACTCCTACTAGTGAATGTAATGTAACACACACCCATACAATGCGCACCACCCCGTGATGTTTTTCTCACTCCTACTAGTGAATGTAATGTAACACACAACTATACAATGCGCACCACCCCGTCATGTTTTTCTCACTCCTACTAGTGAATGTAATGTAACACACACCCATACAATGCGCACCACCCCGTCATGTTTTTCTCACTCCTACTAGTGAATTTAATGTAACACACACCCATACAATGCGCACAGCCCCGTGATGTTTTTCTCACCCCTACTAGTGAATGTAATGTAACACACACCCATACAATGCGCACCACCCCGTGATGTTTTTCTCACCCCTACTAGTGAATGTAATGTAACACACACCCATACAATGCCCACCACCCCGTGATGTTTTTCTCACTCCTACTACTGAATGTAATGTAACACACACCTATACAATGCGCACCACCCCGTGATGTTTTTCTCACTCCTACTAGTGAATGTAATGTAACACACACCCATACATTGCGCACCACCCCGCGATGTTTTTCTCAATGATACTAGTGAATCTAATGTAACACACACCTATACAATGCGCACCACCCCGTGATGTTTTTCTCACTCCTACTAGTGAATCTAATGTAACACACACCCATACAATGCGCACCACAACGCAATGTTTTTCAGAAACCTATCCTACATTGCCACTGCATGTTCCCTGACCTTCCCATGCTGACCACCCCGCGGTGCTTTTCTCCATCTTACATTGCCACTCACTGCCTATCCTAATTCAGACGCTCCGATTTACACCACCCCGTGATGTTTTTCTCACTCCAAGTAGTGAATGTAATGTAACACACACCCATACAATGTGCACCACCCCGTGATGTTTTTCTCACTCCTACTAGTGAATGTAATGTAACACACACCCATACAATGCGCACCACCCCGTGATGTTTTTCTCACTCCTACTAGTGAATCTAATGTAACACACACCCATACAATGCGCACCACCCCGTGATGTTTTTCTCACTCATACTAGTGAATGTAATGTAACACACACCCATACAATGCGCACCACCCCGTGATGTTTTTCTCACTCCTACTAGTGAATGTAATGTAACACACACCCATACAATGCGCACCACCCCGTGATGTTTTTCTCACTCCTACTAGTGAATGTAATGTAACACACACCCATACAATGCGCACCACCCCGTGATGTTTTTCTCACTCCTACTAGTGAATCTAATGTAACACACACCCATACAATGCGCACCACCCCGTGATGTTTTTCTCACTCCTACTAGTGAATGTAATGTAACACACACCCATACAATGCGCACCACCTCGTGATGTTTTTCTCACTCATACTAGTGAATGTAATGTAACACACACCCATACAATGCGCACCACCCCGTGATGTTTTTCTCACTCCTACTAGTGAATGTAATGTAACACACACCGATACAATGCGCACCACCCCGTGATGTTTTTCTCACTCCTACTAGTGAATGTAATGTAACACACACCCATACAATGCGCACCACCCCGTGATGTTTTTCTCACTCCTACTAGTGAATGTAATGTAACACACACCCATACAATGCGCACCACCCCGTGATGTTTTTCTCACTCCTACTAGTGAATGTAATGTAACACACACCCATACAATGCGCACCACCCCGTGATGTTTTTCTCACTCCTACTAGTGAATGTAATGTAACACACACCCATACAATGAGCACCACCCCGTGATGTTTTTCTCACTCATACTAGTTAGTGTAATGTAACACACAACCATACAATGCGCACCACCCCGTCATGTTTTTCTCACTCCTACTAGTGAATGTAATGTAACACCCACCCATACAATGCGGACCAGCCCGTGATGTTTTTCTCACTCCTACTAGTGAATGTAATGTAACACACACCCATACAATGCGCACCACCCCGTGATGTTTTTCTCACTCCTACTAGTGAATCTAATGTAACACA
Source organism: Cavia porcellus (assembly GCF_034190915.1). NCBI lineage: Eukaryota > Metazoa > Chordata > Mammalia > Rodentia > Caviidae > Cavia > Cavia porcellus. The sequence goes on from NW_026947556.1 coordinate 2,615,336, forward strand.
CACCCATACAATGCGCACCACCCCGTGATGTTTTTCTCACTCCTACTAGTGAATCTAATGTAACACACACCCATACAATGCGCACCACCCTGTGATGTTTTTCTCACTCCTACTAGTGAATGTAATGTAACACACACCCATACAATGCGCACCACCCCGTCATGTTTTTCTCACTCCTACTAGTGAATGTAATGTAACACACACCCATACAATGCGCACAGCCCCGTGATGTTTTTCTCACCCCTACTAGTGAATGTAATGTAACACACACCCATACAATGCGCACCACCCCGTGATGTTTTTCTCACCCCTACTAGTGAATGTAATGTAACACACACCCATACAATGCCCACCACCCCGTGATGTTTTTCTCACTCCTACTACTGAATGTAATGTAACACACACCTATACAATGCGCACCACCCCGTGATGTTTTTCTCACTCCTACTAGTGAATGTAATGTAACACACACCCATACATTGCGCACCACCCCGCGATGTTTTTCTCAATCATACTAGTGAATCTAATGTAACACACACCCATACAATGCGCACCACCCCGTGATGTTTTTCTCACTCCTACTAGTGAATCTAATGTAACACACACCCATACAATGCGCACCACAACGCAATGTTTTTCAGAAACCTATCCTACATTGCCACTGCATGTTCCCTGACCTTCCCATGCTGACCACCCCGCGGTGCTTTTCTCCATCTTACATTGCCACTCACTGCCTATCCTAATTCAGACGTTCCGATTTACACCACCCCGTGATGTTTTTCTCACTCCAAGTAGTGAATGTAATGTAACACACACCCATACAATGTGCACCACCCCGTGATGTTTTTCTCACTCCTACTAGTGAATGTAATGTAACACACACCCATACAATGCGCACCACCCCGTCATGTTTTTCTCACTCCTACTAGTGAATCTAATGTAACACACACCCATACAATGCGCACCACCCCGTGATGTTTTTCTCACTCATACTAGTGAATGTAATGTAACACACACCCATACAATGCGCACCACCCCGTGATGTTTTTCTCACTCCTACTAGTGAATGTAATGTAACACACACCCATACAATGCGCACCACCCCGTGATGTTTTTCTCACTCCTACTAGTGAATGTAATGTAACACACACCCATACAATGCGCACCACCCCGTGATGTTTTTCTCACTCCTACTAGTGAATCTAATGTAACACACACCGATACAATGCGCACCACCCCGTGATGTTTTTCTCACTCCTACTAGTGAATGTAATGTAACACACACCCATACAATGCGCACCACCCCGTGATGTTTTTCTCACTCATACTAGTGAATGTAATGTAACACACACCCATACAATGCGCACCACCCCGTGATGTTTTTCTCACTCCTACTAGTGAATGTAATGTAACACACACCCATACAATGCGCACCACCCCGTGATGTTTTTCTCACTCCTACTAGTGAATGTAATGTAACACACACCCATACAATGCGCACCACCCCGTGATGTTTTTCTCACTCCTACTAGTGAATGTAATGTAACACACACCCATACAATGCGCACCACCCCGTGATGTTTTTCTCACTCCTACTAGTGAATGTAATGTAACACACACCCATACAATGCGCACCACCCCGTGATGTTTTTCTCACTCCTACTAGTGAATGTAATGTAACACACACCCATACAATGAGCACCACCCCGTGATGTTTTTCTCACTCATACTAGTTAGTGTAATGTAACACACAACCATACAATGCGCACCACCCCGTCATGTTTTTCTCACTCCTACTAGTGAATGTAATGTAACACACACCCATACAATGCGCACCACCCCGTGATGTTTTTTCTCACTCCTAGTAGTGAATGTAATGTAACACGCACCCATACAATGCGCACCACCCCGTGATGTTTTTCTCACTCCTACTAGTGAATCTAATGTAACACACACCCAAACAATGCGCACCACCCCGTGATGTTTTTCTCACTGCTACTAGTGAATGTAATGTAACACACACCCATACAATGCGGACCAGCCCGTGATGTTTTTCTCACTCCTACTAGTGAATGTAATGTAACACACACCCATACAATGCGCACCACCCCGTGATGTTTTTCTCACACCTACTAGTGAATCTAATGTAACACACACCCATACAATGCGCACCACCCCGTGATGTTTTTCTCACTCCTACTAGTGAATCTAATGTAACACACACCCATACAATGCGCACCACCCTGTGATGTTTTTCTCACTCCTACTAGTGAATGTAATGTAACACACACCCATACAATGCGAACCACCCCGTGATGTTTTTCTCACTCCTACTAGTGAATGTAATGTAACACACACCCATACAATGCGCACAGCCCCGTGATGTTTTTCTCACTCCTACTAGTGAATGTAATGTAACACACACCCATGCAATGCGCACCACCCCGTGATGTTTTTCTCACTCCTACTACTGAATGTAATGTAACACACACCTATACAATGCGCACCACCCCGTGATGTTTTTCTCACTCCTACTAGTGAATGTAATGTAACACACACCCATACAATGAGCACCACCCCGCGATGTTTTTCTCAATCATACTAGTGAATCTAATGTAACACACACCCATACAATATGCACCACCCCGTGATGTTTTTCTCACTCCTACTAGTGAATGTAATGTAACACACACCCATACAATGCGCACCACCCCGTGATGTTTTTCTCACTCCTACTAGTGAATCTAATGGAACACACACCCATACAATGCGCACCACCCCGTGATGTTTTTCTCACTCATACTAGTGAATGTAATGTAACACACACCCATACAATGCGGACCACCCCGTGATGTTTTTCTCACTCCTACTAGTGAATGTAATGTAACACACACCCATACAATGCGCACCACCCCGTGATGTTTTTCTCACTCCTACTAGTGAATCTAATGTAACACACACCCATACAATGCGCACCACCCCGTGATGTTTTTCTCACTCCTACTAGTGAATCTAATGTAACACACACCCATACAATGCGCACCACCCCGTGATGTTTTTCTCACTCCTACTAGTGAATGTAATGTAACACACACCGATACAATGCGCACCACCCCGTGATGTTTTTCTCACTCCTACTAGTGAATGTAATGTAACACACACCCATACAATGCGCACAGCCCCGTGATGTTTTTCTCACTCCTACTAGTGAATGTAATGTAACACACACCCATACAATGCGCACAGCCCCGTGATGTTTTTCTCACTCCTACTAGTGAATGTAATGTAACACACACCCATGCAATGCGCACCACCCCGTGATGTTTTTCTCACTCCTACTACTGAATGTAATGTAACACACACCTATACAATGCGCACCACCCCGTGATGTTTTTCTCACTCCTACTAGTGAATGTAATGTAACACACACCCATACAATGAGCACCACCCCGCGATGTTTTTCTCAATCATACTAGTGAATCTAATGTAACACACACCCATACAATATGCACCACCCCGTGATGTTTTTCTCACTCCTACTAGTGAATGTAATGTAACACACACCCATACAATGCGCACCACCCCGTGATGTTTTTCTCACTCCTACTAGTGAATCTAATGGAACACACACCCATACAATGCGCACCACCCCGTGATGTTTTTCTCACTCATACTAGTGAATGTAATGTAACACACACCCATACAATGCGGACCACCCCGTGATGTTTTTCTCACTCCTACTAGTGAATGTAATGTAACACACACCCATACAATGCGCACCACCCCGTGATGTTTTTCTCACTCCTACTAGTGAATCTAATGTAACACACACCCATACAATGCGCACCACCCCGTGATGTTTTTCTCACTCCTACTAGTGAATCTAATGTAACACACACCCATACAATGCGCACCACCCCGTGATGTTTTTCTCACTCCTACTAGTGAATGTAATGTAACACACACCGATACAATGCGCACCACCCCGTGATGTTTTTCTCACTCCTACTAGTGAATGTAATGTAACACACACCCATACAATGCGCACAGCCCCGTGATGTTTTTCTCACTCCTACTAGTGAATGTAATGTAACACACACCCATACAATGCGCACAGCCCCGTGATGTTTTTCTCACCCCTACTAGTGTATGTAATGTAACACACACCAATACAATGCGCACCACCCCGTGATGTTTTTCTCACCCCTACTAGTGAATGTAATGTAACACACACCCATACAATGCCCACCACCCCGTGATGTTGTTCTCACTCCTACTACTGAATGTAATGTAACACACACCTATACAATGCGCACCACCCCGTGATGTTTTTCTCACTCCTACTAGTGAATGTAATGTAACACACACCCATACATTGCGCACCACCCCGCGATGTTTTTCTCAATCATACTAGTGAATCTAATGTAACACACACCCATACAATGCGCACAATCCCGTGATGTTTTTCTCACTCCTACTAGTGAATCTAATGTAACACACACCCATACAATGCGCACCACAACGCAATGTTTTTCAGAAACCTATCCTACATTGCCACTGCATGTTCCCTGACCTTCCCATGCTGACCACCCCGCGGTGCTTTTCTCCATCTTACATTGCCACTCACTGCCTATCCTAATTCAGACGCTCCGATTTACACCACCCCGTGATGTTTTTCTCACTCCTAGTAGTGAATGTAATGTAACACACACCCATACAATGTGCACCACCCCGTGATGTTTTTCTCACTCCTACTAGTGAATGTAATGTAACACACACCCATACAATGCGCACCACCCCGTGATGTTTTTCTCACTCCTACTAGTGAATCTAATGTAACACACACCCATACAATGCGCACCACCCCGTGATGTTTTTCTCACTCATACTAGTGAATGTAATGTAACACACACCCATACAATGCGCACCACCCCGTGATGTTTTTCTCACTCCTACTAGTGAATGTAATGTAACACACACCCATACAATGCGCACCACCCCGTGATGTTTTTCTCACTCCTACTAGTGAATGTAATGTAACACACACCCATACAATGCGCACCACCCGGTGATGTTTTTCTCACTCCTACTAGTGAATCTAATGTAACACACACCCATACAATGCGCACCACCCCGTGATGTTTTTCTCACTCCTACTAGTGAATGTAATGTAACACACACCCATACAATGTGCACCACCCCGTGATGTTTTTCTCACTCCTACTAGTGAATGTAATGTAACACACACCCATACAATGCGACCACCCCGTGATGTTTTTCTCACTCCTACTAGTGAATCTAATGTAACACACACCCATACAATGCGCACCACCCCGTGATGTTTTTCTCACTGCTACTAGTGAATGTAATGTAACACACACCCATACAATGCAGACCACCCCGTGATGTTTTTCTCACTCCTACTAGTGAATGTAATGTAACACACACCCATACAATGCGCACCACCCCGTGATGTTTTTCTCACTCCTACTAGTGAATCTAATGTAACACACACCCATACAATGCGCACCACCCCGTGATGTTTTTCTCACTCCTACTAGTGAATCTAATGTAACACACACCCATACAATGCGCACCACCCTGTGATGTTTTTCTCACTCCTACTAGTGAATGTAATGTAACACACACCCATACAATGCGCACCACCCCGTGATGTTTTTCTCACTCCTACTAGTGAATGTAATGTAACACACACCCATACAATGCGCACAGCCCCGTGATGTTTTTCTCACTCCTACTAGTGAATGTAATGTAACACACACCCATACAATGCGCACAGCCCCGTGATGTTTTTCTCACCCCTACTAGTGAATGTAATGTAACACACACCCATACATTGCGCACCACCCCGCGATGTTTTTCTCAATCATACTAGTGAATCTAATGTAACACACACCCATACAATGCGCACCACCCCGTGATGTTTTTCTCACTCCTACTAGTGAATCTAATGTAACACACACCCATACAATGCGCACCACAACGCAATGTTTTTCAGAAACCTATCCTACATTGCCACTGCATGTTCCCTGACCTTCCCATGCTGACCACCCCGCGGTGCTTTTCTCCATCTTACATTGCCACTCACTGCCTATCCTAATTCAGACGCTCCGATTTACACCACCCCGTGATGTTTTTCTCACTCCTAGTAGTGAATGTAATGTAACACACACCCATACAATGTGCACCACCCCGTCATGTTTTTCTCACTCCTACTAGTGAATCTAATATAACACACACCGATACAATGCGCACCACCCCGTGATGTTTTTCTCACTCCTACTAGTGAATGTAATGTAAAACACACCCATACAATGGGCACCACCCCGTGATGTTTTTCTCACTCCTACTAGTGAATGTAATGTAACACACACCCATACAATGCGAACCACCCCGTAATGTTTTTCTCACTCCTACTAGTGAATGTAATGTAACACACACCGATACAATGCGCACCACCCCGTGATGTTTTTCTCACTCCTACTAGTGAATGTAATGTAACACACACCCATACAATGCGCACCACCCCGTGATGTTTTTCTCACTCCTACTAGTGAATGTAATGTAACACACACCCATACAATGCGCACCACCCCGTGATGTTTTTCTCACTCCTACTAGTGAATGTAATGTAACACACACCCATACAATGCGCACCACCCCGTGATGTTTTTCTCACTCCTACTAGTGAATGTAATGTAACACACACCCATACAATGAGCACCACCCCGTGATGTTTTTCTCACTCATACTAGTTAGTGTAATGTAACACACAACCATACAATGCGCACCACCCCGTCATGTTTTTCTCACTCCTACTAGTGAATGTAATGTAACACACACCCATACAATGCGCACCACCCCGTGATGTTTTTTCTCACTCCTAGTAGTGAATGTAATGTAACACGCACCCATACAATGCGCACCACCCCGTGATGTTTTTCTCACTCCTACTAGTGAATCTAATGTAACACACACCCAAACAATGCGCACCACCCCGTGATGTTTTTCTCACTGCTACTAGTGAATGTAATGTAACACACACCCATACAATGCGGACCAGCCCGTGATGTTTTTCTCACTCCTACTAGTGAATGTAATGTAACACACACCCATACAATGCGCACCACCCCGTGATGTTTTTCTCACTCCTACTAGTGAATCTAATGTAACACACACCCATACAATGCGCACCACCCCGTGATGTTTTTCTCACTCCTACTAGTGAATCTAATGTAACACACACCCATACAATGCGCACCACCCCGTGATGTTTTTCTCACTCCTACTAGTGAATGTAATGTAACACACACCCATACAATGCGCACAGCCCCGTGATGTTTTTCTCACCCCTACTAGTGAATGTAATGTAACACACACCCATACAATGCGCACCACCCCGTGATCTTTTTCTCACCCCTACTAGTGAATGTAATGTAACACACACCCATACAATGCCCACCACCCCGTGATGTTTTTCTCACTCCTACTACTGAATGTAATGTAACACACACCTATACAATGCGCACCACCCCGTGATGTTTTTCTCACTCCTACTAGTGAATGTAATGTAACACACACCCATACATTGCGCACCACCCCGCGATGTTTTTCTCAATCATACTAGTGAATCTAATGTAACACACACCCATACAATGCGCACCACCCCGTGATGTTTTTCTCACTCCTACTAGTGAATCTAATGTAACACACACCCATACAATGCGCACCACAACGCAATGTTTTTCAGAAACCTATCCTACATTGCCACTGCATGTTCCCTGACCTTCCCATGCTGACCACCCCGCGGTGCTTTTCTCCATCTTACATTGCCACTCACTGCCTATCCTAATTCAGACGCTCCGATTTACACCACCCCGTGATGTTTTTCTCACTCCAAGTAGTGAATGTAATGTAACACACACCCATACAATGTGCACCACCCCGTGATGTTTTTCTCACTCCTACTAGTGAATGTAATGTAACACACACCCATACAATGCGCACCACCCCGTGATGTTTTTCTCACTCCTACTAGTGAATCTAATGTAACACACACCCATACAATGCGCACCACCCCGTGATGTTTTTCTCACTCATACTAGTGAATGTAATGTAACACACACCCATACAATGCGCACCACCCCGTGATGTTTTTCTCACTCCTACTAGTGAATGTAATGTAACACACACCCATACAATGCGCACCACCCCGTGATGTTTTTCTCACTCCTACTAGTGAATGTAATGTAACACACACCCATACAATGCGCACCACCCCGTGATGTTTTTCTCACTCCTACTAGTGAATCTAATGTAACACACACCCATACAATGCGCACCACCCCGTGATGTTTTTCTCACTCCTACTAGTGAATGTAATGTAACACACACCCATACAATGCGCACCACCCCGTGATGTTTTTCTCACTCATACTAGTGAATGTAATGTAACACACACCCATACAATGCGCACCACCCCGTGATGTTTTTCTCACTCCTACTAGTGAATGTAATGTAACACACACCGATACAATGCGCACCACCCCGTGATGTTTTTCTCACTCCTACTAGTGAATGTAATGTAACACACACCCATACAATGCGCACCACCCCGTGATGTTTTTCTCACTCCTACTAGTGAATGTAATGTAACACACACCCATACAATGCGCACCACCCCGTGATGTTTTTCTCACTCCTACTAGTGAATGTAATGTAACACACACCCATACAATGCGCACCACCCCGTGATGTTTTTCTCACTCCTACTAGTGAATGTAATGTAACACACACCCATACAATGAGCACCACCCCGTGATGTTTTTCTCACTCATACTAGTTAGTGTAATGTAACACACAACCATACAATGCGCACCACCCCGTCATGTTTTTCTCACTCCTACTAGTGAATGTAATGTAACACACACCCATACAATGCGCACCACCCCGTGATGTTTTTTCTCACTCCTAGTAGTGAATGTAATGTAACACGCACCCATACAATGCGCACCACCCCGTGATGTTTTTCTCACTCCTACTAGTGAATCTAATGTAACACACACCCAAACAATGCGCACCACCCCGTGATGTTTTTCTCACTGCTACTAGTGAATGTAATGTAACACACACCCATACAATGCGGACCAGCCCGTGATGTTTTTCTCACTCCTACTAGTGAATGTAATGTAACACACACCCATACAATGCGCACCACCCCGTGATGTTTTTCTCACTCCTACTAGTGAATCTAATGTAACACACACCCATACAATGCGCACCACCCCGTGATGTTTTTCTCACTCCTACTAGTGAATCTAATGTAACACACACCCATACAATGCGCACCACCCCGTGATGTTTTTCTCACCCCTACTAGTGAATGTAATGTAACACACACCCATGCAATGCGCACCACCCCGTGATGTTTTTCTCACTCCTACTACTGAATGTAATGTAACACACACCTATACAATGCGCACCACCCCGTGATGTTTTTCTCACTCCTACTAGTGAATGTAATGTAACACACACCCATACAATGAGCACCACCCCGCGATGTTTTTCTCAATCATACTAGTGAATCTAATGTAACACACACCCAAACAATGCGCACCACGCCGTGATGTTTTTCTCACTGCTACTAGTGAATGTAATGTAACACACACCCATACAATGCGGACCACCCCGTGATGTTTTTCTCACTCCTACTAGTGAATGTAATGTAACACACACCCATACAATGCGCACCACCCCGTGATGTTTTTCTCACTCCTACTAGTGAATCTAATGTAACACACACCCATACAATGCGCACCACCCCGTGATGTTTTTCTCACTCCTACTAGTGAATCTAATGTAACACACACCCATACAATGCGCACCACCCCGTGATGTTTTTCTCACTCCTACTAGTGAATCTAATGTAACACACACCCATACAATGCGCACCACCCCGTGATGTTTTTCTCACTCCTACTAGTGAATGTAATGTAACACACACCCATACAATGCGCACAGCCCCGTGATGTTTTTCTCACTCCTACTAGTGAATGTAATGTAACACACACCCATACAATGCGCACAGCCCCGTGATGTTTTTCTCACCCCTACTAGTGAATGTAATGTAACACACACCCATACAATGCGCACCACCCCGTGATGTTTTTCTCACCCCTACTAGTGAATGTAATGTAACACACACCCATACAATGCCCACCACCCCGTGATGTTTTTCTCACTCCTACTACTGAATGTAATGTAACACACACCTATACAATGCGCACCACCCCGTGATGTTTTTCTCACTCCTACTAGTGAATGTAATGTAACACACACCCATACATTGCGCACCACCCCGCGATGTTTTTCTCAATCATACTAGTGAATCTAATGTAACACACACCCATACAATGCGCACCACCCCGTGATGTTTTTCTCACTCCTACTAGTGAATCTAATGTAACACACACCCATACAATGCGCACCACAACGCAATGTTTTTCAGAAACCTATCCTACATTGCCACTGCATGTTCCCTGACCTTCCCATGCTGACCACCCCGCGGTGCTTTTCTACATCTTACATTGACACTCACTGCCTATCCTAATTCAGACGCTCCGATTTACACCACCCCGTGATGTTTTTCTCACTCCTAGTAGTGAATGTAATGTAACACACACCCATACAATGTGCACGACCCAGTGATGTTTTTCTCACTCCTACTTGTGAATGTAATGTAACACACACCCATACAATGCGCACCACCCCGTGATGTTTTTCTCACTCCTACTAGTGAATCTAATGTAACACACACCCATACAATGCGCACCACCCCGTGATGTTTTTCTCACTCATACTAGTGAATGTAATGTAACACACACCCATACAATGCGCACCACCCCGTGATGTTTTTCTCACTCCTACTAGTGAATGTAATGTAACACACACCCATACAATGCGCACCACCCCGTGATGTTTTTCTCACTCCTACTAGTGAATGTAATGTAACACACACCCATACAATGCGCACCACCCCGTGATGTTTTTCTCACTCCTACTAGTGAATCTAATGTAACACACACCCATACAATGCGCACCACCCCGTGATGTTTTTCTCACTCCTACTAGTGAATGTAATGTAACACACACCCATACAATGTGCACCACCCCGTGATGTTTTTCTCACTCCTACTAGTGAATGTAATGTAACACACACCCATACAATGCGCACCACCCCGTGATGTTTTTCTCACTCCTACTAGTGAATCTAATGTAACACACACCCATACAATGCGCACCACCCCGTGATGTTTTTCTCACTGCTACTAGTGAATGTAATGTAACACACACCCATACAATGCAGACCACCCCGTGATGTTTTTCTCACTCCTACTAGTGAATGTAATGTAACACACACCCATACAATGCGCACCACCCCGTGATGTTTTTCTCACTCCTACTAGTGAATCTAATGTAACACACACCCATACAATGCGCAACACCCCGTGATGTTTTTCTCACTCCTACTAGTGAATCTAATGTAACACACACCCATACAATGCGCACCACCCTGTGATGTTTTTCTCACTCCTACTAGTGAATGTAATGTAACACACACCCATACAATGCGCACCACCCCGTGATGTTTTTCTCACTCCTACTAGTGAATGTAATGTAACACACACCCATACAATGCGCACAGCCCCATGATGTTTTTCTCACTCCTACTAGTGAATGTAATGTAACACACACCCATACAATGCGCACAGCCCCGTGATGTTTTTCTCACCCCTACTAGTGAATGTAATGTAACACACACCCATACAATGCGCACCACAACGCAATGTTTTTCAGAAACCTATCCTACATTGCCACTGCATGTTCCCTGACCTTCCCATGCTGACCACCCCGCGGTGCTTTTCTCCATCTTACATTGCCACTCACTGCCTATCCTAATTCAGACGCTCCGATTTACACCACCCCGTGATGTTTTTCTCACTCCTAGTAGTGAATGTAATGTAACACACACCCATACAATGTGCACCACCCCGTGATGTTTTTCTCACTCCTACTAGTGAATGTAATGTAACACACACCCATACAATGCGCACCACCCCGTGATGTTTTTCTCACTCCTACTAGTGAATCTAATGTAACACACACCCATACAATGCGCACCACCCCGTGATGTTTTTCTCACTCATACTAGTGAATGTAATGTAACACACACCCATACAATGCGCACCACCCCGTGATGTTTTTCTCACTCCTACTAGTGAATGTAATGTAACACACACCCATACAATGCGCACCACCCCGTGATGTTTTTCTCACTCCTACTAGTGAATGTAATGTAACACACACCCATACAATGCGCACCACCCCGTGATGTTTTTCTCACTCCTACTAGTGAATCTAATGTAACACACACCCATACAATGCGCACCACCCCGTGATGTTTTTCTCACTCCTACTAGTGAATGTAATGTAACACACACCCATACAATGTGCACCACCCCGTGATGTTTTTCTCACTCCTACTAGTGAATGTAATGTAACACACACCCATAAAATGCGCAAGACCCCGTGATGTTTTTCTCACTCCTACTAGTGAATCTAATGTAACACACACCCATACAATGCGCACCACCCCGTGATGTTTTTCTCACTGCTACTAGTGAATGTAATGTAACACACACCCATACAATGCAGACCACCCCGTGATGTTTTTCTCACTCCTACTAGTGAATGTAATGTAACACACACCCATACAATGCGCACCACCCCGTGATGTTTTTCTCACTCCTACTAGTGAATCTAATGTAACACACACCCATACAATGCGCACCACCCCGTGATGTTTTTCTCACTCCTACTAGTGAATCTAATGTAACACACACCCATACAATGCGCACCACCCTGTGATGTTTTTCTCACTCCTACTAGTGAATGTAATGTAACACACACCCATACAATGCGCACCACCCCGTGATGTTTTTCTCACTCCTACTAGTGAATGTAATGTAACACACACCCATACAATGCGCACAGCCCCATGATGTTTTTCTCACTCCTACTAGTGAATGTAATGTAACACACACCCATACAATGCGCACAGCCCCGTGATGTTTTTCTCACCCCTACTAGTGAATGTAATGTAACACACACCCATACATTGCGCACCACCCCGCGATGTTTTTCTCAATCATACTAGTGAATCTAATGTAACACACACCCATACAATGCGCACCACCCCGTGATGTTTTTCTCACTCCTACTAGTGAATCTAATGTAACACACACCCATACAATGCGCACCACAACGCAATGTTTTTCAGAAACCTATCCTACATTGCCACTGCATGTTCCCTGACCTTCCCATGCTGACCACCCCGCGGTGCTTTTCTCCATCTTACATTGCCACTCACTGCCTATCCTAATTCAGACGCTCCGATTTACACCACCCCGTGATGTTTTTCTCACTCCTAGTAGTGAATGTAATGTAACACACACCCATACAATGTGCACCACACCGTGATGTTTTTCTCACTCCTACTAGTGAATGTAATGTAACACACACCCATACAATGCGCACCACCCCGTGATGTTTTTCTCACTCCTACTAGTGAATCTAATGTAACACACACCCATACAATGCGCACCACCCCGTGATGTTTTTCTCACTCATACTAGTGAATGTAATGTAACACACACCCATACAATGCGCACCACCCCGTGATGTTTTTCTCACTCCTACTAGTGAATGTAATGTAACACACACCCATACAATGCGCACCACCCCGTGATGTTTTTCTCACTCCTACTAGTGAATGTAATGTAACACACACCCATACAATGCGCACCACCCCGTGATGTTTTTCTCACTCCTACTAGTGAATCAAATGTAACACACACCCATACAATGCGCACCACCCCGTGATGTTTTTCTCACTCCTACTAGTGAATGTAATGTAACACACACCCATATAATGCGCACCACCCCGTGATGTTTTTTTCACTCCTACTAGTGAATGTAATGTAACACACACCCATACAATGCGCACCATCCCGTGATGTTTTTCTCACTCCCACTAGTGAATGTAATGTAACACACAACCATAAAATGAGCACCACCCCGTGATGTTTTTCTCACTCCTACTAGTGAATGTAATGTAACACACACCCATACAATGCGCACCACCCCGTCATGTTTTTCTCACTCCTACTAGTGAATCTAATATAACACACACCGATACAATGCGCACCACCCCGTGATGTTTTTCTCACTCCTACTAGTGAATGTAATGTAAAACACACCCATACAATGCGCACCACCCCGTGATGTTTTTCTCACTCCTACTAGTGAATGTAATGTAACACACACCCATACAATGCGAACCACCCCGTAATGTTTTTCTCACTCCTACTAGTGAATGTAATGTAACACACACCCATACAATGCGCACCACCCCGTGATGTTTTTCTCACTCCTACTAGTGAATGTAATGTAACACACACCCATACAATGAGCACCACCCCGTGATGTTTTTCTCACTCATACTAGTGAGTGTAATGTAACACACACCCATACAATGCGCACCACCCCGTCATGTTTTTCTCACTCCTACTAGTGAATGTAATGTAACACACACCCATACAACGCGCACCAACCCGTGATGTTTTTTCTCACTCCTAGTAGTGAATGTAATGTAACACGCACCCATACAATGCGCACCACCCCGTGATGTTTTTCTCACTCCTACTAGTGAATCTAATGTAACACACACCCAAACAATGCGCACCACCCCGTGATGTTTTTCTCACTCCTACTAGTGAATGTAATGTAACACACACCCATACAATGCGGACCACCCCATGATGTTTTTCTCACTCCTACTAGTGAATGTAATGTAACACACACCCATACAATGCGCACCACCCCGTGATGTTTTTCTCACTCCTACTAGTGAATGTAATGTAACACACACCCATACAATGCAAACCACCCCGTGATGTTTTTCTCACTCCTACTAGTGAATCTAATGTAACACACACCCATACAATGCGCACCACCCTGTGATGTTTTTCTCACTCCTACTAGTGAATGTAATGTAACACACACCCATACAATGCGCACCACCCCGTGATGTTTTTCTCACTCCTACTAGTGAATGTAATGTAACACACACCCATACAATGCGCACAGCCCCGTGATGTTTTTCTCACTCCTACTAGTGAATGTAATGTAACACACACCCATACAATGCGCACAGCCCCGTGATGTTTTTCTCACCCCTACTAGTGAATGTAATGTAACACACACCCATACAATGCGCACCACCCCGTGATGTTTTTCTCACCCCTACTAGTGAATGTAATGTAACACACACCCATACAATGCGCACCACCCCGTGATGTTTTTCTCACCCCTACTAGTGAATGTAATGTAACACACACCTATACAATGCGCACCACCCCGTGATGTTTTTCTCACTCCTACTAGTGAATGCAATGTAACACACACCCATACAATGAGCACCACCCCGCGATATTTTTCTCAATCATACTAGTGAATCTAATGTAACACACACCCAAACAATGCGCACCACCCCGTGATGTTTTTCTCACTGCTACTAGTGAATGTAATGTAACACACACCCATACAATGCGGACCACCCCGTGATGTTTTTCTCACTCCTACTAGTGAATGTAATGTAACACACACCCATACAATGCGCACCACCCCGTGATGTTTTTCTCACTCCTACTAGTGAATCTAATGTAACACACACCCATACAATGCGCACCACCCCGTGATGTTTTTCTCACTCCTACTAGTGAATGTAATGTAACACACACCCATACAATGCGCACCACCCTGTGATGTTTTTCTCACTCCTACTAGGGAATATAATGTAACACACACCCATACAATGCGCACCACCCCGTGATGTTCTTCTCACTCCTACTAGTGAATGTAATGTAACACACACCCATACAATGCGCACAGCCCCGTGATGTTTTTCTCACTCCTACTAGTGAATGTAATGTAACACACACCCATACAATGCGCACAGCCCCGTGATGTTTTTCTCACCCCTACTAGTGAATGTAATGTAACACACACCCATACAATGCGCACCACCCCGTGATGTTTTTCTCACTCCTACTACTGAATGTAATGTAACACACACCTATACAATGCGCACCACCCCGTGATGTTTTTCTCACTCCTACTAGTGAATGTAATGTAACACACACCCATACATTGCGAACCACCCCGCGATGTTTTTCTCAATCATATTAGTGAATCTAATGTAACACACACCCATACAATGCGCACCACCCCGTGATCTTTTTCTCACTGCTACTAGTGAATGTAATGTAACACACACCCATACAATGCGCACCACCCCGTGATGTTTTTCTCACTCCTACTAGTGAATGTAATGTAACACAGACCCAAACAATGCGCACCACCCCGTGATGTTTTTCTCACTCCTACTAGTGAATGTAATGTAACACACACCCATACAATGCGCACCACCCCGTGATGTTTTTCTCACCCCTACTAGTGAATGTAATGTAACACACACCCATGCAATGCGCACCACCCCGTGATGTTTTTCTCACTCCTACTACTGAATGTAATGTAACACACACCTATACAATGCGCACCACCCCGTGATGTTTTTCTCACTCCTACTAGTGAATGTAATGTAACACACACCCATACAATGAGCACCACCCCGCGATGTTTTTCTCAATCATACTAGTGAATCTAATGTAACACACACCCAAACAATGCGCACCACCCCGTGATGTTTTTCTCACTGCTACTAGTGAATGTAATGTAACACACACCCATACAATGCGGACCACCCCGTGATGTTTTTCTCACTCCTACTAGTGAATGTAATGTAACACACACCCATACAATGCGCACCACCCCGTGATGTTTTTCTCACTCCTACTAGTGAATCTAATGTAACACACACCCATACAATGCGCACCACCCCGTGATGTTTTTCTCACTCCTACTAGTGAATCTAATGTAACACACACCCATACAATGCGCACCACCCCGTGATGTTTTTCTCACTCCTACTAGTGAATCTAATGTAACACACACCCATACAATGCGCACCACCCCGTGATGTTTTTCTCACTCCTACTAGTGAATGTAATGTAACACACACCCATACAATGCGCACAGCCCCGTGATGTTTTTCTCACTCCTACTAGTGAATGTAATGTAACACACACCCATACAATGCGCACAGCCCCGTGATGTTTTTCTCACCCCTACTAGTGAATGTAATGTAACACACACCCATACAATGCGCACCACCCCGTGATGTTTTTCTCACCCCTACTAGTGAATGTAATGTAACACACACCCATACAATGCCCACCACCCCGTGATGTTTTTCTCACTCCTACTACTGAATGTAATGTAACACACACCTATACAATGCGCACCACCCCGTGATGTTTTTCTCACTCCTACTAGTGAATGTAATGTAACACACACCCATACATTGCGCACCACCCCGCGATGTTTTTCTCAATCATACTAGTGAATCTAATGTAACACACACCCATACAATGCGCACCACCCCGTGATGTTTTTCTCACTCCTACTAGTGAATCTAATGTAACACACACCCATACAATGCGCACCACAACGCAATGTTTTTCAGAAACCTATCCTACATTGCCACTGCATGTTCCCTGACCTTCCCATGCTGACCACCCCGCGGTGCTTTTCTACATCTTACATTGACACTCACTGCCTATCCTAATTCAGACGCTCCGATTTACACCACCCCGTGATGTTTTTCTCACTCCTAGTAGTGAATGTAATGTAACACACACCCATACAATGTGCACCACCCCGTGATGTTTTTCTCACTCCTACTTGTGAATGTAATGTAACACACACCCATACAATGCGCACCACCCCGTGATGTTTTTCTCACTCCTACTAGTGAATCTAATGTAACACACACCCATACAATGCGCACCACCCCGTGATGTTTTTCTCACTCATACTAGTGAATGTAATGTAACACACACCCATACAATGCGCACCACCCCGTGATGTTTTTCTCACTCCTACTAGTGAATGTAATGTAACACACACCCATACAATGCGCACCACCCCGTGATGTTTTTCTCACTCCTACTAGTGAATGTAATGTAACACACACCCATACAATGCGCACCACCCCGTGATGTTTTTCTCACTCCTACTAGTGAATCTAATGTAACACACACCCATACAATGCGCACCACCACGTGATGTTTTTCTCACTCCTACTAGTGAATGTAATGTAACACACACCCATACAATGTGCACCACCCCGTGATGTTTTTCTCACTCCTACTAGTGAATGTAATGTAACACACACCCATACAATGCGCACCACCCCGTGATGTTTTTCTCACTCCTACTAGTGAATCTAATGTAACACACACCCATACAATGCGCACCACCCCGTGATGTTTTTCTCACTGCTACTAGTGAATGTAATGTAACACACACCCATACAATGCAGACCACCCCGTGATGTTTTTCTCACTCCTACTAGTGAATGTAATGTAACACACACCCATACAATGCGCACCACCCCGTGATGTTTTTCTCACTCCTACTAGTGAATCTAATGTAACACACACCCATACAATGCGCAACACCCCGTGATGTTTTTCTCACTCCTACTAGTGAATCTAATGTAACACACACCCATACAATGCGCACCACCCTGTGATGTTTTTCTCACTCCTACTAGTGAATATAATGTAACACACACCCATACAATGCGCACCACCCCGTGATGTTTTTCTCACTCCTACTAGTGAATGTAATGTAACACACACCCATACAATGCGCACAGCCCCATGATGTTTTTCTCACTCCTACTAGTGAATGTAATGTAACACACACCCATACAATGCGCACAGCCCCGTGATGTTTTTCTCACCCCTACTAGTGAATGTAATGTAACACACACCCATACAATGCGCACCACAACGCAATGTTTTTCAGAAACCTATCCTACATTGCCACTGCATGTTCCCTGACCTTCCCATGCTGACCACCCCGCGGTGCTTTTCTCCATCTTACATTGCCACTCACTGCCTATCCTAATTCAGACGCTCCGATTTACACCACCCCGTGATGTTTTTCTCACTCCTAGTAGTGAATGTAATGTAACACACACCCATACAATGTGCACCACCCCGTGATGTTTTTCTCACTCCTACTAGTGAATGTAATGTAACACACACCCATACAATGCGCACCACCCCGTGATGTTTTTCTCACTCCTACTAGTGAATCTAATGTAACACACACCCATACAATGCGCACCACCCCGTGATGTTTTTCTCACTCATACTAGTGAATGTAATGTAACACACACCCATACAATGCGCACCACCCCGTGATGTTTTTCTCACTCCTACTAGTGAATGTAATGTAACACACACCCATACAATGCGCACCACCCCGTGATGTTTTTCTCACTCCTACTAGTGAATGTAATGTAACACACACCCATACAATGCGCACCACCCCGTGATGTTTTTCTCACTCCTACTAGTGAATCTAATGTAACACACACCCATACAATGCGCACCACCCCGTGATGTTTTTCTCACTCCTACTAGTGAATGTAATGTAACACACACCCATACAATGTGCACCACCCCGTGATGTTTTTCTCACTCCTACTAGTGAATGTAATGTAACACACACCCATACAATGCGCACCACCCCGTGATGTTTTTCTCACTCCTACTAGTGAATCTAATGTAACACACACCCATACAATGCGCACCACCCCGTGATGTTTTTCTCACTGCTACTAGTGAATGTAATGTAACACACACCCATACAATGCAGACCACCCCGTGATGTTTTTCTCACTCCTACTAGTGAATGTAATGTAACACACACCCATACAATGCGCACCACCCCGTGATGTTTTTCTCACTCCTACTAGTGAATCTAATGTAACACACACCCATACAATGCGCACCACCCCGTGATGTTTTTCTCACTCCTACTAGTGAATCTAATGTAACACACACCCATACAATGCGCACCACCCTGTGATGTTTTTCTCACTCCTACTAGTGAATGTAATGTAACACACACCCATACAATGCGCACCACCCCGTGATGTTTTTCTCACTCCTACTAGTGAATGTAATGTAACACACACCCATACAATGCGCACAGCCCCATGATGTTTTTCTCACTCCTACTAGTGAATGTAATGTAACACACACCCATACAATGCGCACAGCCCCGTGATGTTTTTCTCACCCCTACTAGTGAATGTAATGTAACACACACCCATACATTGCGCACCACCCCGCGATGTTTTTCTCAATCATACTAGTGAATCTAATGTAACACACACCCATACAATGCGCACCACCCCGTGATGTTTTTCTCACTCCTACTAGTGAATCTAATGTAACACACACCCATACAATGCGCACCACAACGCAATGTTTTTCAGAAACCTATCCTACATTGCCACTGCATGTTCCCTGACCTTCCCATGCTGACCACCCCGCGGTGCTTTTCTCCATCTTACATTGCCACTCACTGACTATCCTAATTCAGACGCTCCGATTTACACCACCCCGTGATGTTTTTCTCACTCCTAGTAGTGAATGTAATGTAACACACACCCATACAATGTGCACCACACCGTGATGTTTTTCTCACTCCTACTAGTGAATGTAATGTAACACACACCCATACAATGCGCACCACCCCGTGATGTTTTTCTCACTCCTACTAGTGAATCTAATGTAACACACACCCATACAATGCGCACCACCCCGTGATGTTTTTCTCACTCATACTAGTGAATGTAATGTAACACACACCCATACAATGCGCACCACCCCGTGATGTTTTTCTCACTCCTACTAGTGAATGTAATGTAACACACACCCATACAATGCGCACCACCCCGTGATGTTTTTCTCACTCCTACTAGTGAATGTAATGTAACACACACCCATACAATGCGCACCACCCCGTGATGTTTTTCTCACTCCTACTAGTGAATCTAATGTAACACACACCCATACAATGCGCACCACCCCGTGATGTTTTTCTCACTCCTACTAGTGAATGTAATGTAACACACACCCATATAATGCGCACCACCCCGTGATGTTTTTTTCACTCCTACTAGTGAATGTAATGTAACACACACCCATACAATGCGCACAATCCCGTGATGTTTTTCTCACTCCCACTAGTGAATGTAATGTAACACACAACCATAAAATGAGCACCACCCCGTGATGTTTTTCTCACTCCTACTAGTGAATGTAATGTAACACACACCCATACAATGCGCACCACCCCGTGATGTTTTTCTCACTCCTACTAGTGAATCTAATGTAACACACACCCATACAATGCGCACCACCCCGTGATGTTTTTCTCACTCCTACTAGTGAATGTAATGTAACACACACCCATACAATGTGCACCACCCCGTGATGTTTTTCTCACTCCTACTAGTGAATGTAATGTAACACACACCCATACAATGCGCACCACCCCGTGATGTTTTTCTCACTCCTACTAGTGAATCTAATGTAACACACACCCATACAATGCGCACCACCCCGTGATGTTTTTCTCACTGCTACTAGTGAATGTAATGTAACACACACCCATACAATGCAGACCACCCCGTGATGTTTTTCTCACTCCTACTAGTGAATGTAATGTAACACACACCCATACAATGCGCACCACCCCGTGATGTTTTTCTCACTCCTACTAGTGAATCTAATGTAACACACACCCATACAATGCGCACCACCCCGTGATGTTTTTCTCACTCCTACTAGTGAATCTAATGTAACACACACCCATACAATGCGCACCACCCTGTGATGTTTTTCTCACTCCTACTAGTGAATGTAATGTAACACACACCCATACAATGCGCACCACCCCGTGATGTTTTTCTCACTCCTACTAGTGAATGTAATGTAACACACACCCATACAATGCGCACAGCCCCATGATGTTTTTCTCACTCCTACTAGTGAATGTAATGTAACACACACCCATACAATGCGCACAGCCCCGTGATGTTTTTCTCACCCCTACTAGTGAATGTAATGTAACACACACCCATACATTGCGCACCACCCCGCGATGTTTTTCTCAATCATACTAGTGAATCTAATGTAACACACACCCATACAATGCGCACCACCCCGTGATGTTTTTCTCACTCCTACTAGTGAATCTAATATAACACACACCCATACAATGCGCACCACAACGCAATGTTTTTCAGAAACCTATCCTACATTGCCACTGCATGTTCCCTGACCTTCCCATGCTGACCACCCCGCGGTGCTTTTCTCCATCTTACATTGCCACTCACTGCCTATCCTAATTCAGACGCTCCGATTTACACCACCCCGTGATGTTTTTCTCACTCCTAGTAGTGAATGTAATGTAACACACACCCATACAATGTGCACCACCCCGTGATGTTTTTCTCACTCCTACTAGTGAATGTAATGTAACACACACCCATACAATGCGCACCACCCCGTGATGTTTTTCTCACTCCTACTAGTGAATCTAATGTAACACACACCCATACAATGCGCACCACCCCGTGATGTTTTTCTCACTCATACTAGTGAATGTAATGTAACACACACCCATACAATGCGCACCACCCCGTGATGTTTTTCTCACTCCTACTAGTGAATGTAATGTAACACACACCCATACAATGCGCACCACCCCGTGATGTTTTTCTCACTCCTACTAGTGAATCAAATGTAACACACACCCATACAATGCGCACCACCCCGTGATGTTTTTCTCACTCCTACTAGTGAATGTAATGTAACACACACCCATATAATGCGCACCACCCCGTGATGTTTTTTTCACTCCTACTAGTGAATGTAATGTAACACACACCCATACAATGCGCACCATCCCGTGATGTTTTTCTCACTCCCACTAGTGAATGTAATGTAACACACAACCATAAAATGAGCACCACCCCGTGATGTTTTTCTCACTCCTACTAGTGAATGTAATGTAACACACACCCATACAATGCGCACCACCCCGTCATGTTTTTCTCACTCCTACTAGTGAATCTAATATAACACACACCGATACAATGCGCACCACCCCGTGATGTTTTTCTCACTCCTACTAGTGAATGTAATGTAAAACACACCCATACAATGCGCACCACCCCGTGATGTTTTTCTCACTCCTACTAGTGAATGTAATGTAACACACACCCATACAATGCGAACCACCCCGTAATGTTTTTCTCACTCCTACTAGTGAATGTAATGTAACACACACCCATACAATGCGCACCACCCCGTGATGTTTTTCTCACTCCTACTAGTGAATGTAATGTAACACACACCCATACAATGAGCACCACCCCGTGATGTTTTTCTCACTTATACTAGTGAGTGTAATGTAACACACACCCATACAATGCGCACCACCCCGTCATGTTTTTCTCACTCCTACTAGTGAATGTAATGTAACACACACCCATACAACGCGCACCAACCCGTGATGTTTTTTCTCACTCCTAGTAGTGAATGTAATGTAACACGCACCCATACAATGCGCACCACCCCGTGATGTTTTTCTCACTCCTACTAGTGAATCTAATGTAACACACACCCAAACAATGCGCACCACCCCGTGATGTTTTTCTCACTCCTACTAGTGAATGTAATGTAACACACACCCATACAATGCGGACCACCCCATGATGTTTTTCTCACTCCTACTAGTGAATGTAATGTAACACACACCCATACAATGCGCACCACCCCGTGATGTTTTTCTCACTCCTACTAGTGAATGTAATGTAACACACACCCATACAATGCAAACCACCCCGTGATGTTTTTCTCACTCCTACTAGTGAATCTAATGTAACACACACCCATACAATGCGCACCACCCTGTGATGTTTTTCTCACTCCTACTAGTGAATGTAATGTAACACACACCCATACAATGCGCACCACCACGTGATGTTTTTCTCACTCCTACTAGTGAATGTAATGTAACACACACCCATACAATGCGCACAGCCCCGTGATGTTTTTCTCACTCCTACTAGTGAATGTAATGTAACACACACCCATACAATGCGCACAGCCCCGTGATGTTTTTCTCACCCCTACTAGTGAATGTAATGTAACACACACCCATACAATGCGCACCACCCCGTGATGTTTTTCTCACCCCTACTAGTGAATGTAATGTAACACACACCCATACAATGCGCACCACCCCGTGATGTTTTTCTCACCCCTACTAGTGAATGTAATGTAACACACACCTATACAATGCGCACCACCCCGTGATGTTTTTCTCACTCCTACTAGTGAATGCAATGTAACACACACCCATACAATGAGCACCACCCCGCGATATTTTTCTCAATCATACTAGTGAATCTAATGTAACACACACCCAAACAATGCGCACCACCCCGTGATGTTTTTCTCACTGCTACTAGTGAATGTAATGTAACACACACCCATACAATGCGGACCACCCCGTGATGTTTTTCTCACTCCTACTAGTGAATGTAATGTAACACACACCCATACAATGCGCACCACCCCGTGATGTTTTTCTCACTCCTACTAGTGAATCTAATGTAACACACACCCATACAATGCGCACCACCCCGTGATGTTTTTCTCACTCCTACTAGTGAATGTAATGTAACACACACCCATACAATGCGCACCACCCTGTGATGTTTTTCTCACTCCTACTAGGGAATGTAATGTAACACACACCCATACAATGGGCACCACCCCGTGATGTTTTTCTCACTCCTACTAGTGAATGTAATGTAACACACACCCATACAATGCGCACAGCCCCGTGATGTTTTTCTCACTCCTACTAGTGAATGTAATGTAACACACACCCATACAATGCGCACAGCCCCGTGATGTTTTTCTCACCCCTACTAGTGAATGTAATGTAACACACACCCATACAATGCGCACCACCCCGTGATGTTTTTCTCACCCCTACTAGTGAATGTAATGTAACACACACCCATACAATGCGCACCACCCCGTGATGTTTTTCTCACTCCTACTACTGAATGTAATGTAACACACACCTATACAATGCGCACCACCCCGTGATGTTTTTCTCACTCCTACTAGTGAATGTAATGTAACACACACCCATACATTGCGAACCACCCCGCGCTGTTTTTCTCAATCATATTAGTGAATCTAATGTAACACACACCCATACAATGCGCACCACCCCGTGATGTTTTTCTCACTGCTACTAGTGAATGTAATGTAACACACACCCATACAATGCGCACCACCCCGTGATGTTTTTCTCACTCCTACTAGTGAATGTAATGTAACACAGACCCAAACAATGCGCACCACCCCGTGATGTTTTTCTCACTCCTACTAGTGAATGTAATGTAACACACACCCATACAATGCGCACCACCCCGTGTTGTTTTTCTCACTCCTACTAGTGAATGTAATGTAACACACACCCATACAATGCGCACCACCCCGTGATGTTTTTCAGAAACCTATCCTACATTGCCACTGCATGTTCCCTGACCTCCCCATGCTGACCACCCCGCAGTGCTTTTCTCCATCCTACATTGCCACTCACTGCCTATCCTAATTCAGACCCTCCAATTCACACCACCCCGTGATGTTTTTCTCACTCCTACTAGTGAATGTAATGTAACACACACCCATACAATGCACACCACCCCGTGATGTTTTTCTCACTCCTACTAGTGAATGTAATGTAACACACACCCATACAATGCGCACCACCCCGTGATGTTTTTCTGACTCCTACTAGTGAATGTAATGTAACACACACCCATACAATGCGCACCACCCCGTGATGTTTTTCTCACTCCTACTAGTGAATGTAATGTAACACACACCCATACAATGCGCACCACCCCGTGATGTTTTTCTCACTCCTACTAGTGAATGTAATGTAACACACACCCATACAATGCGCACCACCCCGTGATGTTTTTCTCAGTCCTACTAATGAATGTAATGTAACACACACCCATAAAATGCGCACCACCCCGTGATGTTTTTCTCACTCCTACTAGTGAATGTAATGTAACACACACCCATACAATGCGCACCACCGCGTGATGTTTTTCTCACTCCTATTAGTGAATGTAATGTAACACACACCCATACAATGCGCACCACCCCGTGATGTTTTTCTCACTCCTACTAGTGAATCTAATGTAACACACACCCATACAATGCGCACCACCCCGCGATGTTTTTCAGAAACCTATCCTACATTGCCACTGCATGTTCCCAGACCTCCCCATGCTGACCACCCCGCGGTGCTTTTCTCCATCTTACATTGCCACTCACTGCCTATCCTAATTCAGACCCTGGGATTCACACCACCCCGTGATGTTTTTCTCACTCCTAGTAGTGAATGTAATGTAACACACACCCATACAATGCGCACCACCCCGTGATGTTTTTCTCACTCCTACTAGTGAATGTAATGTAACACACACCCATACAATGCGCACCACCCCGTGATGTTTTTCTCACTCCTACTAGTGAATGTAATGTAACACACACCCATACAATGCGCACCACCCCGTGATGTTTTTCTCACTCCTACTAGTGAATCTAATGTAACACACACCCATACAATGCGCACCACCCCGTGATGTTTTTCTCACTCCTACTAGTGAATGTAATGTAACACACACCCATATAATGCGCACCACCCCGTGATGTTTTTTTCACTCCTACTAGTGAATGTAATGTAACACACACCCATACAATGCGCACCATCCCGTGATGTTTTTCTCACTCTCACTAGTGAATGTAATGTAACACACAACCATAAAATGAGCACCACCCCGTGATGTTTTTCTCACTCCTACTAGTGAATGTAATGTAACACACACCCATACAATGCGCACCACCCCGTCATGTTTTTCTCACTCCTCCTAGTGAATCTAATATAACACACACCGATACAATGCGCACCACCCCGTGATGTTTTTCTCACTCCTACTAGTGAATGTAATGTAAAACACACCCATACAATGCGCACCACCCCGTGATGTTTTTCTCACTCCTACTAGTGAATGTAATGTAACACACACCCATACAATGCGAACCACCCCGTAATGTTTTTCTCACTCCTACTAGAGAATGTAATGTAACACACACCCATACAATGCGCACCACCCCGTCATGTTTTTCTCACTCCTACTAGTGAATGTAATGTAACACACACCCATACAATGAGCACCACCCCGTGATGTTTTTCTCACTCATACTAGTGAGTGTAATGTAACACACACCCATACAATGCGCACCACCCCGTCATGTTTTTCTCACTCCTACTAGTGAATGTAATGTAACACACACCCATACAACGCGCACCACCCCGTGATGTTTTTTCTCACTCCTAGTAGTGAATGTAATGTAACACGCACCCATACAATGCGCACCACCCCGTGATGTTTTTCTCACTCCTACTAGTGAATCTAATGTAACACACACCCAAACAATGCGCACCACCCCGTGATGTTTTTCTCACTCCTACTAGTGAATGTAATGTAACACACACCCATACAATGCGGACCACCCCATGATGTTTTTCTCACTCCTACTAGTGAATGTAATGTAACACACACCCATACAATGCGCACCACCCCGTGATGTTTTTCTCACTCCTACTAGTGAATGTAATGTAACACACACCCATACAATGCAAACCACCCCGTGATGTTTTTCTCACTCCTACTAGTGAATCTAATGTAACACACACCCATACAATGCGCACCACCCCGTGATGTTTTTCTCACTCCTACTAGTGAATGTAATGTAACACACACCCATACAATGCGCACCATCCCGTGATGTTTTTCTCACTCCCACTAGTGAATGTAATGTAACACACAACCATAAAATGAGCACCACCCCGTGATGTTTTTCTCACTCCTACTAGTGAATGTAATGTAACACACACCCATACAATGCGCACCACCCCGTCATGTTTTTCTCACTCCTACTAGTGAATCTAATATAACACACACCGATACAATGCGCACCACCCCGTGATGTTTTTCTCACTCCTACTAGTGAATGTAATGTAAAACACACCCATACAATGCGCACCACCCCGTGATGTTTTTCTCACTCCTACTAGTGAATGTAATGTAACACACACCCATACAATGCGAACCACCCCGTAATGTTTTTCTCACTCCTACTAGTGAATGTAATGTAACACACACCCATACAATGCGCACCACCCCGTGATGTTTTTCTCACTCCTACTAGTGAATGTAATGTAACACACACCCATACAATGAGCACCACCCCGTGATGTTTTTCTCACTTATACTAGTGAGTGTAATGTAACACACACCCATACAATGCGCACCACCCCGTCATGTTTTTCTCACTCCTACTAGTGAATGTAATGTAACACACACCCATACAACGCGCACCAACCCGTGATGTTTTTTCTCACTCCTAGTAGTGAATGTAATGTAACACGCACCCATACAATGCGCACCACCCCGTGATGTTTTTCTCACTCCTACTAGTGAATCTAATGTAACACACACCCAAACAATGCGCACCACCCCGTGATGTTTTTCTCACTCCTACTAGTGAATGTAATGTAACACACACCCATACAATGCGGACCACCCCATGATGTTTTTCTCACTCCTACTAGTGAATGTAATGTAACACACACCCATACAATGCGCACCACCCCGTGATGTTTTTCTCACTCCTACTAGTGAATGTAATGTAACACACACCCATACAATGCAAACCACCCCGTGATGTTTTTCTCACTCCTACTAGTGAATCTAATGTAACACACACCCATACAATGCGCACCACCCTGTGATGTTTTTCTCACTCCTACTAGTGAATGTAATGTAACACACACCCATACAATGCGCACCACCACGTGATGTTTTTCTCACTCCTACTAGTGAATGTAATGTAACACACACCCATACAATGCGCACAGCCCCGTGATGTTTTTCTCACTCCTACTAGTGAATGTAATGTAACACACACCCATACAATGCGCACAGCCCCGTGATGTTTTTCTCACCCCTACTAGTGAATGTAATGTAACACACACCCATACAATGCGCACCACCCCGTGATGTTTTTCTCACCCCTACTAGTGAATGTAATGTAACACACACCCATACAATGCGCACCACCCCGTGATGTTTTTCTCACCCCTACTAGTGAATGTAATGTAACACACACCTATACAATGCGCACCACCCCGTGATGTTTTTCTCACTCCTACTAGTGAATGCAATGTAACACACACCCATACAATGAGCACCACCCCGCGATATTTTTCTCAATCATACTAGTGAATCTAATGTAACACACACCCAAACAATGCGCACCACCCCGTGATGTTTTTCTCACTGCTACTAGTGAATGTAATGTAACACACACCCATACAATGCGGACCACCCCGTGATGTTTTTCTCACTCCTACTAGTGAATGTAATGTAACACACACCCATACAATGCGCACCACCCCGTGATGTTTTTCTCACTCCTACTAGTGAATCTAATGTAACACACACCCATACAATGCGCACCACCCCGTGATGTTTTTCTCACTCCTACTAGTGAATGTAATGTAACACACACCCATACAATGCGCACCACCCTGTGATGTTTTTCTCACTCCTACTAGGGAATGTAATGTAACACACACCCATACAATGGGCACCACCCCGTGATGTTTTTCTCACTCCTACTAGTGAATGTAATGTAACACACACCCATACAATGCGCACAGCCCCGTGATGTTTTTCTCACTCCTACTAGTGAATGTAATGTAACACACACCCATACAATGCGCACAGCCCCGTGATGTTTTTCTCACCCCTACTAGTGAATGTAATGTAACACACACCCATACAATGCGCACCACCCCGTGATGTTTTTCTCACCCCTACTAGTGAATGTAATGTAACACACACCCATACAATGCGCACCACCCCGTGATGTTTTTCTCACTCCTACTACTGAATGTAATGTAACACACACCTATACAATGCGCACCACCCCGTGATGTTTTTCTCACTCCTACTAGTGAATGTAATGTAACACACACCCATACATTGCGAACCACCCCGCGATGTTTTTCTCAATCATATTAGTGAATCTAATGTAACACACACCCATACAATGCGCACCACCCCGTGATGTTTTTCTCACTGCTACTAGTGAATGTAATGTAACACACACCCATACAATGCGCACCACCCCGTGATGTTTTTCTCACTCCTACTAGTGAATGTAATGTAACACAGACCCAAACAATGCGCACCACCCCGTGATGTTTTTCTCACTCCTACTAGTGAATGTAATGTAACACACACCCATACAATGCGCACCACCCCGTGTTGTTTTTCTCACTCCTACTAGTGAATGTAATGTAACACACACCCATACAATGCGCACCACCCCGTGATGTTTTTCAGAAACCTATCCTACATTGCCACTGCATGTTCCCTGACCTCCCCATGCTGACCACCCCGCAGTGCTTTTCTCCATCCTACATTGCCACTCACTGCCTATCCTAATTCAGACCCTCCAATTCACACCACCCCGTGATGTTTTTCTCACTCCTACTAGTGAATGTAATGTAACACACACCCATACAATGCGCACCACCCCGTGATGTTTTTCTGACTCCTACTAGTGAATGTAATGTAACACACACCCATACAATGCGCACCACCCCGTGATGTTTTTCTCACTCCTACTAGTGAATGTAATGTAACACACACCCATACAATGCGCACCACCCCGTGATGTTTTTCTCACTCCTACTAGTGAATGTAATGTAACACACACCCATACAATGCGCACCACCCCGTGATGTTTTTCTCAGTCCTACTAATGAATGTAATGTAACACACACCCATAAAATGCGCACCACCCCGTGATGTTTTTCTCACTCCTACTAGTGAATGTAATGTAACACACACCCATACAATGCGCACCACCGCGTGATGTTTTTCTCACTCCTATTAGTGAATGTAATGTAACACACACCCATACAATGCGCACCACCCCGTGATGTTTTTCTCACTCCTACTAGTGAATCTAATGTAACACACACCCATACAATGCGCACCACCCCGCGATGTTTTTCAGAAACCTATCCTACATTGCCACTGCATGTTCCCAGACCTCCCCATGCTGACCACCCCGCGGTGCTTTTCTCCATCTTACATTGCCACTCACTGCCTATCCTAATTCAGACCCTGGGATTCACACCACCCCGTGATGTTTTTCTCACTCCTAGTAGTGAATGTAATGTAACACACACCCATACAATGCGCACCACCCCGTGATGTTTTTCTCACTCCTACTAGTGAATGTAATGTAACACACACCCATACAATGCGCACCACCCCGTGATGTTTTTCTCACTCCTACTAGTGAATGTAATGTAACACACACCCATACAATGCGCACCACCCCGTGATGTTTTTCTCACTCCTACTAGTGAATCTAATGTAACACACACCCATACAATGCGCACCACCTCGTGATGTTTTTCTCACTCCTACTAGTGAATGTAATGTAACACACACCCATATAATGCGCACCACCCCGTGATGTTTTTTTCACTCCTACTAGTGAATGTAATGTAACACACACCCATACAATGCGCACCATCCCGTGATGTTTTTCTCACTCTCACTAGTGAATGTAATGTAACACACAACCATAAAATGAGCACCACCCCGTGATGTTTTTCTCACTCCTACTAGTGAATGTAATGTAACACACACCCATACAATGCGCACCACCCCGTCATGTTTTTCTCACTCCTCCTAGTGAATCTAATATAACACACACCGATACAATGCGCACCACCCCGTGATGTTTTTCTCACTCCTACTAGTGAATGTAATGTAAAACACACCCATACAATGCGCACCACCCCGTGATGTTTTTCTCACTCCTACTAGTGAATGTAATGTAACACACACCCATACAATGCGAACCACCCCGTAATGTTTTTCTCACTCCTACTAGAGAATGTAATGTAACACACACCCATACAATGCGCACCACCCCGTCATGTTTTTCTCACTCCTACTAGTGAATGTAATGTAACACACACCCATACAATGAGCACCACCCCGTGATGTTTTTCTCACTCATACTAGTGAGTGTAATGTAACACACACCCATACAATGCGCACCACCCCGTCATGTTTTTCTCACTCCTACTAGTGAATGTAATGTAACACACACCCATACAACGCGCACCACCCCGTGATGTTTTTTCTCACTCCTAGTAGTGAATGTAATGTAACACGCACCCATACAATGCGCACCACCCCGTGATGTTTTTCTCACTCCTACTAGTGAATCTAATGTAACACACACCCAAACAATGCGCACCACCCCGTGATGTTTTTCTCACTCCTACTAGTGAATGTAATGTAACACACACCCATACAATGCGGACCACCCCATGATGTTTTTCTCACTCCTACTAGTGAATGTAATGTAACACACACCCATACAATGCGCACCACCCCGTGATGTTTTTCTCACTCCTACTAGTGAATGTAATGTAACACACACCCATACAATGCAAACCACCCCGTGATGTTTTTCTCACTCCTACTAGTGAATCTAATGTAACACACACCCATACAATGCGCACCACCCTGTGATGTTTTTCTCACTCCTACTAGTGAATGTAATGTAACACACACCCATACAATGCGCACCACCCCGTGATGTTTTTCTCACTCCTACTAGTGAATGTAATGTAACACACACCCATACAATACGCACAGCCCCGTGATGTTTTTCTCACTCCTACTAGTGAATGTAATGTAACACACACCCATACAATGCGCACAGCCCCGTGATGTTTTTCTCACCCCTACTAGTGAATGTAATGTAACACACACCCATACAATGCGCACCACCCCGTGATGTTTTTCTCACCCCTACTAGTGAATGTAATGTAACACACACCCATACAATGCGCACCACCCCGTGATGTTTTTCTCACCCCTACTAGTGAATGTAATGTAACACACACCTATACAATGCGCACCACCCCGTGATGTTTTTCTCACTCCTACTAGTGAATGTAATGTAACACACACCCATACAATGAGCACCACCCCGCGATATTTTTCTCAATCATACTAGTGAATCTAATGTAACACACACCCAAACAATGCGCACCACCCCGTGATGTTTTTCTCACTGCTACTAGTGAATGTAATGTAACACACACCCATACAATGCGGACCACCCCGTGATGTTTTTCTCACTCCTACTAGTGAATGTAATGTAACACACACCCATACAATGCGCACCACCCCGTGATGTTTTTCTCACTCCTACTAGTGAATCTAATGTAACACACACCCATACAATGCGCACCACCCCGTGATGTTTTTCTCACTCCTACTAGTGAATGTAATGTAACACACACCCATACAATGCGCACCACCCTGTGATGTTTTTCTCACTCCTACTAGGGAATGTAATGTAACACACACCCATACAATGCGCACCACCCCGTGATGTTTTTCTCACTCCTACTAGTGAATGTAATGTAACACACACCCATACAATGCGCACAGCCCCGTGATGTTTTTCTCACTCCTACTAGTGAATGTAATGTAACACACACCCATACAATGCGCACAGCCCCGTGATGTTTTTCTCACCCCTACTAGTGAATGTAATGTAACACACACCCATACAATGCGCACCACCCCGTGATGTTTTTCTCACCCCTACTAGTGAATGTAATGTAACACACACCCATACAATGCGCACCACCCCGTGATGTTTTTCTCACTCCTACTACTGAATGTAATGTAACACACACCTATACAATGCGCACCACCCCGTGATGTTTTTCTCACTCCTACTAGTGAATGTAATGTAACACACACCCATACATTGCGAACCACCCCGCGATGTTTTTCTCAATCATATTAGTGAATCTAATGTAACACACACCCATACAATGCGCACCACCCCGTGATGTTTTTCTCACTGCTACTAGTGAATGTAATGTAACACACACCCATACAATGCGCACCACCCCGTGATGTTTTTCTCACTCCTACTAGTGAATGTAATGTAACACAGACCCAAACAATGCGCACCACCCCGTGATGTTTTTCTCACTCCTACTAGTGAATGTAATGTAACACACACCCATACAATGCGCACCACCCCGTGTTGTTTTTCTCACTCCTACTAGTGAATGTAATGCAACACACACCCATACAATGCGCACCACCCCGTGATGTTTTTCAGAAACCTATCCTACATTGCCACTGCATGTTCCCTGACCTCCCCATGCTGACCACCCCGCAGTGCTTTTCTCCATCCTACATTGCCACTCACTGCCTATCCTAATTCAGACCCTCCAATTCACACCACCCCGTGATGTTTTTCTCACTCCTACTAGTGAATGTAATGTAACACACACCCATACAATGCACACCACCCCGTGATGTTTTTCTCACTCCTACTAGTGAATGTAATGTAACACACACCCATACAATGCGCACCACCCCGTGATGTTTTTCTGACTCCTACTAGTGAATGTAATGTAACACACACCCATACAATGCGCACCACCCCGTGATGTTTTTCTCACTCCTACTAGTGAATGTAATGTAACACACACCCATACAATGCGCACCACCCCGTGATGTTTTTCTCACTCCTACTAGTGAATGTAATGTAACACACACCCATACAATGCGCACCACCCCGTGATGTTTTTCTCAGTCCTACTAATGAATGTAATGTAACACACACCCTTAAAATGCGCACCACCCCGTGATGTTTTTCTCACTCCTACTAGTGAATGTAATGTAACACACACCCATACAATGCGCACCACCGCGTGATGTTTTTCTCACTCCTATTAGTGAATGTAATGTAACACACACCCATACAATGCGCACCACCCCGTGATGTTTTTCTCACTCTTACTAGTGAATCTAATGTAACACACACCCATACAATGCGCACCACCCCGCGATGTTTTTCAGAAACCTATCCTACATTGCCACTGCATGTTCCCAGACCTCCCCATGCTGACCACCCCGCGGTGCTTTTCTCCATCTTACATTGCCACTCACTGCCTATCCTAATTCAGACCCTGGGATTCACACCACCCCGTGATGTTTTTCTCACTCCTAGTAGTGAATGTAATGTAACACACACCCATACAATGCGCACCACCCCGTGATGTTTTTCTCACTCCTACTAGTGAATGTAATGTAACACACACCCATACAATGCGCACCACCCTGTTATGTTTTTCTCACCCCACTAGTGAATGTAATGTAACACACACCCATACAATGCGCACCACCCCGTGATGTTTTTCTCACTCCTACTACTGAATGTAATGTAACACACACCTATACAATGCGCACCACCCCGTGATGTTTTTCTCACTCATACTAGTGAATGTAATGTAACACACACCCATACAATGCGCACCACCCCGCAATGTTTTTCTCAATCATACTAGTGAATCTAATGTAACACAGACCAATACAATGCGCACCACCCCGTGATGTTTTTCTCACTGCTACTAGTGAATCTAATGTAACACACACCATAAAATGCGCACCACCCCGTGATGTTTTTCTCACTCCTACTAGTGAATGTAATGTAACACACACCCATACAATGCGCACCACCCCGTGATGTTTTTCTCACTCCTACTAGTGAATGTTATGTAACACACACCCATACAATGCGCACCACCCCGTGATGTTTTTCTCACTCCTACTAGTGAATGTAATGTAACACAGACCCAAACAATGCGCACCACCCCGTGATGTTTTTCTCACTCCTACTAGTGAATGTAATGTAACACACACCCATACAATGCGCACCACCCCGTGTTGTTTTTCTCACTCCTACTAGTGAATGTAATGTAACACACACCCATACAATGCGCACCACCCCGTGATGTTTTTCAGAAACCTATCCTACATTGCCACTGCATGTTCCCTGACCTCCCCATGCTGACCACCCCGCAGTGCTTTTCTCCATCCTACATTGCCACTCACTGCCTATCCTAATTCAGACCCTCCAATTCACACCACCCCGTGATGTTTTTCTCACTCCTACTAGTGAATGTAATGTAACACACACCCATACAATGCGCACCACCCTGTGATGTTTTTCTCACTCCTACTAGTGAATGTAATGTAACACACACCCATACAATGCGCACCACCCCGTGATGTTTTTCTGACTCCGACTAGTGAATGTAATGTAACACACACCCATACAATGCGCACCACCCCGTGATGTTTTTCTCACTCCTACTAGTGAATGTAATGTAACACACTCCCATACAATGCGCACCACCCGTGATGTTTTTCTCAGTCCTACTAATGAATGTAATATAACACACACCCATAAAATGCGCACCACCCCGTGATGTTTTTCTCACTCCTACTAGTGAATGTAATGTAACACACACCCATACAATGCGCACCACCGCGTGATGTTTTTCTCACTCCTATTAGTGAATGTAACGTAACACACACCCATACAATGCGCACCACCCCGTGATGTTTTTCTCACTCCTACTAGTGAATCTAATGTAACACACACCCATACAATGCGCACCACCCCGCGATGTTTTTCAGAAACCTATCCTACATTGCCACTGCATGTTCCCAGACCTCCCCATGCTGACCACCCCGCGGTGCTTTTCTCCATCTTACATTGCCACTCACTGCCTATCCTAATTCAGACCCTGGGATTCACACCACCCCGTGATGTTTTTCTCACTCCTAGTAGTGAATGTAATGTAACACACACCCATACAATGCGCACCACCCCGTGATGTTTTTCTCACTCCTACTAGTGAATGTAATGTAACACACACCCATACAATGCGCACCACCCCGTGATGTTTTTCTCACTACTACTAGTGAATGTAATGTAACACACACCCATACAATGAGCACCACCCCGTGATGTTTTTCAGAAACCTATCCTACATTGCCACTGCATGTTCCCAGACCTCCCCATGCTGACCACCCCGCGGTGCTTTTCTCCATCTTACATTGCCACTCACTGCCTATCCTAATTCAGACCCTGGGATTCACACCACCCCGTGATGTTTTTCTCACTCCTAGTAGTGAATGTAATGTAACACACACCCATACAATGCGCACCACCCCGTGATGTTTTTCTCACTCCTACTAGTGAATGTAATGTAACACACACCCATACAATGCGCACCACCCCGTGATGTTTTTCTCACTACTACTAGTGAATGTAATGTAACACACACCCATACAATGAGCACCACCCCGTGATGTTTTTCTCACTCATACTATTGAGTGTAATGTAACACACACCCATACAATGCGCACCACCCCGTGATGTTTTTCTCACTCCTACTAGTGAATGTAATGTAACACACACCCATACAATGCGCACCACCCCGTGATGTTTTTTCTCACTCCTACTAGTGAATGTAATGTAACACACACCCATACAATGCGCACCACCCCGTGATGTTTTTCTCACTCCTACTAGTGAATCTAATGTAACACACACCCAAACAATGCGCACCACCCCGTGATGTTTTTCTCACTGCTACTAGGGAATGTAATGTAACACACACCCATACAATGCGGACCACCCCGTGATGTTTTTCTCACTCCTACTAGTGAATGTAATGTAACACACACCCATACAATGCGCACCACCCCGTGATGTTTTTCTCACTCCTACTAGTGAATCTAATGTAACACACACCCATACAACGCGCACCACCCCGTGATGTTTTTCTCACTCCTACTAGTGAATCTAATGTAACACACCCCCATACAATGCGCACCACCCTGTGATGTTTTTCTCACTCCTACTAGTGAATGTAATGTAACACACACCCATACAATGCGCACCACCCCGTGATGTTTTTCTCCCTCCTACTAGTGAATGTAATGTAACACACACCCATACAATGCGCACCACCCCGTGATGTTTTTCTCACTCCTACTAGTGAATGTAATGTAACACACACCCATACAATGCGCACCACCCCGTGATGTTTTTCGCACTCCTACTAGTGAATGTAATGTAACACACACCCATACAACGCGCACCACCCCATCATGTTTTTCTCACTCCTACTAGTGAATGTAATGTAACACACACCCATACAATGCGCACCACCCCATGATGTTTTTCTCACTCCTAGTAGTGAATGTAATGTAACACACACCCATACAATGCGCACCACCCCGTCATGTTTTTCTCACTCCTACTAGTGAATCTAATGTAAAACACACCCATACAATGCGCACCACCCCGTGATGTTTTTCTCACTTCTACTAGTGAATGTAATGTAACACACACCCATACAATGCGCACCACCCTGTGATGTTTTTCTCACTCCTACTAGTGAATGTAATGTAACACACACCCATACAATGCGCACCACCCTGTGATGTTTTTCTCACTCCTACTATTGAATGTATTGTAACACACACCCATACAATGCGCACCACCCCGTGATGTTTTTCTCCTCCTACTAGTGAATGTAATGTAACACACACCCATACAATGCGCACCACCCCGTGATGTTTTTCTCACTCCTTCTAGTGAATGTAATGTAACACACACCCATACAATGCGCACCACTCCGTGATGTTTTTCTCACTCCTACTAGTGAATCTAATGTAACACACACCCAAACAATGCGCACCACCCCATGATGTTTTTCTCACTCCTACTAGTGAATGTAATGTAACACACACCTATACAATGCGCACCACCCCTCGATGTTTTTCAGAAACCTATCCTACATTGCCACTGCATGTTCCCTGACCTCCCCATGCTGACCACCCCGCGGTGCTTTTCTCCATCTTACATTGCAACTCACTGCCTATCCTAATTCAGACCCTCCGATTCACACCACCCCGTGATGTTTTTCTCACTCCTAGTAGTGAATGTAATGTAACACACACCCATAAAATGCGCACCACCCCGTGATGTTTTTCTCACTGCTACTAGTGAATGTAATGTAACACACACCCATACAATGCGCACCACCCCGTGATGTTTTTCTCACTCCTACTAGTGAATGTAATGTAACACACACCCATACAATGCGCACCACCCCGTGATGTTTTTCTCACTCCTACTAGTGAATGTAATGTAACACACACCCATACAATGCGCACCACCCCGTGATGTTTTTCTCACTCCTACTAGTGAATGTAATGTAACACACACCCATACAATGCGCACCACCCCGTGATGTTTTTCTCACTCCTACTAGTGAATGTAATGTAACACACACCCATACAATGCGCACCACCCCGTGATGTTTTTCTCACTCCTACTAATCAATCTAATGTAACACACACCCATACAATGCGCACCACCCCGTGATGTTTTTCTCACTCCTACTAGTGAATCTAATGTAACACACAACCATACAATGCGCACCACCCCGCAATGTTTTTCAGAAACCTATCCTACATTGCCACTGCATGTTCCCTGACCTCCCCATGCTGACCACCCCGCGGTGCTTTTCTCCATCTTACATTGCCACTCACTGCCTATCGTAATTCAGACGCTCCGATTCACACCACCCCGTGATGTTTTTCTCACTCCTAGTAGTGAATGTAATGTAACACACACCCATACAATGTGCACCACCCCGTGATGTTTTTCTCACTCCTACTAGTGAATGTAATGTAACACACACCCATACAATGCGCACCACCCCGTGATGTTTTTCTCACTCCTACTAGTGAATGTAATGTAACACACACCCATACAATGCGCACCACCCCGTGATATTTTTCTCACTCCTACTAGTGAATGTAATGTAACACACACCCATACAATGCGCACCACCCCGTGATGTTTTTCTCACTCCTACTAGTGACTGTAATGTAATACACACCCATACAATGCGCACCACCCCGTGATGTTTTTCTCACTCCTACTAGTGAATCTAATGTAACACACACCCAAACAATGCGCACCACCCCGTGATGTTTTTCTCACTCCTACTAGTGAATGTAATGTAACACTCACCCATACAATGCGCACCACCCCGTGATGTTTTTCTCACTCCTACTAGTGTATGTAATGTAACACACACCCATACAATGCGCACCACCACGTGATGTTTTTCTCACTCCTACTAGTGAATCTAATGTAACACACACCCATACAATGCGCACCACCCCGTGATGTTTTTCTCACTCCTACTAGTGAATGTAATGTAACACACACCCATATAATGCGCACCACCCCGTGATGTTTTTTTCACTCCTACTAGTGAATGTAATGTAACACACACCCATACAATGCACACCATCCCGTGATGTTTTTCTCACTCCTACTAGTGAATGTAATGTAACACACAACCATAAAATGTGCACCACCCCGTGATGTTTTTCTCACTCCTACTAGTGAATGTAATGTAACACACACCCATACAATGCGCACCACCCCGTCATGTTTTTCTCACTCCGAATAGTGAATCTAATATAACACACACTGATACAATGCGCACCACCCCGTGATGTTTTTCTCACTCCTACTAGTGAATGTAATGTAACACACACCCATACAATGCGCACCCCCCCGTGATGTTTTTCTCACTCCTACTAGTGAATGTAATGTAACACACACCCATACAATGCGCACAACCCCGTGATGTTTTTCTCACTCCTACTAGTGAATGTATTGTAACACACACCCATACAATGCGCACCACCCCGTGATGTTTTTCTCATCCTTCTAGTGAATGTAATGTAACACACACCCATACAATGCGCACCACCCCGTGATGTTTTTCTCACTCCTACTTGTGAATCTAATGTAACACACACCCAAACAATGCGCACCACCCCGTGATGTTTTTCTCACTCCTACTAGTGAATGTAATGTAACACACACTCATACAATGCGCACCACCCCGTGATGTTTTTCTCACTCCTACTAGGGAATGTAATGTAACACACACCCATTCAATGCGCACCACCCCGTGATGTTTTTCTCACTCCTATTAGTGAATGTAATGTAACACACACCCATACAATGCGCACCAGCCCGTGATGTTTTTCTCACTCCTACTAGGGAATGTAATGTAACACACACCCATTCAATGCGCACCACCCCGTGATGTTTTTCTCACTCCTACTAGTGAATGTAATGTAACACACACCCATACAATGCGCACCACCCCGTGATGATTTTCTCACTCCTACTAGTGAATCTAATGTAACAAACACCCATACAATGCGCACCACACCGTGATGTTTTTCTCACTCCTAGTACTGAATGTAATGTAACACACACCCATACAACTCGCACCACCCCGTGAATTTTTTCTCACTCCTACTAGTGAATGTAATGTAACACACACCCATACAATGCGCACCAGCCCGTGATGTTTTTCTCACACCTACTAGTGAATCTAATGTAACAGACACCCATACAATGCGCACCACCCCGTGATGTTTTTCTCACTCCTACTAGTGAATGTAATGTAACACACACCCATACAATGCGCACCACCCCGTGATGTTTTTCTCACTCCTACTAGTGAATGTAATGTAACACACACCCATACAATGCGCACCACCCCGTTATGTTTTTTCACTCCTACAATGTAATGTAACACACACCCATACAATGCGCACCACCCCGTGATGTTTTTTCACTCCTACTATTGAATCTAATGTAACACACACCCATACAATGCGCACCACCCCGTGATGTTTTTCTCACTGCTACTAGTGAATGTAATGTAACACACACCCATACAATGCGCACCACCCCATGATGTTTTTCTCACTCCTACTAGTGAATGTAATGTAACACACACCCATACAATGCCCACCACCCCGTGATGTTTTTCTCACTCCTACTAGTGAATGTAATGTAACACACACCCATACAATGCGCACCACCCCGTGATGTTTTTCTCACTCCTACTAGTGAATGTAATGTAACACACCCATACAATGCGCACCACCCCGTGATGTTTTTCTCACTCCTACTAGTGAATGTAATGTAACACACACCCATACAATGCGCACCACCCGGTGATGTTTTTCTCACTCCTACTAGTGAATGTAATGTAACACACATCCATACAATGCGCACCACCCCGTGATGTTTCTCTCACTCCTACTAGTGAATGTAATGTAACACACACCCATACAACGCGCACCACCCCATCATGTTTTTCTCACTCCTACTAGTGAATGTAATGTAACACACACCCATACAATGCGCACCACCCCATGATGTTTTTCTCACTCCTAGTAGTGAATGTAATGTAACACACACCCATACAATGCGCACCACCCCGTCATGTTTTTCTCACTCCTACTAGTGAATCTAATGTAAAACACACCCATACAATGCGCACCACCCCGTGATGTTTTTCTCACTCCTACTAGTGAATGTAATGTAACACACACCCATACAATGCGCACCACCCTGTGATGTTTTTCTCACTCCTACTAGTGAATGTAATGTAACACACACCCATACAATGCGCACCACCCTGTGATGTTTTTCTCACTCCTACTATTGAATGTATTGTAACACACACCCATACAATGCGCACCACCCCGTGATGTTTTTCTCCTCCTACTAGTGAATGTAATGTAACACACACCCATACAATGCACACCACCCCGTGATGTTTTTCTCACTCCTTCTAGTGAATGTAATGTAACACACACCCATACAATGCGCACCACTCCGTGATGTTTTTCTCACTCCTACTAGTGAATCTAATGTAACACACACCCAAACAATGCGCACCACCCCATGATGTTTTTCTCACTCCTACTAGTGAATGTAATGTAACACACACCTATACAATGCGCACCACCCCTCGATGTTTTTCAGAAACCTATCCTACATTGCCACTGCATGTTCCCTGACCTCCCCATGCTGACCACCCCGCGGTGCTTTTCTCCATCTTACATTGCAACTCACTGCCTATCGTAATTCAGACCCTCCGATTCACACCACCCCGTGATGTTTTTCTCACTCCTAGTAGTGAATGTAATGTAACACACACCCATAAAATGCGCACCACCCCGTGATGTTTTTCTCACTGCTACTAGTGAATGTAATGTAACACACACCCATACAATGCGCACCACCCCGTGATGTTTTTCTCACTCCTACTAGTGAATGTAATGTAACACACACCCATACAATGCGCACCACCCCGTGATGTTTTTCTCACTCCTACTAGTGAATGTAATGTAACACACACCCATACAATGCGCACCACCCCGTGATGTTTTTCTCACTCCTACTAGTGAATGTAATGTAACACACACCCATACAATGCGCACCACCCCGTGATGTTTTTCTCACTCCTACTAGTGAATGTAATGTAACACACACCCATACAATGCGCACCACCCCGTGATGTTTTTCTCACTCCTACTAGTGAATCTAATGTAACACACACCCATACAATGCGCACCACCCCGTGATGTTTTTCTCACTCCTACTAGTGAATCTAATGTAACACACAACCATACAATGCGCACCACCCCGCAATGTTTTTCAGAAACCTATCCTACATTGCCACTGCATGTTCCCTGACCTCCCCATGCTGACCACCCCGCGGTGCTTTTCTCCATCTTACATTGCCACTCACTGCCTATCGTAATTCAGACGCTCTGATTCACACCACCCCGTGATGTTTTTCTCACTCCTAGTAGTGAATGTAATGTAACACACACCCATACAATGTGCACCACCCCGTGATGTTTTTCTCACTCCTACTAGTGAATGTAATGTAACACACACCCATACAATGCGCACCACCCCGTGATGTTTTTCTCACTCCTACTAGTGAATGTAATGTAACACACACCCATACAATGCGCACCACCCCGTGATGTTTTTCTCACTCCTACTAGTGAATGTAATGTAACACACACCCATACAATGCGCACCACCCCGTGATGTTTTTCTCACTCCTACTAGTGACTGTAATGTAATACACACCCATACAATGCGCACCACCCCGTGATGTTTTTCTCACTCCTACTAGTGAATCTAATGTAACACACACCCAAACAATGCGCACCACCCCGTGATGTTTTTCTCACTCCTACTAGTGAATGTAATGTAACACTCACCCATACAATGCGCACCACCCCGTGATGTTTTTCTCACTCCTACTAGTGTATGTAATGTAACACACACCCATACAATGCGCACCACCACGTGATGTTTTTCTCACTCCTACTAGTGAATCTAATGTAACACACACCCATACAATGCGCACCACCCCGTGATGTTTTTCTCACTCCTACTAGTGAATGTAATGTAACACACACCCATAT
This sequence comes from Cavia porcellus, assembly GCF_034190915.1. NCBI lineage: Eukaryota > Metazoa > Chordata > Mammalia > Rodentia > Caviidae > Cavia > Cavia porcellus. Next base: position 2,659,908 of record NW_026947556.1, read on the forward strand.
AATGCGCACCACCCCGTGATGTTTTTTTCACTCCTACTAGTGAATGTAATGTAACACACACCCATACAATGCACACCATCCCGTGATGTTTTTCTCACACCTACTAGTGAATGTAATGTAACACACAACCATAAAATGTGCACCACCCCGTGATGTTTTTCTCACTCCTACTAGTGAATGTAATGTAACACACACCCATACAATGCGCACCACCCCGTCATGTTTTTCTCACTCCGAATAGTGAATCTAATATAACACACACTGATACAATGCGCACCACCCCGTGATGTTTTTCTCACTCCTACTAGTGAATGTAATGTAACACACACCCATACAATGCGCACCCCCCCGTGATGTTTTTCTCACTCCTACTAGTGAATGTAATGTAACACACACCCATACAATGCGCACAACCCCGTGATGTTTTTCTCACTCCTACTAGTGAATGTATTGTAACACACACCCATACAATGCGCACCACCCCGTGATGTTTTTCTCATCCTTCTAGTGAATGTAATGTAACACACACCCATACAATGCGCACCACCCCGTGATGTTTTTCTCACTCCTACTAGTGAATCTAATGTAACACACACCCAAACAATGCGCACCACCCCGTGATGTTTTTCTCACTCCTACTAGTGAATGTAATGTAACACACACTCATACAATGCGCACCACCCCGTGATGTTTTTCTCACTCCTACTAGGGAATGTAATGTAACACACACCCATTCAATGCGCACCACCCCGTGATGTTTTTCTCACTCCTATTAGTGAATGTAATGTAACACACACCCATACAATGCGCACCAGCCCGTGATGTTTTTCTCACTCCTACTAGGGAATGTAATGTAACACACACCCATTCAATGCGCACCACCCCGTGATGTTTTTCTCACTCCTACTAGTGAATGTAATGTAACACACACCCATACAATGCGCACCACCCCGTGATGATTTTCTCACTCCTACTAGTGAATCTAATGTAACAAACACCCATACAATGCACACCACACCGTGATGTTTTTCTCACTCCTAGTACTGAATGTAATGTAACACACACCCATACAACTCGCACCACCCCGTGAATTTTTTCTCACTCCTACTAGTGAATGTAATGTAACACACACCCATACAATGCGCACCAGCCCGTGATGTTTTTCTCACACCTACTAGTGAATCTAATGTAACAGACACCCATACAATGCGCACCACCCCGTGATGTTTTTCTCACTCCTACTAGTGAATGTAATGTAACACACACCCATACAATGCGCACCACCCCGTGATGTTTTTCTCACTCCTACTAGTGAATGTAATGTAACACACCCATACAATGCGCACCACCCCGTGATGTTTTTCTCACTCCTACTAGTGAATGTAATGTAACACACACCCATACAATGCGCACCACCCGGTGATGTTTTTCTCACTCCTACTAGTGAATGTAATGTAACACACATCCATACAATGCGCACCACCCCGTGATGTTTCTCTCACTCCTACTAGTGAATGTAATGTAACACACACCCATACAACGCGCACCACCCCATCATGTTTTTCTCACTCCTACTAGTGAATGTAATGTAACACACACCCATACAATGCGCACCACCCCATGATGTTTTTCTCACTCCTAGTAGTGAATGTAATGTAACACACACCCATACAATGCGCACCACCCCGTCATGTTTTTCTCACTCCTACTAGTGAATCTAATGTAAAACACACCCATACAATGCGCACCACCCCGTGATGTTTTTCTCACTCCTACTAGTGAATGTAATGTAACACACACCCATACAATGCGCACCACCCTGTGATGTTTTTCTCACTCCTACTAGTGAATGTAATGTAACACACACCCATACAATGCGCACCACCCTGTGATGTTTTTCTCACTCCTACTATTGAATGTATTGTAACACACACCCATACAATGCGCACCACCCCGTGATGTTTTTCTCCTCCTACTAGTGAATGTAATGTAACACACACCCATACAATGCGCACCACCCCGTGATGTTTTTCTCACTCCTTCTAGTGAATGTAATGTAACACACACCCATACAATGCGCACCACTCCGTGATGTTTTTCTCACTCCTACTAGTGAATCTAATGTAACACACACCCAAACAATGCGCACCACCCCATGATGTTTTTCTCACTCCTACTAGTGAATGTAATGTAACACACACCTATACAATGCGCACCACCCCTCGATGTTTTTCAGAAACCTATCCTACATTGCCACTGCATGTTCCCTGACCTCCCCATGCTGACCACCCCGCGGTGCTTTTCTCCATCTTACATTGCAACTCACTGCCTATCGTAATTCAGACCCTCCGATTCACACCACCCCGTGATGTTTTTCTCACTCCTAGTAGTGAATGTAATGTAACACACACCCATAAAATGCGCACCACCCCGTGATGTTTTTCTCACTGCTACTAGTGAATGTAATGTAACACACACCCATACAATGCGCACCACCCCGTGATGTTTTTCTCACTCCTACTAGTGAATGTAATGTAACACACACCCATACAATGCGCACCACCCCGTGATGTTTTTCTCACTCCTACTAGTGAATGTAATGTAACACACACCCATACAATGCGCACCACCCCGTGATGTTTTTCTCACTCCTACTAGTGAATGTAATGTAACACACACCCATACAATGCGCACCACCCCGTGATGTTTTTCTCACTCCTACTAGTGAATGTAATGTAACACACACCCATACAATGCGCACCACCCCGTGATGTTTTTCTCACTCCTACTAGTGAATCTAATGTAACACACACCCATACAATGCGCACCACCCCGTGATGTTTTTCTCACTCCTACTAGTGAATCTAATGTAACACACAACCATACAATGCGCACCACCCCGCAATGTTTTTCAGAAACCTATCCTACATTGCCACTGCATGTTCCCTGACCTCCCCATGCTGACCACCCCGCGGTGCTTTTCTCCATCTTACATTGCCACTCACTGCCTATCGTAATTCAGACGCTCTGATTCACACCACCCCGTGATGTTTTTCTCACTCCTAGTAGTGAATGTAATGTAACACACACCCATACAATGTGCACCACCCCGTGATGTTTTTCTCACTCCTACTAGTGAATGTAATGTAACACACACCCATACAATGCGCACCACCCCGTGATGTTTTTCTCACTCCTACTAGTGAATGTAATGTAACACACACCCATACAATGCGCACCACCCCGTGATGTTTTTCTCACTCCTACTAGTGAATGTAATGTAACCCACACCCATACAATGCGCACCACCCCGTGATGTTTTTCTCACTCCTACTAGTGACTGTAATGTAATACACACCCATACAATGCGCACCACCCCGTGATGTTTTTCTCACTCCTACTAGTGAATCTAATGTAACACACACCCAAACAATGCGCACCACCCCGTGATGTTTTTCTCACTCCTACTAGTGAATGTAATGTAACACTCACCCATACAATGCGCACCACCCCGTGATGTTTTTCTCACTCCTACTAGTGTATGTAATGTAACACACACCCATACAATGCGCACCACCACGTGATGTTTTTCTCACTCCTACTAGTGAATCTAATGTAACACACACCCATACAATGCGCACCACCCCGTGATGTTTTTCTCACTCCTACTAGTGAATGTAATGTAACACACACCCATATAATGCGCACCACCCCGTGATGTTTTTTTCACTCCTACTAGTGAATGTAATGTAACACACACCCATACAATGCACACCATCCCGTGATGTTTTTCTCACTCCTACTAGTGAATGTAATGTAACACACAACCATAAAATGTGCACCACCCCGTGATGTTTTTCTCACTCCTACTAGTGAATGTAATGTAACACACACCCATACAATGCGCACCACCCCGTCATGTTTTTCTCACTCCGAATAGTGAATCTAATATAACACACACTGATACAATGCGCACCACCCCGTGATGTTTTTCTCACTCCTACTAGTGAATGTAATGTAACACACACCCATACAATGCGCACCCCCCCGTGATGTTTTTCTCACTCCTACTAGTGAATGTAATGTAACACACACCCATACAATGCGCACAACCCCGTGATGTTTTTCTCACTCCTACTAGTGAATGTATTGTAACACACACCCATACAATGCGCACCACCCCGTGATGTTTTTCTCATCCTTCTAGTGAATGTAATGTAACACACACCCATACAATGCGCACCACCCCGTGATGTTTTTCTCACTCCTACTAGTGAATCTAATGTAACACACACCCAAACAATGCGCACCACCCCGTGATGTTTTTCTCACTCCTACTAGTGAATGTAATGTAACACACACTCATACAATGCGCACCACCCCGTGATGTTTTTCTCACTCCTACTAGGGAATGTAATGTAACACACACCCATTCAATGCGCACCACCCCGTGATGTTTTTCTCACTCCTATTAGTGAATGTAATGTAACACACACCCATACAATGCGCACCAGCCCGTGATGTTTTTCTCACTCCTACTAGGGAATGTAATGTAACACACACCCATTCAATGCGCACCACCCCGTGATGTTTTTCTCACTCCTACTAGTGAATGTAATGTAACACACACCCATACAATGCGCACCACCCCGTGATGATTTTCTCACTCCTACTAGTGAATCTAATGTAACAAACACCCATACAATGCACACCACACCGTGATGTTTTTCTCACTCCTAGTACTGAATGTAATGTAACACACACCCATACAACTCGCACCACCCCGTGAATTTTTTCTCACTCCTACTAGTGAATGTAATGTAACACACACCCATACAATGCGCACCAGCCCGTGATGTTTTTCTCACACCTACTAGTGAATCTAATGTAACAGACACCCATACAATGCGCACCACCCCGTGATGTTTTTCTCACTCCTACTAGTGAATGTAATGTAACACACACCCATACAATGCGCACCACCCCGTGATGTTTTTCTCACTCCTACTAGTGAATGTAATGTAACACACACCCATACAATGCGCACCACCCCGTTATGTTTTTTCACTCCTACAATGTAATGTAACACACACCCATACAATGCGCACCACCCCGTGATGTTTTTTCACTCCTACTATTGAATCTAATGTAACACACACCCATACAATGCGCACCACCCCGTGATGTTTTTCTCACTGCTACTAGTGAATGTAATGTAACACACACCCATACAATGCGCACCACCCCATGATGTTTTTCTCACTCCTACTAGTGAATGTAATGTAACACACACCCATACAATGCCCACCACCCCGTGATGTTTTTCTCACTCCTACTAGTGAATGTAATGTAACACACACCCATACAATGCGCACCACCCCGTGATGTTTTTCTCACTCCTACTAGTGAATCTAATGTAACACACCCATACAATGCGCACCACCCCGTGATGTTTTTCTCACTCCTACTAGTGAATGTAATGTAACACACACCCATACAATGCGCACCACCCGGTGATGTTTTTCTCACTCCTACTAGTGAATGTAATGTAACACACATCCATACAATGCGCACCACCCCGTGATGTTTCTCTCACTCCTACTAGTGAATGTAATGTAACGCACCCCCATAAAATGGGCACCACCCCGTGATGTTTCTCTCACTCCTACTAGTGAATCTAATGTAACACACACCCATACAATGCGCACCACCCCGTGATGTTTTTCTCGCTCCTACTAGTGAATCTAATGTAACACACACCCATACAATGCGCACCACCCCGTGATGATTTTCTCACTCCTACTAGTGAATCTAATGTAACAAACACCCATACAATGCGCACCACCCCGTGATGTTTTTCTCACTCCTACTAGTGAATCTAATGTAACACACACCCATACAATGCGCACCACCCCGTGATGTTTTTCTCACTCCTACTAGTGAATGTAATGTAACACACACCCATACAGTGCGCACCACCCCGTGATGTTTTTCTCACTCCTACTAGTGAATCTAATGTAACACACACCCATACAATGCGAACCACCCCGTGATGTTTTTCTCACTCCTACTAGTGAATGTAATGTAACACACACCCATACAATGCGCACCACCCCGTGATGTTTTTCTCACTCCTACTAGTGAATGTAATGTAACACACACCCATACAATGCGCACCACCCCGTGATATTTTTCTCACTCCTACTAGTGAATCTAATGTAACACACACCCATACAATGCGCACAACCCCGTGATGTTTTTCTCACTCCTACTAGTGAATGTATTGTAACACACACCCATACAATGCGCACCACCCCGTGATGTTTTTCTCATCCTTCTAGTGAATGTAATGTAACACACACCCATAAAATGCGCACCACCCCGTGATGTTTTTCTCACTCCTACTAGTGAATCTAATGTAACACACACCCAAACAATGCGCACCACCCCGTGATGTTTTTCTCACTCCTACTAGTGAATGTAATGTGACACACACTCATACAATGCGCACCACCCCGTGATGTTTTTCTCACTCCTACTAGGGAATGTAATGTAACACACACCCATTCAATGCGCACCACCCCGTGATGTTTTTCTCACTCCTATTAGTGAATGTAATGTAACACACACCCATACAATGCGCACCAGCCCGTGATGTTTTTCTCACTCCTACTAGGGAATGTAATGTAACACACACCCATTCAATGCGCACCACCCCGTGATGTTTTTCTCACTCCTACTAGTGAATGTAATGTAACACACACCCATACAATGCGCACCACCCCGTGATGATTTTCTCACTCCTACTAGTGAATCTAATGTAACAAACACCAATACAATGCGCACCACACCGTGATGTTTTTCTCACTCCTAGTAGTGAATGTAATGTAACACACAGCCATACAACTCGCACCACCCCGTGAATTTTTTCTCACTCCTACTAGTGAATGTAATGTAACACACACCCATACAATGCGCACCAGCCCGTGATGTTTTTCTCACACCTACTAGTGAATCTAATGTAACAGACACCCATACAATGCGCACCACCCCGTGATGTTTTTCTCACTCCTACTAGTGAATGTAATGTAACACACACCCATACAATGCGCACCACCCCGTGATGTTTTTCTCACTCCTACTAGTGAATGTAATGTAACACACACCCATACAATGCGCACCACCCCGTTATGTTTTTTCACTCCTACAATGTAATGTAACACACACCCATACAATGCGCACCACCCCGTGATGTTTTTTCACTCCTACTATTGAATCTAATGTAACACACACCCATAAATGCGCACCACCCCGTGATGTTTTTCTCACTGCTACTAGTGAATGTAATGTAACACACACCCATACAATGCGCACCACCGCATGATGTTTTTCTCACTCCTACTAGTGAATGTAATGTAACACACACCCATACAATGCGCACCACCCCGTGATGTTTTTCTCACTCCTACTAGTGAATCTAATGTAACACACACCCATACAATGCGCACCACCCCGTGATGTTTTTCTCACTCCTACTAGTGAATGTAATGTAACACACCCATACAATGCGCACCACCCCGTGATGTTTTTCTCACTCCTACTAGTGAATGTAATGTAACACACACCCATACAATGCGCACCACCCCGTGATGTTTTTCTCACTCCTACTAGTGAATGTAATGTAACACACATCCATACAATGCGCACCACCCCGTGATGTTTCTCTCACTCCTACTAGTGAATGTAATGTAACGCACCCCCATAAAATGGGCACCACCCCGTGATGTTTCTCTCACTCCTACTAGTGAATCTAATGTAACACACACCCATACAATGCGCACCACCCCGTGATGTTTTTCTCGCTCCTACTAGTGAATCTAATGTAACACACACCCATACAATGTGCACCACCCCGTGATGATTTTCTCACTCCTACTAGTGAATCTAATGTAACAAACACCCATACAATGCGCACCACCCCGTGATGTTTTTCTCACTCCTACTAGTGAATCTAATGTAACACACACCCATACAATGCGCACCACCCCGTGATGTTTTTCTCACTCCTACTAGTGAATGTAATGTAACACACACCCATACAGTGCGCACCACCCCGTGATGTTTTTCTCACTCCTACTAGTGAATCTAATGTAACACACACCCATACAATGCGAACCACCCCGTGATGTTTTTCTCACTCCTACTAGTGAATGTAATGTAACACACACCCATACAATGCGCACCACCCCGTGATGTTTTTCTCATTCCTACTAGTGAATGTAATGTAACACACACCCATACAATGCGCACCACCCCGTGATATTTTTCTCACTCCTACTAGTGAATCTAATGTAACACACACCCAAACAATGCGCACCACCCCGTGATGTTTTTCTCACTCCTACTAGTGAATGTAATGTAACACACACCCATACAATGCGCACCACCCCGTGATGTTTTTCTCACTCCTACTAGTGAATGTAATGTAACACACACCCATACAATGCGCACCACCCCGTGATGTTTCTCTCACTCCTACTAGTGAATGTAATGTAACGCACCCCCATAAAATGGGCACCACCCCGTGATGTTTCTCTCACTCCTACTAGTGAATCTAATGTAACACACATCCATACAATGCGCACCACCCCGTGATGTTTTTCTCACTCCTACTAGTGAATCTAATGTAACACACACCCATACAATGCGCACCACCCCGTGATGATTTTCTCACTCCTACTAGTGAATCTAATGTAACAAACACCCATGCAATGCGCACCACCCCGTGATGTTTTTCTCACTCCTACTAGTGAATCTAATGTAACACACACCCATACAATGCGCACCACCCCGTGATGTTTTTCTCACTCCTACTAGTGAATGTAATGTAACACACACCCATACAGTGCGCACCACCCCGTGATGTTTTTCTCACTCCTACTAGTGAATCTAATGTAACACACACCCATACAATGCGAACCACCCCGTGATGTTTTTCTCACTCCTACTAGTGAATGTAATGTAACACACACCCATACAATGCGCACCACCCCGTGATGTTTTTCTCACTCCTACTAGTGAATGTAATGTAACACACACCCATACAATGCGCACCACCCCGTGATATTTTTCTCACTCCTACTAGTGAATCTAATGTAACACACACCCAAACAATGCGCACCACCCCGTGATGTTTTTCTCACTCCTACTAGTGAATGTAATGTAACACACACCCATACAATGCGCACCACCCCGTGATGTTTTTCTCACTCCTACTAGTGAATGTAATGTAACACACACCCATACAATGCGCACCACCCCGTGATGTTTTTCTCACTCCTATTAGTGAATGTAATGTAACACACACCCATACAATGCGCACCACCCCGTGATGTTTTTCTCACGCCTAGTAGTGAATGTAATGTAACATGCACCCATACAATGCGCACCACCCCTTGATGTTTTTCTCACTCCTACTAGTGAATGTAATGTAACACACACCCATACAATGCGCACCACCCCTTGATGTTTTTCTCACTCCTCCTTGTGAATGTAATGTAACACACACCCATACAATGCGCACCACCCCGTGATGTTTTTCTCACTCCTACTAGTGAATGTAATGTAACACACACCCATACAATGCGCACCACCCCGTGATGTTTTTCTCACTCCTACTAGTGAATGTAATGTAACACACACCCATACAATGCGCACCACCCCGTGATGTTTTTCTCACTCCTACTAGTGAATGTAATGTAACACACACCCATACAATTCGCACCACCCCGTGATGTTTTTCTCACTCCTACTAGTGAATGTAATGTAACACACACCCATACAATGCGCACCACCCCGTGATGATTTTCTCACTCCTACTAGTGAATTTAATGTAACAAACACCCATACAATGCGCACCACCCGTGATGTTTTTCTCACTCCTACTAGTGAATGTAATGTAACACACACCCATACAATGCGCACCACCCCGTGATGTTTTTCTCACTCCTACTAGTGAATGTAATGTAACACACACCCATACAATGCGCACCACCCCGTGATGATTTTCTCACTCCTACTAGTGAATCTAATGTAACAAACACCCATACAATGCGCACCACCCCGTGATGTTTTTCTCACTCCTAGTAGTGAATGTAATGTAACACACACCCATACAACTCGCACCACCCCGTGAATTTTTTCTCACTCCTACTAGTGAATGTAATGTAACACACACCCATACAATGCGCACCACCCCGTGATGTTTTTCTCACTCCTACTAGTGAATGTAATGTAACACACACCCATACAATGCGCACCATCCCGTGCTGTTTTTGTCACTCCTACTACTGAATGTAATGTAACACACACCCATACAATGCGCACCACCCCGTGATGTTTTTCTCACTCCTACTAGTGAATGTAATGTAACACACACCCATACAATGCGCACCACCCCGTGATGTTTTTCTCACTCCTACTAGTGAATGTAATGTAACACACACCCATACAATGCGCACCACCCCGTGATATTTTTCTGACTCCTTCTAGTGAATGTAATGTAACACACACCCATACAATGCGCACCACCCCGTGATGTTTTTCAGAAACCTATCCTACATTGCCACTGCATGTTCCCAGACCTCCCCATGCTGGCCACCCCGCGGTGCTTTTCTCCATCTTACATTGCCACTCACTGCCTATCCTAATTCAGACCCTGGGATTCACACCACCCCGTGATGTTTTTCTCACTCCTACTAGTGAATGTAATGTAACACACACCCATACAATGCGCACCACCCCGTGATGTTTTTCTCACTACTACTAGTGAATGTAATGTAACACACACCCATACAATGAGCACCACCCCGTGATGTTTTCCAGAAACCTATCCTACATTGCCACTGCATGTTCCCAGACCTCCCCATGCTGACCACCCCGCGGTGCTTTTCTCCATCTTACATTGCCACTCACTGCCTATCCTAATTCAGACCCTGGGATTCACACCACCCCGTGATGTTTTTCTCACTCCTAGTAGTGAATGTAATGTAACACACACCCATACAATGCGCACCACCCCGTGATGTTTTTCTCACTCCTACTAGTGAATGTAATGTAACACACACCCATACAATGCGCACCACCCCGTGATGTTTTTCTCACTACTACTAGTGAATGTAATGTAACACACACCCATACAATGAGCACCACCCCGTGATGTTTTTCTCACTCATACTAGTGAGTGTAATGTAACACACACCCATACAATGCGCACCACCCCGTGATGTTTTTCTCACTCCTACTAGTGAATGTAATGTAACACACACCCATACAATGCGCACCACCCCGTGATGTTTTTTCTCACTCCTACTAGTGAATGTAATGTAACACACACCCATACAATGCGCACCACCCCGTGATGTTTTTCTCACTCCTACTAGTGAATCTAATGTAACACACACCCAAACAATGCGCACCACCCCGTGATGTTTTTCTCACTGCTACTAGTGAATGTAATGTAACACACACCCATACAATGCGGACCACCCCGTGATGTTTTTCTCACTCCTACTAGTGAATGTAATGTAACACACACCCATACAATGCGCACCACCCCGTGATGTTTTTCTCACTACTACTAGTGAATGTAATGTAACACACACCCATACAATGAGCACCACCCCGTGATGTTTTTCTCACTCATACTAGTGAGTGTAATGTAACACACACCCATACAATGCGCACCACCCCGTGATGTTTTTCTCACTCCTACTAGTGAATGTAATGTAACACACACCCATACAATGCGCACCACCCCGTGATGTTTTTTCTCACTCCTACTAGTGAATGTAATGTAACACACACCCATACAATGCGCACCACCCCGTGATGTTTTTCTCACTCCTACTAGTGAATGTAATGTAACACACACCCATACAATGCGCACCACCCCGTGATGTTTTTCTCACTGCTACTAGTGAATGTAATGTAACACACACCCATACAATGCGGACCACCCCGTGATGTTTTTCTCACTCCTACTAGTGAATGTAATGTAACACACACCCATACAATGCGCACCACCCCGTGATG